>NC_136061.1:1464875972-1469675972 GCF_964261635.1 Lissotriton helveticus
TGGGGTTACTGTTGTACGTCACAAGGTTTACTCTACATGCAGGGCTTCTCTTCTTACCTGTGATTGATGATGATTAAGTTTGGCACTGCAAGCAGGGCTGCATGGTTTCCCAAGACAATGGAGAATATGCCGTGGTTGTGTGATGGTAGTAGTAGACTAGTAGACACTGGCACTAGCATTGGAAAACAAAAACAAAGAGACAGTCATTTGCCTGAGACAGAATGTGGGAGAAGTTGAAAAAGACAGTACATAAGACTGACCCAAAAAAATACAAACAATATTGCCACTGCTAGTGCTAAACTCAAAGAAATCAATGTTGTCTGGGACTGCCAAGTACAAGAAGATAAATGTAGTTGTGTTGAAGGAGTCAGTAAAACACAATCCAATTCGTAAACTTAAATGCTGTCAAATTAAATTCAAACAATGCCACCAATTATTTAGATGTATTTGTTGGGTCACTTTGGGAAATTAATTGCCTTGTACACTAGTACATACAGTGAGCTTGGGTGGGCAAGCAGAAGAGGATCCTGCCTCATTGACATTTGATTTCATTAGTGTTGCTTTCACCACATCTGCCCCAGCAAGCGTGTGATCAATTGTTGGCGTAGATTTAATGTAGTCACACTGTCATATAGCTACTGTTTATCTTTATAATGTGTTAAGTTAGCATAGGCTTATTAAATGTTTAAACGCCAGTTTTCCTTTTGCTGCTTCTGCACACGACACTTAATTGTTCATTTAGCTTTCAACCTAGTAGCCCGTTGTGGTTTACATGAGAATAATATGTTATTGCTCTGATATCAGCTTTGCTTAATAAACTATGTCTGTACAGAGAGTGCTGAAGCTTCAGGAATAACACGATACAGAATTGTTATGAGGTCTGATCTCCGCACCTTCATAGACATAACATAAGTGCAGCTTCTGCCAACTTTAGGCTTTAGGCGGGTTTTATATTGCTTTGCTTGGAGCACACATACACACTTGATGCTGTTCGCATGCAGAGAGAGCTGGTGTATGCTGATGTGATCTCTTCATTCTAGGATCTTGAGGTATGGGCCCGCCCTGTTAAAACCCAAAGAGACCTTCTTAGCTATTAATATAAAATGTGAGTTAGGGAGGGTGAGAAATAAGTGTTGTTAACCCTTATTCATTACAGCATGTTAACATGTTATCACCGTTTGCTTTCTATGGACTAGTAACTATGCTGATAACTCTGCTTCTGATAATATGTTTCCTTGTATTATCTAAGATACTGCGTTTGAGAAAACGGCATTAGGAAATAAATATTTCAAATGTGCACGTGTCCTCATTATAAAACCACACAGCCCGGGGGAAGAGGGTTAGGGTTTGATGAATGGATGGGAACGGGGGTTTGGGGAAAGGTTTCACAAAGAAAAACAGTACGCATGGAGACAACAAAAGCAAAACAATGTAGACGATGATTGATGATCCACTACTACCCAATAAATGTAAAGTCAAGTAAGAAAAAACGAAATGGATGCATGATGAAGGTTTAATATTAACTTGATGGTTAATAATAAGTGGTACGTACTTAACTACTACTACACAATTCAAAGGAAGTATTTCTTATACATGATATCAATATGACTTTTGCCTAGGCTGAATGCCCTCTGAGAAACCGTAATACCTGATGTAGTGGGCTGAAAGCTAGCAAAGAAAATTAAGAGATAGTTTAAGTGAACAATCAATTACCAAACACAAGCTTAAAATAAATTAAGAAGAAAAAGGAATCAAAGAAAATTAAGAAAATGATACTAAAGTTAATGTATTATGTTATCCAGGGCCAAATGTATAGTTGTATCTCGTCATTCATCTTTGTCCTCCCTTCCACAAACACTGTGACTGATTATATCATTCTTGGGCGCCTCTGGCTGGATGATGATGAGGAGGATGGATTGGTAAGGTAAGTGTGAGTTGTTGCTCCACGTATAATAGCGCTGGGTGAAAGGCCGGCCTGTAAGTGTTGATGAAAGAAGAAATGGGGTATTACAAAATAAGTTAACTGAATGAAAACATAAAAATAAGTTACGGTGTAGTGCAAAAAAGACAAGACTCGTGAGCGAGAAGATTTTTAAGCTGAGGCTGCTTGGATACATTGATTAACTCCACTCCTCTAGTTGCACAGCAGTCATCGAAAAGAACAACAAGATAGGAGCCAGCACAGAACAGTTACATGGCCACACCACAACACCGGGCCATGAGTCTGTGGCCCAAACTCCATTTACCTACATTTTTCACAGTTTCAGACAAAAGGCATATACATCAACCTAGCATTTTTCAAAACAAGTGATTAAATCAATGCACCAATGGCAGTCAATCATACCACTTTTCTATTCCACCACTGCACACACATGTAGCCTAGGTCTGCTGTGGTTCTTGTTGATTGGTTGTGCGTTTACCTTGTATTCCACTTCCTGAACATATTCCATCAATCATCTCTGATCAAACTGACTGACAGCGTGCAAAGATGGTATGGTGGTCATCATCATTCTTCATCCGGTGTGGCACGTGTACATGTTCTCCAACAGACCACCAACAGCAACTCAGTCTGTAGTGAGTGACTACGATTAAGTCCAGAGTCAGACTGCACCTGCAGTAGTAGGAGTACAATTGGATACATATTATTAAACAACATGGAAACATTGACCATCACATGAGACACAAGTACTTTGTTATTATATTAAACTACAAGTATATTTCTACTTCATGCACATTTGCTCTGAGTCAGCAAGCAGCCAATGCAATGTATGGCATCATTCATTTCATATACCTGTCTTTCTCTTCTTTGTGGCTGTCAGATCACAGATGCAGCAGAGTCTTCTGAAAGTGATGACGAGTTTACTTTAATTTTGGAGCCCTGCTCAAGTTCTGACATTGAAGAGTTGTGTATGCCTGCAGACAGAGGTGTAGCCTTAAGACAGTGATGCATTTCAGATTGGAAACAAAACAGAAGATGGCTATAGTCACGTACGTTTCACTTGTTATGGAGGGACTGTTAGAGGCTACATTATTGCACTATTGTTCATCTCCATCCAATGTACATTGGCAAGAAGGAAATGTATTTAGGGTGAGTCAGGAAGATGGAGCAGGACTCTGATGAGTGGAGTGCAGTGCACAGTAAATGCTCAGATGTGCAACTCCAATAGGTAACTAAAAGAGAAAGGAAGATGGTGTTGGTTTTGAAGTTTGAGTCAGAAAGATAGATACACACAAATAAGGAAGGGAGAAATAAAGGAAGGGAGAATGTAACAATTTCAAAGCCTAGTTGTCAGGGAAGAGGAGCTCGTCCTCAAACCCTGGTGGTTCTTCCGACAGAAGTAGGTCCTGTAACCCACTAATTATTTCTTCCGAGTCGCTCTCTTCTTCCAGCTCTGATTCACGTACTTTGTAGTCTGGTGGTATCAAGTGCTGATTCATTTTGATCATGGTTAATCTCTCCACGCATTTGGGCGAGAGACTGGTCCTTCTCACAGTCACAATGGCACCAGCAGCACTGAAAACACGCTCAGAAGAGACACTTGCAACAGGGCAAGCTAGATACTTTATTGCCAGCCTGCTGAGCAGTGGCCATTGGCTTCTTGTCCTATACCAATGCACCAATGGGCTTTGCTCCATGAACACCTCTGTTGTGTCATCCAGATAGGCCTGGACCAACCGCTCAATGTTCATTGGTGCTCGGGTTTGCTCGTCTTCTTTTTGCTTTGCGACAGCAACGGACTTACCCATCCCTTTCTGTAGAAACCAAGCAGCTATTTTTTTGCTTGTGTCGGATGAATCAGATCCTGTTGGTGCGGTTGTTGTTATTGTTTGTGTTGGTGACTGCTGGGAAGCAAACACACTGCTTGCATGCTGTGAAGAAGAACTTGACTCTGTAGGATGCTCAGTAGTACTTGCACTGTCCTGGGCTGGCACTGGCAGGCCTCTAATTGAGAGCCGTTCGTTTTCTAAATCAGTGGCTTCCTCGGCTATTACAGTTTTGTACTTGGAAACATCCCTTTCTGAAAAAGGAATTACTGCATTACTGTTCACAAATAATTTGTACCGTGGATCCAAAATTGTGGCAGTAATGTAATGTTCATGCGATACAATCTTATTTTGAATCCTTGTATTCTCAGATAAGCTGCCGGCTAAGGACTTCGCCAAATGACATGCTTCAAGTTTTCCTTCAACACCTTCGTATGTTTCAGACACCTCCTTCAGCTCTTGCTCCAGCATGTACAACAATGGGATAGCTTGGCTCATAGTACAGTCCTCCCTGCTGACTGCACGTGTGAAGACCTCAAAAGGAAGTAGCATCTCTGTCAGGCATTTAATGAGGTCCCATTGCGACATCTCAACTGTCATGGCTTTAATAACACCAGTTGGATATCCTGATCTTCTTGTCATGACATTAGCATTAAGTGGTATGTACTGCTCAAACAGCCGATCAAGCATGTAATAAGTAGAGTTCCAACGTGTTGGTACCTCCTGGATGAGTGCTTTGACTGGCATTTTATACTCACGTTGAATGACCCGTAGCTGCTTCCGGGCTTTAAAAGAATGATTGAAATGCGTGCAGATTCTTCTGCAAATGGTCAGTAAGCTGCTGACTTTGCTTTCATTTTTCAGAAAGTCTTGAACCACAATATTAATGCAGTGTGCCAAACACGGGACCCTAAAATAGCCACCATCTTCCATGGCCTTAACTACATTACTGCCATTGTCGGTGGCAACAAAACCAATATTGAGGCCTCTTGGTCCCAACCATTCAAAGACCTTGCTTTTGAACTCATCCAAAATGTTTGCAGCAGTATGCGATGTCTCCATAGCAAACATGGCTACAGTAGCATGTCTGCGAGTATCATTAAAAATCTCAGTAGTGTCAATGCCTGTAGATATCTTGTCTCTAACACCTGTAAAAGAGATCCAGTGTGCAGTGATGCACATGTAATCAGTGGCTTGGCTACTGGTCCACATGTCTGTTGTCAGGTGGATACTATGCACAGCACTCTGCTGCAAGGCTTTTCCAAGCAATTCCAGCACGTCTTGGTGTAGTGCTGGAACAGCAACTCTGGCAAAATAGTAGCGGCTGGAAACATTCCATTTTGGGCAGAGGGTTGTCACAAATTCCAGGTAACCCACCCCTTCAACAAAAGAAAAAGGGAGAAGGTCCAGAGCTAACATTTTAGCAAACTTAGCATTGTACAATCGTGCTATTGGGTGGTTGCGCTCGTACTTTTCCTCCTGCCTAAACATGCTAACAATGGTACGCTGCTTGGTATTTCTTTCAGTTATGCCCGATGTAGTACTGCGCGCCGCAGACTTCGCACCCGTACTCCTTGGTGTCTCCGGGTTACTCTTACTCTGGTGCCACAGAGATGTTGCTGATGCGGAGGATGTGGGACCTACCACTGCAGTGCTGGGGAGTCGGACAGGGGTACTTAGTGTACCACTACCAGATAGAATGTCTCCCTCTTCTTCCTGTTCGACCTGTGGACCTTCTACTGCTTCCCCACCAACATTAATGGTTCCTGCTTTTATGATACGTAGGTGGTCCTCCCACTTGATTGGGTGGTGTTTTTTCATATGGGTCATTTGGTCTCCGGTACCATAGTTTGTACCAAGCTTACCACGACTAACATAGGAATGACAAATGGAGATGTAGCAATGTTCGCCTCATTTGCGCTAACTGTAAAGAAGTCCCACACTGGGGAGCTTAACTTTTGGCTCCTGCTAGAGGTGCCACTTCCAATGCCGGATGAACTGGAGGTTGTGTGGTGAATTTCACTATGTGGATGCGCAGTAGTACCACTACCTACTTCTGCTGAGGTGGAACTTGTGCTGGATGTAGGACGCTGCCGGCTGTGTGCAAATGTAAAAATGGAAGCTGGAGGTAGTTTTGGTGTGGCCTGTGTTGGTGGTATGCGTGCTACATCCCTACTAGTCGCAGCCATTCTTGCTAGGCTTAAAATGTTGGTCCCCATGTCCTCAGGGCCAGGAGTAATGCTTGTGATGACTGGGTCTGACTCATCATGACCATCATTATCCAGCTGCTCAACATCGCACTCCATAAGTGGTAGGCTTCCTGGAACCTTCCTTTTCCCTAGCCTAGTCTTCTTGGGATGTCTCTCCCTCTCATGCTCAGATTGTTGTGGCTCCCAATTGGGATCAAGATCATCAGAAGGGATGCTTGGCGAAGAACTTGATGGACTAACCCTCCTTTTCTTTGGTGGGGATTTGGAAAACAATAGATCTCCTGCATGAGGTGCTGCCTCTTCTTGCTCTGCATCAGGCTCAATTTCCTGAACTGACCCGACTTTGGGAGGAACAACAACTACTATTGCCGGTGGTGGTTCTTGAACAACAACTATTGCAGGTGGTGGTTGTGGTTGTTGTTTTCGTTGAACATCTACTATTGCGGGCGGTGGTTGTGGAACACCTACTAATGCAGGCAGTGGTTGTGGTTGTTCTTTTCGTTGAGCATCTACTATTGCGGGTGGTGGTTGTTGAACAACTACTATTGCGGGCGGTGGCTCAGGTTGAACATCTACTGTTGCGGGCGCTGGTTGTTGTTCACCACTTTTCTGCTGTGTTTTCTCTTGCGTGGAATGTGTACTACTTTGAGATAGCGATAAGTTCAGGTCAGGCTCAGTATCACTGCTTTCCACCATTAGGCTGGCTACCTCTTCCCCACTCATCTGCTTGGGCCTGGGTTGGTGGCTTGGGCCCACTGATGCGGAGGTGCTGGCCCCAACTTGGACCGCGGTCACTGCTGCTGCAGGCATACTTTTTTTTTGCCCAAAAAAGGTTTTCGGGTCAACACCAGACTTAAGTGTCACTTCCTTCTTCTGTTCTTCCTTCTTCTCAGCAAATTTCTTGGTCTTGGAGGACCTGGTACCTGCTTTATTTGGGCCCATCTTCTTCAGATGTTAGCAGCAGCACTCAGTTGCACAAGTTGCTGAGAATGATGTCTGGTCAGGTTAGTCACACCACACGTGACGTGGTACAGAAAAGAAGGACGTCCGTCTGGCAGTAGAACAGGCGATGAATGATGACAGACACCTCCTCTTCAGTCTTTTGTGCACCTACAAGCAAAGAAGGCAGAACAACATCAGTCGAATGTGGATTTTTTTTGCTTTAATTTTAATTACTACTAGAAGTATTAGTACAACCAGTAAGAGTAAGAATAGCAAAGAACTAAAATGCAAATGTAGTGGAAGTGGAACTTGTTTATCCTTAATTTGTGCAATATTTCGAATGGATGCAGCATAAGTGACCTGCAGCAGATAGCAATGGGGATGTGAACAGTAGTAAGCCAACAGGAACAATGGTAAGACACAGGCCAATTTGTCAAAAACAAAACAGCACACTACTACTACCACCACAGATCCACATGGGCACTCTCACTCTCATCACAGGTACATGGGTAAAGGCCAGAAAACAATAAACTCAAGCAGGCCTATATCCCTCCCTATATGGCCAGAAAAAGGAGGATGCCTGCATCACAGCTTAATGCAAAAAAGAAAATCCCCATGGCTACAAGGTTTGAAAGTTACACAACAACACAAACAACAAAGGCATTTAGAGTTTTTTTCACCCAAACAGTTAACTACACCCCAAATACCACATTTGAAAATTTAATGCATAGCCACCCATGCCCTAAATGAAGTTAAATTCAATAGACAAAATGGAAAACGCTACATCAAGCATCCCCGCAGACTATCTCTGGGACTCTAGGCCTACTGGCAGAAAAAATCACACAAGTTTGTAGGCCTGCGGCAAAAAAAATAAACCACGATGGAAGGCCACACAAAATGGCCGCCCCCACATAGCCTGGCCACCCCCCAAAAACATGAAAAGAAAGAGAAGACAGACAATACATTCCTATGGCAAAAGGACAATGCTTGGCTTGACAAAATGGCCGACAAGCCGCCCACATGGTCAGGCCACCCTCAAACAACAAAGTACATAGAGGACAGAAACAGTAAGTGGTCCATGCTCCAAAAACTACAAGCAAATGACAACCTAAGCAGTTTCTTTTAGCAAAATGAACTGCATCTACATTTTCGGGAACGTTTTAGGCAACTCGAGAGATATTGCTCGCGAGAATGCAAATTTGGCGTGTTCGGCAGCGCGAACTGTACAAAACGTCGTTATCGCGTGCGCGGGCACGCACATTGAGCGCGCGAAGAAGACAAAAACTGTAAGGTCGCGTTGTAGCACTGTGCAAAGTTACCAAAACTACGCGAGCTGATTCCTAAGGTTACCTAGTGCGCAGAAAAAGCCATATTATTCAACACACACCCAAAACCTGCAATTCAACACCAAAAACACATTTTGCTAATTAATCCAAAGCCATCCATGACCTACATGATGTTACACTTACAACTTAAACACCCCTATAACAGTTGAACAACTTTCATGCACCCATGATGAGGACTGTAGTAGTGTCAGAACACCAGTTGCGATCCCTCCAGGAACAGACGCTAGTCCCCAACACCCTCCAACCAAAAACCCAAGACAGCTGATAAACGCTTGTCTCCGGAATTCAGCCAGGGGGGAAAGGGGACATCTCAACTGTCATGGCTTTAATAACACCAGTTGGATATCCTGATCTTCTTGTCATGACATTAGCATTAAGTGGTATGTACTGCTCAAACAGCCGATCAAGCATGTAATAAGTAGAGTTCCAACGTGTTGGTACCTCCTGGATGAGTGCTTTGACTGGCATTTTATACTCACGTTGAATGACCCATAGCTGCTTCCGGGCTTTAAAAGAATGATTGAAATGCGTGCAGATTCTTCTGCAAATGGTCAGTAAGCTGCTGACTTTGCTTTCATTTTTCAGAAAGTCTTGAACCACAATATTAATGCAGTGTGCCAAACACGGGACCCTAAAATAGCCACCATCTTCCATGGCCTTAACTACATTACTGCCATTGTCGGTGGCAACAAAACCAATATTGAGGCCTCTTGGTCCCAACCTTTCAAAGACCTTGCTTTTGAACTCATCCAAAATGTTTGCAGCAGTATGCGATGTCTCCATAGCAAACATGGCTACAGTAGCATGTCTGCGAGTATCATTAAAAATCTCAGTAGTGTCAATGCCTGTAGATATCTTGTCTCTAACACCTGTAAAAGAGATCCAGTGTGCAGTGATGCACATGTAATCAGTGGCTTGGCTACTGGTCCACATGTCTGTTGTCAGGTGGATACTATGCACAGCACTCTGCTGCAAGGCTTTTCCAAGCAATTCCAGCACGTCTTGGTGTAGTGCTGGAACAGCAACTCTGGCAAAATAGTAGCGGCTGGAAACATTCCATTTTGGGCAGAGGGTTGTCACAAATTCCAGGAAACCCACCCCTTCAACAAAAGAAAAAGGGAGAAGGTCCAGAGCTAACATTTTAGCACACTTAGCATTGTACAATCGTGCTATTGGGTGGTTGCGCTCGTACTTTTCCTCCTGCCTAAACATGCTAACAATGGTACGCTGCTTGGTATTTTTTTCAGTTATGCCCGATGTAGTACTGCGCGCCGCAGACTTCGCACCCGTACTCCTTGGTGTCTCCGGGTTACTCTTACTCTGGTGCCACAGAGATGTTGCTGATGCGGAGGATGTGGGACCTACCACTGCAGTGCTGGGGAGTCGGACAGGGGTACTTAGTGTACCACTACCAGATAGAATGTCTCCCTCTTCTTCCTGTTTGACCTGTGGACCTTCTACTGCTTCCCCACCAACATTAATGGTTCCTGCTTTTATGATACGTAGGTGGTCCTCCCACTTGATTGGGTGGTGTTTTTTCATATGGGTCATTTGGTCTCCGGTACCACAGTTTGTACCAAGCTTACCACGACTAACAGAGGAATGACAAATGGAGCATGTAGCAATGTTCGCCTCATTTGCGCTAACTGTAAAGAAGTCCCACACTGGGGAGCTTAACTTTTGGCTCCTGCTAGAGGTGCCACTTCCAATGCCGGATGAACTGGAGGTTGTGTGGTGAATTTCACTATGTGGCTGCGCAGTAGTACCACTACCTACTTCTGCTGAGGTGGAATGTAAAAATGGAAGCTGGAGGTAGTTTTGGTGTGGCCTGTGTTGGTGGTATGCGTGCTACATCCCTACTAGTCGCAGCCATTCTTGCTAGGCTTAAAATGTTGGTCCCCATGTCCTCAGGGCCAGGAGTAATGCTTGTGATGACTGGGTCTGACTCATCATCACCATCATTATCCGGCTGCTCAACATCGCACTCCATAAGTGGTAGGCTTCCTGGAACCTTCCTTTTCCCTAGCCTAGTCTTCTTGGGATGTCTCTCCCTCTCATGCTCAGATTGTTGTGGCTCCCAATTGGGATCAAGATCATCAGAAGGGATGCTTGGCGAAGAACTTGATGGACTAACCCTCCTTTTCTTTGGTGGGGATTTGGAAAACAATAGATCTCCTGCATGAGGTGCTGCCTCTTCTTGCTCTGCATCAGGCTCAATTTCCTGAACTGACCCGACTTTGGGAGGAACAACAACTACTATTGCCGGTGGTGGTTCTTGAACAACACCTATTGCAGGTGGTGGTTGTGGTTGTTGTTTTCGTTGAACATCTACTATTGCGGGCGGTGGTTGTGGAACACCTACTAATGCAGGCAGTGGTTGTGGTTGTTCTTTTCGTTGAGCATCTACTATTGCGGGCGGTGGTTGTTGAACAACTACTATTGCGGGCGGTGGCTCAGGTTGAACATCTACTGTTGCGGGCGCTGGTTGTTGTTCACCACTTTTCTGCTGTGTTTTCTCTTGCGTGGAATGTGTACTACTTTGAGATAGCGATAAGTTCAGGTCAGGCTCAGTATCACTGCTTTCCACCATTAGGCTGGCTACCTCTTCCCCACTCATCTGCTTGGGCCTGGGTTGGTGGCTTGGGCCCACTGATGCGGAGGTGCTGGCCCCAACTTCGACCCCGGTCACTGCTGCTGCAGGCATACTTTTTTTTTGCCCAAAAAAGGTTTTCGGGTCAACACCAGACTTAAGTGTCACTTCCTTCTTCTGTTCTTCCTTCTTCTCAGCAACTTTCTTGGTCTTGGAGGACCTGGTACCTGCTTTATTTGGGCCCATCTTCTTCAGATGTTAGCAGCAGCACTCAGTTGCACAAGTTGCTGAGAATGATGTCTGGTCAGGTTAGTCACACCACACGTGACGTGGTACAGAAAAGAAGGACGTCCGTCTGGCAGTAGAACAGGCGATGAATGATGACAGACACCTCCTCTTCAGTCTTTTCTGCACCTACAAGCAAAGAAGGCAGAACAACATCAGTCGAATGTGGATTTTTTTTGCTTTAATTTTAATTACTACTAGAAGTATTAGTACAACCAGTAAGAGTAAGAATAGCAAAGAACTAAAATGCAAATGTAGTGGAAGTGGAACTTGTTTATCCTTAATTTGTGCATTATTTCGAATGGATGCAGCATCAGTGACCTGCAGCAGATAGCAATGGGGATGTGAACAGTAGTAAGCCAACAGGAACAATGGTAAGACACAGGCCAATTTGTCAAAAACAAAACAGCACACTACTACTACCACCACAGATCCACATGGGCACTCTCACTCTCATCACAGGTACATGGGTAAAGGCCAGAAAACAATAAACTCAAGCAGGCCTATATCCCTCCCTATATGGCCAGAAAAAGGAGGATGCCTGCATCACAGCTTAATGCAAAAAAGAAAATCCCCATGGCTACAAGGTTTGAAAGTTACACAACAACACAAACAACAAAGGCATTTAGAGTTTTTTTCACCCAAACAGTTAACTACACCCCAAATACCACATTTGAAAATTTAATGCATAGCCACCCATGCCCTAAATGAAGTTAAATTCAATAGACAAAATGGAAAACGCTACATCAAGCATCCCCGCAGACTATCTCTGGGACTCTAGGCCTACTGGCAGAAAAAATCACACAAGTTTGTAGGCCTGCGGCAAAAAAAATAAACCACGATGGAAGGCCACACAAAATGGCCGCCCCCACATAGCCTGGCCACCCCCAAAAACATGAAAAGAAAGAGAAGACAGACAATACATTCCTATGGCAAAAGGACAATGCTTGGCTTGACAAAATGGCCGACAAGCCGCCCACATGGTCAGGCCTCCCTCAAACAACAAAGTACATAGAGGACAGAAACAGTAAGTGGTCCATGCTCCAAAAACTACAAGCAAATGACAACCTAAGCAGTTTCTTTTAGCAAAATGAACAGCATCTACATTTTCGGGAACGTTTTAGGCAACTCGAGAGATATTGCTCGCGAGAATGCAAATTCGGCGTGTTCGGCAGCGCGAACTGTACAAAACGTTGTTATCGCGTGCGCGGGCACGCACATTGAGCGCGCGAAGAAGACAAAAACTGTAAGGTCGCGTTGTAGCACTGTGCAAAGTTACCAAAACTACGCGAGCTGATTCCTAAGGTTACCTAGTGCGCAGAAAAAGCCATATTATTCAACACACACCCAAAACCTGCAATTCAACACCAAAAACACATGTTGCTAATTAATCCAAAGCCATCCATGACCTACATGATGTTACACTTACAACTTAAACACCCCTATAACAGTTGAACAACTTTCATGCACCCATGATGAGGACTGTAGTAGTGTCAGAACACCAGTTGCGATCCCTCCAGGAACAGACGCTAGTCCCCAACACCCTCCAACCAAAAACCCAAGACAGCTGATAAACGCTTGTCTCCGGAATTCAGCCAGGGGGGAAAGGGGAAGTGGAAGACAAACAAGAGAAACTTCACTGGTGGCGGTTACTTGCCAGGAATCTTCTTTCTTCTATCTTTTTTCTCCTGGAAGCACCTGTAACAAATGACAACACTGTAATTCTATTCAACACTGACTCTGTCATCTTACTCGAAATTTTACCTTCATTACCTTTCACACCAATGACTTTGCCCTTCTCTAACGTTTGCCTGAGCTTGCTTTGATCAGTTGAAAAGGGCTTCAGTCCCCGCTCAAGAACTGAAGGTAGGATAGTAATTAGTTTGTTCTTTCTATCCTTGTTCGAATATGTATAGAGCTGTATTGAAAACAAGTCTCTCATAAACAAGTCTTTTAACCCCTTCTACGCTGATGACGAGCTGGGCTCGTCATCCGGTAGCCTCCTCGCACGCTGATGACGAGCCCAGCTCGTCACGTAAAGTGCGCTTTAGAAAATCTCAGCGTACGGGCGGAATTCCGCCCGCACGCATGCGGTTAAGTGCTTCCTGTGCACTAGTCGCTCTTAGAAGATTAGTCTTTAGAATAATTCTTATTTGAAGCTGTTAAGCGCACTGCCTTCTGCCAACATTTGAAAGTCCTCACTGAATAAATGAGGTGGCACCGGTTTTGAACATGTAAATACACCTTTCTTGTTTCTGTAGAATGGAAGCCCTCTCTTCACAGAAGGCGTTCCTCCAAATATACACTCGAGTCACTCAAGAACCCTCTCCTTCGTTACAATGTCCTCTGACAGCTTCCTCTAGAAGACGAATGGACACTGAAGAAGAATTTGAGGGAAAAAATAGTTACCACACGCTCCCGGTGGAAACACAAGAAAAAACTCTGAATACTCTCCTATAATACTGCAGCTCTGTAACTCTGAGGACGCGCACCAAGTGTAGAAACGCTAAAACTTCTGCGCGCTGAGGAAACGCTACTCTCTCCGCCGTCTTCTTTAATTGAAGTGCGCAGTTACCAGGGCGCGCATGCGCAGAATAGACGTTACGGGTCTCGCGCCAAAAAGACTAGAACGAGAACCCACGTCTTCTTTCAATCATACTGCATGGCTAAAAGAAGACAGACTCAATCCCCTGAGAATGGATTTCAGGGTTGTCTTCCAGGTGGGAATCTGCCGCAACCAATGTGGATATTTACAGGAGGATTTCTTGTCTTTGAAAAATCGTCTCTTGACATTGCTGAATTTCGGGCTAAGCAAAGGGGTCATGACAGTACCCCCCACTAAAAGGCGTCCCTTCATTCTTGGTTTGTTTGGATTTGACTGATGAAATTCTCGAATCAGTTTAGGAGCATGAACATAGTCAAATGGCTCCCAAGAGTTCTCTTCAGAGCCAAAACCCTTCCAACTGATCAAATAATGTAGTTTGCCTTTCCTGATTTGAGAATCTAAAATCCTATGTACCTCAAACTCATCCACTGAATCAACTTCTATGGGTTTAGGTGCGGATTTCATTCTCAACTGAAGTGGACCTTTTTTTAATAAGGATACATGAAAGACCGGATGGACTTTCAAATAGGATGGCAAATGAATCTTAACTGAGACAGGGTTGATCATCTTCTCAACCTTAAAGGGCCCAACGAACCTAGGTTGAAACTTACAATTTTCTTTTAACCTGAGATGTTTAGTTGACAACCAAACTCTATCTCCAGATTTGAAGGGGGAATTCTCTCTTCTTTTCCTATCAGCCTGAACCTTATAACTTTTCTTAGCCTTTTCAAGGTTCCCCTTAGCCTGACTTAAAGATTCTTGCACCTTTTCTACAAATTCTTCAACTGCTGGGACTGGAGCCTCCTCTCTACTTAAAGTTAAACTAGGATGTCTCCCATAGTTCAAATAAAAGGGTGAGAAACCTGTAGAGGAATGTTGAGCATTGTTGTAGGCGAATTCTGCTGACCAAACTAAATCTGACTATCCCTCCTCCTGATTCATTAGATAAAGTCGTAAATATTGTTCAAGCTCGTGGTTAACTCTCTCGGTTTGCCCATCAGTCTCCGGATGGAAACTGGTGGAGAAACGAGCATCAATTCCCAACCTTTTGGTGAAAGCCTGCCAAAAATGGGAAACAAATTGAGACCCTCGGTCAGTGACTAGAACTTGAGGAATTCCGTGCAGTCTGACTATGTGCTGAGTAAATATTTGAGCAAGCTGAGAAGCTGAGGGTATTCCCTTCAGAGCTACAAAATGGGCCATTTTAGAAAAAGTGTCTACCATAACCAATATTGTGTTCAACCCTTGACTAACTGGAAGGTCCACTATCAGGTCCATGGACACTGTATGCCAAGGATGGGGAGGGGTAGGCAGAGGCATTAACAATCCCTGAAGAGCTCTCTGATCAGACTTGCCTCTCAAACATCGCTCGCAGGTGGTAACATACTGTCGTATCTGTGATCTCATTCCCGGCCACCAAAAATGTCTTTCGACCAATTCCCTAGTTTTCTGAATTCCTTTATGATAAGCTAGAGCTCCATCATGACAAGATTTCAAAGCTTTTTCTTGTAATTCTCTTGTGGGAAGATATAAACCATTCTGGTGATAAGGCAAACCCTTCCTGATTTCTCTGGCGAGTCTTCTTCTGACCACAACTTCATCTCTTCCTGGGAAAGAGCCTCCTGAATTCCTACTGAATGTTAAATGTTAAATGTTAAATGTTAAATGTTGTATACTTGTAAAGCGCACAGCTGCCCCAGCAAAGGGGCGTCCCGGCGCTGTATACCGCTGGGGAACCCGTCCTGGCTTTCCCTGTGGGATGGTCCCTACTGGGAATCCCCAAGGTGGAGCCAGGCATCCCCGGCGTTGATGGGGCCGTTGTGGAGATTAGGCAAGCTAATGCCCAGAGTTGCCGAGTGGGACCCCAGGTTAGAGTAGGCACCGAGGCGAGAATTGTCGAGTCCGCTGACCCTGGTCCACGACCCTGCCGCGTCGGGAATTGAACCCTGGTCCCGGGCTGACTTCTGCTCTCGGGTCTGCTGCTTCTAACCAGTGAGCCACACCACTCCACCTGACAAATCTGTGGTAACCGAAATTGCCACTATCTTTTCTTTTGGAATTATCGTCTGATCTTTTTGATTGATATCCACTGAATTGGAATTGATTCTCGAGAGTGCGTCATCTTTCACATTACTGGTGCCTGGCCGGAAAGTGATTATAAAGTTATAATCTGCGAAAAACAAAGACCAACAAAGCTGACGAGCTGTCAATGTCCGAGCAGACTTTAAGAACTGTAGATTTCGGTGATCGGTATATACAGTGACTTTATGAGCTGCACCAAGCAAATAATGTCTCCACTCAAGAAAGGCTGCCTTCACTGCTAACAATTCTTTATCTGAGATGGAATAGTTGCATTCCGGAGGAGTCAATTTTCGAGAGTAATAAGCCACTGGGTGCAACTGTCCGGTGTTAGGATGACGTTGAGATAAAATCCCTCCAATGGCCACATCTGAAGCATCTGCTTCTACAAAAAACGGTTCCTCAGGTCTTGGATGCAACAGAATTGGAGCTTGAGTGAAGGATTTTTTCAAAAATTGGAAAGCTGTTTCTGCTTCCTCGTCCCACACAAACTTGACTCCTTTTCTTAATAATCGAGTTATGGGACTGACTTTATGAGAAAAGTCTGGAATGAACCTCTGATAGAAATTGGAGAAACCAATGAAACTCTGAATCTCTTTCACAGTCAAAGGTGAAGGCCAATCTTGCACAGCTTTGACCTTAGAAATATCCATGCTGACTCCCTTGGGAGATAATACAAATCCAAGAAACTCCACCTCTTCCACATGAAATGCACATTTCTCCAATTTAACATAAAGGTGATTCTCAAGCAATCGAGTTAAAATGGACATGAGAGATGTGTTCCTTAACATTTTTGGAAAAGATTAAAATGTCGTCTATGTAGACGACTGCAATTCTGTCCAAAAATTCTCGTAGGATGTCATTTACAAAATGTTGAAAGGCCGCAGGGGCATTACACAAACCATAAGGCATCACTTGATACTCATATAATCCATGACAAGTTTGTAAGGCAGTCTTTGATTCATCTCCAGCAGTTACTCTATTCAAATGATACGCCCCTCATAAATCTAATTTGATGTAAATTTTGGCATCTTTTACTTGATCCAAGAGTACTGAAATAAGAGGAAGCGGATATCTATTCTTCACAGTAACCTGATTGAGAGCCCTATAATCAATACAGGTTCTCAATTCACCATTCTTTTTTGGGATGAAAAACAAGGGCGAAGAAACAGGAGACTTGGAGGGACGAATGAAACCATTCTCCAAATATTCCTCAAGATAGGTCTTTAAATACTTGTTTTCGGTTTCTGTCAAAGCATAGATACGACTACACGGTAGCACAGCTTCTGGTTCAATATCAATCTTGCAGTCGTACGGACGATGTGATGGAAGTCTTTCAGCCTCTTTCTTATCAAATACCGCAGATAGATCTCGATATTCTACTGGAATCTCCTGAGTTTCAATTGAGCATATCAAAGCTGGATGATCGGCCAATTTTCGAGCTGGAGAGTCTTCCACAGAAGGAAGGGGATTACGAAAACAATTTTCTTTACAAAAAGTAGAATCCATCGTGACAGTTCTCTTCTCCCAATCAATGCGTGGGTTATGCTCCGTCAACCACGGGAGTCCTAATATTAACTGGAACTGAGGAGCATCAATAAGATTAAAAACTGCAATTTCAGTATGACCTCTCAATCCAGTCAATTGAATTTTCTCCGTTTCATGAGTGATAGGACCAGAGGACAGATTCGTTCCGTCCACGGCTCTCACAGGTTCCACCACAGGTTTTCGCATGAATTGTATTCCAATCCGTTGGGCATACTTGATGTCACAAAAATTGCCTGTTGCTCCTGAGTCAATCATCACAGTGACTTCACTGAATTTGTGATCCCGAAACTCTATGGTGAATGAGACTACTAAATGCGGAGCAGACGATTGAAGGGTATTAACTATCTGTTGAGCAGTTGAAGCTGACTTTGATTCTGCTTCCACCTGTGCAGCTTCCACTACAGGTGAAGCCGATCTTTTCCCTGCTGTGAAACTTTTGGTTTCTTAGGACAATCCTTTACAAAGTGGCCCGATTGCCCACAGTACAAACACAAATGTCCCGTTCTTCTCCTCTCTTTTTCTTCTTTCGATAAGGGCCCTCTTATAGACCCAATCTGCATGGGCTCCTCCGACTGAGAACTTTCAGATACCTTTTGACCTTCAGTTTTCATACGATCAAAACGAGGTGGAAGAGGACAAAATCTCTTTGCTTTTCACTCTTCCGTTCATTGAGTCTATGATCCATTTGCAAAACCAGGTCGATAAGCTCAGAAACCTCTGTGGGTCTTTTCGGTATTTGCGCCAGGGCATCTTTCAGCTCATCTTTTAATCCACGATAAAAGATGGCAGCTCTTTTTGCTTCTGGCCATTGAGTTTCAACTATCAATTTATTAAATTGGGCCAAATACGCCACTAAGTCCCGATTGCCCTGTTTTAGGTCCAATAATTCATTGTCTGTGGCTTGTGAAGCTGAACGTCTGTCAAAAATTCTCAAAAACTCCACTTTGAATTCATCAAACTTGTACAGGATTGGGTCATCCTTCGTGACCAGAGACATGGACCACGCAGCTGCGTCACCATTCAGATATGACAGAATGAAAGCCACCTTTGATTGATCCTTAGCAAATACAACTGGCCTACACAGAAAGTGCAGGGAACATTGCGTAAGAAAGATTTGGGCCTTCTGAGGATCCCCACTAAATCTCCCAGGAGGGGCCAAAGGAATGATGGGTGAGACTGCGTGAATTACTTGGGTGGAGATATCAGAAGGAGACGAACTACTGACTTGACCCGTTGAGGACTTAAAACTAGGACCTGCTTCTAACAACTCATCTAATCTTAACCTTATCTGTAAGTTTTCTTGACTAGTCCTTTCTATCTCTTCCCTGAGATTCTTATTATCTTCCAATGAGTTATTTAAATGTTTTTGCATGCTATCTAGGATGGTGGCCAATGCTTTTACATCTAAGCCCTCTGCCATGTCTGTTCAGGGAGGGATCTGTGCACCTCAGAAAGAGGCCTTTTGGCACTTCAATCTGTCAGAACACCAGTTGCGATCCCTCCAGGAACAGACGCTAGTCCCCAACACACTCCAACCAAAAACCCAAGACAGCTGATAAACGCTTGTCTCCGGAATTCAGCCAGGGGGGAAAGGGGAAGTGGAAGACAAACAAGAGAAACTTCACTGGTGGCGGTTACTTGCCAGGAATCTTCTTTCTTCTATCTTTTTTCTCCTGGAAGCACCTGTAACAAATGACAACACTGTAATTATATTCTACACTGACTCTGTCATCTTACTCGAAATTTTACCTTCATTACCTTTTACACCAATGACTTTGCCCTTCTCTAACATTTGCCTGAGCTTGCTTTGATCAGTTGAAAAGGGCTTCTGTCCCCGCTCAAGAACTGAAGGTAGGATAGTAATTAGTGTGTTCTTTCTATCCTTGTTCGAATATGTATAGAGCTGTATTGAAAACAAGTCTCTCATAAACAAGTCTTTTAAGTGCTTCCTGTGCACTAGTCGCTCTTAGAAGATTAGTCTTTAGAATAATTCTTATTTGAAGCTGTTAAGCGCACTGCCTTCTGCCAACATTTGAAAGTCCTCACTGAATAAATGAGGTGGCACCGGTTTTGAACATGTAAGTACACCTTACTTGGTTCTGTAGAATGGAAGCCCTCTCTTCACAGAAGGCGTTCCTCCAAATATACACTCGAATCACTCAAGAAACCTCTCCTTCGTTACAATGTCCTCTGACAGCTTCCTCTAGGAGACGAATGGACACTGAAGAAGAATTCGAGGGAAAAAATAGTTACCACACGCTCCCGGTGGAAACACAAGAAAAAACTCTGAATACTCTCCTATGATACTGCAGCTCTGTAACTCTGAGGACGCGCACCAAGTGTAGAAACGCTAAAACTTCTGCGCGCTGAGGAAACGCTACTCTCTCCGCCGTCTTCTTTAATTGAAGTGCGCAGTTACCAGGGTGCGCATGCGCAGAATAGACGTTACGGGTCTCGCGCCAAAAAGACTAGAACGAGAACCCACGTCTTCTCGCAATCATACTGCATGGCTAAAAGAAGACAGACTCAATCCCATGAGAATGGATTTGAAGGTTGTCTTCCAGGTGGGAATCTGCCGCAACCAATGTGGATATTTACAGGAGGAATTCTTGTCTTTGAAAAATCGTCTCTTGACATTGCTGAATTTCGGGCTAAGCAAAGGGGTCATGACAAGTAGTACCTTTGGGCCTACTGGCAGAGTAGGCCACAAGCTTGGAGGCCCATGGCAAAAACACAGAGGCTACTACTAGTACCAGGAAATGGCCGCCACGACATGGACGGGCGGTCACAATAAAAAAAAAGAAAAGGAATAAAAAAATATGAGGAATAAAAATAAAAAACAGACAAAGCAGGCCTATAGGAAAAGCAAAATGCATGGCTTCCCCAAATGGGAATGAGCACCAGCCCTATGGTCCGCCCACCAACAAGAAAGTTCATACAATTTAAATAAACTCAAGCAGGTCTATCAATAACCCTGTAGCCAGAAAAAGGAGGATGCCTGTTACACATCACAGCTTAATGCAAAAAAGAAAATCCCCATTGCTACAAGGTTTGAAAGTTACACAACAACACAAACAACAAAGGCATTTAGAGTTTTTTTCACCCAAACAGTTAACTACACCACATTTGAAAATTCAATGCATAGCCAATGCATAGCCACCAATGCCCTAAATAAAGTTAAATTCAACAGACAAAATGGAAAACGCTACATCAAGCATCCCCGCTGACTATCTCTGGGACTCTAGGCCTACTGGCAGAAAAAATCACACAAATTTGTAGGCCCGCGGCAAAAAAAATAAACCACGATGGAAGGTCACACAAAATGGCCGCCCCCACATGGCCTGGCCACCCCCAAAAACATGAAAAGAAAGAGAAGACAGACAATACATTCCTATGGCAAAAGGACAATGCTTGGCTTGACAAAATGGCCGACAAGCCGCCCACATGGTCAGGCCACCCTCAAACAACAAAGAAGACAGACAATACATTCCTATGTCAAAAGGACAATGCTTGGCTTGACAAAATGGCCGACAAGCCGCCCACATGGTCAGGCCAACATCAAACAACAAAGTACATAGAGTACAGAAACAGTAAGTGGTCCATGCTCCAAAAACTACAAGCAAATGACAACCTAAGGAGTTTCTTTTAGCAAAATGAACAGCATCTACATTTTCGGGAACATTTTAGGCAACTCGAGAGATATTGCTTGCGAGAATGCAAATTCGGCGTGTTCGGCAGCGCGAACTGTACAAAACGTCGTTATGGCGTGCGCAAGCACGCACATTGAGCGCGCGAAGAAGACAAAAACTGTAAGGTCGCGTTGTAGCACTGTGCAAAGTTACCAAAACTACGTGAGCTGAATCCTAGGGTTACCTAGTGCGCAGAAAAAGCCATAATATTCAACACACACCCAAAACCGGCAATTCAACACCAAAAACACATTTTGCTAATTAATCCAAAGCCATCCATGACCTACATGATGTTACACTTACAAATTAAACACCCCTATAACAGTTGAACAACTTCCATGCACCCATGATGAGGACTGTAGTAGTACCCTTGGGCCTACTGGCAGAGTAGGCCACAAGCTTGGAGGCCTATGGAAAAAAACACAGTGGCTACAAACACAAAATGGCCACCACCACCACCTGGCCAAGCCACCCACAGAAAGTAAATGAACTCAAGCAGGCCTACACTAACTACATGAACTACTAAAGTTACCTAATTTTACAAAAAAATAAATTTAAATTCCACTCCAACAGAGTATGCAATTAAATCCAATGCCATCCATGATGTTTTACAGACACAACAGAACCCTTGGTACCTCTAGGCCCTTGGGTACCTCTAGGCCTACTGGATGAAATTTCAAACACATACAACTTGGCCCCTCATGAAAGTACAGGCCTCCCTCAATAATATTTTTTAAGAAAGGTTGAGAAGCACAGAAAACTGTAGTAAAAAAAAAAAAACCAAACAAATATTTACAGTACACCAATTCTCGATTCTCAAACTTACTTGTAAAAGAAAAGTTCAAATCCAAAATTCCTCAATAAATCCAATTAAATGCTATGATGCAGCAGACATACACAAAAAGTGATCCTTCCAGCTCCAATTCCAAATGAAAGTGAACACCACATGGACAAAGCACTGGGAGGAGCCTGGTGGACAGGAACAGGAAGTTGTAAACTCAGGGGCACTTCCTTTCTCTTGAAAAAAGAGTAGAAACAAAAAGAGGACTCCTAGCCCAAAAAAATACAGCCAAATCACAATCTGAGGTGTTAAATGAACATTCTTGAGAAGATTTTAACATGCTCGGGAGATATTCTGTGCCAGATTGCAGTTTCTGCGTGTTCGGAAATGCGATCTTACCAACATGGCACTGCAAGGAGGATCGCACGTCCCAATGACATGTTCGCGCGTCCGAATGACGTAATCGCGTTCTCAAAGTCGCATGGGATTGTGCGGCCGGATTCCAAACATCGTAGCGAACGCGACCGGGAGATAAAAGCGAGAAAGCAAATGCAGAACCACGGTAAGTCATTACCGCGCACGCGAGAATGCTATTGAGCGCGCGAGGAAGAAAAATTACTACGCTACGCTGTAGATTGCGAAGTAGTCGACAACTTCGCGCTCGCCACGAAGTGCGAAGTTGCCAAAAATTCGCAAACTCCGCGAACGGAGCGTAGTTCTCCGCCCAGGGTTAATGAGCAACCCACCGCTGAGCCAGAAAAAGTTCCTTACTTTCAGCCCCTGATAAATGGGTGTCCTGCAATATTATAATTTGAGCCAAAGAATCCCTCAAATATTTCAAAATTAACTCTCTCCTTGATTTGACACGCAACCCATGTACATTCCAAGATAGGATTCTCAGCTCCTTTAAGTTAACCCCACTCATGACAACCTAAGCCAACAAAATCATGATGCCTGACGGTGAAAAAGCTTCTGAGGAATTTCCCTATTTTTCTCCCCTTTCCCTTCCCCTTCCCCATACCCCTGCCCCCTCCCGCTACGGTCCCAAAAGGACCCACCTAACCCGGAAAACCCAACCAAACAACCCATGGCCAAGGCCTTTTGGGTGCCTACAGTGGACGGTGCGCATAAACACTAAAGTAAATTAATAGTACGCCTGCACGGCACCTACTCTTTAGACTTAACAGAACAGTACCTAAACTTATTACAAGCTCTCTGTCTGGCATTGTTCCAAAAAGCCATCCACCTCCTCAACAAATCGAAAAGAATACATCTTATTGTGCCACATAACTTTTAAAAAAGCCGGAAACTTCAGTTGAACCGTAGCTCCCAATTTTTTCAAAGGCTCACCTAACTCCCATTGCCTATTGGCAGTTACCGGTGACAAATCGATCTTACCTCCACCTTGGCTCCGGCTACCATAATGATTTAGCAGGCAGGATTTTTTCTTTCAGAGTATAAGTCAAAAAGTTAATCAAGATTCTACTAGGCTTAGAACGGTTTGGGTTCAACCTAAAGGGGTTGCGGTGCACCCTCTGAATGTCCCTAAAAATCTCATCCTCAGCCTCCTCCAGCTGCAATTCAGTCTTGAGTAATTGTACTACATATTTCTTGATATCAGATCCTTCCTTACCCTCTGGTAGCTTCAAAATCTTCAAGTTAATCCTCCTTTGCATATTTTCCAACCTTTCTACTCTCTCTTCGTGTTCCCTATCTTTAATCTTAATAGCCTCTAACTCCTTATGATTATCCATAACTTTCTCACAAATATCCTTAACTTCGGCCTCTAAAACAACTGTGAGGGAACTCAGCTCATCAATTTTAGTCTCTAGTAAACTGCAGGCAGCTCTGATGCTTACCTGAGTCAATTTGGAAACCTCAAACCCCTTATGCATGTCGATATTACATTTTTTTAAGTGAGCAATAACCGGAAGATCGGAGTCTTCTGGTTCGGGATCTATCCCAAACCCTTCCTCACTGTGACAGCTCAGGTGGTTAGATTTCTCCAACTCAACAGCCTCATCAGCCAAAACACTTGGGGTCTCCAAAGACCCTGTGTCCCCCCCATGTTTAAGACATCTGCGCCAAAGGAAAGGACTAGCTGCTCTATGCTATCTTCTGCACTACCAGTTAAATCTGTCTGAGCCTGCGGACCATGACCCACCTCCTCCATGTCTAAAGAGAGAACCTGATAGCAATTAGGGCTCAAATGCTTAGACCAATCAAGCAGATTTGTATCCGCAGGGACCTGCCGAGTGACCCTGTCCCCCTCCGATGTGCAGTTTGTTATCTGTGAAGCCTGGTTGGAATTAGGGGGTACTGAAAAACCTGTTGGATTAGGTAGAGACTCCCCCTTTAGTATCAAAGTCTTGGGCAGAGTTTTAAAAAATGAGGTAAGAGAGGGGGTTGGCTTAATCTTACGCTCCAGTAAGCCTACCTTCCCCAGCTTGTTACAGCTACTACCCTGCTTGCTGTTTTTTTTACTGTGCTTTTAAGCTTACTTTCAGCAACACTTTTAGTATTTACTTTAGGCGAACCAATATGCTTAGATAAAAACTTCTCAGATCCCCCCCTGCCAGCACTCCTTAAGGCCTATCTGGAAACCCCAGTCCACGTTGCTGTAGTCTTAGCTTCAGAGTTTAGTCTGTTTTCGCTATGCGTTAAACCTTCAATACCTTCAATAGCTCCAGGGACCTGCAAATTGTCCACAATGCTCAAACTAGGGGACAGCTTCTCCTTTGTTTCCTTGCCTGAAACAAATGCCTCCCTGCCTCTTCCACGGACCCATCCACCACGGAACAGAATCCTGGATGCGGCGTGACAACCTCTCTGAAGCTCAAATGCCGCTCTTCCCCAGCAGAGCTCCATCCCCACTGCTAGCACCGCCTCATCCTCCTTCCGAATCCGAGAGCCCTCTGCCGCCTGAGCCGCCATGCACCGCCAAAACCACTAAAACCGCTGTTGACAGAAGAGACTGTATGCATCAAGTGGGCGTAGTGTTTCCTACTTCGCCCTTTGCAAAGTAGGCGAAGCAGGCAACACTACACCCACTCCTTGGGCGTAGGGAAGTTGCCCGCCACCCGCCTCCCTCCCGCCCTCCCGAACATACCTAATTTTATTAAATGGGCACATCTAAATAAATAAAAGGCACTTACCTTGTCCGCAGCATCCCGGGGCTCCCTCTGCTCATTCACGCCGCCGTCTGCTAACCAATGCGCATGCGCGGCCGCCCGCGCATGCGCATTGGTTATCAAGACGGCGGTGTGAACGCGCAGAGGGAGCCCCGGGACGCCGCGGACAAGGTAAGTGCCTTTTATTTATTTAGATGTGCCCATAGCAACCGCGCCACACCGCCGTCGCCTTTACAGACACCCGCGACCCGCTACTAGCCGGCAGCCATGGTTTTCCTGCCATGCTCGCGCCGAGATAGTCTTTTTTGTGTAGAGTTTAGCAGATATTTCTTTACCACAAAGGGATTGATTGCAATGTCGTATAGACCAGAGTCTGTCCGACTTTGCTCTGAAAATGGAACCGAATGACCTCCTCTTGTTGGTTCCAGTCCAGCAATTAGGAAGCGACCGAACCATGTTTGGTCACAATCTTATACTTTGCTACTTTGCTATGGGAGCATGCATTCTGAATGGAATGCATTTTCCCATAGCAGAAAGCAGAGGTGCCTTCCCTGCGCCCTGTGGAAGGCACCTCAAGGGCCCTGCCACCGGCTGCAGGTATCAACAGAGCCCGCTATGCTGCAATTTAGCTGCCTTACGCCCATAGGGTCCCTGCTGGGGGCCCCCAAATCTGTTTCCCAATGTCTTTCTGTGCCGGAAAGCCAGCACAAAAAGGCAGTTAGAAACTGCCATCATAACCGGCTTGGTAATTATAGCAGAGTTTCCAGATGGTGGTCGGGCTCTCCAAGCCCGTCGGTAGCCATTCAGAAATCCGAGTCAGATTCCCTCCCGACTGAGCCCATGGAAATAGCTCGGTCGGAAGGGAATCTGAACAGCAGATTACGATGCGGGCAGGAGGGCACTAAGTGTTCTTTTGTAGTCTATTCCTATTATGTTTCAGCTGATTTTGTGGGAGCAAGTCACAGTTACCTGCTGCAGATTGTTGTATAGTATAAGAACTTTTTATAAGTTTTTCTGAAGGGTTATGGGGCAGTGGGCTGTGAATAGATCTAGTTAATGTTAGTAATATTGTTATTTTTTATTTCAAGCTTTATTTATTAGTACTTGTGTTCTCTGGTTTAATAGTGCTGTGCGTTAGGCCTACTTATTGTATTGAACTGCTACTGTGTTATTTTTAAATATTGTTTTGTTATATCATGGGCCTGATTCATAAAAGTGACGTGAGACGAAAGTCCAACTTTATGACTTTTGGTATTCACAAAGGTCATTTACTTCTTATAAATTCCCTTTGTGAATACCAAAAGTTGAACTTCACGACTTTTGGTATTCACAAATGGCATTTGTGAGTAGTAATTGCCTTTTGTGAATACCCAAAGTTTTAAAGTTAGACCTTCTGCTCATTTTACCTTGGTGAATCAGGCCCCTTGTCTTACTATAGTTTTATTGTAATGTTTATGTTGTATTTAAAAGTTATGTCTAGTGGCTATTGCATTTTATTACAGGTTTTCAGATGAGAGGTCATCCCATAGACATATGGATTCTATGTTTTTTTAAGAAACTTACTTTAGGTTTTCTGGAGCGGTTCTACTTTTTCAATTTTCCTATTTTCTTATTGTTCCTTCTTACTTTGAATTACTTCAATATATCTGCTGTAGAATCTTTCATTTTTGTAATGTTTTATAGGTTTTCTGGAGTTCATTTTAAGTTTTTGGTGGATTTAATTTTGACAACATGGAAGTGGACGAAAACCTACTGCTACAGAAATGTAAGTCTAATTTAGTTTTGTTTAGGTGAGAAGTGGTATATTTTTTATCTCTGTGTATTTGCTGTAATTACAATGTGTTATTTTAAATTTCTTAGTTTCAGACCTACTTAGTGGTAATTGATGTGCTGATCTTTAAATAATTATTAACCATATTACTTGTATTTGCAAATCTTTTTTTGAATGTTGTATAGAATAATTTGTTTAACATTTAATATGAAATTGTGAAGTTAGGGTGGTGTTTCCCTTTGTTAAGGTCTGTTGGTTTGTAAGTAGATAACAAAGTATTTTATAATAGGAAATTTGCTATTGATTCTAAGTGGTGTACTACTTTACAGCTAATAACTTTATAAAAATACTTTATTATCGTCCTGGGCCCTACTAGCCATCAAATGCCCGCTCCAACATTAAAGGCCCTGTCTGGTAGATCCCACTACGGAGGGCGCAGAGGCCATTAGAACATTCCGACCCTAGAGAGCAGAATGTTCTAATTTGTAAAGCAAAGGGCTCATGAAGCCTGAGGGGGTTGAAATCCCGTTGGGTTCCTTGAGGCCGTTGTTCACAGCTTTTGCTGTGAACAGACATTGGAATTTTGATGCTCCAGGCTTCTACCAGCCATTAGTAGCCCAGTGCGCTCAAAATTCTAATGTTCTAATGATGAATATTTAAATTCCTGATGAGTTTATTAAAGTGCAAAAGTGCGTATTGGGTTGCAGATATGCCCGTCGTGTCAAGAGCATCTTGTTTTCCACCACTATTGGTTTTGAGTCTCGGCCAATCTTGGGCATTTGACCTATAAAGTGATGTTTTCTTGCGGCCCTTTATGCAGTGGGTTGCCGAACAGTTTTTGCACCAGGCCCATGGCACACCAGGGCGATGGAATCTCCACTGAGCCAACAAATTATGGCTTGATTACAAGAGCGCACTTGCTGTTGTAAGAAGGCTGATTTAAAAAGCTTTTCTGTTTTCCAAGAGCTCTGGACCTGTGCGTAACATTTATTACTGACTCCTGTTTTTACCTCCATAAGTGACAGCTTAATGTTGTCAGCCAGCTCTTCTAAGAATGGATGTGAGCTTTTGTTTCTAACTGACAAAAAACGAACAACATAAAATGGTGCTTAAAAGTAGGTCAGAAATGAGTTAGGTAAGGTCTAGACTTTAAATGCTGATATGATATGATAAAAGTCCATGCATGACATTTTGCGCTTAATATGTTCTTCTCTTGTAGCTGTGACAGAGCTTTGGCCACAGTGTTGCATTGCTGATTGACATATTTGCATTCTGTGGGGAGGGTCCAGGGTTCCTTTAAACCAAGAGCAAGGATTGACGTCCACAAGTATGGTCCCCATGAATTGATTATGTTTTTGCTCATCTGGGACTCTGTTTCCTGCCAGCACAGTGTTATATCCTGGCTTTTATGTATTCATGCAATCTCTTGCTCTGCCAGTGGAATGTGTTCATTAGATGATGTGCTGCAGAATGTTGGGAGCTAGAGATGTCAGTTGAGAAGGGCTGAGCAGCATGCTGGCTGCTCCTGGTGGGGTTCTGTATTGGATTTAACTGGATGACTTGTAACTAACTACAAATAAACATCTTAAGATCTGCTACACATCTGGACTCAGTTACTACAATTTTTGGCGACGATCTTCAAAAGAACCTGCGTTTGTCTCCTCTTCTAACTTCTAGCAACTGTATGTACGGATCAATCAGTTTCTCAAGCTAAGCATCTACCTTCAACTGCCATCCTTGACCCCACCAGTGACCTCCAATCGGTCACCCACAGCAGTCTGCCAGTTGTTCGTGTTCCTGGGGAAGTTCTACTTAAACAGCTGTTCATCTTCTTGAGGCTGTCTACTCTTGTGAGTCCATTTCTAAGTTTTAGACAAAGCCTACTTCTATTTGTGCTGTGTCTTCTGTGAGGGTAAGCCTATGTCTACATACTGTCTGGTGAAGAAGTGTGTTTGCTTATGTGTGTGCCAGTTCTTACTGTTTCTGCCGTGTGAGTGTGCCTTAATCCAACAACATTGAGGGTGTCAAGGTCTCTGGACAGATTGCAGCCTGGGTTTTCACTGTTGAGGAGCTTCCTGTTACTCTACTGATCTGGAGGATTACATCCTTTCCTACTACAGTCTTCATAGAGATCCTGCACTTCCTTGTTTGACTTTGCCCTCTGGGTTTTTAGGAAGTTTCTGTGTCCTACAGTACAGTAGAGCGTGCTTTCACCTTGCTCTACAAAGCGTTTGGTTTGGTCTTCAGTCTAGTGGGTCCTGGTGATGTCCTGCAATTTCCCTAAGCGGTCCTACTTCCATTGTCACATTCCCCAACATGCTGTGAGCCTCCCAGGTTAATGTCACCAGCGTGCCACCATTTTGAGATCTCCACATCTTTTTGCCAACCATGCCATCCACGAAGTCCGTTTTGTCAACCATTTTTCCTCAAAAAAGCTCGTTTTGTCAATAAAGCTGCTTCATTTGAATTTTTGTGGGGACATTTGGAGTTCTACGCCTCTACCATCAAAGCAAGTTGGTTGTTTTGCTTTCTACATTTATCACACTTTACTACTATTCTGGAAAGGCATCTACTGTCAAGACGTTTTCACAGAAATCTACTGTCACGATGTTTCCATAGTAAGTTCTCCTTTTGGGCACTGCGCACCATTGCCTGAGTTTTCGAAGTGCTGAATTTGTGGATCTATTCCATTTAAATACATGTGACATTTTACAAGGTGTTTGGTCAAGATGGGTTCCTGTCCCATTACGCCAGCCTTCAAGTTTGTCAACCCACACAGGATGTACAGTTTGGGTTTCTATCCCTTCTCCACGCTGTACAGTTTGGGTTTCAGTTCCATCTCAATGGTGCACAACATTTTTGCCTCTACATCAGGTGTCTCAAATGGGTTACAGTCCCATCTTTACGGTGCACAACATTTTTTTTGTCTCCACAGGAGATGTTTACATGGATTACAATCCCAATCCTACCATGCGCAACATTTTTGCCTCTACACGAGTTGTCTCACATGGGTTTCATTTCCATTTAGTGCACAACAAATGACCTACACTCGAGGTGTGTAGTATGGCTCACAGTCCCATCACTGCAGTCTATGACATTTGGATCTCTATATGAGGTCTGTCGTTCTGGGTATTCCCTTCACAACAGTGCACAACAGGTTTATTTTTTATCCTACTTAGGGCGTGTCATTTGGAGTTTAATCCTGTCACAACAGTGCACAATATTTTATTGTGATGTGTTCAATGGGTTTGGTCTCATCAGTTCAGTGCACAGTGGGCACCTGTTCACCACATGTTTATTTCAATATTGCCTTTACTCAGGGTATTTGGTCTGAATACCTATTGGTGATTTTCTCAATTTTAATGTGTTTTGCTTACAGCTTTCAATTGGTATTCAATGTCATCATACATTGTATTGGGATTTTAATTTAATGGGAAGTATGAGTGATTTATTTTAATTGTCTCACTATCTCCTGTTACAGCCCAGTTTTCCTTTTGATATCTTCTTATTGGTGTCATCTGTGGATTCTAGATTCTATTCTTCTTTGTTCTTCTCTGTTTTACTCTTACCGTTGTGTTCTTTGCCCATTGGAGGTTTTCTTCTCTTACTCTTTGTTAGTGTGTGCCTGGTATGACTTGTCTCTTTTTAAACATGCCTGGCCAGCAAGTATATCTTGAGGTAGTCATTGGTGTTTTCTCTTTGTGTTATTGTTGTTGTGTTGGAAAAGAGGATGGTATTCTCACCTTTAGCCTTTTGTTTTTTTATCTGTTTTTATTTACTCTTTCTATTTTCTCTAACTTGGTTTCTTTCTGTTTTCATTCAATATTGTTTTATATATGGAAGGAAATGGGATATGGTATATCCTGGCTTTATGTATTCATGCGATCTCTTGCTCTGCCAGTGGAATGTTCATTAGATGACGTGCTACAGAATTTTGGGAGCTAGAGATGTCAGTTGAGAAGGGCTGAGCAGCATGCTGACTGCTCCTGGTGGGGTCTTGTATTTGATTTACTGGATGACTTGTAACTAACTACAAATAAACATCTAAAGATCTTCTACACGTCTGGACTCAGTTACTACACACAGGTTGTTGAGGGAGCCTGTATCAGAGACACAAAAGATGAAGTATGGATTTATAAACACAGGTTCGAGGAAGATTTAAGGAAGTGGCCTCTTTTCCATGGGTGATTTACAGGCTAAAGGAAACTTTCAGTAGCAACTGTGGTGCCATTACTGTGAGCTGATGTTGATACAATGGACAGTTTAGCTTCTACTGCAGCTTACAGAATGCAAAAGTTAAGGTATGTGCTTTTGCCTGCATCATGAGGCAAAGTTCTGTTTGAAAGTTAGAAGGCACTCTATCACGATTCCAAGGTATTGGAGGTTAAAAACCAGTTAGGATATTCTTCTTTGGAGAAACCAGGCGGTTTACCTTTGTTTTTACTAAATTCAACTCAACTTGCTGCTAGATATACACAACCAATGCATTCATTGACCTCTCTAGGCGAAAAGGAGTCTGGCTGAAAACGCCCCGCTGTGGTGAAAATAGCATTACATTAACATGGACAGGATACTACACTTCTGCAGTGGTGTATCGGCGCTAAGGTAGCAGGCCATCAGGAGGATCATCTTTGCTTTGTCCTATAAACAGATACTTTTTCAATTGTTTGTGGAACAGCTTTTATTCAATATGCAGCTGAAGGGGGAAGGGGATCTCTTCCAATGGTTAGCAGCCTGACCCAAACAAGCAGAACTGCCCCACTTTTTTTTTTTTAGTGAAGGGGATGGTCAGTAATTGGGCTGACCCTAAGTGCAGGGATCTTCTAGGGCAGTATATGATCAACCTTTCATTTAAGTAACTGGGACCTGTCTTGTAGAAAGTAGAGTGGGCTACTGTTAAGGCTTTAAAAATGACTCTTTCTTTACTGATGATCCCTGCAAAGGTTTACAATACTGGGTGATCAAGGCATATTTGCAAAGGTTAAATAAAAGGTGGACTGTCATGTTTTGTACCATTTGCAGCAATTGGATAAAATAGTCTGGGAGTCATGTGTAAAAAACATTGCCATATTCCAGCCTAGACAGGATCAGTCCCTGTACCACTGTTTTCTGGGCTTCCCAAGGAAGAAGTTTGAAAATTTCCTTAGCATCCTTAGAATCCAGCATGCTGATTTGACCACAGCTGAGTCTTGGGATTTAAGGGATAAGTGTGTGTCAACAAGAATCCCTAGGTTCCTGGCCACCTCAATGAAGGGTGGAAGGTGTAGTACGGCTGATTGACCCTGACCCAGACCATCTGGGAAAGAGTATACACCAAAGAGCAGGACCTCAGGTTTTCAGAGTTGCATTGTAAGGAGTTTGTTTTAGCCATCCCATCACTGCTACTATACAGGTTGCAAATGTAATTTTCACCTCTAACCCATTGTTATTATAGGTCGTCAGAAGTTGGGTATCATCTGCATGAGAGATCACCTGAATACCAAAGGATTTCAAAAGGTATTCCAGCGACATCAAATATATGTTAAAAAAATGTGGGGCTCAGGGCTGAGCCCTGCAGCACTCCATACTTGATGGTTTGGCCTCAAAGGAAAAATGGCTTGAGCCATTCATTCTGTTCTCTGTGCTCGAGAAAGGAGCCCAGCCAGGGCAGAGCCTTCCCCTCCACCCTGATGTGGGTAAGACATTGTTCCAGGATCTTATGCAAGATCTTGTGAAATGCTGCTGAGAGGTGTAACAAAATTAATGTGGCATTGTGGCCAGCGTAAATTTTTTGGAGTCTGTAAGCTCTATGAATATTGTCCCCATAATTTGGAGGGCCCTAAAGCCTGATTGTGATTGGAGGAAGAGTTTGAAGGTTTCCAAGAATGACGTTAGTTTGGTGTCCCCGCTTTTTCTATGATCTTGGTGATCCCAGGGATCAAGGAGATGGGTCTAAAGTTTGAAAGTGTTTTAGGGTCTGCATTAGGTGTTTTCAATTGGGGAAGCACATTTGCCCTTGTCCATGTGGGGTTACTCTCCCACAGTGCAGGGAGGTAGAAAAGAGATATTGATAAATAGGGCCTAGACTATCTCCTATCATCTTCATAGCTTGGGGGTGAACAGGTTTCACATGGGAGCCAGATTTAATTTTAATGAAGAAACTTTTCAAGTCATCGGTTGTCAGAGGAGTAAACTGTAACAGTATGAGTAAAGTTTTATCTGGGTTGTGTGGGCAACACGTCAAGATTTTCCTGTTTAATAGCATATATAGGGGCATATTATCAAGCGCCTATCGCCACCTCAACGTCACTTTTTGTGACATTGTGGTGGCGATAAGGTCAGCGCCCTATTATCAAGTCAGCGTTAAGCCACTTAAGGTGTTTTAAAGCCACGTTAAGTGGCTTAACGCTGCCTTGATAATAGGGCCCCTTTCATGCTAAACTTAGCCTGAAAGGGGCGTGCAGTGGGTCTAGTAGTGGGCATTCCACCGCAACACCCAGTAAAGTCGATGCTGTCACCTATTATCAAGTTTGGCGATAATAGGTGGTAGCGCCGAACTTAAGACCAGAAAAAACCTGGTCTTAAGGTGGCGAAACCAGGAGAAATGTTTTATTTGTCCCTTCCTGTACATGAACAAACCGTTTTTCAAAATGCATTTTGTAACTTCCATGTGAGCTGTACGAAGCAGCAAACATGACGAAGCAGCACACATGAAAGTCACAAAATGGCATTTTAGATTTGTTTATGTGCAGGAAGGAACTCCTTCCTACACATAAACAAAACTCCCTGCTAGCAGACACCCTTGCACTCTGGTCAAGGGTGCCTGCGCTGGCGCTAAGTTGTGTAACTTATCACCATCACAGGGCGAAATGCCAGACTGCACCATATCCTTGTTAATATGGTGGAGCTTGGCGTTTCCGAAGTGGCAGAGAGAGGTGTTAAGCCAAGACGGCTAACCCCTCTCTCTGCCACTTCCTTGGTAATATGCCCCATAGTTTATTCAACCAAAGTTACTATATGAAATACGTTGTTATATGATATAAGTTTACTATAAGATACACATATAGGACATGTATTACATATTTTTTACATCCTTTTCCTCCTTTATTTCTCTTCCGTTTTCGTCTCTTCTCTTTCTTCTATTTTCTTACTTTTTCTTTTTTCCTTTTTATACATTATAAAAAAAAATGAATTTTTGTATTTTTGTGAGTGCAGAGTTTTGATATTATCTTTATAAGTTCATTGTACACTTTATCTCTTCTTTTATTCTAATACTTTTACTTTTTTTCTGGAATTACTCTATTTCATAACCTTGGATTTTCATTCTAAACATAAAGAAATTCTGTACAGCTGTAGTACACTTTAATAAAGCTTTTATTAGGGGCGTGGCCAAGCCCGAGACCGAGAAGGTCGCTCAGCTTTCAGGCTCCGCAACACGACGTGGCCCAGATACGATCTCCCTACCTCCAGCTGCTTTATTTCGCCCTGGAATGGCACTATAATGAACTGGAATGTGACCGGATTCCGATAAGCCCACAGTTGACCTGGATTAGGGGCATTAGGCGGTGAAACATGGCATGTCTGCGTGGACCGGACGGAATCAGAGATGGCGGCCCCGTCGTATTGAGAGGCGTCGGAGGTGATGGCCCGGAGCCTGGAACTGCTGCTGGGGCGCGGTAAGTCTGGGGCCTGTGTGCTGGGGCAGTGAGCTGCACGGCATACTCCTGATCAGCGCTTCCGCACTGCGGGAGGTCCGTTTGGCCTACCGGCGGCTGGAGCACTGTGCGATCTCGGAGGTAAGTGGAGGTGGGGCGTGGGGACAGGGCCTGTGCTCCTCTAATGGCTGTACCGGGCGCGACCACAGAGCAGCGCCTGGGGCTCCCCCCTCTCCCTCCTGATCTCGCTCCTGCCGTGGCCCTCATGACTGCTGCCCCCCACCCTGCCTGTGCTGCTATCCGACCTACTAGACTCCACGGTTCTGGGCACCACGTTGCAACTACAGAGACTGGTTGGCTTCCCCACACTGTGACCATTTACCTGACACCTCCTACTGTTGTTGCCATAACAGTCCTCCCAAGCTGCTGCATTGCCTATTCACCTATATTACACGCCTGCAACCTGCAATGGCAAGCTGAATCAGGCCCAATTCAACTGCTCTTATCCATTCTTGGGGGACTGCTGACTCGTGGTCCTCCTTCTACTCCACACCATTGGGAGTGTGATGCCAGCCTGCTCCATTTTATCAGATTCCCGTGACCCAGTCGCTGTGGGGCCGTCCTACCTGTAGTTCCACCACTTCTACCAATATTCAGAGATCCGCGTCTGGGATCTTGCCAAGATTTTGACAATGTCTGGACCTGTGCCCTCTCTGCCCATCCGTGCCCTCTGTCAATATCAACACCCACACCATTCATATCTGCCTTCAGGACTCTACAGCTGCCTTGACCGCGATTAGCTCTGATATTGGGTCTGTTAGCGCCCTGTGGAGTGTTCTGCTAAATGGGCTGCAAGGATCCCAAGCAACACCATGGCTGAAGGTGGCCAGTAAGATACTGCTCCGGATAGGGACGCCACGCAGTTGGGTTCGCTACTGCAAGAAATGAGAGCTGGATTCCGAGCCCTAGACATGTGGTTCGATAACCTGGACAAACATATGGCGGAGTTGGGTTCAAAGATACAGGCTCATGACCAAAGACTCGACGTGGTGGAATCTCGCACTTCAGACTTGGAGGACAGGATGGCGCAATCCTTGAAAAGGTTGGATACGATGGAGCGCATCCTCGAAGAAGTTACTGTCAAGAATGAGGACTTGGAAGCGCGCAGCCGTCGCATCAACGTGCACATCCTTGGTGTCCCAGAGTCTACAGCCACAGGTCGCATGGATGCATTGGTGGAAACTATCCTGATAGATCTGTTCGGAAGGGAGGCCTTTACAGCTGGCTTTGTGATCGAACACGCTCAAAGATCACTGGGGCCGTGACCTAACCCTGGATGCCCACCTAGACCCATAATTGCATGGGTCATGAACTTTAGAGATCGCAACACTGCTCTGCAACTGGCGAGGGAGCAGGGTGAGATATTGTGGCAAGAATCCAAACTATCCTTCTAGCCAGACATTACCATCATGGTGCAAGAAGCAAGGCAGAAGTTCCCCGTAGTCAAGGCTACACTTAGGAATTTAGGACTGAAATATGGTATGCTGTATCCAACCCGATTGAGCGTTGAGGTGAATGGACAATCACGTGTGTTTGATAACCCCACAGAGGTGCAAGAGTTTTGTCATAAACACAAACTAAATAACAAGTGTCCTCCCGAGGACAGATTGCCCCCTCACAAGCCGGTTCGGATGCCAGATTGTAACTTTTTTCTGGTGCTGGTCAAGGCTGAACTGGTGTCCTGGTGCCCTTGTATTTAACGACTTAAGATTTGCTGGGACTTCGTGTAATCGTTTTCTAATGCTATATGATCGCTGCCATGTCGTTGTTGGGGACGTTGCCACCATGCCACATGGTGTTCACCTTAAGATTGTTGCGTGAATTCCGCAAGTATTACCTATGTTTATCTTTCTGTGCTGCAGAGGACAACTTGTTTTTTCACTGTTATTTGTTAATAATGGTTTTGCCTCTCTGATTGGGCGGGGAGGCTGGGAGGGGGAAGGGGGCTTGGGAGGGACAATGTTTAGCTGCACTGGGACATTTTTGCATGCAAGGGTTTCGGATTGTGACAAGTGTGCAGGGCCAACTCTACTTCAGTACTCACTCATGTTCCCCCATGATGCCGATAGGACATAATGCTGGCCCCTCAGCAGTTGTTTTGGCTACCTGGAATGTTCGCGGTCTGAATACCACTAGGAAAAAAAGACAAGTTACACAGTATTTTCTGCAACATGGGGTTGGTGTGGTTTTCTTACAGGAGACCCACCTATCCCCTATTGAGCAATCTTGCTTTGCCGTAGGCTGGGGCACACACAGATATTTTGCTAACTAAAGCAACTATGCTAGGGGTACAGCTATACTCATCCACAAGAGACTCCCATTCCATTTGAGTTCTGTCTCCCATGACAGCGCTGGTAGATATTTTATTGTACTGGGCTCCTTGATGGGTAGCAAATTAGCCCTAGTCTGTATATACAGTCCCAATGTTGATTCCCCAGATTTGTATTACTCCCTGCTTTCCACACAGGCACAACTAGGCCCAGTTCCCATTATAGTAGGGGGTGATTTTAATATTGTTCAGGATTTATTGTGTGACACCACATCTAGTGCCCCAGATCCAAAACCGTGAGCGAGAAAGGTGCTAAGAGCTCTTTGCGAGCATTTCACACTAGTTGACATCGGTAGGAGGTTAAATCCTCTCCACACTGACTTCACGCATTACACTAGCTGTCATAATACGTGTACTAGGCTGGATTATTTCCTGGCTTCCCCAGACTTAGTCAACCGGTGCAAAGCTGTTAAGAAGCTACCGCAAACACTCTCAGACCACTCCCCAGTATTACTGACTTTGAGGATGCCCCGCCCTGAAGGTTTTGAAAGACAGTGGAGGTTTCCCAGCCGAGCGCTTGAAGATGATGTTTATCGGGAGGAACTATGGGAGGCGATAGAAGACTACTTCCCCCTGAATACTGGGTCAGTAGACACTGCGGCAATGTTATGGGAGGGTTTTAAGGCCTACATAAGGGGAGATTTCAGTTCCAAAAGTGCCAGAGTCTTATGAGATTTACGTGCCACATTGGCCTGGATAGAGCGTGACTTGAAAGCGTTGGACATTACACAGTTTGAGACTCCTGGGCCTGGCCTAGACGAGCATAGACTATCCCTCCTAACAGATTTCAGAGACAACGCTGAAAGGGAGATACTCTACATGGGAAAGTACCACAATGCTAGAGTATACGACGAGGGCGAGAGACCGGGCTGATTGTTGGCTCAAATGGCCAGACCTCCTTATAACAAAGCATACATCCCAACACTGAGGTCTGCTCTGGGACAGCACCTCACTGACCATTTGGACATCCAGGGAGAATTGCTCTCCTATTTCAAGACTTTATGCAGCACCAAACTGGGCACGGATACAGCAGATCAAGAGAGTTACTTATGTGAGGTTGCGCTGGTATTCCTAGAAAAGTTCATGCAGGACTCCCTGGCGATCCCCATAACTGAAGAAAGTAAATATGAGTCGATCTCTGCGCTGAGGGGTTCCTCTGCTCTGGGCCTTGATGGCTTCACTGCAGATTTTATTTTTATAAGGCCTATCGAGACTTGCTGATCCCCCAGCTCCTTGCTATGCACGCTGTGGCCCTTGAACAGCAGGTCTTGCCTCCCACACTGCAAGAGAGGGGGTCATTATCTTACTCCCCAAACCAGGTAAGGACCCGCTATTATGTGGCTCCTATCGCCCATTGTCACTGTTCAACCTTGACTACAAAATGTTGGCAAAAGCTTTGGCCTGCCGCTAGTCTCATTTAATGGAGTCCATCATTTCCCCTGCCCAGTCTGGATTCGTACCTCACCAATCGACGGCTTTCGATGTACATACATTGTTTAATACCTTACACAGAATCAACCCCTAAACCCCCAATGCGGCCATCGTCTTAGATACGGAAAAGGCATTTGACTCCCTTGAATGGCCTTTCATTTTGCAGCCCATGGGAATGCCATTCGGTTTCATCGCCACCACTGCCCTGGTATATAGTCAGCCCATGGCCAAACTCCGACTGATGGCTCGTTATCCCCCCGTTCACACTCTCATGCGGCACCCGACAGGGTTGCCCGCTGAGTCTACTGTTGTTCATTTTAGCGATGGACCCCCTTATAAGACACTTTCAGGAAAAGCATATGCATTGAGGACTGCAGTTTTGTACGGGCACTCTGTTGGTCTCCTTGCATGCTGATGACATGGTTCTATATGTTTGCAACCCCCAAGTTAACTTAGACCCCCTGGTTTGGGAGATACTGCGTTTCGGTACATTTTCTGGATTGGGAATAAACCGGCACAAATCAGTAATTTTTCCGCTCACTGTCAGCACGATCAGTCGGGACCTGGAGTTCCCTCTGGAGTGGAATACCGATTCGGTCAAGTATCCGGGCATTCATATTCACCTAAACACCAAACAGATCATACGGCGCAATTACGGGATGGCTGTTGCTACATTTGAGACCCAGATCGAGAAATGGCTTAAACTTACAAAGACATTCTTTTTAACTCTGCAGTCCCATTTGATAAGACTGGTATAGGGGGGGCAGACACCCTGGAGTTGGCTGGAGGGTGATGACTCTCCCCTGCGACAGAGGCGGGTTTGGGGTGCCCAATGTTAGATTATATTACTCAGGAATGGTACCACCCGGATGCCAGAATCCCTTCCCTCCGACCGGAGTCAGATTTAGTCCTCCCAGACACACTTGCAGCACTCCTGCCGAGGGGTTTCCCCAGAGATCCCACTGAGAATCCAGCCTGCCTACACCACCAGTTGGGCCTGGGACCAATTGTGTCGCATCACCCACACTTCATTGCTTTACTCCTCCAATCTCCTGCTCCCTAACCCTAAAATGATCCCCATCACGAGTGAAAAGTTAATACAGAAGACTTGCCTTAAATTTGGCATTGTGAAGATGGTTGACCTATTCCCCAGTGGACATGTTTTTGATCCGGACAATGATGCCCTTTCGCGCATTCGCTCTGCCCTGCAGGCTACCTTTCCTGACTACCGTTTAGAGCCTCCTTCCTTCCCCCCGCTTACTAAGGTGATTGGCAGTGACAAAGGGGTGCACATTGTGTCCCAGCTCTATAAGTTGTGCGTTGCCACTTTGCCGGTTAATGAGGATAAAATACGCAAATCTTGGGAGGAAGACCTGGGTGGTTCAATTTCAGACGAACAATGGGACTCCTGCTGTGCAGTCACCAACAAGATCTCCCTCAACAGCAGACACAAATTACTTCACTTTAAGTTTCTGTGTAGGATGTACATCTCCCCGGCCAGACTCCAGAGATTAGACCCTACTGGGACACATCACTGCACCAGGTGCCGTGCCCCAAATGCTGATTTCGCCCACCTGGCTTGGACTTGCCTGAACGTACAAACATATTGGGTGGTGGTTCATGTGAAAGTGAGTGAAATGATCAAGGTTCCTATGACCCAGTTGCCTGAGATTGCACAACTGGGTTACGTAGCTCAGTTCCCACAGGCTATACGCAGATTTGTTGCTATAAGTTTGCTCCTGGCCAAAAGGGAGGTGGCGATTCACTGGGGTGGCAGGACAACTCCCTCGGTGAAAGGATGGTTAAAGAGTATGGCATATTGTTCTAGAAATAGTAACATTTATGCAACAACACTCCCCCCCACTTCCAGACCCAAAGATGTATGGGGTCCCTTTGGGGCGTATTTCCGCGCCAAGCAACGGACCCCTTCCACATCAGCAGATCATGGAATAGTTCCTGTTGGAGTGGGCTAGACTATTACACTGTGTATGGCACGTCCCATCACTTGGGTTAGGTTCTATTACTACAGCCGCAATGTGTTCCGCCTTGTATATGTTTCTCACTTCTGGTTAATACGAGCTTGTAATGACGTTTGTGTTGAAATACGGGAGATCTGGGGACCATGCTCTGGGGCAGCATATGTGCACCTTGTTGAAATGTAATTAATGTATCATGGGAAATGTGTATTCCTGCCTGCATATGCTTGTCGAATTATCCTTTTCTGATCCCAGTGCACTATTGTAACTGTATCAAAAATGCTAAATAAAGTGTTAAAAAACGAAAACTTTTATTAAACATAAAAGAAAAAAAGATATTTTATGTAGTGTTTTGGGGTGATTGTATGGCTAATTGAACTGTCAGAATCACAAAGAAACTATCAGCGTCTCTAGTAGGAAAGAGAAGTCTCTAAATAATTGTACAGAATCTTTTAATGAAAATGGATAGTCTCATCTCTAACCCCCAAAACCTGGGATTTTTATACACATTTTACACATACCCAATGAAAAAAGCTGCAGATTCATCATAGCATAACTAGCGATAGCACATATTATACAAATCAAAACTAGATCAGCCTTAACATTATATACATACTATATATACACTTTCCATAGCAACAGCAGACAATAGGAGTACAAAAATAATATAAAACATTCTCAGACAAAGACTAATACACTAATGTGCTAGCAAGCCTGCTTAAGAACTCCCAGCTGAAGTGTCATTCACAGAGACACATCAGAAACACAACGGTAAGTTTCATTTACAGTATGCTTTCTAAGAAAAATACCCACTTGCATCATGTATGTTGAGCTGCATTCTACAAAGGCTGTGGAGAGAGACTACTCAAAGGGGAACATTGGTTGGAAGGGGGAATGAGCAGAAGCAAGATGAGCAAAACACTACAATTGGCACTCACCTTATTAAAATTATTTCTTCACGAATATGTGGCATAAGTAAACTATGTTAATAATCACACTTCTAAACATTATAATTAATTTGTTTCAAGTGCAACATCAAAATTCATTAGTATGCACAAATTATTAACACCCAAAATTGCACATGTAAAAAACCTTACATAGTCTCTTTTCATACTCAGACCACATCTTTCTTATGGATCATCTTCTTTCCTCGCTATATGATTTTGAATCCATTGTGAAGATACATATTTATTTCTTATTTCTATTTCTTCAAAACTTTCAGCACCTTTTACTGATTAAATAATTAAATAATTACATTTACCTTTTTAAATTAAATAATATCAGAATAAATTGATTTTACAGCCCTCTGTCATTCTTCATACATTTTACATGGTTACAGCATAACCTTTCTTCAAAATTCCTAAGTTTGTCTCTAATTCTCACCGTAAAATATCAATCAATAACTTCAAGGCTTACTCTTCTTTTCATTCTAATGCACAACTCTCTTACCCTCCTTATTTTGTTTTCATGCACATTTTTTAACATTTAGTAGATGATTCCTGGTTGTGTCATGTTCCTCGGACAGCATGGCATTCTTTATCATATCTATGGATGTGTACGTATTCATTCTGCACATCTTTGAACTTGCCAGCAAAATACATACACTTGCTACATTATTCTCAATGAACTCATGAGCCCCTTATGCATAAATATATCTTCATATAGAAAGGTTTACTTTAATCTAACTCTCCCTCTGGCTGCATCATATATATTAATAGAAACATGGACTCTCACTATCTTGCACCCATCTGGGAGTAGAAAATACCAGAAAATTCTCAGAACCCTTAGTTCACAAAGAATGCAGTGCCTGGTGTCATGTCTAACACTTACAAAAAAAGAAAAACTCGACAGTGCAGCCACTGAGTTGTTTAGTATTCTATAAGGTGCCCAAGGTATCAAACAGAAACAAATTAGTCACTGTTGTTTTCCTGTAGGAAGTGGATCCTCCGCTGGTGTAGTCATCCTCTGAACACTCTTTGCATGAGCCGCTTGTGTTCAAGTGTCAGAAAGCTGCCGCAACAGTAGCACAAATGCATATATATATACGAGATATACTGAGAAACAAAACAGCCACTTGCTGCATTGCCATGCAAAATTTATAGCAATCTGCTCCTGGAATATTGAGGTCCTCAAACATGAAATTGAGGATGCACATTTCTTAGGTTATATAAATTCTTTTCAAATGATAATATTTTAAGAAATGTGGGCAATTCCCCCGCCCCCCCCATAGAATATTCCAGCAATCCTGGCCTTCAGCAAATAAACCTTAAGAACACACATGCTCGGAAAACCCTGCCGGGGACCTACTAAGTTATGCAACGGTATCAATCATCAATCAATCATAACATTTGTATAGCGCGCTACTCACCCGGAAGGTTCTCAAGGCGCTTGGGGGAGGGGATCCGCTACTGCTCGAACAGCCAGGTCTTGAGTTGTCTCCTGAAGGCGAGGTGGTCCTGGGTCAGCCGAAGGTGGATGGGGAGGGAGTTCCATGTCTTGGCCGCCAGGTAGGAGAAGGATCTGCCTCCGGCAGTTGTTCTTCGGATGCGTGGTACGGCGGCGAGGGCGAGGCTAGTAGACCGTAGCTGGTGGGTGGGCGTGTAGAAGGTCAGGCGGTCGTTGAGGTACTTGGGGCCCAGGTCGTGGAGAGATTTGTGTGCGTGGGTGAGGAGCCTGAACGTGATCCTCTTGTTGACGGGGAGCCAGTGCAGGTCTCTCAGGTGGCCGGAGATGTGGCTGCGTCGGGGGCTGTCCAGGATGAGTCGGGCGGAGGCGTTCTGGATGCGTTGGAGTCTTTTCTGTAGCTTGGCTGTGGTTCCGGCGTAGAGGGTGTTTCCGTAGTCCAATCGGCTGGTGACGAGGGCCTGGGTGACCGTCTTCCTGGTTTCGGTTGGGATCCATCGGAAGATTTTGCGAAGCATGAGTAGGGTGTGAAAGCATAATGAGGAGACGGCGTTGACTTGTCTGGTCATCGAGAGGGAGGAGTCCAGGATGAAGCCCAGGTCTGTTGGCTTGGGAGCGGTGCCCAGGGCTGGGGGCCACCAGGAGTCGTCCCAGGTGGAGGGCGATGGTCCCAGGATGAGGACTTCCGTCTTGTCTGAGTTCAGTTTCAGGCGGCTGTTCTTCATCCACTCGGCGACGTCTTTCATCCCTTCGTGAAGGCTGGTTCTGGCGGTGTCGGGGTCTTTGGTGAGGGAGAGGATCAGCTGGGTGTCGTCGGCGTAGGAGATGATGTTGAGGTTGTGTTGGCGTGCGATGGCGGCAAGAGGTCTCATGTAGACGTTGAAGAGGGTGGGGCTGAGTGATGATCCTTGCGGAACGCCGCAGATGACTTTGGTGGCCTCTGATCGAAACGGGGGGAGGCGGACGCTCGGTGTTCTTCCGGCGAGGAACGAGACGATCCATTCCAGTGCCTTCTCTTGGATGCCGATGTTGCTGAGGCGCTGTATTAGGGTGCGGTGGCAGACATTATCGAACGCTGCAGAGAGGTCCAGGAGGATGAGTGCCGCTGTTTCCCCGTTGTTGAGCAGGGCTCGGATGTCGTCGGTTGCTGCGATGAGGGCGGTCTCGGTGCTGTGGTTGGCTCTGAAACCGGACTGCGAGGGGTCGAGGGATCCGTTTGTCTCGAGGAAGGCGGCAAGCTGTCTGTTGACGATCTTATCGATGACTTTGGCAGGAAAAGGAAGGAGCGAGATGGGGCGGAAGTTTTTGAGGTCGGTTGGGTCCGCTGTTGGTTTCTTCAGTAGGGCGCTGAGCTCGGCATGCTTCCAGCTCTCCGGGAAGGTGGCGGTGTCGAAGGAGGTGTTGATGACGTCTCGGAGTTGGGGTGCGATGGTGGAGTTGGCCTTGTTGAAGATGTGATGGGGGCAGGGGTCAGTCGGAGAACCGGAGTGGATGGTGTTCATCGTGCGGGCTGTGTCTTCGGTGGTCACCGTGGTCCAGGTGCGGAGGGTGGCGGTGGGGGGCATTGGTTCGACGGTTCGGTGTGTGGGTGGTGCGCCGAAACTGTTGTGGATGTCGGAAATCTTGCGGTGGAAGAACGAGGCGAGAGAGTCGCAGAGGTCTTGTGAGGGAGTGATGTCGTTGTTGCCGGTGCTGGGGTTGGAGAACTCCTTGACGATGGTGAAGAGTTCCTTGCTGTCGTGGGCGTTGTTGTCCAGTCGTTCCTTCAGTGTTTTCTTCTTGGTGGTGCGGATGAGCTGGTGGTGCTTGCGGGTGGCGTGTTTGAGGGCGGTCATGTTGTCAGTGGTCTGGTCGAGGAGCCAGGCTTTCTCGAGGGTGCGGCAGGTCTTCTTGGAGTCCTTGAGTTCGTCGGTGAACCAGGAGGCCTTCTTGCTTCTGGGTATGCTGGGAGGGTTCTTCAGTGGTGCGAGGTCGTCGGCGCAGGCGGTCAGCCACTGCGTGAAGTTGTGGGCTGCTTCGTTGGGGTCCGTTGTGCTGGTGGGTGGGTTCTGGCTGAGGGAGGTGGTGAGCTGGTCGGCGGTGATCTTGCTCCAGCTTCTGTGGGGAACCTGTTGCGGGTGGTGGTGGGTCGTGGTTCTTCTGAAGCTGAAGTGGACGCAGCTGTGGTCGGTCCAGTGGAGTCCGGTAGAGTGGCTGAAGGTGATGTGCTTGCTGGATGAGAAGACGGGATCGAGCGCGTCTCCGGCGTAGTGGGTGGGGGTGTTGACCAGTTGCTTGAGTCCGAGGCTGGCGAGGTTGTCCAGCAGGGCGGCGGTGTTGCGGTCCTTGTTGTTCTCCAGGTGGAAGTTGAGGTCCCCTAGGAGGATGCAGTCGGCGGAGGGGAGGGCGTGTGGGCTGATTAAGTCCTTGATGTCTTCGCTGAATTGTGTGCTTGGTCCCGGGGGTCTGTAGATGAGGGTGCCTCTGAAGGTCGTCTTTGGGTCGGTGTGAATCTGGAAGTGGAGGTGCTCGGCGGCGGCGAAGGTGTCGTTGGAGTCGGTCGTGATGCGGATGGTGTTCTTGTGGACGATGGCGATGCCTCCTCCGGTCTGGTTGACGCGGTCCCTCCTGATGATCTTGTACCCGTCCGGGATGGCGATGGCGATGTCAGGGGCCGAGGAGGCGTTCATCCAGGTTTCCGTGAGGAAGGCGACGTCTGGTGATGCTGTGTCGAGTAGGTTCCAGAGTTCCACGGCGTGTCTGTGGACGGAGCAGGTGTTGAGCAGGATGCACTTGAGGTTGCTGCTGGTGTTTGGCTTGGCGGGTGCGGTGCAGGTTCGGAGGCAGGTGAACTTGCAGGTTCTGCAGGTGAAGGGTCCGTGATTGCGTTTTGGGGCGGCCCGGCAGCAGGCGTGGTTCCGGCCGGCATTGAGTGCGTTGAGGGCGGCGGCGTCGTAGGTCTGTCAGGTCGTCTTGCAGCGGTGGGGGCCAGGGGTCCTGGCACTGGGCGCGGTCCAGGCGCGGACGGGCGCAGACGGGCTTGCCTTTGGCGTGCCTCGGCGCACAATCGGCGCGCCCGCTGCGCGTGACCGCTGCGCGTCTGCACGGTCACCATTTATGGCTAAGTGGGAGGGAGGAGCAGCTGGGAGGCGGGAGCGGGGATGACGCGGAAAAAGGGGGCGTGGCCTCGAGAACGGCGGCGGCGGGAAGCGGAGAGCGGGGCTGGCGGCGGAGCGGGTACCAGTACAGAATCACAATAATATACAAAATGAGGCAATTAATACAACACAATGAAGCAAATTATACAACAGATGAACGCACAACAAACGGAAAGGCTGGGGGACAGAGCGGTAGGCAAAACGGCTTTCAGGCGACAGAGCGAGGCTGCGAGCAGCAGCAAAGTCACACGAGGGGGCACACACACAGCTGGTGGCCGTGCGGCGCGGGGGTGTCCTGGGAGCAGGTCACATCAATGCCAAAAAAGAAGAGCTACAAAAGGATCCCCCCAATCTCTAAGCTGTGAAACCATCAGAATGTGTTGATGACTCTGAGCAGTTACTTCTAATAATCAATTCCTACATTTATCCTAAGCCAGCTAAGAAGAAGAAAATAATAGAACTCCTACTACCATTTATTGCTGATCAAATGCCTCCAATCCAATGCCAATGTTTTAATGACAGGCAACCTCAATATGAATTAGCTGCAGGTAATGGTGCACGATCAAATAGTGGACACCCAAAACCAGATCTGCCAGAGTCCCATGTTTCACCCATGGCTGCATTTGCTGAGGACCTGGAGCATCTCGGGGTGAGAGGTTTAAATGGGTGTATAAACCCAGACGTTTCCATTCTGTCTACTTTCCACTCAACAATGGTGAACTTGATTTTAGACTATATGCCGGTGTACCTTCCTCTTTTCCACATGGTCTGACTCTACAAGATCGGAACTCACCTGGATAGTGACCATCAACCCCAAAAGATCCTAATAAACATACAATGTAGGACCCATGACAAAGCTCAACCAGACTTGGGCACAGTATCCACTACCAACTAAAGGAGACTAAACGAGCAAACAACAACTTTTACCGTGCTCGAAGTTAAAGCTAGGCAATCACAAGGAGATGATGGACGGATTGCTGAAACTTTTCAGACACTCACTCCCAGTCACAGATATGGGTTTAATCCATCATTATTCTTTAGCGCACTTCGCCACCATAGTTCAGACCCAACCATATTAAAATCAGTCTTGACCCTGTGCCTCATGGGAACAGTCCAGCCTGAACTGCCAAGCCATGTCTTCCCTGGACCCAAAACAAGCAACCTGGGATCGGTTTCAGCCGTCATCAGCAAGGCTAGCTTCAATCCAGTGGCAAAGTGAGCAGGGTACCCACGTGTGGGAATACCCTTCCAGCTGAGTGCGAACAAAGCCAAAATAAGGAGATGATGGACAGAGCGCTGAAGATTTTCAGACACTCACTCCCAGTCACAGATCTGGGTTGAATCCATCATCATTCTTTAGTTCACTTCTAAAGTTAGACATCAAACAGAGCCCATGTTCAATGTGCCAAATGACCTGCTGGAGCTATGCTCTCATCTCTACGTCTTCCTTTTGGCTGATAAAGGGTGCATAAAGGTGCCCTTGAGAAAATCAAACCTTCTATCTCGGGACCGCTCCAGAGGCTCACTGCTTTACTTATCACAGTAAAAAAGAAACAAAATCATACTCTTGGGCTCCTTTGAACGCCCCAAGCTCTACAGCTGGGAGGTTACCTCTAAAAAAAATCAACAAGGTAGTCTGCTAAGTCAGAAACGGACCAGTTTTGTCATTAGCTCCTCATAGCCACTAGGGGAAAAGAAGCAAGGGAATCTTGCTGATGGGTAAATAACACCACAGGAGCTAGGCCTCCCACTGCATCATCTAACATCTCGAAAGGAGCATGGAATGCTCATCTTCAGGAAAGGAAATGTTAGGGGGCAGTAAGACCAAAGTGTCTAATCCTGAAAGAGCCCTTGCAACCTTGATGGACAAAAAACTACGTGATCCCAATCTGTCAGAAGACTTTATAAAGGTAATGGCGTAGGGCGGCATGATGGAGCACCTGCCCAACCACAGTCCATTTTCAAAGAAAAGCCTCAAGACTGGGCTGAACACCTGTGCCACCTTTACAACTAGACCATTTTTCAGTAGGCTGTACATGACAGTTGCCTGGATTGATTATCACGCTAATCTACAAAACAGGAAAACCGTAATTGCCAACAAACTACAGGCTAATATCCATGTTAGATGGAGAGGCAAAGTACTTTGCCAAAATTTTGCTTGCCGAACTAATTGAACAGGCAGCTCACAACATGCTGGTGCCTGTGAACCAAACAGGCTTTGTCAAAAATGCAGGAACAATCACAAATATCTTATTAGCTTTCCTTACCATGTGACAAAGCCAGACCTCTGTTTTGCATATTTGCAGTCCGCCTTTGATACGGTACATTGCAACATCCACTGACAGAAGATCTCGCGCTGGGGAATTTCTTTGACTTTCTTCAGAACCATGCAAATGCTAAATGTGAACACATGGACAAGGGTAAGACTGTGCACCGGTTAAACTGACTGATGGAAAATTTACATGAGTAATGGCCTGAAACAAGGTTTAAGCCTAGGCGGAGTTCTGCTACATGGAACTCTGTGAAGTGCTGAAAAAACTCGCCCACACTCCGTGGAGTTCTGTGAGCGGCAGAGTGCGGTAAGTTGTGCTTCTCATGCTGATTTTTAGCCTGGGAATTTGTTCCGCACTGTAAAATCAGTGTGAATGGCACCATGCGCAGTTCAAGGTGGTGCTGCTTTTTTCTGCCTCTCGAGTAGAGGTTCTACTTGAGCAGCAGCTTCCTCAATAAGAGTGGCATGGGTCACAATGCGTGCGGTAACGCCTATCGTGGCTGCCTGCATTGAGAAATCTTTCCTGGAGGTGGTTTAGCATATGATTTTTCTCACTCGTGTTCACCAACCTAACATTGGCAAGTCATGCAAGAGGGAAAACTCAGCTCAGTGCTGCTTTGTAGAGTTTTTCAGAGATCTGTGCTCCATGCAGAGTAAGCAAAACTCTGCAAACTCCACCATCGGAGAGGAATTAGTTGCCCACCCCTAGTTAGGATATGTCGTTGTTCCATTCCTTTTCAGCATGCACCTGGCTGAGCTGACTACTATTCCTAACAAAGTTAAATTGCAATCCCCCACACTGTCCAGGTTTAATGTCTCAAATATGCTGTACGCCAAAGATGTAGTTTTGATCATCCAGACGTAGGTTGGTTTGCAAAGACTAATTGATGCAATAGCAACATATGCGGCAAATCATGTGCTCCAAGGTATTTTTTTATGAAACTGAAACTTGACTTGTCACCACAAGACAAATTCCACCACCAATGTTTCATCTAAATGGTCCATCCTTTGAATCAGTGATAGAGCTTACATGTTTGGTGGTAATATTTGACTCAAGTAGCACATTTGCATGCCACTGCTGCTCAATACACAGGACAAGGGCTTGGGCTATTTATAGTTACTTGTTGTACACCATCCTAATTTCATACTCTTGCTGTAGCTTGATATGCACTAGGCACTTTCATGCAATGCAATAAAAGTAAGGTCATCTTAAGACAAACATTGCATGCGGGTACATGGGCTCAAGCACCGATGAGAGAAAAGTTAAGCAAAAGTTTTTTTTTTATTATGTATTTTTAACAATTTGATGGCTGTATATTTTTTACTGTGTTTTAATTGTAAGTTTTATTTAATTGAGCAATAAATGTATGCATTTGTTCCATCCTTCTATTCCATATATAGTTCTCCTCATTGTAACTGGTACCTACACCTTTTCTTGGAAGATATGCATGAAGATGAGTGCATGTGGATAATGGAGATCGTACTCAGAGCATTAATGCTGCTCTGCAGACCTGGCACTGGTAAGTGCACATTCATTGGCAAGTGAGTAGCAACCTTACAATAAATGAAGTCTAACACATTTGCTACAGCTAAAGAGCATGCTCTAAATACAGCTGAAAATGTGAAAATGTATTAGACCACATCTGCCACTCTAAATTTACCCAGAGATACACTATCACCAACATTATCTTTCGCTACTCACCTCAAAACCAAAAGAAGGAGAATGTTGCAAGAGCCCAATAAGGAGGAGCACAGCCCACATTTGTGTACTGCAGAGGTCTTCAAACGTTATGATGCCGAGTACCCCCTGTCAAAATTTTCAGGCTTCATGGCCCCATCCTGACAAAAATTTCTAGAACTTGGTACTCTTCATCATCGACAAGCATAAACGCCCGCAGTTCCCACGGCAAATAATTTTTATGTTGGGGAAATATTATTAAACAGTGCATAGCAAATCAAATGTTTCAGTAGGGAAGCTCAACATTCTGCGATTCTGGGCAAATCACTTAATCTCCTCATGCCTAACAAAAATGAATGTATCCGTCTGTAACATAACTGTTGCTCATGTAAAGCGCTCTGATACCTTCGGATGTAGTTTGCGCCATATAAAATTCCACCCAAAAAAAACCTCCGCAAACTGTAATCCTTAAATGGTTACAATTCAAATAAGCACACATGAAGCTGTGATATTAAAGTCGGTTAGGCTCTGGACCCTGACCAAGAACTCCATCCTTCGTGGGCAAGTGTTCTGTTTTTTTCACTTTTTTTCCTCCAAAAGTATTGCAAATATTTGCAGCTGTTGGCTCCTGCTTCACAAATATGCTTGTCGCAGTCTATACTTTGTTGCGTTTCTTGCACTACAACTCTAACGTACACTGTTGGCATGTTTTATTGTACTCTTTAATTGATATTCAGAATTGGGGTTCAGCAGCATTGGCGCCTTACTCACTTGATAAATGAATAAGTCCATGAATAAAGCAAGCAGTAATCTTCAAACAGTTTTTTGGGTATTTACCGACTACTAATGGCCAGGTAAGATGTGTGGACTATTACTGAACATGTTTATATAATTTGCCTACCAGATGATAACAATATTTTTTTCATCTCCCATAATGGGCTCCTGCACACGTCTCAATCGGGTTTTAGAGCTAAACACTCGACTGAGACCGCCCTCCTCTTATCAACAGAATTGCTGCGGAGCAAGGCGGATGAAGGTCACACGGCCGCACTGGTCCTACTGGACTTAAGTGCGGCGTTTGATACCGTATCACATCACGCACTACTGGACCGACTGAGGGAAAAGGGAATAACCGGATCTGCTCATGAGTGGCTGGTATCCTTTCTTAAGAACAGGAGATTTCAAGTGCATTGCCCACCATGCAAATCCAGTATAAGATCTCTCAGGCAAGGGGTTCCACAGGGCTCGATTCTGAGCCCTACATTATTCAATCTGTACATGGAACCCCTTGCCAAACTGGTGGAGTCATATGGTGTGGCAATAGTCTCCTACGCAGACGACACACAACTGGTGATCAATCTGTCCCGGGATCCAGTTGTGGATGCTGAGAACTTCTCGGCTTGCCTTGTTGCACTTGACGGCTGGATGAAACAGAACTGTCTCCGCCTTAATGGCAACAAGACGGAAGTTCTTATTGTAGGTCCATGTCCTTCCATCTGGACCTCTGCCTGGTGGCCCACGGAACTGGGCTCTTTTCCCGTCCCAGTAGACACAGCTAAGAACCTTGGCTTTCTTCTGGACTCTAATCTAGCCTACACCGATCACGTGGATAAGGTCGCGGGAAAATGATATGGACTCTTGAAGGTCCTAAGGAAAATCCTGGACCTATTGCCCCCCAGCTCCAGAAAAACTATGGTACACGCCCTGGTCACCTCCCAGTTAGATTATGGGAACTCTCTCCTATGTGGACTTAGTAAAAAGGGCCTGTCACAGCTGCAACGCGTACAGAACGCAGCTGCGAGGCTGGTCCTTAACCTCCCTAGGAGAGCTTCTGGGAAGCATGCATTACGCTCCCTTCATTGGCTTCCAATAAGGGAGAGAAATAAATTCAAAACTATGTGCATCACCCACCGTATAGCTCACAAAAAAGCACCTCCATATCTACAGGACTTGCTTCCTGTCTATCGCCCTTCACGTCCTTTGAGGTCGATGGGTAGCATGCTATTAGTGGTGCCTCGGATCCATAGAGCTAGGATGGGAGGACGTTCATTCAGACACCATGCAAGCAATGAATGGAATAATCTGCCTATTGAACTGAGGATGGAGCCGTCTGAATCCAGGTTCAGACAGAGGCTGAAAACCCATCTTTTTCCCATGATAAACTCAGTATAGTTCTCCCTTGTTCCTATGCTTCCCCTCTGTGAGCTAAGCTGAAGAGTTGTAGGTAGGTTCGTCAGCGCGGGGACGCACTGTTCTCTGTGCAACCAAGCGCTCAACAAATGTCATAAACTAAACTAAACTAAACATTTGCGTGTGGGTTTATGTTTGCATGAAGCAAATGATATTGCCTGCTCCAGTCTATCCACGTTGAAAAGAAGAGCGTTGCTTCCAAGCCATAGCCTCTAAAGACTCACTGATGCAAGATGTGGTGTGCTCTAATAACGAATATAACTGGTAAAGAGGCTGTTCATAATGCAGCCAGAATCTATGATGATAATAATGAACGATCAAAATATGAGTGCAGTGGAGGTATGTTCTGAGGCACAGGAGGCTCCATCAATATGTTAACTTTATCAGTGTGTCTTCCATCCACCTTTTGGCTAAAAGTACTTTAACAAAACATTGGGCAAATTTGCATTTAAAAACTTAAAATACCTTCCCCACGATATACATTCAATCCAATAAATACTATTCAGGCCAGGACATTTCAGTGCAAGGTCCAGTTCACCCCAAGAAGGCCCTTTGGTGCCACTGACAGATAATGGATGTTTATTTTTACCCAACTCAACAATAATTATTTTATCGACCTCAAAAGGATGGAAGGCAGAGTGAACTCTTTGGAATTCAAATCTGTGACCATGTGGTCAAAGAGAAACTCCTGCAGCATGTGCAAAAGTGTATTGAGCCAGCAGACCCCGGTCACTGCGATCTCCTAATGCATGATTTTGGAAAAAAGACCCACGTATGCATTAATAGCCCATACATAATTTCAGTCCTTTGCTGTAGTTTGATGTCTCCTAGTAACGGCAGAATGATGTGGGACTGCCCGATCATCCGCCCATACTGGGAAGAGATTCTATCCCATATCAAAGAGATCCTCGGATACCCGGTAGCTGACTCAATGGCCCAAGTACTGCTGGGTCTTCGAGATCCAAATCTCGAGCATCAGAACCGTGCGGACAAACAGATCATGTGGCTCTGTTTCGGGGCTGCCAAACTCACTCTAGCAGCGGGTCCCGGCGATCTCCCTGTGGCACGCGAGGTTATGGGAATTGCTGAGCGTGGAACGAGTAGCGGACATCTTCCTGGGCAACTTCAAAAACGTTCTGTTTCGCTGGGGACCCCTGGTCCGCTTTCTTTCAAAGGGATTGCCATCTGCAGTTTGCCCGTCCACAGTACGAGCGCTCCATCTATTTCAGGTCTAACAGAGGAGCTAAGGTGAATGAGTGAATGTATGTTGTTGTCACCACCAATAGGGGGGGGGGAGGGGTGGGGGGGTTGTATTCTGTTAGTTAAATTTTTGAGGCACCCTCAAAGATGACTGAGGCTTACCAGAATCCTATGGAATAAACTGCGTGTATACGTACTGCTATTCCACCCTTGCAGAGCTTTCCCCCCCATTGGGTTTCTGGAACTGTGATCCAATATCTGAACTCTTCTATTGCCCTAAGGCACTGCCCCTCCGAGCTGAGGGGTGGTAGCTCTCTAGAACACGACACCCTTGCTCTTTGCCTCTACTTATGCCCCCTGCGTGGGAAGATGTGCGGGATTGTCGCTCTTCTGTTCTCTCTAATAAAATAAAAACAAAGCTTTTAAAAATTGTTTTAAAAGAAATCAATGGACTACGCAGAACAAGAGAGTAAAAAGGCTTATGCAGTTAGTGTTGTGTTAAAGTGGAAGTGAACATAAATAAACTGTATTTTTGTAATGTAGCCTTTGGAAATAGCATAGTTTCAAATAAAAAAAGGCAAGGGGGTGTGTGTGTGTGTGTGTGTGTGTGTGTGTGTGTATGTCCGAGGGGTGAAAAGCAGGGCATGGTGGATGAGGAGGAAGGAAGGGGGAAGAGGCAGCTGACTCACCAGCACTTTGAAGCTTCGGTTCCCTTGGGAAACAGCAAGGCAATCAGATACCAGGAGCAGCCACGAGGAAGAGGCATGGAAAGGGCACCAGCTGGAACTACACACAGCAGCAACAAAGAGGACGTCCAGGAAAGGCAACAGGGTGCAAGGTAGCGGAAAAAAATAATGATGCACTCTATGTTCATTCCACAGGTGCATATTCATGACCCCTGCTCCCGGCATTTACTAGTGTGTGCATCCTGATGTCTCTCTGATTGCAGGACAGTCGTGGATGACGTTATATTCTTTTGTCCTGCAATCAGGGGGAGACCAAACCGACGGGGAAGATCAGCTAGTTAGAACACCGGATCCAGGCAGTTCCAAGCAGGAGCGAGACCCCCTTTGAATGAGTCCACGCCCCCCCTGGGGGTCGTGCCCCACAGATTGAAGACCCATGGTCTACTGAGGCATTGTCTGTGTGTTACATGCTGTTCACTAGATGAAGTTATTTGTAAAAGGATCAAGATTTTGAAATAAGCAACTTTACAGTACATGGAATTCTTCAATGCCTGTATAAAACATGTATCTAATAGGCGTCTTGTGATGCACCTAGTTGCCTATTATAAAGAAATGATGTCAGAACTCAATTGTAATAACTTATTACAAATTAGTTCTGACACCTCAATACCTGGTACAAAGACACTTTTCTTCTCTGTTTCAGGTATACAGCGCCAAGATTTCACCAGAGCTGTCATGTGCTGTCGAATACATCCCAATAAGCCAGTGGAACTATCTGGACCTAAAAGAAGGGAAGATCTTACGGAAGCTAACAAAGCTGTCTCAAGCTGTACTGGTACAAGCTCTCCACCTCGAGTTCTCATTAACCAGCTCCTATGCCAGAGGAATTACCAATATCATTAGATGGGCATATAATCTCCTCCATGCGGAAGAAGGAACGATTCGATCTCTTCTTAAAACAGAAACATTTGAAAGAGAAAATTCGAATTTTGTATTTTCAAGAAATATTTTAACTGCTTTTAAGTTATCTAATGTCAATATTAATTTGTTTCAATCGTGGATACCTGCTCAGCTGAAGCTCTTTTTAAAACATTTTACCCCGAGACTCAGCTTTGATCTAGATTCTCAATACTGCATTAAATTGTCTATATATAAGAAATTCACAGAAACTATAGTTTTTAAGAAAACACAACAGTATATTAACTTTAATTTAAAGCACGGGTCAGGAGATCAATTGTGCTGCTTTGATTTAGGATACTTCCTTTAAAACCTTATACGTACAGGTGGCTACCAAAAGTAAAATCAAGTACTATCTGTAATTTGTGTAATGGTGGGGAGCAGGACTTGGAACATTTGTTGTTCATTTGCCCAAATGCGAAAGTGGTAAAGGCAAGGAAAAGATTTTTACAACCAATCTATACAAAATGTAGAATTAACTCGGTAAAGGAATTGATCATACTATGTCAGGCTCCTCCAAATGAGTTTGTGTGCTACAATCTATACAAATTTTCAAAAACTATTTTAACTTTGAATTAGAATGAAAAACCTTCCTTTTTAACAAAATTGTTTAAAAATTTCATGTTATCTACTGAATATTTGTGGTTATCAGTGGAAAACTAAATCAAATAAATTAGCTTAACTTGACTTGGTGTCAGAGGTAGCAGCCTAGGAGAAAGACAGATCAGGTCACAGGGCATAATTAAAGAAGTTGTTTAAAGAAAAACTAAACATTGTTTTTCTTTCTTCTGCTCTGTTTATCTAGCTTACAGTGACCAGCAGAAATTGAAATTGGATATTTATGGCAACATGGTTATTTTTTGCAATTCTTAGGTAATTATAGAAAAGATACAATCTTCCTACATGTTGCTACACATTCTGAGCTATTGCAACTTTTTTTATTTTTTTAACTGACTTGTAATTAATTTTAAAAGTTTTGTTTTCCACAATTATCTAACTGCTTTTTTATAAGTTTAATTTTGCACTAGACATTCAACTTTTATTCTTCATACGTGAAAAACGTGCTCTTTCTTTCATATGAAGGAGCTCACAAAGAATTAAAGTAGTTTGTGAGAAAGGCGATGGTTTGACCATGCATTATATGGGCTAAAGTACCCCCTTCCGTACATGATACAGATATTGCAAGTCACCTCTATCTCTCATAACTGTATAAAAGAGATTGGCCTTTGGTCTCATTTTTCTATCTAGAAATGGAATGCCTCAGTGACTTGCAAGATCATTAGAATGTATGGAAGGGGTACTTTAACCCATATATAATCATTGGGAGAGCATTACATGCTTAGAATATATTTATAACCAAAAGAAGATGGCCAGGAGTTTTTGCTGACTGACGTGTTGGCACATCGCAGGTTTGTTAGTAAAACCCTCACACACCAACCTGGTTGGTGTCATGCTTCATCATCGGGTCCCAGACAGGCAGCCGAATGCTACGTGGCTGTGCTGCGACACCTGGATTACAGTGGAGCTGGTTTACAAGGATGATGTGATGTGAAATTATGTGAATGTGATTAAATTAAAATTAAAAATACCTCCAGAATGCTTCCTAGATACTTTATTCGTGGAGCCTCGGGGTATGGTTAAAAACTAATCCTTTAGAGAGTGGATAATATATTCCAGACACTATGTGTATCTGTGTTTATTATCAGTTGGTCGACATGTTTCAGCCTGGAGCAAAAATATAGTGGGCTTTCTTCAGGACCTCTCAAAAACAGTGCGTATAAGTGAAAAGAGAGTGGTAAAAATATACCACGTGAGTTGCATATTTAGCACATAGTACATAGTCCCATATAATGTGGAAGAAAATATCATATTTTACTGGTTAACAATATCTACAACACCTAGACCATTATCTGCTCCAATGACTGCAATCTAAACCACTACATATGGAGCACTGTGACGTCATAGAATTGGTACAATTAAGACACCACAGCCATTATAACTCCCTGACTTCTGTAAAGTGGCATTTGTCTCCCACTGTTGTTGTTTAACCATCTGTGATAGCTCCAACAAATCGTTCTCTATAAAAGTGTGGGATTTTTTTTATCACAAATACCATCTGCTTGATCTTTCGAGGCGCACAAAGCGCCCTTACTTCAGATCTACAGAAGTGGACTAATCGAAAACCAGCGGTACTATATGCAATCACCTTTTATTTTTATTTTTTATTAACTACAGTTTATAGATGAGATGCTTTTATGTTGAATCTTTGTTTTAAAAATGTGGCTATTGATAACGTTCCAATAGTTGTGCTGTATTTTCGTATAAGACATACTATATTTTATAATAAATTAACTGTTATTCTTCAACTGATAAAGAAATATGAACAACGTGAATATAGTGTGCTTGGATAGACTTATAGAAAATCTAGGTTGCCCGCTAAATTTAATTACTCCCATAAATCTTTATGGCACACAGGAATACAAACAGATTCCAATTATGGTAGCCTCTTACTATACTGTGTTAGGCGATAATTCTGCAACATTTTCTCCAGCCTGGATTTATCGAAAATAAGCTAGCTCACAACCACTTCATATATCTTAGACGAAATTACCACAGGCAATTCAAACACTAGTGCTGCAGCCTTAATGCCAGATTTTGTGTCATAAATATTCACATGTCGAAATGAAGGCCACTGTGCAGTCAAATTGGGTTGATTTAACTACGCTATAATTACCTCAGTTGTCACCAGTGAGATCTGCGTTGCAAAATTAATAAAACTCTCCGTAGCTTCAAAATCCGATGTGATTTTTTTAAGTAATTACTTATGCAAAAGATTTAGTCACAATCATGCATACCAAGTCAGAGTGGTGTTTCACCCAGTGGGTAGGACACATGTTCTCTAGCTAAGAAATATTTTGGGGCATATTATCAAGGGGGTTTATCTCCAAGAAAGCGGAGATAAAATGATCTCCCTATTACCTAGCTGTCGCTAACACCAGTTAGCGACAGCTAGTAGGAGATTGCGACCATCTTGGGCCCCACTTTGCATGTCAGTGATATTTATCACTAATGACATGCAAAGTGGGCGTGCCAAGATGTTAGCGACTGGAAACAGTCACTAACATCGCTATCTCCTATTACCAACTTTTGGAGATATTCGCGCTAAGCGCGAATATCTCCAAAAGCTAACACCTACCCTGAGCAGTTCTTAGCCATGTTATCCAATGGGAGGTGGATAACATGGCTAAGAGCATTTGCTCGATAATGCATGAATATCGCTGACTTTTCAGCGATATTCATGCATTGCGGCCGTTTTTTATCGCATTTGCGATAAACCTTGGTAATACCAAGGTTTATCTGCGATAAAAATCGCCGCAGCTCAGCGGTAAAAATTTGTCTCTAACCAAGCAATAGCGATAATTATCGCTATTGCTTGGTAATATGCCCCTTTGTTCGCCTGGTAAAATGTTCTAGTGTCAAAGTCTAAATTAATGTTTCCTTGCTACTGCGCAAAATAGCAAAGCAGAAAGGCCCACTTCACATAATTAAAATCGTTCTGCTGTATTTTGCACTGTTTTAGGCAATTTGGTGTCGACACTCGATTTAATAACTAGTCCAAGAAATGCAATACTAGGGATCGTTGTAAATGTTAGGATGATTGGAGGCTGAGAACTCCTGAGAATATAGGGGCTAATTTACACTTCCCTTGCGCCGCCGGTAGGTCACTGTTTCCCATATTAAAAGTGACGCACTGGCGGCGCAAGGGAGTTGTAAATAATCCCCCGAGAGTTTACCAGAGCTTTGGTAACCACGGGGCATATTATCAGGGGCCGGGGTTAGAATTATCGCCGTTTTATCAGCAGGAAACTGCCGATAAAACGGCAATAATGGGCTTGATAATACGCCCTTGTTAATTCCCATAGAAGCCCATGTTCTGATGTTAACATGGGCTTCTATGGGAATTAACAAGGGTGTATTATCAAGCCCATTATTGCCGTTTTATCGGCAGTTTCCTGCGGATAAAACGGCGATAATTTTAACACCGGTCCTTGATAATATGCCCCTGCTTCCTTGCAGTTCCTCAATGGCCACTTCAGGCTTTATAACAGGTAGAGTGTCCAAGTGAAATGCAGGGTAGGATTCGTAATTCCAGTAACTCGGGTGACCTCGGAATGAGGCCTCAATCTGAGTGTATGTGTTCTTGACCCCATTTGAGCCATATGGTGCCACCGGTCAAGATCAAGTCTACTGCGAAGGCAAAACAAACTACCAGGAATATAGCAGAATAATATTCAGTTGTAGAATTAAGACTCGCCACGGGCAAATAATATGCTGAATAACTTCCATTTTTAATGAGTCTCTTGTAATTGTAGTATTTGAATTGGTATGAATAAATACTTTTATTGACGCATATTCATGGCTCTCTTTTCAAATTTTATTGTAAATCTCGTTATAGGAGCTACGGCAAAAGTATTCTTTGACAAGAGTGTAGCGCACTAGTTTTCAACAGTACTGAGAACAAGAATTTTACCCAAAAACTGAGTATCTTTTTTGGGCTATTATACTTTGAGTGCCGGCTTGCAGTTTTGATAATGGTCATATTTGTTATGTTTATTTTTTGGGGGAGAAATATAGAAATCCTGGTTACTTGAATCAGTCCAAAAGAATCCACTTCTGGGGCCATATTACAGAAGTTTCCAGGGGGTGCAATAGGCGTTTGCACTCGTGTTGCATACCCCTGGGGCATTTTGGTATTACTGAAGGGGCCGCAGATGCTTGTGCGTCCTATTCTGTAATACTAATAGCGCTGGCAGATATAATGCAACAGTGCTATCATCTAAGGGTGTTCCCTCATTCGTATGGTGGTTTGGGAAGCCCTTTGCCTCTGCGCCCGTGCCTTACTAAAGAAGCGGGTGCAGAGGCAAAGAATCTGTCAGGAGGCGCACTGACTGTGTGCCCCCTAAAAGGTAGGGCACTGTCAGTGCGCCCACTGATGGCAGCCCTCTGGAGGAGGGAAAGGGGGTCCTATGGCCCCTCAAACATCCCTTTACGGGAGGATGCAGTCACTTTTTGCACCTGCCTGTAAGGGGATCTCTAATCCCCCTGAAAAGTGCAGTCAGGTTGGCTCCTGCACAGTGAAACATTGATTGGCTTCAAAGCAGCTGCACCATTTTTCACACAAATGCACTGCCCTGGAGGCAGCACTAGTTTGTGGCTGCCCTTGGTGCGGGACATTAATCCTAATTCAGTGGATTTCCCTCTCTAGGCATAGTGTTTTTACTAAATTATACTTTATTTTGAGTTTCCTTTAGTCTGCCATAAACAAATATAAGTGCATTGTGAATACTCCAGGGGCCATAATACAGAATACGGCATGCTCTCTATGTTTACACTAGGCGCACATTTCAACAGGTGCACCCTGCACAAACAAGGAGAAGGTGGTGTATTATATTGAATGCGCTGCCACCCCAGGGCAGCTGTGAAGTCGTCAAGCCCTGGTAGCAGCGCATCCAAGTGAATATACGGAGTAGCTTTAAATTAAAGCAGTTGCTCTGTGTTTCACTGTGCAGGCCGCAGCATGCCTGCACTTTTAAGGGGGATTTGAAATCCCCTTGCAGGCGGGTGCAGCACCCACCTGCAAGATGATTGACGTGGGTCCATAAGCCCCCTTTCCTCTCTCCTGAGGGCTTCTATCAGTGGGTGCACTGACTGAGTGCCACCTTGTAGGTGGCTCACTGTCAGTGTACCTCCTGACAGCTTCTTTGCCTTTGTGACACGTCTATAATATGGCGGTAGCGCACAGATAAAGGCATTCCCTCATTGGCATGGGGCCCTGCCCCCATGCAAATGAGGTAACACCCACTAGTGATAGTGGTAGCCCTATTTGTGCACTAGCAAGTCAAGTCAAAATGTATTGTTTCAGTTAATTAAAACCATAACAATACAATTACTAAAACGAGAACTGCAATTAAAAGATTTGTTTCCTAAAAGTCATAAAAGCTTTTGTTTAACAATTATTACATATATAGAAATATCATAGTTTAGTTGATTTCATTATTAAAAGATGCAGACGTTTTCGGAGTGCATTGTTTACAATTAGTGAATCTAGAGCATTGTTTGACATTTAGTCCGCTATATTAAATTGAGAAATGTTCCTCCCAGTGTTCTTGTATTGTTCTCCCTTGAGTTCAGAAACACGATTTGCCATTGACCATCCCATCTTATTTGATGTTCGGGAGCAACTCACAAGATTATTTTTGTTTATTGCTTGAGCATGAGCAGAGAGGAACTTTATTAGTTGGCAGTTCAATGAAGTGTCTGTTGAATCCTAGCCCCGCTGATACCTCTAACATTCAAGGCGTGTTTTAATAAAGTGGCTCGTGCTTGTGATAATTTAGGACAGATGCAGACTAGGTGGACAAGCTTTGCTGCTCCCACATAGTCTACATTCTTTTGACCCTTCGTAGACCCAAGTTGGCTGGTCCGCAATGGACAGCAGTTTACCTAGATGCAAGGGCCATTAGTTGTAGCTTTCTGTAGGCTGAGAACGTGATATTTAAATATGGTGCTGGGATGAGTGTCTTGTAGTCGGTCATTGCCATCCAAGCATGTTTTCTAGTACTAAAAGTGTTTTTATCAACTAGCAGCGAGTGAAGCTTTGCTGATTTATTTTTGGTTGCTTAAAGGCAGAATAGGGCAGATTTATTTTCCAAAGCTCACCTGTACCAGTTTCTAGTAATGCCTTTTTTATGTATTGATTGTATGGGGACTTTGCATCTTTCTCTAATTCGTCCCACAGAGCCTTATTCAATTCTGAGTCTACAGTGTTTTGTTTCAGGCTGCACTATTGCTTGATGGTTGCATACATTCTCCCCAGAGTTTCATTGGTTACCCCAAATTCTAGTCTAATCTGTGCTGGGGATGCTGCCTAATACATTTGAAAGACTCTTTTGTAGATTGTAACTTGAGCTTGTTTATCAGGTCGGCATCTTTCCCATATAGAGCTGTACTGCCATATGATAGTGTCGGTAGCATTTCGGATTTTATTACTGCTAAAAGGGGTTTAAATGAGAGCCCCTTAAGGTTTTTTGATGAGGACCTGAAGGCAAATTATAAGGCGTTTGCTCTCTGAGTCATGTAAGCTTTATGCTCCCGGTGGTTATACCTGTTCTCAATGTAGAACCCCAAATACTTGTAGCTAGATACTACTTCTAACATTTTGCCCTCTAATTGGAATTGCTGTTTAGCTGTCTGACGTCTGCTAATAAGCATTATTTAGCTTTTTGTGATGTTTATATCTAGCATATTGTTGGCTATAAATTCCAGCATTCCTACAAGTGATCTTTGTAAACAGATCTTGGTTAGGCTCATCAAGACAACATTGTCCGCATATGATAAATGGGTTAATGGTAAGGTACCTAATTTAGATGGATGGGATATGATTAGGGCTCCCGATTTTATGGTATTTATTTTTTTGCCATTTCCATCTGTATTTATCCATATTTATTTTTTGGACATTTATTCTGTATTTATCCACATTTATTTTTGCCACAAGTAAAAGGCAATGCTATACCTAGTATTTTTCCACATTTATTTAAATTGACAATGCACATGTGCGCTCACTTAAATTAGCTATATGTTGTGACTTTAGCAGTACTTTAAATGATCCAGTACTGAGTAATTTGAAAAGGAGAGTACATGTGCTTCTCAGTTCTGCTATAAAAACACTTTAGGATAGAGTACAAGCACTTATCAGGAGCAAACATGTGCCAGCACTTCTGTATTTCCATTCAAAGCCAGCTAGAAATCTGCCTTCAAATGTCTATAGTTTTCACACGGAAAGTACGTAAGGTTACCTATATTGGTGGTGGTGTTTTTATGTGTAGATAGACAGACAGATAGATCCCAAGCTACACGCCACGTGCCCTGAAAGTTACTATCTCAGTCTAAGGTTCACCGACTGAAAATAGATGCTAAACTACTCTAGGGTGATCTCAGCGAGCAGATTTAATAACCTCTTATTCTACTCCATCCATGTTTTCTCACACCCACAGCAAAGTTCGAAGGGCATGAACATATGAAGCCGTGCCAAAAAATGTTCATTCTCAACCACAGACAGAATGCTGTGTGAAATTGGCATTCCACAGCAGATGGCCATTTTTTGACAAATTTATAGATTGCAGAACTACATTTGATCTGCCTCATGAAATGCTTCCTCACATCAAGATTTCCTTTCAAATTTAAAATATAGACAGAACTCCTCGGGTGACGAATTACCTGATGCTGGTTGACAGAACAGATGCGGTCATTACATAAATGCAATATTTTTCTAGTATTCCATGCATTTCACATTTTACCGTTCCCTCAATACCTCTGTCTTGGGCAGTTGGACATTCCTTCCACCTCCCCTCGTTCGCCTCCCTGCCACCGGCAATCTGCCCCTCATTTTCCCTCCTTTCCCTCACAGGCACGTCCGTGTACCATAGACTAGTCATGATGTGTTCCATCATTTACTATGAATTAAACCACTGAGCAATTGCCAAAGGGCTAGACCATTTACATTGCAAAGGGTGCTATGAGACTTTCATGCCATAGAAATGTACAGTTAATATTTATATATGTACTGCAAACAAAGTTAAGAAAATCATGGGGGTGGTACAAAATATTAACCAGAGGAACAGCTATCGGTGGTGCAGCAGGTGCAGGAGCACTGGAGCCTTCGGGCCGCACAGTACTCCACTATAGCAGCACTTCACCGCCCAAAATGTGGACCGAAAGTGTTCCAATTTCCTTCTTGCTTAAGGCAAATGTGCTACGCCACTCACTGCATATTCCTGTGTGGGCTCCACATGCAGACATTCTAGTGGGGGGAGGTGTGGCGTAGGGTTGTTGATCTGATGCCTGCCAGAGCTGTGTAGGAAATGTGCAGTGGTAGTGGAAAGCTCTGCAAGGGCAGAGACTCTCCTGTCCTCTCAGGAACCGAAGGAGGCTACAAAGGATAGATCTGTCAAGGAATGCAAAAATACCCACCCGCCAGCACTTTTGTGCATCGAAAATGATACAATGTCTCCTTATAGGAGGAAAAGTCATCTTCATTTAGGTTTAAAAAAGCCATGTGCCAGGATGCGCTGCTGCAGCACTGTGAATTCAAGTGCTTAAAACGTGCCCTGTATGTGTTACACTTCCGATATGGGGTCCTTAACTGCTTGTATTACACTACATCTCCCACAATGCATTGGGTGGGGCGATTAGGTTGTGTGCTATCCCAAGCTGCATCCAGGAAATATCAGATGACATCACTGCCTTTAAAAGAAGACCGCCCCCGCTCCCAGGTGCAGCCACTCGACATTTGACCCTGCAATGAAAGCAGCCTGCAATGAAAGCAGTCTCATTTCGCGCTGCTGAGTGTCTTTTTCTCCCAGCTGGAGTTGTTTTGTTTTTGCTCAGTTCAAGGTCGCGCTTTCACCACGTTTGTTCCCACCAGCCTACAGCTGCATGGACTTTGTTGCACAACCCCCAATGAGTGTGCTGTAGCGCTGTGTCTTTAGTACTCATAAACGTTGTCTCGGCTGAACTCAAAGAGCATTATTTTTCTATTTTTGTTTTGGAGTTAGTTTAGAAAAGGATAGGAAAGTCTACAACCTCACGTATTCGGATATTTTGACAATAATTGTTTCTGAAGTGCACTTATTTATCAGTCTATCTCTTCGCTCCTGAGGATATCTGTTTAACTGACAAGCTGTCTTGAATCCCGACAGAATGGGGCCTGGGACAGGGAGTCAGGGGCTCTGAAAGAACAATAAAAGCTCATTAACAAGTAAATGTCTTTGAAAAGACCTGTGAAGTACTTGGGTGCGCCTGCCTGGTAAGGAATTTTCAGCAGCAGGAAGGGGGCATGGCGAGAACTCTGTATTCGAGCGCAGCAATATTTTCTAGTATTTTACTGTTTCTAAATATAAATACAGACAAAGGAAATATAGATTTCCGTCTGTATTTATATGTAGGAATCCGTAAAAACCGAAAACCGGGAGCCCTAGATATGATCTTGTTGAGTTTTGGGGCAAGGTCTGCCATGAAAAGATTAAAAAGCTAGCAGGCCAGGACAGATCCTTGTTTGAGCCCCTTGGTGGTATTAACTTTTCTTGATAGCCTTGCACCATCTCCTAATTTTACTCTTATCCATGTATTGGAGTATAAGAGCAATATCCCTCTAAGTATTTTGTCAGGGATATTCCATGTGCACAATTTTCCCCATAGAATGTGACAGTTTACGCTGTCAAATGCCGCCGTTAAGTCGATAAAACAGATGTGCAGCTGTTGTTTCCTTCGAATATATTTGGCAGCTATCAGCAAGAGTGATAGAATTTTTGTTATCATCCCGCTCCCTTTTCTGAAACCTGTTTGGTTAAGTGGGATCCGTTTTGAGCTATTGGACCAGGTAATCAGGTCTTCCAGTAGTAGTGAGGCATAGTACTTTGCGTCCATGTCCAAAAGTGCTGTCAACCTTTAATTTGCTGGAGACGTTCTATCCCCTCCTTTGAAATTCGGAGTAATTACTGATCTTTGCCAGCTTGACGGAGTTTGCCGTTCTCTCTCCACTTCTTAAAACAGGTTTTTCAGTCTTCCGGATTTGAAGATTATTGAGGGGATGCCATTTGGACCTGGGGCCCGGTTTCCACGCCCTTCAGGAGTGTTCTTTTTATTACATCTTTGTTACTGAAGCCTTGGTTTCCAAATGCTGGTTCTACACCACACGCTTCTCTCCATTGTGCCTCTTCTGTGTTTTTCAGTTTAGATCGTTGGCAAGTTAGGGCACTGTTTGTAGTTTATAGGACGCTCCTGTCATTGCTCAATTGTTCTTCTCGCTCCTCAAGCGGTGCTTGCATCCTCTCCCTCCATTCTAGGTGATTCGATGGTTCATTGCCTGTGAATCTCCTAGTTAATAGTCTGGCCAAATCAATTTCTTGTACGCTTGAGGTAATTGAATTCCCAGGGTGCTAGAGCCCATTTATTATTCCCCAAAAAGCACTTGAGTCAATGTTTTTTGCCATGAAAAATAATTTGGCCCAAAAGTTGTCCTCACATCCTCTTTTGTGTTCCCACAGTATGTTTTTATACTTTTTCTTGAGATTCCATCTTCGGTCCCAGTATAGGCGTGACGTCACTGTTCTTTTCAGTATCCTTGCATTTTTCCTTATTTCTCGCTTAAGTTTAACCAGTTCAGTTGAAATTGATTTAGAATTTTTCAGCTCCCCAGCTTTTTTGGGTTTAACAGACATAATTGTTGTTAACTTGTCGGTGAAACTTTCCCAGTCTTTTACATGGTTATGTTTACTTGTTTCGCTTTCCATTTAGATTCTCTGTACTTTTGCTTGAAGGTCCTCAATGTTGTCTGTTGATCATTTCAGTCGTTTCAAGTCGGTTGAGAGTGTGCTATCTACAATTATCATACTGTTTTGATGCTTAGGAAGCTTTAGATTGAAATAGGTATGCGTGGTCACTTATAGTCGTAAATTCTATTGAGAACTGCTTGAGAAAGGACAGTAGTGGAAGTGATACTACTGTGTAGTCAAGCTTAGATAGCGAGGTCCCTCCAAAATGGGTATACATTCTTCTGGTGTTCGACCATTTAGGAACCTCAAACCAAGTATTCCAGAGTTGTTACAAGTTGCTGTCCTACTGGGTTGGGACTCTCTGATTTAAGTTGGTATTGAGGTTGTACATTCCAGAACTGGCTGTCTGCAGTTAACTTTTCGTCCTCTTCTGGAGTATGGATTACATTTGAATTGAAGTCACCTGTTAAGATGATTTCCCAGAAAAGGACATTATGCCATTAATTATGGTTATTTGCAGATTTATCGGAGCTCTCTTCTCTTTCGCAGATGGGTGTACATAGATGTTGGTTAGTAATACAGGTGCCTCTCCGCCTGGAAAATAAATTTTAATAATTGCATGTTTGGACCATAAGGAGCTATTTGTTCTGATCTGATGTTACTGTCAGTTGCAACATAGACTGCTAATCCCCCTTTTGGGCGACCATACTTGCTGTCTTTTTCTGCTGGTGTGCTGAATTGTGTATACACGACGAGCGGCAGCTCCTCTAGTGCCCAAGTCTCCTGTAAGGCGCTTTTATCACATGATGCTCAATGTTGAAGGGGCCAGCCGGCTTCTAGCCATTTCATTGCTCCAGTTATATTCCATGAGATAAGGTGAAAGGTGTCTTGACAGTTATTTGTTATCTGTTTGTATAAGGGTCAATTGTCTTTCCCTTTATTCAGCATACCTGCTAGCCAGTTCCAGTGATCCAAGACCCATTCAGTACTTGTTTGTTCCATGGATTTGTCCATGCTACAGCATGCCCCCTTGCATTCCGTAGGACTGAATGAACCTGTTTCTTTGTCGCTGGAGTATACCCCACGTTTCCCTTCTCCCCCTATGTTTCCCTTAGTGGGCCTGGGTACCATGGTTTGACCGGTCTCGAGAGCCTTATGCCCCGTGTGTCGAATTGTTGTTTAAAGTTCATAATTTGCTGAATGATCTCCTCCGTTTGCAATGTCGTGACAGTTTGCTCCTTGATGTTATTGTGTAAAGCCTTGCAGAATTCCACTGAAAGTAGGTGGGCTAAATTTAGATGATTTAGCCCTGGGATAGTTGCAATCAGTTTAAGCATGTTGCCCCTCTTTAAGGTATCATGTAACCCCTGAGATTCATACCGTGGTGTTAATAGTAGCTGTTGTGGATGTTGTCCGTACTTCCCTGTACTGCTGCTGTTACTGACTTCTTGGTCTGTTCCCGTCTGGATAGATATTTGTATTCTGCGCTTTTTGCCTTTAGGCTTAATTCTCATTTCGATGTCTTCTAGTGTAATTGTTAGTGGTAGACTACTGGCCTGGTTGTTTGCTTTCCTGGTTACGGCGTAGGAGTTACTTTGGGGTGTTAGTTCCTTTCTAAAGGTTGTTACCCTTGAGTGGGTCATATGTGGACCGTCCCAAAGGGCGGCTTCTCCCTTATTATTTATGCTGACTCTAGGGCCTCCGTGTGATAGGACAATCTTTGAGACTGAACTAGGAGGTGGGCTCTTGTCGTTCTTGTGTGGGGAGGTCTTGGTGTCCTTGCCTCGCTCAATTTTTCCCATGCAGCCATTAAGGCTTTGTTTGATATTTGGAATTTCCTCTTGCTTTTTCCCTGTTTGTTCCCACTGACTCCGGTCATTGTTCCCTGGTGCCTCACTTTGTTTCTTGCTTTGTTGTAAGTTTAATGCTTCTTTTCCAAAAAACGTACATTTTGTCCCTTCCTTCCGCTTCTCCTGTTTAGCGCAAGGTTTGGGCCCATGCGGCGTGAGTTTTTTGATTTGCCCATCGTTTTGTTTTTCTTGTTGCTTTTTCCCAATAGTTTGCTGACAGTCGTGGTGTTCACTTTTATGATGACTTCCTATATTGCCTTTAAATGGTCTTGGTTCCTCTTTACTCTCTATGTGGATACTGCTCTGTAGGGTCGGTGTTGTTTTTTTTCTGAACCACAAGTTCTACATTTTTCCTGGTTCTTGCTGCTTTTTCATTTCTATTTTGTAGGGGCTCTACTATGCTATTCACATTAGAGTCTCTTTGTTCCTTTTGGACTTGTTCCTCCCTTCCTAATATAACTAGGGACCACTTTTTTGGGGCCTTAGTTGATATGTCCATTGAGCCCTCTGATGATCTTGTAGTGTTTAATGTGTAATCTGCTTTTCTAGTTGTAGTGCATATAGGGAACACTTTGGTTCCATGCTCTGTGTTGCCTGCTGATAGTTTGTTCTTTGCTTTCTTTCACTTTTTTTTGTCTTCTCTATAGTTTGGTTTGATTAAGTAAAACAGGCAAGTCGAACATAGGGCCTGCTTTTTCCATGTTTGTCTTTTTTTGTTTTTCCTTGTCCGCCTGTTTGAAGGAGGCTGGTTGTGTTTTGCTTTCAGCTTCTTTGGGCTTGGAGCGTGGCAGACTTGATTGTCTGAGTGGTATAATTTGTTCTAAAAGAGTTGGAAGGAGGCTCAGCTTGTCTATAATTGGGCCGCAGGAACTTTGTTCTAGTGTGTATTTTGATTGTGCTGTTGTTATTAGCTTATTAAGTTTGTCCAGTTTAGTGTCTATCCCTGCTATATGGAGGGTTATATTGTTCATTAGGTCTATTTGAATGTCCAGTTTGTCTGATTGCCAATTAAGTGCCTTTACAGATGATTGGAGTGTTTCTATTAAGGACATGAGAATCTCTGGATAAGTTGTAGCGGCACTAAGTGCATTCTCCTGCTGTAATGTTTGACTGGTGCCCAAGTGCTGTTCTGGGATTGACAAGCTATTACTGGTGCACAGGTATGATGTCATTACTGTTCTGATTTTATCCAGATTTTTATCCTGATTTTCCCCAGGATGGTCAGCTCTCCATCGTTGTGCTTGGGGGGGTTTGGTGGCCTCTACTGTTTCAGTTTTGGTTCAGTCTTGTGGTGTCTCCTTATCTGATGTTGGGCTCTGTGTGGGGCTTAGGAAGGTCAACCATGAATTTTCTAGGTATTTCAAGCCATTAGCTTCAGTTGCACTTGTCCTGTGTATCTGGGCTTCAGTTCTCAGTGCCAGTTGAGGAGCAGGTGGCTTTATAAGTGTACAGGGGGATGTGGGTTTTAGGGTAATACTTGGAGCGGTTTTTGGGATCGCATATGATACTGGTGTCCTAGACCTTAAGCCTTGCTTCTCTCCTTCCTTACTCCAGTTGCTGTCTTGGGCAGTAGGAGTCGTAACTATTGCCTTCAGATTTTCAGGCCCACTGCAGGTAGCTCCAGCCGGTTTGCTGGTGCTGTTATTTCCCCTCTGCCAACCCCTACCAAGGAAGTTTCTTTAATCAAGTTGTTCTCTTCCATTTCCTTGTATGGTTGTTTTTTATTTTAATTCATCATCATCAAGAAATCTTTATTTCGGCATTGTGCCATAAAAGAGTGCAAAAACGTATAAAAAAGACAGTACACATGGATGGCAATTCAGTTAATTTTTGCAAGACAGGATGAATTCCCCAGTGATTTCCAAATGCAACCAGTTAAAAAGTTTTTTTTTTTTTTTACTGTTGATACCGTTAATATGCACCACTTTAGAGGAAGGAGCAAAAAATAATTTGATGAAGAACAGTAAAAAGAAAATGTACAGGATTAACAAGAGGAAACAGTATCTTTCAATTAGCTATGAGTCCATAATTATGTACAGCCAATTAAATGCCTTCGCTTGTTCCACATAGCTGCCAGGAATTGCGAGACAGCAAATACAATGGGTCTAGTTATATCTGTTTTTAGTACTCTAAAAGCATGCATGCACTGTATAAAACCCAAGTTCCTACACAAGGTTACCAGCCAGTACCTCCTGGGCTTACAATTTGCTGGACAAAAGAAGAGATCGTGCAGATCATTTTCCATGTCACAGTTACACCCAGGACAATTTTTCGGAGCAGCGGAAGACCATCTACTGGTAAAGGCTTGCAAGGGTAGAGTACCATATCTCCACTGTACGTACAGTTTCCTTGCTAAAATAGGATATATGTCATCCATGAAATACTCAAAATGATAAAAATCTTTGATCATTAAAAAAGAAGCAGTTAAGGTGCCAACATGGGGATTAGACAGAGCAGCAGTAAGTTTATTGTCACAATTTGTCCTCGTAAGTAACTTGCGTGAAACCATTTTGCAGCCCCTCTCAGGGTCAGACCATAGGACAGGTACTCCTAGCCTTATACATTCATTCTTCATAAATATAAGCCAAGGAATTTTCCCTGCGCTGGAGAAGGTTCATATTTCTTTAAGTTCCAGCCTATAATTTAAAAGCTCTGGTGTTGCCCAGAGCCTACGCCAGCACCTGAGAGGTTTGAGCGCTAGCTCCTCGTCAATAGGTCTAACCCCCAAATCAAGCCTTAGAGGAAAAAGTTGAGTGCTAGATGGTAATGAAAACAGCTGTCTTAGAAATTTATTTTCTATCTTGGTGATTTCAGCCCTACAAGAATATCCCCATAGTTCGCCGCCGTACATGATCGCACCCCTAGCTTGCGTTTTTACATATCTCCAATGGTGGGCCAGCAGGTTTAATAGTAGACTTATTGGATAGCTTGAGGATTCCGCCTGCGAGTTGGGCCAATTTTCGTTGTGACTTGATTTGCTGGGGGCCCCACGTCAAACTCTCATTAATAGTGACCCCCAGATGATCAAAGGTCGATACCCTTTCCAGTCTTGTTGTACCTAGACTGGGATTTGTCCGAGTAGTTACGGGGAGGTTGAAGATCATGAATTTGGTTTTGAGAGAGTTTATCTCCAAACCCCGACCTCTACAGAATTCTTCAAAGCTGTCCAATATACGCTGTATCCCCATTGGGGACTTAGACAGCAAAAGGGTGTCGTCGGCGAACATAATCGGAGGGACCCTGCAACCAGCCAGCTTTGGAGCATCGTTGTTCTGCACTCCATTCAGGTGTGCGATTACCCCGTGGACATAGAGGCAGAACAGGGTAGATGCGACTATGCAACCCTGCCTTACCCCCCTGCCAACGGGAAATCTAGATGACAATGCACCATTTTTTCCACATCTGACTTGGGTAAAATTTGTCTCATGTAACCTCATCAATATGGTCAAAAGTTGTACTGGTATGCCCAGCTCGAGGAGCACAGACCAAACTTTCCCCCGGGGATCTAAATCAAAAGCAGAGCGAAGATCAACGAACACCATATAGAGGCTGCCACCCTCTATTATCACCGTTTTCCAGAATAGTAATGACAAACGAAAAATTTGGTCCATGGTGGAGGTGTTCTTTCTAAACCCTACTTGATACGAACTAAGAATTGCGTGCTCCTCTATCCAGTCCTGGAGGCGATCTAAAATGAGTCGTGCAAAGATCTTCTGCGGGACATCAATGAGGCTTATGGGCCTGTAGTTGGCTGGGAGCAGAGGGGAGCCCTTCTTAAATACAGGGACAATCTCTGTGCCCAGCCAAGTACTGGGAACCGCCATGCCTCTGAGGACCGCGTTGAAAAGGATTTGGAAATACGGGCCCCATATCTTCGGTTCCTGGCTAAAAAGGTCGCCCGGGAGTTTATCTAAGCCCGGGGCTTCTCCTACGGGAAGTTTGGAAATTGTATTACAATCTTCCGCTGTCATAAACTCTACCACCTCAGAATGTGGGATAAAGGCTGGCGGTGCCGATGTAATTTCTAAGATATCCGGGTGGTCCTCAGAGGAATACAAAGCCCGGAATTGGTCTTCCCAAACTTCCGCTGCTATGTTTGTTCAATGGCAACTTTCAGTTCTCCGCAGCCATTATTGATTATAGACCAACATTTCCGGGAATCTTTTGTAGCTAGAGCGGTGGATAAACTAGCCCACTTATCATGGTCCTACTCTTCCTTTTCACATTTGGTCAACCATTTATAATATGCTCTCCTGGCTTTGATTTCGAGTTTGTTATTATTTGTCTTTAGAGCCTGTACTAGCTCTGACTTTGCCTTCCAGCAAGCTGCATTATACCACGTGCATTTTTGGACCCTTTTATTCTTTTTGACCACCCGAGGGTTAAGTACCTCTGCCAGATTGAATACTAGATCCATATGGAGAGCCTGCATCTTAATATGATAATCGGGGGGCAATGGTTGAGTATTTAACACATCAACCTCTACAAACACAGGGACTATCGGGCTGTAGAGATTCCAAAGTTCTTCCGGGTGTTCCATTAATTTATGCCACCTGACTCTACGTCTGTCATTAGATAGCGTAAGCCTAGCAGTGGAATCCCCAAAACTTGGAGTACTGCTCTTACTAATACTGAGCGGGCCCAGCTCCAAAATTAAAACATTATGGTCACTCTCAGCTCTTGTAATGACATTTAGGTCTATGACCTTTGGCCATAGCCGTGTTTCAGCCAAGATATAGTCAAGACGTGACATGTGTCCAGGTTTGTTAAATGTACACTTGGCTGGGGTATCCGAAGGCGTCCGGCAATTACAGGCCCGTAAAGAATGGTTTAAAGTTAGAGCCGTTATCTGTATGGCTAGAGGAGACCATGCCCTTGGAGATGGGGCCTGAGTCGCTGGTATTGACCAGTAGTCATCCTCTGCCTATAAAGTACCATCCTTCATACCCAGTAAAGGCTCGAAATGGCAATTCAGATCACCCCCTACCAGGAGATGAGTGTCACTCGGGATGGTATGCATAAAGTGTGACAACTCCTCAATAGTCCCTGATTCACTGGCTATACTAACGGGGCGAGAATAGACATTAATGAGGGCAAGCTTGAAAGCATTGGGCCATACAAGAACTACACATTGGACATCTTCGGAATGAGTAGTCAGTGTCTTAACAGTGCATCCCAGATGAGAGCCGACTCAAATTGTAAGACCTCCTGACGGACGACCTCTCCCCCCAAAAGGGCCGGCACATGAAAAGAGGCATAACCCCCACGTAATTGTTCTTCCCGGGACCAGGTCTCTTGGAAGAGGCACACATAATTTTTCTTCCACAAAAGATCCCCAGTCAGGACATGTCATTTTATTAGGTAGACCTGCGACATTCCATGACATTATCTTAAGTACATCTTGTTTGCAACCGAGGTCAGTACTCCCGACCGATCCCCTGAAACCCCCTGTAGGCAATCTTATTCCAGCTAACAGAGGGCCCAATGTGTTACCTGCATCCATTGTATTTGGTGCAGGTTCATTAATGCCGGTGGTAGGCAGTTGGAAGTTAACTTGAGTGGCTGGGGACATTATGTTTACTGGACTTCTTTCTACAGTCTTATCTCATACAGTGGGTATAGAACTTCCTCTCAATTCATTTGCTGAGTTCACCCTCACTTCCTCCTGAGGTACCCCTGTTGTACCCCATAATTATATAGCAGTCAATCTACCATATCCAGGCAACTGTATCTATTTTGAGTGTGGATGTCAAAGGATGCAAGGGGTTGTGCATACCTGTCCTTATTTTCCCTTGTCACTGCACGGGACCCCACTAACTTCCAATCTGGTTCAGTGTCTGGTCTCCGGCATGGGGGGGCCAGGTGGATAGAAGTATGACAATGGGAGGGATTGTATAACTGACCCAAGATTATACTGCATCCACTTGCATATGTGGGCCACAGTCCGTGCGTCCCTAAAATGTACCAGAACACAGTCACCCCTAATGTTCTTTGGCCTAAGACCCACCCAAGACACCCTACGAACAAGCAAAATGTCACTGCTGATATGTGCCGGGAGCGGTCTATTTTTTTTGAGGCAATCTGTCACTTTATTTTTTAGGGACATGTGAGATTCCTCACTAGCGTTGGACTGTTCAGGAACCCCAGCTAAAACCACTACGTACGGGCGTGATTCTGGGGGCAGGTCAATTCTGATAAGCCTAGGTGGGCCACTAGGTGGGCAACTTTGCTGTTGATATTCGTGTGCCACTTTGGACTTCTCCTTATTAACCTTTGTCAAAACGCTATAAGGAGGGTCAACGGGTAATTCCCGGGTTGGGCTAGTCATGAGTACGGGAGGCGAATTAAATGGTAATACAGAATTTTGTAACAATAACCCCCCTGCCAATTTTTGGCTTGTACATTGCCCAAAGTCACCTTGTTAGGCTTTAAACAGTCCATAGTCGCTGATGTTGCTTTTTCAATTTTTGACAACCGTAGCTCTATCAGTGAGAGTCTCGTTTCAAGTGGTTGAAGTGATGACTGTAGGAGAACGCCCAGTTTAGCATGAGCAGATCCTCTATTGTAGCTTTTATGAAAGGTGGGTTTGCCCCTCCTGGGATGGTAGCAATTAAAGGTGGTGGTTACCTGCTATCCAGTACCTTTAGAGCCTCTGGAGCCTGTCCCTGAATAGCAGAATCACTATTGTTGGGGCGCTTTGCAAGTTTGGGCTTCCTACCACATGAAGCTGCATCACCTCGCTTCCTTTTTTATATGGCCCCTTCTTTTCTCCCACGTGGCTGCCGGATGTTAAGCCCTTCTGGTCTACAGACTACCAGATTACTTTCAGGGGTTGTTAATGGGGTAGTCTCTATAACTGGAGATAACTGGGTCTCGCCAATTGGAGGTAGTTGTCCCAAATCCTGAGTAATATCAGTGCTTGGTGTAGTCACAAGACCTCCAGAGGCAGACACTCGGTGTGTGTGCTCTGGCGTGCGAGCCTTCACGAGGTGTCCCAGCAAGGATCTTTTTACTAGACTCCTGATTTGGGTCTTGGCCACTTGGGTCCATTTGGTCCAATAAGGGAACTATTAGTCCTAAGGATGCATGATCAGTTGGAATGACGTTTGATCCTTTGTTTTGGATCGCCCTTTGTGGGGTTAGAGGGGCAGACAGACCTCGCAGGGCTTGTGGAGTTGAAAAAAGTGTGGCCACAGGGTTTTACAGGAAAAAGAAGGCCTTGCTTACTTCTGTTGTACCTCTCCCCTCCTGGTTCCTGAATAGGGTAGCGATTAGAGAGATTAGTGGGCTCTGTAAGGTTGTTGCTAGTCTTTTTTTTGTCTGGATTGTATTTTGGTTTCTGTTTTTGTCCCCTTGGCTGGCACTAGAAATGTTCCTCGCCTTTTGGGTTTTTGAGGCTGCCTTGGGGTCCGCCTAACTTTGCCTGATGTCATCCTTTGTAGGTGGCTGGCTGTGATTACAATTTAATTACATTTTTGGTTTTGATTTTTTAAAATCTGAATTGAGGCTTAACAGTGTTTACTGTTGTACAGTGGTGCTTCGTGCATTTAGCAGCCACCTGTTGCAGTCCCAAGTTAATCCCGGGTTGGTCCTGGCTCAATCCCAGCTTTTGTCCCAGCAAATCCCGGGCTGGGAGAACAGACCAATATCTGTGAGGAGCAGGGCACAGTGCACGTTCAAGGTGAACAATGACTTGTGTAACTTGTGCTGCATTGTGCTGCATTGTGCTCTCTCCTGTGTGCGTTGTCCTGAGTGGCTCCTGAACGCACTTCTAGATGCGCCTCATTTTTGCCACAGAGGTTGCCGCTAATTCCTTGGTGCAACAGTGCACCCCACTGCTACACTACTGTAACACTTTCACTGCCATCACCCGTTGGTCTCTGCCCTGTCTCGGTATGCACTGCTGGGGCTTAGGTGTACAGTGTACAGTGGTATTAGCCAGAAGCCCCATGTGGGGCGGTGCGTTGGGAGGCAAGGCAAGATGAGTGAGCACACTGGCTGCTTGGCTGCCTTCGCCACTGCCCTGTGCGCCAAGGACTCTCCTGCTGTGTCTACACCCACCCTCACTCCCACTACAGCTGCTGCTGCACTTGCCACCACTCACCGCAAATACGGCTCCGGCCGGCTCAGGTAATTCAGGTAATTCAGCACTCCAAATACTCCAACTCCCACTCCTGTTTAGGCTGCTCAGGGGCCACTCGGGGCTCCAGCTGGATTAAGTAATTCAGCAAGACTCAGCCAGGCTCCAAGCACTCCGGGCTGCGCTCCCGCACAGACCGCTCGGAGGCTGCTCGGACCGTAAGGGCTAGAGGAATGCTGAAGGAACGGAGCTGCCTCGCTACCTAAAATTGATACTTGTATAGCGCACTACTCACCCGCAAGGGTCTTCTCTGCTCGCTTTGGTGCTCCGCGCTCATGCTGTGCGCCTCCCCAGTAGTAGACACTATAGGCACCTTGGGCCAGGTTCACCTCATATGTGCACCAGCACTATCTGTATTACAGAAAAGGCTGCATAAGAATCTGAGGGCCTTTCTGTAATACCAAAGTGCCCTGGGGGCATGCAAAGTGGGTGCCCATGCCTGTTGCACCCCCTGGGGCACTTTCCATAATATGACACCCACCCTCGCTCCCACTACAGCTGCTGCACTTGCCACCACTCACCGCAAATACGGCTCCGGCCGGCTCAGGTAATTCAGGTAATTCAGCACTTCAAATACTCCAACTCCCACTCCTGTTTAGGCTGCTCAGGGGCCGCTCGGGGCTCCAGCTGGATCAAGTAATTCAGCAAGACTCAGCCGGGCTCCAAGCACTCCAAGCACTCCTGACTGCGCTCCCGCTCAGACCGCTCGGAGGCTGCTCGGGCCATAAGGACTAGAGGAATGCTGAAGGAACGGAGCTGCCTCGCTACCTAAAATTGATACTTGTATAGCGCACTACTCACCCGCAAAGGTCTCCTCTGCTCGCTCTTGGTGCTCCGCGCTCATGCTGTGCGCCTCCCCAGTAGTAGACACTATAGGCACCTCGGGCCAGGTTCACCTCATATGTGCACCAGCACTATCTGTATTACAGAAAAGGCTGCATAAGAATCTGAGGGCCTTTCTGTAATACCAAAGTGCTCTGGGGGCATGCAAAGTGGGTGCCCATGCCTGTTGCACCCCCGGGGCACTTTCCATAATATGACCACAAATGCTATGGAGTCATTCAGTCAGTACCTGAAGGAACTCACTTTGGAATGAAAAATGTATATGCTATCAACACAGAAGGCTGTGTTCTTAGCGAGGGAGTGTAGACATACCACATGTAATACCCTGTTTTCCATATTAAAAAATGGAAGAGATAACTCTTGTTTATATCATAGAGATTTGATTGACATAACAGGGAAACTAAGGAATATTTTTGGTTTATTTAAAGTGGATCCTTAGTACATTTGGTACATGTGTTGCGCAATAGCCGACATAAGCATACTCTCCCTGGTATCATTGACCGACACCAGGGAGGGCTCTAGAGAAAACACCCTGGGGAGATGCAGGATTGCTTCTAAATCTCTCAGTGCCCCCCTCCCACTCATCTGTGATGTTAACGAGATGCACTGATGTCACAACTCCCCATCGGAGCAGCATGGAGGAAGCAGGTATGGTCTGCTCCTGCATCCAGTGGAATTTGTGGGAGTTTAGATGCCCCCCATTTTTATGGGAGGAATCAATGGAAAGGGGAGAATCTTCCCCTTTCCAGCAATGCCTTTCACAAACAGATTCCTGATCATAGATTGCAGTCTGCCATGATCCACATTCAGGAATCCCACTGGGCCCCAATAGGCCACCAAGGAGGAGACAAGTGGGGTGAGCCCTTGGTCCAATGGGCCGGGCCCCCAACCAAGGGCACTGGAATTCATGCACATTGTTTTTTTTCTGGGGCTGAAAACGCACCTTGAATGGGACTATATTTACAATTTTTTAAAAAGTTAAGAAATGTAAAATTGTTGCAGGGTCGCCCTCTGATACACGGGCCAAACTCCTGTGAGGGCTAATTTGTTTTATAGATGTGTGCTTTCCCTGGGGGCAGCAATTGGCCCCCAAGGAAACCATACAATACATAAAAAAGAAAAAAGTGATCTCTCTCTTATTCCTTCCATCTCTCTCCCTCTATATATACACATATATATATATATATATTCACTGAAAAAACCATAGGTTATAGACCATATATAGTTAGGAATTAGCATTTACAAAACCTTGAAAATTCACTGAAAAAACCATAGGTTATAGACCATATATAGTTAGGAATTAGCATTTAAAAAACCTTATTTTACTCACACAAAACCATTGAAATTCCATATATAGTTAGTTGCACTAACTATATATTGCGCACCCGCAATCCACTGCTGATGATGTCACATATTACATCATTCATGACATGGTCAGTGACATCACTGATGACAACATCCAGTGACTATGTTTCTGTAAAGTTAAAATATGTCTTACATATTGAAGAATGAGTGGATGTATAAGTGTCTGGACGAAGGATTTAGTAGGTGCATGACTGAATGTATGAGTGAGTGATTAAATGTGTCTCACTGAGTGCATGGGTTAGTGACTAAACTGTCTTAATTTGTGCATCATTATGTCTGTTGTTCTGTAAACTGCTGCATGTGTTGATCAGTAGCTATATGAGTAACTATATGGGTTATTGATTGATTGCCCAAGTATTTGCATGGGAGACTGAGTGTGTGTGTGGCTGGATGGGAGGTGTGTGACTCTGTACAGATCAATGTGTACTTGTATCAATGATTGTATAAGAGAGTAAGTATGTGTTAGTATATGGTTGAAAACGTAAGGTGCTCTATGTTTAACTGTATAGAGTAGAAAATGGAAGTGTGATTGATTCTTTACAGGACTGACTAGGTGTGTGAGTAACTCCATGGATGAGTGGCAGAGTGTGAGTGTCTGTATAGGTGTATGAGTGCATATGATTGTGTTGTAAACATGAGTGATTGTATGTATGAATGATTGTATGGGTGAATGAGTGAATGTGTGTGTAGACGTAGGAATCAGTGAGTACGTATGTAGTAACTAGTATTGGTGTGTCAATGGTTTCAAAAATTATACTCTGTTTTTAACACTGGGTGAAACAGAGGTTATATTAAAATGTGAGGAGATGCATTGTATTGTCACATGAATGATATCATCAGTGATGTGGTCATTGATGTCAAATGAGATGTCATCAGTGATGTCATTTGAGATGTCATCAGTGATGTCATCAGTGATGTCACTGACCATGTCATGAATGATGTAATATGTGACATCATCAGCAGTGGATTGCGGGTGCGCAATATATAGTTAGTGCAACTAACTATATATGGAATTTCAATGGTTTTGTGTGAGTAAAATAAGGTTTTTTAAATGCTAATTCCTAACTATATATGGTCTATAACCTATGGTTTTTTCAGTGAATTTTCAAGGTTTTGTAAATGCTAATTCCTAACTATATATGGTCTATAACCTATGGTTTTTTCAGTGAATTTCAATGGTTTTTTAATAGCAAATATCATAAGCTGTCGAATGTCAAGTACGTGGTAAGAATTTTTTTTTTCGTGTTTATGCACACTGATCTGCTTTGATTGCTGCCCCCCACCCCTCATTTCTATTAGGAGTACTCTCTCTTTGCAGATAGTGAAGGGTAGTTAACGCAGCCCTTTCCCCCTTTGTAATCCGTCGTGCCTGCTTCTCTCTCCATTTGATTGATTGTTCTCTTTGGTTCATTCTCTATTTACAAACAAGCACAGAGTCGCAATACTCTGTTTAGTCTTTGCAGATAGCGAAAAATCGTGTAAAAAAACAAAAGGAATCGAGCAAAATCAGTAGGCCACTAATGGGATCTCTTTTTGACCTCGCTAAAATAGAAACATTAGGAACAACCTGTTGAAAATAGCAATGCGTATGTACATAAGCGGCGTTCATTTGTGTTCACAGTACCCCTTGTTGATTGTTTCAATCGAGCATTGAATTGTTCGATGTTAATTCTCTTAAGGATCTTCTCTACCTGCAAACGAGGAAGAATAGGAATATTCTCTCTCCCTTTGCAGATAGTGAAGGGTAGGTAACGCAAGCCTTTAACACGTCGTACCTATTTCATTCCTCATTGATTGATTGATTGTCCGAACATTGACTGTTTGGGAATTAGTTCTTTTTGGAGGTATTCCCTGTTTGCAAATAAACGTAGGAAAATCTTTGCAAGTAGTGAAAGGGTACGTAATGCGGACCTTTCTCCCCCGTTGTAATCTATCATGCCTATCCCCACTGATTGATGCACCTGTTTCACCCGGACCATTTACTAGACATACGTCATCTGGCCCGACCAGAGAGCACCCCTAGTGAAAAGGACATATGCAATAATAACGAAGTGATCACTGTATCCTGTTAACAGAAACTTTAGCATGAAACAACCTGGAAAGAAAAGAATAGGAAAACGAAAATCAGTAGGCCACTGATGAACATGAACTTTTATTAAACAACGAACAAAGAAACGATAACATAACGTAATGATAAAACCTATTAATGTCCTAGAAACAAGAAAACGTTAAAATATGCCAGTGGTGAGAGACCAGAAAAACAGTAAGAGAAACCAAATCACCCCTCGCTGTCCCACCGCCTGCCACGCCAAAAAAATCGATAGACTAGGGAAAATGCAAGTCAGTAGAACATCCGCCCCCACTCTGGAAACTTCCAAGGTGGGGCAGGGTTCCGGCTACGCCCAGCCGGGAGCAGCCCATATAAGGCAGGTCCTGCTGCCACGCCTCGGCCAGGAGATCCTAACGTAGGGTGTAGCCGGAGGAGAGGCCGAGACCAACGGGACCCGGCCAGGGGATTGCCTTTACAACGCTGAACAGTTGCAGGGGGGGGGGAATGTCTCCTCGACCCTCCCCTCTCTCTCCCAGTCCGGCCGCGGTGGCCCTTGAGAGTTGCAGGTAGTCCCGCCACATGCTCTTCCGGTCCGGCCACCAACGGTCGGGGGGCCGAGGCCGACGGAATCCGGCTGCAGCCGATAAACCAAGAAACCCGTTCATGGGGCCAGAGCCAGGGGCGTCCGGCCGACATCCACCGGAAGCCCGGCCCGAAGACGGACGGGACACTTCTTTCTTTTATAATGGCTGCGACAACACTGGGGGGGGATGTCTTGCACATGCCTCCGACCCCCCCCTCGTCCTCATCGCCTGGTCCGGCCATAACAAATCTCAAGCGAGACGCCGTGGGGTGCACTGGGAGGGAGAGACGGTGCGAACAGGCCTCTCCCGCCTCCCCAGTGTAGGCTTCCCAGCTGCACCCTCAGCGGTCCGGGCGCCCGGAAAAGAGTTCTTCCACTGTGGCCATGCTGCAACGTCTCGCCCGGCAGGGTGGAGCCCGTCCGTTCATTTGACCCCGCGATCGCCAGTAGCTACCGAACTCTCAAAATGGCGGTCGACCTGGCAAGAGCGGGCCCAGCATAAAGAAATGGCCCGGTCACTGGTTGACTCCACCACCGTAGTCCTCCACGACCTTGAAGATTCTAGAGGAGCCGCGGGAGTCTCCCACCCCCGATGGGGAATGACTGCCATGATCACCCGTGGAGTGACGAAACTGTATCCGCGGGACGTCGGCGCCAGCCTCACTTTGAATTACTAGAATCCTGCAGACCTCACTTCCGGTGAAAGCACAGTGTGACCCGGTAGGAAAAATTGTTGCACCCCCTCCCCTTTTTGACTGATAGTTCAAACCACCGATCCTTTCCTTTGCCCTTTTAACGGAACTTTGGACTGCCTCCCCCTCTTTTACATTTTCTAGAGAAAACAAAACATTAACCACTACATTAGCATAGCAGTTGACACCAGAACTGTTTTCAAATTGAAAACCAACAACATCTTCAACAGAATCCTTTTTGTTTCTGCTGTGACCCTGCTCCAGCACAGGCATTGTCCCCAGCAGTAATTCTGCAATGCCGGTAAGAATAGCTGTGGTGCCTACTGGACTCACTCACCCCCGCGGCGCCCCACGCCGTTATTTGCTGGGCGGCAACTTGCTAGACATCACCTTCGTGACATCCAGATTTCAGCGCGTTCTGCTGCCTTGGAACTATTCGCACAACAGACCGCTACTGACAAGAATATTTCATTATTGGTGCTGTCAATTTCAATAAATCTATTACTGTTTTTGTTTTGTTGTATATATTTATATGTTATTAAAGTTTTATATTCCTACTACTTTGTTGGAGTGCTATATATTTTTTATGTGACACATAATTGTAAAAACTTTGATGTACAAAGAGTCATTCCTGGAATCTTCCGCTTCAGGCTCGGTCCCCTCCCCAATCACAATACAGGATAGTTTTCAGATAGTAGGAACACGTGTGGTGTGACGGATCTCATCGGGTGTGGGCCTTGATCTACTATAACTCCTTTGAAGAGGGGTGATTCTTTACAGCTGGGGCCATAAACTACATCTGCAGGGCTAGCTGATAGCCTGGACAATCGGACACAGAGGAAGAGGAGTGTCACAGGGTGCGGTAGTGAATAGGGCGAAAGGGAGGTGTCGGGCGGGCACAGTGTGATTCTCAGGGAAGAGCAGCGCAGATGGGGGGAGGTTTATTGCCCATGCATAAGACAGAGAGCGGGGGTGACCAGTGCCTGGGGAAGATGCTTGCGAGGGTGAGGAGCCATGCTACGAATCGACAGCGTGCAGAGAGTGGGTCTGGTCAAGACATCTAAAATGGCTGCCGTGCACGACAAAAGTGTGGCATTTCAAAAAAGGCAAGATGGCGCAGACAATGTTTTTCAACACTTCCTCATTTCCTTCGAATCGAACGTTAACAGACGTTGGGGCATATTACCAAAGTTAAGCGATATTTATCGCTAACGATGCTTACCAACCAATTTTTTACCACTAAGCATCGTCAGAAATTATCGAAGATAAACCTTACTATTATCAAGGTTTATCGCAAATGCGATAATAAACGGCCGCAATGCATGAATATCGCTAAAAACTCAGCGATATTCATGCATTACCGAGCTAATACTCTTAGCCATGTTATCCACCTCCCATTGGATAACATGGCTAAGAACTGCTCAGGGCAGGTGTTACTTTTTGGAGATATTCGCGCTTAGCGCGAATATCTCCAAAAGTTGGTAATAGGAGATAGATATCTTGCATGTTGTAATGCAAGTTATTGTGGTATATGGAACTCATACCATAATCTCTCAGGAAAGCAGAAACTGATCCTTTTGGGACCGCCTAAAAAGGCCTAGGGGGTGAGGAGTACTCTACTTTGCCCCCTTTTCACGTTCCGAACTATTTTATTTTACTCTCTTCTGTAATTACACAAAATACCAGCGATAAGATGCATCGGAGACACACAGTGAGAGAAAGGAGGCCGGAGATGAAGAAGACATGTCAAATACACATTGGAGATAATATAGTGGCAGAAGGGAAGTAAATATGAGTAAACTTACCATGTAACATAAAAATGTTGCACTCTATACTATAAGTCTCATTTTATACTACAATCACTTCGCTACAACCTCATAAATTAAAAATAAAAATAAATAATGTCTCAAACAATTTTTGATTTCTAAATATAAATTTATTCTTCAAAATTTTCTAAATTTGAAACAACTAGTAACATGTCCTCATCAGTAATTTCCTCTTCAATCATCTCATCTGGAATCTCCTCATTAAAAGTCTGCAATGATGATTCTTGTAACTCTATGGTCTCCAAACACTCGATAAATTCGCCATCAAGAGATTGATCAAAAAAATCATTCAAGTCATCTCCTCCTTCTGACAATATTTCATTATTGGTGCTGTCCATTTCAATCAATGTAGTGGAATCATTCAAGTCATCTCCTCGTGACAATATTTCATTATTGGTGCTCTCAATTTCAATCAATGTAGTGGAATCATTCAAGTCATCTCCTCCTTGTGACAATATTTCATTATTGGTCCTGTCCATTTCAATCAATCTAATGGAATCATACAAGCCATCTCCTCCTTGTGACAATATTTCATTATTGGTGCTCTCAATTTCAATCAATGTAGTGGAATCATTCAAGTCATCTCCTTGTGACAATATTTCATTCTTGGTGCTGTCCATTTCAATCAATCTAATGGAATCATACAAGTCATGTCCTCCTTGTGACAATATTTCATTATTGGTGCTCTCAATTTCAATCAATGTAGTGGACAATTCAAAAGAAATTGCCACGGTCTCTTCATTGTGAGCCATTTTATTTTGAAATTGCTTGCTGTAAATTGCAGAAAAAAATAATCACTTTCATTTATCGTTTTTAGTAATACATAATATAAAACTAACTTCATCAACTATTTAGTATAACAGAAGGACTGCAAATAAATAACAGAAAACATTTTTCAAATTATCTTCAAGTGTACAACATAGTTCCCCTTACAAATTAACAACTCACCTTTTTAAAAGTAGCAGAAGTGTTAGTACTGTGTAAATCAAACACCAGAAATTCACCACCAAAAATTCCTCACAAATGTACCTCAGACAGTAGTATCACAAAATGGCTGTGGTTTCCTCTCATTTGACATATATACATAACCAATTAACTTTCATCACACACAAATACAAAACCAAAGTAACATTTTAATTGGTTCTAAATTTCAACACTTTCAAATGTGTTTTCCCCATGCAATTTTCCATAGGACATTTACATACGTCTACAGCCTGAATGGCTGAACGGAATTACACCAAACTTGGCAAAATGGTACATCAAACCTAAGAGGTCAGGAAGGATCTACTATGACCCCTTATGGTCATTTCCCCCTTCGCTTTGGCCTCCTCTTGTCTCTCAATCCTACCGAGAGACAAGATGGCGGCCGCTACGGACTGTTTGGAATGTTGACAGACGCCGGAGAACCAATCAGCTTCGCAAAGCTCCGTAACGCGAAAAGTACGCGAAGCGGAGCGCTGTTACAGATATATATCTTTTTTTGAACGTTAATTTCTCAAAATCCACTGGAGCACATATATTGAGACCTAGCAAAGGCACATCGGGCTACCAGTCCCTAATATTTTGCCAAGTTTCGTGCAAATCCATTCAGGTGTTCGATTATTATTATTATTATTTTTTTTTGCCCCGCGGGGCCCTTTTAAAACCTCCACATCAAACCTAGGGGGTCAGCGAGGATCTACTATTCCCCCTTATGGTCATTTGCCCCTTCGCTTTGGCCTCCTCTTGTCTCTCGATCCTACCGAGAGACAAGATGGCGGCCGCTACGGACTGTTTGGAATGTTGACAGACGCCGGAGAACCAATCAGCTTCGCTTCACAAAGCTCCGTTGCGCGAAAAGTACGCGTCCTAGGACGCTGCCCGGTCCGCTGTTACAGATATATATCTTTTTTTAAACGTTAATTTCTCAAAATCCACTGGAGCACATATATTGAGACCTACAAAAGGCACATCGGGCTACCAGTCCCTACAATTTTGCCAAGTTTCGTGCAAATCCATTCAGCCGTTCGGGCTAAAAGTGAGGCCAACCGCCCTATGGAAAACTCAATGTTAAAAACACGTTTTGGGACCCCCCTTTTTTCTCGGCCCCCCCTTGACGAACCCCCCCCAAATTTTCAAGGGCTGCTCAGAAACAAAATGTGCCATTTTCCTGAAAATTTCAGCCAATTCCGTCCACAAACGCCAAAGTTATTAGACATAGAATTTTCAAAAAACCCATAGAGAAAAAATCCTAACTATATATACCTACTGGCGACCGCCAGTAGGTAATATATATATATATATATATATATATATATATATATATATATTACCTACTGGCGGTCGCCAGTAGGTATATATAGTTAGGATTTTTTCTCTATGGGATTTTTGAAAATTCTATGTCAAATAACTTTGGCGTTTGTGGACGGAATTGGCTGAAATTTTCAGGAAAATGGCACATTTTGTTTCTGAGCAGCCCCTGAAAATTGGGGGGGGGGTTCGTCCAGGGGGGGTCGAGAAAGAAGGGGGGTCCCAAAACGTGTTTTTAACATTGAGTTTTCCATAGGGCGGTTGGCCTCACTTTTAGCCCGAACGGCTGAATGGATTTGCACGAAACTTGGCAAAATTGTAGGGACTGGTAGCCAGATGTGCCTTTTGTAGGTCTCAATATATGTGCTACAGTGGATTTTGAGAAATTAACGTTTAAAAAAAGATATATATCTGTAACAGCGGACCGGGCAGCGCTCCAGTACGCGTACTTTTCGCGCAACGGAGCTTTGTGAAGCGAAGCTGATTGGTTCTCCGGCGTCTGTAAACATTCCAAACAGTCCGTAGCGGCCGCCATCTTGTCTCTCGGTAGGATCGAGAGACAAGAGGAGGCCAAAGCGAAGGGGCAAATGACCATAAGGGGGCATAGTAGATCCTCGCTGACCCCCTAGGTTTGATGTGGAGGTTTTAAAAGGGCCCCGCGGGGCAAAAAAAAAAATAATAATAATAATCGAACGGCTGAATGGATTTGCACGAAACTTGGTAAAACATTAGGGACTGGTAGCCCGATGTGCCTTTGCTAGGTCTCAATATGTGTGCTCCAGTGGATTTTGAGAAATTAACGTTCAAAAAAAGATATATATCTGTAACAGCGCTCCGCTTCGCGTAACGGAGGTTTGCGAAGCTGATTGGTCATTCTGTCACTGGGCTATAGTTGGGCTACATCTGGCTGATATTTGGGCTACATTTGTTTTTTTTGTCTCTGGCGGCCATCTTTGGGCTACATTGGGCTTCATTGGGCTTCATTGGGCTACATTGGGCTACATTTGGGCTCCAACATATATATAGGCCAATGTAGCCCAATATATATTTTTCAAAGTTAATTTTCGTAAAAACCACTGGAGCATATATCTTGAGACATAGCAAAGGCACATCGGGCTACCAGTCCCTACAATTTTGCCAAGTTTCGTGGAAATCCATTCAGCCGTTCGAGCTAAAAGTGAGTCCAACCGCCCTATGGAAATGAAGGAAATGAATGGGTAATTTGTAATTAGCAAATAGCTCATCGCAAACTAGGAATGGTAAAGAATCGCTATTTATTCCTTAAAGTTCGCTATTTAGGAAATGCAAAAAACTTTGATGATACATATGGCGGTTCATCTCTAACAAGATAAGAAGCATAGGGATAGATTTATGATGACTGGCGCATCACCAGGGATGTGTTAGTCATTCTGTGCCGCTGTTCCGTCACCTATGGTGTGCTGCATTTACAATGCGGCGCATCATGGGGCAAAAACAGCACACATGCGTGATGTATCTGTGCCGTAAAGGTGGCGCATTGCTGGAGTTGTATCGCAAGTGTGATGAAGCTCCAGCAAGGGTCGGGGGTGCCCCTGTCGCAGGGTTTCTGTTCTCACACAGAACTGTGGACAGAGGATTGGAACCTCGGCGAATTAGGGTGCCCCAAAACTCACCTTAGTAATCAAAAACCCCTTAGCAAGCTAGGTACAGTGTCACATTGGATATAACAAACTCTCAATGTTTAGACAATCCAGAATATGAACTTATAGTACCTCAGGATACGTGGAACTCATGAACAGTCGGTCGTTATATATTTCTTAGAAACCAGAACATGGAGTTAAGAAGAACACATGTGTATTTGAAATGTTTATTTACTAATGCCGTCTTCTCAGGCGTAGTATCTTAGATAATACAAGTACACATATTATCAGTAGCAAAATTACCAGCATAGTTACTAGTACATAAAAAGCGAATGGTGACAGTATGTTAACATGCTGTAAATGAATAAGAGTTAGCAACACTTATAAGCAGCCACGGGCCGTGGAGGGAGTTACGGTGGGGCAGGGAGGCGGGGAGGGGGAGGGGCAGGGTGGAGAGGGCTCCACCCTGCCCCTCCCCCTCCCCGCCTCCCTGCCCCACCGTAACTCCCTCCACGGCCCGCGGCTGCTTATATCTCACCCTTCCTAATACACATATTATATTATTTGCTAAGAAGGTCTCTTTGTGTTGGTTTAGGGCGTGCCCATACTTTAGTGTCTTAGATTTGAAGGAATCACATCAGCATACACCAGCTCTCTCTTCATGTGAACCGCATCAACTGTTGTGTATGTGTGTTCGGCAAAGCAATATAAAACCCGCCTCATGCCCAGAATTGGCAGAAGCTGCACTTATGTTATGAGTATGAAGTCGTGGAGATCAGACCTCATAACAATTCTGTATTGTGTTGTTCTTGAAACTTCAGCACTCGCTGTACAGATATAGTTTAACAAGCAAAGCAGATAGTAGAGCAATAACATATTATTCTCATGTAAACCACGATGAATTACTAGGTTGAAAGCTAAAGCAACAACTAAGTGTCGTGTGCAGAAGTTGCAAAAAAGGAAAAATGGCGTTTAAACCGGTAATGAGCCCATGCTAACTTAACACGGTGTAAAGATATCCAGGACCTAGATGACACCTCCCCATGATCCGGAAACGAACTGAATAAGATAATAGAAGTGCCATCTCATGAGAGCAGATTGCAACTTTATATGTGGACGGTCCGCAAGGTAAAACATTAAAAACTAGGAAAATTTAATGCTAAAGAAAAATAAAACAGCCAAGTACTTTATCGAGTCTTAAGCCAATAGGCAAGCTAAATAATAAAAACTTGACAAATAAGTCAATGAATTGTCAATGAAATGCTAGTACTCAGCATATCAAACATGAAAAAGGTCTATGACATAACTGTGTATGCAAAATAAGCTGCAACAGCCTCCAATAGGAAGTCACCGTCTTCATCCGAAAAGAGTTCAGCCATCCAATTTAAAAGCGGAAAAGAACATACGTGCTCTCCCAGCACCGGATCCTCTATCACCATCAGAGGACAGCTCGGTGGGTTTTCAAGAAAGCTCTGTTCCAAGAAAGACTGTGTTGCCGCCAGTAAATTCCAGGGACCAATTAGTCCATGCATCAATGCCACAGCCATAATCCTTTCGCCAGGACATACCAACTCGTGAGTAATGATAGGAGTCATCAGCTGATTAAAGTCGACGTCAGGAGAAACCGGTCCGCAGAGACACAAATCAATGGCCCAATCGAAATCACAGGTCAGGCAGTGAAATACAGGCTGGACACAGGTGAAGTAGGAGAATCGAAAAGATAATCCATATGCCGTGCTTAATATCGCCAACGGCATTGTGCCATAATATTCTAGCATGCGATTGCGGAACAGTGTCAGCAGCTGCAGGGCGGGAGCTTGCACAGGAGGGACATCCATATTTAAAAATGTAAAAAAGCACAAGAGCGTCCGCTGGTAATGCAAGTAAAAATGGGAATCCACGAAGCACAGTGGAAAAAAATAGAATGAAAGAAAGCAGGGATGACTCCAAAGATTTTCTCAAATGAAGTCACGAGACCACTGGTAACAACTTTAAAAAAGTGCGCCAGGGCCTTTGTGGAGGACGCGTTAAAGATAGTCCGAACCATCTTGCTGAAATGGAAAGGCGAATCAGTATTGAAAAGGGTCTGCACCTCTGTACGGGTGTTCGCTATGTGAAGCACGAAAGTTTCACGGGCCGAACTCAAGGCCACCTCTCTCTGAGACAAAAGAGCTCTTATTCTTGCCATGCCATTGAAATCTGCTCCCAAGGTTGGTATTTGTGGCCAGATTGAAAACTCCCTATGTTCATGTGTGGGAGGAAATAGAACATTTCTGCAGCAAATAACCCATTCACTTACTGTTACGATAAAAGGAATACTTTTAATTAACCCAGAACAATCTTCATTATTGAGCATCAAATAACTACCATTTTCCAACAACTTGAACGTGGGGATGATAGCAGGAACTGGCGTGCCTTGCAACACGCAAGCCATATTTGGTCGGTGTTTGTTGCATGAACCGTGTAACTGTATGTGCCTACACATTAGTGAATGATCTGGCGTCTCAGTGCATTCCTCTCCATTCAGATAAACTTCTTGATCATCTTTGAAACATCTGTATGTGTATGGAAGCGACCAGACCTCATGAAGAAAAGCACTACCTAAAGGTTCATAACGACCTATTGGTATATATTTCATACAATTTGAAAACTTATATAAAGCAAAAGGCAGCGTTATTAAACCGTGGATAAGGCACGTTGCCAAAAAACCCGCAATCCTCTGCTGATGATGTCACTGAGCATGTCATGAATGATGTAATATGTGACATCATCAGCAGTGGATTACGGGTAATAGTATCTCTAGTTTACTCCCCTATAGCTGTCTTTCTTTTAACACAAGTGTCTGTTTCCTTCCCTTATACTTACTGTTCTTTTTTTTTTTTTTAAATTTTTGGTTCACTTCCGGTTCGCGTACCGGCGAGCGAACTGGGAAGCGAACTACGAGAAATAGAGGTTGGCACAGTTCCAAATATTGTACCAATTTTTTAATAACGGGGAGGTAGTTCTGAAAAGAACTTTTTTTTTTATTGTTTTTGTTGTTTTATATTTTTTTTATTATTTTTCTGAACATTTTTTTACTTTTTTTGAATTTTTCTGAACAGTTTTATATTTTTTTGGGTTTTTCTTGCAGGGGGCAATGAAAACGATTCATTGTAAAGGGCTCAACAGGAGGAACAAAACAAAAAAAAAGTATTTATTATTTGGGGCGTTTCGTACAAACTTGCATATGATAGTCAATAGCTCTGTTGATCAGAGTGATGCTTCTTTCTCCGTAGCAAATGAATCCATTGCAATGTACGCAGACGTGTTTTACTTCATGAAATCTCGTTTGAATATTTGGCACCATCTCCCTGCCCTCTGGTCCCGTTACTTCCGGTACAACAGATCTTCTGGCCATAATAGGGAGATTATCTAGGTCGTTACGAAACTGTGCAGCACTGTAGTTGTTAGGATGCCACCTAGTCATATGGCGATGCATTGTGTAGTTTCCGAAACTGTATTTTTTGTCGGTCCCTCTGGACAGTCTATCTTGACATATAAGGCAAGTTACGTATCTTGCATTTACTTTTTTCTGACCTTTGGGAATTTTAAAAAATTGCCAAATGAAGTTTTCTTTCCGGTGAGACGTCCTGGGCTCCTCAGGCAAAAAGTGCCTCTCTTCGTGCTCGTCGTCCTGTTCCTCTTCTTCCTCTTCTTGCTGAATTATAACTTGAGCAGGTGGTCCACTCTTCCTTGGATGTGGTGGAGGTGGTGGGGAAGCACCAGCTGAAGCTACTAAAGAAGCCATTGCTCACTGGTAACAAAGGGTCTTTCTCTCACAATGATGAAAGTCAGAGTGAGGAAAGAAGGAGGGATTTTCATCATTTGGGAAAAACAATAGTTCTCAACCAATGAAAAGTGTTCATTTTAGATTATATGACCTAGTCTTACATCATTAGGAAACCAAAAGTGAAATGAACCAATGAAAAGTGTTATTACCAAGTCACATGACCTGCTGTGTTTACGTTAAGCGCTTTGCAGGGCCTCCCGGTTTGCTTCCAGAAACCTGTGCTTTGCGACTCGGTAAGCGTACCAGTTCGCTAACGTAGCACGTCATATGACGTATCACGCGACAACGCGAAACGTCATGCGGACGGGAGGCGTCACGATGTTGTTTTCTAACGCGGCAGTTGCGGTAAAGAAACGTTTACCGGCTCGCGGTCTATTTCGCGGCATCAAGGTCAGCTAACGGGAAGCTTCCCGATTCGCGAAGCGGGAACGAAGAAAAAAAAATATTAAAAAAAAAATTTATTAATAAACATATAAAATATATTTTGGGATTTAAAGAAGAATACATTTTACAGCTACAGATATTAGCTGTTAAAAAACCAATGAAATTCACTGAAAAAACCATAGGTTATAGACCATATATAGTTAGGAATTAGCATTTACAAAACCTTGAAAATTCACTGAAAAAACCATAGGTTATAGACCATATATAGTTAGGAATTAGCATTTAGAAAACCTTATTTTACTCACACAAAACCATTGAAATTCCATATATAGTTAGTTGCACTAACTATATATCGCGCACCCGCAATCCACTGCTGATGATGTCACATATTACATCATTCATGACATGGTCAGTGACATCACTGATGACATCACTGATGACATCTCAAATGACATCACTGATGACATCACTGATGACATCTCAAATGACATCACTGATGACATCATGACACACCAATACCAGTTACTACATACGCACTCACTGATTCCTACGTCTACACACACATTCACTCATTCACCCATACAATCACTCATACATACAGTCACTCATTATTACAACACTATCATATGCACTCATACACCTATGCAGACAGTCACACACTGCCACTCATCCATGGAGTTACTCACACACCAAGTCAGTCCTGTAAAGAATCAATCACACTTCCATTTCTTCATCTATACAGTTAAACACAGAACACCATACTTCAGTGACATCACTGATGACATCACTAATGACATCTGAAATGACATCATTGATGACATCTCAAATGACATCACTGATGACATCATGACACACCAATACCAGTTACTACATACGCACTCACTGATTCGTACGTCTACACACACATTCACTCATTCACCCATACAATTACTCATACATACAGTCAGTTATTATTAGAACACTATCATATGCACTCATACACCTAGTCAGTCCTGTGAAGAATCAATCACACTTCGATTTCCTCATCTATAGTTAAACACAGAACACCATACTTTTCACACATATACTAACACATACTTACTCTCTTATACAATCACTGATACAAGTACACATTGATATGCACAGCGTCACACACCTCCCAGCCAGCCACACACACACTCAGTCTTCCATCCATCCAGTCATTCTTCAATATGTAAAACGTATTTAAACTTTACAAAAACACACAGACACTAGATGATGTCATCAGTGATGTCATCAGTGATGTCACTGACCATGTCATGAATGATGTAATATGTGACATCATCAGCAGTGGATTGCGGGTGCGCGATATATAGTTAGTGCAACTAACTATATATGGAATTTCAATGGTTTTGTGTGAGTAAAATAAGGTTTTCTAAATGCTAATTCCTAACTATATATGGTCTATAACCTATGGTTTTTTCAGTGAATATATATATATAAATGAACTTATATATGTATATGTGTATATATTACCTACTGGCGGTCGCCAGTAGGTATATATAGTTAGGATTTTTTCTCTATGGGATTTTTGAAAATTCTATGTCTAATAACTTTGGCGTTTGTGGACGGAATTGGCTGAAATTTTCAGGAAAATGGAACATTTTGTTTCCGAGCAGCCCCTGAAAATTTGGGGGGGGTTCATCAAGGGGGGGCCGAGAAAAAAGGGGGGTCCCAAAACGTGTTTTTAACATTGAGTTTTCCATAGGGCGGTTGGCCTCACTTTTAGCCCGAACGGCTGAATGGATTTGCACGAAACTTGGCAAAATTGTAGGGACTGGTAGCCCGATGTGCCTTTTGTAGGTCTCAATATATGTGCTTCAGTGGATTTTGAGAAATTAAGGTTCAAAAAAAGATATATATCTGTAACCGCGGACTGGGCAGCGCTCCGCTACGCGTACTTTTCGCGCAACGGAGCTTTGTGAAGCGAAGCTGATTGGTTCTCCGGCGTCTGTCAACATTCCAAACAGTCCGTAGCGGCCGCCATCTTGTCTCTCGGTAGGATCGAGAGACAAGAGGAGGCGAAAGCGAAGGTGCAAATGACCATAAGGGGGAATAGTAGATCCTCGCTGACCCCCTAGGTTTGATGTGGAGGTTTTAAAAGGGCCCCGCGGGGCAAAAAAAAAAAATAATAATAATAATCGAACGGCTGAATGGATTTGCACGAAACTTGGTAAAATATTAGGGACTGGTAGCCCGATGTGCCTTTGCTAGGTCTCAATATATGTGCTCCAGTGGATTTTGAGAAATTAACGTTCAAAAAAGATATATATCTGTAACAGCGCTCCGCTTCGCGTACTTTTCGCGTTACGGAGCTTTGCGAAGCTGATTGGTTCTCCGGCGTCTGTCAACATTCCAAACAGTCCGTAGCGGCCGCCATCTTGTCTCTCGGTAGGATTGAGAGACAAGAGGAGGCCAAAGCGAAGGGGGAAATGACCATAAGGGGGCATAGTAGATCCTTCCTGACCTCTTAGGTTTGATGTACCATTTTGCCAAGTTTGGTGTAATTCCGTTCAGCCATTCAGGCTGTAGACGTATGTAAATGTCCTATGGAAAATTGCATGGGGAAAACACATTTGAAAGTGTTGAAATTTAGAACCAATTAAAATGTTACTTTGGTTTTGTATTTGTGTGTGATGAAAGTTAATTGGTTATGTATATATGTCAAATGAGAGGAAACCACAGCCATTTTGTGATACTACTGTCTGAGGTACATTTGTGAGGAATTTTTGGTGGTGAATTTCTGGTGTTTGATTTACACAGTACTAACACTTTTCCTACTTTTGAAAAGGTGAGTTGTTAATTTGTAAGGGGAACTATGTTGTACACTTGAAGATAATTTGAAAAATGTTTTCTGTTATTTATTTGCAGTGCTTCTGTTATACTAAATACTTGATAAAGTTAGTTTTATACTATGTATTACTAAAAACGATAAATGAAAGTGATTATTTTTTTCTGCAATTTACAGCAAGCAATTTCAAAATAAAATGGCTCACAATGAAGAGACCGTGGCAATTTCTTTTGAATCGTCCACTACATTGATTGAAATTGAGAGCACCAATAATGAAACATTGTCACAAGGAGGACATGACTTGTATGATTCCATTAGATTGATTGAAATGGACAGCACCAAGAATGAAATATTGTCACAAGGAGATGACTTGAATGATTCCACTACGTTGATTGAAATTGAGAGCAGCAATAATGAAATATTGTCACAAGGAGGAGATGACTTGTATGATTCCATTAGATTGATTGAAATGGACAGCACCAATAATGAAATATTGTCACAAGGAGGAGATGACTTGAATGATTCCACTACATTGATTGAAATTGAGAGCACCAATAATGAAATATTGTCACGAGGAGATGACTTGAATGATTCCACTACATTGATTGAAATTGACAGCACCAATAATGAAATATTGTCAGAAGGAGGAGATGACTTGAATGATTTTTTTGATCAATCTCTTGATGGCGAATTTATCGAGTGTTTGGAGACCATAGAGTTACAAGAATCATTATTGGAGACTTTTCATGAGGACATTGCTGATGAGGACATGTTACTAGTTCTTTCAAATTTAGAAAATTCTGAAGAATAAATTTATATTTAGAAATCAAAAATTGTTTGAGACATTATTCATTTTTATTTTTAATTTATGAGGTTGTAGCGAAGTGATTGTAGTATAAAATGAGACTTATAGTATAGAGTGCAACATTTTTATGTTACATGGTAAGTTTACTCATATTTACTTCCCTTCTGCCACTATATTATCTCCAATGTGTATTTGACATCTCTTCTTCATCTCCGGCCTCCTTTCTCTCACTGTGTGTCTCCGATGCATCTTATCGCTGCTATTTTGTGTAATTACAGAAGAGAGTAAAATAAAATAGTTCGGAACGTGAAAAGGGGGCAAAGTAGAGTACTCCTCACCCCCTAGGCCTTTTTAGGCGGTCCCAAAAGGATCAGTTTCTGCTTTCCTGAGAGATTATGGTATGAGTTCCATATACCACAATAACTTGCATTACAACATGCAAGATATCTATCTCCTATTACCAACTTTTGGAGATATTCGCGCTAAGCGCGAATATCTCCAAAAAGTAACACCTGCCCTGAGCAGTTCTTAGCCATGTTATCCAATGGGAGGTGGATAACATGGCTAAGAGCATTAGCTCGGTAATGTATGAATATCGCTGAGTTTTTAGCGATATTCATGCATTGCGGCCGTTTATTATCGCATTTGTGATAAACCTTGATAATAGCAAGGTTTATCTTCGATAATTTCTGATGATGCTTAGCGGTAAAAAATTAGTTGGTAAGTATCGTTAGCGATAAATATCGCTTAACTTTGGTAATATGCCCCAACGTCTGTTAACGTTCGATTCGAAGGAAATGAGGAAGTGTTGAAAAACATTGTCTGCGCCATCTTGCCTTTTTTGAAATGCCACACTTTTGTCGTGCACGGCAGCCATTTTAGATGTCTTGACCAGACCCACTCTCTGCACGCTGTCGATTCGTAGCATGGCTCCTCACCCTCGCAAGCATCTTCCCCAGGCACTGGTCACCCCCGCTCTCTGTCTTATGCATGGGCAATAAACCTCCCCCCATCTGCGCTGCTCTTCCCTGAGAATCACACTGTGCCCGCCCGACACCTCCCTTTCGCCCTATTCACTACCGCACCCTCTGACACTCCTCTTCCTCTGTGTCCGATTGTCCAGGCTATCAGCTAGCCCTGCAGATGTAGTTTATGGCCCCAGCTGTAAAGAATCACCCCTCTTCAAAGGAGTTATAGTAGATGAAGGCCCACACCCGATGAGATCCGTCACACCACACGTGTTCCTACTATCTGAAAACCATCCTGTATTGTGATTGGGGAGGGGACCGAGCCTGAAGCGGAAGATTCCAGGAATCACTCTTTGTACATCAAAGTTTTTACAATTATGTGTCACATTAAAAATATATAGCACTCCAACAAAGTAGTAGGAATATAAAACTTTAATAACATATAAATATATACAACAAAACAAAAACAGTAAAAACATTTAAACAACGAAGAGACCGTGGCAATTTCTTTTGAATTATCCAATAGATTTATTGAAATTGACAGCACCAATAATGAAATATTCTTGTCAGTAGCGGTCTGTTGTGCGAATAGTTCCAAGGCAGCAGAACGCGCTGAAATCTAGATGGCACGAAAGTGATGTCTAGCAAGTTGCCGCCCAGCAAATAACGGCGTGGGGCGCCGCGGGGGTGAGTGAGTCCAGTAGGCACCACAGCTATTCTTACCGGCATTGCAGAATTACTGCTGGGGACAATGCCTGTGCTGTAGCAGGGTCACAGCAGAAACAAAAAGGATTCTGTTGAAGATGTTGTTGGTTTTCAATTTGAAAACAGTTCTGGTGTCAACTGCTATGTTATTGTAGTGGTTAATGTTTTGTTTTCTCTAGAAAATGTAAAAGAGGGGGAGGCAGTCCAAAGTTCCGTTAAAAGGGCAAAGGAAAGGATCGGTGGTTTGAACTATCAGTCAAAAAGGGGAGGGGGTGCAACAATTTTTCCTACCGGGTCACACTGTGCTTTCACCGGAAGTGAGGTCTGCAGGATTCTAGTAATTCAAAGTGAGGCTGGCGCCGACGTCCCGCGGATACAGTTTCGTCACTCCACGGGTGATCATGGCAGTCATTCCCCATCGGGGGTCGGAGACTCCCGCGGCTCCTCTAGAATCTTCAAGGTCGTGGAGGACTACGGTGGTGGAGTCAACCAGTGACCGGGCCATTTCTTTATGCTGGGCCCGCTCTTGCCAGGTCGACCGCCATTTTGAGAGTTCGGTAGCTACTGGCGATCGCGGGGTCAAATGAGCGGACGGGCTCCACCCTGCCGGGCGAGACGTTGCAGCATGGCCACAGTGGAAGAACCCTTTTCCGGGCGCCTGGAGCGCTGAGGGTGCAGCTGGGAAGCCTCCACCTGGGGAAGCGGGAGAGGCCTGTTCGCACCGTCTCTCCCTCCCAGTGCACCCCACGGCGTCTCGCTTGAGATTTGTTATGGCCGGACCAGGCGATGAGGACGAGGGGGGGGGGGTCGGAGGCATGTGCAAGACATCCCCCCCAGGGTTGTTGCAGCAATTATACAAGAAAGAAGAAGTGTCCCGTCCGTCTTCGGGCCGGGCTTCCGGTAGATGTCGGCCGGACGCCCCTGGCTCTGGCCCCATGAACGGGTTTCTTGGTTTATTGGCTGCAGCCGGATCCCGTCGGCCTCGGCCCCCCGACCGTTGGTGGCCGGACCGGAAGAGCATGTGGCGGGACTACCTGCAACTCTCAAGGGCCACCGCGGCCGGACTGGGAGAGAGAGGGGAGGGTCGAGGAGACATTCCCCCCCCCCCTGCAACTGTTCAGCGTTGTAAAGGCAATCCCCTGGCCGGGTTCCGCTGGTCTCGGCCTCTCCTCCGGCTACACCCTACGTTAGGATCTCCTGGCCGAGGCGTGGCAGCAGGACCTGCCTTATATGGGCTGCTCCCGGCTGGGCATAGCCGGAACCCTGCCCCACCTTGGAAGTTTCCAGAGTGGGGGCGGATGTTCTACTGACTTGCATTTTCCCTAGTCTATCGATTTTTTTGGCGTGGCAGGCGGTGGGACAGCGAGGGGTGATTTGGTTTCTCTTACTGTTTTTCTGGTCTCTCACCACTGGCATATTTCGAACGTTTTCTTGTTTCTAGGACATTAATAGGTTTTATCATTACGTTATGTTATCGTTTCTTTGTTCGTTGTTTAATAAAAGTTCATGTTCATCAGTGGCCTACTGATTTTCGATTTCCTATTCTTTTCTTTCCAGGTTGTTTCATGCTAAAGTTTCTGTTAACAGGATACAGTGATCACTTCGTTATTATTGCATATGTCCTTTTCACTAGGGGTGCTCTCTGGTCGGGCCAGATGACGTATGTCTAGTAAATGGTCCGGGTGAAACAGGTGCATCAATCAGTGGGGAGTAGATAGGCATGACAGATTACAACGGGGGAGAAAGGTCCGCATTACGTACCCTTTCACTACTTGCAAAGATTTTCCTACGTTTATTTGCAAACAGGGAATACCTCCAAAAAGAACTAATTCCCAAACAGTCAATGTTCGGACAATCAATCAATCAATGAGGAATGAAATAGGTACGACGTGTTAAAGGCTTGCGTTACCTACCCTTCACTATCTGCAAAGGGAGAGAGAATATTCCTATTCTTCCTCGTTTGCAGGCAGAGAAGATCCTTAAGAGAACCAACTTCGAACAATTCAATGCTCGATTCAAACAATCAACAAGGGGTACTGTGAACACAAATGAACGCCGCTTATGTACATACGCATTGCTATTTTCAACAGGTTGTTCCTAATGTTTCTATTTTAGCGAGGTCAAAAAGAGATCCCATTAGTGGCCTACTGATTTTGCTCGATTCCTTTTGTTTTTTTACATGGTTTTTCGCTATCTGCAAAGACTAAACAGAGTATTTTGACTCTGTGCTTGTTTGTAAATAGAGAATGAACCAAAGAGAACAATCAATCAAATGGAGAGAGAAGCAGGCACGACGGATTACAAAGGGGGCAAAGGGCTGCGTTAACTACCCTTCACTATCTGCAAAGAGAGAGTACTCCTAATAGAAATGAGGGGTGGGGGGCAGCATTCAAAGCAGATCAGTGTGCATAAACACGAAAATGTTTTTACTTACCACGTACTTGACATTCGACAGCTTATGATATTTGCTATTAAAAAACCATTGAAATTCACTGAAAAAACCATAGGTTATAGACCATATATAGTTAGGAATTAGCATTTACAAAACCTTGAAAATTCACTGAAAAAAACATAGGTTATAGACCATATATAGTTAGGAATTAGCATTTAAAAAACCTTATTTTACTCACACAAAACCATTGAAATTCCATATATAGTTAGTTGCACTAACTATATATCGCGCACCCGCAATCCACTGCTGATGATGTCACATATTACATCATTCATGACATGGTCAGTGACATCACTGATGACATCACTGATGACATCTTAAATGACATCACACTTGACATCAATGATCACATCACTGATGATATCATTCATGTGATAATACAATGCATCTCCTCACACTGTAATATAACCTCCGTTACACCCAGTGTTAAATAGAGAGTATCATTTTTGAAACCATTGACACACCAATACTAGTTACTACATACGCACTCACTGATTCCTATGTCTACACACACATTCACTTATACAATCATTCATACATACAATCACTCATCTTTACAACACTATCATATGCACTCATACACTTATACAGACACTCACACTCTGCCACTCATTCATGGAGTTACTCACACACCTAGTCAGTCCTGAAAAGAATCAATCACACTTCCATTTTCTCATCTATACAGTTAAACACAGAACACCTTACATTTTTGAAACATATACTAACACATAGTTACTCTCTTATAGAATCACTGATACAAGTACACATTGATCTGCACAGAGTCACACACCTCCCAGCCAGCCATACACACACTCAGTCTCCCATACAAATACTTGTGCAACCAATCAATAACCCATATAGCTACTTATATAGCTACTGATCAACACATGCAGCAGCTTGCACAACAACAGAGATACTGATGCACACTTTCAGACAGTTTAGTCACTAACCCGTGCATTCAGTAAGACGCATTTAATCACTCACTCATACAGTCAATCACGCACCTACTAAAACCTTCATTCAGACACTTATACATCCACTCATTCTTCAATATGTAAAACATATTTAAACTTTACAGAAACACATAATCACTGGATGTTGTCATCAGTGATGTCATCAGTGATGTCACTGACCATGTCATGAATGATGTAATATGTGACATCATCAGCAGTGGATTGCGGGTGCGCGATATATAGTTAGTGCAACTAACTATATATGGAATTTCAATGGTTTTGTGTGAGTAAAATAAGGTTTTTTAAATGCTAATTCCTAACTATATATGGTCTATAACCTATGGTTTTTTCAGTGAATATATATATATATATATATTCAATGAAAAAAACCATAGGTTTTACAGACGTTATAGTTAGGAATTAACATTTTAAAAAAAACTAGAAATTCACTAAAAAAACATAGGTTTCAGGGACGTTGCAGTTAATTAGACAATTCACTCATACAAAACAATAGAAATTCCCCTGTTATAATTAGTTGAGCTAACTATAACTCGTGTCCCCGCAATGCACTGCTGAAAACGTCACATATTACATCATTCATGACATGGTCAGTGACATCACTGATGACATCACTGATGACATCTCATATTACATCAGTGATGGCATCACTGATGACATCATCCTGTGACTATGTGTTTCTATAAAATGTAAATATGTTTTATATATATCGGAAATGACATGAGTGATGTCATGAGTGATGTCACTGACCATGTCATGAGTGATGTAATATGTGACGTCATCAGCAGTGCATTGCAAGCGCAAGTTATAGTGAGTCCAACTAACTATAACGTGGGAATTTCAATGGTTTCATGCGAGTAGAATTTCCAGCTAACTATAACTGGTGTGAAACCTATGGTTTTTTCAGTGAATTTAATAGGTTTTTTAAATGCTAATTCCTAACTATAACTGGTGTGAAACCTATGGTTTTTACAGTGAATTTCAATGGTTTTTTAATAGCAAATCTTTATAGGTATAGAAAGTGAAACATTTTTAAACGAATTTTATATAGTATAAATATATATTTTTAACCCGGGGGCGCTCCCGGGGCGCGTACCGGTGAACGCACGGGTGAGCGCAATATTACGGCGCGCCCTGGGGCGCGTACCGGGGAGCGTCCCGGGAGCGCTAATGCCGCGAACGAAAGCAACATTGTGACGTATCGCGTACACGCGTGATGCGTCATATGACGCACAGCCTAAGCGCAACCGAAAGCACGCGAGCGCATACAATCGCGAAACGTCCTGACGCGCTTACGCTACGCGCCCGCGGGAGCGCCCCAGAGCGCGACTACGGGCGCACCCCGGGGCACATAGCGTAAGCGCGTCGGGTCATGTGACCTGAAAATAACACTTTTGATTGGTTACTAACAGTTTTTTTTATAAAGAATGAAATCCCCACCCATTTCCTTCACGTCTTCTTTCACTTTTGTGACTGAAAGACCTGCCTGTTTTGCTCTTGGTTCTTTGTTAGATATCTTCAATTATCATGGCTGCTAGACCATCCAGCAGTGAAGATGACTCCGAAGAGTTCATCAATGAAGAGCCTCCTCAGCCAAAAATAAAAGAACATTTCATCTGGAATTTTTTTTCCATACCTGCTGTTCAAAAAAAGGTAAATGCTCCAAAAGTGGAGCGCAGGATCTGTCACACAGTCCTGTCATGGGGTAACCCCAATAAAAAATATTCTTTTGGGAACTCCACAATGATTCGCCATGTGGAGAGAAGGCACCCCCAGAATTTTGCCCGAGAAAGTCTCAGGGCTCTGGCACAAAAGGTTCCCAGTGATGGGGCCTCTACATCAACAGGAGGACGAACACCATCGGTGAGGGGGAGATCACAAGAGCAGGTTCCGAACATTCAGCCTGCATTTAAAAAAAGGCGCCCTTAAATGCAGATACTGTGATCAGCTACTTTCCTGTGGGGAGCAAAGTGTTCTGCTCATGGTTCGAGCATTGGAGAACCATCACTGCCGTTACCAGCCCTAATTTTTTTTTTTTTTTTTTTGCTCCTGTTGAGCAGTTTCCATTCCCTGTTTTTGTTGTAGTTCTAAAAAAAGAAAAAAGAAGAAAAAAAAAGTTATTTTCAGAACTATCTCCAATTCTCATCAAAGAGCTATATTCTTAAAAAAATTAAAAAGAGTAAGTGAAGTGGAGTGCATTGATAAATGAAAGGAAAATGAGTAAGAAAGAACAGAAAAGTATGAGAGGAGAAAGGAAGTGAAGTAGGGGGACTGAAAGAAGGTGAGTGTTGGGAACGAAAGTAAGGAGAAGGAGAGTGAACATGGGGAATGTGGTTATTCAAACAAAATGTAGAAAAGGAACGGGGGTGTGGAAGGGTAAGAAAAGATGCATTGCTGGAGTTGCATCATTTTTGTGACACTCTCCAGCAATGCATCACTTTTGCGCTTACAGATACGTCTGAAATACTGACATATCTAAAAGTACTTGCGACATAATACGTCATATATTTAATATGACGCATGAGTAGACGACTGAAGGCCTCATTTATGAGGCCATGCGTCACTTTTACGCCACCGGTGCGTCACTTTTTGTGACGCACCAGTGCTGTTAAAAATGCACCTTATTCAGTCATATTTACAAAAAGTGACGCATCTAGGTAGATGCGTCACTTTGTAAACCCCTGCGCCACATTATACCTACGTCATGTGTAATGTATGCAAAATGGACATATTGACGCAAGAAAGGGTCGTAGAGGTGACGCAGTAAAATCTGTGAGATATCACTACGTCACTTTTATGACACTGTTGCGTCCAAATCTTGCACCTGTTTCACAACAGGTGTAAGACTGATGCAGGCCCTTTCACATGCGGCCTGGCCCCATGTGAAAGGATGCATTGCTGGAGTTGCATCATTTTTGTGACACACTCCAGCAATGCATCACTTTTGCACTTACAGATACGTCTGAAATACTGACGTTTCTGTAAGTACTTGCGAAATAATACGTCATATATTTAATATGACGCATGACTAGAAGACTGAAGGCCTCATTTATTAGGTCATGCGTCACTTTTACGCCCTGGTGCGTCACTTTTGTGACGCACCAGTGCTGTTAAAAATGCACCTTATTCAGTCATATTTACAAAGTGACGCATCTAGGTAGATGCGTCACTTTGTAAACCCCTGCACCACATTATACCTACGTCATGTGTAATGTATGCAAAATGGACGTATTGACGCAAGAAAGGGTCGTAGAGGTGACGCAGTAAAATCTGTGAGATATCACTACGTCACTTTTATAACGCTATTGCGTCCAAATCTTGCGCCTGTTTCACCTGTTTTAGGAATGAAAGTAATAATTGTTATAACAAATTTTAAATTGTGTAAATATGTTTTTTTTTTATTGTTTGCCCCGGTACGCGCCCCGGGGCGCTCCCGGGGCGCGTACCGATGAACGTACGGGGAGCGCAATGCTACGGAGCGCCCCGGGGCGATTACCGGGGAGCGTCCCGAGAGCGCTATTCCCGCGAACGAAAACAACATCATGACGTTTCGCGTAGTCGCGTGATGCGTCATATGACGCACTGCGTAAGCGCACCCGGAAGCATGCGATCGCATACGATCGAGCAACGTCTCGACTCGCTTACGCTACGCGCCCCGGGGCGCGTAGCGTAAGCGCGTCGGGTCATGTGATCTGAGAATAACACTTTTCATTGGTGCAGATCAGTTTTGGTTTCCAAATGATGAAAGCTTGGATCATGTGACTTGAAAATAACACTTTTTATTGGTCCAGAACACTTTTGTTTTCCAAATGATGAAAGCCCCCTCCTTTTTTCCTTATTCTGACTTTGTCCTTTGACTGAGGAAGACCTGTTTCGAGTTCTATCTCAGAAAATGGCTACAGTAGTATCAGCAGCTGGAGCATCTGGCCCACCACCACCACCACCACCACCACCATCTAAAAGACCACCAGAAGATTATATTGGTGGTGAACAGGAAGAGGAGGAGGATGAGGAAGAGGAGGCACAGACAAGAGAGTTCCTGCCAGAAGAGAAACAGCCCTACAAACCCAAAGAGCACTTTGTATGGCAGTTCTACAAACTCCCAAGGGGTTTTAAAAAAGTCAACGCAGCAAAGGTGACTTGCTTAATTTGTGGTGCTGAGCTATCCAGGGGGAACCCTAACAAAAAGTATTCCTTCGGGAATCATACGATGATTCGCCACATGATGCGTAGGCATCCAAACAACTACTCTAATGCAGAGTTAAGGGACCTCTGCAGTAAACTACCCCCATCAACTTCTCGACGCTCAACATCAAAACAACCCACTCCATCGGGTTCGGGGGCAAGAGACACATTGGCTACTATCCAACCAAAGTTTAATGATTACAACATTTTATGCAAATATTGTAACAAGTTACTTGCTTGTGGTGAGCAAAGCATTGAACTTATCATGGTTTCTGGTGATAACCATAAGTGTCCAAAAAAAACCTAATTTTTCCTGATTTTTTTCATGCTCCAGTTGAGCCATTTACAATTCCCTGTTTTTTGTTTCTCAAAAAAAAATAAAAGTGTGCAGAAAAGCCCAAAAAAGTACAAAATGTTCAAAAAAACATAAAAAAATATAAAACAACAAAAAGAACTTTTTAGAACTACCTTTACTTTATAAAAAATAAACCTATATTTTTAAAGAATCTGTGTCAATCTTTTTTCTGCAGGGTACGCGTACCAGTACGTGAACCGGGCGCGCACCGGGGAGCGCACAAAAAAAAAAGAAGAAAAAAAAAATTAATGAAGGAGTTAGCATGAGGGAAGAACACAAAGAGAGTAATGTTAAGAGAAAGAGAACTAGAGGGAGAAACACAGAGGGATTGTTTACTACATAGTTAAAAACAGACAAAGTGTAATAGGGTGAAAATGAGAAAAGTAAAATCACTAAAGGAGCGAAAGAAGGGAAGAGAGAGGAAGAACACTAAACTAGAGATAGTGGGAGAATGTGAGTGGGTGTTGAAAGAAAAAGATAGGACAGAAAAAAATTGAGAATGAACGGTAGTGGCGTAACTGGGATAAATGAAGAACGGTGAGGGAGGGTAAGAAAAGACCAGTTAGTATAAGTAAAGAGGGGTGAAAGAGAGTGAAAAATTGAATTAGGATAAGAGATGGGGAGTGACAAACACAAAGGACAGAGAAAATAAAGGTAACAGTACCTGAATGGGTTTGAGTGAAATAGCAAACAAAGATAAGTAATGCAGTTTGTGTGAGTTATAGGGAGTCAGTGGGTGTAGGTCGGGGTGTCGGTGTGTAAGGTGTTTCTGTGGTTGTGGCTGTGTGGGGTGTTTCGGTGTGGGTGGAGGTGAGGGTGTGTGAGATATGTGTGAGGGGTGTGTGGGTGTGGGGGGTATATGTGTGGGATGTATGTGTGTGTATGGAATGTGTGTGTGTATGTGAAGTGTGTGTGTTGGGGGATTTTTTTCTGTGTATGAGGTGTGTGTGTGGTGTGTGTGTGTGGGGTGTATGTCAGAAGTGTGTGTATGTGTTGAGAGGGGGATGAGGTGTGTGTGTAGGAGTAAGGTAAATAATTAAGAAAAACAGAATGAGTGAAGAAGCAAAGGAAGGGAACAGAGGGTAAGTGAAGTAAAGAATAGGGACTGAAAGAAGTTGAATATGAGAGGGGAAACAGGGAAATTGGAGTAAACATAGAGAATAAGAATACGTGAGGGAAGCAGAGTAAAGAAACAGGAGTGAGGTTGGTTGAGAAAATATTAGTGAGCTTAAAGCAAAGGGTGATGACAAACTACGTTTTTTTAGTCACACTAACCATATAATAAATGTGAATTTAATTATATTTTTTTACTACACTTTGTATCTGTGAAAGAGAGAAGAAAAAATAAGTTATGATTAGTAAAATATGTATTTTAAATTAAAAGATACAAATGAAGAGGTTAAAAATCATAACAGTGTATCTAGAAATAAAGTAAGAGTGAAGGACACAGAAAGGGAAATAAAGTAAGGTAGAAGGATAAAAAGAGAAAAAAGAAATAGAATGAGAGCAAATTACTAAGAGCAAGGCCTATAGATTCACTGACACAGGGGAAGAGAAGAACAGAGAAATGAACTGAAGGTAAGAAAGATACTTAAACAATGTGAGTTAGCAAAAATAAATCAGGAAACAGTAGTAAGTAAAAAGATAATGACTGAGACAGAAAACAGTCTAATTAAGGATGCATTTAGAAGAATGAGGAATAGAAGATAACTGAGAGTAAGTGAAGAACAGTGATAGAATGAAAGGATGAAGGGAGAGATGATAATATACAACGATTGAGGGAAATGGAGTGAGGAAGTTAGTAGACAGACACACTAAGAGAAAAACTGAGTTAGGTGGAGTACAATGAGTGAGAAAAGGAAATGAGTAAGGGATCAAAAAAAGGAAAGAGAGGAGAAGACGACTAAAACAGTGGTACTGAGAGAAAATAATTTGGTGATGAAAGTAAAGAGAAGGACATTGAAAGAAAGGAAATGAGGGATAGTAATGGAACCAGAGTAAAAGAAATGGGATGAAGAACGATGAGAGAGGAGCAGTGAAGTTGTTGTAAAAGAAATGATAGAAGGTAGATAAACACAAGTGAACATAACACAAGGAGAGTGAGGCACTGAGGACATAGAAGTAGTCAACGAAAAATAGATAGAAAAGGTCAAAAGTAAGGAGCAAACAAAGATAAGCGAGGGAGAGTGGGTGATTTATAGTGATAGAGTGCGATAATACTGCTGAGTGAGTAAACAGGAATTACTAAAACAGCAAAGGAGGAAAATACGGAAAAGGGAAGTAAAGCAGAGAGACTGAAAGCTGAAAAGTTATGCAAGGGAGAGAGGGGATGCAGACAGTTGAAATGAGAATGAGGGCTTGTCAAAGAAGTGGAGTAAAAGAACAGGGGTTACAGAGAGTGAGAGAAAGACATTATAAGTGAGTTAAAAGAGCTCAAAGAGGATGGAAAAAGGAAAGTGAGTGTCAGAGAATGGGAATACAATTTAATTTACACAATCCAAAGTATAGAATAACTTGTACAACATGTTACATAGTTTATTTTTGCTGTTCTCAGAATATATTGAATTTCACTTAAAACAGTGAGTTCAAATTACTCATCACATGACAGCGGGAAAAAAAACCACAATCTAAAAGATTGTGTTTTTAAAAAAAACTTAGATACTGACAAATGACAAATGTACACTAATCTTTGATTGACTTACTTTTCCTTGAGGCCAAATAGTATATCATGGAGGTCCTTTTCTCGTTGCAAAGTACTTTGCTGTTCAGTAAAAAATCCATTTCATCAACTTTCTAGAAGAAAAACTCCAAGAACATCTGAAATATTTTCAATATTTTCATATACTCCTTTTTTTCAGTCATGACTCTTTACTCATTCCTGCACCTTTCCATTTGGCCAAATAGTGTCAGATGTATGAATATATATCAGTACTCCTCCCGTCTTCATAGGCCAATTACCTTTACCTACATTTTGGCTGTAAAAACAATAGGTATGAATTTATAAAGCCAAAAGGCAAACGTTATTTGAAAGTCAAATGAGTGTCGTTACATTGGGTCCAACCTTTAGAAGTTTTTAAATAGCATGTGTAATGCCCTGATGTTGTAGAAGGACCGTCATGAAAAATAATAGCTACAGTTGCAAAGGTTCTTCCTGATATCGATAACTGTGAAGCCACGAAATTTTTAATAGAAGTTGTGAATTTAGTTCCATCAGGTCTACATCGTTGGAACATTAAAATGACATAGTGACCATAATTTTGTAGAAATAATGTGGACAGCATTGCAGACTTACATTGGGTACACACCATATTGTGATCCGCTGCTTTAACTAGATTATTAAAAGGCACTGATTTGCAGTCGGGTAAAGTCAAATATATAAATCTTTCAGAGTCTATTCTAGTAGTACTTGATGAAGCACAGTTATCACAGTCATGTTGCCATTGATAAGAAAGGTTAAAAAGATGTTTTATATCTACTCCTTCATCTTGCAATACATCAAACATATACATTAAAAATTCCTGACAATCCTGCTGAATATTCTGTGAAAATTGATTTTGACCTGAACATATGTCTAGAAGATTTCTAATTTCTGAAACACTTTCTATTTTTGCTCTATCACTACTACATTTCTCTAACACAGAATTCAATAAACAGCACAATGTTTGTTCCCGATTTTCGACAATCTGTTTTTGTAAATTTTGAAGAAAAAAAACAACATTAACTACTACATTAGCATAGCAGTTGACACCAGAACTGTTTTCAAACCGAAATCCAACAACATCCTCAACAGAGTCCTTTTTCCTTCTCCTTACAATTACAGTTTCATCTACTTTTTGTCTTTTTGCTACTACCTCACTGCAATTACTCTCATTTCTTCTTTTTACGGCCTACCACACGTTTTTTAATCAGAGGATATTGAGGCAAATGTGGAGCATACTCTCTTCTTAACCTATTGTATTCTTTAACACCAACTAGATCAGCACAAATCTTTGTTTCATCACACTCAATCAAGTACAATCCTGATAAAGTTCTGACTCGTGATAAAGCTACATATGCCATACCCTCTTTAAACACAGAACTTCTAATGTTCACCAAAGCACTATCTACACTTAAACCTTGAGATTTATGAATTGTCACCGCATATGCCAAACAAATAGGAAACTGTTTTCGGCGAACATATAAGTCTTTCACGAGCAAAACTCTAGCTGAACAACGACAAATTTGTTCTATTTCATCAATGCCATCAAATTTAATTTTTAAAATTTCAATTCCATCTCTATTTTTGTAATTCACAAAACCAACAACATGACCCATTGCTCCATTTACCAGACCTCTTTCAACATTTAAATTCCTTCTCAAAATGACACGACAATTCAAACACACATTCAGAGTCTTTTCAAAACCAGCAGTTTTAGATATTCTCTTCTCTAATGAATCCAATTTTGATTTCAAATTTTCAGACAAAACAATTGTTGTTCCCATATGCTCTATTTTATCTGTAGCTTCCAGTTTCACTATCTCTTCATTTTCTAAATTTAACATTTTGTTGTTGAACATGGAACATTCTTTCAGAGTTGGCATCAAACATATGGCAGATTTCATCTCGTTAATTTTCTTAAAAATATTCTCTGGAAGAATGTTTTCATTTGGGTACAAATTTGAAATTAACCGTCCATGTAAAGCTTCTTTTCCTTGCTGATTTACTTTTCCAATCCTTACATCTTGTAAAATATTTTTATAATCTTCATCCTTTGCCTGCCGCATATTTTGAAGCAGTTCTGCATATTTGAAGTTTAACCATATATTAACGTTTCCAATGCTTCCTAAGCACTTCCTGGTATCTTCATGTGTGAACATTTTGAACACAGGTTGTCCTTTCACTGGAGTCAACTGCAGAAGATCTCCAAAAACAATAATATGTTTTCCTCCAAATATAGCATCATAGTCTGTTCTAAGAACTTCTTGCATTCTCAAATGCACAAAAGCAAGCATTATATTTGACACCATGCTTACTTCATCAAAGATAAGAAGTTTCATTTTCTTCAGGACTCTCGAAACTTCAGAACACGCATCTCCAGATAGCTTGTGATACTCCAATTTGTTATCATGCTCCACTGGCAGCATCAGTAAACGATGTAAAGTAATCCCTTTAATGTTATGTGCTGCCAGCCCAGTTGGAGCGGTAACAACACAAGACAGCGGTGATTCAGTCCTTTTCTGCAGATAAGTTGCAATTGCTTTAATCAGAAAAATTTTCCAGTTCCCGCTTCTCCACTCACGTACAGTTGGACAGGCTTAAATGATGTACATGAGCACTCTTTTTTCTCATGACTGAATCCATGTTCAATCTGTTCTGTGACTTCGTCATATATCTGTTTCTGCTCAAAGTTTAGTTGTTTCACCAAATCTTCTAAGTTAACTTCATCATCTTGAGCTTGTTCCATAGCTATTTCCACCTCATCCATGGCAGTGGCAGCTTCATTTTGGATAATTGGTCCTCCAAGTGGATCCTGACTCAATGAAGCAGAACTCTGACTGTCTTGGAACTGTCTCTAGCAATCTCTGCAGCAATTGTGGCTTCTTGCTCTATTTCTTCGTTCAACATTTGCAGATAATTTGGAAAAATAGGACATTCTATGGTATCCTTTGTTGCATTAAAAGAATCTTCGTAACAGAGAAAATCTCCAAGTAGTTCCTCTTCTGTACGCCATGGCTTAAAGAGTTGCAAAAGAGCCAAATAGTAAAATTCCCTTTTCTCTGGATTTTCGCAACTCAATTTTAAATGATTAATCAAATGGCACTTTTTCTGTGTCACTAGACATCGTTCACACCCAATGATAGCATATATTCCATTGTTAATATCTTCTCTGATGGTTCTCTTATAAATATAGTTTTGCAGAACTTCATACAAACAAACGTTCTCAAGATGACTACTTCTATTTGGATAGTATGTATCCAACATGTTGGTCTTCAAAATATCTGTACTTTCTGGTTCGTTCTCTGCCAAATACTCTATTTCTTGTACAGATTTCAAAACTCGATTTCGTGTTGCAGCAAGACCTAGACTCACCCAAATGATGGTTCTAGATTTGGCATAGAGACTTGCTATGACAATCGATTAGAACATTCATATGCTCCAATTTCTCGATGCGACAACATCTTCAGACTGTAACTGTATAATTTCTTGCTTAGACTCTTTTCATGTGAAATGTCCTCCCACATTTCCTTCAGTTCTGTCTTTTCTTTTTTTGTGATGTAAGACGTCACATATCGAGCCACAGCAATAGAGTTGTCAGCAACGAACTGAATATCCATGTTAGCATTCCACATGGACAAAATCACTGGGTTGTAGTCGTTGATGTACTTGGACTCTTCGTTTCTTTTTAAATTGTATGTATTTTTTTGTGATTTCCTCGTCACAGTATGTCGCAGAGAAGACATCAAATTATTTACTCTTCCTTTAGAAATCACTGGTCGTGGAAAGCCGAAACGACATTTTGTGTAGAACTTGTCCTTGTTTCTGAATTTTCGACGACAGTACTTTCCACAACGATGGGATTGAAAGCGTAAAACTTGTTGCCTTAAACTGTTTTCCTCTGTAGTTTTCGGAACAGCACATGTTGAATACTCTTCAATGAAACTCATCACTGTTTCATCCGAATCTGTTCCAAATTTGGGTGCATCTTTAATCCACAACAACATATGTATGTGAGGAGTACCTCTCGCTTGATACTCCTTTCTCCAAAAGAAATCCAAAACCTCTCCAAGAGGAGGATTTTTTTTGTTGGTAATAAAAGACAACATAGCTTCAAATCTATGATTGAAATATCTGCATACATTTACTGGATCCAAAGAACACAGTTCTCCAGGTGTTTTGAATTCTATATTTTGTATATTTGCATTTGTCTCTCGTAAAAATTGGAGTAAGTCGTCCCATGCATACTCGGCACAGCTAAGAGTGAGGAACCATCTAGGAGTTCCTAAGTTTCTTAGCATACATTTCAATTCCCCATGACGACGGTACCAATACTCGCTTGTACCACGCTGACATGCCATGAGATTGATTAGATGAGATTCCAAAATATTATCTTGCAGATTCACTTACTCCATAAAGTCCCTCGCCGAAACATTTTGCAGATGTGCTCCACTTTTCAGTATATGGTTTACTGCATAAGAAAGCCCAGACAAGTCACTTTCATACAGTAGATGAAACAAATAGGGAATGCATTGACGAAACCTTGGATCTTCAGCATATAATCTTACAGTTCGATATTCAGATGCAGGAATTTGAAGTGGTCAATCGTCATATCGTCCACCTCGACCTGTTGGAAATAGCTGTGGAAAACAGCGAGCTTCCAAACTTTCTTCCCATACACTAACAGGACTTCCTTTTGCTGCTTTCATTTGAAACAATTCAATTGCATTCCCCATTACTTCTTTGGAATGCAAAGGATGAACAGTATAATGTTCATATATTTCTTCACTTCTAGAGACATCAACTTTTTCAATTTGGCCGCCTTAACAACTACTGTCTTCATCTGCAGCTGTTTCCTCTGCTGCAACATAAACATGTTTGTAATACTCATTTTTTTGACTAAATACAACGTTGCCTTTTTGACTTTCCTAACATCCACTAAATCTTGCCAGATTTTTTTACTCTTTGTCGGAACCCCATTAACTAGAATAACTAAAGGTTCCTCTTCTATTTTTTCTATACCAATTGTATCAATATTTTTTTTTAAATCTAGAGGCAAATAAACAACTCTTCCCTTTAATCCTCTCTGCAAATCTGTAGGAGGCAATTTCCCTATCTTAGGCTCCATGCGAACAATTGCCTGAAAAGGGTGGACACATTGAATCAAAATAGACTCATATGTATTTAAATCCATCAATTCAGGGGGAATGTCTACCAACTCCAGATTATTATGAACAGCTCTAGCATGCATTCTGTTTTGATTTAATTTATCATAACAATATTTACAAATACGCTGATCAGAACTCAAATCAAAACAATTCTCCACCCACAAATAAGTTGCAAAATCTTTCCACTCATAATTATTCACCTTTTCACTTTTTACGTATAAATCAACTAATCTAGTTTGATGCTTATAATGACTTCGTCGACAACACACACAAGTAAAATTTGTCCTTTCACTTGATTTCACCATAAACCTGGTAATTTCCTGCTCAAACTTTTCTGTACTTGAAATCTGTACATTGTCTTCCACATTACCTTGAATTGCTGTGTCAATTTCTACACTATCCTCTTTTTTATCAAAATAACAAATCTCAATTTCTTCCCAAATCTTCTTCACATCTAATTCAGTTCCATGCAAAAGAGCACTGTTTAATTGTTTAAGCTTAAGTGCTGGACTTTTTGCATAATACAACATTCTCACTAATTTCCTCATTTTAGTATGATGCACTGCTAACATCCTAAAATGATGAAAAACACTCTGACAGACTTTTCTAGAAAGACAAGCCAGTGAATGACCTTGCAAACCTGTCTTTTCTCTCACTCTGAAAGGATCTAAGTCTTGCAACAACTTCACTTTCTGCTTTAGACTTTTCTTACTATAAGTACGTAAGAAATTACAAAACAAATCAATTGATTCCTGTCGCACACTACAAATACGACTACACTTCCAAGTGTACACTGGACCCTTAGTACGTCTCCCTAAAACTCCATCAGATAACACCTCTTCTGGTCCTCTAGGCACAAGTTTCTCTTTTTCAATCGGACAACCGTCTTTCACTTCATACGCTCGACCACTGGTGTCAACTGCATGCACTAAATCATTCTCCTGGAAGTAACTCTCCTCATTAAAAAATGGCTCACAACTTAAACTGTGCATCCATTCTCCAGAAAAAACTTTACAAAAATTAGTCCGATTAATTACTCTTTTCCATCTACTGTTTGATTTGAAAACATCAATTGTCTTGTTAAGTGTCCTAATTCTATTGATTATTAAAATAAATAATTTTTTCTTAACTTCAAAAGCCTGATCAACAATCTTCTCTACACTTTTCTTTTTCTTATAAAAAGCAGCTCTCTGTTTACCTTTCGTAATGTTTTTTAACAAATTTAAAACCACCCTATTGCGAAACATTCATTTACGAATGTCTCTAAACTGATTCTGCCTTCTATTCCTATACATATTATTCTCTCCTGCTCCAGTTTTAGGATTCTTTGAAGTTCTCTCCTTCCTTTTCAATTTTACTCTCTCATTTTCTTTTTCTACATGCTCTCCATCATTTTATTTTAAAGTACATATGTTCCGAATAAAAGACTTAGTTGTCTTACCAGGAACTTGGTTCCTGTTTTTTGAAGTATTTGTTGTGGAAGAGTGCTGTAATTCCGTTGCTGTTTTTGATTTTTCCCGGTTACGTTGTTTTCTTGTCCTTTCCCTTGTGGGCATCTTTGCTTACTCTTGAAATAACGATTTCAATCTGTGTTAAAGAAAAAAGTAGCACATTATAGACCACTATTACCAAACAACAAAGCAATGACAAAAAGCAAACAATCTATTCAGGGTTACAAATCAGGTGAGGATTCTCCAGGGGTGCACAAAACGTGAGGCATGTATTGAAGAGTATAGTGGAAGACAGCTCTGTCCACAAGTACAAAGAAGATGAGACCTGTGTATAAGTCCACTGCACTCTTATACACACGCTTCACCACCTATGCTTTCCGAGAAAGGCCTTTCTCCCACTACAGTCTTGATCATAAACCTCACCTCCTCTGTCCCTCTGGACATGTCTCATGTTGTTTTCTAGTCCTTTCCCTTGTAGGCATCTTTGCTTACTCTTGAAATAACGATTTCAATCTGTGTTAAAGAAAAAAGTAGCACATTATAGACCACTATTACCAAACAACAAAGCAATGACAAAAAGCAAACGATCTATTCAGGGTTACAAATCAGGTGAGGATTCTCCAGGAGTGCACAAAACGTGAGGCCTGTATTGAAGAGTATAGTGGAAGACAGCTCTGTCCACAAGTACAAAGAAGATGAGACCTGTGTATAAGTCCACTGCACTCTTATACACAAGCTTCACCACCTATGCTTCCCGAGAAAGGCCTTTCTCCCACTATAGTCTTGATCATAAACCTCACCTCCTCTGTCCCTCTGGACATGTCTCACCTCATCTGCACAACCTACATCCTAATCTCAGGTAACACAGATGACATAATTGATCCTCATTTATAAAGCCATGCGTCAGTTTTGCGCTACTGAAGCGTCACTTTTTGTGACGCATTGGCGTCATAAAACATGTGCCTTGTTGCACCATATTTAAAAAGTGACGCATGTAGGTAGATGCGTCATTTTTAAAACCTTTTGCACCATATTATACCTCTGTCAAGTGTAATGTACAGAGAGTGGTCATTTCTCCACAAAAAGCCTCGTAATAATGACGCAGTAAAATCTATGAGATTTCAGTGCGTCACTTTTAGGACACTGTTACATCAAAATCTTGCACCTGCCTCACAACAGGGATAAGACTGAGGCAAACGCTTTCACATGGAGCTTCACAATTTTACAAAATACAATTCCTCTATGCAAACAAACTCAATATGCTTCCTACACTGAGTTAACACAGGTAACATCATTGTAAAGAGTCAAATTGACACCTGTGTCTAAGAATGCAGACGGGGATAGGCTTGATGGAGCCTAGTCCACTGCACTCTTAGATACAAGCCTCACATCTTACGCTCCCAGGAAAACCCAAACATGTACCTTTTTGCACCATATTTAAAAAGTGACGCATGTAGTTAGATGCGTCAATTTTTAAACCTCTGTGCCACAATATACTCAAAGATGTAAAAAACATTCATTTCCCCAAAATCGTTTTTGACATCACATTTAGGAAACACAGCACAGATCCTATGTACAAGCATCTGCCTCACAGCAGGGATAAGACTGAGGCAAACGCTTTCACATGGACCTTCACAATTTTACAAAATACAATTCCTCTATGCAAAGAAACTCAATATGCTTCCTACACTGAGTTAACACAGGTAACATCATTGTAAAGAGTCAAATTGACACCAGTGTCTAAGAGTGCAGTCGGGGATAGGCTTCATGAAACCTAGTCCACTGCACTTTTAGACACAAGCCTCACCACCTACACTCCCCAGGAAAGCCCAAACAAGTACCTTTTTGCGCCATATTTAAAAAGTGACGCATGTAGGCAGATGCGTCACTTTTTAACCCTCTGGGCCACAATATACTCAAAGATGTAAAAACCATTCATTTTCCCCAAAATAGCACAGATCCTATGTACAAACATCTGCCTCACAGCAGAGATAAGACTGAGGCAAAAGCTTTCACATGGAGCTTCACAATTTTACAAAATATAATTCCTCTATGCAAACAAACTCAATATGCTTCCTACACTAAGTTAACACAGGTAACATCATTGTAAAGAGTCAAATTGACACCTGTGTCTAAGAATGCAGACGGGGATAGGCTTCATGAAGCCTAGTCCACTGCACTCTTAGATACAAGCCTCACCACCTACGCTCCCCAGGAAAGCCCAAACATGTACCTTTTGGCACCATATTTGAAAAGTGACACATGTGGTTAGATGCGTCACTTTTTAAACCTCTGCGCCACATTATAATCAAAAATGTAAAAACCATTCATTTTCCACAAAATAGCACAGATCCTATGTACAAACATCTGCCTCACAGCAGGGATAAGACTGAGGCAAAAGCTTTCACATGGAGCTTCACAATTTTACAAAATATAATTCCTCTATGCAAACAAACTCAATATGCTTCCTACACTGAGTTAACACAGGTAACATCATTGTAAAGAGTCAAATTGACACCTGTGTCTAAGAGTGCAGTCGGGGATAGGCTTCATGTAGCCTAGTCTACTGCACTCTTAGACACAAGCCTCACCACCTACGCTCCCCAGGAAAGCCCAAACATGTACCTTTTTGCACCATATTTAAAACGTCACGCATGTAGTTAGATGCGTCACTTTTTAAACCTCTGCGCCACAATATACTCAAAGATAAAAAAAACATTCATTTTCCCCAAAATAGCACAGATCCTATGTACAAGCATCTGCCTCACAGCAGGGATAAGACTGAGGCAAACGCTTTCACACGGAGCTTCACAATTTTACAAAATACAATTCCTCTATGCAAACAAACTCAATATGCTTCCTACACTGAGTTAACACAGGTAACATCATTATAAAGAATCAAATTGACACCTGTGTCTCAGAATGCAGACAGGGATAGGCTTCATGGAGCCTAATCCACTGCACTCTTTGATAAAAGCCTCACATCCTACGCTCCCCAGGAAAGCCCAAACATGTACCTTTTTGCACCATATTTAAAAAGTGACGCATGTAGTTAGATGCGTCAGTTTTTAAACCTCTGCGCCACATTATACTCAAAAATGTAAAAACCATTCATTTTCCCCAAAATAGCACAGATCCTATGTACAAACATCTGCCTTACAGCAGAGATAAGACTGAGGCAAAAGCTTTCACATGAAGCTTCACAATTTTACAAAATACAATTCCTCTATGCAAACAAACTCAATATGCTTCCAACACTGAGTTAACACAGGTAACATCATTGTAACGAGTCAAATTGACACCTGTGCCTAAGAGTGCAGACGGGGATAGGCTTCATGAAGCCTAGTCCACTGCACTGTTAGATACAAGCCTCACCACCTACGCTCCCCAGGAAAGCCCAAACATGTACCTTTTCGCACCATATTTAAAAAGTGACGCATGTAGTTAGATAAGTCACCTTTTAAACCTCTGCGTCAGATTATACTCAAAAATGTAAAAACCATTCATTTTCCCCAAAATAGCACAGATCCTATGTACAAACATCTGCCTCACAGCAGGGATAAGACTAAGGCAAAAGCTTTCACATGGAGTTTCACAATTTTATAAAATACAATTCCTCTATGCAAACAAACTCAATATGCTTCCTACACTGAGTTAACACAGGTAACATCATTGTAAAGAGTCAAATTGACACCTGTGTCTAAGAGTGCAGTCGGGGATAGGCTTCATGTAGCCTAGTCTACTGCACTCTTAGACACAAGCCTCACCACCTACGCTCCCCAGGAAAGCCCAAACATGTACCTTTTTGCACCATATTTAAAACGTCACGCATGTAGTTAGATGCGTCACTTTTTAAACCTCTGCGCCACAATATACTCAAAGATACAAAAAACATTCATTTTCCCCAAAATAGCACAGATCCTATGTACAAGCATCTGCCTCACAGCAGGGATAAGACTGAGGCAAACGCTTTCACATGGAGCTTCACAATTTTACAAAATACAATTCCTCTATGCAAACAAACTCAATATGCTTCCTACACTGAGTTAACACAGGTAACATCATTATAAAGAATCAAATTGACACCTGTGTCTCAGAATGCAGACAGGGATAGGCTTCATGGAGCCTAATCCACTGCACTCTTTGATAAAAGCCTCACATCCTACGCTCCCCAGGAAAGCCCAAACATGTACCTTTTTGCACCATATTTAAAAAGTGACGCATGTAGTTAGATGCGTCACTTTTTAAACCTCTGCACCACATTATACTCAAAAATGTAAAAACCATTCATTTTCCCCAAAATAGCACAGATCCTATGTACAAACATCTGCCTTACAGCAGAGATAAGACTGAGGCAAAAGCTTTCACATGAAGCTTCACAATTTTACAAAATACAATTCCTCTATGCAAACAAACTCAATATGCTTCCAACACTGAGTTAACACAGGTAACATCATTGTAACGAGTCAAATTGACACCTGTGTCTAAGAGTGCAGACGGGGATAGGCTTCATGAAGCCTAGTCCACTGCACTCTTAGATACAAGCCTCACCACCTACGCTCCCCAGGAAAGCCCAAACATGTACCTTTTTGCACCATATTTAAAAAGTGACGCATGTAGTTAGATAAGTCACCTTTTAAACCTCTGCGTCAGATTATACTCAAAAATGTAAAAACCATTCATTTTCCCCAAAATAGCACAGATCCTATGTACAAACATCTGCCTCACAGCAGGGATAAGACTAAGGCAAAAGCTTTCACATGGAGTTTCACAATTTTATAAAATACAATTCCTCTATGCAAACAAACTCAATATGCTTCCTACACTGAGTTAACACAGGTAACATCATAGTAAAGAGTCAAATTGACACCTGTGTCTAAGAGTGCAGTCGGGGATACGCTTCATGAAGCCAAGTCCACTACACTCTTAGACACAAGCCTCATCACCTACGCTCCCCAGGAAAGCCTAAACATGTACCTTTTTGCACCATATTTAAAAAGTGAAACATGTAGTTAGATGCGTCACTTTTTAAACCTCTGCGCCACAGTATACTCAAAAATGTAAAAACCAGTTTAAGACTGAGGCAAAAGCTTTCACATGGAGCTTCACAATTTTACAAAATACAATTCCTCTATGCAAACAAACTCAATATGCTTCCTACACTGAGTTAACACAGGTAACATCATTGTAAAGAGTCAAATGTATTTCTTTAAACATGCACACATTCTTTATTCCTTTTAAAAAATGTAAAAGCCATTCATTTTTTCCAAAATCGTTTTTGACATCACATTTAAAAAACACAGCACAGGTCCTATGTAGAAGAATTCCATGTCACTACTAAAACTTCACAATTTTACAAAATACAATTACTCTATGCAGTAAAAACTTTTTACCAAGCATTATCAAAAAGCATGACACAAAGCAACATTAAAAAACCACAATTTGCTTCCAAATCTTCTCCATAGAGTATACAAGTCTCTATGTATATTAAATGAATCATAACTCACCTTTACAAATATTTTAGGAGATTCAGAACAGTGTCAGATACACACACCAATATTTCTTTAGCAGAGCAAAAGGTATGTTCTCCAGGCACTGCAAACCATAAAGGCACAGAAACCCTCTAATTCTACACACATATTGCTCATGGTAACCAATCAAATCTCTTCCCTCTGTATTTTCAAACCAACACCCTTCCCCCCCTCAGCCCTTTCTACCTGTTACCGTAGCAACTCCCTCCTCACTGAGCTCCCAGGGTTAAAAGTTTATTCTACAATGTTGCAAATGACCTCAGCAAGGATGTTTGACCTGCGAATACACCAGTTTTTCTGGTGCAAAGTTTCTTTAAATAACTTTTTTTTAACCATTCAAATTACGTCTTACACAGAACACAACCATGCACCCTAACTTTCAGTTTTCAACTATCTCATTCTACCAATCATTGCTTGTGATTCAAGAGCACTGAAACTCCACAGGTTTTTTTTGCAAACTCCTATTGTTCCAACTGCCATTTCTTTTCCACACTTCATCTGACTGCATCAGAATCTCCTCTCACCATGTATTCTGTCTGGATTATTGGACATAGCTATATCCACTGGGCTTAAAGGTATGCAGCTACCAGAAATTTTCACAACCTTGACTTACCAAATGTGAAGATTAAATGGATTGGCCAGAGAGGATTGAAATGTTACCAATTGATACCATTGGTGAAAACCTTTTTGCATTTGCCACACCCTGACCTTTTAATTGTGCACTGTGGAGGAAATGACTTGGGCACTTTGACTGGGGTAGGTCTGGAAATGCTTTTAAAGGACACCTTTGATCAATTGATGGCACTTTTTCCTCAAACTGCCTTGGTATATTCCAATATATGCCAAAAACAGAAATGGAAGTGGTCCAATCAATTTTGTCCACAATTTGATAAAGCACGGAAACATGTGAATAAATCTGTTTCTGCTTACATGAGAGACTATGGAATGGGTTCAATATACAATAATAACTTGCGTTACAACATGCAAGATATCTACAGGGGAGATGGTGTGCACTTTTCAGATGAGGGGAATAGAATATTCCTCCTGAATTTAAGACTGTGCATTGGTACCTACTTGTAGGTACCTAAATCAGCCACAGAACCCAAAAGCCCTTTTCAGGGCTACCCTATCTCTGATCACTCCAAACGATTATCTTTTTCTAACTTTTTTCACTATTTTTCACCATAGTACGCTCCCCGGTAAGCTTCCCGGTGCGCGTACCGGGCGCTCCCCCCGTGAAAAATAAAAAAAAATGTTTTCTTTTTGCCTATTTGGGCCTCCTAGGACCCCCTCACAAAACATAGAGGGTCAAGGAGTGCCTACGATGCCCCCTTATGCCCATTCCCAACGTTGTTTGTCCTCCATTTTCTGTCTTAAATCTACCGAAAACAAAATGGAGGACTGCCGTAGCGCTGCCGGTACGCGTACCGGGGCGCGCACCGGGAAGCGCTCTAAAAAAATGTTAAAAGTTAATTTACATAAAAACCACTGGAGACACTTTCACAAAATATAGAACAGCTCATACTACATACCAATCCCTACCATTTCCCCAAATTCGATGGAATTCCATTGAGCCATTTAGCCTGTAGACCTCTCTAAATACCCTGAGGTAAATTACTTCACAAAAACACATCTGAAGTGTTAGAATTTACAACCAATTAAAATGTTACTTTCATTTTCTACTTTTTTTCCCTGACATTTGATTGGTTATGTACATTAATATAAATGAAAAATGAGAGGGAAACACGGCCATTTTGACTACAACTACCTGAGGTACATCTTGAAAGGATTTTCGCATTTTGCCTTCTTCACCTCTCTGTAAAGTAAGTTGATAATTTGTAAGGGGCACTTTAAGTTAATTTGTAAAAACGTTTTCTGATAGTTATTTACTGTCCCTCTGCTATAGTTATAGTTAGAGATAGGCTCCTCTGTTATATTTATGGATTGACTTAGGCTACTCTGCTATAATTATGAATTTACTTACGTTTCTTCACAGGCACTTTTTTATATTTCTACTTCCTGCCTGCTACCATACACTGCCCAAAGTTAACTTTACTGTTAAAAAATCAAAACTACCTGTCTGAACTTAAACCCAACAGTGCCATATTTCTACTGATTTATTTTTTTATGCAAATTTCAGCACAAAAATGGAAGGAGAACAGAACATTTCCTTTGAAATTGTCCTAGAGATGAACAATGAAGAAATCATTGAACCCAATGACTTGGAATTAATGGATGAATCACGGGACCATGAACTTCTACAATGTGTAGAATCTGTGGATTTGTTAATTCAATATGAGGACGTTTCTGACAGTCAAATTTTGGAAGTTATGTTCACTCAAAAAGAGGACATTTCGGAGAGTCAAATGTTAGACGTTATATTTAATTTGGGAAATGAATCTCAAAAATAAATTTATATTTAATAATTCTAAAATTGTTTGAGACATTATTCATTTTTATATGTAATTCTTAAACTAGTACCAAATTGATTATAATGTAAAGTCAGACTTATAGTATACTGTGCAACGTTTTTGTTTTACATAGTAATTTTGCTCATAGATACTTCCTTTCTCCCACTATATTATCTCCAATGTGTATTTGACATCTCTTTTTCATCTCCAGCCTCCATGTTCTTTCTGTTTTCCTGACAGACTATGGTATGGATTCCATATACCACAATAACTTCTATAACAACATGCAAATTATCAACATAGGAAATGATGTACAATGAATTTAAGACTCAGCATTGGTACCTACATGTTGGTACTTAAATCACCCACACAACACAACAACTCTATTCAGAGATACCCTACCTCTAAGCACTTTAAATTAATATTTTAGTGTTTCACTGAGTTTTCCCCATGTGTGGGCGTGGGGGAGGTGTGTGTGGGGGATGTGCGGGGTGTGTCTATGAGCTGTGTATGTGTGTGTGTGTGTGTCTGGGGGATGAGGTGTATAGGTGTGTGGGGTATGTGGGTGTGGGTGGGGATGTGGGTGTGTAAGGTGTGTGTGTGGGTGTGGGTGTGTGGGTTGTTTGGGTGTAGGTGGGAGTGTGGGTGTGTGAGGTGTGTGTGGGGTGTGTGTGGGTGTGGAAGGTATGTGTGTAGGATGTGTATGTATGTGTGGGATGTGTGGATGTGTCTGTGAGGTGTGTGTGTGTGTGTGGGGGGGAGGTGTGTGTGTGGTATGTGTGGGGTGTGTCTGTGAGATATCTGTGTGTGCGTGTGTGTGTGTGTGTGTTGGAGGGGGGTGAGGTGTGTGTTTGAGTGTGGGTGTGTGGGATATGGGTGTGGGTATGGATGTGTAAGGTGTCGGTGTGGGGGTGTGGGGTGTTTGGGTGTGAGTGGAGGTGTGCGTGTGTGAGGTGTGTGTGGGGAGTGTGTGGGTGTGGGGTTGTGTGCGTGTGGGTGTGTGTGGGACGTACTTGTAGGTACCTAAAACAGCCACAGAACCCAAAAGCTCTTTTCAGAGCTACCCTACCTGTAATAACTCAAAATGAATATTTTACACTATTATTTTCACTATTTTTCACCAAAGTACGCTTCCCGGTACGCTCCCCGGTGCGCGTACCGGGCGCTCCCCCCGCGAAAAAAAAAATATATCTTTTTTTTTTGTCCCGCGGGACCCTTTTATGGCCCCCACATCAAACCTAGGGGGTCAGGGGGGGTGTACCCTGCCCCCTTTTGCTCATTTCCCCCTTTGATTTTTGCCACCTCTTGTGTCTCAACCCTACCAAGACACAAGATGGCGGCCGCTGCGGACTGTTTCGAATGTTTACAGACACCCGAGAACCAATCAGCTTGCCGTGCGCAAGTCGCGTGGCGCACCCGGAGCGCTCCCCGGTACGCGTACCGGGGCACGCCTATAGATATATACATTTTTTGAACCTAAATTACTCAAAATCCTCTGGAGCACATATCTTGAGACATAGCAAAGGCACATCAGGCTACCAGTCCCTACAATTTTGCCAAGTTTGGTGAAAATCCATTCAGCCATTCGAGCTAAAAGTGAGACAGACCGCCCTATGGAAATTAACATGGGGAAAACACGTTTTGGGACCCCCCTTTTATCCAGTAGGTAATATATATATATTCACTGAAAAAACCATAGGTTTCACACCAGTTATAGTTAGCTGGAAATTTTACTCGCATAAAACCATTGAAATTCCCACGTTATAGTTAGTTGGACTCACTATAACTTGCGCGTGCAATGCACTGCTGATGACGTCACATATTACATCACTCATGACATGGTCAGTGACATCACTCATGACATCACTGATGACACCATCCAGTGAATGTGTGTCTTACTGAAAAATAAAAATGTATTATATATGTATATGTAAAAGTTGATGGAAGAATACATGTTTAAATAAGTGTTTACATGGATTTAAAAAAAATATTTGGTTAACTGGTTTATTAAGTGTATCTTAGTGAATACATATATTAGAGAGTAATGTTTAAATATTTAAATATATGTATTAGTGTTTCACTTTGTGTATAAGTGGCTGCATGGGTTGGTGAGTAGCTACATGTGTATGTATATGGGTTATTAGATGTTTTTCTTAGTACAAGTATGAGTGTATGTATGGTTTGGTGGGGGTATTACTTAACACATAGATGCATGAATGACTGACTCTCTCTTTGTATGTGTTTTGAAGACAGAGTATGTGCAGGACTGTATGGGTGGATGAGTGTGTATATGTGTGTGTTAGTGAGTGAATGACTGTCTCACTAATGTCTTTATCAGTAACTACATATGTTTTATTCTAGTATATGTGAATATTGATGTATATAAGTGAGTATATGTGAGAGTGAGAGATTGTAAGAGTTCCTGTTTAAATAAGATAGTGTTTCTATAAGTGATTGTTTAAGAGAGTAAGTATGTGAACGTTTCCTTAGAAGTAAGGTGGTAGTGTGTATATAGCTTTATATGCAAATAAATGGATGTTAAATAGTTTATTTGCATGTGTGAGTATGTGTGAGAGTATCTTTTGGATGACTGTCGGTGTGTAACAGGATGTATAGGTGTATCACTACATATGATGAGTGAGTATATGTAAGAGTGACTATATAGAACTGTTGATGAATGAGTGGATGTGTATATAGATGGTGGAATTATTGACTTGGTTGTTGTAACTGGTATGGGTATCTCCATTGTTTTGAAAATTTTAGTTTCTATTATTGAATTAGTGTTTTAAGGGTTACATTACAGTGAAAGCAGGTCTGTCACTTTATCACAAGGATGGTGTTATCAGTGATGTCATGAGTGATGTCACTGACCATGTCATGAGTGATGTAATATGTGACGTCATCAGCAGTGCATTGCACGCGCAAGTTATAGTGAGTCCAACTAACTATAACGGGGGAATTTCAATGGTGTTATGCGAGTAAAATTTCCAGCTAACTATAACTGGTGTGAAACCTATGGTTTTTTCAGTGAATTTAATAGGTTTTTTAAATGCTAATTCCTAACTATAACTGGTGTGAAACCTATGGTTTTTTCAGTGAATTTCATAGGTTTTTTAAATGCTAATTCCTAACTATAACTGGTGTGAAACCTATGTTTTTTTCAGTGAATTTCATAGGTTTTGTAAATGCTAATTCCTAACTATATATAGGGCCTCAAACCTATGTTTTTTTCAGTGAATTTCATAGGTTTTTTAATAGCTAATTTCTATAGCTATGAAATATAATATTTTTCATAATAAATCCTATATTGTATATTTATGTAATGCTATTTTTTATGTATATTTTTCTCTTTTTTTTATTTTTTTGCCTTGGTGCGCTCCCGGTGCGCGTACCGGTGAACGCACGGGTAAGCGCAGTGTTATGGCGCGCCCCGGTGCGCGTACCGGTGAGCGTCCCGTTAGCGCCATTGCCGCGAACTAAAACAACATCGTGATGTATCGCGTAGCCGTGTGATGCGTCTTATGACGCACGGTGTAAGCGCACCCGGAAGCGCCCGAGCGCATACGATCGTGCAACGTAAGCGCCGCCGGGCGCACACCGGGGCGCGTAGCGTAAGCGAGTCGGGTCATGTGACCTGAAAATAACACTTTTCATTGGTTCAGAACAGTTTTGGTTTCCAAATGATGAAAGCATGGATCATGTGACTTGAAAATAACACTTTTCATTGGTTCAGAACTGTTTTGTTTTCCAAATAATGAAAGCCCCCACCTTTTTCCCTCATTCTCACTTTGTTCTTTGAGTGAGGAAGATCTGCTTTTTTCTTAGAGATATGGCTACAGTACTGTCAGCAGGTGGAGCATCTGCCCAACCACCACCACCACCACCACCACCACCACAAGGACCACCAGAACATCACATTGGTGGTGAAGAAGAATAGGAGGAGGAGGAGGAAGAGGAGGAAGAGAGAAGGCAGTTCCTGCCAGTAGACAATCCCCCATACAAACCTAGGGAGCACTTTATATTGGAGTTTTATAAAATCCCAAGGGGTTCCAAAAAAGTAAACGCTGCAAAGGTGACCTGTCTCATCTGTGGCGCTGTACTATCCAGGGGGAACCCTGCCAAAAAATATTCATTTGGCAATCACACAATGATTCGCCACATGCAACGATTGCATCCCAATAACTATTCTGCAGCAGAGGTGAGAGAACTGTGCAGAAACCTACCTCAATCGTCTTCCAGAACCTCATCAACCAAAGAACCCACTCCATCGGGTCCAGAGGCAAGGGAGATGGTGCCAAACATACAAACCAAGTTTGGTGGGTACAAAATCGTTTGCATTGTTTGTGGAAAAACAATTACCTATGGTGAAAAAAGTATTAATCTCATCAACCTTGCTGGTGACAACCACCAGTGCCGAAAGAAGCCTTAATTTTTTCCTGTTTTTTTTTGCTCCAGTTGAGCAGTTTACAGTTCCCTGTGTTTTGTTTTTCCCCATAAAAAATACAAAAAAAATATAAAATTCTTCATAAAAACCAAAAAATTCAAAAAAAGAATAAAAAAATATAAAACAACAGAAAGAATAAAAAAACTGTTCTTTTTAGAACTACCTCTAATTTATAAAAAAATGCTACATTTTTTGAAAACTCTGTCATTCTTTTTTCTCCAGGGTACACGTACCGGTACACTCCCCGGTGCGCGTACCGGGGCGCGCACCAAAAAACAAATAAAAATAAATAAAGGAGTGAGCATGAGGGAAGCACACAGAGAGAGTGATGTTAAGAGAAAGAGAGCTAGAGGGAGCAACACAGAGGGACTGTGTATTAGATAGTAAGACAGAGAGAAGGTGTAATAGGGTGTAAGTGAGAAAAGGAAAATAAATAAGGGAGCAAAACAAGGGAAGAGAGAGGAAGAAAACTAAAGCAGAGGTACTGGGAGAATGTGAGTGGGTGTTGAAAGTAAAGGGAAGGACAGTAAAGGATGGGGAATGAGGGGTAGTGACGGAACCGGAGTAAAGGAACAACGGTGAGGGACGGTTAGAAAAGAGCAGTGACTGTAAGTAAAGAGGAGTGAAAGAGGGTGGATAAAAGTGAATAAGGGTAAGACATGGGGAGTGACAGAGAGAAAGGAGAGAGAGAGTAAAGGAAGGAGTGACTGAAAGGGAGTGAGTGAAGCAGCAAAGAAAGGTAAGTGAGGGAGTGTGGGTGAGTTGTAGCGAGTGAGCATGACGAAAGAGTATGGACAGAGTGAGGGGACAGAGACAGCGACGGTACGAGAGACACAGTGAGGGAACGGAAGTGAGGAACTGTGAGGACAGACGGACTGACAGAAGGAGTGAGAGGAGTGAAGTAAATGAGTAAGGGAAAGGGAATGAGTGAGGGAGCAAAGGAAGGGAACAGAGGGTAAGGGAAGTAAAGCAGGGGGACTGAAAGAAGTTGAATGTGGGAGGGGAGTTAGGGAAAGGGGAGTAAACATGGAGGATACGAATAAGTGAGGGAAGCAGAGTAAGGAAACAGGAGTGAGGTAGGGTGAGAAAATAGTAGTGAGGTTAAAGCAAAGGGTGATGACAAACTACATTTTTTAGTCACACTTACCATATAATTATTGTAACTTTAATTACATTTTTTTACTACACTTTGTATCTGTGAAAGAGAGAAGAAAAAATAAGTTATAATTAGTAAAATATATATTTTAAAATAAAAGATACAAATGAAGAGGTTAAAAATCATAACAGTGTATTAAGAAATAAAGTACGAGTGAAAGACACAGAAAGGGAAATAAAGTAATATAGAAGGACAAAAAGAGGATAAAAGAAATTGAAGGAGAGCACATTACTAAGAGTAAGGCATATAGATTCACTGACAGAGAGGAAGAGAAGAAGAGAGAAATGAACTGAAGGTAAGAAAGATACTAAAAGAATGTGAGTTAGCAAATATAAATCAGGAAACAGGAGTAAGTAAAAAGAGAATGACTGAGAGGGAAAGGAGTCTGATTGAGGATGCATTAAGAAGAATGAGGAATGGAAGATAACTGAGAGTAAGTGAAGGAGAGTCATAGAGTGAAGGGATGAAGGGATGAAGGGAGAGAGGATAATATAGAAGGATTGAGGGAAAAGGAGTGAGGAAGTTAGTAGACAGAGAGACTAAGGGAAGGACTGGGTGAAGTGGAGTACAATGAGTGAGGAAAGGAAAATGAGTAAGAGAGGAGAAGAGGACTAAAGCAGTGGTACTTAGAGAAAGTGATTCGGTGATGAAAGTAAAGAGAAGGACATTGAAAGATAGGAAATGAGGGGTAGTAATGGAACCGGACTAAAAGAAATGGGGTGAAGAACGATGAGAGAGAAGCAGTGAAGTTGTTGTATGAGAAATGATAGAAGGTAGATAAACACAAGTGAACATAACACAAGGAGAGTGAGGGACTGAGGACATAGAGGTAGTGAACGGAAAATAGAGAGAAGAGGTCAAAAGAAAGGAGCAAACAAAGATAAGCGAGGGAGAGTGGGTGAGTTATAGTGACAGAGTGCGACAATACTGGTGAGTGAGTAAAGAGGAATTACTAAAAGAGCAAAGGAGGAAAAGACGGAAAAGGGAAGTAAAGCAGAGAGACTGAAAGCTGAAAAGTGGTGCAAGGGAGAGAGGGGATGCAGACAGTTGAAATGGAAATGAGGGGTTGGGAAAGAAGTGCATTAAACGAATGGGTGTGAAACAGAGTGAGAGAAAGACAGTGTGAGTGAGTAAAGAGAGCTGAAAGAGAGAGGTAAAAGGAAAGTGAGTGTGAGACAATGGTAATACAATATAAATTACACAATACAAACTATAGAATAATTTGTGCAACATGTTAGATAGTTTATTTTTGCTGTTCTCAGAACATATTGAATTTCACTAAAAACAGTGAGTTCAAACTATTCATCATATGACAGCGGGAAAAAAAAACAATCAAAAAGATTGTGTTTAAAAAAACACATATAAACCTACAAATCACATATGTACACTAATCTTTGATTCACTTACTTTTCCTTTAGGCCAAATAGTACATCATGAAGGTCCTTTTCGTTGGAAGGTACTCTGCTGTTCTCTAAAAATTCCATTACATCGACTTTCTAGAAGAAAAGCTCCAAGAACATCTGAAATATGTTTCAATGTTTTCATATACTCCTTGTGTTCAGTCATGACTCTTTCCTCATTCCTTCACCTTTCCTTAAGGCCAAATAGTGTCAGATGTATCATTATATTTTCAAATTACTTAAAACAAACTCTAAAATTACCGTTTTCCCGACGTTCTGAAAGAAAGGCTCAAACAACATTTTCACAATATTTAAATATTCATAATTCCATCTCTGGCTCTCTCATGTTGAACATTTCCTATAATACTGATATCACTTACTATGCGATCCACTTACTGTACCTTTATGATAACTATAATTTTTATATTATCTTCATCACTTTTACTCACAATATAATTTTACACAGCAGAGTAACTTTTATTAACTGCTCCCGTCTTCATAGCCAAATTACCTTTACTTACATTTTGGTTGTAAAAACACTAGGTATGAATTTTTTAAGTCAAAAGGCAAACGTTGTTTGAAAGTCAAATGAGTATCATTACAGTTAGTCCAACATTTTCGACATTTTAAATAGCATGTGTAATGCCCTGATGTTGTTGAAGGACCGTCATGATAAATAATAGCTACAGTTGCAAAAGTTCTTCCTGAAATTGATAACTGAGAAGCCACAAAATTTTTAATAGAAGTTGTTAATTTAGTTCCATCAGGTCTACATCATTGGAACATTAAAATGACATACTGACCATAATTTTGTATAAATAATGTGGACAGCACTGCAGACTTACATTGGGTACACACCATATTGTGATCAGCTGCTTTAACTAGATAATTAAAAGGCACTGATTTGCAGTCTGGTAAAGTCAAATATATAAATCTTTCGGTGTCTATTGTAGTACTACTTGATAAACTACAGTTGTCGCAGTCATGCTGCCATTGATAAGAAAGGCTAAAAAGATGTTTTATATCTACACCTTCATCTTCCAATACATCAAACATATACATTAAAAATTCCTGACAATCCTGCTGAATATTCTGTGAAAATTGATTTTGACCAGAACATGTCTAAAAGATTTCGAATTTCTGAAACACTTTCTATTTTTGCTCTATCACTGCTACATTCCTCAAACACAGAATTCAATAAACAGCAGAATGTTTGATCCCGATTTTCAACAATCTATTCTTGTAAATTTTGAAGAAAAAAAACAACATTAAGCACTACATTAGGATAGCAGTTGACACCAGAACTGTTTTCAAACGGAAATCCAACAACATCTTCAACAGAATCCTTTTTCTATCTGCTTACAATTACAGTTTCATCTACTTTTTGTCTTTTTGCTACTACCTCACTGCAATTAGTCTCATTTCTTCTTTTTCGGCCTACCACACGTTTTTCAAACAGAGGATATTGAGGCAAATGTGGAGCATACTCTCTTCTTAACCTATTGTATTCTTTAACACAATCTAGATCTGCACAAATCTTTGTTTCATCACACTCAATCAAGTACAATCATGATAAAGTTCTGACTCGTGATAATGCCACATATGCCATACCCTCTTTAAACACAGAACTTCCAATGTTCACCAAAGCACTATCTACACTTAAACCTTGAGATTTATGAATTGTCACCGCATATGCCAAACAAACAGGAAACTGTTTTCGTCGAACATGTAAGTCTTTCACAAGCAAAAATCTAGCTGAACAACGACAAATTTGTTCTATTTCGTCAATGCCATCAAATTTAATTTTAAAAATTTCAATTCCATCTCTATTTTTGTAATTCACAAAATCAACAACATGACCCATTGCTCCATTTACCAGACCTCTTTAAACATTTAAATTCCTTCTCAAAATGATACGACAATTTAAACATACATTCAGAGTCTTTTCAAAACCAGCAGTTTTATATATACTCTTCTCCAATTTTGATTTCAAATTTTCTGACAAAATAATTGTTGCTCCCATATGCTCTATTTTATCTATAGCTTCCAGTTTCACAATCTCTTCATTTTCTAACTTTAACATTTTGTTGTTGAAGATGGAACATTCTTGCAGGGTTGGCATCAAACATATCCCAGATTTGTTCTCAGTAATTTTCTTAAAAATATTCTCTGGAAGAATGTTTTCATTTGGATACAAATTTGAAATTAATCGTGCATGTAATGCTTCTTTCCCATGCTCACTTACTTTTCCGATTCTTACATCTTGTAGAATATTTTTATAATCTTCATCCTTTGCCTGTCGCATATTTTGAAGCAGTTCTGCATATTTGAAATTTAACCATATATTAACATTTCCAATGCTTCCTAGGCACTTCCTGGTATCTTCATGCATGAACATTTTAAACACTGGTTGTCCTTTCACTGGAGTCAACTGCCATAGATCTCCAAAAACAATATTGTGTTTTCCTCCGAATAAGACATCATAGTCTGTTCTAAGAATTTCTTGCATTCTCAAATGAACAAAAGCAAGCATTAGATTTGAGACCATGCTTACTTCATCAATGATAAGAAGTTTCATTTTCTTCAGGAATCTGGAAACTTCAGAACAAGCATCTCCAGATAGCTTTTGGTATTGTAATTTGTTATCATGCTCCACTGGTAGCATCAGTAAACGATGTAAAGTAATCCCTTTAATGGTATGTGCTGCCAGCCCAGTTGGAGCGGTAACAACACAAGACAGCGGTGATTCAGTCCTTTTCTGCAGATAAGTTGCAATTGCTTTAATCAGAACACTTTTTCCAGTTCCCGCTTCTCCACTCACGTACAGTTAGACAGGCTTAAATGATGTACATGAGCACTCTTTTTTCTCATGACTGAATCCATGTTCAACCTGTTCTGTGACGTCGTCATATATCTGTTTCTGCTCAAGGTTTAGTTGTTTCACCAAATCTTCTAAGTTAACTACATCATCTTGAGCTTGTTCCATAGCTCTTTCCACCTCATCCATGGCAGTGGCAGCTTCATTTTGGATAATTGGTCCTCCTAGTGGATCCTGACTCAATGAAGCAGAACTCTGACTGTCTTGAGAACTGTCTCTAGCAATCTCTACAGCAATTGTGGCTTCTTGCTCTATTTCTTTGTTCAACATTTGCAGATAATTTGGAAAATCAGGACATTCTATGGTATCCTTGGTTGCATTAAAAGAATCTTCTGTACGCCATGGCTTAAAGAGTTGCAAAAGAGCTAAATAGTAAAATTCCCTTTTCTCTGGATTTTCGCAACTCAATTTTCCATGATTAATCAAATGGCCTTTTCTCTGCTTCACTAGACATTGTTCACACCCAATGATAGCATATATTCCATTATTGATATCTTCTCTGATGGTCCTCTTATAAATATAGTTTTGCAGAACTTCATACAAACAACTGTTCTCAAGATGACTACTTCTATTTGGATAGTATGTATCCAACATGATTGTCTTCAAAATACTTGTACTGTTTGGTTGTTTCTCCGCCAAATACTCAATTTCTTGTACAGATTTCAAAACTCGGTTTCGTGTTGCAGCAAGACCTAGACTCACCCAAATATTTGTTCTAGACTTGGCGTAGAGACTTGCTGATGATAACCGATCAGAACATTCATATGCTCCAATTTCTCGATGCGACAACATCTTCAAACTGAAACTGTATAATTTTTTACTTATACTCTTTTCATGTGAAATGTCCTCCCACATTTCCTTCAGTTCTGTCTTTTCTTTTTTTGTGATGTAAGACGTCACATATCGAGCCACAGCAATAGAGTTGTCAGCAATGAACTGAATATCCATGTTAGCATTCCACATGGACAAAATCACTGGGTTGTAGTCGTTGATGTACTTGGACTCTTCGTTTCTTTTTAAATTGTATGTATTTTTTGGTGATTTCCTCGTCACAGTATGTCGCAGAGAAGACATCAAATTATTTACTCTTCCTTTAGAAATCACTGGTCGTGGAAACCCGAAACGACATTTTGTGTAGAACTTGTCCTTGTTTCTGAATTTTCGACGACAGTACTTTCCACAACGATGGGATTAAAAGCGTAAAACTTGTTGCCTTAAACTGTTTTCTTCGGTAGTTTTCGGAACAGCACATGTTGAATACTCTTCAATGAAACTCATCACTGTGTCATCCGAATCTGTTCCAAATTTGGGTGCATCTTTAATCCATAACAACACATGTATGAGAGGAGCACCTCTCGCTTGATACTCCTTTCTCCAAAAGAAATCCAAAACCTCTCCAAGGGGAGGATTTTTTTTGTTGGTAATGAAAGACATCATTGCTTCAAATCTATGATTGAAATATCTACATACATTCACTGGATCCAAAGAACACAGTTCTCCAGGTGTTTTGAATTCTATATTTTGTATGTTTGCATTTGCCTCTCGTAGAAATTGAAGTAAGTCGTCCCATGCATACTCAGCACAGCTAAGAGTGAGGAACCATGTAGGAGTTCCTAAGTTTCTTAGCATGCATTTCAATTCCCCATGACGACGGTATCAATACTCGTTTGTACCACGCTGACATGCCATGAGATTGATTAGATGAGATTCCAAAATATTGTCTTGCAGATTGACTTCCTCCATAAAGTCCCTTGCCGAAACATTTTGCAGATGTGCTCCACTTTTCAGTATATGGTTTACTGCATAATACAGCCCAGACAAGTCACTTTCATACAGTAGATGAAACAAATATGGGATGCATCGACGGAACCTTGGATCTTCAGCATATAATCTTAAAGTCCGGTATTCAGATACAGGAATTTGAAGTGGTCGATCGTCATATCGTCCACCTCGACCTGTTGGAAATAACTGTGGAAAACCACGAGCTTCCAAACTTTCTTCCCATACACTAATGGGACTTCCTTTTGCTGCTTTCATTTGAAACAAGTCAATTGCATTCCCCATCACTTCTTTGGAATGCAAAGGATGAACAGTATAATGTTCATATATTTCTTCACTTCTAGACACATCAACTTTTTCAATTTGGCCGGCTGAACAATCACTGTCTTCTTCTGCAACTGTTTCCTCTGCTCCAACACATACATGTTTGTAGTACTCATTGTTTTTGACCAAATACAACGTTGCCTTTTTTACTTTCCTAACATCCACTAAATCTTGCCAGATTTTCTTACTCTTTGTCGGAACCCCATTAACTAGAATAACCAGAGGTTCCTCTTCCACTTTCTCTACACCAATTGTATCAATATTTTTCTTTAAATCTAGAGGCAAATAAACAACTCTTCCCTTTAATCCTCTCTGTAAATCTGAAGGAGGCAATTTCCCTATCTTAGGCTCCATGCGAACAATTGCTTGAAAAGGATGGACAAATTGAATCAAAATAGACTCATATGTATTTAAATCCATCAATTCAGGAGGAATGTCTACCAACTCAAGATTATTATGAACAGCTCTACCAGGCATTCTGTTTTGATTTAATTTATTATAACAATATTTACAAATACGCTGATCAGAACTCAAATCAAAAGAATTCTCCACACACAAATAAGTTGCAAAATCCTTCCACTCATAATTATTTATCTTTTTACTTTTTACGTATAAATCAACTAATCTAGTTTGATGCTTATAATGAGTTTGTCGACAACACACACAAGTAAAATTCGGCCTTTCACTTGATTTCACCTTAAACCTGGTAATTTCCTGGTCAAACATTTCTGTACTTGAAATCTGTACATTGTCTTCCACATTACCTTGAATTTCTGTGTCAATTTCTACACTGTCCTCTTTTTCACCAAAATAACAAATCTCAATTTCTTCACAAATCTTCTTCACATCTAATTCAGTTCCATGCAAAAGAGCACTGTTTAATTGTTTAAGCTTAAGTGCTGGACTTTTTGCATAATACAACCTTCTCACTAATTTCCTCATTTTGTTATGATGCACTGCTAACATCCTAAAATGATGAAAAATACTCTGACACACTTTTCTAGAAGGACAAGCCAGGGAATACCCTTGCAAACCTGTGATTTCTCTCACTCTGCAAGGATCTCAGTCTTGCAACATCTTCATTTTCTGTTTTAGACTTTTCTTACTATATGTACGTAAGAAATTACGAAACAAATCGATGAATCCTGTTGCACACTACAAATACTAATACACTTCCAAGTGTACACTGGACCCTTAGTACGTCTCCCTAAAACTTCATCAGTTAACACCTCTTCTGCTTCTCTAGGCACAAGTTTCTCTTTTTCAATCGGACAACCGCCTTTCACCTCATATGCTCGACCACTGGTGTCAACTGCATGCACTAAATCATTCTCCTGGAAGTAACTCTCCTCATTAAAAAATGGCTCACACCTTGAACTATGCATCCATTCTCCAGAAAAAACTTTACAAAAATTAGTCCGATTAATGACTCTTTTGCATTTACTGTTTGATTTGAAAACATCAATTGTCTTGTTAAGTGTCCTAATTCTATTGATTATTAAAATAAATAGTTTTTTCTTAAGTTCAAAAGCCTGATCAACAATCTTCTCTACACTTTTCTTTTTCTTATAAAAAGCAGCTCCCTGTTTACCTTTTTTAATATTTTTAACAAATTTAAAACCACCCTATTGCGAAACATTCGTTTACGAATGTCCCTAAATTGGTTTTGCCTTCTATTCCTATACATATTATTCTCTCCTGCTCCAGTAGTAACATTTTTGGGGGGCCTCTCCTTCCTTTTCAAATTTGCTCTCTCTTTCTCTTTATCCACATTCTGACCAACATTTTTTTTTGATCTACATATGTTCCGTAAGAAAGACTTAGTTGTCTTACCAGGAGCTTTTTTCCTGTTTTTTGAAGTATTTGTTGTAGAGGAGTACTGTAATTCCGCTGCTGTTTTTGATTTTTTCCGCTTGGCATCTTTTCTTCTCCTCTGCCTTGAGGGCATATTTCCTTACTATTGAAATCTTGATTTCAATCTGTGGTAAAGAAAAAAATTACACATTATAGACCACTATTACCAAACAACAAAGCAATGACAATAAGCAAACGATATAAACACTAGTAAATCAGGAAGAGGATGTAAGAGTAAGTATGACTTACAAATTGCTGTAAAAAAGAGAGAGAGGGAATAAATTAGATACAGGGTGCAAGAGAATGTAAGTCAAACAAAGAGTGTAAGAGAGTGTAACACAGAGTCAGGATGTAAAAAAGAATAAGTCAGAGAGAGGGTGTTAGATGGGGACAGGTGGAAAAATAGAGTAAATCAGGAAGCGAATATAATAGAGACTAATACATTGTTAATAATCCTTGGTAAAGAAATGTTAGTGCATAAAGGAATTGTATTTTCTAAATGAGTGAGGTTTCAGTAGTGTAATCAAATGCTTATACGTATGACCTATGCTCTGTTTTGTAAATGTTATTTAAAAAAAGATTTCAGGCACATGTATTGGTTTTACATTATTGACAAGGATTAGATAGTATCTGCATTATTAAAAAAATATATTAGCACATTTCACAATCATGTTACCTGTGTTTCCTCAGATTAGTAAGCAGATTGTGCAGATGAGGTGAGGCCTGTCCAGGGGTGCAAAGGAGGTGAGGCCTGTGTCCATGAGTGCAGTGGAGAGGACTGACCTCCTCTGACCCTTGGACAAGCCTTACCTCATCTGTGTCCTCTGGACAGGCCTCAATGTATTGGGTATAATTGATGGTAACTGGGTGCAGATGAGGTGACGCGTGTCCAGGGGTGTAAAAAAGCAGAGGCCTGTCTAAGGATGCAGATGAGTTGAGGTCTATTCAGGGTTGCAGATGAGGTGAGGATTGTCCAGGGGTGCAGAGGAGGTGAGGTCTGTATTGAAAAGTGTAGTGGAAGAGAGGTCTGTCTAGGGGTACAAAGGAGGTGAGGCCCGTGTCTAAGAGTGCAGTGGGGGATAGGCTTCATGAAGTCTAGTCCACTGCACTCTGAGACACAGGCTTCACCACCTATGCTCCCCAAGAAAGGCCTCTCTCCCACTACAGTCTTGAACACAGGCCTCACCTCCTCTGTACCTCTGGACATGCCTCACCTCATCTGCACAATCTACTTCCTAATCTGACATAACACAGGTGACATCATTGTGAAAGGTTGAAATATATTTATTTAATCATGCAGACACTATTTATTCCTTCTCAAAAATGTAAAAGTCATTGATTTGCCCCAAAATCGTTTTTTAAATAACATTTTAGACACAGAGCTCAGGTCCTATGTACAAGCATTCAGTGTCCATGAGTGCAGTGGAGAAGATTGACCTCCTCTGACCCTTGGACACGCCTTACCTCATCTGTGTGCTCTGGACAGGCCTCAATGTATTGGGTATAATTGATGGTAACTGGGTGCAGATGAGGTGACGCATGTTCAGGGGTGTAAATAAGCTGAGGCCTGTCTAGGGATGAAGATGAGTTGAGGTCTATTCAGGGTTGCAGATGAGGTGAGGATTGTCCAGGGGTGCAGAGGAGGTGAGGCCTGTATTGAAGAGTGTAGTGGAAGAGAGGTCTGTCCAGGGGTACATAGAAGGTGAGGCCTGTGTCTAAGAGTGCAGTGGGGGATAGGCTTCATGAAGTCTAGTCCACTGCACTCTTAGACACAGGCCTCACCACCTATGCTCCCCAGGAAAGGCCTCTCTCCCACTACAGTCTTGAACACAGGCCTCACCTCCTCTGTACCTCTGGACATGCCTCACCTCATCTGCACAATCTACTTCCTAATCTGAGGTAACACAGGTGACATCATTGTGAAAGGTTCAAATATATGTATTTAATCATGCAGACACTATTTATTCCTTCTCAAAAATCTAAAAGCCATTGATTTTCCTCAAAATCGTTTTTTAAATAACATTTTAGACACAGAGCGCAGGTCCTATGTACAAGCATTCAGTGTCCATGAGTGCAGTGGAGAGGACTGACCTCCTCTGACCCTTGGACAAGCCTTACCTCATCTGTGTCCTCTGGACAGGCCTCAATGTATTGGGTATAATTGATGGTAACTGGGTGCAGATGAGGTGACGCGTGTCCAGGGGTGTAAATAAGCTGAGGCCTGTCTAAGGATGCAGAGGAGTTGAGGTCTATTCAGGGTTGCAGATGAGGTGAGGATTGTCCAGGGGTGCAGAGGAGGTGAGGCCTGTATTGAAGAGTGTAGTGGAAGAGAGGTCTGTCCAGGGGTACAAAGTAAGTGAGGCCTGTGTCTAAGAGTGCAGTGGGGGATAGGCTTCATGAAGTCTAGTCCACTACACTCTTAGACACAGGCCTCACCACCTATGCTCCCCAGGAAAGGCCTCTCTCCCACTACAGTCTTGAACACATGCCTCACCTCCTCTGTACCTCTGGACATGCCTCACCTCATCTGCACAATCTACTTCCTAATCTGAGGTAACACAGGTGACATCATTGTGAAAGGTTCAAATATATTTATTTAATCATGCAGACTCTATTTATTCCTTCTCAAAAATTTAAAAGCCATTGATTTTCCTCAGAATCGTTTTTTAAATAACATTTTAGAAACAGAGCGCAGGTCCTATGTACAAGCATTCAATTTCACTACTGAAACCTCACTATTTCACAAAATACAAATACAAATACAAATACAAATAATGCAGACACTATGTATTCCTTCTCAAAAACTGTAAAAGCCATTAATTTCCCCCAAAATCGTTTTTTACATCACATTTAAGAAACACAGCACAGGTCCTATGTAAAAGCATTCAATTTCTCTACTGAAACCTCACTATTTCACAAAATACAAATCCTCTATCTTGCAAATGTTGATACCAACCATTATCAAAAAACATGACACAAACCAACAGCAAAGAAACTCAATGTGCTTCCTACTCTGAGTTAATACAGGTAACATTATTGTGAAAGGGTCAAATTTATTTCTTTAAGCATGCAGACACTATTTATTCCTTCTCAAAAATGTAAAACCCATTCATTTTCTCAAAAATCGTTTTTCACATCACATTTAAGAAACACAGCACAGGTCCTATGTACAAGCATTCAATTTCACTACTGAAACCTCACTATTTCACAAAATACAAATCCTCTATCTTGCAAATGTTCATACCAAGCATTATCAAAAAACATGACACAAACCAACAGCAAAGAAGCTCAATGTGCTTCCTAGTATGAGGTAACACAGGTGACATCATTGTAAAAGGTTCAAATGTATTTCTTTAATCATGCAGACACTATTTATTCCTTCTCAAAAATGAAAAAGCCATTCATTTTCCCCAAAATCGTTTTTCACATCACATTTAAGAAACACAGCACAGGTCCTATGTACAAGCATTCAATTTATCTACTGAAACCTCACTATTTCACAAAATACAAATCCTCTATCTTGCAAATGTTGATACCAACCATTATCAAAAAACATGACACAAACCAACAGCAAAGAAACTCAATGTGCTTCCTACTCTGAGTTAACACAGGTAACATCATTGTGAAAGGGTCAAATTTATTTCTTTAAGCATGCAGACACTATTTATTCCTTCTCAAAAATGTAAAAGCCATTCATTTTCCCCAAAATCGTTTTTCACATCACATTTAAGAAACACTGCACAGGTCCTATGTACAAGCATTCCATGTCACTACTGAAACTTCACAATTTTACAAAATACAATTCCTCTATGCACTAAAAACTTTTTACCAAGCATTTTCAAAAAACATGACACAAAGCAACATTAAAAAACACAATTTGCTTCCACATCTTCTCCATGACTTTGCGGAACCTGAGTGGCTGCATTTTCCGACGCTAAAGTGGATAAGTCTAAACGTGAGTGACAAGAGATGAAACAAACACTTTGTGAACTTCTATGCTGGTGTCAACCCACGAGGGATTTTATGAGCATTTATTAGGAGAACCAGCAAACACCCACAGGGGTTTCATTAATTTTGGGACACCAAATACCAGATGCCCTTGCGGGCGGAAGTACACGCCAAGTGGGGCGGGACAGTTGAATTAAATACAGGTGTTCTCAAAGCAGTTTGCTGTTTGTTTCTTTTTGCATGGGCTTGTGAACAAGAATTGGGAATTCGAAACGCGTTAAGCCCCGCACTTACGATGCCAACTGCGAGCACAAGGTGATTGTGGTCCTCACTGCAAAAGGACTGTCCATGGGCGCTCCCACAGAGGGTAACCTGTTTTGTGTGGATTTAGTAGCGGCTGTGCCCAGTCGCGGGAGCTGCCCGCCGTGACTTTGCGGAACCTGAGTGGCTGGATTTTCCGACGCTAAAGTGGATAAGTCTAAACGTGAGTGACAAGAGATGAAACAAACACTTTGTGAACTTCTATGCTGGTGTCAACCCACGAGGGATTTAATAGCATTTATTAGGAGAACCAACAAACACCCACAGGGGTTTCATTAATTTTGGGACACCAAATACCAGATGCCCTTGCGGGCGGAAATACACGCCCAGTGGGGCGGGACAGTTGAATTAAATACAGGTGTTCTCAAATCAGTTTGCTGTTTGTTTCTTTTTGCATGGGCTTGTGAACAAGAATTGGGAATTCGAAACGCGTTAAGCCCCGTACTTACGATGCCAACTGCGAGCACAAGGTGATTGTGGTCCTCACTGCAAAAGGACTGTCCATGGGCGCTCCCACAGAGGGTAACCTGTTTTGTGTGGATTTAGTAGCGGCTGTGCCCAGTCGCGGGAGCTGCCCGCCGTGACTTTGCGGAACCTGAGTGGCTGGATTTTCCGACACTAAAGTGGATATGTCTAAACGTGAGTGACAAGAGATGAAACAAACACTTTGTGAACTTCTATGCTGGTGTCAACCCACGAGGGATTTTATGAGCATTTATTAGGAGAACCAGCAAACACCCACAGGGGTTTCATAATTTTGGGACACCAAATACCAGATGCCCTTGCGGGCGGAAGTACACGCCCAGTGGGGCGGGACAGTTGAATTAAATACAGGTGTTCTCAAAGCAGTTTGCTGTTTGTTTCTTTTTGCATGGGCTTGTGAACAAGAATTGGGAATTCGAAACGCGTTAAGCCCCGCACTTACGATGCCAACTGCGAGCACAAGGTGATTGTGGTCCTCACTGCAAAAGGACTGTCCATGGGCGCTCCCACAGAGGGTAACCTGTTTTGTGTGGATATATATATATATATATATATATATAAATATATATATATATATATATTACCTACTGGCGGTCGCCAGTAGGTATATATAGTTAGGATTTTTTCTCTATGGGTTTTTTGAAAATTCTATGTCTAATAACTTTGGCGTTTGTGGACGGAATTGGCTGAAATTTTCAGGAAAATGGCACATTTTGTTTCTGAGCAGCCCTTAAAAATTTGGGGGGGGTTCGTCAAGGGGGGGCCGAGAAAAAAGGGGGGTCCCAAAACGTGTTTTTAACATTGAGTTTTCCATAGGGCGGTTGGCCTCACTTTTAGCCCGAACGGCTGAATGGATTTGCACGAAACTTGGCAAAATTGTAGGGACTGGTAGCCCGATGTGCCTTTTGTAGGTCTCAATATATGTGCTCCAGTGGATTTTGAGAAATTAACGTTTAAAAAAAGATATATATCTGTAACAGCGGACCGGGCAGCGTCCTAGGACGCGTACTTTTCGCGCAACGGAGCTTTGTGAAGCGAAGCTGATTGGTTCTCCGGCGTCTGTCAACATTCCAAACAGTCCGTAGCGGCCGCCATCTTGTCTCTCGGTAGGATCGAGAGACAAGAGGAGGCCAAAGCGAAGGGGCAAATGACCATAAGGGGGAATAGTAGATCCTCGCTGACCCCCTAGGTTTGATGTGGAGGTTTTAAAAGGGCCCCGCGGGGCAAAAAAAAATAATAATAATAATAATCGAACACCTGAATGGATTTGCACGAAACTTGGCAAAATATTAGGGACTGGTAGCCCGATGTGCCTTTGCTAGGTCTCAATATATGTGCTCCAGTGGATTTTGAGAAATTAACGTTCAAAAAAAGATATATATCTGTAACAGCGCTCCGCTTCGCGTACTTTTCGCGTTACGGAGCTTTGCGAAGCTGATTGGTTCTCCGGCGTCTGTCAACATTCCAAACAGTCCGTAGCGGCCGCCATCTTGTCTCTCGGTAGGATTGAGAGACAAGAGGAGGCCAAAGCGAAGGGGGAAATGACCATAAGGGGGCATAGTAGATCCTTCCTGACCTCTTAGGTTTGATGTACCATTTTGCCAAGTTTGGTGTAATTCCGTTCAGCCATTCAGGCTGTAGACGTATGTAAATGTCCTATGGAAAATTGCATGGGGAAAACACATTTGAAAGTGTTGAAATTTAGAACCAATTAAAATGTTACTTTGGTTTTGTATTTGTGTGTGATGAAAGTTAATTGGTTATGTATATATGTCAAATGAGAGGAAACCACAGCCATTTTGTGATACTACTGTCTGAGGTACATTTGTGAGGAATTTTTGGTGGTGAATTTCTGGTGTTTGATTTACACAGTACTAACACTTCTGCTACTTTTAAAAAGGTGAGTTGTTAATTTGTAAGGGGAACTATGTTGTACACTTGAAGATAATTTGAAAAATGTTTTCTGTTATTTATTTGCAGTCCTTCTGTTATACTAAATACTTGATGAAGTTAGTTTTATATTATGTATTACTAAAAACGATAAATGAAAGTGATTATTTTTTTCTGCAATTTACAGCAAGCAATTTCAAAATAAAATGGCTCACAATGAAGAGACCGTGGCAATTTCTTTTGAATTGTCCACTACATTGATTGAAATTGAGAGCACCAATAATGAAATATTGTCACAAGGAGGACATGACTTGTATGATTCCATTAGATTGATTGAAATGGACAGCACCAAGAATGAAATATTGTCACAAGGAGATGACTTGAATGATTCCACTACATTGATTGAAATTGAGAGCACCAATAATGAAATATTGTCACAAGGAGGAGATGGCTTGTATGATTCCATTAGATTGATTGAAATGGACAGGACCAATAATGAAATATTGTCACAAGGAGGAGATGACTTGAATGATTCCACTACATTGATTGAAATTGAGAGCACCAATAATGAAATATTGTCACGAGGAGATGACTTGAATGATTCCACTACATTGATTGAAATGGACAGCACCAATAATGAAATATTGTCAGAAGGAGGAGATGACTTGAATGATTTTTTTGATCAATCTCTTGATGGCGAATTTATCGAGTGTTTGGAGACCATAGAGTTACAAGAATCATCATTGCAGACTTTTAATGAGGAGATTCCAGATGAGATGATTGAAGAGGAAATTACTGATGAGGACATGTTACTAGTTGTTTCAAATTTAGAAAATTTTGAAGAATAAATTTATATTTAGAAATCAAAAATTGTTTGAGACATTATTTATTTTTATTTTTAATTTATGAGGTTGTAGCGAAGTGATTGTAGTATAAAATAAAACTTATAGTATAGAGTGCAACATTTTTATGTTACATGGTAAGTTTACTCATATTTACTTCCCTTCTGCCACTATATTATCTCCAATGTGTATTTGACATGTCTTCTTCATCTCCGGCCTCCTTTCTCTCACTGTGTGTCTCCGATGCATCTTATCGCTGGTATTTTGTGTAATTACAGAAGAGAGTAAAATAAAATAGTTCGGAACGTGAAAAGGGGGCAAAGTAGAGTACTCCTCACCCCCTAGGCCTTTTTAGGCGGTCCCAAAAGGATCAGTTTCTGCTTTCCTGAGAGATTATGGTATGAGTTCCATATACCACAATAACTTGCATTACAACATGCAAGATATCTATCTCCTATTACCAACTTTTGGAGATATTCGCGCTAAGCGCGAATATCTCCAAAAAGTAACACCTGCCCTGAGCAGTTCTTAGCCATGTTATCCAATGGGAGGTGGATAACATGGCTAAGAGTATTAGCTCGGTAATGCATGAATATCGCTGAGTTTTTAGCGATATTCATGCATTGCGGCCGTTTATTATCGCATTTGCGATAAACCTTGATAATAGTAAGGTTTATCTTCGATAATTTCTGACGATGCTTAGTGGTAAAAAATTGGTTGGTAAGCATCGTTAGCGATAAATATCGCTTAACTTTGGTAATATGCCCCAACGTCTGTTAACGTTCGATTCGAAGGAAATGAGGAAGTGTTGAAAAACATTGTCTGCGCCATCTTGCCTTTTTTGAAATGCCACACTTTTGTCGTGCACGGCAGCCATTTTAGATGTCTTGACCAGACCCACTCTCTGCACGCTGTCGATTCGTAGCATGGCTCCTCACCCTCGCAAGCATCTTCCCCAGGCACTGGTCACCCCCGCTCTCTGTCTTATGCATGGGCAATAAACCTCCCCCCATCTGCGCTGCTCTTCCCTGAGAATCACACTGTGCCCGCCCGACACCTCCCTTTCGCCCTATTCACTACCGCACCCTGTGACACTCCTCTTCCTCTGTGTCCGATTGTCCAGGCTATCAGCTAGCCCTGCAGATGTAGTTTATGGCCCCAGCTGTAAAGAATCACCCCTCTTCAAAGGAGTTATAGTAGATCAAGGCCCACACCCGATGAGATCCGTCACACCACACGTGTTCCTACTATCTGAAAACTATCCTGTATTGTGATTGGGGAGGGGACCGAGCCTGAAGCGGAAGATTCCAGGAATGACTCTTTGTACATCAAAGTTTTTACAATTATGTGTCACATAAAAAATATATAGCACTCCAACAAAGTAGTAGGAATATAAAACTTTAATAACATATAAATATATACAACAAAACAAAAACAGTAAAAACATTTAAACAACGAAGAGACCGTGGCAATTTATTTTGAATTATCCAATAGATTTATTGAAATTGACAGCACCAATAATGAAATATTCTTGTCAGTAGCGGTCTGTTGTGCGAATAGTTCCAAGGCAGCAGAACGCGCTGAAATCTGGATGTCACGAAGGTGATGTCTAGCAAGTTGCCGCCCAGCAAATAACGGCGTGGGGCGCCGCGGGGGTGAGTGAGTCCAGTAGGCACCACAGCTATTCTTACCGGCATTGCAGAATTACTGCTGGGGACAATGCCTGTGCTGGAGCAGGGTCACAGCAGAAACAAAAAGGATTCTGTTGAAGATGTTGTTGGTTTTCAATTTGAAAACAGTTCTGGTGTCAACTGCTATGCTAATGTAGTGGTTAATGTTTTGTTTTCTCTAGAAAATGTAAAAGAGGGGGAGGCAGTCCAAAGTTCCGTTAAAAGGGCAAAGGAAAGGATCGGTGGTTTGAACTATCAGTCAAAAAGGGGAGGGGGTGCAACAATTTTTCCTACCGGGTCACACTGTGCTTTCACCGGAAGTGAGGTCTGCAGGATTCTAGTAATTCAAAGTGAGGCTGGCGCCGACGTCCCGCGGATACAGTTTCGTCACTCCACGGGTGATCATGGCAGTCATTCCCCATCGGGGGTGGGAGACTCCCGCGGCTCCTCTAGAATCTTCAAGGTCGTGGAGGACTACGGTGGTGGAGTCAACCAGTGACCGGGCCATTTCTTTATGCTGGGCCCGCTCTTGCCAGGTCGACCGCCATTTTGAGAGTTCGGTAGCTACTGGCGATCGCGGGGTCAAATGAACGGACGGGCTCCACCCTGCCGGGCGAGACGTTGCAGCATGGCCACAGTGGAAGAACTCTTTTCCGGGCGCCTGGACCGCTGAGGGTGCAGCTGGGAAGCCTACACTGGGGAGGCGGGAGAGGCCTGTTCGCACCGTCTCTCCCTCCCAGTGCACCCCACGGCGTCTCGCTTGAGATTTGTTATGGCCGGACCAGGCGATGAGGACGAGGGGGGGGTCGGAGGCATGTGCAAGACATCCCCCCCCAGTGTTGTCGCAGCCATTATAAAAGAAAGAAGTGTCCCGTCCGTCTTCGGGCCGGGCTTCCGGTGGATGTCGGCCGGACGCCCCTGGCTCTGGCCCCATGAACGGGTTTCTTGGTTTATCGGCTGCAGCCGGATTCCGTCGGCCTCGGCCCCCCGACCGTTGGTGGCCGGACCGGAAGAGCATGTGGCGGGACTACCTGCAACTCTCAAGGGCCACCGCGGCCGGACTGGGAGAGAGAGGGGAGGGTCGAGGAGACATTCCCCCCCCCCTGCAACTGTTCAGCGTTGTAAAGGCAATCCCCTGGCCGGGTCCCGTTGGTCTCGGCCTCTCCTCCGGCTACACCCTACGTTAGGATCTCCTGGCCGAGGCGTGGCAGCAGGACCTGCCTTATATGGGCTGCTCCCGGCTGGGCGTAGCCGGAACCCTGCCCCACCTTGGAAGTTTCCAGAGTGGGGGCGGATGTTCTACTGACTTGCATTTTCCCTAGTCTATCGATTTTTTTGGCGTGGCAGGCGGTGGGACAGCGAGGGGTGATTTGGTTTCTCTTACTGTTTTTCTGGTCTCTCACCACTGGCATATTTTAACGTTTTCTTGTTTCTAGGACATTAATAGGTTTTATCATTACGTTATGTTATCGTTTCTTTGTTCGTTGTTTAATAAAAGTTCATGTTCATCAGTGGCCTACTGATTTTCGTTTTCCTATTCTTTTCTTTCCAGGTTGTTTCATGCTAAAGTTTCTGTTAACAGGATACAGTGATCACTTCGTTATTATTGCATATGTCCTTTTCACTAGGGGTGCTCTCTGGTCGGGCCAGATGACGTATGTCTAGTAAATGGTCCGGGTGAAACAGGTGCATCAATCAGTGGGGATAGGCATGATAGATTACAACGGGGGAGAAAGGTCCGCATTACGTACCCTTTCACTACTTGCAAAGATTTTCCTACGTTTATTTGCAAACAGGGAATACCTCCAAAAAGAACTAATTCCCAAACAGTCAATGTTCGGACAATCAATCAATCAATGAGGAATGAAATAGGTACGACGTGTTAAAGGCTTGCGTTACCTACCCTTCACTATCTGCAAAGGGAGAGAGAATATTCCTATTCTTCCTCGTTTGCAGGTAGAGAAGATCCTTAAGAGAATTAACATCGAACAATTCAATGCTCGATTGAAACAATCAACAAGGGGTACTGTGAACACAAATGAACGCCGCTTATGTACATACGCATTGCTATTTTCAACAGGTTGTTCCTAATGTTTCTATTTTAGCGAGGTCAAAAAGAGATCCCATTAGTGGCCTACTGATTTTGCTCGATTCCTTTTGTTTTTTTACACGATTTTTCGCTATCTGCAAAGACTAAACAGAGTATTGCGACTCTGTGCTTGTTTGTAAATAGAGAATGAACCAAAGAGAACAATCAATCAAATGGAGAGAGAAGCAGGCACGACGGATTACAAAGGGGGAAAGGGCTGCGTTAACTACCCTTCACTATCTGCAAAGAGAGAGTACTCCTAATAGAAATGAGGGGTGGGGGGCAGCAATCAAAGCAGATCAGTGTGCATAAACACGAAAAAAAAAAATCTTACCACGTACTTGACATTCGACAGCTTATGATATTTGCTATTAAAAAACCATTGAAATTCACTGAAAAAACCATAGGTTATAGACCATATATAGTTAGGAATTAGCATTTACAAAACCTTGAAAATTCACTGAAAAAACCATAGGTTATAGACCATATATAGTTAGGAATTAGCATTTAAAAAACCTTATTTTACTCACACAAAACCATTGAAATTCCATATATAGTTAGTTGCACTAACTATATATTGCGCACCCGCAATCCACTGCTGATGATGTCACATATTACATCATTCATGACATGGTCAGTGACATCACTGATGACATCACTGATGACATCTCAAATGACATCACTGATGACATCTCATTTGACATCAATGACCACATCACTGATGATATCATTCATGTGACAATACAATGCATCTCCTCACATTTTAATATAACCTCTGTTTCACCCAGTGTTAAAAACAGAGTATAATTTTTGAAACCATTGACACACCAATACTAGTTACTACATACGTACTCACTGATTCCTACGTCTACACACACATTCACTCATTCACCCATACAATCATTCATACATACAATCACTCATGTTTACAACACAATCATATGCACTCATACACCTATACAGACACTCACACTCTGCCACTCATCCATGGAGTTACTCACACACCTAGTCAGTCCTGTAAAGAATCAATCACACTTCCATTTTCTACTCTATACAGTTAAACATAGAGCACCTTACGTTTTCAACCATATACTAACACATACTTACTCTCTTATACAATCATTGATACAAGTACACATTGATCTGTACAGAGTCACACACCTCCCATCCAGCCACACACACACTCAGTCTCCCATGCAAATACTTGGGCAATCAATCAATAACCCATATAGTTACTCATATAGCTACTGATCAACACATGCAGCAGTTTACAGAACAACAGACATAATGATGCACAAATTAAGACAGTTTAGTCACTAACCCATGCACTCAGTGAGACACATTTAATCACTCACTCATACATTCAGTCATGCACCTACTAAATCCTTCGTCCAGACACTTATACATCCACTCATTCTTCAATATGTAAGACATATTTTAACTTTACAGAAACATAGTCACTGGATGTTGTCATCAGTGATGTCACTGACCATGTCATGAATGATGTAATATGTGACATCATCAGCAGTGGATTGCGGGTGCGCAATATATAGTTAGTGCAACTAACTATATATGGAATTTCAATGGTTTTGTGTGAGTAAAATAAGGTTTTTTAAATGCTAATTCCTAACTATATATGGTCTATAACCTATGGTTTTTTCAGTGAATATATATATATATATATATATATATATATATATATATATATATATATATATATATATATATGACAGTACACTCCCCCGAAGAAAGAGAAGAGGCCACAGTAGGAGAGTTCGTGGAGGTACTTTATTTCTACAACCCTCCAGAAACGGCAAATGCATTTCGGCTTTCTAAGCCTTCCTCAGCACCAGCAGTAGAACAGGTATGAGTCACATGTTCATCTTTTAAGTGTCCCGCCACAATCTATTTGGTTGTAATCCGCTCCGCCCCCAAGCCAGTGCTTTGGCTCACCTGCTGCAAATCGCCCTGTGTCCGCGAACTGCAAGTCCCAGAATACTGTTCTTCCATCCAGGTAGGTATAGCCAGGGACGAAATCAATGAGCGGAATGCGGGGCATAAGATGTCAACTGAGACCAATATCCTGCATGATGTGGTACTTGAAATGCGGCGCCCTCTCGAGTCCCCAACCGCATCAACCCCAGTTCAGGTGTCACTTCGGCGGGGGCAGAAACGGACCTCCATTCCGCCCAGCATGGTGTACAGTGACTCCAACACCGCTTTGTCTCCTCCTGAATCCGGTGGTGGGCTCTGGCTTGTCCAAACCCTTGAACAATGTAGAAAATCCGCCACAGCAGAAAAGCCGATGGAGCTAGGCCAACTTGACGAGGCAGGGGCCTCTGAAGCGCATCACTGGCCACCGCGCTAAAGCATGACAGTACACTCCCCCGGAGAAAGAGAAAAGGCCACAGTAGGAGAGTTGATGGAGGCACTTTATTTCTAAAACCCTGCAGATACGGCGAATGCATTTCGGCTTTCTAAGCCTTCCTCAGCGCCAGCAGTAGAACAGGTAGGAGTCACATGTTCATCCTATATATATATATCACTGAAAAAAACATAGGTTTCAGGGACATCATAGTTAGTTGGGCATTTCACCCATATAAAACCATAGAAAATCCGCTGTTATAGTTAGTTGAGCTAACTATAACTCGCGCTCCTGCAATGCACTGCTGATGACATCACATATTACATCGTTCATGACATGGTCAGTGACATCACTGATGACATCTCAAATGACATCACTGATGAGTGAAATATCCAACTAACTATAACGTCCCTTAAACCTATTGTTTTTTCAATGAATTTTAAAGGTTTTTTAAATGCTAATTTGTAACTATAACGTCCCTGAAACCTATGGCTCTTTCAGTGAATTTCAAAGGTTTTTAAATGCTAATTTGTAACTATAACGTCCCTCAAACCTATGTTTTTTCAGTGAATTTCAAAGGTTTTTTAAATGATAATTTGTAACTATAAAGACCCTGAAACCTATGTTTTTTTCAGTGAATTTCAAAGTTTTTTTTTATTCTAATTTGGAATTACAATGTTCATTAAACCTATGTTTTTTTCAGTGATTTTAAATTATCACTTTATTGTCAACCTAATAAAAACATGCAATATCTCCAGTTTTCCAGCAATAGCTTCTACAAAATCGAATTTGTCACAAATAAAAACAACAACTAGTGGTGATAATATACAAAGTAGACGTCCACGTACAAAAATTAACACAAAAGCACCAGTACCCAATATTTTCAAGGAACAGCCAAATCTGGGGTGCAATCCAAAAACAGGGAATAAGCCACATTTGCAGTAGGAATCTAACATCTGCATTTACTGGTGTAAGCATACCTGAAGCGCAACATTTGTCATAGAGGGATGTATGATGTTACAACGCATGCATTTACAACACATTCGCTTACAACACAGTTTTTACATCGCAACATCCACTACAACCCATTCTATTACATCGCATGACACTACATCGCATTTTCGAAAAACATGACACAAAGCAACATTAAAAAAACACAATTTGCTTCCAAATCTTCTCCATAGAGTATACAAGTCTCTATCTATATTAAATGAATCATTACTCACCTTTACAAATGCTTTGGGAGATTGAGAACAGTGTCAGACACACACACCAATATTTCTTTAGCAGAGCAAAAGGTATGCACTCCAGGCACTGCAACCATGAATGGCACAGAGAACCTCTAATTCTACACACATATTCCCCATGGTAACCAATCAAAACTCTTTCCTCTCTATTTTCAAACCAACACCCTTCCCCCCTCAGCCCTTCTACCTGTTACCATAGCAACTCCCTCCTCACTGAGCTCTCAGGTTTAAAAGTGTATTCTACAATGTTGCAATTGAACTTTCAGTTTTCAACTATCTGAATCCACCAATCATTGCTTCTGATTCAAGAGCACTGAAACTCAACAGTTTTTTTTTGCAAACTCCTACTGTTCCAACTGCCATTTCATTCCCACACTTCATCTGACTGCACCAGAACCTCCTCTTACCATGTATTCTGTCTGGATTATTGGACATAGCTACATCCACTGGGCTCAAAGGTATGCAGCTACCAGAAATTTTCACAACCTTGATTTACCAAATGTGAACATCAAATGGATTGGCCAGAGAGGATTGAGATGTCAACAATTGATACCATTGGTAAAAACCTTTTTGCATCTGCCACACCCTCACCTCATAATTCTGCACTGTGGTGGAAATGACTTAGGCACTTTCACTGGGGTAGGTCTGGAAATGCTTTTAAAGGACACCTTTGAGCAATTGATGGCACTTTTTCCTCAAACTGCCTTGTTATTTTCCAATATATGCCAAAGACAGAAATGGAAGTGGTCCAACCAATTTTGTCCACAATTTGAGAAAGCACGGAAACATGTGAATAAATCTGTTTCTGCTTACATGAGAGACTATGGAATGGGTTCAATATACAACAATAACTTGCGTTACAACATGCAAGATATCTACAGAAGAGATGGTGTGCACCTCTAGGATGAGGGGATTAGAGTATTCCTCCTAAATTTAAGACTGGGCATTGGAACCTACTTGTAGGTACCTAAATAAGCCACAGAACCCAAAAGCTCTTTTCAGGGCTACCCTACCTCTGATCACTCCAAATGATTATTTTACTCTAACTTTTTTCACTGTTTTTCACCAAAGTACGCTCCCCGGTACGCTCCCCGGTACGCGTACCGGGCGCTCCCCCCGTGAATTTTTTTAAAAAAAATTGTTTTTATTGGGCCTATATGGGCCTCCAAAGCCCCCCTCAGAAAACCTAGGGGGTCAGGGGGTGTCTACCGTGTCCCCTTTTATCCATTCCCAACGTTGTTTGTCCTCCATCTTGTGTCTCAAATCTACCGAAACACAAGATGGAGGACTCCCGTAGCGCTGCCGGTACGCGTACCGGGGCGTGCACCGGTAAGCGCCCTTAAAACTTTTTGAAAGTCAATTTACTTAAAAACCACTGGAGAGACTTTCACCATATATAGAATAGGCCCTACTACATAGCAGCCCCTACCATTTTCCCAAATTTGGTGGAATTCCATTGAGCCATTTGGGCTGTAGCCCTGTCTAAATATCCTGAGGTAAATTACATGACTAAAACACATATGAAAGTGTTAGAATTTGCAACCAATGAAAATGTTACTTTCATTTTGTAATTTTATGTGCTGACATTTCATTGGTTATGAACATGAATATATATGAAAAATGAGAGGGAAACACGGCCATTTTGAGTACTACTACCAGAGGTACATTTATAAAGGATTTCCTCTGAAAACATCAACTCCTTTCTGAAAGGTAATTTGTTAATTTGTAAGGGGAACTATGTTCTGCATTTAAGTTAAATTGGAAAAAAGTTTTCTGATAGTTTTTTACTGTCCCTCTGTTATAGTTATAGATTCAGATAGGCTTCTCTGTTGTAGTTATGGATTGATTTAGGCTTCTCTAGTATAATTATGAATTTACTTAGGCTTCTTCACAGGCACTTTTTTATATTTCTACCTTCTGCCTGATAACATACACTGCCCAAAGATAACTTCACTGGTAAAAACTCAGAAGTACCTGTCTAAACTTAAACCCAACAGTGCCCTAACTCTACTAATATAGTTATTTTTTATGCAATTTACAGCCAAAAAATGGAAGGTAAAGAGGAGACCATTACAATTTCTTTTGAAATTATGCATAACAACATTCTTAACGAAGACTTTGATTTCATGGATGAGTCTGGGGATCTAGAACTAATACACTGTCTTGAAGCAATGGAATCATGCAAAGAAATTGTGGAGGAGATTCCACATAATCTGATGTTAGAAGTTTTAATAGAGTATGAAAAATCTCAACAATAAATTTGTATTTAATAATTAAAAATAGTTTCAGACATTATTCATTTTTATATGTAATTCTTATGTAATTCTTGAAGTCGTACCAAAAAGATTATATTATAAAGTGAGACTTATACTATACTGTGCAATTTTTGGGAGTTACATAGTAAGTTTGCTCATAGTTACTTCCTTTCTCCCACTATATTATCTCCAAAGTGTATTTGACATCTGTTTTTTATCTCCTGCCTCCTTTCTCTCACTGTCGGTCTCTAATGCACGATATCACCGCTACTTTTCTGTAGATTTAGAAGAGATTAAATGTAATACTGGAAAACATCATAAGGGAGCAGGATAGACTACCTATGATCCCCTAGACCTTCTCAGGGTGTGCTTAAAGGATCTGTTTCTACTTTCCTGACAGACTATGCTATGGATTCCATATACCACAATAACTTGCGTAACAACATGCAAATTATCTACAAAGGAGACGGTCTACATTGAATTTAAAACTCTGCATTGGTACCTACATGTTGGTACTTAAATCACCCACAGAACACAACAACTCTATTCACAGCTACCCTACCTCTAAGCACTTTTAATTATTGTTTTACTGTTTCACTGGGTTTTCCCTTCGTACGCTCCCTGGTACACTCCCCGGTGCACGTACCGGGCGATCCCCCCGCGGGGACCTTTTATGGCCCCCACATCAAACCTAGGGGGTCAGGAGGGGTCTACCCTGCCCCCTTATGGTCATTTCCCCCTTTGTTTTTGCCACCTCTTGTGTCTCGATCCTACCGAGACACAAGATGGCGCCGCTCTGGACTGTTTGGAATGTTGACAGACACCCGAGAGCCAATCAGCTTTCCGCGCGCGAACTCGGTGCGTGTACCGGGGCACGCTTATAGATATATATATTTTTTTGAACCTAAATTACTCAAAATCCTCTGGAGCACATATCTTGAGACATAGCAAAGGCACATCGGGCTACCAGTCCCTACAATTTTGTCAAGTTTCGTGGGAATCCATTCAGCTGTTCGGGCTAAAAGGGAGTCCAACCGCCCTATGGAAATTAACATGGGAAAACATGTTTTGGGACCCCCCTTTTATCTCAGCCCCCGCTTAACGAATCCCCCCCAAATTTTCAGGGAAGGAGCGTAGCGGAGCTGGCCACCTAATTTGAGAAATCCGCGAATATTTGTACACCGGCGCCAAAGTTATTCCCAATAGAATGTTGCAGATTTCCAATGGAAACTAGGTCCTAACTATAACTACCTACTGGCGACCACCAGTAGGTAATATATATATATATATATATTACCTACTGGCGGTCGCCAGTAGGTATATATAGTTAGGATTTTTTCCCTATGGGATTTTTGAAAATTCTATGTCTAATAACTTTGGCGTTTGTGGACGGAATTGGCTGAAATTTTCTGGAAAATGGAACATTTTGTTTCTGAGCAGCCCCTGGAAATTTGGGGGGGGTTCGTCAAGGGGGGGCCGAGAAAAAAGGGGGGTCCCAAAACGTGTTTTTAACATTGAGTTTTCCATAGGGCGGTCTGTCGCACTTTTAGCCCGAACGGCTGAATGGATTTGCACGAAACTTGGCAAAATTGTAGAGACTGGTAGCCCGATGTGCCTTTTGTAGGTCTCAATATATGTGCTCCAGTGGATTTTGAGAAATTAACGTTTAAAAAAAGATATATATCTGTAAGCGCGCTCCAGGCAGCGCTCCGGTCCGCGGACCTTAAGCGTACCGGAACTTCGCGTAGCGAAGCTGATTGGTTATCCGGCGTCTGTAAACATTCCAAACAGTCCGGAGCGGCCGCCATCTTGTCTCTCGGTAGGATTGAGAGACAAAAGGAGGCCAAAACAAAGGTGGAAATAACCATAAGGGGGCATAGTAGATCCTCCCTGACCCCTTAGGTTTAATGTGGAGGCTTTAAAAGGGCCCCGCGGGGCAAAAAAAAAAAAAATTTTTTTTTTTGCTTTTTTGCGTGGGTAGCGCCCGGTCCGCGAACCGGGAAGCGTTCTGGGCAGCGTACTGCAATGAAAAATGAATGATAGACTTTTCAAATGCTGTATGTTAATTGATTGTTGGTTTTGTTGATTATTTTTTATTTTTTTTTATTTTTTAAGCATTTTTTATTGTGTTTCATAATTTATTAAACTTTCTAACATTTCATTGTCAGAAATTTCATAATTATCATGGAATATACATTGTAGTCTCTCAGGTTGTAAAATGTCCTCATTTGCAAGGAGGTTATCTACTGCTTGTACACATTGCAGTAGTTCTTGGTCCCAAGTTTCATCCATAAATTCAATCTCATTTGGATCAATGATTTCTGTGTTGGACTCTGGAAGGACAATTTCAAATGAAATTTTTTGTTCGCTTTCCATTTTCCCTGAAATTTGCATAAAAAAAATATATATTAGTAGAGGTAGGGCACTGTTGGGATTAATTTTAGATAGGCAGTTTTTAACAGTGAATTTATCTTTGGGCAGTGTATAGTATCAGAGTGGAAGTAGGAATATAAAAAATTGTATCTAAATTTATAAGTACTACAGAGGGATAGTATATAACTAACAGAAAAAGTTTACCATATTAACTTATAGTGCACAATATACTTCAGTTTTAAAAATAAAAACTTACCTTTAGAAAGAAGTTGAAGGAATTAGTGAAAATCCTATTGAAATGTACACCAAGAAGTAGTAGTCAAAATGGCTGTGTTTCCTTCTCTTCCTTTATATATATTCGGGTACATAACCAATCAAATGTCAGGTAAAAAAAGTAGAAAATGAAAGTAACATTTTAATTGGTTGTCAATTCCAACACTTCAGATGTGTTTTGTGAAGTAATTTACCTCACGGTATTTAGAGAGGTCTACAGGCTAAATGGCTAAATGGAATTCCAATCAAATTTGTGAAAATGGTAGGGATTGGTATGTAGTATGAGCTAATCTATATTTGGTGAAATTGTCTCAAGTGGCTTTTGTGTGAACTACTTTCCCACCTTTTTTGATGGTGCGCTTCCCAGGGAGCGACCCGGTACGCGAACCGTTGAGCGCCCCGGTTCGCGGACCTTAAGCGTTCCGGGAGTCCACCATTTTGTGTTTCGGTCGAATTAAGATACAAGATGGAGGGCAAATAATGTTCAGAATGGGTAGAAGGGGGCACGGTAGAGTTATCTTGACCCCCTAGGTTTTCTGAGGGTGGCTGAGGAGGCTTATATGTGCGAAAAAAAAATATTTTTAAAAAAAATTTCGCGAGGTTAGCTCCCGGTTCGCGTACCGGGTAGCGGCCCCGGTAGCGTATTTTGTTGAAAATTTGTGAAAAATGTTAGAGTTAAATAATAATTGTGAGTGATCAGATGTAGGGGAGCTCTGAGAAGAGCTTTTGGGTTTATGGTACATTTAGGTACTTATAAGTAGGTACCAATGCACATTCTTAAATTCAGAGTGAAAACTCTGTTGCCCTCATCTGAGAAGTGAACTCCATCTCCTCTGTAGATATCTTGCATGTAGTAACGCAAGTTATTGTTGTACAGGGAGCCCATTCCATGGTCTCTCATGTAAGCTGAAACAGATTTGTTTACATGCTTCCTCGACTTCTCAATTTGTGGACAAAATTGGTTTGACCACCTCCATTTCTGTCTTTGGCATATATTTGAATATACCAAGGCAGTCTGAGGAAAAAGTGCCATTAATTGCTCAAAGGTGTCCTTTAAAAGCATTTCCAGACCTACACCAGTCAAAGTGCCCAAGTCATTACCTCCACAGTGCACAATTAACAGGTCAGGTTTGGGCAAATGCATAAAGGTTTTCACCAATGGTATCAATTGGTGACATTTTAATCCTCTGTGGCCAAACCACTTAATTTCCACATCTTGTAAATTGAGGTTAGGTAAATTCCTGCTTTCAACGTACCTTTGAGCCCAGTGAATATAACTATGACCAACAATCCAGACAGAAAACATGGTGAGAGAAGGTTCTCCTGCAGTCAGATGAAGTGTGGCAATGAAATGGCAGTTGAAAAAATGAGAGTTTGAAATGAAAAAAACTGTGGAGTTTCTGTGTTCATGAAGCAGTAACAGTGATTGGTGGATTTTGATTGCTGAAAACAAAAAGTTAGGGTGCACGGATGTGTTCTTTGAAAGATGTATTTTGAGTGGTCAATAAAAAATCATTAAATGAAAGAATGCACTGGATATGCAGGTGCACTGAGAGTTCAGAGTTCAATTGCAACATTGTTGTGTGAACTTGCAAACAACAGAGTTCTTCCAGGAGGTGGTTGCCATGCAGATAAAGCAGAAAGGGCAGAGGGGGGATGGGTTTTCATTTGAAAAAAGTGAGGGAAGACTTTTGATTGGGTGACATGAGAGATATGTGTGAAGAATTACAGCATTTCTGTGCTTTTCATAGCTGCAGACTCTGGAGTGCATACCTTTTGCTCTGCTGCAGACAAATTGGTGTGTTTCTGAGACTGTTTTCAAACTCAAAGTATTTGCTAAGGTGAGAAAATATTTCTTTACTTTAGATAGAGAATAGTGTGCTTTAAGGAGAAAATTATGATTTATGTGGCGCAAATTGCTTGTAAATATGTTCTCACATGTGTATGGAAAATTTTGATTTTGAATGTTTGTGTTACATAGCCATGTTAAAAGTGACCCAACCATGCTCGAAAGGCAATCAAAAAACGCTTTCATGTGTTTTAATGACATTTTAAGTCATTTTCCCATGTGCAGTGTTTAGAAATTATGATTTGAAAATCGTTTTTGGGGAAAAGGAATTGTTTTTAAAATCATGACAAGGACATAATGGTGTATGCTTCTTTATAAGGCAATTGACTGTCCCTGATGTTATTTTTCTCATTTTAGTGTAAGACCTTTCTCTGTGGCGCAAATTGCTTGTAAATATGCTCCCACATGTGCATGGAAAATTTAGATTTTGAATGTTTGTGTTACATAGCCATGTTAAAAGTGACCCTACCATGCAGGAAAGCCAATCAAAAAACGCTTTTATGTGTCTTAAGGACAATTTAAGTAATTTTCCCATGTGTAGTGTTTTGAAGTTATGATTTGAAAATCGTTGTTGAGGTAAAGGAATGTTGTTAAAATTTATGTGCGCCATATGCCCCCAAATTTCTTTTTCAGGGGTGCAGCAGGGTGTTCTTGAGATACCCCTGCACGCTTGAAAAAAATCCTATTTTGTGATGAGCTAATTGCTAATCACAAATTGCAACCTTCATTCCTATGAGCCTCCTAGCCCATGGAAATGAATGGTTAATTTGCAATTAGCAATTTGCTCATTGCAAATTAGGAATAGTAAAGAATTGCTATTTATTCCTTAAAATTTGGTATTTAGGAAATGCAAAATAGTTTGATGGTACATATGGTGGTTCATCTGTAACAAGATAAGAAGCTTAGGGATACATTTATGATGACTAGCGCAATAAAGTGCACATTACTTACTTCATTGGTAGGCCTTTACATGTATTATCTCCTCTGTATTCTTCATCAAGCGTAACTTTAATCTGCAATCCTGAGTAGGCCTCACCTTAAACAAACCTCTGGATAGGACACACTTTATTGTCATCCTGGATAAATCATTTAAAATGGTAGGGACAGATTTATGATAGGTGTATGCCTCTTTTGTGCCACTGTGCGTCACTTTTATGATGCAGCGGTGGTGCAAAAGATTTGCTATGAGGCGACAACATTACAAATTGATGCATTTAGGCAGATATGTCATGGTGTAAAAAAAAAGTACCACATAAAACCCAAGCAGCAGTGATGCAAAAGATGCACCATGCCGCAAGACAGGCCTCACTTGGGGCCATATGTATGAAGGTAATTAGCATTTGCAAAGATCAAAATTCTATGAATTTCGGCCTTTGTGAATGTTAATTAGACAAATTGTATGTATCAAACAAGTTTGATGCAAAATAAGGAGTAGCAAAATTTGCTATTCCTTATTTTGCAATTGCACTGAAGGATTTGCAAATTTTGTGACTACGTGAATGCAATGTATCAAACAAAAACTATGTAAAAAATGACATTAAGGATTTGGAAACTATTGTGGTAAATTGGTGGTAATTTGTGAATTCTTTTCAAAAAGCTTTTTTTCAAAAAAACAAAAGGTGCCATATGACGCCAACACATGCCCTTAGGGCATGTATGTGTGCCATATGCCCCCAAATTTCTTTTTCAGGGGTGCAGCAGGGTGTTCTTGAGACACCCCTGCACCCTTGGAAAAATTCCTAATTTGTGATGAGCAAATTGGTAATCGCAAATTAAACCTTCATTCCTATGAGCCTCCTAGCCCATGGAAATGAATGGGTAACTTGCAATTAGCAATTTGCTCATCGCAAATTAGGAATGGTAAAGAATCGCTATTTATTCCTTAAAATTCGCTATTTAGGAAATGTAAAATATTTTGATGATACATATGGCAGTTCATCTCTAACAAGATAAGAAGCTTAGGGATACATTTATGATGACTGGCGCATCACCAGGGATGTGACAGTCATCCTGCGCCGCTGTTCCGCCACCCATGGTGTGCTGCATTTACAATGCGGCGCAGCATGGGGCAAAAATGGCACAGATGCGTGACGCATATGTGCCGTAAAGGTGGCGCATTGCTGGAGTTGTATTGCAAGTGCGATGCAGCTCCAGCAAGGCTCAGGGGTGCCGCATCTCCACAATGCTGCGTCAAGACCTATGCCAGCTTCAAGCAGGCGCAGGGTTTTGACGCAGCTTTCTCCTATCTGATTGTAAATGCGGCACACCATGGGTGGCAGAGCAGTGGTGCACGTTAACTGGTGCATGCCTGGGGATGTGCCATTTAATATAAATCTGCCCCTTTACATTTAAGTATGTGCAGGGGACACAGAGTCGGTGAGGCTTATCCAAGGTTAAGAAGAGATGAGTCCTGTTCAGTGAATAATTAGACATAGGCTTCACCTTTAATTAATTAATTAATTAATTAATTAATTAATTATGTGCTTATATAGCGCTGGAATCACTCCCGAAGGGGTACCTCCGCGCTTCGACCGCTGCGAAACCCTTCCTGGCTTCCCTGAGAGATGGTCCCTTAATGGGTATCTCCAGGGTGAGACCAGGCATCCCCGGCGGTCTGGTGGGGCCGTTAGTGAAGATGAGGCAAGCTAGTGCCCAGAGTTGCCGAGTGTGATCGCTGATCAGAGTGGGCACCGAGGCGAGAGAATTATCGAGTCCGCTGACCCTGGTCCAGAAACCTGCCGCGTCGGAATCGAACCCTGGTCCCGGGCCGTCCTCTGCTCTCGGGTCTGCCGCCTCTAACCAGTGAGCCACACCACTCCACAAGCTCAGCATTGCTGGACATGGCTAAATAATAGCTGCTAAATGTTAATCTTGTTAAACAATTTTACTATTATAATCTCTGAGATTTGTCTCTTACTCTGCAACATCTCATTGTTGTTATCTTTCTTTAAAGATAAAGACAACCTCAACATGAGCGACAATCTGCAATCAGTTGATTTTGACCTCATCATTGAACTTGTAATTGAAACATCAGTGGATGTTGATCCTTTGGATGATTTAAATCCTGAGGATGAAGAAGAGCGTGATGAGGATGCAGATTTGTCCGAACTATATGATATAGGATGGGAAGCTGACCTGCTTGAGCCTTTGGAAATATAAACATTTATTTTTAAATTTTATAATTAATAAAAAGTAAAAAGGTAAACCGTTTAATTTAAAAATAAAGACACCTTCAAAAACAGGTTATGTGTAGTGTCTTCAATAAAATATTAAAATATGTTCATAAAATTAGATCAGATTCACATATAAAATAGCATAGGTAACATAAATATAAATGTCATTTCTTTTCTGGTATTTTTGTATTGTAAGATTGCCAATGACTAAAAAATCTTCAAATTAAAATGTCAAGTAGTGTGTTAAGTTTTTGATCACTGTTACTGATTTACTGTTTGGTAATAATGTTTATTAACATTTTTTATTATATTTTTCCTCAGATTCAACTGCAGATCATTTCAAGATTTCACCATGCCTACAATACAAAGACAGATAAAGGCTGCAAAACGTCAAAGACAGCAGGTGAAAACAAAAACCCAGCAGTCCTCTAACAAAAAGATTTCTCAAGCCACGAAGAAAGCACCGGGTAAGAGCTCTAAATATTTCATAAGAAATATTTGTAATAAAAAAAATATTACTACAGAAAATGTTTCAGTCCATAACACGAGAAGGAAATCAAATGGAAAGAAAAGGACAATGAAAAATGTTACTGCTAGAGCAAGAGATAAATCTGTGCATGATAGTAGAAGGAAACAACAGTTTAGGGAGATTCGTAAACGAATGTTCCGCAACAGGATAATTGGCAATTTGTTAAAAAATATTAAGAAAGGTCAACAGAAACTAGTTTTTTATAAGAGAAAAAAAAAAGTTGAGAAAGTTATTGATCAGGCATTTGAAATTAAACGTAAGTTATTTATTTTGATAATCAATAGAATTAGGAAGCTAAACAAGGCAATTTTTGATTTCAAAAGAAATAGTAGATGGAAGAGAATAGTTAATCGTAGTAATTTTTGTGAAGTTTTTTCTGGAGAATGGATGCATAGTTCAAGCTGTGAGGCATTTTTTAATGAGGAGAGTTATTTCCAGGATAATGATTTGGTGCATGCAGTTGACACCAGTGGTCGTGCTTATGAAGTGAAAGATGGTTGTCCAGTTGAAAAAGAAAAACTTGTGACAACAGAGGCAGAAGAGGTGTTAGGTAATGAGGTTTTAGGAAGACGTGCTAAGGGTCCTGTGTACACCTGGAAGTGTAGTAGTATTTGCAGTGTGCGACAGGATTCCATCAATTTGCTTTGTGATTTTGTACGGTCATTTAACAAAAAAAGTTTGAAGCAGAAAATGATGTTGTTGCAAGAATTAGATCCTTGCAGAGTAAGAGAAGTGACAGGTTTGCATGGTCATTCACTGGCTTGTCTTTCCAGGAGAGTATGCCAGAGTGTTTTTCATCATTTCAGGATGCTAGCAGTGCATCATAACAAAGTGAGGAAATTAGTTAGAATGTTGTATTATGCTAAGAGTCCAGCAATTATGCTGAAACAATTATGCGCTGCTCTTTTGCATGGTTCTGAAATAGATGTGAAGAATATGTGTGAAGAAATTGAGTTTTGTTACTTTGGAAGTAAAGAGGAGAATGTTGAAATTGAGCAAGAAGTAGAGGGTCATGTGGAAGATAGTGTACAGGTTTCCAGTACAGATAATTTCCAGAGGGAAATTGCGACGTTTGAGGTGAAATCAAGTGAGAGGCCTAATTTCACTTGTGTGTGTTGTCGACGCACTTATTATAAGAATCAGACTAAGTTAGTGGATTTATATGCAAAAAGTGAAAGGGAAAATAATAGTGAATGGAAGGATTTTGCAACATACTTGATGGTAGAAAATTGTTTTGATTTGGGATTGGATCAACGTGTGTGTACTTATTGTTGTAACAAATTAAAACAAAACCAGATGCCTGCTAGAGCAGTTCATAATAATCTGGAATTGGTTGAGATTCCTTCTGAATTGAAGGACTTAAATACTTATGAATCTATTTTGATTCAAAGTATCCATCCCTTTCAGGCTATTGTAAGAATGGAGCCAAAGACAGGGAAATTGCCTCCATCAGATTTACAGAGAGGATTAAAGGGAAGAGTTGTTTATTTGCCTCTAGATTTCAAGAAAAACATTAACACAATTGGAGTAGAAAAAGTGGAAGAGGAACCTCTGGTTATCTTAGTTAATGGGGTTCCGACAAAGAATAAGAAAATATGGCAAGATTTAGTAGATGTTAGGAAAGTTAAAAAGGCAACATTGTATTTGAAAAAAAATAATAAATACTATAAGAATGTATATGTTGCAGAAGAGGAAGTAAGTGAGGAAGAGGATAGCGATTTGTGTGCTGGTCAAATTGAGAAAGTAGAACCCTCTACTAGTGAAGAAATATATGAACATTATAGTGTTCATCCTTTGCATTCCAAGGAAGTCATGGGGAATGCTATTTAGTTGTTTCAAATGAAACAAGCCAAAGGGAGTCCCATTAGTGTTTGGGAGGAAAGTTTGGAAGCTCGGTGTTTCCCACAGCTTTTTCCAACAGGTCAGGGAGGAAGATATGATGAGCGACCTCATCAAATTCCTGCTTCTGAATACCGGACTTTGCGATTGTATGCAGGAGATGCTAGGTTTCGACAATGCATTCCTTATTTGTTTCATCTCCTGTTTGAAAGCGATCTGTCTGGACTGTCATATGCAGTGAACCACATCTTGAAAAGTGGTATACACATGCAAAACATCTCGGCAAGTGACTTTATGGATAAAGTCAATGTCCAAGATAGTATTTTGGATTCTCACCTGATTAATCTCATGGCGTGTCAGCGTGGTACTAATGAGTACTGGTACCGTCGTCATGGTGATTTAAAATGTATGCTGAGGAACTTAGGTACTCCCACATGGTTCCTCACTCTGAGCTGTGCCGAGTATGGCTGGGAAGACTTACTTGAATTTCTACGAGAGGCAAATGCTAACGTAGATAACATCGAATTCAAGACACCCGGAGAACTGTGCTCTTTGGATCCAGTCAATGTATGTAGGTACTTCAATCATAGATTTGAAGCTATGATGTCTTTCATCATGAATAAGAAGAATCCACCTCTTGGAGAGGTGTTGGATTTCTTCTGGAGAAAGGAGTACCAAGCAAGAGGTGCTCCTCATATACATATGTTGCTGTGGATCAAGGATGCACCTAAATTTGGAACGGATCCAGAAGACTCAGTGATGAGTTTCATCCAACAGTATTCTACGTGTGCTGTTCCAAACGCAAAGGAGAAGAAAAGCCTAAGAGAAAAAGTTCTGCGTTTCCAAAGCCATCGATGTGGAAAGTACTGCCGTCGTAAATTCCGAAACAAAGACAAGTTCTACACTAAATGTCGTTTCGGCTTTCCACGACCGGTGATTTCTAAAGGAAGAGTAAACAGTTTGATGTCTTCGTTGCGACACAATGTCATGAAGAAATCACCTAAAAACACTTACAATTTGAAGAGGAACGAAGAGTCCAAGTACATCAACGACTACAACCCGGTGATTTTGTCCATGTGGAATGCTAACATGGATATACAGTTTGTGGCTGATAACTGTATGGCTGTGGCGCGGTATGTGACGTCTTACATCACCAAAAAAGAGAAGACAGAATTGAAGGATATGTGGGAGGACATTTCCCATGAAAAGAGCCTCAGCAAGAAGTTGTACAGTTTCAGTCTGAAGATGTTGTCGCATCGAGAAATCGGAGCGTACGAATGTTCTGACCGGTTGTCTTCAGCAAGTCTCTATGCCAAGTCCAGGAGTATCGTTTGGGCGAGTCTTGGTCTTGCTGCAACGCGTAATCGAGTTCTCAAACCTGTGCGGGAAATTGAGTATTTGGCGGAAAAGGAGCCAAACAGTACCGACATTTTGAAGACAAACATGTTGGATACATATTATCCAAATCGAAGCAGTCACCTCGAGAATGTTTGTCTGTATGAGGTTCTGCAAAATTACATATTCAAGAGGAACATCAAAGAAGATACTGAGAAAGGAGTGTATGCTGTAATAGGAAGTGAGGGATGTCTGGTCAAGCAAAGAAAATGCCACTTGGTAAACCATCGAAAATTGAGTGGCGAATCTCCTGAAAAAAAGGAGTTTTTCTATTTAGCACTTTTGCAACTTTTCAAGCCTTGGCGTGCAGAAGAGGAACTGCTTGGAGATTTTCTCTGTTACGAAGACTCTTTCAATGTCGCCAAGGAGACCATAGAATGTCCTGCTTTTCCCAAATATGTAGAAATGTTGAATGCGGAAATTGAGCAGGAAGCAACGATTGCAGCCGAGATTGCCAGAGACAGTTCTCAGGACAGTCAGAGTTCTGCTTCATTGAGTCAGGATCCACTAGGAGGACCTGTTATCGAAAATGAAGCTGCCACTGCTATGAATGAAGTGGAAAGAGCCATGGCACATGCTCAAGAGGATGCGGTTAACTTAGAAGAGTTGGAAAGGCAACTCAACGTTGAGCAGAGGAAAATATATGACGAAGTTACCATGCAAATTGATCATGGATTAAGTCATGATAAGAAAGAGTGCTCATGTACGTCGTTGAAGCCTGTCCGACTGTACGTGAGTGGAGAAGCGGGAACTGGAAAAAGTTTCCTCATTAAAGCAATTTCATGCTATTTGCAGGAAAGGACAGAGTCATCGCTGTCTTGTGTTGTCACTGCTCCAACTGGACTGGCAGCACATAATATTAAAGGGATTACTTTACATCGTTTACTGATGCTGCCAGTGGAGCATGACAACAAATTAGAATATCATAAGCTATCTGGAGATGCTTGTTTTGAAGTTTCAAGAATCTTGAGGAAAATGAAACGTCTTATCATTGACGAAGTAAGCATGGTTTCCAATGTCATGCTTGCCTTTGTGCATTTGAGGATGCAAGAAGTTCTCAAAACAGAGTATGATGTGTTATTTGGTGGCAAACACATCATTGTTTTCGGAGATCTTTTGCAGCTGACACCAGTGAAAGGGCAACCTGTGTTCAAAATGCTCACGCATGAAGATACCAGGAAGTGCCTAGGCAGCATTGGCAACGTCAATATATGGTTAAACTTCAATTATGCTGAACTGCATGAAAATATGCGTCAGGCGAAGGATGAAGTTTACAAGACTATTCTACAAGATGTTAGAATTGGAAAAGTGACCGAGCATGGGAAAGAAGCTTTACATGCACGATTACTGTCAAATTTATATCCAGAACAAGATGTTGTGCCTGAGAATATTTTTCAGAAAATTACTGAAAAGAAATCTGGAATATGTTTGATGCCAACTCTTGCAGAATGTGCCAAATTTAACAACAAAATGTTGCATTTAGAAAAGCAAGAGATTGTGAAACTGGAAGCTATTGATAGAGTAGAGCATATGGGATCAACAATTATTTTGTCTGAGAATCTGAAAACAAAATTGGATTCATTAGAGAAGAGTATATCTAAAACTGCAGGTTTTGAAAAGACTCTGAATGTGTGCTTGAACTGCCGTATAATTTTAAGAAGGAATTTACATGTTGAAAGAGGTCTGGTAAATGGATCAATGGGTAATGTTGTTGATTTTGTGAAATACAGAAATAGAGATGGAATTGAATTTTTAAAAATTAAATTTGATGGCATTGAGGAAGTACAGCTAATTGCTCGTTGTTCTGCTAGATTTTTGCTTGTAAAAGACTTATATGTTCGCCGTAAGCAGTTTCCTGTTTGCTTGGCATATGCGGTGACAATCCATAAATCGCAAGGTTTAAGTGTAGACAGTGCATTGGTGAATATTGGCAGTTCTGTGTTCAAGGAGGGTATGGCATATGTGGCATTGTCACGAGTTAGAACTTTATCGGGATTGTACTTGATTGAGTGTGATGTCACAAACATTTGTGCAGATCTAGATTGTGTTAAGGAATACAATAGGTTAAGAAGAGAGTATGCGCCACATTTGCCTCAGTTTCCTTTGTTTGAGAAACGTCTGGTAGGCCGGAAACGAAGAAATGAGAACAATACTGGGGAGGTTATAGCAAAAAGACAAAAAGTGAATGAACCTAAAATTACAAGCAGAAACAAAAAGGATTCTGTTGAAGATGTTGTTGGTTTTCAGTTTGAAAACAGTTCTGGTGTCAACTGCTATGCTAATGTAGTAATTAATGTTTTGTTTTCTCTAAAAAATGTAAAAGAAGAGATTGTGGTCAATTCTGATCAAAGATTTTGCAGTTTGTTAAATTCTGTGTTAGAGAAATGTACCACTGATAGAAGAAACATAGAAAGTGTGTCTGAAATTCGAAATCTGTTAGACAGATGTTCAGGCCAAACACAATTCTCTCAAAATATTCAGCAAGATTGTCAGGAGTTTTTAATGTATATGCTTGATGTATTACATGCTGAAGGTGTAGATGTAGATCAGCTGTTTGGGCTTTCTTATCAATGGCAGCATGACTGCGAGAACTGTATGATATCAAGTACTACTAGTGTAGACTCAGAAAGATTTATATATTTAACTTTGCCAGACAGTAAATCAGTCTCCTTTAATAAGCTAGTAAAAGCTACTAATCACAACATGGAGTGTAGCCAATGTAAATCTGAAATGATGGCCACATTATTTATACGAACATATGGCCAGTACGTCATTTTAATGTTCCAACGATGTAGGCCTGATGGAACAAAATTGACAACTTTAATAAAAAAATTTGTAGCTTCGCAGTTGTCAATATCAGGAAGGACTTTTGTAACTACAGCAATTATATATCATGACGGCCCTTCAATATCATCAGGACATTAGACAGCTTATTTAAAGTCTAGAAATGGCTGGTCATTCTGCAATGATTCTGTTTTAATTTTCAAAAAAAAATTGCCGTATGACCTTAAAAACTCTTACCTGGTGTTTTTAAAACCAAAATTTTAGGGAAATAATCTCGGGATGTGCTCTGTGGAATTTCAAGAAGTTCTAATGGCTCCTACACAATTTGGCCTTGAGGATAAGTGTAGTTCAGAGACATAACTTCTAATCATAGGACTGGACATCATGGAGATATATGTGCACTTTGAATGAGTTCAGAAAAACTGTTTCTTTTTATAAGCTAATTGAAGCAGCCAATCAAAACATGGAGTAGAGGGAATGTAAGTCTGCAATGCTGTCTACTGTTTTACATTGCTTTGTGATTAAAAGTGATGTAGAGAATTAAATAATTGTTGTAGTCATAGAGGTAGTGTAAGTCTGCTTCATATTAAGCAGTATCAGTGTCATAGGAAATGTAGAACATGACTGAGCAAGAAGGGGAAGATATTACTATTCCAGGATTGTGAAAATGATCTTCAACATTTTAATTCTGAAAGTTGCGGAAATGCCAAATGATGGGATTGGCTAACAAGAAATCCAAGAGTTAAACATGGCTCTGACAAGATTTGGCCTTGTGGAATCTTGTGGTAGAGAGCAAGAAGTCATTTATTGTATGTAACATGTTTTTAAAAACGATGGAGATTTTCTTTCAGAAAGTGGCGGGCTGAAAGTAATAACAGCACAAAAGAGTGTAAGCTATTCATAGGACATCCTTGGACGTCATGGAAAGTAAGTTAACTTTAAGGAGTTCTGATTTTTGATTTCTGATGTTGTATGGGTTTTTTAAACACAATCATTTTGATTGTGTTTTTTTTTCCCCGCTGTTACATGATGAATACCTTCAAGTCACTGTTTTTAGTGAATTTTGATACATTCTGAGAACAGCAAAAATAAACCATTTAACATGTATAATTAATTCTGTACTGTTTGCATTTATGATGTATATGTAGAACTGTGTAGGAGGCATGGAGAAGGTGAGGCTTCTGTAAGTGTCAAAGTTGTTGCATGCAGTGCTGCACTTCTGCGTATTCTTTCATATGCTAGACTACATCTGCACAATGAGATACCTAAGCAAAGGAAACACAAGTGATGTGATTGTGAAATGAGCAAAATAAATTGCATGTATTTCAATTACATCACCTGTGTTTCCTATCATTACGAATCACATTGTGCAGATCAAGTTTAGGTCTGTCCAGGGAAACATAGGAGGTTTGGACTTTGTTGAAGATTGCAGTGGACATGACTCACTTCATTGGTAGACCTTCACATGTATTATGTCCTCTATTCTCTTCAACAACTCGAAATTTCATCTGCAACCCTGAGTAGGCCTCACCTGAAACAAAACTCTGGATAGTAGACATCTTATTGGCATCCTGAAGCAATTATTTTAAATTTTAGTGTCTTGCGACACTTTTCTGAGACAACAGCAATGCAAAAGATGCACCATGTTTTAAGATAGGCCTCACTTCATCTGCATCAAGATAGTGTTAGTTTAAAATGTATATCTTTAGGACTGTGTAGCTTCTGTAAGTGTCAAAGTTATTGAAAAACTGTTTGTCCTTCAATCTTTGCCCTTGTCTTTTGTAATTTTTTAATACATGTTTTTATATTTTTCAAATGTTTGTTCTCTCTTTCACAGATTGAAAGTATAAAAATAAAAAATGAGGAATTTAACGACAATTATAAGGTAAGTATATTGTACTCTTTTCGTTACATTTCTATCACATTGAACTACTATTAGTTCCACTGCTTCATTTCTTTAATCCTCAGTTTCCTGCCTTTGCTACTTCCCTCATTCCTTTCTCTATTACCTACTTACTCAACTCCTTCCACTCTTTTTCTCAGTCCCTCTCTTCTCATAGTTCCTCACTCTTGTTCACTCACTCCGTCTCTATTACTCTTAGGGGCAGATTTATGAGGCACTTGCGCCACGTTTACGCCGCTTTTGCGTCACGCAAGGCGGCGTAAACGTGGCGCATCCCTACGAACGATTTACAACGTGACGCATCTAGGCAGATGCGTCACGTTGTAAAGCCCTGCGTCGCTTGTGGGCGTTCCGGCGCAGGGTGGGCGTTCCGGGGCTGGTGCGCCTCGCAAAAGTGGCTGAGTGAAATATATAAGATTTCACTCAGTCACTTTCAGGCCAATGCTGCGTCAAAAGCCTGCGCCTGCTTGAAGCAGGCATAGGTCTTGACGCAGCATTGTGGAGATGGGGCACCCCCGAGCCTTGCTGGAGCTGCGTCGCGCTTGCGACGCAACTCCAGCATTGCGTCACCTTTACGGCACAGATGCGTCACGCATCTGTGCCGTTTTTGCCCCATGGTGCGCCGCATCATAAATGCGGCGCACCATGGGTGGCGGAGCTGTGGCGCACTGTGGCGCATGTTAATTGGCGCATCCTTGGGGATGCGTCAGTTAACATAAATCTGCCCCTTAGTGTCTTTGACTGATCACTGTATCACTATTTGTTCATAATGCTTTCTCTGTGTAGTTGAAGCACACTAAGGGGCATATTATGAATGCAGCCAATAAAATTATTGCTCTTTTTATTTGCAGAAAACTGGTGCAAAAGCGGCTTTAGCGGCAGTTTTCTGCCGCAAAAGCAGCTTTAGCGACACATTTCTGCCGATAAAAGCTGCAAAACTTTTATTGCCTATGTTGATAATATGCCCCTATGTTATTTACATTAGGGCTATATTGTCCAGTATAACAATCAAAATTGCTCTCCAAAGACACCAGGCAAAGCAGACGCTCCCTCAAACAGATCACCAAGCGCAATTTACCCTACTTACAATCTAGCCTGTTCTCTGTCGAGACTTTAGCAATCTTTAGAGCACAAGATAAGATCTTTTCACATGGAAGAGCCAGACGTATTGCAATTCTACTTAAGAAACAAGCATTGGCATAGACAATAGGTCTCGCCTTTGGGACCTTATACGTGTTTAGCCATGCAACAGTTGATGTTGCTGCACCAAGGATATTATGCTGCATAACTAAATACTTAGAAGGTCCCAAAGTCGATACCTATTGGCTATGCCAATGCTTGTTTTTCTTTCACTTCGTTATCTATTTTGTTTTTCACAATTATACCCTCTTCTGTCTGTTCTTTGGTAAATAGATCTATTAAACAGTATCTCTTCTTTACTCCCTATAGCTGTCTTTCTTGAAACATCACTCTCTGTTTACTTTCCTTATACTTACTCTTTTTTTTTTTTAAATTTTTTTTTTTGGTTAGCTCCCGGTCCGCGTACCGGGAAGCTAACCCGGGAGCGAACCAAAAGAAAGAGAGCTTGCCAGAGTGCTAAACATTGTAGCAATTTTTTTGGAAAGGGAAGGTAGTTCTGAAAAGAACTTTTTTTTTTATATTTTTGTTGTTTTATATTTTTTTTGTATTTTTTGAACATTTTTTGTTTTTTTTGTATTTTTTGAACGATTTTATATTTTTTTTGGTTTTTTTGGGGGGGGGGAAAACAACAAAAAACAGGCGTTGAAAAGGGCTCAACAGGAGCAAAAAAAAATTACTGGGGGCGGTTAGGGCAATCATGGTGTTCATACGCCAGGTTCAGTGCATTGATGCTCATGTTGCCACAAGCTAATAATGCACGACAGCGCATACATAAGTGTATCATGTTCCCAAAATTAGGTTGGATATTTGGCACAGTTTCCCGTGCCTCCTCTGGTGATAAAGAAACCGATGTTGTTGGTCTCGCCACAGGAGTTGGTCGAGGATTGTCCATCATATCCCTTAATTCCGCCCGGCTGTAATTTAGGGGATGTTTCCTCATCATGTGCCTATGCATGGTATGATTACCGTAGCTGTATTTTTTGTCCGTCCCTCTGGACAATTGTTCCTTGCATATGAGGCATGTTGCGTACCTGGCATTGACCTTTTTTTGGCCACGAGGGATGGAAAAAAACTGCCAGATGAAACTGGGTTTCTTTCTTGAAACCCGGGGCAACTCTTCCAGGAATTGTGGTTGTTCTCCCTCCTCATCCATCTCTTCATCTTCCTCCTCAGTGTTGGTAACCACCTGGGGAGGTGGTCCTCTCTTCCCATGAGGAGGTGGAGGTGGTGGTGGGGGTGCACCAGCTGAAGCAATCAGTGAAGCCATTTTCATACAATCAAAATAGGTCTTCCAAGAAGCAAAATAGGTCTTCCTCTCACAATAATGAAAGTCAGAGTGAGGAAAGAAGGAGTGGTTTTCATCATTTGGAAAAAACAATACTTCTTAACCAATGAAAAGTGTTATTTTTAGGTCACATGACCTAGCCTTCCATAATTATGAAACTAAAAGTGAAATGAACCAATGAAAAGTTTTATTAACAAGTCAAATGACCTCTCACGCTCATGTTACGCGCTGCGGAACGCTCCCCGGTTAGCTTCCGGGTCGCTCCCCTTCGCGCCCCGGTCCGCGCCCCGGGACACTTCCGGGTGCGCTAACGCGATACGTCACAAGACGCATTTCGCGGCAACGCGATACGTCGCGCTTTCGCGCCGGGGATCGCTTCCGGGGAGTTGCGTTTCGCGCCTCGGTCCGCGCCCCGGGGCACTTCCGGGTGCGCTAACGCAGTACGTCATAAGACGCATTACGCGGCAACGCGATACCGTCACTATGTTGATTTGTTACCGGTTCGCGGACCGGATCGCGGAATCGAATTGAGCTAACGGGAAGCTTCCCGGTTAGCGGACCGGGAGCGAAACAAAAAAAATATAAAAAAAAAAATTATTAATAAACATATAAAATATATTTTTGGATTTAAAGAAGAATACATTTTACAGCTGTAGATATTAGCTTTTAAAAAACCAATGAAATTCACTGAAAAAACCATAGGTTATAGACCATATATAGTTAGGAATTAGCATTTACAAAACCTTGAAAATTAACTGAAAAAACCATAGGTTATACACCATATATAGTTAGGAATTAGCATTTAAAAAACCTTATTTTACTCACACAAAACCATTGAAATTCCATATATAGTTAGTTGTACTAACTATATATCGCGCACCCGCAATCCACTGCTGATGATGTCACATATTACATCATTCATGACATGGTCAGTGACATCACTGATGACATCACTGATGACATCTCAAATGACATCACTGATGACATCACTGATGACATCTCAAATGACATCACTGATGACATCACTGATGACATCTCAAATGACATCACTGATGACATCATGACACACCAATACCAGTTACTACATACGCACTCACTGATTCCTACGTCTACACACACATTCACTCATTCACCCATACAATCACTCATACATACAGTCACTCATTATTACAACACTATCATATGCACTCATACACCTATGCAGACACTCACACACTGCCACTCATCCATGGAGTTACTCACACACCTAGTCAGTCCTGTAAAGAATCAATCACACTTCCATTTCCTCATCTATACAGTTAAACACAGAACACCATACTTCAGTGACATCACTGATGACATCACTGATGACATCTCAAATGACATCACTGATGACATCTCAAATGACATCACTGATGACATCATGACACACCAATACCAGTTACTACATACGCACTCACTGATTCCTACGTCTACACACACATTCACTCATTCACCCATACAATCACTCATACATACAGTCACTCATTATACAACACTATCATATGCACTCATACACCTAGTCAGTCCTGTGAAGAATTAATTTCACTTCGATTTCCTCATCTATACAGTTAAACACAGAACACCATATTTTTTCACACATATACTAACACATATATACTCTCTTTTACAATCACTGATACAAGTACACATTGATATGCACAGAGTCACACACCTCCCAGCCAACCACACACACACTCAGTCTTCCATACATCCACTCATTCTTCAATATGTAAAACATATTCAAACTTTACAAAAACACACAGACACTAGATGATGTCATCAGTGATGTCATCAGTGATGTCATCAGTGATGTCATTTGAGATGTCATCAGTGATGTCATCAGTGATGTCACTGACCATGTCATGAATGATGTAATATGTGACATCATCAGCAGTGGATTGCGGGTGCGCGATATATAGTTAGTACAACTAACTATATATGGAATTTCAATGGTTTTGTGTGAGTAAAATAAGGTTTTTTAAATGCTAATTCCTAACTATATATGGTGTATAACCTATGGTTTTTTCAGTTAATTTTCAAGGTTTTGTAAATGCTAATTCCTAACTATATATGGTCTATAACCTATGGTTTTTTCAGTGAATATATATATATATGTATATATATATATTCACTGAAAAAACCATAGGTTATAGACCATATATAGTTAGGAATTAGCATTTACAAAACCTTGAAAATTCACTGAAAAAACCATAGGTTATAGACCATATATCGTTAGGAATTAGCATTTTAAAAACCTTATTTTACCCACACAAAACCATTGAAATTCCATATATAGTTAGTTGCACTAACTATATATCGCGCACCCGCAATCCACTGCTGATGATGTCACATATTACATCATTCATGACATGGTCAGTGACATCACTGATGACATCACTGATGACATCTCAAATGACATCACTGATGACATGACTGATAACAACATCCAGTGATTTTTTGTTTCTGTAAAGTTTAAACATGTCTTACATATTGAAGAATGAGTGGATGTGTAAGTGTCTGGACGAAGGATTTAGTAGGTGCATGACTGACTGTATGACTGAGTGATTAAATGTGTCTCACTGAGTGCATGGGTTAGTGACTAAACTGTCTTAATTTGTGCATCATTATGTCTGTTGTTCTATAAACTGCTGCATGTGTTGATCAGTAGCTATATGATTAACTATATGGGTTATTGATTGATTGCCCAAGTATTTGTATGGGAGACTGAGTGTGTGTGTGGCTGGCTGGGAGGTGTATGACTCTGTGCAGATCAATGTGTACTTGTATCAATGATTGTATAAGAAGGTAAGTATGTGTTAGTATATGTTTGAAAATGTAAGGTGCTCTATGTTTAACTGTATAGACAAGAAAATGGAAGTGTCATTGATTCTTTACAGGACTGACTAGGTGTGTGAGTAACTCCATGGATGAGTGGCAGACAGTGAGTGTCTGTATAGGTGTATGAGTGCATATGATAGTGTTGTAAAGATGAGTGATTGTATGTATGAATGATTGTATGGGTGAATGAGTGAAGGTGTGTGTAGACGTAGGAATCAGTGAGTGCGTATGTAGTAACTAGTATTGGTGTGTCAATGGTTTCAAAAATTATACTCTGTATTTAACACTGGGTGAAACAGAGGTTATATTAAAATGTGAGGAGATGCATTGTATTGTCACATGAATGATATCATCAGTGATGTGGTCATTGATGTCAAATGAGATGTCATCAGTGATGTCATCAGTGATGTCATTTGAGATGTCATCAGTGATGTCATCAGTGATGTCACTGACCATGTCATGAATGATGTAATATGTGACATCATCAGCAGTGGATTGCGGGTGCGTGATATATAGTTAGTGCAACTAACTATATATGGAATTTCAATGGTTTTGTGTGGGTAAAATAAGGTTTTTAAAATGCTAATTCCTAACGATATATGGTCTATAACCTATGGTTTTTTCAGTGAATTTTCAAGGTTTTGTAAATGCTAATTCCTAACTATATATGGTCTATAACCTATGGTTTTTTCAGTGAATTTTCAAGGTTTTGTAAATGCTAATTCCTAACTATATATGGTCTATAACCTATGGTTTTTTCAGTGAATTTCAATGGTTTTTTAATAGCAAATATCATAAGCTGTCGAATGTCAAGTACGTGGTAAGTAAAAACATTTTCGTGTTTATGCACACTGATCTGCTTTGAATGCTGCCCCCCCCCCTCATTTCTATTAGGAGTACTCTCTCTTTGCAGATAGTGAAAGGTAGTTAACGCAGGCCTTTGCCCCCGTTGTAATACGTCGTGCCTGCTTCTCTCTCCATTTGATTGATTGTTATCCAAGCATTTACTGTTTTAGAATTGGTTCTCTTTGGTTCATTCTCTATTTACAAACAAACACAGAGTCGCAATACTCTGTTTAGTCTTTGCAGATAACGAAAAATCGTGTAAAAAAACAAAAGGAATCGAGCAAAATCAGTAGGCCACTAATGGGATCTCTTTTTGACCTCGCTAAAATAGAAACATTAAGAACAACCCCTCATGACAAATACGAAACTAGTGAGATGAACTGAACTCCACACCATGATGGCTGCAATACAGCTCGGCTCCGCCACCCACCCCGCCCAAAATAACGATAAAGAGCGGCTGCCATGATTGCTCGCGGAATGGCCACGACGGAGCTACGAAATGGTGGTGCTCTCATGCTAACGCCAGCTTCAGTCTGAAACATCCAGAAACACTGTAGACTACCAATTCGATCAGTTCCGGTAGCGCCCCAATGTAACCCGGTAGAGAAGAACTAGCCCTCCCCTCTTTGACTGATGGTTCTTGTTGCCTGTCCCTTCTGTTGTCATTTAACAGAACTATTTAGCCTGCTGAAAGGGGTTGTGTTCCGACCGCTGGTTGGTGGAGACATTTTGACTATATTCTGGACCTGCGTTGTCGCGTAATGCGTCATATGACGCGCCGCGTTAGCGCATCCGGAAGTCATCCGGGGCGCGACGCGCAGCGCGTAACGTAAGCATAACAGGTCATGTGACTTGTTAATAAAACTTTTCATTGGTTCATTTTACTTTTCTTATTCTAATGATGAAAGGCTTGGTCATATGACCTAAAAATTACGCTTTTTATTACTTCCGAACATTATTTTTTCTTAAATATATGTTATAATGTTCCAGGCTAATGTACTTTCCCGGAAAATTTACAACTGTCCTGCAAGTAAAATATATTCTTTTTTCGAGAAAAAGGGCGTTTCTTCGTCCCATGACGGAGCCGTTGAGCAAAAGAAGGGTCGACCTGCTGTCTTAGTCGCCGATACGCCTGAATATGAGATTCTTATCGATCACTTTATGTTGCAGGAGTAGAAAACACAACAGCCCTTGACCATTTATCTTTACTGCGTTCCTGCGTATTATACCTTTTACCCTTCATGTAATTGGTCTGCTTTATTTCACTTGCCTTTTAATGATTCTAAAACAGTGACTATTATTAAAAACTTTACCAATGTATATACTACTACCATGTTTTCTTTTAAAAACCTTTATTGTGAAAATTTCATTATACAAATACGAGCCTATAACCACGTGGGCCGGCCACGGAGCAAACTGTAATCGTATATGATGAGTAGACATTTACACTGTAGAGGAACGTAACGGGCGGGCCATTAGGTTGCAAGAACTAAGGTGTCTAACAGTTGCGGAATCGGTGGACGTACATTTTATAATTAAAATACGACAGGGCCAGTTACAATAAAATTATCTAGATATACATTTGCGGGCAAGTTCCATGCGCGACGTTAATTCGAACTTTCAATAGTACAGTAATCAATAACACATCAGAACTTAATATCAATAGGGATGTCGAAATACTCAATCAATTCTCGTCCCCGCCCGCCATGTGCTTCAAAACTGCATACGTATCTCGTGATTTCAAGGTTCTGCAACCAGTACACAACAAGGAGTTACGAGTCCCATTTATTCCGGCGCCATTTTGGGCGAGGACGGGCAGGTCCAGGATATAGTCAAAATGTCTCTACCAACCATCGACTATGATGATGTTCATATGCTGTATTTATAGAGTAACACTCATCTGTCCACATGAAATTAATTTGCCACAATCTAAACATGTCATTTTAATCTTTCCAAAGTTCTCCTAAATATTTGGGACCGTTTCCCTTGCCTCTGATGCTGTCAGTGCCACTTCTTTGATGAATGTACTGGCAGGTCGGGGGTTCTCCTCCAAATCTCTCTTTTATGCAGCACTATAATTAATTGGTGCCACCTCTCCATATGACGATGCATGGTATAGTTACCATAACTATATATTTTTTCGGTTCCTCTGGAGAGTACATCGTGGCAGATGAAGCGTATAACGTACCGGGCATTTACCTTTTTTTGCATGTAGAGGAAAGGAAAAAAAAATCGAGCGTCCGAGTTCTAAGGTGTCCCAGGGCCATTTTAGTGGACCAGGCCCAAATCCAAAGAACAGGCCGCCATTTTGAGAGTCCTGTTGCAGCCGCCTGTCGCTGTAGCATCAAGAGCGGCCAAAACTCAGCTGAATGGCAACTGAAACGGTAAAGGGGCGCCCCACTACAGCAGACGAGCCTCCACCTAGGAAGGCCCGTTCACGCCGCCTCCCCCCCCCTTCGGGCACCCCACGCCGTTATTCGGAGCAGTATTGTAGGATGGCCACACCAGTGCAGCAACTTGCTAGACACCACCTCGGTGGTAACCGAATCTCAGCGCCTTGTGGTGTCTTCTATTCAGAAAACATTGTTGTGCTGCCTTCGACCTATTCGCCGCAAGTGCGCACGCAACTCAGCTGCATAGCTTGCTAGACACCACCTCGGTGCTAACCGAATCTCAGCGCCTTGTGGTGTCTTCTATTCCAAAAATATTGTTGCGCTGCCTTTGGCCCCATTCGCACATCGGTCCGCTACTGCCGCCATCTCACAGGCCAACGGGGCGCCCCACGCCGACTTTCAGCATTGTAGGATGGCCACACCAGTGCACCTTACTAGACACCACCTCGGTGCCATCCGGATCTTGGCATCTCAGCGCCTTGTGGTGTCTTCTATTCAGAAAATATTGTTGCGCTGCCTTTGGCCCCATTCGCACATCGGTCCGCTACTGACGCCATCTCACAGGCTAATGGGGCGCCCCACGCCGAGTTTCAGCATTGTAGGATGGCCACACCAGTACAGCAACTTGCTAGACATCACCTCGGTGCCATCCGGATCTTGGCATCTCAGCGCCTTGTGGTGTCTTCTAGTCAGAAAATATTGTTGCGCTGCCTTTGGCCCCATTCGCACATCGGTCCGCTACTGACACCATCTCACAGGCCAACAGGGCGCCCCACGCCGACTTTTACCATTGTAGGATGGCCACACCAGTGCCACAACTTGCTAGACACCACCTCGGTGCCATCCGGATCTTGGCATCTCAGCGCCTTGTGGTGTCTTCTATTCCGAAAATATTGTTGCGCTGCCTTTGGCCCCATTCGCACATCGGTCCGCTACTGACGCCATCTCACAGGCCAACGGGGCGCCCCACGCCGACTTTCAACATTGTAGGATGGCCACACCAGTGCGGCAACTTACTAGACACCACCTCGGTGCCATCCGGATCTTGGCGCGTTGTGCTGCCTTCGGCCTATTCGCACATCGGTCCGCTACTGACGCGAACTCACAGGCCAACGGGGCGCCCCACGCCAACTTTCAGCATTGTAGGATGGCCACACCAGTGCTGCAACTTGCTGGACACCACCCCGGTGCCATCCGGATCTTGGCGCGTTGTGTTGCCTTCGGCCTATTCGCACATCGGTCCGCAACTGACGCCGCCTCACGTGCCAACGGATTTTCTACGCTTTTTATACCCTATGCCGCATAACAGGTCATGTGACTTGTTTATAAAACTTTTCATTGGTTCATTTTACTTTTGGTTTCCTAATGATGGAAGGCTTGATCATATGACCTAAAAATAACACTTTTCATTGGATGAAAACTTTTTTTTTTCCCAAACGACGAAAGCCCCACCTTGTTTCTGGATGTTTCACACTGAAGCTGGCGTCACCATGAAAGCACCACCATCTCGTGGCTCCGTCGTGGTCATTCCGCGAGCAATCATGGCAGCCGCTCCCCACCAGAAGCCTGCAGGAGTCGGGGGCCCCCAAAACTTTTGTTGAATCCTCAAGGCGGAGGGGACGCTTTTGAGAATGAGGTCCAAGACCTAGCAGACAAGCGTCCGATTTCCAAGGTGTCCCAGGGCCATTTCAGTGGACCAGGCCCAAAAAGAAAAGAGCCTGCCGCCATTTTGAGAGTCCTGTGGCAGCCGCCTATCGCTGCACCGCAAGAGTGGGCGCAACTCAGCTGAATTGCGGCTTTTGACACAGTGGACCAAAAGCGGACGGAATGGCAACTGAAACGGTAAAGGGGCGCCCCACTACAACAGACGAGACTCCACCTGGAGAGGCCCGTTCACGCCGCCTCCCCCCCCCGGGGCGCCCCACGCCGTTATTCGGAGCAGCATTGTGGGATACCAAAACCAGTGCGGCAACTTACTGGACATCACCTTGGTGCCATCGTTCTGCTGCCTTGGAACTATTCGCACAACAGTTTGCTACTGATGACCCACCCCCCGCGACGCCCCACGCCGGATGCCGAAATCAGTGCGGCACCCAGGCAACATCACCTGGGTGCCGTCCAGAAATCTGGACGTTGTGCTGCGTTGGGACTATTCGCACAGCCGACCGCTACTTCATTGTTTTTCCCTAAAAATGTTTATATGTTTTTACTGTTTTTGTTTTGTTGTATATATGTATAAGTTATTAAAGTTTTATAATCTTACTACTTTGTTGTAGTGCTATATATTTTTAATGTGACACATAATTGTAAAAACTTTGATGTACAAAGAGTCATCCCTGGAATCTTCCGCTTCAGGCTCGGTCCCCTCCTCAATCACAATACAGGATGGTTTTCAGATAGTAGGAACGCGTTTGCTGTGACGGATCTCATCGAGTGTGGGCCTTGATCTACTATAACTCCTTTGAAGAGGGGTGATTCTTTACAGCTGGGGCCATAAACTACATCTGCAGGGCTAGCTGATAGCCTAGGACCGGCCTGGACAATCGGACACAGAGGAAAAGGAGTGTCAGAGGGTGCGGTAGTGAATAGGGCGAAAGGGAGGTGTCGGGCGGGCACAGGGTGTGATTCTCAGGGAAGAGCAGCGCAGATGGGGGGAGGTTTATTACCTATGCATAAGACAGAGAACGAGGGTGACCAGTGCCTGGGGGAGATGCTTGCGAGGGTGGGGAGCCATGCTAAGGATCGACAGCGTGCAGAGAGTGGGTCTGGTCAAGGCATCTAAAATGACTGCCGTGCACGACAAAAGTGTGGCATTTGAAAAAAGGCAAGATGGCGCAGACAATGTTTTTCAACACTTCCTGATTTCCTTCGAATCGAACGTTAACAGACGTTGGGGCATATTACCAAAGTTAAGCGATATTTATCCCTAACGATGCTTAGCAACGTATTTTTTACCGCTAAGCATCGTCAGAAATTATCGCAGATAAACCTTGCTATTATCAAGGTTTATCGCAAATGCCATAAAAAAGCGACCGCAATGCATTAATATCGCTGAAAACTCAGCGATATTCATGCATTACCGAGCTAATGCTCTTAGCCATGTTATCCACCTCCCATTGGATAACATGGCTAAGAACTGCTCAGGGCAGGTGGTAGCTTTTGGAGATATTCGCGCTTAGCGCGAATATCTCCAAAAGTTGGTAATAGGAGATAGCGATGTTAGCGACTGTTTCCAGTCGCTAACATCTTGGCATGCCCACTTTGCATGTCATTAGTGATAAATATCACTGACATGCAAAGTGGGGCCCAAGATGGTCACTATCTCCTACTAGCGGTCGCTAACTGGTGTTAGCAACAGCTAGGTAATACAGAGATAATTTTATCTCCGCGAAGCGGAGCGCTGTTACAGATATATATCTTTTTTTGAACGTTAATTTCTCAAAATCCACTGAAGCACATATATTGAGACCTAGCAAAGGCACATCGAGCTACCAGTCCCTACAATTTTGCCAAGTTTCGTGCAAATCCATTCAGCCGTTCGATTATTATTATTATTTATTTTTTTTGCCCCGCGGGGCCCTTTTAAAACCTCCACATCAAACCTAGGGGGTCAGGGAGGATCTACTATGCCCCCTTATGGTCATTTGCCCCTTCGCTTTGGCCTCCTCTTGTCTCTCGATCCTACCGAGAGACAAGATGGCGGCCGCTACGGACTGTTTGGAATGTTTACAGACGCCGGAGAACCAATCAGCTTCGCAAAGCTCCGTTACGCGAAAAGTACGCGAAGCGGAGCGCTGTTACAGATATATATCTTTTTTTGAACGTTAATTTCTCAAAATCCACTGGAGCACATATATTGAGACCTAGCAAAGGCACATCGGGCTACCAGTCCCTACAATTTTGCCAAGTTTCGTGCAAATCCATTCAGCCGTTCGATTATTATTATTTTTATTTTTTTTGCCCCGCGGGGCCCTTTTAAAACTTCCACATCAAACCTAGAGGGTCAGGGAGGATCTACTATGCCCCCTTATGGTCATTTGCCCCTTCGCTTTGGCCTCCTCTTATCTCTCGATCCTACCGAGAGACAAGATGGCGGCCGCTACGGACTGTTTGGAATGTTTACAGACGCCGGAGAACCAATCAACTTCGCTTCACAAAGCTCCGTAACGCGTAAAGTCCGCGAACCGGAGCGCTGCCTGGTCCGCTGTTACAGATATATATCTTTTTTTGAACATTAATTTCTCAAAATCCACTGGAGCACATATATTGAGACCTAGCAAAGGCACATCGGGCTACCAGTCCCTACAATTTTGCCAAGTTTCGTGCAAATCCATTCAGCCGTTCGGGCTAAAAGTGAGGCCAACCGCCCCATGGAAAACTCAATGTTAAAAACACGTTTTGGGACCCCCCTTTTTTCTCGGCCCCCCCTTGACGAACCCCCCAAATTTTCAGGGGCTGCTCAGAAACAAAATGTTCCATTTTCCTGAAAATTTCAGCCAATTCCGTCCACAAACGCCAAAGTTATTAGACATAGAATTTTCAAAAATCCCATAGAGAAAAAATCCTAACTATATATACCTACTGGCGACCGCCAGTAGGTAATATATATATATATACACACATATATATATATATATATATATATATATATATATATTCACAGAAAAAACCATAGGTTATAGACCATATATAGTTAGGAATTAGCATTTACAAAACCTTGAAAATTCACTGAAAAAACCATAGGTTATAGACCATATATAGTTAGGAAATAGCATTTAGAAAACCTTATTTTACTCACACAAAACCATTGAAATTCCATATATAGTTAGTTGCACTAACTATATATCGCGCACCTGCAATCCACTGCTGATGATGTCACATATTACATCATTCATGACATGGTCAGTGACATCACTGATGACATCACTGATGACATCTCAAATGACATCACTGATGACATCACTGATGACATCTCATTTGACATTACTGATCACATCACTGATGACATCATTCATGTGATGATACAATGAACCTCTTCAGACTCTAATATAACCTTAGATACACTCAGTGTAAACAGACACTCACAGACTGTCACTCATCCATGGAGTTACTCACACACCTAGTCAGTCTTGCAAAGAATCAATCACACCTCGATTTCCTCAACTATATAGTTATACACACCTTACTTATTGGAACATATAATAACACATATTTACTCTGTTATACAATCCCTGATACAAGTTCACAATAATCCATACAGCCACTCACACATTCACTGGCTCTTATGCACAGTTATTTATATATGTCAACTATCACATGTACTGTGTTTTACATATGTACTTACTTTGACATGTAGCACTGAGATATCCATTCACTCACCAATACACTCATGCACACAGTCAACCGCCCATACAGATGTTTCCACATGCACTTTTGAACCCATACATCTAGTGAATCAACTGCTCACACATCTATGCACAGAGTCATACACCTCCCAGACACCCACACACACACTCAGTCTCCCATACAAATACTTGGGCAACTAATCAATAACCCATATAGTTAGTCATATAGCTAATGATCAACACATGCATCAGATTACAAAACAACAGACACAATGATGCACAATTTAAAACAGTTTAGTCACTAACCCATGCACTCAGTGAGACACATTTAATCACTCACTTATACAGTCAGTCATGCACCTACTAAATCCTTCATCCAGACACTTATACATCCACTAATTCTTCAATATGTAAGACATATTTTAACTTTACAGAAGCATACAGTCACTGGATGTTGTCATCAGTGATGTCATCAGTGATGTCATTTGAGATGTCATCAGTGATGTCATCAGTGATGTCACTGACCATGTCATGAATGATGTAATATGTGACATCATCAGCAGTGGATTGCAGGTGCGCGATATATAGTTAGTGCAACTAACTATATATGGAATTTCAATGGTTTTGTGTGAGTAAAATAAGGTTTTCTAAATGCTATTTCCTAACTATATATGGTCTATAACCTATGGTTTTTTCAGTGAATTTTCAAGGTTTTGTAAATGCTAATTCCTAACTATATATGGTCTATAACCTATGGTTTTTTCTGTGAATTTCATTGGTTTTTTAACAGCTAATATCTGTAGCTGTAAAATGTATTCTTCTTTAAATCCAAAAATATATTTTATATGTTTATGAATAATTTTTTTTAAAAATATTTTTTTTTCTTCGTTCCCGCTTCGCGAATCGGGAAGCTTCCCGTTAGCTGACCTTGATGCCGCGAAATAGACCGCGAGCCGGTAAACGTTTCTTTACCGCAAGTGCCGCGTTAGAAAACAACATCGTGACGCCTCCCGTCCGCATGACGTTCCACGTTGTCGCTTGATACGTCATATGACGTGCTACGTTAGCAAACTGGTACGCGAAGCGAGTGCCAAAGCGCAGGTTTCTGGAAGCAAACCGGGAGGCCCTGCAAAGCGCTTAACGTAAACACAGCAAGTCATGTGACTTGGTAATAACACTTTTCATTGGTTCATTTCACTTTTGGTTTCCTAATGATGTAAGACTAGGTCATATAATCTAAAATGAACACTTTTGATTGGTTGAGAACTCTTGTTTTTCCCAAATGATGAAAATCCCTCCTTCTTTCCTCACTCTGACTTTCATCATTGTGAGAGAAAGACCCTTTGTGATCACTGAGCAATGGCTTCTTTAGTAGCTTCAGCTGGTGCTTCCCCACCACCTCCACCACATCCAAGGAAGAGTGGACCACCTGCTCAAGTTGTAATTCAACAAGAAGAAGAAGAAGAGGAACAGGAGGACGAGCACGAAGAGAGGCAGTTTTTGCCTGAGCAGCCCAAGACGTCTCACCGGAAAGAAAACTTCATTTGGCAATTTTTTAAAATTCCCAAAGGTCAGAAAAAAGTAAATGCAAGATACGTAACTTGCCTTATATGTCAAGATAGACTGTCCAGAGGGACCGACAAAAAATACAGTTTCGGAAACTACACAATGCATCGCCATATGACTAGGTGGCATCCTAACAACTACAGTGCTGCACAGTTTCGGAACGACCTAGATAATCTCCCTATTATGGCCAGAAGATCTGTTGTACCGGAAGTAACGGGACCAGAGGGCAGGGAGATGGTGCCAAATATACAAATGAGATTTGGTGAAGTAAAACACACCTGCGTATTTTGCGATGGATTCATTTCCTACGGAGAAAGAAGCATCACTCTGATCAACAGAGCTATTGACTATCATATGCAAGTTTGTCCGAAACGCCCAAAATAATAAATACTTCTTTTTTTTGTTTTGTTGCTCCTGTTGAGCCCTTTACAATGAATCGTTTTCATTGCCCCCTCCAAGAAAAACCCAAAAAAATATAAAACTGTTCCGAAAAATTCAAAAACAGTAAAAAAATGTTCAGAAAAATAAAAAAAAAAGTTCTTTTCAGAACTACCTCCCCGTTATTAAAAAATTGGTACAATATTTGGAACTGTGCCAACCTCTATTTCTCTTAGTTCGCTTCCTAGTTCGCTCGCTGGTACGCGAACTGGAAGCGAACCAAAAACAGTAAGTATAAGGGAAGGAAACACACACTTATGTTAAAAGAAAGACAGCTATAGGGGAGTAAACTAGAGATACTATTACCCATAATCCACTACTGATGATGTCACATATTACATCATTCATGACATGCTCAGTGACATCATCAGCAGAGGATTGCGGGTTTTTTGGCAACATGCCTTATCCATGGTTTAATAACGCTGCCTTTTGCTTTATATAAGTTTTCAAATTGTATGAAATATATACCAATAGGTCTTTATGAACCTTTAGGTAGTGCTTTTGTTCATGAGGTCTGGTCGCTTCCATACACATACAGATGTTTCAAAGATGATCAAGAAGTTTATCTGAATGGAGAGGAATGCACTGAGACGCCAGATCATTCACTAATGTGTAGGCACATACAGTTACACGATTCATGCAACAAACACCGACCAAATATGGCTTGCGTGTTGCAAGGCACGCCAGTTCCTGCTATCATCCCCACGTTCAAGTTGTTGGAAAATGGTAGTTATTTGATGCTCAATAATGAAGATTGTTCTGAGTTAATTAAAAAGTATTCCTTTTATCGTAACAGTAAGTGAACGGGTTATTTGCTGCAGAAATGTTCTATTTCCTCCCACACATGAACATAGGGAGTTTTCAATCTGGCCACAAATACCAACCTTGGGACACGTTTCAACGGCATGACAAGAATAAGAGCTCTTTTGTCTCAGAGAGAGGTGGCCTTGAGTTCGGCCCGTGAAACTTTCGTACTTCACATAGCGAACACCCGTACACAGGTTTGCCTTTCAATTTCAGCAACATGTTTCCGACTATCTTTAACGCATCCTCCACAAAATCCCTGGCACACTTTTTTAAAGTTGTTACCAGTGGTCTCGTGACTTCATTTGAGAAAATCTTTGGAGTCATCCCTGCTCCCTTTCATTCCATTTTCTCCACTCTGGTTTGTGGATTGCATTTTTACTTGCATTACCAGCGGACGCTCTTGTGCTTTTTTACATTTTTAAATATGGATGTCCCTCCTATGCAACCTCCGACCCTGCAGCTGCTGACACTGTTCCGCAATCGCATGCTAGAATATTATGGCACAATGCCGTTGGCGATATTAAGCACGGCATATGGATTATCTTTTCGGTTCTCCTACTTCACCTGTGTCCAGCCTGTATTTCACTGCCTGACCTGTGATTTCGATTGGGCCATTGATTTGTGTCTCTGCGGACCGGTTTCTCCTGACGTCGACTTTAATCAGCTGATGACTCCTATCATTACTCACGAGTTGATTTGTCCTGGCGAAAGGATTATGGCTGTGGCATTGATGCATGGACTACTTGGTCCCTGGAATTTACTGGCGGCAGCACAGTCTTTCTTGGAACACAGCTTTCTTGAAAACCCACCGAGCTGTCCTCTGATGGTGATAGAGGATCCGGTGCTGGGAGAGCACGTATGTTCTTTTCCGCTTTTAAATTGGATGGCTGAACTGTTTTCGGATGAAGACGGTGACTTCCTATTGGAGGCTGTTGCAGCTTATTTTGCATACACAGTTATGTCATAGACCTTTTTCATGTTTGATATGCTGAGTACTAGCATTTCATTGACAATTCATTGACTTATTTGTCAAGTTTTTATTATTTACCTTGCCTATTGGCTTAAGACTCGATAAAGTACTTGGCTGTTTTATTTTTCTTTAGCATTGAATTTTCCTAGTTTTTAATGCTTTACCTTGCGGACCGTCCACATATAAACTTGCAATCTGCTCTCATGAGATGGCACTTCTATTATCTTATTCAGTTCGTTTCCGGATCATGAGGAGGTGTCATCTAGGTCCTGGATATCTTTACACCGTGTTAAGTTAGCATGGGCTCATTACCGGTTTAAACGCCATTTTTCCTTTTTTGCAACTTCTGCACACGACACTTAGTTGTTGCTTTAGCTTTCCACCTAGTAGTTCATCGTGGTTTACATGAGAATAATATGTTATTGGTCTACTATCTGCTTTACTTGTTAAACTATATCTGTACAGCGAGTGCTAAAGTTTCAAGAACAACACGATACAGAATTGTTATGAGGTCTGATCTCCACGACTTCATACTCATAACATAAGTGCAACTTCTGCCAATTCTGGGCATGAGGCGGGTTTTATATTGCTTTGCCGAACACACATACACAACAGTTGATGCGGTTCACATGAAGAGAGAGCTGGTGTATGCTGATGTGATTCCTTCAAATCTAAGACACTAAAGTATGGACACGCCCTAAACCAACACAAAGAGACCTTCTTAGCAAATAATATAATATGTGTATTAGGGAGGGTGAGATATAAGCAGCCGCGGGCCGTGGAGGGAGTTACGATGGGGCAGGGAGGCGGGGAGGGGGAGAAGCAGGGTGGAGCCCTCTCTACCTTGCCCCTCCCCCTCCCCGCCTCCCTGCCCCACCGTAACTCCCTCCACGGCCCGCGGATGCTTATAAGTGTTGCTAACTCTTATTCATTTACAGCATGTTAACATACTATCACCATTCGCTTTTTATGTACTAGTAACTATGCTGGTAATTTTGCTACTGATAATATGTGTACTTTTATTATCTAAGGTACTACGCCTGAGAAGACGGCATTAGTAAATAAACATTTCAAATACACATGTGTTCTTCTTAACTCCATGTTCTGGTTTCTAAGAAATATATAACGACCGACTGTTCATGAGTTCCACGTATCCTGAGGTACTATAAGTTCATATTCTGGATTGTCTAAACATTGAGAGTTTGTTATATCCAATGTGACACTGTACCTAGCTTGCTAAATAGTTTTTGATTACTAACGTGAGTTTTGGGACACCCTAATTCGCCGAGGTTCCAATCCTCTGTCCACAGTTCTGTGTGAGAACAGAAACCCTGCGACAGGGGCACCCCCGACCCTTGCTGGAGCTTCATCACACTTGCGATACAACTCCAGCAATGCGCCACTTTTACGGCACAGATACATCACGCATCTGTGCTGTTTTTGCCCCATGATGCGCCGCATTGTAAATGCAGCACACCATAGGTGACGGAACAGCGGCACAGAATGACTAACACATCCCTGGTGATGCGCCAGTCATCATAAATCTATCCCTATGCTTCTTATCTTGTTAGAGATGAACCGCCATATGTATCATAAAAGTTATTTGCATTTCCTAAATAGCGAACTTTAAGGAATAAATAGCGATTCTTTACCATTCCTAGTTTGCGATGAGCTATTTGCTAATTAGCCGAATGTAGCCCAATGAAGCCCAATGTAGCCCAATGTAGCCCAAAGATGGCCGCCAGACACACAAAAAAACAAATGTAGCCCAAATATCAGCCAGATGTAGCCCAACTATAGCCCAGTGACAGAATGACCAATCAGCTTCGCAAACCTCCGTTACGCGAAGCGGAGCGCTGTTACAGATATATATCTTTTTTTGAACGTTAATTTCTCAAAATCCACTGGAGCACATATATTGAGACCTAGCAAAGGCACATCGGGCTACCAGTCCCTAATATTTTGCCAAGTTTCGTGCAAATCCATTCAGCCGTTCAATTATTATTTTTATTATTTTTTTTTGCCCCGCGGGGCCCTTTTAAAACCTCCACATCAAACCTAGGGGGTCAGCGAGGATCTACTATGCCCCCTTATAGTTATTTCCCCCTTTGTTTTGACCTCCTCTTGTCTCTCGATCCTACCGAGAGACAAGATGGCGGCCGCTACGGACTGTTTGGAATGTTGACAGACGCCGGAGAACCAATCAGCTTCGCTTCACAAAGCTCCGTTGCGCGAAAAGTCCGCGAACCAGAGCGCTAACCGGTCCGCTGTTACAGATATATATCTTTTTTTAAACGTTAATTTCTCAAAATCCACTGGAGCACATATATTGAGACCTACAAAAGGCACATCGGGCTACCAGTCCCTACAATTTTGCCAAGTTTCGTGCAAATCCATTCAGCCGTTCGGGCTAAAAGTGAGGCCAACCGCCCTATGGAAAACTCAATGTTAAAAACACGTTTTGGGACCCCCCTTTTTTCTCGGCCCCCACTGGACGAACCCCCCCCAAATTTTCAAGGGCTGCTCAGAAACAAAATGTGCCATTTTCCTGAAAATTTCAGCCGATTCCGTCCACAAACGCCAAAGTTATTAGACATAGAATTTTCAAAAAACCCATAGAGAAAAAATCCTAACTATATATACCTACTGGCGACCGCCAGTAGGTAATATATATATATATATATATATATATATTTCATACTCGTTACCCTCTCAACGACGCGCCCGCAATCCAGAGCCATCACACAAGAGGAAAAACGGAAGACCCAGATGCAAGTGAGTTCTTTTATTGCTTAGTACGCCACGGCAGCATAACGTTTCAGCCTACACAGAGGCCTTGGTCACATGGCGCACTGAGAGAGTTACGTGAATTTAAAGTGCTCGTGCATTCAACTATCTACAATTTGATTGGCTAGATGTTCTTTTCATGGGGGAGTGCCCATTAAGCCATAACCAGCATAATGCATTTACTGTTGGAATACAGGTTTAACTTTATGCCAACTATTTCATTAATAAATGTTTAAATACATTTTCATATCCGACACACCGTGCAAATATTTACAAAATAGAAATAAACTCTAATATCATTAAAAAATTATATACAGAGCATTTCATATATTTACAACTATTTACATGGTATTCAAGTAATAATTACTTTTCCAAATAAATTAACGTGTGCAATTTAATATTTCCATTGATCGGATACATGTGCAAAATACGCTATTTACTATTCTATTGGCTGGTGCTAACCTGACAAATGGAAACCAATTGGTTAAATTTGAATAATGTCATTTCCACATATTAATGATAGCACCAAACATAGCCCCCAGAAATTGTAAGATTAGAATGCATTTTTAAACAAAGTGATTAAAAACGAATAGTTTTGCTGATTTAGTTTTTTGCTTTATATCTACAACCGTCTGCACCTCCTGATATGGAACAAAGTTTTTAACAAATGTGGACCAAACAACTAAGTTCTTTCTTTCATATGTGTTTGTCTTGGCCAGCTACCGTTAAACTTACAAAGGACATAATCAAAAGAACCATTATCCAGATAAAAAAGATGGGAGATGGAAAGTTGGGGAGAAACCAACTGATCTGAATCCTAAAGGCACGTGTAAATATCCTCAGTGGAGTTGAGACCATTAGGAGCCTTGCTATCCATTTCTAGGATATATCTAGTCTCTAGTGCTCTTAGGATACCTTCTCTATTACCACCTCTCCTGAGTGGGCCAACAGAGTCTATGGCATAGTATCTAAGGAGTCCACTTTCATTATTGTGGAACTCCCTAAAATGCCTAGCCACTGGATATGCGGTGTCATTGGTGTTTGTAGCCCTAATGTGCTGGAGTACCCGTTTGTGCACCTGCAATTTGGTACTACCAATATATTGCAGACCACACGGGCACTCCAGCACATAGACCACATATTCTGTCTTACATGTCAACTGTTTGTTGATTTTACATGGCACTGTGGAGAATGCTGTTAGGTACTCAGTTTTATTGAGCCCCTGCGAGCATGCCTTACAGCTGGAGCACTTTTTAAAGCCCCGACTTGCTGCTAGCCAATTTTTTGGTGGAATTACCTCCGGACTTGATTTAACTAAGGCATCCTGTAATGAGTATGCTTTTCGGAAGGTAATGATTGGCTTGCTAGGCATATGTTCTCCTATTACTGGATCTAGTTTAACCAGATTCCAGTGATGGTTGATTATTTTACGTAGTGCCGTATGTTGACTATTGTACGTCCAGATAAGTCTGACTGGTTGGTTGACCTCAGATTTTCTAGCCCTGTGTATCTTCTTGTGGATCAGTGCATTGCTGCGGGACAGGCCATTTGCTTTCCTTATAGCTGTATCGATAAGGTTTTCTGCATAGCCCCTAGCCAGGAACCTTCGTTTACTGGCTGCCTGTGCTGTTTTACAATGAATATCTGTACTGCACACCCGCCGAATTCTAAGCATCTCCCCATAGGGGATGCTCCGAATTAGATGCGGTGGATGGTGGCTTCCTGCATGCAGGATAGTATTTCCAGCAGTCGGCTTTCTGAAAAGTTTTGTTTCAAGCCTGTCCTGACTGACCTCCAAGGTTATATCCAGAAAATGGGCTTCCTTTTGACTGATATGCGATGTGAAAGACAAATTGAACTCATTAGTGTTCAAGGCAACAATGAATTTTTCAGCCTCTTCCTGGGTCCCCCGCCAGATCATCAAAATATCATCGATGTATCTGTACCATCGTATGATATTGCGGGTGCACATTTCCTGGTGAATACCATTGAGGACCTGTCTCTCCCAGTATCCCATATGGAGACAGGCATAACTGGGAGAGAAACAGGCCCCCATGGCAACGCCCCTGACCTGCTGATAATATTTATTCAGAAACATGAAATAATTGTGATGTAAACAAAAACTGATCATGGTGAGCAACATTTTGTTATGTTCGACCAATTCTATTGGCCGTTTCCCAAAAAAGAACTCAACAGCCCTTAGCCCATCTGCATGCACAATACTGGTATAGAGTGATGACACATCAAGAGTAATCAACCAATAGTCACTACGCCATTGCAGTTCATCCAGTTTTCTTAGGAGGTCACTAGAATCTTTAACATAAGATGGAAGTGCCAACACATGTTCTTGAAGAAATAAATCAATGTACGCAGTGGCTTTTTCTAACAACCCCCCACACGCCGAAATAATTGGTCTTCCCGGCGGCTTGGCTGTATCCTTATGCACCTTAGGGATTAGGTATATATATATATATGACAGTACACTCCCCCGAAGAAAGAGAAGAGGCCACAGTAGGAGAGTTCGTGGAGGTACTTTATTTCTACAACCCTCCAGAAACGGCGACTGCATTTCGGCTTTCTAAGCCTTCCTCAGCACCAGCAGTAGAACAGGTATGAGTCACATGTTCATCTTTTTAAGTGTCCCGCCACAATCTGTTTGGTTGTAATCCGCTCCGCCCCCAAGCCAGTGCTTTGGCTCACCTGCTGCAAATCGCCCTGTGTCCGCGAACTGCAAGTTCCAGAATACTGTTCTTCCATCCAGGTAGGTATAGCCAGGGACGAAATCAATGAGCGGAATGCGGGGCATAAGATGTCAACTGAGACCAATATCCTGCATGATGTGGTACTTGAAATGCGGTGCCCTCTCGAGTGCCCAACCGCATCAACCCCCAGTTCAGGTGTCACTTCGGCGGGGGCAGAAACGGACGTCCATTCCGCCCAGCATGGTGTACAGTGACTCAACACCGCTTTGTCTCCTCCTGAATCCGGTGGTGGGCTCTGGCTTGTCCAAACCCTTGAACAATGTAGAAAATCCGCCACAGCAGAAAAGCCGATAGAGCCAGGCCAACTTGACGATGCGGGGGCCTCTGAAGCGCATCACTGGCCACCACGCTAAAGCATGACAGTACACTCCCCCGGAGAAAGAGAAAAGGCCACAGTAGGAGAGTTGATGGAGGCACTTTATTTCTAAAACCCTGCAGATACGGCGAATGCATTTCAGCTTTCTAAGCCTTCCTCAGCGCCAGCAGTAGAACAGGTAGGAGTCACATGTTCATCCTATATATATATATCACTGAAAAAAACATAGGTTTCAGGGACATCATAGTTAGTTGGGCATTTCACCCATATAAAACCATAGAAAATCCGCTGTTATAGTTAGTTGAGCTAACTATAACTCGCGCTCCCGCAATGCACTGCTGATGACATCACATATTACATCGTTCATGACATGGTCAGTGACATCACTGATGACATCTCAAATGACATCACTGATGAGTGAAATATCCAACTAACTATAACGTCCCTTAAACCTATTGTTTTTTCAATGAATTTTAAAGGTTTTTAAATGCTAATTTGTAACTATAACGTCCCTCAAACCTATGTTTTTTCAGTGAATTTCAAAGGTTTTTTAAATGATAATTTGTAACTATAAAGACCCTGAAACCTATTTTTTTCAGTGAATTTCAAAGTTTTTTTTTAATTCTAATTTGGAATTACAATGTTTATTAAACCTATGTTTTTTTCAGTGATTTTAAATTATCACTTTATTGTCAACCTAATAAAAACAGGCAATATCTCCAGTTTTCCAGCAATAGCTTCTACAAAATCGAATTTGTCACAAATAAAAACAACAACTAGTGGTGATAATATACAAAGTAGACGTCCACGTACAAAAATTACCACAAAAGCACCAGTACCCAATATTTTCAAGGAACAGCCAAATCTGGGGTGCAATCCAAAAACAGGGAATAAGCCACATTTGCAGTAGGAATCTAACATCTGCATTTACTGGTGTAAGCATACCTGAAGCGCAACATTTGTCATAGAGGGATGTATGATGTTACAGCCCAAGTCTATCAATATTTGGAGAAATATTTTTAAACGAAAAGATTAATTTTTAATCATTTTTTCTCTCTTTGGTTTTAATAATGTATCATGGAATTGTCATTCATAATTAATGTATCAAATATTCTATTGTATACATCATATACACACAGTGATATTTACTAACCCTTTTTTAAAAAAAATCGAGATTAAAAAATATGTTTTTGATATCATAACAGTCTATTGTACTAATTGTTGTTTTATTCCTTGTTTATTTATCATATGTTGTTCACAAAATGTGTTGCGATTTAGCCAGTTTCTTGTAGCCAAAGTCTGCCTGGGTGTATACTTTCTCAAAAAACTATTGTTTCCCTGACCCAGGAGTCGATCCTTAACAGGGGGTCCCTGATACTTACCCATGATGTTACAACGCATGCATTTACAACACATTCACTTACAACACAGTTTTTACATCGCAACATCCACTACAACCCATTCTATTACATCGCATGACACTACATCGCATTTTCGAAAAACATGACACAAAGCAACATTAAAAAAACACAATTTGCTTCCAAATCTTCTCCATAGAGTATACAAGTCTCTATCTATATTAAATGAATCATTACTCACCTTTACAAATGCTTTGGGAGATTGAGAACAGTGTCAGACACACACACCAATATTTCTTTAGCAGAGCAAAAGGTATGCACTCCAGGCACTGCAACCATGAATGGCACAGAGAACCTCTAATTCTACACACATATTCCTCATGGTAACCAATCAAAACTCTTCCCTCTCTATTTTCAAACCAACACCCTTCCCCCCTCAGCCCTTTCTACCTGTTACCATAGCAACTCCCTCCTCACTGAGCTCTCAGGTTTAAAAGTTTATTCTACAATGTTGCAATTGAACTTAGCAAGGATGTTTGACCTCTCAATACACCAGCTTATCCAGTGCAATGTTTCTTTAAATGACTTTTTCTTAACCATTCAAATTGCTTCTTTCACAAAACAGAACCATGCACCCTAACTTTCAGTTTTCAACTATCTGAATCCACCAATCATTGCTTCTGATTCAAGAGCACTGAAACTCAACAGTTTTTTTTTGCAAACTCCTACTGTTCCAACTGCCATTTCATTCCCACACTTCATCTGACTGCACCAGAACCTCCTCTTACCATGTATTCTGTCTGGATTATTGGACATAGCTACATCCACTGGGCTCAAAGGTATGCAGCTACCAGAAATTTTCACAACCTTGATTTACCAAATGTGAACATCAAATGGATTGGCCAGAGAGGATTGAAATGTCAACAATTGATACCATTGGTAAAAACCTTTTTGCATCTGCCACACCCTCACCTCATAATTCTGCACTGTGGTGGAAATGACTTAGGCACTTTCACTGGGGTAGGTCTGGAAATGCTTTTAAAGGACACCTTTGCGCAATTTATGGCACTTTTTCCTCAAACTGCCTTAGTATTTTCCAATATATGCCAAAGACAGAAATGGAAGTGGTCCTCCCAATTTTGTCCACAATTTGAGAAAGCACGGAAACATGTGAATAAATCTGTTTCTGCTTACATGAGAGACTATGGAATGGGTTCAATATACAACAATAACTTGCGTTACAACATGCAAGATATCTACAGAGGAGATGGTGTGCACCTCTAAGATGAGGGGAATAGAGTATTCCTCCTAAATTTAAGACTGGGCATTGGAACCTACTTGTAGGTACCTAAATAAGCCACAGAACCCAAAAGCTCTTTTCAGGGCTACCCTACCTCTGATCACTCCAAATGATTATTTTACTCTAACTTTTTTCACTGTTTTTCACCAAAGTACGCTCCCCGGTACGCGTACCGGGCGCTCCCCCCGTGAATTTTTTTAAAAAAAATTGTTTTTATTGGGCCTATATGGGCCTCCAAAGCCCCCCTCAGAAAACCTAGGGGGACAGGGGGTGTCTACCGTGTCCCCTTTTATCCATTCCCAACGTTGTTTGTCCTCCATCTTGTGTCTCAAATCTACCGAAACACAAGATGGAGGACTCCCGTAGCGCTGCCGGTACGCGTACCGGGGCGTGCACCGGTAAGCGCCCTTAAAACTTTTTGAAAGTCAATTTACTTAAAAACCACTGGAGAGACTTTCACCATATATAGAATAGGCCCTACTACATAGCAGCCCCTACCATTTTCCAAATTTGGTGGAATTCCACTGAGCCATTTGGGCTATAGCCCTGTCTAAATATCCTGAGATACATTACATGACTAAAACACATATGAAAGTGTTAGAATTTGCAACCAATGACAATGTTACTTTCATTTTGTAATTTTATGTGCTGACATTTCATTGGTTATGAACATCAATATATATGAAAAATGAGAGGGAAACACGGCCATTTTGAGTACTACTACCTGAGGTACATTTATAAAGGGTTTCCTCTGAAAACATCAACTCCTTTCTGAAAGGTAATTTGTTAATTTGTAAGGGGAACTATGTTCTGCACTTTAAGTTAAATTGGAAAAACGTTTTCTGATAGTTTTTTACTGTCCCTCTGTTATAGTTATAGATTCAGATAGGCTTCTCTGTTGTAGTTATGGATTGATTTAGGCTTCTCTAGTATAATTATGAATTTACTTAGGCTTCTTCACAGGCACCTTTTTTATATTTCTACTTCCTGCCTGATAACATACACTGCCCAAAGATAACTTCACTGGTAAAAACTCAGAAGTACCTGTCTGAACTTAAACCCAACAGTGCCCTAACTCTACTAAAATAGTTATTTTTTATGCAATTTACAGCCAAAAAATGGAAGGTAAAGAGGAGACCAATACAATTTCTTTTGAAATTATGCATAACAACATTCTTAACGAAGACTTTGATTTCATGGATGAGTCTGGGGATCTAGAACTAATAAACTGTCTTGAAGCAATGGAATCATGCAAAGAAATTGTGGAGGAGATTCCAGATAATCTGATGTTAGAAGTTTTAATAGAGTATGAAAAATCTCAACAATACATTTTTATTTAATAATTAAAAATTGTTTCAGACATTATTCATTTTTATATGTAATTCTTATGTAATTCTTGAAGTCGTACCAAAAAGATTATATTATAAAGTGAGACTTATACTATACTGTGCAATTTTTTGGAGTTACATAGTAAGTTTGCTCATAGTTACTTCCTTTCTCCCACTATATTATCCCCAAAGTGTATTTGACATCTGTTTTTCATCTCCTGCCTCCTTTCTCTCACTGTCGGTCTCTAATGCACGATATCACCGCTACTTTTCTGTAGATTTAGAAGAGATTAAATGTAATACTGGAAAACATCATAAGGGAGAAGGATAGACTACCTATGATCCCCTAGACCTTCTCAGGGTGTGCTTAAAGGATCTGTTTCTACTTTCCTGACAGACTATGCTATGGATTCCATATACCACAATAACTTGCGTAACAACATGCAAATTATCTACAAAGGAGACGGTCTACATTGAATTTAAAACTCTGCATTGGTACCTACAACAATTCTATTCACAGCTACCCTACCTCTAAGCACTTTCAATTATTATTTTACTGTTTCACTGGGTTTTCCCTTCGTACGCTCCCTGGTACACTCCCCGGTGCACGTACCAGGCGCTCCCCCCGCGGGGACCTTTTATGGCCCCCACATCAAACCTAGGGGGTCAGGAGGGGTCTACCCTGCCCCCTTATGGTCATTTCCCCCTTTGTTTTTGCCACCTCTTGTGTCTCGATCCTACCGAGACACAAGATGGCGCCGCTCCGGACTGTTTGGAATGTTGACAGACACCCGAGAGCCAATCAGCTTTCCGCGCGCGAACTCGCGTTACGCGCCGGGTGCGCTCCCCGGTGCGCGTACCGGGGCACGCTTATAGATATATATTTTTTTTAACCTAAATTACTCAAAATCCTCTGGGGCACATATCTTGAGACATAGCAAAGGCACATCGGGCTACCAGTCCCTACAATTTTGCCAAGTTTCGTGGGAATCCATTCAGCCGTTCGGGCTAAAAGTGAGTCCAACCGCCCTATGGAAATTAACATGGGGAAAACATGTTTTGGGACCCCCCTTTTATCTCGGCCCCCGCTTAACGAATCCCCCCCAAATTTTCAGGGAAGGAGCGTAGCGGAGCTGGCCACCTAATTTGAGAAATTCGCGAAAATGTGTCCACCGGCGCCAAAGTTATTCCCAATAGAATGTTGCGGATTTCCAATGGAAACTATAACTACCTACTGGCAAGCGCCAGTAGGTGATATATATATATATATATATATATATATATATATTACCTACTGGCGGTCGCCAGTAGGTATACATAGTTAGGATTTTTTCTCTATGGGATTTTTGAAAATTCTATGTCTAATAACTTTGGCGTTTGTGGACGGAATTGGCTGAAATTTTCAGGAAAATGGCACATTTTGTTTCTGAGCAGCCCTTAAAAATTTGGGGGGGGTTCGTCAAGGGGGGGCCGAGAAAAAAGGGGGATCCCAAAACGTGTTTTTAACATTGAGTTTTCCATAGGGCGGTTGGCCTCACTTTTAGTCCGAACGGCTGAATGGATTTGCACGAAACTTGGCAAAATTGTAGGGACTGGTAGCCCGATGTGCCTTTTGTAGGTCTCAATATATGTGCTCCAGTGGATTTTGAGAAATTAACGTTTAAAAAAAGATATATATCCGTAACAGCGGACCTGGCAGCGTCCCAGGACGCGTACTTTTCGCGCAACGGAGCTTTGTGAAGCGACGCTGATTGGTTCTCCGGCGTCTGTCAACATTCCAAACAGTCCGTAGCGGCCGCCATCTTGTCTCTCGGTAGGATCGAGAGACAAGAGGAGGCCAAAGCGAAGGGGCAAATGACCATAAGGGGGCATAGTACATTGTCGCTCACCCCCTAGGTTTGATGTGGAGGTTTTAAAAGGGCCCCGCGGGGCAAAAAAAAATAAAAATAATAATAATCGAACAGCTGAATGGATTTGCACGAAACTTGGCAAAATTGTAGGGACTGGTAGCCCGATGTGCCTTTGCTAGATCTCAATATATGTGCTCCAGTGGATTTTGAGAAATTAACGTTCAAAAAAAGATATATATCTGTAACAGCGCACCGCTTCGCGTACTTTTCGCGTTACGGAGCTTTGCGAAGCGAAGCTGATTGGCTCTCCGGTGTCTGTAAACATTCCAAACAGTCCGTAGCGGCCGCCATCTTGTCTCTCGGTAGGATCGAACAGCTGAATGGATTTGCACGAAACTTGGCAAAATTGTAGGGACTGGTAGCCCGATGTGCCTTTGCTAGGTCTCAATATATGTGCTTCAGTGCATTTTGAGAAATTAACGTTCAGAAACAAGATATATATCTGTAACAGCGCTCCGCTTCGCGGAGATAAAATTATATGTGTATTACCTAGCTGTTGCTAACACCAGTTAGCGACGGCTAGTAGAATATAGCGACCATCTTGGGCCCCACTTTGCATGTGAGTGATATTTATCACTAATGACATGCAAAGTGGGCATGCCAAGATGTTAGCGACTGGAAACAGTCGCTAACATCGCTATCTCCTATTATCAACTTTTGGAAATATTCGAGATAAGCGCGAATATCTCCAAAAGCTACCACCTGCCCTGAGCAGTTCTTAGCCATGTTATCCAATGGGAGGTGGATAACATGGCTAAGAGCATTAGCTTGGTAATGCATGAATATCGCTGAGTTTTCAGCGATATTAATGCATTGCGGTCGTTTTTTATCGTATTTCCGATAAACCTTGATAATAGCAAGGTTTATCTGCGATAATTTCTGACGGTAAAAAAATCGTTGCTAAGCATCGTTAGGGATAAATATCGCTTAACTTTGGTAATATGCCCCAACGTCTGTTAACGTTCGATTCGAAGGAAATCAGGAAGTGTTGAAAAACATTGTCTGCGCCATCTTGTCTTTTTTCAAATGCCACACTTTTGTCGTGCACGGCAGCCATTTTAGATGCCTTGACCAGACCCACTCTGTGCACGCTGTCGATCCTTAGCATGGCTCCCCACCCTCGCAAGCATCTCCCCCAGGCAGTGGTCACCCCCGCTCTCTGTCTTATGCATGGGTAATAAACCTCCCCCCATCTGCGCTGCTCTTCCCTGAGAATCACACCCTGTGCCCGCCCGACACCTCCCTTTCGCCCTATTCACTACCGCACCCTCTGACACTCCTTTTCCTCTGTGTCCGATTGTCCAGGCTGGTCCTAGGGTATCAGCTAGCCCTGCAGATGTAGTTTATGGCCACAGCTGTAAAGAATCACCCCTTTTCAAAGGAGTTATAGTAGATCAAGGCCCACACTCGATGAGATCCGTCACAGCAGAAGCGTTGCTATTATCTGAAAACCATCCTGTATTGTGATTGGGGAGGGGACCGAGCCTGAAGCGGAAGATTCCAGGGATGACTCTTTGTACATCAAAGTTTTTACAATTATGTGTCACATTAAAAATATATAGCACTCCGACAAAGTAGTAAGATTATAAAACTTTAATAATTTATAAATATATACAAGAAAACAAAAATAGTAATAACATATAAAAAAATTTAGGGAAAAACAACGAAGTAGCGGTCGGCTGTGCGAATAGTCCCAACGCAGCACAACGTCCAGATTTCCGGCGTGGGGCGTCGCGGGGGGTGGGTCATCAGTAGCAAACTGTTGTGCGAATAGTTCCAAGGCAGCAGAACGCGCTGAAATCTAGATGACACGAAAGTGATGTCTAGTAAGTTGCCACCCAGCAAATAACGGCATGGGGCGTCGCGGGGGGTGGGTCATCAGTAGCAAACTGTTGCGCGAATAGTTCCAAGGCAGCAGAAGGATGGCACCAAGGTGATGTCCAGTAAGTTGCCGCACTGGTTTTGGTATCCTACAATGCTGCTCCGAATAACGGCGTGGGGCGCCCCGGGGGAGGCGGCGTGAACGGGCCTCTCCAGGTGGAGTGTCATCTGTTGTAGTGGGGCGCCCCTTTACCGTTTCAGTTGCCATTCCGTCCGTTTTTGGTCCACTGTGTCAAAAGCCGCAATTCAGCTGAGTTGCGCCCACTCTTGCGGTGCAGCGATAGGCGGCTGTCACAGGACTCTCAAAATGGCGGCAGGCTGTTTCCTTTTTGGGCCTGGTCCACTGAAATGGCCCTGGGACACCTTAGAAATCGGACGCTTGTCTGCTAGGTCTTGGACCCCATTCTCGAAAGCGTCCCCTCCGCCTTGAGAATTCATCAAAAGTTTTGGGGGCTCCGACTCCTGCAGGCTTCTGGTGGGGAGCGGCTGCCATGATTGCTCGCGGAATGACCACGACTGAGCTACGAGATGGTGGTGCTCTCATGCTGACGCCAGCTTCAGTCTGAAACATCCAGAAACAAGGTGGGGCTTTCATCGTTTGGGAAAAAAAAAAAGTTTTCATCCAATGAAAAGTGTTGTTTTTAGGTCACATGATCAAGCCTTCCATCATTAGGAAACCAAAAGTAAAATGAACCAATGAAAAGTTTTATAAACAAGTCACATGACCTGTTATGCGGCATAGGGTGTAAAATGCGGAGAAAATACGTTGGCACGTGAGGCGGCGTCAGTAGCGGACCGATGTGCGAATAGGCCGAAGGCAACACAACGCGCCAAGATCCGGATGGCACCGAGGTGGTGTCCAGCAAGTTGCAGCACTGGTGTGGCCATCCTACAATGCTGAAAGTCGGCGTGGAGCGCCCCGTTGGCCTGTGAGTTTGCGTCGGTAGCGGACCGATGTGCGAATAGGCCGAAGGCAGCACAACGCGCCAAGATCCGGATGGCACCGAGGTGGTGTCTAGTAAGTTGCCGCACTGGTGTGGCCATCCAACAATGCTGAAAGTCGGCGTGGGGCGCCCCGTTGGCCTGTGAGTTTGCGTCAGTAGCGGACCGATGTGCGAATAGGCCGAAGGCAGCACAACGCGCCAAGATCCGGATGGCACCGAGGTGGTGTCTAGTAAGTTGCCGCACTGGTGTGGCCATCCTACAATGCTGAAAGACGGCGTGGGGCGCCCCGTTGGACTGTGAGATGGCGTCAGTAGCGGACCGATGTGTGAATGGGGCCAAAGGCAGCGCAACAATATTTTCGGAATAGAAGACACCACTAGGCGCTGAGATGCCAAGATCCGGATGGCACCGAGGTGGTGTGTAGCAAGTTGCCGCACTGGTGTGGCCATCCTACAATGCTGAAAGTCGGCGTGGGGCGCCCCGTTGGCCTGTGAGTTTGCGTCAGTAGCGGACCGATGTGCGAATAGGCCGAAGGCAGCACAACGCGCCAAGATCCGGATGGCACCGAGGTGGTGTCTAGTAAGTTGTCGCACTTCTGTGGCCATCCTACAATGTTGAAAGTCGGCGTGGGGCGCCCCGTTGGCCTGTGAGATGGCGTCAGTAGCGGACCGATGTGCGAATGGGGCCAAAGGCAGCGCAACAATATTTTCTGATTTGAAGACACCACAAGGCGCTGAGATGCCAAGATCCGGATGGCACCGAGGTGGTGTCTAGCAAGTTGTGGCACTGGTGTGGCCATCGTACAATGGTAAAAGTCGGCGTGGGGCGCCCTGTTGGCCTGTGAGATGGTGTCAGTAGCGGACTGATGTGTGAATGGGGCCAAAGGCAGCGCAACAATATTTTCTACAATATTTTCGGAGTAGAAGACACCACAAGGCGCTGAGATGCCAAGATCCGGATGGCACCGAGGTGATGTCTAAGTTGCGGACCGATGTGCGAATGGGGCCAAAGGCAGCTCAACAATATTTTCTGAAGAGAATACACCACAAGGCGCTGAGATGCCAAGATCCGGATGGCACCGAGGTGATGTCTAAGTTGCGGACCGATGTGAGAATGGGGCCAAAGGTAGCGTAACAAGATTTTCTGTATGGAAGATACCACTAGGCGTTGAGATGCCAAGATTTGGATGGCACCGAGGTGATGTCTAGCAAGTTGTGCCACTGGTGTGGCCATCGTACAATGGTAAAAGTCGGCGTGGGGCGCCCTATTGGCCTGTGAGATGGTGTCAGTAGCGGACTGATGTGCGAATGGGGCCAAAGGCAGCGCAACAATATTTTCTGACTGACACCACAAGGCGCTGAGATGCCAAGATCCGGATGGCACCGAGGTGATGTCTAAGTTGCGGACTGATGTGCGAATGGGGCCAAAGGCAGCGTAACAATATTTTCTGTATGGAAGATACCACTAGGCGTTGAGATGCCAAGATTCGGATGGCACCGAGGTGATGTCTAGCAAGTTGGTGTGGTCATCCTACAATGCTGAAACTCGGCGTGGGTCACCCCATTAGCCTGTGAGATGGCGTCAGTAGCGGACCGATGTGCGAATAGGCCGAAGGCAGCACAACGCGCCAAGATCCGGATGTCACCGTGGTGGTTTCATAGTTGAGAGGCACTTCATCTGCAGTGGGGCGCCGAGATCCGGATGGCACCGAGGTGATGTCTAGCAAGTTGCTGTACTGGTGTGGTCATCCTACAATGCTGAAATGTAGTGGGGCGCCCATTTACCGTTTCAGTTGCCATTCAGCTGAGTTTCGGCTGCTCTTGATGCTACAGCGACAGGCGGCTGCAAGAGGACTCTCAAAATGGCGGCCTGTTCTTTGGATTTGGGCCTGGTCCACTAAAATGGCCCTGGGACACCTTAGAACTCGGACGCTCGATTTTTTTTTCCTTTCCTGTACATGCAAAAAAAGGTAAATGCCCGGTACGTTACACGCTTCATCTGCCACGATGAACTCTCCAGAGGAACCGAAAAAAAATATAGTTGTGGTAATTATACCATGCATCGTCATATGGAGAGGTGGCACCAATTAATTATAGTGCTGCATAAAAGAGAGATTTGGAGGAGAACCCCTGACCTGCTAGTACATTCATCAAAGAAGTGGCACTGAGAGCTTCAGAGGCAAGGGAAACGGTCCCAAATATTTAGAAGAACTTTGGAAAGATTAAAATGACATGTTTAGATTGTGGTAAATTAATTTCATGTGGACAGATGAGTGTTACTCTAATAAATACAGCATATGAACATCATCATAGTCGATGGTTGGTAGAGACATTTTGACTATATCCTGGACCTGCCCGTCCTCGCCCAAAATGGCGCCGGAATAAATGGGACTCGTAACTCCTTGTTGTGTACTGGTTGCAGAACCTTGAAATCACGAGATACGTATGCAGTTTTGAAGCACATGGCGGGCGGGGACGAGAATTGATTGAATATTTCGACATCCCTATTGATATTAAGTTCTGATGTGTTATTGATTACTGTACTGTTGAAAGTTCGAATTAACGTCACCCATGGTACTTGCCCGCAAATGTATATCTAGATAATTTTATTGTAACTGGCCCTGTCGTATTTTAATTATAAAATGTACGTCCACCGATTCCGTAACTGTTAGACACCTTAGTTCTTGCAACCTAATGGCCCGCCCGTTACGTTCCTCTACAGTGTAAATGTCTATTCATCATATACGATTACAGTTTGCTCCGTGGCAGGCCCACGTGGTTATAGGCTCGTATTTGTATAATGAAATTTTCACAATAAAGGTTTTTAAAAGAAAACATGGTAGTAGTATATACATTGGTAAAGTTTTTAATAATAGTCACTGTTTTAGAATCATTAAAAGGCAAGTGAAATAAAGCAGACCAATTACATGAAGGGTAAAAGGTATAATACGAAGGAACGCAGTAAAGATAAATGGTCAAGGGCTGTTGTGTTTTCTATTCTTGCAACATAAAGTGATCGATAAGAATCTCATATTCAGGCGTATCGGCGACTAAGACAGCAGGTCGACCCTCTTTTGCTCAACGGCTCCGTCATGGGACGAAGAAACGCTCTTTTTCTCGAAAAAAGAATATATTTTACTTGCAGGACAGTTGTAAAATTTCCGGGAAAGTACATTAGCCTGGAACATTATAACATATATTTAAGAAAAAATAATGTTCGGAAGTAATTAAAAGCGTAATTTTTAGGTGATATGACCAAGGCTTTCATCATTAGAATAAGAAAAGTAAAATGAACCAATGAAAAGTTTTATTAACAAGTCACATGACTTGTTATGCTTACGTTACGCGCTGCGCGCCCCGGATGACTTCCGGATGCGCTAACGCGGCGCGTCATATGACGCATTACGCGACAACGCAGGTCCAGAATATAGTCAAAATGTCTCCACCAACCAGCGGTCGAAACACAACCCCTTTCAGCAGGCTAAATAGTTCTGTTAAATGACAACAGAAGGGACAGGCAACAAGAACCATCAGTCAAAGAGGGGAGGGCTAGTTCTTCTCTACCGGGTTACATTGGGGCGCTACCGGAACTGATCGAATTGGTAGTCTACAGTGTTTCTGGATGTTTCAGACTGAAGCTGGGGTTAGCATGAGAGCACCACCATTTCGTAGCTCCGTTGTGGCCATTCCGCAACCAATCATGGCAGCCGCTCTTTATCGTTATTTTGGGCGGGGTGGGTGGCGGAGCCGAGCTGTTTTGCAGCCATCATTGTGTGGAGTTCAGTTCATCTCACTAGTTTTGTATTTGTCATGAGGGGTTGTTCCTAATGTTTCTATTTTAGCGAGGTCAAAAAGAGATCCCATTAGTGGCCTACTGATTTTGCTCGATTCCTTTTCTTTTTTTTTACACGATTTTTCGTTATCTGCAAAGACTAAACAGAGTATTGCGACTCTGTGTTTGTTTGTAAATAGAGAATGAACCAAAGAGAACTAATTCTAAAACAGTAAATACTTGGATAACAATCAATCAAATGGAGAGAGAAGCAGGCACGACGGATTACAACGGGGGCAAAGGCCTGCGTTAACTACCTTTCACTATCTGCAAAGAGAGAGTACTCCTAATAGAAATGAGGGGGGGGGGCACCATTCAAAGCAGATCAGTGTGCATAAACACGAAAATGTTTTCACTTACCACGTACTTGACATTCGACAGCTTATGATATTTGCTATTAAAAAACCATTGAAATTCACTGAAAAAACCATAGGTTATAGACCATATATAGTTAGGAATTAGCATTTACAAAACCTTGAAAATTCACTGAAAAAACCATAGGTTATAGACCATATATAGTTAGGAATTAGCATTTAAAAAACCTTATTTTACTCACACAAAACCATTGAAATTCCATATATAGTTAGTTGCACTAACTATATATTGCGCACCCGCAATCCACTGCTGATCATGTCACATATTACATCATTCATGACATGGTCAGTGACATCACTGATGACATCACTGATGACATCTCAAATGACATCACTGATGACATCACTGATGACATCTCATTTGACATCATTCTTGTGCTAATACGATAAACCTCTTCAGACTCTAATATAACCTTAGATACACTCAGTGTATACAGACACTCACACACTGCCACTCATCCATGGAGTTACTCACACACCCAGTCAGTCATGCAAAGAAACAATCTCACCTCCATTTCTTCAACTATACAGTTAAACACACCTTACTTATTGAAACATATACTAACACATATTTACTCTCTTATACAATCCCTGATACAAGTTCACAATGATCGATACAACCACTCACTCATTCAGTGGCTCTCATGCACAGTTATTTATATATGCCAACTCTCACATGTACTGTGTTTTACATATGTACTTACTATGACATGTAGCATTGAGATATCCATTCACTCATCAATACACTCATGCACACAGTCAACTGCCCATGTAGCTGTTTCCACATGCACTCTTGAACTCATACACCTAGTGAATAAACTGCTCACACATCTATGCATAGAGTCACACACCTTCCAGCCACCCCCACACAAACTCAATCTGCCATAGAAATACTTGGGCAACCAATTAATAACACATATAGCCTCTCGTATAGCTAATGATCAACACATGCAGCAGTTTACAGAACAACAGACATAATGATGCACAAATTAAGACAGTTTAGTCACTAACCCATGCACTCAGTGAGACACATTTAATCACTCACTCATACATTCAGTCATGCACCTACTAAATCCTTCGTCCAGACACTTATACATCTACTCATTCTTCAATATGTAAAACATATTTAAACTTTACAGAAACACACAGTCACTGGATGACGTCATCAGTGATCTCATCAGTGATGTCATTTGAGATGTCATCAGTGATGTCATCAGTGATGTCACTGACCATGTCATGAATGATGTAATATGTGACATGATCAGCAGTGGATTGCGGGTGCGCGATATATAGTTAGTACAACTAACTATATATGGAATTTCAATGGTTTTGTGTGAGTAAAATAAGGTTTTTTAAATGCTAATTCCTAACTATATATGGTCTATAACCTATGGTTTTTTCAGTGAATATATATATATATATATATATATTCACTGAAAAAACCATAGGTTATAGACCATATATGGTCAGTGACATCACTGATGACATCACTGATGACATCTCAAATGACATCACTGATGACATCACTGATGACATCTCAAATGACATCACTGATGACATCACATCACAACTAAATGAGTGGATGTATAAGTGTCTGAATGAAGGTTTTAGTAGGTGCGTGACTGACTGTATGAGTGAGTGATTAAATGTGTCTCACTGAATGCATAGGTTAGTGACTAAACTGTCTTAATTTGTGCATCATTATGTCTGGTATTCTGTAAACTGCTGCATGTGTTGATCAGTAGCTATATGAGTAACTATATGGGTTATTGATTGATTGTCCAAGTATTTGTATGGGGGACTGAGTGTGTGTGTGGCTGGCTGGGAGATGTGTGACTCTGTGCAGATCAATGTATTCTTGTATCAATGATTTATAAGAGAGTAAGTATGTGTTAGAATATGTTTGAAAATGTAAGGTACTCTATGTTTAACTGTATAGATTAGAAAATGGAAGTGTGCTTGATTCTTTACAGGACTGACTAGGTGTGTGAGTAACTCCAAGGATGAGTGGCAGAGTGTGAGTGTCTGTATAGGGTGTATGAGTGCATATGATAGTGTTGTAAAGATGAGTGATTGTATGTATGAATGATTGTATGGGTGAATGTGTGAATGTGTGTGTAGACGTAGGAATCAGTGAGTGCGTATGTAGTAACTAGTATTGGTGTGTCAATTGTTTAAAAAAATATGTTCTGTATTTAACACTGGGTGTAACAGAGGTTATATTAAAGTGTGAGGAGATGCATTGTATTGTCACATGAATGATATCATCAGTGATGTGACCATTGATTTCAAATGAGATGTCATCAGTGATGTCATTTGAGATGTTATCAGTGATGTCATTTGAGATGTTATCAGTGATGTCATCAGTGATGTCATTTGAGATGTCATCAGTGATGTCATCAGTGATGTCATTTGAGATGTCATCAGTGATGTCATCAGTGATGTCATTTGAGATGTCATCAGTGATGTCATCAGTGATGTCATCAGTGATGTCACTGACCATGTCATGAATGATGTAATATGTGACATGATCAGCAGTGGATTGCGGGTGCGCGATATATAGTTAGTACAACTAACTATATATGGAATTTCAATGGTTTTGTGTGAGTAAAATAAGGTTTTTTAAATGCTAATTCCTAACTATATATGGTCTATAACCTATGGTTTTTTCAGTGAATTTTCAAGGTTTTGTAAATGCTAATTCCTAACTATATATGGTCTATAACCTATGGTTTTTTCAGTGAATTTCATTGGTTTTTTAAAAGCTAATATCTATAGCTGTAAAATGTATTCTTCTTTAAATCCCAAAATATATTTTATATGTTTATTAATAATTTTTTTAAAATATTTTTTTTGTTTCGCTCCCGGTCCGCGAACCGGGAAGCTTCCCGTTAGCTCACTTTGATTCCGCGACCCGGTCCGCGAACCGGTAAGAAATCAACATAGTGACGGTATCGCGTTGCCGCGTAATACGTCTTATGACGTACTGCGTTAGCGCACCCGGAAGTGCCCCGGGGCGCGGACCGAGGCGCGAAACGCAGCTCCCCGGAAGCGATCCGCGGCGCGAAAGCGCGACGTATCGCGTTGACGCGAAATGCGTCTTGTGACGTATCGCGTTAGCGCACCCGGAAGTGTCCCGGGGCGCGTACCGAGGCTCGAAGCGGAGCGAACCGGAAGCTAACCGGGGAGCGTTCCGCAGCGCGTAACATGAGCGTGAGAGGTCATGTGACTTGTTAATAAAACTTTTCATTGGTTCATTTCACTTTTGGTTTCATAATGATGGAAGGCTAGGTCAGGTGACTTAAAAATAACACTTTTCATTGGTTGAGAAGTATTGTTTTTTCCCAAATGATGAAAACCCCTCCTTCTTTCCTCACTCTGACTTTCATCATTGTGAGAGGAAGACCTATTTTGCTTCTTGGAAAATGGCTTCATTGGTAGCTTCAGCTGGTGGACCCCCACCACCACCACCACCTCCTCATGGGAAGAAAGGACCACCTCCCCAGGTCCTTACCAACACTGAGGAGGAAGAGGAAGAAATGGATGAGGAGGGAGAAGAACCACAATTTTTAGAAGAGTTGCCCCGGGTTTCCAGAAAGAAAGCCAGTTTCATCTGGCAGTTTTTTTCAATACCTCGTGGGCAAAAAAAAGTCAACGCGAGGTATGTCACCTGCCTGATATGCAAGGAACAATTGTCCAGAGGGACGGACAAAAAAATATAGCTTTGGCAATCACACTATGCACAGGCACATGACGAGGAAACATCCCCTAAATTACAGCCGGGCGGAATTAAGGGATATGCACGACAATCCCAGACCAACTCCTGTGGCCAGACCAACAATACCGGTTTCTCTATCACCAGAAGAGGCACGGGAAACTGTGCCAAATATTCAACAAAATTTTGGGCACATGATCCACTTATGTATGCACTGTCGTGCATTATTAGCTTGTGGCAACATGAGCATCAATGCACTGAACCTGGCGTATGAACACCATGATTGCCCTAACCGCCCCCAGTAATTTTTTTTTGCTCCTGTTGAGCCCTTTTCAACGCCTGTTTTTTGTTGTTTCCCCCCCCCAAAAAAACCCAAAAAAAATATAAAATCGTTCAAAAAATACAAAAAAAACAAAAAATGTTCCAAAAAAAAATATATATATAAAACAACAAAAATATAAAAAAAAAAGTTCTTTTCAGAACTACCTTCCCTTTCCAAAAAAATTGCTAGAATGTTTAGCACTCTGGCAAGCTCTATTTCTTTTGGTTCGCTTTCGGGTTAGCTTCCCGGTACGCGGACCGGGAGCTAACCAAAAAAATTAAAAAAAAAAAAAAAAGTGTAAGTATAAGGAAAGGAAACAGAGAGTGATGTTAAAAGAAAGACAGCTATAGGGAGTAAAGAAGAGATACTGTTTAATAGATCTATTTACCGAAGAAAAGACAGAAGAGGGTATAATTGTGAAAAACAAAATAGATAACGAAGTGAAAGAAAAAAAAAAGAGAGTATAACATTAACAAAGAAGAGTTTCTTGGAGAATGTGAGTGAATGTTCAAAATAAGATTAAAAAATGAGGAATAACAGAGAGAAAAAATAGAAAACAGAAAACAAAAAATAATAGAAAAAGATTAATTGAAACAGCAAAGAAATGTAATTAACATAGAGCCATATCATCAACATAGGCAATAAAAGTTTTGCAGCTTTTATTGACAGAAATGTGTCGCTAAAGCTGCTTTTGTGGCAGAAAACTGCCACTAAAACCACTTTTGCACCAGTTTTCTGCCAATAAAAAGAGCAATAATTTTATTGGCTGTGTTCATAATATTACCCTTAGTGTGCTTCAACTACACAGAGAAAGCATTATGAACAAGTAGTGATAGAGTGATCAGTCAAAGACACTAAGAGTAATAGAGACGCAGTGAGTGAACAAGAGTGAGGAACTATGAGAAGAGAGGGACTGAGAAAAAGAGTGGAAGGAGTTGAGTAAGTAGGTAATAGAGAAAGGAATGAGGGAAGTAGCAAAGGCAGGAAACTGAGGGTTAAAGAAATGAAGCAGTGGAACTAATAGTAGTTAAATGTGATAGAAATGTAACGAAAACAGTACAAAATATTTACCTTATAATTGTCGTTAAATTACTCACTTTTTGTTTTTATACTTTCAATCTGTGAAAGAGAGAACAAACATTTGAAAAATATTAAAAAATGTATTTAAAAATTAGAAAAGACAAGGGAAAAGATTGAAGGTCAAACAGTTTTTCAACAACTTTGACACTTACAGAAGCTTCTGCTTCTCCAGGCCCCCTACACAGTCCTAAAGATATACATTTTAAACTAACAGTATCTTGATGCAGATGAAGTGAGGCCTATCTTAAAACATGGTGCATCTTTTGCATTGCTGTTGTTTCAGAAAAGTGTCGCAAGACACTAAAATTTTAAATAATTGCTTCAGGATGCCAATAAGATGTCTACTATCCAGAGGTTTGTTTCAGGTGAGGCCTACTCAGGGTTGCAGATGAGATTTACACTTGTTGAAGAGTACAGAGGAGATAATACATGTGAAGGTCTACCAATGAAGTGAGTCATGTCCACTGCACTCTTCAACAAAGTCCAAATCTCCTATGTTTCCCTGGACAGACCTAAACTTGATCTGCACAATGTGATTCATAATGATAGGAAACACAGGTGTTGTAATTGAAATACGTGCAATTTATTTTGCTCATTTCACAATCACATCACTTGTGTTTCCTTTGCTTAGGTATCTCATTGTGCAGATGTAGTCTAGCATATGAAAGAATACGCAGAAGTGCAGCACTGCATGCAACAACTTTGACACTTACAGAAGCCTCACCTTCTCCATGCCTCCTACACAGTTCTACATATACATCATAAATGCAAACAGTACAGAATTAATTATACATGTTAAATGGTTTATTTTTGCTGTTCTCAGAATGTTTCAAATTTCACTAAAAACAGTGACTTGAAGGTATTCATCATGTAACAGCGGGGAAAAAAAAACACAATCAAAATGATTGTGTTTAAAAAACCCATACAACATCAGAAATCAAAATTCAGAACTCGTTAAAGTTAACTTACTTTTCATGACGTCCAAGGATGTCCTATGAACAGCTTACATTCTTTTGTGCTGTTATTACTTTCAGCCCGCCACTTTCTGAAAGAAAATCTCCATCGTTTTTAAAAACACATTACATGCAATAAATGACTTCTTGCTCTCTACCACAATTTTCCACAAGGCCAAATCTGGTCAGAGCCATTTATAACTCTTCTTTCTTGTAAGCCAATCCCGTCATTTGGCATTTCCGCAACTTTCAGAATTAAAATGTTGAAGATCATTTTCACAATCCTGGAATAGTAATATCTTCCCCTTCTTGCTCAGTCATGTTCTACATTTCCTATGACACTGATACTGCTTACTATGAAGCAGACTTACACTACCTCTATGACTACTACAATTATTTAATTCTCTACATCACTTTTAATCACAAAGCAATGTAAAACAGTAGACAGCATTGCAGACTTACATTCCCTCTACTCCATGTTTTGATTGGCTGCTTCAATTAGCTTATAAAAAGAAACAGTTTTTCTGAACTCATTGAAAGTGCATGTATTTCTCCATGACGTCCAGTCCTATGGTTAGAAGTTATGTCTCTGAACTACACTTATCCTCAAGGCCAAATTGTGTAGGAGCCATTAGAACTTCTTGAAATTCCACAGAGCACATCCCAAGCTTATTTCCCTAAAATGTTGGTTTTAAAAACACCAGGTAAGAGTTTTTAAGGTCATACGGCAATTTTTTTTTGAAAATTAAAACAGAATCATTGCAGAATGACCAGCCATTTCTAGACTTTAAATAAGCTGTGTAATGTCCTGATGTTATTGAAGGGCCGTCATGATATATAATTGCTGCAGTTACAAAAGTCCTTCCTGATATTGACAACTGCGAAGCTACAAAATTTTTAATTAAAGTTGTCAATTTTGTTCCATCAGGCCTACATCGTTGGAACATTAAAATGACATACTGGCCATATGTTCGTATAAATAATGTGGACATCATTTCAGATTTACATTGGCTACACTCCATGTTGTGATCAGCTGCTTTTACTAGCTTATTAAAGGAGACTGATTTACTGTCTGGCAAAGTTAAATATATAAATCTTTCTGAGTCTACACTAGTAGTACTTGATACCATACAGTTCTCGCAGTCATGCTGCCATTGATAAGAAAGCCCAAACAGCTGATCTACATCTACACCTTCAGCATGCAATACATCAAGCATATACATTAAAAACTCCTGACAATCTTGCTGAATATTTTGAGAGAATTGTGTTTGGCCTGAACATCTGTCTAACAGATTTCGAATTTCAGACACACTTTCTATGTTTCTTCTATCAGTGGTACATTTCTCTAACACAGAATTTAACAAACTGCAAAATCTTTGATCAGAATTGACCACAATCTCTTCTTTTACATTTTTTAGAGAAAACAAAACATTAACCACTACATTAGCATAGCAGTTGACACCAGAACTGTTTTCAAACTGAAAACCAACAACATCTTCAACAGAATCCTTTTTGTTTCTGCTTGTAATTTTAGGTTCATTGACTTTTTGTCTTTTTGCTACAACCTCCCCAGTATTGTTCTCATTTCTTCGTTTCCGGCCTACCACACGTTTCTCAAACAAAGGATACTGAGGCAAATGTGGCGCATACTCTCTTCTTAACCTATTGTATTCCTTAACACAATCTAGATCCGCACAAATGTTTGTGACATCACACTCAATCAAGTACAATCCCGATAAAGTTCTAACTCGTGACAATGCCACATATGCCATACCCTCCTTGAACACAGAACTGCCAATATTCACCAATGCACTGTCTACACTTAAACCTTGCGATTTATGAATTGTCACCGCATATGCCAAGCAAACAGGAAACTGCTTACGGCGAACATATAAGTCTTTTACAAGCAAAAATCTAGCAGAACAACGAGCAATTAGCTGTACTTCCTCAATGCCATCAAATTTAATTTTTAAAAATTCAATTCCATCTCTATTTCTGTATTTCACAAAATCAACAACATTACCCATTGATCCATTTACCAGACCTCTTTCAACATGTAAATTCCTTCTTAAAATTATACGGCAGTTCAAGCACACATTCAGAGTCTTTTCAAAACCTGCAGTTTTAGATATACTCTTCTCTAATGAATCCAATTTTGTTTTCAGATTCTCAGACAAAATAATTGTTGATCCCATATGCTCTACTCTATCAATAGCTTCCAGTTTCACAATCTCTTGCTTTTCTAAATGCAACATTTTGTTGTTAAATTTGGCACATTCTGCAAGAGTTGGCATCAAACATATTCCAGATTTCTTCTCAGTAATTTTCTGAAAAATATTCTCAGGCACAACATCTTGTTCTGGATATAAATTTGACAGTAATCGTGCATGTAAAGCTTCTTTCCCATGCTCGGTCACTTTTCCAATTCTAACATCTTGTAGAATAGTCTTGTAAACTTCATCCTTCGCCTGACGCATATTTTCATGCAGTTCAGCATAATTGAAGTTTAACCATATATTGACGTTGCCAATGCTGCCTAGGCACTTCCTGGTATCTTCATGCGTGAGCATTTTGAACACAGGTTGCCCTTTCACTGGTGTCAGCTGCAGAAGATCTCCGAAAACAATGATGTGTTTGCCACCAAATAACACATCATACTCTGTTTTGAGAACTTCTTGCATTCTCAAATGCACAAAGGCAAGCATGACATTGGAAACCATGCTTACTTCGTCAATGATAAGAAGTTTCATTTTCCTCAAGATTCTTGAAACTTCAAAACAAGCATCTCCAGATAGCTTGTGATATTGTAATTTGTTGTCATGCTCCACTGGCAGCATCAATAGACGATGCAAAGTAATACCTTTAATGTTATGTGCTGCCAGTCCAGTTGGAGCGGTGACAACACAAGACAGCGATGACTCAGTCCTTTCCTGCAAATAGCATGAAATTGCTTTAATGAGGAAACTTTTTCCAGTTCCCGCTTCTCCACTCACGTACAGTCGGACAGGCTTCAACGACGTACATGAGCACTCTTTCTTATCATGACTTAATCCATGATCAATTTGCATGGTAACTTCGTCATATATTTTCCTCTGCTCAACGTTGAGTTGTCTTTCCAACTCTTCTAAGTTAACCGCATCCTCTTGAGCATGTGCCATGGCTCTTTCCACTTCATTCATAGCAGTGGCAGCTTCATTTTCGATAACAGGTCCTCCTAGTGGATCCTGACTCAATGAAGCAGAACTCTGACTGTCCTGAGAACTGTCTCTGGCAATCTCGGCTGCAATCGTTGCTTCCTGCTCAATTTCCGCATTCAACATTTCTACATATTTGGGAAAAGCAGGACATTCTATGGTCTCCTTGGCGGCATTGAAAGAGTCTTCGTAACAGAGGAAATCTCCAAGCAGTTCCTCTTCTGCACGCCAAGGCTTGAAAAGTTGCAAAAGTGCTAAATAGAAAAACTCCTTTTTTTCAGGAGATTCGCCACTCAATTTTCGATGGTTTACCAAGTGGCATTTTCTTTGCTTGACCAGACATCCCTCACTTCCTATTACAGCATACACTCCTTTCTCAGTATCTTCTTTGATGTTCCTCTTGAATATGTAATTTTGCAGAACCTCATACAGACAAACATTCTCGAGGTGACTGCTTCGATTTGGATAATATGTATCCAACATGTTTGTCTTCAAAATGTCGGTACTGTTTGGCTCCTTTTCCGCCAAATACTCAATTTCCCGCACAGGTTTGAGAACTCGATTACGCGTTGCTGCAAGACCAAGACTCGCCCAAACGATACTCCTGGACTTGGCATAGAGACTTGCTGAAGACAACCGGTCAGAACATTCGTACGCTCCGATTTCTCGATGCGACAACATCTTCAGACTGAAACTGTACAACTTCTTGCTGAGGCTCTTTTCATGGGAAATGTCCTCCCACATATCCTTCAATTCTGTCTTCTCTTTTTTGGTGATGTAAGACGTCACATACCGAGCCACAGCCATACAGTTATCAGCCACAAACTGTATATCCATGTTAGCATTCCACATGGACAAAATCACCGGGTTGTAGTCGTTGATGTACTTGGACTCTTGGTTCCTCTTCAAATTGTAAGTGTTTTTAGGTGATTTCTTCATGACATTGTGTCGCAGCGAAGACATCAAACTGTTTACTCTTCCTTTAGAAATCACCGGTCGTGGAAAGCCGAAACCACATTTAGGGGCTCATTAGGATGGCGGACGGAAGAGCCACCGCGGCCCTGTAGTAGGCGGAAAAAGCCTTTTCCGTGTCCGCCTGCCGCGGATACTCCGTCCGCCATATCAGGATAGGAAAACGTGTCAAATTCCCGTCCGCGACGGGAAAGCACGCTCCGCCGCCGAACTACACACGAGAGCGTGGCGGACGGAACACATCCGGAGGCCACGCCGTACGGACTGACGTCGAAGACCGTCCTCCAAATCAAGATGGCGGAAAATACACATAAAACCGCAGCGGAAAAACAACCTGTCTGAACACGGCGGAATCCCCACTGCGAAGACAGGTGACATAGCAGAGATACCCACCGCAAGCTGACCAACACCATGGACCCAGCGCTACACGCTTTCCCGATGCTCTTCGCGATCCACCACGTCCTAGTCATGGCCCACCACGGACGACGACGCAGGTAAGGCACAAACCATTGGCTGTCTGCAGGGGAATACCAGTAAGGGACGTGACGTAGGGAGGGGGAGTGTCATGTTACCGAAACCACTGATGAGAAGCATATACAAATACACATTAGTAGTACGCAAGCAGGAATGACAACGACAGACCACGAGACCTGATAGACAACCTTTATTGTACAAAATAGGGGTAAAATCACAGTGTATGCGTGAGCATGGGCAAAGTGGGCACCACAGCAGCTACATCATTGGCAGTCAACGAGAGGGCAGAATACAGTATCAGAGCATCAACAGGGCATTGTGCAGTACAGAGCAGGTACATCATTGGCAGTCAACGAGAGGGCAGAATGCAGTATCAGAGCATCAACAGGGCATTGTGCAGTACAGAGCAGCTACATCAGAGGCAGTCAACGAGAGGGCAGAATGCAGTATCAGAGCATCAACAGGGCATTGTGCAGTACAGAGCAGCTACATCAGAGGCAGTCAACGAGAGGGCAGAATACAGTATCAGAGCATCAACAGGGCATTGTGCAGTACAGAGCAGGTACATCATTGGCAGTCAACGAGAGGGCAGAATGCAGTATCAGAGCATCAACAGGGCATTGTGCAGTACAGAGCAGGTACATCATTGGCAGTCAACGAGAGGGCAGAATGCAGTATCAGAGCATCAACAGGGCATTGTGCAGTACAGAGCAGCTACATCAGAGGCAGTCAACGAGAGGGCAGAATACAGTATCAGAGCATCAACAGGGCATTGTGCAGTACAGAGCAGGTACATCATTGGCAGTCAACGAGAGGGCAGAATGCAGTATCAGAGCATCAACAGGGCATTGTGCAGTACAGAGCAGCTACATCAGAGGCAGTCAACGAGAGGGCAGAATGCAGTATCAGAGCATCAACAGGGCATTGTGCAGTACAGAGCAGCTACATCAGAGGCAGTCAACGAGAGGGCAGAATACAGTATCAGAGCATCAACAGGGCATTGTGCAGTACAGAGCAGGTACATCATTGGCAGTCAACGAGAGGGCAGAATGCAGTATCAGAGCATCAACAGGGCATTGTGCAGTACAGAGCAGCTACATCAGAGGCAGTCAACGAGAGGGCAGAATGCAGTATCAGAGCATCAACAGGGCATTGTGCTGTACAGAGCAGGTACATCATTGGCAGCACATGAGAGGGGCTAAGTGCATCAACAGTCCATTGCACAGAACAGGTCCATCACAGGCAGCACATGAGAGGGGCTAAGTGCATCAACAGTCCATTGCACAGAACAGGTCCAGAGGCAGCACATGAGAGGGGCTAAGTGCATCAACAGTCCATTGCACAGAACAGGTCCAGAGGCAGCACATGAGAGGGGCTAAGTGCATCAACAGTCCATTGCACAGAACAGGTCCATCACAGGCAGCACATGAGAGGGGCTAAGTGCATCAACAGTCCATTGCACAGAACAGGTCCATCACAGGCAGCACATGAGAGGGGCTAAGTGCATCAACAGTCCATTGCACAGAACAGGTCCATCAGAGGCACACATGAGAGGGGCTAAGTGCATCAACAGTCCATTGCACAGAACAGGTCCATCAGAGGCACACATGAGAGGGGCTAAGTGCATCAACAGTCCATTGCACTGAACAGGTACATCAGAGGCAGTAAACGAGAGGGCAGAATGCAGTATCAGAGCATCAACAGGGCAATGTGCAGTACAGAACAGGTACATCAGAGGCAGTAAACGAGAGGGCAGAATGCAGTATCAGAGCATCAACAGGGCAATGTGCAGTACAGAACAGGTACATCAGAGGCAGTAAACGAGAGGGCAGAATGCAGTATCAGAGCATCAACAGGGCAATGTGCAGTACAGAACAGGTACATCAGAGGCAGCACAACTACGTGTCCCTACCAAACCGTCACAGGGACCACAAGAGTGCCACGCAGTTCTCAATGGACACACCATGTGAACTAACATTTGAGTGAAGTGTACAGCACCTCACATCACAGAATCAGGGGGACTGCGTGAACTACCTGCCTCGGACACACTGGCAGCACCAGCAACAGGAGTGTGAGACACAGACACAGCCCGAGTGACACACACATGGGCCACGGACCCAGACACACTGGCAGCACCAGCAACAGGAGTGTGAGATACAGCCACAGCCCGAGTGACACACACATGGGCCACGGACCCAGACACACTGGCAGCACCAGCAACAGGAGTGTGAGACACAGCCACAGCCCGAGTGACACACACATGGGCCACGGACCCAGACACACTGGCAGCACCAGCAACAGGAGTGTGAGACACAGCCACAGCCCGAGTGACACACACATGGGCCACGGACCCAGACACACTGGCAGCACCAGCAACAGGAGTGTGAGACACAGCCACAGATGTAGTCACTGACACGTGAGCCACTGACCCAGACAGACTGCCAGCACCAGAAACAGGAGTGTGCAACACAGCCACAGATCTCCTAACTGACACGTGAGCCATAGACCCACATACCCTGCCAGGATCTGCAACAGGAGAGGGCACAACTGACACTGTGCCACCATCTGATACACGAGAGTCAACTGCACCAGCGCCACTGGGACAACTGAAATGATGAGCCACAGGGCTGTATGGGCCAGGAGGCAGGGTGGGCCTGGGAGCTGGGGATAGCTCACCTAGAGCCAAATCGGGGTTGGCAGGTGTCAATGGTGTGTGTCTGCGTTTCTTAGGGTGGTGTGAGTGCACCCTGGACAGGACAGGACTGCCAAGTGGTGGGGACTCCAAAGAATCACCACCCAGCATAGGTGGAGCAACTGCTGCGGGGGATCTGGTTTCGGGGGACGTGCTGGAGCCTGCTTGTCGTTTGCTCTGTGCCTGCCGCCTGGACTCGGAATGATGTGTAATGGGGGATGCAACAACAGGGGACACCCTCCTCTGCTTCTGACTGGCCTGGATGGGAGTGGAGGTATGGGGGGACTCCGCCGCGGAGACATCAGTGTTACGTTTAGTAGAAAACATCAGCCTCAGTGCAGCCAGGGGTGAAGTATGCCTGTCCTTGATAGCGCCATTGTCCATGCCAGATGCCTTGTCCGTAGGATGTGCCTTATCCTTAGGTGGAGTGTTGTCTCTGGATGTAGCCTGTGCCCTGCTCGCCGCCCTGTTCCTGCCAGCAGACTTGTCGTCTGTGGTGCACCTGTCTCCAGCAGACACCTGCTGTCTGTGTGTGTCCCTGTCCTTGGGAGAGTCCCTTACCTCTGCTGTGGGCCTGCTCTTGGGAGTCTCCCTGCTCTTAGTAGGTGCCTTAGTCTTCTCACTGTCCTTGGGAGAGTCCCTTACCTCTGCTGTGGGCCTGCTCTTGGGAGTCTCCCTGCTCTTAGTAGGTGCCTTAGTCTTCTCACTGTCCTTGGGAGAGTCCCTTACCTCTGCTGTGGGCCTGCTCTTGGGAGTCTCCCTGCTCTTAGTAGGTGCCTTAGTCTTCTCACTGTCCTTGGGAGAGTCCCTTACCTCTGCTGTGGGCCTGCTCTTGGGAGTCTCCCTGCTCTTAGTAGGTGCCTTAGTCTTCTCACTGTCCTTGGGAGTGTCCCTTACCTCTGCTGTGGGCCTGCTCTTGGGAGTCTCCCTGCTCTTAGTAGGTGCCTTAGTCTTCTCACTGTCCTTGGGAGTGTCCCTTACCTCTGCTGTGGGCCTGCTCTTGGGAGTCTCCCTGCTCTTAGTAGGTGCCTTAGTCTTCTCACTGTCCTTGGGAGTGTCCCTTACCTCTGCTGTGGGCCTGCTCTTGGGAGTCTCCCTGCTCTTAGTAGGTGCCTTTGTCTTCTGACTGGCCTTGTCCAAGGAACAGTCCATGGACATGTGACTATCCCTTGCCTTGGGAGTACCTTTCGTGTTGAATGGCTGTGTAGCTCCGGAAGGCATGTCCCCCAACAACACTTGTGGATCCTGTGTGTGTACTCCAGTGCATCTGACGTCGTCTACGTGAACAGATTTAGCTGATCTAGGGGATGGGGTCTGTGCCCTGCGTGCCCTGACGTGCTGTCTGACGCTGCTTCTAGTGCAATAAGCTGTATTTGAGTCCTGCTCAGAATAATCACTACCCCCTGAGACATCCAGCGGTGTAGATGGTGAAACACAAGTAGCACCCTGTTCGTTCGACTGTACTATTGCAGACGACACACTGCTTGCCAATGACTGCACTGTCCTGTGTAGACCTGCAAGATCGCCATGCATCCCTTCCATGAATGCCACCACCTGCCCCAACTTCCTATCATGGTCCTGGAAAGCATTTGTCATATTGGTCTGCCCCACACACAGCTGTCTGAGCAGATCAACGGCCTCAGCACACAGTGCATTTTGGCTCACCGTGGCAGGGGCAGCGGTGCCTGCACCGAACGCCACTCTGCTCCCCCTACTCCTCCGGCCACGAACAGTACATGGTGCAGTTGGCGGAAGTGTGGGCCCTGTGTGCTGTCTTACGACAGAAGGTGGTGAGTGCCCACTCCCAGTCTGTGACAACAGTGCAGGCTCACCCAGAGTGTCCGACGAGGAGGACGATGGCGTCTCCACATGCGAGTCCTCAGGGACGGTCCTGTCCCCCTCTCCGGCGCTGGCCTCCTCCGTGTCAGTCTGCGTGTGTGCGAAGTCTGAGCCGGACTCATTTCCTCGGCTACTCTCCACCGTCTGTGGCTGAGTGTCCTCTGTCAAAGCTGAAATGCACAGAAAAGATGTGTGAGTCATGGGCACACTCACGTACAGAAGGAACAGGATAGCCAAATCACATAGCAGACAAAGGTTTAGGAGCCCTCATCCTGCACATGGCCCACCCCTACCAGTCATCCTCACATTTTCTGCCATGGGGCCATGGACCACTAGGGGATGTGCTTTTACACTCAACTACTAAGCAAGTGGCGTGTCAACATGGCGGACCTGGATGTCAAATGAGTACCGCCCAATGGGACCAAAAAGGCATCACAGGCATACATACGCAACACGGAACTCAATAGTGTGTCTGTGCACCAATACATGCATAGCACTCACAGGTTTCCTACACAGACAGTATGCTCACCGCTAGTTTGCTGTCGATCGGCACTCAGACGTTCGGCCAGTTCAGGATGCGTCACTGCAATGATACGTTGCATGAGAGGGGTCATGGAGCGTCGGGCCAGACGGGGCGTCCTTGGAATCAGGCCCAGTGTTACTTCCGCTACATTCTTGCTCAGCCTGGAAATGTCGTCCCAGCGTTTGTGGCAGTGTGTATGTCGTCTGTTGCACACCCCCAATGCCCGTACTTCCCTTGCTATGCTCCTCCACAGGTCCTTGCGAAGGTGCAGCTTGACCTACCATGATGGGAGACAAAAGGGTGTAAGTCAGTGGACAGGTGGCCTGTCACACACATAGGGGCAAGACGTTACTGTCAGCAGCCATGCACAATCAGGAACATATGTCTAGCCCACACTACACAGCTAAGATAGAAATAGGCCTGATCATTTGGCCCCCTCATGCACACCAACATGTCCCACACTGCACTTACCACCCGTCCCGGTGCGCCGTAGAGGCGTCCATAGTTGCGGAGTACACCGTCCACGAGGACATCAAGCTCCGCGGCGGTGAAGGGTCGAGACCGGATCTCTTTGCCTGACGACATGGCAAGATCACGGAGTATGGCACTAGAGCAGCAGTCGGTGGTCAGCTCAGCAGCAGCAGCAGGTCGAGGTGATGGTCACAGGCAGCAGTCGGTGGTCAGCTCAGCAGCAGCAGCAGGTCGAGGTGATGGTCACAGGCAGCAGTCGGTGGTCAGCTCAGCAGCAGCAGCAGGTCGAGGTGATGGTCACAGGCAGCAATGGTCCCCAGGGTAGAAAGTTTCATTTTGGCCAACACACATATATAGGGCCCTCAGCACGTGTCAGTGGCATACGTCGCCAGCAATTGGTCAGCCCTGGAAGCGTGATCGTGAAATGGCCCAATGACTGGCCCTGTTGTTGCGGTGCACAGCTTCCTCTACTTGCGATTGGCCGTATGCGGCCAGCGTCCCTCTTCCCATTGGCTGCATGTGCAGGGACCGTCACGGGCACACATCGGCAACCGCACGTGCAAGCCTCACGGAAGGAAGCTTCAGTTGCAACAATGTTGTATCACTGGCGCCTCCATGGCGGTGCACGTACACAGCGGGGGAGGTGCAGGCCTATACACCCTGTAGATGTACTCAATGGACATGCCAGTTCATGACCCCCCTTACAGTCACCTTGCATCATCCACCGTACACCGGCCGGAGCGGCCGGCCCATGAACAACCGCCGTGCCAGGCCCTGCCCAGGACCGCCGTGCCGGCCATGGCAACAACCGCCATTGCACGGACCGCCAGGGAACGGCGGTAGTGGAAGGGCCGTGCAATGGCGGTTGTTGCCATGGCCGGCACGGCGGTCCTGGGCAGGGCCTGGCACGGCGGTAGTGGAAGGGCCGTGCAATGGCGGTTGTTGCCATGGCCGGCACGGCGGTCCTGGGCAGGGCCTGGCACGGCGGTAGTGGAAGGGCCGTGCAATGGCGGTTGTTGCCATGGCCGGCACGGCGGTCCTGGGCAGGGCCTGGCACGGCGGTTGTTCATGGGCCGGCCGCTCCGGCCGGTGTACGGTGGATGATGCAAGGTGACTGTAAGGGGGGTCATGAACTGGCATGTCCATTGAGTACATCTACAGGGTGTATAGGCCTGCACCTCCCCCGCTGTGTACGTGCACCGCCATGGAGGCGCCAGTGATACAACATTGTTGCAAATCGACCATCCGTCCCGGAACCTTACACATGCACTTGCCGGTGTGTGGGCGTGACGGTCTGTGCACGTGCAGACAGTGTGAATGTCGAAGGCGGCCCGCGTATGCCCAGACGTAAACAGCGGATGCAGTGCACCGCCATGGCGTGATCAATGTTAGCATCTTAGCCGATGATGCACCTTGTACCATTGTCTGCAGCTGCCTGCTCACGGTTGTGTGCGTGATTGCGTGGCTACACATGTCATGCTCCATCCCATGTGTGTCCATACCATGGCCATCGGTGAGCCACAAGTGTCCATCACGTGTGCATGTCCACATCGGGTAGTACCCTACACAATTCAGTCGTACCTCACATGTACACAGTAGATCCCGTATGAATGGGCACCTGTGAATCAGTTGTGAGTGAGTGGTATGTGTCAGATGATGACTATGGTGGGGGTTCTGTTGTGTACTGTACATGTGTGTTGCCTATTGTGTCCCCATGCATGTGATGTCCGTATGCCCACCATTCCTGGTGTTGCCATTGGGGCATCATGATATGGGGGGGTGGGGGGGTGTTTAATTTAGTATGTGTGCATGTACTTGCATGTGTGCATGTGATGTTGGGCCTACACATGTGGGTCATGTCACATGTCTGGTTGGCAGTGATGTTGAGGTGAGACACTGTGCATTGCACATGTTGCTAAACATCATGTTGCTAGTGGATGCACATTGTAGCTACGTCGGTCCATGTTGTCCTGACAATCAGAGGAGTCACACATATGACAAGCATACACTGGATACTACATGTTGGTAGAGGGCGTTGACATGTGATTGAGGTGCACACACGTGCGTTGTATGTTAATTGACTTCCATTCCATCTACTCCCACACAGGAGGGCTCCAAATGTCCTTCGCCCATACACTGTGCTGGAGGATATGGTGGACGAGGAGGTGATCCGGAAATTCAGGCTGGATCGCCGTCGATTGTTGCAACTTGTGACCCTATTGTCTCCTCATCTGCAGCCGCGAAGAACCTATCCAGGTTCCATGACACCCACGCAAAAGGTGATGGCGGCACTCCATTTCTTCGCAACAGGCACATTCCAGTACACAGTTGGAGATGCCGGGGGAATGTCACAGGCCATGTTCAGCACGGTACTCCGGGATGTACTGACAGCCATGATGCTGTACAAGCATGACTATATACATTTCCCTCAGGCGGCGGACTTGCCAGCGGTCAAAGCTGGCTTCTATGCCCTGGGTCGTATACCACATGTTGTGGGTTCCATTGATGGCACGCATATCGCGATCATTGCACCACGGGCACGTGAGCAGGTGTATAGGAATCGGAAACACTTCCATTCCCTGAACGTGCAGGTGGTGTGCCAGGCCGACAACATCATCTCACATGTGTGTGCAAGATTCCCTGGCTCTGCACATGACGCCCACATCATGCGGAGCAGCATGGTCCCCCAACTGATGGCTAATCTTCGTCCAGCACAAGCGTGGCTTGTTGGTGAGTATGCTGTGGTGACAGGAGTGATATCTGTGTGGCATGGTGTGCCCCACAATGCAGGTTGTGATGTTTCTCCCTCTCTCTCTTCCACCAACACAGGCGACTCGGCTTACCCAAACAGGCCTTGGCTGCTCAGTCCCTTACGCAATCCCACTACACCAGGAGAAATGAGATACAATGATGCCCATGGTAGGACACGTCGAGTGGTAGAACGGACATTTGGCCTGCTCAAGTCAAGGTTTCGGTGCCTGGATAAGACTGGAGGGGCCCTGCCTTACTCACCAGGCAAAGTATGCAAGATCGTGATAGCGTGCTGCATGCTTCACAACCTGGCTGTGCGCTATAACATTGAACTGCTCTTGGACCCTGATGAACTGCAAGTTCCTCGCCCTCCCGACCCAGCCATGTCAACTGATGAGGATAGTGGTGAGGAGGAAGGTGTGGACCAGAGGCGCCAGATCATTGATCGCTACTTCCCTTGATTGTGAGTGTGCTCCTCTTGTGCTGCTTGGGTATGCCCTGTGAATGTGTGCTGGTGTTGTGGCATAGTGGTGTGCTTCATCTCTGTGTTCTGCTATGTGATGCATGCATGTGTGTGTGTGTGCTAAATTGTGGCCAATGCACGTCTCCATGATGTGTGTCGTCTCATCCATTACTGTTGTGATGCGTGTGGGTAGTTAAATGTTGCACTGCAGTGTGTTCTGATGTGTGTGATCTTGTTTCCTGACGTGTCTTTGCGGTTTCTATTTTCCCTAGGTCACTCCCGCAGCGCCATGATTCTGTACCAGTTGGATACCTGTACCTAGTAACATCTGTTTCTGATGCATTCATGTGAATAAACATGGAGACAACACATGATTGAGTGAGTAAGTGGCTTTTATTTACAAAATGTGCATGGGTGTAGGTGCATATTTACAAATGAGTGAAGGGGTGGGGGAGTGAGAGTTGAAGGTTATGGCAGATGAAATGTCCGTGCGGACACCACATAGGGTGGTGTCTGCCTAGTACAGCAGGCCTGTGGCAGGTGGGACCGGATAGTTGGCAGGGTGAATGGCATGCGCAGGTACTGGGACAGTCATTTTCTGTTCCTCTTGGAGCGTGTGGCAGGTGCTTCCACACTGCTGTCGCCCACTTCCAGCCTCGGTCGGCCCCTCCGTCTTACTGCCGGTACGGTGTCAGCTGGTTGCGCAGGGGCATCGGGTACCACATCCGCCGCAGGTGGCGGTGGCGGTGGCGGTGGCGGTGGCGGTGTTTGTGGCCTGATTGTCCTGGTGAAGATGTCCACTAGTTGGCCAAGCCGCCTCTCAATGGCCCCCAACATTGCAGTGTTATCTACAAAGTCCTGGTGGGCCCGGTCTGCCTGTGCCTGACCACGTTGGTAGCTCACCTCCACCCTGCCCAGTGCCTCCAATGACTGTTGCACTGGATTGGGTGTGTTGGTATCCTCCCGTGTTCTTTGACGTATGCTCCTGCCTGCCGGATCTGGCCTTGCATCTCTGCCTTGCCTCACACTCTCCCTGCGTGGCTGGGATGGCGCTGGCACGGCGTTGGCCGTTGGGTTGGGCAGGGTGGCAGGAGTGGTGGTAGCAGTGGTGGTGGTGGTGGAGGTGGTGCTGGTGGTGGCTGTGCAGGTCACAGTGGCCGGTGTTGTCACAATGGCAGAGGCCGTAGTTGTTGGTGCAGGGGTGACCTGGGAGCCAGATGGCCCTGGCTGGCTGCTTGTGCCGGGATCATCCTCTGCCCCGGAGGTGGCTGGCCAATCGTCCCCTGAGACGTCTGTGATTGGCGAGTCTGGAGGGCGGGTGTTGCTTCCAGCTGTCAGATGAGGATGACCTGCAAAACCAAAATGTGATGATGAGTAATGTGGACTTGACAGGTTGTTTTCACTTTTTTGGCCGATTCTGTCTGCACTGGTACTCACCCCACCCACCACCACCGCCACCGCCATCCCTATGGACATGGGGGCCTGTTGGGAGTTGTAGTTCCATCCCCTCACACCCACCACCACCCACCACCACCGCCACCGCCATCCCTATGGACATGGGGGCCTGTTGGGAGTTGTAGTTCCATCCCCTCACACCCACCACCACCCACCACCACCGCCACCGCCATCCCTATGGACATGGGGGCCTGTTGGGAGTTGTGGTTCCATCCCCTCACACCCACCACCACCGCCACCGCCATCCCTATGGACATGGGGGCCTGTTGGGAGTTGTAGTTCCATCCCCTCACACCCACCACCACCCACCACCACCGCCACCGCCATCCCTATGGACATGGGGGCCTGTTGGGAGTTGTAGTTCCATCCCCTCACACCCACCACCACCCACCACCACCGCCACCGCCATCCCTATGGACATGGGGGCCTGTTGGGAGTTGTGGTTCCATCCCCTCACACCCACCACCACCGCCACCGCCATCCCTATGGACATGGGGGCCTGTTGGGAGTTGTAGTTCCATCCCCTCACACCCACCACCACCCACCACCACCGCCACCGCCATCCCTATGGACATGGGGGCCTGTTGGGAGTTGTGGTTCCATCCCCTCACACCCACCACCACCCACCGCCACCGCCATCCCTATGGACATGGGGGCCTGTTGGAGTGATTTCGACGTTGGTGAGTATGTGGACTGCATGCATGGGTTGGGCTCTGGGAGATGTGTCTTCACAGTTGTGTGAGGCACACCATGTAGTAGTGCTCGTGGTGCTTGGTTTGTACTTACCAGCCTCTTCTCCCTCAGGAAGTCCATCAAGGCTCTCAGGGTGGATGATGGTCATCACCTTCTCCTCCCACTCGGTGTAGGGTAAGGGCTCCGGAGGGGTTCCACCGCCTGTATGATTAGCCCGGAGATAGTTCTTGGCTCGTATGGCTTTGACTCGGGTCTTTAGATCGTGCCACCGCCTCTGGATGTCCTGCTTCGTCCTCGGGACGCTCCCGGAGGCATTCACCCTGGTGACTATCCGGTCCCACATGCTGTTTCTCCTGGCTATGCTGGTCTGCTGCACTAGGGCCCCGAATAAGTGGGGTTCCACACGGATGATCTCATCGACCATAACCTTCAACTCGGTGTCAGTGAATTTGGGGTTTTTTTTTGGTGCCATGGTGTGTGGTGCTCGGGGTGTGGGTTTGCGTGGATGGGGTGGTGCAGGTGTGTGGTGTGTAAGAATGGTGTGGTGGGTGTTTGTGTGGTGGGTGTGTTTGGGTGTGGGTTGTGTGAATGCTATTTCTCTTTGGGCTCAGTTCAGTGGTGTGTCCTGCTAGCAGCTATGCTGTGATGCAGAGGAGTTGTGGAGTGGGTGGGAGTTCTTTTATGGTGTGTGTCTAGACCGTGTCTGAATGGTTATTGGCAGTCAGGTGCTAGGTGGGAGTGTTGGCAGGTGTGGATTGTGTGGTGCTTGGCGGTGGATCATTGTGTGTTGTGATTGGTTTGGATATTTTCGGTGGGTGGGCGTTTTTTTTCGTGTGTTTGGTGATAAACTTCCGTGCCAATGTATGGCATTGGTTTGACAGTAGGGATGTTGTTTGTGTTGTCGTTCCGCTGTGGTGCACGGATTCTCGGTGCATTGGTTCCGCTGCGGACGTGGATGGCGGTGACTACCGGGGTACTTGCGGAGTTATCCTAATTGCGGACACGGACATTGCGCAGGTATAGCGGGGGTGGTGGATGTATTCGCGGTCATGTGCGTACGCGGCGGTCGGTGTTTTTACTGTTCCGTCCGCCTGCCGCGGACTCAGGTGTACTCCGACCGCCGCGGACGGGGATTGGAGTGCTCCGTACGCCGCGGTCGGCGTTTTTTGTATGTTTTATCCTAATTGCTGTTGCGGATTTTCCGCGGACAGGTCCGGAGTAGCTTGCCACCTTCCGCGGCGGACGGTACACGTTTCCGTCCGCCATCCTAATCGACCCCTATGTGTAGAACTTGTCCTTATTTCGGAATTTACGACGGCAGTACTTTCCACATCGATGGCTTTGGAAACGCAGAACTTTTTCTCTTAGGCTTTTCTTCTCCTTTGCGTTTGGAACAGCACACATAGAATACTGTTGGATGAAACTCATCACTGAGTCTTCTGGATCCGTTCCAAATTTAGGTGCATCCTTGATCCACAGCAACATATGTATATGAGGAGCACCTCTTGCTTGGTACTCCTTTCTCCAGAAGAAATCCAACACCTCTCCAAGAGGTGGATTCTTCTTATTCATGATGAAAGACATCATAGCTTCAAATCTATGATTGAAGTACCTACATACATTGTCTGGATCCAAAGAGCACAGTTCTCCAGGTGTCTTGAATTCGATGTTATCTACGTTAGCATTTGCCTCTCGTAGAAATTCAAGTAAGTCTTCCCAGCCATACTCGGCACAGCTCAGAGTGAGGAACCATGTGGGAGTACCTAAGTTCCTCAGCATACATTTTAAATCACCATGACGACGGTACCAGTACTCATTAGTACCACGCTGACACGCCATGAGATTAATCAGGTGAGAATCCAAAATACTGTCTTGGACATTGACTTTATCCATAAAGTCACTTGCCGAGATGTTTTGCATGTGTATACCACTTTTCAAGATGTGGTTCACTGCATATGACAGTCCAGACAGATCGCTTTTCAAACAGGAGATGAAACAAATAGGGAATGCATTGTCGAAACCTAGCATCTCCTGCATACAATCGCAAAGTCCGGTATTCAGAAGCAGGAATTTGATGAGGTCGCTCATCATATCTTCCTCCCTGACCTGTTGGAAAAAGCTGTGGGAAACACCGAGCTTCCAAACTTTCCTCCCAAACACTAATGGGACTCCCTTTGGCTTGTTTCATTTGAAACAACTCAATAGCATTCCCCATGACTTCCTTGGAATGCAAAGGATGAACACTATAATGTTCATATATTTCTTCACTAGTAGAGGGTTCTACTTTCTCAATTTGACCAGCACACAAATCGCTATCCTCTTCCTCACTTACTTCCTCTTCTGCAACATATACATTCTTATAGTATTTATTATTTTTTTTCAAATACAATGTTGCCTTTTTAACTTTCCTAACATCTACTAAATCTTGCCATATTTTCTTATTCTTTGTCGGAACCCCATTAACTAAGATAACCAGAGGTTCCTCTTCCACTTTTTCTACTCCAATTGTGTTAATGTTTTTCTTCAAATCTAGAGGCAAATAAACAACTCTTCCCTTTAATCCTCTCTGTAAATCTGATGGAGGCAATTTCCCTGTCTTTGGCTCCATTCTTACAATAGCCTGAAAGGGATGGATACTTTGAATCAAAATAGATTCATAAGTATTTAAATCCTTCAATTCAGAAGGAATCTCAACCAATTCCAGATTATTATGAACTGCTCTAGCAGGCATCTGGTTTTGATTTAATTTGCAACAACAATAAGTACACACACGTTGATCCAATCCCAAATCAAAACAATTTTCTACCATCAAGTATGTTGCGAAATCCTTCCATTCACTATTATTTTCCCTTTCACTTTTTGCATATAAATCCACTAACTTAGTCTGATTCTTATAATAAGTGCGTCGACAACACACACAAGTGAAATTAGGCCTCTCACTTGATTTCACCTCAAATGTCGCAATTTCCCTCTGGAAATTATCTGTACTGGAAACCTGTACACTATCTTCCACATGACCCTCTTCTTCTTGCTCAATTTCAACATTCTCCTCTTTACTTCCAAAGTAACAAAACTCAATTTCTTCACATATATTCTTCACATCTATTTCAGAACCATGCAAAAGAGCAGCGCATAATTTTTTAAGCATAATTGCTGGACTCTTAGCATAATACAACATTCTAACTAATTTCCTCACTTTATTATGATGCACTGCTAGCATCCTGAAATGATGAAAAACACTCTGGCATACTCTCCTGGAAAGACAAGCCAGTGAATGACCATGCAAACCTGTCACTTCTCTCACTCTGCAAGGATCTAATTCTTGCAACAACCTTATTTTCTGCTTCAAACTTTTCTTATTAAATGACCGTACAAAATCACAAAGCAAATTGATGGAATCCTGTCGCACACTGCAAATACTACTACACTTCCAGGTGTACACAGGACCCTTAGCACGTCTTCCTAAAACCTCATTACCTAACACCTCTTCTGCCTCTGTTGTCACAAGTTTTTCTTTTTCAACTGGACAACCATCTTTCACTTCATAAGCACGACCACTGGTGTCAACTGCATGCACCAAATCATTATCCTGGAAATAACTCTCCTCATTAAAAAATGCCTCACAGCTTGAACTATGCATCCATTCTCCAGAAAAAACTTCACAAAAATTACTACGATTAACTATTCTCTTCCATCTACTATTTCTTTTGAAATCATAAATTGCCTTGTTTAGCTTCCTAATTCTATTGATTATCAAAATAAATAACTTACGTTTAATTTCAAATGCCTGATCAATATTTTTCTCAACTTTTTTTTTTCTCTTATAAAAAACCAGTTTCTGTTGACGTTTCTTAATATTTTTTAACAAATTGCCAATTATCCTGTTGCGGAACATTCGTTTACGAATCTCCCTAAACTGTTGTTTCCTTCTACTATCATGCACAGAGTTATCTCTTGCTCTAGCAGTAACATTTTTCATTGGCCTTTCCTTTCCATTTGATTTCCTTCTCGTTTTATGGACTGAAACATTTTCTGTAGTAATATTTTTTTTACTACACATATTTCTTATGAATTGTTTTGTGCTCTTACCCGGTGCTTTCTTCGTGACTTGACAAATCTTTTTGTTAGAGGACTGCTGCTTATTTTTTTTCACCTGCTGTCTTTGACGTTTTGCAGCCTTTCTCTGTCTTTCTATTGTAGGCATGGTGAAATCTTGAAATAATCTGCAGTTGAATCTGTGGTAAAATATATTAAAAAATGTTATTAACCATTATTACCAAACAGTAAAACAATAACAGTGATCTTCAAAATATTTTGCATTTCCTAAATAGCGAATTTTAAGGAATAAATAGCGATTCTTTACCATTCCTAATTTGCAATGAGCAAATTGCTAATTGCAAGTTACCCATTCATTTCCATGGGCTAGGAGGCTCATAGGAATGAAGGTTTAATTTGCGATTAGCAATTTGCTCATCACAAATTAGGAATTTTTCCAAGGGTGCAGGGGTGTCTCAAGAACACCCTGCTGCACCCCTGAAAAAGAAATTTGGGGGCATATGGCACACATACATGCCCTAAGGGCATGTGTTGGCGTCATATGGGACCTTTTGTTTTTTTAAAAAAAAGCTTTTTGAAAAGAATTCACAAATTACCACCAATTTACCACAATAGTTTCCAAATCCTTAATGTCATTTTTACATATTTTTTGTTTGATACATTGCATTTAAGTAGTCACAAAATTTGCAAATCCTTCAGTGCAATTGCAAAATAAGGAATAGCAAATTTTGCTACTCCTTATTTTGCATCAAACTTGTTTGATACATACCATTTGTCTAATTTACATTTGCAAAGGCCGAAATTCGTAGAATTTTGATCTTTGCGAATGCTAATTAGCTTGATACATATGGCCCCAAGTGAGGCCTGTCTTGCGACATGGTGCATCTTTTGCATCACTGCTGCATCGGTTTCATGTGGTACGTTTTTTTTACACCATGACATATCTGCCTAAATGCATCAATTTGTAATGTTGTCGCCTCATAGCAAATCTTTTCCACCGCCGCTGCATCATAAAAGTGACGCACAGTGGCAGAAAAGAGGCATACACCTATCATAAATCTGTCCCTAGCATTTTAAATGATTAATCCAGGATGACAATAAGGTGTGGCCTATCCAAAGGTTTGTTTAAGTTGAGGCCTACTCAGGATTGCAGATTAAAGTTACGCTTGATGAAAAATACAGAGGAGATAATACATGTAAAGGCCTACCAATGAAGTAAGTAATGTCCACTTTATTGCACCAGTCATCATAAATGTATCCCTAAGCTTCTTATCTTGTTACAGATGAACCACCATATGTACCATCAAACTATTTTGCATTTCCTAAATAGCAAATTTTAAGGAATAAATAGCAATTCTTTACCATTCCTAATTTGCAATGAGCAAATTGCTAATTGCAAATTACCCATTCATTTCCATGGGCTAGGAGGCTCATAGGAATGAAGGTTGCAATTTGCGATTAGCAATTAGCTCATCACAAAAAATGGAATTTTTTCAAGCGTGCAGGGGTATCTCAAGAACACCCTGCTGCACCCCTGAAAAAGAAATTTGGGGGCATATGGCACACATACATGCCCTAAGGACATGTATGGGCGTCATATGGGACCTTTTGTTTTTTAGAAAAAAATGCTTTTTGAAAAGAATTCGCAAATTACCACAAACTAGAAGTTGGTGGTAGTTTCCGAATCCTTAATATCATTTTTTACATATTTTTTGTTTGATACATTGCATTTAAGGAATCGTAAAATTTGCAAATCCTTCAGTGCAATCGCAAAATAAGGAATAGCAAATTTTGAATTAAGGACATTTTAAGTCATTTCCATATGTGCAGTGTTTTGAAATTATGATTTGAAAATCGTTTTTGGGGAAAAGTAATGGTTTGCAAATTTATGACAAGGACATAATGGTGTATGCTTCTCTATAAGGCATTTCAGTGTCTCTGATGTCATTTTTCCCATATTACATTATAAGACCTTTCCCCATGGAGCACATTCCTTGTAAATATGCTCCCACCTGAGCATGGCGAATTTAGATTTTGACTGTTTGAGTCACATAACCATGTTAAAAGTGACCCAAAAAAATTGCAAACGTTTTAAAAAAACACATTCATGTGTCTTAAGGACATTTTAAGTCATTTCCCCATGGACAGTGTTTTCTAAGTGGCGCAAAAGAGGCATACACCTATCATAAATCTGTCCCTAGCATTTTAAATGATTAATTCAGGATGACAATAAGATGTGGCCTATCCAGAGGTTTGTTTAAGGTGAGGCCTACTCAGGATTGCAGATTAAAGTTACGCTTGATGAAGAATACAGAGGACATAATACATGTAAAGCTCTACCAATGAAGTAAGTGATGTCAACTTCATTGCGCCAGTCATCATAAATGTATCCCTAAGCTTCTTATCTTCTTAGACATCAACCGCCATATGTATCATATAACTATTTTGCATTTCCAAAATAGCGAATTTTAAGGAATAAATAGCGATTCTTTACCATTCCAAATTTGCGATGAGCAAATTGCTAATTGCAAATTACCCATTCATTTCCATGGGCTAGGAGGCTCATATAAATGAAGGTGCAATTTGCGATTAACAATTTGCTCATCGCAAATTAGGAATTTTTCCAAAGCTGCAGGGGTGTCTCAATAACACCCTGCTGCACCCCTGAAAAAGAAATTTGGGGGCATATGGCGCACATAAATTTTAACAACATTCCTTTACCTCAAAAACGATTTTCAAATCATAATTTCAAAACACTGCACATGGGAAAATTACTTAAAATGTCCTTAAGACACATAAAAGCGTTTTTTGATTGCCTTTGCAGCATGTTTGTATCACTTTTAACATGGCTATGTAACACAAACATTCAAAATCTAAATTTGCCATGCACAGGTGGGAGCATATTTACAAGCAATTTGCGCCACAGAGAAAAGTCTTACATTAAAATGGGAAAAATAACATCAGGGACAGTCAATTGCCTTATAAAGAAGCATACACCATTATGTCCTTGTCATAAATTTAAAAACAATTCCTTTACCTCAAAAACGATTTTCAAATCATAATTTCAAAACACTGCACATGGGAAAATTACTTAAAATGTCCTTAAGACACATAAAAGCGTTTTTTGATTGCCTTTCCTGCATGGTTGGGTCACTTTTAACATGGCTATGTAACACAAACATTCAAAATCTAAATTTTCCATGCACAGGTGGGAGCATATTTACAAGCAATTTGCGCCACATAATTCATAATTTTCTCCTTAAAGCACACTATTCTCTATCTAAATTAAAGAAATATTTTCTCACCTTAGCAAATACTTTGAGTTTGAAAACAGTCTCAGAAACACACCAATTTGTCTTCAGCAGAGCAAAAGGTATGCACTCCAGAGTCTGCAGCTATCAAAAGCACAGAAATGCTGTAATTCTTCACACATATTTCTCATGTCACCCAATCAAAACTCTTCCCTCACTTTTTTTCAAATGAAAACCCTTCCCCCCTCTGCCCTTTCTGTCTTTTCTGCATGGCAACCACCTCTTGGAAGACTTCTGGTGTTTGCAAGTTCACACAACTTAGTTGCAATTGAACTCTGAACTCTCAGTGCACCTGCATATCCAGTGCATCCTTTCATTTAATGATTTTTTATTGACCATTCAAAATACATCTTTCAAAGAACACATCCGTGCACCCTAACTTTCTGTTTTCAGCAATCAAAATCCACCAATCACTGTTACTGCTTCATGAACACAGAAACTCCACAGTTTTTTTCATTTTAAACTCTCATTTTTTCAACTGCCATTTCATTGCCACACTTCATCTGACTGCAGGAGAACCTTTTCTCACCATGTTTTCTGTCTGGATTGTTGGACATAGTTATATTCACTGGGCTCAAAGGTACGTTGAAAACAGGAAATTACCTAACCTCAATTTACAAGATGTGGAAATTAAGTGGTTTGGCCACAGAGGATTAAAATGTCACCAATTGATACCATTGGTGAAAACCTTTATGCATTTGCCCAAACCTGACCTGTTAATTGTGCACTGTGGAGGTAATGACTTGGGCACTTTGACTGGTGTAGGTCTGGAAATGCTTTTAAAGGACACCTTTGAGCAATTAATGGCACTTTTTCCTCAGACTGCCTTGGTATATTCAAATATATGCCAAAGACAGAAATGGAGGTGGTCAAACCAATTTTGTCCACAAATTGAGAAGTCGAGGAAGCATGTAAACAAATCTGTTTCAGCTTACATGAGAGACCATGGAATGGGCTCCCTGTACAACAATAACTTGCGTTACTACATGCAAGATATCTACAGAGGAGATGGAGTTCACTTCTCAGATGAGGGCAACAGAGTTTTCACTCTGAATTTAAGAATGTGCATTGGTACCTACTTATAAGTACCTAAATGTACCATAAACCCAAAAGCTCTTCTCAGAGCTACCCTACATCTGATCACTCACAATTATTATTTTACTCTAACATTTTTCACTAATTTCCAACAAAGTACGCTCCCTGGGGCGCTACCCGGTACGCGAACCGGGAGCTAACCTCGCGAAATTTTTTTTAAAAATGTTTTTTTTTCGCACATATAAGCCTCCTCAGCCACCCTCAGAAAACCTAGGGGGTCAAGATAACTCTACCGTGCCCCCTTCTACCCATTCTGAACATTATTTGCCCTCCATCTTGTATCTTAATTCGACCGAAACACAAAATGGTGGACTCCCGGAACGCTTAAGGTTCGCGAACCGGGGCGCTCAACGGTTCGCGTACCGGGTCGCTCTCTGGGAAGCGCACCATCAAAAAAGGTGGGAAAGTACTTCACAGAAAAGCCACTGGAGACAATTTCACCAAATATAGATTAGCTCATACTACATACCAATCCCTACCATTTTCACAAATTTGATTGGAATTCCATTTAGTCATTTAGCCTGTAGACCTCTCTAAATACCCTGAGGTAAATTACTTCACAAAACACATCTGAAGTGTTGGAATTGACAACCAATGAAAATGTTACTTTCATTTTCTATTTTTTTTACCTGACATTTCATTGGTTATATACCTGAATATATATAAAGGAAGAGAAGAAAACACAGCCATTTTGACTACTACTTCTTGCTGTACATTTCAATAGTATTTTCACTAATTCCTTCAACTTCTTTGTAAAGGTAAGTTTTTATTTTTAAAACTGAAGTATATTGTGCACTATAAGTTAATATGGTAAACTTTTTCTGATAGATATATACTATCCCTCTGTAGTAGTTATAGATTTAGAGAGACTTCTCTGTTATAGTTATGGATGGAGTTAGGCTTCTCTTGTATAATTATGAATTTACTTACGTTAAATCACATACACTTTTTTATATTCCTACTTCCACTCTGATACTATACACTGCCCAAAGATAAATTCACTGATAAAAAATGCCTATCTAAAAGTATTCCCAACATTGCCCTATCTCTACTAATATATATTTTTTTAATCCAAATTTCAGGCAAAATGGAAGGCGAAAACCAAGTTTCTTTTGAAATGGACCTGCAAGAGAGCAGCCAAGAATTGATTGATACAATTGATCAAATTGACATTGAATTTTTCGATGAAACTTGGGACAATGAACTACTGCAATGTGTACAAGCAGTAGATAACCTCCTTGCAAATGAGGACATTTTACACCCTCAGAGACTACAATGTATATTCCATGATAATTATGAAATTTCTGACAATGAAATGTTAGAAAGTTTAATAAATTATGAAACACAATCACATTAAAAAAAATGCTTAAAAAATAAAGAAAATAAAAAATAATCAACAAAAACAACAATCAATTAACATACAGCATTTGAAAAGTCTATCATTCATTTTTCATTGCAGTACGCTGCCCAGAACGCTTCCCGGTTCGCGGACCGGGCGCTCCCCACGCAAAAAAAACTAAAACATTTTTTTGTTTTTTTTGCCCCGCAGGGCCCTTTTAAAACCTCCACATTAAACCTAGGGGGTCAGGGAGGATCTAGTATGCCCCCTTATGGTAATTTTCGCCTTTGTTTTGGCCTCCTCTTGTCTCTCAATCCTACCGAGAGACAAGAAGGCGGCCGCTCCGGACTGTTTAGAATGTTGACAGACACCGGAGAGCCAATCAGCTTAGCTACGCGAAGTTCCGGTACGCTTAAGGTCCGCGGACCGGAGCGCTGCCCGGAGCGCGCTTACAGATATATATCTTTTTTTAAACGTTAATTTCTCAAAATCCACTGGAGCACATATATTGAGACCTAGAAAAGGCACATCGGGCTACCAGTCCCTACAATTTTGCCAAGTTTCATGGAAATCCATTCAGCCGTTCGGGCTAAAAGTGAGGCCAACCGCCCTATGGAAAACTCAATGTTAAAAACACGTTTTGGGACCCCCCTTTTTTCTCAGCCCCCCCTGGACGAACACCCCCCAAATCAGGGTCTGCTCAGAAACAAAATGTTCCATTTTCCAGAAAATTTCATCCAATTCCGTCCACAAACGCCAAAGTTATTAGACATAGAATTTTCAAAAATCCCATAGGGAAAAAATCCTAACTATATATACCTACTGGCGACCGCCAGTAGGTAATATATATATATATATATTCACTGAAAATCCATAGGTTATAGACCATATATAGTTAGGAATTAGCATTTAAAAAACCTTATTTTACTCACACAAAACCATTGAAATTCCATATATAGTTAGTTGTACTAACTATATATCGCGCACCCGCAATCCACTGCTGATCATGTCACATATTACATCATTCATGACATGGTCAGTGACATCACTGATGACATCACTGATGACATCTCAAATGACATCACTGATGACATCACTGATGACATCTCAAATGACATCACTGATGATATCACTGATGACAACATCCAGTGACTGTATGTTTCTGTAAAGTTAAAATATGTCTTACATATTGAAGAATGAGTGGATGTATAAGTGTCTGGATGAAGGATTTAGTAGGGGCATGACTGACTGTATGAGTGACTGATTAAATGTGTCTCACTGAGTGCATGGGTTAGTGACTAAACTGTCTTAATTTGTGCATCATTATGTCTGTTGTTCTGTAAACTGCTGCATGTGTTGATCAGTAGCTATATGATTAACTATATGGGTTATTGATTGGTTGCCCAAGCATTTGTATGGGAGACTGAGTGTGTGTGTGGGTGGCTGGGAGGTGTATGACTCTGTGCATAGATGTGTGAGCAGTTGATTCACTAGATGTATGGGTTCAAAAGTGCATGTGGAAACAGCTGTATGGGCGGTTGACTGTGTGCATGAGTGTATTGGTGAGTGAATGGATATCTCAGTGCTACATGTCAAAGTAAGTACATATGTAAAATACAGTACATGTGAGAGTTGACATATATAAATAACTGTGCATAAGAGCCAGTGAATGTGTGAGTGGCTGTGTGAACTTGTATCCAGGATTGTATAAGTGAGTAAATATGTTTTAGTATATGTTTGAATAAGTAAGGTGTGTATAACTGTATAGTTGAGGAAATGGAGGTGTGATTGATTCTTTGCATGACTGACTAGGTGTGTGAGTAACTCCATGGATGAGTGACAGTCTGTGAGTGTATGTTTATACTGAGTGTATCTAAGGTTATATAAGAGTCTGATGAGGTTCATCATAATATCACATGAATGATGTCATCAGTGATGTGATCAGTAATGTCAAATGAGATGTCATCAGTGATGTCATTTGAGATATCATTTGAGATGTCATCAGTGATGTCATCAGTGATGTCATTAGTGATGTCATTTGAGATGACATCAGTGATGTCATCAGTGATGTCATCAGTGATGTCATTTGAGATGTCATCAGTGATGTCATCAGTGATGTCATTTGAGATGTCATCAGTGATGTCATCAGTGATGTCATTTGAGATGTCATCAGTGATGTCATCAGTGATGTCACTGACCATGTCATGAATGATGTAATATGTGACATGATCAGCAGTGGATTGCGGGTGCGCGATATATAGTTAGTACAACTAACTATATATGGAATTTCAATGGTTTTGTGTGAGTAAAATAAGGTTTTTTAAATGCTAATTCCTAACTATATATGGTCTATAACCTATGGTTTTTTCAGTGAATTTTCAAGGTTTTGTAAATGCTAATTCCTAACTATATATGGTCTATAACCTATGGTTTTTTCAGTGAATTTCATTGGTTTTTTAAAAGCTAATTTCTGTAGCTGTAAAATGTATTCTTCTTTAAATCCAAAAATATATTTTATATGTTTATTAATAATTTTTTTTTAAATATTTTTTTTTGTTCGCTCCCGGTTCGCGAACCGGGAAGCTTCCCGTTAGCTCAATTTGATGCCGCGACCCGGTCCGCGAACCGGTAAACGTTCCGTTTGCGCAACTGCCGCGTTAGAAATCAACATCGTGACGCGTCGCGGAAGCGCGACATATCACGTTGTCGCGTAATACGTCTTATGACGCGCCGCGTTAGCGCACCCGGAAGTGCTCCGGTACGCGAACTGAGACGCGAAGCGCAGCTCCCCGGAAGCGATCCGGGGCGCGTCGCGAAAGCGCGACGTATCGCGTTGCCGCGTAATGCGTCTTATGACGCGCCGCGTTAGCGCACCCGGAAGTGCTCCGGAGCGCGAACCGAGGCGCGAAGCGCAGCGACCCGGAAGCGATCCGGGGCGCGTTCTGCAGCGCGTAACATAAGCGTAACAGGTCATGTGACTTGTTAATAAAACTTTTCATTGGTTCATTTCACTTTTGGTTTCATAATGATGTAAGTTTGGTCAGGTGACCTAAAAATAACACTTTTCATTGGTTTAGAACTATTGTTTTTCCCAAATGATGAAAACCCCTCCTTCTTTCCTCACTCTGACTTTCATCTTTGTGAGAGGAAGACCTTTTTTGATATTTGAGCAATGGCTTCATTGGTAGCTTCAGCTGGTGGACCCCCACCACCACCACCACCTCCTCATGGGAAGAGAGGACCACCTCCCCAGTTCATCAGCAACACAGAGGAGGAAGAGGATGATCAAGAGGAAGAGGAGACAGAAGGACCACAATTTTTACAAGAGCAGCCCCGGGTTTCTCATCGGAAAACCAGTTTTATTTGGCAGTTTTTTTCAATCCCTGAAGGGCAGAAAAAAGTTAATGCTAGATATGTCACCTGCCTCATATGTAAAGAGAAGTTATCTAGAGGCACCTTAAAAAAGTATAGCTTCGGTAACTACACCATGCATCGTCATATGAGCAGGTGGCATCCATTAAACTACAGCCGGGCAGAGATACGTGACCTGCAGGACAACCCACCAACTCCTGTGGCCAGGTCATCATCACAGATATCTTTGACAGGAGCAGAGGCACGGGAAACCGTGCCAAACATTCAGGACAACTTTGTCCATATGAAGTTTACCTGTTTGTATTGTGGTGCATTACTGTCATGTGGCAATATGAGTATTACCTTAATCAACCTAGCTTATGAAAATCACAATTGCCGTAAACGCCCCAGACAGTAATTTTTTTTTTGCTCCTGTTGAGCCCTTTCCAATGCCTGTTTTTTGTTGTTTCCCCTCCATCAAAATAAAAAAAAAAAAAAACTGTTAAAAAAATACAAAAAAACAAAAAATGTTCAGAAAAATAAAAAAAATATATAAAACAACAAAAACATTAAAAAAAGTTCTTTTCAGAACTACCTCCCCTTTCAAAAAAAATTGCTAGAATGTTTAGCACTCTGGCAAGCTCTATTTCTTTTGGTTCGCTTCCCCGTTCGCGAACCGGGAGCGAACCGGGAGCGAACCAAAAAAAAAGTAAAAAAAAAAAAGAAGAGTAAGTGTAAGAGAAGTAAACAGAGAGTAATGTTAAAAGAAAGACAGCTATAGGGAGTAAACCAGAGATACTGTTTAATAGATCTATTTACCGAAGAAAAGATGGAAGAGGGTATAATTGTGAAAAACAAAATAGATAAGGAAGTGAAAGAAAAAAAAGAGAGTAGAACAATAACAAAGAAGAGTTTCTTGGAGAATGTGAGTGAATGTTCAAAATAAGATTAAAACATGTGGAATAACAGAGAGAAAAAACAGAAAACAGAAAAGAAAAAATAACAGAAAAAGATTAATTGAAACAGCAAAGAAATGTAAATAACATAGAGCCATATCATCAACATAGCCAATACAAGTTTTGCAGCTTTTATCGGCAGAAATGTGTCGCTAAAGCCGCTTTTGCAGCAGAAAACTGCCGCTAAAACCACTTTTGCAGCAGTTTTCTGCCAATAAAAACAGCAATAATTTTATTGGCTGTGTTCATAATATGCCCCTTAGTGTGCATCAACTACACAGAGAAAGCATTATGAACAAGTAGTGAAAGAGTGATCAGTCAAAGACACTAAGAGTAATAGAGACGGAGTGAGTGAACAAGAGTGTGGAACTATGAGAAGAGAGGGACTGAGAAAAAGAGTGGAAGGAGTTGAGTAAGTAGGTAATAGAGAAAGGAATGAGGAAAATAGCAAAGGCAGGAAACTGAGGGTTAAAGAAATGAAGTTGTGGAACTAATAGTAGGTGAATGTGATAGAAATGTAACGAAAAGAGTACAAAACATTTACCTTATAATTGTCGTTAACTTACTCACTTTTTATTTTTATACTTTCAATCTGTGAAAGAGAGAACAAACATTTGAACAATATTAAAACATGTATTTAAAAATTAGAAAAGACAAGGGAAAAGATTGAAGGACAAACAGTTTTTCAACAACTTTGACACTTACAGAAGCTTCTGCTTCTCCAGGCCCCCTACACAGTCCTAAAGATATACATTTTAAACTAACAGTATCTTGATGCAGATGAAGTGAGGCCTATCTTAAAACATGGTGCATCTTTTGCACTGCTGTTGTCTCACAAAAGTGTCGCAAGACACTAACATTTTAAATGATTGTTTCAGGATGCCAATAAGATGTGTCCTATCAAGAGGTTTGTTTGAGGTGAGGCCTACTCAGGGTTCCAAATGAAATTTCGAGTTGTTGAAGAGAACAGAGGACATAATACATGTGAAGGCCTACCAATGAAGTAAGTCATGTCCACTTCACTCTTGAACAAAGGCCAGACCTCTTCTGTGTCCGTGGACAGACCTAAACTTCATCTGCACAATGTCATTCGTAAACTTACGAAACACAGGTGATGTAATTGAAAAATGTGGAGTTTCTTTTCCTCATTTCACAATCACATCACCTGTGTTGCCTTTGGTTAGGTATCTCATAGTGCAGATGGAGTCTAGCATATCAAAGAGTACATAGAAGTTGAGCAGTATATACAACAATTTTGACATTTACAGAAGACTTAGCTTCTTATCTTGTTGGAGATGAAGTCAGGCCTGTCTTGCAACATGGTGCATCTTTTGCATCACTGCTGCATCGGTTTCATGTGGCACGGGTTTTTTACAGCATGACACATCTGCCTAGATGCATCAATTTGTAATTTTGTCGCCTCATAGCAAATCTTTTGCACCGCCGCTGCATCACAAAAGTGACGCACAGTGGCGCAAAAGAGGCATACACCTATCATAAATCTGTCCCTAACATTTGAAATGATTGATTCAGGATGACGATAAGGTGTGGCCTCTCCAGAGGTTTGTTTAAGGTGAGGCCTACTCAGGATTGCATATCAAATTTATGCTTGTTGAAGAATACAGAGGAGATAATACATGTGAAGGCCTACCAATGAAGTAAGTCATGTCCACTTCACTCTTGAACAAAGGCCAGACCTCTTCTATGTCCGTGGACAGACCTAAACTTCATCTGCACAATGTCATTCGTAAACTTAGGAAACACAGGTGATGTAATTGAAAAATGTGGAGTTTCTTTTCCTCATTTCACAATCACATCACCTGTGTTGCCTTTGCTTAGGTATCTCATAGTGCAGATGTAGTCCATCATATGAAACAGTACCCAGAAGTGCAGCACTGCATGCAACAACTTTGACACTTACAAAAGCTTCAGCTTCTGCATGCCCCCTACACAGTGCTAATTATATACATTTTAAACTGATGGTATCTTGCTGGAGATGAACTGAAACCTATCTTGCAACATGGTGCATCTTTTACACAAAAGTGACCCACAGCAGAGCAAAAGAGGCGCACGGCCATCATAAATCTGACCCTAACATTTTAAATGATTGTTTCAAGATGCCGATAAGGTGTAACCTATCCACAGATTTGTTTCAGGTAAGTCCTACTCAGAGTTGCAGATGAAATTTAGGTTTGTTGAAGAATACAGAGGAGATAATACATGTGCAGGCCTACCAACGAAGTGAGTCATGTCCACTGCACTCTTGAACAAATGTCAGACCTCCTCTGTCTCCAGGAACAGGCCTAAACCTCATCTACACAATGTGATGTGTAATGTTAGGAAACACAGGTGATATAATTGAAAAACGTGCAATTTTTTTTGCTCATTCCACAATCATATCACCTGTGTTTCCTTTGCTTAGGTATCTCATTGTGGAAATGTAGTCTATCATATGAAAGACTACGTAGAATATGAGCATTGTATGCAACAACTTTGACACTTACAGAAGCCTCACCTTCTCCATGCCTCCTACACAGTTCTACATGTACATCATAAATGCAAACAGTACAGAATTAATTATACATGTTAAATGGTTTATTTTTGCTGTTCTCAGAATGTATCAAATTTCACTAAAAACAGTGACTTGAAGGTATTCATCATATAACAGCGGGGAAAAAAAAACACAATCAAAATGATTGTGTTTAAAAAACCCATACAACATAACAAATCAGAATTCAGAACTCCTTAAAGTTAACTTACTTTCCATGACGTCGAAGGATGTCCTATGAACAGCTTACACTCTGTTGTGCTGTTATTACTTTCAGCCCGCCACTTTGTGAAAGAAAACCTCCATCGTTTTGAAAAATATGTTACATACAATAAATGACTTCTCGCTCTCTACCACACGTTTCCACAAGGCCAAATCATGTCAGAGCCATTTATAACTCTTGGAATTCTTGTAAGCCAATCCCGTCATGTTGTATTTCCGCAACTTTCAGAATTAAAATGTTGAAGATCATTTTCACAATCCTGGACTACTAATATCTTACCCTTCTTGCTCACTCATGTTCTACATTTCCTATGACACTGATACTGCTTACTATGAAGCAGACTTACACTACCTCTATGACTACTACAATTATTTAATTCTCTACATCACTTTTAATCACAAAGCAATATAAAACAGTAGACAGCATTGCAGACTTACATTCCCTCTACTCCATGTTTTTATTGGCTGCTTGAATTCGATTATAAAAAGAAATAGTTTTTCTGAACTCATTCAAAGTGCAGTTATTTTTCCAGGACGTCCAGTGTTATGGTAAGAAGTTATGTCTCTGTACTACACTTATCCTCAAGGCCAAATCGTGTAGGAGCCATTAGAACTTCTTGAAATTCCTCAGAGCACATCCCAAGATTCTTTCCCTAAAATTTTGGTTTTAAAAACACCAGGTAAGAATTTTTAAGGTCATACGGCAATTTTTTTTTGAAAATTAAAACAGAATCGTTGCAGAATGACCAGCCATTTCTAGACTTTAAATAAGCTGTGTAATGTCCTGATGTTATTGAAGGACCGTCATGATATATAATTGCTACAGTTACAAAAGTCCTTCCTGATATTGACAACTGTGAAGCCACAAAATTTTTAATTAAAGTTGTCAATTTTGTTCCATCAGGCCTACATCGTTGGAACATTAAAATGACATACTGGCCATATGTTCGTATAAATAATGTGGACAACATTTCAGATTTACATTGGCTACATTCCATGTTGTGATCAGCTGCTTTTACTAGCTTATGAAAGGAGACTGATTTACTGTCTGGCAAAGTTAAATATATAAATCGTTCTGAGTCTACAGTACTTGATACCCTACAGTTCTCGCAGTCATGCTGCCATTGATAAGAAAGCCCAAACAGGTGATCTACACCTTCAGCATGCAATACATCAAGCATATACATTAAAAACTCCTGACAATCTTGCTGAATATTTTGAGAGAATTGTGTTTGGCCTGAACATCTGTCTAACAGATTTCGAATTTCAGACACACTTTCTATTTTTGTTCTATCAGTGCTACATTTCTCTAACACAGAATTTAACAAACTGCAAAATCTTTGATCAGAATTGACCACAATCTCTTCTTTTACATTTTCTAGAGAAAACAAAACATTAACCACTACATTAGCATAGCAGTTGACACCAGAACTGTTTTCAAATTGAAAACCAACAACATCTTCAACAGAATCCTTTTTGTTTCTGCTTATAATTTCAGGTTCATCGACTTTTCGTCTTTTTGCTACAACCTCCCTAGTATTGGTCACATTTCTTCGTTTCCGGCCTACCACACGTTTCTCAAACAAAGGATATTGAGGCAAATGTGGCGCATACTCTCTTCTCAACCTATTGTATTCCTTAACACAATCTAGATCCGCACAAATGTTTGTGACATCACACTCAATCAAGTACAATCCCGATAAAGTTCTAACTCTTGACAATGCCACATATGCCATACCCTCCTTGAACACAGAACTGCCAATATTCACCAATGCACTGTCTACACTTAAACCTTGCGATTTATGGATTGTCACCGCATATGCCAAGCAAACAGGAAACTGCTTACGGCGAACATATAAGTCTTTTACAAGCAAAAATCTAGCAGAACAACGACCAATTAGCTGTACTTCCTCAATGCCATCAAATTAAATTTTTAAAAATTCAATTCCATCTCTATTTCTGTATTTCACAAAATCAACAACATTACGCATTGATCCATTTACCAGACCTCTTTCAACATGTAAATTCCTTCTTAAAATTATACGGCAGTTTAAGCACACATTCAGAGTCTTTTCAAAACCTGCAGTTTTAGATATAGTCTTCTCTAATGAATCCAATTTGGATTTCAAATTCTCAGACAAAATAATTATTGATCCCATATGCTCTACTCTGTCAATAGCTTCCAGTTTCACAATCTCTTGCTTTTCTAAATGCAACATTTTGTTGTTGAAGATGGCACATTCTGCAAGAGTTGGCATCAAACATATTCCAGATTTCTTCTCAGTAATTTTCTGAAAAATATTCTCAGGCACAACATCTTGTTCTGGATATAAATTTGACAGTAATCGTGCATGTAAAGCTTCTTTCCCATGCTCGGTCACTTTTCCAATTCTAACATCTTGTAGAATATTCTTGTAAACTTCATCCTTCGCCTGACGCATATTTTCATGCAGTTCAGCATAATTGAAGTTTAACCATATATTGACGTTGCCAATGCTCCCTAGGCACTTCCTGGTATCTTCATGCGTGAGCGTTTTGAACACAGGTTGCCCTTTCACTGGTGTCAGCTGCAGAAGATCTCCGAAAACAATGATGTGTTTGCCACCAAATAACACATAATACTCTGTTTTGAGAACTTCTTGCATTCTCAAATGCACGAAGGCAAGCATGACATTGGAAACCATGCTTACTTCGTCAATGATAAGAAGTTTCATTTTCCTCAAGATTCTTGAAACTTCACAACAAGCATCTCCAGATAGCTTGTGATATTGTAATTTGTTGTCATGCTCCACTGGCAGAATCAGTAAACGATGTAAAGTAATCCCTTTAATGTTATGTGCTGCCAGTCCAGTTGGAGCGGTGACAACACAAGACAGCGATGACTCAGTCCTTTCCTGCAAATAACATGAAATTGCTTTAATGAGGAAACTTTTTCCAGTTCCCGCTTCTCCACTCACGTACAGTCGGACAGGCTTCAACGACGTACATGAGCACTCTTTCTTCTCATGACTTAATCCATGATCAATTTGCATGGTAACTTCGTCATATATTTTCCTCTGCTCAACGTTGAGTTGTCTTTCCAAGTCTTCTAAGTTAACCGCATCCTCCTGAGCATGTGCCATGGCTCTTTCCACGTCATTCATGGCAGTGGCAGCTTCATTTTTGATAACAAGTCCTCCTAGTGGATCCTGACTCAATGAAGCAGAACTCTGACTGTCCTGAGAACTGTCTCTGGCAATCTCGGCTGCAATCGTTGCTTCCTGCTCGATTTCCGCATTCAACATTTCTACATATTTGGGAAAAGCAGGACATTCTATGGTCTGCTTGGCAGCAGTGAAAGAGTCTTCGTAACAGAGGAAATCTCCAAGCAGTTCCTCTTCTGCACGCCAAGGCTTGAAAAGTTGCAAAAGTGCTAAATAGAAAAACTCCTTTTTTTCAGGAGATTCGCCACTCAATTTTCGATGGTTTACCAAGTGGCATTTTCTTTGCTTGACCAGACATCCCTCACTTCCAATTACAGCATACACTCCTTTCTCAGTATCTTCTTTGATGTTCCTCTTGAATATGTAATTTTGAAGAACCTCATACAGACAAACATTCTCGAGGTGACTGCTTCGATTTGGATAATATGTATCCAACATGTTGGTCTTCAAAATGTCGGTACTGTTTGGCTCCTTTTCCGCCAAATACTCAATTTCCCGCACAGGTTTCAGAACTCGATTACGCGTTGCAGCAAGACCAAGACTCGCCCAAACGATACTCCTAGATTTGGCATAGAGACTTGCTGAAGACAACCGGTCAGAACATTCGTAAGCTCCGATTTCTCGATGCGACAACATCTTCAGACTGAAACTGTACAACTTCTTACTGAGGCTCTTTTCATGGGAAATGTCCTCCCACATATCCTTCAATTCTGTCTTCTCTTTTTTGGTGATGTAAGATGTCACATACCGAGCCACAGCCATACAGTTATCAGCCACAAACTGTATATCCATGTTAGCATTCCACATGGACAAAATCACTGGGTTGTAGTCGTTGATGTACTTGGACTCTTCGTTCCTCTTCAAATTGTGTGTGGTTTTCAGTGATTTCTTCATCACATTATGTCGCAGCGAAGATATCAAACTGTTTACTCTTCCTTTAAAAATCACCGGTCGTGGAAACCCGAAACGACATTTGGTGTAGAACTTGTCCTTGTTTCGAAATTTACGACGACAGTACTTTCCACAACGATGGCTTTGGAAACGTAGAACTTTTTCTCTTAGGCTTTTCTTCTCCTTTGCGTTTGGAACAGCACACGTAGAATACTGTTGTATGAAACTCATCCCTGAGTCTTCTGGATCCGTTCCAAATTTAGGTGCATCCTTGATCCACAACAGCATATATATGTGAGGAGCACCTCTTGCTTGGTACTCCTTTCTCCAGAAGAAATCCAACACCTCTCCAAGAGGTGAATTCTTCTTTTTTTTTTTTTTTTATTTCCTCATATTGCGATTTTTTATATGAATGGAGCTTTAGGTTTCTGCCTCTTAGCGTGGATTCCGGGGTGGTCCCTTGGTCTTCCTCTTCAATGAGTTACGCAGAGGAGTATCCTTAGTCCATTATATAATAGGATATCTGGTTTGCGAATGAGGTAAGAGCTAGCCACCTTGACTACTCGGCAAGTACTTTACTTGTCCACCAGATGTCATTTCGCATTAATCATAGGACTGTTTGTGCCAACTCTAAATTAGAAGTTAAATATTTTTCCAAAATTTCCCAAAATTTAAATTTTTGGGAAGTTGTCTCTTTTCTATCTAGCTTATTAACTCTTATAACAGAATTCATCCATGACCCAAAAGTGGGAGGTGACGCATTCAACCAGTTAACACAGATCTCTCTTCTCGCTAGTACTATCAATACGAATAGGAGGTTCTCATGATGTTTAGATAACCTTATTTCATCATTAGTGTCTTCTATTCCAAAAAGAATTAAAGTTGTACTTACAATTAGTTGTTTCTGTATGATCTTACTCACGGTTTTACCGATTTCCTCCCAGTAATCTTCCAAAGACGGGCAGTTTTTAAACATATGGATGTCATCTGCTTTTTCTTCCCCACATTTCGGGCATTTTTTAATTTCAGCATTCTTAAATTTGGAGAGTTTTTTCGGAGTCCAATATGCACGATGTATTGTGTATAAATGATTTCTTTTTAGTGCCGCTGACTTTAGAGTTGACCAACATTTCCCAACTGATTTTTCCCAGATGTTATCCAAGTTATCTATTTGCAAGTCTCTCCCCCAGATTTCATCCTCAATTCGTGTGTCCTTATTTGTTGCTTCAATAAGAATCCAGTACCATTTTGCAATCTCTTTTTTGATATGTAAGTCTTTTACCATATCCTTTTCCAAATTCTCGCTATCTTGATTGTTTCCGAGGATGGTCTTGGCCCAGCTTGACATTTGGTAATATTTGAATTTTGCTATTGAATCGTTAGTTATACTTTGTAATTCTTCCCAAGTGACCAGAGAGGATCCTTTTATTATTGGGCCCCAATAGTTAATATTGGCTAGTTTCAAGGGGTTTGTCAGTGCATCTTTTAGAAATTCTGGAGTTCCTGGTGATTCCCATATAGGGGCCAGTGTGCTGTAATAAGGAATATTCAAAGCTATTCTGATTTGTGTCCAGAGTTTCGCCGCCTCTCTTAAGGTCTTTAATTTTATTTTTTTTAAGTATTTTGGGTGTCCGAATTTGAATAAGAAATGGTCTACTGAATCCGTTAATGCTTGCAAGTGTATTGGATAGTAGTAATGGGTTCTGAGTAATGTTCGTATATTTTTAAATTGAAACGCCTTGTAGTATTCCGTCAAGTCTGGGCTTGCTAGTCCTCCGTCTTGCTTGCTTCTTCTAAGTTTTCTCCAGGCTATCCTTGTTCCCTTTGAGGCCCATATAAAACTGGCGATTTCTCCTTGTGATTTTTTTAGTAAAGATTTTTTAAATTCCAAGGGGATAGTGTTAAAGAGATAGGTGTACTTGGGCAGAATAGACATTTTGATGATATTTGATCTTCCAATTATGCTAAGAGGGAGACAGGACCATACTTTGAGTAATTTTCTCACTTCTCCTGCTACTTTGTTTAAGTTACGTTGTGGGATTTTCTCGAGATCATGGTTTATCAGGATTCCTAGATATTTTATTTCCTTTCTGATATTTGAGTTTTTGAAGTGCGTATTCCAGGTCATTATTTCGGTCTTGGAGTGATTTACAAGGTAGCCTGAAATCTTCCCATATGTAATTAAGATCTTTTCTATGGTCGATTTGGAGGAGACATAATCTTTCGTGAAGATCATCAAGTCGTCTGCATATAATGCGATCTTTTTTTCCCAGTTATGGTATATGAATGGAGTTATTTCTTTAGTAATTCTTATCTTGTTTGCTAATGGTTCAATATATAAGTTAAAAAGCAGAGGTGAGAGAGGGCATCCCTGTCTAGTTCCTCTTCCTATAATCACGTCTTCTGTCAAGCTACCATTAGCTAGAATTTTGGACCTTGGTGTTTTGTAGATTTCTTTCATGGCTTGGATAAATGGTTGTCCTATGTTATTCTTATTCATCACCTTTTCAAGAAAGAGCCAATTGACTCTATCAAAAGCCTTTGCGGCATCGATAGTTAGTATTGTAAGCGGAATTTTTTCTTGTATAGCTAGGTCAATAGTGCTCAGGAGTTCATGAGTTATCTCATGCAGTTGCCTTCCTTTAGTAAATCCCTTTTGGTCCAAGTTTATAAGTTGAGGCATTACCTTTCCTAGCCGAGCTGCCATGATTTTCGTAAAGATTTTATAATCTGCATTCAGCAGCGATATAGGTCGATAAGACTCACATCTGCTAGGGTCCTTGCCTGGTTTTAGTATAATCGTTATTATGGCATCATTCCAGGAGTCTGGGATTTTGTTTTGATGTATGAGGATCAGGTTTGCCAACTCTGTAATGTATGGTGCGAGGGTGTCCTTTAATGTCAGATAGAATTCATTTGGTAGGGCATCTGGGCCTGCTGCTTTACCTTTTTTTAAGTTCTTAATTATTTCCTCTACCTCACTTATTTGAAATTCTCTGTTCAGTTCTACCTTTTCTTCTTCTGTTAAGGCTAAAGATGGTATAGCATCAAGGTACTCTTCAATCTGGTCTTCTAAGGGGTTCGTGTCTTCTGTATAAAGTTCTGTGAAGAATTTCTTGAATTCTTGTCTGATGACCTTCTCATCCGTGCTTTGATTCATCTGGTCGTCTAGATGTATACTTCCTACTTTATTTCTGGTTTGATCTGTTCTTAATTTCCATGCAAGCCACTTTCCACACCCTTCTCCGTATTCATGGTTTCTTAGTTTGCTTGATGCCCACTTTGTACGTACTCTCTCTTCTAATATACTCTCGAGAATTTCTTTCTGATTTTGCCTCATTCTTTCCAACTCATTTTTCTTTGTTGTATCCTTTTCCACTTTTATTTCAGAGTCTAGGGAATTGATATTGTTTTCCAGATCCTTTATCTCTTGTCCGATTTTTTTAGTTTTATATGCACCCAAACTTAGTAGTTTCCCCCTTAGTACTGCTTTGTATGCATCCCACGTAATTTGTTTAGTCGTACCAATTTTATTGTTTTCAAAGAAATTTTCTGTCTCCGTTTTAAGTTCTCTGACAATTTGTTGATCTAATAGGATTGACCGTTCTACCGTGAATCTTTTTTGAGTTTTTATTGTTTCTATTTGGAGAGTTAATTGGACCGCAGAGTGATCTGATAGATGAGCCGGTATATGTACTAAGTTTTTAACTTTTCCTGATAGGTCTTTATCTATAAGGAAGTAATCAATTCTTGACCTATGCCCTAATTTTTTGTTATGCAATGTGAAAGGTTGAGTTTTCTCCCCTTTCTCTTTCCAAATATCTATTAGTTCTAGGTCCCTTTTGTATATTTTAATCCATTCTCTCATTTTCGGTAGGCTTGCCTGCCTGCCTGGGGGAAACCTGTCGATTTTAGGGTCCATTATAAGGTTAAAATCGCCTCCCAGGATTATTGGGCTAGTGGCTAATAATAGATGGGAGTATAATTTTTGTAAGGGGTCAGCATCATCTAAGTTAGAGCCATAGTATCCTGATATTGTGTAAGAATTATTTTCGATCCTTATTTTTACTATTGCCCATCTCCCCTTGCTGTCTACTTCTTCCGATTCTACTGTGGCCTTGAGTGATTTTTTTATTATTATCCCAATCCCTTTGATATTACAATCTTGTGTGGTGCATATGTATCTATCTACCCATCTTAGGTTCTTCATTATTTGGGCCCACTCCTCTTTTAGCAAGTGTGTTTCCTGTAGTATAATAATTTCACACTCTGATGTTTTAAGGTATTCTAGAATCCTATTCCTTCTACTTTTGGTTCTCATTCCATTTACGTTCCAGGAGAGGATTTTAAAATTTTTACTCGTATTCATATTCCCCTTCTGCTCTGTTTCTCGTTATCGCTTCCCAAACCCGGATACTGTATTTCATTGTGTATAAAAGGCATCTCCTTTTCCATTCTCTGACGTTTGAGGATTTTTTTTTCTATTTTTTCCCTATTTTGCTCCCCACCCTTTTTCTGAACTGTATATTTTTTTGTGTTTTCTTTTAGTGTTTTATTTCCACCCTCCCTGGGGAAGCCTCCTTCTTCTTTTCTTAGGGTTATTCCTTAACCCTTTACGGCTCCTCTTCCCCCTGACTCTTGACATGTCTTTAATGTGTTTCTAATTCTGCAGCGACATATATCATTGTTAATACGAGAGCTACATATGCTAATATCATTTTTTTTACCTTCTTATCTCTTTCGACTTAATTTCTTCTCGCATTAAGTCCAGGAGAGAATTTGCTTCCTCTGGGTCCCTTATATTTCGCATTTTGATTCTCCATAATACGAGAGCTACATATGCTAATAGCATTTCTTTTTACCTTCTTAGCTCTTTCGACATAATTTCTTCTCGCATTAAGTCCAGGAGAGATTTTACTTCCTCTGGGTCCCTTATATTTCGCATTTTGTTTCTCCACATTATCCTTAATGACGGAGGGAACTTCATCTGCACAGTTGCACCAAGTTGCTGTAATTCTGGCATTAAGTTCCCTAGCTCCCATTGTCTGGTCTGTGAAGCTTTAGACATGTCCGATCTAATTTTAAAAGACCAGTTCTCTTTGTTAAAATTGCCTTTTTTCAGTGCCTCTCCCAGAATTCTTTCTTTTAGCACATAGGTTTTTAAATTTACGAGAATTTTTCTTGGTGTTTTCCTCTCTTTATTTTTACTAAAAGGATCCCTATGTGTCCTTTGTATATCTTCTTCAAGCTGTGCTCTGTCTGCCCATGGGAAATGTTCTAATAATAGTTCCACCACATATTTTTTGATATCAGATCCCTCTTGATTTTCTGGCACATTTAAGATCCTTATGTTATTTTTTCTTGCTTGATTCTCAAGCGATTCCATCTTCTCGTGCATTATTTTGTTATCCTGCCTCAGAAAGTTTATGTCTTTTTGATTTTTTTCCACTTTTTTACTTAAGGTGCCAACTTCACTTTCTATGGCAGTCACTCTGTCTCCCAGTTCGTTGAGTTTGTTGTCTAGCTTTTCGCATACTTCTTGTATTTTATCCTGCTTAGCTTCTGAAATGGTGAATTTCTCTCTCATATCCATCCATATTTTTTCAAGAAGTTTATCTGTCTGATTTTCCGGGATACTATGTCCTATTTCTTGTAATTCAGTCTCAAGAAGTCTATCTGTCTGATTTTCCCGGATACTGTGACCTGTCTCTTGTAATTCAGTCTCAGTCTCAATCTCGGGCAACCCATTCCTGTTGCCTACTGTTTCTTCTCTTTCCTCTAGGCTTTCAATATCTTTAGTAACCCCAGTGGCCATGATGCCTGCTGGAAGGCTGGTATCTGCCTCTATTTCTGCCTCTCTGATTTCTTCTCTAGTATCAGCTTTACTTTGCGTTTTGTTCTTGCTGCTAACTAGAGATACTTTCTTGTGGACCAAGCAGATTGGTACTGTCAAGGGTGATACAGTGTTTTGCTGTGTTAGATTTGGACTTGGGATTAGGTTTTCAGGTATAATTTGTGTAGACACCTCTTTGATATGAAAGTCTTGCTTAGACTGGACTTTAAAGTAGGTCCTTAACGACGGTGTTATTTTAATGTTTCTTTTCTGCAGTATATCAGGTTTATTTTTCGTTGAGGTTATTTCTTTTTCAGTCTCAATGTTTTTTTTTTTAGTCTCTCTTTAGGTGGCTTTCTAACTCTCTTTTTTATCTCTCTGGGAGAGATTCCTTTCGGGTATTGTTCTTGGCTTAGAAAGGCTCTATTTCGCAGGCTATAGTTTGATATAACTTTCCTCTCTTGTTTCTCTGGTATAGCGTCCTGTTTATTTTCGATGCAGGGCTCTAAACTTTTCAAGCTTTCAATTTGTTCAGGGGACTTGGTGCACTCCCTCTCGTCTCCCTCTGTGCCTCTTAGCCCAGCACTCATATGTATCAGCGTTTTAACTTTCATTGACTTGTCAGCATTTATTTTACAAGTTAAATTATGAGCCTTTAGCGCCTCAAAGTTGAGAGATCTGGGCCACTTATCTTTAGTACTAACGTTTCCTGGGCTGCCTCGGGTGTGTTTCCAACTTGTGTGTTCTTCTTGCAGCCCCACTCCTGGGACTGTGCAGACCGCCGGGGCTCTGCCTCTCTCTCTCCGGAAGCCGAACCTCGGACTCGCGTCGTCTGGTGAGGCTCGGCCGCTCGCGCCCCGGAAGAGATACCAAACTCTCCCGGCTGCTTTGCCTGCTGTTGCTTTTGCTCTGACGGCTGCAGCCCAGATCCCGGCTCGGTTCCCTGGACAATTCCCTGGATGTACGACGGACCCGTTGCTCCGCTCTCTCTCAGAACATCGAGGGACTCGAAGCACAGCGACTATCTCCGCGGCGCTTACACCGCTTACACCGTTTACACCACTCGTCTCCAGCGTCTCCAGCGGAAAACTGTATTTTGACACGAGGTGAGTTAACATCCCCGTAACTGCTTTTGTTTGTTGCTCCGTCGTCCTTGGTTGTAGTGCTTTGGTTTTAAGAGAGGGGTGCGTTACACTTGTATTCTTTTAGCTGAGATGGCTGATCTCCTTATTCTTTAACACTGCAGCATCCCTGTAAGATTCATCTGTTTCTTTTATATTTTCATCGCATTTTCCTCATGCTTTCCTCATGTCAGAGGAGTCAGGTTTCAGGAGCTCTCCGACCGAGCGTCCTACTCAGCCGCCATCTTCCCCCCTTTATCTTTTTTGTTACCCGATGTGGATTCTTCTTATTCCGGTTCTTCAATCATAGATTTGAAGCTATGATGTCTTTCATCATGAATAAGAGGTGGATTCTTCTTATTCATGATGAAAGACATCATAGCTTCAAATCTATTATTGAAGTACCGGCATACATTGACTGGATCCAAAGAACACAGTTCTCCGGGTGTCTTGAATTCGATGTTTTCGATGTTTCCATTTGCCTCTCGTAGAAATTCAAGTAAGTCTTCCCAGCCATACTCGGCACAGCTCAGAGTGAGGAACCATGTGGGACTTCCTAAGTTCCTCAGCATACATTTTAAATCACCATGACGACGGTACCAGTACTCATTAGTACCACGCTGACACGCCACGAGATTAATCAGGTGAGAATCCAAAATACTGTCTTAGACATTGACTTTATCCATAAAGTCACTTGCCGAGATGTTTTGCATGTGTATACCACTTTTCAAGATGTGGTTCACTGCATATGACAGTCCAGACAGATCGCTTTCAAACAGGAGATGAAACAAATAGGGAATACATTGTCGAAACCTAGCATCTCCTGCATACAATCGCAAAGTCCGGTATTCAGAAGCAGGAATTTGATGAGGTCGCTCATCATATCTTCCTCCCTGACCTGTTGGAAAAAGCTGTGGGAAACACCAAGCTTCCAAACTTTCCTCCCAAACACTAATGGGACTCCCTTTGGCTTGTTTCATTTGAAACAACTCAATAGCATTCCCCATGACTTCCTTGGAATGCAAAGGATGAACACTATAATGTTCATATATTTCTTCACTGGTAGAGGGTTCTAATTTCTCAATTTGACCAGCACACAAATCGCTATCCTCTTCCTCACTTACTTCCTCTTCTGCAACATATATATTCTTATAGTACTTATTATTTTTTTTCAAATACAATGTTGCCTTTTTGACTTTCCTAACATCCACTAAATCTTGCCATATTTTCTTATTCTTTGTCGGAACCCCATTAACTAAGATAACCAGAGGGTCCTCTTCCACTTTTTCTACTCCAATTGTGTTAATGTTTTTCTTCAAATCTAGAGGCAAATAAACAACTCTTCCCTTTAATCCTCTCTGTAAATCTGATGGAGGCAATTTCCCTGTCTTTGGCTCCATTCTTACAATAGCCTGAAAGGGATGGATACTTTGAATCAAAATAGATTCATAAGTATTTAAATCCTTCAATTCAGAAGGAATCTCAACCAATTCCAGATTATTATGAACTGCTCGAGCAGGCATCTGGTTTTGATTTAATTTGTTATAACAATAAGTACACACACGTTGATCCAATCCCAAATCAAAACAATTTTCTACCATCAAGTATGTTGTGAAATCATTCCATTCACTATTATTTTCCCTTTCACTTTTTGCATATAAATTCACTAACTTAGTCTGATTCTTATAATAAGTGCGTCGACAACACACACAAGTGAAATTAGGCCTCTCACTTGATTTCACCTGAAACGTCGCAATTTCCCTCTGAAAATTATCTGTACTGGAAACCTGTACACTATCTTCCACATTACCTTCTTCTTCTTGGTCAATTTCAACATTCTCCTCTTTACTTCCAAAGTAACAAAACTCAATTTCTTCACAAATATTCTTCACATCTATTTCAGAACCATGCAAAAGAGCAGCGCATAATTGTTTAAGCATAATTGCTGGACTCTTAGCATAATACAACATTCTAACTAATTTCCTCACTTTATTATGATGTACTGCTAGCATCCTGAAATGATGAAAAACACTCTGGCATACTCTCCTGGAAAGACAAGCCAGTGAATGACCATGCAAACCTGTCACTTCTCTCACTCTGCAAGGATCTAATTCTTGCAACAACTTCATTTTCTGCTTCAAACTTTTCTTATTAAATGTCCGTACAAAATCACAAAGCAAATTGATGGAATCCTGTCGCACACTGCAAATACTACTACACTTCCAGGTGTACACAGGACCCTTAGGACGTCTTCCTAAAACCTCATTACCTAACACCTCTTCTGTCTCTGTTGTCACAAGTTTTTCTTTTTCAACTGGACAACCATCTTTCACTTCATAAGCTCGACCACTGGTGTCAACTGCATGCACCAAATCATTATCCTGGAAATAACTCTCCTCATTAAAAAATGCCTCACAACTTGAACTATGCATCCATTTTCCGGAAAAAACTTCACAAAAATTACTACGATTAACTATTCTCTTCCATCTACTATTTCTTTTGAAATCATAAATTGCCTTGTTTAGCTTCCTAATTCTATTGATTATCAAAATAATTAACTTACGTTTAATTTCAAATGCCTGATCAATAACTTTCTCAACTTTTTTTTTTCTCTTATAAAAAACCACTTTCTGTTGACCTTTCTTAATATTTTTTAACAAATTGCCAATTATCCTGTTGCGGAACATTCGTTTACGAATGTCCCTAAACTGTTGTTTCCTTCTACTATCATGCACAGAGTTATCTCTTGCTCTAGCAGTAACATTTTTGATTGGCCTTTCCTTTCCGTTTAAAATGCTTCTCTTTTTCTGGACTGAAACATTTTCTGTAGTAATATTTTTTTTACTACAAATATTTCTTATGAATGTTTTTGTGCTCTTACCCGGTGCTTTCTTGGTAACTTGACAAGTTTTTTTGGTAGAGGACTGCTGCATTATTTCATGTACCTGCTGTCTTTGACGTTTTGCAGCCTTTTTAAGTCTATCCTTGGTTGGCATGCTGAAATCTTGAAATGATATGCAGTTGAATCTGTGGTAAAATATAATAAAAAATTTTATTAACCACTATTACCAAACAGTAAATCAATAACAGTCATCAAAAACTTAACACACTACTTGACATTTTTTCATTGAACATTTTTTAGTGCTTTGGCAAATATATAATACACAAATAGCAGAAAAGAAATAGAATTCTTCTTCATTTTACCTCTACTATTTTATATGTGATTCTGATCTAATTTTATGAGCATATTTTAATATTTTATTGAAGACACTAGACATAACCTGTTTTTAAAGGTGTTTTTAATTATAAATCAAACGGTTTACATTTTTACTTTTCATTTATTATAAACGTTAAAAATAAATGTTTATAGTTCCATAGGCTGAAGCACGTCAGCTTCCCAACCTATGTCATACAATTCTGACAAATCGGCATCCTCATCATGTTCTTCATCATCCTGAGAATTTAAATCATCCAATGGATCTACTTCCACTGACGTTTCAATTACAAGTTCAATGATAATGTCATAATCAACTGATTGCTGATTGTCACTCATGGTTGATGTTGTTGTTATCTTTAAAGAAAGAGAACAACAATGAGATGTTGCAGAGTAAGAGACAAATCTCAGAGATTATAATAGTAAAATTGTTTAACAAGAGTAACATTTTGCAGCTATTATTTAGCCATGACCAGCGATGCTGAGGAGGTAAGGCCTATGTCCAAGTTTTCAGTGAACAGGACTCATCTCTTCTTAACCTTGGATAAGCCTCACCAACTCTGTGTCCCCTGCTCATACTTAAATGTAAAGGGGCAGATTTATGTTAACTGACGCATTCCCAGGGATGCACCAGTTAATGTGCACCGCTGCTCTGCCACCCATTTATTTATTTATTTATTTTATGCGATTTTTAGAGCGCGCAAATACCCGTGAGGGTGTCTCGGCGCTAGTACTACTGAACTCACTCTGGAGGCAAGAAATAGTTTAGGATGAAAACAGCCAGGTTTTAAGGCTCTTTCTGAAGTGTAGTAGGGAAGGGGCAGTTTTGATGTGAGATGGTAATGTATTCCACAGTTTAGCAGTTCCTATGGAAAAACATCTGTCTCCCCAGTTCGTCCTCCTTGTCCGTGGAACCCTCAGTAAATGTGCTGAGGATGATCGTAAGGTTCTTGCATGCTCCAAGGGACGGAGAGCTGTTTTTAAAAACTGCGGGCCGGGGCTATTAATAGTTTTATAGGCTATGCATAAAGCCTTGAATTTGATTCGACTCCGTATGGGGAGCCAATGTAGCTTTCTGATATAGGGGGACGTGGGAGTGAATTTGGGAATAGCCAAAAGAACCCTGGCTGCGGCATTTTGTACCGTCTGTAGTTTTTGAAGGACCTTTTCTTGGGCATTTAGAAAGAGGGCATTGCAATAATCTGTTCTTGAGAACACCAGGGAGCTGATCAGGGTTTTGCCCGCAGAAGGCGGCAGGTATGGCAATAATTTTTTTATCCTTTTTAAGATATAAAAGGAAGAGGATACCACCGCATTGGCATGATGAGAGAATGTCAGTTTGGTGTCGAAGATTACTCCCAGATTGCGCACCTTGACTACAAGTTGAGGGGGGTTCCCCAGCTGGGAAGGCCACCACTGAGGGGACCAGGTGGGTTGCAAGTTCCCGAATGTCATCACCTCCGTTTTGTCGGAGTTTAGTTTGAGACAATTTGATGACATCCAGGAACTTATTGCCCTCATTCCCTCCTGGAAGTTGGCCGCGACTGCAGTGCCATCGTTGTGTACCGATAACACTAACTGAGTGTCATCAGCATAGGTTGTGAGTGCGATTCCATAGGATTTTATTACCCTCGCCAAGTCCGATACGTAGATATTAAAGAGCATCGGACTTAGCGAGGAACCCTGTGGCACTCCACACGAGAGAGAGAAGGTCGGGGAGGTGTAGTTGCCCAACTTCACAGTCTGTGGACGGTTGGCCAGGAATGAGGCGAGGAGGTCCTTAGCTCTGCCTCTTATTCCCGCAGCCGAGACACGGTCGATCAGTGTAAGATGATCGACCGTGTCAAAGGCGGCGGAAAGATCCAGAAGTACAAGGACAGCGGAACCTCCCTTGTCCATCGTGGCTCTTATTTCGTCTGCTGCCTTAAGTAGTGCTGTCTCCGTTCCGTGGCCTTGTCGGAAGCCGAACTGAGTATCATCAAGAAGTTCATTATCATTGATGAATTTCGAGAGTTGGATGTTCATTATTCTCTCGAAAATTTTGGCTGGGAAGGGGAGACATGCAATAGGCCTGTAGCTGGCCGGGAGGAGAGGGTCAAGAGTGGGCTTCTTTAGAAGAGGCTTGATTATAGCCTTCTTCCAGACAGGCGGGTAGATGCCTGTTGCAAACATTGCATTGCAGATTGTAGATAAAGCAGGCGAGATGGCTTCCGGTATATGATTGAAGATTGCAGCAGGACAAGGGTCGAGAGGGGAGCCCGATTTAGTACCAGCCACCAGCTGTTGAACTTGCTGCTGTGTGGTTGGTTCAAAACAAGAAAAGATCGGGGAATTGTTTTTGATCGAAGGGGTCGTAGTAAGCGTAGAGATTGGAGGATTGATGGAGTGACGAAAGTTCAGAAAGATGGAGTTGACCTTGTCCTCGAAAAATTTGGCCAGGGAGTCCGAGAGAGCTTGTGATCCTTCTAGGCGTGGAACCGGGGGGTTGGATAGGTGAGTGACTACCTGAAATAGTTGCCCTACCGAGTTTTTTGCCTCATTAATTTGGGCGGTGTAGTAGCGACTTTTTTCTGCTTTTATGAGTTTTTTGTAAATCCGTAGTGCACTTTTGTAGGTCTGCTTGTCCGTAGAGTCATAATGTCGACGCCACTGCCTTTCCAGGTTCCTACAGTACTGTCTCTGAATTCGCACGGGCTCAGTGAACCACTGTGCTGAAGGGGCTAGCCTACTTAGATGACGAGTTTTGATAGGGGCTAGTTTGTTACAGGCCTTATTGAGACAGCTTAGAAAGCTTGCAGATGCTGAGATGGGGTCTTGAGTTCCATCAGGAATATGATTGGCCAGCATCAGTTCTCCTAAAAGATCCAAGTTGATGTGTTTCCAGTCTCTGTATGATATAGTAGCCGAGGATGTGAGACTGTCTTTAGTAGACGGGGTTGCAATGGAGAAGCATACGGCTGAGTGGTCCGTCCAAGTCAGCGGGATTACCTTGGTGACAACAATATGAGGATTGTTGGTAAAAAGGCCGTCTAGAGTGTGACCTGCTTGATGTGTGGGATCTTTTATTAATTGCAGCAGGCCAATAGATGCTAAATCATTTGTTAGCTGAGCTGTGTGCGGATCAGTAATGGAATCCAAGTGGAAATTAAAATCTCCCAGTAAGGTAAAATGGGGGGCACCTACCGAGGCTTCGATCATATTACCTATGTTAGCAAGGAACTTAGCACGTGACCCGGGGGGGCGGTAGATTAGCATACCCTTGAATGAGTCTTTGGGCGAGAGGCCTATAGTAAAAAGAAAGGCTTCATACTCAGCACAATTGACTAGCGTCGTGGTGAGTTTAAACTGGTTGCTGTGAATAATTGCTATGCCTCCTCCCTTCTGTTTGGGTCTGTCCAGTCTACAGACACTGTAATTAGTTGGAGTGGCTGCTGTGAAGTCAGGGCCGGACGCTTCGTCCCCCCAAGTTTCGGTGAGAAAAAGTAGGTCTAGTTTATGTGAGTCGATCAGGTCGGCCACTTCCAGCTTATGTTTGGGAAGTGATCTAGCGTTTATTAGCGCAGCTGACACTTGATTGGTGACAGTTTTAGTAAAAGGAGGAGGGATGTTTGTACATAAAGGGCATTTATGTGGGCCCACTGTGACGTTGTTATGTCTAAATTGTGGTAAGGCATGGGGAACTTGCAATCCTTGTTTGAGTTCAAGTAGCTCAGCGGACGTGTAGACTAGTCTTGCTGTAACTACCTCCGTGAGAAGGGGTGCGGTGGCAGGGGGGGTGGCCCTAGGCCCGTCCTCGGCGCGGACGAGCGCAGACGAGCTTGCCTTATGCGCGCCTTCGGCGCGCATTCGTCGCGCCCGCTGCGCTCGTCCGCTGCGCTTCCGGTGCTGCAGCATGATTTATGTCATCTGAGGGATGCCGTGGCGGGGGGGGCGTGGCCTGCGTGGCTGGGCGTGTCCGCCGGTGGAAAGGCGGCGTTGGCCAGGCAACGCTCTCACCGCGTCAGCCCTCGTTCGGCTGAGCGGAGGCTTCTGAGCGTGAGAAAGTAGCTGGTGCAGGTATTTTAAAACAAATTATCAGCAAATAATTACACAGAGTAAAATGCTCCCGGCTATTTTGCCTCAGGAGTGAGTGTGTAGAGCGGCGCGCTATCAGTCAGTGCTTGCTCTTCTAGTGTGGCGGGGGGGCGTGGCCTGCGTGGCTGGGCGTGTCCGCCGGTGGAAAGGCGGCGTTGGCCAGGCAACGCTCTCACCGCGTCAGCCCTCGTTCGGCTGAGCGGAGGCTTCTGAGCGTGAGAAAGTAGCTGGTGCAGGTATTTTAAAACAAATTATCAGCAAATAATTACACAGAGTAAAATGCTCCCGGCTATTTTGCCTCAGGAGTGAGTGTGTAGAGCGGCGCGCTATCAGTCAGTGCTTGCTCTTCTAGTGTGGCGGGGGGGCGTGGCCTGCGTGGCTGGGCGTGTCCGCCGGTGGAAAGGCGGCGTTGGCCAGGCAACGCTCTCACCGCGTCAGCCCTCGTTCGGCTGAGCGGAGGCTTCTGAGCGTGAGAAAGTAGCTGGTGCAGGTATTTTAAAACAAATTATCAGCAAATAATTACACAGAGTAAAATGCTCCCGGCTATTTTGCCTCAGGAGTGAGTGTGTAGAGCGGCGCGCTATCAGTCAGTGCTTGCTCTTCTAGTGTGGCGGGGGGGCGTGGCCTGCGTGGCTGGGCGTGTCCGCCGGTGGAAAGGCGGCGTTGGCCAGGCAACGCTCTCACCGCGTCAGCCCTCGTTCGGCTGAGCGGAGGCTTCTGAGCGTGAGAAAGTAGCTGGTGCAGGTATTTTAAAACAAATTATCAGCAAATAATTACACAGAGTAAAATGCTCCCGGCTATTTTGCCTCAGGAGTGAGTGTGTAGAGCGGCGCGCTATCAGTCAGTGCTTGCTCTTCTAGTGTGGCGGGGGGGCGTGGCCTGCGTGGCTGGGCGTGTCCGCCGGTGGAAAGGCGGCGTTGGCCAGGCAACGCTCTCACCGCGTCAGCCCTCGTTCGGCTGAGCGGAGGCTTCTGAGCGTGAGAAAGTAGCTGGTGCAGGTATTTTAAAACAAATTATCAGCAAATAATTACACAGAGTAAAATGCTCCCGGCTATTTTGCCTCAGGAGTGAGTGTGTAGAGCGGCGCGCTATCAGTCAGTGCTTGCTCTTCTAGTGTGGCGGGGGGGCGTGGCCTGCGTGGCTGGGCGTGTCCGCCGGTGGAAAGGCGGCGTTGGCCAGGCAACGCTCTCACCGCGTCAGCCCTCGTTCGGCTGAGCGGAGGCTTCTGAGCGTGAGAAAGTAGCTGGTGCAGGTATTTTAAAACAAATTATCAGCAAATAATTACACAGAGTAAAATGCTCCCGGCTATTTTGCCTCAGGAGTGAGTGTGTAGAGCGGCGCGCTATCAGTCAGTGCTTGCTCTTCTAGTGTGGCGGGGGGGCGTGGCCTGCGTGGCTGGGCGTGTCCGCCGGTGGAAAGGCGGCGTTGGCCAGGCAACGCTCTCACCGCGTCAGCCCTCGTTCGGCTGAGCGGAGGCTTCTGAGCGTGAGAAAGTAGCTGGTGCAGGTATTTTAAAACAAATTATCAGCAAATAATGGTGTGCCGCATTTACAATGTGGAGCACCATTGAGTGAAAACAGCACAGATGCGTCACACATCTGTGCCGCAAAAGCAGCACATTGCAGGAATCACGTCGTAAGCACAACATGTCTACTGCAATGCACAGGAGCAAGCCACACATTGCATGGTGCATCACTCCTTATGCCTGTTTCAAACAGGCGTAATGATTTGATTCAGCAATGCTATAAAGCTGAGTCAGTGAAATCTTCTAAATTTCACTGTGTTAGTTTTACAGGGCTTTCTTGCAAATTAATGCATACCTTGCAACAAAACACCTATATGAAAACTGACGCAGGTTTCATGTGGCACAGGACTTTACAGCATGACACATCTGCCTAGATGCATCAATTTTTAAATATGTCGCCACATAGCCAATCTTTTGCACCGCCGCTGCGTCACAAAAGTGACGCACAGTGGCGCAAAAGAGGCATACACCTATCATAAATCTGTCCCTAGCATTTTAAATGATTAATTCAGGATGACGATAAGGTGTGGCCTATCCAGAGGTTTGTTTAAGGTGAGGCAAAGTCACAAAAAAAAACTCCAGCAATGCGCCACCTTTACGGCACAGATGCGTCACGCATCTGTGCCGTTTTTGCCCCATGGTGCGCCGCATTGTAAATGCAGCGCACCATAGGTGGCGGAACAGCGGCGCAGGATGACTGGCACATCCCTGGGGATGCACCAGTCATCATAAATCTATCCCTAAGCTTCTTATCTTGTTGGAGATGAAGTGAGGCCTGTCTTGCAACATGGTGCATCTTTTGCATCACTGCTGCATCGGTTTCATGTGGCATGGTTTTTTTACAGCATGACACATCTTCCTAGATGCATCAATTTGTAATTTTGTCGCCACATAGCAAATCTTTTGCACCGCCACTGCGTCACAAAAGTGACGCACAGTGGCGCAAAAGAGGCATACACCTATCATAAATCTGTCCCTAGCATTTTAAATGATTAATTCAGGATGACAATAAGGTGTGGCCTATCCAGAGGTTTGTTTAAGGTGAGGCCTACCTACATTCATGGGGAAATGACTTAAAATGTCCTTAAGACACATGAAAGCGTTTTTTTATTGCCTTTGCAGCATTTTTGGGTCACTTTTAACATGGCTATGTAACTCAAACAATCAAAATCTAAATTTTCCAAGCACAGGTGCGAGCATATTTACAAGGAATTTGCACCACGGGGAAAGGTCTTACATTAAAATGGGAAAAATAACACCAGAGACACTCAAATGCCTTATAGAGAAGCATACACCATTATGTCCTTGTCATAAATTTTAAAAGCATTCCTTTTCCTCAAAAACGATTTTCAAGTCTTAATTTGAAAACACTGCACATGGGGAAATGACTGAAAATGTCCTTAAGACACATGAAAGCGTTTTTTGATTGCCTTTGCAGCATTTTTGGGTCACTTTTAACATGGCTATGTAACTCAAACAATCAAAATCTAAATTTTCCAAGCACAGGTGCGAGCATATTTACAAGGAATTTGCACCACGGGGAAAGGTCTTACATTAAAATGGGAAAAATAACACCAGAGACACTCAAATGCCTTATAAAGAAGCATACACCATTATGTCCTTGTCATAAATTTTAAAAGCATTCCTTTTCCTCAAAAACGATTTTCAAGTCTTAATTTGAAAACACTGCACATGGGGATATGACTGAAAATGTCCTTAAGACACATGAAAGCGTTTTTTGATTGCCTTTGCAGCATTTTTGGGTCACTTTTAACATGGCTATGTAACTCAAACAATCAAAATCTAAATTTTCCAAGCACAGGTGCGAGCATATTTACAAGGAATTTGCACCACGGGGAAAGGTCTTACATTAAAATGGGAAAAATAACACCAGAGACACTCAAATGCCTTATAAAGAAGCATACACCATTATGTCCTTGTCATACATTTTAAAAGCATTCCTTTTCCTCAAAAACGATTTTCAAGTCTTAATTTGAAAACACTGCACATGGGGAAATGACTGAAAATGTCCTTAAGACACATGAAAGCGTTTTTTGATTGCCTTTGCAGCATTTTTGGGTCACTTTTAACATGGCTATGTAACTCAAACAATCAAAATCTAAATTTTCCAAGCACAGGTGCGAGCATATTTACAAGGAATTTGCACCACGGGGAAAGGTCTTACATTAAAATGGGAAAAATAACATCAGAGACACTCAAATGCCTTATAAAGAAGCATACACCATTATGTCCTTGTCATAAATTTTAAAAGCATCCCTTTTCCTCAAAAACGATTTTCAAGTCATAATTTGAAAACACTGCACATGGGGAAATGACTTAAAATGTCCTTAAGACACATGAAAGCGTTTTTTGATTGCCTTTGCAGCATTTTTTTGTCACTTTTAACATGGCTATGTAACTACACTCAAATGCCTTATAAAGAAGCAGACACCATTATGTCCTTGTCATAAATTTTGAAAGCATTCCTTTTCCTCAAAAACGATTTTCAAGTCATAATTTGAAAACACTGCACAGCTCCTATGCACAAAAACACCCTGTCAGTACTAATACTTCACATTTTGTCCAATTACAATTTCTCAAAGAAACAAAATCTATTTGTAAAACACTTGAGACAAAGCAACATTTTAAAAACACAACTTTCTTCATAATTTTCTCCTTAAAGCACACTATTCTCTATCTAAATTAAATAAATCTTTTCTCACCTTGGCAAATACTTTATGAGTTTCAAAACAGTCTCAGAAACACACCAATTTTTCTTTAGCAGAGCAAAAGGTATGAACACCAGAGGCTGGAACCAACAATGGCACAGAAATGCTGTAATTCATCACACATATCTCTCATGTCACCCAATCAAAACTCTTCCCTCACTTCTTTCAAATCAAGACCCTTCCCCCCTCTGCCCTCTCTGCCTTTTTTGCATAGCAACCACCTCCTGGAAGACCTCTGGTGTTTGCAAGTTCACACAACAATGTTTCAATTGAACTCTGAACTCTCAGTGCACCTGCATATCCAGTGCAATCTTTCATTTAATGATTTTTTATTGACCATTCAAAATACATCTTTCAAAGAACTCATCCATGCACCCTAACTTTCTGTTTTCAGCAATCAAAATCCACCAATCACTGTTACTGCTTCATTAACACAGAAACTCCACAGTTTTTTTCATTTTAAACTCTTATTTTTTCAACTGCCATTTCATTGCCACACTTCATCTGACTGCAGCAGAACCTTCTCTCACCATGTTTTCTGTCTGGATTGTTGGACATAGTTACATCTATTGGGCTCAGAGGTATGCTGAGAACAGAAATGTACCTAACCTCAATTTACAAGATGTGGAAATTAAGTGGTTTGGCCACAGAGGATTAAAATGTCACCAATTGATACCATTGGTGAAAACCTTTATGCATTTGCCAAAACCTGACCTGTTAATTGTGCACTGTGGAGGTAATGATTTGGGCACTTTGACTGGGGTAGGTCTGGAAATGCTTTTAAAGGACACCTTTGAGCAATTAATGGCACTTTTTCCTCAAACTGCCTTGGTATATTCAAATATATGCCAAAGACAGAAATGGAGGTGGTCGAACCAATTTTGTCCACAAATTGAGAAGTCGAGGAAGCATGTAAACAAATCTGTTTCAGCTTACATGAGAGACCATGGAATGGGCTCCATGTACAACAATAACTTGCGTTACTACATGCAAGATATCTACAGAGGAGATGGAGTTCACTTCTCAGATGAGGGCAACAGAGTTTTCATTCTGAATTTAAGACTGTGCATTGGTACCTACTTATAAGTACCTAAATGTACCATAAACCCAAAAGTTCTTCTCAGAGCTACCCTACATCTGATCACTCACAATTATTATTTTACTCTAACTTTTTTCACTAATTTTCAACAAAGTACGCTCCCCGGGGCGCTACCCGGTACGCGAACCGGAAGCTAACCTCGCGAAATTTTTTAAAAAAATGTATTTTTTTCGCACATATGGGCCTCCTCAGCCACCCTCAGAAAACCTAGGGGGTCAAGATAAGTCTACCGTGCCCCCTTCTACCCATTCTGAACATTATTTGCCCTCCATCTTGTATCTTAATTCGACCGAAACACAAAATGGTGGACTCCCGTAACGCTTCAGGTTCGCGTACCGGGGCGCTCGCCAGTTCGCTAACCGGGGCGTTCCCCGGGAAGCGCTCCATCAAAAAAAGGTGGGAAAGTAATTTACAGAAAAACGACTGGAGACACTTTCACCAAATATAGATTAGCTCATACTACATACCAATCCCTACCATTTTCACAAATTTGATTGAAATTCCATATAGCCATTTAGCCTGTAGACCTTTCTAAATACTGTGAGGTAAATTACTTCACAGAACACATCTGTAGTGTTGGAATTGACAACCAATGAAAATGTTACTTTCATTTTCTACTTTTTTTACCTGACATTTGATTTGTTATATACCTGAATATATTTAAAGGAAGAGAAGGGAACACAGCCATTTTGACTACTACTTCCTGGTGTACATTTCAATTGGATTTTCACTAATCACTTCAACTTCTTTGTAAAGGTAAGTTGTTATTTTAAAAACTGAAGTATATTGTACACTATAAGTTAATATGGTAAACTTTTTCTGATAGTTATATACTATCCCTCTGTAGTAGTTATAGATTTATATAGACTTCTCTGTTATAGTTATGGATGGAGTTAGGTTTCTCTTGTATAATTATGAATTTACTTACGTTAAATCACATACAGTTTTTTATATTCCTACTTCCACTCTGATACTATACACTGCCCAAAGATAAATTCACTGATAAAAACTGCCTATCTAAAACTAATCCCAACAGTGCCCTATCTCTACTAATATATATTTTTTTTATCCAAATTTCAGGCAACATGGAAGGCGAACAGAAAGTTTCATTTAAAATTGTCCTGCAAGAGAGCAGCCAAGAATTAATTGATCCAAATTATATAGAATTTATGGATGAAACTTGGGACCAAGAACTACTGCAATGTGTGCAAGCAGTAGATGACCTCCTTCAAAATGAGGACATTTTACACACTCAGAGATTACAAGCTATGTTCCATGAAAATAACGACATTTCAGACAGTGAAATGTTAGAAATGTTATTAAATTCTGAAACACAATCACAATAATAAATAATTGCTTAAAAAATAAAGAAATTAAAAAATAATCAACAAAACCAACAATCAATTAACATACAGTATTTGAAAAGTCTATCATTCTTTTTTCCTTATAGTACGCTCCCCAGAACGCTTCCCGGTTCGCGGACCGGGCGCTCCCCACGCAAAAAAACAAAAATAAAATATTTATTTTTTTGCCCTGCGGGGCCCTTTTAAAGCCTCCACATCAAACCTAGGGGGTCAGGGAGGATCTACTATGCCCCCTTATGGTCATTTCCCCCTTTTTTTTGGCCTCCTCTTGTCTCTCGATCCTACCGAGAGACAAGATGGCGGCCGCTCCGGACTGTTTAGAATGCTGACAGACACCGAAGAGCCAATCAGCTTCGCTACGCGAAGTTCCGTTACGCGTCAAGTACGCGAACCGGAGCGCTGCCCAGAGCGCGCTTACAGATATATATCTTTTTTTGAACGTTAATTTCTCAAAATCCACTGGAGCACATATATTGAGACCTAGCAAAGGCACATCGGGCTAACAGTCCCTACAATTTTGCCAAGTTTCGTGCAAATCCATTCAGCCGTTCGTCCTAAAAGTGAGGCCAACCGCCCTATGGAAATTAACATGGGAAAAACGTGTTTTGGGACCCCCCTTTTTTCTCGGCCCCCCCCTGACAAACACCCCCCAAATTTTCAGGGCCTGCCCAGAAACAAAATGTTCCATTTTCCTGAAAATTTCAGCCAATTCCGTTCACAAACGCCAAAGTTATTAGACATAGAATTTTCAAAAATCCCATAGAGAAAAAATCCTAACTATATATACCTACTGGCGACCGCCAGTAGGTAATATATATATATATATATATATGACAGTACACTCCCCCGAAGAAAGAGAAGAGGCCACAGTAGGAGAGTTCGTGGAGGTACTTTATTTCTACAACCCTCCAGAAACGGCGAATGCATTTCGGCTTTCTAAGCCTTCCTCAGCACCAGCAGTAGAACAGGTATGAGTCACATGTTCATCTTTTTAAGTGTCCCGCCACAATCTGTTTGGTTGTAATCCGCTCCGCCCCCAAGCCAGTGCTTTGGCTCACCTGCTGCAAATCGCCCTGTGTCCGCGAACTGCAAGTCCCAGAATACTGTTCTTCCATCCAGGTAGGTATAGCCAGGGACGAAATCAATGAGCGGAATGCGGGGCATAAGATGTCAACTGAGACCAATATCCTGCATGATGTGGTACTTGATCACCCTCTCGAGTCCCCAACCGCATCAACCCCCAGTTCAGGTGTCACTTCGGCGGGGGCAGAAACGAACCTCCATTCCGCCCAGCATGGTGTACAGTTAATCCAACACCGCTTTGTCTCCTCCTGCATCCGGTGGTGGGCTCTGGCTTGTCCAAACCCTTGAACAATGTAGAAAATCCGCCACAGCAGAAAAGCCGATGTAGCCAGGCCAACTTGACGATGCGGGGGCCTCTGAAGCGCATCACTGGCCACCGCGCTAAAGCATGACAGTACACTCCCCCGGAGAAAGAGAAAAGGCCACAGTAGGAGAGTTGATGGAGGCACTTTATTTCTAAAACCCTGCAGATACGGCGAATGCATTTCGGCTTTCTAAGCCTTCCTCAGCGCCAGCAGTAGAACAGGTAGGAGTCACATGTTCATCCTATATATATATATCACTGAAAAAAACATAGGTTTCAGGGACATCATAGTTAGTTGGGCATTTCACCCATATAAAACCATAGAAAATCCGCTGTTATAGTTAGTTGAGCTAACTATAACTCGCGCTCCCGCAATGCACTGCTGATGACATCACATATTACATCGTTCATGACATGGTCAGTGACATCACTGATGACATCTCAAATGACATCACTGATGAGTGAAATATCCAACTAACTATAACGTCCCTTAAACCTATTGTTTTTCAATGAATTTTAAAGGTTTTTTAAATGCTAATTTGTAACTATAACGTCCCTGAAACCTATGGCTCTTTCAGTGAATTTCAAAGGTTTTTAAATGCTAATTTGTAACTATAACATCCCTCAAACCTATGTTTTTTCAGTGAATTTCAAAGGTTTTTTTTTATTCTAATTTGGAATTACAATGTTCATTAAATCTATGTTTTTTTCAGTGATTTTAAATTATCACTTTATTGTCAACCTAATAAAAACAGGCAATATCTCCAGTTTTCCAGCAATAGCTTCTACAAAATCGAATTTGTCACAAATAAAAACAACAACTAGTGGTGATAATATACAAAGTAGACGTCCACGTACAAAAATTAACACAAAAGCACCAGTACCCAATATTTTCAAGGAAAAGCCAAATCTGGGGTGCAATCCAAAAACAGGGAATAAGCCACATTTGCAGTACGAATCTAACATCTGCATTTACTGGTGTAAGCATACCTGAAGCGCAACATATGTCATAGAGGGATGTATGATGTTACAACGCATGCATTTACAACACATTCACTTACAACACAGTTTTTACATCGCAACATCCACTACAACCCATTCTATTACATCGCATGACACTACATCGCATTTAAAAAAAAACTACTTTTACAACACATTTCATTATATCGCATACTACCGTTACAACGCATACCAGTATAATGCATACCATTCCATTGCATTTAAGGTAAATATTGGATAGTATAGGGGTAAAAATTACTATTCTAACTCCAGGGGGTGCAACAGTAGGGTAAATGTTGGATAGTGTAGGGGTTAAAAATTACTATTCTAACTCCAATGCTATGCATTGTAATGCCTGCGTTTTAGTGACATGCGATGCAGTGTTATGCGTTGTAATGGTATGCGTTGTAATGCCTGTCTTGTGGTGTCATGCATTGTAAAAGATGTTGCCTTGTAATGCCTGCATTGTAAGTTTAGTGCGATGTAATGGTGGCGTTGGAAAGGTTGTTTCCCATCATAGAGTTACTGATCACGCAGCTCAAACACCCATTAAGGCCTCAACATGCACTGCCACTAGCTGCAGGATGTCCCCCGTGGCTAACCCCCTCCCTACTACCACCAAAGCAGTGCGGAACAGGACAGCAGACCTTCCAAAAACGGCATGGTCCCTCCGCCACACAATTCTTGAATGTTGCCAGATGTGGCAAGCAAGTATGTGTGAAGGACGCAACTCATCCATCATTAATAATAATGCACACAGTACCAAGTGTAGCGGTGATGTGCTGGACAGACCACACTATACAGATCATAAACCTCTCCATCTGTATACATACTGTTGGTGCTTGTAGTGTTGTGCACAATAGACGCAATCATATTACCTCACGCAGTGGGGAAAATCTCCGACATGTAGCTGTGTTGTCCTCCCGTGGGAGCGGAAGCTCAGTGGGCTCGTCCAATGTACGACACTCCAGTGTAAGATTATGAATAAATAAGTCGGGGCTCTGCGCGTGGTTCACTTGTGAACTGTGAAGGCCAATGCATCTGCCAGAGCGGTGGGCCTCACCCTGCCACGTGGCTGCTGCCATGACCACAGGCCTCCTCGACACCGGCCCCCTGCGAACCCAGCAGCCCAGCACCACAGACTTATGTCTGGACAGATTACTGCCTTCGATCTTCATGGCGCACAGCAGGCATCACAATTCAGATGGAGTATCGATTGCAGATGACGCAGTGTAATACGCAAGATACGTTCCTCCCAGTGTGGCCCCCTCGGACCACGCATCATTGCAGGATACATACATGCTCAGTGCCAATGGTACTACTAACTCAGTGCACAATAAGTCATAGTCACGTTGCCGTATTGAGGCAGAATTCAATAGACAAAATACATTGGTATGAGTGCGACCCCCTGGACCATGCATCATTGCAGGGTATGTACACGCTGAGTACCAAAGGTACGACTAACTCAGTGCACCATAAGTCATCGCAAAGAAAAGTGAACAGTTTTATGTCAGCAGTGAGGCATACTATCACTCGAAAATTTCATTGAGGCAGAATTCAATAGACAGAAGACATTGCTCCGAGTACGCCCCCCCATGGACCATGCATCATAGCAGGATACGTAAACAGTGAGTGCCAAAGGTACTACTAACTCACTGCACCATAGGTCATTGCTACGTGGCCATATTGAAGCAGAATTCAATAGACAAATCATAGCTCCGAGTGCAGCTGCTCCGGACCACGCATCATCGCAGGATACGTACACGCTCGGTGCCAAAGGTACGACTAATTCAGTGCACCACAACTCATCGCCACTTGGCCTTATTAAGGTACAATTCAATAGATAAAAGACATTGGACCACGCAACATCGCAGGGCATGTACAGGCTGAGCGCTAAAGCTACTACTAACTTAGTGCACCATAAGTCATCGCAAGGAAGACTGAACAGTTTTATGTCAGCAGTGAGGCATACGATCACTCAAAAATCACCCAAAAATACTTAGAATATAAAAAGAACAGAACAATCAAAGGACATTAATGATAACAATCCGGTGATTTTGAAGATGTGGAGTGCAAATAGGGACATACAATATTTTGCAGATAACTAAATTGCTGTTGCTCGCTATATCACGTCATATATTACCAAGTCTGAGAAGACAGAATTGAAAGAAATCAGGGAAGAAATTTCAAAGGACAAGACACTTAGCCAAAAATTGTACAGCTTCAGCTTGAAGATGCTTTCACCTTGAGAAATTAGATCCTAAAAATGTTCGCATCGATAGACATCTGCAAGTTTATATTCAAAGTCAAGAGGAATCATCTGGATAAGTCTAGATCTTGCTGCGGCACGAAATCGAGTTTTAATATAAATGATATAAAACAAGTTTGGTAATGATGTAAAGTTACGTTTCTTTGGTAGTTAGGAGAAGTGTACAGAAAATAACAGTTTGATAAGTGTTGAAGAAGAGATGAAAGATAATAGTGATGTGAAATTTCAAAAAGAAATAACAAAGTTTAAAGTAGTTTCTGGTGAAAATCCCAATTAAGTATAACGTCCCTCAAATCTACACAATATGCTTTTAGTATCCATGCTTCAGGAACTTGTTTTATGTCAGTTATAGCTTTACTATAATGACCAAATTCATCTTGCAAGTTCAAACAAACACTAAATGGCAGTCTACACTGCAGACAGCAGAGCTCACAATTTGAACTATAACGTACCTGAAACCTACATATTTCGACAGTGTATTTCATAAATGTTTCATCTTTTATTTCATCCACCTACATTTCGAACAGCAGGGCTCACAATTTACATCGAGTTGCAATAGCATATGAGGCTGTCCAATAGGCAAGAGACATTGCTCCCAGTGCGGCCCCCCAGAGCACGCATTTTAGTTGACTGCGCACATGCTGAATGCTTCCGTTGCCCCTAAGTCAGTGGAGCACAACTCATGCCCCCTTTCTGATACAATATTTTGTGTATAATTTCACATCTGCTGTCCTACCTCAGTGTATCACAAGTCATGAACCCTTTATGATAGAATCTTTTCTGTATGATTTCATACTTGGTACCCATACCATAGCGCAGCACAAATCATTGACCCTTTATGATAGAATCACTGTGTCTGATCCAATGATTACTGTAGTACTTGTTGCCACCACCACAGACGTCACTGGACATGTGACCCTGTTAATAAAACGGAGTCGAGCGCATGTGCCCGTACCCAGTTCCACTATCTATCTGTGTCCATGTGTTCATTATGTATGCAACATGCTGCCCCTAGGCCCTACCACATTACATAGTGCTCTGGACAGCATATGCAACCATCTTACCTTTGACACTGGGGGAAAACTTTAGTTATGTAACTTTGTCTCGGTCATTGTACAATTACGTACATAGAGACTGCATCATAAGTGTACTGCAAGGAGAGTGTATTCTGAATTTATAAGTGTATGAGGATTATTGGAGTGATTGTATAAGTACATATGTTGGCACAGCCTAATTCCGACAGCGACAATGTCTCTAATTGGCTGCACTCCATGTGCCAAAAGCGGAAACTTCAACTTTCCATGGCCCTGTATTGCTACAGTTGCAACACTCCACTGAATGTGCAATAAACATTCATATCCACACAGATGTCAAATGTCCACCATCTTTCTTGTGTGCAACTACGGATGAATATAGGGTTAGTAATTCCCCGTACCTTCCATGTTGGCCATATTGTGGGACTTGGTTCACAGAGTGACACTTTGGATAGCACTCCAACACAGACACCCTCAAGCAGTGTTGTCAGATTTTTAAAGCTTTCTATAGCCCACAGCCAACTAACTAAAAAGTAGCCCAAACTAGCCCAATATTGCTACTTTACGGAAGGAGGGGAAGGCACAGCATCAAGCAGGTGGTGAATGCATTGGAATTGATGTTGCAGCAGTATGCCAAGTAAACATTTGTCTAATAAAGCGCTTTAACATACTACTTTGCTGGAGCGTTCTATATATATTTATAATCTGGCAACTAGCACAAACGAAAATTTTACAACACAACTGGAAAAATATAGCCCAACTGTGCATGATCTAGCCCAATCTGGCAACCCTGATGCCACAGCCACTCCCTCACGGCTGGTATACACTCACACCATACCCATCCAGCACAGGCGTCACAGAACACGTGACCCTGCTAATATAAAAGACTGTGCGCACGCGCTCTGCGCCATTTTGGAGTTTAGAGTACATGACCTGACTTCTTACTGAGTTAGTAGCACCGCAAGCACTGAGTGGGTGTAAAACCTAAGATGATGAAAGGCAATATCAAGATTCAGCAGCAAATGTGAGACCTATTACCTTGCATAACGGAGCTGCATGATGTGGAGGGTGCCGTGACCGCGAAAAGGTGAGCAGTAAGGCCTTGGTGTGCAGCATCAGGCAGATAACTCTGGGCAGCGGGACTGGATGGGGTACAGCACCCTGAATGCAGAAAGACGGCAGAGCGATTTAGGCATACGCACTCGTATATACTCTGCCACAGCGTTGGATTGGTAACGCGAGCACTTGTGCAATGCCCAAGGAGCCGGTGCTGACTTCCAACTATGAGCTCTCACAGCTCATTGCTGCCTCGCGTTGCTTTGGGAATGTTATGTTTTGAATGTGAAAAGGATGGAAGGTAGAAGTTAACAGGAGTTGTCGTTCTTCCTTTATACTTGCTGCTTACAAAACATGCCCTGAGGATTAAACCACATCAAGAGAATTACTGTCTCTGTCTTTTCGTTCCTGCATACTGGTCTTTCCTACAATTACTATTTATTTACTATCTTTCAGATATGGGAGCTTGAGGGTGCACTATGTCCCGGCACGTGGTTGGAGACACACCGGTGACACAAAGGTGTGCCACGAATATTTTCTCTAGTGTCACTCTTTCTCTCTCTCTCTCCTTTCATGGATGCATGACGCAAATCTTATCTTGCTTTTTATCTAACAGGCTCTGATTCACAAACTCACGTCCCCCCCATACACCACAAGAGCTGAACACGTGTAGAACCTGCGATGATGCGTGGCCATCCTGGCAATCAACACCTAGACTGCAATGTGAGCTCTGTTCTCTGCGTGTACTGAGGCTGAGAAGGTTCCTCCGGCATGTGGTCACCTCTCTTTGACACACGCTGGTGGCGGAAGGTGAGCAGAGAGGCTTGTTTGCGCAGCAGCAGGCACTCACCTCTGACCATTGGGAGTGGATGGGGTCCAGCAGCCTGAGTGCGCAGCGGCAGGCAGTCAGCTCCGCATAGTGGGAGTGTATGGGGTGCAGCAGCCTGGGTGCTCAGCGACTTTTATACACCTCTTGGCAGTGCAAGTGTATGGGCTACACCAGACTGGGGACCATAATATCAAGAATGGCGATAACATTATCACTGTTTTAGTGGCAGGAAACTGCCGCTAAAGCGGCGATAAGTGGCTCGATAATATGCCCTTGGGAGTTCTCATAGAAGCCCAGGTTCTAGTGTGAAGGACATCAAACATGGGCTTCTATGGAAATTCACAAAGGAATATTATCAAGCCCCTTATCACCACTTTTGCAGCAGTTTCCTGACGCTAAACTGGGGATAGTGTTATCGTTGTTCTTGATTATATGGCCCTGGTTACGCAGCAGTTGTTAGACACCTCTGAGCAGTGGAAAGAGATGGGATGGAGCAGCCTGGGTGCCCAAAGCAGAAACAGTGAATTACGCATGCGCAGTTGTATATAGTCTTCAAATACTAATTCTATACTATCTTTCAGATAAATAAACTTGAGGGTGCAGTATGTCCCGGCCTGTGGTTGGAGACACACCAGTGACACAAAGGTGAGGTGCGACTATTTTCTCCAGTGTCAACACTCCCTCTCCATCTCTTCCTTTCTCTCTCTCTCTCTCACACTTTCTTTCTTTGTATGTCTCTTCCTCTTTCTCTCATTCTTTCCCTCTCTCAATTCCTCTCTCACTTTCTTCCTCTCTCTCACACTGTTTTTCTCTCTTCCTTGTATCTCATTCTTTCTTTCTTTCTTATTCTTCCTCTCTTCCCCTCGCTCTCTTTATCTCTTTTTCTCTCTCCCACTCTTTCTCCCTCTCTCTTCCTTGCTCTCTCTTCCTCTCTCTCTCTTCCTCTCTTTCACACTGTTTAACTCTTTCTCTCTCTCACTCTTTCCCTCTCTCTCTTCCTCTCTTTCTCTCTCTGTCTTCCTCTCTCTTTCTATCTCTTCTCTCTCACACTGTTTCTCTCTTTCTCTCTTCCTTGTATCTCTCTCTTTCTCACTCATTCTTTCTCTGTCTTCCTCTTTCTTTCTGTCTTCCTCTCTCTCTTTCTCTTTCACTCTCTCTCTTCCTCTCTCTGTCATTCTTTCTCTCTCTTCCTCTCTCTCACACTGTTTCTCTCTTTCTATCTTCCTGCAATCTAACTCTTCCTCTTTTTACCTCTGTTTTGCTGGACGCATAACACACCATCCTGTTTTCTTTTTCTCTTGCAGGCTGTGATTCACAACTTGTCGAGGGATGACACACCAGGGCTATACATAGGTTTATTGTTGTTTTGTTTTAATAAAATGTTTTACACATATAGTTTTATTTGTTGTTTTGTTTTAATAAAATGTTTTATATGTAAATCCATACATGACTAAGATTTTTATTTGTTGAACCTCACAAGCATATCTTTTATTTAAACCGCAACACCAGTCGATTTGTTAGGCTCCACATTTAAAAAACGTTCCTGTCACATTTGTTTGTTGGGGGTGAGTGGGGATGACAAGGAGCTCCTGCTGGGGGATGTCGGAGTAGTGTTCGGTGTCTGACCTGCATCACCGTTGCCTCCATTGCATCTCTTCTCCGGCTTCCACAAGCTGGTGAGCTGCTTGTAAAAATGCGGTCCCAAAAAGGCGCACAGGAAGAGCTGCGAGCCCACCAGCGGTTCGCAGAGGGAGACTTTCGGGCCGAAGAAGGTTGTTGACGGTATGCTGGTGATGTGGGAAGAGGGTATGTTTCAGGAATGCCTCGGACAGATGCCAGCTGACAGACTGAATCACAAACTGGTTTTTCAATACTTATATAGTGAGACATATTAACAGTTCATACCCAGGCTCGCAGAGGGACAACTGCGGCCCGTCCCCTCAACTCACAGAGTCAGAACTACGAGCTGTCCACTCCCAAAGGAACAGCAGCGTAGTAGCTCGCAGAGATACAGACACAGCACCATACTGGCTCGCAAAGGTATCGAGCTGCAAGCCAACAGACTGGCTTCTAAAGACAAACCTCTGAAGTAGTGATGTTGGGCAGAGGGAGCATGAAAGGGTTATTTTCCTAGTAGTGCCCTGGAGTGGAAGTTTTGCTGCCTGGCGCTCACCTGTTTCTCCTTTATTGTTAATAAATCTTAAACCCGCACTGTGTCCAAATCATCATTACACAGAGCTCTGCTATATTAAATTGCCACCGGAAATTTTCTTTCATATTTTCACTCGATGCAAGGCACAAGATGGCTGCTAACACTTCCTGGTTTCAAGGGTTAGCTGCCAACCAGAGAACACTTCCTGGTTTGAAGAGTTAGCAGCCAATCAGAGGCAAGCTCGTGCTTGGGAATAAAGCACCGACCAGATATATATATATATTTTCCCATTAGTATCTCAATACTACTGTACGGATTTACACCATTTCAACAACACCGCGCTTTCTAGACCAAGACCTTTCTCCCTGCTAAATTTGGCATAATTCTGTTCAGCAATTTGACCTGTAGCCTTGTCTAAAGTTTCCTATGAAAAATTCATTGAGAAAACACGTTTTCCCATCCCCTTTTTCTCATCCCCCCCTTGACCAAAAACCCCATAACATCTCAAGATAGGAGCTAATCAAAAAAGAGAAACTTTTTGGAAAGTTTTGTAAAGAATCATCAAATGACGCCGAAGTTATAAGCAGATGGAGAGCTCCAGGAAGGGGGCCATGCAACCTCCCTCCCAACATGACTGAAGCCCCAAGACTACGGGGATCCCAGCGGGCACCCACAGCCCCAGCAAGCCCCCGCTATAATTTTTTAATAAAGGCTCCCGGGACCTACCCACTCCAGGGTCTCATTAAAATAAAACATGAGTACCCACGACCCCAGCGCGAATGACGCGAATTTGTTGTTTTTGTTTTTTTAAAATGTTTTTGGGGGCCCTGGGGGTCCTTCTGGAACCCCTTGACCATGCCTAGGAGGTCAGGGTGTTTCTACTCTGCCCATTCCCTTGTTTTCTACCTTTGTTTCTCTGTTTTCTATAGACTTGCTTCAACCGAGTCACAAGATGGCTGCCAACACTTCCTGGTTTGGAGTGTTGCCAGCCAATCACAGTAAAGCATACGCAGGCGACTTAGGATCCACCCAGATAATAAAACTTTTATTTTTCTAATTTCTCAGCAACTACTAAATGGATTTATACCATTTAACAATAAAGTTGGTTTCTGATCCAAGCACTACCTTCCTGCCAAACTTGGGGTAATTCCGTTCAGTAGTTTCGGTTGTATGCCTTGCGCAAAGTTTCCTATGGAAAAAATGATTTGTTCTCCTTATTTTTTGAATTTCTCAAAAACTACTGAACTGATTTACACCATTTAAATAAAAGGTTGCTTTCTGAACCAAGTTCTACCTTTCTTCCAAATTTGGAGTAATTCCGTTCAGCAGTTCGGGCTGTAGCTCGAATCAAATTTTCCTATCGAAATTAACGTGGGAAAAATGCGTTTTGGGGCCCCCCTTTTTTCTCAGCCCCCACTTGATGAATAACCCCCAGAATTTTAGGATAGGAGCTGACCTTGATAGACTTTTGGAGAATTGCAGGTACATTAATCAAACGAAAAATGCTATTCCAATGGAAGCTAGGTTGTAACTATAACTACCTGCTGGCAGAAACACATAGTCACTGGATGATGTCATTAGTAATGTAATTGGAGATGTTATCGGGCCCGAAGGACGTCCTTGAGAGCCAACTTCCCCTCCAGTTGCCTCTAGTAATTCCCACACTGCAGGCCACACCCCCTTTCTCCAGCTCTCTGCAAACGTGCCTCCTGGTGCACTACTAGTTGTGAGATAAAGTCCCCTTTGCTCCAGAGGGACCTTGGGGGCTAAGAAGCCTTACTGGTACTTCCTGTAAGCCCTATGCAGTGGAATTCCAGAGGGCTGGTCGGAGGCCCAGCCCCCTTTCTCCACCACTGTGCAAACGCGACTGTTTGTTAAAAAAAACCTTAGGAATTCACAAAAAAATGAAAGGTTACACAGATGTTATAGTTGGTAATTAGCATTTAAAACACCTTAGAAAGTTCACTAACAAAACAAAGGTTACATGGATGTTATAGTTAGCAAATAGAATTTAAAAAGCCTTAAAAATTAACTAAAAAAACAAAGTTTACAGAGACGTTATAGTTAGACTGACATTTAACTCATACAGAACCAGAGAAGTTTAGCCAATATAGATACCTGAACTAACTATATCTTGCACCCTCGGAAAGCACTGCTTATGACCTCACGTATTCCATCACTCATGTTATGGTCAGTGACATCAGTGATGACACCCCTGATCACATCCGTGATGACATCATCCACATTATCTTTGATGCACCAACTCACACCCCTATGGAATCTTTTAAACACCCACTGACACGCCCATACAACCATTCACAAATTGAGTGACAGAGCCATACCATTACCTAGACAGACACTCACTAATTCATAGATCTACATATAAATCCACTTGCTCACCCATACTGCCACTCATACACCCGCTCAGTCACCAGTACAACAATTTACATATTCACTCATATATCCATATAGAAACTCATACGCTGAGTGAGTCACCCACAGAACTTCTCACACACCTTCACACTCCCCCATACTGTCAATCATACAGATATGTAGGGGCTAGTGACACCTCAGCAGAATGAACGGCTGATGCGGACCCACCCGCGCCGCCGCTGTGCTTCCTGTTTCCTCCTTCTTTGGATACGCCCATGTCCGCCGCAACGCTGCCGCTGCCACTGCCACTCCCGCTCTCGATGTTCCAGGCCTGTTTTTGTCCTCGCTAGCTAGCTGCCCTGCTAGCTAGCTGTCTATCGTCTAACGGAGCCGACGGGGGGTCCTGCGAGGCACTCCGAGCTGCCGGGCTGCTGGGCTGCTGCTGCGCGGCAACGAGAGCAGCGCTGATTTTTCCTCATCATTTGGGGAGGTGCTTGGACTTCCCCTGTTCTCTCTGAGACAGCGGGGGACAGCTGGACTCTGGGCTCCGGGCTGGAATCTACGGAGGGTGAAGCGCACAGACCGGGATACCATCCCCGGCCCCTAAGCCCCTGAGCTGCGGTGGTTGCAGTAAGAACTTCCAAGGGACATGGCAGGGAAGAGCGCCGCCCAGAGCTCCACCCAGTGACCTGACTCGACATAACCTACTCAGCATTTGGCAGCATTTTGGAAGCATTTGGCAGCACTTGGAAGTGAGCCAGAGCAGCAAGAGAACGTTAGGGTCCTGTAAGCGAAGGTGAGGCACCGGAGTCGGGGGGAGATTGTTGGTCTGACTTGTTCTACGAGGTAAGGCGCGCTGGGCAGGGCTCTTCCCAGCTTGCACTCGCTTTGTTTGTACCACACCCCCCTGCAATCTTTTCATCAACCTCCGCACAGCTGTCTTCTGAACTTTTGGTGGCGTGGGGAGAGTAAAGGAGCCCTTCTGCACCATTGTAACTTCGTTACGCATTTTCACCTGCTTTGAGGGGAGCTAATCACTGTCCCACTCTCTCACTGCTAACAAAATCCCCGTTCAAAATGTTCTAATTCCCATGAGCATACGTTTGCGATACGTTTGCGATCTGCGTTCTGCGACCTACGATGGCGGCAAGAGCAAGGGGCAAACAGCTCAAGCCAGAGCTGGGAAAGGAAGTGAAGCTCCCTACTCCGATTAGCTCTCCAGCAACTAAAAGGGGGGAGAGAAAAAACAGAAGGAAAAAGCAACAACAAGAAGCTCTAAAACAGAAAGTAATGGAGCTTAATGATCAAAATATAAAAAACAAGTATAACGTATTAAGGAAACACATGGAGGAAGATAATGATATCAACGAGGACAATGAACTAGAAGAGGGTGAAGAAGATGAAGAGGCAGAGAGCCTGACTCTGTCGGAGCTGTCAGCGGAATTGAGCTTGCACGCTGCCGGCGACAGGGGGGATAAGGGGGAGGAAAATGAGAGAGATAATGGTAAAAAAACGGACCAGGGGGGGTCCAACGTAAGGGCGGGGGGAACCAAAAACAGGACATTGGATATTCATTTTGCACGAACTCCGGGTGGCGGGGATGGAGAGAAAGACTGCTCCTTAGCTGAGCGTAGGGCCGAGCGACGACGCTCCATTGAAATCCTCAAAAACAGGCCCCTGACTGAAATTCCTAGCTCCCAAGCGGGTGAGTCTCTCAGTTTCAACGTGGACCAACCGGTTAAGGCCGCTAATACGTCCCCTTCTTCGTGTCCTGAGAGTCGATCTACCCCCAAACAATACCCTCTCTTCTCAAAACCCCTTCTTCAGCAGGGTCAGCAGGGTCAACTTTCAAGTACTCCTTCACGAGGGGAGAGAGATCAAGGGGGTACAAGAGTCACTATAGAACGGGTGTCCTCCAACACGGTAGGGAGAGCAGGCAGCCCCATAACGCAAAAATCGCCACAGAAGACTCCGGTGCTAAACATCGTAGGGGCAGCAAGGCTGGAAGGAGTAGCAGCGTTGCCTATACCAACGGTTTCCGCCTCGGATGTGGTCCCCCCTCCGTCATCGTCCGCAAGTACAGTCTCTAGTCTATCCCCCGGCAATAAGCAAACTACGACAGCTCCGAATCAAGCCCTAAGCTTAGAGAAGTCCTTGACCCCCCAGGATGATGTCTTGTCCGTTCTCCCGAGTGCTACAAAAGTAAATACGATGGAAGATATCTTAATTACGATTCTCCAGGAACTAAGAGATTTCAAATTATCCCAGGCTCAGGAAATCTCACTTCTACACAGCAGGCTTACGAAGATGGAAGAGTGCCTTGGGAACATTCCTCTAAGGATCTCTGAAGCCGAAGTTCGAATATTATCTCTAGAGGACTCACTGTCTACAATCCAGAAAAATCTTACGGAGGCCAACAGAGAGAAAATCCATCTAGAGGAAAAACTCCAGGACCTTGAGAATTACAATAGGAGATCGAATCTATGATTAGTAGGCATACCAGAGGGCCTTGAAGACAAGGACGTAGTTAGCTGGTCAGATTCATTATTAAAAAACGCGATCCCTGACCTACAAGGTGATTTGACTATAACAAGAGCACACATAGTCCCTGCACATAAACCCAGTAATTTAAAATTCCCCCGTACTATCCTCCTCAACTTTGCAGACTTTAGGGTAAAAAAAAAAATCCTAAATACCGCATTTTCTAAAAGAACTTTTAATGCAGAGGGGGTGAATAATTTCAGGATTTTTGGTGATATATCGGTTGCATCTGCTCACAGACGCAGAGACTTTGTGAAGCTCATTGACCCCTTTAAGAGCAAAGGAGCCCAGGCTATGATAGTGCAGCAATCAAAACTTAAAGTTTTGGTTAAAGGAAAATTCTTTATATTCACGGCCCAACGTGAAGCCCAGACACTACTTGACGGCCTTGAGGGATAATAAATCAAGTAGATGTATTCTGCTGAATCTATCACTAATCACGAATGTACGGCGGACACTTGTTGGAAATAGGAAGCACACAAGGATGCAAAGAGATGGCATCCAAAAGGAAGAGACAACAGAGCAGGACGGAAGTGGGACTCTGGGGTCTCCGTCCACTCAGGGGGGGAGGGAAGGGGGGTGAAGGGGGGTGTCGCATGGGGGAAAAAAAGAGAGTTCAAATGCAATATGTTTTTCCACATTTTAATGACTACGGTACGAAGATTATTCATTAACTTCTAGCACATGTCACTTTGGCTAATCTCTGGATATCGTTTAATTGACAAGATCCTACAAACATAGGTGCACATTTTTCGCTCTGGGAGGAGTCTCAAACTTATTGCAAATTTATTTATTTATTCCGCATACTTGCACTTTAGCTAGGGGCTACGTCGAATGTCTTGAATATCTAAATGTTCAAAACCAAGCTGCTATCTCTTCTATCTCCATGTCTTGCGCAATGTATGATGGGTCCCCTCAGATAGCACTTTACATTATTGCTGCTCGCTTGCATATTTGCACATTGAACTTTAGATTTTTCATGATTTTTCCCATGACTATCTGTCACTTTTGTTCTTCATTTTTATATATTAGTACTACTTATCAGTTTTTGATGCTGTCGCTGATGTTTGCATATTTGCGAATTCTGCACTCGTGCACTTTACTTGAGGGCTATGATCAATATTTAGAACATCAATGACATGGTGAAATTTATTTCATTAAATGTTAATGGGTTGAATAACGTCCGTAAGAGGAACGCTATTGAAAGCTGGTTAAAAAATCTAATACCTGATGTCATCTATTTGCAGGAAACCCATCACAAAAATCAGGCAGAGTCAGCTAAACTCTTCAAAAACTGGACGGGCTATAACATATCTGCTCCTGCAGGGTTGGCCCAGAGAGGAGTTTCTATTCTAATAGGAAGACATGCAGGTTTTTACCTAGAAGGGTCATCCATAGATCCTAGAGGCAGATGGGCAGTCGTACATGGTAAATTAAATAATGTCAACATTATCCTTGCCACAATTTACGCACCTATTTTGGACGACCCGCAACCTATTTTAGAGGTTAAGCAGGCATTAACCGGCCTTTCTGGACCAATAATTTGGGGGGGTGATTTTAACCTATTACAAAATCCTCGATTGGACTCTTCCAAGAAAGACCGTCGACAGAATAAATCCCAAGTCTCATTAGCTGTTCAAAGTTGCAAGATAGATCTTGACGTTATTGATCATTGGCGCAATCTGAATCCCACCAAGCGTGAGTACACATGCCACTCAGCAAAATATAATTCTGCGTCAAGGCTGGATTTTTTCTTGTCCTCCCACGACCTAGAATTATATAATTACGATTACCTACCCAATGCCTTTTCGGATCATGCGGCTCTTTGCATGGAGGTCAAACTGGGGAATTATGAAGCAAGATCTATAAATAGATGGTTTTTTAACAAACTCAAACTCCTTGACCAACAATGGTGCACTGACATTAATGATCAGGTCGAGCTATTTTTTTCACAGAATAGAGGTACAGCTCCTTTAAACATAATCTGGGATGCATTCAAAGCTACTATACGTGGAATAATCACATCTAAAGAGATCCCCAAGATTAAGGCAAAACGGGAGGAGAAAATCAAACTCCAAACTGAACTGTCCCAGGCTACCCAAGAGCATTATAGGGTTAGATCCCAGATTTCCAGCCACAATCTGCTCGAGGCGAAACGCAAGAGGAAGGAATTTTATTATGAACTAGGTGAGACAAATAGTAATTTTCAGGCACAAAAAATTTATGAGGAGAGTGAGTACACAGGAAAGCTTCTGGCCTGGCAATCTAAAGAAAAGCAGGCTCGCAACAGAATAGATCAGTTAACTGACTCCATCACTAAAAATCAAGTTAAGACCACCACTGCCATTGGCGAGCTGTTTTTAAAACACTACGAGGGGATGTATCAAGCTTCTGAGGGGACCACACTTGAATCTATCACAGATTTTCTTCAGCCACTGGAAATACCTAAAATGGATGCTGAGGGCAAGATCTACCTCACACAGGATTTCACAGTATCACAACTAGATGAAGTGATAGAGTCTTTCCCCAATGGCAAAGCCAATGGTGAGGATGGCCTTCCCATTGAATTCTTTAAAAAATTTGGGGGAATATTGCGTAAAGAATTCTTGGAATTAATTAATAATTTACTTCATGGAGGTCCTCCACCAGACTCTTTTCACACAGCGGTGGTGGTTAGTATTTTAAAAAAGGGAAAGGACAAGGAAAATATAAATTCTTACCGACCGATTAGCCTTCTGAACACAGATTATAAAATTTGTACTAAACTTTTAGCAAACCGATTAAATAAACTATTAGGATCACTAATAGCTTATGATCAGTGCGGTTTTATTGCAGGCAGGCATCTCCATTCTAATACTACATTTTTACTGGAGGCGTTAGACTATTTTAAAACTAACAAGGTTAAGGCTCAAATTTGGTTTTTAGATGCGGAGAAAGCCTTCGATCTAGTCTCCTGGGATTGTCTGTTTGCAGTTTTACATAGTTTTAGTTTCCCGAATGCTTTTATCTCTCTTTTACGACTCTTGTACACGAACTCTAGGGCACAAATTATCATTAATAATACCAACATTGGGTCCTGTGAGGTCACTAGAGGCACACGACAAGGTTGCCCCTTGTCCCCAATTTTATTTGCACTTTTTATAGAACCTCTAGCGATCGCCATTAGGAATATCAAAGCTGCCACCGCCCCAATTTTAGGAATGACAAATATAAAACTATACGCGGATGATATTGCCCTTTTTTTAGACTCTAAACCCTCAAGTCAATTGAAGATTTTAGAAATCTTCTCTGACTTTCAAAAGCTAGGGGGTTATAAAATTAATGTAAACAAAACAGAAATTATCCTACTTAACTGCACTACAGACACTTTAGCTCCTGAATTCAGACAGATATACAACACGGATCCAAAGAGATATCTTGGTATATTTATATCGGATAGCCTAGACGATCTTTATTTCTTGAATTTTCTACCTCTTTTAAAAAAGGTGGGTTCACTATTAGATCGATGGAATCTACTACCCCTGTCTCTCATAGGGCGGGCATCGCTAATTCGAATGTCGGTATTACCTCTTTTTAATTTCCTTTTTAGTGCGATTCCCTGCGCAATCCAGGCCTCATATTTTAAAAAAATAGAAGCTCTGATTTCCTCTTTCTTATGGGCAAAAAAATCCCCTAGACTTGCTCTGAGCACTTTATATTTATCCTCCACACAAGGAGGGTTGTCCCTTCCAAATATTAAAGAATATTATTTTGCGTCTTTTGCACATTACAGTCATAGGTTTTTTTTTTCTTTAGATTGCCATGAGACAGACAATTTTTTTATGAAAAGGATGCTGTTGGAATTGAAAATCTATGATCCGGTAAGAACCACGAAAGACCCCAAAAAAGTACGATATAAAACTTTGCAGTGGATTTTCAAGGTCAAAACTCAGTTCTTAAAATTTTATGATTTACCCAATGTAAGTAATAAGACGAACTTAATGAATTTTAGCCTGGGAGAAGCAGGTTGTATGGACAAAAATATAATAACTCTTTGGAAGCAAAATGGTTTTGAAAAAATTGAAGACTTCCTATTGGGAAATAGGTGGAAATCTTGGGATGAAATTTACAGCCAGTTAATTCACTCGCACACAATTCTGAACTGGTAATTTATTACGATATGTCCAAAACTTAGGGAACTTAATATAGGAAATTTATCCCACAAAGAAAATATTTCCACTACCCTTAATAATATAACACAAAAGAAAATGTGTATCTGGATTAAAATATTAATAGAAAGTAAGGAACGGGACTTTTACAGCAAGATAATTGAACGATGGAAAAAAAGGGAAGATATTATAATTAATCAACAGGTTTGGGACAAAATAAACAAATTCAATAAAACCATCTTTCGAGGAGCAAACTTTAAACGTATGCAATTCTACAATAAATGGTTAATATATAGAACCCCCTCCTTTTTACATGATATCTTCCCCCTCGTAGCCGACAAATGCTTTCGATGTGAAGAAAAAGGCACTTGGAAACACATTATTTGGGAGTGTCCAAAAATCCAGGTTTTATGGAAGGAAATAGAAAAATATCTTTCAATTGTCCTTAAAACAAATATTATATTCAACGACCTAATTCCCCTCATAGGCCGCTCTCCTTTCCACACCCAATATGATGAGCCCCTTTTTATAGCTTCTCTAATAGCTAAATCCCTTATATTACAGTCCTGGAGAACAGATTCCGTCCCATCCTTCCAGGCATGGAAGGTAAAACTACAGCGAATCCAGGGTAGGGAGAAAAAATATGCCCTTAGGTCAGGGGCTCTCAAAAAATATGATAAATATTGGAGTGTGTTCGATGTTTAGTTTTCTCCTGTTATTACCTAACCTGATTTATGCTTTATTGAAAATATTTATTAGTCTAGTACGACGGTTCTATCTTCGCACGCTGCACTTTTGAACTTAGCTTTGGAATATTAAATGTGAAAACATGAAAACATTTAATATATATGTATGTTATGTATTCTTTCAATTCTAAACAAAATCTTTTGGTTATTTGAACCAGTTTACTAATTGTCTGCTCTTACACAAACTTGCACTTTATAACTTAAATGTTAAAATGACAATTTGTATGAATGATTTTCAGCATTTTTTTTCCTCGTACTGTGTTAATTGGATTTCTATTGTATTGTATTGCTATATTTGAACTCTCAATAAAAAAAAAATAAAAAAAAATCATACAGATATGTACTGACCCAAACAGTTACATTCACATCCACTTGCTCACTCATACAAATAGTAACACATACTCATTCACCTATACAGTCACTGACCGAAGCATGTACTTATCCATGTAGCCACTCTCACATCTACTCACTCATGCATACATTCACTCATATACCCAGTCACTCGCCTGTACTGCCTTTCACATACACAGTTACTGACCCATAATCACACAAGCTCTCAATCACTCATACATCCATACAGAGGCTCACTCACCCATTCAGCTTCCCACACACGTACTCACTATCCCATACCATAAAGGCACTGGCTCACCCACTCACTCATCCATCCATTTCCCATTTCCAGATGGCATTGGATTGGACTAACTCCCTTAGCAGAGCAGTGAGGTCTGTGAGATTACGGATGAACCGGCCACTATACGTGACCATGCTCAGGAAACTTCTCACTCTTGTTACCATGATAGGTGTGGGAGTAGCCTGAATGTCTTGGAGACTGACGGGATCTGGAAAATAGCCCATTTTGAGAAAAGTGGTATCCAAAAAAACCTAGTCTCCTTCTGGAGAAACTCACATTTTTCCCAATGAAGCGTTAGTCAATTTTTTAAGGTATTGGAAAACGGTCCTCAAATTATCAAGATGTTCCTCTAACTTGGGGATATGGACTAAGATGCCATCACTGACATTAAGGATTCCCTAGAGGCCAAAAAGCACACTTCTGATGCTCTCCTGAAAAACCTTAGCAGCACTAGAGACTCCAAAACTGAGACTCTTATATCTCCTCAGGCCTACATGGGTAGAGAAAGTGGTAATGGCTCAGGATGTAGGATCCAACAACATTGGGTGATAACTAGCTTGTGAGTCCATTTTTGAGAACCACTTAGAGCCACTTACTTTGGCCACTATATCATCCAGAGTGTGCATCAGATGCCGCTCCCGTTTAATGGCCAGGTTAGGTAGACGCATATCCATACATATTCAACCGTCTCCCGGTTGCTTGGGCTTGTGTGCCACCACAATTGGAGACACCCAGGAAGTTGGGTCATCAAACTTTTCAATGATAACTTTTCAATGATATCCACCTGTTCCAGCTTGATCAGTTCCTCTTCCACTTTAGGCCGGAGGTTAAACGCCACCCATCGATGTTTCCAAGCTATTGGTTGGATTGAGTGATCGATGTGTAAACATTTCAGTCAATCTTTCAGACTACCTATGCCCTCAAACAGTGAGGCAAACTGAGTCAGTAAGTCATCTACATTTTCTTTGTGTATGCTGAGGGCATACACAATGAGTTGAAGGTGCTCTGCTGTCCGGAAGCTCAGCAATATCCCTGTACCTCCTTTGGTGACATACAACTTGACCTGCGTCGAGCGAGACTCGTATGTAATCTCAGTCATGAATACATCTGATAATGGAAGTGGAGGAGTTGACCCGTAGGCAAGCACTTTGTTAGTGTGGGTCTCAGAGTGGGTATTACTGGCAGGGTGAACATCATGTCTGGGCCAAGATATTGATAGAGGCTCCAGCGTCAATCAGTGCCTTGATGACCTCCCAGGCGTATGTTGCACTTTGGGATGCGTTCGTGTAGATATCACTCGGGTTGCACGGCGTGTATTGCGTGGAACACCCCCTGAATGTCATCATTGTCCATGTCCACTTCTTCTATTGGATTAGTGTATTGACTGTTCTAGGCCTTTGCCCTTTTTGGGGTGTTGGTGAGCGACATACCTTTGCAAAATGATTCAATTTGTTGCACACTGAGCACCACTTTCCTTGTGCAGGCCATAGTCACTGGTGTGGGTAAGGCCCTCCACAAGCATAGCATATCTTAGGCACAAAGGCCGCCTTATTTCTTGCTTTCCTCTTGTCCTGGGTTTTGGCAACTACAGCATTGACAGGTTCTGTCTTGATCAAGTGTTGTAGTACTGCCTCTATATGAGTGGCTCACACCTTAGACAGTTCTTTTGACCTACCCATGGTCAGCATTCCGCAACGGGAATTTGTTAAACTTGGAAAATATTCTTTAGCAATTTCTTAGAAGAGCAACCCTGAATGAATTGAACTAGGATCTTATCTTCTGCATCTAGCAGTGTAAAGGTGCTAGCTAGTTTTCTCAGGTGAGCGTAGAAAGTGTTGACGGATTCCTCAGGTAACTGACAATCCTGACGCAGCAAAAATTGTTTGAAGTCAGGGTTTGCTGATGGTTTCAAATGGGCTGTTAGTGCTCACTTCAGGATGCCATATGTGTGGTGTTGTCCTGCTGCTGTAGAAAAACACTTTTGTAGAAAAAAAGTATTAAGTCATAACCACCTTAGCATTCTTTGATCTAGCAAAAACAATACAAAATGTCAGTTGATGCTAGACCCACAGGCCTTGGAGCTGTGTTGTCTCCAAAACAAAGCAATGGTGAGTGGGCCCCAGTGTCCCATTGATTGTGACAGAGCAGAGGTATTCTCACATTGAAAAGGAAGTCATAGTCTTGCTTTTGGGATGCCGTCAATCTCTACAGCCAACATTTTGTTGTACACACTGATCACAAGCTGCTCATTCCATTGTTCATGCGGCAAATCATCCAAACCCCAGCCTCAAATTGAAAAGTGGATTCTCCAGTTGCAAGAATAACACTGCACTGTTGTCTTTCACCCAAAAACTTGGAACCTGGCAGATTATCTATCCTGACATGCCTGTCCTGCTACCAAGAGTGAAGAGCTTGACGTGGAACATGTGAAGGAATATACTTGTTTCATTGTTGAGCACTCCAGACCAATCCCAATCTCCCTGGAGGAGAATATTAAAGCCGCCAACATCAATGAATGTATCCATTTGAGCATTTTTGCACTACAGTCTGGAAGGTGCGGCAATCTACTTGACAAAACTACAATCAAACAGACGATGAGAAGATGACGTTAACATCTCTACACAGTGTTCATAATAAGCTGTTAGTGTCCCCAGAAGGCTGTCTCATGAGAGGGTCACATCTAGTGATTCCTGGCATCTTACATCAGAGAGTGGTTGAGAAGGCCCATCTGGCATATTAAGGGATTGTGAAGATGAATCTCAACTGAGATGCAAGGTGTGGTTCCCGAACCTGAATACACTAGTAGAGCAGACTGTTTGTCAGTGCTCCCTCTGCCAAACTGCAGGTCCTGCTGATCCGCCAGCACCCATCATCACTGAAACCATCCTGCCATTCCCATGGCAGAGAGCAAGTACAGATTTTGGTAGCCTCCCGAACGGGAGAAATATGCTGTGGTCATTGATGACTTGTTCAAAATATCATGAGGTTGAAGTTATGGAATCCATCACCGCCAGTCAGACTACTGCTTGTTTGGAGAAAATCATGGCCACTCATGTTCTTCTGATGGAATTGCGCATTGACAATGGCCCTCCCGCGTAGCACGTGAGAGCAGGAGATGGCGCTAGTGTGAGCAGCACCCTTTCCAATCGCCACGCCACACGCTGGGAGCATTCAGCAGTCCGCTTGCTGACCTTCGATGCTGACCTGCAACGCCGATGTCCGTGGATGAAGCATGTAGTGCCTCAGAATGGGCCCTGCGTGGCAGGACGATAAAAATTCGAATTACGTCCCGGCTGATTTGCTGTTTTACTGAGGCTGGGGGCCATACAGCCCTGGTTGACCAGGTGAAAGCAGACTTTGTGGTCCTAACAGAACTGGTAAGAACCGCAAGATTGTCGCCCAGAGGCAGAGACCAAGACAACTGATCGAGTGGAGCATGGCCACTCGGGGGCTGAAAAATCTTAAATCAAAAGCAGCCTTGACACAAGGAGACATGGAAAAAACGGATCTCCTTCCTAAAGGTAAACAGGACCCGGGGGCAACCAAAAAGACCGCTGACAATCATGGGGGAGGCAGCGTATTGAAAGAGGGTGCAGTGGGAGGAGCAGGCTTTTCACACTCCATTTGTAAACATTTTTGTGTAGCTAAGGCACCCTCCAGAACCACAGAACTAAATTCACCAGCAGGGGTTGATTACAATAACCCACTTACGCTGAGCCAGGAGGAGAGGGCCCCAAGGCAGATAGGTGTGGACCAGAGTAACACCCTTACTGCAACACAGACTATCACAAGCGATAGTGGGACAGATGGTGTAATGTCTCCAGCGGTGGCCCCAGAGCTTCTAACCTGTGCTTTGGACATTACTGTTGTCATGGATGGTACAGGCAAAGACCCCCAGGATGGCAGGGACAATGATGTCAATAATGCTCCTGAAGAGAACCCTGGCCCCACAGTCCCCAGACTCCGGATCCCGCTGGCGAAAACCTCTTTTCTGTCTCTGACGGATCCATGTCAGGCACGACAAATGAAAATATTAGCTCAAGTTAAGACAGCATCTCAATTGATAATGAATCTGACCCCACGGCTACCTCGAGAACCATCCAGCAGAAAAAAAACACACAAAGTAAAAGGCGCAGCCAACTTAAATGGAACTATTCAGATTCCCTAAATTTGTTTCACCTTCGATCCCCCAATCTTTACCTCGAGGAGAGCACGCAGTCTGCTGCTGAACATTTGATCGAACCATCTTTAACTTCTATACTGAAATCTATAAAGCAGTTCCAAGCAAAAGCCCGATCCGATAATTGTGCGGCTTAAGGGGCTGCCAAAATTCTCCAAGGCGGCATGAGGAAGCTAAACAAGATTTGCACAGATATCGGTGATCATGTCTCAATGGTAGAAGCAGGGACAGAGACTCTGGAGTCAGAAAATGCCAACGTAAAAGATCAGGGTGCCTCTTACTCGGCATGCCTAACAGACCTAATGGCCAAAATGGAGGAACAAGAAAACAGGCATCAGAGGAATAATCTATGTCTTTTGGGGATTCCCGAAGGGGTTCAAGGTGATGATCCTAGAGGGTTCATCGCTAAAGTTCTTCGAGCTGCCTTCCCCGTGCAGGCCAACTGGAACTGGGACCAAGAGGTTCAAAGAGCACATCGCTTTCCCTTCAACTTAAAGCAGAGGCGAGATGGCGGCAGCGCTGGCAGTGAGAATCCCAGTTTTTTTTTAGTCTTTTTTGGAACTTTCTTCTGAGGCAGATGGTTTACGACCAGGCTAGGCCGCACTCCCAAAAAGAAGCTGATGGAATAAAATTCTTTGCCAATCCTGATTTATGTCATGCAACTGTAGAGCACTGATGGAGGCTCCGCCAACTAATATCTCCTCTCCAACAGCAAAGTGCCCAAGTGTACCTAATGAATCCAGTGGGACTGAAAGTCATATATGATGGTTCCACCCTGGTTTTCTTGTCGGAAATCAAGGCTGGAGAGTATTTAAAATATATTAAGGGGAGAAAAAGATTGTAATAACCTGAGGATAAACTGTGACTGTGACTATCGTCTTAAGCCAATATGTTAATCCTTGCAGTGTCGGCAGTAGTTTTTCGTTTCTCCTGTTGTTAGTATATCTTTTTTCACATTTGTATTCACTTACTAACTATTATGTCACAAGGACACGAAGGCGAGACTTCTTTTTTATTCTCTTCATTCTGTAAGTTGGCTGGTCAGATTATTTAGAGATATGCCGACTTGCGTTTAGAATTCACTTGGCCAGGCGATTGGAACTCACACATGCTCACCATCATTCAGGGTCCCCCTGACTGCTCATTCTTTGGGGTGGTGGGTGGGGAGGGAGGGAAGGGGGTGCAAAAAGCACGCAGTGGGAGAAAAGGTTGTGTTTTTCTTTGAAGTTGGGGGCGAATTACAAGCAGGAATGGGGCATGGGCAACCTAGCACAAATGACACAAAGATAATAGGGAGTAAGGAGGAAATCAAGAGTGCACGAAAAAGAATAGAGAGGGGGAGGGGAAAAAGGAAAAATTGAATGCTTTGACGATTTTAAATATGATCTTAATTTATATGTTTGCCGCTAAAAAAGCTTTGGTTAGTAGACAGGGTCAATCTATTCAGGTTAGTAAATGAGCATGTTGAACAAACTAGAATTGCATCGGTAAATATCTGTGGCCTAAATGACTCCACAAAAAGGCAAAAAGTAGCATGGGTTTTATGCTCACTGGGGGCTGATATTGTCTGCTTCCAAGAGACACACACTGAAGGAGCACAGAAACATTTGCTGAATTCATTGGGGTATAAAGTTATTGGGGCAACTAACAAGGCACTAGGGTTAAAGGAGTTGGGATTTTAGCTTCAAAGAAACTTACTATAAAATGTAATAAAGTAAAATCTGACTCCCCTAACCATAAATTTTGCTTTCACAGTATGCTCTGTTTACGGAAGTAACCTGGACGACCTGGGGATAATCAACTGGGTAAATGGGGAATTAGTACACTGGCTGCTCCCTATAATTCTTTGTGGCGATCTAAACCTTAACCTGCATAGTACCTGGAAATCGGATGATCATTGGAAATACAGAGGCAAGAAACCAAATGTTTTTCAGGCTATGCACAACCTAATGAACACCCATGGTTTAAGGATGTATGGGCAGACTTAAAACCCAAACTAGATGGTTTTACTTTTTTTTCGGCTCCCCATCTTTCTATGGCAAGGCTCGATTACTTTTTGGTTTCTTCTTTTCTGGTTCAAGACTGCTTTATTGATATCGCACCCCGATTCATGTCAGATCACAACCCACTTATTTTCAATCTAGAGGGACGGTAGTACAGAGGACCAGGCTCAAGTTGGAGCTTTGAAAAAGCGCTCTTATATGATAACAATTACCTGGAACATATGCAGGGTTGGATTCTTGAGTTCTTGAATATAAACGTTGGTTCAGCACTGACAATGTTTGTGTGGGATACATTAAAGGCAGCAATCAGGGGGGAGACATTGCAATTCTCCATTAGGAGGAACAAAAGAGAGAAAGCGCAGGTTACTTGTTTGCAAGGGAAAATTATAAAAGCAGATAAGATACTAATACAGGCCATCCAGCAAGGAGTAGAAATTGAGGCTCCACCAATGGCGGTAGTCTCTGCCAAAGCTGAGATCGGGACTATATTCACAGAGAGAGTGACTGCAAAGTAAGCCTCGGCACGAGAGAAGTTATATGAGTTTAGTGAGCTTATTGGCCATCAATTAGCCATCCCCACTAGACAACAGGCAACTGATAACATAATCTCTTCAATTCAAACAATTGCAGAAGGGATTACCAACGACCCAGATAAAATACAGGAAGATTTCCGGGAATTTTATGAAAAACTCTATACAGAAGAGAATATTAGGCCCCACCAGAGATCAGAGGAATAGAAATTGCTGAATACTTTGAGACTATTTCAGTGTCTGAACTTAACACAGAGAGTCATGATCAAATGGAAAATCCTCCAACCTGGGAAGAGATTGCAATTGCACTCGCAAGCCTGCCAGATGGCAAAGGCTCCTGCTTGGGTTGCATCCCAGTTGAGTTCTACAGAATCTTTTCCCAGCAAATTAAAGATCTTTTTACGGAAGTTGTAATTTCCATCTTTAACAGGGCTTCTCCATCTCCCTCTTGGTCCACAGCAAAAATTGTAATCTTCCTTAAAAAAGACGAGTCACCACTAGAGAGATATTCTTACAAGCCAATAACCCTTATAAACACTGAAAATATTCTCCAAAATTATCGCATCCAGATTATCTACAAGCATTGAGTCTTTAGTCTCCAAATGGCAGCCTGGGTTAATCCCTAAAAAAGGCACTACAGAGCACATTCGCCAGACCATCACTCTATTTGACGCTGCAAGGGTGTCAGGAGACCCGATCTCATTAATTCTACTGGATGCTGAAAAAGCCTTCGATCGAGTTTCCTGGCAATTCCCTTGGGACGTCATGAGGCAGATGTGCTTTGGTCCCAGGATAGTGCAGGCCCTCCAAGCTTTATATCAGATTCCCACAGCCAGAATTTCAATAAACGGGCACTTGTCGGAGCAAATAGAGATCTCACAAGGAACAAGGCAGTGGTACCCCTGTTCTCCACTGCTCTACACCCATACATTGACCCCCTTATTACAAAAATTGAACTTAACCTCGAAATAATTGCAGTGAGCAGGTTCTGTAAGGACAACTAAGATCAAGGCTTATGCCAATAACCTTGCTGTAGTGACCCCAGAACCCAAAGCCACCATCAAGGCTCTGGAGCAAGAGGCTCAAAAGTTTGGGAAGGTATCTGGATATGCGCTTAACAAATAAAAAAACACAGATCATCTTAAACGAAAAAATTAATTGGGTTGACAATAGAGTAGTCCAAAAAGCTAAATATTTAGGGGTCAATATGGACGAAGACATAGACTCAATTGTAAAGGAAAATCTGATCCCGTTAGTGGCTGATACTAAGAAATCACTCAATAGAATTAACAATATACACTTGACTATCATAGGCAGATGAAATGTTTTAAAAATGATTTTTTCCCAAATTACTTTTTTTTAGAGCAATCCCTTTAAAGTTTAACAACAGTATGCTCCATAAGTTTGAACAAATCTTTTCCCACTTTATCTGGGCCTACTCACAGCCGAGAAGGGCTATGAAACTGCTTTCTCTCCCTAGAGATATAGATGGTTGGGCTCTCCCTAATCTAAAATTATACTATTGGGCTGCAGACCTGCAATATTGCTCTGAATTATTACATGAGCATTCTGACTCGCGCCCCATGGGACTTCCATCTCCCTATACATCCCTATAAGGGGAAGCTGCCAGGCGGTGTCTTTAGAGGCAACTTGAATTTGGCTACTGCAAGCGGGTCAGATTTAAGACTATGACGAATGCGTACAGGGGTTTTTCCAATATACGTAGATTATTCGGGCTGGGTAGAAAACCACTATACACCCATTATCGATAATACTAATTTACCACTCATTTTTGGAAAGGTGTACCTCCAAAAGTGGTATCGAGCAGGTATCTCAAAGCTGAGGCATTTGGTGACTCCCGAAGGTATTTATCCCTTTAGCGATCTCAAAGTCTGCTACAGTTTGGGTAACAATCAGACTTTCTTATATAATGCCATTAAAGATTTCCTGACCCGTAAATTGGGGGGATTACAGGTTTCGCAAAGCTGGTTCTTATAGATAAAGTGCAGGGGTCAGTCCCACCACGGATTGGATACATCTACACAATATTAAACCAACAAATGCCCGACAATCTAGGAAAGATAGATGAAAAGTGGCAGTTGAAACTGAATACCCCCAACACCTTCTATTTAGCACTAAACTTCACACAGAGCAATCTGCTGTCAGCCAAACTACAGGCGCAATTCTATAAGACAGGATTTTTCCTGTATATAAAGCCCAGCAAGATTGCCAAGTGGGGAACTGGCAGAGGTACACTGTGCCCTAGATGCTCCGAGTTTAGGGCAGACTCTGTGCACATGTTTGCTACATGCCCGAAATTAGAACCTTTATTGGACAAAGTGCAGCAGTTCCTGGGTGGGTTTTATTATTAGGCATCCAACCCCAGCCACTATCCTGCTGGGAATGCATGATACGATTAATAGGAGTAATGGGGCACTTTGATTTTCATCGCAATGACTATTCTTAAGATGTGTATTGCCCCTCATTGGATAGACTTGAACCCGCCATCGTTTTCCCAGTGGCTGGCCCGGATGATAGCCACATGTAAACTGGAGAGTGCCATCTACGCCAAAAAAGGTAGGCAAGCCAAAAGAAAAGGTCTAGAGATATGGGATCCTTTAACCAGGTGGCTTAGCACAATAAACAAATAGGATACGCTGAAGGCTCTTACAGATGTTCCTCCTTTTTTTGCAAGTGTTTCCTTTTTTCTTTTGTTTTAATTTTCTCTTTCTTTTCTCTCTCTTCATGTCTCTTCTTCCTGTTTTTGGGATGATGGTTTTGTAAAACAAAGGCTTGTTTAACTAGATATCTTTTTCTCTTTGAAGGGCTTAACCTTTATAAATCGCTAAAGTGATTTTTGTTTTTTCTTAATATTTATGTTTGAATTCTCACTTCTTGTTATACTCACCGGTGGCGCAGTAGGGTCTGGGGAGGGGGGATGGCGGGGTGACGGAATGAATTACTGCAATTTTCCCTTTTGATGTATTGCATATATATTTATAATTACAAAAAATTACATAAAAGAAGACAATGGCCCTCCCTTCTCAATCCAAGAATTCACCAAGTATTTACAATCCAGGGGTGTGCGTCACTGGAAAGTTACACATGTTGCTCACAAGCAAATGGAGAAGCAGAGTGCTTCATGCGCACTCTGAATAAAATCATCAGAATTGCTCTGGCCAACAGATAGAATGTGAATTGTGCCTTTTATGGTTTTCTGAGGGCGTTCCGTTTAACTCCTCAACTTACAACTCATCGTAGTCCTTTGTCTGTATGCATGAACCGCTCTGTCGGGGATGTCGTTCCTCAACAAGAAGTTGTGTTTGAAAGCCAAGAAAATGTTACAGAAACGTTGCAGAAGTGTAACCTAAGGAATTAACACATGTCCTGAACACACAGAGCCAAACAGAGTTTTCTCAAAGTGAGTGACCTTGTGATGGTAAAAAATAGACACTCCAGGGGGAAGTTTGCATTACCTTTTGAGCTTGATTCATGCAAAGCGCAAGCAGTGAAAGGAACTGTGATCACCACCCGGAAAGTTGGAGAAACAGTCACAAGGAATGTCTCTTTCTTCAAGGCGTATCAGACTTCTCTGGCTAGTCCCTAGGTGGACCCTAATGCCCCGCCTCAGGTCAAAGGGGCAGAGGAAGACAAGTTCTTGCCCGGTGGTCAGCTTGGTTTCTTGGAGCCCACACGATTGGTGCATTGGGTTTTGAGACCGGGGGAGTTGCTCCCAGGAGGTGCCCTAACAGAGGTCCTCTGTTGAAGACACCTCACCACTGCCTGTTGAGCCAGGTGAGCCAAGCAGAGATGTAAGCCATCAAGGGACTGTGAGGTACCATCTTCGACGTGACCCAGTGAGGCAATCTCGTCTGAAGGACTGAATATGTGATTGTAGATGCATGATTTTTCTTTCTTTTTTTTCTTTATTTCTCTCTCTCATTTTATTTTCCCATTTCTGTCTGTTTTTTCTTTTGGGTAAAGGAGGAATGCTATGTCTGTTGAGGTTTGCAGGGCATTCCGGGTAGGAAAATGTTGGGGGATCCTCGAAAGCCACATCTCGATGGACTTCCCAGGGCGTCTAGTTTTCAAGAATTGTGTGGGTTTGGTAGTTTCCCGAGAAGACCAAAGAGCCCGGGGCCAAGAACCCAGGTGACCCCCCCTTGCAAAACCAGGTTGTTTTGTGATAGGTCATTTTGATGTCTCCTCAATAAGTTTTGGGCCCTTGCCTATCGCGGGTACTTGAACCACCCACGCGAGTGAGGTATAATTTTTATAGGGAGACCTGGGGGAACACTGGGTGGTAGGAAATTTCTGGATCCACGTAGATTCCAGAACTTTCCTACACAGAAATTTGAGAAAAAAGTGATTTCTTCAGCTAAATTTGAAGTTTGCAGGTTATTCTGGGTAGGAAAAAGTTGTGAGTCCCATGCAAGCCATACCTCGCTGATCTCCCGTGTGTTTAGTTTTCAGAATCACGTGGGTTTAGTTGGTTTCCATAGATGGCGGCGAGCCCAGGGCCAAAAAACCTGGTGCTCCCCAAAACCATGTAGTTTTGTTATAGGTAATTTTGAAGTCTCCACATTACAATTTGGGCCATTTCCTGTTGCAGCCACTATTTCTACCCACACAAGTGAGGTACCATTTTTATCGGGAGACCTGGAGCAACACTGGGTGGTAGGATATTTGTGTCAGCCCAGTGATCCTTCAACTTTCCCACACAGAAACATTTATTTTTTCCACAAAATGTGAGGTTTGCATGGGATTCTGGGTAGGGAAATGTTGGGGGAACCATGCAAGCGATACCTTGCAGCACTCCCAGGTGTCTAGTTTTCAGAAATGTGTGGGTTTGGTAGGTTTCCCTAGATGACTGCAGAGCCCAAGGCATAAAACTCATGGGACCCCCCTTGCAAACCCAGGTTGTTATGTGATAGGTAATTTTGATGTCATTTCAATAGGTTTTGGGCCCTTGTCTGTCACGGGTACTTGGCCCACCCACACAAGTGTGGTACCATTTTTCTCGGAAGATTTTGGGGAATGCGGGGTGGGTGGAATTTGTAGATCCACACAGATTCCAGAACTTTCCACCACAGAAATGTGAGGAAAATGCGTTTTTGTTTACAAATGTTTAGGTTTGCATGGGATTCTTGGTGACAGAACCTGGTGACAGCCAGACAAGTCACCCCTTCCTGGATTTCCCTGGGTGTCTAGTTTTAAAAAATGTATAGTTTTGCTAGGTTTCCCAAGGTGCCCGCAGAGCTAGGGTTCAAAATCTACAGGTAGGCACTTTGCAAAATAAGGGTCAGTTTTCACTGTGAAAATGTGGTGTGTCCGTGTTGCATTTTGGACCGTTTCCTGTTGCAGGCAGTAGGCTTACCCACACAAGTGAGGTACCATTTTTCTCAGAACACTTTGTGTAAAGCGGGTTATGTGGAATTTTGTGACTCCACGCAGATTCCAGAACTTTCCACCACAGAAATGTGAGGAAAATGTGGTATTTTTAACTAAGTTTGAGGTTTGCAAGGGATTCTGGGTAATAGAACCTGGTGGGAGGCACACACGTCACCCCATCCTGGATTCCCCTGTGTGTCTTGTTTTAAAAAATGTATAGGTTTGCTAGGTTTCCTTGGGTGCTGGCAGAGCTAGTGTTCAAAATCTACAACTAGGCACTTTTCAAAAAAAGGGTCAGTTTTCACTGAGAAAATGAGGTGTGTCCATGTTGCGTTTTGGGCCATTTCCTATCGCGGGCACAATACCTACCCACACGAGTGAGGTGCCATTTTTCTTGTAAGACTTTGAGGAATGCAGGGTGGGTGGTATTTTGTGGATCCACGCTGACTCCCCAACTTTCCATCACAGAAATGTGAGGAAAATGTGTGTTTTTTAACTAAGTGTGAGGTTTGCAAGAGATTCTGTGTAACAGTGCCTGGTGAGAGCCACACAAATTACCCCCCATCCTGGATTACCCTTGGTGTCTAGTTTTCCAAAATATACAGGTTTGCTAGGTTTCCCTTTTTGCTGGCTTCGCTAGAGCCCAAAATCCAAAGGTAGGCACATTGCTAAAAACAAGTCTGCTGCCCTGAGGGGAAATGGGGGTTTGCCCTGATATGCCCCCAAGGGGGGTAGAAAGACTGTGGCTGGTTTTTTTTGGGGGGGGGGGGCATTGGTATGCCCATTCTGGGCAGGCCCAATCCCACCCATAAAAAAAGCCAGCATAATCGCTTGCACCTAGTGGGCTTTCTGCCCCCTGGGGACAGATATGGGGCCACTGTCCCCATCTGCCCCCTCCAGGGGGCAGAAAAACTGGAATTTCTCGGGGGGTTTGAGTATTGTCATGCACATTTTGGGTAGCCCCAACCCCTACATGAATACACAAAAAAAAACTGTTTATAGTGGGCTTTTTGTTCCCCGGGGGTGTAGTGTAGTTCCTATAGTCCCAATAGGCTCTGCGCATTGGAATAATATCTTCAGTAGTGTAGACATAGGACTGAGGTTAACTAGGTCTCTACTGACTATATTAGACTTAAGTTTTTTGCCAGCTAGCTCAGAGTTCACTAGAAACGTTCTCGAATAAGCGGAGGAGTTTAACCTCCCTGGATAGACAAGAAGGGATTTAGTTTCTGACAACCATAAAACATGACAACTTTGCTCTCCCTGAATAAGAGTGTATCTCTAGAGTCGTGTGAAAACAAAAGACAGCTATTTCACTCAGTCAATAAGTGCGTACTTAGTTTCACCAGATTGCAGAGAAAAAGAGAGACGGGTGTTTTCAATAAAAGGTGTTATTTATTGAGCAGTCTCTTTCCTCATACAAGAGAAATGAATTGCTACAATTGCAATACTTATAGTTAAGTAAAGTGCATACAGTAAAAGCAGGATTATGAAATAATTCTGTAAAAGCATTGATATGGTTTCTTAGCCATATGATACTTTAAAATGGATAAAATAGATACATACATATATACATTGACTAATCGTACTCAACTGGTGCTTCTAACTATGCCTACCCCGGTGTACCTGACCTAAGCCTAATACGTGGGAAGGAGTAAGTAAGTAGCAGTTTAAGTTAAGTTTGTTTTGCCAAGAATCTGACTCAAGAATTCTCTGTAAGGGTTTAGTCAGTTACGTACCTGGGTATTAGAAGGCAGGAGGTCTGGTATCTCTCTCTCAGGACTTGGTATCCCAGTCACCCGCAAGGGTAAGCTGGAAATGCCGGAGGCTGGATTTCTCGGCAAGAGAAAAGACAGCGTCTTTCTCTGCGCGTCAAAAGGGAGGGACAGCGTCCATGGGCTCTCGCATCAGCTGGGCTCTCGGGCAAGTAGTAGCTGCTCCAGATTCATCACCACCGTGTGTTTGCTTAAGGCAACTTTGGTATATTTATACCTGAAAGGTGCTGGGTTTGACGTAAGGCTGGACATAAGACGTCAATAAAGATGTCACTAAGAACTGGTCGTTCTTACAGTGCTTTACAGGAGTTCTCGGACGAAATCAAAACAAAGCAGCAGGGATTTCCCAGGTTGCTGGAGGCTTGGATTTGTTTAAGAACTCGGTGTGCTTTCTAGGGGGCTGGAGGAGTAGGTTTGCTTAATGTGACAGCATGCGCTATGACTGAATTATGAAAAGGGTTTCTATGCCGTTGTAGGGATATTATTGATTTATAACCGGACAAGTGCAAAGAATAGGAATATCGATTCAGGTACCTAGATAAACACACTACACCCACTCCACGAATTCATGTCCATAATTACTAAACTAAGCAATAGTAAACATATCTAACTGTGCATGTGTATACCGATCCACCCCAAAATACATTTTTTGCATCTGAAATGGCATATGCGAAATACACGAAAAATGAGTATAGGTACAGTATTTCAAGCAGAGTAATCATTCATAAAATAGGATGCATATATATCAGCGGAATGATTTTGCGAAAATTACACATGAAATGGCTCTTAATACAGAAAAGAAAAGTGCGAGACCATTTCATCACATATAAATATGCGAGAGCCTGAGGTAATATATTGTCTCTAGAGTTCCTAAAAATAGAAGCTCTGTTCTCTAAGAATAGTTCTACTTTAAGCAGAGGATGAGTGCCAAAAAAAGGTAAATATTTTGGAATCGGGGAAAAAAATAATTTTGTTTTTCAAGGGAAGAAGTCAAAACAGTTCCAAATATTTCCAGAAGCTTTTGTTTTTCAAAGCTGAAGGCCAAATTCAGAGTTCAGGGAACGCTGAGTGCTCGTTTGCTTAAAAGTTATTCTTTTTGTTCAGGGGAGAACATCATTTCAGACAGACTTTCAAAAAAGCAGTTTACCGCTTCAGGTGAATGTTCGATCAAGTTGGAAAATGCCGCAACTATGCAGTCGTGAGAATGATTGCTATCATCGATGTATTGATCAGCATTGCTCACAGAAGGTCGTACCTGGTTGATGCTGCTCTCATCTTGCACTTCACTACCCTTTAATCGCAGTGGTGAAGTTTCCACGAATGCCGTCATCAGGATAAGTAACCGCTGGGGACAACACGATGCATGAGCCGTTACAGGACTTAGCAAAGTATCTGTATCCAATGGTACTTCTGATTGTAGTGTGAGACAGACGTCTAACACGCATTCTTCTCCGCACAGCATACATCTTAACACAGGTAAGATACAATTCTGCCAGATGGGTCTGAATGAAAGAAACCAGGTCATATTCAGATCTCTTAGCCGGGCTAATCCAATGACTTTAGTTATGCGGTCCTGATAGCGTATAGCTAGGATCGTTTCTTCCATTGTTGCTGGAGTCTTGTCTGTGACATGGCTTGCCATAACGAAGCAGGAGTATCAAAAATAAAATGCCTGCTACGAGTCCCAACAGGAGTGGAAGGCCGCCAAAGATCGAATGGACAAAATTAGGAAAGATGCCCAGGACTGCTTTAAAAGGTGACAACAGTCCTGAAAAAATTGTCTTAAATACACTCGGGATACCATTCGTATCTGAAATGTTTAAGATTTGGTTTAGCATTTCTGCGAAGTGTAAGGGGTAATTTGTTGATAAACGGTTATGTAGCTCTGCCGTTGTCCTTGCAACGTGGAGATCATATGTTTCTTTTGATGACGTCAAGGGCACAGGCGTCTGTAGAAGAACAGACTTCATTCTGCTTAAAGTATCAATTCGAATAGAAGAGATTTTCAAACTGGGCCAAATTTTTCCCTCCCTGTCTGGAGTGTCGTTCGGATACAATACTTGCATTCAACAAGTGACCATGGAAGAAACGCTTACTAGATAAGCTTTTCCTGGCACCAAGCCACAACATCTGTGGTCCACTATTAGAATGTAGCTCCCGTTCGAAAGCCGTCTAAAGAATGGCTCTATTCGAGTTGCAGGTATGCCAAGCTGGTGACATGAAAGGTTATTTGAAGTCCCCTCACAGGCCCCATGTAGATTTATACCCTGACACAGAAGTATACCACTTAGTGATTTTTCACAATTACTACTACTAAGAAATACATTCTGTCCTTTTTCACTATAACATGTGTGTGTGTAAGGTAATTTCCATGTTGACTTAATGTATCCTTTACCCAACCTTTCATACTGGTCTGCCTGTATATACTTTTGGCAGTATCGAAATTGGAAAGTTGTTATCCGAATAGGTATTATTCCGTGTATTATCCATTCAATGACAGGTCGTTCTGACATTGTCAATGGTAATCTCTCAAGTTTTTCAATGCTCAGAATTGTATATTCTGCTCCTTTTTGTGCCAAGCTGATTTGTGGATCAGTAAGGTTAAAGATAGAGAACAATGACGTTGTGTTGATTAAACGCCAAGGCACGTAGCCTAAACGCAGATTTTGTAACGTCCAGCCAAGCTGTACAATAGAACGCATTTGGGACTGACCATGTTGTAACATTAGTAAGTCCTGCTCTATTATATTGATTGCAGATGATACAATACTGTCCAGTGAATATATTCTGGAAGACAGAGTCATTAACCCATTGTCCATAACAGAAAGTGATTTTTCCAAATTAATACGGTCAATTTCCCGTATTTTTTCTGCTGTTTCAATTTGAGTTTCTTTCCAAGCTTCGTTATAAGCTGCATATATAGAGGCCGCTATGAAACGTTTTTGACGCTGTTTGCGTGGTCCCATAATGAAATCACGCAAGTCAGCACCTTCTTTAAGTAAAGTTAAGTGTTGCTTAATTTCTGCCAGTGTGGATGTCTGTAGCCATTCGAGGCAGAGTTTTCCTACACTGTATGTTGTTACTATCCCTGGATATTGTCTCTGGGAGTATCTAGGGTCTGGCCTGGTCAATTTGAACCCCTATATTTTGTTCAGGAATCTATCTTGACAGTTATTTGTGTCTGTGGGCCAGATCAACCATTTATTCCAATCAGGATGTGTTCTGTTTTGGTTTAAAATATGGGATACGTCTATCTCAACATCTGTAGTGCTATTACTGTCAGGTGTTGGCTTTGGAATAGACTGTTTGTTTAAGTCTTTAATTTTGGCTAGGCCAAGACAGGTTGTTTGTTGAATTGTGTCATTCAAAAATATAATTTGTTCTGGGATGATGCAGGCTTTGAATAATGAATCTATACCTTGCACTTGGCAATCTTTGGTACCCGAGATGGTTTTTGTTTCAATGTTATTTTTCCAAAAATCAAAACCAAATGTATTCATTTTTTCAAAAAATGTTTCTGAATAGATTAATTTTGTATTTGTCAGCATGGTTTCCATTCCTGTCTTATTTAACAGTTTGAAATAAAACGTTTCTGCTTCACTTGTGTTAAACCCTGAGAAGTATGGGAATTTCTCATAAAATGTTTTTGAACTACCTTTTGGTGGAGTTGCACAATGTTCCCATTGATTATAATTTAAAACATTTCTAGGTTGAGCAGTTTTATGCAAATAATGGTTAGCATAGTGATTGTAGCAGTACATCTGTTCATAATTTGATGAACCTTGTAAATAATCATGTTCTGTAAATTTTGCTGACATAACTAAGTCTGACATCATATCATTAATACTTTCAAAGTCCCAATCATCAGAGAATGTGCTTGGTTTTACAAAGTCACTTAATGAAACCTTAAATTGATGAGGATACTTCAAGAGCTCGACCGGGCCATATATTTCGTAATCTGTTTTGTCCCATGCTACCCCACCGGGTATCGGATTGGCTGTGAAGTTTACTAAAGAAAGTTCTCTTTTCTCGATGTGTGAAGACTTGTGTGGCTTTAGGACCAAGTTGATATTCTGGCTTGCTGTGTCCATTGTAATATATTTTCCCTCAATGAAGTGTCCCAAGCATAGCACCTCGATGAGCCAAAGCAAGAGGAAAAGTACACCTAGCACCACCCAAAATTCAATCCATGGGGAAATCAGATAGGTTTCTCGTAGTTGATGAAAGAGTTCTTTAGCTTTGTCTTTAAAAGTTTTTGTTGTTGTTGGCTGATCATCAGGTTCGCTCGGATCCTCAGTAAAGTCATCGAAATTGATGAAGTAGCCTGATGCAGTTCTGTCAATTGTTGGAATTGCTTCTGGATTTTTCTTTATTTCATTAGCATAGTCTGTAGCTACATCGTTGTAGACAGGTGTTTCTTGACGAATTGTTGCATTTGGGTTTTAAGAGGCAAAAAGTTCCATGGCTTTGTTGCATATGCCTTGTTGATTCACTGTAGGTTTATCAAATGTGATTAGTCTCTCAGTTTGAACCTCTTGATTTGTAGCAAACTTTGGTGTTCTGCTATTTCTTGGGAGTCCACTTGGCCTACTACTTATTATTGGCCACATGATTGTGGTTTAACCAGGTCAATGGATACAACTCGGTTCTCCTTTTTACCAGCAAGGGGCGGTAGTACAACTGATCTTGTTCCGTTGACAGCTAAGACAGGTACTGCTTTTCTGTAAGAAGGCCCAAATTCCTTCTTCACCGCGATTTTCTCCCTGACCAGATCCCCAATCTTTGGAATCCAGACAGGCCTTGCTGGGACAGGTGGTTTCTCTTCAGTGGCTGTTGGCTGTTGTTTCAACTTTATGTTGCTCAGATCTTTTCTTGTTTCATTTAAGTCCTGTAAAATAGCCAAACGATCTTTGATATCAAAGCATTTTCTTTCTACCACTGAACTCTGACTATCGAGGTCCTGGATATGCATTCTAGTCCCGAACAATAGTTCGTACGGACTGAAACCTTTTAGAGAATTTCTTGGCAGATTGTTAAGACTACGTTGGACACTTATTAGATGTTTGACCCACCAAACCCCCGAACCAAATACCTTCGCCGTTATAGATTGCTTTATGTCTCGGTTTTTTCTTTCCACCATCCCATTTCCCTCAGGAAGGAAGTGATAAGTTTACCGCAATGCAATGCCTATGCTGGTCATGGCCTCCTTATAAGCTCGAGAGCTAAAGGCAGGATCCTGGTCAGAATGTAGCATGCCAATTGCGTCTACTCCGCTATAGACTCGCAAATCTTTTATAACAGTTCAGACGTCAGCCGAGAGCTGGAGTCTACATTTTAAGTGAAACTAGTCTCTTTATGTTAATTTGACGCTTTTATTCCTACTGTTTTTTGCATATAGATAGCATTGTCCTATCTAAGCGAAGGGCCATGGCAATACACCGGCCGGTTCGCCACTGCGATCTCTGTTGCAGTCTGGGCAGTTTATTGCGAATTTGTGATGTTGCAGGCTCATTCCTGGCCACCAGTATATTGATTGTAATTCTTTCAGAGATTCCTTAATCTTAAGGTGTCTTAGACCCTCACCCATATGTGCGTCTGCTATTACAAATACTCTCCTGTTCGTGTTTGGAATTACCCTATCCCCCACTCCAGGGATTTGAGCAAAAGAAACGGAGTTTGCATCGATTATGTATGTATAATTGAGTGGATAGTTGACGGGTAGCGCTGCACAGTCGCCTATTGATGACGTTTTTACCGCCAGCATCGTTTCCCCGTCTATGTATTTTCCTGAACGCTTTTTTGTAGCTACGGAAGCCGGCTTAGTTGCTTCCGCTGTGGCTGTCTCAGCCAATGAATTCCCTGTAACGTGAACGCCATCACGTTCATGACTCAATGAATGTATCACGTGAGTCTTTGGTAGTTCTTTCTGTAAAAGAACTATTTGTTCCCAAAGCGATTTTTGCTTTATTGTGGCACCTGTGTCATCTTTGTAACCGTTTTGAACCCATTTCTAAAAGTCGTTATTGTATGATTTGACGCAGTAATATGAATCGCACACTATTAGTGTCGGGAATTCGCGATCGGCATTATCTAGCTCCATTTTTAACTCTATTACTTCAGTTTGTTGATCTGAATTGTTTTCTACAGAGTGTGATTTTGTTACCAGAGGTCACAATTTACCTCCGCACCACACGTATTTAACAATCTTGCATGTGGCGTTATAGGCTTGTTTTCCCCAAACTGAGGGTTGTGCATATCCGTCTGTATATATTACACAGGCGTACTGTTGTATGGGCAGAATGTCGATTGGCAGAGGATATTCTCTTTCATATTCTAGATTTTTTAATCTTTTCATGTTTGAGCCAAAATAGTATTTCACTTTGTCTGTAGCAAGAGAATTTTCCCATTGTATCCATTTTGGATTTAATGCCACGGTAGTTAAATTACATGGGCTTGTTAATGCCTCAAAGGCTGATTCTGCTGTTATAACAGTAATCCGTCTGCCTTCGGCTTGGTCTCTTTCTTTTGCTACAGCTGTTTGAACCGCATGTACAATGTTTTCCTTAATACTGAATGTTTTTTCAGCTTCTGTGTACAAATGTGATTTGTATGCTATTGGTACCGTTTCTCCCTCATTAGAGGTTAGGTATGTGAATCCGATATTCCTGGGATGACCCGGATTACAAGGTTGCGTGTGTTATCGCGTGTTTGCAATTTTGCTTTAGCTAACATGTCTGTTTGCAATGATCTCAAAATCTCTGTGTGTTTTTGAGTCCAATTGATTGTTTTAAAATCTGGTTTGATTAGTTCATAGAGAGGTTTAACCCTCTCTGCATAATTTAGAATGTAAGTTCTTCCGAAATTCAGGAAACCTAGAATTGATCGTAAGTTTTTCAGCGTTCTTGGTGCTTGGATTACAGCACATTTCTCTAAGAAATTGTCTGCCAGGCTTTTGCCTTCACTTGATAATTCATATCCTAAAAACAGGACAGTTAGATGGGCAATACGTGACTTTTTAAAGTTGAATTTGTAACCCTCTGCTGCGAATCCAAGTATTATGGTGTTCACTCTTTTCAAGTGAGTATCCAAGTCATCATCTGTTAGATAGATGTCATCGACATAAGATAATGCCTCATCATCATACATTTGTAGTAACTCTGTTACTCTTGCTGAGAATAATCCTGGGCTGTTCTTGAACCCCTGTGGGAGTCGACAGAATTTTCGCTGCGAGCCCATTATTGAGAAAGCGGTCAAATACCTGCTTTCAGGTGCTATGTTTTGACAAAAGAATCCATTAGAGATGTCTAATGTTGTTTTGTATTTTTTGCGCACGATGTTATTCATTAGTGCTGCACTATGTGAGTTTTGTACTGCAAAAGTTTTGCAACATGAGTTTAGATGTCTCTAGTCCAAAACTAGACGATATGAATCGTCTGGCTTGGAGACAGGAAACAAAGGATTGTTCATTTGTGAGGTGCAAGTTTCAATCACCTCCTGGTTTTCAAGTTGATCTAAGATCTCCCTGACCTGTTTTTTAGCTTCTTGCTTAATTGGGTACTGCCTTTGTGCAGTTGGTTGACTTTTTAACTGGATTTTGTGAGGAGGAGAGTCCTCATCCCATCCAACATGGTTTTTATATAATGCAGGAGCTTGGGCTACTGCCCACTTTCTTGCAAGTGTATATTTTTTATGAATTGAAATGTGATTTGAGAAGGCAGGCATAATCATTTCTTCGCCATGAGGGCACTCCCTGACAAACTCCGGTGGCCAGTCTTTTTCAGCTAAAAGGATGTCATAGCCTTTTGAGAGGTTATTCCAAAATAGACCCCTTATTTTCCTAGTCTTATCTCCCTCTATACGTAATGTTATTTCGTATATTTTATGAGGTTTGCTAACTCTGGTATCTGCAGTTTCCACCTGAATGTATTCATTCGTGTCCACTGTCTCCAGATGATTCATCAGGATTTTGCGAGCTATACTCACTTCTGCTGCGCTGTCTAGCATTGTCTGAGCCCACTCTCCGTTTTTCAGCTGTGTCCTCAGGATCCTCGGCATGTTTGATTATTTTAATACTGGCTACCTTCTTTTTAGGAAATTGTAATTTTTTACTTTGATGAGCAGGTTCCTTGTCTTTGGACTTGACGTGCTCTTCCCTGTGTTCTGACCGTCCTCTTCTTTCCGATTTCTGTGTGGAAGTCTGAAAAGATCGAGAGGGACGTGTATCAATATCTTGATATCTATCAGGTTTCTTCAAATTATCCCTATTTCTAAGGTTGTATCTTTTCTCAGAGGGCTCCCTCCGGGGAGACTTGTGTCCTTGGTCCAGAGATCTTTCTCTCCGCCGAAGAGACCTTCCTCTGGACTGGAATCTTTTTTCTTTGGGAGTGGATTGTTTATTTCCATCCCAGCTCTTTTTTGGAGTGTTTAGATTATTTTTAATAAATATCTTTTCAGGATTTTCAGTTAGTTGGGGTTTTACTGGTTTCCCACCCAAACTATCTCTTCCTAGATCTTCATAGGATTTTTCTATGATTCTGGCCAGTTCAAATGGTTGTTCTGCTATATCTGTTTCTTTCAATTTCTGAAGGAAAGTTATATCCTCAGTTGCCGCTTGAACTAAGTCTCTATATGCCTGTGTTAATTCTTTTATTTTAACTAAGAGTTCTTCGCTTGACATTTTAGTAATGTCAGGATGTGGTGTGTAGCTGGCTAGAACCGGCCACGTCGCTCCTGGTCTACCTAGTGGACTGAGCCTGGTGATGTGATTATTATGTTTTAGGGCGCCTTTAAACCAGAGCAGGTGCTCTTGGTATTTTAATGGGATTTCCACCTCCTCGAAAGGAGTGTACTCTTCCGGAGGTTCCTCTATTTTGTAATAGTGGAACTCACGTGTGACAGCGTTTGCTGCTGGAAAGTTTATCCATGAATAGAATACCTCTGTCTGCCGATATTCATGTGCCTAAATTACGAATATGACTGTACCACCTCTCGATGTTAGTCCATATTCTATAAGTTTAATAGTTATAGTTTTTCTTATGTTGACCGGGATGAGTATTGCATCCGGGTCAGTCTGCAGGAGACTTGTGTCATCCTCAAGGAGACGAGCTGCTATTCTAGCTGTCTCCCTTTCATCTTCACTTTCTGTCATTTTTACTAGCAGAAAGGTTTTTGTTGCAGATCAAGTTTCAAGGAAACAAAGATTAGGTGCACAATATTTTTGAACACTGTATCCTTCAACGTTGAATAAACCAAAAATTATACATAGAAATCTCTTCCTACTAAGTTCCGGCGGATTTTAACCTTTTACCCACTCCAGACGTCTTTTGGAGTATTTACGGGAAAAAGGGTCTGTGTGAAAAAGCACGACTGAGTTACTCTAACGTCTTGCGTTAGATTTATCGCCTTACCAAATGTTGGGAGCCATGTAGTGTAGTTCCTATAGTCCCAATAGGCTCTGCGCATTGGAATAATATCTTCAGTAGTGTAGACGTAGGACTGAGGTTAGCTAGGTCTCTACTGACTATATTAGACTTAAGTTTTTTGCCAGCTAGCTCAGAGTTCACTAGAAACGTTCTCGAATAAGCGGAGGAGTTTAACCTCCCTGGATAGACAAGAAGGGATTTAGTTTCTGACAACCATAAAACATGACAACTTTGCTCTCCCTGAATAAGAGTGTATCTCTAGAGTCGTGTGAAAACAAAAGACAGCTATTTCACTCAGTCAATAAGTGCGTACTTAGTTTCACCAGATTGCAGAGAAAAAGAGAGACGGGCGTTTTCAATAAAAGGTGTTATTTATTGAGCAGTCTCTTTCCTCATACAAGAGAAATGAATTGCTACAATTGCAATACTTATAGTTAAGTAAAGTGCATACAGTAAAAGCAGGATTATGAAATAATACTGTAAAAGCATTGATATGGTTTCTTAGCCATATGATACTTTAAAATGGATAAAATAGATACATACATATATACATTGACTAATCGTACTCAACTTGTGCTTCTAACTACGCCTACCCCGGTGTACCTGACCTAAGCCTAATACGTGGGAAGGAGTAAGTAAGTAGCAGTTTAAGTTAAGTTTCTTTTGCCAAGAATCTGACTCAAGAATTCTCTGTAAGGGTTTAGTCAGTTCAGTACCTGGGTATTAGAAGGCAGGAGGTCTGGTATCTCTCTCTCAGGACTCGGTATCCCAGTCACCTGCAAGGGTAAGCTGGAAACGCCGGAGGCTGGATTTCTCGGCAAGACAAAAGACAGCGTCTTTCTCAGCGTGTCAAAAGGGAGGGGCAGCATCCGTGGGCTCTCGCATCAGCTGGGCTCTCGGGCAAGTAGTAGCTGCTCCAGATTCATCACCACCGTGTGTTTGCTTAAGACAACGTTGGTATATTTATACCTGAAAGGTGCTGGGTTTGATGTAAGGCTGGACATAAGATGTCAATAAAGATGTCACTAAGAACTGGTCGTTCTTACAGTGCTTTACAGGAGTTATCGGACGAAATCAAAACAAAGCAGCGGGGATTTCCCAGGTTGCTGGAGGCTTGGATTTGTTTAAGAAATCGGTGTGCTTTCTAGGGGGCTGGAGGAGTAGGCTTGCTTAATGTGACAGCATGCGCTATGACTGAATTATGAAAAGTGTTTCTATGCCGTTGTAGGGATATTATTGATTTATAACCGGACAAGGGCAAAGAATAGGAATATCGATTCAGGTACCTAGATAAACACACTACAGGGGCAGATTATGGCATACTGCCCCATCTGCCCCCAGACTGGAATGTTTGCAGGCAGGGGTGGCAGTATGCAGGCAGGGGTGGCAGTATTGGCATGCCTGTTTTGGGCAGCCCCCACCCCTAATTCAAATTGTCAAAAAAAAATCCCGGGCATTTTGTGGATTTTTTGTCCCCCCGTAGGGGCAGATTGGAGGCTACTGCTCCATCTGCCCCCCAGGGAGACAGAAAGGCTGTAATTCTTGCAGTGGTGGAGGCATTGGCATGCCCGTTTTGGGCTACCCCCACCCCTAATTGTAATTGCCCAAAAAACTCCTTGGTTTCTAGTGGGCTTTCTGCCTCCCAGGGGGCAGAAAGTCTTTAATTTTTGTGGGGGTGAGGGCACTGGCATGCCTGTTTTGGGCAGCCCCCACCCCTAATTCAAATTGACAAAAAAATTCCTCTGCATCTTGTGGGCTTTTTGCCCCCCCCCGGTGGGGCAGTGTGGGGGGCTACTACCCCATCTGCCCCCATGGGGGAAGAATGACTGTAATTTTTGCAAGGGGTTGGAAGCATTGGCATGCCCATTTTGGGCAGTCCCAACCCTAATTCAAATTGCCGGAAAAAAAATCCCTGGCGTCTAGTGGGCTTTTTGCATCCCTGGTGGGGTACATTGGAGGCTACTGCCCCCATCTGCTCCCCAGGGGCAGCAGAAAGGCTGTAATTTTGAAGGGGTAGAGGCATTGGCATGCCCGATTTGAGCAGACGCCCCTAATTACCCAAAAAATCCCTCATGTCTAGTGGGGGAAGATTGGGGGCTACTGCCCCATCCTCCCCCTGGGGAGGGCAGAAAGATTGAATTAGGCAATTTTTGGGGGAGAGCAAAGGCCCTTGTCCAAGGGTCCGCTCCCCCCCTCCCTGGTGTCTAGTGGGTGGAACCCTGCTTGGGGATCACCAATCCACTGGGGAGGGGAGATTCTCTCCTTTCTGATGATACCTCTCCCATCTTTCTACCTGCTCAGGGGGCTGAGATAGTCCCCTGAGCACAAAGAAAGTAAAAGTGAAGTTTTGGTGTCTATGAAATGACGTCAGCACGAAATGCACGCTGATCGTCATTTCACAGATACCAGGGAGGGGGCTCTGGAGCTGGGGAAGCCCTTCCCCAGCTCCCGAGGCTTTTGAGGAGAAAAAGAAATCCCTCTGGTACCTGCATCAGAGGTATTTCCGGTACCATGTGCCAGGACGGCTGGGAGCCATCCTGCGCACACGAGCACTGTGGTGCACAATGGTTCCCTGCCGTTGTGCGCACAGAAGGGGTTAAAATTGATATGTTTGTTAGTCAGCATTCTTTCAATGTTAATTTCTAACATTGCTTGCAAAAATGTTTCCATTTAATGAGTCACTCAAAACCTACCAGATATATAAAGTGAAACAATTTTAGATGCCAATATTTTTTTTCTCAATCAGTGTTTAATTACCTTAATAATTTCTGGAAACTCCTTCCATGCAGAGCGTCATTAACATACAATTTGGTCTGAGTCAGACTGACCTCTCACGTTAACATAACTCAGAAATGCTAATTTATTCTGCCCAATGTGCTCAGTGAGCAGGCATTGGGACAGTCAACCTAAAATCTGTAACTGCCAATGTGCTCGGAATTCCTTTCAGGCAATATTCTTTTACACAGAGGCCTTCAAATGAATAAACAGTTCAGCCACAGTGTCTGACACAGGGATTGAACGATTTATCTTGAGGCCTCTGGTAAAAATATTGGGCCAGATGTATGAAGCATTTTCCCAGTCGCGACAGATAAAATGCATTTTCAAATGCACCAACCCTATTTTGGGAGTCGGTAACCTAGAACCACCCTCAAAATAGGGTAGGAAAGGGTTTGCTAAGGGCGTCCCTTCCTATTAGCAAGTCGCAGTGGTATGTAGGAATGTTTTACATCGGTGAATGCAGTCGCAAAACATTTGCAGTTTACCACCAATTTCAAATTGGTGATAAGCTTTTCGCAAACGGGAAGTGGTTCCAAGGGACCCCTTCTTCTTTGTGAATAGGGGCGCCAACATTTTTAAGAGTAGGCAGGGGTTCAACGGACTACTTCTCACTCTAAAAAGATTTAAAGAAAACTTGTAATTTTTCTTTTTTAAATGCATCCCGTTTTCCCTAAAGGAAAACTTTATGCAGTTTTAAAAAAACTGCTTTATTGAAAAAGCAGTAACAGACAAGGTGGTCTGCTGACACCAGCAGGCCATCCTCCATGTGAGTACCAGTCTTTGCAATGGGTCACAAATTGCGACCTGCCTCATGAATGCTAGTGCCAGATGTACAAAAAAGTCAGTTTGTGATTTCCTAATTGAAACTTTTTGAGATACACAATTAGGAAATTGCAAACATTCATGTACAACTGTGTCTTAGACATATTTTGAGAGTCCCAGTCAATCGCAAATAGACCTACCTCATTAATATTCATGAAGTAGGTCTCACTTTGAGACCCATTGGGAACAGCCTGCACTCAAAGGGATGGTGCCTGCTGAGGTCAGCAGACTACCATGTCTGTGGTTGCTTTTTAAATAAAGTGTTTTTATTTTTTGTAATGTAGCCCATTTCCTTTAAAGGAAAACAGGATGCATTTCAAAAATAAAAATGGACAGTTATCTTTTCATTAGGTAGAGCATTCGAGACCTCCTGTATATACTTTAGTATATACTTATTATATACTCATATGTGTATGTACTATGTGGGCTCTAGAGATCAGTGCTAAGACTTGTCTGCTTCTGCTTAGGGCCTATTTTCTGTTCAACTGCCTTTATTTAGCTGTCTTGATGGAAAACGACCAGCAGGGGTAATACCAGAATTGCTTTCTGCTGAGACTTACTTTCTTTTTATTTTTCTGGCAACTGCCTCTATTTAACTTTCTTGATAGAAAACGACCAGTAGAGGTTAGTAAAATACCTGAATTACTTTAGCATTTGCACGATTCCGGTCCATAGAAATTGTCTTCCACGAGCACCCGTAGACAATAATATATTTTTTAAATCTTGTATTTTCAGTGATATGACCACCGAAGGCCCTAATTTTATATTAAAAACAGAGCTTTGGACTATACCACTTTTTCACTGAAAGGCATAAATAATTTCTTTCCATGCGTTCCCATACCTGGCGTATCATGCAGTTTGCTGCTTACTTTCCGTCCATGTTAAAGAACAGAAGATGTTTCAGCACCGAGGGTAATGTGCTGCATAGCTAAATAAAAGACAATATCCTTTGGACAAGGCTATCTTATCCAGACATTCATGTCTAGTTCTTACTTTTCACACTCACTCGACCATGCTAAGGAAGATTAAGCTACATATAGTCAGCAGATTCAAAATGCAAAAGAGCAAATAAAAATCTACATATTGATTTATTAATAATACAAAACATAGATAAAATAGGACAGAACATTGGTTGACAATCTCTTAAAAAGTTCATTAGCAGCAGTCCTTTATACAATACAATAACAATATATATTAAAAATCAAGACCATAAAAGAGCGAGAGTAACTAACACAGACAAGCACAATATGTTAATTGAGATTTACACATCGTAATAGCCACTGCCCGTGTTCATGCATTGACGTGTTTCAATGGATAAATTATATCTCCAAAGACCAAACACTTGACTCTCTTATATTTAAAAACTTGCAAATTACCGATTAAAAACCTGTGTAATGAAATACAAACATCAATCAGTTATCCCTGATATGCATCGAGGTTAAGAAAGCTATCATTGTAATACAGGTAATACCATGGGATACAGAATAACCACAGATGTGATGATTTCAAGTGGTTTATACTGGAAAAAGATTAAACAAAATAGACGTGGTGGTAGAAAAAAACAGAAAAATGAGGGAACAATGGTTCATGTGTAAACTAGACACCATCACCAGGGGGCTCAACTCAAGGGAAGATTGGATGTCATTTATCGTCTAAACTGTTCCTATAGCACAACGTCAGCGCAGACAGGTTTCCTTCTATTGATTAATGGTATACAGGATGATTTTCTAATATATTGGCATGGAGTCACCCCCCATTTTTTACTTACAAGCTTTTATTCTAACATTTTCTGGAACTGGAAAGTGAAAGTAACAGGCATTTCATTCTACTTCTTGTGAATATATCAGTAAGATTTATTTGTAACCACTATTTGTTTCCCCCCCTCCTTCCCCTTTGAATTCATATATTGTTTATTAAAACATCCACAACGTGTGACAAGATCAGAGCGATAAAGACTTTTTTAGCTGATCACAAACGGATTATTATACCCATCGATATGTGGCATAATTGGACAGAGTCCACCCTAAGAAGGGGCCCCTCTCTCTCTCTCAACCTCAGATGGGGCATATATTTCTCTCTGAAGTAGGGGGCACCTCAGACAACAAGATAGAGAGTGGTCCTGCCTTTTAAATTGTATGCAATTTTGCATTTGGCTGCCGTGAGGTCCTGCACATGGCCTTTAACTTCTATCATCCTCTGGAAAAAGCCTGTGGTATGGGGACTCCACGTAGGCTAAGATGGCGCCCAATAGTGACGATTGCGTTCCATTGTCTGTGCTACAGACTTTATGGCCAGGGTTTAACCCGGAAGTGATTGAGGTCTGTAGCCAGAAAACATGACGTCCCAGGACTATACCGATTACATTCAGGTTTCCCTTAACTTAGATAATATAAAGGAACCAGGTCGTCCACTACCTCCGTTACACGCTACCTGTGGCCGGTGACCCTTGACCCTGTTCGCAGGGCCGGTCACTCCACTCAACGCAGGGCCCCCCGTGTGTATCCCGATCTTCACCGCTGCTGCCGTGAGTTCGCCGCTGCTCCTGCTGCCCTGAGTATTCTGTCCATTTCTCTTCTCTGTGCCCTTTTAATTCTCCTTGTGCCACTGTTTTGGTTACTGCATTTTTTGCTTGTGCCACTGCTTATTTCGAGGCTTGTCCCTTCACCGCTCTTCCCGTGATTGTTTCCCGCTCTGTGTCCCCCCCACTCACCGCCGCTGCTCCCCTTCGGCCCGCTCCCTTTTCTCTTCTGTTTCCGATCCCACTCCCCATTCGCCGCCCCGCTCCCGCCTCCCAGCTGCTCCTCCCTCCCATTTCGCCATTTATGGCAGAGACTGCGCGAACGTGCAGCGGGCGCGAAAAGGCAAGCCCGTCTACGCCCGTCAATGCCTGGACCACACCCAACGCCAGAACACCTGGACCTCGCTGGACCCGGACCAACCGAGTAAGTTACAACACCGCCGCCCTCAACGCACTCAACACCGGACTAACACCCGCCTGCTATCAAGCCACCCCCAAGCACACCCACGAATCCTTCACCTGCCAAGCCTGCAAATTCACCTGCCTTCAAACCTGCACCACGCCTGCCAAACCAAGCAGCAATAACAACAACCTCAAGTGCATCCTCCTCAAGACCCGCTCCGTACACAAGCACACCATCGACCTCTGGGATCTCCTCGACACAACACCACCTGACGTCGCCTTCCTCACGGAAACCTGGATGAACGCCTCCTCAGCCCCTGACATCGCCATAGCCATCGCGGACGGCTACAAAATCACCCGGAGGGACCGCATCAACAAAACAGGAGGAGGGATCGCCATCATCTACAGGAACACCATCAGCATCACGACCAACAATGAAGACACCATCCCCACCACCGAACACCTACACTTCCAGTTCCACACTGACCCCCAGACCAACCTCAGAGGAACGCTCATCTACACACCTCCGGGTCCACGCGCACAATTCAACGAAACCATCACCGACCTCATCAGCCCGCACGCCCTAGTCTCACCAGAATACATCCTCCTAGGAGACCTGAACTTTCACCTGGATAATAACAATGACAACACCACCGCCACCTTGCTCGACAACCTCGCCTGCCTCGGACTCAAGCAACTAATGGACTCCCCCACGCACCTCACCGGCCACACCCTTGACGCCATCTTCTCAGCCAGCAACCACATCGCCTTCAACCACGCCACAGGACTACACTGGACCGACCACAGCTGCTTACACTTCACCTTCAAGAGGACCTCATCCCACCACCACATGCCCCGGATCCCCCACAGATGCTGGAACAAAATCACCACGGACCAGCTCTCCACATCACTGAGCCGGAACTCACCTGCCGACACCAACATACCCGACACCAACATTGCAGTGCTCAACCTCGCACAATGGATCACCAACTGCGCCGACGACCTCGCCCCACTAAAGAACACCCACAGTAAAACCACCACCAGGAAACCCTCATGGTTCACAGACACCCTCAAAGCTGCAAAGAAATCCTGCTGAACCCTCGAAAAATCCTGGCGCCAAGAACGGACAACGGAAAACATGACAGCCCTCAAAATCGCCACCCGCGAATACCATCAACAGATCCGGAACACCAAGCTCAAGGAGCGACTAGACAACAACACCCACAACAGCAAGGATCTCTTCAGCATCGTCAAAGAGTTCTCCAACCCCAACGCCAGCAACAACGACATCACCCCTTCACAAGACCTCTGCAACTCCCAAGCCACCTTCTTCAACCGCAAAATCGCAGATATACACGGTAGCTTTGGACCCCGAACTCCACCTCCGGACACCAGCCCAGCGAACCCCACCTTCACCGTCAATGCCTGGACACCCATCAGCATTGAAGAGACCATCCACGTCATGAGCACCATCCACTCCGGATCCCCCTCCAACCCATGCCCCCATCACATCTTCAACAGAGCCATCACCACCATCGCACCCCACCTGCGGAACGTCATAAACAGCTCATTCACGTCAGCTACCTTCCCTGAGAGCTGGAAGTATGCAGAGATCAACGCCCTCCTGAAAAAACCCACCGCAGACCCCAGGGACCTCAAGAACTTCCGACCCATTTCACTTCTCCCCTTCCCAGCTAAAGTCATCGAGAAGACCGTCAACAAACAACTGACTACCTTCCTCGAGAACAACAACTTGCTCGACCCTTCTCAGTCCGGATTTCGAGAAAATCACAGCACCGAGACCGCCCTCATCGCAGCCACAGACAACATCAGAACCCTAATGGACAATGGAGAAACAGCCGCACTCATCCTCCTAGACCTCTCAGCTGCCTTTGACACCGTATGCCATCACACCCTAGTACACAGCCTCAACAACATGGGAATCCAGGGGAAGGCCCTGGAATAGGTCACCTCGTTCCTCACTGGCAGAACCCAGAGAGTCCGCCTGCCCCCCTTCCGCTCCTCAGCCACCAAAAGCATCTGCGGTGTACCTCAAGGATCATCACTCAGCCCAACACTCTTCAATATCTACATGAGTCCCCTCGTCGCCATCGCACGAAAACACAACATCAACATCATCTCCTACGCCGATGACACCCAGCTGATACTCTCCCTCACCAAGGACTCAGCCACCGCCAAAACAAACCTCCATATTGGAATGAAAGAGGTGGCAGACTGGATGAAGCACAGCCGTCTCAAGCTCAACTCGGACAAGACGGAGGTCCTCATCCTCGGACAATCCCCCTCTGCGTGGGACAACTCCTGGTGGCCCTTGGCGCTGGGCACCGCACCGACACCCACAGACGATGCACGCAACCTGGGCTTCATCCTAGACTCCGCGCTCACAATGACCAAACAGGTCAACGACCTCTCATCCATATGCTTCAACACCCTAGGCATGCTCCAAAAGATCTTCCGATGGATCCCCACCGAAACCAGAAGAACAGTCACCTAGGCCCTCGTCACCAGCCGACTGGACTACGGGAATGCCCTCTATGCTAGAACCACCGCCAAACTGCAGAACCGTCTCCAACGCATACAAAACGTCTCCGCACGACTCATCCTCAACATCCCCCGCCGCAGCCAAATCTCAACCCTCCTGAGAAACCTCCACTGGCTCCCGGTCAGCAAAAGAATCACGTTCAGACCCCTCACCCACACACACAAAGCACTCCACAACATGGGCCCAGAATACCTCAACAGCCGACTCGCGTTCTACACCCCCACCCGCCAGCTCCGATCCACCAACCTCGCCATCGTCCCACGAATACGCAGAACCACCGCCGGAGGACGATCATTCTCCTACCTGGCAGCAAAGACCTGGAACTCCGTTCCCACCCACCTACGACTGACCCAGGACCATCTCCGCTTCAGGAAGCACCTCAAGACCTGGCTCTTCGAGCAATAGCAGTGCCCCGCCCCCCCCAGCGCCTTGAGACCCTAACGGGTGAGTAGCGCACTCTACAAATGATTGATTGATTGATTGATTGATTGATTGATTGATTGATTGATTGATTGATTGATTGATTGATTGATTCTAGGCGGGAGCCCGCATCCTTCGAAGTAAGCGCCGGGCGTGTTTTGCTCAAGCTGCTCGATCATAGAATAGCTGCCGTCCTGGTCCCGATTTTTTTATTCAGCATACGGGAGACAGGATGGGGCTATATGATATAATATTAATGTGCAATACAAGGACTTTGTCTCGTTTTATATAGTTAACAAATGAGAGTCATGAAGGGTCCTTATGGGATAATGTTAAAGGGCAATACAATGCCAGAGCTAATGGGACCCGGGGGGACCTCGCGCGAGCCGATGGCTCCCTGGGATTATTTGCGCGGTGGAACACTCCACCTTGCGCGATTGGCTGAGGCGGGGAATAGGGGCGGGATTTAGGGGAGGGCGCTAGGGGAATTGCGGCTGGCGGGAATGCCTCATTCTGAGGAGTTTCTCGTCAGCTGGAGTTTGTTGTCGTCGCATCGGCGTTCGTCACAGCTGAGGAGTTTCTGTTTGGGCCAAGTCAGAGGAAGCTGTCATCAGGGACGCTATCCGCACCCTTGTGGAGGCGGGGAGAGATGACTTGCTTCACCCAGGCTCCCAGGAATTTGTGGTGGAGGGCTCCAGGCGCCCGAAGCGGTCAGCTGCACAAGGGGTGAGTGAATCGGTGGTGGCTTGCCTGCCCGCCAAGAGACGCACACAGCTGCTGAACATCACGGATAATAAATATGCAGCGTTAATGCGCAGTGGGTGCACCTTCAGGCCGCAGTGCTCACGCGAAAGGGAACACTCAGCGCTGTGCATCTTTGCCAGTCATGACTGGAAGGCGGTTGGGGGTTTTACCTATGCAATGTTTAGGACAGGCTGGCAAGCGGGGCAACAGGAGAAGGGGCAGGGTTGTCAGAAGTGTTCCGGCCCCCCTCAATAGATTCAGCAGTGAAGAAGGGAGTGGTCATGGGGAAAATGTTCAGCTTTTTGATGACGCTAACCGCTGGTTACCAAATACACCGGTACATTTGAAGGGCAATTTTCAGGAGTCGTGTGTGCAATTGCAAAAAGCTTCCACATGCATTGATATTGCTCCCCCCGTTCTGGATGCTGGACACTCAGCAGTTTTGGTGGACTACTCGTCGGACAGTGAGGTCAAAGAGGAAGGGTTTATTGACTGGTCAGAGGGGTTTTCTGAAAGCCGTAATGATGGCAATCCTCAGGTTATGAAGCCTATTCGAGGTGACTCTAGGAGTGAGTCAGTGTTGGTTCCCCAGTCTAGGGGCCCCCCCAGGGCAAACTCTACGTCGGACCAGAACAAGCAATTTACCTCTGATGACATGGTTTTCGAGGATGCTGTGGGGAGTGGGGATGTGCTACTTTTTCAGCATATGGAAGAGGGCCTCATTTGGAGCAGTTAGATAATGACAGTAATGTTTCGGGCACTGTCTCTATTTTTCCAGTTTCTCGCCCCCCTCCCTCTCACCCTCAGGTTGACTTTGATTCTACATTTGGGCCTCAATGTGGACAATCGTTCTGGGTGGAACATGCTGCTATTTCGGTGTCGGAGGTTGGAGTTTCCATCGGGGTCCTGGTATTGGTAAGTTCACAGCGGCTTCTGGCAGGAGCGGTAAGAAGTTTACAGAGAAGTCGGTTCCTAGGTCAGCGTCTAGTGTCTCCAGTTCGGCGTATGCGAAGCAAAGTGCGGCTTCTGGTAGGTCTTTTTCTTCATGAGGTGGATCAAGTGCGGATTTTGAGTCATGGCCGGGCTCTCTACGCGGAGACCTGTGACCTCTTGGACAGGTTATGATGGTGGGGTTGGTGATGGTGAGATACCTAGCACAAGTAATGATGTTTGGGATTTATCCATGGTTCGTTGTGATCAAGGTTATGGTGATGATAATGCATATGAAGAGGTTTTGCTGGAGAGTTTGGATAATAATAATGCAACTCAGTTGGGTTCTAATCAAAAGTTATCTAGAAGGGGTCGGGGTACAATCAATTCTTCTAGTCTGTTACAGAGATCAAGAGCGGATTTCTCGTCGGACCAAGATCAGCGCAGCGGATATCGCGGTTGCGATGATCCTCAGGAATTTCAGAAGCGTGCTGCTCAGCTAACCTCAGGTAAGCCTCATTGGTGGGCTGCTTGGTCACGTCCTTTGGTGGGTGGCAGTACTGTTGTCTTGGAGGAAGTTGATGTTGGGATCACAAATCAACCTTTGAGCGGAGTGAAACACATGGGTGTAGAGTCTGTGACCAATTTGACATCTTTTCCGCGTAATGTTACAAGGGTAAATAATAATTTGTGTGATGACAGACACATGTCTGATGAGAGCATTCCCAATACTAGTCAGGTTGCAGGTCCTAGCAATGTTCTGACAAAACTTCCTTAAATGGGTTTAGCTATGCCTCTGGGTATGCATCTCTCTGAGAAAACCAAACAAAAGATTTGGAAACATGAATTTGCCGATGTGTTCAAATTGCTGCATAGAGATATTCAAGCCAGAGAGGGTTCCAAGCAGGAAGAATGGGAATTATCTAAACGTCCCAGAGTACCCAAGAATATTGAAAATTGGACTGCTGCCTTTTTAATTTATGCCAGTGTGTACCGTGAGAGACATCCGGATAGGGCGGTGGCTATGTTTAAATATATAGATATTATTCGTAGAGCACAGTTACAAGTTGGCGGTTACGCTTGGCTCAATTATAATGAGGAATTTAGGGCCAGAGTCAGCATTTTCACTGACAAACCTTGTTGGGGAGGTGGATCAAGAACTTTGGTTACAGTGGATGTCCTCTAATCAGACGCCTGCAATGATATACACTGCTAGCGGTTTGCCCATAACTTATCGGCCCTTTCTGCAGCGTCCCACCCAAATGGGGGCGGGTGTATTGGGTAGGGCACAATTGCCTGCAGCAGGTGCGTGTTGGAATTTCAACCGGGGCATCTGCACCAGGCAGTTTTGCAGATTTAAACATGAATGCTCGCAATGTGGAGGTAGGCATGCCATTACCCAGTGTTTCCCGAACCAAACTTTTGGGGACCAAGGGAGAGCCCAGAGAGGCAGAAGGAACTTTCAACAATTTATTCCAAAATACCCCGGTTAATTTGCAGGCTATGTTGGCATGGCTGTAAAAGTATCCTGATGCGGACGCTGCCTCTAAATTGTTTTGGGGTTTTACGGTGGGATTTAGAATACGTTATCAAGGGCCACGCTGTCATCGTTGGGCTGATAACTTAAAGTCTGACAAAGAATTACCTCATATTGTGCAACTAAAACTTGACAAGGAATTACAAGCTGGATGGATGGCGGACCCATTTAGTCAGTGTCCTTTAAAAAACTTGATTGTGTCTCCCTTTGGAGTAGTTCCCAAGAAGGTAGCAGGTGGTACGTTTGGCTGGAACTGGTGCGGAGCTTGCGAAATATGATGTGCAATCTGCTTTTCGTTTGTTGCCTATTCACCCATCAGACTTTGAGCTCTTAGGCATGTTCTTTGATGGTGCATTTTATGTTGATAGAGTGCTACCTATGGGATGTTCAATTTCCTGTGCCCTGTTTGAAACCTTTAGCACTTTTTTACAGTGGTGTTTGGTGCAGAGAAGTGGGCACACTTCTGTTTCTCATTATCTTGACGATTTCATGTTTTTTTTTGTGCAGATTTTGATATAGCGCGAACTAGACCCGAACCGAATCAGGCATCAAAGCCCTTTACATAGCACCAGTTACGTTACATGAGGACGGACACACATTCATTTTAGGCACGGGGAGATTAAGTGATTTGCCAAGAATCACAGGAGGTTTTGGCGTTGTTACCGAGCCTCGAACCCAGATCCCCAGGTACGAGGTCGAGCGCCCTAGCCGTTAGGCCAACTCCTCTCCCCTTGTTGTTCATAGGACAGGCAAAGTTGAATCAATGTCGCAGAGTTTTAGACTGTTTCCAGGATATGGCGAAAGATTTTGGTGTGCCATTAGCTCCTGAAAAGACAGAGGGTCCCTCTACCAAGTTACCTTTTTGGGTATTGAGATTGGCACTGAAGTTATGATGGCTCGTTTAACAGCTGCTAAGGTGGATGAAATTAGGTCTTTTTTACTGGAAGTTCTGGGCAGGCAGAAAATTGAACTCAGACAGGTGCAGCGTTTGCTGGGTTATTTGAATTTCGCTTGTAGGGTAGTTGGGGCTGGCAGAACGTTTTGCAGGAGGCTTGGCATGGCGATATCAGGAGCTTCCCTTCCTCACCATAGGATAAGACTTACTAAAGCCGTCAAGGATGATCTTTTCATTTGGCTACAGTTCCTAAAAGAATTTAATGGTGTTTCCATCTTTTTTGTTGAAGATAATACAATATGGCAGATCCAAATATTTTCAGATGCGTCTGGGGCTCATGGTTTTGGCCTTTTTTGGGAAGGACGTTGGTGTGCAGAGCGATGGCCTCCGCAGTGGGTTCAACAAGGGTGCAGTATTGCTTTCCTTGAGTTCTTTCCTCTCATTGTAGCCTTACGGGTTTGGGGTGAGGATTTCAGAGACAGGTGTGTTTTATTTCATATCGATAATATGTCCGTGGTGGATTAACAAAGAGCGAGAGATGTACGTTTTTTGCATTTGTTGAGATCTTTCATGTTGCAGAGTCTCACATTAAATATTGTCTTTAGAGCGAGACACATTTCTGGTGTTAATAATACAATTGCAGATGCTTTATCTCGCTTTAATTGGCAGAAATTTCGCTCTTTGGCGCCTGGGGCGGACAGCTGCAAAACAGCGATTCCTCAAGACATCTGGGTACTGGGGGATTGAGGATCATCGAGCAGGTCGAACAATGTATTGCTCCTTCCACCAGACGCAGTTATCTCCGGGCTTGGTCTGAGTTTTTAAGTTATGCTACATCTCAGAATCTGTCAGGTTTATCCGTTGCTAACGAAGCTTTCATCTTACAGTTTGTTCTGTCCTTGATGGACAAGGGTTTATCCCATACGGTCAATTGTTTTTGTGGCTAGACTTAGGGGGTGGTGTGTTGTTACGTCGTATGTTAAAAGGTTTCAGTAGAGAGAGGGCTCATCCTTTGCCTTTGCGTGAGCCAATTACTTTTACTCTTTTGCAGCAGTTGTTGGTACATTTGCCAAGTTGTTGTTATAATGGGTGGGAGGTTGTCCGTTTTAGGCTTTGTATTATATGGTTGTTTTTTGGGGTGTTTAGAGTGTCCGAATTCCTGGGTTTCGGGGTCAATTGTGCATACAGACTAGTGACATTCATTTTCAACAGGGGTCTTTGAAGATTTTGTTGAGAAAGTCGAAACACGATCAACTAGGTAAGGGGGCATTGATTCATTTGAGTGGGAGTGGTGTTTTGGGTGGTTGTCGTCTGGGCGAAAGGGAGTCTTTCTTGAAATCCCCGGATTTTCGTCATGGGGTGATATTTTGTGATAATAATGGGTACAGCATTACCTGTTTTCAGTTGTTAGCTGTGTTACGGAAGGCTTTGACTTGGGTGGGAAAAAAAAGTATTGTTTGGGACCCACTCTTTCAGAATTGTGGCTGCCACTGAGGCATCCAGGTTGGGTTGGGGTTGGGAAGATATCCAAAGAATCAGTAGATGGAAATCAGATTGTTGCTCTCGTTATGTCCGGAAATGACAGCATATGGTATTTTTGGTAAGTATGCACGCCTAATGTTTGTTTTTTCTTGCCTTAGGTCGAGTTAATTCTCAACCAAGGAAAATGCGGACCTGGATTATAGGACACTAGTTTGTAAAATGGTCAGCTACATTTGCAGAGCAGCAGATTTGCGGCAGAGCTCTAGGCCTTCACAGCAAGCGTCATGAAGTTTTTTAGAAGGGAGTTGGTGGGATGAAATGAGGGGATTTATTCCCTTTGCTTTCAAAGTTGTCACAGGAGAGAGGTTTTCCAGATTTATTGATTATTCATTTAGGCGAAAATGATCTTGTTCAGTTTTCTGGTTTAACGCTTATAAAACGGATGAAGTTGGATATAGCAGTCATAAAGGACAACTGGGTGGGTACATCGGTGGTTTGGACAGAATGTATTTATCGTCATCACTGGAGGGGGGCTCGCAGCCATACTGCTATGAAGAAAGCTCGCAGAAAACTAAATCGGGCAATGAAAACATTTTGTCCTGCCATGGGTATCAAAGTATTGTCTCATGAAAACATCACTGATGTTGAACAGCATCTCTTTCGGGAAGATGGGGTACATGTGTCTCAGTTGGGTCAAGCATACTATTTGATGGAATTGAGAGATTTGCTGGCGGTTGTTTGGGGCAAAAACTTATGGTGTGATAGCAATATTAGATAGATTTAATTTTTCACATTTTGGGTGGGGACAGGAAAACCCTTTGGTTTTCCTGGGTGGCGCTTTTTTGGGGGTCTGGATAGTCTAGAGCAGGCTTATCCTTTCCCTCTGGGGTGGGGGAGGGTAGATGCAAAGATGGTTATGAAAATATAAAGAGGAGAAAAAGAAAATGTTGGGATTGTACAGTATGTGGGTGTTATTGATAAATATTGTTGGGATGTTTTGAGCATATTTAGGATGCAATATGTTTATAATTTTGTCAATATGTTATTTTCTCTCTCATGACAAGTTTTGCTTTAAGAAGAAGGATTATCTGTTTGCCTGTCTTAATAAAGTGACCTTTTCTGCTAAGTATGCCAAAGTGTGGATTGTTGTTATTGCGCGATGGGACCCGGGGGGAACTCAGTGCGAGCTGGTGTCGCCCTGAGATTATTCACGCGGTGGAACAATCCACCTTGCGCGATTGGCTGAGGCAGGGAATGGGGGCAGGATTTAGGGGAGGGCGCTAGGGGAATTGCGGCTGGCGGGAACGCCTCATTCTGAGGAGTTTCTCGTTAGCTGGAGTTTGTTGTTCCACCCACCCTTCCCCTTTTTTGTTTTTGGTTATTTTATTTTATTTTTATATATATAAAAAAATAAAAACTGACGTCACGTTAGGACAGGTAACAGTTTTATCCTTTCGCTGTTTCTCTAGGGTTTAGGTGCTTTTTTGGGGGTCTGGATAGTATAGAGCGGGCTTATCCTTTCCCTCTGGGGTGGGGGGAGGGTAAATGGAAAGATGGTTAGGAAAATATAAAGAGGAGAAAAAGAAAATGTTGGGATTGTACAGTATGTTTTGAGTATATTTAGGATGCAAAACGTTTATAATTTTGTCAATATGTTATTTTCTCTCTCGTGACAAGTTTTGCTTTAAGAAGAAGGATTATCTGTTTGCCTGTCTTAATAAAGTGACCTGTTCTGCTAAGTATGCTAAAGTGTGGATTGTTGTTATTGCGTGATGTAGTATTTTAGCAGGAGTGCAGCATTGCCGATAAGGGACCACACAAAACAGGGTCTATATTACGAATTCACTGGGTTCATCATGGATGCCCTGTACTTAAATCACGCCCTGACAAGAGTCTCATGTAGACATCTAAGGAAGAGATCACATCTTTTAGTTAGAAACCGCGGGATATGGACAGCTTTGCATCCTCTTTAGGGCTACATCAGGACAGTTATTAAGAGACTTATAACACTGGTCCATTACTATGATTTCAGACCCTAATTATAAAAGGTAAACCGCAAAGGCAGAATCCTTGTGAACAACCACAGGAGGAATAACGGTACGACTCATAAGGAGCCCGAGGCCATCCTCAAATTATAACCGCGCTAATAAAAGGTAAATATTATAAGATTACCGTCTCTTCTATAATATCCATCAAGTAAGAGTTGAGCCTTGATCTATATTATCTATGCTTTTCAGAGACAGGTATAAGCTGTCTGGTTATAGATACCACAACTTGGCCGATGTACTTATAACGAGCCACTCTGAAGGGAAAAGATCAATAAAAATAAAGATGAGGTCTCCTTATGTCCCCCTACGAGTAAGGTTAGCTTAAGGAACTTGGAGGTACCAAACATAACGACTATACCTCTAATTGTTTTCAGACAATTCACAGGTATACCTGGATCGACCTAAGGAGGTTACTCCCTTAGCTCTAAGAAAAGCACCTGACATGCATACAGATGGTGGCTTTCTTCACCAACAATAGGTGAGGTGGATCTGTTTTTGGTTACATTGAAGTATGCTGAACGCTACTTGAGTGCTGGAAGGGTGGAATATCAAGTTTAGATTGGATGCTAGTATGTATAAATGGAGAGAAGATGGCCATATATACTTGGAGATATTTTTTAAGTGACTTTGATCTTTAGGTTTAAGGCAAAATGTCTAGAATTTGTTCTATCAGACTCTGGTTTGTACATCGAGGACTATGTATATTGAGGAGGGGGTAGGATGTATTATCATAAAGTAGTAGGACAGCCCACCCTGTATCCCATGAAATGTCAGGCTTCAAAATATATATCAAATATGTAACATACCTGTATTACAATGATAGCTTTCTTAACCTCGTTGCATATCAGGGATAACTGATTGATGTTTGTATCTCATTACACACGTTTTTTATCGGTCATTTGCAAGTTATTAAATATAAGAGAGTCAAGTGTTTGGTCTTGAGTAAGATGGAGATATAATTAATCCATCGAAACGCGTCAACGCCCGGTTAACTACACAATCCGTGAACATGGGCAGTGGCTAACGAGTGTAAACTACAAAATACCAGGTTCCACGCTCTAGGCATTGTTATATCACAGATGTGTAAATCTCAAATGACATATTGTGCATATCTGTGTTAGTTACTCTCCCTCCTTTATAGTCTTGATTTTTATTATATTATGTTATTGTATTGTATAAAGGACTGCTGCTAATGAACATTATAAGAGATCATGTCAACCAATTTTATGTCCTATTTTATCTATGTTCCGTAGTAATAATAAATCAATTTGTAGATTTTTATTAGCGCTTTTGCATTTTGTATCTGCTGTCTATATGTGGCTTAATCTTCCTTAGCTTGGACGAGTGAGTGTGAAAAGTAAGGAACTAGACTTGAATGCAATGTATGGATTGATTGATGTCTGGATATGATAGCCTTGTCCAAAGGATATTGTCTTTTATTCACTGTACAGTGCCCTACTCCTTGGTCTAAAGGGGCCCCTCTTTTCCGGCTAACTGCATAGCTAAATACAGATAAGGTCCCAAAGGCGAGTCTGATTGCATTGCAAATACTTGTTTTTTAAGAGTAGACATCGGCCCGTGACAGCCTGCTCCTAAAAAATTTTACTCTCCAAATTCACCTAAGGAAGGGGTTTTAGGGGACCGCTTTGAGTTTGCCAATGGGTTACCACCAACTTGAAGCTGATGGTAACTGGGAATGTTTTGCGACCGCATTCTTGGTCGCAAAACATTTCTACATCCCAGTGTGACTTGCTATTAGGAAGGGCATCCTTAACATTCTTCTTCCTAATAGCAACTAGCAAACCCTATTTTAAGAGTTTTTAATAGGTTACCATCTTGTAAAATAGGGTTGGTACATAACAGAAAGCATTTTACCAGTCACAAACCGCCCATCGACCGGTAAAATGATTCGTACATCTGGCCCTAATGAGGCAGGTCATTTGCGACCCATTTGGGTATCGCTAAAGGTGTCCCAGACACATATGTACATTTGACTTTGCGAATCTCTACTCGCAAGCGGCAAATAAATTGCAATTAGAAACTCAAAAGATCAAATGGTCGAACCTCTGGCCCATTGTCTAAAAGCAAGACGTTTAACAGATTTTGAATGTTATTGCAGAACATAAAAGATGCCTATTTAATTATATTTCTTTTATTCGTCTAATTTCTCTGAAGGCCTTTCAAATATTTTTTGATAAATAGATTTTTGGTTAAACTGCTCGTTTTATTGTCATCCATTAATTGCTTAGCAGTTATACCCACATTTATTAAGTACTATTATGCGCAATATTGTTTATATTTTTAATTGCATAAGTAAGTATTGGAGAAAAGAGCAGACCAGCGCTGATTCGGAAACCTGAAAAATGTGATGTCACGAAATGTCGAGTCCATAACCAGATGATAACATAAATGGATTGTCACCCACAAGTAAAATAAATGGAGCCCTTAACTAAACAGAAAAAGTGAGGACCGGTCCTCAATACAACGCAGCAGGTGAAACTGACAAACCCTTGAGTCATAAACTCACACTGGAGCATGATTTATGCTGTATCTGCTCCAGGCTGTGGAAAGAATACATCTTTATATTTCATATTTTGACATGAACAATATTAGCATCTGCATTAAGGGGCTTATTGAATATATATTGTTCAGCAGGCATGTCAGAAAGAGTTGCTGGGCGAGGACCAACAAACTACAAGTAGGGCCGTTCCTAGCAGAAATACCTGTTTTTAAAGTTATACAATCTTGCAGGTAAAGGGAAAGCTGGAAGATCTATACAATCTGGCACCATACTTTAGTATTAACCATATTAGATACCTTGTCATGAAAAAGGAAGCTTTGTTTAAAAAGCTATAATTACATTTTGCAGCATGAATGTGGGTCTTGTTGAAGCCCAAGTCCTCAGAAAGAATGTACCCTTTATCGCTCCAGTCTCCCTGGACCGTTTATTGCTTCCAATACATTGGTTTTCTTTCAGTGCCGCTGCCATTATTTTAATGACTAAGGATTCCTGGCACCTGATTATCAGGGAATAATAGGGATTCAATTTAAATTAAATGGATTTATTTAGTATGGACATTTCTAATTGCACTCATATTCTGATTCCTGTCATAATCAGCACGACTTGCAAGGAGCTGCTGTGTATGCACTGTTAAATTAGAGATTGACCGAACACGTTAGGGTGGATACCTTTTTTATGACAATAAAACCCTGATTAGCATTAAGGAACTTATAGGCACATACATCAAGCAATTTTGAAGTCGGTAAAATTGCGAATCGCAAAAAAAACGCAATTGCGATCGCAATTTCAAGTGTAGAAATGCATCAACCTTATTTTTGCGAAAAAAGGTTTTTTTTCACAAAATTAAGGAATCGCAAAAATATTCTGCGAAAATCATTGCGATTTCTCATTTGCGATTTGCAAACAAAGAATCGCAAATAAGGAATCGCAATACAAATGCATGAAAATTCGCAATTAGCGATTTTCTTAAAAATCGCAAAATTGCAATCGCAATTTAAGAAGGGACACTACCAGGTGTTAAAAAAAGTGCAAATCAGAAACAGCTGAAGACCAACAGAAACGTATATAAACACACCCACAATGAGGTCCCAGTTTTCAAAATGGCTGGTCTGTACCTGATGGTGAGGAGAATGAGGCTGCAAGCTGCTCAACAGAGAGGGAGGCAAATTAATGAGCGCATCTTCAGAGTCCGCATAACTTTGCTTGGACAGGAGGAGGACGAAATATATGATAAGTATAGGCTGAATGGGCAAATGATACATAATTTAATCAATGAATTGGACCCCATCCTGCAACGACAGACTCATAGGACCAATGCAATTCCAACGCATGTCCAGGTGTTATGTTGCCTACATCTACTGGCGTCAGGCACTTTTCAGGGAGTCATTGCAGTAGCAGGAGGTGTGTCGCAAAGTGCAATGTCACGAAATTTGGCAGCTTTCCTTGATGCCATGATGGTCCGGATACACACACACATAATTTTCCCTACCACAGCCCATGAAATTGCTAAGACCAAGCAGGACTTTTACCAAATTGCTGGCTTCCCCCAAGTACTGGGTTGTATTGATTGCACCCATGTGGCGATATGTCCCCCTGCAGCACAAGAATATATGTATCGCAATAGGAAAAGTTATCATTCCCTGAATATTCAGGTTGTATGTAATGCAAAGAACATTATAACGGACATTGTGTCACAATTTCCTGGCAGTGCACATGATTCGTATATCTTCAGGCAAAGTGGTATTCAGACCCGTCTAGCAAGGGGAGAGTTTGGAGAGGGACATTTGCTAGGTAATTATGTGCAATACATCATTCCATGCCTTGTACAAATGTTAAACTCATACAACCACTGACAGCCTTTCTTCTCTCACATGTAGGTGACAGCGCATATGCCTTGCAAAATTACCTGATGACACCATATCTCAATCTAGCCACAGCCGTCCAAAGGAGATACAATGCAGCACATATCTCAACAAGGAACATGATAGAGAGAACATTTTGCCTGCTCAAGAGCCGATTTAGACGCCTCCATAATACCGGAGGTGCAATGAAATACAGTCCCGTCAAATGCTGCAAGATAGTGGCAGCATGTGCCATGCTGCACAAAATAGCGACAAAGGGAGGTTTGGAAATGGAGCCGTCTGACAGTGATTCGGAGGATGGAAATCAACAAGTGCCACACCACCCTGCCCTACAAGGCACAGGCGCAGCAGAAGGGCGCAGGTGCAGATTGGAGATTACACAGAATTACTTCTGAGGTGAGTAATGATGACACAAACACATTACATGCAATGCAAAGTATACTTTATGTAAATGATTGTGACCAGGGAACAGCAGCAAACTGCCAAAGTGACTAATGTCACACGACTCATTGGAATAAATTAAATAAGTCCAAATGTAAAATGAAATGTACTTGAGAGTCAGTGATTAGGTCACAGCGTGTCAATGGTTAGGTCACCATTTAAAACCAAATTTCTGGATGGGAGCCTAGCATTTTTTTCCTCGAACACCCAGACGTCTGTGTGCGGCAGCATCTTCTTGCCTTTCTTTGGTGGTGGATGGGGTGGCACTGCGAGTATTGCGTCTCACTGCACTTGCAACAGGCACTGTTGTACTGCTCAGGCTTGAGGCACACTCACTACTTTCATCCTGTGCAGTCATGTTCACTCGGCTACCAGATGCAGTCATCATGTCTATTGCATTTGTCACTTGATGTAGTGCATTGGCAACATCTCCGCTCCAATGCGACATTTCAATCTGCATAGTCACTGATCTACGCGCCAGCAGTGTTGTGGCTGTGGCCAGCCTATTGTTGGTCTTTCCCTGATGTTTGGGCTGCTGCATCAGTTGGCGGGGCTGTCTGTTGCGCGATGCATGCCCCTCCTGCATGACCTTTGTGAGTTCCTGGACACTACTGGCCAGTAATGCAATGTTGCCTGACATCTTAGCTATTTCCTCCTTCACTAACCGGGTGTTCTTGCTATGCAGGCGATGTGAACGGAGCATCTGTCCCTCCAAGCCACCCCAGACCGGATTTCTCACCTCCACCAGCTGTGGTCTGCGTGCTCTGCGTCTTCTCCTGTGCGATCTACAATTGCCTCTCCAGATCTGTGTTGGTGTGGGTGTTGCGCTGAATGTTTGCCGTACACTGACTGCAGGTGCAGCACTGACCTCATCATCGGACGCCATGGGACGCAGTGTTGGGACAGGTGACTTAAGGGAATGAGGCACACGTGACTGGGCAGTTGGCAGGGCTGGTGTGTCCCCATGTTCTGATGCGCTGCTGTGGTGTATTTCCAGGCCATCACATTCCCCGGCCTCATTACGTTCTGCATCTGTGAGGTTAAACAGTGCAAAACTGCAACAATGTATGCTTGTGAGGTTATGTCACAGTTCACAAATAATAAAATTCAAGTTATTTTGGACATCTGCTACACTATTTCAAACTGTTTTTGGCATGTCTGTGTGTGTGTGTCATTGTAAGTACTTGGCCTGACTACAACTCCCATGATGCACTTCCCTTACTAATGTAATAGTAGTACATGCTTTGCAGTGTGTGCATATGCTGTGCTGAGCTAACATCCGGACTTCTGTACTTGGGGCAATGTAAACATGCATTTCTCTTACCTTCAGACGTGTGTGCAGCTCCGGAGGTGTCCAGCTGCGTGACTCCAACAACATCTTCAGGCTGGATGGTTGACTCCACCAATTCCTCCATCGGAGTGTTTCCAGTGTCTGGTGGTGTGCCCCCTCCTGTCTTATGTGCCTCCTTCAAACGGTCTGCAATGCGCGCCTTGGCACGACTGCGCAAATCGTACCATCTCTTTTTCAGTTCCTCTGTGGTACGTTGAGTCACCCCAATGGCATTAACTCGGTTCTGGATCCTGATCCATATTTTCCTTTTTTCCTGCTCAGGTACCTTCAGTGAGGCTTTACCAAACAGCTTGTCATTGCTGTGCACTACACCCTCAATTAGGGTTTCTAATTCTTTTTCTGAGAATTGTATTTTTCTCTTCCTTGCACTTTGGCTGTCCTCTGCTTGAGTTTCAGGTTCCATTTTGCAGTTCTTTGCAGGTGTACTCAGTCTTTCTCAATCTCACTCTCCTCTGCTCCCAGAGACAGCTCCCTCCTCCCCCCGAGCCTCAGCAATGAAAATGAGGCTTGGACAGCACACTTCCTGGTTCTCTTACTCTCCTCTGCTCCCAGAGCCAACTCCCTCCTCCCCCTGAGCCTCAGCAATGAAAATGAGGCTTGGACAGCACACTTCCTGGCTCTCTCACTCTCCTCTGCTCCCAGAGCCAGCTCCCTCCTGCCCCTGAGCCTCAGCAATGAAAATGAGGCTTGGACAGCACACTTCCTGGTTCTGATGTCATCAACATGCATCAATGTGCGACCTCGCAATTTGCGAAATCGCTAATTGCGATTTCGCAATTTGCAAATTCGCAAAAACCAGAAATCGCAATATATTCTGCGATTTTTACCGAATCCTTAAAAAGTCACAAATTTCATGATGCATATCGTTTTGCGATTCCTTATTTGTGATTCCTTAAAAATCGCAAATAAGGAATCGCAAACTCATTCAATGATGCATGTACATATTAGCATCAGATAGCGCGTCTAACACAGCCAGAATTAGGCTTATAACGTTTACTGGGAGAGGACTTTCTCAACAAGTTCATTATCTTTAGAAATATTCATATTGGCAGAGAATTACATAAAAAAGTTTTACAAGTGCTGTTCTGAGCTTCAATTTTAGGACTCACTGCTGACAGTTTGAGCTATTTACCGGATCGCAAGAAATGAATTCTTCAGAATGTAAAATAAGAATTGCACAACGAGAGGGAGTTGACTCTCTTATACTTTCATCATTTGACATTGCTTTGATGGGCTGTTCATCAAGTCTGTGGCATTTACCCCATGGTAACATTGTCCCATTTGTGTCTTCTTTATGTTTTGGTGATGAACATCATGTAGCCCTACGTGAATCTGCAGATGTGACATGGCACATTGCGTATAATTAGAGACAGTGTGTGATCTTTCATGCATTTACTTGGATGACACTACTTTTAATTTCTGATTTATGGCTCCTTCTTTAGGTAGTGCTACCGTTTGGATGCATTGGCCTGTCATAAAGGCATGTTGATGTTCACTAATCAACCCTCCACATTTAATTGTTTGTTTTGCTCTCATGACAACATGTCGCTTTTCTGTTCACTAAGTCAGGGCATTATAGCACATGTTTTTAAAAAAAAGATTTAGCAAAATGATTGACCTTTGCCACTGGCATTTACTAGGCAATATTTTGAGGTGTATGCCTGTTGGAAATGGCCCTTTTTGCTGGGTTATCCCCAAACCTTTTGCTTCTTCCTCCCTTGTTTTTCCTGACCTGTGGTTGTTGGCTATAGAACTCTGGGCACTTTACCACTGCTGATCAGTACTAAAGTGCATATGCTCTCCCTGTAAATTGTTATTATGATTGGTTATCCATGATTGGCGTATCTGTTTTACCAGTAGGTCCCTAGTAAAGTGCACTGAGTGTGCCAGAGCTGGTAATTTGAATGCTACTAGTTGGCCTGCAGCACTGATTGTGCCACCCACATGAGTAGCCCTAAAATGGTGTCTCAGGCCTGCCACCGCAGTGCCTGTGTGCAGTTGCTCACCGCCATGTTGTCCTGGCCAATCTACCGACTTTCCAGGCCTGACCATTACCTTTTCTTACGCACTGGACACCCCTATGGTAGGCCCAAGGTACCCCCCCAGGCCAGGGTGCAGTGTAAGTGAAAGGTAGGACATGTTCTGGTGTGGGTAACATGTCCTGATAGTGAAATACTGCCAATTTCGTTTTTCACTATTGAAAGGCCATCTTGCACATAGGAAAGAATGGGGAATGTTGTGTCCCATATGTACCGGCATATCTCCCCATAGGAGCAAGATGTGAAGCTGAAGTCTGGTATCCCTGAACTCAGAATTTGATAACGCGTCTTTTGGAAAATATGGTTTTTAAATTCCATCTTTGAAAATAGCACTTTTAGAAATTGGCTATTTTCCTGTACTACCTTTCTGTGTGCTTCTGCCTGTTTGTGTATTGACTGTCTGTTGTGAGTGACAGGGGCTGGGGGTGGCTGCAGGAGGCTGGGTGAGTCAGCACTAGGCTGAATAGACCTATCTGCATGTAGAGTGGGGGGAGTAGCATCTGGGTCTGAATAGGGCTGTGCCTGCCTCCCACAATGCTGGCTACACCTCCTGCAGTGCGTCTGATGGCTCTGGCCCACACTCACAAAGGAAGAGGACATGCCCTGACAGAGGGCCTCTAGAACTGGTTTGGACTGGATCTCGGACACCTCTCACATGTAAGAACAAAGACTTTTAGGGTATAAAAGTAAGATCTGAAACCCCAGTAAAATTAGACTTCTACAATCAAGAGGAACCTCTGCCCAAGGAGATCAACTGAAGAGACTGGAAAGGAAGACTGCCCTTGCTGTGTGTTCTGAGGCTGACCTGCAGTTTGCTGAATCTACTAAGGGTGAGGAAAAGGGACTTTGCTGTGTGCTGTGTCCCACCCCTACTTACAAATCAAGGACTTTGCTGTGTTCTGTGTCCTGAGATTCTCCAAGGGCCAGAAGAGAGCTGGCCTCCTGTTAAAACTCAGGAACACAAAAGTTTACCAGAAGAAACCATTTTTATCAACATTTGAGTGTGTGTCTCTGCACCCAGACTGTGGCCTCCTGAGCCTGCACCTTCTCGAAGCTGCCCTTGTGCTCCAGACTGGGTGTGCTCATCGGCACACAGCTGGGGGCCTGTCATGAGGACTGCGCTGCCTCGAGAGTGATCTACCCACGATTGTGACTTACTGGGCTTTGCAGACTAGCGAGGGTCTGTGGGGCGTCTGCTTTGCCCTAGATTGCTGCTTGTGTGTGAACTTCACGGCCGCCAACCCGGGGGCTTCATCAGAAGCTTTGTGCCAGGTACACATCACCGCCGCCGGCCCAGTACCAAAAAGGAGAGAGGTGCTGAGTGCGGAAAAAATCACCGCCACCGGCCCGGGAGCCTTGGGACTCTGTGTCTGCTTCCCCGCTGATGTCAGGGAAGAGCTACGCTGGGATTGGACCCAGCGCAAGGCGTTGCCCAGCAACCAGGGGGTCATCAGCTGCGAGAGCCGTGCCAGCCCGGGAAGTACGGAGTGCCCCGGGGAGCCGCTGCAGCATGATCAGTGACCCAACAGAGACCGCGCACCCAGGTAACAGCCCCCACCAGTTGGCAGAGTGGAGGAGGGTTACCATTGGGGATGGGGAGCACAAGTCTGGGGTGTGAGCACAGCGCTCTGTGCACAAATACTTGGGGACCTTCAGGAGATGCCCCTAACTCCCAGGTTGCATGGAATCCGACTTCCTCATTGGTTAGAAGCAGCGCAGACCACATTAGAGCGGTCCGGGCTACACGCGCCTGAGTAGAGGGTGATTTCAGAGCTGACAGTAGTGACACACGCTCGTGCCTGGTGAAAAGGGGAGTTTGGCAGTACCGGAGGGAGAGCAATCTTTCTATCAAGTGCGGTGATGATTCCTCCACGTTGGGGACATTGTTATGGGCCAAATCAACTATTACAACTCCGCTGTTGTGATAACAGTCACTTCCACATGCAGGAGACAGGCTCCCAGTCATACTGAGCCTACAAGTGATCCTTTTTCAGGTATGCAGAAAACCATTTTCATACGACTAATGACAGTGCTACAAGTGAACTGTCTGTGAGAAGATAGACAACATTACAAGAGAGCCATTGATTTTTGAAGTAACTTTATTGATATGTTGGTTTGCTGGCATTTTTGATCTGACCTAAATATATATATAAGATAACTTTATTTTTATAGTAACTGGTGTAGTGTCCATTTGTGGTGATTCACTGTATTATTGTGAGTGTTGCTGCAAATACTATACACATTGCCTGTCTGCTCATGCAAAGCTACCTAGGGGGTGAGCAGGGGTTATCTACAGTGTGTTTCTCCCTTACCCTGACTAGAGTGGTGGTTTCTGCCTGCCTTTGGTGCAAACCTCACCCAACCAGAAATCCCATTTCTAACAATGCCTTTTACTCTCAGCTCTCATAATACAAACTTAATCTTTTGTTTTCGTTTCTGCTTACAGATACTAATTGTAAAAAACAATTGGACCAACTATTATCACCAGCATTACTATCATTATCACCTTTATCATCAACACCATTGCCACCTTTAACACACCAGTTACCTCCATCACTACTACCATTACCGCTATTGTCACCACAACAGTTACTAGCTGTCAATTATCACCCCACCATCATAATTATCAGCACAAACCCCTATCATTACCACCATAACCAATATCACCTCCCTTACCAACACAACCATTACCACTACAACCACAATTACTGCTCACCACCCACCGCCGTTAGCACCATCACAGTACCACCACTAAAATCAAAATTACTGCAAGCACTATCACTATTATCACCAGTATCATAACAAGTACCACCACCAACTACCATAATTACCAATACCATTGTTATCAAAACAACTGTTATCACCATAGAACTACCACACTACTGCAACAATTACTACCAGCACCATTTCCATCAAAGTTAACATATTCACAATTACCTCCACCACCAGTAACACTATCATTAAAACTATTACCATTACTATCATACCTAACATTGCACCACAACCATTCCTACCTCATTACCCCGCAACAATTACCACCACCTTTATTATCATTACCAAGACCATCCACCACTATTGCCACCACTAACATCACAATTACCATTATATAACAAGAGTTATAACCACAACTGCCATTACCACTAACCCTACAATTGTCACCACAGTAATTGCCATCAACACCATCACCACCCCCATTATCTCTATTGCCATCACGTTTATTAACACCACCACCACAACCATAACTGCCACCATTGCCATCATTAACATAGACACCATTAGCGCCACCATTAACACAACCACCACCAATATTACACTGTCACAGACACAATTACCTCTACCACCACTATCAACATCAATGCCATGATCATTACTACTACCACAGAATGGCCATTGCAACTATTATTACCAACATCAGTACTCCGTTGTGACCACCACCACTATTATTCCCACCACTTTAAATACCACACCCATCATTTCCTCAATTGGGTTTACCACAAACTTTGCCACCGTTATTCTCAACAAATACGGTAACAATCACCACCATTAGGATGACTTCTACCACCAACATTATCATGACCACTAAAAATACTACCACCATTTTCATCTTGATTACCACCACCATTAATGTCTCCAGCACCATAAGCAATATTGCCACCGCCTTTACCACCACAAATCTGCCCATTACCATTAAAGTTGTCACTAGCTACACCACTACACCATTATCACAACAGCCATGAACTCCAATACCACTACTATGATTCCACTACCACCTCCAATACCATCACCACCAATATTCCCACCCCATTTCCCCTGTAACTACAATTGCCATGACTATCATCATCATTACCAGTAACATTATTACGACCACCATTCCCAACACATCTTCCCCACTAACTCCACTGTTACCACGGCACCAATTTCACCACGTTGACTAGAACACTCTTACAACTCTACGGTTACCATTATAATTAAAACCATCACTTTTACCACCAATCAATCAGTATTATCATCATTACCACAATTACCATTGCCACCACTGACATCATTAGCACAGACAATTTCAATGCAAATGATGTTACCACCCACACCACCTCCTCGACCAATACTGCCTTCACCAATACTTTCACATCACCACCACTATCACCACTGTCCTCCCCCCATAACCAGCACCATTTGCACCATTGCTACTACGACAACTATTACCACCTCTGTTTCAAACACCACTACCCCTTAACATCACTAACACCACAATCACCAATTACCACTGCCCCCTCCTCTATCACCAGCACCTGGTACACATTAGCACCATCATCAACACCACTACAAGCAATACCACCAGTATAACAGCCATCATTGCCTTTATCTACAGTAGTATCACCAGCACTATCACCAGTACACCCACTATCAGCACCACTAACACCACAATCACTATCATCCATTTTAATGAACATTAGCATGATTACCACCATCATCACCATTATCACCAATGCCATCACTATCACCACATTAACACTGCTGCATTCACCATTGTATCTGCTATTGATCCAGCGGCGCACCAACAACAACAGACAATCCAATACCATATACTCACCTAGGCCCATAAACACACATACTTAGTTGAGTAAAACCGCTGGAGTCAAAGTTTTATAAACTCAGGAGAGAAATTTCAATTAGACACATACTTTGGATTTACGCAATGAATAATGCTCAGAAAGGGGGAGGACAAAGAGAAAAGAACATCTGCAAGTAGTACGAAAAGGATGGTCTAAAGACCAACCCCCGGCCAAAGAGCTGGGAAGGGTTCCCCAGGATAGACCAGGCAGCAAAGGCTTCAGGACACGAATTAGGACAGGATAGACCCTTGACCCCACAGGTAGGTGGCTCCCCCTCCGCACAGCACCGCCTGGGTCTCCCTGCCCCAGCTGCCGCTGCTGAGGAAGTTTGAGGCCCTCCACCACTCGCAGGCTACCACCTGCGCCTCATCCCTGGTGGCCAGTGGTAGGCCATAGGTAGGTTTGTTCATCCTCCGCTTTATTGCTTTTATTGTATTGCCTGTATTTTCATTGTTGTGTCTGTGACTGCTGTTGTCTGTCTTCCCCTGCTGCCTGTACGTGGTCCATGCCCCTTTTTCTTCCCTCTGTTCCCCTCGCTGTACACGTGCTCTCTCTGCCCAGTCTTTCCTTCTGTACCCCTCGCTGCCCCGTGTCTCTGCCTGGTTTTCCCTTCTGTTCCCCTCGCTGCCCCGTGTCTCTGCCCAGTTTTCCCTTCTGTTTCCCTCGCTGCCTCCGTGCCTCTCTGCCCATTCTGCCTTCTGTTCTTAGCTGCCCCTGTATTTCTGTGTTCTGTATTTTGCCTCTGTGCCACTAATTTTCCAGTATTTCTGTGCCCTTTTGCCTTCTGTGCCACTCATTTTTCCCTCGTTTTTGTGCCCCTTTTGCCTTCTGTTTCACTTGTTTTTGGGCCCGTCTGCCTTCTGTGCCACTCATTTTTTCCCTCATTTTTGTGCCCCTTTTGGCTTCTGTTCCACTTGTTTTTTGTGCGCTCATGCCCTCTGTTTCACTCCTTTTTTTCTGCCCTTCTGCCCTCTGTGCCACTCGTTTTTCCCTCATTCTGTGCCCCTTTTACTTTCTGTTCCACTCATTTTTTGTGATCTTTTGCCTTCTGTGCCACTCGTTTTTCCCTCGCTTTTGTGTCCCTTTTTCCTTCTGTTACCTTCGTTGTCCCTCACTGCCCTCCCCGATGCATCCCCTGTGTCCCCGCCCCCCTGACGGCCCACTGCCCATTCGCTGCCCCCGCCTCCCGCCTCCCAGCTGCTCCTCACTCCCACCTCCCCATATATGCCTACCGCCACGCTGTCGCGCCATTGGCATGCAGAATGCGCGCCTAAGGCAAGCCCGTCTGCGCCTGGACCGTGCCCAGAACTCCTGGCCCCTACACCCGCCACGACGACCGCTGCCACTGTGACGCCAGCACTCTGCATGCTCTCAACTCCAGACAGAGCCACACCTGCTTCAAGGCCGCCCCCGAAACGCACACACAGCCCCTTCACCTGCCGGAACTGCAGCTACACCAGCCTCAGAGCCGACGAACCACCTGCCAAGAAAGACCCCAACCACCTCCGATGCATACCACTGAACACCCGCTCCGCAAGCAAGCATGCCGTCGAGCTCTGGGACCTGCTCGACACAACATCCCTGGACGTCGCCTTCCTGACAGAGAACTGGTTTAACGACTCCTCCGCACCCGATAACCCATAGCCATCCCAGAAGGCTACAAGATCAACCACAGGGACCGCTCCAACAGAGTCAGAGGAGGAATCGCCATCGTTCACAAGAACAGCATCAGGGTCTCGACTAGCACCGATGACGCGCTCAGCACCGCCGAACTCAGGCATTTCCAGATCCACACAGACCCTAACTCCACCCTTAGAGGGACCCTCATCTACCGACCACCCAGACCCCGCCCCCAGTTCAGCGACTCCATCGCCGACTTGATCAGCACACACGCCCTGACCTCCACCGACTACATCCTTCTCTGAGACCTGAACGGTCACCTTGAGAACAATAACGACAGCAACTCTGATCGATAACCTCGCCAACCTCGGACTGAAGCAACTGTCTTCTCCTCAAGCCTGCACGTCTTCGTCAGCCACACCACCAAACTCCTCTGGACCGACCACCGCTGCATCCACTTTGCCTTCCAGAAGCCCACCACACACCACTGCACCCATCATATCCCCCACCGCTGTTGGAGAAATCATCGAAGACCAACTACACACAAACCTCACTCTCAGCCCACGATCCTACACCAACAATGCTGCCCACAGCCTCAGACGCCGGATCGAGGATGGGCCAACACCCTCGCCCCACTGAAGAAACCCCCCCACAGAGACACCAGCAAGAAGGCCAACTGGTTCATCTCAGAATTCCTAGCCTCCAAGCAAGCCTGATGGAAACTAGAGAAGAAATCGCACAGTGAACAAACCCCGGAAAGCCACGCAGCACACAAGGACGCCATCCACAACCACCACCACCTCATCAGGGCGGCCAAGAGGACCTCCTTCAAAGACTGCCTCAACAACAATGCACACAATAGCAAGGAGCTCTTCAACATCGTGAAGGAACTCTCCAACTCCAGCTCCATTACCAACGACATCCTGCCGTCAGAAGCCCTGTGCGACTCCCTCGCCACCTTCTTCCACCACAAGATAGCAGACATCCACGACAGCTTCAACACCCAGACAGCCCCAACAGACAGCAAGACAACAGACCCTCCGCACACCATCAACCACGACCCCCTGCTAGCCTGGGCCAGCATGAGCATCGATGTCACCATCAAGACCTTGCGCACAATCCACTCCGGCTCTCTGTCAGACCCATTCCCGTACCACGTCTTCAACAGAGCAAGCAGTTCCATCGCACCCTACCTGCGCAACGTCATCAATCTCTCCCTCTAGACCACGACCTTCCCAGAGATCTGGAAACACACCGAGATCAACGTCCTACTCAAAAAACCTAAGGCAGACCCAAGGGACCTCAAGAACTTCCGGCCCATCTCTCTGCTCCCCTTCCTGGCCAAGGTCATCAAGAAAACCGTCAACAGACAGGTAACCCGATACCTTGAAGAACACAGAATCCTGGACCCTTCCCAGTCAGGGTTCCGCAGCAACCACAGCACCGAGACTGCCCTCATCGCCGCCACGGATGACATCAGGACCCTGCTGGAAAACGGCGAGACCGCAGCACTCATCCTCCTAGACCTCTCTGCCGCCTTCGACACCCTCTGCCACCGCACACTATGCACATGCCTCCACGCCGCAGGGATCCGAGACAAGACTCTGGATTGGCCCACCTTCTTCTTCTACGGCAGAACGCAGAGCTTCCGCCTCCCCCCATTCCATTCCAAAGCCTCCCAGATCATCTGCAGCGTACCCCAGGGATCCTCCCTCAGCCCGACATTGTTCAACATTTACATGGCCCTGCTCGCACACGTAGCCCGACAGCATGACCTCAACATAATCTCCTATGCCGACGACACTTAGCGGATCCTCTCCCTCATCAAGGACCCTATCACCGCCAAAGCCAACCTCCACGAAGGAATGAAGGCCATCGCCGGCTAGATGAAGACCAGCCATCTGAAGCTGAACTCGGACAAGACGGACGCCCTCATCCTCGGCTCCAACCCTTCAGCCTGGGACGACTCCTGGTGGCCGACGGCACTACGGGCAGCCCGACACCCACCGACTACGCATGCAACCTAGGAATTATCCTAGACTCAACGCTCTCAATGACCAAGCAAGTCAGTGCCGTCTGCTCCTCCTGCTTCCACACCCTCCGCATGCTCCGCAAGATCTACAGATGGATCCCGACAGATACAAGAAAGACAGTCACCCAGGCCCTCGTCAGCAGCAGACTCCACTATGGAAACACCCTCTACGAGGGAGCCCAGACCAAGCTCATCAAACACCTACAACGCATCCAACACGCATCCTAAATGCGTCGGCAGGACTCATCCTCGACGTACCACGCCTAGGCCACATCACCCCCCACCTGAGAAACCTGCACTGGCTCCCTTTCAACAAGAGGATATCCTTCAAGCTCCTCACCCATGCACACAAGGCACTCCACAAGACCGGCCCAGCCTACCTCAACAGACGTCTCTTCTTCTACATCCCCAACCGCCAGCTACGCTCTGCCGACCTCTGATTCACCACCGTCCTGTGCATCCGAAGAACAACCACCGGTAGGAGATCCTTCTCCCACCTCGCCTCCAAGACATGGTACACCCTCCCACTGAGCCTACGACAGACCCAAGACCTGCTGACCTTCAGGAGGATACTCAAGACCTGGCTGTTCGATCAGTAGCGTCCCCCCAGCGCCTTGAGACCCTCGCGGGTATGTAGTGCGCTTTTCAAATGAATGATTGATTGATTGATGACCTCTCTAGAGATTCTTCTGCAATCTTCTTTCTAATCCTAATAATTCAGGATATCAGGCTCTGCATTCAATTCTTCATTAGCATCTTTCGCTACTCCGACAGCACCCACGGCTCACTGCATCTCAACATCGACTTCTCTCTATCTCAATTATACCTTTCATACTGAAATGAACCACCCATGAATGTTTCAATATCGTAAAAATACTAAATCTGATTGGTCAGGCAAGGGAGGAAGATCATCACACCATGCTTATATGTCACTTTACGTAGCCAGGCCATTGTTCATAAACCTGTCCCCTTAATTTGTATTCATGCTGTATTTTCCCACCCTCATTCACATTTCATCTGCAACAATTGTAAAAAGTCTAGCATGTAAGCTCATTCATTTAAGTATTTCACTGCCGGTTTTCAGGCTCATGCAGTCTGCATCCTTGTCCTCTTCCTGACCCTTATGTCATCCTTCCGGGTTGACTGGCAGTGCCCATGGGTGAATATCACATGGCTCAGCTCACTCCAGTCATACACAAGAGGCCCAAATGCGCACTAGTGATGAAGTCAGAAAGACAGATGTTACTTTCAGAAATAAATGATTTCACTGTATACCACCCATATCTACTCTGTCTCCATTTATTTATTAATTATTTCCCCACGTTAGCATTAGTAAAATCACTCGATTTAGTTTCAAGCAAGCAGATGCAAAGCACGCAAGTGTTCAAGACTCCATATTAGTACCTTCTGCTCATGCGCAAGAATTTCCCTCCAAGCGACAGTTCATTATGGATAGATGCAGTTGACGCATGCGCAATAAATATTTCCCGTTAAAGCCATCTCAGTAATTTGTTGAAGTTATTAACATTAGTAAACACATATGCAAGATTCACTAACCCGCGTGTTGGTGTGGTGCACATTAGTTTTACACACAACAGTGTTTAATACTTGTTAGTGAGCTAAAGGAGCGGATTGCTTTCAAACAAGTCTCTTTTCTACGAGTCCTTCCTCCATCACTATCACCATCTTAACATTCACAATCCCTGCCAGTACCACAGCGTCTAAGCCTGGATGAAAGACAACTACCTGGAAGCTCAACACAGACAAAACTGAAGTCCTTATCTTTGGCAAACACACTGCCTTCTGGAACGACTCCTGGTGGCTGTCGGAACTCAGACCTACCCCCCCACCAGCTGAAAGACGATGCCTGCAACCTATGCATCTTCCTCGATAGTGAACTCCCCATGAAACATCAAGTTAATGCCATCTCCTCAGCCTGCTTTCACATGCTGCACAAGATTTTCAAGTGGCTCCACCAGCACTAGGAAGATGGTCACACAGGCCGTCATTACCAGACGATTGGACCACGGCAATGCACTCTATGCAAGCACCACCACCGAACTCATGAATTCATGCAAAGACTCCAGACTATCCAAAATGCAGCCGCCAGATTGATTTTCAACCAGCCTAAGAGAACCCATTTCACCCAGCACCTGAAGGACCTCCACTTACTCCCGGTCCAGAAGAGATGCCATTTCAAGCTCCTGACCAACGCCTGCAAAGCCCTCTATGACCAAGGACCTGCCTACATGAACAATCACCTGCACTTCCACTGACTCCCAAGGAACCTCTGCTCTTTGCACCTCACACTAGCACAGATCACTCATATATGCTGTTGCCGTGCCAGAGAGCGCTCCTTCTCCCATCGTGCTACAAAAGCCTGGAACACGTTCTCCTCCACCTTCACACTGCCCTCTCACTGACCAACTTCATGAAAGGGCTCAAGACCTAGCTCTGCAACTGACACCGGCTGCAAGTGCCAGGATAGCCTCTCTGGTGAGAAGCTGTGCTCTACAAATATAACCTAATTGATTTATTTATGCTTCATAAACCAGGCTCATATGATTAGAAATTGCAGATACCTAAAGGGATATGTGTTCACTGCAATTAATAATTCTTCAGTAAAAACTAGGCTCAGTTTACAAATGATTCATCAAAATGCTTGTATTTCTTACACCTAGATCTTAAGTAACTCATGCACAATCCATGCCTGATTAACTTAATAAATCATGGCGGAATATATATAAATGCAATATATGCCTGTAAATACTATTCAAATATTCACCTACTATTCAGAAAATCGGCATTATTTGCGAGTGCAAGTGATATGTGCAATTCTCAAAACACCAATTTGTGCTCTAAAATAAATCAGGGTCTCAATGCTTCATAAATTAAGTGAATAACCTCAACGTGTGTGTTTGTGGGTATTCGCTGCGATTTTGCAAGAAATAGGATAATAGGATATTTATTTCTGTGGAGAGTAGAAGAAATGTTGTAATTAGCTGGGAATGTACAGAGAACCTCCCCTCCAAAAATGGTTGTGGTAAAGAGGAATAGGTTACACATGTAAACATACTGTCCTGATGGAGAACGAAAAGCTAGAGGGTGCATTTGTACTCGAGTGGCACATTTACACCTGCTTAAATGTACAATGTGAACATTGTTATATGCAGAATTGCACCCATAATGGTGTTGTTAGGAATTAGCATAAGGATTCCTGAAAGGTGTATGAGAAACGGCAGCTGTTGCAAGTATATTGAATCTAAAGTTTCCAACTTACTTCACAGCAATGTGTTTTCTCACCGTAATTGGGGACATGTTGTGCATGGTGAAGAAGTTGATTAATTCTCAGCTTTCTGGCAATTCAGTAAGGGTCTGATTTAGAGTTTGGTGAATGGGTACCAATGGGTATGACCCATCTGATGTATAACAGATGCGATAGTATAGAAAGCACCTGTAATAAGCCAGTCGGGATATCCATCACATCTGTGGCAGATTAACCCATTTACCAAACTCTAAATCAGGTCCTTAATACTTCTCAAAACATTTTAAACAATTTCAGCACATTCACGGTAATACATGAATGATCCAGGAGTAGATGGTAATGTATGGGAGGAGATATTGCACCAAATCATGTGCCAATCATACGGTGCATGATGGGTTTTAATGAGTCTGGTTGTGTAGGTGCCCAGCAAACATAACAAAATTGGTTTTGGGATTTTAGACTTGACAGCCTTTGGCTGTTCTTCCCCCAAACCTTTTCCTTCCCCCTCCTATTTTTATGAATTTGTTTTTGTACTTTTTGCTGGCCTTAGTACTCTGCATGCTACCACTTCTGTCTAGTGGTAAGGTGCCTCGGCTCACTCCCTAAAGCATGGCAAAATGTGCTTGTACCTGATTGGCTTATTTAATTGATATGTGAGTTCCTAGTAAAGTGGTATACCATATACCTATGACATGTAAATTACATTTTAACCAATACTGGTTGCTAAGAATCCTGATGCGACACCACCTGTAGTATTCAATATAATTTTGTGACAAGATAGTACGATTACCACACTCAGAGTACAGGGTAGGCAGCAATAAAACCAATGTCTTACTAGAACTGTCCTGTAGGCAGATCTAAACAAAACAGCGTCGCAAAGGGACAAGCAATTACCCGGAGTACAATGAAATGGAAGGCAAACACATCATAAGTGATAGAGTTCCATCTTGCAGCTTTGAATCCCCTAAATGTAGTAACACCAAACAGATTTGGGTATCATAACTGAGAAAGAAAAGATGTCAGAAATCCCGGTACCTGAGAAACTAGACAATTTTCACCATCTACCAGTGGTGCTCTCTGAAGAGTTTAGCTTTATGCAGAAACGTTAGGACACAAGAATTATTTTTTTAGGAAAGGAAAACCAGTAACTTCTTATACAACTTGAATAGATTATTTCATCAACTTTGCAAAATAATCTGATACAAGAACTCAGAATCTAGTGAAAAATCATCACACCAAAATGGACAAGAAAGACCAAGACGTATGTATACGCATTGGAGTGTAATCCACAATAATGTGGATTGTCCTAAACTCCAGAACCCAACAAGGTGTCAGAGAAATAAATATAGTCTCACCATCTATCAAAGGTGCTTCCCAAAATATTAATTTTAAAAATACCAGTTTGAGAACTACAAATTAAAAGTGAGAAAAAACTAGTACCTTGTATGGGTAATGGTACTGAGCACGCCGTGGATTTGAAGTAGTAATACGTTTCAAAGATTCTGAGACAACCATGCATATTCATTTCAAACTTTATTTCGGTCAATTTAAACCATAAAAGATATATCTTAAAACACTTTTCATTTTGAATAGAATCAGTGTAAGTCTATTAGTTACAGGTCAACGTGGTAGGGACATTTAAATAAAATGGCAATTGTATGATCTATTCTAGCTACGCAGTAAAAACTTATATGCTACAAAAACCCAATAAAAGACAATAAAAGCTAGGTATTTAAATAAGGCGACATTGTTTTGAAATCCATAACATTTTTATCCATACATGCATCCAATGCTGTTTACGTAATGGTTTCAGTTATGCAGTAACTTGGTATGAGTCATTTCAGAATCACGGTTTCCCGATAAACAACCATAGATCATAAAGTGCAAGTGCAGGTTTTTTTTAAAAACATTTACTGAATTTTGCATGTTTCTTTACTTTTATTGCCTCAGTCCAGCTTAAGCTCTTATAAGGCTCACATTAAATAAGTATCTACTCACACTGAAAACAATCAATTGGGAAGTATCTGTCTTTAGTATACGTTGAGCCTCACTACAGCATCTAGTGTTCAAGTTTTTGGATAGTGGCTTAATCCATTTTTTATCATGGGTGTATCATATGTGGGACAGAACAATAGCATATGTAGATTGTTTTCCTTAATAAAGTCCCTGTTCTGATCAATTTTTGTGATCTCCTCTAGGCCTTCCTTGTAATGTGACAGCTCTGGGGTTGGTCAGATCCTCACCCAGAATAAGAGAGGTCTTAATAGAGCATGATGGTCAGTGCGTTTGATGTTTAGGTCCATGACAATCGTGATTAAGGGCGTTCTAGTAGGGAGACTTAGTAGTTTCCTAAAAAAGTTATTTTCTCCCAATTCAAAATTCTTTTTGCAGTGAGGCCCACATATTTCGGCTCCATGAAGGGAAGATGATTGAGCTTTGTGTTTAAATACCTCCAGGGCAGGGGACACTGCTTTCGAAATACCGACCCCATGTTTCTTTAATATAGGCGATGAATTTTGAAGAAGAATTATCTTGCTTTTTTCCAGTTGTGGCTTCCAGGACAATTTAGTATCTGATATGATGCCTAAATAGTTAAAACTTTGCGCGTACTCTAGTTTCTGATTATTAAGCAATACATTCTTTTTAAAGGATCTTTGTGGATTTATTGACATGTATTTAGTTGTGCTGGAATTAATTTCGAGCCCCTTCATAGTACAATATGTATTAAAAGAGTCCATTAGACATCGCAGTCCTTTTGGGGTTTGTGAGATTAAAATGGTATCATCAGTGAATAAAAGTGCTGGCACCACGTCAGCCCCAACCTAGGAGAGTCATTTAGGCAGCCATTCAAAAAGTTAGGGATGTTGTTTACGTACAGTGAGAACAAGGTTGGCGCCAATACACACCCCTGACGTACACCCCTTCTCACAAATAATTAATGTATGGTCCCCAAACACTAATATTGCCTTGGTGAGTTCACCCCTCGGGCTCCATCTTACTTTAGCGAAATTATCATCATGGAGCCTAATTATTTGTACGAGTAGTCCTCCTGGCACCCCTTGACTTCTCAATGAATCACAGACGGTTTCGGGGTACGAGGTTGAATGCTGCCTTTAAATCTACAAAGGCAATGTACAAATGACCCTTTCTTAAGTTTATGTATTTCCAGCATAGACATGTAAATCTAAAAACTTGGTCAATCGTACTGGTTTTGATTCTGAATCCTGCCTGATATTTTGAGAGTACCCCATTCTTTTCAATCCACCCATTTATTCTATTTAAAATATGCCTAGCAAATTTTATTTTTAAAATATCTATTAAAATAATGGGGCGATAATTCGCTGGATTATATCAGTTGCCCTTTTTAAAAATCGTAATAATTTCAGCCCCTTTCCATGTTTCGGGCATCGGTGTGCCTGAGACTATAGCATTACACAAATAATTTATGTATGGTCCCCAAACACTAATATCATGTTTCAGTAAATCTCTTGGAATTTTGCCAGGTCCAGGAACTTTCCCTTGTTTAACTGCCTCAATTGCCGATATTGTTTCCTTCAAGCTAAAATGTAAATTGGCAACCTTTGAGGTGAAAGCCAAATCTTCAGTAATGACGAATTGCTTGCATTCGATTTCTGATCAGAGGTGGGAAAAGTGATCAATCCAGGTATTGGCATCCAGAAAGAGGTCCTTAAGGACCCTTCCTGCCTTATTCCCTTTCGCTATCAATCTCCAAAAACCTGACTGTCCTTAGACTTAGCTGCAATAATTAGGTCTGTCCAAGTGTTGTCATGCCATTTATTTTTACTTTTGTAACGGTTCTCTTGTGTTTTATCCTTTTCCCTTATTGCAATTACATTGTTGTTTTTAATTGCCTGAATGAATTCTGCTTTTGCTACCCGGTAATCTTTATTATACCTGGGATTTACCGCCTCATTCCGATTTGTACTTCCTGCGTTACTCTCCTTGGGTAAGTTGCTTACAACTGGATTTTAAGCATCTACAATGGTGTTATGTAGATCTAACATTGGGATTTTGTCTACTGGTATGTATATGAAAGATGTAATAGTATCAGCAAAAGTATTATAGATACTTCTCATAGACTGGCTATTCCCTAGAATATGAGACCACTTTACGGCTCGTCAGTTGTTACTTAGTATGATGTCATCCTCAATGATACTATTATCTCTGCTACTCAAAAGAGAGGAAGAGAAGGGTTGGGGCGCTAACATCAACCGTAGGGGACAATGGTCACTCTCAGTTCTAGGATCTATTTTTAAGTCAAGAACATATGGCCAGAACTCTATTGACACCAGTTTATAGTCTATATTGCTCCGGGAGCTGCCTCTACAGAATGTATATGCATTTGGTCTGTTGGAGGGCATGCAACCATTACATGCTCTTAATTCATGACCCATAGTGAGTTTCATAATTTGTGCAACTGCTACAGTGCACCACACTTCCCTATTGCTTTCTATGGCAGGAATGTTACTTGCCAAGTCTTCATCCTCATAAAGGTTGTCAAAACCAGCGACCGGTTCATAATTACAATTAAGGTCTCCACCAACAATTACTCTTGTCTTTGGCCCTAGTGTGCTTAGAAATGATTCAAGCAGTTCTATTACTAATGATTCTTTAATAGCAGGGCTTGGTCTACTGTAGATGTTAATTAGGTATAGATCTTTACCATCCGTGTAACTGTTTTTACTCCGACCATGTCCTGTGACGGTATATACAGAGGAACTATATCAATTTCAAGGGTAATCCTTATCCATATTACAAGGCCCACTGATGGCTTGCCTTTTGCTGATGTGCTGGCATTCACACTATATGTCTTCAATCCCACTCCATGGGGGATTTCCAATGACCAGGTCTCCTGCAAGAGGCAGATATCACTCTGTTCTATGTATTCATTCCATACCATGTCTATTAGGTTCCTGTTTAGCCCTGCCACGTCCCACGAGGTAAGGCGTACTTCCATTTGCTTACTTTGCTCTGCGGTCAACTGTAACCCATTTTCCGTATTATCATGTATTATCGTATTGGCATGTTAACTCCCATTGACTGATCTGAGTGCGCCACAAAAGGAGGGGTTTGTAAGCTAGGTGTAGACCCTACTCCCACTTGCTTAGATAGTTCATAAATCTCATCAACCTTTAGAGCACACTGTGGGACTTCTACGTTTTGTAAATACAGAGAGTGTGACTGGGCCATGTGGTCATTTTACCGAGGAGTGACAAGGCCATTATTCAATCTACGAGTTAAGGATTTTTGTTGACAATCTAAGATATCTAGTGAAGATAATCCCTCGAATCTGTTTGAAAGTGAAACAAGAGTGTCCGCACCATTGACACTGTTTCCAGAGGGTGGTCTATAGAAATATCCTAGGGGAAGAGCGCAAACACAAGTGTTTCGGGGGGAAATCTCCTTTCTCATATTGAATAGGTTCCGAACCATCTGGGGGCGTCTGAACTGTATCACCACGCATTCGCCTATTATGTTTTTTGAGGATTCACCAACCCACCCTACCCTGCGAACCATGAGAATATCTTCAGTGTTTAATGGGTTGAATGTTTTAAATTTAGTTAACCAGTTGACTGTTTTATTCCGTAGGTTGCACCAAGACTCTTTCTGCTGTCTTCTTAGAATGAGGACCCGAGCTAAAATTAGGACAAAGGGGCATGATGCGGGGGATAATCATTAGACTTCAGTGTTTGGTATTAAGTCTGTGCATTTTGGACTATATGTTACTGCCCGGTCAGGATGAGTTCCTAGTCCGTCAGGAGCTGTTTGTGCAGGGTGTCTATTAAATAAACTCCCTTGAGTTTCATATAAGTCCCATGGCCCACCCTGTGTGCTACCCACCCTGTTATTAGCTATAGTGTGGAAGGTTGTCATAGGCGTATCCCTGCCCACATTACTCGTGTTGCTTGTTTTACCCTTGCCAGATGGAACCAGGCCCTCCGCTTGTGATGGTAATTGTGTTGGTGATTGATATCGAGTAATTTGGTGCCCTCCTTCATGAACACTAGAACAGACAGTGCCACTACTGTTCTTCAATTGGCCTATAATGGTGCTCAACTTCTCTATCTTCTTGTACATTGAACTTAGTTTCTCGTTCATGAGTTCATCGATCTGAGTTAGCATGATCCCTTGTCGAGTAATTTGTAAGCGCGGGCTGAAAATCCGTTCCGCTCGCGGAATTTGCGGATTTTTGGCAATTTCGCTGTCTGCCAATTGCGTGAATTTGCCCAAAAATCCGTAAATCCGCAAGCTGGCGGATTTTTTTGCTTGGTCGCGCTTGAAAAATACAATATCGCGCACGCGGTGCTGACTTACCATGATTCCGTGTTTGGAGAGTTGTTTTCTCCCGGTTTGCGTGTGCTGAGCCATTTTGGATCTTGCTGCGTGATCGCGCAAGAGTTTTTCGACCGCGATTACATCATCGCGGCACGCCATCTTGCACAGCGAGAGTTTGACAACGCGAGTACGTCATAAGGGCCCGCCATCACGCATCGCGGGAATAAACAATACCGAACACGTGGGGAACATCCTTTACAATGCGGATGTTACCCCGGAGTGCAGTTACGACGCGTCTTTTACAACGCAAGTCGTTACTACGACATGCGCTGGATGGCGCTGTGGGATAAGGAATCTTGTAATTTTATATTCCAACACCTTCCCTACAGTTACGGGGACTGGTGTTGGAATATAAAATTATATGATTATATGATTCCAAAATCCATCTGTTGTAACGACTTGCGTTGTAAAATCTGCGATGTAAAGTACAGCGTTGAAAACAACCGCGTTGTACTGACATACATCCCAAACACGTAGATGCGGCGCGCAGCTGACTTCCGGTGGGAGATTTGAACAGCTCGCTTTCCCAAACTTGCAAACATTGCAATTCTGAACAAGAAATCCACCGCTGGCAGCATAAACCTTCTAAACATGATGATTTTGATCAGAATAACTCCTCAGATTGACATTTGGCTGCACTTTTTGGTGCAAGGAGTCCATTTTTGGGGGGGGCGGGGTGGGAGGAAGGAAGTGCCCCAGAGTCTTCAATTTCCTGTTCCTGTCCAGCAGGCTCCTCCCAGTGCTTTGTCCATGTCCTGGTCACTTTTGATTTGGATCTGGAGCTGGAAGGATTCTTTTTTGTGGCTGCTGCTGGATATTTGTATTTGAGGACTTTTTGGACTTTGGAGTTTGGATCACTTTTGGATTTGAGATTTTACAAGTAAGTTGGTGTTGTTTGTTTGGGGCATTGCAGTTGCTGCAACTACAACTTTAAAAAAAATATATATTGTGGGTAGCCACAGTATCCAGTAGGCCCAGGGTTAGTCATGGCTGCATGATACAACTGTTTCTGTGATTTTTTTTTAACTTAAATCTTATTTATGTCATGGAATGTTAGCTCACTGTTATATGTTGATTTTTATTTTTTTTTATTTTGGAGTGCCTGTAAAGCCTCACTAGCCAGTAGGCCCAGGGGTAGTGAGTGGTGCAAGGACCAAGTCTTTCTGTGGGGTGTCTTGAATTTAAACATCATTGAGGGAATGAATGGCATTGGATTGATGTGATTTTTGTGTGTTTTTTTTACTTTTTGGGTGCTGTTGGGGCCTGACCAGGTGGGTGGGGGCCATTTTGAGGCCTGGTCCAGGCAGGGCCTGGCCATGTGGTGGGGGTCAAGGGGCCGTTTTGAAGCCAGGCAGTGTGCTCAGGCCTGCACCCAGTTTTCCTTGCTTTCAACCATTATGCCCAGGGTTAGTGAGTGGTGCATGGACCTAGTCTTTCTGTGGGGTGTCTTGAATTTAAACATCATTGAGGGCATGGATGGCATTGGATTGTGGGTATTTTTTGTGTGTTTTATCGACTTTTTGGGTGCTGTTGGGGCCTGACCATGTGGGTGGGGGCCATTTTGAGGCCTGGTCCAGGCAGGGCCTGGCCATGTGGTGGGGGTCAAGGGGCCATTTTGAAGCCAGGCAGTGTGCTTAGGCCTGCACTCAGTTTGCCTTGCTTTCAACCATTATGCCCAGGGGTAGTGAGTGGTGCATTTACCTAGTCTTTCTGTGGGGTGTCTTGAATTTAAACATCATTGAGGGCATGGATGGCATTGGATTGTGGTGATTTGGTTTTTTGTTTTTTACTTTTTGGGTGCTGTTGGGGCCTGACCATGTGGGTGGGGGCCATGTTGAGGCCTGGTCCAGGCAGGGCATGGCCATGTGGTGGGGTCAAGGGGCCATTTTGAAGCCAGGCAGTGTGCTCAGGCCTGCACCCAGTTTGCCTTGCTTTCAACCATTATGCCCAGGGGTAGTGAGTGGTGCATGGACCAAGTCTCTCTCTGGGGTGTCTTGAATTTAAACATCATTGAGGGCATGGATGGCATTGGATTGTGGTGATTTGTGTGTGTTTTTTTGACTTTTTGGGTGCTATTGGGGCCTGACCATGTGGGTGGGGGCCATTTTGAGGCCTGGTCCAGGCAGGGCCTGGCCATGTGGTGGGGGTCAAGGGGCCTTTTGGAAGCCAGGCAGTGTGCTCAGGCCTGCACCCAGTTTGCCTTGCTTTCAACCATATGCCCAGGGGTAGTGAGTGGTGCATGGACCTAGTCTTTCTGTGGGGTGTCTTGAATTTAAACATCATTTAGGGCATGGATGGCATTGGATTGTGGGGCTTTCTATGTGTTTTTCTACTTTGTGGGTGCTGTTGGGGCCTGACAATGTGGGTGGGGGCCATTTTGAGGCCTGGTTCAGGCAGGGCCTGGCCATGTGGTGGGGGTCAAGGGGCCATTTTGAAGCCAGGCAGTGTACTCAGGCCTGCACCCAGTTTGCCTTGATTTCAACCATTTTGCCTAGGGGTAGTGAGTGGTGCATGGACCTAGTCTTTCTGTGGGGTGTCTTGAATTTAAACATCATTGAGGGCATGGATGGCATTGGATTGTGGTGATTTGTGTGTGTTTTTTTGACTTTTTGGGTGCTGTTGGGGCCTGACAATGTGGGTGGGGGCCATTTTGAGGCCTGGTCCAGGCAGGGCCTGGCCATGTGGTGGGGGTCAAGGGGCCTTTTGGAAGCCAGGCAGTGTGCTCAGGCCTGCACCCAGTTTGCCTTGCTTTCAACCATATGCCCAGGGGTAGTGAGTGGTGCATGGACCTAGTCTTTCTGTGGGGTGTCTTGAATTTAAACATCATTGAGGGCATGGATGGCATTGGATTGTGGGGATTTCTGTGTGTTTTTCTACCTTTTGGGTGCTCTTGGGGCCTGACAATGTGGGTGGGGGCCAGTTTGAGGCCTGGTCCAGGCAGGGCCTGGCCATGTGGTGGGGGTCAAGGGGCCATTTTGAAGCCAGGCAGTGTACTCAGGCCTGCACCCAGTTTGCCTTGATTTCAACCATTTTGCCTAGGGGTAGTGAGTGGTGCATGGACCTAGTCTTTCTGTGGGGTGTCTTGAATTTAAACATCATTGAGGGCATGGATGGCATTGGATTGCGGTGATTTGTGTGTGTTTTTTTGACTTTTTGGGTGCTGTTGGGGCCTGACCATGTGGGTGGGGGCCATTTTGAGGCCTGTATCCATTCATATTGCATCTGATGATGACGAGGGGCTGATCATGCTGGGGGGAAGTGAAGAAGCGACAGGCATTTTTTTCTGGTACACCCAGTACCCCTGGCAGCAGCACTGCAGTGGTAGCACCCACACCCTCTAACCCTGGAACATGTATCAGGCACACTAAGAGTCTGGGAGAGACACCAATGCGAAAAAGTACATCAATGAGCCTAACTGGTTTGAAGAAATCTGCATCATCATCATCACGTAAAACGGTCCAGCCCACCATTAGAAGCATGTTTTGGTCGGATGCGCCATTTGAACGCAACCACTCAACGGCACGTCTGTATAACTCAAAGCTGGCTAAAATGCTAGCGCTGGACCTTCTCCCTTTTTCTTTCGTGGAAGGGGTGGGTTTTCTAGAATTTGTGGCAACAGTCTGCCCTAAATGGAAGGTTCCTAGCCGGTCCTATTTTGCCAGATTTGCTGTTCCAGCACTACATCAAGATGTGCTGGAGGTGATTGGCGCAGCCATTCAGAAGAGTGCTGTTCACACTCAGCCAAAGTTCTTTATTTCGGTTAGTTAAAACCATAAAAAGCAATACAAAACTTCTTCCACACATTGCAAAAATATAAAAATTAAATACAAGTTAATTATTACAATTCAGTTCATAAGGCCTACACCTAAAATTCATTAAAAATTTGTTTAAAAATTAATTGTGCAATATAAAACCGAATATCATAGAATCATTGGCCGATGGCAATTTAAATCCATTCAAAGTGCATTATTGAGTATGTTGATTTAATGACCATAACCCAATTTAATCTTACAGAATAATTATAAATTCAGTAGTCTCCTTTTTTTTCAGACGGGCTGCTGCCACCAAAAAACCAGCTACACTGTAGGTGACCCGGACAGAAGCAAGCATTTGTAAGTGTAGGAGGGCAGGCCTTACCTGGACAAAACCAAGTTCCCTCAGGATTGGGTATATAAAATGTTTACGAGCCACCGAGTAATGCTCACAGAACATCACTAGGTGGAGCGTATCCTGTGGGGAAAAGCTGTCGCATGTACATGGTGCTGTCTCTTCTGGTTTCCCCCATTTAGGGTATAAGCCCAGTATAAGATGGATGAGATTAAACCGATATCTAACCAGAAGGAAGCGATGGAAGGGCTTGATGACATACTTCAAGTACGGTTCGATCCCTAGAGAGGTTGATAGGCCATAAATAGATCTCACCATAAGTTTTCTAAGCTCTACCTCCTCCCTCTCTGCTTCCAACAAATTGCGAAAATTGAGCTTGATCCACCCTATGTCCTCCTTCCAGATGCCCTGTGGTGATGAGTACATTTCAGGACGCCCTAACCTGCCGCATGCCGCTCTAACATACGACAGCCAAGGAAATCTGTCCGCTTTATCTAGGGCAACACAGTCCTTCAGTATCAGGTAGTTTAATGTGATCTCCTCATTCAACCAGGTATTAACCCAACGTAACAACGGGGCCATTTTCAGGTGATCAGAGACGTAACCCAATCCCACTCCGCAGTGTATGGAAAATGTAGGGGATGATTGAGGGAGTGACAAAAGGGATCTAAGAAACTTGTTTTCTGCAATTTGTATGCCGGGGGATGGTACGTAACCCCAGATATCCGACCCATAGGAGGCAATTGCCAAACACTTGGACTTGTAGATCTTTAGCATTGCCTCCATAGGTCTTGCCCCCAATCTCCTAGAGAAGTTCAGAAGAGCTGTGGTGGATCTTAAAGCCACATTGCTCTTATGCTTCATCTGCAGGCCCCATTTCTCGTCAAATAAAACTCCTAGATTGCAGAAAAACGGCACCCTTGATATTTCTATGTCGTTGCACGTGAAGGTTTTAACCTTCATGTTCTATTTCCGTGCTTCGGTCACCATTACATGGGATTTTGAAGTGTTAATTTTTAAGTCCAGGGCTTCCCTAAAAGAACCAAAGTGGTCCAACAGCCTCTGTAGGCCTATGCCCGTGCGTGTAAGGAGGACTGCGTCATCCGCGTACAGGAGGACCAGGATACCCGACCCACCCATACGTGGAATATCCAGTGTGGCCAAGTCCAATGATTTTTCGAGGGCATTGATGTAAAAAGTGAATAGAAGAGGGGCCAGAATGCATCCTTGTCTGACCCCCCCTTCTTGAACTAAATTGCCCAGTACACCTGCCTTCCCTTGTTACCCTGACGGATGCAGATAGGTTCTGATGAAGATCACTTAAAAAGTTAACTAAAGAAACGTCTAAACCCATATCCCGCAAAGTAAACCAAAGCTTTGAACGGTTAACTAAATCAAATGCTGTTCACACTATCCACCTGACAACAGACATGTGGACCAGTAGCCAAGCCCTTGATTACATGTGCATCACTGCACACTCTGATATTTTGCAGGGGTTGACACAACACAGTTTTTCAAGCTACTCGGAAACATGCAACAGTAGCCATGTTTGCCATGGAGAAATCTCATACTGCACCTAACCTTTTGGAGGAGTTTGACAGGAAGGTCTATGAATGGCTGCATCCAAGAAATCGCATGATTGGTTCTGTTTCCACGGATAATGGCAGTAATATAGTTAGGGCCATGAATGATGGTGGCTATTTCAGAGTGCCGTGTTTGGCGCACAGTATTAACATTGTTGTGCAAGATTTCGTGAAAAAGATATCACAGTCAGCAAGTTACTGACCACCTGCCGTAGAATCCTCACACATTTCAGCCATTCTTTTAAGGCCCGGAAGAAGATGAGGAGCATGCAACATGAACGTAGACTGCCAGTCAAAGGACTCATCCAGGAGGTGGCATCACGTTGGAACTCAACCTTCTACATGCTTGAGCGTCTGTCTGAGCAGTGTGGGGTAATCAATGAGTATGTCTATGAACTGGGTTCTACTATGAAAGACATGAGGCTAGAGTTGGAGGAATGGAAGGTAGTTGCAAGCCTGACAGACATGCCTCATCCTTTTGAGGTCTTCACGCATGAAGTCAGCAGGGAGGACTGTTCTTTGGGCAAAGCTATCCCATTGTTGCGCATGCTAGAGCACCAACTGAAGGTGGTGTCTTCAACATTCTGAGATGATGCTGGAAAGCAAGACGCATATCAGTTGGCGGAGAGGTTATTAAGCGGCCTAGTTGCCAATGAAAGGCTTTAAAACATACATACAGAACAACATTACATCTGTGCCACTATTCTGGATTCATGGTACAAAAAGGCAGTGGACAGCAAAGCATTCATTCCTTTTGATGAAGCAGATGTTTCAAAGTACAAACATTGGCTAGCTCTGTCAGCCACTCGGTTCGAAAAAGAGCGGCAGAAAATTGAAGGAGTTGGCAGAAGTACCACTGAATCAGCAGGCCATCCGGCGTCAAGTTCCACTTCTGAATCTGTAGCCAAAGGGAGTCACTTTCCCTCACAGCCGTTAATGACACCAGCAACCGTTTCATCATATTCCTCACGTGCACCAGGCCCAGCCATATTATTGTCGGAAGCGGATTGGCTAACTCATCAAGGGTTTGCTCGTTCCAGTGATGCAAAGGCCACAGATGGTACGCAAACTGGAGCAACCCTGGAGAACCTTGAGTCGATGGTACAGGCCTATCTGGATGACCCAACAGAGGTCTTTGTTAATCAGAACCCATTGCTGTATTGGTATAGGAAAAGGCCTCTATGGCGACTGATCACCAACCTGGCTCTAAATTATTTGTCTTGCCCTCTCGCAAGTGTGTCTTCTGAACGTGTTTTCAGTGCTGCTGGTGCCATTGTAACTTCAAAAGGACCCGCCTCTTGCCCAAAAATGTGGAGAGGTTAACACTGATCAAGATAAATCAGCACTTCATACCACCAGATTACAAAATAGGTGAATGCACGAAGGAAGAAAAGGACACCGATTTAGGTGACGGAAGTTCTTCTCTGTTAGTTGACCTACTCCCGTATCAATTCATAGAGTTTGAGGACGAGCTCTTCTTCCCTGACACCGAGGCCTGAAAATGACTTCCCTTTTTTCGTTCTTATTCACTTTTATTCCTGTGTGTCTTTCTTTGTTTTGTAACTTTTACCACAACAAAACTCCAATCACCTAATCACAACAAGTCCATCAGCAGCACCGTCTTTATCTTATTTCCCTATTGATTTGAAGGTGCCTCAGTCTGCATTCCTGAGGTTCACAAGTTCACAACTCAATCATGCTCCTCTATCCTCCTCCTTCAGACTCCCCCTATTCATTTCCCTCAAGGCAGATGGCTGGATTACGCAGAATAAAGAAACGTTGTCTTCGAAGACGAGTCCCCTCAAGTGGGACTGGAATTACTGACTACATGCTTGCTGATTGCTGACAGTTACTTCTGAAATAGACAGGAGAGGCTGCCCTGTGGGCCCTCACTTTCAGAAGAAGATGCGGACAAAAAGTGGAACAGGTAATGAATAATGAGAAGAAGATGGCATGCAGTGACAGCAATGGCTGTCTGGCTCTGATGAAAGCAATTGCTGTTTGTTTGTTGTGCATGAATTGAATCATATGTCTTCTGATATTATTTAATCTTTTACACACTAAATGTAACTCAAGTCTACTCTGCAGTTTTTTTACCTTGTTTAATTCAAATTGTACTTCAACTGCAGGGGCCACTACGTTGCATTTTCTTATATGCAAAATGTCCTTGGACTTACCGTTTGCCAATATACCATGATGATTGATTAAATAATATATATTTTTTCTTTACAGTCACTCACTGGGATGGATGGATCATCAGTGTCGGTTTACGGAAGAACTATGGCCAATTTGTGAGTGGCAAACAGGTAAACCAGTCTACAACAACTACTACAGCAGAACTACGTGTCTGTCTAGTCGTGGTATGGATGGAGTGCTCGAGGCAGTGTAGTGTTGTTATGCCAGGCAGAGTCCAGACAGCAGTTCATATGTGGCTTGCTGCATACAATTACATATGCTTTGTCTGTCTGTGACAAAGAGGCAAGATATGCTACATCAGGTTGCTTCACTCAGAGGTACCTGCCTTGACCGTCTGCATGGCCCTGCCGCAAGCATGGGACAAAAATCTGTTACGCTCGCGAAATTTGCTGTTTTTCCGCGGCAAATTCGCAATCCGCGAATCTCATGAAATTGTTGAAAATTCGCAAATTCTTGAGCGTAACGGATTTTTAGCCCATCAGGGTCAACTCAAGGCAGGTACCACTGAGGGAAGCAACCTGATGCAGCATACCTAGGCTCTTTGACACTGACAGACAAAGCATTTCTAGGATTTAGGGTTCAGTGTGGTTTACTAGGGTTTTTGGGTTTAATTTGGTAGGGTTCCCGCAGAGTCTAGGGCTCAGGGCCCGATGCAGGCTCAATTCATAATGATGTTGGCAAGGTTTTAGGGGGGGTTTGGCGTTTTTTGGTCCAGAATTGGCCAAATTTTGGCCTTTTTTGGTGTTTTACGGACGCGTGTGTTTGGGTGAAAAAAACTAGTCGCACACCTTCCAGTGGATCGATTTTGTTCGGCCTTGCTGAGATTTTTGGGAATCGCTGGAACAAGTGTCCTGGTAAGTTTCAAGAGGATCGAAGTAGTGGAACTGCTGAAAACAGAAATTGTTTGTTAACGGCGCGATTTGCCATGTTTTGGGGATACCAGCATTGCATGTTTTTGGGGGGCTTTTTGGGGGTGTTCTAGCTTTTTGAGGGTGGGTTGAGGCATCTGGGAGAACTGCTGGGAAGGTCTAATTTTGATTGCAAGTGATTTGAAGAAAATCCATGGTGGAAACGGGGGGTTTGGGCTTAGTTGCAGACAGCGTTTTGGCACAATTTAACCTGAGGCCTAGCAGTATTGCATGTTTTTGGGGGGCTGCTTGGGGGGTTCTAGATTTTTGGGGGTGGGTTGAGGGGTCTGGGAGCACTGCTGGGAAGGTCTAATTTTGATTTCAAGTGTTTTGAAGAAAATCCATGGTGGAAAAGGGGGGTTTGGGCCTAGTTGCAGACAGCGTTTTGGCTCAATTGAAACTGAGGCCTAGCAGTATTGCATGTTTTTGGGGGCTGCTTGGGGGGGTTCTAGATTTTTGGGGGAGGGTTGAGGGGTCTGGGAGCACTGCTGGGAGTGTCTAATTTTGATTGCAAGTGGTTTGAAGAAAATCCATGGTGGCAAAGTTCTTTTTTTTTAGCAGTATTGCATGTTTTTGGGGGGCTGCTTGGGGGTGTTCTAGATTTTGGGGGGTGGGTTGATGGGTCTGGGAGCACTGCTGGGAAGGTCTAATTTTGATTGCAAGTGGTTTGAAGAAAATCCATGGTGGAAAAGGGGGGTTTGGGCCTAGTTGCAGACAGCGTTATGGCACGATTTAAACTGAGGCCTAGCAGTATTGCATGTTTTTGGGGGGCTGCTTGGGGGTGTTCTAGATTTTGGGGGGTGGGTTGAGGGGTCTGGGAGCACTGCTGGGAAGGGCTTATTTTGATTGCAAGTGGTTTGAAGAAAATCCATGGTGGAAAAGGGGGGTTTGGGCCTAGTTGCGGACAGCGTTTTGGCACGATTTAAACTGACGCCTAGCAGTATTGCATGTTTTTGGGGGGCTGCTTGGGGGGGTTCTAGATTTTTGGGGGTGGGTTTATGGGTCTAGGAGCACTGCTGGGAAGGTCTAATTTTGATTGCAAGTAGTTTGATGAAAATCCATGGTGGAAAAGGGGAGTTTGGGCCTAGTTGCAGTGAGCATTTTGGCACGATCAGCAGAAATCGTCCATACTTACTAATTACTATCCTTGAAAAGGAGACTCAGAGCACGCACTTTCGAAATGATGATTATATGTAATACTGTCATCTCTGAAACTGAAAGTGTTATTTTTGCACTACACAGCGTACCTTATATTTTTTTCACCGTGGTATTTTAATATCACTTCCTGTTTTTCCATCAACAAATACAGGCCGGCTTTTACCCTGTGCCATGGAACAAATGTTTAACTCAGGCTTACCATTAGCGATCCGCAATTCCGCATCAGGCAGGCAGTGGACAGTGTGTCTGGTCACCAAGATTGATCGACGGAGCATCAGATGGCATGGAGGAGTACCGCGAATAAGAGGAATGGCTGGATGCATGCAACTTTACAAATTCAACAGTACAACTACAACATACAGTTACAGTATCCTCTTAACTTCTCCTTATCTTTTAAATGTTATTGTTGTGAACTTGAACTTCTACGAGTGTGACTCTGTGCGTTTGTTTGCTCTCTGCTTCAAATTCATTCCTCCAGCTATTTGATAAGTTTATTTGCTATTTTTAAAACTAATTTAATGTACTAATAACTATAAGTGTTTATTTTCTCTAAGGGCAGAGAGGCAAGTGAAATTGCGTAATTATAATTATTACTGCAGCCTTGTACTGTCAAATTGTTTCTTCATAGTTACTAGTAAGTTGTAGTAAGTACTACTTTTCAGTAACCTAACCATCCATTTAGCAAAAAACTTCATACATGCAATAGTGCACTTCTTTTATGTCCCTTAAAAGATTTATGTAAATGTAAATGTAAATGTTTTTGTACTTGTATAGCGCGCAGCTACCCGGACCGGGTCTCCCGGCGCTTGTACTCATACCGCTAAGGAACCCTTCCTGGTTTTCCTTGTGAAGTGTCCACTCCTGGGCACCCCCATGGTGAAACCAGGCATCCTCGCGCTGTTGGGGCCGTTGTGGAGATTAAGCAGGCTATTGCCCAGAGTTGCAGCGTGGGAACCATGATTAGAATAGGCACTGAGGCGAGAATATCCGGTCAGAGGAATTTGAGGCCGAGGCGGGAATCAAACCCTGGTCCCGGGCCAGAGCTCTGCATCAAGGTCTGCTGCTCTAACCATTGAGCCACACTTCTCCATTTATGGATATCTTCGAATCCAAAGATTTGTTTTTCTTCATCTGTTGTTTGTCCATGCTGTGTTTTCTTTTCCTATCTCCACAAAACTTTCCCAAAAAACCCCATTTTCATCCAATTTTCAAACCCTAACCCTCTTCCCCCGGGCTGTTTGGTTTTTCATTGAGGTGTGACTAAATGACAACAATAAATTCCACACACTTGCTGGGGAGGATAAGGTCAAAGCAACAGAAAAGTCATTCTAATCAGAATTTCATGTGCGTCATCGTGAATTGATCATCAACAACATCCTCCTCCTACACGTGACTAATCGAATGCTTAATGCTTGCGTTGCTTTGTCCTTTGCCCTAATACTATTTCTTATAGTAGCCATACTCCACGCAACTAGTACTTAGTTATCTTTTGAATACTTTAGCACTGCTTAGGCTACAATTGATGGCACTGTTCTCTACCGTACTGTCTATCGTACTGTTTCTAATGCTACACTTAGGCAAATCAATGTTTAATTTCCTTTTTTTTCATATGCTGCTACTGCCAGTGCGCACCACTACTACTACTACCAGCACAACGATGATTTTTCAAAAATCCAGGATTCAAGTCAACACCCAACCTTAATCACCATTTGCCATGCAGCCAGCCCTGTGCCTAGCCCTATTCTCAAACACGAATCACAGGTAAGATAAGCATGTTGGGGAGGTAGAATAATGGGCTAGGACTCGGAGGAGAGGAGAGACTGACAGTGTCACAGTAGTACTAGTAAAGTACTAGTAGGGCACTTGAATTCACTAACTCTGTTAGTGGCACTTTTGTACATGTTTGGACGTTTAGATAATTCATGCTGGTAAGTTTGAAGAAAGCAAACGTCCAGTAACCCCCGCTCAGCACCACACAAAATAATATGAACGCGTATACTATGTTTAAGTATGTAAAGTAAATGAATATATTTGCCCTAACAAAAATAAACTAACCGAACCCACCCCCCTACCTAACCCCAACCAATGTCCAAAAGTCCTTCAAGTCCCTTTCCCAACGCCCAATTCCCACCCCACAACAGTCTTTAAAAAAGGGGCAAGGGAAAGTCACTTCCTCCGGCAGGGTCCTCTGAGTCCTGTGGAAAGGTCCCGCACTTCTTTGCGGAGGTCTCGAATCTGGCGCTGTTGCTTCTCTGACAATCGGCCCAGGTAGTCCACTCTCTTTCGGAGGCGGCGCTTATGTACCATCCAGACTCTGGGGGGGGGGGGAAGCTGATGTTGTTGCTACTGTGCGGTGGCAGCGGGAGGCTGTCGGGCCACGGCGCCGTTTAGCTGGAAGCTGCTGGCTGGTGGACCCGGGGGCACTGGAGGAGGATGCAGTAGTTGCCGTCTCCTCCTGCTCCCAAGCCCAAAGCCTCCGATATTCAGCGCAGATGGCCTCCAGCTTACGTGCCCTGGCCCGGACAGCCATCTCCTTCCGGGTGAGCTTTTTTGGAGCATCTATATGAAGAAAGAAAGAAAAATACTGTAGCCAATAGTCTTTAACAGAAAGTTGTCTCACAGTAACACTAGCAACTTGCAAGCACAGTATAACATTTTGGCATGTATCTTTCCGCAGTCTTTGTAGGCCTGTGACATTAGTGGGAGTTTCGGGAATTCTACTAGCAGCACTATGGACTCACTACATAGTCAGAGAGTCAGAGACTACACCAGTCTTCTTCTTTTTTTCTCTTGTTTTGCAAAAGAAATTACTTGTACGTGAACTTGTGGTAGCCGGCATAATGCCAGGTCACTCAGCTTGCACCCAAGAAAACCAGACACAAGCCATGATGACGCAGACTTGCATTACTTTAAGCAGTATATGCAGGTGGGGATAGGAAGCTCTTACTTTTCTATAGGGGTGGCACTGGCCATACTCGGTTACATCAAGGGCTACTGCTCAATGTAATTTATATTTCGCACTGCCCCCCCGGGCCTTGACTACTACAAAAGGAAAATGAAGATTATTGATTTCTGATCATATATCCTGCCGATCACATGATCTTTGCTTATATGATGGATGACTTTAGGTGCTTTGTTTTGATAGATTGAGTGAACAACAGCAATAGTCCACCCATGACACAACTGAAAGAAAATTATTAACATAGGGAGTGAGTGTGGTACCCATAATTGCCGGAGGAAGGGACTTGACTTGATATAATGTCAACTATACAATACATACACAATATATGCTGTGCTTGCAAAGTAAACTACTGTACTGTTAGTCAAGGGAGTATTTAAATTTTATGAACAATCACAACTTCTAGTATTTGGATTTCCTCAGCTTTGCTACTCTGGCACGGACATGCTGTTCAAAGTAACACTGTTCATCCGCTGAGAGTCTGCTCTAATACATACACCTCTGCTATCTATGAGGAAGAAGAAGATACCATCCAGGCTTCCAAAGTAAACGTCTATCATTCTTCTTAATGTCTCAACTTGTACCAAGTTTACTTTTTCTCAATAACCAACTACTTTTTCTCAATAACAAACTAACACCCTTTTCATTTTATTTGGTAAACCACCGGCTTGACTTGCATTTGAGTTTAACCCAAATGATATATTGCAATGAACACCACACATGCATTTTCTAATTCACCCACACAGTCATCTTTTCTTTCTCCTCCAACCATCCTTGCTTCAAGCAGCCATGCATCTGATTCCTACATATCAGCCACCTCTGCCTGCATTCAAAAACACGTATCATTCTTTACAGTCATAAATGTTACGACTCGCTCGTCCTTCCTTCCACTCTTCTTTCCCTTTACGTTATTCACAACCCTCAAGATCATCTCATATGACTTGCCTTCACGAAAAAAGTTTCCCAGCTGAGTTAAAGTCAAATAGAGGGGGCCATTGCTTACTCGAGAACTACCGCCGCTAATGCTATTACTAAGTCAAGGTTGACTGTCTTCTCCGTGATTGGCAAAAATGTAGTTCTAAATTACTAACTGTTTTTTATATACTTTTTATTTTATGTCAGCAGACAGCCAGAAAAGACAAAGAGAAGACAATCCATCACATTAAAAACAGATTATAGCCATGTTCCCCAATCTCTTTTTAAAGCATTATGCCATTGAAACACAGTAAATCATAAATTCATACATTCAAATCCATTTTGACAGAGGAGACCACAGTTTCTGACCCATAAGCTTTCTTCTCCTTCCTTTTGATTTATATACCGCAATCTCCAAATGATATATAGTCAGTAATCTAGCTTGCCAGTTATTAAAAAATGGTGGATCTATATCAAGCCACTGAGTTGTTATACATAATCGAAAGATAGACATACAAATGAATATACATCCTCCTCTGCTGCGGTCCTAGGTCTAGCTAAGTTTTCTTGTAGACCCAGGATAACCAGTTCCGCCGAGAGTTGCATCCGGATACCTAAACTAACATTTAAAAAATATTCGACATCCTTAATAAATGGACTCAATTTAGGACACAGGAAAAATATATGAACAGCATCCGCAGCGATTAGCCCACACCGATTGCATTTATTCCCTCTTGTAGATTTCCACTTTGCTAGTTTTGCAGGAGTATATTATGAATCAAATATGGACATAAAGTGTTGACTCTTTAACAAGCCACTAATTAAAACTGTTATGGATAATTCAATTATTCTATCCATGTCTACTTTGTCCACCCCCAATTTGTTTTGCCATTTGTCCTCCCAGGTCGATAAATCATCCCCTAGATTTTCAACCATTAATTGGTAAATGGGACCTATTCTCAATCTTGATCGAATTGCTTCTAGGATCTTAACCTTAGTAAATGAGATTTGACCTTGAATTATTTTCTGCTCTAAAAAGCTATGTAACTGAAGATATTAAACAAATTCTGTTCGAGCTAAATCATATTTCTGCTGCAAAAACAAAAAAGAGGCTATCTGGTTCCCTTGAAATAGATCTACCAATTGGCGTATACCTGCTCGGTGCCATCTCACCATGACCTGATCTGTAAACACACCTGGTAATAAAGGACAGTTATTTAATGGAGTATAATAGGTTAGGTTTGAGTACAGGCCAATTCTCTTTTTAATTTTTCTCCAAATTTCAAAAACAGTCAAAATGATTTTAAATTTGGTCTTTGTATAATAACTCGGCTCAATTATACGCATTAAACATTGTCGGGCCTCCTCGCCCAGTACCATCTCGTATATTGAGGGACTAACTAACTCTTCAATTCTTACATCCTGCAAAAGCAAGACGCCCATGTGTTGCAAAAGACCTGTCCAATAGTATAGACGGAAATTAGGTATCCCCCACCCTCCTCTGGCCCTAGGTAATGTACACCATTTCATGGCTCTCCTAGACCTATGGTAACTCCAAAGAAACCTAGAACAAATTCTATAGATTCGGGCAAAAAAAGATGTAGAAAAGAGCAGAGGGATCGTGCGAAATAAATACAACAATTTTGGAAAAATAAGCCTTTGTAAGACATTACTGCGCCCATAAAGAGATAGATGAAGATTGTTCAGCCTATCTAACGTCTTGTTTACTGAAGCTATGATTGGATTGAGATTCAGCCAGGACAATATCATCTATTTTTGCTAAGATTTTAATGCCCAAATATGTAGCATCCAATTCAAAATTCATATCCTTTGGGCTGCCCTGCGTCTGAATGGAGTAACTGTGCCTTAGTGACATTTAATTTATACCCCGAGTGCCCCCCAAATTTGTCGGCTGCTTCCACTGTCTTAGGTAAGGCAGTTTTGATGTCTGACATTGCAGCTGCAATATCATCTGCGTATGCAAATACCTTATACGCTACATTATGTATCCAAACAGGTTTAATTCCAAAGTTGTTTTCTAGACTATTTAAAAAGGGCTCAATGTACAAAGCAAATAACAAGGGGAAACAGGGACACCCGTGTCTCGTCCCCCTTGTTATTGCTATGTTTCCAGAGAGTTTACCCGAAATACGGATTGAGGCCTTTGGCTGAATATACAGAGCTTGTATTGCCTTACTAAATTCCACAGGGAATCCCTTCCAGGCTAAGACTGACCATAAAAACCTCCAGGAAACCCTGTCAAATGCTTTTTCTGCATCTAACAGGGCTACCGCAACAAGGGGATTAGTGGCTTGCGACCAGTCCAGCATGGAGATAATTCTTCTGACATGATCAGTTGCATCTCGTTTCATAATAAACCCATGCTGCCTTTTGAAAACTAAACCAGGCATGAGATCATTTAGCCTGTTAGCTATTATCTTTGAATAAATCTTACTGTCAGTGTTTAGGAGAGAAATCGGTCTTTATGACCCCATATCAGTATCCTTCTTACCTTTTTTCTTAAAAATTACTATAATTTCTTCAGACCATGAGTCTGGGGGGTTGCCCAAGAAAGATTGTTGGCACACTTCTATTAACTCTTTTTTAAGCAGCTTTCTAAAGGTAAGATAAAACTCAAGTGGTATGCTATCAGGACCCATAGCCATACCTGGAGCTAGATCTAATAATGCAGCTTCTAATTCTTCCCAGGTTATAGGTGCGTACAGCAGTGTTTTTTGCATGTCTTTGAGTTCAACAGTCTCTAAATCTATCAAATATTCTCCTTCTCCATAGCCAAAAGCCTCATTCGCCGGTTTACTATATAGGGCTTGATAAAACCTTTGAAAGGCTTCTAAGATGCCCTCTTTGCTTTCTTGCAACACACCACTTGTATTAAGGATCTTAGGGATATCATTAAAGACTGCTTTCTCCCTTAGCCTTTTAGCCAAATTTCTACAGTTTTTTCACTAAATTCATACGATTCTTCTTTATGTTGAATATATTTTAATGTGATTTGATCAGCAATATTAGTGTACACTGTGGCTCTTTTGATAGTAAGATCTCTTTGGGCCGCAGCTACATCCTGACCGAGTCTGATCATCTCGGCTAACTTATGCTCAGCTAAAATGACCATTTTAGAGTCGTTCCTATGTTTAACCAGTAATTTTTTACGTTGTGCGTTCGAAAAGCTAAGGGCTTCTAGCCTAATTGTAGCTTTTAGGGTATCCCAGACTATCTTATTCGAGGCAATTCCTTTATTGAATTAAAAAAACTCATGTATCACCTTAGCCATAAATTGACAGTAATCTTCATCCAATTAAAGATTTCTTTCAAAAGACCATGCCCGATTTCCCTCTGCCATCTGTGGGCCCAGCATAATATCAAGTATTAAGGGATTATGGTCAGATATGAGTTTGGGCAGAATCTCTAAATTAACCTTTCCTATAAATGGCAACGAAATAAAAAAATAATCTAAACGAACAAATGTACTATGCGGGGCCAAAAAAAAAGTATAACCTGGCTCATCTGCATGTAATGAGTTCCAAACATCATAAAGCCCATGATCTAAAATCTATAGGGGTGGCACTGGCCATGCTCGGTTACATCAAGGGCTACTGCTCAATGTAATTTATATTTCGCACTGCCCCCCCCGGGCCTTGACTACTACAAAAGGAAAATGAAGATTATTGATTTCTGATCATATATCCTGCCTATCACATGATCTTTGCTTATATGATGGATGACTTTAGGTGCTTTGTTTTGATGGATTGAGTGAACAACAGCAATAGTCCACCCATGACACAGCTGAAAGAAAATTATTAACATAGGGAGTGAGTGTGGTACCCATAATTGCCGGAGGAAGGGACTTGACTTGATATAATGTCAACTATACAATACATACACAATATATGCTGTGCTTGCAAAGTAAACTACTGTACTGTTAGTCAAGGGAGTATTTAAATTGCATGAACAATCACAACTTCTAGTATTTGGATTTCCTCTGCTCTGCTACTCTGGCACGGACATGCTGTTCAAAGTAACACTATTCATCCGCTGAGCGTCTGCTATAATACACACACCTCTGCTATCTATGAGGAAGAAGAAGATACCATCCAGGCTTCCAAAGTAAACGTCTATCATTCTTCTTAATGTCTCAACTTGTAGCAAGTTTACTTTTTCTCAACAACCAACTAACACCCTTTTCATTTTATTTGGTAAACCACCGTCTTGACTTGCTTTTGAGCTTGACTCAAACAATATATTGCAATGCACACCACACATGCATTTTCTGATTCACCCACACAGGCAGTCATCTTTTCTTTCTCCTCCAACCATCGTTGCTTCAAGCAGCCATGCATCTCATTCCTTCCTATCAGCCATCTCTGCCTGCATTCAAAAACACGTATCATTCTTTACAGTCATAAATGTTACGATTCGCTCGTCCTTCCTTTCACCCTTCTTTCCCTTTTCGTTCTTCACATCCCTCAAGATCCTCTGATATAACTTACCTTCACGAAAAAGGTTTCCCAGCTGAGTTGAAGTCAAATAGAGGGGGCCATTGCTTACCTGAGAACTACCGCCGCTAATGCTATTACCAAGTCAAGGTTGACTGTCTTCTCCGTGATTGACAAAAATGTAGTTCTGAATTAGTAACTGTTCTTAACAGTACAGTGTACTTGTACTACTGTAATGTCTACTGTACAGTACATCATACACTCCTTTGCGAGCCTACTCTAAAATGTTAATAAGTAAGGAGTATAATAACTTACCACCGTCCGCCGCTGCTGAGCCATCCCCGTCAGCTCCTCCTGGTGGCACTTGTGGCGACGCCGCATCCGCCCCTGGAGTGGACCCCTCCGCGCTGCTGGCCCGTACACTGGTGTCGGGTAGTGCCGCATCCGATGTTGTGACGCCTAGAAAAAACATTTCATATTTTTAGATGCCATACACCACCCCCTATTTCATCCCGTAATGGAAGAGAAAATTGAGACTGAAGAAAAGTCATCTTTTTGGGGAGGGTGTTAACTTATATGCTTAGCCAGAACTTGCAATACTTTTTGGCACAACTGATGAATGTTTGCTTTTTAACGTGCAACATTTTTATAATTACAGACAGAACCAACTACTCCTCATCACCACCAGGAGGACTTGAATTTCCAACAAGGTGAGGGCTCCCGAGTTTCACACAGTTACTTCTGACTGAGGTATGTGGAAAGTCGAACTGCACCTATCATCAACAATGTCCTATTTCTCTTGTCCATACTTCTGTATGTGCAGAATAGTCCCTGAAACACTAGCGGTATGGTATGTGCTACTATCAAATCAAAAAGCCAACTACTAGCTTATTCTTGGTTGGCATTGACATTTTGTTGTTGGAAATTGTCAAAGCACTAACATTAAGAAGACATAAAAAGGCTTTTTATTGAAAATCAGACATGATACATGGTACATTGGAGTACATAAAGGAAAAACAGAAAAAAAGAAAATAAAGTATGGCATTATAACATTATACAATGGGTAGTTTAGATACAATACTAAATAAAAGGGAAACAAAGAACATGTATAACAAAAAGAGAATATCATATTTCTTTACGGATATCTATTGTTGTATTAGCATAAAGTCAGACTGTAAAATCTATTTATTTAACCTACTCCTTGTCTATTTCGTTCCTCCATCCAAACAATAAGTGGTTTCCAGATATTCATGCCTCTTTTTCTATTTTTTGAACCTTTACATTTATATAAAGCAATTTCTTATTTCCCAATACAAATTAGTCGATTTAGCCACTGATGAAAAGTTGGTGGTTTGGAATCCTTCCACACTGTGGCAAGCAAAAGACGTGCTATTGCTAAACTTAAAAACACAAAATCTCTTTGTGGGGTATCAATTTGCAATGTTACATCAAAACCCAGCATCATTAATGTGGCAGTAATCTTGAGGTTCCTCCCCAATGCCTGTTGCATAAATAATTCAATTCCCGTTTTTAGCTCGTCTAATTTAACACAGGAGTAAAACATATGTATCATATCAGCTGGCCCGTTTTGACATCTTGGGCATCTATCCGAATCTCTCCTCCCCCATTTAAAGAGTTTTGCTGGTGTATAATATAAGCTGTATACAGTCTTATATTGTTGAGCCTTCAAGTTAAATGCCATAAATACATTTTTACCTATTTACAGCACTTTATTTATATCAACATCCCCATTGTTCAATTTGGCTGACCAATTCACTTCTGTTGTCTCTAAATCATTAGATATACATTTTTGCAATTCCAGATAGAATTCTCCTATTCTAATTTTGGGATTACCTATAGGATGAAGTATTAATATAGGATCAAGACTAATATTCTCTTTTGGGATACCTCTCATAGAATTCTTAATTTGTAAGTATTTAAAACATGAATCGCTTTGTAGATCATATTTTTGTGCAATTCCTGTTAAGCTACGCATCTCTGAGTTTTCATAAACATCGGTCAGCATTACAATCCCCTTTTTTCCCCATTTTTTTGCCATATCGTCATATATATTCGTATGCAAGCAATCAGAATGCCACAGTGATGTATATTTTGTAAATGTATTAATCTCACATGTTTTCACGATCTTTTTCCAGTTTCTAATTGTACATTCGATACATTTATATCCTTTCCTTTGATATTTCCTCATATCGCTTTGGCGTTGGAATAGCCCTGCTGCAGCTTCCCCAATTGCTAATTCATAAATAGTAGGTATATCTGTCTGTTCATTTTGTATCTTCTTATGATAATATAAAATACCTAGGTTCTGCAGGGCCGTCACCCAGTAGTATAGCTGTATATTTGGGGCATTCCAACCACCTTGATCAATCGGCTGATTCAAGTATTTATAAGCACAAAGAGTTCTTTGGTAACTCCAAATAAAATTGGTAAAGATCCCTTCAATTTTCCGTATTTTTCTAGTCATTAATTCTATGGGAATAGCCCGCATTAGATATAATATTTTTGCAAAGATTTTCATTTTAATTACATTTATCTTGCCAATTATTGTGAGGTGTAAATAATCTAATCGTTTCATTTCCCTACTGATGGAGGTCAGAACTCGGTCTATATTTATTGTCCAAATATCCCCCATTTTTGCTGTTAATCTAACACCTAGGTATACTGCAGACTCCTTTACCCGAGAATTATCCAGTATACAGTGAGATGAGCATATGATTTGTGTCTTTGTGCTATTTAACAAATAGCCAGATCTTTTCCCGAATTTTTCTGCCAGTCTCTCTACTTCTGTAATTGCTTCTCGTGGTGCAGGTGTTATTAAGGCAATATCATCAGCATACGCTAATATTTTTGTCTCATAATTATGAGATATTACCGGTTTAATTATGGGGTTATTTAAAATCAAGGAGATAAAAGGATCTGAATAAAGTGCGAAGAGGGTTGGGGAACAGGGACAGCCCTGGCGAGTGCCTCTCTCTATCTTTAATCTTTTGGAAGTATGGCCCTTTATCTGGATTTTGGCATGTGGATTGTAGTACATAGCCTGCATAGCCCGTATAAATCCTGGTCCAAAATTTCTTTCCGCTACTTTATCCCACAGATACCTCCAGGTCACCCGATCAAAGGCTTTCTCAGCGTCTAAGAGGACCACAGCCACATCTCTCTCCTCAACCTCCGCTATGTCTAATATTGATATTGCCTGTCGAGTGTGATCTGTGGTCCCCCGGCCTGGGATAAAGCCGTGCTGCCATGGTGAAATAATTGCAGCAATGCTTTTCTGTAATCGGCTGGCCATGATTTTCGAGTAGATCTTTACATCTGTATTCATAAGTGATATTGGGCGATATGACGAGGGTGTTTCTGGAGGTATATCTTTCTCTAAACACACAACAACATCTGTATCTTGCCATGAGCTAGGGGGTATTCCACGATATTGTACGTCCAAAAATAAATCTTGCAAACAAGGTATTATTTGTGTTGATATCATTTTATATAGCTCAATTGGGATTGTATCTGGCCCAGGAGCTTTGCCAGAAGAAAGGGAGAATATTGCCTGCTGTACTTCCTCTAGTGTGATTTCTTGCTCTAATTCTAGGATCATTTCACTGCTTATCTTGGGAAGGAATATACCACAGCTATCTATGTCTTGTAAATCATCTTGCTCCATTTGATCTTCTATCAGAGGTTCTGCTTGATATAATCTACTATAGAAATCCTCGAAGATTTTAACGATCTTCACAGAATCAGATGTCACTGTCCCGTCTAAATCTTTCATTTTTTATATATTATTTCTAACATCTTTCTGTCTCGTCCTTATCGCGAGTAGCTTCCCCGTTATTTCTCCATATTCATATAACTTCATCCTATATATCTGAAACTTTTGAGCAGCTTTTTCATAAACATATTGATTGATATCAGCCTTAGCCAATACAATTTTAGACAAATGTTCTTTTCATACATCTTCCGATGTCCCATTATGGATTATTTGTATATGTTCTGCTTCCAATTTCCCCAATTTATGGATTAGATAATCCGTTAGTTTTTTCTGTTCTCTACGATTGTGAGCAGCAAATCCTATAATTTCCCCCCTTAATGCAACCTTATATGTATCCCATACTGATGCCCGGGTAGCGCTAAATCTATTACAATCAAAAAAAGACTGTGTCTACTGCTTGATATGCGTGCAGAATTTATCATCTAGTAATAGTTTCCTATCAAAAGTCCATGGGGATTGGCTACTCAAACCCTGAACTTCCTTAATTTCCAGAATTAGTGGGTTATGATCGGAATATAATTGTGGAAGTTTCTCTATGTCTATATTGTCCAACCATTGTACAGGTGCCAAAAAATAGTCCAAGCGAACAAACTTTTTATGGGGATATGAGTAGTATGTGAAGCCTGGGTCATTCTAATATTTTTCTGCCCATACATCCATAAGCCCGTGAATGCCTTTGAGTGTAGAAACTGCTTTAAACACCTTAGGTTTTCTCCCTGTATATCTTGTGTTAGTGATATCCCCTCCCATGTGAATATTAAAATCGCCACATATAATCAGATAGCGTGACCATTGTGCTAATTCTACCGCTAGCTCCTCCCTTATATTAGGGTCATCTAAATTTGAGCCATATATATTAACTACAGAAAATCCCAATGATAGCTCCATTATGGCCCAACGACCCCACTTATCTGCTTTTGTTCGATGTACTACTCCCCTCTGATATTTAATATATGTAGCCACACCTCTGGTTGTTGTCGTTTGGGTAGAACATACTGCTAAGTTATAGCCTCTCATTTCAAGACATTTTTTGTTCCCCCACGGAATATGTGTCTCTTGTAGACATAAAACATCAGGATTCAATGTAATAATAATTTCAAATACTTTTGCGCGTTTTGCCTTGTCATTTAAACCCCCCACATTTGATGAACATATTCTATATCTAGCCATATTCTCTGTTTAGGATGTTTAGGATGTTCTGTCTTTCCTTCATCATTGTTGTATATACTGTCTTTACATAGTATGCCAAACCCATTTCTACCTCCATCTGTACATGTCTGACCTTCAACTTTTCTTTATTTTTCTCTAACCCAGACCCCCCTACCCTATCTACCCCTATTACTCTCCCCCGCCCCCCTGCCGTGACCCTATCTCTCCACTCCCCCTTATCACCACCCCACCTGTGCTCACCCTCCTCTCCCCCCACCCACCTTCACCCCATATCTAAGGAAAAAGGGCTTATGGCCCTTGTCGATGGGAAGAGACTTTACTCCAGTCCCCTCTCTACTCCTTTTTAAATATTGCATATATATATATACCAGTAGGATTATATTTCATGTTCTCAGTTATATCAATTTTCTATGCATTTCAAATTGCATTAACCCCTATTAAATCCATAGACGATTGAATGATTTGATATTCTGTTAAGGGGCACACATTAGTTCTGGTATCACATAATATCACATAGTGTCTCAGAGTGTATCCAAATAGCCTTGGGCTTGTATCTCTGATATAAAGAAACGGGTATGACCTTTAAAGATTGTTTTTAGAGTTGCCGGATTTAGCAGAAAGACCTGTGCACCCTTATTCTGGAAAGGAGAGATTAGTCCTCTTAAGTGCCACCTCCTCTCCACTGTATGGTGACAGAAATCAGGTCTCACAAAGAACTGATGGACTTTCCCTTGTCGTTTTTTATTGGATCGCGCAAGATCATACAGAGCGTCTCGTGCTAAAAAGTTATTCAGATTAATCAGAATAGCTCTGGGAAACCTTTTTGTTGCCGAAGAACCTTTTTTCCTCTCAGAGATCTTAAAAGGGAATCTATGAACTCTCTGTAGCTCTGTAGTCCAGTCCCACATTGTTAACTCAGGGAATGCTTCCTGGGAGAGATCCAGAACAAATTAGCGAATATCCGATCCCTCTGCCCCCTCCGGTATCCCTAGTATTCTGAGATCATTTCTCCGGAGTCTATTTTACAAATCCGCAATCTTTATCTGCATATCCTCATGATCCGCGGAGATCATATGTATATCTTTTTTCTGTGTCGTTAGTTAGTCTTCTAATGTTGAGATTCTTTCTTCTGCCACATTTATCCTCTCTGAAAATTCACTACAGGTCTTAGCGACTCTTCTGACGTTTGCAGCAGGCAGCTTGTGTTTTCTGACTTTCGGAGCGGGTCTCTGCTCTATGCTCTACTATAAGTTTGTAGATTGCATTTAGTGCATTTAGTGATATCTCATTAGAGTTGTTAAGGACTACTGATACGATTTGCGTAGTCTCTTGTATTACTCCCTCTCCACCTTCTGCGGTTTCATGATTAATTTCAGAGTGAAACTTCTGGAGAGAGGGATATTTCCCAAGTTAGACTTTTACCTCCTTGTATGATGTCTACATTCTGAGTCTCTTGAGCCTCTTTGGCCATCATCTCCTTGTATACCATGGTAGCATTAGGAGTGCTTTCTTCCGATGTCGAGTCCAAAACTGAATCATTTTGGTCGGCTACTAAGCTATTTGTAGATCCATCCAATGACTCCACCTTATTCGATTCATCAAATTCATCCTCTGAGGTATCTGTGTGGTCCGAGAATGAAAGGAAGGGTTCACCTGAATCACTCTCATAAGTTATTCGTATGTCTTTTTCAACTGCTGACTCAGTATTAACTTGAACAATGTGGGGGGGAGGTCAGATTTGCAGCGAGCCTCTAGTTCATTGTGGTCCAGGTTTCTAGTATCTCTAATCCAGCGTTTGGGAATCACTGGTTGAGAGGCCCTAATCTTATGGGTGCCCTGTAACCGGAATGCGATGGCATGGTGGTCAGACCTGTCGCATGGGTCAATGGAGATAAGCTTGACTGTTGATTCCTTGGAAATGATCCAGTCAAGGGTGGCCCCTTTTGAATGTGTTGGGAGAGAGAGCAGGCTTGGGTCAGGGCTTGATCGGACAGGAGGTCTTTGATGGCGTTGACATGAGGGTCCTTGCGGTCAATCCAATGCAGGTTGAAATCGCCCAGTAGGATATCTTTGGTATTGGAGGAGAACTTAGCAATAATAAGTTCCATGAGGTGGTCAGTGAAGGAGTCGTTCATGCCAGGGGGATGATAGATGATGTGTAGGTTGCACTAGAGGGTGGAGTTGTTGCAAATGGAGAGTGCAAGGTATTCACAATGGTCAGAGGAATCAGCCAGATGTTCAGAGACGCTGAGGTTAGAATGGTAGATGCAGGCAATGCACCCTCCTTTATTGCTAGATTGTCTGTCCAGCCTGGCGATGTTGTAGCCTGGAGGGACTAAGAGGTCCAGGCAAGGAGATGAGGAATCGTTGAGCCATGATTCTGTTAGAATAGCTAGGTCGAAGTTTTTGTTTAGGATGAGTGCTGGAATGTCAACGGCGTGCTTAAACGCCGATCGGCAGTTAATTAAGAGGCCAGACAAAGAGGACTCTGCAGGGGTGTCGGGAGTCAGGGCGGATAAGTGAACAGGCGCAAGGTTACTTTTGACCACATTTCTGTTGCGGAAATTAGACCATCTGTTGGTGTTGATAGAGACTGTGCGGATGGCATGTTCGGCACTCATGCCTAGCGGGCAAATGGTGGTTGGGTCTGGGTTGTAGTCTCTAAGGATGGCAAGGATTTCCTCTTCCGTAAGGTCAAGTGGACTAGCAGTGTGCTTGTAGTTGTAGTCTCTAAGGTTGTAGTCTCTAAGGATGGCAAGGATTTCCTCTTCAGTAAGATCAAGTGGACTAGGGGTGTGCTTGCACGGGCGAAGGTGTCTCAAGGGTAGTGGTAGAGGGTTATAAACAATATGCAATGGAGGGAGGGTTCAAGGGGCAGTTTAACGACCTGTGCACAGTTATTATCCCCCTGGTAAGCTTATTAGAAAACAATGGATAACTGTGGGTCTAGCAACAAAAATAAAACTATGAGTGTGAAGGCTGGCTATGTGTCTGCTTCAGAATTTAATTGGAAGACAAACTATTGGACATATACCCATAGTGAAAAAATGTCCATCAGTTACTCATTCTGTGTCACCCAGTACATCATATGGTCTACTTCACAGTAGGTAGTCCATTTTTTTGTCTCCATAGGTAGAGGCGATAGTCATTAAAGATAGAAGTCTGGTAGGTGTTATTTACTAGTAACTAAAAGCAGTGCATAAGTGATTAGTGAAAAAAGGTGAAAGTGTTCATAATAAAATTGGATAATGCATACAATTTAATTTTATTCTGGAGTCATGCACACCCAAAACTAAAAACAATAGAGTGCAAAAAAGTCAGATGGTTCAAACAAATAACTTCTGACTGGGTAATCTGGTCGACATGTTTCTGCGGACTTTTAAAGGTCAAAACTTGTACCTACCGCTTCCTCATGACCCATTAACTTGATTGCTACTGCTTGTGTTTGAAAAAATTACAAAAAGGTTGATTACAAGAAAGACAGACGTGAACAATAATGCTAAATGTCACCTGTTCACATTCAGTTTTCCTCCTTCTTATTTTATGAGGGGAAAATGCCTCGCCTCACCTGGCAAACAGCTCAGGAATCTGAAGCACCGCTCTCTCCGTCGGTGAGAGCGGTGCTTCAGATTCCTGAGCTGTTTGCCAGGTGAGGCGAGGCATTTTCCCCTCATAAAATAAGAAGGAGGAAAACTGAATGAAAGGGTCTGGAGTGAGGTCTATTGACAGGGCTAGGAGATGAGTTAGCGATGTTGGGAGGGGCGGTAGTAGAGACTCTTAGAAAGGTGGTTTGTGGGCTAGTTGGGCAGGTTCGATCTATGTCGCAGGTGGGTGGAGGTGTATCAGGCCCGCAGTTGGAGTGGGGAGCTGAAGGGGAGGAGATCAGAGGTGCAGGGATGATGGTTGTTGATGGTCGCCCAGCAGGTAGGATGGATGTTGATGGGCTCCCTGGTCCGTTCGGGCAAGCAAGTAGGTGGGCCAGGACCGGGAGCGATCAGATGGTCAGAAAGGAAAGGTTTGTATGGGGATAACTACCAAAAGGTAATCCCCAAACCGGGAGCTCCTTGATAAGGCTCCTACACGGCTGCCATCAATTTATTGTGTGAAATGCAGAGTTACCTATAAAAGGGAACTATTCAAAGCAAAGAGAGAGTTGGAAAGCAAGCTGTGGGAGAATATGCACACATCTATGTTAACAAAGAATACTAGATCTTTTGGGAAAATCACCTATGATAGTGCCAAAAGGCCCATAGGAATGAATGGGAAGGTATTCCTTATTACCGAATTGGTATTACCGAATCGGTAATAAGGAATGTTACTGAATCGGTACATTTTAAAGATTTTTTACCTACATCATATTTACTGATTCCTAAATACCGAATCGGTAAAATTGGGTATTTAGGAATCGGTAAGATGAGATTACCTACATCAGGCCCCAAGTGCCTTCAAGTAAATGGCTAGGTGTTTGTTTTATATCTGAAAAGGTATGATGTTCTCCATTCCTTTATTCGCAACTCACAGTTGAAACTTGTGTTGCTTAATAAGATTTTTCTATAAAATTATAACTTTTACATTTTATCTCAAAATGTTAGAGTACTTTTTAATAGTTTTACTGTGCTGAATTTTTGTCTCATTTATTTAGAAGCGTGTGGTTGTTTACAATGCCACAAATGACAGATAGGGTCAGCAAACCACATTTCACACTAATAGCCTTTTAAAACGTTGTACACTTTTGTGTTTTTCTCTCTCTTCGTACTTGATGGTAGCATGTCATTGTGCCTGGATTTACAAAACTTGTTTAGAATCACTGACAAAAGGATAGAAGATATGTCTGAATACACTTTAGGATTGTTTTGGGAGAAACGTGATTGTGATGCCTATGTGCATGTAAGTGAGTGTATTTATTGTGTCTTTGTAATATGTATGTTGCTGGTATGATTCTAGAGATCAAAATAAAGCTTTTCAATCAATCAATAAAATGGCATGGGCTACCTCTGTGTTCTAAATCTCCTACAATTAGAATCATTGCATTCCTAAGTTGTTTATAATATTGTTGTATATGAATTTAGGAGCCTAGTGTAATTTTCCCGATTCATGCCCATATATAGGTATAAATCACCCTATCCTTATATAGGCATAGAAATCATAGTCATATTTAGACTTAGCCTTTGCAGTCCAAATACGGCATGGCTACTTCCACTAGTTCTGAAAATCCACAATGATTTCTTGGAGATACGCTGTTTTTTCTCTTGCCGAGAAATCCAACTCCAGTGTTTCCAAGCTAGCCTTGCGGGTTGTTGGGAAATCGAGTCCTGAGAAAGAGATACCAGACCTCCTTCATTCTAAAACCAAGGTATGGAGCTGATTAGAGCCGTAGAGAATTCTTGGATTAGATTCTTGGCAAAAGAATACTGAAATTAGGCTACACCTCACTTATGTCTTCCCTTGTACTAGCCCTAGGTTAGGTACACCGGGGTAGGCATATTTTAGAAGCACCAGTTGAGTACTTTTTAGTCTTTATTTATTAATGTATGTATTCTATGTGTTTTATGGCTTAGAAACCATATCATGCTTTTACAGTATTATTTTATAATACTCTTCGTACTGTACGCATTGTACTTTGCAACCAGTATTACGATTGTAGCAGTTAATTTCCTCTGCATGAGAAAGAAGACTGTTCAATAAATACCTTTTTATTAAAAACGCCTGTCTCTCTATTTCTCTGCACCTCTGGTGAAACGAAGCATGCACGATTAACTGAGTAAAATAACTATCTATTGTTTCCTCGACTCTAGAGATATATTTCTAATTCTTGGGAAACAAAGTTGTCATGTTTATGTGGTTGTCAGAAACGAATCCCTTCTTGTGTATTCGAGAAAGTTTCTAGTGACCTCTGAGCTATCTGGCACACACAACTAACAGCCTGATTCATCAGGCCGAAATCGGCTCGCAAAGGGCCAGATTCTGAGAATCTGGCCCTTTGCGAGCGCTATTTTTGCATTTGGGATTCTTCATCCCAAATGCAAAAATCGGTAATAGCGATTTCGCTATTTTGCGAGGATTCACATTTAAGGAATCTCTATTTGAGAGTCCTTAAATGCAATTCATCATCCATTTAAAAATTGCGAATTCGCAATTTCGGCCCGCTATTTACCGCGAGGTCAAACCTCGTGGAAAATAGCGAAAATTTGGAAAAATGCTTTTAAAAGCATTTTTCTAAGTTGCATGTTGCACACACACATGTCCTTTGGACATGTGTGTGCGCAACATCTGTTTCAATTTGCATTTAAGGGGTGCTACAGGGTGTCCCTTGGACACCCCTGGCACCCTTTAAATCGCTATCTTATTTGCGAGTAGCAAATTGCTAATCGCAAATAAGGAATAACTCCCCATGCATTCCTATGGGCCTTGGCCCATAGGAATGCATGGGGAGTTATTCCCTATTTGCGATTAGCAATTTGCTACTCGCAAATAAGGATTGTGTAGGAATCGCTATTTATTTAGCAATTCCTACATGAATCCCGTTTTGCAAGTCCTTAATAGCGATTCCTTATGAATCGCTATTAGGGGCTCGCAAAACGGGAGATTGATGAATCAGGCTGTAAGTCTAGTATATTCGATAGAGACCTAGTCGACATAAGTACTACGTCAAATCTATAGGATATATTATGACAATGCGCAGAGCCTATTGGGAATTTAGGAACTACACTACAATATCTTATATGTACCATAAGAGCCAAAAACAGATAACATCAATTTGTACTTCCAGAATAATTAGGATTGCTCTATCACCTTTTCTTAAAGCACAAACATGGGAATGGATCTTGGTAAGTCTCGAAAGGTGTTGGACCTGCAATCATGAAAATGTATAGACGCACCCTATTCGCCTTCTTATTGCCAACATTTTTTTAAATGCAAAAATGTTTCTTTGCATTACAGCAAAGCAATTGTAGTTATGTTCACATTTTAATTATCAGAAATTGAAAAGCACGCAGGAGAGAAATGTCACTTTTCACTTTCAATGATTAAGATCAGAGAACACTTATATGGTGATAAATATTCATGAGCAACCTTGTACATAAATAAAGTTTACAGTGCTTGTGCGCAAAGAAAGAAGAAGAAGCGGATTTTTTAGATTAAAAATTCATTATATTATAACGATTCTAGTTCTTTCATGGATTAAATTGTATCAACAGTTCACCTAGTTAGGAGGGATGCTTATAGCTCATGTTTGTCAATGGACAAATGGATAAAGTCATGCTTATTCAGAGGGCTATGTGAAACGTCCGGCATTTTGTTCTTTTGACATTTCCTATTTCTTAAGTTACTTTTTAACAAATTTTACATATGATCATTCCTGTTCAGGTATTGACACGTTTTGACCCATACATGTTTTTAGTGGTCTCCTCGGGATTGGACAGTGGTGCAACAATACTCTTGTTGAAAGCAATTGAAGTTGAAGTTAACGCAGTTGTGGCTTAGATTTCCGATAAAGGATATGTATTCATTAAGGTGTTCTTATGGCACACTCTCATTTCATTTTGGATAGTCACGGTCTTTGCACATCCAGTTTCAGCTCTGTGGCTGGCTGTAATGTGGTTACATTGATCAAAGAGCGAGTGGAGAAATCAAAGGAAATTCAGTGGCTATCTTTTATCAAGACAACCGCTATGGAATTGGGTCGCCCTGAGATTTTTATTAACCAAGATGGGTTGGTAAAGGGTGACATCAATTGAGTTAAGTCCAATTTTAAGAAACTCAGAAACCAGGAGCGGGAATATGTGCAATTAAATAAACCTACCGTTAGGGCCCATTTCCTACTAATTGTGTCTCTATCTATTCAACCATATCTCAGTATCATAACGATCCCTTTCCATCGCTGGTTGATAACAAAATTCCGCTTTAATCAAATCCATTTTTTCCTCTCTGATCCTATGGGTTGGCGCAGGCCAGAGGAAGCAGTACCATGCAAATGTGATGGCCATTCACCCCAAGATATAATGATCTTTTTATTTTTCCGCTCTTTTTATAGTTGTGGCAGGTTAAAGTTTATTCTCCCACTTTTAAAAGATAAGGGTTACTTACAAATTAAGCCAGCACTGCTCCATTTACAACTAATGGAATCCCCAGTGATTATGTTTGGTGTTGCTAATTTTTTAGTAGCATCCATTAGAAGCAGGAAGACTAGACTGGCGAAAATGTGAGATCGATGCCTTAAGTATGTGTTTTTAAGAAATAATTATGAATTGACGTTCTTCATGTAAATATGTTTTAACATGTTTTTAGTGTATTGATGTAACTTTGGCATTATCAATTTGTATAGTATACTTTTATGATTTTTCTTAATCGAATAAAGTGTGTTTGACTAGACTTGATCAAAGAGCGAGCTAAAATACCCAGTGTTGAGGAACCAAACTTCCACAAGGGTTGTGTGCCTGCATCCTGTCTGAGGGATATGGGATTTCACAGAGAGTCAGGATGATTAAAAATAAAAAGGTGAAGGGACTCATAATCCAAGTCTGCTTGAATACCATTACATCATAGAGCCTAATAAATACATATATCTATAAGACAAATTTAAAAGCAAGTTTCTGAATACATTTCTGTTAGAAATTGGGTCTCTAGTTGGCAGAGGTATGCATCCTGCCCAAGTAGGGACCAACGTTTTAGTCAGGGTAAGGTAGATATACATTAAAAGATAACCTCTGCTCACCCTCTGGTAGCTTGGCACTGAGCAGTCAAGCTTACCTAAAGAAGCAACGAGTAAAGTATCTTTTGTACAACACACACACACACACACACAGTTTTGAACATAGTGGTCCCTTAACAAGGACAATGGATTTTCTAAAAAATTAATATGGAACCAGAATCAGAACTATATTTGAAGCTATCCAGCTGAACAGTTTATATTTTAATTCTAAGAATATAACATTGAAACAATGAAGTGGGACACAAGCCATCGTCCTACTGGGTGAACATATAGAAAAGACAAAAAACAAACAGGAAAGCTCAGGCAGACCGGTTTGCAAGTTATACATTTGAGTAGGTGCAACCAGAAATACAGTGAGACCCCATTACACATAAATATTATGCATTGGTAAAGTGTTTACAGAGTACATATGGTCGACGACGTTTCGATCCCGATTGTACATTATTTCGATCATCATCAGGACATTATGTTTACATGCCTGAGTAAAGGATGCCGGAAAAGGGAAAAATGACAGAAACTAGAAGGATTTTAGGGAAAGCAGTTAAGGATGAACTTTAAAAGCAATAGGACAAGGTCATGCCGATGAGTGAAAGAAAGGGTTTTTTTCATTCAGCTTGTGTCGTCATAATGTGCAGTCGATCACATATGCCGTGCTTCCAAGTGCTTCGGATGCAAGAAGAGAGTGCTTAGCAACCATGGAGGAAGTGCATGCACAAATTATGCATGTGTCAGAATGGCGGATATGCTTGTGGTCATGCTAAATACAGTGGTAATAAGGGCTATCGTCTATTAGGTCATATAAGCCATGCAGGAAGATGGTGGTATGCGCCCTGCATGGTTTATGGTCTCAAGTACCGGTATGTAAATTAACTGGAAGTGTTGTGTACAACATCCGCCGTAACACTGCTGTGAAGCTTCAGGCTAGTCTATGGACCTAAAACAAGAAGTAGGTGTAAGTGTTAGGTGCCTTATGAGTGGCCATAATCCAACCGGAGTGAGATCAAGTGGTGTGCCGTTTGCTAGAATGGTGTGTACTGCATCCACGGTTAAACTGCCATGCAGCTTCAGGGTGGTCTGTGGACCTAAAGTAAGGGGGTTTATTTAGTGGCTCGAAGCCCTACAAGTGGCCGTGTACGGAGCCGTAGTAAGACTGGGCAATGTACCTTAATTAGGTAGGCAAGAACCACATTCTCAGTAGGTACGTTCAATGCAACCTATGTGCATAACCTGTAAGTAGTTAGGCAGAGGTACGTGTGGTGAGAAAAGAGGAAATCAGGACCGTAAGGGTTGAGATGAGGTGAACATACCTTCGCCTAAGAAGGGTAAGGCCAAAATCTAGTTGAATCGGTGGCAGAATTCTTTACAGGTCCAGTAGTATACTGTTTGGTCAGCACCCCAGAACTTATATCCAAATGTGCCTTTTAAGTGGGGGTGACTTCAAAGCAAGCCCTAAAAGCGCACAGGTCCTCTTTCATCCCAGTCCTGTCTACCACCATCTCTGGGGGTAATTAGCCCTTTGTGTGGGACACAGGACATTGCCTATTCAGGTGTAAGTGTGAGATCCCCTTCCCTCTTCCTGCCCAGTAAGAGTTATCATAATGTAGATAAATGCAGAAGAGTTATCTGTTACATCCACCCTTCCTGTGTTTGTGGCTGTCTAGAGGGAATGCACAATGTGTAGTGTTCACTCTGCCCAGGTATGTATTATAGACAGGTTGGCAGGCACCCAGACAGTAAGAGCAGATAAATGTCTACTTTCTAAAAGTGGCATTTCTAAAATAGTAATATTAAATAGAACTTTACAGCTAAAATGAATTTATCAATACCATTCCCAAGATATTAAACTCGATGTTGCAACTCCTTTCTAATTAGAAATAACAGCTTAAAACAGTTTAAGGAATTCCCAATTATAGCCTGCGAGAGAAGTAGTGAAAAACAAATGTAGATGTCCGTCACTATCAGGACAATACATAAAAAGTACTTGTCCTACATTTAGTTGCAGAGCACCCTGGCCTTAGGGCTATGTAGGGCCACCTTAGGGTTGAACTATGTATAATAAAAGGGAGGTTTAATGCTTGTCAAGTGGTTTTAACTAACAAGTCAGAGTGGCAGTAAACTGCACACAGAGGGCCTGTAATAGCAGACCAGAGACAGATTTGAAAGGCTACTTGTGTAGCTGGTACAACTAGTGCTGGAGATCCACTAGCAGCATTTAGATTACAGGCCCTGGGTACATGGTACACAATTGTACAAGGGACTTAGAAGTAAACTAAGTATGTCAATCATGTATACACTAATGGTACACTCTTTAGGGACAAATAACATGTATGTTAAAATAAGTAATTTACTGTTTTTAAACGTATCTTCCAATAACTGCAATTGTCCCGTCATAGGCCTACAACAGCTACCTGCATAGGATGAAAAATGGGTTAAAACATACATAACATTGATTTTTCCACTAACTACCTTACAACTACCTTCCTCCTCTTTCCTTACAAAAAGTGTGGCCACCTACAACTCTAAATTTAGGGTATTGAAAGTTACTACCCAACCACAGCTCTTCCTTGCATCTGACCTGACCCGCAACGCTCCACCGACTGTACAAACAGGGCCTCATTACGATGTTGGGCGGAAACTTTCTACCCAACACCGACTCAGAATAAGGACTGACAACTTGCTGTCGGCAGTTGAGCCCGCCCAATTACAATGTGACTGAACACTGTTCGGTCGGAGTCCCATTCTTTCCTATGGGAGCTTGTGTTCTGCCCGACCACTGGCTGTAACACAGGCTCCTATGAGGAAATGGGGGGGTGTAACCCCATTGTGACTGCCACACGGTGCAGAGTTTTATAGGAGGGTCCCTTAGATACCCCCTCGGCCGGCAACCAGAGGCCGCAGGATGAAGGGGGCCCTGCTAGGGGCCCCCAAAGACACTTTCCGACAGCCTTTTCGTGTCAGACAGGCCGACTCACAAAGGCTGTTGGAAATTGACATTGTAATTGTGAAATCGGAAATGTCCATAGAGGTGCACAATTTGGTTCCGACTGACACGGATATTCCGAGAGTCACTCAGAACCAATTCGGAATGATCGCATAGATTACTTTCCGACTGTGAACATAATAATGGGTCCGTCGGAATGCAAAATGACCGAGTCAGTCAGAAGAGTTCTGACACAGTCTAGGAGATTCTGACTGGTGGGAGAAGTCTTTGCACCGGACATCCTAATGAGGGCCTCCATTGCGTACTTCAAGGCTAAAAGGAAAAAGCTAAAAGGACAATTATTACCATTTAATACAATGGAAAAGCATGTAAAAATATATTTTTTATGTTTAAAAAAATATTTACATAATGCACAATTACATAAACATGTGTAAATATTTGTACATTTACATCTTTATTAAAAAAAATAATTACTGATTTTTTGAAAGTGTAGTTCATATTTATTTCTATTTATCATATCATTTTTGTTTTTCATTATTAATCAAATATATGTAATACTTTAAAAACAATTAGTTGTGTTATGCTTCATTTATTATTTTTACATTTTCTACACATTATTCTATGGGTATATTTTTTAATTGTTATAATATTTCAAATGAAACAACAATTAGGGGCTTATTACGATGTTGGTGGGAGTTGCCTCGGACCGTCTCGGAACCAACCGACCTCCAATTGGCAGTTCCGACCGACTGATTATGATACGACCGAACACATTTCAGTCGGATACTCTCATTCCAATATGTTACGGCCATATCCCGGCAGTAATACAGGCTACCATATAGAAATGGATATGTGTGTAAAACCCTTCACACTGTGGCAGGCACCCCATGGTGCCTTCTACACTGTGCAGGGATTTACAGGGGGGTACTCTAGGTACCCCCTCAGCCACCATCCGTAGGCCGCAGTGGCACCAAAGTTGCTTTCCGAAAGCCTTTCGCGAAGGGCGGCACGGAAAAGCTGTGGGAAACCAACATCATATTCCAGATGGCAGTAAAACCATCCATAGGGGATTATGGTGCAGTTCTGACCAGCTGAAATACTCTGAGAGCCAGTTGGAACTGCGTCGGAATGACCGGCTGGTACATGATCCGACCGCCGACATCATAATTCGGTGGTCAGACTGAAAACTGACCCTGTCGGTCAGAAAGACTCTAACTATGGTCCGAAAGTTTCTGCAAGTGTCGGAGGCTTTCCAACTGACATCACAATCCCCCCAAAAATCTTTATAAATTAATACTCAGGTATTACAATTAACACCAGAGTATTATACACTTCCCCACCCATAACTGCTAAATCCCTCACATTCCGTGCCTAAAGGGTTATGTTTAAGCATGGGCGGATCTAGCGGATCTCGCGTACGCGAATTTGCAAATTTACTGATTCGCAATACGCAAAATCCGCGAACTCTCGCGGATTAGCGGATTTTTAAGTTTTTTGTGTTGGTGAGCGTTCGCGAGGATTTGTGGATCATTTCGCAATTGCGAACTTACTTTTCGGATCGCAACGGCCGCGACTATGTTGTTTCTACGTCTGGTTTATCATCACAGGTTCACAGCACCCTCTGTTTCACCACTGCCACCCTCTGGTACACCCATGCCACCCTCTGGTATATCCTCACTGCCACCCATTAGGTTTGTTTATCACTGTAGATTATGGGGGTGAAAAAAAGCAAGCACACCTGCCCTGCTTCAACTGCCATGAATTAATTTGGGGTTGATTAATGTGTCACTTATTTGTAAACTTCCAGTCTGGCTGGCACCTGCTCCCTTCCTTATCTGTAATTTGCTTTCTGTTGCAGTGAAAGCAAGCACACCTGCCCTTCTTCAACTGCCATGAATTAATTAGGGGGTGATTAATGTGTCAGTAATTTTGAAACTTCCAGTCTGGCTGGCACCTGCTTCCTTCCTTATCTGTAATTTGCTTTCTGTTGCAGTGCAATTTTTTTTCACAGGACCTTTATGGTCTACTTGTAGCTATTCTATGAGCCTGCTATTTGGGTCATAGCAGGGGCATGGAATAGTTGCAAATAGGCAACTGAACTCTGGAGGGGCCCCTCAGGAAGCACTAGAGTGAATGGTTACTAATGTTAAGTTTGAACTTTTGCACCTGCTGATTGCTTTCAGTTTAGCAAAAATCGTTTTTCTGCAATTTCGCGCGATTTGCGGGGCGCGAATCCGTGTGAGATCGATTTCGGAAGCCGCGAATGCGTGCGAATACACAAATTTTTTGTTGCGGCGTGTATGTTCGCGTGATTTTTTGCGTGTTCGCAAGGCGCTTGTAGCTATACGTTTGTGAAGTTACCCTAGCGGTCGTACACGGGCGCGGCCATCTTGTTTGCGTGACGTAATTCCGTTTCCGGCCGCTATGTGTAATCTCGCAAAGTGTGCTGCTCGCTAGTACAATTTCGCGTGTGATCGCGAGGAAAATCTCGCGCGAACTTACCCACGCGGTCGTGAATGGGCGCGGCCATCTTGTTTCTCATTCATTGCTATGGTTCTGGGCATGCTTTCTGTATCCTCTCTGAATCTCTGCGATCCTTTGCTTGTTTGAAGTTTATTTGATCTATTTTACTTATTATCTATCCCTCTATTTTTCTAGCTCTATATTTTTGTGTTTTCTGCTACTTTTTGTTAATTTTAAACTACTTTTTTAAACTCTTTTCTTTTCTTCTTCCCTATTCTATTTCTTCTTTATTATTTAGCTCATTTCTGCCCAGACCATGGTAAAGGGAGCCGGGAAGCACCCTAAAAAGGGGAAGGGTCCCGCACCCCGTGCCCGGCTCCCGTGCGGGCGTTTGAGGGGGGAGCTAGTGATGCCATGGGAGATCTTTAGCGCGGAGGAGGTGGCCGCACTATTCTTCCACGTCCAGCGCCGCCTCCCCAAGCCCATCCTGGGAGGCGGCAAGATCGCAACCGGCTATGGCATCCGGGAGCGCCGGAAGCGGTGGGAGAAGGTGTGCCGGGCCATGTTTAAGCTCTCTGGGGTCCGGCGCACCTATAACCAGGCCACCCACCGCTGGACGGATGTCATGGACCGGGAACGGGACTTGCTGGACGCGCTCGGCGTAGAGGTCCCCGGGCTTGGTGAGTAGTAGTAGCTATTTCTAGCTATTTCATCACTAATCTGTTTTATCCGGCTCTGTTATTTGCAAATCTTTGTTCTTTACCAAGAGCAATAATGCTGCCGATTACATTGTAGGTAAATTATATTTCAAAATCTTCTATGCATTTCAGGTGCACTGCTCTCCTTCTCAGTAGCCTTGCTTGCTACTATGCTTATTTGTTTTGTATTTTGTGTTCATTTCATTGGCCTGAGAAATTATGTATGAGTGTAGTGTAAAGAACTGCGTAATGCTAGACACTAAGGGTCATATTTTCAATTACCGGCACATCCCTGCAAAGTAGCAGGGATGCGGCAGTAATTGTGCGCCATGCCACCACCACCCATTGGCCCAAAACGTCACAGAAGCCTTACGCATCTGTGCCGTAAAGGCGGCGCATTGCTGGAGTTGTGTGCCAACGATGGCGCAGCTCCAGCAATGCTCTGGGGTGCCCTATCTCCCCAATGCTGCATCAAGCCGTACGTCGGCTTCAAGCAGGCGCAGGGTTTGAGTCACGCATCATTGTCCTAAAAGTGACTGATTGACATCTTGTAGATTTCCCTCAGCCACTTTTAGGATTCGTTCCCACGCAGGAACGCCCTCCCTTGCGCCGGACCACCCCCCTGATGGCGCAGGGCTTTACAACGTGATGCATCTCCCATATGCGTTTTTTTTTATATATACGCCGCACCATGGCGACTCTTTTGTTCTGCCGCTGCGTCACAAAAGTCACGCAACAATGGAGGAAAATGAGCCGCAAGGGACTTCTAAATCAGCCCCAACAGACTGAAGTCCAGTCCTTCCTTTAGACACATGGCTATAAGAAGAAATAGTGGTGGTGGTCGGTGGATTGATAGTTTGAGTATTCACTGATCTGCAAGCAGGATGGACTTTGTCTGTCACTTCGCGTGCTGCGGACTGCTGCCTGCCAGGCCTAGGCAAACCTTTTTAGTAGTCTGTTTAGTGAGTTACATAGGAACTTTCAAAGTCAACGGTCCGCAAATCAGGCAATACGAATAACGTAGTATACCACATGAGATAGGTCAATATATCCCGTGGAATAGTTGTCTATCTATTTGCTATTTCTCCAAAATATTTTGTTATTGTTCTTTTGAAATGTTTGATTTGGTTGACAAATCTCATCCATGTTTTCTGGTCTTTCTTTCTTTCATGTTGTACATCAGCTCCCCCCAAGGGCAAGAGGACACAGGAGGAGGAGGAGGAGGGTGCTGTTCAGGAGGATGCAGGCCAGGATCGGGCAGGCGAGGGCTCCTTTGCTGGCCCCAGTAAGTTTTAATTTTAATATAGAGTACCTATTTTTTCCTAGCGTTCCTCATTCGATTTTTTCTAAATCGTCTTTGATCTTCTTGTAGACTGGATCTAAATTCTTATCCTGCCTCGACTATGACTCCCTGTGGTATTACTAGATTATTCTTATTAGTCTGTCTGTGTAGCTAACTAAGATTGCACATTTGGCAATTCCATTGGACTCCCATTCTAGTCAGCAATAGCTCTATGCACTGAGTGCAGTCCTCTGGGATTGTCCATAATGTCTTTTCAAGTCTTCTAAATGTTTATGCTTTGACAATTGCCAACAATAAAAAGGTGAATGACCACCAAGAAAGAATAAGATACTACTTTACTTTTGGTTTGGATAGGAGGACAATCCATTCTACTACTGTTGCAGGGACAAATCTGCACAAACCGAACTATGAACACTAAATAGTGCATTGTTTATCAATTATAATAGGCGCAGGTAGACTTTCTTTCCACATACCTCAGTGATATCAGACTTTGAAGAACCCCCAATCTCCTTAATGACTAGATAGTGTGGCAGAGTCATTTAGCTCCCAAAGTCACCGATGATTGATCCCCAATGATCATTAGATTATCCAACGCAGGACAAAAGTACGGAGTCAGAGTCAAGAAGTGCCAGAGGCACTCATGCTTGCAAAAATTCCAAAACCTTTAGCTCATCCACTCTAGTCTGGAGGACCAAAAACCACAGAGTCTATTAAAGTTTAAAAGCTTTATTAAAAGTAAACACATTTATTAAAATCAAATTTGTCATAAAAGTAAACGTTTAACTGAAAATGGAAAAGTGCTTAGTGCTAACGATTAATTGGACACATTTCTTTTGGAAAAAGGGACATTTTTACTTTAGAGTAGACAGTTACAAATTATTACATTGTATTTCGTTTTTTTAACATTTGTTTATTCCTCCTAGACCAAATATTATATAGTAGTGAGTGGTGTATTCTAACATTCTTAAATGTACTTTGTAGGTGGAACATCTGGTGGTGGGGCCACCGCGGAGGTGGTGGTGTTGGGCGAGGACTCTGGGGAGGAGGCGGTGCAAGTGCCGGACGTTCCTGTGAGGGTTCGCACGGTGGTGGCGGGAAGAGGTAAGCTATATATTCCTTACTTATTGAGATTGAAGACTGCATAGTGTGCTTTCTGCACGGGTGTATTATAAATCAACCAGGTAGTAGCCTCCTCTAAATGTACTTCGACTTAGCTGTGAAGTTTTTGGTGAGAAGAATCCCAATAAGATCTTAGATGAACTTGATGGATGGGATGAACGAAAAGCGAAAGAAGGGTGTAAGTAAGTGTGGAAGGACGAGAAATTTTATGATGGATGGCAAAGAAGAATGATATGTGTTTGCTTGGCCCCCGAGGTGGCTGGGAAGGAAAGAATATGGTATGGTGCATGGCTGGGTCAATGATGAAGCAAGGATGGGTGGAAGGACAACAGCCTGGGTGGGTGAAACAGAAACTGTATGTGTGCATATACTTTGAATGGATGGATGCCTGGAGCATGGTATTATCTGACTCTTAGATAGCACATGTGTATCTAGAGAGAGTAGATGGTCACTGGATGAACTAAGTGTTACCTTGAAGAGCATGTAACACCGCACCCGCACATCCGTTCCAGTGTAGGGAAGGCAAGGAAAATAAATTGTAAATTTGTCCAATACTACCATGAATAGTAGCAGTAGTTTGTATTGCAACTGCAAGCACAGCATATATCCGGTTATTACGGTGGACACTCCGTACCTCTCTTAATAACTTTAGTTTAGTAGTAGTACGTCATTCATTTGTGGGTATATCACTGTTCACTCAATAATAAGCAAAGCACCTAAAGTCATCCCATATGTCATCAAATACATCCCATGTGAAGTGATAGATAATCAAATTATTTAGCTTCTTCATTTTCCTTTTCTAGTACTCATTTGCACTGTAGGGTGAAAGGTAAATTAATTAAGCAGTAGCCCTTGTAACAGAGTATTCTCAGTGCCACCCGTAATAGAAAAGTAATAGCTTCACCACCTGCATGTACTGGACCGGTACAGTAACGCAAGTCTGTCTCACTCATCATGGTGTGCGTCTGTTTTTCTCGGGTGCAAGTTCACTGCGCTGGCATTCTGCCGGCTTGCATAAGATAACGTACCAATTTTCCTAAACAAGAGAGAAGAAGAAGAATAAGACTGGTGTACTGTCATAGTCGACTGTAATGGAAGTCCATAGTGGTCGTAGAATTTGTTAATTAAACTCCCACTAATGTTAGAGCAAGGATGCAGAAGTGGGAGGTTAGATAGATACTGTCCTCAATAGTTATGTACTGTGCTTTCAATTTGCTACTTGTACTGTGACACAACTTTCGGCTCAATCACTTTGTGTTATTAATGTTAAGGAGCATTGGTTACAGACTATGTCTTTCTTTCTTCATATAGTTGCTCCTTCCAAATCGACATCACGGAGGGAGCAGGCTCGAATGGCCCGGCAACGGAGGCTGGATGCCACTGTCGCCGAATATCGGCGGCTGGTGGCCCTGGAGGAGGAGGACACGCAGTCAACCGGTGGAACCACAACATCCTCCACTGGGACAGCTGCATCCTCCTCCGTGCCCCCACGGGCTGCCAGCCAGCGCAGTGCTCCAGCGGTACGGAGCCTGGCTAACAAAGCCAACCGCCACCGCCAAGCAGCAAAAAGACCAGCTGCCCCCCACAGGAGTTGCAAGGCACGCCAGCGCCACCTAGGAGTCAGAATGTCCTACCTGGAGCAGGAGGTCCTTAGGTACAAGAACTTGGTGGAGGGCCTCCGCTTCGACCATGCCACCCTCCGCAAGGAGTATGATGCCCTGGCCGCAAAATTCACCAGCACCCTCCAGTAGTGGAGTGTCCCTTGCCCTTTTTTTAGAGACTTTTGGGGGGTGGGATTTGGGAGTTGGGTTCTTTTTGGGACTTTTCAAAGACAATCGTTGGGGTTAGGGAGGGTCTTGAGGGAGATTATTTTGTTAGGGCTACATAAATATACTTTTTTAAACTTTATCTGACCATACCTGTTTTTTTAATGCTTTTTAGTCTGGTGGGTGGGGGTTTAACAGTAAGTTTGTTTTCCTGAAGAGTCCTAGGACTTTAGTAGTACTACCGTCAATCTCTCGTCTAGTCCTAATACTCCATTATACTACCTCCCACCAAACGCTTATCTTACCTGTAATTTGTGTTAGAAATTTGGGCTAGGCCCAGGGCTGGCTCCACGGGAAATGGGGATTAAGGTTGGCAATCCTGGGCGGATGAAATTTCCTCGTTGCGGTGGTACTAGTGGTGTGACACAGTGGCAGTTGCATGCCTATGGGAAAAAAGAAAACGAAACCTGGTTTGTCCTTACTGTAGCATTACAACGGTTACGGTACGATAGAGAATATAGCAGGTGACAGTACACTAGAACAGTGCCACAATGTAGCCTAACAAATGGTAAAGTATTGCAAGTATAACTAGTACTTGCGTTGAATTTATTTGACATTGGCTCCTACTACTACAAGAAATAGTACTGAAGCTGAGTAAGTCTAGAATATATCCTCGTATTCCTTCACCAGCCTGTTGCTATGACCTTATCCTCCCCAGCAAGTGTGTGGAATTATTGATGTCATTTAGTCAGACATCAAGCAAAACCACACATCCCGGGGGAAGAGGGTTAGGGTTTGGAAAATGGATGGGAATGGGGGTTTCTTTTTGGGTAGGTTTTGTTGAGAGAAGAAAAAAAAAGCACAGCATGGACAAACAATAATTGAAGATAAAGAAATCTTTGGGTACAAACTAAAGCTAACCACATGCAGTCACACTCATAGAAGAAAACAATGGATACTGTATCTGTATTCTGTATGTTGTTGGAGTTGTCCTGTTGAATTTGGTAAATAAGTTGCATGCAGCAAACAATTCCTCTTATTAGCGGCACTCCTCCATTCCAGCTGACGCTTCGTCCATCAATGTTGGTGACCAGTGACCACTGACAGAAGACACCCTGTCCACTGCCTGCCTGGCGGATGTTGACTGAAACCCGGCCTGTAATTATTGAACGGAAAACAGGAAGTGCTATTACAATACCACTGATAAATAAATATAAGGTATGTACGCTGTGTGGTGCAAAAAGTCACACTTTGATTTTCCTAATAGACAGTACAATATTTTTGAAATTGCGTAATCTGTCTGAGTCACCTTTTTAAGGATAAATAAGTATGGCCAAATTAATTTAGCGGATCTTTCCCCTCAAGCTAGGTGTACTGTAAACTGTGTTTTAGAACAAAATTAGACCTTCCCAGCAATGCTCCCACCAAGACCCTTACTAAAGCCAGTCGCAAAAATGTAGAAGACCCCCAATCAGATCTAAAAAAACGAGGCCTAGCAGAAAAATGGTGACAAAACGTACTTTGAAAGTAAAAGTAGGCCCAAATACACCCTTACCCACCGTGGATTGTATTCAAACCACTTGCAAGCAAGCAAAAGTATCCATAGCCAGCATTGCTCCAAGAGTGCTCTAAGACCCCAGAACTCAGTTGCAAAAATCTAGAACACCCCGAAACACATGCAATCCTGCTGCTAGGGCTAACCCTAACGAACCCTAAGTTACAAAAAGTGCCAAAAGGCTTTTCCTTATGGATTTTGTCCAAACCACTTCTATCCGGTATTAGACCTTCCCAGGAATGCCCCAAGAGACCCGCCAACCCACCCGCAAAAAAGCACGCGACAACACCCCCAAACAGCCAAAAAGCAAAATCTCATACTTACAATATCTCTCGGCCTTCGGTCCAAACGCGCTGTGCAGCTAGGTCATCATCATAACTCCTGTTTTCCACCACGGATTTCCTGAAAAGCAAATGCAATCAAGATTAGACTGTCGCAGCAGTGCTTCGACAGAGATCCCGCAACCCACCCACAAACACCAGGAAGCCCCCCAAACAGGCCCCCGAAAACGCTACATTGAGCAAGATGTCAGAAGAAATAGCAAAAAAAAAGGCTTTTCCTCATGGATTTTGTCCAAACCACTTCTATCCGGTATTAGACCTTCCCAGGAATGCCGCAAGAGACCCGCCAACCCACCCGCAAAAAAGCACGCGACAACACCCCCAAACAGCCAAAAAGCAAAATCTCATACTTACAATATCTCTCGGCCTTTGGTCCAAACGTGCTGTGCAGCTAGGTCATCATCATAACTCCTGTTTTCCACCACGGATTTCCTGAAAAGCAAATGCAATCAAGATTAGACTGTCGCAGCAGTGCATCGACAGAGACCCCGCAACCCACCCACAAACACCAGGAAGCCCCCCAAACAGGCCCCCGAAAACGCTACATTGAGCAAGATGTCAGAAGAAATAGCAAAAAAAGGCTTTTCCTTATGGATTTTGTCCAAACCACTTCTATCCGGTATTAGACCTTCCCAGGAATGCCCCAAGAGACCCGCCAACCCACCCGCAAAAAAGCACGCGACAACACCCCCAAACAGTGAAAAAGCAAAATCTCATACTTACAATATCTCTCGGCCTTCGGTCCAAACGCGCTGTGAAGCTAGGTCATCATCATAACTCCTGTTTTCCACCACAGATTTCCTGAAAAGCAAATGCAATCAAGATTAGACTGCCGCAGCAGTGCTCCCAGACCCCAAAACTCACCCACAAACACCTGGAACCCCGCCAAAGAGCACCTCAAAGGCAAGCAAGTCAGCAAAAATGGCAAGAAATTTCCGCCTCATATTTGGTCCAAAACACTTTTATCCGTTATTAGAGCTTCACAGCAATGGGCCCAGAGCCGTCAACTCACCCGCAAAGAAGTAGAACACCCCCACAAGTGCTGAGTATTTCTTCATTGGGCGTAATCCAGCCCTCTGCTTTGAGGGAAATAGGAGGAGGAGGATAGAGGAGCATGTTCTTCTGAACTTGTGAACCTGAGGAATGTAGACTGCGGCACCTTCAAATCAATAAGCAAACAAGTGAAGACAGTTCTGCTGATGGGCTTGTTTTTGGGATTAGGTGATTAAAGTTTGAATTAAATTAACTGTGCAAAACAAAGAAAGACAGACACACAGGAATAAAAGTGAATAAGGACGAAAAAGAAAGTTATTGATTCATTGTCTCATTTTCAGGGCTCGGTGTCAGGGAATAAGAAGAAGATTTCGTCATCATACTCTGCGAATTCAGGCAGGATGAGGTCAGCGTCACCGGACAGAGAACAAATCCCCTCATCTACGTTGCCGTCCTCCTCGTCTTCATGCGGCGTGCTTTCTCGTACTTTGTAATCTGGTGGTATGAGGTGCTGATTCATCTTGATCATTGTTAGCCTCTCCACATTTTTGGGCGAGAGGCGGCTCCGTTTGGGAGTTACAATGCCACCAGCAGCACTGAAAAAACGTTCAGAAGACACACTTGCGAGTGGGCAAGACAAATAGTTTATTGCCAGGTTGGAGAGCTGTGGCCACAATTGTTTTTTCCCATGCCAACACTGCAATGGCTCATCATTAAGAAAGACCTCTGTTGAGTCATTCAGATAGTCCTGCACCATCGAGTCAAGGTCCTCAACGGTTCCTCCACTTTGCTTACTTTTTGCTGTGCCTGTCACCTTTTTTCGAGAACCATACCCAAGCAAAGTTAGCCAATCCTCTTCAGCAGCCACTGTTACTCTTGTGTGTGGTGCAGATGATCCGGTTGCCGGTGTCTTTAACGGCTGAGAGGTCACTTGTGCCACAGCCACAGGTGCAGAAGTGGATTCTTTTGACTGGGGATGGCCTGCTGATGCTGATGCTGATGTACTGCCTTCTCCTTCAATATCCTGCCGTTCTTTTTCAAACCTCTTGGCTGACCAGGCTAGCCAACGTTTGTACTTTTTAACATCTTCATCAGCAAAGGGAAAGAATGCTTGGCCTGCCAGCGCCTTTTTGTAGCGTGGATCTAGAATAGTAGCACAAATGTAATGCTGTTCTGAGTTGATCTTTTTAAGACGTTCATCACCACGTAGTCGCTCTAATAATTTCTCCGACAAAAGAAAAGGGTCTTTGTTTTTTTCATCTTTTTCTAACTCAGAAGACACCGCCTTCAGTTGGTGCTCCAGCATGCACAACAATGGGATAGCTTTTCCCAAATTACAGTCCTCCTGGCTGACTGCACGCGTGAAGAACTCAAAAGGACGAAGCATGTCTGTCAGGCTTTTAACTATGTCCCATTGCGCCGCACCCATCCGCAGGTCCTTCTGAGCTGTACCCTCTTTTAAAAAATAGTGATCAAGTACCGTATACTGCTCATACAGACGCTCAAGCATGTAGAAGGTTGAGTTCCAACGTGTTGCCACCTCCTGGATGAGTGCTTTCACTGGCATTCGACGTTCAAGTAGCAGGCTCCTCAGATGCTTCCGGGCCTTAAAAGAATGGCTGAAATGGTTGCACATTTTGCGGCAGGTGGCCATTACCTCGCACGCTGGACTGTCTTTATCACTCAAGAATTTTTGAACTACCAGATTGATACAGTGCGCCAAACACGGCACTCTGAAATAGTCACCCAGCGCCATGGCCTTAACTACATTGGCGCCATTTTCCGTGGAAACATAACCAATCTGGCGTTTTTTTGGGGACAGCCAGTGAAAGACCTTTTTGTTAAACTCGTCCGAAATGTTTTGTGATGTGTGACTTTTCTCCCAGCCAAACTTGGCTAGTGTTGCATGTTTACGAGCAGCTTTAAAAACTTGGTCCGGGTCAATACCTGCGTTTAGCTTTGCTTTAACACCTGAAAAAGAGACCCAGTGTGCAGTGATGCACATGTAATCAGCGCCTGCGCCACTGGTCCACATGTCTGTTGTCAGATGTATTGTGTGAACAGCACTCTACTGCAAAGCTGCCCCAATCACCTCCAGCACATCTTCATGTAGTGCTGGAACCGCAACTCTGGCAAAATAGAACCGGCTAGGAACCTTCCATTTAGGGCAGAGCCTTGCCACTAATTCTAGAAAACCTACCGCTTCTACAAAAGAAAAAGGGAGAAGGTCCACAGCTAGCATTTTAGCCAGCTTAGTGTTATACAGACGCGCCAGTGGGTGGTTGCGTTCATATGGCGCGTCTGAAGAAAACATGGTTCTAATGTTGCCCTGGACCAAGCATTTACGGGATGATAATGACTTCGTTGACCCAATTATGCTCGCTGGTGAACTTTTGCGCGTTGGTGTCTCACTCGCTCCAACACTCTTAGTGTGCCTCACATGGGGTGTGCTGCTGACAGGGGTACTGGGTGTAAGTGAAGTGTTTGACACGTCTTCTTCCTCCTCGTCATCATCAGATGCAACATCAACGTTTTCTTGACTTCCAATTCGGGCTTCCTTGATCGCATTTAGGTGCGCAAACCATAGGACAGTGTGCTGTCTCTCAAGATGACCTCTCTGGCCTCCGGTACCATAGTTGGTACCTGACTTACCACGACTAACTGCAAGCTTACAAAGGATACAAATGGCGAACGTTTCCCTTTTTGGGCAAACAGTAAAGGAGTCCCAAACTGGGGACTTGAAGTGTCTGTGGGGCCTGGAGGAGGCGGCGATACTGGTGGTGGTGGTCATGCTGCTAATGTCAGATGAAGTGGAGGATATGGATTGCCCAACTTTTGTACGTTGTGCACTTTCACCGCCACTAATTAAGGTCGAGGTGGATGGAGGTCCCTTCTTGTGAGAAAGAAATATGGAAGCGGTACGAGTTGGTGTACTTAACTCCAATGATTGTGATGTTTCCACTGCCTCCTCGTCGACAACATCATCATCATCACGCTCAGCAGCTTTTCGGGCTAGGGTCAAAATGTCTGTTTGCTGCATGCCCGCTGGGGCTGCAGTGACCTTTATGATGACTGGGTCGTCGTTGTCAGAGTCTTCATCAGCAGCAGTATCTGCCACTTCTTGTTGAGCCTCATCATCACACTCCATAACTCTGAGACTTTGGACGAGCTTCCTTTTACGCTTAACTACCTTTGTCAGATCATGTGCCTCACTCTCAGACGGCAGTGGTGCTGGTTCCCAATTTTGATCCGTATCATCAGAAGGAGGTGTGCTTGAAGAAGATGTAGACACCACCCTTGATCTCTTCCTTGCTAGGGGTGTGGAAGACAATGAATGATCATCAGGAGGAGTGTCTTCCTCAAATGATACCTCGCCTTGATTGTCGATTTCCTGATGTGCCCCTACTTCGGGAGGAACAACTATTGTGGGCACTTGTGACCCTCCATGCACCTCTGCTTGCACATCTTCTTGCGCTGCCTCTCCTTCCACATGTACTTGGGCTTGTACTTGCACATGTGGTTTTTGTTGCGGCTGTGGTTGTTCAACACTCGTCAGATGAGTTACAACAACCTGTGTTGATTGAGGGACATTGCTGCTACTTTCTTGCGATGAGCCAACATCACTGGTCGATGGTGATTGAACAACTAGACTAAGTGCCTCTGCAGCACTGAAGGGCTTGGACTTAAGTTGGCGTGGTGGTGGTGGTGGCACTGAGCCCAATGGAGCGGGGGTGCTGCTCCCAGCTTGGTCCCCAGCAGATCCCGCTGCTGCTGCAGGCATACTTTTTTTTTACTCCCAAAAAAAGGGGCGGCCGGCACACCAGTCTCCTTGGTAACTTGCTTCTTCTGCTCCTTACTGGCAACTTTCTTGCTAGAGGAGCTACAGGTAACTTTTTTTGGGGCCATCTTCTTCAGAACAGCAGGCAGCAGTTGCACGAGTTGCAGAGTTGTCTGTGTCACACACACCGCTGCAGGACTTCTTCCTGGCACTGGTGGTTCTCTAGAGTCTTGTGCACCTAAACGCAATGGAAGACAGAGGAACATCAGTTCAGTTATACACCCCAAAAAATGGAAAAACACAGAAAAATAAGCACAATCCCATGCCATCCATGATGTTTACATTCAAGACAACACACAGAAAGACTAGGCCCATGCAACACTCACTACCCCTGGGGATAATGGATGACAAGTAGGCTAAATAAGTGCAGGCCTCAGACACTGCCTCTCTTCAAAATGGCCCCACCCACATGGCCAGTCCACATCAACAGTACACCCCAAAAAAACAGAAAAACACTCAAAAATCACCACAATCCAATGCCATCCAGGATGTTTACATTAAAGAGAGTGAGACCCCACAGGCACACTCAGTCCATGCACCACTACCCCTGGGCAAAAGGCCACACCAGCAGCCCCAAAAAAACGACAAAAAACACAAAAAACAGCACAATCCTAGCCCATCCATGGCCTCAATGGTGTTTAAATTCAAGAGGACACCCCACAGAAAGACTAGGCCCATGCAACACTCACCACCCCTGGGCAAAGGGCCCCACCAGCAGCCCCAAAAAACGACAAAAACAACAAAATTCAGCACATTCCTAGCCCATCCATGCCCTCAATGGTGTTTAAATTCAAGAAGACACCCCACAGAAAGACTAGGCCCATGCAACACTCACTACCCCTGGGGATAATGGATGAAAAGTAGGCTAAATAAGTGCAGGCCTCATACACTGCCTCTCTTCAAAATGGCCCCTTGCACCCCAAGCACATGTTGCCTGTACCAGCCAGCACTCAAGATGGCCACCACCACCACCCACATGGCCAGTTCACATCAACAGTACACCCCAAAAAAACAGAAAAACACCCAAAAATCACCACAATCCAATGCCATCCAGGATGTTTACCTTAAAGAGAGTGAGACCCCACAGGCACACTCAGTCCATGCACCACTACCCCTGGGCAAAAGGCCACACCAGCAGCCCCAGAAAAACGACAAAAAACACAAAAAACAGCACAATCCCAGCCCATCCATGGCCTCAATGGTGTTTAAATTCAAGAGGACACCCCACAGAAAGACTGGGCCCATGCAACACTCACCACCCCTGGGCAAAGGGCCCCACCAGCAGCCCCAAAAAACGTCAAAAACCACAAAATTCAGCACAACCCTAGCCCATCCATGCCCTCAATGGTGTTTAAATTCAAGAAGACACCCCACAGAAAGACTAGGCCCATGCAACACTCACTACCCCTGGGGATAATGGATGAAAAGTAGGCAAAATAAGTGCAGGCCTCAGACACTGCCTCTCTTCAAAATGGCCCCTTGCACCCCAAGCACATGTTGCCTGTACCAGCCAGCACTCAAGATGGCCACCACCACCACCCACATGGCCAGTCCACATCAACAGTACACCCCAAAAAAACAGAAAAACACCCAAAAATCACCACAATCCAATGCCATCCAGGATGTTTACCTTAAAGAGAGTGAGACCCCACAGGCACACTCAGTCCATGCACCACTACCCCTGGGCAAAAGGCCACACCAGCAGCCCCAAAAACACGACAAAAAACACAAAAAACAGCACAATCCCAGCCCATCCATGGCCTCAATGGTGTTTAAATTCAAGAGGACACCCCACAGAAAGACTGGGCCCATGCAACACTCACCACCCCTGGGCAAAGCGCCCCACCAGCAGCCCCAAAAAACGACAAAAACCCCAAAATTCTGCACAATCCTAGCCCATCCATGCCCTCAATGGTGTTTAAATTCAAGAAGACACCCCACAGAAAGACTAGGCCCATGCTACACTCACTACCCCTGGGGATAATGGATGAAAAGTAGGCAAAATAAGTGCAGGCCTCAGACACTGCCTCTCTTCAAAATGGCCCCTTGCACCCCAAGCACATGTTGCCTGTACCAGCCAGCACTCAAGATGGCCACCACCACCACCCACATGGCCAGTCCACATCAACAGTACACCCCAAAAAACCAGAAAAACACCCAAAAATCACCACAATCCAATGCCATCCAGGATGTTTACATTAAAGAGAGTGATACCACACCACAGGCACACTCAGTTCAAGCACCACTACCCCTGGGCAAAAGGCCACACCAGCAGCCCCAAAAAAATGACAAAAACACAAAAATCAGCACAATCCCAGCCCATCCATGGCCTCAATGATGTTTACATTCAAGAAGACACCCCACAGAAAGACTAGGCCCATGCAACACTCACCACCCCTGGGCAAAGGGCCCCACCAGCAGCCCCAAACAAAACGACAAAAACAACAAAAATCAGCACAATCCCAGCCCATCCATGGCCTCAATGGTGTTTAAATACAACAAAACAGTTGTATCATGCACCCATAACCAACACTGGTCCTACTGGATACTGTGGCTACCCACAATATATTTTATTTAATGTTCTGAAAAAAGTTCCAAAATTGTAGTTGCAGCAACTGTAATGCCCCAAACAAACTTACTTGTGAAAGTTGATTTCTAATCCAAAAGTGATCCAAAGAAAGTCAAAAAGGCCTCAAATCCAAATATCCAGCAGCACCCACAAAAAGTAATCCTTCCAGGTCAAGGTCCAAATGAAAGTGACCAGCACATGAAGAAAGCACTGGGAGGAGCCTGCTGGACAGGAACAGGAAGTTGGAGACTGTGGGGCACTTCCTTCCTCCCCCCCCCAAAAAAATGGACTCCTTGCAAAAAAAAAGGCCATGCAAATGTCAACCTGAGGAGTGATTCTGATAAAAATCATCATTTTCTGAAGGTTTATCCTGTTTGCTGGTGGATTTCTTGTGCAGAATTGCTAAATCTCTATTTCGCGAGTGCGAGATTGTTCCTTTCCCCCGCAACTACGTGTTCGCAATTGCGAACTCTCGCGAAGCGCGCTGTGCAAGGTGGCAAGCCGCGATTACGTATTCGCGGGCGCCAAACTCCCGCTGAATGACGGAAAGTAAACGCCGTGCACCACGCCGCGCGCCGCAATATTGTATCACCAAGCAAAAAATCCGCCGCGAGCTAATTCACGGATTTTCGACAAATTCGCAAGAGTTCGCGGATTGCGAATTTGCGAAAAATCCGCGAGCGGAACGGATTTTACGCCCATGCTTAGTTATGTTACAAAACCTTTTCATATTATAAATTATTTTTATACAAATATTACATTATATATCTTAATTGTCTAAATTAATTATTACTCAGGAATTAAAATTAGTACCTGCGTATTGATACACTTCCCCAACCTTAATCCCTAAATCCCTCACATACTGTGCCTAAAGGGCTAGGGTACAAACATTTCTTATTATAAATTATTTTTTTATGAAAATATTACATTTATATGTATTAATCCTCTAAATTAATTATTTGTCAGGTATTGAAATTAGAAACTGAGTATGAATACACTTCCCCACCCATAACCTCTTGATCCCTCACACCCCGTACTTTAAGGGTTATGTTACAGTCCCTTTCCTATTATACATTATTTTTTATAAAAATATTAAATTGTATTTATTAACTCTTTAAATAAATTAATTCTTGGGTATTACAATTAATACATGGGTAATAGTGCACTTCCCCAATCAGTACCCCTAAATCACTCACATCCCATGCCTAAGGGGTTAGGTTACAAACCCTCTCTTATTATAAATGATTTCTTTAAAAAATAATACATTTTATTGATTAATTCTCTAAATAAATTAATACTCAGGCATTAACATGAATACCTGGCTAATAATACACTTCCCAAACCTCAACCCCTAAATCCCTCACTCCCTGTGGTTTAAAGTTTGTATTTCATATTTTAGGAATTTTTAAATTATTAACAACTAATTACATCTTATTTGTTTATTTAAAATTAATAGCGGAACATTAATACTGTTCCCCACTCAATACTCCTTACACACCCCAATCCTATAAGGCTATGTAAATATCCTTTTTAAATAACATAAATGTTAAAAAATCACAAATTATATACTCATTAAAAAAATTACAACAATTATTAAAATAACAAAAGACAAATAAATATATTTAAACTCACCTGAACACTTACTTTAACCATAAATGTGTTGTAAAGGGATGCATTGTAATTGTATCTGCGTTGTGATGCAGTCGTAATGGCATTACATTGTAATGCCTGCAATGTAATGGTAATTTCGCTTCCCCAAACACACTTATTAACATATACAATTGGAGCCCACTTGACTGCAGCCTCATTATTTATTCATTAAGGATTATGTTAGTCACTACAAAATACAGTACAGTATCTGAAGGCACTTTGGATGAAATAGATAGATGAAGAAATCTAGATATGTTCAGTGACATTCAATTACCAAATAATTAGTCAGCATTCAATTTCTTCATTCGAATTTATCTGATCTTTCCACTGATTATATCAGTCTGGCCAGTACATGCTCTTTGCTGTTCTGTTTTAGATCTGATACTGTGAAATACCTTTGCTTCTCCTTAGGTTACGTATCTAATCTTGAATCCAAGCCTTGTCCCTGCGATCAGTCTTCTGGCCAATTTATGATTTTTTTAAATAAATGTTATAATGAGTATGCTAGATTGTTTCTGATTCAATAAACATTTTTTTTAATGTTACTGAATGTAGACCTGCTTTAAGATTTTTACTGTATCTTTTAAATGAGGAAGCTGTTTTGTATGTAGGGTAATTTTTCAAAACCTGCTGTTCATGCGCAGAGGTCATTTTGTTTTAAAACCTCTTGATAGTCTTTTAATATGTTGCCGTGCTTTTGTGCTGTTTTATTGTGTTTACTTTTAGGGATGTTACAATGCATCATAATAAAGTTTCATCAATTGATTGATAGTCAGCATTCATAAATGATCGACTACAAGTAACTATTAACCATGTATGTTGCTGCTGGTTGAAAAAGTCCTCTCTGGTGATTCCATAAGTTAGCTCCCTTCACTGGCCTAGATGTTGTATTGGTTAATGGTACAATTTTATGCTTTGCACAAGCACAAGCTCCCATGGAGATATAAGAGTTATATGAATTCCTGCTCCGCATGGCAGGCACTTCAAGGTGTCTACCACATGGTGCATAGTGCAGGGATCAACAGGGGGCACCCTCGGCCACCAACCGGAGGCCACGGAGGAATGGGGGACCTGCTAGGAGCCCCCAAAGTCGCTTTCTGACAGGCTTTCCATGTTGCAAAATCCGACATGGAAAGCTTGTTAGAAACTGACATCATAATCCCAATGGCAGAAACACAGTGCACCAACTTTGGTGAATCACTACAGAGAGAGGTACGCCAGAGAGAAGTACTGAGACCTGAGAGACTGTTCCAGCCTTTCCAGCAACCCCAGAAGGAATTTTCATTTTTTATCTCTACTGATGAAGGATAATATCCAGGAACACATGTCTCTAGAGATTTACAGCACTAACCTGCACGAACTTTGGTGAACCACTACAGCTAAAATTCAAGTAAGAAATCACTGTGATCTGCATTTACCACAATAATAAGGGGCAAACTGTGCTGGGAGGTGAGGCAGGGTGCTCCCATCCACATCCTATTTGAAAAGGCTCCCTTGAGCCACTGAGCTGATGAGCTTTTGGAGATGTACCTGTGCGCCAGAGAGAGGTACTGAGATCTGAGAGTCTGTGGCAGCCTTTCCAGCAACCCCAGAAGGAATTTTCGTTTTTTATCTCTCCTGATGAAGGATAATATCCAGAAACACATGTGTCTAGAGATTTGCAGCACTAACTTGCACCAACTTTGGTGAACCACTACAGCTAAAATTCAAGTAAGAAATCACTGTGAACTGAATTTACCACAATGCTAAGGGGCGAACTGTGCTGGGAGGTGAGAAAGTGTGCTCCCAGCCCCCTTCTGCTTGAAAAGTCTCCCTTGAGCCACTGAGCTGACGAGCTTTTGGAGATATACCTGTGCGCCAGAGAGAGGTACTGAGACCTGAGAGACTGTGGCAGCCTTTCCAGCAACCCCAGAAGGAATTTTCGTTTTTTATCTCTACTGATAAAGGATAATATCCAGAAACACATGTTCTAGAGATTTACAGCACTAACCTGCACCAACTTTGGTGAACCACTACAGCTAAAATTCAAGTAAGAAATCACTGTGAACTGCATTTACCACAATGCTAAGGGGCGAACTGTGCTGGGAGGTGAGGCAGTGTGCTCCCATCCCCCTTCTGCTTGAAAAGGCTCCCTTGAGCCACTGAGCTGACGAGCTTTCGGAGATGCACCTGTGTGTCGGAGAGAGGTACTGAGACCTGAGAGACTGTGGTAGTCTTTCCAGCAACCCCAGAAGGAATTTTCATTTTTTATCTCTACTTATGAAGGATAATATCCAGAAACACATGTGTCTAGAGATATACAGCACTAACCTGCACCAACTTTGGTGAACCACTACAGCTAAAATTCAAGTAATAAATCACTGTGAACTGCATTTACCACAATGCTAAGGGGTGAACTGTGCTGGGAGGTGAGGCAGTCTGCTCCCATCCCCCTTCTTTTTGAAAAGGCTCCCTTGAGCCACTGAGCTGACGAGCTTTTGGAGATGCACTTGTGCGCCAGAGAGAGGTACTGAGAGCTGAGAGACTGTGGCAGCCTTTCCAGTAACCCCAGAAGGAATTTTCATTGTTTCTCTCTACTGATGAAGGATAATATCCAGAAACACATGTGTCTAGAGATTTACAGCACTAACCTGCACCAACTTTGGTGAACCACTACAGCTAAAATTCAATTAAGAAATCACTGTGAACTGCATTTACCACACTGCTAAGGGGCAAACTGTGCTGGGAGGTGAGGCAGTGTGCTCCCATCCCCCTTCTGTTTGAAAATGCTTCTTTGAGCTACTGAGCTGACAAGCTTTTGAGATGCACCTGTGCGCCAGAGAGAGGTACTGAGATCTGGGAGTCTGTGGCAGCCTTTCCAGCAACCCCAGAAGGAATTTTCATTGTTTCTCTCTCCTGATGAAGGATAATATCCAGAAACACATGTGTCTTGAGATTTACAGCACTAACCTGCACCAACTTTGGTGAACCACTACAGCTAAAATTCAATTAAGAAATCACTGTGAACTGCATTTACCACAATGCTAAGGGGCGAACTGTGCTGGGAGGTGAGGCAGTGTGCTCTCATCCCCCTTCTGTTTGAAAAGGCTCCCTTGAGCCACTGAGCTGACGAGCTTTCGGAGATGCACCTGTGCGCCAGAGAGAGGTACTGAGACCTGAGAGACTGTGGCAGCCTTTCCAGCAACCCCAGACGGAATTTTCATTTTTTATCTCTACTGATGAAGGATAACATCCAGAAACACATGTGTCTAGAGATTTACAGCACTAACCTGCACCAACTTTGGTGAACCACTACAACTAAAATTCAAGTAAGAAATCACTGAACTGCATTTACCACAATGCTAAGGGGTGAACTGTGCTGGGAGGTGAGGCATTGTGCTCCCACCCCTCTTCTGGCAGAAACACAGTCTTCAGAGATTATGTTGGGGCATCCGACTGGTCGATGGGTTCCTTGAGCCCATTGGAATCCTGCCATAATGACCATCTGGTTTCAATTTTGACCGCCTAAATTGTTATCACCGACCAACATGTACCTTACTTAGGCCTGTTGTTACAGAAACTTGGTGCCAGACATGAATAGACTTGGAATCACAAATGGGAGAATGAGAGCAATTTTAAAGAGTCTAATGAAGTGCCTCCTACCTATCACTAAAGTCTAACAACAAGGGACCTGTAGGCTCTGGTTCAATTGAAAACAAAACACTGTGTATCAGAAGCCTTGGTGCCTAATTACGATGTCCTACCCAACACAATTGCCGAATCGGGTCCAATTGACCTCTGGTCGCTGGTCCTGACCACAGCATTACAATGTGACCGCACATGGTGTTGCCGTTCACTGTCATTTCTCCACGAGTGCTTGTGCTTAGGCTGTAAACCGGCCATCGCAGAAGCTCCCATTTTGCTAAACAGGAGTTTCTGTTCATCACTGCACTGTGTGGCGGGCACTTCAGGGTACCTGCCACATGGTGCAGGGATTAACAGGGGGGCATCATATGTCCCTCCCATCCCCCAACTGGAGGCCACAGGGTGAAGGCGACCCTGCTAGGGTATCCATGTTGTAAACCCCAACATGGAAAACCTGTTGGAAACTAACATTGTAATCCCAGCGTCTGTATCTCCGTCCTCATGAATTACGTTGGGGCATCCGACTGTCCGACGGGCTTCTTGAGCCCATTGGAATCCAGCCAAAATGACCTTCCGGTTTCAATTCTGACTGCCTAAATTCTTAATACCGACCGACATCATAATTGGCCCCAAAGTGTACCTAATAATGGTAACAAAGTATATGCTCACTCTACTGTAACTGATCTTCTCAGATTTGATTCTGGGAATAACACAAGATGCATTATATTTGGGAGCACCAATGGTCTGATCAGGAGAAGATAATGTGATATTTATTTGATGAATAAAATATATTTACCTAGCATGTTCTAGACACAAAGATATCAAAGTACTTTACAAATATCACAAAATACAGTTAGAAAGGTATCAGGCTGAATTAAAGTATCAATGATATAACATCAACCATCCCGGTGTAGGTACAAAACAAAAATACTTAAAATCACAAATGGGAGAATGAGAGCACTTTTATAGAGTCTAATCAAGTGCCTCCTCCCTATCACTAAAGTCTAAAAACAAGGGACCTGTAGGCTCTGGTTCAATTGAAAATGAAACACTGTGTATCAAAAGCCTTGGGGCCTAATTTCGATGTCCCGCCCGACGCCTCTGCCGAATCCGGTCCAATTGACCTTTGGTCGCTGGTCCTGACCACAGCATTATAATGCAACCGCACATGGTGTGGCCGTATACTCCCATTTCTCTATGAGAACTTGTGCTGCGGCCATAAACCGGTCGTAGCACAAGCTCTCATGGAGAAATGGGAGTTCTGTTAATTCCTGCACCGCATGGCAGGCACTTCCCCTCTTGGTGCAGGGATCGACAGGGGGGCACCCTCGGCCACCGACCGGAAGCCTTGGAGGAATGGGGGACCTGCTTGGAGCTGTACAAAAGGGGGTGGTGATGGACGGAGCATCAGAACCAGTCAAACACTCACACCCAGTCAAAAGATCTGGGTTTGATCCATCACCATTCTTTAGCCCACTCTGCCACCCCAGTTCAGACATGGCTATATGCAAATCAGTCTGACCCTGTGCCTCATGGGAACAGTCCAGCCCGAACTGCCAAGCCATGCCTTCCCTGGACCCGAAACAAGCTTCCGAGGACCGGTTTCTGGCATTCCAGCCGTCTTCAGCCCGGCTTGCTTGAATCCAGTGGCAAAGTGAGCAAGGGACTCACGTCTGAGCATGCCGTGCCACACTTATGGCGGCCAAAGCGATACATAAGGGGGTGGTGATGGACGGAGCATCTGAACCAATCAAACACTCACACCCAGTCAAAAGATCTGGGTTTGATCCATCACCGTTCTTTAGCCCACTCTGCCACCCCAGTTCAGACATGGCTATATGCAAATCAGTCTGACCCTGTGCCTCATGGGAATGGTCCACCCCGAACTGCCAAGCCATGCCTTCCCTTGACCGGAAACAAGCTTCCGAGGACCGGTTTCTGGGATTCCAGCCATCTTCATAGCCATCTACATATTAAGGATATATTGCTAATCAGTTTTGTGTTTTTTTCTTGTTTTGGATATATATTTTTTGGTATACAGAATATTATATAGCACGAACTTGACCCAAAGGGATCGGGTATCAGAGAGCTTTACATAGCACCAGCTGTGTTACATGAGGACACATTCATTTTTTTGTTAGGCATGGAGAGATTAAGTGATTGGCCCAGAATCATGTTCAGCGTCATTGCAGAGACTCAAACCCAGTTCCCCAGATTCGAGGCTGACCGCCCTAACCGTTAGGCCAACTTCCAGCTGTAATTTTCTTATGGTGGTTTGTATCCCTCTGGGGATCAAACAGGGTTTTATGATGGTACAACGCAGGTAAAAACATTGCATACCTTAGCAATGCATTTTTTACTGCATATTTATTTAGCATGCATATGCTTTTACCTTGCATGCCCTTGATGGAGCGAGATTACCAGCTTGAATTATTTTTAAAACACCATACTCACCTGGGCCCTAAACATTCATACAATAGGCTGGCAATCCTGCGCTGCACAATCAGGTACTGTATCTGACTTGAATTATAATTTACCTGTACACCTATCTTACCAAACTTTAACACCTTAGTGCTTAATTTCCTCTGATCGATATATCAGGTTGTTAGCATAATAGACATGAATATACATTTACTCTTATTTCTTTGAATGACCACAGACTTGGGAGAGTTTAAAAACTTTTATCTATGCAATATTTTGTGAGTCAAATACGAATACATGTCAATCACCAACCTCTCAAGGAGAAAAATAATGATCAAAGCGAACATCTTTAAAGACTTAGTAAAATCTCTAGACATTGGTACCTGTGAAGGGTGAGAAAGGGATACGGTACAAGGACATGCCACACAGATATATATTTACCCAGAATGGTGCGAGGAACAACCCCTGGCCAAGGCTGGAAAGAAAGGGCTCCAGACTAATCAGGAGCCAACAGATCTGGATAGGACAGGTAAACTCTGCTAAATGCAACGCCAGTGTTACACCCCTCTCTGGTGCTACTCTCGTTCCCCTTCTAAATGGTCAGATTCTTCTCCATCAGCAATCTCCCGATTCTTCTTTCAGAGTGCTCGACAAGCCCTCTGAGCTCCTTGGCATCCATGATCTCCTTCAGCAACGTTGGGTCAGTGACAGATCTGTGAAAAGTCGGACAATCTAACTGACTAAGCCTACCTTAGTTATACTATTCTTAGTGTGTATTCCCTTCATTCGATTGGTCAGTGAGACGGGGAGAGGTCATCACACCATACTAATATGTAGTCATCTTCTTTGGTTTAATTGTTCTAAGGTCCCACCCTTAATTTTACTTTCCCATGCTTTAATCCTCCCAGCAGCATTCACATTATTTATTGTGCAATGTATACAATATTTGTTAAAATTGTCTTCTTTTCTTGGGGAAAGAGGTAAAGTTCCCAGGCACATCGCTGGTAGGATGGGATTTGGCAGCTCTTCAATGTCATTGCTCGAGGTCTTTCAGTGTCCCCAACGCTTGCATACATATTTTCAAGATGGAGATTTCAGTCACCCTCCAGGCCCAAATACGAGCTAATAATAAAGTCAAAGAAGTACATGTTAAAATACGAAAATAAATTAATGCACTGTATACCACTTATTATTATTCTATTTAACTATTGCGTTAGCAAATTAGCAAGACATACGTGATTTAGTTTAAGCATAGCCATATGCATTAGCATGTGAGATTCAAAGCGGCCATTTTGATTACTATCGCGCAGCTGCAAAGAATTCCCACCAAAAGCAAAATACGTCATACTTCGTAGATGCAGTAGACGCATGCGAAGAAGAGTTCCCGCATTTTCCGCAGCCATTTTAAGACATTCGGATTACTTGTTAGTGAAGCACATTTAAAAGCTTCCCCTAGATAAAGAAAATGTTGTGTGGTGCAATTATTAGTATTCTCAAAACATGTTGGTTAGTTTATTACATGTTATTTCAAGAGGGTTGAGTCCAAGCAAGATTCTTACACACGAAACCTTAATCCATCACCCTTCTCATGCATTATTAGTCTAACTAAAGTATGCATTAGTAAGGTAAGCATATATATTTGTATATATATTTAATTGTTATAATGTCATGTGTGGTAAAGGCCTATACATGGTAAAAATGTATGTGGTAATAAATGCGAGGTAAAGGCACTGCAATCTAAATTTGCATTGTAAAAACTATTTTCCATCAAACAGTTGTATTTCATTTTGCAGTGTAGGTTTTTTTTGGTGGAACAAGCCAGCTAAAAGAGATTTAGGCATCCAGGGGGATACAGTAAAATCGTTTCAAGATGGGGTATTATGGATTGATGTCTTGGTGCCCTGTGTGTAGGATGACTCTGAGTGGGCAGTAGAGTTTTAGGAAGGACTGTAAGTATAGCATTACCACCATTGGGGTGTCAAGTCCTCAGCAGTCATACTGAAGTCTTCAAATGGGATGGACGATTCAGATTATTTGAGAAGGTAGGGCTGAAATGAAGGACTTTCAGCACATTTGAGTGTTGTATACAGCCATGAATAATTTGTGGTAGATGGTGAATCCCTGTGTCCTTCTTACTGTGACAAAGGTGGGTGTGTAGGCCAGTTCACTGGTGCTTAGTAGCTCAAAGTATCACCTAATCTTACCATATAAAAATAAAAGAACCTCATTGATTTATCTGCAAGAATCATCTTTCTGATAAGGAAGCTATAACATTCCACGTAGGTTGTGTTAAAGGATATCTGTGCTGCTAAGTACGTAATCCAGAAGATAAGCCAGTAAATACAAAGAACTAAGGGCCAATCATGATCCTGGCTGTCAGGGAACCACCACTGCTTTTTTGCGGTTCAACTGCCGGATTACGATGGGGAAGGGGAGGCCGTCACCAAGATTCCTGCTCCTGTGGTGGTAGCAGGAGAGGCAGAGGCAGTCAATGGAGGCAGTCGCCTTTCCTGCATCCTGATTACGATCTGCCTTTCCACCAACCTTTTCATTGCAGAGACACCGCCATGAAAACGGCGGAGGAAAGGCATGTAATAAGTCATTTAAATGGCTCTAGAGCAAATGTGCCCATGTGTAATGATGCCATCATGTCGCTTCGTGCACTGTTAGGTTTGCAAAACATGACTAATGAAAACAGTACACCCGACTTGCTGGAGGTACCGCAGTTGGAACAGCATTAGCTTCTGGCTCTTTTCCAGAGCTAAAGCATGCCGCCACCACGACACCACCTCCCACACCCCGCCAGCCCCGCAATGATCTTGTTATATGGTTGCCAGGATCCTGCCAGCTTGGCAGCATTTCCGGAACTGCCACCACTGCGGGCTGGTGGTCAGGGACTAAGTTTGTCTATTGAAAGTGTCCCTGAATGGGAGTTTCATTTCTTTTAATGCAAAATGGAAAAATATATTCAACTGTGTTAGTAAATGAGATGAACTTGGTGGGACAAGAATTTGATAGTGAAAAATGCATTATATTTAAAAACATACTCGAGAAAATTCAATGTGAGTAGGGAATAGATATTATTAGCGCAGCCGGTGCAGTTGTAGTGAAGCCAAGGGCCTTGAAGGGCCCACAGCATTCAGATATTGTAATTATTTTAATATTTAACAAGTGGTAAGTAGGGACCATTATCCTTCAAATAGCTTTCATTGCACCTTTGCTTATTGACGTTAACCGAGTATTATTGCAATCCAAACAACACAAGTGGCACGTTCTCTGTGTCAGAACAAGACAAAAGTAGCCAATGTGATCCATACTCAAGCATCACCTGACATTTAATTGGACCACCCCGGAGTTGGCAACCTATGCACAGGCACTTAAGAATATTAGAGAGGCTGATAAATCCAATAAGATTACATGGTTACATAAGATTAAGGTTGCTCTTATAAGTATGGGCCATACCCACCTATGGTTGGACCCAGAAGGGAACTCGTTTCCCCCAAAATCGGAATTCAAAGCCTTATACAGGGAGATGATCTGGCATAAATCCTTTTCTCAGGTGAACGGAGATTCCTTAACAGGCCTCTTTCTTTGCCATAAAACTGAGCATAGTATGGAGGCCTACTGGGACTCCATTACCAGTTTTGGAGGCAGGACGCTTTACCACCAATTTAGAGTGGGAAGCCTCCTTACAAAATTGTTCACTAAAAACTGGGAGTCTGATCAAGACTCATTCTGTCACTCCTGTCTATGTGAGGAAGAGACTCTGTTGCATATCCTCTTTGTCTGCCCTGCATACAAGGCGCCTCGTCAAAAATGGCTCACGCCAGTTATGTCTTTTTGTACATGTGTCTTTTATGATTGTTTATAAACGAATAAAGACTAATTGAATTGAATTGAATTACCTTCCATCAGAACAATATATTTTAGTTAGGGCTTGTTGGGCGATATAGATAAAACAATCAGAACATAATTAGTGAAAAAGAAAAATGAAATGAAAAAGAAAAAGAGAATTGAGCATTCCAAATGAGTCTCCTTATTAGACTTGTTATTAATAACATTTAATTTATGCTTATTGAACATTTAATTTATGCTGATTGAAGGTTTGCTTAGAGTACATCATTCTGGAGTATTAAAAAGCTATTTTTAATTGGTTCATGGAAAAACATTGTGGCTAGAGCTTTCGACAGTTCGCCGTATTCTATAAAAAACAGTGTGATAAAGATGTTTTGATCTGATACAATATTTATAATTTTAAATATTCATGAGCTCTAACACCATGGTGCAATTACTCCATTTAGTTGTGCTATCAGGAAGGCAACCCCCTAGGGGGTGCGAAAGGCTGCATGTCACAATAGATTATTAATGAGATCGTCTTATAAGCTTTAAAAATAATTAGGAGGTCATTGGATAAGAGCCTAAACATGTGTAAATAATTAGCAATGCACACTGAAATTTAATTTTAATGTTCATTTTCTGCGCTTCCATAGATGGTGGAAATGTTGTGTTTTTATGCTTTCTGTGTGTAAGAACAGAATTCGGAAACTGGAAAAGTATACTGTCATTATCATGAAAATATGGCTATAATTTAAAGTTTTAAATAGGACCACATTCTATTCATAGGGTGGACGTTTTTATTTGTATGTCTGCGGATCTAGTTATATATTTAGCGTCATACAAGTAGATCAATGCAGCCTCAGGGGAGTCGTAGAAGCTCTCTTCAGGTCAGCTGATTGTCATGTACCAAGCGACGCCGAGCTGGCCTGGATTGATGGAAACCAGCGAGGCCTACTACCCGGGAGATAGGAGGGAACACTTTTTCCCTGTCTTCTCCACATAAGGCTAAACACTCTGATAGATGTATTTTGAATGTTTAGGTGTAGGTGTGAAAGACTGCCTCATCCATACAATACCCTCTGCTTTAAATCACAAGCGAGATAATAGCTGACCGAGTGGCTTTATAATGAGTACACGTTTTGAACTTCTTAGAAATGGCAAACTATTTTCAGTTAATCAGCCCTGCCAAGTATCCCGCATCAGGCTTAGACTAACGCATTTCAGTGTGGTGATTCGCATCACCGCACTGAAATGCGATGTCACGAATTATAGCGCCTCCTCAGCTGTCAAGCTGGAGTGCTGCTATAATGCACAATTACAATACTGATTGTAAAAGTTGTGACAGCGCGGTGCGCACAGCTCCGGTAGGCTAATAATCTGGCTGAGCTGTGAGCAGCTCTAGCTGCTACTCTGCAACAATGTTTCAATGATGCCCACTCAACACCATGGCGCAGCATTACTGAGCATTCACTGACGTCACGTGAAGTCAGGAGTCAGTGCTCAATCATGACTGAGAGCTAGGTGCGGTCAAGATTTGAATTTTTCAGGCAACTTTTACTTAGCTGCCAAGGTTTCAGAATGATATGTGTGACATAATAATTCCAGTGAAATTATGAGTGATATTCAACAACTATGAGTGACACATTCTCGCGAGCAACATAAATGAATCAAGATGAGAGAAACATATAAATATCAGAAACTTTGAGCAGTGAGAAACAGTAAGAACATCTTAAAACTGCTGCAAAGCCCTTGTAACCTGATACCTCTCCTGGTCGAGTCCAACTACTTAACTTTCATTGCCGAGCCAGAGCGTCATTAAGTCTGCTGGCTCGAGTGATGTGGTGCTGCTGTATGGCTGACGGCTCAGTTTGTTACTTATTAGGATTGAGGCTGCTAAACTATTGCCTTTTGAAATAATACAGCCTGGCTGTGACCTAAATGTGGGCCTCAGCCTCCTTCTCTTGAGGCTTGCTCGATGCCTTGTGCTGTCTGCCTGGAAGGGAGAAGGGCATATGGTGAGACTGTTGACTATAATAATATTAGACAGCTGACAACAGATCTATGTTGGGGCCTTTCAAATCCTGGGAGTCTCGCCAGGTCCCAAGGTCCCACGTGGGACAGAAAGCGGCCTGGAGTCCAGATTGATGGGCTGCATTATCAGGGTACAGGGGATTTGCAGCAGTTTTAAGATGTTCTTACTGTTTCCCATTGCTCAAACGGGTGCAGTGTCTGCTATTTATGTTTCCCTCGTTTTCATTACTTTATTTTGCTCTCTCATAGTTGTTGAATGTCACTCATAATTTCACTGAAATGATTATAATGTCACACATATCAATATGAAACCTTGCTAAGCTAAGCTGTTCAGAGGAACAAGTGACATAAGAATTTGCATATGAGGATCCGCATCCTGATTTTTAAGTAGGCAGTTAAAAATATCCTATCCCTATAAAGCACAATATGTGTAATATGCGGAAGGTATATCAAAACCATACTAGTTTTGACCATGGGGAGAGCACCGGATAACAATTATTTCATCATATTAAAAATAGAAGTCACTTATTAGCAAACTCCTTTTTATTGTCAACAGTAGAATTACAGTCCTGCGGGAATTGTTCCTTGGCTATTGTACTTGTATTGGAAACTGAGGCATACTGAATACATGTAGCACCTTACGTAGGGTGACTTAGCCATTTAGCTAAGTTAGAAACTAATGTATTCAGTCTAATATTTTAGGCAACGAAAGGAAGCAAGCAACGTTGCTGCTCTGCATTGCACGGAAGGGATGGGGCAGAAATGCTAAATATCTGTAAAGGTAAGGAGTTCTTCTGCTCTCTCCTGGAGGTGGAGCACTGTGTGCTGCCTTGGGCCAATGCAGGAATCCTTGCACCATAGTGCAATGGTGCTTGTGCTACATACAGGATTGTTTATGTGCAGAAAAGAACACCTTCTTCCACAAATAAAACACATTTTCTGCATTATAGGTGGGCTGCAGAATGAAGCACATATGGAAAGAGGAAGTAGTGAGGAGAAATAATATTTAAATGAGAAAAGGGTAGCATTTTCATGCATTTCCAGGCATACTAGCTTTAGTACATATGTGAATGCACCAAAATCCACAGGTGGATGCATGGGAACGCCCATGCTCTACCCATAGAACTCATCCCAAGTTGGAATGTAATGTAACTGGCACAAGCAGCTTTATTGCTTTACGTTCTTTTACAGAGCCAAGCAAGGTGATGCATATCGCCCCTTGAGCAAGCAAGGGAAACACAAAGTCTTAATAAATCTGGGTCTTAGTATTTATGTGGTGTTCTGAGTAAAATTCCTAATCTGGAAGTCTGAGCAATCTGAAGTTCATAAATTGTAATTTCCTGTGGTCACCTGAGATATTCATACTTTAAAGGTCGATCAAATAAGTACCACTGACTGGGTAATCTGAATGCCTATTATGTACAGTGATTCTGTACTGAAAACTTGCTCTTATGTGGAGTGAACCTGGAATATTTTGGAAAGTTTGTCACTTTTTCACGTGGGTGGTAATTAAGTCCAGGTTTTTTTTATTAAATAAAGTTGCTAGCCCTCCCACCAGGCATCCCCAATCACCATTCACTGATTCTGGCTAAGGTTTCCCTTAGCCCCAGAAGAATGAATAGTGGGGTTAAGATACAGCATTGTAATAGTAGTGGGTGATTGGAATCTAGCACCTATAGACTCTTTGGGCCTCATTTATAGTTAGTCCGGACTGATTACTCCATCACACATATGACAGATACCCCATCTGCCTTTTTACAAGTGCATTATATCCTATGGCACTTACAATAAGTTAAAAGGGACATCCGTCTCATTTGTGCTAGAGTAACCCTTCTGCCAAACTCTAAATCATACTTGAGTCTCTGTTTCTTCTCCTAATCCTGTTCTTATCTAATAGGCTGGGGATGCATCCAGTACAGACTCCCCCTCCCTGTAGAGTTAATGTCTCAAAACCAATGAGAACCCAAAGTTTATGGTTTAAAGAGGGATCATGTTTCTTTTTACAACATCGATTTGACAACAGTTATAAGATACATACATTACCAATAATTATATTGTAGTTAACAAGACAAACAGTACTATCCGAGAATATCAACAATTAGTCTGTGCAATTTCTCTAAGTCACCCTGTGGCACAGTCAAAACCACTTATATCCTGCAGTTTGGGGAATACCACTAGGAAACAACCCCACTGGATGCAAGTCCTCGTCCCACCCCTTCCACTCCCAGGTACAGCAAGATCCCTTGTATGCAAGTTAGTGACTAAAGCCCTATGGTCTACCTACAATGCAATCTTGATAATCCCATTCTGTGAGGAATAATTCAGATGTCCAACTACTTAAACTACATATAGGTTGTCATCCGAGCCCTTGGCAACATAGGGGCCGAATATGTTCTCGCTAGGAAGGCCTCCAGACGGGTTCCGGAATGAGCAAATACGATTCGGAGCCTATGCCTCTGACCGTATCTTCCCCCATTCCGAATGACCAAGTACGATGTGAAGATCTCGTCTGCAATGACCAAATCGTTTCCAAAGCCAATCCTGTCAGTCCGACTCGTTCGCAGTCGAATCTTGCTGCGCAATGGAGCCGGATTCCAAACGATCAAGTACGATGCACAATTCAGACAGCCGTATTGACTCAGTCTCAGCGAGACAAAACGGCTGTGGGAATCTGACTTCAGTGGGCAGTAGCAGGCCCCCCTTCACCCGGGGCCCTCCGGATTGGTCCCCTGGGGGTACCCATGGGTCCCCCCTTTCCATGCATGCACAGTGTGGTGCGTACCATGGGGTGCCGGCCACAGGGTGTACGGTTTTCCCCACCCATCCCTTTTTGCTATGGGAGCCTATGTACGAGTTCAGTATACAGGCTCCCATTGAGTTCAATGGGAGTCCGAGCGAACTGAGTCTGCACCATAGGGATACATCGGAATTGGTCGCTCGGACACGCAGAGCGCAAATTGCTAGGAAAGCCCTCCAGACCCAAGTCATACGGAGGGCTTTCCTAGCGAGATCTCAATCAGCCTCTTATTGTTCTAGATCCTGATAGCTGCATGTTGCATGAAAGAATAGCCTACCACCCACAGTTGCTTGGGAACCATTATATAGTAAAATAGAATACACAAAACTGGGTGAGCATAAGAAAGCCTACAAATATATAAAATATAGTTAGGCAAACATAATGCGTGTAGCAATCAGAAGACCTAACATCGAGTTCTTGCACTGCCCATGGTTGAAACCATACTTGATAACACAAATGGTCCCTATGGGGGAAGTGTGGCACTTGACTTCGATGGCAATAGTTTCTTAACCAACCCTTCTTACAAGTAAGGTGTCTACACCTAATGTATTTATTTATCATTCAAAGAAACTATAATTTCAAAAATAAAGTAAAATCAAATATAAAGACCAGGTGCTCCTATATGGTGATGGTGCAGTGAAAAATTATATATTGAAACAATAGTGCGCTGTTGCTTTATAAAATATCATATACATGTGTCTGATAGGGATAGCAAAAGGTTATTTACAACACGCATGTCACGGATGTTGTTATCCAACATCAAATTAAAAAACAGTCCTCATTTTAAATGGTCGACCTTTTGACCCACACATAGCGTAATGAATCAGAGAAGGGTCATCATCAGGACAAAGGATAGAAGGAGACACCTAAAGAGAAGAAAGAGTGATGTGGGTATCCCAGTTATTATGTTCTAGGGAAAATGTTAATAACATTGACATACCAGATGGATCAGGGCAATAGTCCTACGATCTTCAGGGATTAACTACACCAATTCGTATATCATGCATCTTACTATTATACTTAACAAAATGTGAGGAGAAAAATCTAATTTCACTATCTTAAATAGTGTATCATTGAATCATAGAATAACAGACATATTGTCCGGCTAAACAAACTTCATTATAAAAACCATATTACTACAGCAAAGTGTTTTTGGGCAGAAAATGAAAACATATTTAAAAAGTGAAGAAATACTGCCTCTTGTAATGACATAACATACATTATAGTTCCATGCCTCAAATAGACCTAACTTATCTAGGCATGAATGTTGAAAGACCCATACATGTGTTTCATTGTAACGGCTGTATGTAATGTATTAATTGAAAAGAAATAGGAATGTGATTATATAGGGTTCTTGGGAGGGAGATAACATAAAAAGGTATGTATTAAAAAGCCTTATTTTGATTATAAACAAAGATATATGTACATGTACACATATGTCTCTCTCCACAAGTCAAGCCCTTATAACGCATACAAGTATATATGCAAAAACAACAACCACATTTCTTAAAGAAAAAAAACAGTTTTGTCTCATCCTGGTGATGGTTGAATATGTGGGAAAAGATTAAAGTAGTACTAGCATACATTGCCAAGTTTGTCAAAAGAGTTATGTGTATGGTCAATCTCAGCCCAGTTTAAATCACGCCGTTCACATGTGGGCAGCCTGCCTCCAGTCCTCAAGAGTATTCAGGCCAAGTACTACTGAGTCACATTTATCGATCCAATATAATTCTCTTCTGGAGAGAAGACTGCTCGTCTCCTCTTGGGTTCTAAGAAAACCCTAGTCAATCACTTGCCATTTCAGATTGTTGAAGTTCAAACCAGTCATAGCTGCAGAGTTTGATACCCAATAGTAAAATAATGCATTGACAAATGTGTGGGGTCAATGCTGGCTCATTTGAAGCAGAGGAGTTTACATTGGAGAATTGATAAAGCAACAAGGTGGGAGCTACTTGGAGGCATATGGAATCCCCTTTTCCTAACTAATTAGTTTTCGACAGGAGTAATTTGATGATTCTGTGTGTGTCCTCAACATCTACATGACCAACCTGGATGCCTCCATTGAATCCGATTTGGATTTTCCATTCTAGTCCTAAAATGGTAGCATCTTCCCAGCTTTCAAGAACAAGCACAGCTGTATCAACAAACCAATTTTTAATAGGTGGTCAATTTTTCCTAATTTTTGTAGTTTCAACCTACTTGTAGTTTGCAGTGGAAACAGGGGTAAAATCCATGGGTGATCTTTGAAAGCTAAACATCTGTGAAAAGTAGACAAAGGTTTGAATTCGGCAAGAAGTTACTTGTGTAGATCCCTCAAAGTGTTCTCAAAGAAACAAACTGTTAAAGTAAAAACAAAATATAAGTAGCATAAGTAGTAAACCTGCAAGGAGCTTCAGTTCAAAGGGGAAAGAGCCAACGTGAAGCATAAAAAAGGGGAAATAAGAATGTTACTAACTCATCATTTAGTGTTCATGATTATCTAACAATCATCCTTGAAGAAACCTATTGTGTGCTACTGAGTTTGTTTACTATACCAATAACATGTTAAAGGCATAGTGTGGTCATGGGGCCACTGTCTGGCAGTATTATGACACATATTTCAGGAGGATAAAAGGGCATGACTCTCATATTAGGTTGTATCAGACAGAAGTTACAGTGAATAGACTCAGTGCTAGCAAGACATTAATCTTAGGGGCATAATGCCTGTAGGCCCTTTCAAGCAGACTGGATAATAATGGAACAGTCTAGGTATTCAATTGTAATACAACTAACAGAGCAGCAGAAGCATGGGAAAAAAATTATCGTTCAAAGTAAGTGCAAGACCAATAGTATATACTAATTATAGAACCACACGTCGTGTGTTGGTAAACCAGAAACTTGTAGTTGGCCTGGTGCACCAGGAGTATTTCAGATTTTACAAGCACCTTGCCAAAAGTGTAACTTCCCTTTCACGAGTGTTCTCACTTTTGTGAGGTCTCAATCCTTGGAGGTTTATCAGTCAGTCAGTCAATCAACTTTTATCGACTGGAAACCAGTCATTAATGCATAATTCATATAAAACATATTAAAACACATCATCATAGAAAAGTATACAATATAAAGAAAAAGAAAGAAAAAAAAGCAAATCTTGACTCATCAATGCAAAAGACGACTTCCTCACAGATTAATAATCTAAAGCAAACAAATTGATGAGCCACACATTTTCCTTGTGGTCAAGGAACATCAAATAAAGTTAATCATTGCATGACAAGAGTTTAAAGTGTCTAATCTGTGCAGGTAAACACAAACTGCCTTAGTTGTCTGATATTAGAAGCACACAATATCAGGACCATTTACTATGGGCTAGCAGGTGGCCAGAGATGCCAATTGGTATTTAGTTTCAACACAGCTTTAGGGAAGGAACACAGGCCCTGGGCACCTGGTTGGCAGGAGCCCAGAGCACACTCAGTGAAAGCACATCAGCAATTCAGCAAAAAGTGGGGGCATACCAATGCAAGAAAGATGGCATTTTCACACATGTATGGATAAGTGATGTTTGCAAAATGTGTTGCTCCCTAAATGGATGTCTGATGACTGAAACCCAATGATTAGAGAGAGGCGATTAATTTTGCAGCCTGATGATTGGGGTAGGGGACGTGGCCAGGTAGCAGGAATTGAACTTTTGGAGTCGAAGGTAAGAGGTGGATTTTTATGAGATAGGGTTAGTTATTTGACTTAGGTTCTACTTCTGTGTATCTTTGTCCTTACATCTACATTTTTTTGCCACATTCCTATTTCAAGTGGAATACAATGCTTTCTTAGTCACACACATGCTTAAATTCCCATGCTTCTGCTGCTCTGTTAGTTGTATTACAATTGAATACCTAGACTGTTCCATTATTATCCAGTCTGCTTGAAAGGGCCTACAGGCATTATGCCCCTAAGATTAATGTCATGCTAGCACTGAGTCAATTCACTGTATCTTCTGTCTGATACAACCTAATATGAGAGTCATGCCCTTTTATCCTCCTGAAATATGTGTCATAATCCTGCCAGACAGTGGCCCCATGACCACACTATGCCTTTAACATGTTATTGGTATAGTAAACAAACTCAGTAGCACACAATAGGTTTCTTCAAGGATGATTGTTAGGTAATCATGAACACTAAATGATGAGTTAGTAACATTCTTATTTCCCCTTTTTTATGCTTCACATTGGCTCTTTCCCCTTTGAACTGAAGCTCCTTGCAGGTTTACTACTTATGCTACTTATATTTTGTTTTTACTTTAACAGTTTGTTTCTTTGAGAACACTTTGAGGGATCTACACAAGTAACTTCTTGCCGAATTCAAACCTTTGTCTACTTTTCACAGATGTTTAGCTTTCAAAGATCACCCATGGATTTTACCCCTGTTTCCACTGCAAACTACAAGTAGGTTGAAACTACAAAAATTAGGAAAAATTGACTACCTATTAAAAATTGGTTTGTTGATACAGCTGTGCTTGTTCTTGAAAGCTGGGAAGATGCTACCATTTTTAGACAAGAATGCCATCGTGTGCAGCACTTTTTCCCATTTTTTGTGAAACTAAACAAAATTTTGTTACATATTTGGCTATTTTCACTGTCCCTTCCATGGGGATCCACAAAACCTTAATACATTCAGAACCCTTAAAATGTTGGAAGAAACGCATATATTTGCCATGGATAACTTATGTGGTAAAAGAGCTATAAAGGCGTAAGCACGAAGTAACCAAAATAGCCAGGAAAGGGCTTAGCATTCTATAGGGAAAAGGGTTTGTCAGCCAAGGGGTTGATGACACTGAAGATATGCGCCTCCAACTTCAATGCTTTCAAATGTAGCTTCAGATGAGCCTGTTTATCTGAATACACAATTTAATTGTTCATACGTGTCAACGTAATCTAGTTTTATTCAAGGCAAAGCCCGACTATTTTCTTAGACAATGATTCTTAGTTTTATAGATATTGAAAATGAAACTGAATGCTATTGTTTTCAACTTTTACTGACAGTTATAACTATTATGAAGGTTCAGAGTCCAATATCACCATATTCTTGACATACTGGAGCAGAAGAATGTGCTGTCCCTCTAACTTGGGTGAAAAATATGTTACCCTACCCGTGCACATACAATACACAGATTAATAGACAATGGGGACAATACACACCCCTGTGATTAGTTGGTATCATAGCTTTAGATCATATCCAAACTTGATGTACACCCAGGTATTCCAATTTACCAATTGGATTTCTCTTAGAAAAGAATCTTATTTATCACCTTTTACAAATTTTTCCTAATAAGTGACCAGTTAATTCTGTCAAAGATGGGTGAGTAGTTCCAGAAACTGAGGATTATTCATCTGCTTTCAGTCCCTACCTGTCTTATTCATCTTATGCCCAACTCAAGGCCACATTTAGTTTCTTTTTACCCAAACCAACTTCATTCAGTAATATTTTTGCATGCAGTTTTACATCAGGGCCTAAATGTGCTATCAATCCATAATCTGGTGGGTTACTGATCTTTCCATTTAAAAAACAAAAAGCAGACAGAGACTGGTCCACTGCAAGATTCAGGAAAAATATGTCGAGCCAGAAGAAAAAATAAATATTTATTAAAAACATAAATTATCTTTTAAACACATTGAAAGACACATCATTTGAACATGGTGCACCAGTTTCTTGAATGGATTTCAGTTTAGGAAGAACAAGCTATTATTACTAGGCACAGAGGCTTATTCTTGATAAGCAGCCAATAATTAACCGCCACCCAACAGTATTCCAATTTAACATATTGGATGTAGTCCTCAGGTAGGAAACATTTATTTTAATGATTTTACATTTGACCTTTTATTAAGCTCATGAGATCCCAGAATTTTTTTAAATGTTTTTGCTCATTTGCTTACCTTCTTAGATTTTTTTTATCACATGTTGAGTCCTTCATTCAATTCAAATTCTCCTTTACGTTTTCATATTTTTGTGGCTATTGTTTGCTCTTTGTTGATCAGGAGAAGTGAAAACCCTACATTTAGATACCTATCCACATGACCGCTCCAAAAATGGGCTAGGATGATAGACTTTGTCTGATTTTACTCATTTGCTCTGTCCACCAGATCTGAGATTAAGGGCTGTTAGAAAAAACTGATAGCATCTTGAATGTCTCAGAGGCCCCTTGATGCTTTTGTTAGGTTATTGTCATCTGCGACCATCCAACTTGCAAAATCGTCCCATTTCAAAATTGTGCCAGCTGTTAAATTACCGTCAATGCTCTTAACAGTCGCTAGACCAACTCTCCAAAGGTTACTGTTGTTGCCCTTTGCTTTTGTTTTGTACTTGATGATCATACTTGACATTAACCACAAACTGTCAATTATATCTTTGCCCCTAATCCTTGAAGAAGAAGTGTCAAAATATAATTAATGTCCCATTGCATAAAACTGGGGTTTTAGTTGAGGGAGTGAGTAGCCCCATCAGGTAACAAACTCAAACCATATTAGGTGAAGCATTAAAATCAATGAACTAACCTGAGATCAACCCCTGTTAGCTATGATATGGAGTAGACAGGCCTAACTTAGAGGCAATGTGTAAAGTATTTATGCAGTACCAAATCAGTAATAAAGTCAAAACACAACATAAGTAAAATCCCATACCAATTTGCTAAATCAAAGTAAATTTTAATATACCAAAATGACACCAAAATGACAAAAGTCCAATAAGAAAAAACAAAGTTAGGCATCTTTTTAAAGTGTAAATGTAAAAATAGCACCAAAAAGCATTAAGTGTCAGGGTGAGAGCGATGTAGTGGGGGTCTGATACAGAAACCAATTTCGACCCAGTCGGAATTTCTACTTTCAGACTAAGGGCCTAATTTAGATCTTGGCGGATGGGTCACTCATTCACAAAGGTGATGGATATTTTTTCTGCCGAAATATAAATCCCATTATATCCTATGGGATTTATGTTTCGGGGACGGGATACCAGTCACTGTTTTGACAGACTAATCCATCCGCCAAGATCTAAATCAGGTCCTTAATCTCTGATATGGAAGCCAAATTATTTCAGTAGGGCAAGGAAGCGGACAGTGGCTGAAAAGGCTCTATGTTGTCAGATAGCCACTGTATGAGGTCCCAGTGAAGCCATTGACTTTTGGCTGGAAAGCTCGGAGCAGAAGAAATTTGCATTTCACTCCCAAGGCAGGGCCCTCACCTGGCTGCCTTTGTCGGGTAAAGATTTCTGCCATTAGATGTAGTCAGTTTTTTGGAGCTAGGATTTTTCCAGAGGGACAAGCCTGAAGCTTTAGCCAAAGTGACTTTAATCTCTCAATGAGGTCCGACAGAATCGGATTTGTTGCTGTGGAAAAGCTCCAAGTGGGTACTGTAGTGTAGTTCCTATATTCCCAATAGGCTCAGCGCATTGGAATAACATAAACAATAGTTTAGACGTAGGACTTAGGTCGACTAGGTCTCTATTGAATTTGTTAGACTTAATTATGAATGCCAGGTAGCTCAGAGGTCACTAGAAACTTTCTCGAATACACAAGAAGGGAATTGTTTCTGACAACCGCATAAACATGACAACTTTGCTCCCTCAAGAATAAGGAGTATACCTCCAGAGTCGCGGAAACAATAGATAGCTATTTTACTCAGTCAATCGGTATGCTTAGTTTCACCAGAAGTGCAGAGAGACGGGCGTTTTCAATAAAAGAGGTTATTTATTGAACAGTCTTCTTTCTCACGCAAGAGAAGTGAATTGCTAAAATCGCAATACTTGTCATAAAGTAAACTGCATAGAGTAAAAGGGGTATTATAAAATAATACTGTAAAAGCATGGTATGGTTTCTAAGCCATACGGTGTTTAAAATGGATAAAATATATACAATGATAAAATCATGACTAAACGTACTCAACTGGTGCTTCTAAGATACGCCTACCCCGGTGTACCTAACCTAAGCCTAGTACATGGGAAGGAGTAAGTGAGCTGTGGTTTGAGTTAAGATAGTTTCTGCCAAGAATCTAAATCAAGAATTCTCTAAAGGTCTAATCAGCCCCGTACCTTGGTTATAGAATGAAGGAGGTCTTGTATCTCTCTCTCAGGACTCGATCTCCCAGCAACCCGCAAGGGTGACAGGTAAACACTTGAGCTGGATTTCTCGGCAGGAGAAAAGACAGCGTCTCTCTCAGTGCGTCAGCGGGAGGGTCGGCTTCCTTCGGCACTTGCTACAGCAGGGCGTCGGGCAAGTAGATAGTCGATCTGCTCCAAACCACCGTGTGTTTTGCTAGGGCAGATACTGGTATATTTATACCTGGAAGGTGCCGAGTTTGACGTAAGGTTGGACATAAGACGTCACTAAGAACTCGCAGTTCTTTCAGGACTCCGGGAGTTCTAGGACAAACCAATACAGAAGCAGGGGGAATTCCCGGGCTGCTGGAGGCTTGGTTTGTTTAAGAACACGTTGTACTTTCTAGGAGTCTATGGGAGTAGCCTTGCCGTATTTGGACTGCATTGGCTATGTCTTAATATGGGTATGATTCTTATGCCTATATAAGGATATGATTTGATATAACCATATAAGGGCATACATTGGGAATATTTAACTAGAGTCCTAGATTCGTCTACAACACCCACTCCACGTATAATGTCCATCATTACTAAATACTAAGCAATTTGAAACAGATCTATGCATGTGTTTTCCATCTCACCCCAAAATACATAAAATGCATTTGAAATGGTATATACACGAAAAATGAGTATTATACTGTACGTTTTCAAGCAGTGGTATCATTCAGATAATGCATATATGTGTACATTGGAAAGTTTCAACAACAAGGGGGAGTTAGAAGGGCAATATTTTACGGGATCCAGTGTATCAGCCCTTGGACCGTAGCTACAGGCGGTAACCTAAGTCTTCTATAAGTGCGTTCTTTTGGGTTTACTGTTTTCCCTTTTGTCGCCCTTTCTTAGGTCCCATTTGGACTGAGCAGGACCATCTGGCCTGTAGTCCTACTTCCAGAGGAAGGTAGGATTCCCCTTCCCGACCGTGTAGAACTCATTTCTAATTTTAATTGTAGGTCCTGACGAATTGCTTCAATAGCATGAAACATGTCCATGTCGACCTTTAGGTAAGATAGACACCACTGGATCTTCGCACCAGCGTGCTCTGTCATGTCACTGTTTTTATTAAGGTAGTGTACCACACCAATAAAATTGTCGTGGACTCACCAACCTTTTTTAATCTTGCACCACTTCACGTCTGCACCCCACCTAAAGCCCTCATACCCACATGCACCAACTGGCAGGAACAAAAGATCTCCGATAAAGAGCCCCTTTACGGGTGCCCGTCAGACATTGCAGCACCAGTCTGACAAAGAGCAGAACCCAGATGATGAAGCATGACACCTAGCTTGCTGGGTGTGTGAGGGTTTTAGTTCCGTAAGGGGGATTCCCCCCTTCCCCCTCCTACCTGATCTTTTCCGCTTGGTTACCACGATTTCTTGTCCCTTCTGGGGAACAGTGTATCCTTTTTTGTTTGTACATTGGAAAGTTGACTGAATGAATCACGAAAATTACATTCATGAAATGGCTCTTAATACTGAAGAGAAGGTCGAGACCATTTCATCACATATTTATACAAGACTGTACATGTGCTAGAGGCTAAGTCAAAATATTGTCTCTAGAGTTTTCAGAAATAGAAACCTTGTTCTCTAAGAATAGTTCTACTTTAAGCAGAGTATCATGTGCCAAAAAAGTAAATATTTTGGGAACGTGGAAAAAATAATTTTGCTTTCAGGGAAAAAATAGTTCCAGAGTTTTTAGAAGTTCTGTTTATCAAAACTGAAGGCTGAATTCAGAGTTCAGGGAATGCTGTGTGCTCGTGTTTTCAAAAGCTATTCTCGTTGTTAGGAGAGAACATTAACTCAGATAGTCTGGCAAAGAATTCGTCTACAACAGTAGGGGACAGTTGGACCATGTCTGAAAAAGTAGAAATAGTGCATATGTGAAATGCATTGCCGTCATCAGTGTCTAGATCAGCAATGGTCACAGAAGGTTGTACCTGTGTGCCACTTTCATCTCGTACCTCACCGCCACATAGTCGTAATGGTGAGGTCTCAACGAATGTCGTCATCAGAATAGGTAGCCGCTGGGGACAACACGTTGCATGAGCCGTTACCGAACCAAGAAAAGTATCGATATCCATAGGTACTGCTGATGGGAGTGTGAGACGGACGTCTAACACGCATTCTTCTCCACAGAGCAGGCATCGTAGAACAGGTAGGATGCAATCTTGCCAGATTGGTCTGAACGAAAGAAACCAGGTAGTATTCAGATCTCTTAGCCGAGCCAAGCCGAGGACTTTAGTAATCCGATCTCGGCATCTCATTGCTAGGAGCGTTTCTTCCATTGTAGCCTGAGTTGTGTTTGTGACTGGACTTGTGATATCGGAGCAGAAGGAACAAAAATAAGATTCCTGCACGAGTGCCAAGATGAGAGGCAGGCCGCCGAACACAGAGTGCACGAAATTCGGGAAGATGCTCAGGACTGCTTCAAATGGTGCTAACAGTCCTGAAAAAATTGTCTTAAATACATGGGCGATGCCACTGGTATCAGACATGTTTAAGATTTGACTTAACATTTCTACGAAATGTACGGGGCAATTTGTTGATAATAATGCATGTATCTCTGCTGCCTTCCTTGCGACTTGCAGATCATACGTTTCTCTAGACGAGGTTAAAGGCACTGTTGTTTGTAAAAGAATGGATTTCATTCTGCTTAAAGTATCAATTCGAATAGAAGAGATGTTCAGAGAAGGCCATATCGTTGCCTCCTTGTCTTGTTTGCTGTTTGGATACAATACTTGCATACAGCAAGTGACCCTGGATGTAACACTGACGAGATAGGCCGTTCCTGGCACCATGCCACAACAGCTGCGGTCACTTAACATAACGTAACTGCTGTTGGAAAGTTGTCTGAAAAAAGGCTCTATTTGTATAGCAGGGGTGCCGTGCAGGTGGCATGAAAGGTTATTTGATGAACCTTCGCAGGCTCCCTGCAAGGTAATTCCTTGACACAGAAGTGTGTCGCTCAGTGAATGTTTACAGTTTTTACCACTAAGAAATACCTCTTTTTTCCCCCCACTCCATCATCTATGTGTGTAAGGTAAATTCCAGGTTGACTTGATGTCCCCTTTATCCAACCTTTCATACAAGCCTGCTGGTATGTGCTTTTGGCAATATTGAAACTGAAAAGTCGTTATCGGAATTGTAATTGTGCCATGTATTATCCATTCAATTACAGGTTTATCGGAGACTGTCAATGGTAATCTTTCTAGTTTTTCAATGCTGAGCACCGTATAGTCTGCCCCTCTTTGTGCCAAAGAGATTTGCTTATCTGTAAGGTTAAAGACAGAAAACAATGACGTTGTGTTGATTAGACACCATGGCACGTAGCCTGAACGGAGATTTTGTAACGCCCAGCCTAACTGTACAATAGAACGTAATTGGGACTGGCCATGTTGTAACATTACCATATCCTGTTCTATTATATCAGTAGCAGATGATACAATGCTGTCCACTGAATAAATTATGGAGAACAGTTGTTAACCCATTGCCCACTACAGACAGTGTTTTTTCCAAATCAATACGATCAATTTCTCATATTTTTTCAGCAGTTCCAATTTGCGTTATTTTCCAAGCTTCGTTGTAAGCAGCATATATACCGGTGTATATGAAAAGTTTTTGATGCTGTTTGCGAGGTCCCAATAAGAAATCTCGCAAGTCAGCACCTTCTTTAAGTAAGGTCAAGTGTTGCGTAATTTCAGGTAGTGTGGATTTTTGTAGCCACTCAAGGCATAGTTTTCCTACACTGTATGTTGTTATTATCCCTGGATGTTGTCTATGGGAATATATTGGGTCTGGCCTGTTCTGTTTGAACCCCTGTGTTTTGTTGAGGAATCTATCTTGACAGTTATTAGTGTCTGTGGGCCAGATCAACTATTTTCTCCAATCAGGATTAGTTCTGTTTTGATGTAAAATATGGGATACTTCTATCTCCACATCAGTAGTGCTATTACTATCAGGTATGGGCTTTGGTATAGACGGTTTGTTTAAGTCCTTTATCTTGGCTAGGCCAAGACAGGTTGTTTGTTGAATGGTGTCATTCAGGAACATTATTTGTTCTGGGATCATGCAGGCTCTGAATAATGATTCTAAACCTTGTACCTGCCAGTCTTTTGTACCCCAGACAGTTTTTGTCTCAATGTTGTTTTTCCAAAATTCAAAACCAAATGTAGACAATTTACCATAAAATATTGCAGAATATATCAGTTTAGTATTTGTCAACATGTTTTTCATTTCTGTCTTATTTATAATCTTAAAATAAAACATTTCTGGATCAGTGTTATTAAACCCTGAGAAGTATGGGAATTTCTCATAAAATGTTTTCGAGCTGCCTTTTAGCGGTGTTGGACAATGTTCCCATTGATTGTAAGTGAAAACATTTCTAGGATTAGCCGATTTATGCAAATAGTGGTGCCCATAATGATTAAAGCAATACATTTCTTCACAATCTGATGAACCTTCTAAATAATTATGTTCTGTAAATGTTGCTGACATTTCTAAATGTGACATCATATTATTAGTATTTTCAAAGTCCCAATCATCAGAGAAAGTACTAGGTGATACAAAGTCACTTAAGGAAACCTTGAACTGGTGTGGATATTTCAAGAGTTCAAACGGGCCATAGATGGCGTAATCAGTAGCGTCCCATGTTACACCACCAGGTATAGGAATGGCTGTGATGTTTACTGATGATCAAGACCACTGACTCATTGTCAGTGAAATTGCTCTCCCACCCTCGCAGCTCCACCATTAAGTGAGGTGCCCCTGCCCCTGCACTCTTGAGTGTTGGTGATCGAGGCCCTCCTCCACCCGCAGGTTTCCCTGCGCCTCATCCCTGGTGGTCCAGTGGACCTCTGTCTCCTTTCTTTCTTTCTGCTCCTTCACTCCTTTTTCTCCCCTTTCTGTCTTTCACCTTTCTGCACCTCTGCTTTTTTGCGCCTTATTTCTGCCAATTTCCCTTTCTCTCCCTCTGCTCCTACACTCGTTTTTTTCCCTTTCTATCTTTCACCTTTCTGCACCTCTGCTCTTTTGTGCCTTATTTTTGCCCATTTTCCCTTTCTCTCCCTCTGCTCCTTCACCCGTTTTCACTCGTTTTTTTACCCTTTCTATCTTTCTCCTTTCTGCTCTTTTCTGCATCTCTGCTCTTTTGTGCCTTATTTCTGCTTATTTTTCCCTTTTTTCTTTATCCCTTCTTTCCTCCCTTTACCTTTCCCCGCCGCTGCTGCCCCCGCGGCCCCTCCCCCCCCCAGCACGACCGGCCCAATCCAGCTCCCCTCCCCGCTCCCGCCTCCCAGCTGTCCAGCCCTCCCCGACCCCTACTTAATTGCGGCCACTGCGGGGACAGGCGAGCAAGACCACTGACTCATTGTCAGTGAAATTGCTCTCCCACCCTCGCAGCTCCACCATTAAGTGAGGTGCCCCTGCCCCTGCACTCTTGAGTGTTGGTGATCGAGGCCCTCCTCCACCCGCAGGTTTCCCTGCGCCTCATCCCTGGTGGTCCAGTGGACCTCTGTCTCCTTTCTTTCTTTCTGCTCCTTCACTGCTTTTTCTCCCCTTTCTATCTTTCACCTTTCTGCACCTCTGCTCTTTTGCGCCTTATTTCTGCCCATTTCCCTTTCTCTCCCTCTGCTCCTTCACTCGTTTTTTTCCCTTTCTGTCTTTCACCTTTCTGCACCTCTGCTCTTATGTGCCTTATTTTTGCCCATTTTCCCTTTCTCTCCCTCTGCTCCTTCACCCGTTTTCACTCGTTTTTTTACCCTTTCTATCTTTCTCCTTTCTGCTCTTTTCTGCATCTCTGCTCTTTTGTGCCTTATTTCTGCTTATTTTTCCCTTTTTTCTTTATCCCTTCTTTCCTCCCTTTACCTTTCCCCGCCGCTGCTGCCCCCGCGGCCCCTCCCCCCCCAGCACGACCGGCCCAATCCAGCTCCCCTCCCCGCTCCCGCCTCCCAGCTGTCCAGCCCTCCCCGACCCCTACTTAATTGCGGCCACTGCGGGGACAGGCGAGCAAGACCACTGACTCATTGTCAGTGAAATTGCTCTCCCACCCTCGCAGCTCCACCATTAAGTGAGGTGCCCCTGCCCCTGCACTCTTGAGTGTTGGTGATCGAGGCCCTCCTCCACCCGCAGGTTTCCCTGCGCCTCATCCCTGGTGGTCCAGTGGACCTCTGTCTCCTTTCTTTCTTTCTGCTCCTTCACTCCTTTTTCTCCCCTTTCTATCTTTCACCTTTCTGCACCTCTGCTCTTTTGCGCCTTATTTCTGTCCATTTCCCTTTCTCTCCCTCTGCTCCTTCACTCGTTTTTTTCCCTTTCTGTCTTTCACCTTTCTGCACCTCTGCTCTTATGTGCCTTATTTTTGCCCATTTTCCCTTTCTCTCCCTCTGCTCCTTCACCCGTTTTCACTCGTTTTTTTACCCTTTCTATCTTTCTCCTTTCTGCTCTTTTCTGCATCTCTGCTCTTTTGTGCCTTATTTCTGCTTATTTTTCCCTTTTTTCTTTATCCCTTCTTACCCCCCTTTACCTTTCCCCGCCGCTGCTGCCCCCGCGGCCCCTCCCCCCCCAGCACGACCAGCCCAATCCAGCTCCCCTCCCCGCTCCCGCCTCCCAGCTGTCCAGCCCTCCCCGACCCCTACTTAATGGCGGCCACTGCGGGGACAGGCGAGCAAGACCACTGACTCATTGTCAGTGAAATTGCTCTCCCACCCTCGCAGCTCCACCATTAAGTGAGGTGCCCCTGCCCCTGCACTCTTGAGTGTTGGTGATCGAGACCCTCCTCCACCCGCAGGTTTCCCTGCGCCTCATCCCTGGTGGTCCAGTGGACCTCTGTCTCCTTTCTTTCTTTCCTTCTGCTCCTTCACTCCTTTTTCTCCCCTTTCTATCTTTCACCTTTCTGCACCTCTGCTCTTTTGCGCCTTATTTTTGCCCATTTCCCTTTCTCTCCCTCTGCTCCTTCACTCGTTTTTTTCCCTTTCTATCTTTCACTTTTCTGCACCTTTGCTCTTTTGTGCCTTATTTTTGCCCATTTTCCCTTTCTCTCCCTCTGCTCCTTCACCCGTTTTCACTCGTTTTTTTACCCTTTCTATCTTTCTCCTTTCTGCTCTTTTCTGCATCTCTGCTCTTTTGTGCCTTATTTCTGCTTATTTTCCCTTTTTTCTTTATCCCTTCTTACCCCCCTTTACCTTTCCCCGCCGCTGCTGCCCCCGCGGCCCCTCCCCCCCCAGCACGACCGGCCCAATCCAGCTCCCCTCCCCGCTCCCGCCTCCCAGCTGTCCAGCCCTCCCCGACCCCTACTTAATGGCGGCCACTGCGCGGCCGCACAGCGGCCGTGGGCTGCGGGCGCGCCGCTGGTGCACCGAAGGTGCGTCAAAGGCAAGCACGTCTGCGCTCGTCTGCGACCCGTCCGCGACCAGCACCAGGAACCCTGGACCTCCGCCCCGCCAACGCTACGACCCAGCAGCACTCCACGCACTCAACCCAGGCTGCAACAAGAACTGCAAGCTAGCATCACCAGCCGACACCCATGGACCCTTCAGCTGTCACCGCTGCCGGCACACCTGCAGCACCGCCAAGAACATGGATCCAGCACAACCCGCCCACAAGAACACAACCGAACCGAAGACCCTGCAATGCATCCTCCTCAACGTCCGATCCCTCCACAAACACGCCACAGAAATCTGGGACCTCCTCGACAGCACAACCCCAGACGTAGCATTCTTCACCGAAACCTGGACCAACACCACCTCGGGACCGGACATCGCCATCGCCATCCCCCAAGGATACAAGATCTCCAGGAAGGACCGCCCCATCCACCCAGGAGGAGGAATCGCCATCGTCCACAAATCCAGCCTCCGCCTGAGCACACTCCCTGACGAGTCCACAGAACTGATGGAACACCTTCACTTCAAGATACTGGCCAGCCCCACCGCCGCCCTCCGAGGAACCCTCATCTACCGACCCCCTGGACCCCGCGGACCCTTGGCCAACTCCATTACGGACATTATCTCCCCGCAGGCCATCGCATCCACCAACTACACCCTGCTGGGAGACCTCAACTTCCACCTCGACAATCAACTGGACCCCAACACCACATCCCTCCTGGACAACCTCCACAACATTGGACTCCGCCAGATCGTGACCGAGCCCACGCACTCAGCAGGACACACCCTCGACCCCCTCTTCACTACAGGAAACTCCATCACCTTCAGCCACACCACCGAACTCCCATGGACCGACCATCGTTGCGTCCACTTCACCTTCAGAACACCCACCATCCACAGACACCAGCACCTGCTTCCACAAAGAAACTGGACCAAAATCACCGATGACCAGCTCACCTCCTCACTCAACAACTCCACCCCAACCATCGCGGAAAACGACGACCCCAACACCGCAGCCCGAACCCTGCATAGATGGATCTCGGACAGCACCAACACCATAGCCCCCCTCAAGAAAAACAACAATACCCGTGCCAAGAAAACCAGATGGTTTACCACCGAACTTCGAGAGTCCAGGCGCACATGCCGCAGCCTCGAAAAGGCCTGGAGAAACACCAAATCCACAGAAGCCCACAACAACTTCAGAGCCGCCACCAACTCCCACCATCAACTCATCAGAGAAACGAGGAAAAAAGCGATTGAAGACAGAATCTCCACCCACGCACACAACAGCAAGGAACTTTTCAGCATCATCAAGGAGTTCGCCCAACCCACCAGCGAGTCTACCGACATCCCTCCCTCACAAGACCTCTGCGACAAACTCAGCATCTTTTTCCACCACAAAATCAAGAGCATCTATGACAACTTCGACGAAGACAACCAACACACTGAACCCTCACCAACCACCCCCGACACCCGGAAACCAGCGATTGATGACTGGACAGCCCTCACCACCGAAGACACACTGAAGACAATGAAGTCAATCCACTCAGGGGCCCCCACGGACCCCTGCCCCCACCACATCTTCAACAGAGCCGCCAACACCATCGCACCCATGCTCCGCCAAACCATCAACCGCTCCCTGGCGACCGCCTCATTCCCCGACGACTGGAAACACGCCGAGGTCAACCCCCTCCTAAAGAAACCCTCAGCGGACCCCACCGACCTCAAAAACTACAGACCCATCTCTCTGCTCCCGTTCCCAGCGAAAGTCATCGAGAAAGCCATCAACAGCCAACTCGCCACATTCATTGAAGAACACAACATCCTCGACTCCTCCCAATCCGGCTTCAGAAAAAACCACAGTACGGAAACTGCCCTCCTCGCCGCAACAGATGACATCCGCACCTTACTGGACAAAGGAGAAACAGTAGCCCTCACCCTCCTCGACCTATCAGCGGCGTTCGACACAGTCTCCCACCGCACCCTAATACGCAGACTCTACGATGCAGGAATCCAGGACAAGGCCCTCGACTGGATCTGCTCCTTCCTCTCCAGCAGGACGCAGCGGGTCAGACTCCCCCCTTTCCTCTCGGACCCCACACCTATCACCTGCGGAGTCCCCCAGGGCTCCTCCCTCAGCCCGACGCTCTTCAACGTCTACATGGCTCCACTTGCCCCCATCGTCAGAACCTACGGACTCAACATCGTGTCATATGCAGACGACACCCAGCTCATCCTCTCCCTATCCAACGAGCCCAATACCGCCAGACGCAACTTTCGAGAAGGCATGGAAGCCGTCGCCAAATGGATGAAAAACAGCTGCCTACAACTAAACCCCAACAAAACAGAAGTACTCATCATGGGCCCAAACCCCGACGCCTGGAATGACACCTGGTGGCCCACCGCCCTCGGAAACCCGCCAACCCCCACAGACCACGCACGCAACCTGGGAATCATCCTGGACTCCGAGCTCAAAATGGACCGCCAGATCAACTCTGTCTCATCTTCCTGCTTCCACACCCTCCGCCTCCTTCGTAAGACCTTCAAATGGATCCCCTTCGAACACCGAAAGACAGTCACTCACGCCCTGGTCACCAGCAGACTCGACTACGGCAACGCACTCTACGCCGGAATAAACAAAAACCTCATCCGCAAGCTACAGAACATCCAGAACGCCGCCGCAAGACTGGTCCTCAACCTACCAAAACACTGCCACATCTCCCAGCACCTGCGCACACTCCACTGGCTCCCCGTCGAGGCGAGAATCACCTTTAAGAGGCTCACCCACGCACACAAGGCCCTCCACGGCACTGGACCAGCATACCTGAACAGCCGACTCAAATTCCACGCACCCCAAAGGACCCTACGATCAGCCCAGCTTTCCTACGCTGTGGTCCCCCGCACCAGAAAGACCAGATCGGGAGGCCGCTCCTTCTCCTTCCTCGCGGCCAAAGCATGGAACGCCCTTCCGCTCCACCTCAGACAGACAACATCGCTCCCCATCTTCGCAAGAAACCTCAAAACCTGGCTCTTCGACAGACCCCCTCCTTGATGGAATGGAACCTGCACCCCCCCAACCCCCCCCCACCCCTAGCGCCTTGAGACCCTTACGGGTGAGTAGTCGCGCTTTAACAAACTCCTGATTGATTGATGATAGTTCTCTTTTTTCAATGTGAGAAGATCTGTGTGTCCATTGTACTGTATTTTCCATCAATCATTCTTCCCAAGCTTAAAACCAAAATTAGCCAGAGTAGGAGGAAAAGTACACCTAACACAATCCACAATTCAATCCATGGTGAAATCAGATATGTTTCTCCAAGTTGATGAAAGAGTTCAGTTATTTTGTCTTTGAAATATTTATTTGCTGGCTTTCCTTCATATTCACTTGGATCTTCAGAAAAGTCTTCGAAATTGATGAAGTAAGCAGACGCAGTTCTATCAATTGTTGGAATTGCTTCAGGATTTTTAATGATCTTTGTAGTTGCTTCCTATTTTGTCATATTAATATAGTCAGAGGCTACATCATTGTAGATAGGTGTTTCTTGACGAGCTGTTGCAATTTGGGTTTCAAGAGGCACAAGTTCCATGGCTTTGTTGCATAGTCCTTCTTTAATCACTGCAGGTTTATCAAATGTGATTAGTCTCTCAGTTTGAACCTCTTGAATTGTAGCAAGGTTTGGTCTTCTGCTACATCTTGGGAGTCCACTGGGCCTACTACTTATGATTGGCCACATGATTGTGGTTTTACCAGGTCAATTGATACAACTCTGTTCTCCTTTTCACCAGCAAGGGGCGGTAGTACTACTGATCCTGTTCCGCTGATGGCTAAGACAGGTACTGCTTTTCTGTAAGAAGGCCCAAATACCTTCTTCACCGCGATCTTTTCTCTGACCAGATCCCCAATCTTTGGAATCCACACAGGTCTTGGGACAGGTGGTTTTTCTTCAGTGGCCTTTGTGTTACTTAGATTTCTTCTTGTTTCATTTAAGTCCTGTAAAACAGCCAAACGATCTTTGATATCAAAGGTTTTTCATTCCACCACTGAAGTCTGACTATCGAGGTCTTCAATTATCATTCTAGTACCAAACAAAAGTTCATACGGAGTGATTCCACCCAGAGAATGTCTTGGCAGAATATTAAGACTACGTTGGACACTTATTAGATGTTTGACCCACCCATCACCCAAACCTAATGCCCTCGCTGTTATAGATTGCTTTATGTCACGTTTTTTTCTCTCCACTACCACATTTCCCTCAGGATGGAATGGACTAGAGTACCGAAATGCAATGCCATGGCCTCTTTGTAAGCTCGAGAGCTACACGCTGGACCATGGTCAGAGTGTAGAATGCCAATTGCGTATGTGCCGATAAAGACTCGCAAATCTTTTATAACAGTTCTGCCGTCAGCCGAGCACTGGGGTCACATCCAAATGAATCTCGTCTTAATATTTATGGGATCGCATTTTTTCGTGTGGACGTCTGCGTGTAGATAGCCTAATGCTGTCTAATAGAGGTGTCTGGGCTGGTATCTGGTCCGGTTCACAACTGCGATCTCCATTGCAGTCCTGACAATCTAATGCAAAGTTATAAACATGCACGCTCATCCCCGGCCACCAGTATTGTGATTGTAATTCTATTAGAGATTTCAAGATCTCCTGGTGCCTCAGACCCATTTCCATGTGTGCTTCTTAAATCAAGTAAGCCCTCCGGTTCGCATCTTCCTGGGATGACTCGGATTACAAGGTTGCGTTTGTTTGCGCGTTTTTGCAGTTTTGTTTTAGTTAACATGTCTGTTTGTATTGATCGTAAAAAAAAATTGTGTTTCTGTGTCGAACTAATTGGTTTGAAATCAGGTTTTATTAATTCGTAGAGGGATTTAACCCTCTCTGCGTAGTTTAGAATGTAAGTTCTTCAGAAATTCAGGAAACCTAGAATTGATTCTAAGTTTTTCAGCGTTTTTGGAGCTTGGAGTACTGCACACTTCTCTAAGAAGTTGTCTGCTAGGCTTTTGCCTTCACTTGATAACTCATATCCTAAAAATAGGACAGTGAGGTGGGCAATTCGGGATTTTTTAAAGTAGAATTTGTACCCTTTAGATGTGAACCCCAGTATAATGGTGTTCACTCTTTTCAAGTGCGTCTCCAGGTCATCGTCTGTAAGTTAGATGTCATCGACATAAGATAATGCCTCATCATCATACATTTGTAGTAATTCTGTTACCCTGGCTGAAAATAATCCTGGACTGTTCTTGAATCCCTGGGGTAGATGACAAAATTGCCACTGGCCCACCATACTGAAGAAAGCGGTCAAATACCTGCTTTCTGGTGCAATGTTTTGACAGAAGAAACCATTTGAAATATCTAATGTCGTTTTATATTTTTTGCGCACAATGTTATTCATTAGTGCTGCACTGTGTGAGTTTTGTACTGCAAATGTTTTGCAACAAGATTTTAGGTGTCTGTAATCCAAAACTAGATGATATGAATTGTCTGGCTTGGAGACAGGAAACAAAGGATTGTTCATAGATGAGGTGCATGTTTCAATCACCCCTTGATATTCAAGTTGATCTAAGATCTCCCTGACTTGTTTTTTAGCTTCTTGCTTCACTAGATACTGCTTCTGAGCAGTAGGTTGATTTTTTAACTGGATTTTGTGGTGAGGAGAATCCTCATCCCATCCTACGTGATTTTTATATAATGCTGGAGCCTGAGCTACTGCCAATTTCCTGGCATATGTATATTTTTTATGAATTGGAATGTGATTTGAGAAGGCTGGCATAATTATCTCTTCGCCGTGTGGGCATTCCCTAACAACTGCTGGTGTCCAGTCTCTTTAAGCTAGAAGTATGTCATATTTAGGGCTCCTGGTTTTCCGTTTTTATGGATTTATACATATAAATACAGACGGAAATCTATATCTCCTATGTCTGTATTTATATTTATAAACTGCAAAATACTAGTAAATTTGGCACACTGGCGTCGGGTGTTGCTACCGACGGGGCACTTGGAATGGAAGATAAGGCGCGATAAGATAAGATAAGGCAAGGGCTTTAGAGAGCAGCAGGGCGCCAAGTAGAAACAAAGGGACACTGACAGATGGTAGCAAAGTTTTGCTAATGGACTTGGGCACGTAGCACCCGTGTAAAAGGCAGCTCTCACAGTGGGTAGACATTGCCTGCAGTCTGGTTAGAAGGGGAGAAATAAACAACAAAGCCTCGTTAACTGTCTTTTTAAAGGAAATTCCCTCTGCCTTCTGTGATTTACAGGGACATTAGCACGCGAAAGCGCTACCTAATGGCCCTGCACATGCCCTGTGACTTGTCTCCAGTTACCTGTCATCAGGCTGCACGCCGATCACAGGGCTCAAAGGAATGCAACACCCCCTTCACCCCCTCCACCCCCCATCCTCCTCCGTCCTGTGTCCAGGCCCGGGCTGCTGCTGCAGCTCGAGCTGTTGTTTCTGGCGTCTTATCTGACAAGCACATGTTTTTCACAGGTCTTCAAAGGAGCATTTACATTACTTAGAGAGGTTTTGTTGACTGATTCCAGTATCCCATGTGTTCCCAATCTGCCTATTTGCTATTTCTTACTTTTTATTTTATTTGTATTGCCACAGTGGGGAAATGCATGTAGTGAAATAGTGAAAAAGCATCTCACAAGTAGGGACCACACATCCCCCCCAAAAAAAAAACACTGACCATTTTTTTCTGTTTATAGAGTCTGCAAGAGAACATTGTGTTAAGAATATATTGTTACTTAATTTAAATTTTTGTTTAATTTAGTCATTAATGTTGGTTTCCCTGAGCTATGACATACTGCTTGGTTGGAATCTTTTAAACCTGATAACTATTTTCCTATGAGGGCATTAATTTTTAAGGGTTGAATGCAAGTTTAACTGTTTTACAAATGTGCACGCTTTTGTTGCACTTGCATACTGTGACTATTATTGCGTAGCCTCAAAATCAGTGCTCAGCTGTTGAAGCACCTATTCTTCCACATGCAAACTGGTGCCACATGAACCTTAATAAGCATTGGCATAGCCAATAGGTCTCGCCTTTGGGACGTTATACATCTTTATCCATGTAACAGTTGATATTGTTGCACCAAGGATATTGTGCTGCATAACTAAATACTTATAAAGTCCCAAAGGCGAGATCTATTGGCTATGCCAATGCTTGTTATTTGTTTTCTAGTACAATATAGACTATATTGTACAAGAAAACGAATAAAATTTTCAATTTAAATAAATGTGGGAAAATACTAGCTCTAGCGTCGTCTTTTGTTTGTTCCAAAAATAAATGTGGATAAATACAGAAAAAATGCCCAAAAAATAAATATGGATAAATACAGACGGAAATGGCAAAAAAATAAATACCATAAAACCGGGAGCCCTAGTCATATTCCTTGGAAAGCTTGTCCCAAAAGAGAGCTTTTATTTTTCTAGTTATGTCCCCCTCCCTCCGGAGTGTTACTTCATATAACTTGTGGGGTACACTAACCCTGGTGTCGGCAGTTTCAACTTGAATGCATTCATTCAAGTCCACTGTCTCCAGATGATACTTCAGGATCTTGCGAGCTATGGTCACTTCTGCTGCGCTGTCTAGCATTGTCTGGGCCCATTCTCTGTTCTTGAGTTGTGTCCTCAGAATCCTCGGCATGTTTTATTTTAATACTAGCTACCTTCTTTTTGGGAAATTGTAGTTTTTTACTTTGATGAGCAGGTTCCTTGTCTTTGGACTTGACGCGTTCTTCTTTATGTTCTGACCGTCCTCTTCTTTCCGATTTCTGTGAGGAAGTCTGAAAAGATCGAGAGGGACGTGTATCATTATCTTGATATCTGTCAGGTTTTCTTAAATTATCCCTATTTCTAAGGTTGTATCTTTTTTCAGAGGACTCCCGTTGTGGAGACCTGTCCTCTTGTCCTGGAGATCTATTTCTCCGTTGGGGAGACCTTCCTCTGGACTGAAACTGTTTTTCTCTGGGAGTGGTTTGTTAATTACCCTCCCACTTCTTTTTTGGAGTAATGAGATTATTCTTAATGAAGCTTTTTTCAGGATTTTCAGTTAGTTGTGGTTTTAGTGGTTCCCCACCCAAACTATCTCTACCTAATTCTTCATAGCACTTTTCAATTATTCTGGCAAGTTCAAAATGTTGCTCTGTTATTTCTGTTTCTTTTCATTTTTGGCGGATCGCCACGGATGCTGCTTCTCCTTTTATGTTGGCTAATAGTATAGCTGAGACTTGCTTAAAGTCTTTCAGTAATTTCATACCTAGATTTAAAGCAGGCTCTGGACCGTATTCATTTTGAATCTGTCTTAGTACGTCTGGTATAACCGCCATAGACGGAACACCACGTGTTTTTGTGTATATTGAAGCAAATACTGCTCCCCTAGTGTCACAGTCCTCCACATGTGGTGCGATGCCCATTGGTAGACAGATTGTCAGAATTCTGTGTTTTTCATGAGGTGTACTATCAGGAAATACTGCCTCTATTTGAGTAATTGTTTTAGCTAACCAGAACGGAATTTGTTCCTGTTTTGCGGGTAATTCGCCAATGACTGATTGTATAGTCTGTGGTGTAATTTTATTTGTCTTCCCTGGTGAGGGGTGTGCTGTGGAATTGTTATTGCTCGTTGGACTGTTAAAGTCCGCGTGACATATTGGACCAATTGTCTATGTATTTTAATTAATTGTTTTAGCTGAGCTAAAAGTTCTCGGCCTGACATTCCTTCAATGTCAGGATGTGGTGTACAGCTGGCTAGAACCGACCATGTGGCTCCTGGTCTACCTAGTGGACCGAGCCTGGTAATGTGATTTTGATGTTTTAGGGCGCCATTAAACCAGAGCTGATGGTCTTGGTAAGTTAGTGGAATTTCAACGTCCTCGAAGGGACGTATTCCTCCGGAGGTTCCTCTGTTTTGTAGTAGTGGAACTCGTGTGTCACAGCATTTGCTGCTGGTAAAGTTATCCATGAATAGAATACCTCGGTCTGCCGATATTCATGTGCCTCTACCACAAATATGACAGTACCACCTCTTGCTGATACTCCATTTTCTATAAGTTTTATAGTTATGGTTTTCCTTAAATTTACCGGGATGAATATAGCATCCGGGTCATTTTGTTGGAGAGCTGTGTCATCTAAGACTGCTTGAGCTGCTTTTCTAGCTCTCTCCCTTTCATCGTCACTTTCTGGCATTTTTGCTGACAGAAAGTTTGCAGAGCAAGTTTCAAGGAAGCAAAGATTAGGTGCACAATATTTTGGAACGCTATATCCTTCAACGCTGACTAAACCAAAAACTAATACATAGGATTCTCTTCCTACTAAGTTTTGGCGGATATTAACCTTTCACCCACTCCAGACGTCTATTGGAGTTTTTACGGGAAAAAGGGGTCTGTGTGAAAAGCACGACTGAGTTACTCTAGTATCTAGCATTAAATTATCGCCTTACCAAACGTTGGGTGCCATGTAGTATAGTTCCTATATTCCAAATAGGCTCTGCGCATTGGAATAACATAAACAATAGTTTAGACGTAGGACTTAGGTCGACTAGGTCTCTATTGAATATTTTAGACTTAATTATGAATGCCAGCTAGCTCAGAGGTCACTAGAAACTTTCTCGAATTCACAAGAAGGGATTAGTTTCTGACAACCGCATAAACATGACAACTTTGCTCCCTCAAGAATAAGGAGTATACCTCCAGAGTCGCGGAAACAATAGATTGCTATTTTACTCAGTCAATCGTGCATGCTTAGTTTCACCAGAAGTGCAGAGAAACAGAGAGACAGGCGTTTTCAGTAAAAGAGGTTATTTATTGAACAGTCTTCTTTCTCATGCAAGAGAAGTGAATTGCTACAATCGCAATACTTGTCATAAAGTAAAGTGCGTACAGTAAAAGTATTATAAAATAATACTGTAAAAGCATGGCATGTTTTCTAAGCCATACAGTGTTTAAAATCGATAAATTATATACAATGATAAAATCATGACTAAACGTACTCAACTGGTGCTTCTAAGATGCACCTACCCTGGTGTACCTAACCTAAGCCTAGTACATGGGAAGGAGTAAGTGAGCTGTAGTTTGAGTTAAGATAGTTTCTGCCAAGAATCTAAATCAAGAATTCTCTAAGGGTCTAATCAGCCCGTACCTTGGTTATAGAATGAAGGAGGTCTTGTATCTCTCTCTCAGAACTCGATCTCCCAGCAACCCGCAAGGGTGACAGGGAAACACTGGAGCTGGATTTCTCAGCAGGAGAAAAGACAGCGTCTCTCTCAGTGCGTCAGCGGAAGGGTCGGCTTCTTCGGCACTTGCTACAGCAGGGCATCGGGCAAGTAGATAGTCGATCTGCTCCAAACCACCGTCTGTTTTGCTAGGGCAGATACTGGTATATTTATACCTGGAAGGTGCCGAGTTTGACGTAAGGTTGGACATAAGACGTCACTAAGAACTCGCAGTTCTTTCAGGACTCCGGGAGTTCTAGGACAAATCAATACAGAAGCAGGGGGAATTCCCTGGCTGCTGGAGGATTGGTTTGGTTAGGAACACGTTGTGCTTTCTAGGAGTCTATGGGAGTAGCCTTGCCGTATTTGGACTGCATTGGCTATGTCTTAATATGGGTATGATTCTTATGCCTATATAAGGATATGATTTGATATAACCACATAAGGGCATAAATCGGGAATATTTAACTAGAGTCCTAGATTCGTCTACAACAGTACAACCTGAATCTTTGGCCCAGTATCAACATACCTTTGTAGGGTTAGCTTGGAAGTTTGGTCCCATTTCTCCAGAGGTCTATAGTTCCAAAAACTTTTCTAAATCACAGTTTTTAGGAATTGTTAGAAGGAGTACACTTTAACACTAGCCTAGGGTCCAGGATGATCCCTTGGTGATGGTTCCATTCAATGTCAGGAGATAACGTCTGGGCTGTCTTAGTTTGGAGGAGGCTAGTTTGTCAGGGTGGTGCTAACGTTCTCCGCCACCCCAAAGGATGAAGTATCATTCATCAAATCATACATCCATAAAATCATAAACAGGTGTTTTGTCTTTTTTACTAGAGTGACACTACACTTGTCTGCTCCATGGTGATAATAAATGAGGATATTTTATGCGTTTTTATTTGTAAGTGTGTCCCCCCCACAGGGTCCTTCAATACAATGGACACCAAATATTAGTCTTACCCATATATTCTATCATTTCCTTGCTGTTGCACCTTAAATTGTCAGACAAGCCCGTTGTATGGACTGTGATAATTCAATTCCCCAACTGGCATATATTTTTTTATCATGATTCATTAAGCCATTTAGTTATTTCATTGTTTTTTTAGTCACACCCGGGTTGTAAGCTTTTGAAAAAGTGTTTCTGAATTGATATGTACTTGTTTATCTTGAGCTATAATGTAGAAAATGTAACAATTTGATTGTACAGTATGACCATTTCAATAATTGTACTTATGGGTAACTTTTGAATTTTAAGCAGTTGGCTTGGGTCCATAACAATAGGACCATCTGAAAGCCAGCATTGAATGATTTAGTAGCACCAGTGAATTCCGATTGAGTTTTGCTTACCTATTTATTATTAACAGGTTGTTTGAACATGTCATTTTTAACTGGCTTCTTAGCTTCAGCTACTGAAGTTAAAATAGTTACCGATTTATGTATTGTATTATCACTATTTGGTAAATCTTCATTGGAATAAAAAAGATTTCAACAATGCTTAGTTAAGCTTCTTTGAAGGACGAACCCACTCTTCGGTTGATGTTGTAAGTCTATTAGCCCCTTGCTGGCCTCACCCAAAAGAAACACCAGGCATCTGGGTATGGATATCCATATTAATATAGTCCTGCTTTCCCCGTTCCATTCTTTAACCAAGCAATTGACAATGGTTCTACTGCTTGGCCATTTGTGTAGCATTTTCTCTTAATGATGAATCAAATTTGACCTTTTCACCTTTTTAAGCAACTTCTTATTTTTTTCCTACTTTTTATTGATTACCTTTTTAATTTTTCTCTATCCTTTTCTCCTTAGTTGTAGCTCATTGGTTTTCTTTCCTACCTTCCACAAAAGGTTTTTCATCTCCCAGCTCTCATTTGCCACTTATAGGTTCTGCTGTCAGTTTCATAAGAATTTTCCTCCGCACAAAAACTGGGGTTTTTGTTTTGTTCTAAGGATCCATAGTAACTAACAAAGTACTGGGGAGTTCGCGTACTGTAATGTAACCAAGGATCAAAAAAGTGATTGTCTGTTTTGAGGTACGACAAGAATTCTGAGTAATTATTACCTTAGTCCAGTTTTATTTACCTCTGTTCATCCATATTCCGGTGTTTACTACCCCCGCCATCTTGCCCCCCCGTCGCTCTACCACACCGCCCCACGGAACATCCTCCACCCTGCTACTGGTCCAGTACTTCATTCAAGTTATTATCTATGTTTGAAATGAATGTTGCCAATTCCTTTAGAAGCTCCACTCAAACGTCAATTGTCAAAGATTGGAAATGGGCATGAATGTCATTTAGGGGTTGCCAGGGGTTGCACCTGCTACTCCCTGGCTTTCCCCATGTAACCCCTGGCACTGCTTTTGTGACCCCTTGCCTCACAGGTGGCACAATCAATGTCATGTACACAGGGGTCTCTCACATTATCTGTATCAGGCTCCAACCTACGTGTTTTCTGCCTATTCTTTATTACATTAACATTTAATTACCTTGCACATTTAATTTTAGTGTAACAAAATTTTGAGAAGCAGGACCTGAAACAGGACCTTTACTGGCATCTTAGGTAAGTAACATGTAAAGTAAAAAGCTCGTAAATGTATTTTAAGTGTGTCCATGTGGGTGAGAGTGAGTTTGTGCGAGTTCACGTATATATGTGAACATGTATGTTTCATGGGAGATTGTATGTGTGAATTGAAATGAATAAGTATAAGCGCGTCAGGTTAAAACCTAGTGAGAGAGTGCAAAACTGTGAGTCAGGGTACGAGTGAGTGCAAGAGACCAAGTAAAAATGAATGCGTGCAAGTGAGTGAAAAAGATTGAGCAAGAGTGATTAGTAGTGGAGAGATTGAATGTGATTCAGTGAATGTAAGTGTGCATGAGTGAGAATGCTCATGCTTGCAAAGCTACTGCTGGACCTGGCATGCCTCTTGGCTTATAAAGACACCCATACAAATTCCTGGCACACTGCAAAATGGTGGTGTTGGTACACTCAAGGTAAATCTTGCCATGAGGAACCAGTGGAAAATGGTGGCCCTGGCATACTGGTGGAAATTCATGGAATGAGGGAGGACATCTGTTGCATATGTCAGGGGCATCTGTGACAAAATGCTGCCCCCACTATACTAGATATACTTTTTGAGATGCGGGTCATCCATAGTGCACGAGTGGCAGTATTGGCAAAAAATCTGGCACATTCTTTTAATGTGTGGGCCAAAATGTCACCCATGCCAAAATTCTTACCCTATAAAGGAGTGTAGTTTTTGACCTCCATGGACACCCATGGGAAACTTCAAAAACAAATTGGGATTAAATCAAGGGGTCAAAGTCAAAGTCAAAATGAGCTATATTCGATTTTAGGCATATAAAATCATCAATACAATCAATACAAACATCTCATCTCAGTTCTAAAAATAAAATGATCTACATAAATATATACAAATTCATAAAAAACTGCTCAGTTTCTACAGTTTTTCCTATTATTTGAACAGTTATAGCATATGACCTCTGTGCCAAAATAATGCATCACAGTATTAAAACTTCTCATATGTGACCCCTCAAACTTCCAGGCATTTATAGTTTTCCTTGCTCTCAATGCGCTTTTCACAAAACCCACCATAGTTGCGATGCAATATTAGCTATCTAACATCTGTAAATACAATAGAGCTGGATGACATTGTCTCGAGCCCCCCTGTTTTAATAAGGGTTTAATCCAGCTACGTGTTTCGTTTGCATAGAATTTACAGAATAGGATTACATGAATTGTTGTTTGTGAAGAGATGTTGTCACAAGGACACAGGCTTAGATCCCTTAACCAATTATTCATGTCTGGGTAACTGATCAAACGATGGAAAGACCCAAATCTGAAATGTGTTAATACGTATCTGTCATATCCCCCCATACAGCACAGTAGACATGGTTGGATGTTATACGGTGTAGTCATTATTTGGTGCTGCACCACCGTGGATTTGTTCATTTCCAGAGCTAACATGTTATCTTCCAAGACAGCCATGCAAACTTTTTTGAACTTCTTTTGTAACTCAAGGGGTCTTTCAAGTTTCCTTAGCTTGGCACTACACCAAAGGACATATTTAATGAGTGTCTTTTTGGAATCTATGGCTTTTTATCAAATTGATGTGAAAACTTTGCTTTAAAGACCATAATAGAACCTATTTCTTTCACTATTTTCTTAGGAGAGAGGATCCCACTCATCCAGCAATTCTCCCAGATTGTGTGAGACTCACTTGTGTCACTCACTAACTACAATTCCGGTAAAATTTCCCTTGACATATCAAGTGTCAAAGGTGATATGATGTCACTTTCAGTGATAACACTTCTGCTACCCAAGGAATTTCGGTAAAATGGAGAGCTTCCAATCGGACCTACAGCAAAGATGTCATGTTTATCATTCATGACACAACGATCACTGACAAGAGAACCCTAATGTCTGCCTACACTCATAAGGTGTGTCCTCTTGATGAATGGGGCTAGAGTAATCCCTGGTTTGGTATTCCTTAAAAGGTAATATGCTCAAAAGAAAGATTTTGAATATTTCCTGAGGAAAATATAATTCTATTTCAATTTAATTCAATTAATTTTTTTATTTGTTAAGGGACTCCTACTGAGGTCAACAACAATGCATCAATTCAGTAAAAAGGACATATTTTAAATACAATACTACAAATATTTCCCTTTTTCCCCAAAATATAACGATAGGTTAAAAAGTGGGAGAGAAGGATGAATATACTTTTTATACAGTGCAAACTTCTTTGGTATCCAACCATTAGACATTACAACCTGATAACGAGATTTTAAATATTTCCTAATAAATAGCCAGAAAACTTTAAAAAAAATGGAATATCCTATAACAAACCATTTCATTTTGGAGGATATAAAACAAATATTCGGGCCTCCTTGGCAGAATGAATATTACATTTAATAAATGATGGCCCTTTGTAATTCCTGACACACAAATAGGACATGACAAAGATCCTGGATTTGAATATGACACAATTCACAAATTCTCTCCTCTCTCAGGATTTTATCTGAAATGCCAGAAACATATCTTAGGGGCAACAGATTAATTCTCAAAAGAAGAATCTGTCTTCTAATCCCATGTGGATGATTCCAAATTACATAAGGTTGCAGCATTTTCCCAAAGGCACTTCCACAGAACAAATCATTTTGGGACTTAGATTTACTTAAAGCTATATCTCTTTCCATAATAATAGAGTATGCAGACTTTGGGATAGGTGAGTTACTATTTAAACTGAGCCAAAATAGTTCATTTGCGTAAACAAATGATCTAAGAAATTCTGATTGATCCTTTAGCTTGTCAAAGATTTCCATTATCAAGGCTGCCCTAAGGGAACCCTCATCCCCCAAAGGAGAGTATACCCTCACCTCAAGACCGCTGACAAAGCTAAAATATAAGAAGAGACTAGACCAAATTCCAAGCGTAGAACATGTGGGGCGGCCAGAGAATTTGGATTACAAATTTGGCAGAAGAAGCGGCCTTCAGCCTTGTCCAAGGTGAGCCAGTTGGTATTATCCAATACTGCTGCTGCATAAGTTATTGAGGGTTGAATTTTAACCTTGAATACTGACAGGACATGGACATGACTAAAATGGCATCTCCCTCAAATTTTATAAACTCTGTTCAGAGCTCCAGCCTGTGAGGCAGCCTTGCCAACACATAGTTTAATATGTTCTGAATCACGCCTGTTTTTACAAAAAGCTTTCCCAGATACAAATATGAATCGACCAGTTATAGTTCTTCATGCTCTAGCAACCACTTATACCCTTTCTTTATTCTATGACCTTTCTTGAGGAAGATTAAGATTTTACTTTTGGAAATATTGATTTTCAGAAAATGGTCCACTGCATATTTAGTTAGGGCATTCAGTTGACGTTGCAAGCCAATAGGAGTTAAATAAAAAATTGCAACTTCGTCTGCATAAAGTAGGGAACCTATGGACAATGCACCAATTCTAGGATCATCCCCCTCACTGGATTTTATCATGCCTGGAAGATCATATATATAAAAGGAAAAGAGAAGAGGGGCCAACAGTCAGCCCTGCTTTAGCCCATTATCAGTCTCGATCCTACAAGATAGACCTTGTGGGCCTCCCATCATCACTTGACACCAAGTGTCAGTATGTAATTCTATCAAGAGGCCCAGTAGATGGTATGGCATTCCAAGATGGTGAAGCTTTCTCCACAGTGTTTGACGATCCACTTTATGTGGAGAAATCCATGAAAGCCGTATAAACTGGCATGCTTTGTGAGAAATTATAATTCTCTATCATGGTCTGGACGGCCGCAATGTTGTCCAGGGTTCCATGGTTCTTTCTAAAGTATGCCTGTTCGGTTGGTAAGATGTTCTGATCAATAGCGCATTGCTGCAGGTGATACAGTATCCTTTTGCAAATAGTTTACCCGAAGCGTCTAATAACGCAATCTGTCTAAAACTAGTAGGTTGACTCTTCGGGTCCTTTTCATACAAGGAACTCTAATACTCCCTTTCTAAGAGGAGGGGATATTAATAATTCGGAAACAGAAGTTAAACAATGGCGCTATAAGAGCTCCCGAACCCGCTGGCTCCTTTTTCGGGATTCCATCCGGCCCTTGTGCTCTGGAGGTTTTAGTATTCTTTATGTAACCCACTTCCTCATTCCTTGATGGGGGACCATATTCCAGAAGAGAAAACTCCTCCATTGCGGGCATCAAAAAAGGTACCGAACCAATATTTTTATATAGTAGTGAAATATAGACCACCCACTCCTTTTCTGGGATCGGAATAGGCTGAGCCCCCTGTCTTGAATTGCAGTATTCTGATATCAGGTGCCAGTATTTCTTTGAGTCTTTGGCTCTTGCGGCTTCCCTCAACCCAATCCATTTGGCATCAACTCCCTTCTCTTTTCTCCAAGTTTTCTAGCTTGCTTAAGGTAGTTAATTTCCTGTTGTTTGCCAATAGAGAATTGTAAATGTTGTTTTCTGGCTAAACAGTTAATTTTGTGATCTCATACAGTTAATTTCTTGATTTAATACTTACAGCAGCGGCAAACCCTGCTTAGCAACACGGGGGCCAGTTGAGTAAGTACTTACATTTTTTATCTCCTTCATTTGTACCTCAAAAAACTGTATAATGTTTAAGGAATCAAAACCCTGCCATTCTATGTGCCTTTTCTTCACTATCACACCTACCTCTGTGGTATCTTTTGGGGTCCAAAATGTGTGTCCATCAGCTTTATTAAAAACAACCAATCCCTGGTCCAGGTTCCCTTGGTTCAATGCGTGTAAATTAAAGGCTATTGTCAAACCCATTACACTGTGGCCACTCCATATTGACGGAGATACCACTAAATTTTCACAGGCCCCAGACATTTGGTAGGAGACAACCACATAGTCTAATAGGCTTTGTATATGATGGGAGTTGAAAGTAAAATCTGCTATTTTATCAAGCGGTACCCTCCCATTTAAAATGACCAAGTCCATGCTTTTGATACTATCGAGCAAGAAAAGACCCTGTTTGTTTGTTTTTATTTTATTTGGTAGTAGAGAACCTTGAATATGCCAGATTTCTTCTTTGTCTGGATTTGTCTCCAGTGCAAAATTCAAAATGTTCGCGTTCATACCGCCCATTGATGCAACCAAATGGCATTCTTCCATGGTAGCTATCTCATGAATATATGACAAATGGTCAAAGTTTCTCCCTGGAGGGATATATAGATTTGCCACCAGAAAGAAAATAAGACTGCCAGATTCTCCCAAACATGACAGCTTGATGCAAATTCAAAGATTTGATGGATGACGAAAGACTTTCTGATTCCAGTTTATCATGTTTTTGAACAAGATGGATACCCCCTCCCACTAGCATGTCCCTTTTCGGAGTGCTTGGCTAAACAAGAGAAAACAAAAAAGCCATCACAATCAAAATCTTTATATGACCAGGTTTCTGATAAACATACCATCATGGGATTCAAGGATTTAAAAAATGTCTAATCTATATGACCTAAACCAGCCATATTCCAGGACAGAGGTACCCCCCCCTGGCTATCTAAAAGAACCACTTCTTTCTACCACCGAACAGTTGGTGTTCAAGGTTTTTGCAACCCATCTTCACTGAGCCAAATCGCCATCTATGTTTGTATCCTTGTAGGTGCCTAGGGCATCTGACACCAAATTCATTGAGCGACCCCTTTTATTTAATGAGACCATAATTTTTTTAGCATTACCCGATGGGGGCTCTGAGTCAGGGCCTAAAGCGTCTAACACCACAGGATTATCGGCCTTCTGTACTGTGGGGTAGTGAAATGTAGGGCACAAAGTGGGATATTCCTTAGAATCTAATACAGGCATTAAATCCAGTGCTCATTTTAAAAAATGCTTGCAGTTCTGCATGACCAAATTTGCCACTATTAGAGAGCTCAAGATGGCCCTGGAATAAAAGACTCTCTCATGCAGGTTAATCTTCACGGACAAGATATCCCTACTTTCCACCAACTTTAGTGCTTCCATTTCATAAAAGAGCTTAAGAATGAATCCTCTGTTTACCGGACAGGATTCACCATCAAATAGCCAGATAAAATCCACGATGGAAGAAGAGACATTCGGCACCCTATTATCTTTCTTTACACCGTCTCTTGGAGGGAACCATAGAGGCACTCTATTACCAAGACTGACAGCTTGTGCCTCCTCATTAAACTGAGTCGTTAGGTGCGACACTGTAGTGGTAATTGGAATATCTGAAGTTCTGTTATGTGATGTTGTTGTCCCTGTGAAAGTTCTATTACATCCCATCTGTATGTTGCCCAGTGCATGCGACCCCACCATTAGGCTTGCATCCACTGTTGCCCCCAATGCTCTAGGCCGTCTGATGTATAGCTGCCCCACCTCCCTTGAAAACCCCCCTACTCAAGGGAGCGCACGACTCACTTGTCAGCAGGGAATAAGGTAATTGTGGAGATTGCGACACTGGACTTGATGAAATATCTGCCATTCCTGTTGCCCCCATTCTCACGTCTGATGTAAAATGCACTATAGTCGGGTCTCTAGGAGCACCCTCCTCAACAGGCAATTTAAGACCTCCCTCCTCCATTGTAATTTGGGGATCACTTTGACAATCGGGGATCCGTGGGAAATGTACTTTTGCTATTTTCTGTTTTGAAAATCGTCTTATCTTTTTATGTTTCTTTTTCATATTATCCCCTTTTGGATTTATTGCGGGACCTCTCTCTTTCCTAGCTTTTGGCCTCCCTTTCCTCGATGAAGTAGGAGATAGACCCTGTGAGGTGGAAGGGAATGGAGCCTCCCCCTCCATCTCTTCTCTACCTTTTTTCCCCACATAGCTCCTGATTTTCTCATCTTTCTCATAACCATAATGCCCCCCTTTTTTCCCTTGATGAACAAAGGGTAAGATTTTAGTGTGACATTTCCCAGAGGGGACCCCACTATGGAGTCCCCGAAGAGTGAGTTTAAACAATGGTCTTCCTTGTCAAATTTACACAAAGGTTCAATTGGGGGCAATAAGAAAAGGGGTATTCCTGCTTGAAAAGACACATCTCTCAGCTCTCTCTGGGGAACCGGACAACGAATCCTAGCATCTGTCTGTTCTTCCGTTTGCATACATATCTTAAGCAAAGGGTTAGTGATGTCAGATTTTGTTACCTTTTGCACTTCGAACAAAATTATAGAAATCATTTCAGGAATGTGGTCTGAACTTAATATAGATTTCTCCAGTAAAGACACAATGGACCCTTGTATTCTTTCGATACAGACCAAATATTCAGAGGGCACGTCATGCTTCTCATTTTCATTTCCCGGCTTCACTTGAGAACAAGGCAAGAAAACATCATGTACATCATGTGCATCGTGATCAGACTCCAGGGAACTACCAATCAGGTGACTTGTACTACAATATAAAAAACGGCAGTGAGAGTTGTCTGGGGGAAGAGCTTAACATTGGGGTGTTCTTCTCCCTAAATCTACTCTTAGAATAGACATCTTTGTCAACTTGATCATAAGGGACTTCCCAACCCCTTGATTGTACTTCTATATCAATGTCTGGAAGTGTTAAAGCTTCCCTTGGGTAGAGTCTTTTGTATGCTGTTGCCTTCTCATCCATAATCAGAAAATCCCCCCTGAAACCTTCTGGGGGCCTCTGGTATGATAAGGTGCACAGTCATCACTTAATCCTATGTCAGTGCCTCCCTGCTCCGGAGAGACAACAGATGCAGCCACAGTCAGTACTAGATTTTCCCCTATTCACGGTAGTGTTATGATGACTCTGCTGGTTAGAGAGATGTCCCAAGTCCAGTTTTGCATAAAAGTCAATGACTGATGTGGTGAATGAACCAGAAGTAAGATGCTCTAAGTTTGATTGGTTTGGAGAGATGTGTTGTTTACTCTGCAGGCTCTGTTTGGTTGAATGACAGATGGGAGAACTGAGGCCCATATTTATACATAGAGGGGGATCCGATTGCTGCCCACTTGAGCCGTCCTCCACTCCTAAATTTGTCTGGGTCGTGGCACCATCGCAATACTTTGTCTGACCCCCTGCAAGGTCACAAGGGATCCTCCGTACTTCTCCCATGGATTAATGAGGTGATGTAACTAGGATGGGCTTATGAGCAAGCCTTCTTGATCCAGAATTGCCTCCACAGGAGCAGACCGAGGAGTTTTGCGGAAGAAGCCTGTAATGGCTGGTTAAACTTTATAACAGTGATGCTGTAAATGTCTCGACCCGCTATAGGATCTCCCTAATCTGCTTATACTACTTGGGGACGAGAAAAATACACGTCCAAGCGTAATTTTTTGGAGGACATCTCGCACCGGCGTACTTAAATGTTAAAAGGAAGCAAACTTTTGCCTCTACTCAAATGGCTTTTTTTGGAAATAATCCAATGGTTCGTTAGTCAACCTATTCCAATGAGACTTGTTGCTTACTGTCACTTGCAGCCTTCCCTTCATTTCTGCATTTGAAGGCCGAATACAGCCTCAGGCGGCACACTTGGTGGCACGTGACAGCAGGTGCACCAGACAGAACGAGGAGGAGATGAGAGGAGCTGAGTGCAGCAGCAGGCAGCGGCTGCAGCAGGGCAGCGATAGCAACAGCGGCACCAGTAGCGTGGCTCCTCCTCCTCCAACAAAAACAAAAACACTCAACTTTGTTCCGTAGTGTCAGGATTTAAAAAAAAGATCAGAATGGACAGAGCAGGGAGAGCAGTTCTCTTCTTTCCTAGGGGTAGATCAGGTTTACCAAAATGTATTTGGAGGCGGCTATATTGATCCACCTTTTAATTTCTCTAAGACAACGTCCCAGAGGTGAAAGTCAATTGCTGTAAAAGACAATTACTGCACCCGATACGCAGACTTCTGGATGGGAGCAGACAGCGTCAGACTGTAGTTGTACGTAGTGTTTAGAAATAATGGAAAAGAAGTGGAGATCTGGAGACACACCAACTGACCCAGGCTGTTTCCAACAACTCCACTGAGGGGGCGGTCAGGCGAAACCGAGGCTCTAACAAGTAGACCTTCTAACAATTGCCCAGCGTTGTTATGTTACCTTGTTATTCCTGAAAATGCCCCCATACTGGGCTGCCATGGTCCTCCGTGGCTGCTGCTGCTGGTGGCAGCCGTTAGGATTGCGGGCAAATGAGGCTGGGCTGTTTCTTTCTTCTTCCAAACAATAGAATTTCGCATACCTTGTACATATATCTAGTTTTTTAAAATCTTTTTTTTAACAATGCTCAGAAGACCATACAGTACGAAGTAGTACCAACAATTAACATTTGGAGATAATGCAAAAAACAGCAGGAAGATAATCATGAGGGAACAACAATGACAATTAGCAATTTCCATCACCCTCACCCCTCCCTGAGTGTCCCAGAATCTCTGTACTTCCACCAGAGCACCCACACTTTCGTCTATTTTTAGCAGACCCCCTACTTTTGTACATGGTTTCTTCTGCCCTTTGACACCAGTCAAGGTCTTGCTTCCAGTCCTCCAATTGTGGAGTAACTGTGCCCCGAGGACCTAGTAATGTTGCGTTTTGCCACTCCTGCAGCCAGGACAAACCACATTTCCACATACCTAGACCATGCAGTATCACCCTTGACCATCAATAAGAGCCACTTCAGATTCATCGGAACTGCCTGCCCCACAACCTGGACATGATTTCAGCAACCTTCACCCAGAAGTGAATGATCTCAGGGCACTCCCACAAAATATGAAAAAAGTGCCTTCCTGACTGGATTCTTCCCCATTTGTATAGGTGTGTGTGGGGATAGTAGGTACGGTGTGGGATTTTTAGCTGCACCAGTCTGAATCTGGAGCAGATTGCGATCTCTCTAGGACTCTGTACCGCATCTTGCCAGTCCTCATCGTCCAGGCTACCAAGGTCGATGGTCCAAGCTGCTCTGAGAGTGATTAAGGGGTCAGGTGTATTGTTTATTAGCTTGCGATAGACCGTGGACGTGGGTTTCTCCACGATCGGGATCAAGCAGTGGCCTATCCTCCATTGGGGAGTATTCCGGAACAGACGTACCACTCTGTAAATAGATTCTTAGGACATGCAAAAGTCAGATATACTGGTACCTCTGAGACTGGTGTAAGTCATATTCTTTTTGGAGGTACTCAAATGAGCGGGGGGAATGCCATTTCAAGACATCACCTAAGTATTCGATCCCTATCAGCCTCCATCCCTTGAAACCAGCCAAGGCAGTCACTTCTCGCAAATGGTCAACCAGCCACAGTGGGGTTCCCCTGGTCAGTTTACCCGCCCACCTGAGGAGTTTATCAGCCTCTTTCAAGCACTGTAGTACCACCCTGGTGTGGTCAGGCCACCCGCCTGCATCTTCCGGGTATAAAGGAGAGGATCTCAATTGCCCCCAGGCATAACCAACCTATCTACCCTGTAGGCAGGTTCACTACTGTCTTTATAAACCATTAATCACCTGGAGCTGCGAGGTCCAATTGTATAACTTGACATGGGGGATCGCCAGACCTCCGTCGTACACTCCCCTTTGAAGGTTAGACAATGCTATTCTCAGGGACCCTCCCTCCCACAACAAAGTTCACACCACCAGCACTATCCATTTGAAAGCGGCAGAGGGATAGGATATGGTGTGTTCTGCAGAATGTAGAGGAGTCTCAGGAGAGTAAGCGTTTTGAACAAAGCCGCCCTACCCATGAGTGAAAGTGGGTAGGTATACCAGTGACTCACATCCGCTCCCAGACGACTCAGCTGGGGCTCGACATTCCTGTCCAGGAACACCTTCTTGAGTCGCGTGACATAACCCCCCAAGTCCTTAAACCCCGCGATGACTACTGAGGCCATTCACCTAGATGGAGTCCAGGGAGGGACGCGACAGGGGAAAGATCACAGACTTTGACCAATTATAGTATAGCCGGAATAGCTACCAAACAGTTAAAAGATGTACAGCGCTTGGGCTATCGAATGGTATCGGTCTTACCAGGTACAGGACAATGTCATCGCATAGAGGGAGATACGCTCCTCCCACCCCTCAGACATCAAAATGCCCCAAATCGTAGGCTCCCTTCTGATCCAGTGGGCCAATAGTTCCCGCGCAAGTGCGAAGAGGAGGGAGACATGGGACAGCCCTGCCTTGTGCCTCGTCCAGGGGGAAAGTCCTGGATATAGCCCCGTTAACCTGCACTCGGGCTATGAGTAGTTTGTATAAAAGTCTTACCCAGCTGCCAAAGATCAGTCCGAAACCCAGCCTCTGAAGGACCATGAACAAGAAGGGCCATTCAATGCTGTCAAAGGCCATGGAGGCATACTGCGCCATCAATGCTGTTTGAGAGCTCTCAACCTCTTCGGTCATGTAACATAGAGATGCCGCAAATTAAGACAGGTGCTTCTCCGAGGCATAAAACCGGGCTGGTCGACGAGTACCAACTCCACTAAGAAGGACACCAATCTGTCAGTCAGGACCTTGACAAGGACCTTGGCTTCCACATTGATTAACGATATCGGGTGGTATGAGTTGCACTGATCAGGTGGCTTTACTGCTTTGTGAATCACCAGTATCGTGGCTTTTCTCCGATCCAGAGGGAACCTACCAGTCTTGCACGCCTCTGTACACATTTGAAGAAGGGTGGCTGTTACGATTGCGGCCTGCCTTTTATAAATCTCGATAGGGAGCCTATTAGGCCCAGATGCTTGACCTGACTGTAGGAAGCTCAGAGCATTACCAAGCTCCTCTTCCATGAGATCAGTTTCTAGCCGGTCATGTGCCCCTGTGGACAACATGGGTATCGCGAAGTCCCATAAGAATTCCTCACAATCAGTTGCAGTCCTAGTGCATACTGGGGAGTATACCTGTTGGGCTGCAAAGGCCTCAGCTATGGCCATGCTTGTCGAGTGGAGAGACCAGATGCGTGCCTCACTTTGGATACCCACGAGCGATCTCTATCATGGCGTTCCAGCCATGCCAGTAACTTAAATGCCTTGTCTCCCACATCATAGAACTGATGTTGTGTAGCCAGTGCATAGGCCCGCACCTCTCCCTCAGTCAAAACCCTAAGATCTCTTTGCTTTAGCGTCAGTCTGTGGTGTAAGTCCACAGATGAGGTCATTGCATCGTCCTTCTCTAGCTACTCTATCTCTTGCTCAAGCTGTCAGATCTATATGGACTTCTCTTTTTCTGTGCACCAATCAGTACCTGAGCCAGGCCCCGTAGGACCATCTTGTGGGCCTCCCACAGTGAAATTTGGGAGTCCATGGAACTCCGAGTCTCTTCGAAATAGAGCTTTGAGCCCTCTTGAAGCTTCTCCCCAAGTGCCGGATCATGGAGGCGCCAAGGATCTATTCATGGAAACACCGCCCTGTTTACAGCCAGACCTCTAAGGGTGTGGCCAATGGGGGAGTGATCTGAAATCCCCCTTCCCATATGCTTGGTATTGGTGAAATCTCCCATTTGTTCATTACAGGTGAGAAAGTGGTCTATCCTGGAAAAGGACCCATGGTGCATCGAGTAAAAAATGTATTGCCTGAGTGATGGGTTCCGTGCCCGGCAGAGGTCGCACAGGCCCAGGCCTGTGATGAAGTCTACTAGCCTGCATTCTCCCTGCCTGCCCATTTGGGGATGGGAACGATCCAGTTCCGGATTCATAATAGCATTTGTATCCCCTCCAATGAGAACACCAGAGGGGAGGTCAGTTAAGAAGGAGCTTAACTTCGGGAGGCTGATGGAGTATAGGCCAGGGGGCATATAACAGGAGCAGAAGTAGCCGGCTTTGTCCGCCCATGTGCTCGAGATAACATGGGGCAAGGTGTTGCGTACTGTAATTCCCACCCCGTGCCCCGGATGTAAATCCTGAGTGGTGTATCATTTTATAACCAAAGCGGTCTAGGGCCTTACACCTATTCCTGCTCTTTGCCCTGTTGACTTGCTTTAGCGCGTGGCTGTCCACCTCTGCAACCAAGAGTGCGTCAACCCACCAGCCAGTCGCTAGCTTCCTCCGGCGTGTCTATGAAGTAGGCTTTCCAACCATCAAGGATTTTAAGCCTGGCAGTAAGTGTGGGCTAAAAATCTGTTCCGGATTTTCGGCAATTTCGCGATCAGCGACTCTTGCGAAATTGCCTAAAAATCTGCAAATCCTCTCGCGGGCGTATTGGGTTTTTTGGCCCACAGGAAGCACTTACAATTAAGGCAGAATGGCCTTAACTGGCGCCGGCAAGCTGCCAGAGTTGAAGTTGCAACTTCAACTCTGGCAGCTTGCCGGCGCCATTCTAAAATGGTTACAAAGTTAGCTTCAACTCAGGCACCTACCTTAACTCTGTAAGTGCTTCCTGTGGGCCAAAAATCAAACCTCACAGGAAGCACTTACAGATATAAATAAAGCAGGTGCCCGAGTTGAAGCTCAAATTCAGTAATGTTTTAATCAGTCCAAAACATTAGTGAGCACGGTCGAGGCAGGGCAAGTGTGCTTTAACCCCATATCTGCAGTCGAAATTAGCTGTAATACCTGAGGGAGGTCTTTGCATCCATGAGTTTCTCAAGCGCAACCCTCGTGTAGTTCCTGTGACCAGGAGGCTGCCTTCTCCTCATCTGCTGCCCTGCTCGCTCTCTGACCCTTTATACACAAGAGGCATGTTGACACGCATAGAAGCCCCGCACCACACACTAGCGGTATCAAACGTCTTCCCGCCCTTTCCCAACTATGATGGAGAGCTCATTCAAGGGACCTCGGCACCTTTTGGCGAGGTGGCAAAGTTACAGGCACACAGGGTCACTGGCGGCAAATCTTCTCGCCCTTTACGCAGCTGCAGTGTGGGAAAAGCACTATACATTTATCCAACGAGGTAGCACTTACTGATTAGCCAGTAGAGAGTACTCCAGTTGAGTAGAGGTATTGCACAAAACGGTGGCATCTTCGTGAATAACTATGCAGGGCAGGATTCATTCTGGCACGAGGCTCCTGTCACAAAAATTAAACCTCAACAGGAAGCACTTACAGATATAAAGCAGGTGCCTGAGTTGAAGCTCAAATTCAGTAACATTTTAATCAGTATAAAACATTAGTGAGCATGGTCGAGGCTGGGCAAGTGTGCTTTAACCCCATATCTGCCGTAGAAAATTAGCTGTAATACTCGAGGGAGGTCTTTGCATTCATGAGTTTCTTGAGCAAAATCCCCGTGTAGTTCCTGTGACCAGGAGGCTGCTTTCTCCTCACCTGCTGCCCCGCTCGCTCTCTGACCATTTATTCACAAGAGGCATGTTGACATGCATAGAAGCCCCGCACCACACACTAGCGGTATCAAACGTCTTCCCGCCCTTTCCCAACTATGATAGACAGCTCACTCAAGGGACCTCGGCGCCTTTTGGCGTGGTGGCAAAGTTACAGGCACACATGGTCAGTGGAGACAAATCTTCTGGCCCTTTACGCAGCTGCAGTGTAGGAAAAGCACTATACATTTACCCAACGAAGTAGCACCTACTGGTTACCCAGTAGAGTACTCCAGTTGAGCAGAGTGCAAATCGCAAAAAAATCCGCGAGCTAGCTGGAAAATCGGCAAATTAGCAGATTTTTTTGAGATTTCGCGGACCGCAGACCCGCAAAATTTGCCCATATTTACCTGGCAGGAAAGAGCATCATGTATTTCACTCACTGGTCTCTAAGGTCCCTCTTAACTCCATCAAAGGAATGCCGCTGATGCTGGACCCGTATCGTAAAGTCAGGGAAGAAGCAGATGGTTGCATTATCCAGGTGAAGCGTGTCATGCATCCGTGCAGCCTGCAGGATTGCATCTCTATCTCTAAAGTTCAGAATGCAGGTGATAGTTGTGCGAGGTGGTACCCCAGGCCATGGTTTTCCCCCCAATGCCCTATGTGCCCGTTCAAGAGAGAAGTTCGATAAGCGTTTGGGCTTCAGGTGGTTGAGCACCAGTTCTTCTATGAATCAGTCAATAGTTGGCGCCGCCATCCCCTCTGGGACCCCCACTATGCAGATGTTGTTGCGCCAGGCTCTCCCTTCCTGGTCTTCCAGTTGGGCATAGATATCTTCTTGATTTTTCGTGAGGGTGGCCACTTGTTCTTCAAGCCGTTTAGTTTTGGACTGCAGGCTCCCAACGCCAGTCTCAGCCACGGAGACCTTATTCCTGAAGTCTGCTCTCAGGAGGTTCACCTCCTCTGTTACAGAGTTCAATTTAGGCTCAAGATTCGCCCTGAAGTCCTCGATTGCCCTCATTATATCCTTTATGGAGAGATCCGGGCCTCCGTTCTCTGGGTCTTCCTGCGGGCCCCTACCCGTCGTCCCGTTGTCACGGTCCATGGTGACGGGGTATTTGTTTATATGATTAGCCTGGTCAGGGCCCTGTTGTTCTGTTGTGGCCCAAGTCGGAGAGCAGGAGCCACTACTGGCGGCACCCCAAAAACTGGAGGGAACGTGTCCGGCTGTGTACAGTCTACTGGCGCAAAAGAATTGAGTTACAAATATCAATGTAAACAATATAGGTATGCAAAATATCGATTTTAATATATGTATAAAAAACTAATATTAATTATATAAAATAATAACATTAACTTAAAAAATTAATCAGATGTATTATGCATTTAAAAAAATATAACAAATACATGTAATTAAAAAAAAATTAAACATGCATTTATGAAATGTAATACATATTGTTATGTAGGAATCTAGGACCCTAGTGTAATTTTCCCGATTCATGCCCATATATAGGTATAATTCACCCAATCCTTATATAGGCATAGGAATCATTACCTCATTTAGTCTTAGCCTATGCAGCCCAAATACGGCATGGCTACTTCCACTAAACTCCGAGAATCCACAACGATTTCTTGGAAAAACCCGTCTTCAGCAGTCAGGGACGTCCCCCTGCTTGAATATCAATTTATTCAAGACCTCCTGGAGTTTTCAAGGAACTGAGGCACTAGTGGCGATCTTATGTCCAATCTTACGTCAAACTCGGCACCTTCCAAGTATAAATATGCCTACATTTGCACAGTCAAACACACAGTGGTTTAGGAGCAGATCGACTAACTACTTTCCCGACGCCCTGCTGCCGCAAGTGCCGAAGAAAGCCGACCCTCCAACTGATGCACCGAGAAGACGCTGTCTTTTCTTTTGCAGAGAAATCCAGCTCCGGTGTTTTCAGGCTGCCCTTGCGGGTTTCTGGGAGATCGCGTCCTGAGAGAGAGATACAAGACCTCTATCATTCTAAAACCAAGGTACGGAGCAGATTAGACCCTTAGAGAATTCTTGGAACAGATTCTTGACAGAAAAATACTAGACTTAAGCTACAGCACACTTACTCCTCCCTCGTACTAGACGTAGGTTAGGTACACCGGGGTAGGCGTATTTTAGAAGCACCAGTTGAGTACTTTTAGCCACTATTTTATCACTGTATGTATTTCATGCATTTTATGTATTCTATGTTTATGGCTTAGAAACCATATCATGCTTTTACAGTACGATTTTATAATACTATTCGTATTATATGCATTGTACTTCTTAACCAGCATTTCAATTGTAGCAGTGCATTTCTTATGCTTAAGAAATAAGACTGTTCAATAAATACTTTTATTGAAAATGCCTGTCTCTCTATTTCTGAGCAACTCTGGTGAAACGAAGCATGCACATCTGACAGAGTGAAATAGCCGTCTATTGTTTTCGTGACTCTAGAGATACCTTTCATTCTGGGGAAACAAAGTTGTCATGGTATATGGTTGTCAGAGACTAATCCCTTCTTGTACTTTCGAGAAAGTTTCTAGGGACCTCTGAGCTAGCTGGCACTCACAATTAAGACTAATGTATTCGGCAGAGACCTAGTCTACTTAAGTCCTACGTCTAAGCTGCAGGATATATTATTCCAATGAGCAGAGCCTATTGGGAATATAGGAACTACACTACATGGTGCCCAACGTTTGGTAAGGCGATAATTTAACGCTAGATACTAAAGTAACTCAGTCGTGCTTTTCACACAGACCCCTTTTCTCCCGTAAAAACTCCAAAAGACGTTTGGAGTGGGTGAAAGGATAATATCCGCCAAAACTGAGTAGGACAAAAAATCCTATGTATTAGTTTTTGGTTTTTACAACGTTGAAGGATACAGTGTTCCAAAATATTGTGCACCTAATCTTTGTTTCCTTGAAACTTATTCTGCAAACTCTTCAAACAGTAAAAATAATGGTTACTGATGAAGAATTAGCTGCAGCAGCAGTACACACAGATTTAGATGACAGAAATAGGCTACAGAATGACCCGGATGCTATAATCATCCCGGTAAACATAAGACAAACTATAACTTACAGACTCATAAATAATGGAGTATCACCTAGAGGGGGTAAAGTAATATTTGTTATAGAGGCTCATAAAAGTCGGCAGACAGAGGCATTCTATTCATGGATTCATTTTCCTCCAGCAGATGGTGGAACGCACAAGTTTCACTACTACAAAGTAGAGGAACCTCCTGTGGAAAAGTACATTTTACCATGTTATATGTGCCTACGTGTTCTCCATGTTATGTCATATGTGCATGATCGATATGCATGTATCCCCTTTCTGATCGATTAAAGACGCAATTCCAGTTGTGTCCATCTCTAGTTTGCCAATTTCCAGTCCTCGTGAAAACAACGAATATTAGGCCTATGTAAACCTACGTTGCCACGTTTTACAGTGTGCACGTTAATTCATTGAATTGTCCCCGTTTCTAGGCCTCAAAAGGGCCCGGACTCAGATTCAGCTCCTGTTTCCTGAACCCTCTCCGAGGAGTGATACAGCCCCCACCTGTATCCCTGACCCTTAGCTTACTTTCATGCCTCGCAGTGCCCGGCTAGGCCTGGCTCTGCCTCCCAGTCTGCCAAGAATATGTTATGTTTCTAGTTATCAGTCCAGCCCTCCTTCTCTGCATTCCTAAGCTACTGAATCGCATCAATAGTTTCCGTCATGGTCTAGCCTTTATGTCTCCATGTAAGAGAAATACTGTATTAATGTTCATAGAATATTCCTCACACACGCACTACATATAGAATAATGCATGCACCAGTCTTAATGTCTGTTAGCCTTTGCCCTGATAACTTTTGGATTCTATCAACATGTACTATAAACACCAGATACTAGATATGCCTGGGTACATGTCGCTCTGACACTCCAGACTTTCGTCTCCTCTTCTAGCGCAGAAGTCATAGCCCCCAGTTTTCCCTGGTAACACGTCATTGTCAGTTTGCGCGCACCACTAGGTTAAAGGTCCCAGCTGCTCAGGTAGCCCCCTCCATGTTTCCGCCCCTTTTATGACATATTCTGTTACGTTTACATCACATGTCTATGTATACGCCCTGTACACGCCTTCTTGTTACATCATGTTGCCCTTATCTTTCGCGACTGCTACAAACCCCGCCTACTGCTACGCCTACTATATTGAATGTAATGTATTCTGTTTAACTATAAATATTGTGCACTGTTATTAAAAGTTAGCCTATTCCTGCCCCCGGCAGCTGCCATCCTATTCCCATGCAGGCTGTCCTGTTCCTGTCCTTTTATGCTTAAATAAAGCCTGTCAACTCCAGCTACCTCGAATCTTGACTCTTATTTATTGAGCTACCTGTTTATTGATTATAGTCAAAAATAGAACCGGTAATTAATTATTTATTTACCACATAATGGCGCCCGAATAGGGACTTGCCCTTTCCCCACGCGCCGGAGAAGCCACGCAGGCCCCCTGATCCTCTGCAGCCGTGACGGAACCATACCGGCCACGTGCAGATATTTCTGCTTCAAGTATCCCTCAGGCCCACGGAGGAGACGGAGGTTGCGGTCCAGCGTCCAGACGAGGCGGTGGAGGAACGCGGCGAGTCCCGACCAGAGCCCAAGCCGAGAGTCCAAGGTCCGAGGTATCCGGAGGCCCACCTGTAACTGAAGTCCGAAGTTCATCCGTCTGTCGTCGTAGCAGTCCAGTCCAGTCCGAGGCCTTCCGTTCTTGCTGCCCGGTGAGTACCGTTGCTGGGGTAGTATCTAGACAGGGTCAATTAATTTGTCTCTGGTCCGTGGGTTTGGGTACACAGATCCAACACGAAGTGTCCACCTAGGTGGATGCGGGTCCTCACGTGTCTCTTTATGGGACCGGTAAGTTTCGTACTGTTTTAGCAGTGCATCTAGTCATTCCAGTAAGTTATGTTTTGTTCTCGAGAAATTCATGTGTTTCTGTTTTCAGTATTCCAGGTAGTATTCTGTCCGAACTGTTATTTTAAATGTTATTTCATGTGTTTTCAATGTTGTGGTATGAGTGATTTGTTTTCAAGTTATTATTGTGTTTATCGTGTATTGTATTTGTGTCCAGATTCCAGTCTAAGTCATGCCTCTGTTCTCGAAGTTACGTCAGTTAAAAACCAGAAAAGGTCTGCTCGAAGAAGCAGTTCCTGTCCCGCCTAGGGACAGTCCAGGTCATTTTATGTATCATAAGCATGGCATAAGTGCCATATTATATCTAGACTTATGGGTCGAGTATACTAAAGATCTAGAAGAGAAATATAGATGGCCTGTATCAGGTACATGGGATGCCGAGTGCATCATGCGAGTAGAAGAAGCATTATGGAAAAAGAAATCCAGACAGTCCCAGAAAGATGCCATCGAGTTATGGCGCAAAGAATCTCATAAAAGAACCGAAAAAGAAATCAGAAAGTCAGAATTAAGTAGAGAATCCTCAGAAAGAGCCCAAGAAAGGGAATTAATCGAAGTAGGTGAACGAGTTAAAGCCGAACAGTCAGACAGACAGAGAAATGCCCTCATTAAGGGTATGTATCCTCTTCTTGCCGAGGGCTTGCCGAAAGCAACCCCGGAAGCACCATGTAATTTCCCGCCGCCATTAGTTCCGATTAAGCTACGTCACAAACCGACCGCAGCTGATATTTTTCTCTCGTCCTATTTGGACGACACAGTCCCAGAATATGCAAATCCTGCTCTGCCAGCTCCTGTAAATAATGTAATTCCTGTTCTTCCAGACACCGGGGCACCTGTTACAGCACCTGTTACGGTACCCCCGGTCCAGCCCGTAGTACAAGTTCCCGCTACATCGGTCACTCTGCCAGCACGAAGAGTATCCGTCGACGATTCTAGTATAGGGGCCGCGGGGGGAGGTCCTCCTGGTACCCCGCCGCCACACAAACGTGTAACATTAGTCGAGTTACATGAACGTGCGTTACAGCGTACGCCCAAATATCAGTCCGTTGCAGATATCAGACGAGCTCTCACCGAATGCCGTTATGATCCAGTCCCAGGCGATGATAATATGGTTATATATTCATTGCGTGTAAGACGGGTGACCGAGTATTTGGACACCCTACCGAATATGAAAGAAGATCTAGACAGAATATATCGTTTCATCCGTACAGGAGACGATCCAGACAGTATTGGCGAAATCATGTCTCTAAGGAAAGCTGAGACCCAGCTCATGCTATTAAAATTTCTAATTAATTGTTTAGTAAGGGAACAAGATTGTCCGACTAAAGATCCGACCGAAATGAAAGTCCTGACAAGGTGGAGTGATAATATAGCTGAGGGTAGACACAAGACACTCAGTAGTATAGAAAGTATGTACAAGAAAATTCGTAAGGAAATAATAAAGTTACACGAGAAACGAAAAGCAGCACAAGTAAGCGAGAAAGAAGACGACTCTGATACTGAAGAGGTAAACGACGAGAATCCCACCAGAATAGCGTATGTAGGTAAATCTAGACTTCCCGACCGACATTCACGCCTAGAACACAAGAAAGTTTTTCCTCCCCCAGCACCAGAACAAGGTTCTCTTGAGCAAGTATTTCAAGCTACCGATTACATTCTGAAATCACGAATCGGTTATAGTGAACTTAGTACTATGCATGAACAAGAATTAGCCCGATCAGCAGTTCGATGGACTACTGATTCTACCACTTTTCCAGACGAAATAGTGGCACAAATGTTTCTGAAACTGCCCCCAGCCGAGCAGCGACTGGTGGGTATGTATATGATCCAGCACCTCATTACACTGTATGAGGGGCAACATTCTGATCCAGGTCCGTTACATGATGTTCTGAACGAGTTACTCCAGTATAGATGGAAAGGTTTAGGTACAGATTTAATTAGTGTCATTCTAGAACAGCGCCACAAATATAGAACGTTCCTGAACCCGCATTTTGTTCACGTCTCACCCCCAGAAAGTAAATCATTCTACATAGATAGACAGCATCCATTACGGGAAGTACACCCAGTTAGGACAGAGGGTGGTGAAATGCAACGAGTATTTGTTTACACCCCCATCACAAAGATGGAACTCTTAGAGATGAAGAAATTAATTCCTTGTCACGACAAAGATCCAGCAGGGTTCCATCGAGAATTAAAAGACATGCTCCGTATGGGAGAATACACGTACCCAGAAGACAGGTAGCGAGTCATACCCTCATCTTTTTGTTACTAAACTAGTCGAGAATTCAAGTCCACAAGTTAAAAATCGAGTTTTGAAAGTCGAAAGTACCTGGCAAGCTAGTACCCCATCACAAATGCTTCAGATGCTCCAGTATCACCAGAATAGAATCAGGGAAGAGCAAGAACACGAAAGGAAATGTATGAAAGATACGAAAATGAAAGTACTAGTTGCACAATCTGTTCCACAAGACAGTCAGAAGAGGGGTCCGAATCAAGCCAGTCATCCTGCAGCTCCCGTTAAAGGGACATGCAATTATTGTAAACAGCCAGGTCATTTTATAAACGAGTGTGCAGTTCTGAAACACAACATAGCAACTGGTAAGACTAAAGAAAGACCACGTCCGCCTAGACAAGAACAAGTTTCACAGACTTCTCAGTCACCACAGAATGCACAACAGACAGTTCCAGCACCGCAGCCTATCGCTGCAACACAGCATGTTACACAGCAGATGTACCAGTATGCCCAGACAGAGTATCCAGAGTATCAACCGTATTCATGAAACAGCCTAGAGAGGGAGGTAGGCTTGCCTCTCATCGAGATACCTGTAGATCAAGAGGGTCCCTATGTACACAGTCAAGTATTAGGGAAAGACAGAAAGTTTTTGATTGATACAGGGGCAAGTAGGACTACTATCAGTCATGACGAGGTTCCAGGGGCTCCGCTCTCAGGCTCTAGAAATGTTTCCCTTGGATTTTCAGGAAAGCCTATTGTGAACGAGATTTCAAAACCAGTTTCCCTAGAAGTTGGTCCATTGTCCCGAACTACTGATTTGTTACTTACGAAGTCATGTCCAGAAAATTTGTTAGGCATTAAAACATTGAAAGAATTAGGTGCAGTTATTTGCTGTTCCCCAGAAGGAATATGATTGTTCTTAAGGGACTTTAAAGGTCACTATGTATTACGCGATTTTGATCCAAGATTATCAAATGTACCACAGCATTTATGGGCGCAAGGTCCAACTGATGTAGGTTTTATGCAAATCACACCCCATCGTGTGACTCTCAAGCAAGGTATAGTCCTGCCACGGATCAGACAGTACAGATTGCCACCTGAGGCTGTAGCAGCCTTATCCAAAATTATTGACGAGCTCATTGCTCAAGGAGTGGTTGTAGAAACTGACTCCAATGTATGTAATTCTCCTATCATTCCAGTCATGAAACGTACTGATCCAAATGCACCTCCAGTATATCGATTAGTGATTGACCTTCGAGAACTTAATAAATGTATCATACCTCAGTATCCAGTAGTCCCAGATATTTCATCCCTATTAACAGCCATTGATTCTGAAGCTACATTTTTTACTGTAATAGACCTCAAGAATGCATTTTTCAGTGTCCCCATTCATCCAGAAAGCCAGTACCTTTTCGGTTTTTGTTTAAGTGGAAGGAGCTATAAATTCACACGAGCTCCTCAAGGTTTCACAGAAAGTCCTAGTATTTACAGTCAAGCACTTAAGAGACAACTAGACAATATTCACATGCCAACTGACACTGCCCTGCTCCAGTATGTCGATGATCTACTGATCACAGCCCGTTCTGAACGTGACTGCGAGCGTGCGTCACTTACAGTCCTGTATTTTCTGGCCGAGCAGGGGCACAAGGTGTCCCCTTCCAAATTACAATTATGTGTCCAGCAAGTGATCTACTTAGGCCACTTACTGTCCAAGTGGGGTAGGCAGTTGACACCAGATCGTATCCAGTTAATAGTGAGTCTTCCACAGCCCAAGACACAGAAGGAGGTACGAGCTTTTATTGGCCTCACTTCTTACTGCAGACAATGGATTCCTCAGTATGCATTTCTAGCAAAGCCACTGATACAGTTAACGACACAGGAGGCAGCCGTATCGACTGTCCTCCCTTGGACATCTGAACATACACTTGTTTTTAATGAATTAAAGAAAGCCTTATGCCAAGCACCTGTTCTAGCTACACCAAACTACAGTAAGCCTTTTACACTTTTTGTCACAGAACGTGATGGTACTGCATTATCTGTTCTCACACAAGATCAAGCCGGACAGTACAAGCCCTGTGCTTATTTTTCAAGCACATTAGATCCAGTAGCCCAGGCTCTGCCTGCGTGCCTCAAGTCAGTTGCAGCCACAGCTCTAGCAATCAGACAAAGTGATTCCATAGTATTAGGACACTCCCTGACAGTACAAGTTCCACACTCCGTGGAAGTTCTTTTAAACCGAACACAGACTCAGCACTTGACAATTGCACGTTTAACAGGTTATGAACTGACACTGTTCCAGCCACACATAGAAATCAGACGCTGCAACGTTTTAAATCCAGCTACACTGTTACCGTCAGTTACTTCAAATCGTGCCACACATAACTGTGTGGAAGTCATTAACACTATGACTAAGCCAAGACAAGACCTGACAGACATTGCATTACCTAATCCCGACCTGACACTTTATGTGGATGGTTCATGTATGAGAACTAGTACAGGAGAACTAGTAGCCGCGTATGCAGTGACTACTGACACTGAAGTTATTGAAACACACCGTATTGACACCCTGTCTGCTCAAGCAGCAGAGCTAGTTGCTCTGACCCAAGCCTGCATCCTCATTCAAGCTCTGTTAGATGCAATACATTTACCGATAGCTATCGCTATCATGAAGTGCAAGGCACATACGAAAGTTACTGACATCATTTCTCAAGGTAACAATCTAGCAGATCGAACAGCCAAGCTTACAGCTCAGACTCCAGACATTCCAGTTAACAAGACACAGACATCCATTCCAGAACAGACTACTTGTATGACAGTTAAGGACCCTACACAAGATGTCATAGACATACAGTTACATGCTACTCCCGAAGAAATCAAGAAATGGTCCGAACAAGGAGGGGTCCAGACAGATCAAGGATGGGTGACGATGGGAAAAGCCACATGGTTTCTCCCCGACTCTATGGTTCAAGTCATTATTAATACCGCACATAGTCCAGCACATCTAGGAGAAAAAGCTATGTTAGACAGTATACAGAACCTCTGGTTCAACAAGCACTTACGAGCTGCAGCCAAGCAGAAAGTCCGTACTTGTATGATATGTTGCCAGTTCAATCCAGGACAAAGTGTCCCGGTGGAACAAGGTGGATTCCAACCTTCTGACCACCCTTTTGAAGTCCTCCAGATGGATTATATTCAGATGGAGCGATGTCGAGGTTTCAAGTATGTCCTTGTAGTTGTATGCGCTTTGTCCAGATGGACAGAAGCATATCCAGTTCCAGATTATACAGCCGCGACCACTGCCAAGCAGTTGGTTCGTGAATTCTTTCCCCGCTATGGACTCCCTAGGGTCGTGTATTCTGATAACGGCCAGCCATTCTCATCCGAGTTAATGAAACATGTTTCCCTTCTGTTAGGGTACCAGTGGAAGTTCCATTGTGTGCGCCATCCTGAAGCAGCCGGTCTCGTAGAGAGACATAATCAAACTCTGAAAGTCCGTATTGCCAAGACATGTCAAGAGAAAGGTGTAGACTGGCTAGTTGCCCTGCCAGTCGCTTTATTCTTTATGCGAATGGTCGCACATTCCAGATCAGGCCTGTCTCCTTATGAGGTCGTATTCGGCCGCCCCCCAAACATGTGGGGTACACCTAGACCCCGCAGTATTACAGATGTTTCCAGTAATATGTTGACAGATTACCTAGCTTCCTTGATGTCTGCCCTACACTCTTGTCGTTCACAGGTTGCCGCTGCATTTCCAGATAATACCGAAGTGAAACCGCATGAGGTCATCCCAGGTGACCTAGTACTGGTCAGGAACTTTGATCGTTCAAGTCCGCTGGAGCCTCGCTGGAAGGAGCCGAGACTAGTCCTTCTGACCACCCGCACGGCCGTGAAGTTGGAAGGCCGCAAGGGATGGGTCCATCTGTCCCACATCAAGAAATTCCATGGACTTCGTAAAAAGACATTCGAAAAGGACTGTTCCATTTCTAAAGACTGCCTGAAACCAGAACTTAAATCTGAATTAAAAGTTCCTCTGTTAGAGAAAACTCCGCAGCAGGAGTATAAGTTAAAACTCCGGTCTAGTAAAATAAGTCAGCCAGTTTAATTGTCTAAGTCCCTCTCGGGTGAAACGGTTAGACAGGTATCTGACATGTATGAGATAGACCCCCATAGTGAGAGAGTTAGTCAAAACTCTATCAGATGTATCGTTTTTCTCAGTTTTATATTGTTTCTAAGTTTGATGGTTACCTGCACAAGTTATGCATTGCATTTATGTTTTCCAATTTCTCATGTAAATAAGTTTTCTAATGCTACAGTAGAGCACACATTTAGTGATCTGCCTCCTCACGAGCTATCCTATCGTCTTGCTATGCGTAATAATACATTCATCCGAATGTTACACTATTCACACCAGACCAGCAATGCCACTAATTGTTGGGTGTGTGGTCGACTCCCCCCTTTCCAGACACCGAAGGGAGTTTTGCCACTCTTTCCTTATCCGTTTTCACATAATGGTTCGTGTGGAGCATGGTCCATGTTAACGTCATCTTCAAATGATATGTCCCTTCTGAATAGAACATGTTTCCCAGACAAGCAAGGTCTCTCCCATAGAACAGGGTTAAATCTAGAAAATGAGGTTTATAATTTAGGTAATTATTCTTCGAATTTTATGGTCCTGAATGTTCAGTCTGATACTACTCCAGACTTACCTGCTATTTCAGTACTACCAGTCAAAGGCGAATTATGTGTCAGAAATAATGGTTCCGCACATGTAGGACATAGTGATTGTACTACTACTGTCGAGTATAGTGACAGTGGGAAATCTATTTTCAAAGCCTCACGTCATTCTTATTTTGTGTGTGGTCAGACCGCATATGTTCGTCTGCCCCTCGATTGGGATGGAACATGTTACATTGCCTTTCTACTGCCACCAGTTTTTCTAGCCCCATCTGATTATCACAGAAACACACATCTAGTACACGTCAGACATAGAAGGGAGATCGAGTCCCCAATTGTCGATCAAACTGAAACTACTCTAGAACAGTATCAAGACTTTAATAAAGGTTTCTTCTTCTTTATAGGACCTGTCCAGAATAGTAAGTTAATACGTAGATTAACCAGAACCCTTGAAGCAGTAGTGAATGAGACTACTTCTGCTCTAGGTAACTTAACCGAAGAGCAATCTGCTATGAGATTTGTCGTGCTCCAAAATCGTCTCGTTCTTGACGTCATACTGGCCGATAGAGGAGGAGCATGTAGAGTCATCAGATCTAGTTGCTGCATTTTCATTCCTAATAACGCGCCGTGTGTTTATTCAGCTATAACCAGACTTCATAAAATTGCCCATCAGTTACACCAGAATCCAGGCACCTGGACATGGTCCGGTTGGCTCTGGAGTATTATATCTGCCTGGGGATGGAAAGTATTGTCATTCCTAGGTATTGCAGTAATGATCATATTCAGTTGCTGCCTCTGTATACAATGTGGCCCTGCGATTTGCGGCATGTGCGCTACCTCTTGTATTCCTAGTCCTAAATCCCGTTCCAAGACAATTCGAGACGAGCAAATGATGCTATATGAAATGATAGATGGTATCATGAATATAGATGTTTCCTGACGGAAACGTAGGGCACAAGGAGGGAATGTGGAAAAGTAAATTTTACCATGTTATATGTGCCTACGTGTTCCCCATGTTATGTCATATGTGCATGATCGATATGCATGTATCCCCTTTCTGATCGATTAAAGACGCAATTCCAGTTGTGTCCATCTCTAGTATGCCAATTTCCAGTCCTCGTGAAAACAACGAATATTAGGCCTATGTAAACCTACGTTGCCACGTTTTACAGTGTGCACGTTAATTCATTGAATTGTCCCCATTTCTAGGCCTCAAAAGGGCCCGGACTCAGATTCAGCTCCTGTTTCCTGAACCCTCTCCGAGGAGTGATACAGCCCCCACCTGTATCCCTGACCCTTAGCTTACTTTCATGCCTCGCAGTGCCCGGCTAGGCCTGGCTCTGCCTCCCAGTCTGCCAAGAATATGTTATGTTTCTAGTTATCAGTCCAGCCCTCCTTCTCTGCATTCCTAAGCTACTGAATCGCATCAATAGTTTCCGTCATGGTCTAGCCTTTATGTCTCCATGTAAGAGAAATACTGTATTAATGTTCATAGAATATTCCTCACACACGCACTACATATAGAATAATGCATGCACCAGTCTTAATGTCTGTTAGCCTTTTCCCTGATAACTTTTGGATTCTATCAACATGTACTATAAACACCAGATACTAGATATGCCTGGGTACATGTCGCTCTGACACTCCAGACTTTCGTCTCCTCTTCTAGCGCAGAAGTCATAGCCCCCAGTTTTCCCTGGTAACACGTCATTGTCAGTTTGCGCGCACCACTAGGTTAAAGGTCCCAGCTGCTCAGGTAGCCCCCTCCATGTTTCCGCCCCTTTTATGACATATTCTGTTACGTTTACATCACATGTCTATGTATACGCCCTGTACACGCCTTCTTGTTACATCATGTTGCCCTTATCTTTCGCGACTGCTACAAACCCCGCCTACTGCTACGCCTACTATATTGAATGTAATGTATTCTGTTTAACTATAAATATTGTGCACTGTTATTAAAAGTTAGCCTATTCCTGCCCCCGGCAGCTGCCATCCTATTCCCATGCAGGCTGTCCTGTTCCTGTCCTTTTATGCTTAAATAAAGCCTGTCAACTCCAGCTACCTCGAATCTTGACTCATTTATTGAGCTACCTGTTTATTGATTATAGTCAAAAATAGAACCGGTAATTAATTATTTATTTACCACACTCCCGAGGAATACATTCCTTACTAGGACATTGCAATTCCATTAACTTACCAAGAGCATCAGCTCTGATTCAAAGGTGCCCTAAAACATCAAAATCACATTACCAGGCTCGGTCCACTAGGTAGACCAGGAGCAACATGGCCGGTACTAGCCAGCTATACACCACATCCAGACATTGAAAGGATGTCAGAAGCAGAATTGTTAGCTCAGCTAAAACAGTTAATTAAAATACATAGACAATTGGTTCAATATGTCATGCGGACATTAACAGTCCAACCAGCTGTAAGAATTCCACAGCACACTCCTCACCAGGGGAACACAAACAAAATCACACCACAGACTATACAGTCAGTCATTGGTAAACTACCAGCAAAACGAGAACAAATTCTGTTCTGGTTAGCACAAAAAATTACTCAAATAGAGGCAGTATTTCCTGATAGTACGCCTCATGAGAAACAGAGGATTCTGACAATCTGTTTACCTATGGGGATTGCACCACATGTAGAGGATTGTGACACTTGGGGCACAGTCTTTGCTTCAATCTACACTAAAACACATGATGTACCGTCCATGGCAGTGATACAAGACGTTCTGAGACAGATTCAAACTGAATACGGTCCAGAACCGGCTTTAAATCTAGGTATGAAATTACTGAAAGATTTCAAACAGGTCTCGGCTATACTATTAGCCAAAATTAAAGGTGAAGCAGCATCAGTGGCAATCCGCCAGAAACTAAAAGAAACAGATATTACTGAGCAACCATATGAGCTTGCCAGAATTATTGAAAAATCCTATGAAGAACTAGGTAGAGATAGTTTGGGTGGGAAACCACTAAAACCACAACTAACAGAGAATGCTGAAAAAACATTTATTAAAAATAATCTCACTACTCCTAAAAAGAAGTGGGAGAACACTAAACAAACGCTTCCTAGAGAGAAGCATTCCCATTTCAGAGGAAGATCTCCGCAACGAGGAGGTAGGTCTCCCCAACGGGAGCCTTCTGAAAAGAGGTACAACCTCAGAAATAGGGATACTTTAAGAAAACCTGATAGATATCAAGATAATGATACACGTTCCTCTCGTACCTTTCAGACTTCACCACAGAAATCAGAAAGGAGAGATCGGTCAGAACAGAAAGAAGAACACGTGAATTCCAAAGACGAACAGCACGTTCCAAAAAATAAGAAAACTCAATTCTCCAAGGAGAAGGTAGCAAGTGTAAAGATCAGACATGCCGACGATTCTGAGGACACAACTCAAGAACGGGGAATGGGCTCAGACAATGCTAGACAGCGCAGAAGAAGTAACCATAGTTCGCAAGAACCTGAAGGATCATCTGGAGACAGTGGACTTGAATGATGCATTCAAGTTGAAACTGCCGACACCAGGGTTAGTGTACCCCACAAGGTATATGAAGTAACACTCCGGATGGAGGGGGACAAACTAGAAAAATAAAAGCTCTCTTTTGGGACAAGCTTTCCAAGGAATATGACATACTTCTAGCTTAAAGAGACTGGACACCAGCAGTTGTTAGGGAGTGCCCACACGGCGAAGAGATAATTATGCCAGCCTTCTCAAATCACATTCCAATTCATAAAAAATATACATATGCCAGGAAATTGGCAGTAGCTCAGGCTCCAGCATTATATAAAAATCACGTAGGATGGGATGAGGATTCTCCTCACCACAAAATCCAGTTAAAAAATCAACCTACTGCTCAGAGGCAGTATCTAGTGAAGCAAGAAGCTAAAAAACAAGTCAGGGAGATCTTAGATCAACTTGAATATCAAGGGGGATTGAAACATGCACCTCATCTATGAACAATCCTTTGTTTCCTGTCTCCAAGCCAGACAATTCATATTGTCTAGTTTTGGATTACGGACACCTAAACTCTTGTTGCAAAACTTTTGCAGTACAAAATTCACATAGTGCAGCACTGATGAATGACATTGTGCGCAAAAAATATAAAACCACATTAGACATAATAATAATAAACTTTATTCGGATTATTACAATCCATAAAAGCAATACAATTTAAAAAATCTTCAAAGAGATCTAGTTATTAGTTACTTAAAATGATTGCAAAAAGGAATTTCATTAGTATATACAGTACAAATATATTTTCTTAAAGGTTTTTCCTGTGTCTGTATATACATTTCAAGAAATTAAGGACATGGTAACATGTGGCTTCGGTATCCAAAAGCTGCAGGCTCAACATGGCCACTCTGCATTGTCTGAGACCCCACGATTTTAAGAGGGTCAGTAGCCAGAGTTTGCGGTGTTCCTGATAAAATTTACAGAACAGAACTGTATGAAGCGTGGATTGACCTGATATCCCATCACATGGGCATGGAGGTGAATTTGGGTCCCACACGTTTGGTGTTGGGAAAACCACCAGTTTGTGAAATAAGTTCAGTCTGAATCTTATCAGGAGGAATCGTTCAAAGGTACCAATGTCAAGATTTAAATAGGGCTGCATTGAAAGAGTAGATTGAACCAACATGGCGTGTTGCGCCGACTGTTTCCCAGCCTCAACCTGAAGTCTTAGTTTGATCAAATGGTCCAACGCTCGCTGTTTTAAATTCTCCTTTGCGAGTTCTCCAATTTTTTCGGGATTAAAATAATATTTTTCCATTCCAAGATCTCGAAGAAAGGTCCGAATGTAGGCCAGCCATTTAATTCTCAAAACATAATCCAGGGACATTGCGTCCGCCACTATCATTTTTGTGAGGGCATTTTTATCCGATGTCCAGATACGTCGCCAAAGTAAAATTGGTTGTAACTTGGCAAGGTCTTCAATATATGGTGCCCCTAGTTCCAAGTGGCAGGCGTAAGTGGAGGAAGTTTTGGGGGCAGATAGGATAAATCTGAAGAATTTGTTTTCTGCAGTTTGCAGAGAGGTGACGTCCATGTGTCCCCATAAACCTGCTCCATATAAAGCTGTGGATTGGCATTTGGCTTTATATGTAGTTATCAGTTCTCTAGGTGGACGTTTTCCTAATTTTTGAGAGAACGATACCAAAGCGGCTAGTGCTCTTTTAAAGCAGTGGCTTCTGGCTTCTATTGCTGGTTTCCAGGAGAGTTTATTGTCTATCATGACCCCCAGATAAGAGTATTCTTTGGTTGAATCAATTTTTTGACTATCAAGGTAAATAGAGTTTTGCTGTTTTTTCCCAACCCCAGCATTCATTACAAAAGTTTTTTTCACATTTATGTGGAGGTCAAGAGTTCTCATAAACTGGGAATAACTATTAAGGGACCTTTGGAGTTCACGGGGAGTTTGTGCAAGAAGGACGGCGTCATCCGCATACAGCAGGGCGGGGATCGGGCGATGTTTTGCCAAGGGGAGATCACGGGCACCCTTTAGTAGCTCAACCTCCAAGTTGTTGGTGTAGAGGGAGAAAAGGAAGGGTGCCAGGACACAACCTTGTCTGACCCCGCGCTCTACTGCGAAGGACTCCGTCAGTTCTCCCTTTATTCCATAACGAACTCTTGCAGATGGATTGGAATAGAGTTCCCTTAGAAAATTCAGGAGTGGGGGATCAACCCCCATCTGTGCCAGGAGGGACCACAATTTTGTATGGGCGACGCAGTCGAACGCCGCCGACAAATCTACGTAGGTCATATAAAGTTTTGCTTTCTTTGCATGCACATATTTTCCAAAAATTAATGATAAATTTAGGGCTTGTTCCACGGTACCTAATCCTTTTCTAAATCCGAATTGAAGGTCGGATAAGATACCTCTTTCTTCTGCCCAGTCCTGAAGTCTTTCTAAAATCACTCTTCCTGCTATTTTTCCCAATGAGTCCAACAAGGAGATTGGGCGATAGCAGGCGGGGTCCATGCGATTGCCTTTTTTAAAAATCGGCACCATAATGGACCTAGTCCAAGACTCCAAGATTCCTATTTTTGCTGTAGCGGTACAGACTCTTGTTAAAATTGGTGCCCAGAGATCTGTTTGATGTTTGAAAAGATCTGCCGGGACACCGTCCGGCCCTGGAGCTTTCCCTTTTTTGGTGGAGTTCAGTGCCACGAGAATTTCGGGAATATCAAAGCTTATATCTATTGGGTATGGTGAGAGTATTTTTTCCTCTTCTTCCAGGTCTTGATCGTGGGTTGGTTTTCGGAAGATGCTGGTGAAATGTGACACCCAAGTTACAGCGTCTATGGCAGCTTCGATTTTTGGGCATATGTCGTCTGCCAAAAAAGGAGTTCTTATAATTTTCCAGAAAGCTTTAGAGTTTTTTTCCTGGGCACTGGTGTGAAGTTCATTCCACAGCTCTCGCTTCAGTTCCTCTTTCCTCCTTTTTCTTATTTTTAGATATTCACTTCTAAGAGTGGCTATTGTTCTGGGATCCCTTTCTTTTTTATTTAGGGCTAGCTTTAGATTTGTATGAGCCTTGGTGCACTCTTGATTGAACCAGCCATTAGGCTTGGATGAGCTAGGTTTTTGTTTTCTTGTTAGTAGCACCTTAATTTTTCCCATGATTTGGGCGAAGTTGGTTAAAAGATCCGTATCATTGGTGGCTGTATCCAGACAAATTTCAATTTGGGGATGGACTAATCTTATTAGCTCTTTAGTAAGTTCCTCTGGATTTGTCCTCTCCCATTTTATAGAGTACCCATTTACTTTATCCATGTTAATATCTTCCTGAGTCAGTGCGTTAGCTATTATTTCTGAAGAACATTTCTGGTGAATTAATGAGACTTCCAGAGTTAGAATTGCATGGTCGCTTTGGGAATTTGGTATTACTTCAAAGTTCTTTACTCTTAGTTGTAAGGATGCTGATATAATTATAAAGTCTACCGTAGTTTGGTAGCCTCTTCCAATATAGGTGGGTGCAAGTGAGTTTTCCCCATAGTCCGAGGTGTTTGCTATCTGGAGATCCAGATCGGATAGGAGATCATTCATTTGCCTTCCCATTTTATTGTGGGAAAAGTGAGTGAGTAAGAGGCCTTCTTCCGTCACCATGCCGGGACATTTTCTTTTTGGTTTGGTACAGGCATGTAGGTTGAAATCGCCTGCCCATAATATGTTTACCGGGCCTCCTTCTCCTTGTTTCATTCTTAAATTAATTAATTTCTCGTGAAGGTGGGCCAAGACTTTCTCGAAGTCCAATTCATCCAGATTGTTGTAAAAATTGATAATGATCATCGACTCTCTTTTCTGGAAGTAAAGACCAAGGATCTGCAAATTTTGTGCCAATTCGATGACCTTTATTTTAACGTTTTGGATAGTGTTGGCTATAAAAATACAGAGACCTCCCTTTGGTCTACCTGTATGTCCCGACTGCGCAAGGGACGAGTACGTTTTAAATCCTTGCAGGTGGTATTCTTGTAGGGACCATGTCTCCTGTAAGCATAGTACTTGGTGATTAAGCGTGTGGTACAGGATTGTCCCATCCTCTATTTTTGTCTTTAATCCCGCAATGTTCCACGAGATCAAGCTCAGGATTATTACGCTATCCCTTGAACTTTTTGTACTTTTTAATTCATTTCGGATCTCGGGAGCTGGTAGGGTCTCTGAGTCTGGGGAGACTGACGGGCTTTCTATTTGAGGTTGGGAGTCTTCCTGAGGTTGTGATTGTGGTAGTCAATCAACACATTCCAGGGGGCTGTATCTGTTTACTAATTGGGGGCCATTCCAGCTATCCCAACGTGTGGAATCGTTGCACTTTATCCGGTGGTCCTGGCCACTCCATTCGTCCCTATTTCTGCCATGATGATTTGGGCCTAGTGGGTTGAATGGGGGAAGCCATCCTTGCCGCGGCTGTTGCCAAGGATGGGTACTAAAATGCATTGGTTGCTGAGGTTGGTGAGGTTGCCACCCTTGTTGGGTGGTGTGATGTGGATATTGTGGTAGGTTGATGGGGTGTTGGGTTGCATGGTGTGCGAATTGGGAAAATAAGGCCGGTGGTTGCCACTGTAAAACTGAATGTTGTAAGTTTTTGTGGGAAATTAGGCCTATCTAAGTAGTGTTGGGGATGATATATGTTATTTTCGGGGGGATTGGCAGGGCCGGGGTTTGATGGATATGCATAAAAGGGAAAATTCTGCCTTGAAGGTGAGGATAAAAAGTAAGACAAGGGGAGGGGATTTATTTTTGTGGCAGGACCTCTGTTGGGCGAATTACAGATATAATTTGACGCCCCAATCTCCCTGAATTTGATACTGATGACGTCCCCCGCTATTGCCTTCGGGGTTCTACCAACCCAGTCTCCTCTACGTACAGAGAAGATGTCACCCCTAATATGTGCGGGTAATGGTCTGTGGAGTTGGAGCCATTGGGCACATTTGTTCCTCAACTCTGCAAAGGTTTCTCTCGTACCCTCCTTCAGTGGGGGCACCGCTGTTAGCACCACCACGAGGGGAGAGGCTTCCGGGGGTAAGTTAATTATTTTGGGCCGAGGTTGCTTTGTCTTCAGATCTGATGGTTTTTCCTGAGAGGGGGTCTCTGGTGGGATAGTGAGATTCCCTTTTGTTTGTCTATTATTTGTTTTTGATTGACCTACTAAACCTGTTTGTGTGGCAGAAGGAAGAGCTACCACCTCCGGAGTGTTTTGGGAGACTTCCAAGTTGCTCCCTTTTTTTGCTAAAGGAAGTGTTTCTGCCGCTTTTTTAATTTGTGAAATATTAGGATTGACTGTTTTACCTGTTATTTGTTTAGTGCTGGGTGATTGGTGAGGAGTTTCCTTAGCTCCCTGTGTTGGGGCAGGACCATTCCTACTTAATTTACAACTGCATTTAGTGTTAATTAATGACGTAAGTCTGTCCAGCTTTGATATGAGTGGTTTGATCTGTGCTGTAATTTTGGCTTCAAGGTCAGATTTTAGATCCATAACCATGTTTTCCACCCAACAGGGTATACCTGCCGAGGGACTTGGGGTAGGTGTGATCAAATTATGGTTCTTTATTTTTGATTTTCCCTTGATGATTGGCATTTCCTTTGTGAAAGTAGTGATGATTTCCTTTGTTTTTGTTGGTTCTGCATGCGTTTCTGGCTCAGGTGGTAAAGAATTACAAATGGGACTTTGAACTAATTTCTCATCCGGTGATTGGCAAGCTTCTAGATCAGGAGTTGCGTCCAGATCAACATATGATTGATCGGAGTCCGATTGGGTTACGGATAAGTCTACTGAGTTTGGAACAGTCACCATAGGAACGATGGTTAATGGCAGAGGTAAGGAGCAATTATTATTATTTGCCCCCTGATGGACAGGAGAATTTGCGGTAGCAATTGAGCCGAGCGAAGATCGTTTTGCCTGTATGAGGTCTAAAGAGACTCTTTTCTCCAGTAAGATGATGCTTTTGTCAATGGTGTCATTTACCCTGGATATAAACAGGTCTATAGGGCCGGTCACTTGCGTCACCAGTGTTGCTTTCTTGGACGCGCTTCTTGTTTTGGGACGCATCCTGATCCCCAATAATGTGCGTTAAATAATTCAAAGGGGCCCAGGGGGGTTGTCGTGGGGTGCAGGGTGACAGGGCCTGGGCCGTCCTCTGCCGTCCTCGAACGGCCTCAAACGGCCCTGTCTTTGCCCTGTCTTTGCCCGAGCTGCGTCCCGCGCTGCGGGAGGGAAGTGTTGTTTTGTAGGAGGTGCAAAGGGCGGGGGGCGGGCCAGCAGGGAGAGCGGACCGGAAGCTCTTCCTTGGTCTTGCAGGGACTTCTGGGAAATGAAGTCCCCGCACGCTCGCAGCCCCGCTGGTCCCTCGCGCCCCTTACCGCCTTGGAGTCTTGCTGCCGGTATCCTCGCCTCAATCCTACGAGATGGTGCCTCTACCAACACCCACCGGCGAGAGGTGGGCTCGGGAGGCTGGGAGACTGATGCGCTGCTTGGCTGGTGCGTGAAACTGATGCCTTCCGCTTGGCTGCAAAGTAGGTAAATGTCCCACGAGGTGGAGGGAGAGGGACGCTTTTAGCTGGCTTAGATGGGCGGGGGGCGGGCCAGCAGGGAGAGCGGACCGGAAGCTCTTCCTTGGTCTTGCAGGGACTTCTGGGAAATGAAGTCCCCGCACGCTCGCAGCCCCGCTGGTCCCTCGCGCCCCTTACCGCCTTGGAGTCTTGCTGCCGGTATCCTCGCCTCAATCCTACGAGATGGTGCCTCTACCAACACCCACCGGCGAAGCGGCACCCGCAAAGCGGGTGCGGCGAGAGGTGGGCTCGGGAGGCTGGGAGACTGATGCGCTGCTTGGCTGGTGCGTGAAACTGATGCCTTCCGCTTGGCTGCAAAGTAGGTAAATGTCCCACGAGGTGGAGGGAGAGGGACGCTTTTAGCTGGCTTAGATGGGCGGGGGGCGGGCCAGCAGGGAGAGCGGACCGGAAGCTCTTCCTTGGTCTTGCAGGGACTTCTGGGAAATGAAGTCCCCGCACGCTCGCAGCCCCGCTGGTCCCTCGCGCCCCTTACCGCCTTGGAGTCTTGCTGCCGGTATCCTCGCCTCAATCCTACGAGATGGTGCCTCTACCAACACCCACCGGCGAAGCGGCACCCGCGAAGCGGGTGCGGCGAGAGGTGGGCTCGGGAGGCTGGGAGACTGATGCGCTGCTTGGCTGGTGCGTGAAACTGATGCCTTCCGCTTGGCTGCAAAGTAGGTAAATGTCCCACGAGGTGGAGGGAGAGGGACGCTTTTAGCTGGCTTAGATGGGCGGGGGGCGGGCCAGCAGGGAGAGCGGACCGGAAGCTCTTCCTTGGTCTTGCAGGGACTTCTGGGAAATGAAGTCCCCGCACGCTCGCAGCCCCGCTGGTCCCTCGCGCCCCTTACCGCCTTGGAGTCTTGCTGCCGGTATCCTCGCCTCAATCCTACGAGATGGTGCCTCTACCAACACCCACCGGCGAAGCGGCACCCGCGAAGCGGGTGCGGCGAGAGGTGGGCTCGGGAGGCTGGGAGACTGATGCGCTGCTTGGCTGGTGCGTGAAACTGATGCCTTCCGCTTGGCTGCAAAGTAGGTAAATGTCCCACGAGGTGGAGGGAGAGGGACGCTTTTAGCTGGCTTAGATGGGCGGGGGGCGGGCCAGCAGGGAGAGCGGACCGGAAGCTCTTCCTTGGTCTTGCAGGGACTTCTGGGAAATGAAGTCCCCGCACGCTCGCAGCCCCGCTGGTCCCTCGCGCCCCTTACCGCCTTGGAGTCTTGCTGCCGGTATCCTCGCCTCAATCCTACGAGATGGTGCCTCTACCAACACCCACCGGCGAAGCGGCACCCGCGAAGCGGGTGCGGCGAGAGATGGGCTCGGGAGGCTGGGAGACTGATGCGCTGCTTGGCTGGTGCGTGAAACTGATGCCTTCCGCTTGGCTGCAAAGTAGGTAAATGTGGTTTTCTGTCAAAACATTGCACCCGAAAGTAGGCACTTGACCACTTTCTCAATCTTGGGGACACAGTGACAATTTTGCCGTCTCCCCCAGGGATTCAAGAATAGTCCAGGGTTATTTTCAGCCAGAGTAACAGCAATACTACACATATACGATGATGAGGCATTATCTTATGTCGATGACATATATCTTACAGATGATGATTTGGACGTGCACTTGAAAAAAGTGAATACCAAAATACTTGGGTTCACTTCTGAAGGGTACAAATTCAATTTTAAGAAATCACGAATTGCCCACCTCAACATCCTATTCTTAGGATACAAGTTGTCAAGTTAAGGCAAAAGCCTGACAGCAAAATTTCTTGAGAAATGTGCGCTGCTCCAACCTCCAAGGACGCTGAAAAACTTACAGTCAATTCTAGGTTTCCTAAATTTTGGAAGAACTTATGTTCTAAATTACGCAGAAAGGGTTAAACCTCTCTACGAACTAATCAAACCTGATTTCAAACCAACAAATTGGACTCAGAAACATACAGAAATTTTGCGTTCAGTACAAACAGACATGTTAGTAAAAACACAATTAGATACACGGGACAATGCGCGCAATCTCGTGATCCGTGTCATCCCAGGGAAATGCATATTCACATACCTGAACTTTAATGAAGGTGAAAAGGTACCAATTGCATACAAATCACACTTGTACACACAAGCTGAAATGAAATTCACTTCAACAGAAAAAATTCTGACAGCGGTTCAAACTGCAGTAGCAAAAGAGAGAGCAGGGTAAACACATAATGATCTTTACACCTGTACCTGCCTTAGAGGCAGTGACGAAAGCGAGCATTCCAAATGCTAAAACTTTACATCTAAAAAGGATACAATGGGTTAATTCTCTTGCTGCAACAGACGTTGAATACATTTTTGACCCCTACTTGAAGACACAAGAATTCCTACAATACGAATACAAAAGTCCTCTGCCGACCGAAATTCTACCCCTATAACATTACAGCTGTATAATCTATACAGACGGACCAGCACAACCCGCAATTGGGGGTAAACAAGCCTATAGTGCTGCGTGCGCGATTGTTAAAGGTCGCTGGCGCGAAGGTAAATTCAGACCTATGGTCACTAAAACTCAATCACTTGGAGACTGTACAGCTCAGCGAGCTGAACTACAAGCTTTTAAGATGGCGCTTGAAAATACCGATCGCGAATTCCCCACACTCACAGTGTGCAATTCGTATTACTGTGTCTAGTCTTACAATGAATATCTGCAGAACTGGGTTCAAAACGGTTTAAAAGACGCAAAAGGAGGCACAATAAAGCATAAAATGATTTTGGAACAAATAGTTCTATTACAGAAAGAACTACAAAAAACTCCGTGATACATACTCTGAGTCATCAACGTGATGGCGTTCACGTTGCAGGGAATTCATTGGCTGATGAAGTCGCGAAGGCAGCTGTACAAACGGCTTCCGTAGCTGCGATTACTCGGTCAAAAACAGAAATAGACAACGACATAATGCAAGCTGTCACTGCTTCAGTTAAAGACAGTGGTAAGACACTCCCGAAAGGCTTTCCAATAAAGTACTCATATATAACTGATGCGAATAATGTTCCTTTTGTTCGAATCTCTGGAGTGGGGGATAGGGCAATTCCAAACATGGAATATAGGTTAGGACTGATCTTAGCAGCACATGAAGGACTGGCATCTGCACACGCAGTCAGTTCCGCCACAGTATCATTATTAAAACAGAGATATTGGTGGCCGCGCATGAGGAAACAAACTAGAAACTATCGGCCACATGCATCATTGTTGCCGTTTGCGATTTCTTAATTGCGAAAATTAAGGAATCACAATTAAGAAATCGCAAACGGCTATGCATCAAGAAATCGCAATCTTTTTTGCGATTTCTTACATTTCCTTAATTGCGATTCACAATTTGTGAATCGCAATTAAGGAATCCCTTCCCATTCATTCCTATGGGCCTAAAGGCCCATAGGAATGAATGGGAAGCCATTCTCATTTTGCGATTCGCAATTAAGGAATCGCAAAATGAGAATGCTATTTCAAGGGTGCAGGGGGGGTTCAAAGGACCCCCCCTGCACCCCTGAAATTTAACTTTAAGAACATTTTTCACACACACATGCCCCAAGGGCATGTGTGTGTGTAAAATGAAACTTTGAAAAATTCACTTTTGTGCATTTTTTAAAGTTTTCGCAACTTACCATGAAGGTGAACTTCATGGTAATTTACCTCTCCCTATTTGCGAATTCGCAAATTCTAAATTGTGATGCATTGCATTTAAGAAATAGCAAAATGCGATTTCTTAAATGCAATCGCAATTTAAGAAATCGTAACATAATTGCGATTCCTTAAATTGCGAAAAAATAAAAAAACATGATGCATCCAAAAAAGGAAATTGCATTCGCAAACGGCCGAATTTTGCGATTCGCACTGTTTGTGAATGCAATTTACCTTGATGCATGTGCCCGTATGATCTAGAGTGTGAAATCTGCCAGAAAATTAAAGTGTCAACAGTGAAATGTCCTGCACAGATGCCCCTCGTGATTTCAGATAAACCGCTAGCGTGTGTTTATCTGGACCACTGTGGTCCCTTACAAAGGGATGGTAACTATAAATATATTATGGTCACAGTGGATTCCTGCACACGATTTATTTGGATGTGGCCCCAGTGCTCGGCTGACGCCAGAACTGTTACAAAGGATTTGCGAGTCTTTATCGGCACATACGCAATTGGCACCCTGCATTTTGACCAGGGTCCAGCGTTTAGCTCTCGAGCTTACAAGGAGGCCATGGCTAGCTTTGGAGTTGCATTGTGGAATTCTAGTCCCTTCCATCCTGAGGGTAATGCGATAGTGCAAAGAAAAAACCGTGACATAAAGCAATCCATAACAGCTAACGTATTAGGTTCGGGTGATGGGTGGGTCAAACATCTAATAAGTGTCCAACGTAGTCTTAACAATCTGCCAAGAAATTCTCTGGGTGGAGTCACTCCGTATGAACTAATGTTTGGTACTAGAATGATAATCGAAGACCTCGATTGTCAGACTTCAGTGGTGGAACAAAAACCCTTTGATGTCAAAGATCGTTTGACTGTTTTACAGGACTTAAATGAAACAAGAAGAAGTCTGAGTAATACAATAGAGAAGCAAACGCCCACTGAGGAAAAACCACCTGTCCCAGCAAGGCCTGTCTGGATTCCAAAGATTGGGGATCTGGTCAGGGAGAAAATCGCAGTAAAGAAGGAATTTGGGCCTTCTTACAGAACAAGAACAGTTTTACTACCGCCCCTTGCTGGTTAAAGGGAGAACAGAGTTGTATATCCATCGACCTGGTCTAACCACAACATGTGGCCGATAATAAGTAGTAGGTCCAGTGGACTCCCGAGAAGTAGCAGACGACCAACTCTTGCTACAATCCAAGAGGTACAAGCTGAAAGACTTATCACTTTTGATAAACCTGCAGTAAGAAAAGAAGGACTATGCAACAAAGCCATGGAACTTGTACCTCTGGAAACCCAAATAACAGTTCGTCAAGACACACCTGTCTACAATGATGTGACATCTGACTATACAAACATGGCAAACAAGAAACAGCTCCAGTGATTGCAAGTAATCCTGATGCAATCCCAACAATTGACAGAACTGCTTCTGGCTACTTTATCAACTTCGATAACTTTTCTGAGGATCCCAGTGAACTCCTTCATCTACTGGAAAAAACATATCTGGTTTCACCATGGATTGAATTTTGGATTGGATTAGGTATATATTTCCTCCTGCTCTGGCTCGTACTAGTGTTAAGCTTGGGAAGGATGATTGATGGAAAATATAGTACTATGGACACAGTAAGTAAGAAAATCAACTTGGTCCTGAAACCTTACAAATCATCTCATCGTGAAAGAAGAGGCCTGTCAGCAGTGAACATCACTGCCGTTCCTATACCTGGGGGTATAGCATGGGACAGAACTGATTATGACATCTATGGTCCGGTAGAATTATTGAAGATTTCACATCAGTTTAACCCCTTGCATGCTGATGACGGCCCCCAGCCGTCATGCATTACGGCGCTCGTGTGCTGATGACGGCTGGGGGCCGTCATGAACCCGCCCACTTGCAATTTTGCCGCACAGGCGCAGAATCGCGGCCGCATGCAAGGGGTTAAGGTTTCTTTGAGTGACTTTGTTGCACCCAGTACATTTTCTGATGATTGGGACTTTGAGACTGTTAACAACATGATGAAAGATTTAGAAATGTCAGCTACATTTACAGAACATGACTACTTAGAAGGGTCATCAGATTATGAACAAATGTATTGTTTTAATCATTATGGTCACCATTATTTGCATAAATATGCAAGCCCTAGAAATGTGTTTCATTACAATCAATGGGAACATTGTCCTGCTCCGCCGAAAGGCAGCTATAAAACATTTCAAGAAAAGTTTTCATATTTCTCAGGGTTTAATGTTACCAATCCAGAAACATTTTATTTTCAAAATCTAAGTAAGACAGGAATGAAAACAATGTTGACCAATACTAAACAAATTTATTCTGCAACCTTTTATGCTCAATTGTCTGCATTAGGTTTTAACTATTGGAAAGACAACATTGAGACGAAAACTGTCTGGGGCACTAAAGATTGGCAGGTGTAAGGTATAGAAGCCTTATTTAGAGCCTGCATCATCCCAGAACAAATTATGTTTGAAAAATGACACTGTTCTACAGACGTCTTGTCTTGGCCTGGCTAAGATTAAAGATTTAAACAAACCGTCTATACCTAAACCCACAAGTGACATTAATAGCACTTCAGATGAGGAGGTAGACGTCCCCTATATAATTAAACAGAACAGAACTAATCCTGAAATCCTGAAAAAATGGTTAATCTGGCAAACAGAGACTAATAACTTTCAAGATAGATTCCTGAACAAGACACAAGGGTTCACGGTGAATAGGCCAGATCCAAGATATTCCCAGAGACAACATCCAGGGATAGTAACCACTTACAGTGTAGGGAAGCTGTGCCATGAGTGGCTTCAGAAATCTAAACTTCCAGAAATTAAACAACACTTATCTTTACTTAAAGAAAGCAATGATTTGTGAGATTTCTTAATGGGGCCTTGCAAACCACAGCCAAAACGTTTCATATACGCCGGCATATACGCGGCATACAACGAATTATGGAAAGTGACGCAAATGGAAACTTCAGAAAGAATACGAGAAATTGATCGTATTAATTTAGAAAAAAGCCTCTCTGTAGTGGACAATGGGTTAACGACTCTGTCCTCCAGAATTTATTCTTTGGACAGCATCGTGTCATCTGCCATTGACATCATCTTATCTTATCTTAGGTGCCATTTGTAGAGCGCACTAACGCCGAAGCTTCCTGGCGCTGATAAACCGAGTGAGTGAGGAGGGAGCGCAGGAAGCGAAAGCCTAACCTAGGGAGGGGAAAAGGTGGGTTTTTAACAATTTTCTGAAGTTAAGGCGGGAGGAAGAAGATTTGATTGGAAGAGGAAGGAGGTTCCAGAGCACAGGAGCGAGGTAGGAGAAACGGCGACCGCCGAATTTCTTAGTTTTGTTTTTTGGAGTGACTAGTAAGTCACGGTGAGCTGATCGGAGGTTGCGTGTTGGACAGTGAGGATGGATGAGGGATTTAAGAAATCCAGGGCCAGAACAGTAAAGGGCTTTAAAGGTGAGACAAGCCACCTTGAAAGCAGCTCTTTGGTCTATTGGAAGCCAATGAAGGCTATGGAGTAGGGGCTTGGCTGATTGCCATCTAGGGGTTCCATGAATCAAGCGGGCCGCTTGGTTCTGGACGACTTGGAGGCGGTGTGTCAAAAATTGTGGAAGACCGTGATAAATAGAGTTAGAAAAGTCCAAGCGGGAGAGCACAAGTGAGATAACAGTTTGAGTGAGTGCCACAGGGGGGAGAAGGTGACGGACTTTGCGAATCCTCCGAAGTTGGTGCATGCAAGATGAGACTACCGCTCCAACTTGGGCTTTGAGGGAAAGTTCGGCGTCAATGATTACGCCTAAGCTTTTTACTGTTTTTGCTGGAATAGGGGGGAAGCCGAGCTCTGGAGGCCAGAACTGCGGGCCCCAATGGGCGTGACTGAGTCCAGGGAGAAGGAGCTCGGTTTTTCCGGGGTTCAACTTTAATTGATTCTGGTTCATCCAGAGTTGAATATGGATCATGACTGCGTGGAACGTGTTGATGGCATGAGGTGAGTTAAGTGAAAGGATGAGTTGCAGGTCGTCGGCGTAATTATAGACTATGATGTCCCATTTCAGAAGAGATTGAATCAGTGGCCGGAGATATAAATTGAATAGAAGCGGGGAAAGGGAAGAGCCCTGGGGGACTCCACAGGACGTGGGGGATTTATTGGCGGTGTAAGGGCCCAGGCGGACCGCCTGTGTTCTTCCAGTGAGGAAGGACTTGACCCACTCAAGAGTGGTGCCCTGGATGCCTGCCTGCTCGATACGGTGGAGAAGGATGTTGTGATCCACCGTGTCGAATGCGGCCGACAGATCCATGAGGACGAGGGCTTGGGGTAGCCCCACGTCCGCGTTGCTCCTGAGTGTGTCGAGGACTGCCAGGATGACGGCCTCAGTGGAGTGGGCAGGTCTAAAGCCAGCCTGGTTAGGCTCGAGATGGCAGGAAGATTCAATAAAGTTTGACAGGCACCGAGTGACATGGGCCTCTATGAGTTTGGAGAAGTAGGGAAGGAGGGAAATGGGTCGGTAATTCGACGGCTCCGCAGGATCGGCGCCGGGTTTTTTAAGGAGGGGTACCAAGATGGCCTCCTTGAAAGAGGCAGGAACAGTGCCACTGCTGAGGGATCTGTTGAGTAAGTGTAGAATGCAGTCTGGCAGATTGAGACATATGCTCCGTGGGACAGATGGTGGACAACAGTCGTTCTGGGAGCCAGATTTCACACGGGTGGCAAGTTCCGCTAGGGAGGTAGGATCCAGAGCAGGAAAGGTGGTGAGAATCAAGGGGTTGTTAGAGGAGAAGTGGGGAAAGGGGGATGGACTTTTTGATTTTTATGATTTTTTCCAGAAAGAAAGAGTTCAGAGTGTCGCAGGCCTCCTGAGTGGGGGTCTGAGCTGGAAGGGTTCTGTCATCTGTAGTTAACTCATTCAGGACTCTGAATACCTCCTTGGATTTGTCTGCTGCCGATGAGATCCTTTTAGAGAAGTGTTCCATTTTAGCTGACCTGATGGCTGCTTTATAGTCTTTACGTGTCGCCAGATAGGACTGTCTGGCAGAGTCAGAGTAGTCACGTCTCCAAGTGCGTTCCAACTGGCGCGTTTTTAATTTGTGGGCCTTGAGGTCGTCCGAGAACCACCTATGGGAATTCCGATGCCTGGTGCGAGGGAATTTAACTAAGGTAGCAACCAGGTCGCTGGCCGACTCTAACCAGGAGCCTATATCTTGTTCTAGTTCGTCTATGTCAGTGGAGGGGTGAGAGCCTGGGCAGGAGTCGGCAAGGGCAATAAGAAAGCCCTGAGCATCGTATGTGCTCCATTTCCGTGACAGACCACCAGCCATCCGGGGGGCCAAGATCTGGCCGGCGACTGTGATGGTGGTGTCCACCAAGTGGTGGTCTGACCAGACACAGGGGAGTATGTCTGGTGGGGACAAGGCCAGGTTACAGGCCCAGATCTGATCCAAAATGTGTCCCTGGATATGGGTGGGTTGAGAGACATGTTGAGTGAGATTCAGATTTTTAAGGGTCTCGAAGAGCTCGGTAGCATGGAGACCTGCGTTGGTGTCATTAAACCAGTAGTTTAGGTCGCCAAAAATGGCAAAGCAGGAGTGCATCGTTAACAGGGTGGACAGTTGTTCACTCATAATGGAAGAGAAAGAAGGCATAGAATGGGGAGGCCGGTATAGGAGGAGGAGAGTAAAGGGGCCGGTGTCGGTTTGCACACTGATGAGTAAATTCTCCACCTCCGGGAGGGGAAGGGAGTAGGAGAAGATAGAGGTCAGGCGTTTAGATATAATGGCTGCCACCCCACCCCCGGGCCGGTCATCAGGGCGGTCGGCGTGGAGAATATAATAATCAGGGGGGAGGGCAGCCAAGATGTCCGGAAGGGAGTCTGATGTCAGCCAAGTCTCCGTGAGCAGGAGCATGTCAGGGTTGGAGTTAGATAGTAAGATAAAAATGTCCTCGGAGTGTTTCACTAGCGAACGGGTGTTCAAGTATGGAATCCTGATGGGCGTGGTGTTCCTAGTTGGCGTAGCTGAAGGAGCTAGAACAAGACTTGGTAATGTTACAACATGGCCAGTCTCAATTATGTTCTGTCATGCTGCTAGGCTGGACGTTGCAAAATCTGCGTTCAGGCTATGCGCCATGACATCTAATCAATACCACGTCATTGTTTGCTGTATTTAACCTTACAGATAAACAAATCTCTTTGGCACAAAGAGGAGCAGACTATATGGTGCTGAGCATTGAAAAACTCGAAAGATTACAAATAACAGTTTCTGAGAAACCTGTCATTGAATGGATAATTCATGGCACCATTACGATACCAGTGACGTCCTATTTTAGTATTGTCTGGAGCATATACCAGTGGGCCTGTATGAAAGGTTGGGTAAAGAATACAATAAGTCAACCTGGGTTTTACCATACACACACAAATGTTGGAATGGGGGACAGGAAGTATTCCTTAGTGGTAAGAATTATAAAAACTCACTGAGTGGTACACTTTTATGCCAGGGTATTAATTTGCATGGAGCCTGCGACGGTTCTGCAAATAACCTCTCTTGCCACCTGCACGGTTCACCTTCACAGCGATAGTACCTATTTTCAGGCAGCTATCCAATGGCAGCTACGTTATGCTCAATGATCATAGCTGATGTGGCATGTTGCCAGGAAAAAGTTATCTCGTAACTGTGTCATCCACGGTCACTTGTTGTATGCAAGTATTGTATCCAAAAAGTGAGACAGGAAGGGAGACAGCTTTATGGCCTTCACTGAAAATCTCTTTTATATGAATTGATACTTTAAGCAGACTGAAAGCCATTCTTTTACAAAAAAATGAGCCACTGACCTCGTCTAGAGAAACGTATGATCTGCAAGTAGCAAGGTCTTCTGCAGAGATACATGCATTATTATCAACAAACTGCCCAGTACACTTAGCAGAAATGTTAAGTCAAATCTTAAATATGTCTGATACCAGCGGCATCGCATATGTATTTAAGACAATTTTTTCGGGACTGTTAACACCATTTGAAGCAGTCCTCGACATTTTTCCAAATTTCGTGCACTCTGTGTTCGGCGGCCTGCCTCTCCTCTTGGGACTAGTAGCAGGAATTCTATTTTTATTGCTTCTGCTCCAATATGGCAAGTCCGGTCACCAGCAACACCCAAACTACCATGGGACAATGCCTCCTTGCCATGAGGTATCGTGAGAGAATTTTCCAGATTCTTGTCTTGGCTCGTTTAAGAGATCTGAATACAACCTTGGTTTCTATCGTTCAGACCAATCTGGCAAGATTGCATCTTACCTGTTCTTCGATGCCTGCTTTGCAGACAGGAATGCCTGTTGGACATTTGTCTTACACTTCCATCAGTACTGCCATCGGATGTTGACGCTTTGCAAGGTCCAGTAACGGCTCATGCATCGTGTTGCCCCCAACGGCTGCCTATTCTGATGACGGCATTCATTGAGGTCTCACCGGCAAGTCTAACGGAGGGTTAGATACGAGAAACTACAGGCGTACAGGTACCATCTACTACGGACATTGCTAATGCATCAAACGCTGACGGCGATGATCCACACTTCTGCACTTTTGATCTGCTAACTGAAGTGGTTCCAATGTCACCTACTACGGTAGATGTTTTTTTTGCGAGCCTAGATGATCTGATGTTTTCTCCTGACACTCCTGAGAATAACTTTTGATTATTTCACACAGCGTTCCCTGAACTCTGCAATTCGGCCTTTATTTTTCAAAACAATCTACTAATTTGAACTTTTTCAAAAATATAATTTTTGGCACAGAGTAATCTGCTTAAAGTAGAACTATTCTTAGAGAACATGATTTCGTGTTTGAACTTCCTAAATGACAATATTTGGCTTCAACCTCGAAAATAAACACAGTTAAAGACTTATGCTATGGGACAGATTTCAGGTATCAATGGATGAATGTACTTTTGTTTTGTTTAATGAGAGAATATATGCTCATGATTTATGCTTGATTTCAGATGACGCCTATAACGTTTGCATACAGTATATACTCATGTGAACAAGCCTATTCAAATGCATTTTTGTATTTTGGGGTGGGATTGTGAACACTTTGCTTTAGATATGTTCAGTACTTAGGTATTATTGAACTTAATAATCGTGGAGTGGGTGTTATGTAGGAATCTAGGACCCTAGTGTAATTTTCCAGATTCCTGCCCATATATAGGTATAATTCACCCAATCCTTATATAGGCATAGGAATCATTACCTTATTTAGCCTTAGCCTATGCAGCCCAAATACGGCATGGCTACTTCCACTAAACTCCGAGAATCCACAACGATTTCTTGGAAAAACCCGCCTTCAGCAGTCAGGGACTTCCCCCTGCTTGAATATTAATTTATCCAAGAACTCCTGGAGTTTTCAAGGAACTGAGGCACTGGTGACAATATTATGTCCAATCTTAGATCAAACTTGGCACCTTCAAAGTATAAATATGCCTACATTTGCCCAGTCAAGCACACAGTGGTTTAGGAGCAGATCGACAAACTACTTGCCGACGCCCTGCTGCTGCAAGTGCCGAAGGAAGCCGACCCTCCAACTGATGCACTGAGAAGACGCTGTCTTTTCTTTTGCCGAGAAATCTAGCTCCGGTGTTTCCAGGCTGCCCTTGCGGGTTGCTGGGAGATCGAGTCCTGAGAGAGAGATACAAGACTTCTATAATTCTAAAACCAAGGTACGGAGCTGATTAGACACTTCTTGGAACAGATTCTTGGCAGAAAATTACTAGACTTAAGCTACACCACATTTAATCCTCCCTCGTACTAGACTTAGGTTAGGTACACCGGGGTAGGCGTATTTTAGAAGCACCAGTTGAGTACTTTTAGCCACTATTTTATCACTGTATGTATTTTATGCATTTTATGTATTCTATGTTTATGGCTTAGAAACCATATTGTGCTTTTACAGTACTATTTTATAATACTATTCGTATTATATGCATTGTACTTCTTAACCAGCATTTCAATTGTAGCAGTGCATTTCCTATGCTTAAGAAATAAGACTGTTCAATAAATACTTTTATTGAAAACGCCCGTCTCTCTATTTCTGTGCAACTTTGGTGAAACGACGCATGCACATCTGACTGAGTGAAATAGCCGTCTGTTGTTTCCACGACTCTAGAGATACGTTTCATTCTGAGGAAACAAAGTTGTCATGTTATATGGTTGTCAGAGACTAATCCCTTCTTTTACTTTCGAGAAAGTTTCTAGTGACCTCTGAGCTAGCTGGCACTCACAATTAAGTCTAGTATATTCGGCAGAGACCTAGTCGACTAAAGTCCTATGTCTAAGCTGCAGGATATATTATTCCAATGCGCAGAGCCTATTGGGAATATAGGAACTACACTACAATATATTACCTACTGGCGGTCGCTAGTAGGTAGTTACAGTTAGGACCTAGTTACCATAGGAAAATGGCAACATTCCATTCCCAATGCCTTTGACACCGATTGACAAATCTTCACAAAATGTTCAAAAGTTATTCTTTGTTGAGATCAGCTCCTATGTTGAAAGTTTGGGGGTGATTCGTCAAGGGGGAGCCGAGAAAAAAGGGGGCCCAAACCATGTTTTTTCAATGTTAATTTCCGTAGGAAACTTTAGACAAGGCTACAGGTCGAACGGGTGAACAGAATTACCCCAAAATTAGCAGGAAAAAGGGTCTTGGTGTAGAAAGCACGCTTGTGTTTATTTGGTGTAAATCCCTTCAGTAGTTTCGAGAAATATCAAAATTTACAGATATCGATATTTGGGAATTCTGCCATCTGATTGATTGAGGCGTTACGAGCACGAGCTTGCTGTTTATTGGCTGCGAGCGGTGTGTGCGGTTGCAACTAGGGCGTGTTGGCTGCCATTTTGTGATTCTGTTGAAGCAAGTAGGGGGAAAAAGGGCAGAAAACGTGGGAAATAGGAGGGTAGGAGCACTGTAAGCTCTGTGGGGTGTTTAGGGTGTGCTATAGAGGGGGTGCGAAGAGAAGTATTCACCCATACCGGTGTGAAAGTGGTGGGTTACGGAAATTAAGTGAGGTATTGTCTAGAGGCTGTTGCCGGTAAGGTGAGGTTGTACGGGACTCTGGGATTAAAGCGCAAGAGCAAACTGTGTGTCTTATGCTGTGAAATCATGTGTCGTGGCCGCTGCGCTATACTTGTGGAGTAGTGTCAGCATGTGTTTATACCTACTAGGACAAACTACTGACCAGTACTGGTGTAAAAGTCCTGGGTACGGAAAATATGTGAGATATTGTCTAGAGTCTCATGGAAGGAGGAAGTGTTGTCCGCCATTTTGTGATTCCGTTGAAGCAAGTAATTTGAAAATAGGGCGAAAAAAGCGGGAAAAGGCAAGGGTAGGATCATGGTAACCTCTGTGAGGTTTTTAGGGTGTGCTATACAGGGGGTGCAAAGTGAACAAGTCAGACCTACCGGTCTAAAAGTGGTAGGCTTTGAAAATTAAGTGAGATATTGCCTAGAGTGTGATGCTGCTAAGGTGAGCTGGTGCAGGATTCGGGGATTAAAGGATGAGCCCAAATTGTGTGTCTTATGCTGTGAAATTATCACCTGCAGGTGTCGTAGAATGTTCCAGAAAGTGTGGTGATAAAATAGGTTGAACTTGTAACCTGTATGTGGCGCGGAATATTAAGTAGCTATTTGGTATGGAAAATTCAAAATTAACCAATGGAGATAAGTTTTGGAATGTCGTTGTGAAGTATTCAGATTTGTTCTTTACATATACTTATGTGTGGAGCGACAGAGAAATTGTGCCATTACTGGTTCCATTCTTGATGAAAGCGGTGCATTACATGTAGTGTGTGACAAAGAAAGAATTCCATGCGTGTGTGATATTTGCAATCTGCATACCAACTACAAAGATGAGTTAGAAATGAACAAGGTGTGTTATGTGTTCTGTAGTAGTGATTAAGTATTTGAAGTGATGTTTTTAATTTTGAAAGTATTTTTTATTTCAAAGTAATATAGTGTTAGTAAAGTATGGTGTTTGAAATTGGTTATGAAATATGCATAAAGTTTGAGCTGTTGGTAAATAAGTACTTTATATATGTTTAGGAACTTTTTCACAGAGAAGAAGTGTAGTTTGTCATCTTTATAGGACTATGATTTTGAAAATGAGGTACATCGTTAGTTTGGGTTTCTAATGTATTCGGGGAGATATACAAAATGGCATACGTTTGCAAATTATACTTTGTGTGGCAATAGTGGGGTGGGTTGTAGTGGTAGGAGATGTATGTGTTATTCAGTTAAAAGTGATAAAACTAAATCTAGAAATGTTATGTGGGCAGGTTGTGGTCTCATTTTAGACACTGAGAGGTAGATTTGAATGTAAGTCAAGGTAGGTTGTTGTACTGTGAGGCCGTCTACAGTGTTTGCAGATTACATGGAGAGGAGATGGAGATAGGAAAAGTGATACCTACCTTTTATATGTACGCATAGTTTGAATCATGTGATCCTAGGTTGAGATATGATATGAACATGGTTTCTGGTTTGCATTTGGGTATAGTTAATTGTTTTGTAGTTTCTTACTAGTGATTAATGAAAAGGTAGATATAGTAAAATATATGGTAGTAAACGTATTAATTGTTGCCTTTTCTTATGGAATAGAAGGTTGGGGAGTGCTTCTTTAGAAGAGATGTTTTATAAATGTGTGAGAGAAAAAAAAATGAAAATGTGTAGTACATTTTCTGTATGACTTTGTTGACATTAGAGAACTACATGTGATTTTAAGTGATACTATTTGTTAGGCTGTGTCGCTGTGGTGGATATATGTAGGTGTAGAAGTGGTCTGTGTTTTACTGATGCTGAGCTTCACTATCCCTTTTGAGACACTCGTCAATTTATTAATTTCATTTAATATCTTTAATATAAACACAGTGAAGGGACAGTATATCAAAAGTTTGGGAATTAGATCTTTGTTTACTCCCCCCATGCCCTGCTATACAGTCTACAGAGTGTTTAAACGAATTTCGTAACATACAGATGTCTAGCTAATAAAGGTGGTGTAGTTCAACTGGGCCCATTTATAAACCTTGCTATTGGAGTTTTTATGTTTTACCTGCCAATTTGCATGTTTGAATAGTTTTTGCTGGTAAGTGTTCCAGCAGACACCTGTTAAAATTAACCCTGTGAATGGTTATAGTGGCGCTACTAGGAATGGTGGGAGTTTCTGTTTGATTTTGTAATGTTAACCAAGGGCGGGGGTGGGTGTGGGGGAGGTAGTTAGATTGCTGTTTGAAACTCAGAATATAGTAAAGAGATGTGGAGCTACTAAAGGTGATGTAGTACCACTGGGGGCACTTATAAACCGTGCTATGGGATGTTTTATGTTTTACCCGCAAATTTGCATGTTTTAATACGTTTTGCTGATGAGCTTTCGGGAGACATTTGATGAAATTAAGCCTCTGTATGGCTATAGTGGCCCATCTACGTTTGCTTGGGCAAATTGCAGGTTTTAATAACTTTTGTTGATGAGGGGTCTGGCAGACACCTGTTGACATTAAGTCTATGTATGGCTATAGTGGCGGTAACAGGAGTGCTGGGGCTCGTTCTTTGATTTCGTAAGGTTAAGCATGGGTACGGGTGGGGGTGGAGGTAGGTGCATATATTGTTGATTATAAGACAAACATTTGTAACATGGGCATTTGTAGTTAGTAAAGGTAATGTAGTTTTACGGGGCCTATTTGTAAACCGTGCTATGGGATGTTTTGTGTTTTACCCACCAATTTGCATGTTTGAATAATTTTGCTGATAAGTGTTCCGGCAGACACCTGTTAAAATTAAGCCTGTGTATGGGTATAGTGGTGCTACTAGGAATGGTGGGTTTTTCTGTTTGATTTTGTACAGTTAATTAAGGGCGAGGATGGGTGTGAGGGAGGTGGGTGTGTTGCTAATTGAAACACAGAATATAGTAACATGCAAATGTCGAGCTACTAAAGGTGATGTAGTACTACTGGGAGCACTTATAAAGCACGGTATGGCATGGGATATGTGTTAGTCGCAAATTTGCATGTTTTAATACTTCTTGCTGATGAGCGTTTCGGGAGACATCTGTTGAAATTAAGCCTCTGTATGGCTATAGTGGCGCTTCTACGTTTGCTGGGGCTCTTTCTTTTATTATGTAAAGTTTAGCAAAGGCGGTTGTTGAGGTGGTGTAGTGGTACTATGACTATTTATTAGCCGTCTTATGGTATGGTGTATGTTTACATTGCAAAATTGCAGTTTTTAATAGCTTTTGCTGATGAGCATTCCAATAGACACCTGTTGACATTAAGTCAATGTATGGCTATAGTAGTGGTAACGGGAGTCCTGTAGCTCGTTGTTTAATTTCATAAAGTTAAGCAAGGGCATGGGTGGGGGTGGGAGAAGTGTGTATGTTGTTGATTATAAGGTGGACATTTGTAACGTGGGCACGTGCAGTTACTAAAGGTAATGTAGTTTCACTGGGCCCATTTATAAACCGTGCTATGGGATGGTTTATGTTTAACCCGCCAATTTGCATGTTTGAATAGGTTTGCTCATAAGTGTTCCGATAGACACCTGTTAAAATTAGCCCTGTGTATGGGTATAGTGGCAGAACTAGAAATGGTGGGGGTTTCTGTTTGATTTCGTGCGTTTAAGGAATGGCGGGGGTGGGTGTGGTGGAGGTGGTTATGTTTCTGAGTAAAACACAGAATATAGTAGCGTGCAGATGTGGAGCTACTAAAGGTGATGTAGTACCACTGTGAGCACTTATAAAGCGCCCTAGGGCATGGTATATGTTCTACCCAAAAATGTGCATGTTGTAATACGTTTTGTTGATGAGCTTTTCGGGAAACATCTGTTGAAATTAAGCCTCTGTATGGCTATAGTGGCGCTTCTACCTTTGCATGGGCTCTTTCTTTTATTGCATAAAGTTAGACAAGGGCGGGTGTTGAGGTGGTGTAGTAGTACTGTGACTATTTATAAACCGTCTTATGGTATGGTGTATGTTTGAGTTGCAAAATGCAGGTTTTAATAGCTTTTGTTGATGAGCGTTCCGGCAGACACCTTTTGACATTAAGTCCATGTTTGGCTATAGTGGCGGTATTGGGAGTGCTGGGGCTCGTTGTTTGATTTTGTAAGGTTAAGCATGGGTATGGGTGGGGGTGGGGCGTATGTTGCGGATTATAAGATAGACATTTGTAACGTGGGCATGTGTAGTTAGTAAAGGTAATATAGTTTCACTGGACCCATCTATTAACAGTACTATGGGATTGTTTATGTTTTTCCACCAATTTCCATGTTTGAATACTTTTTGTTGATAAGTGTTCCAGCGCACACCTGTTAAAATTAAGCCTGTGTATGGGTATAGTGGCGCTAATAGGAATGGTGGGGGTTTCTGTTTGATTTTGTACGGTTAAGGAAGGGCGGGGGTGGGTGTGGGGAGGTGGTTATGTTTCTGAGTAAAACACAGAATATAGTAGCGTACAGATGTGGAGCTACTAAAGGTGATGTAGTACCACGAGAAGCACTTATGAAGTGCCCTATGGCATGTCATTTGTTTTACCCGCAAATTTGCATGTTTTAATACGCTTTGCTCATGAGCGTTCTGGTAGACAGTTGTTGAAATTGAGTTCCTGTATTGCTATAGTGTGTCTACTTGGCTTGGTGTAGCTCTTTCTTTAATTTTGTAAAGTTAAGGAAGGATGGGGAAGAGGGTAGTGCAGTGGCAGTGTGCCCATTTATGAATCGCTTTATGGTATGGTATATGTTTTTCTGGTAACTTCCCATGTTTTATGGCCTTTTGGTGATGAGTGTTCCAGCAGACAGGTACACAAATTACACAACATTTCTGTGGATAAGAAATATTTGTGCTGATAGACACTCTTGTACTGTGGTAGAAGGCTGATAGCGTTGATGGAAAATTATGAAACTTGGTGCCATTGTAGATTTCAATGGAAGCTTACACTGTTTCTGTGTTACTAAAGTGCAGTTAGTGTTGTAAGTGGGAGAAGAAAAAGTGGAGGTGCTCTAAAGGGGGGCAAAGCTCTTAACGGGGTGTGGACTATGCAAGTTGGGCCGTGGTCTAAAACAAGATAAGTATCATTGTGTGCTTTAGAAAATCCTCTCCAATTGTCCTACGTTCGGAAAAAAGCATTCTTTAAAGGATTTACCTTCCTTATACAACATGGGTAACCTAGCGTGATGTCTCGAGTTCTCAGTAGTGAGCAAAATAGGCATGCATACAGCGATGTGCATGCTCTCAATGCAGTGCAATAAAAGAAAATTGACTATGTTTGCGAGGGCCGAAAATAGAGCCCGATAGAGACCCGTTTGGAGGCACCCTGAAAATAAGTGCCGGTTGGACGGCTGACCCCCTTTAAAACAAATCGGCCTCCCACGCACCGGCGGGAACCTTGAACCTTGGATGCCTGGACGCCTGTATCTATCTGTGGGGAACTGTACCTGGGACGCTGCTGTTTTCTGTCTCCTGGACGGGAGCCCCTTCGCTACATCTTGCCGCACCCGCTTCGCGGGAGCCGCTGCGCGGCGTGTGACGCCGCCCGGGGCCATCACCTTGTTGATTGCTGCTCTGCTTGAGGGGAGAGAGGTGTGAGGGAATCAGGGGTGGAGCGCTGCAGGGACTCGCATTCCCAGGAGTCCCTGCTTGACCTTTGACATCTGGTCTGCGCACCCTGACTGCCCCGCCTCCTGGTCGCTTTCTCCCATCTACATCAGGAACTCATTTCCACGCTGCGCAGGAGCGCGCGGGAGCGCCGGGCGAAGCCCGGGCCAAGGGCAGGCCCGTTTGTGCCCGATAGAGACAGTTTGTGACCGGACCGGGCCCCCTCTCTTGGCTCTTTGGTTCCCTGGTATTTGTACTGTTTCCGCTTTTGAGACTCGACGTTTGCACGCTCTTACCAAACTTATAAGGAATTAACTTATAATATGTCCACAAGGGGAAGCAGAAGTAAAACTGCGGCGATGGGAGGTCAGAAAATTGGGCCATTGGACACTTTTATAACAAGGGTGAACGAAACCATAGATCAGAGCATAGTCCTCCTTGAACGTAGAGTATCCCAAGACCTAGAAATAGCTAGGCGCTCATCTTTGGGACTCCTCGCACTAGCAAGAACCCCAGTACAATCCCAGGATTTATGTGCCTCAAATGATGTTAGAATAGAAAGGTTCAGTTTGCCGAATATAGTTGACTTGTCTGCATCCCAACTTTTATCAGATTCCCAACTGAGTCTGGCTTTAGAAAAATCACCGAATTTACTTATTAATCATACACCAGACGAAGTAGGGAACACACAGTTACGTGGCAAGAGAGAGGGTGCAATACCAAAGCAAAAGAAACCAGATAAAGTGGCATTGGTTAAGGAGAAAAATGCACCATCTAAAAAATGCAGCAAAGTAACAAATTGCCAAACATTAAATGGGAATAGCAGAATAACCACTGCTGAGACCACCGAGGTTCTGGAATTAGGAAGCATAGAGACATGCGCAGTAGGGAAGGATACACATAATTGTTGTGAGGCAACCGGCACCCTGCTAGTAAAGATTGGGGAACTTTTTAGATCCTATTTTGCCCCAATAGAGACCAGACTTTCATTTATTGAAAAACATCTAGCTGGGTTGCATGCCCCATCACAAATTAACCCTAAGATTGCAACAAACACACCTAACTCTGAGCGCCCTTTAGCTGGTGGGACCAAAACTGGAAATAACAAAACCGTAGGTCCAGGGCCCGAGAAGACCATAGCACAAGTGTTGAGCGCTACTACTGCAACAACAACTAGGACTCCAACAGCCCAAGTAAAAAAAAAAAAAATTGAAATCGACAAATGATTCTGTACCTCCCCAATCTACTAAACAATCAGAGAGTCAAACAAAGTCAATACCCCTGCCCTTGGATAAGGACCAAAAGAAGGGAGAAAAAGAGCATAGGCGTACGGTACACCTGCCTCCCGAGGCAAGTTCATTGGTAGTAGTAATGACTGGGGTCCCAGAGGTAGCCGATCATATTACTGAAACTAATTGGTCTTTAAAAAATAAAGTACAATATTGGCTTAATGCCAATCGACCGTTACCCCAACACTACACTACTAGGATTCTAACAGTCCGTAGAGTACCTTGGATTGGAAAAGAGCGTAAAACTACCCAGGGTGACTGTGTTATAATTAACTTTGAGGATCCTCGTACTGTAGATTATATATGTTCTTGGAATACACAGGGCTCCTATAAACATATAGAAACAAAGCGACTCTCCTTCTTCTATCCCCCCAGGAGTCGTGCGTGGCCGGGCAATGATAGAAACTGGAGTAGATCAGGCTACCAAGACTGGGGTGAAGAATGGGGAAGTTGGGGAGGGAACCTGGGTAACTGGGGAGGGAATACAGGAAGAGATGCGGGCCCTATGGATAACTTCATGGGGCTTCCTACTTACAACAGATATAGTTGCTTAGAGATGGTCGACTGACTGACACCAACCATTAATCCATATGAAGAACAGGGTGGTTACAACAAGCACAATAGCAAAAACAATCAGCCGCTTAATGTCGATCAGACTCCTAGCCCCCCACCTACGAGGATTAGTAATGACAAAAAGGAAATAACAATGTCAAGCAAGAGTGAGGGTATAGATAGCATGTCACCCGCAAGGGAAATCCCGCCAGAAAGATTTGTAATTGCTGAAAGTACCGTAGATGCTAGTACTAATATATTTAATATACCAACTAAGCCTAATTCTGATCTAGCGATCCTTAGTTGGAACGTGGCCGGCTTGGAGTCAAGATTGTCTGACCTAAATTGGTTAGAGACTCTATCCAACATAGACATAATTATGCTCCAGGAAACATGGGCCACTACTAATCTGCACATTGAGGGCTTTCACTGTAATAGTGTAACTGCGGGCAAACCTAATTTTGGTAGACCGGTAAGTGGATTGTTAACTGGCATTAGGATTACTGCAGGTGGGAGTATTAAGGTAATACCAACGAAAAGCCCTAATATTCAGATTATCGAATACAAAAGAAAGGTTCCCCTTTATATTATTAATTTTTATAATAACGATTTCTATTCAATCCCTAATACTAATTTTACTGAATTAGCCAAAATCTTGAGAAGTTTAACTGAACCCCTAGAAAATGTTACAAGAAAAAGGATCATTCTAGCTGGGGATTTTAATGCTAAAATCCCTAATCTAGATAGACTAGGGGCTAATATTCGTAACGACCGAGCAGACAAAAGGGGGCAAGAATTGGACTTGCTCATCCGTGAACACATGTTAGTTAACATCATGGATGCAAGCCCAACTCCTAATGATAACTATGTCCCCACATTTAGAGGTAGAGATTATTCCTCAACTATAGATTATATTTGTATGTCACCCGAACTTATTGACAGTCTAACGATGGCTAAGATCACTGAGACTGCATTCGGGGATCATAATGCACTGGTTGCGAATATAAGACTAGGCCCCCCCCCAGTATTTAAAATCACTGCGGGGGCCAGAGATATAACGCCCACTACGAATAATTCAAGATTGAAATGGAGGAAAGTGGATTGTGGTAATATAATTAACCAACTCACTACCAAACATCAAAATTTTATAGATTCTTGTACCACTGTTGATGGGAATCACCAAAGGGTGATCTCAGATTTTACTAATCTGTGCTTAGTTATAAAAACAATTTTAACTGTCCCTAATGGTAAAACTAATATGGACCCTAAGTGGTTCGATAACAATTGCTCTGCCGCAAATAGGGCCCTACGTAATGCACTGAATGCTAAACCTAGATGTCAAACTAAGGTTAGGGAGGCGAGGAAAAGTTATAAAGCTGAAATAGGGAAACGTAAGGCAATTATTTTGTCAGAACGTTGGGAGGAGCTATCAGACTCAGCCTCTGGAAAAAAGGGCACCACTTTCTGGGCCGCTGTAAAAAAGCTGCGGAATTTGGGCACACAAATGTCAGCAATAAGCTGCACCATTTCCAGCAACCAGTGGGAAAACCATTTCTCTAAAGTATATGCAATACCATCAAATGTTAACAACAATTCTGTATTAGGCGAGTTGCGCCCTTTAGAGATTAGCTTGGGAGAGGTCATCGCCGGTATTAAACAAAGCCTCGGCAATAAAGCCCCAGGGCCGGATGGCCTCCCAATTGATATTATTAAATGGAAACCAGAATTGTGGGCACCCATTCTGACAAATGTATTTAATAGCCTACCTTTAGCGCCCATACCTGACACATGGTCTACAAGCATAATAGTGCCTATATATAAAAAAGGAGAGAGAACAGACCCGAAAAACTATAGACCGATCTCCCTCCTAGATAATACTCTTAAAATTTTGGGAAGAGTATTATATAACAAAATTAATGAGTGGGCAGTTGAAATTGGGATCTTAGATTCCTGCCAAATGGGGTTCAGGAGCGGGGTTGGAACAACCGAGCAGTGTTTAAACTTAAATCTAGTAATTGGCAAATATACAATTGCTCGGTCTGTACCAATCCATTTAGCTTTTATGGACTTATCGTCCGCATTTGACCTAGTAAATAGGTCTAAATTGTGGGCGATTCTTTTAGAATACGGACTGGATGATTTGCTTGTCTATTTTCTTGCATATTTGCACACTGACACAAGGGCACAAGTAAGGATCGGGATGGGGGGGGAGTTGTCAGAACCCATAAAAGTAGAGAGAGGAGTCAGGCAGGGGTGTGTTTTAGCACCCCTGTTATTTATTATCTATATAAATGGACTAAACAAATCCATAATATCAACAACCCCAGATGTCCCGAAAATAGGGGGGAGACTGTTACCAACTCTGCTTTATGCAGATGATGCGGTGCTCATGGGCCTCACCCCGAACGCCGTGCGTAGCCTGGTAAAAGAATTTGTGCAATGCATGGAAAAACTTGATCTTAATGTAAATTTAAAAAAATCTTTTATTATGTCCTGTGGCCCGGGTAAGAGACAATTAAGTACTATTTCAGTGGGTGTTGATAAACTTTATTCTACCAACTCCTTTCCCTACTTAGGAATGGTTTTTGCTGCGAGCGGCTCGTGGAGTGGACATTTAGCCCACGCCACGAGCAAGCTCTCAAAATCCATTAATTCTATTCTCAGCCTCCCACGGCCCAGGAAAGTGGATGCTACAAAGGCTATTTTAAAAAAATTTAAATCACAATGTGTACCAGTCGCTACCTATGGGGCAGAGATTTGGGGCCTGGGAAAAACTCCAAGCATCCAGACAGAGGAAAACCGCTTCTGTAGAAAAATCCTTGGAGCACCTATTTCCTCCTCAGAATATATTTGCCATTGCGAATTGAATCTGTATTATACATCAGATTTTATTGCCTCCAGACCGGCAATGTTCTGGCTTGCTATATGGAAAAATGACATGGCTGGTCTAACCCAGGATATCATTAGAGATTGCCTTAACTGTGATAAAGGGATGTCAATCCCTTAGCTCTCTGGAGTGTTTAAAAAATTAAGCAGCGTATGCAAAGGTCATCTTTTCCACGATCCTAGCAAAATTACATCTAAGGACAAAAACGATTTAAAAACTGCATTATACGCACTCTATAGAGAAGAAAGATTGGCAAGGGAGCTTACTAAACCAACAATTCAGGCCTATGTGAGTAAAGATCTGTATATACAACCAATCCCTCTGTACCTTACGCTTCCAATGTCTAAGTGGGAAAGATCTTTGCTCTTTCGCCTCAGGGCAGGTACTGTAAGATTCCTATTATCTTTCCCACTAGGCTATACCTTTTTGAAATCTGGTAATAATTTGTGCCCATTTGATGATACCAGCCTGCAAACTGATCTACATTTATTTTTCTTCTGCAAATTTTATCAAAAATCTTTTAAATGGTTTTTAGCACCCTATTTTAAAAAGCACAGGCCACTTTCTTTAGTGGAATCCAATTTGATGTTATTGACTTTGAATAATGAAGAGCTGATATTCCGCACTAGCACTTTTCTAAGAGTCATTACCCATGTTCGTAAAACAATGGAGAACCCTTAGTAAATCTGAAAATCATATTCATAACTGTTTTTATATTGCTGTTTTTAACTACTGTAAATATGGTATTTTATCTGGGATTGTCTGTATTGCTTTTATGAATTTGCAAAAATTCGAATAAAGTTTTTGAAATCGAAGTGCCGGTCATCAGACCCGGCCCAATTAGAGCCCAGCAATAATCTATCCTGAGCACTGCGCCATCCAACCATCTTTTAATTGATGCATACATTCCTACTTATATACATACATACATCTGTTCCTGCACTTATCTTAAGCATCTATGAGCCCACTCGCCTATTGTGAGCACTATGCCATTCATGCAGCCATACGCCTATATATCCATAGACACATCTATCCCAGAACCAATCCTAAGCATCTAGCAGCTCACCCATCTATCGTAAGTACTGGTCCCTGTATTCATTTATCCTTCCATCCACACATTGATACATCCATCTATGTATCTATGCATTGATGCATCTGGCCATGCATCCACTCACCCTTTATTTAACGATACGATCTTATTTCCATGCATCGTCCGTCCCCGATCCTAAATACTGCGTATTATACTCATCCATCCAGCCTCTTAAGGGGTCAAAAAGGCTTGCGAAAAGCATTGACAGGCAGATTTCTTTATAAAGAATAACACAGCTTTGAGTTACTCTTTGTGGAGCATACTTCACCACCCTTCTCTGGTGGTGTTTTAAAGAAAGGTACATCTTGCGAAAGAAATGTTAAGGAGCTTTTAAGTGTAAGACGTTAAGTTAGAAACATAACATTTTGTCGAGTTGTGTATAGGTAAACTGTTTTAAAGTGGCCATGACTGACAGATACTGAATACTTGTACTGCTTGCATTTGAGAAAGTATACCAGAGAGCTAATTTGTGGTGGTGAGAACCCTGAGTTCTATATTTCCATGTGAAGCACAGTATAGGAATATAGGAATATAAGAGTAATTGGAAAGCTTTTATGTTCATATTAAAGAGGGGGTGTGAGAACTAAGTGAGCTAGGCAAAGCGTGTGTTTTCGTAGCACTAAAACAAGAGAGTGTTTAAGGTCAGAGCAGGTTTGTGCTGGAGTTTCCTGCTTGTGGTCATTTCCAGAGGCGCAACCAGAGTTAAATTTCGGGGGAGCCTAATTCTTTCAGCAATAGGCAGAGTGGAGATTTAGGTGCTGTAAAAAGGGGTGAAAAAGAATTGAGTCTTCTTTACCAAAAAATGATCTTTTGAAGACCTGTGAAGTACTCGGGTGCGGCTGTGTGTGCGCACCCGGGAAGCTGTTTGAGAGGTGATATGCACCTGGTGGTCTGTTTGATAATTACCCCATGATGATGTTGCTCCTGCGTTGCAAAAAGAGAAAGGAAATTCTGAGAGAAAATGTGCGTTTTTAAAGGATTTCCCTTCTCCTACAGTGTGAATCACCTTGCATGATGTCTGCACTTCTAAGTAGTGAGTAATGTACATGCTTTCATAGTCTCACTGCAGTGCAATAAAGAAAAAAAATGGATGAGGTTTGCGAGGACCAAAAATAGACCCCCATAAAGACCTGTTTCAAGGCCCCAAAAAATAAAGTGTTGGTGCTGAGTCCCCCACAGAAACCCCCCCCACTTAAAGCCGAGGGGGCAGTGTTATGTTTGGGAAGTTGTAGTTGTAGGCTAATAATGGTAATTTTTGTGTGTGCTGTTTGGTTGATGATATCATCTTAAGTACATAGATTACATTTTTTTTAAAAATACTATCTATAAAGTTGTCTGCAGTGGGTTGCAGAGAGAGTGGTATGGGTGGTAGGGTGCAGCAGAGAGGTGAAAAGTACGAGGTAGTGCAGTTACATATAAACTGTCAAGGTGTACGTAAATATTTAAATAAATACTTGCTGTATGTTCTATGGCACTACTTGTCATCCTAGTGCTGCTCTGCCGTGCTCAATCATGTTGCAGCACTGGGTGTCGTTAGTGGAAGTTTTGTAATTGTATGTTATTATTTTAACATCAGCAAATTATTTAGTTTGGATTAAAATTTGGAAATGCCAAGAAGAAGTGAAAAAAAAAAAGAAAGGAGAAGAAAAATATATATTTCAGGAAAAAGGCAAAAGCGTGAATTAGAAAAAAATGCAAGCAATACAGAAATGTTTTGTTCAACTATAAGTACAAGATAGTTTGTAAAAAAAAATATTACGAATATTTAATGAAAAAGGATCTCACAAGAGGAAAAAGAAGAATTTTTTAAGTAAGGTGAAACAGAGTTCAATTTCAAATACAAGGGAAAGGAAACATGATAAAGAAATAGTATCTATTACTCGGAGACAAAAGCAGTTTCATGAAATTCGTCAGAGACTTTTTCGATCTAGAGTGATTCAGAATTCAATGAAAACATGCTGCAAATATAAAATGCAAGTTTTTTAATTCAAAGAGAAGCAGCGTATTGAAAGTATAGTGGATAGTGCTTTCAATTTAAAACAGAAGTTATTCATTGTGATTTTGAAGAGAAAGTATTAAACAGAACGTTAAGTTGTCACAAGGACTAGATCCATGTCATGTAAGAAAATATACTGAGAAGTATGGGCATTCTCTGGCTTGTCTTTGAAGAAAAGTTTGTAAAAGTGTTTTTCATCAGTTGAGGATGTTAGCACTAGCAGTACATCATTCAGAAATGCGGAAGTTTGTGAGGAAAGTGGACTATGTAAAAAGTCATGCATTATTTTTAAGTGAACTGAGTACAAGTCTTTTATATGTGTCTTTATTAGTTGTTCAAAACAAGTGTGATGATATTGAAATGCGATATTTTGGTTCAGAGGAGCAGTTCATAGAAAGTGAAAGTTTGACAATTACAGATGTTGGAGGAGATGGGAAAGTGATTAGCACTGATCTGTTTGAAGAAGAAATTGGAAAGTTTAATGTAGTGTGGCCTGAAATACAAAACTATGTTTGTGTTTGTTGTCAATGTACTGATTATAAAAGTCAAAGTAGGAATGTTGATTTGCATTTGAAAAGTGAAAAGGAGAACAAAGGTAAGTGGGTAGAATTTGCAATTTACTTGGTGGGAGGTCAATTTGAGTTAGGTAGTGATCAAAGTACATGTAAATTAGAAGAGAACAAAATGCCTTTTAGAGCAGTACATAATTACTTAGAATTTGTAGCTATTCCGGAGGAACTGGCAGAATTGAATACATATGAGTTCTAATTCAAGGTTTTCATTCTTTTCAAACTATAATTCGGATGGAGCCTAAAACAGGTAAACTGCCACCAACAGACTTGCAAAGAGGTTTGAAGGAAGAGTGGTGTAGTTACCTTTGGATTTTAAGAAAAATATTGAAACTATTGCTGGAGTGAAAGAGGAAAATTAGGCAGTAGTCATTCTAGGAAATGTTGTAGTAACAAAAAGTCAGAAAATATGGCAAGAATGTGTGGGTGTTAATAAAGTTGAAAAGGCTACCTTATTTCTTAAATAGAACAATATTTATTACAAAACTGTAAATGTGGGTTAACAGGTAATACGTTTGGAAGATGAATCTTGTTGACCGATATTCTAAAGCAGCATTATGTACAGGTTGATCATTATACCGTCCACCTTCTCCTGTAGGAAATAGCTGTGGAAAATAATGAACTTCCAAGGTTTTTTCCCATACACTCATTGGAGTTCCCTGTGCTTTTTTAATTTCAAATAACTCAATTCTGCTTCCTATTACTTCTTTTGAATGCAAAGGATATATTGTGTGATGTTCATAAATATCTTCAGTCCTTGACTTGTCCACTTTCTCAATTTGATCACTTGAAATTCCAGATTATATACTGAAGATCCTAGATTTCAACAGTGAATTTTATACATATTTCACCTTTTGTTTGAAAGTGATATTTCTTCTCTGTTGTTTGCAGTGACCACATACTTAAAACTATAGTTCATCAATAAGTTATTTTGGCGAAAGAATTTGTGGAGAAAGTTCAATAAAGAGATGAAAATTTAGAAGGACACTTAATTTGATGGCATGTCAACATGGAACAAATGAGTATTGGTATTGTCGTCATGAAGAACTCAAGTGTATGTTACGGAACCTAGGTACAACAACATGGTTTGTCACACTTAACTGTGCAGAGTATGCATGGGAAGATTTGCTTGACTTTCTAAGAGAAGCAAATTCCAATATAAAAAACGTTGAAATAAAGACTTATGGTGAACTGTGTTCATTAGATCCTGTAAATGTGTGCAGATATTGTAATGATAGGTTTCGACCTATGATGTATTTTATCTGAAATAAAAAGAGTACACCTCTTGGAGAGGTTACTGATTTCTTTTGGAGAAAGAAGTATCAAGCAAGAAGTGCACCTCATATACATATGCTACTAAGGATCAAGGATGAACCTAAATTTGGAAATGATTCTGATTAAACAGTATTGTCTTTCATTGAATAGTATGTGACATGTGAGATACCAAGAGAAGGAGATATAAGCTTGAGATAGCAAGTTTTACGTTTCCAAAGTCACATTTGTTGAAAGTATTGCAGAAGAAAATAAAAGTCTAAAGGAAAATTTTACACCAGATGTTGGTTTCGTTTTTCTTCTGTAAGGCACACAATAACTTGGAAATCTCCAAAGAATAACTACAAGTTAAAAGGAAGAGAAGTGTCAAAGTATATCAATGATTACAATCCAATCATTTAAAAAATGTGGAATGTGAACATGGCCATTCAGTATGTTGCAGATAACTCAATACCTGTTGCATGTTATGTTGCATCGTACATAACAAAATCAGAGAAAATAGAGATGTAAGACCTGTGGGAAGAAATTGCACAAGAGAAAAGCCTTAGTAAAGAATTGTACAGCTTTACTTTGAAAATGCTTTCCCATCGAGAAATTGGATTGTATGAATGTTCAGACTGATTGTGCTCTTCAAGTTTAAATTCAAAGTCATGAAGAATTATTTGGGTAGGTTTAGGTCTTGTCTGCAAATGAAATGGAGTCTTGAAATCATTTGAAGAAATTGAAGAATTAGCAGTAAATGAAACAGACAGTACAGACAATCTTAAAACTAATATGTTGGACATGTACTAACTGAAAAGGAGTCAACATTGGGAACAGCTATGTCTGTATGAAGTATTTCAAGATTACAGCTTGAAAGGAAATATTAAAGAGAATGTAAGAGAAGGAAAATATGCAGTAGTTGGATGTCATTGTTGTTTAGTAAAACATGCAAAGATTAATCTCATAAACCACAAGAAAGTTAGTTGTGAAACTTTAGATAAGCGAGAATTTTACTATTTAGCACTTCTGCAACTGTTTAAGCCACGGTGTAATGAAAGTGAATTCTTTGGCGACCTTGACTGTTACCAAGATTCTTGTAATACATGGAAAGGTAACGTTGCATGAACAATTTTTGCTATATATTTAAAAATGTTGACCGATGAAGTTGAACAGGAAAAGACTATTACAGCTGAAATTAGTAAGGAAAGTTCTCAAGATAGTGAAACTAGTGGTCCATGTAGTCACGATCTTCTTGGATGAGCAATATTGGAAAATTAAGTAGCCATTGCTATGCATGAAGTTGAAATTGCACTGTGGTACAGCAGGTCCGAACAGTGAAACGGGGTCTTGATTCTATGATTGAGGATGTCAGAAGTCCCCGCCACTCTACTGAATCAGCGTTACTGATGGCAGTGGAGACCTTACGCCAGGGGGTGGATGAGGGCCAGACCATGGCTCTCATCCTACTGGATCTAAGTGCAGCATTCGACACTGTAGCTCATACCACCTTGCTACAGTGTCTGAATGATGGAGGGGTATCAAGAGCTGCACTGGAATGGATCCAGTCTTTTCTGACAGGGAGAGGCTTCCAGGTTCGACAGGGAGACTGCTATTCTAGGGAGATTGGTTTGGGCCAGGGCGTGCCTCAGGGCTCATCCCTGAGCCCAACCTTATTTAATCTTTATGTCTCCCCGGTGGCGCCCATCGCTGAAAGTCACGGCCTGCACATAGTGTCCTACGCCGATGACACACAGCTGGTCATCTCCCTATCACGCGCGCCCAGTCTTGCGGTGGACAGGTTCAGGGCCCTTAGTGCAGGAACTGGCGATCTGGATGTCCACCAATTGCCTTAAATTAAACGGCAGCAAGACTGAGGTGCTCGTGGTGGGGGGGCCGTCTGTTTGGTCATCGGCGTGGTGGCCACCCTGTTTAGGGGATGTCCCCACACCCTGTCAAGAAGTAAAAAACCTGGGAGTGTGGTTTGACGCGGATCTTTCTTTTGGGCCTCAGATAGGCCGTGTGGTGGGGGTCTGCTTCGGCGTCCTGAAAAGCTTGCGGAAGGTTTTAGATCTCCTCCCTACGACAGCCCGCAGGACGCTTGTGCATGCCCTTGTCACATCGTGCCTGGATTATGGCAATCTGCTTTATCTGGGAGCCACCGGCAAGGCCATCAACCGCGTCCAGGTGCTGCAGAATGCAGCAGCTCACCTGATCTTGAAATTCCCTAAAAGATCAGCGTCCAAGACAGCCCTTCAGGCCCTTCATTGGCTCCCAGTATGGAGCAGGGTCGAGTTTAAAGCCCTCTGCACATGCCACCGTATTTTGGGTGGTAAGGCACCCGCTCCGCTTCAGGGTTTGATCACCCGGTATGCGCCGGCGCGCGCTCTGCGATCTTCCTGGGCAGGGCTATTGAAGGTCCCTAGGATAAAAAAGGCACTCATGGGAGGTAGGTCTTTCAGATACCTGGCCGCGAAAAGCTGGAATGCGTTGCCATTGGACCTTCGCCTGGAGCCATCTGAACTTGGCTTTAGGAAGAAGTTAAAACTCACCTCTACACGCAGTAAGCCGGGCTGACCTTGCGGCCTGTGACTCTGTTGACTCCACTCACCACAGCGCAGGGACACGCCTTTTGTGCGTAACCAGGCGCTTTATAAATCTCCCTTATTATTATTATTATTATTATATGATTAAGGATGTCAGAAGTTAAAGTGTGTGATGATTTTTGTGTACCCCTTCTGATCAGGTGCAATGAACTCTAGGTCACAACCATGGAACGGGGTTTTGATCCCACAATGGAGGATGTTAGAACTGCATCTCAGAGTGGAGATGTAGATACTCTGTTCGACCAGGTGCAACCAACTCTAAGTCCCAACAGTGGAACACTGTCTTGATCCTAGAATAGACAATGTCCGATATAACCTTTTACTGGATTTTCACAGAACTGTCTCTGTAGAGGTGCATAACACTTTGTGCTTCTGTAGTTAAATGCTGCACATGATTATTGGGCTTGCTTGATTGCTGTCGCTGGAATAGACCGTGGTATAGCAGGTACAAACAGTGAAACGGGGTCTTGATTCTTTGATTGAGGATGCCAGAAGTTAAAGTTTGTGATGATTTCTGTGTAAGCCCTCCGATGAAGTGCATCAAACTCTAGGTACCAACAGTGGAACGGTGTCTTGATCCCACAATGGATGATGTTACAACTGCATCTGAGAGTGGAGATGAAGGTACTCCTTTTGGCCAGGTGCAACAAACTCTAGGTCCCAACAGTGGAACGGTGTCTTGATCCACAATGGACAATGTCCAATATAACGTGCAGGTGAATTTTCTGAGTTTCTTCTGTTGAGGTGTATCAGACTTTGTGCTTCCATAGTTAACTGCTGCACATGATTAATGGTCTTGGTTGACTGTAGTTGGTGGACTACACCACGGTACAGCAGGTTCGATCAGTGGAACGGGATCTTGATTCTATGATTGAGGATGTCAGAAGTTACAGTTTGTGATGATTTGTGGTATCCCCTCCGATGAGGTGCATCAAACTCTAGGTCCCAATAGTCAAACAGTGTATTTATCTGACAATGGAGGATGTTAGAACTTCATCTGAGAGTGGAGATGAAGGTACTCCCTTCGACCAGGTGCAAGCAACAGTAGATCCCAACAGTGGAACAGTGTCTTGATCCCACAATGGAAGATGTTACTTGTTCCTTGGTTTTCTTAGAACTCCCCCCGTTGAGGTGCATCAGACTCGGTGCTTCCGTAGCTAACTGTTGCACATGTCTCTGTGTGAATATTGTGATTGGTTGACACCAGTGGGTGGAGTGCACCGTGGTACAGCAGGTCCGAACAGTGAAACAGGGTCTTGATTGTATGATTGAGGATGTATAGAGAAGTTGAAGTTTGTTATTATTTCTGTGTACCCTCTATGATCTGCTGCAACCAAGTCCATGTTTTTTAATTGAATGGTACATGGCTTTCAGGTGTTATTGAATTGTGAGTTTGGACTACAGTGCAGACAGAAGTGTTCACAATTCAGATTGAGTACTGATTGTTTAATTATAGAATCCAGTAGTCAAGTAACTACAATGCCTATTGGAATATACATATTATGTTTTAGTATACTTGCTTGAAGATATTTTTTTAAATGACTTATAGGTTTACTACAATGACCAAATTTAATTTGTAAGTGCAAAGGAACACTGAATAGTCCATACAGCACACAGCAAAAATGGTATTTGAATTATTTTGTTTTATTTATTGCAGATTTTTCTGCAATTTATGTTGTTGTCTTTTGTGAAGAGGAAGTGAGAGAAAGTACTCATGAATATCTGTGTGAGAACTGTCTACAATTAACACTGCAGATAGCAGTGTTCACATTTCAGGTCAAGTTGGTCTTGTAGATGACTCAGTTTTGTAGGAAAAGACATTGCTTCAGTGTGTTCTGTCTACACCATGCATAGGTATTATTACAGGCTCCAGACACGCTTTTTGTTGCTTCGCGTATGACAATCTGTGTAGCTGAATTCCACCTTACGTAGCTGTGGGCCCTTGTTGACCACTCTCTCTGGTCTACACTGTAGACAGCAGTGTTCACAATTTAAATTGAGTTGCTATTGCAGATGATGTTCTATTGATGGCAACAGATATTACTTGTAGTACGACCTGCCCGTCTACAGCACACATCATTGCTGGTTGTTGACATGCTGAATGAGTTTGATGTGGCTATCAGAGTTCACTAGAACTAATGGACCCTTTATGATGCAATCTTTTTGTGTATCATTTCAGATATATTAATTGTGCCTCAGTATACCATAAGTTGTGTTTCTTTTACGATAGAATATTTTTCTGTATTACTTCACATCTACTGTCCATACTTTACTGCAGTACAAACTATTGATTCTTTTATTATTGAATGTCTCTGTGTGATCTCAAATGACATCAGTGATTTCATTTGAGATGTCACCAGTGATGTCACTGACCATGTCATGAATGATGTAATATGTGATGTCATCAGCAGTGCATTGTGGTGGCGCAAGTTATAATTATCTCAACTAACTATAACAGGGGAATTTCTATCATTTTGTAAGAGTGAAATGTCCAACTAACTATAACGTTCCTGAAACCTATGGTTTTTTCAGTGAATTTCTAAGTTTTTTTTAAATGCTTATTTCTAACTAGAACGTCCCTGAAACCTATGTTTTTTTTAGTGAAAAAATATATATAAATATATATATATACATATATATATATATATATATATATATATATATATATATTCACTGAAAAAACCATAGGTTTGACACCAGTTATAGTTAGCTGGAAATTTAACTTACATAAAACCATTGAAATTCCCACGTTATAGTTAGTTGGACTCACTATAACTTGCGCGCCTGCAATGCACTGCTGATGACGTCACATATTACATCACTCATGACATGGTCAGTGACATCACTCATGACATCACTGATGACACCATCCAGTGAATGTGTCTTTCTGAAAAATAAATATGTTTTATATATGTATATGTAAAGGTCGATGGAAGAATAAATGTTTAAATAAGTGTCTAAATGGATGTTTTAAAAAAAAAAATTGATTGGTTAACTGGCTTATTAAGTGTATCTTAGTGAATACATATATTAGCGAGTAATGTTTAAATATTTAAATATATGTATCAGTGTGTCACTTTGTGTATAAGTGGCTGCATGGGTTGGTGAGTAGCTACATGTGTGTGTATATCAGTTATTATTTTTTTTGTATCAGTATGAGTGTCTGTATGGTTTGGTGGGGGTATTACTTAGCACATAGATGCATCAATGACTGACTCACTGTTTGTATGTGTTTTGAAGACAGCATATGTGCAGGTCTGTATGGGTGAATGAGTGTGTATATGTGTGTGTTAGTGAGTGAATGACTGTCTCACTAGTGTCTTTATCAGTAACTACATATGTTTTAATCTAGTATATGTGAGTATTGATGTATATAAGTGAGTATATGTAAGAGTGAGAGATTGTAAGAGTTCCTGTTTAAATAAGTATGTGTTTCTATAAGTGATTGTTTAAGAGAGTAAGTATGTGTAAGTTTCCTTAGAAGTAAGGTGGTAGTGTGTGTATAGCTGTATATGCAAATAAATGGATGTTCAATAGTTTATTTGCATGTGTGAGTATGTGTGTGAGTAACTTTTGGATGACTGTCGGTGTGTAACAGGATGTATAGGAGTATCACTACATATGATGAGTGAGTATATGAATGAGTGACTATATAGAACTGTTGGTGAATGAGTAGATGTGTATATAGATGGTGGAATTACTGAATTGGTTGTTGTAACTGGTATGGGTATCTCCATTTTTTTGTAAATCTTAAATTCTATTTTTGAATATGTGTTTCAAGGGTTACATTACACTGAAAGGAGGTCTGTCACTCTGTCACAAGGATGGTGCCATCAGTGATGTCATGAGTGATGTCACGACCATGTCATGAGTGATGTAATATGTGACGTCATCAGCAGTGCATTGCAGGCGCGCAGTTATAGTGAGTCCAACTAACTATAACGTGGGAATTTCAATGATTTTATGTCAGTAAGATTTCCAGCTAACTATAACTGGTGTCAAACCTATGGTTTTTTCAGTGAATTTAATAGGTTTTTTAAATGCTAATTCCTAACTATAACTGGTGTGAAACCTATGGTTTTTTTTCAGTGAATATCAAAGGTTTTTTAATAGCAAATTTCTATAGCTATGAAATTTAATATTTTTTATAATGAATCCTATATTGTATATTTATGTAATACTATTTTTTTATGTATATTGTTCATGTTTATTTATTTATTTATTTATTTTTTGCCCTGGAGCGCTCCCGGTGCGCGTACCGGTGAGCGTACCGGTAAGCGCAGTCTTACGGCGCGCCCCGGTGCGCGTACCGGTGAGCGTCCCGTTAGCGCTATTGCCGCGAACGAAAACATCATCGTGACGTATCGCGTAGCCGCGTGATGCGTCTTATGACGCACGGCGTAAGCGCACCTGGAAGCGCCCGAGCGCATACGATCGCGCAACGTAAGCACCCCCGGGTGCTCCCCGGGGCACGTAGCATAAGCGCATCGGGTCATGTGACCTTAAAATAACACTTTTCAATGGTTCAGAACAGTTTTTTTCCAAATGATGAAAGCCCCCACCTTTTTTCCTCATTCTCACTTTGTACTTTGACTGAGGAAGACCTGTTTCTAGTAAGTGAGAAATGGCTACAGTAGCAGCAGCAGCAGGAGCATCTCAACCACCACCACCACCACCACAAGGACCACCACAACACCACAGTGGTGGTGAAGAAGAAGAGGAGGAGGATCAGGAAGAGGAGAGGCAGTTCCTGCCTGAAGATAATACCCCCTATAAACCGAAGGAGCACATTGTGTGGGAGTTTTTTAAAATCCCAAGGGGACTAAAGAAAGTCAATGCGCCAAAAGTGACATGTCTGATCTGTGGCACTGTACTTTCCAGGGGGAACCCTGCAAAAAAGTGATTCGCCATATGCAACGCAGGCACCCAAACAACTATGCTGTGGCAGAGGTCAGAGAACTGACAAGAAACCCTCCCCAATCTTCTCCGAGCACCTCCAAAAGCAAACAACCCACTCCATCGGGTCCAGAGACAAGGGAGATGGTCCCAAATATCCAACCCCAGTTTGGAGATTTTAAAATAGTTTGTATATTTTGCGGGACTACAATTTCCTATGGAGAGCAAAGTATCAAATTGATCAACCGTGCTGGAGACAACCACAACTGCAAAAGGAAACCTTAATTTTTTCCTGATTTTTTATGCTGCAGTTGAGCCGTTTACAATTCCCTGTTTTTTGTTTGTCCCCATAAAAATTACAAAAAAAATATAAAATTGTTCATAAAAGCCAAAAAAAAGTAAAAAATGTTCAAAAAAACAATAAAAAATATAAAACAACAAAAAGAATAAAAAAAACTGTTCTTTTTAGAACTACCTCCAATTTATAAAAAAATGCTACATTTTAATAAAACTCTGTCATTCTTTCTTTTCCAGGGTACGCTTCCCGGTACGCTCCCCGGTGCGCGTACCGGGCGCTCCCCCCGCGAAAATCGAAAAAAAAATTTGCCCCGCGGGGCCCTTTTATGGCCCCCACATCAAACCTATGGGGTCAGGGGGGGTCTACCCTGCCCCTTTTGGTCATTTCCCCCTTTGTTTTTGCCACCTCTTGTGTCTCGATCCTACCGAGACACAAGATGGCGGCCGCTCTGGACTGTTTGGAATCCTGACAGACACCCGAGAGCCAATCAGCTTTCCGCTCGCGAACTCGCGTAGCGCGCTGGTGCGCGCACCGTTGCGCGTACCGGGGCGCGCTTATAGATATATAAAAACATTTTTTTAACCTAAATTACTCAAAATCCACTGGAGCACAAATCTTGAGACATAGCAAAGGCACATGGGGCTACCAGTCCCTACAATTTTGCCAAGTTTGGTGGAAATCCATTCAGCCGTTCGGGCTAAAAGTGAGTCCAACCGCCCTAAGGAAATTAACATGGGGAAAACATGTTTTGGGACCCCCCTTTTATCTCGGCCCCCGCTTGACAAATCCCCCCTAAACTTGCAGGGAAAGAGCGGAGCGGAGCTGGCCATTTTCGTGGAGAAATTCAGCCAATTCCGTCCATCAACGTCAAAGTTATTCCCAATAGAATGTTGCCGATTTCCTATGGAAACTAGGTCCTAACTATAACTGCCTACTGGCGACCGCCAGTGGGTAATATAGATATATATATATATATATATAGAACGCTCGAACACTCCTCCGTGTTTAGGAAAAGAAAGAGCAGCACTCCGGCGGTTACTAAGCAGCGTGTAGTTTATTCCACAGCAACAAACGTTTCGGCAGAAGCCTTCGTCAGTGTCACGACCCACTGCCCAACAGACACATTTAAATAACGTATATATATATATTTACTTTAAAGCAATTAATAAAGTATTAATTTTAATGTATTGTATAATTGTATATATGAAAATAATTATTATTTGCAACCTAGTTTCCATAGGAAAAGCATTTTTGATTTGTTAATAACTTTAGCGTCATTTCACAAATCTTTGCGAAATTCTCCTCACAAAAAGTCTATCCAGGTCAGCTCCTCTCCTGAAACATTGGGGGTGATTCGTCTAGCGGGGGCTGAGAAAGAAGGGGGGTCCCAAAACATGTTTTTCCCATGTTAATTTCCACAGGAAACTTTGTGACGTGTTACAGCCTGAACTGCTGAACGGAATAACCCCAAATTTGGCAGAAAGGTAGAGCTTGGTTCAGAAAGAGACCTTTTTTTAAATGGTGGAAATCCGTCCAGTAGTTGCTGAGAAATTAGAAAAATAAAAGTTTTGATATCATGGGCGGAACCTAAGTCCAGTGCACGAGCTTCACTGTGATTGGCTGCCAACACTCCAAACCAGGAAGTGTAGGCAGTCATCTTGTGACTCAGTGGAAGCGAGTCACCAGAAAACAGAGAAACAAAGGTATAAAATAAGAGAAGGGGGTATGGTAGAAACACCCTGACCTCCTAGGCATGCTTAGGGGGTCTCAGAAGGACCCCCAGGGCCAAAGAAAGCATTTTTATAACAATAAAAAGAAAATGGTGCAGTTCCTGCATTTTATTTTAATGAGACCCAGGGGTGGGTTAAGTCTCGTGGGAATTATTTTTTTAAAAGAGCTGTGGCTCTCTAGGGCTGCGGGGGCTCACTTGGGTCCCTGCAGTCCCCGGCTTCATTCATGTTGGGAGTGGTGTTGCGCGGCCCCTCTCCTGGAGCACTCCATGTGTTTAAAACGTTGGTGTCATTTGACGAATGTTTACAAAATTTTCCAAAAAGTTACTCTTTTTTGATCAGCTCCTTTCTTAAAAGTTTAGGGGTTATTGGTCAAGGAGGGTCCCAAAACATGTTCCAGAAATCACACTTTCTTAGAAGTGGTGTAAATCCATTCAGTAGTTTTTGAGATTTAAAGGAATATATATATATATATATATATATATTCACCGAAAAAACCATAGGTTATAGACCATATATAGTTAGGAATTAGCATTTAGAAAACCTTATTTTACTCACACAAAACCATTGAAATTCCATATATAGTTAGTTGCACTAACTATATATCGCGCACCCGCAATCCACTACTGATGATGTCACATATTACATCATTCATGACATGGTCAGTGACATCACTGATGACATCACTGATGACATCTCAAATGACATCACTGATGACATCACTGATGACATCTCATTTGACATTACTGATCACATCACTGATGACATCATTCATGTGATGATACAATGAACCTCTTCAGACTCTAATATAACCTTAGATACACTCAGTGTAAACAGACACTCACAGACTGTCACTCATCCATGGAGTTACTCACACACCTAGTCAGTCTTGCAAAGAATCAATCACACCTCGATTTCCTCAACTATATAGTTATACACACCTTACTTATTGGAACATATAATAACACATATTTACTCTGTTATACAATCCCTGATACAAGTTCACAATAATCCATACAGCCACTCACACATTCACTGGCTCTTATGCACAGTTATTTATATATGTCAACTATCACATGTACTGTGTTTTGCATATGTACTTACTTTGACATGTAGCACTGAGATATCCATTCACTCACCAATACACTCATGCACACAGTCAACCGCCCATACAGATGTTTCCACATGCACTTTTGAACCCATACATCTAGTGAATCAACTGCTCACACATCTATGCACAGAGTCATACACCTCCCAGACACCCACACACACACTCAGTCTCCCATACAAATACTTGGGCAACTAATCAATAACCCATATAGTTAGTCATATAGCTAATGATCAACACAAGCATCAGATTACAAAACAACAGACACAATGATGCACAATTTAAAACAGTTTAGTCACTAACCCATGCACTCAGTGAGACACATTTAATCACTCACTTATACAGTCAGTCATGCACCTACTAAATCCTTCATCCAGACACTTATACATCCACTCATTCTTCAATATGTAAGACATATTTTAACTTTACAGAAGCATACAGTCACTGGATGTTGTCATCAGTGATGTCATCAGTGATGTCATTTGAGATGTCATCAGTGATGTCATCAGTGATGTCACTGACCATGTCATGAATGATGTAATATGTGACATCATCAGCAGTGGATTGCGGGTGCGCGATATATAGTTAGTGCAACTAACTATATATGGAATTTCAATGGTTTTGTGTGAGTAAAATAAGGTTTTCTAAATGCTAATTCCTAACTATATATGGTCTATAACCTATGGTTTTTTCAGTGAATTTTCAAGGTTTTGTAAATGCTAATTCCTAACTATATATGGTCTATAACCTATGGTTTTTTCTGTGAATTTCATTGGTTTTTTAACAGCTAATATCTGTAGCTGTAAAATGTATTCTTCTTTAAATCCAAAAATATATTTTATATGTTTATGAATAATTTTTTTTTAAAATATTTTTTTTTCTTTGTTCCCGCTTCGCGAATCGGGAAGCTTCCCGTTAGCTGACCTTGATGCCGCGAAATAGACCGCGAGCCGGTAAACGTTTCTTTACCGCAAGTGCCGCGTTAGAAAACAACATCGTGACGCCTCCCGTCCGCATGACGTTCCACGTTGTCGCGTGATACGTCATATGACGTGCTACGTTAGCGAACTGGTACGCGAAGCGAGTGCCAAAGCGCAGGTTTCTGGAAGCAAACCGGGAGGCCCTGCAAAGCGCTTAACGTAAACACAGCAAGTCATGTGACTTGGTAATAACACTTTTCATTGGTTCATTTCACTTTTGGTTTCCTAATGATGTAAGACTAGGTCATATAATCTAAAATGAACACTTTTGATTGGTTGAGAACTCTTGTTTTTCCCAAATGATGAAAATCCCTCCTTCTTTCCTCACTCTGACTTTCATCATTGTGAGAGAAAGACCCTTTGTGATCACTGAGCAATGGATTCTTTAGTAGCTTCAGCTGGTGCTTCCCCACCACCTCCACCACATCCAAGGAAGAGTGGACCACCTGCTCAAGTTGTAATTCAACAAGAAGAAGAAGAAGAGGAACAGGAGGACGAGCACGAAGAGAGGCAGTTTTTGCCTGAGCAGCCCAAGACGTCTCACCGGAAAGAAAACTTCATTTGGCAATTTTTTAAAATTCCCAAAGGTCAGAAAAAAGTAAATGCAAGATACGTAACTTGCCTTATATGTCAAGATAGACTGTCCAGAGGGACCGACAAAAAATACAGTTTCGGAAACTACACAATGCATCGCCATATGACTAGGTGGCATCCTAACAACTACAGTGCTGCACAGTTTCGGAACGACCTAGATCAGTGGTTCCCAAACTTTTGACTCCTGAGGACCCCCATTGAGTCACCACTGGAAGCCGGGGACCCCCAAGCAATTTGTATGAGTTAAATTTCAAATATTAAAACAGTAATTCGACAAAAATACACACGTGTGGACACAAAACAAATACTCAAAGTACTTAGGGGCAGATTAACAATAAGTGACGCATCCATGCATATCAGCATGGATGCGCCACTTATTGTGCGCCATGCCGCCGCATTTACAATGCTGCGCCTCGTGGGGCAAAAAAGCACAGATGCATGACGCATCTGTGCCGTAAAGGTGGCGCATTGCTGGAGTTGCGTCGCAAGCGCGACACAGCTCCAGCAATGCTCTGGGGGGCCGAATCTTGTTAATGCTGCGTCAATCCTTACGCCTGCTTCAAGCAGGCGCAGGGTTTAGACGCAGCATGGGCCCCAAAGTGACTGAGTGAAATCTTGTAGATTTCACTCAGCCACTTTTAGGAGGTGTTCCTGCGCCGGAACGCCTCCTTCTGGTGCAGGGCTTTACAACGTGGCGCATCTCCCAGATGCGTCACGTTGTAAATACCCTGCACCATGGTGCATCTTTTGCGTCACCGCTGCCTCACGAAAGTGACGCAACAGCGGCGTAAAAGAGGCGCAAGGGGCTTGTAAATCTGCCCCTAAGGATTTTGGGGCCAGATGTACGACCATTTCATTTAGCGCCTCGCAATTGGCGACACATTGCGAGTGGCAAATTGCGAGTCGCTAAATGAAATGTACAACAGTGTGTTTAACACTGTTTCGGATTCCCAATGGGGTCGCAAATTGCGAGGTTCATTAATATTAATGAGCCTCTCTCAATTTGAGAGCCTATTGGGAATGCCAGCCCTCCTAGGTATGGTGCCTGCTGGGCTCTGCAGGCCACCATATCTGGGACTGCTTTTAAATAAAGCAGTTTAAAAAAAATGCAGCCCATTTACCATGCATTAAAAAAAAAAGAAAATGAAACGTTTTAGTTTCATTTTCTAAGGGCAGGCAGAGGTCCCTGGGACCACTGCCTGCCCTTAAAAAATAATTTTGCATGCATTTGCAAAGGGGAAGGGGTCCCCTGGGGACCCCTTCCCATTTGCAAATGCATTACCATCTACTTGAAGTAAGTTGTAATTGCGAGTGTTTTGCGACCGCAAAACATTTGTACATGGTTTAAGACTCGCTATTTGGAAGGGAATGCCCCTTCCAAATAGCAAGTCGCAAAACCTTTTTAGCGAGTCGCAAACAAATTGTGACTCACGATATAGGCAATGAACATGGCCCAATACGTTTTTGCATGTGAAAGCGGGTTCACAAACCCGTTCACGCATATAAAAACGGATCGTACATCTGGCCCTTAGTATTTTATATTGAAGTAATAGACCCTCTGTCACATGTATTTCATTTGTTTTATAGCATCTCTCATACCATTGTAGGATGTCAGAGCACTTTACATCACACACATATAGAGACATTGAATTGTACATGTAAATCAGTGTGTATATAAAATGTTTAAAGAGTGCTTGGTCTGGAAAAGCACAAACTCAGGATTCAGAACATAACACAGTGGCTAGCACTGACTTTAACATTAAAAATGTATTTCCACCCAAATAAATCTTTTTAGCAGCATCAGGATAATGAATAACTGGGAAAAACAAAAGTTACTAACTGGTACCATGCAGTTTGCAAGCAGCTCTTTGATGACAGTTTATAGGTCCCTCTGCTACATTACGATTGTCACTTATGAAGTGCACAGTAACAAAAGAATCTCTGTGACAAAAGCAGTAACCACGAACCTATGCACATAAAATGCTGCTTTTTAAAATGCATGTTACACGTTCTTTGCAGTAGGCACATTAACCCTCTGTGCTACATTAGTTAAGTCAAAGCTGCCACTAAACAAAACTCTCCTCATGCTCCAGCAGATACATTAATCACTGGCTTTATCTTGACACTTTTATTGCTGCTGGAAAGCTGCTAATTATCCAAGAAAGTTTCTGTGCTTTTAAAACTGTTGCCTGCGGACCCCCTGGGAATGTGTCACGGACCCCTGGGGGTCCGCGGACCACAGTTTGGGAAACACTGACCTAGATAATCTCCCTATTATGGCCAGAAGATCTGTTGTACCGGAAGTAACGGGACCAGAGGGCAGGGAGATGGTGCCAAATATACAAATGAGATTTGGTGAAGTAAAACACACCTGCGTATTTTGCGATGGATTCATTTCCTACGGAGAAAGAAGCATCACTCTGATCAACAGAGCTATTGACTATCATATGCAAGTTTGTCCGAAACGCCCAAAATAATAAATACTTCTTTTTTTTGTTTTGTTGCTCCTGTTGAGCCCTTTACAATGAATCGTTTTCATTGCCCCCTCCAAGAAAAACCCCAAAAAATATAAAACTGTTCCGAAAAATTCAAAAACAGTAAAAAAATGTTCAGAAAAATAAAAAAAAAAGTTCTTTTCAGAACTACCTCCCCGTTATTAAAAAATTGGTACAATATTTGGAACTGTGCCAACCTCTATTTCTCTTAGTTCGCTTCCTAGTTCGCTCGCTGGTACGCGAACTGGAAGCGAACCAAAAACAGTAAGTATAAGGGAAGGAAACACACACTTATGTTAAAAGAAAGACAGCTATAGGGGAGTAAACTAGAGATACTATTACCCATAATCCACTACTGATGATGTCACATATTACATCATTCATGACATGCTCAGTGACATCATCAGCAGAGGATTGCGGGTTTTTTGGCAACATGCCTTATCCACGGTTTAATAACGCTGCCTTTTGCTTTATATAAGTTTTCAAATTGTATGAAATATATACCAATAGGTCTTTATGAACCTTTAGGTAGTGCTTTTGTTCATGAGGTCTGGTCGCTTCCATACACATACAGATGCTTCAAAGATGATCAAGAAGTTTATCTGAATGGAGAGGAATGCACTGAGACGCCAGATCATTCACTAATGTGTAGGCACATACAGTTACACGATTCATGCAACAAACACCGACCAAATATGGCTTGCGTGTTGCAAGGCACGCCAGTTCCTGCTATCATCCCCACGTTCAAGTTGTTGGAAAATGGTAGTTATTTGATGCTCAATAATGAAGATTGTTCTGAGTTAATTAAAAGTATTCCTTTTATCGTAACAGTAAGTGAACGGGTTATTTGCTGCAGAAATGTTCTATTTCCTCCCACACATGAACATAGGGAGTTTTCAATCTGGCCACAAATACCAACCTTGGGACACGTTTCAACGGCATGGCAAGAATAAGAGCTCTTTTGTCTCAGAGAGAGGTGGCCTTGAGTTCGGCCCGTGAAACTTTCGTACTTCACATAGCGAACACCCGTACACAGGTTTGCCTTTCAATTTCAGCAACATGTTTCCGACTATCTTTAACGCATCCTCCACAAAATCCCTGGCACACTTTTTTAAAGTTGTTACCAGTGGTCTCGTGACTTCATTTGAGAAAATCTTTGGAGTCATCCCTGCTCCCTTTCATTGTATTTTCTGCACTCTGGTTCGTGGATTGGCATTTTTACTTGCATTACCAGCGGACGCTCTTGTGCTTTTTTACATTTTTAAATATGGATGTCCCTCCTATGCAACCTCCGACCCTGCAGCTGCTGACACTGTTCCGCAATCGCATGCTAGAATATTATGGCACAATGCCGTTGGCGATATTAAGCACGGCATATGGATTATCTTTTCGGTTCTCCTACTTCACCTGTGTCCAGCCTGTATTTCACTGCCTGACCTGTGATTTCGATTGGGCCATTGATTTGTGTCTCTGCGGACCGGTTTCTCCTGACGTCGACTTTAATCAGCTGATGACTCCTATCATTACTCACGAGTTGATTTGTCCTGGCGAAAGGATTATGGCTGTGGCATTGATGCATGGACTACTTGGTCCCTGGAATTTACTGGCGGCAGCACAGTCTTTCTTGGAACACAGCTTTCTTGAAAACCCACCGAGCTGTCCTCTGATGGTGATAGAGGATCCGGTGCTGGGAGAGCACGTATGTTCTTTTCCGCTTTTAAATTGGATGGCTGAACTGTTTTCGGATGAAGACGGTGACTTCCTATTGGAGGCTGTTGCAGCTTATTTTGCATACACAGTTATGTCATAGACCTTTTTCATGTTTGATATGCTGAGTACTAGCATTTCATTGACAATTCATTGACTTATTTGTCAAGTTTTTATTATTTACCTTGCCTATTGGCTTAAGACTCGATAAAGTACTTGGCTGTTTTATTTTTCTTTAGCATTGAATTTTCCTAGTTTTTAATGCTTTACCTTGCGGACCGTCCACATATAAACTTGCAATCTGCTCTCATGAGATGGCACTTCTATTATCTTATTCAGTTCGTTTCCGGATCATGAGGAGGTGTCATCTAGGTCCTGGATATCTTTACACCGTGTTAAGTTAGCATGGGCTCATTACCGGTTTAAACGCCATTTTTCCTTTTTTGCAACTTCTGCACACGACACTTAGTTGTTGCTTTAGCTTTCCACCTAGTAGTTCATCGTGGTTTACATGAGAATAATATGTTATTGGTCTACTATCTGCTTTACTTGTTAAACTATATCTGTACAGCGAGTGCTAAAGTTTCAAGAACAACACGATACAGAATTTTTATGAGGTCTGATCTCCACGACTTCATACTCATAACATAAGTGCAACTTCTGCCAATTCTGGGCATGAGGCGGGTTTTATATTGCTTTGCCGAACACACATACACAACAGTTGATGCGGTTCACATGAAGAGAGAGCTGGTGTATGCTGATGTGATTTCTTCAAATCTAAGACACTAAAGTATGGACACGCCCTAAACCAACACAAAGAGACCTTCTTAGCAAATAATATAATATGTGTATTAGGGAGGGTGAGATATAAGCAGCCGCGGGCCGTGGAGGGAGTTACGATGGGGCAGGGAGGCGGGGAGGGGGAGAAGCAGGGTGGAGCCCTCTCTACCTTGCCCCTCCCCCTCCCCGCCTCCCTGCCCCACCGTAACTCCCTCCACGGCCCGCGGCTGCTTATAAGTGTTGCTAACTCTTATTCATTTACAGCATGTTAACATACTATCACCATTCACTTTTTATGTACTAGTAACTATGCTGGTAATTTTGCTACTGATAATATGTGTACTTTTATTATCTAAGGTACTACGCCTGAGAAGACAGCATTAGTAAATAAACATTTCAAATACACATCTGTTCTTCTTAACTCCATGTTCTGGTTTCTAAGAAATCTATAACGACCGACTGTTCATGAGTTCCACGTATCCTGAGGTACTATAAGTTCATATTCTGGATTGTCTAAACATTGAGAGTTTGTTATATCCAATGTGACACTGTACCTAGCTTGCTAAATAGTTTTTGATTACTAACGTGAGTTTTGGGACACCCTAATTCGCCGAGGTTCCAATCCTCTGTCCACAGTTCTGTGTGAGAACAGAAACCCTGCGACAGGGGCACCCCCGACCCTTGCTGGAGCTTCATCACACTTGCGATACAACTCCAGCAATGCGCCACCTTTACGGCACAGATACATCACGCATCTGTGCTGTTTTTGCCCCATGATGCGCCGCATTGTAAATGCAGCACACCATAGGTGACGGAACAGCGGCACAGAATGACTAACACATCCCTGGTGATGCGCCAGTCATCATAAATCTATCCCTATGCTTCTTATCTTGTTAGAGATGAACCGCCATATGTATCATCAAAGTTATTTGCATTTCCTAAATAGCGAACTTTAAGGAATAAATAGCGATTCTTTACCATTCCTAGTTTGCGATGAGCTATTTGCTAATTAGCCGAATGTAGCCCAATGAAGCCCAATGTAGCCCAATGTAGCCCAAAGATGGCCGCCAGACACACAAAAAAACAAATGTAGCCCAAATATCAGCCAGATGTAGCCCAACTATAGCCCAGTGACAGAATGACCAATCAGCTTCGCAAACCTCCGTTACGCGAAGCGGAGCGCTGTTACAGATATATATCTTTTTTTGAACGTTAATTTCTCAAAATCCACTGGAGCACATATATTGAGACCTAGCAAAGGCACATCGGGCTACCAGTCCCTAATATTTTGCCAAGTTTCGTGCAAATCCATTCAGCCGTTCAATTATTATTTTTATTATTTTTTTTTGCCCCGCGGGGCCCTTTTAAAACCTCCACATCAAACCTAGGGGGTCAGCGAGGATCTACTATGCCCCCTTATAGTTATTTCCCCCTTTGTTTTGACCTCCTCTTGTCTCTCGATCCTACCGAGAGACAAGATGGCGGCCGCTACGGACTGTTTGGAATGTTGACAGACGCCGGAGAACCAATCAGCTTCGCTTCACAAAGCTCCGTTGCGCGAAAAGTCCGCGAACCAGAGCGCTAACCGGTCCGCTGTTACAGATATATATCTTTTTTTAAACGTTAATTTCTCAAAATCCACTGGAGCACATATATTGAGACCTACAAAAGACACATCGGGCTACCAGTCCCTACAATTTTGCCAAGTTTCGTGCAAATCCATTCAGCCGTTCGGGCTAAAAGTGAGGCCAACCGCCCTATGGAAAACTCAATGTTAAAAACACGTTTTGGGACCCCCCTTTTTTCTCGGCCCCCACTGGACGAACCCCCCCCAAATTTTCAAGGGCTGCTCAGAAACAAAATGTGCCATTTTCCTGAAAATTTCAGCCAATTCCGTCCACAAACGCCAAAGTTATTAGACATAGAATTTTCAAAAAACCCATAGAGAAAAAATCCTAACTATATATACCTACTGGCGACCGCCAGTAGGTAATATATATATAGATATACATTACCTACTGGCGGTCGCCAGTAGGTAGTTATAGTTAGGACCTAGTTTCCATAGGAAATCGTCAACATTCTATTTGGATTAACTTTGGCCCTGGTGGATGAATCTTTGCGAATTTCTCAAAGAAGATGGCTCGGTCCGCTGCGCTCCTTCCCTGAAAATTTGGGGGGGATTGGTGAAGTGGGGGCTGAGATAAAAGGGGGGTCCCAAAACGTGTTTTCTCCATGTTATTTTCCTTAGGGCGTTTAGACACGGCTACAGGTCGAACGGCTGAATGGATTTATAAGAAATTTGGCAAAACTGTAGAGTCCGGCTCGCAGATTACGCTTTTTGTGGAATGGCGTAAATCTGTTCAGTAGTTGCTGAGAAAATTAAAGTCAAAGTCAATTGTATATCTGTAAGCGCGGACGGGTGCGCGCACTCAAGCGGCTGCGCGCGGGCGGAATTTTTTTTGCTGCGTGACGTCTGTTAACGTTCGATTCGAAGGAAATCAGGAAGTGTTGACGGCCATTTTGTCACTGCGAGTAAATATATTGTCATTTCAAAGCGTTGGAACATGGAAAGGGGAGAAGGTAGAGATTGTTTTGCTGCGTAGGTTTTCTCAGGGTGTGCAGTAAGGTCCTTAAAGGCGAAAATATATATTTTTTTTGTTGGGAAAAAAGTTGCGGGGTGCGCGCACTCGGGCGCGCACACCTATTTACAAGAGTGTGAAAATGGAGATAAATCAGAAGTTTGAGTGCTTTGATATAAGGTGGCTCTGAAAAGAGCCCTTGTGTTAATTGAGTTGTTTCTGCATTTATAAGTATGTACCGATGCAGAGTCTGATGTTGCAGAGGAAGATTCTGTTTCCCTCATCCGTGAAATGAACACCATCTGTCCTATAGATGTCTTGCATGTGGTAACGCAAGTTGTGGTAAATAGAACCCATGCTATAATCTCTGAGGAAAGCAGAAACAGATTTATTTACATGTCTCCTTGCTTTCTCAATTTGTGCACAATGTTGATTGGACCAATTCCATTTCTGTCTTTGGCATATATTGGAATATACCAAGGCAGTTCGAGGAAAAAGTGTCATCAATTGTCGAAAGGTGTCTTTTAGAAGCATTTCCAGACCTACCCCAGTCAATGTGCCTAGATCGTTCCCACCACAGTGCACAATTATAAGGTCTGGTTCTGGGAGATGCATAAAAGTTTTCACCAATGGTATTAATTGGTGACATCTTAATCCTCTTTGCCCAATCCACGTTATCTGCACATTTGGTAAATCAAGGTTGGAAATTCGTCTGCTTGCTGCATATTTTCCACTCCAGTGAATATAGCTGTGTCCTAAAAGCCAAACCTTCATTTTCAAGGCAGATGCAGTCGTGCTCCGATGGGTTGTGGAAGTGGAATGGCAGTTAGAAGCTGAAATTCAGGATAAAAAAAAATGGATGAGGCTTGGTGTGGTTGAAAAACAAAAGATGATTGGTTGATTCTAATACGTGAAGATTGAAGACTACGTTGCATGTTAATGTTATGTAAAAGAAAAAGTAGTAATGGGTGTGAAAAAAATGACATGTAAGAGAGCTGTGGATAGGCAGGTGTTTCTGGAGGGAAAACAGTGTTGTTAGTTTGCTGTAGAACGTTGAGATATGTACTTTTGACCTGTGCCTTCAGCCAGGTGCAGAATGAGGTGTTACCATGGAAACAGCCAGAGATGGCCGTGGGTGATGGGTGACTTTTATGTGACATTGAAAATATTGTGAGGGACAACCAACTGAAATGTGAATTTGAATACAAAATTTTGCGGGAGGAAATATGATTGGCTGAAGAGACATATATGAGTCTGTATTGACTGGATATCTGTGCCATTGAATTTTGGTTGCAGTGATAGCAGCATAATTGAGACTTCCGTCAAACGAATATCTATTTTGTGACTGTCACTGTTGTACATCGTACAAAGCATTGGTAAAGGTAAGTCTGTAACTGTTTGTTTTGTCATGTACTGTAAAAGAAAGGGTTCACGGGCTGTTATAGGCCTGTGGGTTCTAGTATGAGTAAATCAGGTCGACAAAAGAAAATATTAAGTTAGTACAGCTGAAGTTACGTGGAACTCATGAATACTGTTTCAATATACAATCATTTTAGTTGAGATTATGGATTAAAAGAGAGAACGTGTATATTTGAAATGTTTATTCAGAAATGCACTGTTTTCAAGGCAAGTTTCTTATCTAATACGAGTGCAGACATTGTAAAAAACAAAGTAATCGGTATAGCCACTAGTACATAAAATACAAATGGTATAGTTGATGAAAAATGAATATGGTTTAGCAAAATTAATTATACACTCTTATGAGGAAGTATATTGGGGCAGATTTATGAAGGCCTTGCGCCGCCGGTGCGTTACTTTTAACATAAATAAGGCTCATTATATGTTAATAAATGGATGAAGGTCTCTGGCTTTTCAGTTTAGGAACGATACATGAAACCTGCGTCAGGTTTCATATAGGCGTTTTGTTGCAGGGTGGGCATTCATTTGCATGAAAGCCCTGTAAAACTAACACAGTGAAATTTAGAAGATTTCACTGAGTCAGCTTTATAGCATTGCGGAATCAAATCGTTACGCCTGTTTGAAACAGGCATAAGGAGTGATGCACCATGCAATGTGTGGCTTGCTCCTGTGCATTACAGTAGACATGTCGCGCTTATGACGTGATTCCTGCAATGTGCTGCTTTTGCGGCACAGATGCGTGACGCATCTGTGTTGTTTTTGGTCAATGGTGTTCCACATTGTAAATGCGGCACACCATGGGTGGCAGAGCAGCGGTGCACATTAACTGGTGCATCTCTGGGGATGCGCCAGTTAACATAAATCTGCCCCTTTACATTTAAGTATGAGCAGGGGACACAGAGTTGGTGAAGCTTATCCAAGGTTAAAAAGAGATGAGTCCTGTTCACTGAAAACTTGGACATAGGACTCACCTCCTCAGCATCGCTGGACATGGCTAAATAATAGCTGCAAAATGTTACTCTTGTTAAACAATTTTACTATTATAGTCTCTGAGATTTGTCTCTTACTCTGCAACATCTCATTGTTGTTCTCTTTCTTTAAAGATAACGACAACATTAACCATGAGTGATAATGAGCAATCCGTTGATCTCGATCTTATCATTGAACTTGTCATTGAAACATCAGTGGAAGTGGATCCCTTAGATGATTTAAATCCTGAGGATGATGAAGAACATGATGAGGATGCCGATTTGTCAGAATTGTATGACATAGGGTGGGAAGCTGACGTGCTTCAGCATATGGAACTATAAACATTTATTTTTAAAATTTACTGGAAATAAAAAGTGAAAATGTAAACCGTTTCATTTAAAATTAAACATAACTTGAAAAACAGGTTATGTGTAGTGTCTTTAATGAAATAGTCAAATATGCTCATAAAAATATTTCTAAACCAATGAAAAGCTTTATTAACAAGTCACATGACCTGTTATGCTTACGTTACGCGCTCCGCGCCCCGGATTGCTTCCGGGAAGCTGCGCTTCACGCCTCGCGCACCGGAGGACTTCCGGGTGCTCTAACGCGGCGTGTCATATGACGCATTATGCAACAACGCGATACGTCGTTGGGGCTCCACCGGAACTGATTGAATTGGTAGTCTACAGTGTTTCTGGAAGTTTCAGACTGAAGCTGGCGTTAGCATGAGAGCACCCCGTGGCTACGTCGTGGCCATTCTGCGAGCAATCATGGCAGAAGCTCCCCACCGGAACTCTGCGGGAGTCGGGCGCCCCGGTGACTCTTGTAGAATCTTCAAGGCTGATGGGACGCTTTTGGGAATGGGACCCATGCCGTAGCAGTGAAGCGTCCGAGTTCCAAGGTTGTCCAGAGCCATCCTTGCAGGCCAGGCCCAAGTCTGTGGAGCCGACCGCCATTTCCTGAGCTCTGTGGCAGCCGCCTGTCGCTGTACCGCAAGAGTGGGTGCAATTCAGCCGGATGGCGGGTGAGACGCTGTAATAGCAAGAGCAGGCGTAATTGAGCTGGCCGAGCGAGGCAATGTGCTGCAGGAGCGGGCGCAACTCAGCTTGTCGAGTGAAGCGCTGGGGTGCAGCTGAGAAACCTCCACCTGGGGAGGTGGGGGAGGCTCGTTCGCGCTGCCTCTCCCTTCCAGTGCACCCAACGCCGTCTCCTGGTGCAAGTATATGTGATGGTTGGACCAGGGCACCGCAGGACGTGTCTTCAGGTCAAACGGATTGTGGGACAAGGTCCAGAATGGAAGAGTCACCAAAAGGCTAAAAGTTCCGCCGGACCCTGGGAGCCGGCCGCCTATGTCGAGTGAAGTGTTGGGGTGCAGCTGAGAAACCTCCACCTGGGGAGGTGGGGGAGGCTCGTTCACGCCGCCTCTCCCTTCCAGTGCACCCCACGCCGTCTCCTGGCGCAGGTATATGTGATGGTTGGACCAGGGCACCGCAGGACGTGTCTTTAGGGGTGTAGCTGAGAAACCTCCACCTGGGGAGGTGGGGGAGGCTCGTTCGCGCCGCCTCTCCCTTCCAGTGCACCCCACGCCGTCTCCTGGCACAGGTATATGTGATGGTTGGACCAGGGCACCGCAGGACGTGTCTTTAGGGGTGTAGCTGAGAAACCTCCACCTGGGGAGGTGGGGGAGGCTCGTTCGCGCCGCCTCTCCCTTCCAGTGCACCCCACACCGTCTCCTGGCGCAGGTATATGTGATGGTTGGACCAGGGCACCGCAGGACGTGTCTTTAGGTAAATCCCTCAACTATGGCACCCAACATCCAGGACTTATGACATTTATGGAAGGCAGTGACATCGAAGAATGTCAGGGACCAAGCATATGCAGAGTCTTCCCCGGGGTATTTGCACAACGGTCCTCCACCGCTAGGCCGCCAGCTATGCTACCTTGACAGGAACAGTGTCGTGCATTTGGATCGATGTTGCAGCAGGCTGCCATGTAAATAGTTATTTAATTAAAGTTTTACCCTGTTACTTTGTTGGTGTGTTGTATATTTTTATAATATTTGCATAGGGTTTCTCGTTAATTTGGGCGGGGTGGGCGGCGGAGCAAATTCACTGAAAAAACTATAGGTTATAGACCATATATAGTTAAATATCTCAAGTCTATCTCTGCACTCGATGGAGATACAGGTCGTCGATCAAAAAATGTGCTGGTCACCTCTAATGGTAATAGCGTGGCCAGGGCTTTTGTCAATCCCTCTGTAAATTGCACAGGGTGCTCTTGTTTTACATGCCGCACCATGGTATGTATGGAAAAGGAATATTTTTTTGTTGGATTTCCTCTTGAGAGAAACGAGTCACATATCGTGCAGGTTAGTATTGGTGCATTTAGTTTCTTTTGATCTTCAGGATAAGTGAAAAATTGCCAGATGAAAGATTCTTTTTTTCTTCTTAAAGGTAGTCGATCATTTTGTTCAGATTCGGAAGATGAATGAGATACGGTAGCCATTTCACCAAAGTCTTCCGAAAAATGTAGGACGTTGTTCTCTCTTGAGAGTAGAAAAGATAGCTGCGTGTGAATTCCAGAATAGAAACTAGTAAGAACCAATTGGAAGTGTTGTTTTCATGTTGCAGCAGGCTGGCATGTAAATAGTTATTTAATAAAACGTTTTACTCAGTTACTTTGCTGGTGTGTTGTATTTATTTATAATATTTGCATAGGGTTTGTCGTTATTTTGGGCGGGGTGGGCGGCGGCGCCGAGCTATCTTGCAGCCATCATGGCATCGAGCTCGGTTTCTCTCACTAGTTTCATATTTCTCATGAGGGGTTGTTCCAAATGTTTCTATTTTAGCGAGGTCAAAAAGAGATCCTATCAGTGGCCTACTGATTTTGCTCTATTCTTTTTGTTTTCTCTAACGATTTTTAAGTTAAAGTTTGCTAGTACGATACAGCAGCTAGTCCGCATTTTTTATATATGTCTTTTTTATTAGGGGTGTCCTCCGGTGGAGTCGGACGATCTACCTCTAATAAACGGTAAGTGTTCCTCTGAAGGAATGCGTCTTGAAAGTGGCTGACTGTAATGTATGATATTTCACTCAGTGACTTTCAGGCCCAGGTTGTATGTTTTTTCAACGAACTCCGTTGTAACGCATGCCTTTACCACGCATGCGTTACAACGGAATGCTATTTACACGCCTATCTTTTTCCACGTATTTTAGTGTGGTAACGTCATTAGTAAAAAAAAAAACGGCCTTTTCCTTCCTCTCAGATGTCGATTGCCTGCACATCACGTCTAATGGTGAGTGTTTTTTTTTGGGGGGGGAAGCCCCCCCCAAACTCCCCTTTTTTATATGTACCTTTTACCATACATGCCTTTACTACGTACCTCGTAGTAAAAGTATGCGTGGTAAAGGCTGTCGTTGTAACCACGCATGCGTTGTAATGCATGCGTGGTTAAAGTTTTTGTTGAAACGGCCTCGTTCTAGTGGTCGTTTCCCTTCAGGCCCATGCTGTTTCAAAACTGTGCATGTGCTTGAAGCAGGCGTAGGTATTGACGCAGCATAGAAACTACTAAGAACCAATTGGAAGTGTTGTTTTCAAGTCACATGACTTCACATGCGCGTCTCAGGACGTGTACGCGGTGATAGTATCTAGTCACGTACGCCATTTGGAAGTAGCGGTCTAATTCAACGAAGTTTCAAAACGTGAAAAGGAGTAAATTCAAACATATCCGGATTTAATATATCTTTTGAGCTCGATTCAAGCATACAATTGTTAAAGTATAAAACCTTTTATATGTTTTTTTGAAAATAGCAAGGTGTGTACATTCGGTCACACATGAAAGTTTAAAAAGACATTCGGCTCCATTTAATGAAAATTTTCATAATAATAAAAAAGAAGCCTAGGTTTAGTGTCTTTGACGTAGTATAAGTTCTTTGATGGGTCTATGAAGAAATTCAATAAGTTCAGATTGCAAAGTTTTCACGAAATATGTAGGTGGGTGCGCGCACACGGTCGCGCACGAAAGCCTGGAAATGCGCTATCCATTTTATTGAGAACTGTTGCCGAGAGTGCGCACACCGGGTCGCGCACGAAAGTTTAGAAAGGCTATTTTTATTTACAGACAAATTTTAATGTGTTGAAAAAAAGGCAAGGTACAGACTTTCTAATTCTGTATCGCTTTACAAGGAGTCTCTATGCAACTCGAACAGTGAAGAAAACGGCTTGTTTCCGAAAAAAATATTGCCAGAACTTTATGGACAAAAGTATAGGTTGTATACACGAGATATTTTTGAATTAGCATTTTAAAAACCAATAAAATTCACTGAAAAAACCATAGGTTTTACACACGTTATAGTTAGGAAGTAGCATTTACAAATCCTATGAAATTCACTGAAAAAACCATAGGTTTGACACCAGTTATAGTTAGCTGGAAATTTTACTGATATAAAACCAATGAAATTCCACGTTATAGTTAGTTGGACTCACTATAACTTGCGCGTGTAATGCACTGCTGATGACGTCACATATTACATCACTCATGACATCACTGATGACACCATCCTTGTGACACAGTGACAGACCTCCTTTCACTGTAATCTAACCCTTGAAACGCATATTCAAAAATAGAAACTAAAATGTTCAAAAAAATGGAGATACTCACACCAGTTACAACAACCAATTCAATAATTCCACCATCTATATACACATGCACTAATTCACCAACAGTTCTATATAGTCACTCATACATATATTCACTAATCATATGTAGTGATACACCTACACATCCTGTTACACACCGACAGTCATCCAAAAGTTATTCACACACATACTCACACATGCAAATAAACTATTGAACATCCATTTATTTGCATAAACAGCTATACACACACTACCACTTTACTTCTAAGGAAACTTACACATACTTACTCTCTTAAAAAATCACTTATAGAAACACATACTAATTTAAACAGGAACTCTTACAATCCCTCACTCTCACATATAGTCACTTATATACATCAATATTCACATATACTACATTAAATCATATGTAGTTACTGATAAAGACACTAATAAGAAAGTCATTCACTCACTAACACAAACATATGCACACTAATCCACCCATACAGTCCTGCACATATGCTGTCTTCAAAACACATACAAACAGAGACTCAGTCATTCTTCCATCTATGTACTAAGTAATACCCCCACCAAACCATGCAAACACTCATACTGATACTAAGAAAAACATCTAATAACCTATATACATACACATGTACCTACTCATCAACCCATGCAGCCACTTATACACAAAGTGAAATACTAATACATATATTTAAATATTTAAGCATTACTCACTAATACATGTATTCACTAAGATATTCAATAATATATACATATGTAACACATATTTATTTTTCAGAAAGACACACATTCACTGGATGTGTCATCAGTGATGTCATGAGTGATGTAATATGTGACGTCATCAGCAGTGCATTACACGCGCAAGTTATAGTGAGTCCAACTAACTATAACGTGGAATTTCATTGGTTTTATATCAGTAAAATTTCCAGCTAACTATAACTGGTGTCAAACCTATGGTTTTTTCAGTGTATATATATATATATATATATATATATATATATATATATATATATATATATATATATATATATATATATATATATTACCTACTGGCGGTCGCCAGTAGGTAGTTATAGTTAGGACCTAGTTTCCATAGGAAATCCGCAACATTCTATTGGTAATAACTTTGGCGCCAGTTGATGAATCCTTGTGGATTGCTCAAAGAAGATGGCCCGCTCCGCTCTGCTCCTTCCATGAAAGTTTTAGGGGAATTCGTGAAGTGGGGGCTGAGAAAAAAGGGGGGGTCCCAAAACGTTTTTTCGCCATGTTATTTCCCATAGAACGATTAGACACGGCTACAGCCCGAACGGCTGAACGGAATTTCAAGAAATTTTGCAAAATGGTAGAGTCTTATTCGCAGATCACCCTTTTGTTTAAATGGTGTAAATCCCTCCAGTAGTTGTTGAGAAAATTGAATTTGAAAAAAATTATATATGTATAAGCGCGCACTGTGCGCACATGGTGCGCGCACCGTGCGCGCATGGTGCACGCATCCGGTGTGCGCGAGCGGAATTCTGATTTGCTGTTAGACGTCTGTGAACATTCGATTCGGTGGTAACCAGGAAGTGTTGTCCACCATTTTGTCAGTGTGAGGCTGAAAAGAGGGCAAAATAAAAGTGAAGAACATGAAAAGGGGGCAGGGTAGAGAGTCCCTGACCCCCTAGGCTTTCTCAGGGGGTCCCTGAAGGACCCCGTAGGCCAAAATATTTTTTTTTATTTTTTTTTTTAAACGCGGGGTGCGTGCACGGTGCACGCACCCTTGAGGCACAAGAGAGTGAAAAACAAAAGTGGAGAACGTGAAAAGGCGGTATGGTAAGACTCCCTGACCCCCAGGCCTTCTCAGGGGTTCCCTGAAGGACCACGAAGGGCAAAACATTTTTTTACAAAAAAAGTAAATGCGAAGTGCGCGCACGATGAGCGCACCCTTCAGCCGCCATTTTGCGTCCGAAGCAGAAGAGAGTGAAAAATAAAAGTGAAGAACATGAAAAGGGGGCAGGGAAGAGTTTCCCTGACCCCCTGGGCCTTCTCAGAGGGTTCCTTACCGACCCTGAAAGGCAAAACATTTTTTATTTTATTTTTAAATCGCAAGGTGCGCGCACGGTGGAAAAAAACAACAAAAAAAGACAGTTAAATAACAAGTTTGAGTGTTTAGATGTTAGTTGGCTCTACAAAGAGCCGTTGTGTTCATTGAGTGTTTTTGTACCTACAAGAAAGTACCGATGCAGAGTCTAAAGTTTAAAAGGAAGACTCTGTTCCCCTCATCTGTGAAATGTGCACCATCTCTCCTATAGATGCCTTGCATGTTGTACCACAAGTTGTTGTGGTATATAGAACTCATACCATAGTCTCTGAGGAAAGCAGAAACAGACTTATTCACATGTTTCCTTGCTTTCTGCGGACAATATTGGTTGGACCAGTTTCATTTTTGCCTTTGGCATATATTAGAATATACAAAGGTAGTTTGTAGAAAAAGTGACATCAATTGGCCAAAGGTGTCCTTTAAAAGCATTTGCCAGACCTACCCCAGTCAAATTGCACAGGTCATTTCCACCACAGTGCACAATTATGAGGTCAGGGTGTGGGAGATGCAAAAAGGATTTTACCAATGGCATCAATTGGTGACATCTCAATCCTCTCTGGCCAATACACATAATATCCACATTTGGTAAATCAAGGTTGAGAAAGCATGTATTTGCTGCATACCTTTCACTCCAGAAAAAAAACTGTGTCCTACAATCCATATTTTAAGCATCTTGAAGGTAGATCTGGTTGTGCTCAGATGGGCTCTGGAAATGAAATGGCAGTTTGAAAAATAGGAGTTTAGAAAAAACATGTGGATGAGATTTAGTGCACTTGAAAAAAAACCAAATGATTGGTGGTTTCTGATAATTTAACATTGAAAACTAGAGTGCATACTACTGTTTTTTAAAAGAAATAATACTATTGGTTTAGAAATAGTCATTAAAAAGAACATTGCACAGGATAAGCTGGTATATTGAGAAGTCAAACACACTTGCTGGTTTGGTTCGCAACATGGAGTGATGAACTTTTCTCCTTTTGAGTTCAGATAGGTGTTCTATGGAGAGTTACCATGGTAACAGGCAGAGAGAGCAGTGGGGGAAGGTTGAACATTATGTGAGTTTGAAAGCGTTAAAATGTACAACCAATTAAAATGTTAGTTTGGTTTTGAATTCATGTGGGAAGAAATTTCATTGGTTATGTACATGGATATGTGTGAAAAATGAGAGGGAATCAGGGCCATTTTGTGGTTGCAGTGTCTGAGGTACATTTCAGAGATTCTGCTTAAGAAAATCTGGTGTGTGATTGACACTGTTCTAAATCTTCAAAAGCATTTTTAAAGGTGAGTTATTAATTTGTAAGGGGATATATGTTGTGCACTTTAAGTTAATAATAAAAATGTGTTCTAATGTGGAAGTTACTCACCCTCCCTCTCTTTCACTCTCTCCCACTGTCTTTCTTTCTCTCCACCACTGTTCTTTTTCCTTCCTCTCTTTTTCTATAAATCCTTCTGTTTAACGTACTCCTTTTTCCTTTTTCTTAATATGCTTTTTTTCTTTCACTCTCCTTTCCTTACCCTCATATCTCTTTCCTCACTGTCATTATCCCTTTCTTTTACTCCTCTTTTCTAATTCCCTCTCTCCATCTGATTTACTTCCTTTTGTTAATTCCTTCCCTTTCATTGTCTCCCTCTTTCTCTCTACCTTGCTCTCTTTATAGAACACTACTGGCAAGACCCCCCCCCTTCACTGTAGTAATCATTTGACTGAATTGCAAGGATTTCTGTTATGTGTCTAAGATCACAGTGTGAGTTAGTATTCATTTCAGAGGATTCTGGCAGAATAATTTACTTTTCTCTTTTTGCCTGTAGCTTTTTACCCTCTTTCTGTACCATTTTCTCTCTGTATGTATTATCTCCCTCTCTGTGTGTTTCATCTCCCCTCTGCATGTAACATTTCTTTCTCTGTTTGCAGCATTTCTTTCTTGCTGTACCATGTTATCCCTTTGTGTGCATTATCTCCGTGTCTGTGTGCACCATTTGTCTCTCTGTGTTAACCATATTACCCTGTCTCTGTTTTATATGCCCTCTGTCTGCAGCAACTCTCGTCTGCCTGCAGCCCTGCACCATGTATTGTTTTTGGTTGTAATGTTGGGAACAAATATTGCAGTAAATTTAGAATATATTTGAAAATTAACTTAGGATTGTTAATTGAAATGTAGTGGTCATATACATTGAATGTTTTTTGTCAGTTAAATGTTTTAGGATGGGAAATGTGTTTTGGTAAAATGTATGGTTTTAAATTTTTGGTCCAGGATCACACTGAGTGTCTGTCTACATGAAAGAATTACATTTTGATCTTCTTCTACAATCTCCCCTGTCTGTCCTCACAGTCTACCTCTCTCTGCTTATACTGTTCTTTGTTTTCTGAAATTTCCACTCTTTCCTTATTTTTTCTTGTCTTTCTTGAGAGTGCTATTTTTTTAAACTGTTTCTTGTGTTCCCTCTGTTGTGGTTGTCTTTACTGTCCCCTAATGTTCCCCTTTTTTTATACTCCCCCCCTCTGCTTTCTTCATAATACTCTCTGTTTTAGTAGACCTCCTCTTAGCAATGACCCACTTAATATAGATAGAGTGCGGTATACACTCTTGGGCAGATTTACAAGCATATTGGGCCTCTTTCCTCTTGCATTGTGTCTCATGTTTGGATGTAATGCTGGCAAAAAACTAATGGTGCATATTGGAAATGTATTTTGGAAATGAGTCAGGTTTCTGCACTGTAATGTAGTGCTCATTTACATTGGCTCTGTTCTGTCTCTTAAACGATTTACTGTGGTATATGTGTTTTGGTAACATGTATGGTTTTAACATTTTTGACTAGGATCACACTTAGTGTCTGTGTAAATTAAAGAATTATATATGCACCTTTTTCTATAATGTCACCTGTGTCTCCTCATGTTAGCATCTCTCTGCTTATAGGGTACTCTTTATTTTGATATTGTGTCTCATGTTTTGATTAAATGCTGGTATAGAAATAGTGCTGTAAATTGGAAATTTATTTTCTGTCCGCCCTATCCCTCTCCCTCTGCCTGAACCCTCTGCCTGCACCCTCTCATGTGCATCTTTAGAGGCCTAATATGTTATGGCTGCTGGTGTGTATTAGACAGTGCTACCATGTTAAATCTTTTCCCTCTCTGCCTGTAGTCTCGTACCCTCTGCTGTACCATTTTGTCTCTGTCTTCACTATCTCCCCCTCTATGTACTAAATCACCTAAATCATGAAGTGAGTCATGATTTAGGTGATGTAGTTGTAGAAAGTCCTATGCAGTATGTGTCTTTTAATTTTCAAATTGTGTTTATGCTGTGCAATTTAGATCCTGGGTGTGCTGTTGAAATGCAAAAGAAACGGTCTCTGTAGCATGTAGTAATCATTTCAGTGAATTTTCATTCGTACATTCTCAGTCCTACCTTGACTCTCTACACTGCTTGAACTCCACTTCATTGTTATAAACCCTGAAACTCCATTCCTAGAAAAATATTCTAAACTCTTGCAACACAATTGCAGTGCTGTAAACTCTGAAAGAATACTCCCAGCAAGACTCCCTTTCATTGAAGTAGTCATTTTACTGAATTGCAAGGGATAGTGTTATGTGTCTAAGATCACAGTGTGAGTCAGTGTACATTTCAGAAGTATGTGGCAGAATATTTTGCTTAGTTGATGTGTTTAAAAATATAGGAATACATGTACTTATGAAGTTGATAAAGGTAGTTTTTTTTATTATCTATTAGTGAAAATGATATAATTAAGTGTTTTTATTTTTTTGCAAGGACCAGCAACATTGTACTATATATAATGGATCAAAATCAGGACGACTTTCAAGTCAATTTTGAAATTTCCAATGAAGTCATAGAGGACTTAAATGTACCTTTGGAAGACAACATTGATACACAAGATAATGGAGAAGGAGATTTAAGCAGTGATTTTTTTTATCAAAGTTTGGACATTGACTTGGTAGAATCAGTAGATGACATTGAGTTTCAAGTTGCAAATTTTGAAGTTGACGAGAATGCAAACGAAATTACAGATGAAATCATGCTGGATGTTTTATTACAGTATGAAATGTTTGAAGAATAAAGTTATGATTTAGAATTAAAAATGATTTGAGAGTCTTTTTGTACTATTGTAATAATTTAGTTAGTTGATGTATTTAAAAATATGGGAATACATGTTCTGATGAAGTGAGTCAGGCTTTAGGATATGTAGTGCTAGAAACTGCTATGCAGTACGTCTGTCAGGCCTCTTAATTTACAAATAGTCTCCATGCTGTGTACTGAAGATCCTGGTTGTGCTGTAGAAACGCCATACCAACTCTTTCTGTAACATGTAGTAATCATTTCAGTGAATTTCAAGGCATTTTTCTATCTTTTTTCATTTAGAATGCAAGTCAGTGTGTTTTTATAAATATTGTGTCAGAATCACTTGCTCGGTGTATGTGTTTTAAGACATGGAAATACATGTACTCATGGAGTGAGTTAGACTTTAGGACATCCAGTGCTTTTTACTCGTAGCCCTTGCTTGATACCATACACTGCCTACACACAACTGTATTGCTCCTAAGTCAGAAATATCAATCCCACCACGACCCCCTTTACTGCCTAAACACCACTGCACTGCTCTGAACCCTGACACACCATTCTCAGCAAATTCCCCTATAATGTTGAAACACCACTGCACTGCCCTAAACTCAGAAACAGCACTCACTGCATGATTTCCTACTCTGCTCAGACACTGTTGCTGTACCTTAAACTTACTTATGAAGTGAACAAGTGTTTACATCATATAGTTGTTCTAACTGCTATGTAGTATGTTAGTAGTGGTCTATAACATGTTTTTTTCCCAATAGATTGTTATTAACTACAGAAAGAAAAAACAACATGCCTACAAAGAATGCCAAAAGAACAAAATATAAACAGGCTTACTTTTCCAAGAAAACACAATTACAAGATTTATCTAAAGAACATTGTACAGAGAATAAGAAGAATGCTCCTGGTAAGACAACAAAGGATTTTTTTAAAGAAATTAACCCAAAGTAAAAAAAGTGTGGATAATGTGGAAAAGATAAAAAAATTATCTGGAAGTACAAAGAAAAAGCAGATAAAAAAGAAAAATGTTGGAAAAGTATGTGGCAATCAAATTGTCTATAGTAATAGACAAAATAATCAGTTTATTCAGATTCGCAAGAGAATGTTTTACAACAGAGTTGTATTAAATGTATTAAAAAATGTAAAGAATTGTAAAAGGAAAACAGCTTTTTATAAGAAAAAAAAGAATTGAAAGTATTGTTGATCAGGCTTTTAAATTAGAAAAGAAGTTGTTTATTTTAGTAATCAATAGAATTTGTACACTAGACAAGGCAATCAATCTTTTCAAAGCGAGAAGTAAGTGGAAAAGACTAATTAATAGAACTAATTGTTGTAATGTTTTTTCTGGGGAATGGAAGCATAGTTCAAGTTGTGAGCCATTTTTTAATGAAGAGACTTACTTTCAGACTAATGATTTGTTGCATGCAGTTGACACCAGTGGTCGATCATATGAGGTGAAGGACGGTTGTCCGATTGAAAAAGAGAAAATTGTCCCAAGAAGTGCAGAAGAGGTATTAGCTGATGAAGTTTTAGGGAGACATCCTAAGGCTCCAGTATACACTTGGAATTGTAGTAATATTTGTAGTGTACGACAGGATTCAATTGATTTTTTTCGCATTTTCTTACGTAAGTATACTAAGGAAAGTCTTAAACAAAAGATTAAAATGTTGCAAGAATTAGACCCTTGCAGACTGAGAGAAAAAATGGGTTTACAAGGGCATTCTCTGGCTTGTCTTTCTAGAAAAGTATGCCATAGGGTTTTTCACCATTTTAGGATGTTAGCAGTGCATCATACTGAAGTGAGGAAATTAGTGAGAAGGTTGTATTATGCAAAAAGTCCAGCATTTAAGCTAAAACAGTTAAACAGTGCTCTTTTACATGGATCTGTATTAGATGTAAAGAACATTTGTGAAGAAATTGAGGTTAGTTACTTTTGTGAAAAAGAGGACAGTGCACAAACTGATACAGTAATAGAAGGAAATGTGGAAGAAAATGTACAGAATTTTAGTACAGAAAATTTTGACCAAGAAATTACAAGGTTTAAGGTCACTTCAGGTGATGGCCAAACTTTTCTTGTGTGTGTTATCGATGAACTCATTATAAGAATCTGACTAGGTTAGTTGATTTATATGTTAAAAGTGAAAATGAAAATAATAATGAGTGGGAGGATTTTGCAACTTATTTGTTGTTAGAGTATTGTTTTGATTTGGGTTCTGATCAATGTATTTGTAAATACTGTTATAATAAATTAAATGAAAACAAAATGCCTGCTAGAGCTGTACATAATAATCTTGAGTTGGTAAATATTCCTTCTGAACTGATGGATTTAAACACCTATGAGTCTATTTTGATTCAATGTGTGCATCCATTTCAGGCTATTGTTCGTATGGAGCCTAAGACAGGGACATTGATTCCTTCAGATTTACAGAGAAGATTAAAAGGAAGAGTTGTATATTTGACTCTTGATTTAAAGAAAAATATTGAAACAATTGGTGTTGAAAATGTGGAAGAGAAACCTCTAGTTATTCTAGTTAATGGCGTACCTACGAAGAGTAAGAAAATCTGGCAAGAATTAGTGGATGATAGGAAAGTGAAAAAGGCAACGTTGTATTTGTTAAAAAGAATCAATACTACAAAAATGTATATGTAGGAGAAGAGGAAACAACTGTAGCAGAGGACAGTGATTTGTCAGCTGGACAAATTGAAAAAGTGGATGTGTCCAGAAGTGAACAAATTTATGAACATTATAGTGTTCATCCACTGCATTCCAAAGAAGTAATGGGGAATGCTATTGAGTTATTCCAAATCCAAGAAGAAAAAGGAAGTCCCATTAGTGTTTGGGAAGAAAGCTTGGAAGCTCGTTGTTTTCCTCAGTTATTTCCAACAGGTCAAGGTGGACGAAATGTTGACTGACCTGTGCAGATTCCTGCATCTGAATAGCGGACATCAAGATTATATGCAGAAGATCCAAGGTTTCGCCAATGTATTCCATAATTGTTTCATCTTCTGTTTGAGAGTGACTTGTCTGGACTTTCTTATGCAGTGAACCATATACTAAAAAGTGGAGTGCATCTGCAAAATGTTTCGGCAAGGGTCTGTATGGATAAAGTCCAACAGAAAGAAACTGTTTTGGAATTTCAGCTAATTAATCTCATGGCATGTCAGCGTGGTACTAACGAGTATTGGTACCGTTGTCATGGGGATTTGAAATATATGCTAAGAAACTTAGGAACTCCTATATGGTTCCTTACTCTAAGCTGTGCTGAGTATGCTTGGGAAGATTTACTTCAATTTCTTCGAGAGGCAATTGCAAACATAGAAAATATAGAATACAAGACACCTGGAGAACTGTGCTCTTTGGATCCAGTTAATGTATGCAGGTATTTCAATTATAGATTTGAAGCTATGATGTCTTTTATCACAAACAAAAAAAATCCTCCTCTTGGAGAGGTTCTGGATTTCTTTTGGAGAAAGGAGTATCAAGCAAGAGGTGCTCCTCACATACATATGCTGCTATGGATCAAAGATGCCCCCAAATTTGAAACAGATTCGGATGACACAGTGATGAGTTTTATTGAACAGTATTCTACATGTGCTGTTCCTAAAAGTACAGAACAAAAGTATTTAAAACATCAAGTCTTACGGTTTCAAACCCATCAATGTGGAAAATACTGTAGTCGAAAGTATAAATCAAAGGACAAGTTCTACACAAAATGTCGTTTTGGATTTCCACGACCAGTAATATCAAAAGGAAGAGTGAAACATTTTATGTCAACCTTGCGACATACTGTCAGAAGAAAATCACCGAGAAATACCTACACCTTAAAAAGAAATGAAGAGTCAAAATACATGAATAAATATAACTCAGTAATTTTGTCCATGTGGAATGCTAACATGGATATTCAATATGTTGCAGACAACTCCATTGCTGTGGCTCGATATGTAACATCTTACATTACGAAATCTGAAAAGACAGAACTAAGGAAATGTGGGAGGAAATTTCTCATGAAAAGAGCCTAATTAAAAAATTGTACAGCTACAGTTTGAAGATGTTGTCTCATCGAGAAATTGGAGCATATGAATGTTCAGATCGCTTATCATCTGCAAGTCTATATGCCAAATCTAGAACAATCATTTGGGTGAGTTTAGGTATTGCAAGAACACGAAACCGAGTTTTGAAATCTGTACAACAAATTGAGTAGTTAGCAGAGAGAGAACCAGACAGTACAGATATTTTGAAGACAAATATGTTGGACACATACTTCCAAATAGAAGTAATCATCTTGAGAGCGTTTGTCTCTATGAAGTACTGCAAAGCTATTCTTTTAAGAGGAATATTGCAGAAGATATCAATAAAGGTGTATATGCAGTGATTGGATCTGAAGGATGTCAGGTGAAACAAAGAAAAGGACATTTGATTAATCATCGAAAACTGAGTTGCGAAACTCCTGACATAAGGTCATTTTACTATTTAGCTCTTATGCAACTCTTTAAGCCATGGCGTACAGAAGAGGAACTACTTGGAGATTTCCTCAGTTATGAAGATTCATTCAACGCAAGCAAAAATACTATAGAATGTCCTTTTTTTACTAATTATATACAAATGTTAAACAAGGAAATACAGGCTACAATTGCAGCAGAGATTGCTTGAGACAGTTCTCAAGACAGTCAAAGTTCTGCTTCGTTGAGTCAGGATCCACTAGGAGGACCAATTATCCAAAAAGAAGCAACCACTGGCATGGATGAGGTGGAAAGAGCAATGGAACAAGCTCAGAAGGATGTAATAAACTTATAAGAATTGTAAAAACAACTAAGTGTTGATCAAAAACAAATATAAGATGAAGTGACAGAGCAGATTGAGCATGGTTTATGTTATGAGAAAAAAGAGTGCTCATGTACGTCATTTAAACCTGTCCGACTGTTCGTGAGTGGAGAAGCAGGAACTGGAAAAGGTTTTCTAATTAAAGCAATTCCAACTTATCTACAGAAAAGAACTGAGTCGTCACTCTCTTGTGTTGTTACCGCTCCAACTGGGTTGGCAGCACATAACATTAAAGGGATTACTTTACATCGTTTATTGATGCTGCCAGTAGAGTGCGAAAATAAATTAAAATACCACAAGCTATCTGGAGAAGCTTGTTGTGAATTTTCCAGAGTCCTGAAAAAAATGAAACTTCTCATTATTGATGAGGTAAGCATGGTATCAAATTTAATGCTTGCTTTTGTGCATTTAAGAATGCAACAAATTCTTAAAACAAAGTATGATGTGTTATTTGGAGGCAAACACGTAATCGTTTTTGGAGATTTCTACAGCTAACTCCTGTGAAAGAACAACCAGTGTTTAAAACTGTTACACATGAAGATACCAGAAAGTGCCTGGGAAGCATTGGAAATGTTAATATATGGTTATATTTCAAATATACAGAACTCATTCAAAATATGCGACAGGCAAAGGATGCTGATTATAAAACAATTCTTCAAGATATAAGAATTGGAAAAGTGAGTGAACATGGCAAAGAAGCTTTACAGGCACGATTACTTTCAAATTTGTTTCCAAACGAAAATATTCTCCCAGAGAATATATATAGAAAAATTGCTGAAAATAAATCAGTGATATGCTTGATGCCAACTCTGCAAGAATGTTCAATCTTCAATGAAAAATGTTAAAGTTGATAGAAAATCAAAAATTATAAAACTGGAAGCTATTGATAGAACAGAGAATGTAGGAGCTACTATTATTTTGTCAGAAAAGTAGAAGTCAAAATTGGATTATTTAGACAAATCAATATCTAAAATGGCTGATTTAGAAAAGATCTATATGTATGTTTAAATTTTTGGATAATTTTACGACGTAATTTACATGTGGAAAGAGGTTTAGTAAATGGAGCAATGGGTCATGTTGTTGATTTTGTGAATTACCCAAATAGGGATGACAATGAATATTTGAAAATCAAATTTGATGAAATTGAAGAACAACAACAATTGAGTCATTGTTCAACTCGATTTTGGCTTGTAAAAGATTTATATGTCCGCCGAAAACAGTTTCCTGTTTGTTTGGCATATGCAGTGACTATTCATAAATCTCAAGGTTTAAGTGTAGATAGTGCTTTGGTGAATATTGGAAGTACTGTGTTCAGGGAGGGTATGGCATATGTTGCTTTATCTCGAGTCAGAACTTTATCTGGATTATACTTGATTGATTTTGATGAGACAAAGATTTGTGCAGATCTAAATTGTGTGAAAGAGTATAATAGGTTAAGAAGAGAATATGCTCCAATATCCTTTATTTGAAAAGCTTATGGTAGGTCGAAAAAGAAGATATGAGAAAAATTGTAGTGAGGTTGTAGAGAAAAGAAAAAAAACTAAAATAACCAGTAATTGTAAGCAAAAAGAAAAAGGATAGTATTGAAGAGGTTGTTGGATTTCAGTTTGAAAACAGTTCTGGTGTCAACTGCTATGCTAATGTAGTGGTTAATGTTGTTTTTTTTCTTCAAACTTTACAACAACAGATTGTTGAAAATCGGGATCAAAGATTTTGTTGTTTGTTGAATTCTGTCTTTGAGAAATGTAGCAGTGATAAAACAAAAATAGAAAGTGTTTCTGATATTCGAAATGTTTTAGACATATGTTCTGGTCTAAATCAATTTTCACAGAATATTCAGCAAGATTGTCAGGAATTTCTTATGTATATGCTTGTTGTATTGCAAGATGAAGGTATAGATATTGAAAATCTTTTTGGCCTTTCTTATGAATGGCAACATGACTGTGACAATTGTTCGTTTTCAAGTAGTACTGAAATAGACACTGAAAGATTTATATTTTTGACGTTACCAAACTGCAAATCAGTGTCTTTTAATAATCAAGTTAGAGAAGCATATCAAAACACGGTCTGTACCCAATGTAACTCACAAATGTTATCAACATTATTTATACAAAGATATGGACAGTATGTCATTTTATTGCTCCAATGATGTAGACCTGATGGAACAAAACTGACAACTTTTACAAAAGATGTTGTGGCTTCTCGATTAACAATTTCTGGAAGAACTTTTGTAACTGTAGGAATTATTTTCCATGATGGTCCTTCTACAACATCAGCACATTACACAGCTTATTTAAAATGTCCAAAAGGCTGGACACTTTATAATGATACTCAATTGACTTTTAAACAACGTTTGCCTTTTGACTTACCAAATTCTTACCTAGTGTTTTTACAGCCCAAATTTTAGGGAAAATATTTTGCCTAGGAAGATTAGTGCTGTTAAAAAAGGTTAGTCTTCTTTTGAGAATTACTTTGTGAGTGAGGGTGATCAAGATAAAAAAAACTTGTACTTGTCATAGAGGTAGTGTAAGTGTATCACATAGTGAGTGATATGAGTATTACCGGAAATGTTGATCATGAGTGAGGCAGAGGTGTTTTAGACTAGTTATAGTTGCTGTAGATGTTGTTGACATTTTTGATTCTCTTAATGAAGTTTATTTTAATGGTATACAGCTCCTTGCTAAGATAAAGGATGAGCAGAGTGTCATCAGCATACCACATGATGTTGAGATTCTGATAGCTTACTGGTTGTTTAAGGTTCTATGTACATGATAAATAGCATCGGGTGGAGATATAACTATTGTTAGATGATAGAAAATACGTTGGAGCTTTTGATTCAGAAGGTCAGGAAAATGAAGTTTAAGAGTACTATTAAGTAACTTCCAAACAAAGGACTTTCCATATACTATTTGGCCATGTGGAAAAGTATGTCAATCAAAAATGAGTCTTTCGGGTAAATGTTGTTAATATATGTTTGTACATAAGTTTACTTAGAGAGTATAAAAAAGAAGTAATAATGTTTTATTACTTTGTGATTGTTGATATTTACGTAAGAAATTGGTGTTTGGAAGAAAACATTCAAGATAAGTTTTTTTCTATTTTTTACATTATTTATTGAAACGTTGTATTGTTTTTTTTTTTTGCCTGGAAGCATATGATGAGAAGTATTGAACACACTGTTTTTAGTGAAATTCAATATATTATGAGAACAGCAAAATAAAATATATAATATATTGTACAAATTATTTTGTATTTTGTATTGTGAAATATATGTCATATCTCAATTGTTTATTCTCTTCCACAGATATTATATTTATAAGGTAAGTACGACAAAAGAAATGCTTTTTCATCACTTTCTTACTTCTTTTTCTCTCTATCCTTTCTTCATTCTCTCTCTTACTCCTTTACCTTTCCTCATATTACTCCACTTCCCTCATTCTACTTACTCCCCTTCATTCACCGTTACACTCCTTCTCTCACATCAGTACTCTTCCTTCACCCTCACTCATCTTGTCCAACTCCCTCTTTTCCCTGTCTGTCCCTCACTTGTCTTTCCTATCTTCTTCCATCACTACCCTTGTCTTGTTGTATCGATCAGTCTCTTCTCACTACCCCTTACTCTCTTTCCTTCACTCACTTCACTTCTTTTACTTCCTCACTCCCTTTCACTCACTCCCCTTTCCTCCATCCATCTCTAAGTCTGTTCCTCTGTGTCAGTCACTATAACTGATTTACTCCCTCACAGTCTGTCACTCTCCCTCTGTTTCTCTCTTTTACTGTCTCCCTCTCTCTCTCCACCAGTCTACCTTTTCTTTTATCTCTCTTTCCACAAATCCTTCTCTCTCACTTCTTTTTCCTTTCTCTTAATATGCTTCTTTTTCCATCACTCCCCTTCCCTCACCCTTATATCCCTTCCCTCACTGTCACTTCCCTTCATTCAATCTGAATCCTCTTCCTCCACGTCATGTTCTCTTCTCTCTGCATCACTCTCATTCAATTTCTCCTGCACCCATTCCCTCCCTCTCCCTCACACTCTTTCGCTCACTCCATCCGTCAATCCCCTTCCCTTGTTCCCCGTACCTCAATCCGTTTTTGGAACTCTCATTCCTTTAGTCTCTCAAACCTTTCACTCATTTCTCTCTCCCTCTCTCCCTCTGTCTCACTCAGTCTAACCACTTCATTTCCTGTCAGTAACTTCCTCTCTCTCTCTTTCTCTCTCACTCTCTCCCTCTGTGTTTCTCCCTCACCCTTTCTTTCTTTCCCTTTTTGTTTTTTCACTTCTACTTTCTTTTGTATTATGAAATATATATTATAACTCAAATTTTTCTTGTCTTCCACAGATACTATATTTATATAAAAATATTCTATTAAGTTGTCATTATTTATAAGGTAAGTATGACAAACAGAAAACACTTTTACTTCACTCTCTTACTTCTCTTTTTCTCTTTCCCATTCTTTAATCTCTCTCTTCCTCCCCTTCCTCTACTCATCTTACTCTCCTTTTCTCATTCTCATTACTGCCCTTCATTCACTTTTACAGTCTTTGTGTCACTATCAGTACTCTCTTTCACCCTCACCCACCTTGTCCAACTCCCTCTTTCCCCTGTCTGTGTCTCACTTTTTTTTCCTATCTTCCTCCATCACTACCCTTGTGTTGCTGTATCGCTTAGTCTCTTCTCACTCCTCCTTACTCTCTTTCCATAACATCATTCCTCATTCACCTTCACTCACTCCACTTCTCTTACTCCCTCACTCTCTTCCGCTCAGTTCCCTTCCTTTATTCCCTCCCTCGCTCTCTTTTCCTCCATTTGTCTTTAAATATCTTCCTCTGTCTCAGTCACTATAACTGATTTATTCCTCCGCACTCCCTCACTCTCCTTCTGTTTGTCTCTTTCACTGTCTCCCTCTCTCTTGACTACTCTTCCTTCTATTTTCTCTCTCTTTCTATAAAGATGCTTCTTTTTCAATCACTTCCTTTCCCTCAATCTTATATCCCTTGCCTCACTGTCACTGTCCTTCATTCATTTTGAGTCCTCTTCCCCCACTTCATGTTCTCCTCACTGTGCATCAGTCCTATTCCCTTTCTCTTGCTTCCATTCCCTCACTCACCCTCACTCTCTTTCACTTACTCCATCCGACAATACCCTTCCCTTATTTCCCTTTCCTCATTCCCTTTTGCTAACTCTCATTCCTTTAGTCTCTCACTCCCCTTCACTCCTTTTCTCTCTCCCTCTGTCTCACTCAGTCTAACCACTTCACTCCCTGTCACTCACTTGCTCTCCCTCTCTTTCTGTCTCACTCTTTCCCTCTCTCTCTCCCTCACCCTTCCTTTCTTTCCCTTTCTGTTTCATTCACTTCTACTTTCTTTTGTTTTGTGAATCATATATTATAACTCATTTTTTTCTTGTCTTCCACAGATACTATATTTATAATAAAAAGTACTAATAACGTGTCATTATTTATAAGGTAAGTATGACAAACAAAAAAATACCTTTTCATCACTCTATTATTTCTCTATCTCTTATTCCCTTTCTTCACTCTCTCTTTTACTCACCTTCCTTTTCTTCCTCTTACTCTCCTTTCCTCATTCTCCTTACTCCTCTACATTCACCTTTACACTCCTTCTCTCACTATCAGTACTCTTCCTTCATCCTCACTCACCTTGTCCAACTTTGTCTTTTCCTTCTCTGTCCCTCACTTCTCTTTCCTATCTTCTCCATCACTACCCTTGTCTTGCTGTATCGCTCAGTCTCTTCTCACTCTCCCCTTACTCTTTTTCCTTCATATCATCCCTCACTCTCTTTCACTCACTCCACTTCTCTCACTCCCCCTCACTCTCTTTCCCTCACTCCATCTGTCAGTCCCTTTCCCTTACTCCTCTTTCCTCATTCACTTTTGCTAACTCCCATTCCTTTAGTCCCACACTCCCCTTCACTCCATTTCTCTCTCCCTCTATCTCACTCAGTATAACCGCCTTACTCCCTCTCAGTCACTTGCTCTCCCTCTCTTTCTCTCTCACTCTCTCTCTCTCTTTCTCTCCCTCACATTTCCTGTCTTTCTCTTTCTGTTTCCTTCACTCCTACTTTATCCCTCAGTCCCCTTTCCTCTCTCCTAATCTCCTTCCTTCTCTCTCATTCCCTTCCCTCACCCTCATACACCTTCCCTAAGTGTCACTGCCCTTCACTCACCGTCACAACCCTTCCCCACTCCACTTTCTCCTGTCTGTACTTTGTACCCTTTCACTTTCCCGTTCCCTTTTCCTCACTCCCCCTCGCTCTCCTTCTCTCACTCCATTCTTTACTCCCCTTCTCTCACTCCCTTTTCTAAATTCCTCCATCCCCTCACTCCACTTCTCTCTCCCTCACTTCCCATCTCTCACTTTCCATTAGCCCCCTTCCCTCACCTTCATACCCCTTCCCTCACCGTCAATCTACTTCTCTTACCTTCACTCCCTTCACTCTGCTCTACTTCTCCTTTTCCATCTCTTACCCCCTTCTCTGTCTCTGTTCCATGCTCCCCCTTTCTCACTCCTCCTCTCTCACTTTTCTTTCCTTACTGCCCTAACCTTACTCTTTCTCTCCACTTACCTCACTCCCCTACCCTTAGTCCCCTTGTTTCAGTCACTCTTTGACTCCCCTTTCCTCACTCACCATACTACCCTTTCCTCACTCATTCCATCAATCCTTTCCTCCTTTTCACTCAGTCATTGCAGTCATTCATTTATACACTACACATTCATTCAAAAAAAGTATGACACAGTATATAAAAGATATATCTCTTCTTTGAGAAGTGAGGTTAGTTCTGAAAATAACTTCTTTTTTCTTTTTTGTTATGTATTTTTTTTAGTTTTTAAACAATTTTATATATTTTTTGGTTTAAAAAAAAAGTAAACAGGTAGCAAAAAATTGTTTAACTGGAACAAAAATATTAAATGAAAAAAATTAACTGCGGCGGCATACGTGCTGTGTAATCTTATTATCAATCAAGTCCACACTCTGCTCACCGTAACGTAAAATTTATTTGCAAACATTGCAAGAAATGTGAACTCTTGAAAAATTTGGACGGATGTCCAGCACTCTTGATGTTGGAGATTGTGCTGCCGAAGAGGTGGTGGGCACAGCAGGTGGAAGATCCCTGGCCAGGGCTCTAGTGGTCGCAAGTGCATAATTATGTGGACACAAGTTCTTCACGTGCCTTAGCATTGTGTGAATACTGAAGGAGTACTTCTTCTTGGGGTCTCCCCTTGACAACACACTGCCACAGATGATACACTTTACCTTTGGAGCATTGACTTTCTTTTGCCCCTCCGGATAAGGGAAAAACTGCCAAATGAAGGAGTTCTTCATCTTTCTGGAACGTGGCTCCTCTTCCACCATGCCAATGTCTGAGTCAGATGAGCTCTGGGACTGCTGTGCTGCCATTTTCAAGTAGCTGTACCAAAGCAGATATCCTTCTCTCTGGAAACCAAAACAGATAGTGAGGGAAGTGGGTGGAGTTTTTGAAGATTCTGGAACAAAAGCTACTATAAACCAATCAAAAGTGTTGTTTTCATGTCACATGACTTTACGTGCGCGCAACGTGTGCGCACGCATGCGCGCACATTGCGCGACCGGCGCATATAAATGTCGATTTACCCGATTTTCGTAAAAGCTTTTAGAAACGTTAAAAGGAGGCGGGGAAGAGACTCCTTGACCCCCTAGACCTTCTCATGGGGTCTCTGAAAGACCCCGAAAGGCAAAAAACCCATTTTTTTTTAAAATCGCGAGGTGTGCGCATGTTGCACGCACCTTCGAGGCAAAAATGACTGAAAAAAAAAAGTGGAGAACATGAAAAGGGGGCTGGGTAGAGACTTCCTGACCCCCTAGGTCTTCTCAGGGGGTCCCTGAAGGACCCCAAAGGGCAAAAAAAAAATAATTTTAAACGCGAGGTGCGCACACCTTGCCCGCACCCTCGAGGCAGAAGTGAGTTTAAAACAAAAGTGGAGAACGTGAAAAGGGGACAGGGTAGAGACTCCTTGAACCCCTAGGCCTTCTTAGGAAAAAAAAAATATATATATAGTTAAAAAAAAATTGTGAGGTGCGTGCACGTTGCGCGCTCGTAAAAAAACCTAAAAAAAATTAAATAACTAGTTTGAGTGTTTAGCTGTTGTGTTATATTTATATTCATGTAAAAAACCATAGGTTTCACACACCTTATATTTAGGAATTAGCATTTAAAAAACCTTGCAAATTCACTGAAAAACCATAGGTTGCACACATGTTATAGTTATGAATTAGCATTTAAAAAACCTTGCAAATTCACTGAAAAAACCATAGGTTTCACACACGTTATAGTTAGGAATTAGCATTTAAAAAACCTTAGAAATTCACTGAAAAAACCATAGGTTTCACTCATGTTATAGTTAGCTGGACATTTCTCTCATACAAAACCATTAAAATTCCCGAATAGGTTGTTGGTAAGTGGTATTGGTATCTCCATTTTTTTTTTTAAATGTTACTTTCTATTTCTAAAGGTGTGTATCATAGGTTATATTACACCAAGAGGAGGTCTGCCACTCTATACAAGGATGATATCATCAGTGATGTCATCAGTGATGTCATTTGTGATGTCATCAGTGATGTCATGAGTGATGTCACTGACCATGTCATGAGTGATGTTATACGTGACGTCATCAGCAGTGCATTGCGGGCATGCGGGCACACGAGTTATAGTTAGATGAACTAACTATAACGGGGGAATTTCAATGGTTTTGTATGAGAGAAATGTCCAGCTAACTATAACATGAGTGAAACCTATGGTTTTTTCAGTGAATTTCTAAGGTTTTTAAATGCTAATTCCTAACTATAACATGTGTGAAACCTATGGTTCTTTCAGTAAATATATATATTAAATGATCGGACTTGCTACAGGCTCAGCAGTGCATCAGCCATCAAGGAAACTGCCAATGCTTTTTACATGAAATTAATTGCCTGGAAAAGTACTGGTCTCATAACAAATGATGAATACCAATTTATGAGAAATGATTATCCAGTCATTCCAAACATTTATTTCATTCCGAAAGTGCATAAAGATGCCTTAAAACCACCGGGACGTCCAATTATCTCGGCCAGACTGAGCCTTTTAGAAAATGCTTCAAGATACATTGACTTCTTTTTGCAAGACTGTGTAACTAGCTTGGCTTCGTATCTGAGGGATACCAGTGATTTATTAAGTAAAATCAAGGATTTCAAGTGGAATTCCAAATTTCATCTTTTGACATTAGATGTATCATCTTTGTACACCTGTATAGACCACAAAGATGGTCTGAGGGCTTTGGAATTTTTTTTAATAAGAGAAGAGCAATGTGCCCCGAACATGATAACATGCTTGTAGACATGATTACCTTCTGTCTGAATAACAATGTGTTTTCTTTTAATCAAACATTCTATCAGCAAATAAGAGGTGTGGCTATGGGGGCCAGCTTCTCCCCCAATTATGCCTGTATCTTTATGGGCTGGTGGGAGGAGCTGGTCCTCAGAGGCACGCATGCTGAATGGTATAACAAGCAGGTAAAACTATATTACAGGTACATAGATGATTTGCTTTTTGTCTGGGATGGTTCAGTGGAGGAGGCCCAGGAATGGGTCAAGGTTCTTAACACTAACAATGTTAATTTGCATTTTATTTCATCTATTAATATGGCTAGTATCTACTTTCTGGACGTGGAAATTTATGTGGCGAACAATAAAGTGGAAACTAAGCTATACAGAAAAAGTACAGCTGGCAATTCGGTCTTGCATTTTTCCAGTTTTCACCCTAGGCACCTAGTACATAGCATTCCCTATGGGGAAATGCTAAGAATAAAAAGAATCTGCAGCAATCCATTAGACCTAGTGGAGGCTCAACTTCAATGCAATGAAAGACTCCTTGCTAGGGGTTATCCATTGAAAACTATACAAGCGGCCATTAATAAAACATCTGAATTAGATAGGGATTCTCTCCTTGTCCCCAAAAAACTCAGGGAACCAGCTGGTAAAGACGCAAGCAACCCTGAATCAGTGAGATTAATCATACCCTATAGTGCCCAGGAAAAAGCGATCACCGAGATCATTAACAAAAATTGGGCCCTGATAAGAAATGACCCTGTGATCGGTACTGATATGCCACCAAGACCCAGCATAACTTTTAGGAGGGCAACCTCTATGTACAACCACTTGGTATCAAGTTGTCCTGAATCCACTTTGCCCAACAAATGGTTAGAGACATCTAATGGCTTTACCAAATGTAATTCATGCAAGGCGTGTGGATATGGTGTAAACAAGTAAAGGTATCACTCAGCTTTTAGTGAGAAAGAAATTAAAATCTCCAAGCCTCTACATTGCAAAACCGAATACGCCATCTATGTTTTGGAATGTACTTGCCCATTAAAATATGTGGGCAGCACCAAGCTTCCTGCTAATAAGAGGGTGTTGCAACACATTCGGGCCATTGTCAATCATGACCCAACTTACCCTGTCGCCAGGCACTTTCAAGAGGTCCACAACAACAGCTTACAGGACCTCTCATATTATGTAATTGACACCATCCCTAAAACCAAAAAGGAGGCGACAGGGAACATAAAATGCGCAAACTGGAGACACAATACATTCTCAATTTTAATAGCAAGAACCCAGGAGGGCTAAACACCACTGAAGATCTACACACATGCCTATGAACAAAATAAAATTATGAAAACTATGTATAATAACTAGCATTTGTTTCCTCGAATTTGCTTGGTTTTACCCCATAAATCCTTTTCCTATTTCTGCCTTCTAAATGCTCTAATATGACCTATAAATGATAATTGAATATCGCCTTTAAGTCATTATGAATCTACAATACAAATTGAATATATTTGTTTCTTAAATGATCAGAAATGTTTCATTTTCCCATGAGCCGCCGATACCTTCCCTTAACCATAAAATATGTTGGTTTTTTAACCTGTAGTCACCTTATGCACTTTCTTCTAATTATATTTCCTCATTTTTTTGGGCAATGAAGAATTACGGAGTATTAGACAAGGTTACACTCACGTTTGTAAATCTTGACTCCAAGAAACGAGCATTTAAAGCTAAAAATTTCAAATTAAACCAGTTTGGCAATACAACAGGTCAGATAGATTATGATTCTGTTTGCAATTATTGTATCATTGGCAATTTTTCAATGCATTTATGCAAGTATTATGAAATCAGAAACATTGTGAACATAACATGTTTTTTTATTGATTTTAAATACAAGTCCATATATATTTTTGTACTATAATATATTTTTGTACTAAATATATTTTTTGCATTAGGATAGAGGGAATATATGTATTTTAAACTATATTTATATCAATGTGCAAATCGATGTATTTACACAATAATTGCATTTGCTTGCCTTGTGAATACTGGGATAGAATGATTATAACTTATTTTAAATGTCGTCTTGTATTATGAGGAAACAAAAATTTCTTTTATGTTTATTACTCACTGCAAAGTCACGTGCAACGGTGCGGGGGTTTTTAACTGGTCTACAATCTGTTTGGCGTTGTCATGTGATCAAGCCACCTCGATGGTGAAACGCGTAATGGCCGATTAAAACGCGAAAGCATTCTTTGCACCAAACCTGGGTCTGTGTCTGCTTGCTGCAAAAATAATTCTTGGAGGTGGCGTTCAAACAGTAATTCGGATATATATTATATATATATATATGTATATATATATATATATATATACATATACAGTCACTGAAAAAAACATAGGTTTCAGGCCTTATATACTTAGGAATTAGCATTTAAAAAACCTTTAAAATTCACTCAAAAAACTATAAGTTTTAGGGGTGTTATAGTTAGCTGGACATTTCACTGATACAAAACCATTGAAATTTCTCCTATATAGTTAGTTGTACTAACTATATTTCGCGCACACGCAATCCATTGCTGATGATGTCACATATTACATCATTCATGACCAATTTATAGTGTCTCACTAAATATAGTGGATAGTGACTAAACTGTTTGAATATCTGTATCACTTTGTCAGTTGTTGTGTAAACTGGTTCTCCTGTTGGTTACTAGCTATGTGAAAGTCTATATTAGTTATTGATTAGTTAACTGAGTATTTGTATGGGAGAGTGAATGTGTGTGCGGTTCGGCGGGGGGGGTGTGACTGCCCAAAGATGTTTGAATAGTTGATTCACTAGATATATGAAGTTAAAACTACATGTTCTAACAGTTGTTTGGGTGAGTGAATATCTTTATGGGTGTGGTGATGAGCAAATATATTTCTTAATGGTACATGTCCAACAAGCTAGAAAAATAAAAGCAATGTATGTGTCAGTTGTTGTATATAAATAAGTATACATAAGACTCAATGATTGTGTGAGTGACTGTATGGATAACTTTATACTTGTAATAATGATTTTATAATTCACTAAGTATGACTTACTATCTAAATGAATAGATGAAGTTGTGTTTGTATAAGTGTGTAGCTAAGTAAATATGTAAATATGATCCATTGTTTGCATAAGTGAGTAAGATGACGTCATATGTGAATAGGATGTGTGCTGGTGTGTAATGTCGATTTAGGTGTATAAGTATTTTTGATAGTGTTCTATTGTTCATTGACAGCATGTATGAGTGAATCTACAGGTAAGTGATTAGATGTGTGTATGCATCTATGAATCACTGAGTGGGTTTTTAGATACTTGTATTGCTGTAACGATGGATTCAAATATGATACTCTGTATTTTACAAGGAGTGATGAAAGATTTTACTAGTGTATGAAAAGGTGTATGTGATTGTCACGTGGATGATGTCATCAGTGATGTCATCAGTGATGTCATTTGAGATGTCATCAGTGATGTCACTGACCATGTCATGAATGATGTAATATGTGACATCATCAGCAGTGGATTGCGGGTGTGCGAAATATAGTTAGTACAATTAACTATATAGGAGCAATTTCAATGGTTTTGTATGAGTGAAATGTCCAGCTAACTATAACACCCCTAAAACTTATAGTTTTTTGAGTGAATTTCAAAGTTTTTTCAAATGCTAATTCCTAACTAGATAAGGCCTAAAACCTATGGTTTTTTCAGTGAATATATATATATATATATATACACTGAAAAAACCATAGTTTTCACACACGTTATAGTTAGGAATTAGCATTTAAAAAAACATTTGAAATTCACTGAAAAAACCATAGGTTTAACAGAGGTTATAGTTAGGAATTAGCATTTAAAAAACCTTTGAAATTCAATGAAAAAACCATAGGTTTCACACCAGTTATAGTTAGCTGGACATTTCACTCATACAAAACCATAGAAATTCCCCCGTTATAGTTAGTTCAGCTAAATATAACTCGCGCGCCCACAATGCACTGCAGATGACATCACATATTACATCACTCATGACATGGTCAGTGACCTTACTCATGACATCACTGATGGAGGCAAAGGGACTGAGAAGGAGTAAGGCAGTTAGAATAAATTAGACACAGGGAGAAAGGAAGAAAAACATACAGAAAAAAAAGAGAGAGAAGGAGTGAACAAAACGGAGTAAGTGAGATGGAGTGAGGGAGTCATGAAAAAGTAGTGAAGGAAACAGAGTGACGTAAGGGGAGTGAGGGAGTGAAGAATAGTGAAAGGCAGTAACAGTGAGAGAAAGGGTTTGAGGGTGACGAAAGAGAAATGACAGAAAAAGAAAGAGATTTAAAGAGTGGAAAAGGGACTGAGAGATAATGGAGGAGTGAATGAAACAGAAAAGGAAAGAGAGGAAGAATGAGTGATGAGAGAGAGACAAAGACAGTAGAGATAAAAAGAGGTAGAACGACAGGGAGTGAAGCGGTTAGACTGAGTGAAACACAGGGAGAGAGGGAGAGAAAAATGTACAGAAGACGAGTGAGAGACTAAAGGAATGGGAGAGAAGGGGTATGAGTTTGAGAAAGGGGGTAAGAGAAAGTGAGAGATGTGGAGTGAGGGAGAGAGAAGTGGAGTGAGGGGATGGAGGGAGTTAGAAAATGGGAGTGAGAGAAGAAGAAGGAGAGTGAGGGGGAGTGAAAGGGTGAGAATTACAGACAGAAGGAACTGGAGTGGGGGAAGGGGAATGACGGTGAATGAAGGGCAGTGACAGTTAGACACAATGAGAGAAAGGGAGAGCAAGCAACTGAGAAGGAGTGAGGCAGTTAGAGTGAGTGGGAGAAAGGGAGACAGGTAGAAAAACATGAAGAAAGAAAAGTGAGGGAAGGAATAAACGAAGGGGAGTAAATGAGATTGAGTGATGGAGTGAGAAAAAAGGAGTGAAGGAAGGAGAGTGAGGGAAGGGGAGTGAGGGAAAAGTACTGAGGGTGAGTGAAAGGCACTAACAGTGAAAGAATAAGTTTAAGAGTGACAAAAGGGGAATGAGAGAGTAGGAAGGAGATTAAGAGAGAGGAAAGGGGACTGAGGGATAAAGTAGGAGTGAAGGAAACAGAAAGAGAAAGACAGAAAGGGTGAGGGAAAGACAGAAAGAGAGAGTCAGAGAGGAAAAGAGGGAGAGCAAGTGACTGACAGGGAGTGAGGTGGTTAGACTGAGTGAGATAGAGGGAGAGAGGGAGAGAGACATGGAGTGAAGGGGAGTGTGGGACTAAATGAATGGGAGTTAGCAAAAGTGAATGCAGAAAGGGGAGTAAGGGAAGGGGACTGACAGATGGAGTGAGGGAAACAGAGTGAGGGGGAGTGAGACAAGTGGAGTGAGTGAAAGAGAGTGAGGGATGATGTGAAAGAAAGAGAGTAAGGGAAGTGTGAGAAGAGACTGCGCGATACAGCAACACACGGGCAGTGATGGAGGAAGATAGGAAAGAGAAGTGAGGGACAGAGAGGGGAAAGAGGGAGTTGGACAAGGTGAGTGAGGATGAAGGAAGAGTACCGATGGTGAGAGAAGGAGTCTAAAGGTGAATGAAGGGGAGTACAGAGAATGAGGGAAGGGGAGTAACATGAAGAAAAGGAAGGTGAGTAAGCGAGAGAGTGAAGAAAGGGAATGAGAGAAAGAGAAATAATAGAGTAATGGAAAGGTATTTTTTGTTTGTCAAACTTACCTTATATATAATGACAAGATTTTAAAACTTTTTTTTAAAAAAATATAGCATCTGTGGAAGACAATAAAAAATGGAGTTATAATATATATTTCACAATACAAAAGAAAGTAGGAGTGAAGTAAACAGAAAGGGAAAGAAAGGAAGGGTGAAGGAGAGAGAGAGAATGAGAGAGTAGAGAGAAAGAGAGGGAGAACGAATAACTAAAAGTGAGTGAAGTGGTTAGACTGAGTGAAAGAGGAATAAGGGAAGGATATTTTCGGATGGAGTAAGTGAAAGAGAGTGAGGGTGAGTGAGAGAATAGAAGCAAGAGAAAGGGAATAGGACTGATGCAGAGTGATGATAACATGAAGTGGGGGAAGAGGACTTAGATTGAATGAAAGGCAGTAACAGTGAGTGAAGGGATATAAGGATGAGGGAAGAGAAGTGAAGGAAAAAGAAGCATATTAAGAGAAAGAAAAATGAAGTAAGTGAGGGAGAAGGATTTATGGAAAGAGAGAGAAAAGAAAAGGAAGACTGTTGGAGAGAAAGGGAGATAGTAAAAGAGAGAAACAGAGGGATAGTGACAGACTGTAAGGGAGTAAATCAGTTATACTGACTGACACAGAGGAACAGACTTAGAGACGGATGAAAGAAAGGGGAGTGACCGAAAGGGAATGACGAAGTGAAAGAATTGAAGTGAGTGAAGGTCACTGAGGAATGATGTGAAGGAAAGAGAGTAAGGGGCAGTGAGAAGAGACTGATTGATACAGCAAGACAAGGGTAGTGATGGAGGAAGATAGAAAAGACAAGTGAGGGACAGAAAGGGGAAAGAGGGAGTTGGACAAGATGAGTGAGGGTGAAGGAAGAGTACTGATGATGAGAGAAGGAGTGTAAAGGTGAATGAAGGGGAGTAAGATGAGGAAAGGTAAAGGAGTAAGAGAGAGAGTGAAGAAAGGATAGAAAGAAAGAGAAGTAAGAAAGTGATGAATAAGTATTTTTTGTTTGTCGTACTTACCTTATAAATATAATATCTGTGGAAGAGAATAAACAATTGATTTATAATATATATTTCACAATACAAAATACAAAATAATTTGTACAATATGTTATATGTTTTATTTTGCTGTTCTCAGAATATATTGAATTTCACTAAAAACAGCGAGTTCAATACAACTCATCATATGACAGCGGGCAAAAAAAACCACAATCAAAATAGATTGTGTTTAAAAAACCCATTCAACATTTTCATTAACAATGAAACAATTAGAAAAAAACATATCCTAAATGTCTTTTTCAAACAGGAATTTCTTACGTAAGTAAGGAATGTGAAGAACAATCACAAAGTTACAAAACATTACTACTTATTTCTTATACACTCTGAATAAAGTAACGTCCAAACATATACTAATAACATTTACCCGAAATAGTCATCTGTTTGCCAAATAGTATCTGCGAAATCCATAGTTTGGAAGTGACTTAATAGTTCTCTTAAGCGTCCGTTTCCCGACCTTCTGAAACAAAAGCACCCACATCTTTTGGACCATCTAACAATGGTTATACCTCCACTCGATGCTATTTATAATGAACATAGAACCTTAAACAAATAGCATGCTATCAGAACCTCAACATCATCTGGTATGACGATCACACTCTGCTCATCCTTTATCTTACCAAGGAGCTGTATACCATTAAAAGAAACCTCTACAAGGGAATACAAAATTTCACCAACATGTCCGACAAGTAAAACAAATCTAAAACACCTCTGCCTCATTCATGATCAACATTTCCTGTAATACTCATATCACTCACTATGTGATACACGTACACTACTTCTATGACAAGTAAAAGTTTTTTTATATCTTGATCACCCTCACTTACAAAGTGATTCTCAACAGCAGATTAGCCTTTTTTTACAGCACTAATCTTCCTAGGCCAATTGTTTTCCCTAAAATTTGGGTTGTAAAAACACTAGGTAAGAATTTGGTAAGTCAAAAGGCAAACATTGTTTAAAAGTCAATTGAGTGTCATTACAATGAGTCCACCCTTTTGCACATTTTAAGTAAGCTGTGTAATGTCCTGATGTTGTAGTAGAACCATCATGGAAAATAATTGCTACAGTTACAAAAGTTCTTCCTGAAATTGATATTTGAGAAGCCATAAACTTTTTAATTAAAGTTGTCAATTTTGTTCAATCAGCTCAGCATCGTTGGAGCATTAAAATTATATACTGTCCATATCTTTGTATAAATAATGTTGATAACATTTCTGAGTTCCATTGGGTACAGACCATGTTTTGATTTGCTTCTCTAACTAGATTATTAAAAGTCATTGATTTGCAGTCTGGTGCAGTCAGTGAAAAGATGGTGCAGAGAGAGGGTGAAATAGTTCAAGCAGAAACACCGATAGTGCAAGCAGACACAGACATGGTGAGAGACTACAGCAGTGAAGGGAAAGATTTAACATGGTACCGCTGTGTAATACACACCAGCAGCCATATCTTATTAGGCCTCTGCAGATGCACATGAGCGGGTGCAGGCAGTGGGAGAGGGTTGGTGCAGACAGAAAATGAGATAATGGAGGCAGAGACTAAACTGGTACAATCAGAGGATAGATGGTGCAGGGCTGCAGGCAGAGGGACAGATGGTGCAGTCAGTGAAAAGATGGTGCAGAGAGAGGGTGAAATGGTTGAAGCAGAGACATAGATAGTGCAAGCAGACTCAGACATGGTGCGAGACTACAGGCAGAGAAGGAAAAGATTTAGCATGGTAGCGCTGTGTAATACACACCAGCAGCCATATCATAATAAGCCTCTGCAGATGTATATACCAGCATTTAATCAAAACATGAGACACAATATCAAAACAGACAGGGGAGATTGTAGAAAACGGTACAAATATAATTCTTTAATTTGCACAGGCACTCAGTGTGATCCTGGACAAAAATTTTAAAACCAAACATTTTACCAAAACACATTTACCACTTGAAAAAGTTTAGGAGACATAACACAGCCTATCTATGTCAGCACTACAATATAGTGCAGAAACCTGAGTCATTTTCAAAATACATTTCCAATTTGCAGCATTACTTTTTTGCCAGCATTACATGCAAACATGAGACTTACACTGTGGCCTTAGACACATAACAGAAATCCTTCAATTCAGTCAAATGATTACTACAGTGAAAGGGGGGAGGAGGGGGTCTTGCTAGTAGTGTTGTATAAAGAGAGCAAAGGTGAGGGAGAGAGAAAGAGAGAGACAATGAGAGGGAAAAATAGACAAAAGGAAGTAAATCACATGGAGAGAGGGAGTTAGAAAACAGGAGTAAAGTAAAGGGATAATGACAGTGAGGAAAAAGATATGAGAGTAAGGAAAGGAGAGTGATAAAAAAAGCATTTTAAGAAAAAGGAAAAAGGAGTAAGTGAAACAGAAGGATTTATAGAAAAAGAGAGGAAGGAAAAAGAACAGTGGTGGAGAGAGAGGAAGACAGTGAGCGAGAATGAAAGACAGGGAAAGTGAGTAACTTCCACATTACAACACATTTTTATTATTAACTTACAGTGCACAACATATATCCCCTTACAAATTAATAACTCACCTTTAAAAATGCTTTTGAAGATTTAGAACAGTGTCAATCACACACCAGATTTTCTTAAGTAGAATCTCTGAAATGTACCTCAGACACTGCAACCACAAAATGGCTATGATTCCCTCTAATTTTTTACACATATCCAAGTATATAACCAATTACATTTCTTCCCACACAAATTCAAAACCAAACTCATATTTTAATTGGTTGTACATTTCATCACTATCAACCTTCCCCCACTGCTCTCCCTGCTTATTACCATGGTAACTCTCCATACAACACCTAACTGAACTCAAAAGGTGAAAAGTTCATCTCTCAATGTTGCAAACCAAAGCAGCAAGTGTGTTTGACTTCTCAATATTCCAGCTTATCCTGTGCAATGTTCTTTTCAATTACTTTTTCCACCAATCATTTCATGTTTTTCAAGTGCACTGAATATCAGCCACATTTCTTTCTAAACACCTATTTTTCAAAATGCCATTTCATCTCTAGAGCCCATCTGAGTACAACCAGATCTGCCTTCAAGATGCTTCGAGTATGGATTGTAGGACATAGCTATATTTTCTGGAGTGAAAGGTATGCAGCAAATAGATGCTTTCTCAATCTTGATTTACCAAATGTGGATATTATGTGGATTGGCCAGAGAGGATTGAGATGTCACCAATTGATGCCATTGGTAAAATCCTTTTTGCATCTCCCACACCCATACCTCATAATTGTGCACTGTGGCGGAAATGACCTAGGCACTTTGACTAGGGTAGGTCTGGAAATGCTTTTAAAGGACACCTTTGGGCAATTGATGTCACTTTTACCACAAACTGCCGTGGCATATTCTAATATATACTTAAAAAAATGGAGGGGGAGGGACCAAGGAGCTTGACCAGGTCCAGTGTCCATGCTCCTAATTAAATCATACTTACAACAAAGGGGACACTGTTCCTAATACAAGGTGCAAAAAGTAATCTGTGTATGCGGGTGCAAAAAGACACCCATATTTACAAACCAAGAAGGAAAAAGAAACAGAATTCCTAGGTAAAGTGACCCACAGTGAACAGGGAAAACATTTAGTGTCCTCTGTTGCCCTCACACACCTCGAGAGGTGTCATTCTTCATCATTGGGCAGTTGCTCCTCGTAGGGCCGGCACTGCAATTCCCTACGGGCCCCCGAAGGGTCTCTTTATCGGAGATCTTTTCAGCACTGCCGGATGGTGCATGTGGGTGGGCGGGGTAGGGGGTCATGTGAGGGTGATAGAAAGTGCGTGCAAATATTGTGTAAAATATTTAGTGGGTAACCATGCAGCGAATGTTTGTAATTTGTACCCAAAGCAGTCTTAACTGCTAAATAAATAAAATCTAGCCCCAAGGGCATATTATGCCAGGGTGTAGACATAGGTCAACATGTTTCATGCCTGTGTCGCCTTAAGGGTCGTTGGCAATTCGTCAGGACCAGAATATGTAAAAATAAGTGGTGCACGTGGAAATAGATTAAAATACCCTCATGATCAACCAGGGCGGGCAGTAACCTGTATACCCGACATCTGGCTACAGCTGCATGTTGTAACCGCTCCTGGTCAATACCTAGGAAAGAAAATGGACAATATAATACAGTTTTACGCATCAGAAACATCTTGACGCCACATCATGTGCCACCAATGTGTGCACATAAAATTTTGAAACAACCAGAGTAGCAGACACAGGGGACACAGGCTTACACAAGGCAACTCTGGAAGCCCAGATCCAGCTAGGCCTGATTTTGTGCATCTAATGCGCCCAAAAAGGGAATAAACACCCCTATCTTATGCTAAATAAAATGCGGTGGTTAAGGGAAGGGCCCACTCGTGAATATTGCCACCCTAAAAACCAAATTTGTCAAACCCTGTAAAACATGATGTTAGTAGGGCCTCATCTAAAATTAATGCCCCGATGCTGTAGACTCTAAATGCGTGCTCACCTCGCTACACTGAGGAAACGCTTCCACCGGCAGCAGGCAACGAACACACCCCGCATTAACAGGCTGTAAAGGTAACAAATAATCACTTGGGGTTAACAAAACGGACTCGGAATGCCATATCAAGGGTGCTCAGTCATAGCTGTACCCGACTCACTTCCAAATTCTACTCACAGATTCGCTTGTGTGCTGTCTCCTCCACACCTACCCCATCGTTGCGTCTGCCCGGAAATGACATCGCATTCCGCGGAAGTTATTTAAAGCAGATCTAAGGGGTCAGGTGTGCTATGTGATTAACTTCACCGGAACATCCTAGTGAATTAAGAAGGGTCAGTCCGCATGCTCAGTTGTTAAGGACGCGCCGCGCATGTGCAGAAAGGGAAGGACTACTCCCCAACATATGCGCAGCGCAAGCAATCTTGATGCTCATATACTCTAAAGAAAGGTGCGATACTGTAGTAAAAACCCAATGATTATAAACGTCCCCTCTCAAATATAGCTCATACTAATAAGCTATGCTTGTTGTCATAATAGCTACTTGAATGCGTATGTGTCCCGTTTGCAGGCCCCATAGTCATGGTGGTTGTTGCACTAATAAATGCCTGCCTGCCCTAGAGGGTGGAACAGATAAATAGCCACTTTGTTGACCGGGTAATAGGACGTAAAGTGGAGTTGAGGGGTATATCAGGATTAGGTAAAATGTCACACAAGGTGCAATTGACTTAATAACTTCTCCTCCCTACCTATTCCCTCATCCATACGAGTGAGAGACTATAAAAGTCCAGTTTACAGAATATTAGGTGGAAAGAAATCCCAGGCGCTACTAAAGCCTTTGGAAAAAATGTGGGCTCCGTTAGAGATTACCGATTGGCAGAACGATGTTGTCCCCTGTGCCTGTGAAAATAAAAGAACAAAACAAAAGAGGATAGACTGGTCCCACGGATAATATATGCCAAAGGCAAAAATGGAACTGGTCTAACCAATATCGTCCGCAGATTGAGAAAGCAAGGAAACATGTGAATAAGTCTGTTTCTATTATCCTCAGAGATTATGGTATGGGTTCTATATTCCACAACAACTTGCGTTACAACATGCAAGGCATCTATAGGAGAGATGGTGTACATTTCACAGATGACGGGAACAGAGACTTCCTTTTAAACTTTAGACTCTGCATTGGTACTTACTTGTAGGTACAAAAAACACTCAATGAACACAACGCTCTTTTTAGAGGCACCCAACATCTAAACACTCAAACTTTTTATTTAACTGTATTTTTTATGGGGTTTTTGTCGACGTGCGCGCACCTCGCGATTTAAAAAAAATAAATAAAAAAGGGGGGTCCCAAAACATGTTAAATTCCATAGGACGAATAGACAAGGCTACAGCCTGAACCACTAAATGGAATTACACCAAACTTTGCAAAATTGTAGGGACTGGTACGCAGAAGTGCCTTTTCTATATTTGGTGAAAATTGCTCCAGTGGTTTTTACGAAAATTAACTTAAAAAAAATGTATATATCTATATGTGCGCTCCGAGCGCTTTGGGGTACGCGTACCTGTAAGCGCACCCGGCGCGCCACGGGAGTGCACGAGCGGAAAGCTGATCGGCTCTCGGGTGTCTGTCAACATTCTAAATAGTCCGGAGAGTCCCCCATCTTGTGTCTCGGTAGAATCGAGGCAGAAGAAGTGAAAAAATAAAGGGGGAAATTATTAAAAGGGGGCAGGGTAGATACCCCCTGACCCCCCCAGGTTTTCTGAGGGGGGCCTAGAAGGGCCCTGAAGGGCTCAAAAAAAATTTTTTTTTATTTTTTCTTTTCGCGGGATAAGCGCCTGGTGCGTTCCCGTATACACTTTCAGGTACGCGTACCCTGAGCATACCACAGGGAAAAACTGTGAAAGAAAATAGTGTAAAATAAGAATTTGGAGTGCTTAGAGGTAGGGTAGCTCTAAAACGAGCTGTTGTGTTATGTGGATGATTTAAGTACCTACAAGTAGGTACTGATGCAGAGTCTAAAATTCAACAGAAAGACTCTGTTTCCCTCATCTGAGAAATGTACAACGTTTCCTCTGTAGATATCTTGCATGTTGTAACGCAAGTTATTGTGGTATATGGAACGCATACCTTAGTCTCTCAGGAAAGCAGAAACAGAGCCTTTTGGGACCCACTGATAAGGCTTGGGGGGTCAGGGGCACTCTACCCTGCCCCCTTTTCACGTTATTAACTATTACATGTCACTCTCTTCTGAAACTACACAAAATGGAGGTGATAGGATGCATCAGAGACAGACAGTGAGAGAAAGGAGGCAGGAGAGGAAGAAGAGATGTCAAATATACATTGGAGAAAATATAGTGGGAGAAGGGAAGTAAATATGAGTAAACTTACTATGTAACATAAAAATGTTGCACTCTATACTATAAGTCTCACTTTATACTACAATCACTTTGCTACTACCTCATAAATTAGAAATAAAAATGAATAATATCTCAAACAATTTTTATTTCTAAATATTAATTTATTGTTCTGAATTTTCATAATTTAAAAGAACTTGTAACATGTCCTCATCAGGAATTTCCTCTTCAATCACATCATCAGGAATCTCCTCATGAAAAGTCTGCAATGATGATTCTTGGAACTCTATGGTCTCCAAACATTCGATAAATTTGCCATCAAGAGACTGATCCCAAAAATCACTCATGTCATCTCCTCGAAGAGAAAATATTTCATTATTGGTGCTGTCAATATCCGGGACATTTAGAATCTCAATAAATGTAGTGGAAAATTCAAAAGAAATTTCAACGGTCTCTTCATTGTGATCCATTTTATTTTGAAATGTCTTGCTGTAAATTGCAGAAAAAAATAATCACTTTCATTTATCGTTTTTAGTAATACATAATATAAAACTAGCTTTATCAAGTATTTAGTTCTTTAAAATTAATATGCACATTTAAAAAAAAATTAATATAACTATATCAGTAGAGTTAGGGCACTGTAGGGGTCAAGTTGACAAAGGTACTTCTGAGTTTTTAACAGTGAAGTTTTCTTTGGGCAGTGTATAGTATCAGGCAGGAACTAGAAATATAAAGTACTGCATGTGATGAAGCCTATCTCAATCCATAACTATAACAGAAGGACTGTAAATAACTAAGAGAAATCATTTTTCAAATTATCTTAAAGTGTACAACATAGTTCCCCTTACAAATTAACAACTCACCTTTTTGAAAGTAGGAGAAGAGTAAGTACTTGTAAATCTTACACCTGAAATTGAACACCAAAAATTCCTCACAAATGTACCTCAGACAGTAGTAACACAAAATGGCCATGTTTTCCTCTCATTTTAGATATATACATAACCAATCAAACTTCATCACACACAAATTCAAAACCAAAGTAACATTTTAATTGGTTCTACATTTCAACACTTTAAAATGTGTTTTCCCCATGCAATTTTCCATAGGACATTTAGACACGGATACAGCCCGAACGGCTGAACGGAATTACACCAAACTTTGCAAAATTGTAGGGACTGGTACACAGAAGTGCCTTTTCCATATTTGTTTAAAATTGCTCCAGCGGTTTTTATGAAAAGTAACTTCAAAAACACATATATATCTATATGCGCGCTTCGAGCGCTTACAGGTACGCGTACCGGTGAGCGCACCCGGCGTGCCAAGGAAGTGGGCGAGCGGAACCCTGATTGGCTCTCGGGTGTCTGTCAACATTCCAAACAGTCCGGAGAGTCCGCCATCTTGTGTCTCGGAAGAATCGAGATACAAGAGGTGTTAAAAAAAAGGGGGAAATGATTAAAAGGGGGCAGGGTAGACACCCCCTGACCCCCTAGGTTTTCTGAGGGGGGCCTAGAAGGACCCTGAAGGGCAATAAAACTATATATTTTTTTAAATCGCGGGGTAAGCGCTGGGTGCGTTCTCTTGTACGCTTCCCGATGCGCGTACCCTGAGCGCACCACGGGGTAAAACAGTGAAAAAAATTAGAGTAAAAAAATAATTTAGAGTAGTTAGGTATCGATGCATAGTCTAAAATTCAAGAGGAAGACTCTATTCCCCTAAACTGTAAAATGTACACCATCTCTCCTATAGATGCCTTGCATGTTGTAACGCAGAAACAGATTTATTCGCATGCTTTCTTGTTTTCTCAATCTGTGGACAAAATTGGTTGGACCAGTTCCATTTTTGGCTTTGGCATATATTAGAATATACCAAGGCAGTTTTTGGAAAAAGTTACATCAATTGCCCAAAGATGTCCTTTAAAAGCATTTCCAGACCTATCCTAGTCAAAGTGCCCAGGTCATTTCCTCAACAGTGCACAATTATGAGGTCAGGGTGTGGTAGATGTATAAAGGATTTTACCAATGATATCAATCGTTGACATCTCAATCCTCTCTGGCCAATCCACATAATATCCACATTTGGTAAATCAAGGTTGGGAATACCTCTGTTTGCTGCATACTTTTCACTCCAGTGAACAAAGCTATGACCCAAAATCCATATTTTGGCATCTTGAAGGTAGATGTGGTTGTACTCAGATGGGCTGTGTAAATGAAATGGCAGTTTGAAAGTAGGAGTTATGAAAACAAGTGGTTGAGATTCAGTGCACTTGAAAAAGAAGAAATGATTGGTGGTTTCTTATAATTCTCCACTGAAAATTAGGGTGCATGCTTTTGTTTTTTGAAAGAAGTAATTCTAATGGTTGAGAAAAAGTCATTGAAAGAAACATTGCACATGATCAGATAGTATATTGAGAGCTCAAACAACCTTGCTGGATTCATTTGCAACATAGTATGATGAACTTTTCACCTGTGTGCTGAGTTAGGTGGGAGTTACCATGGTAACAGGCTGAATGAGCACTGGGGGGATGTGTGAATATTATGTGAGTTTGAAAGTGTTGAAATCTAGAACCAATTAAAATGTCAGTTTGGTTTTGAAATAGTGTGGGAAGAATTTTGATTGGTTAACTCCAGGGATATGTGTGAAGAATTACAGGAAATCAGGGCCATTTCTGGTTGCAGTGTTTGAGGTGCATTTCAGAGATTCTGCTTAAGAACATCTGGTGTGTGCGACTGACACTGTTCTAAATCTTCTAAAGCATTTTTAAAGGTGAGTTATGATTCATTTAATATAGATAGACTGCTGTATGCACTATGGGGAAGATGAAGAAGCATATTGGGCTTGTTTATTCTTGCATTGTGCCTCATGTTTCTATGTAATGCTAGCAAAAAAATATATGGTGCATATTGGAAATGTATTTTGGAAATGAGTCAGGTTTCTTGTAATGTAGTGATTATTTAAACGGGCTCTGCTCTGTGTGTAAAACGATTTACTATGCTACATGTTTTTTGATAAAATGTAAGATGGTGATTGATGGTGAGATGGTATGAGCACAGACACACATATTGCATGCAGAGACAGACATGGTATATTACATGTAACATCCTGGTCATGTGCCCAAGATCACACTGTGAGTCAAGCTTGATTTTAAATGAATCTGGGTGAATAATTTGCTTAGTTGATGTGTTTAAAAATATGGGAATACATGTATTCTTGAAGTCAGTTAGGCTTTAGGATATGTACTAGTAGGGAATCTTAGGCAGCATGTCTGTTAGGCCTCTTACTTCACATATAGGCTCTAAGCTGTGAAATAAAGATCCAGGGTGTGCCGTTGAAATGAAAAAGGAATGCTATTTCTTGCTTATGTATAAGTGGTCTTTGTTTGCCAGTAGAGACAGTGAAATAGTATGAGCAGAGACACACATATTGCATGCAGAGACTGACATGGTAGATTACATGTAACATCCTGGTCATGTGCCTAAGATCACACTGTGAGTCAAGCTTGCTTTTAAATGAATCTGGGTGAATAATTTGCTTAGTTGATGTGTTTAAAAATATGGGAATACATGTATTCTTGAAGTCAGTTAGGCTTTAGGATATGTACTAGTAGAGCATCTTAGGCAGCATGTCTGTTAGGCCCCTTAGTTCAGAAATAGGTTCTAATCTGTGCAATAAAGATCCAGGGTGTGCTGTTGAAATGAAAACGACATGGTATGTCTTGCTTATATATATATATATGGTCTGTTTTTTCCCAGTAGAGACAGTGAGATAATCTGAGCAGAGACACACATATTGCATGTAGAGATAGACATGGTAGATTACATGTAACATCCTGGTCATGTGCCTAAGATAACACTGTGAGTCAAGCTTGATTTTAAATGAATCTGGGTGAATAACTTGCTTAGTTGATGTGTTTAAAAATATGGGAATACATGTATTCTTGGAGTCAGTTAGGCTTTAGGATATATACTAGTAGAGAATCTTAGGTAGCATGTCTGTTAGGCCTCTTAGTTCACAAATAGGCTCTAATCTGTGCAATAAAGATCCAGGGTGTGCTGTTGAAATGAAAAAGAAATGTTATGTCTTGCTTATATATATATATATATGGTCTGTTTTTTGCCAGTAGAGACAGTGAGATAGTATGGGCACAAAGACACATAGTGGAGGCAGAGAAAGACATGGTAGATTACATGTAACATCCTGGTCATGTGCCTAAGATCACACTGTGAGTCAAGCTTGATTTTAAATGAATCTGGGTCAATAATTTGCTTAGTTGATGTGTTTAAAAATATGGGAATACATGTTATCTTGAAGTCAGTTAGGCTTTAGGATATGTACTAGTAGATGAGAGTTAGAGAGATGGGGCAGGCACTCAGTGAGATGCAAACTGTGAGCAGACACAGGTGAAATTATTGAAAAATGTGAAAATATAATTCTTTATTTCATACAGACACTCAGTGCGATCTTTGTAAAAAAAAAAGCCATACATTTTACGAAATGACACACAGAAAGGGAGAGATGGGGCACGCACAGAGTGAGATGACACACAGGCACAAAGTGAGGAGAGGCACATGCACAAAGTACCCTTTAACCTTAGAGATGCAATCTGTGAGCAGACACAGGTGACATTATTGACAAATGTGAAAATATAATTCCTTATTTCATACAGACACTCAGTGTGATCCTTGTCAAAAATGTTAAAGCCATACTTTTTACCATAAAATATTTACCAGAGTGAGATGAGACACACGCAAACAGACAAATGACACACACAAAGGGAGAGAGATGGGGCAGGCACAGAGTGAGATGACACACAGGCACAGAGTGAGGTGAGACACAGGCACAGAGTACCCTTTAAGCTTAGAGATGCAAACTGTGAGCAGACACAGGTTCTAAGCTGTGCAATAAAGATCCCGGGTGTGCAGTTGAAATGAAAAAGGAATGTTATGTACTGCTTATTACCTACTGGCGGTTGCCAGTAGGTATATATAGTTAGGATTTTTTCCCTATGGGATTTTTGAAAATTCTATGTCTAATAACTTTGGCGTTTGTGGACGGAATTGGCTGAAATTTTCAGGAAAATTGAACATTTTGTTTCTGAGCAGCCCCTGAAAATTTGGGGGGGGGGTCGTCAAGGGGGGGGCCGAGAAAAAAGGGGGGTCCCAAAACGTGTTTTTCCAATGTTAATTTCCATAGGGCGGTTGGCCTCACTTTTAGCCCGAACGGCTGAATGGATTTGCACGAAACTTGGCAAAATTGTAGGGACTGTTAGCCCGATGTGCCTTTGCTAGGTCTCAATATATGTGCTCCAGTGGATTTTGAGAAATTAACCTTCAAAAAAAGATATATATCTGTAAGCGCGCTCTGGGCAGCGCTCCGGTTCGCGTACTTTACGCGTAACGGAACTTCGCGAAGCGAAGCTGATTGGCTCTCCGGTGTCTGTCAACATTCTAAACAGTCCGGAGCGGCCGCCATCTTGTCTCTCGGTAGGATCGAGAGACAAGAGGAGGCCAAAACAAAGGGGGAAATGACCATAAGGGGGCATAGTAGATCCTCCCTGACCCCCTAGGTTTGATGTGGAGGCTTTAAAAGGGCCCCGCAGGGCAAAAAAAAAAAAGAAATTTTTTTTTTGCGTGGGGAGCGCCCGGTTCGCGAACCGGGAAGCGTTCTGGGGAGCGTACTATGAGGAAAAAAGAATGATAGACTTTTCAAATACTGTATGTTAATTGATTGTTGGTTTTGTTGATTATTTTTTTATTTCTTTATTTTTTAAGCAATTATTTATTATTGTGATTGTGTTTCAAAATTTAATAACATTTCTAACATTTCACTGTCTGAAATGTCGTCATTTTCATTGAACATAGTTTGTAATCTCTGAGGGTGTAAAATGTCCTCATTTTGAAGGAGGTTATCTACTGCTTGCACACATTGCAGTAGTTCTTGGTCCCAAGTTTCATCAATAAATTCTATATAATTTGGATCAATTAATTCTTGGCTGCTCTCTTGCAGGACAATTTGAAATGAAACTTTCTGTTCGCCTTCCATGTTGCCTGAAATTTGGATAAAAGAAATATATATTAGTAGAGATAGGGCAGTGTTGGGATTAATTTTAGATAGGCAGTTTTTATCAGTGAATTTATCTTTGGGCAGTGTATAGTATCAGAGTGGAAGTAGGAATATAAAAAAGTGTATGTGATTTAACGTAAGTAATTTCATAATTATACAAGAGAAACCTAACTCCATCCATAACTATAACAGAGAAGTCTATCTAAATCTATAACTACTACAGAGGGATAGTATATAACTATCAGAAAAAGTTTACCATATTAACTTTTGGTGCACAATATACTTCAGTTTTAAAAATAACAACTTACCTTTACAAAGAAGTTGAAGTGATTAGTGAAAATCCAATTGAAATGTACACCAGGAAGTAGTAGTCAAAATGACTGTGTTTCCTTCTCTTCCTTTATATATATTCAGGTATATAACCAATCAAATGTCAGGTAATAAAAGTAGAAAATGAAAGTAACATTTTCATTGGTTGTCAATTCCAACACTTCAGATGTGTTTTGAGAAGTAATTTACCTCACGGTATTTAGAGAGGTCTACAGGCTAAATGGCTAAATGGAATTTCAATCAAATTTGTGAAAATGATAGGGATTGGTATGTAGTATGAGCTAATCTATATTTGGTGAGAGTGTCTCCAGTCGTTTTTCTGTAAATTACTTTCCCACCTTTTTTGATGGTGCGCTTATCGGGGAGCGCCCCGGTACGCGAACCTGAAGCGTTACGGGAGTCCACCATTTTGTGTTTCGGTCGACTTAAGATACAAGATGGAGGGCAAATAATGTTCAGAATGGGTAGAAGGGGGCACGGTAGACTTATCTTGACCCCCTAGGTTTTCTGAGGGTGGCTGAGGAGGCTTATATGTGCGAAAAAAAACATTTTTTTAAAAAATTTCGCGAGGTTAGCTTCCGGTTCGCGTACCGGGTAGCGCCCCGGGGAGCGTACTTTGTTGAAAATTAGTGAAAAAAGTTAGAGAAAAATAATAATTGTGAGTGATCAGATGTAGGGTAGCTCTGAGAAGAGCTTTTGGGTTTATGGTACATTTATGTACTTATAAGTAGGTACCAATGCACAGTCTTAAATTCAGAATGAAAACTCTGTTGCCCTCATCTGAGAAGTGAACTCCATCTCCTCTGTAGATATCTTGCATGTAGTAACGCAAGTTATTGTTGTACATGGAGCCCATTCCATGGTCTCTCATGTAAGCTGAAACAGATTTGTTTACATGCTTCCTCGACTTCTCAATTTGTGGACAAAATTGGTTTGACCACCTCCATTTCTGTCTTTGGCATATATTTGAATATACCAAGGCAGTTTGAGGAAAAAGTGCCATCAATTGCTCAAAGGTGTCCTTTAAAAGCATTTCCAGACCTACCCCAGTCAAAGTGCCCAAATCATTACCTCCACAGTGCACAATTAACAGGTCAGGTTTTGGCAAATGCATAAAGGTTTTCACCAATGGTATCAATTGGTGACATTTTAATCCTCTGTGGCCAAACCAAAAAAACCCTGTCAGTACTAATACTTCACATTTTCTCCAATTACAATTTCTCAAAGAAACAAAATCTATTTGTAAAACACTTGAGACAAAGCAACATTTGAAAAACACAACTTTCTTCATAATTTTCTCCTTAAAGCACACTATTCTCTATCTAAATTAAAGAAATCAAGGGTGCAGGGGTGTCTCAAGAACACCCTGCTGCACCCCTGAAAAAGAAATTTGGGGGCATATGGCGCACATAAATTTTAAAAACATTCCTTTACCTCAAAAACGATTTTCAAGTCATAATTTGAAAACACTGCCCACGGGGAAAAGACCTTGAAATATATATATAATCAATGATAACGGAGAAATGAGCTTGAAGTAACCAACAAAGGTGAAATTGTATTATGACATGAGAAGAAACATTAGTGCATTTCAATAACTTAGTACCACTGTGGAGTGAAGTTCTAGTTGGTATAATGTTAATGCTAAATAGGTATGCACATCACCGTTTTAAAATTTATGACAAGGACATAATGGTGTATGCTTCTTTATAAGGCAATTGAGTGTCTCTGATGTTATTTTTCCCATTTTAATGTAAGACCTTTCCCTGTGGAGCAATTTGCTTGTAAATATGCTCCCACCTGTGCATGGCAAATTTAGATTTTGAATGTTTGCGTTACATAGCCATGTTAAAAGTGACCCAAACATGCTGCAAAGGCAATCAAAAAACGCTTTCAAGTGTCTTAAGGACATTTTAAGTCATTTCCCCATGTGGAGTGTTTTCAAATTATGACTTGAAAATCGTTTTTGGGGAAAAGGAATGGTTTTAAAATTTATGACAAGGACATAATGGTGTATGCTTCTTTATAAGGCATTTCAGTGTCTCTGATGTTATTTTTCTCATATTAAATTAAAAGACCTTTCCCCGTGGAGCAAATTCCTTGTAAATATGCTCCCACCTGTGCATGGTAAATTTAGATTTTGACTGTTTGAGTTACATAGCCATGTTAAAAGTGACCCAAAAAAGTTGCAAAGGCTTTAAAAAAACACTTTCATGTGTCTTAAGGACATTTTAAGTCATTTCCCCGTGGGCAGTGTTTTCAAATTATGACTTGAAAATCGTTTTTGAGGTAAAGGAATGTTTTTAAAATTTATGTGCGCCATATGCCCCCAAATTTCTTTTTCAGGGGTGCAGCAGGGTGTTCTTGAGACACCCCTGCACCCTTGGAAAAATTCCTAATTTGCGATGAGCTAATTGCTAATCGCAAATTGCACCTTCATTCCTATGGGCCTCCTGGCCCATGGAAATGAATGGGTAATTTGCAATTAGCAATTTGCTCATCGCAAATTAGGAATGGTAAAGAATCGCTATTTATTCCTTAAAATTCGCTATTTAGGAAATGCAAAATAGTTTGATGATACATATGGCGGTTCATCTCTAACAAGATAAGAAGCTTAGGGATAGATTTATGATGACTGGCGCAATGAAGTGGACATCACTTACTTCATTGGTAGGCCTTTACATGTATTATCTCCTCTGTATTCTTCATCAAGCGTAACTTTGATCTGCAATCCTGAGTAGGCCTCACCTTAAACAAACCTCTGGATAGGCCACACCTTATCGTCATCCTGAATTAATCATTTAAAATGCTAGGGACAGATTTTTGATAGGTGTATGCCTCTTTTGCGCCACTGTGCGTCACTTTTGTGATGCAGCGGCGGTGCAAAAGATTTGCTATGAGGCGACAAAATTACAAATTGATGCATTTAGGCAGATGTGTCATGCTGTAAAAAAACCGTGCCACATGAAACCGATGCAGCAGTGATGCAAAAGATGCACCATGTTGCAAGACAGGCCTCACTTGGGGCCATATGTATCAAGCTAATTAGCATTCGCAAAGGCCGAAATTCTGCGAATTTCGGCCTTTGCGAATGCTAATTAGACAAATGGTATGTATCAAACAAGTTTGATGCAAAATAAGGAATAGCAAAATTTGCTATTCCTTATTTTGCGATTGCGCTTAAGGATTTGCAAATTTTGCGATTCCTTAAATGCAATGTATCAAACAAAAAATATGCAAAAAATGCCATTAAGGATTTGCAAATTACCACCAACTTCTAGTTGGTGGTAATTTGCGAATTCTTTTCAAAAAGCTTTTTTTCCAAAAAACAAAAGGTGCCATATGACGCCAATACATGCCCTTAGGGCATGTATGTGCGCCATATGCCCCCAAATTTCTTTTTCAGGGGTGCAGCAGGGTGTTCTTGAGACACCCCTGCACCCTTGGAAAAATTCCTAATTTGCGATCAGCTAATTGCTAATCGCAAATTGCACCTTCATTCCTATGGGCCTCCTGGCCCATGGAAATGAATGGGTAATTTGCAATTAGCAATTTGCTCATCGCAAATTAGGAATGGTAAAGAATCGCTATTTATTCCTTAAAATTCGCTATTTAGGAAATGCAAAATAGTTTGATGATACATATGGCGGTTCATCTCTAACAAGATAAGAAGCTTAGGGATAGATTTATGATGACTGGCGCATCACCAGGGATGTGCCAGTCATCCTGCGCCGCTGTTCCGCCACCCATGGTGTGCTGCATTTACAATGCGGCGCACCATGGGGCAAAAACGGCACAGATGCGTGACGCATCTGTGCCGTAAAGGTGGCGCATTGCTGGGGTTGTATCGCAAGTGCGATGCAGCTCCAGCAAGGCTCAGGGGTGCCCTATCTCCACAGTGCTGCGTCAAGACCTATGCCTGCTTCAAGCAGGTGCAGGGTTTTGACGCAGCTTTGTCCTATCTGATTGTAAATGCGGCACACCATGGGTGGCACAGCAGCGGTGCACGTTAACTGGTGCATCCCTGGGGATGTGCCAGTTAACATAAATCTGCCCCTTTATATTTAAGTATGTGCAGGGGACACAGAGTCGGTGAGGCTTATCCAAGGTTAAGAAGAGATGAGTCCTGTTCACTGATAAATTGGACACAGGCTTCACCTCCTCAGCATCGCTGGACATGGCTAAATAATAGCTGCAAAATGTTACTCTTGTTAAACAATTTTACTATTATAATCTCTGAGATTTGTCTCTTACTCTGCAACATCTCATTGTTGTTATCTTTCTTTAAAGATAAAGACAACATCAACATGAGCGACAATCAGCAATCAGTTGATTTCGACCTCATCATTGAACTCGTAATTGTAACATCAGTGGATGTTGATCCCTTGGATGATTTAAATCCTGAGGATGAAGAAGAACATGATGAGGATGCAGATTTGTCAGAATTGTATGACATAGGATGGGAAGCTGACGTGCTTGAGCCTATGGAACTATAAACATTAATTTTAAAAATTTATAATAAATAAAAAGTAAAAATGTAAACCGTTTAATTTAAAAATAAAGACACCTTCAAAAACAGGTTATGTGTAGAGTCTTCAATAAAATATTAAAATATGCTCATAAAATTAGATCAGATTCACATATAAAACAGCACAGGTAAAATGAATATAAATTCCATTTCTTTTCTGCTATTTCTGTATTCTAAATTTGCCAAGCACTAAAAAATCTTCTATGTAAAAATGTCAAGTAGTGTTTTAAGTTTTTGATTACTGTTATTGATTTACTGTTGGGTAATAGTGGTTAATAACATTTTTTATTATATTTTACCACAGATTCAACTGCAGATCATTTCAAGATTTCAGCATGCCAACCAAAGAAAGACTGAGAAAGGCTGCAAAACGTCAAAGACAGCAGGTCAATGAAAAAAAGCAGCAGTCCTCTAACAAAAAGATTTGTCAAGTCACCAAGAAAGCACCGGGTAAGAGTACAAAAACATTCATAAGAAATATCTGTAGTAAAAAAATATTACTACAGAAAATGTTTCAGTCCAGAAAAAGAGAAGCAACTCAAACGGAAAGGAAAGGCCAATGAAAAATGTTACTGCTAGAGCAAGAGATAACTCTGTGCATGATAGTAGAAGGAAACAACAGTTTAGGGACATTCATAAACGAATGTTCCGCAACAGGATAATTGGCAATTTGTTAAAAAATATTAAGAAAGGTCAACAGAAAGTGGTTTTTTATAAGAGAAAAAAAAATAGTTGAGAAAGTTATTGATCAGGCATTTGAAATTAAACGTAAGTTATTTATTTTGATAATCAATAGAATTAGGAAGCTAAACAAGGCAATTTATGATTTCAAAAGAAATAGTAGATGGAAGAGAATAGTTAATCGTAGTAATTTTTGTGAAGTTTTTTCTGGAGAATGGATGCATAGTTCAAGCTGTGAGGCATTTTTTAATGAGGAGAGTTATTTCCAGGATAATGATTTGGTGCATGCAGTTGACACCAGTGGTCGAGCTTATGAAGTGAAAGATGGTTGTCCAGTTGAAAAAGAAAAACTTGTGACAACAGAGATAGAAGAGGTGTTAGGTAATGAGGTTTTAGGAAGACGTCCTAAGAATCCTGTGTACACCTGGAAGTGTAGTAGTATTTGCAGTGTGCGACAGGATTCCATCAATTTGCTTTGTGATTTTGTACGGTCATTTAATAAGAAAAGTTTGAAGCAGAAAATGAAGTTGTTGCAAGAATTAGATCCTTGCAGAGTGAGAGAAGTGACAGGTTTGCATGGTCATTCACTGGCTTGTCTTTCCAGGAGAGTATGCCAGAGTGTTTTTCATCATTTCAGGATGCTAGCAGTGCATCATAATAAAGTGAGGAAATTAGTTAGAATGTTGTATTATGCTAAGAGTCCAGCAGTTATGCTTAAACAATTATGCGCTGCTCTTTTGCATGGTTCTGAAATAGATGTGAAGAATATGTGTGAAGAAATTGAGTTTTGTTACTTTGGAAGTAAAGAGGAGAATGTTGAAATTGACCAAGAAGAAGCGGGTAATGTGGAAGATAGTGTACAGGTTTCCAGTACAGATAATTTCCAGAGGGAAATTGCGACGTTTGAGGTGAAATCAAGTGAGAGGCCAAATTTCACTTGTGTGTGTTGTCGACGCACTTATTATAAGAATCAGACTAAGTTAGTGGATTTATATGCAAAAAGTGAAAGGGAAAATAATAGTGAATGGAAGGATTTCACAACATACTTGATGGTAGAAAATTGTTTTGATTTGGGATTGGATCAACGTGTGTGTACTTATTGTTGTAACAAATTAAATCAAAACCAGATGCCTGCTAGAGCAGTTCATAATAATCTGGAATTGGTTGAGATTCCTTCTGAATTGAAGGATTTAAATACTTATGAATCTATTTTGATTCAAAGTATCCATCCCTTTCAGGCTATTGTAAGAATGGAGCCAAAGACAGGGAAATTGCCTCCATCAGATTTACAGAGAGGATTAAAGGGAAGAGTTGTTTATTTGCCTCTAGATTTGAAGAAAAACATTAACACAATTGGAGTAGAAAAAGTGGAAGAGGAACCTCTGGTTATCTTAGTTAATGGGGTTCCGACAAAGAATAAGAAAATATGGCAAGATTTAGTGGATGTTAGGAAAGTTAAAAAGGCAACATTGTATTTGAAAAAAAATAATAAATACTATAAGAATGTATATGTTGCAGAAGAGGAAGTAAGTGAGGAAGAGGATAGCGATTTGTGTGCTGGTCAAATTGAGAAAGTAGAACCCTGTACTAGTGAAGAAATATATGAACATTATAGTGTTCATCCTTTGCATTCCAAGGAAGTCATGGGGAATGCTATTGAGTTGTTTCAAATGAAACAAGCCAAAGGGAGTCCCATTAGTGTTTGGGAGGAAAGTTTGGAAGCTCGGTGTTTCCCACAGCTTTTTCCAACAGGTCAGGGAGGAAGATATGATGAGCGACCTCATCAAATTCCTGCTTCTGAATACCGGACTTTGCGATTGTATGCAGGAGATGCTAGGTTTCGACAATGCATTCCCTATTTGTTTCATCTCCTGTTTGAAAGCGATCTGTCTGGACTGTCATATGCAGTGAACCACATCTTGAAAAGTGGTATACACATGCAAAACATCTCGGCAAGTGACTTTATGGATAAAGTCAATGTCCAAGACAGTATTTTGGATTCTCACCTGATTAATCTCATGGCGTGTCAGCGTGGTACTAATGAGTACTGGTACCGTCGTCATGGTGATTTAAAATGTATGCTGAGGAACTTAGGAACTCCCACATGGTTCCTCACTCTGAGCTGTTCCGAGTATGGCTGGGAAGACTTACTTGAATTTCTACGAGAGGCGAATGGAAACATCGAAAACATCGAATTCAAAACACCCGGAGAACTGTGCTCTTTGGATCCAGTCAATGTATGCCGGTACTTCAAACATAGATTTGAAGCTATGATGTCTTTCATCATGAATAAGAAGAATCCACCTCTTGGAGAGGTGTTGGATTTCTTCTGGAGAAAGGAGTACCAAGCAAGAGGTGCTCCTCATATACATATGCTGCTGTGGATCAAGGATGCACCTAAATTTGGAACGGATCCAGAAGACTCAGTGATGAGTTTCATACAACAGTATTCTACGTGTGCTGTTCCAAACGCAAAGGAGAAGAAAAGCCTAAGAGAAAAAGTTCTACGTTTCCAAAGCCATCGATGTGGAAAGTACTGTCGTCGTAAATTCCGAAACAAGGACAAGTTCTACAGCAAATGTCGTTTCGGCTTTCCACGACCGGTGATTTCTAAAGGAAGAGTAAACAGTTTGATGTCTTCGCTGCGACATAATGTGATGAAGAAATCACCTAAAAACACATACAATTTGAAGAGGAACGAAGAGTCCAAGTACATCAACGACTACAACCCGGTGATTTTGTCCATGTGGAATGCTAACATGGATATACAGTTTGTGGCTGATAACTGTATGGCTGTGGCTCGGTATGTGACATCTTACATCACCAAAAAAGAGAAGACAGAATTGAAGGATATGTGGGAGGACATTTCCCATGAAAAGAGCCTCAGTAAGAAGTTGTACAGTTTCAGTCTGAAGATGTTGTCGCATCGAGAAATCGGAGCTTACGAATGTTCTGACCGGTTGTCTTCAGCAAGTCTCTATGCCAAGTCCAGGAGTATCGTTTGGGCGAGTCTTGGTCTTGCTGCAACGCGTAATCGAGTTCTGAAACCTGTGCGGGAAATTGAGTATTTGGCGGAAAAGGAGCCAAACAGTACCGACATTTTGAAGACCAACATGTTGGATACATATTATCCAAATCGAAGCAGTCACCTCGAGAATGTTTGTCTGTATGAGGTTCTTCAAAATTACATATTCAAGAGGAACATCAAAGAAGATACTGAGAAAGGAGTGTATGCTGTAATAGGAAGTGAGGGATGTCTGGTCAAGCAAAGAAAATGCCACTTGGTAAACCATCGAAAATTGAGTGGCAAATCTCCTGAAAAAAAGGAGTTTTTCTATTTAGCACTTTTGCAACTTTTCAAGCCTTGGCGTGCAGAAGAGGAACTGCTTGGAGATTTCCTCTGTTACGAAGACTCTTTCAATGCTGCCAAGGAGACCATAGAATGTCCTGCTTTTCCCAAATATGTAGAAATGTTGAATGCGGAAATTGAGCAGGAAGCAACGATTGCAGCCGAGATTGCCAGAGACAGTTCTCAGGACAGTCAGAGTTCTGCTTCATTGAGTCAGGATCCACTAGGAAGACCTGTTATCGAAAATGAAGCTGCCACTGCTATGAATGAAGTGGAAAGAGCCATGGCACATGCTCAGGAGGATGCGGTTAACTTAGAAGAGTTGGAAAGACAACTCAACGTTGAGCAGAGGAAAATATATGACGAAGTTACCATGCAAATTGATCATGGATTAAGTCATGACAAGAAAGAGTGCTCATGTACGTCGTTGAAGCCTGTCCGACTGTACGTGAGTGGAGAAGCGGGAACTGGAAAAAGTTTCCTTATTAAAGCAATTTCATGTTATTTGCAGGAAAGGACAGAGTCATCGCTGTCTTGTGTTGTCACCGCTCCAACTGGACTGGCAGCACATAACATTAAAGGGATTACTTTACATCGTTTACTGATGCTGCCAGTGGAGCATGACAACAAATTACAATATCACAAGCTATCTGGAGATGCTTGTTGTGAAGTTTCAAGAATCTTGAGGAAAATGAAACTTCTTATCATTGACGAAGTAAGCATGGTTTCCAATGTCATGCTTGCCTTTGTGCATTTGAGAATGCAAGAAGTTCTCAAAACAGAGTATGATGTGTTATTTGGTGGCAAACACATCATTGTTTTTGGAGATCTTCTGCAGCTGACACCAGTGAAAGGGCAACCTGTGTTCAAAATGCTCACGCATGAAGATACCAGGAAGTGCCTAGGGAGCATTGGCAATGTCAATATATGGTTAAACTTCAATTATGCTGAACTGCATGAAAATATGCGTCAGGCGAAGGATGAAGTTTACAAGACTATTCTACAAGATGTTAGAATTGGAAAAGTGACCGAGCATGGGAAAGAAGCTTTACACGCACGATTACTGTCAAATTTATATCCAGAACAAGATGTTGTGCCTGAGAATATTTTTCAGAAAATTACTGAGAAGAAATCTGGAATATGTTTGATGCCAACTCTTGCAGAATGTGCCAAATTCAACAACAAAATGTTGCATTTAGAAAAGCAAGAGATTGTGAAACTGGAAGCTATTGACAGAGTAGAGCATATGGGATCAACAATTATTTTGTCTGAGAATTTGAAAACAAAATTGGATTCATTAGAGAAGACTATATCTAAAACTGCAGGTTTTGAAAAGACTCTGAATGTGTGCTTGAACTGCCGTATAATTTTAAGAAGGAATTTACATGTTGAAAGAGGTCTGGTAAATGGATCAATGGGTAATGTTGTTGATTTTGTAAAATACAGAAATAGAGATGGAATTGAATTTTTAAAAATTAAATTTGATGGCATTGAGGAAGTACAGCTAATTGGTCGTTGTTCTGCTAGATTTTTGCTTGTAAAAGACTTATATGTTCGCCGTAAGCAGTTTCCTGTATGCTTGGCATATGCGGTGACAATCCATAAATCGCAAGGTTTAAGTGTAGACAGTGCATTGGTGAATATTGGCAGTTCTGTGTTCAAGGAGGGTATGGCATATGTGGCATTGTCACGAGTTAGAACTTTATCGGGATTGTACTTGATTGAGTGTGATGTCACAAACATTTGTGCGGATCTAGATTGTGTTAAGGAATACAATAGGTTAAGAAGAGAGTATGCGCCACATTTGCCTCAATATCCTTTGTTTGAGAAACGTGTGGTAGGCCGGAAACGAAGAAATGTGACCAATACTGGGGAGGTTGTAGCAAAAAGACGAAAAGTCGATGAACCTGAAATTATAAGCAGAAACAAAAAGGATTCTGTTGAAGATGTTGTTGGTTTTCAATTTGAAAACAGTTCTGGTGTCAACTGCTATGCTAATGTAGTGGTTAATGTTTTGTTTTCTCTAGAAAATGTAAAAGAAGAGATTGTGGTCAATTCTGATCAAAGATTTTGCAGTTTGTTAAATTCTGTGTTAGAGAAATGTAGCACTGATAGAACAAAAATAGAAAGTGTGTCTGAAATTCGAAATCTGTTAGACAGATGTTCAGGCCAAACACAATTCTCTCAAAATATTCAGCAAGATTGTCAGGAGTTTTTAATGTATATGCTTGATGTATTGCATGCTGAAGGTGTAGATGTAGATCACCTGTTTGGGCTTTCTTATCAATGGCAGCATGACTGCGAGAACTGTAGGGTATCAAGTACTACTAGTGTAGACTCAGAAAGATTTATATATTTAACTTTGCCAGACAGTAAATCAGTCTATTTTAATAAACTAGTAAAAGCAGCTGATCACAACATGGAGTGTAGCCAATGTAAATCTGAAATGATGTCCACATTATTTATACGAACATATGGCCAGTATGTTATTTTAATGTTCCAACGATGTAGGCCTGATGGAACAAAATTGACAACTTTAATTAAAAATTTTGTGGTTTCACAGTTGTCAATATCAGGAAGGACTTTTGTAACTGCAGCAATTATATATCATGACGGTCCTTCAATAACATCAGGACATTACACAGCTTATTTAAAGTCTAGAAATGGCTGGTCATTCTGCAATGATTCTGTTTTAATTTTCAAAAAAAAATTGCCGTATGACCTTAAAAACTCTTACCTGGTGTTTTTAAAACCAAAATTTTAGGGAAAGAATCTCGGGATGTGCTCTGAGGAATTTCAAGAAGTTCTAATGGCTCCTACACGATTTGGCCTTGAGGATAAGTGTAGTACAGAGACATAACTTCTTACCATAACACTGGACGTCATGGAGAAATAATTGCTCTTTGAATGAATTCAGAAAAACTGTTTCTTTTTATAAGCAAATTGAAGCAGCCAATCAAAACATGGAGTAGAGGGAATGTAAGTCTGCAATGCTGTCTACTGTTTTATATTGCTTTGTGATTAAAAGTGATGTAGAGAATTAAATAATTGTAGTAGTCATAGAGATAGTGTAAGTCTGCTTCATAGTAAGCAGTATCAGTGTCATAGGAAATGTAGAACATGACTGAGCGAGAAGGGGAAGATCTTACTAGTCCAGGATTGTGAAAATGATCTTCAACATTTTAATTGTGAAAGTTGCGGAAATACAACATGACGGGATTGGCTTACAAGAATTCTAAGAGTTATAAATGGCTCTGACATGATTTGGCCTTGTGGAAACATGTGGTAGAGAGCAAGAAGTCATTTATTGTATGTAACATGTTTTTCAAAACGATGGAGGTTTTCTTTCAGAAAGTGGCGGTCTGAAAGTAATAACAGCACAACAGAGTGTAAGCTGTTCATAGGACATCCTTCGACGTCATGGAAAGTAAGTTAACTTTAAGGAGTTCGGAATTCTGATTTGTTATGTTGTATGGGTTTTTTAAACACAATCATTTTGATTGTGTTTTTTTCCCCGCTGTTATATGATGAATACCTTCAAGTCACTGTTTTTAGTGAAATTTGATACATTCTGAGAACAGCAAAAATAAACCATTTAACATGTATAATTAATTCTGTACTGTTTGTATTTATGATGTACATTTAGAACTGTGTAGGAGGCATGGAGAAGGAGAGGCTTCTGTAAGTGTCAAAGTTGTTGCATACAGTGCTCATATTCTACGTAGTCTTTCATATGATAGACTACATTTCCACAATGAGATACCTAAGCAAAGGAAACACAGGTGATATGATTGTGGAATGAGCAAGAAAAATTGCACGTTTTTCAATTATATTACCTGTGTTTCCTAACATTACACATCACATTGTGTAGATGAGGTTTAGGCCTGTTCCTGGAGACAGAGGAGGTCTGACATTTGTTCAAGAGTGCAGTGGACATGACTCACTTCGTTGGTAGGCCTCCACATGTATTATCTCCTCTGTATTCTTCAACAAACCTAAATTCCATCTGCAACCCTGAGTAGGACTTACCTGAAACAAATCTGTGGATAGGTTACACCTTATTGGCATCTTGAAACAATCATTTAAAATGTTAGGGTCAGATTTATGGTGGCCGTGCGCCTCTTTTGCTCCATTGTGGGTCACTTTTGTGTAAAAGATGCACCATGTTGCAAGATAGGTTTCAGTTCATCTCCAGCAAGATACCATCAGTTTAAAATGTATATAATTAGCACTGTGTAGGGGGCATGCAGAAGCTGAAGCTTTTGTAAGTGTCAAAGTTGTTGCATGCAGTGCTGCACTTCTGGGTACTGTTTAATATGCTGCACTACATCTGCACTATGAGATACCTAAGCCTAGGCAACACAGGTGATGTGATTGTGAAATGAGGAAAAGAAACTCCACATTTTTCAATTACATCACCTGTGTTTCCTAAGTTTACGAATGACATTGTGCAGATGAATTTTAGGTCTGTCCGCGGACACAGAAGAGGTCTGGCCTTTGTTCAAGAGTGAAGTGGACATGACTTACTTCATTGGTAGGCCTTCACGTGTATTATCTCCTCTGTATTCTTCAACAAGCATAAATTTGATATGCAATCCTGAGTAGGCCTCACCTTAAACAAACCTCTGGAGAGGCCACACCTTATCGTCATCCTGAATCAATCATTTCAAATGTTAGGGACAGATTTATGATAGGTGTATGCCTCTTTTGCGCCACTGTGCGTCACTTTTGTGATGCAGCGGCGGTGCAAAAGATTTGCTATGAGGCGACAAAATTACAAATTGATGCATCTAGGCAGATGTGTCATGCTGTAAAAAACCCGTGCCACATGAAACCGATGCAGCAGTGATGCAAAAGATGCACCATGTTGCAAGACAGGCCTCATTTCATCTCCAACAAGATAAGAAGCTAAGTCTTCTGTAAATGTCAAAATTGTTGTATATACTGCTCAACTTCTATGTACTCTTTGATATGCTAGACTCCATCTGCACTATGAGATACCTAACCAAAGGCAACACAGGTGATGTGATTGTGAAATGAGGAAAAGAAACTCCACATTTTTCAATTACATCACCTGTGTTTCCTAAGTTTACGAATGACATTGTGCAGATGAAGTTTAGGTCTGTCCACGGACACAGAAGAGGTCTGGCCTTTGTTCAAGAGTGAAGTGGACATGACTTACTTCATTGGTAGGCCTTCACATGTATTATGTCCTCTGTTCTCTTCAACAACTCGAAATTTCATTTGGAACCCTGAGTAGGCCTCACCTCAAACAAACGTCTGGATAGGACACACCTTATTGCCATCCTGAAACAATCATTTAAAATGTTAGGAACAGTTTTATGATGATTGTGCACCTCTTTTGCGCTGCCATTGCGTCACTTTTGTGAGACAACAGCAGTGCAAAAGATGCACCATGTTCCAAGATAGGCCTCACTTCATCTGCATCAAGATACTGTTAGTTTAAAATGTATATCTTTAGGACTGTGTAGGGGGCCTGGAGAAGCAGAAGCTTCTGTAAGTGTCAAAGTTGTTGAAAAACTGTTTCTCCTTCAATCTTTTCCCTTGTCTTTTCTAATTTTTAAATACATGTTTTAATATTTTTCAAATGTTTGTTATCTCTTTCACAGATTGAAAGTATAAAAACAAAAAGTGAGTAAGTTAACGACAATTATAAGGTAAATGTTTTGTACTCTTTTCGTTACATTTCTATCAGATTCACCTACTAGTAGTTCGACAGCTTCATTTCTTTAACCCTCAGTTTCCTGCCTTTGCTACTTCCCTCATTCGTTTCTCTATTACCTACTTACTCTACTCCTTCCACTCCTTTTCTCAGTCCCTCTCTTCTCATAGTTCCTCACTCTTGTTCACTCACTCCGTCTCTATTACTCTTAGTGTCTTTGACTGATCACTCTTTCACTACTTGTTCTTTATGCTTCTTCTGTGTAGTTGAAGCACACTAAGGGGCATATTATGAACACAGCCAATAAAATTATTGCTGTTTTTATTGGCAGAAAACTGTTGCAAAAGTGGTTTTAGCGGCAGTTTTCCGCCGCAAAAGTGGCTTTAGCGACACATTTCTGCCGATAAAAGCTGCAAAACTTTTATTGCCTATGTTGATGATATGGCTCTATGTTATTTACATTTCTTTGCTGTTTCAATTAATCTTTTTCTGTTATTTTTTCTTTTCTGTTTTCTGTTTTTTCTCTCTGTTATTCCACATGTTTTAATCTGATTTTGAACATTCACTCACATTCTCCAAGAAACTCTTCTTTGTTATTGTTCTACTCTCTTTTTTTTCTTTCACTTCCTTATCTATTTTGTTTTTCACAATTATACCCTCTTCCATCTTTTCTTCGGTAAATAGATCCATTAAACAGTATCTCTGATTTACTCCCTATAGCTGTCTTTCTTTTAACATTACTCTCTGTTTACTTCCCTTATACTTACTCTTCTTTTCGGGAAGCGAACGGGGAAGCGAACTAAAAGAAATAGAGCTTGCCAGAGTGCTAAACATTCTAGCAAATTTTTTTTGAAAGGGGAGGTAGTTCTGAAAAGAACTTTTTTTTTAATGTTTTTGTTGTTTTATATTTTTTTTTATTTTTTGAAATTTTTTTTTTTTTTTGTATTTTTGATGGAGGGGAAACAACAAAAAACAGGCATTGAAAAGGGCTCAACAGGAGCAACAAAAAAAAATTACTGTCTGGGGCGGTTAGGGCAATTGTGATTTACATAAGCTAAGTTGATTAACGTAATGCTCATGTTACCACATGACAGCAATGCACCGCAATACATACAAGTAAATTTCATATGAGCAAAGTTCTCCTGTATGTTTGGCACGGTTTCCCGTGCCTCTGCTCCTGTCAACGATATCAGTGATGTTGACCTGGCCACAGGAGTTGTTGTTGGGTTATCTTGCATGTCACGTATCTCCGCCTGGCTGTAGTTCAATGGATGCCACCTGGTCATGTGACGATGCATTGTATAGTTTCCGTAGCTATACTTTTTGTCAGTGCCTCTAGATAATCGGTCTTTACAAATGAGGCAGGTGACATACCTAGCATTTACTTTCTTCTGCCCTCGAGGGATTTTAAAAAACTGCCAAATGAAACTGGCTTTCCGATGGGAAACCCGGGGCACCTCTTGTAAGAACTGTGGTCCTTCTGTCTCCTCTTCCTCTAGTTCATCCTCTTCCTCCTCTGTGTTGCTGATGAACTGGGGAGGTGGTCCTCTCTTCCCATGAGGAGGTGGAGGTGGTGGTGGGGGTGCACCAGCTGAAGCAACTAATGAAGCCATTGCTGAACTATCCAAAAAGGTCTTCCTCTCACAAAGATGAAAGTCAGAGTGAGGAAAGAAGGAGGGGTTTTCATCATTTGGGAAAAACAATAGTTCTAAACCAATGAAAAGTGTTATTTTTAGGTCACCTGACCTAGCCTTACATCATTATGAAACCAAAAGTGAAATGAACCAATGAAAAGTTTTATTAACAAGTCACATGACCTCTTACGCTTAAGTTACGCGCTGCGGAACGCGCCCCGGATCGCTTCCGGGTCGCTGCGCTTCGCGCCTCGGTTCGCGCTCCGGAGCGCTTCCGGGTGCGCTAACGCGGCGCGTCATAAGACGCATTACGCGGCAACGCGATACGTCGCGCTTTCGCGACGCGCCGCGGATCGCTTCCGGGGAGCTGCGCTTCGCGTCTCAGTTCGCGTACCGGAGCACTTCCGGGTGCGCTAACGCGGCGCGTCATAAGACGCATTACGCGACAACGTGATACGTCGCGCTTCCGCGACGCGTCACGATGTTGATTTCTAACGCGGCAGTTGCGCTAACGGAACGTTTACCGGTTCGTGGACTGGGTCGCGGCATCAAGATGAGCTAAAGGGAAGCTTCCCGGTTCGCGAACCGGGAGCGAACAAAAAAAAAGTATTAAAAAAAAAATTATTAATAAACATATAAAATATATTTTTGGATTTAAAGAAGAATACATTTTACAGCTACAGATATTAGCTTTTAAAAAACCAATGAAATTCACTGAAAAAAACATAGGTTATAGACCATATATAGTTAGGAATTAGCATTTACAAAACCTTGAAAATTCACTGAAAAAACCATAGGTTATAGACCATATATAGTTAGGAATTAGCATTTAAAAAACCTTATTTTACTCACACAAAACCATTGAAATTCCATATATAGTTAGTTGTACTAACTATATATCGCGCACCCGCAATCCACTGCTGATGATGTCACATATTACATCATTCATGACATGGTCAGTGACATCACTGATGACATCACTGATGACATCTCAAATGACATCACTGATGACATCACTGATGACATCTCAAATGACATCACTGACAACATCACTGATGACATCTCATTTGACATTACTGATCACATCACTGATGACATCATTCATGTGATAATACGATGAACCTCTTCAGACTCTAATATAACCTTAGATACACTCAGTGTAAACAGACACTCATAGACTGTCACTCATCCATGGAGTTACTCAGACACTTAGTCAGTCATGCAAAGAATCAATCACACCTCCATTTCCTCAACTATACAGTTATACACACCTTACTTATTCAAACATATACTAAAACATATTTACTCACTTATACAATCCTGGATACAAGTTCACAATGATCCATACAGCCACTCACACATTCACTGGCTCTTATGCACAGTTATTTATATATGTCAACTCTCACATGTACTGTATTTTATGTATGTACTTACTTTAACATGTAGCACTGAGATATCCATTCACTCACCAATACACTCATGCACACAGTCAACTGCCCATACAGCTGTTTCCACATGCACTTTTGAACCCATACATCTAGTCAATCAACTGCTCACACATCTATGCAGAGAGTCATACACCTCCCAGCCACCCACACACACACTCAGTCTCCCATACAAATGCTTGGGCAACCAATCAATAACCCATACAGTTAATCATATAGCTACTGATCAACACATGCAGCAGTTTACAGAACAACAGACATAATGATGCACAAATTAAGACAGTTTAGTCACTAACCCATGCACTCAGTGAGACACATTTAATCAGTCACTCATACAGTCAGTCATGCCCCTACTAAATCCTTCATCAAGACACTTATACATCCACTCATTCTTCAATATGTAAGACATATTTTAACTTTACAGAATTATACAGTCACTGGATGTAGTCATCAGTGATGTCATCAGTGATGTCATTTGAGATGTCATCAGTGATGTCATCAGTGATATCATTTGAGATGTCATCAGTGATGTCATCAGTGATGTCACTGACCATGTCATGAATGATGTAATATGTGACATCATCAGCAGTGGATTGCGGGTGCGCGATATATAGTTAGTACAACTAACTATATATGGAATTTCAATGGTTTTGTGTGAGTAAAATAAGGTTTTTTAAATGCTAATTCCTAACTATATATGGGCTATAACCTATGGTTTTTTCAGTGAATTTTCAAGGTTTTGTAAATGCTAATTCCTAACTATATATGGTCTATAACCTATGGTTTTTTCAGTGAATATATATATGGTCTGTTTTTTGCCAGTAGAGACAGTGAAATAGTATGAGCAGAGACACACATATTGCATGCAGAGACAGACATGGTAGATTACATGTAACATCCTGGTCATGTGCCTAAGATCACACTGTGAGTCAAGCTTGATTTTAAATGGATCTGGGTTAATAATGTGCTTAGATGATGTGTTTAAAAATATTGGAACACATGTATTCTTGAAGTCAGTTAGGCTTTAGGATATGTACTAGTAGGGAATCTAAGGCAGCATGTCTGTTAGGCCTCTTACTTCACAAATAGGCTCTAAGCTGTGCAATAAAGATCCAGGGTGTGCTGTTGAAATGACAAAGGAATGTTATGTCTTGCTTATATATATGTGGTCTGTTTTTTGCCAGTAGAGACAGTGAAATAGTATGAGCAGAGACACACATATTGCATGCAGAGACAGACATGGTAGATTACATGAAACACCCTGGTCATGTGCGTAAGATCACACTGTGAGTCAAGCTTGATTTTAAATTAATCTGGGTGAATAATTTGCTTAGTTGATGTGTTTAAAAATATGGGCATACATGTATTCTTGAAGTCAGTTAGGCTTTAGGATATGTACTAGTAGGGAATCTTAGGCAGCATGTCTGTTAGGCCTCTTAGTTCACAACTAGGCTCTAAGCTGTGCAATAAAGATCCAGGGTGTGCTGTTGAAATGAAAAAGGAATGTTATGTCTTGCTTATATATATGTGGTCTGTTTTTTGCAAGTAGAGTCAGTGAAATAGTATGAGCAGAGACACACATATTGCATGCAGAGACAGACATGGTAGATTACATGAAACATCCTGGTCATGTGCGTAAGATCACACTGTGAGTCAAGCTTGATTTTAAATGAATCTGGGTGAATAATTTGCTTAGTTGATGTGTTTAAAAATATGGGAATACATATATTCTTGAAGTCAGTTAGGCTTTAGGATATGTTCTAGTAGGGAATCTTAGGCAGCATGTCTGTTAGGCCTCTTACTTCACAAATAGGCTCTAAGCTGTGAAATAAAGATCCAGGGTGTGCTGTTGAAATGACAAAGGAATGTTATGTCTTGCTTATATATATGTGGTCTGTTTTTTGCCAGTAGAGACAGTGAAATAATATGAGCAGAGACACACATATTGCATGCAGAGACAGACATGGTAGATTACATGAAACATCCTGGTCATGTGCCTAAGATCACACTGTGAGTCAAGCTTGATTTTAAATGAATCTGGGTGAATAATTTGCTTAGTTGATGTGTTTAAAAATATGGGAATACATGTATTCTTGACGTCAGTTAGGCTTTAGGATATGCACTAGTAGGGAATCTTAGGCAGCATGTCTGTTAGGCCTCTTACTTCAAAAATAGGCTCTAAGCTGTGCAATAAAGATCCAGGGTGTGCCGTTGAAATGAAAAAGGAATGGTATGTCTTGCTTATATATATGTGGTCTGTTTTTTGCCAGTAGAGACAGTGAGATAGTATGAGCACAAAGACACATAGTGGAGGCAGAGACAGACATGGTAGATTTCATGTAACATCCTGGTCATGTGCCTAAGATCACACTGTGAGTCAAGCTTGATTTTAAATGAATCTGGGTGAATAATTTGCTTAGTTGATGTGTTTAAAAATATGGGAATACATGTTATCTTGAAGTCAGTTAAGCTTTAGGATATGTACTAGTAGATGAGAGTTAGAGAGATGGGGCAGGCACTCAGTGAGATGCAAACTGTGAGCAGACACAGGTGAAATTATTGAAAAATGTGAAAATGTAATTCCTTATTTCATACAGACACTCAGTGCGATCTTTGTAAAAAAAAAGCCATACATTTTACGAAATGACACACAGAAAGGGAGAGATGGGCACGCACAGAGTGAGATGACACACAGGCACAGAGTGAGGTGAGACACATGCACAAAGTACCCTTTAACCTTAGAGATGCAATCTGTGAGCAGACACAGGTGACGTTATTGACAAATGTGAAAAAATAATTCTTATTTCACACAGACACTCACTGTGATCCTTGTCAAAAATGTTAAAGCCATACTTTTTACCTTAAAATATTTACCAGAATGAGATGAGACACATGCAAACAGACAAATGACACACACAAAGGGAGAGAGATGGGGCAGGCACAGAGTGAGATGACACACAGGCACAGAGTGAGGTGAGACACAGGCACAGAGTACCCTTTAAGCTTAGAGATGCAAACTGTGAGCAGACACAGGTGACATTATTGACAAATGTGAAAATATAATTCCTTATTTCATACAGACACTCAGTGTGATCCTTGTCAAAAATGTTAAAGCCATACTTTTTACCATAAACATTTACCAGAGTGAGATGAGACACACGTAAACAGACAAATGACACACACAAAGAGAGAGAGATGGGGCAGGCACAGAGTGAGATGACACACAGGCACAGAGTGAGATGATACACAGGCACAGAGTTAGATGAGACACAGGCTCAGAGTGAGCTGAGACACAGGCACAGAGTGAGATAAGGCACAGGCATAGAGTGGGATGAGACATGCAAAGAGAGAAATGACACATACAAAGAGAGAGATGGGGCAGGTACAGACTGAGATGAGACACAGGCACAGAGTGAGATGAGACACAGGCACAGAGTGAGATGAGACACAGGCACAGAGTGAGATGAGACAGAGGCACAACATGACATGAGACACAGGCACAGATTGAGATGGTGCAGACAGAGAGTGAGATTACTAATGAAACTGTACTGCACTGTTGCTGTGACACAGTTGCTGTGGTATAAACTTACTTATGTTGTAAACTAGTGTTTATATCGTTTACTTATTTTAATTGCTATGTAGTATGTTTGTAGTGGTCTATAATATGTTATTTTTTCTTTACCACAGATTGTAATCATCTATAGAAAGATAAAAGAATATGACGACGAAGGAAAGACGACAAAAAATATATAAACATGATTCATGGTCCAAGAAAACACAAATAGAAGATTTATACAAAACACAATCTTCAGTGAAAAAAAAGAATGCTCCTGGTAAGCAAACAAAGGAGTTTTTAAGGAAATTAATGAAATGTAAAAAAAAAAAGATGTTCTTTCAAAGAAAAAAAACATCTCTGAATACAAAGAAAAAACTGTGCCCCACAAAAAATGTTAGACCTGTAGAAGGAGATGATATTCTCTATAGCAATAGACGAAGAAATCAATTTATTGACATTCGTAGACGAATGTTTTATAACAGAATTGTTTTAAATTTTGAAAAATGTAAAGATGTATCAAAAGAAGAGTGCTTTTTAAAAGAAAAAAAAGCATAGTGAAGATTGTGGATCAGGCATTTAAAGTGAAAAATAAATTATATGAGTTAGTAATCAATAAAATTTGTACACTAGATAAGGTAATCAATGTTTTCAAATCAAAATGTAAGTGGAAAAGAGTAATTAATCGGACTAATTTTTATGATTTTTTTTGGGAGAATGGAAGCATAGTTCAAGTTGTGAGCCATTTTTTAATGAAGAAAGTTACTTTTAGGATAATGATTTGGTGCATGCAGTTGACACCAGTGGTCGAGCATATGAGGTGAAGGACGGTTGTCCGGTTGAAAAAGAAAAAATTGTGCCTAGAAATGCAGAAGAGGTGTTAGCTGATGAAGTTTTAGGGAGATGTCCTAAGGCTCCAGTGTATACTTGGAATTGTAGTAGGATTTGTAGTGTGCGACAGGACTCAATTGATTTGTTTCTCAATTTCTTACGGACATATACTAAGAAAAGTCTAAAACAAAAGATGAAGATTTTGTAAGAGTTAGATCCTTGTAGAGTGAGAGAAAAAACAGGTTTGCATGGGCATTCACTGGCTTGTCTTTCAAGAAAAGTATGTCAGAGTGTTTTTCACCATTTTAGGATGTTAGCAGTGCATCATAATAAAGTGAGGAAATTAGTGAGAAGGTTGTATTATGCAAAAAGTCCAGCACTTAAGCTAAAACAGTTAAACAGTGCTCTTTTGCATGGAACTGAATTAGATGTGAAGAACATTTGAGAAGAAATTGAGTTTTGTTACTTTGGTGAAAAAGAGTACAGTGCAGAAACTGATACAGTAATAGAAGGTAATGTGGAAGAGAATGTACAGATTTCAAGTACAGAAAAATTTGAACATGAAATTACAAAGTTTAAGGTCAATTCAAGTGAAAGGCCTAATTTTTCTTCTGTGTGTTGTCGACGAACTCATTATATGAATCAGACTAGATTAGTTGATTTATATGTAAAAAGGGAAATGGAAAATAATGATGAGTGGGAGGATTTTGCAAGTTATTTGTTGGTAGAAAATTGTTTTGATTTGGGTTCTGATCAACATATTTGTAAATATTGTTATAATAAATTAAATGAAAACTAAATGCCTGCTAGAGCTGTTCATAATAATCTGGAGTTGGTAGACATTCCTTCTGAATTGATGGATTTAAATACCTATGAGTCTATTCTGATTCAATGTGTGCATCCTTTTCAGGCTATTGTTCGCATGGAGGCTAAGACAGGGAAAATGCCTCCTTCAGATTTACAGAGAGGATTAAAGGGAAGAGTTGTTTATTTGCCTCTAGATTTTAAGAAAAATATTGATACAATTGGTGTAGAAAAAGTAGAAGAGGAACCCCTGGTTATTCTAGTTAATGGTGTTCCAACAAAGAGTAAAAAAAACTGGCAAGAATTAGTGGATGTTAGGAAAGTCAAAAAGGCAACATTGTATTTGGTAAAAAATAATCACTACTACAAAAATGTATATGTTGGAGAAGAGGAAACAACTGTGGAAGAGGACAGTGATTTCTCAGCTGGGCAAATTGAAAAAGTTGTTGTCTCTAGAAGTGAACAAATGTATGAACATTATAGTGTTCATCCATTGCATTCCAAAGAAGTAATGGGGAATGCTATTGACTTGTTTCAAATGAAAGAAGCAAAAGGAAGTTCCATTAGTGCATGGGAAGAAAGTTTGGAAGCTCAGTGTTTTCCACAGTTATTTCCAACAGGTCAAGGTGGACGATATGACGACCGACCTGTTCAAATTCCTGCATCTGAATGCCAGACTTTAAGATTATATGCAAAAGATCCAAGGTTTCGTCAATGCATTCCATATTTGTTTCATCTACTGTTTGAGAGTGACTTGTCTGGACTTTCTTATGCAGTGAACCTTATACTGAAAAGTGGAGTACATCTGCAAAATGTTTCGGCAAGGGACTTTATGGATAAAGTGAAACTGCAAGACAGTGTTTTGGAATCTCAGCTAATTAATCTCATGGCATGTCAGCGTGGTACTAACGATTATTGGTACCATCGTCATGGGGAATTGAAATGTATTCTAAGAAACTTAGGAACTCCTACATGGTTCCTCACTCTTAGCTGTGCTGTGTATGCTTGGGAAGACTTACTTCAATTTCTACGAGAGGCAAATAAAAACATTGAAAATATTGAATACAAGACACCTGGAGAACTGTGCTCTTTGGATCCAGTTAATGTATGCAGGTATTTCAATCATAGGTTTGAAGCTATGATGTCTTTTATCACAAATTAAAAAAATCCTCCGCTTGGAGAGGTTTGGGATTTCTTTTGGAGAAAGGAGTATCAAGCAAGAGGTGCTCCTCACATATATATGCTGCTATGGATCAAAGATGCACCTAAATTTCGAACAGATTCGGATGGAAATGTGATGAGTTTCATTGAACAGTATTCTACATGTGCTGTTCCGAAAAGTACAGAGGAAAACAATTTAAGACATCAAGTTTTATGCTTTCAAACCCATCGTTGTGGAAAATACTGTCGTCGAAAATACAATTCCAAGGAAAGTTCTACACAAAATGTCGTTTTGCATTTCCACGTCCAGTAACATCGAAAGGAAGAGTGAATAATTTGATGTCTTCTCTGCAACATACTGTGACAATAAAATCACTGAAAAATACATACAACCTAAGAAGAAATGAAGAGTCGAAATACATAAATGACTACAACCCAGTCATTTTGTCCATGTGGAATGCTAACATGGATATTCAATATGTTGCTGACAACTCTATTGCTGTGGCTCGATATGTGACGTCTTACATCACAAAATCAGAAAAGACGGAACTGAAGGAAATGTGGGAGGAAATTTCACATGAAAAGAGTCTAAGTAAGAAATGATACAGTTACAGTCTGAAGATGTTGTCGCATCAAGAAATTGGAGCATATGAATGTTCTGATCGGTTATCATCAGCAAGTCTATATGCCAAATCTAGAACTATCATTTGGGTGAGTCTAGGTCTTGCTGCAACACGAAACCGAGTTTTGAAATCTGTACAAGAAATAGAGTATTTGGCGGAGAAAGAACAGTACAGATATTTTGAAGACAAACATGTTGGATACATACTATCCAAATAGAAGTAGTCATCTTGAGAACGTTTGTCTCTATGAAGTTCTGCAAACCTATACTTTTAAGAGGAACATCACAGAAGATATCAATAAAGGTGTATATGCTGTAATTGGATGTGAAGGATGTCTGGTGAAACAAAGAAAAGGCCATTTGATTAATCATCTAAAATTGAGTTGTGAATCTCCTGACAAAAGGGAATTTTACCATTTAGCTCTTTTGCAACTCTTTAAGCCATGGCGTTCAGAAAAAACCTTGAAAATTGTCAGTGATGTCATTTGAGATGTCATCAGTGATGTCATCAGTGATATCATTTGAGATGTCATCAGTGATGTCATCAGTGATGTCACTGACCATGTCATGAATGATGTAATATGTGACATCATCAGCAGTGGATTGCGGGTGCGCGATATATAGTTAGTACAACTAACTATATATGGAATTTCAATGGTTTTGTGTGAGTAAAATAAGGTTTTTTAAATGCTAATTCCTAACTATATATGGGCTATAACCTATGGTTTTTTCAGTGAATTTTCAAGGTTTTGTAAATGCTAATTCCTAACTATATATGGTCTATAACCTATGGTTTTTTCAGTGAATATATATATGGTCTGTTTTTTGCCAGTAGAGACAGTGAAATAGTATGAGCAGAGACACACATATTGCATGCAGAGACAGACATGGTAGATTACATGTAACATCCTGGTCATGTGCCTAAGATCACACTGTGAGTCAAGCTTGATTTTAAATGGATCTGGGTTAATAATGTGCTTAGATGATGTGTTTAAAAATATTGGAACACATGTATTCTTGAAGTCAGTTAGGCTTTAGGATATGTACTAGTAGGGAATCTAAGGCAGCATGTCTGTTAGGCCTCTTACTTCACAAATAGGCTCTAAGCTGTGCAATAAAGATCCAGGGTGTGCTGTTGAAATGACAAAGGCATGTTATGTCTTGCTTATATATATGTGGTCTGTTTTTTGCCAGTAGAGACAGTGAAATAGTATGAGCAGAGACACACATATTGCATGCAGAGACAGACATGGTAGATTACATGAAACACCCTGGTCATGTGCGTAAGATCACACTGTGAGTCAAGCTTGATTTTAAATTAATCTGGGTGAATAATTTGCTTAGTTGATGTGTTTAAAAATATGGGCATACATGTATTCTTGAAGTCAGTTAGGCTTTAGGATATGTACTAGTAGGGAATCTTAGGCAGCATGTCTGTTAGGCCTCTTAGTTCACAACTAGGCTCTAAGCTGTGCAATAAAGATCCAGGGTGTGCTGTTGAAATGAAAAAGGAATGTTATGTCTTGCTTATATATATGTGGTCTGTTTTTTGCAAGTAGAGTCAGTGAAATAGTATGAGCAGAGACACACATATTGCATGCAGAGACAGACATGGTAGATTACATGAAACATCCTGGTCATGTGCGTAAGATCACACTGTGAGTCAAGCTTGATTTTAAATGAATCTGGGTGAATAATTTGCTTAGTTGATGTGTTTAAAAATATGGGAATACATATATTCTTGAAGTCAGTTAGGCTTTAGGATATGTTCTAGTAGGGAATCTTAGGCAGCATGTCTGTTAGGCCTCTTACTTCACAAATAGGCTCTAAGCTGTGAAATAAAGATCCAGGGTGTGCTGTTGAAATGACAAAGGAATGTTATGTCTTGCTTATATATATGTGGTCTGTTTTTTGCCAGTAGAGACAGTGAAATAGTATGAGCAGAGACACACATATTGCATGCAGAGACAGACATGGTAGATTACATGAAACATCCTGGTCATGTGCCTAAGATCACACTGTGAGTCAAGCTTGATTTTAAATGAATCTGGGTGAATAATTTGCTTAGTTGATGTGTTTAAAAATATGGGAATACATGTATTCTTGACGTCAGTTAGGCTTTAGGATATGCACTAGTAGGGAATCTTAGGCAGCATGTCTGTTAGGCCTCTTACTTCAAAAATAGGCTCTAAGCTGTGCAATAAAGATCCAGGGTGTGCCGTTGAAATGAAAAAGGAATGGTATGTCTTGCTTATATATATGTGGTCTGTTTTTTGCCAGTAGAGACAGTGAGATAGTATGAGCACAAAGACACATAGTGGAGGCAGAGACAGACATGGTAGATTTCATGTAACATCCTGGTCATGTGCCTAAGATCACACTGTGAGTCAAGCTTGATTTTAAATGAATCTGGGTGAATAATTTGCTTAGTTGATGTGTTTAAAAATATGGGAATACATGTTATCTTGAAGTCAGTTAAGCTTTAGGATATGTACTAGTAGATGAGAGTTAGAGAGATGGGGCAGGCACTCAGTGAGATGCAAACTGTGAGCAGACACAGGTGAAATTATTGAAAAATGTGAAAATGTAATTCCTTATTTCATACAGACACTCAGTGCGATCTTTGTAAAAAAAAAGCCATACATTTTACGAAATGACACACAGAAAGGGAGAGATGGGCACGCACAGAGTGAGATGACACACAGGCACAGAGTGAGGTGAGACACATGCACAAAGTACCCTTTAACCTTAGAGATGCAATCTGTGAGCAGACACAGGTGACGTTATTGACAAATGTGAAAAAATAATTCTTATTTCACACAGACACTCACTGTGATCCTTGTCAAAAATGTTAAAGCCATACTTTTTACCTTAAAATATTTACCAGAATGAGATGAGACACATGCAAACAGACAAATGACACACACAAAGGGAGAGAGATGGGGCAGGCACAGAGTGAGATGACACACAGGCACAGAGTGAGGTGAGACACAGGCACAGAGTACCCTTTAAGCTTAGAGATGCAAACTGTGAGCAGACACAGGTGACATTATTGACAAATGTGAAAATATAATTCCTTATTTCATACAGACACTCAGTGTGATCCTTGTCAAAAATGTTAAAGCCATACTTTTTACCATAAACATTTACCAGAGTGAGATGAGACACACGTAAACAGACAAATGACACACACAAAGAGAGAGAGATGGGGCAGGCACAGAGTGAGATGACACACAGGCACAGAGTGAGATGATACACAGGCACAGAGTTAGATGAGACACAGGCTCAGAGTGAGCTGAGACACAGGCACAGAGTGAGATAAGGCACAGGCATAGAGTGGGATGAGACATGCAAAGAGAGAAATGACACATACAAAGAGAGAGATGGGGCAGGTACAGACTGAGATGAGACACAGGCACAGAGTGAGATGAGACACAGGCACAGAGTGAGATGAGACACAGGCACAGAGTGAGATGAGACAGAGGCACAACATGACATGAGACACAGGCACAGAGTGAGATGGTGCAGACAGAGAGTGAGATTACTAATGAAACTGTACTGCACTGTTGCTGTGACACAGTTGCTGTGGTATAAACTTACTTATGTTGTAAACTAGTGTTTATATCGTTTACTTATTTTAATTGCTATGTAGTATGTTTGTAGTGGTCTATAATATGTTATTTTTTCTTTACCACAGATTGTAATCATCTATAGAAAGATAAAAGAATATGACGACGAAGGAAAGACGACAAAAAATATATAAACATGATTCATGGTCCAAGAAAACACAAATAGAAGATTTATACAAAACACAATCTTCAGTGAAAAAAAAGAATGCTCCTGGTAAGCAAACAAAGGAGTTTTTAAGGAAATTAATGAAATGTAAAAAAAAAAAGATGTTCTTTCAAAGAAAAAAAACATCTCTGAATACAAAGAAAAAACTGTGCCCCACAAAAAATGTTAGACCTGTAGAAGGAGATGATATTCTCTATAGCAATAGACGAAGAAATCAATTTATTGACATTCGTAGACGAATGTTTTATAACAGAATTGTTTTAAATTTTGAAAAATGTAAAGATGTATCAAAAGAAGAGTGCTTTTTAAAAGAAAAAAAAGCATAGTGAAGATTGTGGATCAGGCATTTAAAGTGAAAAATAAATTATATGAGTTAGTAATCAATAAAATTTGTACACTAGATAAGGTAATCAATGTTTTCAAATCAAAATGTAAGTGGAAAAGAGTAATTAATCGGACTAATTTTTATGATTTTTTTTGGGAGAATGGAAGCATAGTTCAAGTTGTGAGCCATTTTTTAATGAAGAAAGTTACTTTTAGGATAATGATTTGGTGCATGCAGTTGACACCAGTGGTCGAGCATATGAGGTGAAGGACGGTTGTCCGGTTGAAAAAGAAAAAATTGTGCCTAGAAATGCAGAAGAGGTGTTAGCTGATGAAGTTTTAGGGAGATGTCCTAAGGCTCCAGTGTATACTTGGAATTGTAGTAGGATTTGTAGTGTGCGACAGGACTCAATTGATTTGTTTCTCAATTTCTTACGGACATATACTAAGAAAAGTCTAAAACAAAAGATGAAGATTTTGTAAGAGTTAGATCCTTGTAGAGTGAGAGAAAAAACAGGTTTGCATGGGCATTCACTGGCTTGTCTTTCAAGAAAAGTATGTCAGAGTGTTTTTCACCATTTTAGGATGTTAGCAGTGCATCATAATAAAGTGAGGAAATTAGTGAGAAGGTTGTATTATGCAAAAAGTCCAGCACTTAAGCTAAAACAGTTAAACAGTGCTCTTTTGCATGGAACTGAATTAGATGTGAAGAACATTTGAGAAGAAATTGAGTTTTGTTACTTTGGTGAAAAAGAGTACAGTGCAGAAACTGATACAGTAATAGAAGGTAATGTGGAAGAAAATGTACAGATTTCAAGTACAGAAAAATTTGAACATGAAATTACAAAGTTTAAGGTCAATTCAAGTGAAAGGCCTAATTTTTCTTCTGTGTGTTGTCGACGAACTCATTATAAGAATCAGACTAGATTAGTTGATTTATATGTAAAAAGGGAAATGGAAAATAATGATGAGTGGGAGGATTTTGCAAGTTATTTGTTGGTAGAAAATTGTTTTGATTTGGGTTCTGATCAACATATTTGTAAATATTGTTATAATAAATTAAATGAAAACTAAATGCCTGCTAGAGCTGTTCATAATAATCTGGAGTTGGTAGACATTCCTTCTGAATTGATGGATTTAAATACCTATGAGTCTATTCTGATTCAATGTGTGCATCCTTTTCAGGCTATTGTTCGCATGGAGGCTAAGACAGGGAAAATGCCTCCTTCAGATTTACAGAGAGGATTAAAGGGAAGAGTTGTTTATTTGCCTCTAGATTTTAAGAAAAATATTGATACAATTGGTGTAGAAAAAGTAGAAGAGGAACCCCTGGTTATTCTAGTTAATGGTGTTCCAACAAAGAGTAAAAAAAACTGGCAAGAATTAGTGGATGTTAGGAAAGTCAAAAAGGCAACATTGTATTTGGTAAAAAATAATCACTACTACAAAAATGTATATGTTGGAGAAGAGGAAACAACTGTGGAAGAGGACAGTGATTTCTCAGCTGGGCAAATTGAAAAAGTTGTTGTCTCTAGAAGTGAACAAATGTATGAACATTATAGTGTTCATCCATTGCATTCCAAAGAAGTAATGGGGAATGCTATTGACTTGTTTCAAATGAAAGAAGCAAAAGGAAGTTCCATTAGTGCATGGGAAGAAAGTTTGGAAGCTCTGTGTTTTCCACAGTTATTTCCAACAGGTCAAGGTGGACGATATGACGACCGACCTGTTCAAATTCCTGCATCTGAATGCCAGACTTTAAGATTATATGCAAAAGATCCAAGGTTTCGTCAATGCATTCCATATTTGTTTCATCTACTGTTTGAGAGTGACTTGTCTGGACTTTCTTATGCAGTGAACCTTATACTGAAAAGTGGAGTACATCTGCAAAATGTTTCGGCAAGGGACTTTATGGATAAAGTGAAACTGCAAGACAGTGTTTTGGAATCTCAGCTAATTAATCTCATGGCATGTCAGCGTGGTACTAACGAGTATTGGTACCATCGTCATGGGGAATTGAAATGTATTCTAAGAAACTTAGGAACTCCTACATGGTTCCTCACTCTTAGCTGTGCTGTGTATGCTTGGGAAGACTTACTTCAATTTCTACGAGAGGCAAATAAAAACATTGAAAATATTGAATACAAGACACCTGGAGAACTGTGCTCTTTGGATCCAGTTAATGTATGCAGGTATTTCAATCATAGGTTTGAAGCTATGATGTCTTTTATCACAAATTAAAAAAATCCTCCGCTTGGAGAGGTTTGGGATTTCTTTTGGAGAAAGGAGTATCAAGCAAGAGGTGCTCCTCACATATATATGCTGCTATGGATCAAAGATGCACCTAAATTTGGAACAGATTCGGATGGAAATGTGATGAGTTTCATTGAACAGTATTCTACATGTGCTGTTCCGAAAAGTACAGAGGAAAACAATTTAAGACATCAAGTTTTATGCTTTCAAACCCATCGTTGTGGAAAATACTGTCGTCGAAAATACAATTCCAAGGAAAGTTCTACACAAAATGTCGTTTTGCATTTCCACGTCCAGTAACATCGAAAGGAAGAGTGAATAATTTGATGTCTTCTCTGCAACATACTGTGACAATAAAATCACTGAAAAATACATACAACCTAAGAAGAAATGAAGAGTCGAAATACATAAATGACTACAACCCAGTCATTTTGTCCATGTGGAATGCTAACATGGATATTCAATATGTTGCTGACAACTCTATTGCTGTGGCTCGATATGTGACGTCTTACATCACAAAATCAGAAAAGACGGAACTGAAGGAAATGTGGGAGGAAATTTCACATGAAAAGAGTCTAAGTAAGAAATGATACAGTTACAGTCTGAAGATGTTGTCGCATCAAGAAATTGGAGCATATGAATGTTCTGATCGGTTATCATCAGCAAGTCTATATGCCAAATCTAGAACTATCATTTGGGTGAGTCTAGGTCTTGCTGCAACACGAAACCGAGTTTTGAAATCTGTACAAGAAATAGAGTATTTGGCGGAGAAAGAACAGTACAGATATTTTGAAGACAAACATGTTGGATACATACTATCCAAATAGAAGTAGTCATCTTGAGAACGTTTGTCTCTATGAAGTTCTGCAAACCTATACTTTTAAGAGGAACATCACAGAAGATATCAATAAAGGTGTATATGCTGTAATTGGATGTGAAGGATGTCTGGTGAAACAAAGAAAAGGCCATTTGATTAATCATCTAAAATTGAGTTGTGAATCTCCTGACAAAAGGGAATTTTACCATTTAGCTCTTTTGCAACTCTTTAAGCCATGGCGTTCAGAAGAGGAACTACTTGGAGATTTTCTCAGTTATGGAGATTCGTTCAATGCAACCAAGGATACCATAGAATGTCCTGTTTTTTCAAATTATCTGCAAATGTTGAACGAGGAAATACAGCAAGAAGCTACAATTGCAGCAGAGATTGCTAGAGACAGTTCTCAAGACAGTCAGAGTTCTGCTTCATTGAGTCAGGATCCACTAGGAGGACCAATTATCCAAAATGAAGCTGCCACTGCCATGGATGAAGTGGAAAGAGCCATGGAACAAGCTCAGGAGGATGTAGTTAACTTAGAAGATTTGGAAAAAATACTAAATGTTGAGCAGAGACAAATACATGACGAAGTCACAGAACAGATTGAGCATGGTTTATGTCATGAGAAAAAAGAGTGCTCATGTACATCATTTATACCTGTCCGACTGTACGTGAGTGGAGAAGCAGGAACTGGAAAAAGTTTTCTGATTAAAGCAATTGCAACTTATCTGCAGAAAAGAACGAAGTCATCGCTGTCTTATGTTGTTACCGCTCCAACTGGGTTGGCAGCACATAACATTAAAGGGATTACTTTACATCGTTTATTGATGCTGCCAGTAGAGCATGATAATAAATTACAATACCACAAGCTATCTGGAGAAGCTTGTTATGAAGCTTCAAGAGTCCTAAAGAAAATGAAACTTCTTATCATTGATGAGGTAAGCATGGTATCAAATGTAAGGCTTGCTTTTGTGCATTTAAGAATGCAAGAAATTCTTAAAACAGAGTATGATGTGTTATTTGGAGGCAAACACATCATCTTTTTTTGGAGATCTACTGCAGCTAACTCCAGTGAAAGGACAACCAGTGTTTAAAATGCTTACGCATGAAGATACCAGGAAGTGCTTAGGAAGCATTGGAAATGTTAACATATGGTTAAATTTCAAATATGCAGAACTGCTTCAAAATATGCGATAGGCAAAGGATGAAGATTATAAAAATATTCTACAAGATGTAAGAATTGGAAAAGTAAGTGAGCATGGCAAAGAAGCTTTACATGCACGATTAATTTCAAATTTGTTTCCAAACGAAAACATTCTCCCAGAGAATATTTTTAAGAAAATTCCTGAAAACAAATCTGTCATATGCTTGATGCCAACTCTGCAAGAATGTTCAATCTTCAACAACAAAATGTTAAAGTTAGAAAATCAAAAGATTGTGAAACTGGAAGCTATTGATAAAATAGAGCATGAAGGAGCAACTATTATTTTGTCAGAAAAGTTGAAATCAAAATTGGATTCTTTAGAGAAAACAATATCTAAAACTGCTGGTTTGGAAAAGACTCTGTATGAATGTTTAAATTGTCGTATAATTTTACGACGGAATTTACATGTGGAAAGAGGTTTAGTAAATGGAGCAATGGGTCATGTTGTTGATTTTGTGAATTACCGAAATAGAGATGGAATTTAATTTTTAAAAATTAAAGTTGTAGTATTGAAGAAGTACAACAAATCAGTCGTTGTGCTGCTCAATTTTTGCTTGTAAAAGATTTATATGTCCACCGAAAATAGTTTCCTGTTTCTTTGGCATATGCGGTGACTATTCGTAAATCTCAAGGTTTAAGTGTAGATAGTGCTTTGGTGAAAATTGGAAGTTCTGTGTTCAAGGAGGGTATGGCATATGTTGCTTTATCTCGGGTCAGAACTTTATCTGGATTGTACTTGATTGATTTTGATGAGACAAAGATTAGTGCAGATCTAAATTGTGTAAAATAATATAATAGGTTAAGAAGAGAGTATGCTCCAAATTTACCTCAATATCCTCTATTTGAAAAGCATGTAGTAGGCCGAAAAAGTAGAAATTAGAAAAATTGTAGTGAAGTTGTAGCAAAAAGAAAAAAAGTAGGTGAACCAGTAATTGTAAGCAGAAAGGAAAAGGATTCAGTAAAAGATACAAATGGGGGTGGGGTCACACACTACTCACAAACCGGCGGTGTTGCCCCTAAGGACTCTGGTCAATGTAGTAAAGTGTTCGCGATGCATCATCTTTAGATCTTCTGCTATCTTCGCTGTCTTCGCCATCCCTGGACACGTGTTTCAGGGTATCACCCCTCGTCAGCAGGGATAGGCCGTGTACTGGGGTTGCCGATGGCTGCCAATATCTGCCAGGTATAGTAACACTCAGGCGCGTAGGTGCAGGATCCCAGGCTCGTCAGCCCACTGCTCATGGGAGCTTTAAAGTTACAAATGGGGGTGGGGTTGCACACTACTCACACACCGGCGGTGTCGCCCCTAAGGACTCTGGTCAATGTAGTAAAGTGTTTGTGATGCATCATCTTTCGATCTTCTGCTATCTTCGCTGTCTTCGCCATCCCTGGACACATGTTTCGGGGTATCACCCCTCGTCAGCAGGGATAGGCTATGTACTGGGGTTGCTGATGGCTGCCAATATCTGCCAGGTATAGTACCACTCCGGCGCGTAGGTGCGGGATCCCAGGGTCGTCAGCCCACTGCTCACGGGAGCTTTAAAGTTACAAATGGGGGTGGGGTCGCACACTACTCACACACCGGCGGTGTCGCCCCTAAGGACTCTGGTCAATGTAGTAAAGTGTTCGCGATGCATCATCTTTAGATCTTCTGCTATCTTCGCTGTCTTTGCCATCCCTGGACACGTGTTTCGGGGTATCACCCCTCGTCAGCAGGGATAGGCCGTGTACTGGGGTTGCCGATGGCTGCCAATATCTGCCAGGTATAGTACCACTCAGGCGCGTAGGTGCGGGATGCCAGGCTCGTCAGCCCACTGCTCACGGGAGCTTTAAAGTTACAAATGGGAGTGGGGTCGCACACTACTCACACACCGGCGGTGTCGCCCCTAAGGACTCTGGTCAATGTAGTAAAGTGTTCGCGATGCATCATCTTTCGATCTTCTGCTATCTTCGCTGTCTTCGCCATCCCTGGACACCTGTTTTGGAGTATCACCCCTCGTCAGCAGGGATAGGCCGTGTACTGGGGTTGCCGATGGCTGCCTATTGCTGCCAGGTATAGTACCACTCAGGCGCGTAGGTGCGGGATCCCAGGCTCGTCAGCCCACTGCTCACGGGAGCTTTAAAGTTACAAATGGGGGTGGGGTCGCACACTACTCACACACCGGCGGTGTCACCCCTAAGGACTCTGGTCAATGTAGTAAAGTGTTCGCGATGCATCATCTTTCGATCTTCTGCTATCTTCGCTGTCTTCGCCATCCCTGGACACGTGTTTCGGGGTATCACCCCTCGTCAGCAGGGATAGGCAGTGTACTGGGGTTGCCGATGGCTGCCAATATCTGCCAGGTATAGTACCACTCAGGCGCGTAGGTGCGGGATCCCAGGCTTGTCAGCCCACTGCTCACGGGAGCTTTAACGTTACAAATGGGGGTGGGGTCGCACACTACTCACACACCGGCGGTGTCGCCCCTAAGGACTCTGGTCAATGTAGTAAAGTGTTCGCGATGCATCATCTTTCGATCTTCTGCTATCTTCGCTGTCTTCGCCATCCCTGGACACATGTTTCGGGGTATCACCCCTCGTCAGCAGGGATAGGCTGTGTACTGGGGCCTATCCCTGCTGACGAGGGGTGATACCCTGAAACACGTGTCCAGGGATGGCAAAGACAGCGAAGATAGCAGAAGATCGAAAGATGATGCATCGCGAACACTTTACTACATTGACCAGAGTCCTTAGGGGCGACACCGCCAGTGTGTGAGTAGTGTGCGACCCCACCCCCATTTGTAGATTCAGTTAAAGATGTTGTTGGATTTCAGTTTGAAAACAGTTCTGGTGTCAACTGCTATTCTAATGTAGTGGTTAATGTTGTTTTTTTTCTCCAAACTGTACAAGAACAGATTGTTGAAAATCGTGATCAAAGATTTTGTTATTTGTTGAATTTTGTGTTTGAGAAATGTAGTAGTGATAGAACAAAAATACAAAGTGTTTCTGAAACTCGAAATGTTTTAGACATATGTTCTGGTCTAAACAATTTTCACAGAATATTCAGCAAATTGTCAGGAATTTCTAATGTATATGCGTGTTGTATTGCAAGATGAAGGTGTAGATGTAGAAAATCTTTTTGGCCTTTCTTATAAATGGCAACATAACTGCGACAATTGTTCCTTTTCAAGTACTACTATAATAGACACTGAAAGATTTATATATTTGACTTTACAGGACTGCAAATCAGTGTCTTTTAATAATCTAGTTAGAGAAGAAAATTAAAACATGGTCTGTACTCAATGTAAATCTGCAATGCTATCAACATTATTTATACAAAGATATGGACAGTATGTAATTTTAATGTTCCAACGATGTAGACCTGATGGAACTAAATGGAGAACTTTAATTAGAAAATGTGTGGCTTCTCAATTATCAATTTCAGGAAGAACCTTTACAACTGCAGCAATTATTTTCCATGATGATCTTTCGACAACATCAGGACATTACGCAGCTTATTTAAAATGTCAAAAAGGCTGGACTAATTGTAATGATACGCAATTGACTTTCAAACAACGTTTGCATTTTGACTTACCAAATTCTTGCCTAGAGTTCTTACAACCGAAATTTTAGGAAAGGTAATTGGCCTATGAAGATTGGAACAGTTATTAAAACTTAGTTTGCTGTTCAAAATTACTTTGTGAGTGAGAGTGATCAAGATAATAAAACACTTGTAGTTGTCATAGAGGTAGTGTAAGTGTATCACATAGTGAGTGATATGAGTATTATAGGAAATGTTAATCATGAATAAGCCAGAGGTGGAAATATAACTATTGTTTCATGATGTAAAAATGTTGGAGCTTTTCTTTCAGAAACTCTGGTAAATGGAAGTTTAAGAATACTATTGAGCAATTTCCAAAGAAAAGGACTTTCCATATACTATTTGGCCTCGTGGAAAAGTACGTGGATCAAAAGTGAGTTAAGATATGTTGTTTATAAATTTTACATTTTTTATTGAAACGTTGTATGGGTTTTTTAAACACAATCTTTTTGATTGTGGTTTTTTTTGCCCGCTGTCATATGATGAGTAGTATTGAAGTCACTGTTTTAAGTGAAATTCAATATATTCTAAGAACAGCAAAAATAAACCATATAACATGTTGTACAAGTTATTTTGAATTTTGTATTGTGAAATATATATTATACTCCCTTTGTCTCACGCTCAATCACTTTTTTGAACCCTATATCACTCCTCTTTGCTCAACCTCACTGCCCTTCTCTCACCCTCCCTCACCTCCCTTCCCTTATTCCTCTTCCTCACTTATCCTCATTCCCCATCCTTAACTCCCCTTACCCTCACTGTCCTCCTACAGTCACATTTTCCCAGTTTTTCTGCTTCACTCCCCTTCCCCTTCTTTCCTTCCTTTGCTCCCTCAGTAATTCCTCTTCTCTCACTCACCTTACTCCAATTTACTCATTCCTTCTCTCATTCTCTCTGCCCTCTCACTTCCTCACTTCTCTTCCCTCACTCCCTCTTTGTTACCCTCACTTCCTCTATCCCTTCACTCTCTCACGCCCCTTCACTCACTCTCACTCACGTTCCATCCCTCATTGTCGCGAATGCACCCTCACTCACTCTCCCTTCCCTGTCACTTACTCCCCTTTCCTTACTTCCCTTTCCTCCATTTGTTCTGATAACTCACATTCCTGTAGTATCTTACTCACCTTCAGTTCATTTCTCTCTCCCTCTCTTGCTCTCTGTCACTGAATCTATCTGCCTCATTATCCTCTTAATAATTTGCTCTCCCTCTGTTTATTTTCCCCTCTCTCTGTTCTTCAGTATTCCTTTGTTTCCCTTTCTGTGTCCTTCACTCCTACTTTATCTCTTAGTATCTTTTTTATGACTTTTAATCTCCTGCCTTGTCTCTTGCATTTTGAAATATAAATAATAAAAATTATAAGTAATTATTTTTTCCTTTTCTACAGTGGAGGAGTGTGGCTCACTGATTAGAGCGGCAGACCCTGATGCAGAGGTCTGGCCCGGGACCAGGGTTCAATTCCCGTCGCGTCAGGGTCGTGAGCTCAAATGTCCGCGGACCCGATAATTCTCGGCACGGTGCCTACTCTAATCATGGGGTCCCACGCTGCAACTCTGGGCAATAGCTTGCTTAGTCTCCACACCGGCCCTAATCGCTAAGGATGCCTGGCTTCACCAGGGGGAGCCCAGGAGTTGGGCGCCTCACAGGAACAGGCCAGGATGGGTTCCTCAGTGGTTTATTCAGCGTGGGGACACACTGGTAAGTGTAACCATGCACTTTATAAGCTTTAGAATTACATAGATATTAAATGTATTAAACATATGTCATCAAGTTTACATTACTTATAAGGTAAGTTTGACAAACAAAATTTACTTTCTCATCACTCTTTTCCTTAACCTCAGTACTCTTCTCTCACCCATCCTAACCCCCGTTCCCTTACTCCACTTTCCTTATTTATCCTCATTCCCCATGTTCACTTCCCTTCCTCTCACTTACCTCCCACACTCAACTTCTTTTAGTCCCCCTGCTTCACTTCCCTTCCCCTCTCTTCCCTTCCTTTGCTCCCTCAGTCATTCCTATTCCTTCACTCACCTTACTCCACTTCACTGACTCCTTCTCTCACTCCCACTGTCCTCTCACATCCTCACTCCCCTTCTCTCACTTTCTCTTTCTTAGCCTCATTCTCTCCATCCTTTCACTCTCTCACTCCTCTTCCGTCACGCTCACTCCCTATAACTCAGCCACACTCCCTTACTTATCTTTCTTTGCTCCCTCACTCAGTCCCTTCTTGTTACTCTTTTCTTCACTTCCTCTATCCCCTCACTCTCTCATTCCCCTTGTCTTACCCTCACTCACTTTTATCCACCGTTTTTCACCCCTCTTTACTCACGCTCTCTGCTGTTCCCTCACCCCTGTTCCCTTACTCCGGTTCCTTCACTACCTCTCATTCCCCATCCTTCTCTCCCCTTCCTTTTACTTTCATCCCCATTCACCTTCTCTCAGTACCTATGCTTCAGTCTTCTTCTCCTCTATTCCCTTCCTTCGCTCACTCACTCATTCCCCTTCCCTCACTCACCTTACTCCACTTCACTCACTCTTTCTCTCATTCCTTCTGTCCTGTCACATCCTCATTCTCCTTCCTTCACTCCCTCTCTCTTAGCTTCATTACCTCTGTCCCGTCACTCTCTCACTCCTCTTCCATCACGCTTACTCCCTATAACTCACCTACACTCCCTCACTTACCTTTCTATGCTCCCTCACTCAGTCCCCTTCTCTCACTCTTTCCTTCACTCCCTCTGTCTCCTCACTCCCTCACTCCCCTTGTCTCATCCTCACTTGCCTTTATCCACCCTCTATCACCTCTCTTTACTCACCCTCACTGCCCTTCTCTCACTTTCCTTCACCCCCGTTCCCTTACTCCACTTCCCTCACTACCTCTCATTCCCCATTCCTTTACTCCCCTTCCCCTCTGTCCCCTCCACCACTTACCAGCTCTCAGTCACTCTACTTCACTCCCCTTCCCCTTCTTTCTATCTTTTACTCCCTCAGTAATTCCCTTTCCCTCAATCACCTTACTCAACTTCATTCACTACTTCTCTCACTCCCTCTTTCCTCTCACATCCTCACTCCCCTTCCCTCACTCTCTCACTCTTACTCTCACTCCCTCCATCCCCTCACTTTGTCACTCCCCCTTCCCTCACACTCACTCCCTTTAACTCACCAACACTCCCTCACTTACCTCACTATACTCCCTCACTTAGTCTCCTTCTCTTACTCCTTCCTTTACTACCTCTAAGTCCTCACTCCCTCATTCTCCTTGTCTTACGCTCACTCGCCTTTATCCACCCTCTATCACTCCTCTTTCCTCACCCTCACTGCCCTTCTCTCACCCTCCCTCACCTCCCTTCCCTTATTCATCTTCTTCACTTATCCTCATTCCCCATCCTTAACTCCCCTTACCCTCACTGTCCTCCTACAGTCACCTTTTTCCCAGTTCCTCTGCTTCACCCCCTTCCCCTTCTTTCATTCCTTTGCTCCCTCAGTAATTCCCCTTCTCTCAGTCACCTTACTCCACTTTACTCACTCCTTCTCTCACTCCCTCTATCCTCTCACTTCTTCACTCCACTTCCCTCACTCCCTCTCTGTTACCCTCACTCCCATTGTCCCCTCACTCTCTCACGCCCCTTCACTCACTCTCCCTCACCTTCCATCCCTCATTGTCGGGAATGCACCCTCACTCACTCCCCCTTCCCTCTCACTCACTCCCCTTTCCTTACTCCGCTTTCCTCATTTAGTTTTGCTAACTCACATTCCTTTAGTATCTTACTCACCTTCAGTTCATTTCTCTCTCCCTCTCTTCCTCTCTGTCACTGAATCTATCCACCTCATTATCCTCTTAGTAATTTGCTCACCCTCTATTTCTTTTTCCCACTCTCTGTCCTTCACCGTTCCTTTGTTTCCCTTTCTGTGTCCTTCACTCCTACTTTTTCTCTTAGTACCCTTTTTTGACTTTTAATCTCCTGCCTTGTCTCTTGTATTTTGAAATATATATTATAAAAATGATAACTTTTTTTTCCTCTTCCACATATATTAAATGTAGTAAAAATATGTAATTAAGTGTACATTTCTTATAAGGTAAGTTTGACAAACAAAATTTAGTTTCTCATCACTTTTTTCCTTAACCTCACTACTCTTCTTTCACCCTCCCTCACCCCCGTTCCCTTACTCCACTTCCCTCATTTATTCTCATTCCCCATGTCTACTCCCCTTTCCCTCACTCCCCTCCCACACTAAACTTTTTTCAGTTCCCCTGCTTTACTTCCCTTCCACTCTTTTCCCTTCCTTCGCTCCCTCACTCATTTCCCTTCCCTCACTCACCTTACTCCACTTCACTCACTCTTTCTCTCACTCCCTCTGTCCTATCACATCCTCATTCTCCTTCCTTCACTCCCTCTCTCTTAGCTTCATTACCTCTGTCCCGTCACTCTCTCACTCCTCTTCCGTCACGCTTACTCCCTATAACTCACCTACACTCCCTCACTTACCTTTCTATGCTCCCTCACTCAGTCCCCTTCTCTCACTCTTTCCTTCACTCCCTCTGTCTCCTCACTCCCTCATTCCCCTTGTCTCACGCTCACTTGCCTTTATCTACCACTCTTTCCTCAACCTCATTGCTCTTCTCTCACCCTCTCTCAGCCCCGTTCTCTTACTCCGCTTCCCTCACTTATCCTCATTCCCCATGTTTACTCCCCTTCCCCTCACTCCCCTCCCACACTCACTTTCTTTCAGTCCCCCTTTCTTCACTTCCCTTCCACTCTCTTCAATTCACTGCAAAAACCATAGGTTTCACACCAGTTATAGTTAGCTGAACATTTCACTCGTACAAAACCATTGAAATTCCCGCGTTATAGTTAGTTGGACTCACTATAACTTGCTTGCCCGCAATCCACTGCTGATGATGTCACCTATTACATCATTCATGACATGGTCAGTGACATCACTGATGACATCACTGATGACATCTCAAATGACATCACTGATGACATCACTGATGACATCTCAAATGACATCACTGATGACATCAATGATGACATCATCCATGTGATAATACGATGCACCTCCTCACACTGTAATCTAACCTTTGAAAAACCCAGTGATAAATACAAACTACCATTGCTGAAACCATTGACACACCAATACCAGTCACTACATACGCACTCACTGATTCCTAGGTCTACACACACATCCACTCATTCACTCATACAATCACTCATACATACAGACACTCATCAATACAACACTATCATATGCACTCATACACCTATACAGACACTCACACACTGCCACTCATCCATGGAGTTACTCACACACCTAGTCAGACATGCAAAGAATCAATCACACTACCATTTTCTCATCTATACAGTTATACAGACAACACCTCAGACAACACCTCAAATATAAAAACCCATACTAACACATACTTACTCTCTCATACAATCACTGATACAAGTACACATTGATCCACACAGCCACTCACACAATCACTGGCTCTCATGTATAGTCATTTATATATGCCAACTCTCACATGCACTGTGTTTTACATATGTACTTACTTGGACATGTACCACTGAGATATCCATTCACTCATCAACACAGCCATGCACACAGTCAACCGCCCATACAGCTGTTTCCACATGCACTCTTGAACCCATACACCTAGTGAATCAACTGGTCACACATCTATCCACAGAGTCACACACCTCACAGCCACCCACACAAACAATCAGACTCACATACAAATACTTGCGCAACCAATCAATAACCCATATAGCCACTTATATAGCTATTGATCAACACATGCAGCAGCTTACACAACAGCAGACATACTGATGCACATATTCAGACAGTTTAGTCACTAACCCATGCATTCAGTAAGACACATTTAATCACTCACTCATACAGTCAGTCACACACCTACTAAATCCTTCATCCAGACACTTATACATCCACTGATTCTTCAATATGTAAAACATATTTAAACTTTACAGAAACAAACAGTCACTGGATGATGTCATCAGTGATGTCATCAGTGGTGTCATTTGAGATGTCATCAGTGATGCCATCAGTGATGTCATCAGTGATGTCACTGACCATGTCATGAATGATGTAATATGTGACATCATCAGCAGTGGATTGTGGGCGCGCGAGTTATAGTGAGTCCAACTAACTATAACGTGGGAATTTCAATGGTTTTGTATGAGTGAAATGTTCAGCTGACTATAACTGGTGTGAAACCTATGGTTTTTTCAGTGAATTTCAAAGGTTTTTTTAAATGCTAATTCCTAACTATAACGAGTGTTAAACCTATGGTTTTTTCAGTGAATATATATATATATTCACTGAAAAAACCATAGGTTATAGACCATATATAGTTAGGAATTAGCATTTACAAAACCTTGAAAATTCACTGAAAAAACCATAGGTTATAGACCATATATAGTTAGGAATTAGCATTTAAAAAACCTTATTTTACTCACACAAAACCATTGAAATTCCATATATAGTTAGTTGCACTAACTATATATTGCGCACCCGCAATCCACTGCTGATGATGTCACATATTACATCATTCATGACATGGTCAGTGACATCACTGATGACAACATCCAGTGACTATGTTTCTGTAAAGTTAAAATATGTCTTACATATTGAAGAATGAGTGGATGTATAAGTGTCTGGACGAAGGATTTAGTAGGTGCATGACTGAATGTATGAGTGAGTGATTAAATGTGTCTCACTGAGTGCATGGGTTAGTGACTAAACTGTCTTAATTTGTGCATCATTATGTCTGTTGTTCTGTAAACTGCTGCATGTGTTGATCAGTAGCTATATGAGTAACTATATGGGTTATTGATTGATTGCCCAAGTATTTGCATGGGAGACTGAGTGTGTGTGTGGCTGGATGGGAGGTGTGTGACTCTGTACAGATCAATGTGTACTTGTATCAATGATTGTATAAGAGAGTAAGTATGTGTTAGTATATGGTTGAAAACGTAAGGTGCTCTATGTTTAACTGTATAGAGTAGAAAATGGAAGTGTGATTGATTCTTTACAGGACTGACTAGGTGTGTGAGTAACTCCATGGATGAGTGGCAGAGTGTGAGTGTCTGTATAGGTGTATGAGTGCATATGATTGTGTTGTAAACATGAGTGATTGTATGTATGAATGATTGTATGGGTGAATGAGTGAATGTGTGTGTAGACGTAGGAATCAGTGAGTACGTATGTAGTAACTAGTATTGGTGTGTCAATGGTTTCAAAAATTATACTCTGTTTTTAACACTGGGTGAAACAGAGGTTATATTAAAATGTGAGGAGATGCATTGTATTGTCACATGAATGATATCATCAGTGATGTGGTCATTGATGTCAAATGAGATGTCATCAGTGATGTCATTTGAGATGTCATCAGTGATGTCATCAGTGATGTCACTGACCATGTCATGAATGATGTAATATGTGACATCATCAGCAGTGGATTGCGGGTGCGCAATATATAGTTAGTGCAACTAACTATATATGGAATTTCAATGGTTTTGTGTGAGTAAAATAAGGTTTTTTAAATGCTAATTCCTAACTATATATGGTCTATAACCTATGGTTTTTTCAGTGAATTTTCAAGGTTTTGTAAATGCTAATTCCTAACTATATATGGTCTATAACCTATGGTTTTTTCAGTGAATTTCAATGGTTTTTTAATAGCAAATATCATAAGCTGTCGAATGTCAAGTACGTGGTAAGAATTTTTTTTTTCGTGTTTATGCACACTGATCTGCTTTGATTGCTGCCCCCCACCCCTCATTTCTATTAGGAGTACTCTCTCTTTGCAGATAGTGAAGGGTAGTTAACGCAGCCCTTTCCCCCTTTGTAATCCGTCGTGCCTGCTTCTCTCTCCATTTGATTGATTGTTCTCTTTGGTTCATTCTCTATTTACAAACAAGCACAGAGTCGCAATACTCTGTTTAGTCTTTGCAGATAGCGAAAAATCGTGTAAAAAAACAAAAGGAATCGAGCAAAATCAGTAGGCCACTAATGGGATCTCTTTTTGACCTCGCTAAAATAGAAACATTAGGAACAACCTGTTGAAAATAGCAATGCGTATGTACATAAGCGGCGTTCATTTGTGTTCACAGTACCCCTTGTTGATTGTTTCAATCGAGCATTGAATTGTTCGATGTTAATTCTCTTAAGGATCTTCTCTACCTGCAAACGAGGAAGAATAGGAATATTCTCTCTCCCTTTGCAGATAGTGAAGGGTAGGTAACGCAAGCCTTTAACACGTCGTACCTATTTCATTCCTCATTGATTGATTGATTGTCCGAACATTGACTGTTTGGGAATTAGTTCTTTTTGGAGGTATTCCCTGTTTGCAAATAAACGTAGGAAAATCTTTGCAAGTAGTGAAAGGGTACGTAATGCGGACCTTTCTCCCCCGTTGTAATCTATCATGCCTATCCCCACTGATTGATGCACCTGTTTCACCCGGACCATTTACTAGACATACGTCATCTGGCCCGACCAGAGAGCACCCCTAGTGAAAAGGACATATGCAATAATAACGAAGTGATCACTGTATCCTGTTAACAGAAACTTTAGCATGAAACAACCTGGAAAGAAAAGAATAGGAAAACGAAAATCAGTAGGCCACTGATGAACATGAACTTTTATTAAACAACGAACAAAGAAACGATAACATAACGTAATGATAAAACCTATTAATGTCCTAGAAACAAGAAAACGTTAAAATATGCCAGTGGTGAGAGACCAGAAAAACAGTAAGAGAAACCAAATCACCCCTCGCTGTCCCACCGCCTGCCACGCCAAAAAAATCGATAGACTAGGGAAAATGCAAGTCAGTAGAACATCCGCCCCCACTCTGGAAACTTCCAAGGTGGGGCAGGGTTCCGGCTACGCCCAGCCGGGAGCAGCCCATATAAGGCAGGTCCTGCTGCCACGCCTCGGCCAGGAGATCCTAACGTAGGGTGTAGCCGGAGGAGAGGCCGAGACCAACGGGACCCGGCCAGGGGATTGCCTTTACAACGCTGAACAGTTGCAGGGGGGGGGAATGTCTCCTCGACCCTCCCCTCTCTCTCCCAGTCCGGCCGCGGTGGCCCTTGAGAGTTGCAGGTAGTCCCGCCACATGCTCTTCCGGTCCGGCCACCAACGGTCGGGGGGCCGAGGCCGACGGAATCCGGCTGCAGCCGATAAACCAAGAAACCCGTTCATGGGGCCAGAGCCAGGGGCGTCCGGCCGACATCCACCGGAAGCCCGGCCCGAAGACGGACGGGACACTTTTTTCTTTTATAATGGCTGCGACAACACTGGGGGGGGATGTCTTGCACATGCCTCCGACCCCCCCCTCGTCCTCATCGCCTGGTCCGGCCATAACAAATCTCAAGCGAGACGCCGTGGGGTGCACTGGGAGGGAGAGACGGTGCGAACAGGCCTCTCCCGCCTCCCCAGTGTAGGCTTCCCAGCTGCACCCTCAGCGGTCCAGGCGCCCGGAAAAGATTTCTTCCACTGTGGCCATGCTGCAACGTCTCGCCCGGCAGGGTGGAGCCCGTCCGTTCATTTGACCCCGCGATCGCCAGTAGCTACCGAACTCTCAAAATGGCGGTCGACCTGGCAAGAGCGGGCCCAGCATAAAGAAATGGCCCGGTCACTGGTTGACTCCACCACCGTAGTCCTCCACGACCTTGAAGATTCTAGAGGAGCCGCGGGAGTCTCCCACCCCCGATGGGGAATGACTGCCATGATCACCCGTGGAGTGACGAAACTGTATCCGCGGGACGTCGGCGCCAGCCTCACTTTGAATTACTAGAATCCTGCAGACCTCACTTCCGGTGAAAGCACAGTGTGACCCGGTAGGAAAAATTGTTGCACCCCCTCCCCTTTTTGACTGATAGTTCAAACCACCGATCCTTTCCTTTGCCCTTTTAACGGAACTTTGGACTGCCTCCCCCTCTTTTACATTTTCTAGAGAAAACAAAACATTAACCACTACATTAGCATAGCAGTTGACACCAGAACTGTTTTCAAATTGAAAACCAACAACATCTTCAACAGAATCCTTTTTGTTTCTGCTGTGACCCTGCTCCAGCACAGGCATTGTCCCCAGCAGTAATTCTGCAATGCCGGTAAGAATAGCTCTGGTGCCTACTGGACTCACTCACCCCCGCGGCGCCCCACGCCGTTATTTGCTGGGCGGCAACTTGCTAGACATCACCTTCGTGACATCCAGATTTCAGCGCGTTCTGCTGCCTTGGAACTATTCGCACAACAGACCGCTACTGACAAGAATATTTCATTATTGGTGCTGTCAATTTCAATAAATCTATTGGATAATTCAAAATAAATTGCCACGGTCTCTTCGTTGTTTAAATGTTTTTACTGTTTTTGTTTTGTTGTATATATTTATATGTTATTAAAGTTTTATATTCCTACTACTTTGTTGGAGTGCTATATATTTTTTATGTGACACATAATTGTAAAAACTTTGATGTACAAAGAGTCATTCCTGGAATCTTCCGCTTCAGGCTCGGTCCCCTCCCCAATCACAATACAGGATAGTTTTCAGATAGTAGGAACACGTGTGGTGTGACGGATCTCATCGGGTGTGGGCCTTGATCTACTATAACTCCTTTGAAGAGGGGTGATTCTTTACAGCTGGGGCCATAAACTACATCTGCAGGGCTAGCTGATAGCCTGGACAATCGGACACAGAGGAAGAGGAGTGTCACAGGGTGCGGTAGTGAATAGGGCGAAAGGGAGGTGTCGGGCGGGCACAGTGTGATTCTCAGGGAAGAGCAGCGCAGATGGGGGGAGGTTTATTGCCCATGCATAAGACAGAGAGCGGGGGTGACCAGTGCCTGGGGAAGATGCTTGCGAGGGTGAGGAGCCATGCTACGAATCGACAGCGTGCAGAGAGTGGGTCTGGTCAAGACATCTAAAATGGCTGCCGTGCACGACAAAAGTGTGGCATTTCAAAAAAGGCAAGATGGCGCAGACAATGTTTTTCAACACTTCCTCATTTCCTTCGAATCGAACGTTAACAGACGTTGGGGCATATTACCAAAGTTAAGCGATATTTATCGCTAACGATGCTTACCAACCAATTTTTTACCACTAAGCATCGTCAGAAATTATCGAAGATAAACCTTACTATTATCAAGGTTTATCGCAAATGCGATAATAAACGGCCGCAATGCATGAATATCGCTAAAAACTCAGCGATATTCATGCATTACCGAGCTAATACTCTTAGCCATGTTATCCACCTCCCATTGGATAACATGGCTAAGAACTGCTCAGGGCAGGTGTTACTTTTTGGAGATATTCGCGCTTAGCGCGAATATCTCCAAAAGTTGGTAATAGGAGATAGATATCTTGCATGTTGTAATGCAAGTTATTGTGGTATATGGAACTCATACCATAATCTCTCAGGAAAGCAGAAACTGATCCTTTTGGGACCGCCTAAAAAGGCCTAGGGGGTGAGGAGTACTCTACTTTGCCCCCTTTTCACGTTCCGAACTATTTTATTTTACTCTCTTCTGTAATTACACAAAATACCAGCGATAAGATGCATCGGAGACACACAGTGAGAGAAAGGAGGCCGGAGATGAAGAAGACATGTCAAATACACATTGGAGATAATATAGTGGCAGAAGGGAAGTAAATATGAGTAAACTTACCATGTAACATAAAAATGTTGCACTCTATACTATAAGTCTCATTTTATACTACAATCACTTCGCTACAACCTCATAAATTAAAAATAAAAATAAATAATGTCTCAAACAATTTTTGATTTCTAAATATAAATTTATTCTTCAAAATTTTCTAAATTTGAAACAACTAGTAACATGTCCTCATCAGTAATTTCCTCTTCAATCATCTCATCTGGAATCTCCTCATTAAAAGTCTGCAATGATGATTCTTGTAACTCTATGGTCTCCAAACACTCGATAAATTCGCCATCAAGAGATTGATCAAAAAAATCATTCAAGTCATCTCCTCCTTCTGACAATATTTCATTATTGGTGCTGTCCATTTCAATCAATGTAGTGGAATCATTCAAGTCATCTCCTCGTGACAATATTTCATTATTGGTGCTCTCAATTTCAATCAATGTAGTGGAATCATTCAAGTCATCTCCTCCTTGTGACAATATTTCATTATTGGTCCTGTCCATTTCAATCAATCTAATGGAATCATACAAGCCATCTCCTCCTTGTGACAATATTTCATTATTGGTGCTCTCAATTTCAATCAATGTAGTGGAATCATTCAAGTCATCTCCTTGTGACAATATTTCATTCTTGGTGCTGTCCATTTCAATCAATCTAATGGAATCATACAAGTCATGTCCTCCTTGTGACAATATTTCATTATTGGTGCTCTCAATTTCAATCAATGTAGTGGACAATTCAAAAGAAATTGCCACGGTCTCTTCATTGTGAGCCATTTTATTTTGAAATTGCTTGCTGTAAATTGCAGAAAAAAATAATCACTTTCATTTATCGTTTTTAGTAATACATAATATAAAACTAACTTCATCAAGTATTTAGTATAACAGAAGGACTGCAAATAAATAACAGAAAACATTTTTCAAATTATCTTCAAGTGTACAACATAGTTCCCCTTACAAATTAACAACTCACCTTTTTAAAAGTAGCAGAAGTGTTAGTACTGTGTAAATCAAACACCAGAAATTCACCACCAAAAATTCCTCACAAATGTACCTCAGACAGTAGTATCACAAAATGGCTGTGGTTTCCTCTCATTTGACATATATACATAACCAATTAACTTTCATCACACACAAATACAAAACCAAAGTAACATTTTAATTGGTTCTAAATTTCAACACTTTCAAATGTGTTTTCCCCATGCAATTTTCCATAGGACATTTACATACGTCTACAGCCTGAATGGCTGAACGGAATTACACCAAACTTGGCAAAATGGTACATCAAACCTAAGAGGTCAGGAAGGATCTACTATGCCCCCTTATGGTCATTTCCCCCTTCGCTTTGGCCTCCTCTTGTCTCTCAATCCTACCGAGAGACAAGATGGCGGCCGCTACGGACTGTTTGGAATGTTGACAGACGCCGGAGAACCAATCAGCTTCGCAAAGCTCCGTAACGCGAAAAGTACGCGAAGCGGAGCGCTGTTACAGATATATATCTTTTTTTGAACGTTAATTTCTCAAAATCCACTGGAGCACATATATTGAGACCTAGCAAAGGCACATCGGGCTACCAGTCCCTAATATTTTGCCAAGTTTCGTGCAAATCCATTCAGGTGTTCGATTATTATTATTATTATTTTTTTTTGCCCCGCGGGGCCCTTTTAAAACCTCCACATCAAACCTAGGGGGTCAGCGAGGATCTACTATTCCCCCTTATGGTCATTTGCCCCTTCGCTTTGGCCTCCTCTTGTCTCTCGATCCTACCGAGAGACAAGATGGCGGCCGCTACGGACTGTTTGGAATGTTGACAGACGCCGGAGAACCAATCAGCTTCGCTTCACAAAGCTCCGTTGCGCGAAAAGTACGCGTCCTAGGACGCTGCCCGGTCCGCTGTTACAGATATATATCTTTTTTTAAACGTTAATTTCTCAAAATCCACTGGAGCACATATATTGAGACCTACAAAAGGCACATCGGGCTACCAGTCCCTACAATTTTGCCAAGTTTCGTGCAAATCCATTCAGCCGTTCGGGCTAAAAGTGAGGCCAACCGCCCTATGGAAAACTCAATGTTAAAAACACGTTTTGGGACCCCCCTTTTTTCTCGGCCCCCCCTTGACGAACCCCCCCCAAATTTTCAAGGGCTGCTCAGAAACAAAATGTGCCATTTTCCTGAAAATTTCAGCCAATTCCGTCCACAAACGCCAAAGTTATTAGACATAGAATTTTCAAAAAACCCATAGAGAAAAAATCCTAACTATATATACCTACTGGCGACCGCCAGTAGGTAATGTATTCCAAATCATTCTCTTTTGAAAGCGCACTTACCAGTAGATTGTTCAAAGTACACCAACTTGTTTGCGTGTGAATATCAATTCTTGCCTTACACGTTTCGGTGCATCTTCACCTTCATCACAGGCATTCATGTTTCAGTGCGGTAGCAATGACAACATTTTGTTTGACTGATTCATCATTTCATAGTAATGCCCTCTAGCGGGCTCCAACAATATTTAGAACGTGTTGCAAGCTGGAATTCGTAGTGTCTTTTCATAATATTATTACCTTTCGGGGGTTCCGGGCTTTAACACATTATTCATTACGTTTCATCTACCTCCAGTGGGCCTTCACATTGCAGTCTGTTAGTGATTCCTGCTTATACTATTGTTTCGTATGTGGGCTCGGATAGTTCCAAGCTCCACGGCTCCCTCCTAATTCCCAGGTTGGTGCAGCTTTCACGGTTGGACAGCCATCACTTAACATTTACTGCAAAGCATCCTATTTTGAAAGCACACTCAGCAGTAGATCGGTCGAAAAAATAACAACTTGTTTGCAAGTGAATTTAAATTTTTTCCTTATGTTTTTCGTTCGTATATATATATATATATATATATATATATATATATATATATATATATATATATATATATATATATATATATATATATATATATACATACATATATATATATATATACTGGCGGTCGCCAATAGGTAGTTATAGTTAGGACCTAGTTTCCATTGGAAATCCACAACATTCTATTTGGAATAACTTTGGCGCCGGTCAACTAATCTTCACAAAATTCTCCAAGAAGATGGGGCGCTCCGCTCCTTTCCTAAAAGTTTCGGGGTGATTTGTCAAGTGGGGGCTGAGAAAAAAGGAGGGTCCCAAAACATGTTTTCTCCATGCAATTTTCGATAGGGACCTTCAGACACGGCTACAGCCTGAACTGCAGAACGGAATCACACCAAATTTGGCAAAAATTTAGAGTTTGGTTCGCAGATTACATTTTCCGTTAAATTGTGTAAATCTGTTCAGTAGTTCCTATGAAAATCAAAAGTAAAATCACAGATATATCTATAGACGAAGTACCATACGCGTATGGTACGCATACCGTCCGAGGACGGTGCGCGTACCATTATGAGCACGAGCTGCATGCTAATTGGCTGTCAACTGTCTGTCAACACTCCAAACCAGGAAGTGTTGGCAGCCATCTTGTGTCTTGGCAGAACCGAGGCACAAGAAAACTGAAAAAGAAGTGCGCAAAAGAAGCTCAGGGGGTCCCACAAGGACCCTCAAGGCCTAAATTATTATAATTTTTTTTGAATGGCATTTTACGAGTACGGTACGAGTGCGGCGTGAAAAGTTAAAAAAAACATGAAGCCTGCTTTATTGTCATTTTGCCCCCGGGGGGCCAAATCCCGGGGGCAATGTATTTATTTATAATGGTGGTCCCAGAGCGGCCCCCCAGCCCCGGGGATCACCGCCCCCCGGGGCTTTAACAATACATATGCGGGGGCTAATGGCCCCCCGCAGCCCCAGGGTCCGCCATGCCCCGGAGCCTGTTTTTAAAAAAAAAATACCTGTGGGGGGCCACCTCCCAGGGCACTACATTTTAAATTTGGGGGGGTCCGTGACATGCCCCCCAGCCCCGGGGACCACCAACCCCTGGTTCTTTTAATCGTTGGGAGGGGGGCCACGCGGCACCCCTCCTTGAGCCTTGTGGAGGCTCTGGGGACCGTTACCCCCCAGGGCAGGCTCCTGCAGTGTCCCGGGGTGCCTACCTCCGGGACACTGTAGTTTGCTATGGTAGGGCGGGAGCTTTGTGGCTCCCACCCTACCATAGCAAACTGCTTGGAAGATAGGAAGCAGAGTAGAGGCTAAAGTTCATGAGGAAGACTCTGTTCCCTTCATCAGTAAAACGTACACCATCTCTCCGATAGATGACATGGATATTGAAACGCAGATTGTTGTTGTAAATGGACCCCATTCTATAGTCTCAGAGAAAAGCAGAAACAGATTTATTCACATGTTTTCTAGATTTCTCAATCTGTGGACCAAATTGATTGGACCAGTTCCATTTTTGTCTTTGGCATATGTTGGAATACACAAAGGCAGTTTGGGGGAAAAGTGACATCAGTTCTGTAAAGGTGTCCTTCATAAACAATTCCAGATCTACCCCAGTCAAAGTGCCTAGGTCATTACCACCACAGTGCACAATTATGAGGTCAGGGTGTTGGAGATGTAAAAAGGATTTCACCAATGGCATCAATTGGTGCCACTTTAACCCTCTCTGTCCAATCCATTTAATGTCTACATTTGGTAAACCTAGGTCTTTGTGAATTCCTTTCTGTTCTGCGTACCTTTGGCTCCAGAAAATATAGCTGTGCCCCACAATCCACATTCTAAGCATCTTAAAGAGAGGTCTGGATGCACTCAGATGGTCTCTGTAATTAAATGGCAGTTTGAAAAGTAAGATGCAGTTTTGAAAAAAGAAAAGAAATGATTGGTTGTTTGAAAACATTTTACACAGAAAACTAGGGTGCCATTTTCTGTTTTTTAAAAGCCTGATATTTATTGTTTTTTTTTTCCTCATATAACCTATAAGCATATAGCAGAGTGTTACATCCATTGTCTCTGGGCTCCCTCCAGCCAACTGCAATTGCTTAGGTCTACCGACCAACTCCTTTCACTGGAGTTATGGTGTAATCATAGGACCGGGTGCCTGCGCTGTTAATTACCTAAGCAACCTTAGCTCTTGGCCCATGTTAATGAGGGGTTGCCAAAGATTAGTCCGAGTACTGCTGGGATCGGCAAGGTCGAGGCAGGCCATTGCCAAGTGCTGATTTGAGCCATTCTCCCGCTCTTGGGGGGCTTGGGTCTTTCCACTTCGCACAGATTTCTCTACGTGCCAACAGAATAAGACATAGTAATAGTTCTTTCTCCCCCGCTGCCAGGTCCTTGGTTGAAATACAGTTGTCAGCAAAGAAGACCAAAGATCCATTTACCACTATATTCAGATCAAAAATCCGGCAAAGAAACTTCCCAATCCCTTTCCAAAACAAGTCCAGTGCGGGACACTAAAAAAAAACATGGATGTCATCTGCCTTAGGAACCATACATCTGTAACACTTCGGCTCGGGGGCTGGGGCAAATTTCGCAATTTCTGCTAGGGTATAATATATTTTATTGGTGACAAAAAAAGTGGTTCTTCTTTAAACTGGCTGATTTTGTGAATTTATAAAGAAGTTTTAGAGAAGGTTCCAAGAGATCCCCAATTGTGGACTCAAAGGGAGATTGATTCCAAGCAGAGGCCTGTGTTGGGATATTCTGGTCATCTGCTTCTACCAGTTATCTATACCAAATTGAAACTTCTTTCTTCAATGGTTGTGGTGATAAAAAAAGAAGCTCTGTGTCCCAGTCACCCCTTACTCCCCGCTCTCCACCTCAAACCAGGATATTAATTGCAAAAACTTGAGCTTGGATATACCGGGGCCTATCCTAGTTCTTAGTGCCTCCCATGGATGTATACAATTTGTATCCCCCACATATGACCAAGTAGAGACTCCAGCTCTCCTAATAGGTACAGCCAACCCATCTTTAAGACAGGGAGGGGTCCCCGGGGAGTCTTAGACAGGGGCGTGGTCTGAATAGTACCATATCCCGCACATATTCCTTACTTTAAGCCAGATTTCAAGTGCATTTTTTAGGACCTTCAAGCGTACTTTTTTGAAAAATTTCAGTGGCCCAAATTGATCGAGAAACCCTTCTGTGCAGTCGCCCCCACATTCTTGACCAGCTCTCCAAGCAGTGCTCTCCACGCTGAGCCTGCCGGATTTGCCAGATGCATCCGAATGGATTTAAATTGGAATGCTACCAGATACCAGCTGATGTCAGGAAGAGCTAGCCCACCCTTGACCAACCGCCGCCTTAGTTTCTTCCATGAAAGTCTCACTCCTTTGTCTCCCCATACAAAACTCCCAATCTTACTCTGTATTTTCTTAATACCTTGCTGGGGGGATGCCAGAGGGACAGCATTAAAAATATAGGTCAGTTTGGGCAGAATAGTCATCTTGACCAAGTTTACCTTGCTGAATATGGTTAGGGGGAGATTCCTCCATCTTGCAAACAGACGGTCTAACTCCTTAGTAACTTTCCCCAGGTTCAAAGGGGCAATCTTGTCCAATTCTCTAACAATAGTGATGCCTAGATATTTAAAATCCGTAATGGCCTGTCCCCTCCACTGCTCGATATTCCAGCACATTACCTCCGTCTTGGAGGAGTTGGCCAAATAGCCAGAAATTAAGCCGAATTCCCCAAGAGGGTTTCAACCCTCTGGATAGTTGCTGCTGGGTCGCTAGTAAAAAGGATGATATCATCAGCATATAGTGCTATTTTTGACGAATACTGCTGAGATTTAAAAGGGGGGATTTGATCATCTAGCCTTATTGCCTGGGCCAACGGCTCTATATATAAGTCAAACAGTAAGGGTGATAGGGGACACCCTTGCCTGGTTCCCCTCTGTATCTCAAAACTGGGAGTGAGTGAGCCGTTAATCAAGATTTTTGCTGAGGCTCCCTCATAACATTGTCTTAGGGTGTGAATAAACACAAGCCCACAGCCCATTGCTTCTAATACCTCCCAAAGATAAGACCAGCAAACTCTGTCGGACACCTTGGCGGCATCTAAAGCGATTACCGCCAAGGGTTTTGCTCTAACTACGGCGAGATCGATGTTACTATTGTAAATAGAAGTCTGGAGCCGGGTATAACTTAGGTTGTTTTAGTCAAGATAGATTTCAGGTCAAGTCTTCAAGATGTTAATATAAAGAACCCACCAGGAGTGACCTACTTGTCACTCAGCCTGCCTGGTTCCAACTGCCAGTTGTCACCAGGCTAAGCCCCCAACACTCCATGATGTCACCCAACGTTCCAGTGGTGACATCATGTGAGTGACAATGAAATCCCACAGGCAGAAAAGAGACTAGCTAAATACAACAGTTACCTATGACAAGCTGTGTCTCGTCCTGTATATATCGTCCGTTGATGAATCCCTTTTGGTCAGGATTGACCAATCCGGGAGCCAGTTTGGCTAATCTCCCTGCTAATATACCCTTAAAGTTTTTATAGTCAGAATTTAGCTGGGAGATCGGACGGTAGGAGTCTGCTCTCAGGGGGACCTTCCTAGCCTTGGGTATTAAAACGATAGTTGCCTCTCTCCATGAATTGGGGACTTTCTCTGTAGGGTTGTAAATTGACTGAAACAGAGTTCCCAAGACTGGGGTGACCTCGTCCACCAGGTGTTTATATACCTCATTTGGGAGGGTATCCAGGCCGGATGCTTTCTTGTTTTTTGATAACCTAATTTGGGTTCTTATCTCTCTCGAAGAGATCGGGGAATCCAGGAGATCTTTAGCTGCTTGCGAGAGGGAGGATAGAGTTTTGGTGTTAAGCCATGTCCGTATTTGATGTTGTGAGGGACATATGTTCTCTTTATATAGATCTGAAAAGAGGGAGAGCAGACAGTTCTTTATATCTTCTATATCCTTAGACTTGTCCCCACCTTCATTTATAATAAGTTCGCTAATGTTATTTTTAATGCAGTCAGATTTAGCTTTCCATGCAAGTAGGGCACTGGCCTTCTCCCCAAACTCATAATTCTCCATGCTCTTATTTAGCCATTGGGCCTTACATTTGTCCTCTAACTTCCCTCTAAGATCTTGCCTGGCTAGTTCAAGGTCTTCCTGCACCTTAATCGTCCTTTCCGGAGGCCCCCCTATTGTGCTCTTAATTTTTACCTCACTCAATTTTAACTCCTGACTGTCAGCTCGGTTTTTGGAGCGTACAAGGCCATGGAGCCGACCCCTTAGATTAGCCTTAAAGGCATCCCAAACTATTTCCATGCTCGTGGAACTTATATTGATCTCACAAAACTCTAAAGAGGTTATTGTAATGCTCTGCACAATGTCAGAGTCAGCCAATTTCCCCCTATTAAGTGTCCACCTAGTCTGAGTTGGATTGATTATTTCATTGTATGAAAACAGCACGGGGCATGGTCTGAAAGAAGAAACGGTAGGATGGATATAGAAAATGTTTTAGTCAGGAGTTCTTTACTCACTAATATATAGTCAATCCTAGAGAAGTGATGTTTTTTTTACCATAAAAAGTGACCCGGCTACCTCACTCATCTTCCCTCTCCAGGCATCTGCCAAATCTAAGTTGTGGATCAGGTTCTTCATTGCACGCCGAATATGGGGTGCCCCTTTATATTGGCTTTGGTTTGACCTATCCCTTAGGGGATCCAAGAGGACATTGAAATCTCCCCCCACAATCATTGGCGGGTTCTCCAAAATTAGCTATGAATAAAGTTTGGAGATATAGGATGCATCGTCCACGTTCGGACCGTAAAAGGAAGCACAGGTCAAATCCTTACCCTCAATAGTCAAACAAGCAACAATCCACCTCCCCGTTTGGTCTGTTGGATGGATTTAATTGAACAAGCCAACCCCCGCTTTATCACAATTGCAACTCCCTGATTGTTTATGGTTTGACTAGAAAAACAAAAGCTCTCAACCCAGGGGGTATTAGAAAACAGCTTTTTAGATTCCTCGGCACTCAAGTGTGTCTCTTGAAGGATACAAATATGCGCCTCGGAAAGCTCTAAATACTTCATGATCAGTCTCTGCCTCCTTGGGCATCTCAATCCATTAAAGTTCCAGGAGATAAAGCACTTCTTTCTACATTGAACTGTTACCCCTGCCATTGGTTAGAAGTCTCCTGTCTAAAGCAGCTCGCCCAAATAGTAAACTCCTAGAGTGGGATGAGTATTTATCCCACCCGATGCACCCTACCCCCCTCCCCTCCCTCCTGTGCCCCTAAACTCCCATAAGGAACCCTCCCTTCCAGAATAGGTGAACCTATATGGCTGCGCCCCCTCACAGAACAAAAAAAATAATTTGTACAACAACAAGGAGATAAGTAAACAGTCCAAGATGCTGCGATGGAAAATGTTCTTATATGGCCATTCTTCTAGCGTTTCAATTCTGTATTGTTATTTCTCGGAATTTCTCCCTTCTGATCTTTTCCATAAATTCGTCCACCTCTTCGGTTGTACGGAAGAGGTGCATTTGGTTGTTAAACATAGCTCTTAGATGGGCTGAAAATCTCAACTGGGCCTTCACACCTAGGCTTTTTAACTCCTCCATCCTACACCCTAGCTCCCATTGTCTATTGGCCGTTGTATGGGATATATCTGACCTTATCTGAAAAACAAATGGCTCACGGCCTGTAACTGAAAAGGAAACTAAACCTTCTTTAAGGCTTGCCGACAATATCTGTTCTTTGATAGTATAGGAGAGGAAGTTAACCAAAATCTTCCTAGGCTTATGTTGGCCGGGTTTTTTCTTGAAGGGATCCCGATGGACCCTTTGGATCTCTGATATCAAATTTACATCCGGGAAACCTTTAAAGACTGTCCCTTGTAACAGCAGAATATTAAATCCCTTAAGGTCTGTCCCTTCAAGATTCTCTGGTATGTTCAGGAGTCTCAGATTATTTTTTCGTGAGTGGTTTTCAAGCCTTTCCAGTGCCTTGTTCTGGGTTGCAAACTTTGCCATGTCTGTTGTGGCAGACTTGATCGCTTTCTTAATAATTGGTATCTCTGCTTCTATTTGGTCCGTTCTGGCGGCCACCTCCTCTAATTTCAGGGCCAGCACCTGACAGGAAGACTTGATTGCCACCTGATTGGCTTCAGAAACCAAAAATCTATTCGCTAGATCTGCCTGGTTCATCTCTGAAGTTTTCTCCCCTTTCATCGCAATCAAGATGTCCGACAGAGTGTGCACCCCTGACCCCACACTTCCAGGCTTCTCCGACTCCGCACCCCCAGTTTCACTTGTCATGGTTGCACCCCCCATAGTTACAGCTTGAGCCTCAGCCGTCTTCTCTCTCAGAACTTCAAATGGGGGATTAGGCTGAACATGCGAATCCTGAACCCCTAAGGCATTGAATCTATTGGACAGCGTTACTTCTAGGTGGGACCCGGGTGAGGACTAGGGGGGTTTACAGTAGGCTGCCTGTTCTCCCTCTGCTTACATTGCTGAAACGGTGTCAACAGGGGGGAGGCTTCACTGTCGTCATTTGGTACTTTAGTTTTAGTTTTAGATTTGACCTTAGCTTTAGGCAACCCTCCTTCCATTTCCTCTTGAGTGTTTAGTTCAGCTGCACTGCTCAATCTAGTTGTAGAAGATATAACTCGCTGGTTGGTTTTTAAGGAAGGGGTTATTTTGTTTTTAAAAACAATTATTTTCTTCCCCCTACTTTTCCGTCTACTTTTTGGAACATCCATTGCCTTTACTCCTGCTTCCACTTCCACCTCCCCAGTGGCTACACCTTGTCTCTTTTGTGGACCCCTATCGCCCGTCACCAAGATTTGAGGAGATTTCCTGGGGGTCACTATCGGTAGAATAATGTCTGAATTGTGCTTCGAGTGTGCTGCCCTGGAGTATAGCGACTTGCTTTTGGGGGCAGGGAGGAGAGACCTATTTTTGCCTTCTCTGCCGCTTTTCCTGCCGCTTTTTCCGCCTCTGGCTTCGTAGCCCCCACCTCCACCTCCATACAGCACGGGAAAAAAACACTTCAGGTCTCCCAGCACCTAGGTGTCCCGGAGGCCACAACGGAAGGAAGGCTAGTGTTCAGAGGCTCTCCTGGGAGACTATACTGCCCCCGGATTACCTCACTGTCCTTAAGCCCACCCACTCCTCTGTTCGACGAATGACTCAGCAGTCTACTTATCTTTAATATGCCTGCTTCAGAGCCCCCAAGCGCAGGCTCAGTGTATTCAGCGCCGCTTGGAGAACGAACCCAGAAGCAGACAGCGTTGCGGCGTCTCCGCAGCCGTGCAGCCTCCTCCCACCTCCAGGCAGTATGGTCGTGCTCGTGCCCATCAGAGAAAGCCGGCTACTCGCCAGCGCTGCAGCCACCCCTCGCACCCTCTCGCATGGATCCTCAGACGTCCAGGGAGTTAAAATATGCGGGACACAAAAAAGAGAGAGAAATCATCGCCGAGACCTCAAAGCCGCATTTCGTTACCTGTGAGGTGAGCGCAGCCGCGACCGTCTGGCTAGCGGCCGCCATGTTCCTCCAGCGGCCCCACTCCTGAAATTGGTTTTATATGCCCTGATATTTATTGACATTTATTGCCGCCACAGAAAGGCATTGTTGTAAGCCTATCCTAATATGACTGGTGGTGTCTGATAGACACCGCCACCATATAAACCCTTTTCCGCCCCAGCCGCAAGGCGACCAGGGGGGAAAAGCGGCGGATGTTGTTTCCGTCCACCGCGGTCCCCCCACCATAGTAATATGGTGGGGGGGAATGGGTGGCGGGCGGGCATGAATGTCGGGCGGATCGCCACTGCCACCATGACAGTGGCGATCTGCACGACATCGTATTGGGCCCCAATGTGTTTAGATGTTGGTTGATTTCTAACAAGAACCTTTCTCTTTATTGGTATTTATAAGTAAATACCTATGCAGAGCATAAACTTGTTGAGGAGGAGTGTTTTACAGTGTGCTGAACTTTTGACCTCTGTGGTCAGTTGAGTTTTTCATGATCTGTTAGTATGGTAACAGCACAAAACAAATTGGGGGTAGGGTTCAAAATTATGTCAGTTGGAAAGGGTTCAAATGTTCAGTCAATAGAAATGTGTGTTTGGTTTTGAATTAATGTGCAAAGCAATTTGATTTGTTATTAACATGTATATATGTGTAAATTGAGAGGGAAAGTGTGCCATGTTCTGGTTTTGCTAAGAACACTGAAGTAGAGAGATTCTGTATAAGAATATCTGCTGTGTGACTGGCATTTTGTTTTTAGTAAGAGTAATGTGTTTGTCCTTCTAAAGTGTGTAGAATCGCATTCCGAGTTTGTCTGCATTTGGATAACCATTGTGAGAAAACCATTTGGTAAGTTAATGAGTTTCGTGAGTAAGATTTGTGCAGTAAAGTGCAGTACTAAAAATATAGAATGTGTGCAGTCACTTTTTCAATTCTAGAGTAGTTAATAGTATTGCTTGTTTAGAATTAGGCTTGTGTATCAAATCTATAATTTTCCAGTCAGTATACATACACTACTGCAAACTCACTGGGGCAGATTTGCAAGCCTCTTCCGCGTCTTTGTGCTGCCATTGCGTCATTTTCTGATGAAATGATGGCACAAATAATGCAGAAAATTGCTTATGTGTTTGCAAAATGAGTCAGGGTTTTGCAGTGAAATGCAGTAGCTATATACATGGAATGTGTGCAGTCACTTTACCATTTCTAGATTAGTAGATTGTGTTTTGGTAAAATGCAAGGTTTCATATTTTTTGTCTAAAATCACACTGTGCGTCTGTGTGTATTTATTAATTAATCTGAGTGAATCATTTTTGTATGTTTTGTGTTTCTAGAAACATAAGTGCTTAAATATCTATCCTTTTTTAAAGTTTTGACAGATTTAGAAACTAGATACTGTTTTTATATTTGCAAAATGAATCATGGTTGTGCAGTAAAATGCAGTATTTATATTTCTGGAATGTGTGCAGTCATATTAGGTCTTCAACAGTAATTAAGAGTGTTGCTTGTCTAGAGTCAGACTTGTGTTTGAAAACTACAATTTTCCAGTGAGCATATATACACTCCTGCATACACTCTGGGGCAGATTTACAAGACCCTTGTGCCTCTTTTCTGTTCTATTGTGTCATTTTCTTGATGTAATGTTGGCACCAATAATGCAGTAAATTGCTTATGTATTTGCAAAATGAATCAGGATTGTATAGTAAAATGCAGCAGTCATATATATAGAATGTGTTTAGTCACTTTATCGTTTCTAGACTAGTAAATGTGTTTTGATGAAATGCAAGGTCTAATATTTTTTTTCTAGAATCACACTGTGCGTCTGTGTGCATTTAGGAATTATTCTGAGTGAAGCATTTTTGTACGTTTTGTGTTTGCAGACACATAAGTGCTTAAAAATCTATCCCTTTTCAAGTTTTCATAGAATTAGAAACTAGTTATTGATTTTGTATTTGCAAAATGACTCATGGTTGTACAGTAAAATGCAGTATTTATATTTATGGGATGTGTGCAGTAATATTAGCTCATTAAGTGTAATTTATAGTGTTGCTTGTCTAGAGTCAGACTTGTGTTTCAAATCTACAATTTCCCAGTCAGCATATATACACTGCTGCATACACTCTGGAGCAGATTTACAAGCCCCTTTTGCCTCTTTGTGGTTCTATTGTGTCACTTTTTGTATGTAATGTTGGCACCAATAATGTAGTAAATTGCTTATGTATTTGCAAAATGAATCAGAACTGTATAGTAAAATGCAGCAGTCATATATGTAGATTGTGTTTAGTAACTTTACTGTTTCTAGACTAGTAAATGTGTTTTGATTAAATGCAAGGTTCAATATTTTTTGTCTAGAATCACACTGTGCACTCAGTATTGTAGTGAGCCATTCAGCAGTATGTGCTTATCTATGCACTGTGCTAAAACTGAAGCTGTTATAAATTAAGTCGGGGGACTTGCCGCAACATCCTGGGCATACCTTGCTGCCTGACACTTGGTCTCGGGGGGCCGCTGCAGAGGCGGGACTGCTGCTCCTGTGTGGTCGTGCACGCTCACCCCCCGCCGCCGCTTTCACCATCCTACCGCGGCTGCCGAGAGGGGGAGAGCGTGTGGGGCACCAGACTACACTTCCCGGCAGGCATCGCGGCCGGAAGCCGCACACCGGGGACCCGCGCCAGGAGGCGCTCAAATTGGCGACGCAAACCCGGTGGAGCGGGGGACTCGCCGCAACATCCCGGGCATACCTTGCTGCCTGACACTTGGTCTCTGGGGGCCGCTGCAGAGGCGGGACTGCTGCTCCTGTGTGGTCGTGCACGCTCACCCCCCGCCGCCACTTTCACCATACTACCGCGGCTGCCGAGAGGGGGAGAGCATGTGGGGCACCAGACTACACTTCCCGGCAGGCATCGCGGCCGGAAGCCGCACACCGGCGAGCCGCACCAGGAGGCACTCAAATTGCCGACGCACTCCCCGCATCGCGGGAGCGCGCCGGCAGCGCCAGGCTGAGCCCGGGCAGAGTGTGGGCCTTCTGTGGCCGTCCGGGGCCGGAGGAGGCAGGGCAGGGCCACTCCCTTGACTTCACGCAATGGGTAAGCAAAAGAAAAATTTGTTGACTGATGAGGGGGGAAAGAAGGCTAAGTTACCCAGACACTCTGAGTCTATCATTTCTTACCTGTCATCTGCAATGGGAGTGTTGTCTAAGGAAATTGCAAACGCCGAACTTGAACTGGGCTTATCGCCCTCCCTATCTCCCACGCCCCCACCATCTTCTGTCGCCAAACATGCTCCTGTAAACCCTCTTGAACATAAGGTGGTCATATCCAATGCGAACTTGCCGTTGATACAAACTGTTTGTTCTTCACAAGGGAATTCTGTGGTCCCGAACTCGTCATTGAGCCAACAAACCACTGGCAGTGCTGCCAAACGGAACTCGGAGAAGCTGGAGTACACCGAGGGTACTTCATTTGTACCCCCTGGACCTGATATTAATCTGGGAGACCAGTTAGAGACATTGTTCCTTGCTCGGATCGAGCCTCTGCTAGTGGGGATCGCTAAGGACATAGTGGACACACTGAACACTTGCCTTTCTGGGTTATTGAAGAAATGCTCATTAATTGATAAATTGTTTAATGATCTTACCCCAGTCTTACATTCTGTCACAGGGGTCGCCCCACTTGATTCTGGTAGAGGTTTGGTGGTTACAACCCCAGAGCCGGCCTCTTGTAGCTCTGGATTGCCTGCAACCATGGAGGGCGAAGTGAATCCTCTGAGCGCTAATACAGCCGCAGGCGCAGGACGCCACAGGGCAGGATTCCAAGGGAGTGTTAGTCATCCACTTAACCCACCCAACTCAGGCCCGAGGGCCAGGGGAAGTAAATCGATTCTTGATTTACCCCCGGCGGCCGTGCCACTGGTGGCCATTTTTGTTGGCGTACCCCCATTAGTAGAGGGAACGACAGAATCAGCGGCTGATTTAATAATTAAGGCTAAGTCTTGGTGTGCAGATGCTAGTAGTGGTGGGACTCGAGTGGCTGACAGGATCATATTCGCTAAGGGTGGGCTGGATCGGGGAACGACCAAAGTTAGTACAGGGGGACTGTGTCGTTATCAGTTTTGACAGCCTTGACATGGCCGATAGACTTTTCTGGGACGGCTCTGATGTTAGGGGAGGAGATCAGATGAGACCAATCCCCCTCGGGTTCTTCTACCCATCACCTATGACTCAAACCAGGCCTACCTACTCAGCGCAAGTAAGAAGGAGCCCAAACAATGAAGTCAGCGGGACAGGGCAAGCGGGTTACACACAGTACACACACTCTAAACCAAGGCGGGACCTTATCCAGACAGTCCCAATTATACAATCTACGCACCAAAGTAAGGAGTTTGATGGGCTACCCCTGAGAAATCGTTTTTCTCCCCTATCTGACATAGAGGAAATTGATTGACAGTCAACCATTCCACTGTCCAATAGTGTTAGTACCATCTCCCCTGTTGACCACGGGCTCTGCAAACTGATCAGTTGGAACATAGCTGACTCCAGATCAAAGAGGGCGGATGCTGCCTGGACTGGGTACATCAGCAGCCATGACATTATAGCGTGCCAAGAAACTTGGGATACCTCCCCAAATTTCTGGCTGGATGGTTTTACCACTTTTGCAATCCCAGCTGTACCGAGCATAGCCGGTAGACCAAAGGGTGGCTTATGCCTCTTATTCTCACTGAATCTCAAGGGCACTTGTAAGATGATCCCAAGTGGTTCACTAAACTTACTGATCGTAGAGTGGGCTGTATCACATAGCTGCAAAATTGTAATATTAAATTTTTATAATTCTTGGGACAGGGCCAATGGAAACAACCACATAGGTGCCCTGGACCATGCTCTTATTATACTCAGTCAAAACAAAAGTTATACTAATTTTGAATGTATTTTATTAGGTGATTTTAACGTTCATCCATGTGGTGACCCGTGTTTTCTAGGTGAACAGGAGGGTTTGCTAGGCACTGGGACCCCCCATTCTGAGCACACTAAGTCAGGGGAGGCCCTTGAGGAGTTGCTTGCTAATCATAATTTGTATGAAGCCTGCATCTCAGAGGGAGGGATAAGAACTGTTACGTTTAAAGGTTCTGACCCCGGTACCATTCTGGATTATGTCTTCATGACCCCGGGCATATTACATAGGGCTGTGTTCTACAATGCCATAGTCTCAACCTATAGTGATCACAACCCGGTCTTGCCTAAACTACTCTGGGAAGACCACATGGGATTTAAACCTCGTCCTGACATTCCGGGGCCTTCCCTACGCCCTGTAGATCAAGGGAGAAGACTTAAATAGGCCAACGTAGTACTGGGGAACTTTATGGATCACTTATTTCCCACCATCAAGGGGTATATAACAACTTGCCAGGACCATTGCGCTTCTGCCTCAGAGATCATGGGGGCATTTGAGAGTATTTGTGTCCAAATCTCGGGAGCATTGACGGCCAAGCCATCTCAGATGGTGGATAAGAAACACAGATGGTTTGACACAAAATGCTCTAAAGCCCATAAGGCGTTAATGGCAGCCCTAAAAACCTCCCCGAGAGACAGGTCAGTGGTAGCCTCGTTGAGAAAGGAATATAAGGCAACAATCAACGAGAGGAAAAAGGACATAAAAAACTCGGCCTGGGAAAAACTAATGTCTACTGACATACTTCGCGGCAGCTCCCAGTTTTGGGCCATAGTTAACCAACCCCTCTTCCTAGATGTGGACAACTCGGTCCTGGATTGTGTTATTCCAGACAAAAAGTGGATTAGCCACTTTAGAGAGGTATATGGTGACAACAAGCCTGGTGCCCCCAAACAGCCATGGACAGCCTTGGAGTGCGCTCCCCTAACTTTTAACCAAGCCGAGGTAGAGAGAGCTATCTTGGAGACCTCTAAGAAGAAAGCTCCGGGGCCGGAGGGGTCCCGGCTGACTTCTACAGGTACTCCCCTAAATTCTGGGCAGGGGTTTTAACCCACGTTTTTACAGCTGCAAATGAAAATATTTTCCCTAGTAGTTGGTCCACTTCAATCATCGTGTCCATTTTCAAAAAGGGCCAACGCAATGACCCAGGGTGTTATAGGCCCATTTCCCTCCTAGACTCTGCAATTAAGATCTTAGGCAGAGTCTTGTTATTCAAACTTAGAGGCAACATCGAGGGGTGTGGGAGCTTATCAAATATCCAGTACGGTTTCAGGGCAAAAAGAGGTACCTTGGATCAGAGTTCCAACCTTCACCTGTTAATATCCAAGTATACGGTTGCCAAGGAGGGGTCCTTGTTCTTGGCCTTCATGGACCTCTCCTCGGCATTCGACTTGGTGAACAGGTCAAAACTATGGGAAATCTTATTGGTGTCTGAGATCGACAAATCACTTGTGAGTTTTATGGCATCATTGCACCAAGACCTGTTTGCCACAGTGCGGGTTACGAAGGAAGGCAGGTGCACCAATCGTTTTAAATCAGAGAGAGGAGTCTGCCAGGGCTGCATCCTGGCACCCCTCCTCTTTACCATCTATATAAATGGTCTGGGTAAGCATGTTGAGGCACTGGAGGGGGACGTCCCGCGTGTAGGAGAAGTTAACATCCCGGCTCTCCTATACGCGGACGATGCAGTCCTGATAGCTCACACTGGGCTGGGAATTCAGCGTTTATTGGCATCATTTGGTGCCTTCATGGACCATCTTGATTTAAAAATTAACGAAAAGAAGTCCCACACGATGGTGGTGGGCCGCCATAGAAATAGGGGTAAGCCTATATCCTTCTTATGCAAGGGCGAGGCAGTGTCCAGGGTGACAGTTTTTCCTTATCTTGGAGTTAGTTTTGATGACAAGGGCTCACGGGGACCTCAAATTAAGATCAAAAGTTTATCTCTGGCGAGGGCCTTCTCAGCCCTTCTAGGATTTGCAAACAGGTTAAGGGCCAGGCCCATGGAGGCACTTTTAAAAATTTACAATTCTAAGTGTATATCTGTTGTTATGTATGGGTCTACACTGTGGGGGTACGTTTCTCAGGACGCAATACAAACAGTGGAAAACAAGTTCCTGAGGCCTCTTCTCTCTGTCCCTCAGTCTACCCCTACCTTTTCTATTCATGGGGAGGTGGGCCTAGACTACGTTACCGATAAACTTAGACTGGCTCCTTTATTATTTTGGTTAAAGACCTGGCTAAATGATGAATTAACCCTCAACCATGCTATTTTACACGATGTTATGACCCTGGACCATGTAAAGAGAATAGCCTGGCTGGAGTACGTGAGACATACTTTCTTACAGCTAGGACGTCCGGAACTTTTTAATTCCCCTTCCTGCATTAAGAGGGAGGATATCAAATGGACCAAAGCGATCTTTATGGATAGGGCCAGATTGACTCGGGAGGAGGAAGAATTGAATAAACCCACCTTCAGATCACATTATTTGCTGCTGAGTTCCCCTTCCCTTGAGCCCTATCTCAAAACTGTAACTAAGCCCTTCCATAGACATTTATTAATAACATTTAGATTTAATTTAATCCATTATTCCCTGGACAGTTACCCGTCCTGGAGTATACCAGAAGAGGGCCCGCCGTGTAAATGTGATGATTTTTACCACCAGGACACTATGCATTTTACTATGTTTTGCAGTTTATATTCGGATGCCAGGAAAAAATATTTGGTCCCAATTCTAAGAGAGGCCGGCTATCTTCAAGTTAGACCGGCTCTAGTTTACTTAATGTCCTTGGGTAGTACTACCATCATATTTGGAGTAGCCAGCTTTTTGGTGGCGGCTCACAGAACGAAAACAAATTTGGTGGCATTGGGGGACCTTACCTAAGCTCTTTAAGCTGCACTTCAAATATCATTTATCTGTATCGCCTTTGTGTCCTAGTGTTGTATATAATGCTCTTGCCTGGTCATTGTAAATGTATGTATCCTGTAAATTTGTAAATTTGTATTTACATATTTTAAAGTCTTTAATGATTTTTAACAAATCGAATAAAGTGAACTTGACTGACTGACTGACTGAAGCTGTTATAAATTAAGTCAGGCACTCTCCTTGTAGAACTGTAATCATCAAGTGAGTACCCAAGTACTCATGCAGCAGGGCATGGACTGCTTCAAACCCCTATACACTATGCATGCACTTTTCTATGCACCAGCAAACTTGTCTTTTAAACCTTCAATTCCCCAGTCTATATCCTTCCACTTCCACCAAACACTCTCTCACTGCTGCTTCAGTATTGAAGTGAGCCATTCAGCAGTCTGTGCTTATCTATGCATTGTGCTAAAAGTGAAGCAGTTATAAATTCAGCCAGGCACTCTCCTTGCAGAACTGTAGTCATTCAGTCAGTACTCAAGTACTCATGCAGCAAAGTAGGCCTTAGGGCATGGACTGCTTCAAACTCCTATACACTATGCCTGCACTTTTATATGCACCTGCAGACATGTCTTTTAAACCTTCAATGGCCCAGTCTATATCCTTACACTTCCACCAAACACTCTGTCACTGCTGTTTCAGTATTGTAGTGAGCCATTCAGCAGTATGTTTTATCTATGCACTGTGCTAAAATTGAAGCAGTTATAAATTCAGCCACACGCTCTCCTTGCAGAACTGTAATCATTCAGTCAGTACTCAAGTGCTCATGCAGCAAAGTAGGCCTTAAGGCATGGACTGCTTCAAACCCCTATACACTATGAATGCACTCTTATACGCACCTGCAAACTTGTCTTTTAAAACTTCAATTGCCTAGTCTTTATCCTTCCACTTCCACCAAACACTCTGCCACTGCTGTTTAAGTATTGTAGTGAACCATTCAGCAGTATGTGCTTATCTATGCACTGTGCTAAAATTGAAGCAGTTATAAATACAGCCATCCACTCTCCATGCAGAACTGTAATCAATCATTCAGTACCCAAGTACTCATGAGGCAAAGTAGGCCTTAGGGCATGGACTGCTTCAAACCCCTATACGCTATACATGTACTCTTCAATGCACCTGCAAACTTCTCCTTTATTCCTTCAATTGCCCAGTCTGTATATTTACATTCCACTAAATACTATGCCACTACTGTTTCAGTAGTGTAGTGAGCCATTCAGCAGTATGTGCTTATCTATGCACTGTGCTAAAATTGAAGCAGTTATACATTTAGCCATCCATTCTCGTTGCAGAACTGTAATCATTCATTCAGTCCCCAAGTACTCATGCAGTAAAGTAGGCCTTAGGGCATGGACTGCTTCAAACCCCTATACACTATGGATGCACTCTTCCATGCACCTGCAAACTTGTCTTTTAAATGTTCAATTTCCCAGTCTGTATCCTCACACTTTCTTACAAACAATCTGCCACTGCTGTTTCAGTATTGAAGTGAGCCATTCTGCAGTATGTGCTTATCTATGCACTGTGCTGAAAGTAAAGCAGTTATAAATTCAGGCAGGCACTCTCCTTGCAGAACTGTAATCATTCAGTCAGTACCCAAGTATTCATGCAGTAAAGTAGGCCTTAGGGCATGGACTGCTTCAAACTCCTATACACTATGCATGCACTCTTCTATGCACCTGCAAACTTGTCTTTTAAACCTTCAATTGCCCAGAGAACGTGAGGTTGGTGGCAGCATCTCAGCTCTCTGGGAACCTTTAGCCTTGCTAAAAACGCGCAGTTAATGTTGGGTGAATGCTGCAGTACTGGCACGATTTAGGTGTCAGCGCTGCATATTATTTTATGCCTGTAATTTTTAATGTAAAATCGATAGCACTCACTACCTTCTATCGACTGTGTTGATTTTCATCTGTACCCCGCCCCGTTCCACCGCGGCTGGTGCCGTTTGTGTGGAGGGCGAGGCGAGGCGCCATCTTGGGTGGGGCTAGACCGGAGCTACCGGTCTAGTCATTCCGGGAGGCAGGGCATAAAACGATCAAACGCCCAGGGCTCCTCGAGAACGTGAGGTTGGTGGCAGCATCTCAGCTCTCTGGGAACCTTTAGCCTTTCTAAAAACGCGCAGTTAATGTTGGGTGAATGCTGCAGTACTGGCACGATTTAGGTGTCAGCGCTGCATATTATTTTATGCCTGTAATTTTTAATGTAAAATCGATAGCACTCACTACCCTCTATCGACTGTGTTGATTTTCATCTGTACCCCGCCCCGTTCCACCGTGGCTGGTGCTGTTTGTGTGGAGGGCGAGGCGAGGTGCCATCTTGGGTGGGGCTAGCCTGGAGCTACCGGTCTAGCCATTCCGGGAGGCAGGGCATAAAACTAAATGTGTATCCGGGAGCGCAGCGGACGAGCGCAGCGGGCGCGACGAATGCGCGCCGAAGTCACGCTTAAGTCAAGCCCGTCTGCGCCCGTCCGCGGCCGACCGGGGCCTGGGGCCAGTTCCCCTGGTCGTGTACACACTTATACTTCCCAGGACTTGCTGCTGTTAAAACCGTTAGATAGTTTATACCCTCCACTACCACCGTACATACTTAATCGTGCTGCCTCTCATGGTATTCTTAAACCTGAGTACATAGCTGGTAATGATTTGCATTATAACCCCCGCCGCCCTCCTCATTTGCCACTGGAACCAGATACTGTGCTTAAATGCTATTATTTGAACACTAGGTCAATGGCTAAACATCATATGGACGTAGTTTTTAAGTTAAAAGCTGAGCAACCTGATATCTTGCTCCTCACGGAGACCTGGCTTAATGCTGATTCATTACCACATATCCTGGCAGCCGTTCCTTCTGATTATTACATTTTAAATGCCAACAGACCTGCTGATAAAAGGGGTGGAGGAGTAGCAGCTATTATTCGCAATACTTACAAGTTCTCATTATTACCCTCTCTTGACCTTATGGGGTCAGAAAATATTGTTTTTAAAATGGATACTGATAGTGGGGCATTACTTATGATCCTTATCTACCGCCCCCCCCCCCAAACTATGCCCGCATTTGCTGTTTCACTGGCAGAACATCTAGCTCCTCTTAATATTAATTATAAAAATATTGTGCTGCTGGGTGATTTTAATCTCTGGCTTGATGCCACTGATTTGGACACCCAGGCAGCTGCATTGAAAGAGGTACTATTAGATCTGAACTTAATTTAACAGATTCATCTGCCTACCCATGAAAAAGGTCATCATCTGGATCAAATATGGTCTCAGAATATTCCCCTGTCGGTTTGTTCCATCACTCCCTGTATTTGGACGGACCACTTTTTGATACATTTCACTCTCGCCATTGTGAGGAGCAAAAAGCAGCCATTTCAAACAGGTGGGAAAGTCAGATTGTGGAAGAACATTGATACTTCAGCTTTTTTAGACTCTCTGAAGTTGTCTCTCCCCCTTATGCCTCAGGACATCGATGGCACTGAAGAAGCCTATTCCAACTGGCTACGCCAGGCAGCAGACATTCATGCCCCTTGCTCTAACTTTCCCCGCTCCCGCCTTAATGATGCACATAAGTGGTATACAACTCACTTGAAATCCCAAAAATTAGAAGTTCGTCAAATGGAGCGGAAATGGCGAACCGGTTATCTGGCACAAGATAAAGCCAATTACTGTAAAGCTCGGAAAGAGTACCAGAAACTTGTCCTGAAACATAAATCTGACTATTTCTCTGAGAAAATAATGCATTCTCAGAATAAATCTAAGGAGTTGTTCAATATTGTAGATGGTCTTAGTAGCAGTGACAGAACTACACCACTGGTCACTCCTACTCAGGATCTCTGCAATTCGTTGAACTCTTTTTTTCTTAACAAAATTTGTACAATAAAACTAAGTATTTCTAATGTTTTGTCCCCCTCTCTGTCGGATGATACGTATTATAACTGTGAGACGTTGGAATCTTTACCCGCTATTGATGGTGATACCCTTTCTAAACTGTTTGGCCGGGTCAAATCGGGTTCACCTGATGATATCTGTCCCCCGTACATCCTGAGAGAGGTCAGCACTGTCATTCCTGAAGGTATACTTCCTCTGTTAAATAGCTCTCTCTCACAGGGTAAAGTCCCCAACAACCTTAAAAAGGCTTTACTTATTCCCCTAATTAAGAAAGCAGGAGCCGACCCCCTTGACCCGTTAAATTACAGGCCCATTTCATTGTTGCCGTATTGTGCGAAGCTGTTGGAGGCACATGTCTGTGCTAACATGTCCAAATTCATTGAAGAAACAGATTATCTTGAATTTAATCAAGCCGGCTTCCGTTCTTGCCATTCGACTGAAGCAGTCATCCTGGCGGTACAAAATACCTTGAGGCGGAATGCGGATAACGGGACTCATCAGGCCCTGGTCTTGTTGGACCTTTCGGCAGCGTTCGACGCGGTTGACTATACCATCTTGGTCAACCGTGTCGAACAGGCTGGCCTTAGGGGACCTGCACTGAGCTGGATCCGTTCATTTATCACGGGCCGCACCCAATCCGTAAGGTTGGGCCCTTTTACAGCTCCCACTATTTCCACTACTTGCGGAGTTCCTCAGGGCTCATCTTTGTCACCTCTACTTTTTAATCTGTATCTGCGCCCGCTATTGTACTCCCTAAGAAAGGCGAAAGTTACCATCTTTAATTATGCGGACGACCTACAACTCATCTTTCCTCTGAACACCAAGGATTCGGTGGAGGAATTCCAAAACACCATGGCACACATTCAGGCTTGGATGAGTTGTAACCATCTGAAACTTAACCCAGGCAAGACTGAACTGGTCTTGCCTGGACAGAGTGTGTTAAGCTGGAGCCCATGCTTCTGGCCATCTAGCATGGGGGCCCCACCGGTTAGATCGTCCTCAGTTAAAAGTTTGGGTGTACTAATTAGCGAAGATCTTTCTTTGAAAAGACAGGTAGGCGCGGTGGTGTCTTCCAGCTTTTTTCAGTTAAAAAAGATAAGAAAAATTGCCTGCTTTCTTTCACAGGCTGCCCTTATTCAAGTCACAATTGCTCTGGTCCTGTCTCGTTTGGATTTCTCCAATAGTCTCTATTTGGGGCTCCAAATTGGAGAATTAAAACGTCTTCAGAGGGTCCAGAATCAGGCGGCTAGACTGATTCTGGGAATCTCAAACAGACAATCCATTAGACCTGGGTTGAAGCACCTGCACTGGCTTCCTGTTGCGCAGCGTGTGGCATTTAAAACAGGTTGTATTCTTTTTAAATCTTTACAAGACGCTGGCCCTAAATTTATAAAAGACCTGTTTCTCAGATATGATCCCTCGCGAAACCTACGTTCCGCACAAAAATCTTTACTGATTGTTCCCTCCTATAAAAGGAAGCGCTTAGGTGGTTGCTGCTTTGACCATCTGGCGGCCACCTTTTGGAATTCCCTTCCCTTGCAGTTGAAACTGAGTGGCAACCTTCTTAATTTTAGACATTCCCTTAAAACCTGGTTATTTTCGCAGGCCTATTGCTGAGATCATTATTTGCTTCCATTTTTAACTGTTGTGTTGTGTTCCCTCCTATAGCGCCATGAAGCCTCTGGGCGTACGAGCGCTTAATAAATATATAATAACATAACATAACATAACATAACAGTCTGTATCCTTACACTTCCACCAAACACTCTGCCACTGCTATTTCAGTATTGTAGCGAGCAATTTACCAGTATGTGCTTATCTATGCACTGTGCTAAAAGTGAAGCTGGTATAAATTAAGTCAGGCACTCTCCATGAAGAACTATAATCATCAAGTGAGTACCGAAGTACTCATGCAGCAAAGTAGGCCTTAGGGCATGGACTGCTTCAAACCCCTATAGACTATGCATGCAGTCTTCTATGCACCTGTAAACTTGTCTTTTAAACCATCAATTCCCCAGTCTGTATCCTTATACTTCCACCAATCACTCCTCACTGCTGTTTCAGTATTGTACTGACCCTTTTAGCAGTATGTGCTTATCCATTCACTGGGCTAAATGTGAAGCACTTATAAATTCAGTCATCCACTCTCCTTGCAGAACTGTAATCATTCACTCAGTACCCAAGTACTGATGCAGGAAAGTACGCCTTAGGACATGCATTGCTTCAAACCTCTATGCACTATGCATGTAGTCTTGTATCCACCTGTTCACTTGTGTTTCACACCTTCCATTCCCCAGTCTATATCCTTACACTTTAACCAAGCACTCTGTCACTGCTGTTGCACTGTTGTAGTGACTCATTCATCAGTGTGTAGTAATCCATTCACTGCATTAAAACACTAAGGGGCAGATAACAGGCGCTTCCCCAGGGCTATGCCAGTTATTGTGCGCCATGCCACCACCTCCATGGATGCGCCGCATTTACAAGGTGGCGCACAATGGGGCAAAAACGGCAGATGCGTAACGCATCTGTGCCGTAAAGGCGGCACATTGCTGGAGTTGCGCAACACAAGGACTACACAGCTCCAACAATGCTCTGGGGACCCTATGCTCACAATGCTGTGTCAATCCTTACACCTGCTTCAAGCAGGCGCCAGATTTTGATGCAGCATGGGCCCAAAAGTGACTGAGTGAAATTTTGTAGATTTCCCTCAGCCACTTTTAGGAGGCGTTCCTCCGTCGGAACGCCCCCCCCCACCCCCCCCTGTGCAGGGACGCATCCTTCTGGCGCAGGGCTGTACAACATGACGCATCTCCCAGGGACCTTGGCGCGTCTTTGCACCGTCACTGCGTCGCAAAAGTGTTGCAATAACGGCATAAAAGAGGTGCAAGGGGGTTGTAAATATGCCCCTAATACTTACAAATTCACCCAGGCAGTTTCACCAGCAGTGCAAAGGGAAGCATAGACGTGTAACATGTTTATGTACATATGTTACTTTCAAATTCTTCGGAAGTACTACAGTATACTGTAAGTAAACACCTTATAGACTTATGCTGTAACACTTCTTTATAGTTCTGCACTTTCACATTCATCATACACTACTAATGTATTCTTTCATTCATTTATGCACTACACATTCATTCAAAAAACTTTTACACACTATTATACTAATGTAGCTCTTTTTTTGACCAGTGAAGTCAGTTCTTAAAATAACTATTTTTTTGTCTTTTTGTTGGTTGTGAATTTTTTTGTTAAGTTTTTGAAATTTTGGGGGTTTTTTTAAAGGAAAAAAAGGAACTGTGCAAACAAAAAAAGTGTCCAACGCGAGCAAATAAACAAAAACAAAAAAATAGCGGCAGGAGCAATGGTGCTCCTGTTTGCGCTGGCAAATCAAATCAATTGATTGCTCCCCATAGCACAATGTCTCTTTGCAAAATTTACAAAGAATAATCAAGTCTCCAAAATCAGGACGGATGTCCGGATGTGGACTGGATGGTGCTGTGAATGGTGCTGCTGAAGTGCTGAGAACAGCAGGTGGAGGGTCGTCCCGCAGCCTATCACATTAAGCTCTCGTATAATTGCGAGGATGGACTGTCTTCACGTGACGAATGCTGCTGGCGGTTCCAAAGGAGTACTTTTTGGTCGGATCTCCTCTAGATTGTTTGGTCCCACACACCTTGCAGGTGACCTTCAAAGCATTTACCTTCATCTCTCTATCTGGAAAGGTGAAAAAAATCCAAATTAAAGCCTCTTTTCTTTTTGGCTGTGCCTACTTAGCCACAAAATCCTCTTCTGAAGAGTGTTCAGAAGAATCTTCTTGCTGAAGTGCAGCCATTTTAAAGTTCTCTTCTAAGACACAGGAGCTCCAGAAAAGAGATGGTTCCTCTGTGAAAGTCAAAAAGAATAATTAAAATGGGTGGGGTCTTTCAACAGTTGGAATAGGAAGTATTATGAACCAATCAAATCTCTTGTTTTGAAGTCACATGGCGTGCGTGTACGGTATGCGTATGGTGTGCGTACGTACGATGTACTGCTGCGATTTGCATAGTTGCTTTTAAAAGTAATATATGCTTATCAAAAGTAAAACAAAACTGTTTTGATGATTATCTCAGATAATGTCTTGCCTTAATATTTACATTAAAAACATAGATATATCTTTTTTAACATTAAGAAACTTTCGCGGAGTAAGCGTACGATGCGCCGGACTAACGTACATGATGTCACGCGGAAGTGCCCATGTGACGCGGAACGTCAAAACATATTCGTAACGTATGCGCGGGTACACGTACAGTGCGAGTACAGATACAAAGGATGATGCAAGCACCGTACGTTTACCATACGTTTACCACAAAAAAATGCAAAAAGAAAATATATAAAATGAAATTTTAATATATTGATTTTTTTTTTTTATTTTAGAATTTTGTTTTTTAATATTTTACATTCAAAATATCTAATGTAATTTAAAAAATAAAATACCTAACAATAATTATTACAAAAATGTAGGAAATTAGTATAAAAAGAAATAAATATAATAATTAATACATTAAAAAATTGTCATTTACAAATCGTATGAAATTCACTGAAAAAACATAAGTTTTAGGGACGTTATAGTTAGGAATTAGCATTTAAAAAACCTTAGAAATTCACTGAAAAAACCATAGGTTTCACACATGTTATAGTTAGCTGGTCATTTCACTCATACAAAACCATTGAAATTCCCCCATTATAATTAGTTCAGCTTACTATAACTCACGCGCCCGCAATCCACTGCTGATGACGTCACATATTACATCACTCATGACATGGTCAGTGACATCACTCATGACATCACTGATGACATCTCAAATGACCTCGCTGATGACTTCATCAGTACTCTAAAATGAAAGACACAATTTAATTTGATGCCTTTTGCAAGATCAAAGATTGGAAAGTTGAAGAGGTTGCCATTTTATGGTTGCTTTGTATGAGAGTATTGTACCATTCTTGTACTTATTTTCTACACATTTTGACTGTTTCAAAACTGTTTAAAAGAAATAAAACAACAATATAATCTACAAACTCAATTCACTGTTATGTACATAACCTTTGTAAATATTTAAAAAAATGAAGATGTATATAGGAGTTTGATAAAAAAGAGTATCACAGTGATATATAAAATTAATCTCATACTTTGTTTCATATCAGTGTGTTTGTTTAAGATGTTATTATCAAATGTGTTGGGGAGTGAGAATTAAATACATTAGTGGCTGTGTATTCAACTGAGTTGTTTATAGAAACATAACTGTATCATATATTTCGAAAGTTACAATGAGTATTGTATTTAATACTATGAATGTTCTAAATGTCTAAGCATCACATGCAGAATAGCTACATCTATGTCATTTGCATTCTGGGAATTGTAGTACTTTTAGTCACATTATTAAACAGGAGTAGAGTAGTCACGAAAAAAAGATAAGAAAATGTACTGCACCTGTATATGTATTATGAAGTAGCACTACTTGTTATTTATGCATTAGGAAGTGTTTGTCAATGTGATTTGTTTACTTATATGACCAGTTTGTATATGCTTAGGTGGTAAGATATGTTTTTGTGGTAGCAGATGAGTTTATTATATATAAAGGTGATATCTAGAATTTTCTGAAACATAGCTCATTAGAAAAGGACAGATGCACTAAAACAGAAGGAGGTAAACAATGAGTTACAGATATCGTCACAACTGTTATGTATCTAACAGCAATGGAGATACTTTACACTCACCCAGGCACTACTCAGGCACTCATCCAAGCTTTCAGCTACTATTTAGGCAGTTATTGAATCCCTCAGGCATTATCCCTGCACTTATTCCATCACACAGGCATTACACATGCACTATTTCAATCATGCAGGCACTCATTATGTACTGCTTGAATGACGCAGGTACTATTCATGCATTCGTCCAATTATCCAGGCACTATCCATCCACATATATAATACAGCCATCAAAGCTGTACCTATGCAGTCATTCAAACACCCAGGCATAACCCATGCACTCATTTAAACACCCACTCATAACACACGCAATCATTCAAAAACTGAGGCATAAACATGCACACATCGCAACACTCAGGCACAAGTCATACATTTTGTTCTTGGCAACCATTTTAGTTAGCCATGTGCTTGTCATGTGCTTTCTCCCTCTCCCAGAGCTATACTTACTGATGTGTTCAGTTTAGTCTCCCCTCCCACTTTGTTGAGCAAGCATATTTTGTATACCCATATTAGTCAATAAGCATGCTTGTATGTGCCAGGACCTCCCCTTGGTTTTATGCTGACTATGTAACCTATGCATGTATAAGGCCCCTGTTCTCTGTACTCTTTAGACTGTCTCATACAGCAGCCTGAGGGTACTGTGTGATGCCGTCTCACTAATGTGAGGTTAATAAATGCATTGTTTTTATATTACAGCTTCTGTGCCAATTTCTTCTTTGTTCTTTTAAAGGAGCAGTTGTATCAGTGAACCCCTTAGAAGGTTTCTATTTCTTCAAATAGCGCCCAAATGTGGACCTCTTTGGAAAAGAGGCTATCCAAGGGAGTGGTCTTGACAGGACACAGGAATCTACTGAAGAGGACAGGACAGGAATCTACTGAGGAGGTACCCTGTGCACAGAGATTGTGTGTCTTTCCAGCCCAGTATATTTCTGTTCTTCCCTGATCTGGAGCTCCAGGAGGTAGCCACTGCCGACTGAGAACTTCTTTGCTTGAGTATTCTAAAACGACGTTAGGTCATTCAGAACTTGGCAGTGGTAGGTTGGAGATTTGTGCTTGGTAAGGTCGTCGACATGTGCTTGATTTGTATTGGCCATTAATGTGATTATCATTATTTGTGTGATTATATGCAAATTGCATTTTATGTAGGCAGGTAATGAGGAAATGTTTCTCTAAATTATTAACTTGAATGGTACGCATTAATTTAAGTGCCACTTCGCAAATAATATTGTACATGCTGCAATATTCGTGGCCTGCCTGTTTCAAGTGCACATCGAAGAATGTGCTGCTTTCTTGGAGGTACCCATATAGAACTAGAACGGAATCAGCCGGCTCCCATAGAGGGGATACCTAAAAAGGTTTAGGTATAAAAAGGTATTTCTTCCTTGATGAATAAGTACCCCATGGAACTTAATATGTACATAAAAAGGATCCTAATCTGCACACTTAGTAACTTTCATAATTCGTGATATGCAAAGATCTTTTTTTAGTGTTCTGCCAGCCAAAACTGGCGAATTTGGTGTATTTTGGCTTTGGGACGTTTTTGTGCAGTTTTTTGGGGCCAGTTTTGAGAGCGTTTCTTGTAAATATGACTTACAATTATTATTTACAAATGGTTTTGCTTCAGTATAGTCTGTGGGCTGTGTTTTGTTTCTGTCCTAAGTGTTGATTTGTGGGTTAATTGTGTGTTTGAATGTCTATGTGGTTTGTGGTTTGACATCGGTGGTACTTGTGTGAGTGAGTAGCGATTGCGCTCTTTGTGTAAGAATGGCCAGCCTTAAGCGCGCTGTATTGTGTGTTCTGAGTGTATGACCACCTTCTATAAATGTCTGGAATGAGCTCAATGTGTTTTTTTGGCCATCATTCTGTTATTCAAATGTCATTGAATGAATTACATTTAAAAAAAATCCAGAAATGAGTTATGTAACATATGCTAAATACCTGCACGCTACCACCATTAAAATTGACAACGTAAGAAACTATAGATATGTACAAATTTCCACAATGCTGAAGATAAAATAGAATCCACATTCAATAGGAATAAAATAGGCTTCATAGAAAGGAAGACAAAAGCAAAATCGTGTGCTTTGCAATCACTAGTACTAAAATACAAAATGTTACAGCATTCTCCTTAGATACATTGTATTAGTTATTAAAAGTCATTCACATCATCTGAGTGAATTGGTTGTTGCTGAAATAAACACCATATTACAAAACGATAGATTTTGATGGGCTTGAAATGCCTGACTTTTAAATAGACTGTGACTGTGCTTACTTTCAACGCTAGAAAAAAAAGCTTTCAAACAGCTGTGTTTCAGCTGTCTCACTGAGAATAAGCTGTCTGAGACAACAAATGGAGATTAATCTCTTTCAGGACATTACAAATACAGAAAAAGTTGTGTTTTTTCTCCTGGCAGAGGTGTGTAAAGTGACACCTGCTGGGAAAGAGCACAGCTGTGTCAATAATACATGGCTATTCTTGGTCCCAATTCACAAGGAAACTGTTGGGTCAACTAGATTTTAAGTTAGTGCCAACATTCTATAAAGGCGTGCATTAAAGACTGCTGAGTTTAAAAGTTACAAAAGACAGTTTCAATATTTTGGATAACTGAGAAAAGATTGAAAGTAGGGATTTCCTTTTGTAATGCCTTTTTACCTAAGTACATCCGTGTTTCTGATGTTAAATAGTAACTGTCCTTTAAAAAGTGACGCAGACTTTTCATGTTTGAAGTAAAGCTTCTGTGCTTATATTTATATATGAATGAATTTAAAGGATTGAGGCTCGCTTTTCATACTTGAAACCATAAAAGGGTTGGTGATCAAATTTTGAATATATAAAAAAAAAATGTTTATTGAAAATAAGTGCACTAAAATTGTTTTTTGATATCTATGATGCCAAATAATCATACTGTAATCTCCTACCATCAAAGTTGAATTTAAGTGACGCTTTACCACAATGGGGGAGGACTAAAATGTGAAATGTCACTTTACCCAGGAGTGCAAAACTCATTTTATAAGGGTTTACCTTATACATTTCTGATCCCCATCTCTGGGATATCTAGAGGACACCCTGGAGATCCCTAAAATGCCAACACGTTGTGGGTTATTCATTTTTAAGTGGCCCCTAGCACGAAAGTCGAATTTGAGCAAAATGTACCTTTTAAAAGCAGTTCTGCCTCAGAGCAGTTTTCAAACTGGTCTCAGAATTCAGTAATGTACACATTTTAGTATAGCATGAATAGCTGACCTCAATACTGCTAGAATAGCACACCACACACTGCACACAATTGAAAATATGAATGAAAAACCAGCAGAAGTTATTATCCTAACTTTAAATTATTGGCAAAAACAGGAACAGAACAGGACTGCCTTTCAGCTGTCATTCTCCAGAGTCACTTTGAATTGGAAAAAACGCATGGAAAAGCCTTGCACAAAAAAGGCCAGCTGGTAAAGTTTAAAGGTCGAGTTCTGCATTTAGCAGCCCAGCAGGGCTAAAGGTAGGGTTTGCTTTGACACTTTGATCTCTGAAATTTTTTGAAAGACGAGTTGACTGGGCAGGGAGAGAAAAGAGAAGCTTTGCTTAAAATTTTTGGCAAAAGCAAGTTTTTGCGCAGTCATATGATCAAACGGAAGGCTCAGTTTATGTGGGCCATGATTAGAGCACAGCTCTGCCATGTATATACAAATATTGGTTTTAGCTTAAAGATTACTGTGCAAGGGCTGAGATAAGTAGGCAATGGGATTTAGTTTGAATGTATGCGCCCTCATGTTACACTACTACAATTGCTAAAGAAATTGGTGGTTAGTTATTAATGTTTTCTAGCTAGCTAAATATGCTATTTACCTACTACAGGGTTGTTTGTGCCCAGTTGCCATAAATAGGGGTTGACAGTGTCGACAGATATGAAACCTGTTTTAGGTTTCCTACTGTCTAAATGGGGAAAGTCGGTTAGCTCCTCTGCAAATTAAGGGTAGGCAAAATTATGTTTTCTCTCTCTTTTTCTCACTCTCTTTTGAGCCTGTCTAAGCTGTCTAGGAAATAGCCATGATACATTTCCCTGGCTATTCAGTAATACAGTTTTAAAAATTGTTAGCATTAATAAAAATGAATAAATATGCTATGTTACTACTCATACTGTCTGATGACATTGTGAAAGGATGAGTAGTCTAGATTGCTGTTCCCTTATTTGATCTTTAAGGGGAACTAGATGTGGGTAGTTTTTGTTCTAAAATTCTCAGGTGATAACACCATTATTGTATAAGTTATTCTTATGTTATATACAGTTTTGCAAGGGCATTGCTAGTCTGTGTAAATAAGCTGACAGCCATTATTAGAGCTGCATAGTCTGGATCGTGAAAAGTGGAATGCAGGAAAGACGCCCATGTGATCCTCAGCAAACATTTTTGAAAAGAAAATATTGTTTTATAGGAGTTTGTTTGTCACAACATGTTCTGCTGGGGAAATGTATGTACCCACTGTGTTGAAGTTTTTGAAAGTTCGTTATGTAATAAGAATCCCTGTTAAATTAGCAGTTTTAGATTTTCCTGCTGCGCCTATGACATGAGCGGATGATCCTAAGCGTACAATGTAGGTGTCTTTATGAAAGATAAATCATTTTAGAAGTGTCCGCAGTCCTGTACAAGTAAAGGAAATTATATATATTTTGGCACTAATAATTTTTTCTCTTGCAGAAAAAAGGGCATTAATAGAACCGCACAAGTTAGAGACTGACAAAATATATAATATACCTACCTTCAGTAGGGTGGTGTTTAAGAATTTCTTTCAACGTTTTGGTAAACGGGAGAGCAGTTGGGAAAGTTAAAGAACCCAAAAAAGAATGGGAAAGACATCTAAGACAAGTGAATGTGGTGGCAATGGTGGAAGCAGTGACATGAATGAAAGCAAAAAAGAGTAACACGCTGGCTAAAGGGACATCAGTCCAGCGAAAGCCCCAGCTGCCTCAAATCGCTCCGGATTATTCTCAAGTTCAGAGAGCTCCACGGAAGAGCCGACTGAGTCACAAGGATTACAAGGGGAAGAGGATCCATCCTAGAAACCAACGGAGTCCACGTAAACCCCCTACGCAAGTAAGCAATAAGGTTGAGTCAAGAAATTGTAAAGAATTTCCGCTGTTTGTCAAAAAAACAGCCAATTCCTTCTCCTTTACAGGCAACCGCAATCCCTCCAGCTACACCAGATAAGGTTGTAGCAATTAATTCCTTTGCAAGGCTGCATATCTCTCCACTTGCCGAGTCCTCACATCTAGCCTCGACACCCCCTGTTTCATCAAATCGAAGAGAAGAGAATACACCACCCTTCCCAGTAAATAAATGTGCTGGAGTAGATCTGTCACTTCAACCTTCCTTAGTAATTAATAGCTCAGAACAACAGCTAGCAGGCTCACAGCGATTACAGGAATGGTCTGTTTTACCCCTGGAGAAGGGCCAGGTATCACTAAATCAGTTGAGCACGAACAGGAATAAGAATCCACAAGAAAATCCGCAAGAAAATCCAGATCGGCCATCCGCTAGGTGTAATTCACAACAGATGGAAGAGAAAGATTTTCTCTATCTTATATTGGAGGAGATCAGGGAAATGAAAAAGTCCCAGGCACATGAGATATTGGTTCTTCATCTCAGGCTTGAGAAAATTGAGGAATCAATCTCAGGCACTCCTGCAAGGCGTGATGAGTCAGAGTCGAGAATAGCTCACTTTGAAGATCAGATGAGCTCTACAATACAGAAAATCAATGAGGTGACGGCAGATAAGATCACCTTAGAGACCAAAGTAGAAGAGTAGGAAAATCACTCACACCGCTCTAACCTTCACATAGTGGGAGTGCCGGAAGGGAAAGATGGCACCAACATTTATTAAACAAAAAGTATTTCCTGAGTTCTCGGGGGATCTTACAATAACCAGGGCACATCGGGTCCCGGCGCATCCAATCCTGAATTCCAAGTACCCTCGTAAAATTCTAATTACCTTTGCTGACTACAGAATTAATGAAAATGTGTTAACTAAAGCAATTCAGCAGAAACAATTTGCTATTGATGAGGGCACCAACTGTAGGATTTTCCCAGACATGTCAGTAACGGCAGCATGTAGACGCAAATAATTTGTTACGCTCCTGTTTTTATTTAAAGCACAAGGGACCCAGGCATCCATTGCACAACAATCAAAGTTAAGTGTGTCAGCTAAAGGCAAATTTCACATGCTCTCACGGTAGAAGAAAATCAGCAACTGCTGAGAAATATTTCCACTGTGAGATGAAATGGCTTTGATATAATCTACGAAAATGAATACTGTTTGCGTTCTTATCCACAAGCCTTTTCTCGGCCTGGGCGGCTGGGTTGCTCACCTAGGCTGCAGGACCAGGGCACCCCACAATAGGAGAACGGGGGAAATGTGGTTTGCGCAATCTGAGAAGCCACATTAGGGGGAGGGGAGGGTTTGAGGGGGTAAACTAATTTGTAAAATGAGCAGTAGCAGGGCTTTGATTGGAAAAAGGGTCAGGAGTATTCATATAGTTGGTAAGGTTTATAGACATATGATCATAAATGATGAGTAAGTGCAGTAATATTTCGCTCAACGTAAATGGGATTTTAAACATAAAAAAATATGGAGCTTTAATTAGATGGCTTCCATCCTTTTTACCCCAGGTACTATTTCTACAGGAGACACATTTAAAAACGAATTCTCCTTAAATATTCCTCCCAAGATGGTATTCGCACGCCTTTTTTGCCTCTGCAGGATTGGCTAAGAGAGAATTAGCAATATATTTCTACAGGGGGCTCGAATGGGAGTTTGGCCAGGTGAAGAGAGATCCTCAGGGGAGATGGGTATGGGTTGAGGCTAAATTAAATGGTACGATATTGCATTTCATTAACTACTGTGGCCCCATTGTGGATGACACCACTGCCCTGTGCAGAATTAGTGAATTATTATTAAGGGGGTTACCCGGGGAAAATAATTATGGGAGGTGATTTTAATTTTATTCAGGATTTAAGGAAAGATACCGCAAATAAAAATTAAAAAGAGCTCAAACCTAAAACTAAAAAGGTGAGCAAGGTTTTAAAACAAGAGCATATTTTGATAGACCCCTGGCGTGTTGCCAATCCATCGAAATTGGAATTTTCATGCTATTCGAATCAACTCCATACGGCTTCTCGAAATGATTTTTTTTAATATCACAATCTGTGGGCTGTACTACCTCAGATATGGATATTAATCTTTTCTCCGACCATTCTCTTATTAAACTTAAAATAGAAATAGGTAATAAGCAGGAGGCCAAGATCAAGATGGCAGATGGATCGGCTCCTGCTGCAGGACCATCAATGGGTAGCTGATACAAAAGATTGGATAGTTGAATTTTTTAAGATCAATGAGAATACGGCAGCATTTTTTTCAGCTTTGGGGGGTTTAAGGCTGCCCTTCGTGGCTGATTGATTGCACTATCCGCCTCTCAAGTTAAATTGAGGAAAGAGAAAGTTTTTAAACTCCAGCAGGCCATAGTAGAAGCAAGAAAATTTAGTGATGCACAGTCCGCAGGTATGGGGGATGCGAAGGCAAAGCTAGATAGGGCAAAATACGAGTTAAAGGAGTTTTTTATTCTGGAGACATTGCCAGCTCCAGAACTTATCAACAGCGAATATATGAGGAGAGTCAGATGGTTGTCAAGATGCTCGCGGGTAGCACTAAAACCAACCAGGAGGCAGACACCATCACGGAAATTATAGACCCCACAATTAGTGTGTCTTTAATGGGAAAAGAGAAGATAGCTCAAGTTTTTTTAGATCATTACTCCCAGTTATACACACCTAGATATGATGCCAGAGCGACTCAAATCAACAACTATTTTGATAGGGTTGAGCTTCCCACTCTTCCAGGGCCAATGGTGGAACAGCTCCTGCTAGACATCTCTGAAGAAGAAATTATAAGCATGATAAAGTCTATTTCAGGAGCAAAAGCCTGTGGAGATGATGGTCTCGCAATCGAGTTCTATAAAACCTTTTCGAGAGTGCTGACCCCTTTTTTGGAGAATCTTTTTAACAATATCACTCAGGGAGGCTGTGTGAAGTTTTAAGGAATCCATATTGGTTAATTATGTTAAAAGGCGGAAAAATGGCAAAGATATTAATTCATATAGGCCTATCAGTCTTCTTAATGTAGATTTGAAAATATTCATGAAAATTTAGGCACAACTTTTTACTCCTATCGCCCAGGAGCCTATTCATTGTGACACAACCGGGTTCGTAGCTGGAAGGTCCATATCCACAAATACTGGGTTTTTAATTCAAACGCTTGACCATGTGACAAACAATAAAATACCGAAAAAGCATTCGAACTGGTAAATTGGGACACCCTTTTTTTCTGTTCAGGTAAATTTGGCATCCCAGCTCAAGTTTTAAATATGTTGAAAAATATTTACCAAGGTGCTCATGCCCAGGTGATAGTTATTGGAGACTCAATAGGGACTTTGGAAATAAACCGCGGCACTAGACAATGGTGTACGATGTCACCCCTACTTTTCACCTTTTTCATTGAACCCCTTGCTGCAAGAGTCTGCAGAAACCCCCTAATTAGAGCTCCTTGCGAAGGAATGTCCAAGTATAATTATGTATCTCTGCCCGGATAAACATATCGTGGAAGAAGTTCATTTCGAATTTAATAAATCTGAACAAATAGGAGGCTATAGAATAAATCAAAGCAAAACAGATATTTTAGTGCTTACCACGAATTGTAACTTTTTACCCATGATTTTAAGAACCCAGGCATGCAAAGAAGAGCCAATCAGATATTTGGGTATTTATGCCTCGTGCCACATAGATCAATTATTCAATCTGAACTACATAGCTGGGCGAAATAAAATTAAAATCCTATTGGACAAATGGTCTCTTCTGCCATTGACTTTGATCCGTCGTGTAGCTCTTTTGAAAATGTCAATTCTTCCACTATTGATATTTCTTTGTTATTGTACCCTTAACAATTAATGCTAAGTATTTCAAGGAATTTGACTCTATGTTCAGGGAATTTGTTTGGAATAAACAGGCGTCAAGGGTTAAATTGCCCATACTACAATTAGAGACAAATCAAGGGGGTTTAGCCTTACCAAATATACGTACCTACTACGAGGCTGCGTTATTAGATCTTACGGCACGCCTTTTTGGAACCTAATGACCAGAAGAACACATTTTCATTTTAAAATGATTGATGTGGCTGGCACACAAATTCTAGTTTTTCTAAAAACATCTAAACTACTGAAAAAGTCCTGTTGTAAGACTGTTTGTGACTATTCCGACCTACTCCAGTCTTTTTTTAAACAGGCAAACTCGTCCGGTTCGCCTTTTTAAAATTGTAGGAGTGCAGGGGGTTCGGCCTGCATATTCATTCCAGTCGTCTAGGGAGATGGAAAGATATTGGCTTTGAGAATCTGGGCCATTTTCTCATTGTAAATACAGTGATTTCTTGGGAAGGAGTACTAGCTAGAACAGGGAACCGAATTAAGCCAGGGTTCTTGGAGTATATGAAGATCATAAACTTTATTAAAAAATATAATCTCCTGTTAAGCGGGACTCCAATCGCCCTAGTTAATGCTCTATGTAAAGTAAAATTAAAGGGAGTGGGAAATTGGTACTCCTTAATTTTGAAACACAAGGTACTTCCCTTGGTGGATGAAATCTTGGGAAAAATAACTCGGGAGACAAATTGTTCCTTCTCTCATTCGGAATGGCAGGCAATAGCCCAGCAAGGAAGCAAGGCCCTGAGACCAGCTAATTTTAAAGGATGGCTTTCTTGTCACGGTGGCTGGCTTATTATACTCTGTAAAAGGTAAATAAATGTCATCCGCAAGTGGATAATAAATGCTTCCGATGTTTCTCCCATGGAGAGGAAAATTGGCTCCATATACTTTTTACATGTCCGAAGCTTGAAGTCTTTTGGAAAACATTTTTTTAGCAATGAGTCACTCAATTAAAAAAAAGATCAACCCCAAGACTGAAGTGGCTCTATTCGGGCTCTCTAAAGTTAGGTCAGATCTGACCAAAGCCGAAGAGACGTACATCTCAATCTGCTCTACAGTAGCATGCTCATTAATTCTCCAAAATTCGTGGTCGGAAGAGATTCCATCTTACCCTAAATAGGTAAATAAAATGTCAAGAATAAGGAGATTTGAGGAAGTGGAAGCTAAACGGGTTGCCGCAACAAAAAAGTTTGCAGTAGTTTGGAAGTTCTTTGACAATTTGGCAGTATTATAGGAATTTTAGCACTTTAGCACATTGCTCTTTAGAAAACTCAGCCCTTTAAAACATTGCACTTTAAACCTCTAATAGGGGAAAAAGTTTTGTATTGTAACACAGCCAAGATTTTGCACATGAAAAAAGTTGTAGATAATCAAACTGATTTTTCTCATCTTCTTGATGAACAGTAGGCACTAGTCACTTTAGGGTAGTTTAGGATGTGGAAGGCGTAATAGCTTTTCTTGATATATGGTGTTTCGGACTATCTGTTTTATTTTATTTGAGGATGTGTCCAACCCGGTTTGAAGGGGTTTAGCTGTTAAATGTATATATTACATATGTGCGTCAAATTTGGATGTATGAGGGTTGTTGTTTCCTGATGACCAATGTTATGTTATTTTTTGTTCTCTGCTCCGCTCAGTAAAAATAAAAATAAATAAAAAACATTTCCTTTTTTCTTGAGTTTTGTCAGATGGTAGGTGTTCTGAAGGAAAAGTGGATGCATCGATGGTATGTCCATGGGGGTTCGGTGGTGTGGTTGAAAGTGACGGAGTTTCCTGATGTGAAGAGGTGGTCGAGGATGTGTCCTGCTGAGTGCGTGGTTCAGTCACGATCTGGCGGAGTCAAATGTTGCAGAGGTTGTCCAGGAGGGATGCGTTTTGGGGTCTAGTTGGTTGCCTAGGTGGAAGTTGAGGTCTCCCAGCAGGGTGTAGTTGGTGGATGTGATGGCTTACAGAGAGAGGATGTCCGTGATGGACTTGGTGAAAGGTCTGCGGGGTCCTCGGGGTCAGTAGATGAGAGTTCCTCAGAGGGTGGTGGTAGTACTGGCCTGTATCTTAAGTGTAGGTGTTCCATCAGGTCTGTGGGTTCGTCGGGGAGTGTGCTCAGATGGAAGGTGGATTTGTGGATGATGGCGATTCCTCCTCCCAGGCAGGTGGGGCAGTCCTCTTGGGAGATCTTGTATCCTTGAAGATGGCGATGTCTGGTCCCGAGGTAGTGGTCTTCCAGGTTTCGGTGAGTGGTGCTGTCGAGGAGGTACAAGATTTTGGTGGCGTGTTTGTGGAATGATCGGACGTTGAGGAGGATGCATTGCAGTGTCTTTGGTGTGGTTGTGTTCTTGCTGGCGGGTTGTGCTGGGTCCGTGTTCCTGGCTGCACTGCAGGTGTGCCGGCCGCGCTGACAGCTGAGGGTCCATGGGTGTCGGCTGGTGATTCTAGCTTGCACTTGTTGTTGCAGCCTGGGTTGAGTGCAAGGAGTGTCGCTTGGCTGTAGGGTTGACGATGCGGGGGTCCTAGGTTCCTAGCGCTGGTCGCGGTCGGGTTGCGGACAGGTGCAGACAGGCTTGCCTTTGGCCCACCAACTGCACAGCTGTGCAGCAGACGCCATTTAGTAGGGGTCGGGGAGGGTTGGACAGCTGGATCTGGGAGCGGGGATGGGAATTGGCTTGGGCTGGTTGCGCTGGGGGGGAGGGGCCGCGGGGTCAGCAGCATCAGGAAAAAAATGGGGGAAAGCAAGCAATAAGGAAGAGGACAAAAGTGAGGAGTAAAAAGGTGAAAAGAAAATTATATGAAGAGTAACAAGGTTGAAAAGAATAAAGGGTAAAACAGAAGAGAAAGCAGAGGAGTGCTAATAAGAGTGAAAGGGTGAAAGAGCTAAAGGGTGAAAAATGGAGCAGAAAGCAGAAGAAGAGCGTTAGGAAGAGTGAAAGGGTGAAAGAGCTGAAGGGTGAAAAACGAAGCAGAAAGGGGCAGAAAGCAGAGTGAGAAAAAGGAGTCAGAGGTCCACTGGACCACCAGGGATGAGGTTCAGGTATAACCTGCGGGTGACCACACTACGGGAGTGCAGGGGCTCAGGACAGGCTTTACTTAATGGTAGAGTTGCTAGGGTGGGAGAGCAGTTTCCATGACAAAGAGTCAGTGGTCTTGCTCTGTGTTACGTGTTATGTGTTGAATCCGAAAAAACACTACAATTCGCCAGTTGTGGTTAGCATCAGACAGCCAGGAAACAGAACTTGCACTCCAATTGCTCTACATATGTATTTATGTGTGTGAATGTTACACTTTAGAGCGCAGACCTTGGTGTGTTCTCGATTCAAAAATGATCCAGAAAGTGTTCTAATTATGAAGGTAGATTTGTTGACCACAATCAACTTCAATACAAATGTATTTTGTATGAAGTGCCTGATTAAATTATGATGTAGCAACATGTACATTTGATTTTTGTAGGATTTATGCATTTTTTGACTACTTGTTACCTTGTGTCGCCATTGTTATCATATATTCTTTATATTATTTTTAATAAAAATGGGCATGAACACAAATACCTTTATTATTTTCATTATAATTATGCTTGTTTAGTTCAACAGAGCTCACATCTTACATACATTGTCTGATGACAACTTTGTTTGTTTCTTTGGCTGAGTAACAGAGGAAAGTTATGGTGTCCCTCTATGAGGTCACCAAAGTTTCTTTTGTTTGGGCAGCAGTGGTGTTGTGTCACATTTCAAGTCAAAACTAAACATCTATCCTGAGGAGAGAGACTGTCAAATTTCCTGCAGACACATTTCTTTTTTTGGACGGTTTAGGCTCAGACTGTTCTCTTATCCAGTATGACAAATGTGTTATACAACAAAGGCTTCAATTGAGTTCCCTTAAACGTTTCCTACATGTAGGGTAGTCTTACACTCTAAGCTGTACATTTCAATGAAAAGGATGCATCTGAAAAGAGGTTGGTGTAGGGGCATATGACACACTTAACATCTGATACTTCAGATACCACCTAATTGCTAAATCTACCTGTTTCATTTGTGGTTTGCTATTCTCTAAAAAGGATTACATCTATATTTGGTCTTCTTTAATCTCCATATACTTTTAGGATTTATGTTGAAAGCTAGCTTGGTATGCACTAGAGCACAACAGAATGCTAAAGGGTGCATAAAGGCTGGGCTATAGACCATTTGCTCCAACACTCCAATGTGTTTCTTTCAGCTTCTATCTAATTAATTTAGAACATTTGTCACTCAGGATGTGAAATATTCTGATAGCCGTACAGACCTTCTGCGTTTGGCTACATCCGTTGTTAAGGAACCTCTCATTTGTTAAAGGTCATCGACTACAGCTTGGCCCTTTAACTCCAGTAGAAACATTTGATGACTGGTACAGCCTTCGTCAGAGGGCTATAATGCTATATTATTACATGCTGATTGGATTAAAGAATTAGGGTGGCAATTTATAGAGACCTAAACCTCTCCCTAGTTCCTGCCTTTTCATGGCAGAATGTTCTAATTAGTAATAAAATGGCCTCAAAGAGCCGGAGGGGGTTGAATTACCCTCGGGCTCTCTTGAGGCCTTTGTTCACAGCTGTTACTGTGAAAGACAAACATTGGAACGTTGTTTTACCAGCCATTAGAAGCCCTTGTCCATTGTCTTCAGTAGAGTGCTCAACATTCCAATGTTCTAATGAAGAATTCATGATGGAGCAAAGAGCTTGGTTAAGTGTGGATGCCTTGTCATTGTTTCAGAACCCTGAGCAAAGCCAAGCTGGAGCAGAGGGTGCTTTAATGATCTCCTGAGTTGATTCTTCTGAAAGATTATTCAGATGCAGGCGTTGTCAAGGTTTCAAAGGCATTTGTAAGTGATTGTCAGTCAGTGCTCCTCATTTTAATAAATTGTCTCTTACTTATGACACATGACACTAAATTATTTGTGCGAAGTAATTAAATTATCTGCTTCTTGTACAGTAATCCCCTGAAGTATGATGCATGTTGTATCCTCATCAAACATATTTTACAGCTTTCCAGGGCTGTAAATGAATCAGGCTACTAATGCACAATTTGGAGACATCAGTTTATTGAATTTTAAAGAAGAAAAGGCTGATTTGATCATATGCTGAAAAGCTTGTCTACCGAAATATCACCAACTCGCGCTTAACCAACAAACCCATCTTTCTGCGCTCTGAAACACCTTGGAATGCGTGTGGCCTTGGATTGTTTGATCTGGAAAGGGGGGTGTGAATCTGTGAACGCGTTATGAAAAAAAAACCACTAAATTAATATTACATGAAAAAATAAATTAAAATACCTTTTAATACACGCAAACACAGACTTCAGGCATTTTCTTTTTTTTAACATACATAGAAATTGTATTGAGGACACTTGCTTAAAAAAACTATGTGATCTGAGTTGTTTGATGAACAGTACATGCTATGATTTATAACTCATTTCAACAAAACATGCAAAAAGCAGCCATCAACCAAGTCAGATTTACATTTGCGGTCTCTGAAACCCACAGCAACCCTGTCTCATAATTTCCATGGTCTGGAGAATATGAATCATAGAAATTAATTTAAAGTTGAAACGTATCAGAGTTGTCAGCTGACAATAACCTGTCAATACAGGATTTCAATCGGAGTCGAAAATACTGTTAGCAGTTGACAACCTGGCTTCCTACCAAATACATGAAGGCGAAAGTACTTGTTGAAAAGGACAACCAGTCTTGCCACCTTTAAAAACCTCCCGATGCAAAGTTATTGATTGCATAGATTCGAACCACGATTGTGATCTTCCCTGGAGACTGTTCTGTACCACTTCGGCAGATATAACAATACCTGTGGGAAAATAGAGAGGAGAACAGCTCTTATGCCTGTGCTTCGAAATACTATATTTGTGCACAGAATTTAAAGCATCACATTCGTCGTGTGGTTATTAATTTTTCGCGTCCTAAATGTAGATTTTTTGTTCGATGTGAATTTAGTTTCTCATACTCATTTAAAACATTTGTAATGTAAAGCTGCATGGAATTCCCCAGCAGCTTTCGGCGCCAAATAATTTTTTCTGCTCCTACTGTCAATTTTACAAAATTAAAGGTTCTTAGTTTGAAGTGTTTTTTGGGGGAAAGTTGTTCCCCCACAGGAACAAATTGCTGAAAAATCGTGTCTGTTTTTAGTAGCTTGCATAGAGCATTTGTGAGACCCCTAACAACCATATTGTTTTTTATCCTCTCCTCGACATAATCATGATCTTGTTCTTTGCGCTGCGTCATCTCTGCTGGGATGTGCACTTTTTATTTTCCGCCTACATTAACTTGAAAAGTGTCTCCGTTAGTCCATGAGAGCTTGGAAACACAGAGACGCATTGCCTCCAGTGGCGTAACGAAACTTGAGGGGGCTCACCTGCAAAGTACCTGGAGGGGCAGCCTCCCCTCCCCCGACCTAGTCAGGATCTCTCATGCCAGGGGCTCACGTCCATGCACAGTGCCAGGGGGGTCCCTGGAGCTCGCCCCCCCCCACACACACACCGGGGTCTTTGGGGCTAATGTTACGACACTGAATTACCCACCTGTGTTTCTGAGCTTTGCTCTCTGCCGCCCATGCCTAAACTCCAGGTCTGACGGCCCCAGGGCAGACCATGGTACTGGGCCTGACCTGTAACAACTTCACCCTTTTACCAATTCTGTCTTGGTGAAACTGTGCACTGGACCGCCAAATGGGAACCACGTGCCCCATTTAACACTTCCCTGGATAGTGAGGCAGAGCAGTCCTAGGCTTACTCTGGCTAGTTGCATTTAGCCAGTGTCTCAGACCTCAGCAATGTAACAAATAACTGAAGACTGACTGGTACGACCAACTGACAATGATATTTGCTAACATGTGCAGTGATTTACTGTCATCAATGTGCATGGCTACAAAATGTTCAACGTTAAACATATTGTAATGTCTAAGTCAGTGGCAGCAAGTACGTTTTGGAGGGAGGGGGAGGACAGGACACACTCTCACGCACATGCCCACATACACATAACACTCAAAGCAATCAATTTGCACGCACGCATGGACACAAACACACCCATTCACAACACTCTTCACCAAACATTCACACATACACACCGCAAACACATCCATTCACAACAATCTTCACCAATCATTCATACATGCACACCGCAAACACATCCATTCACAACAATCTTCACCAAACATTCATACATACATACACGCACCAAACAGTTTAAAAGAAAAACAAACACTTACTTGCAGCCAGCTCTGCCTCGGAGGTTCCAGGAGGCTTGGGACTGCTGACTAACCTCATTGGCTGACCTGAGGTCAGCCAATGAAAAAAGGCAGCAGTTCCAACATCATCACAGAGTGGGATGGGGTCAGTGAGACTGCTGACCCCACCCCACTCTTTGATGAAGTGTCACTGATTGAGACTCGTACCTTGGCGCTACACAGCTTAAAACTGAAGCACCTAGGTGTGAGGCAATCAGTGTTGCTACCCCTCGTCACTGAGGGGAGGGTCTCAGGGAGCTTTGCAGAGCTGAGGACATCACGCCCACAGGAGCTGTGACTTCCTGAGCCCAGCAAAGTTCAGCTCAGGCAGCCAGGAGTTTGCGCTAAATGCGCATGTCTGTCTCCTGGCTTCCTGGTCTGAAAATAAACAGTGTCTGTCAGGCTGACCTTTGTTAAGCCTGACAGACACTGTTCATGAGGGGCAAAAGGTGGAGGGGCATGGCCCCTCAGCCCCAATGGACTGGCCACTCCTGGTCTGAGTCTATTATCTACCGTTAACCTGAATGCAAAGCAACCATAGGACTTTATAACAAGCACATGTGCACCCACAGCACATAAAGACAAAAGTATCAATTACAAAAATGCTTAAAGCATTCTTTTAAAGGTCGCCCTCACCACTCTTTTTTTCATCTTACTCATGAGGTGACAGATTAAAATAAAATGTGGGGCTTCTTTGGAGGTCTGCCGCTATCCTTGCACCCACCAAAGACACCTCCAAATGTAGGTGGCACCTGCCTCTTCCCAGGGCCCCACCTTAGTAAATAAGGAAATGTGTCTGTGTACCCCAGAGGCTTCTGGGCCACTTCTTTCGAGCTGATATTATGAGGCATGCTCGCAATGCCTGGTACTTGCTTTGATGCAGCTGTAATGGGAGAAAATTTCCATTTTCTTTTGTGATTTTACTTTTGGTCATGGGAGTTCTTGCGTGTTTATAATTAGAGAAATGTGGGTTCTCTTACCTTCACTTGTGGGCCACCTGGGAATCTGGTTTAATGCTGAGTGGGATCTCAAGCCTGTGCAGCTAGACTGGCTTCACTCCCAAACAGCACACCCTTGAAGGCTAACAGGAGAGTGAAATCTCTGCACTCTTCTTACCATCCGGCTGGAGCATGGGAGGGTGGCTCTTAGCGGTCTCATTATCCTGCTTCTCCATACATGGCCAAGAGGAATGCCCCACCCACTATGGGGCAGTCTATACACCCCAGAGCTTTTGCCCTCCTTGAGGTTTCAAGTGGAGTAAAAGGAGGGCATGCAGCGCTCCTTACAGACTATTTCCTGCAGGATCCACTGCTCACGGACTCGCCACAGACCGATTTAGCATGGATGTTGTAAAGGTGGTCTTGGCCCAGTGGCACTGGGGTCCCACTGAGCATCTTCCCCATGGGTCACAAAAGAAAAAAAAGTATATATCTTGAGGCCAAAATGGCCAAAGTACCTGGTCTTTTGAGCGTTGGTTCCTTGCGACATGCACTACCCCACAACAAGGGTTGATTTTAGACCTTTGGCCTCTAGAATTGTTGTACACAGCTCCAGCTGATTTTAACAGCTCTCTCTCTCTCTGATGAAGCAGAGTTAAAGGTTTATGCTCTTGCCTCTTTGTCTCCCAAGCCTGATTATATGGATTCTTGATGTCTCCAGCACTCAGATGCCTACTTCAAGCAGCAGAGAGCTATCAGAGCCCAGGATCAGTGCTTCTCTATAGGCTCTTGGTAATCTCCTAGGCCCGGAGTGCACATGCAACAACACGGCATGGCCTCCTTCTTATTGTTTTGAGAGTTCTTCTTTTATGCATGGGTATACAAGTGGAGGTAGAGAGTTCTAGAAGATAGGCATCTGCCCAATTCAAAGAGGCAGCACCACCCCTCACCCTGTGGGTCACCCTCTGCCTTTATTTTGGGATTTTTGAAAATGACCAAATCTAGCTTTGGTCACCCAGAGCTCCTGCATATCCTTTAGCACCACCCCTAACACAGCAATCAGGTTCTTACACTCCAAAAATATCAAATTGGGCCCCTCCTATCAATGGTGCTGGAGGTCTGGCTGACTCTCTTTGCCTAGGCTTGTCAATAAAAATGGTTTACTTCCCCATGGAGGTATTTCCTCCTTCCCTCTTCCTTGCTGAAGAGCCAGATAACCCTCTTAGAATATTCCTATTTTCTGAGGAGGCTTTTCACTATCTGCTGGTCACCAAAGTTATTAACTTGACCCAGGAAGCTAGTTCAAAGCCTGCATTTCATTACTGAATGACTTAGGGGAAAATATTGCAACACTGAAAAAAAGAATGTAAATATAGATACATTGGTATTATATTTGCACTTGAATTTTTATCTATTCTCTAGGATGAGCAAATGTGAAGTTGTTGTTGGCACAGCTTTCACCTACAGCATAAATACAATAAAGCACTACAGACTTACAGTGAAACAATATAGACTCACACTATAGTCAAAAAGAAATGGTACATCTTTTTGGACGCACAGTTAACTTCTAAGTTCTGCACAGACTGCAATCAATTTATAAAAGGTCCCTTCTGCAACAGGCTAATTGTTTGTAGATATGGGCACATATTTCCGTGGGCAACCAGCACAGACCAACTAACCACAGCTGTACTGCTGCAGACCTCATGTTAAAAGTCAGGCACTAGTATTTACACTCAAGAGCTTTGGGTGTGGGGGGGGTAGAAGAGAAAGATAGGGCTAGGAAAAGTAAATCATTATACCCCTCTTTTTATGAATCTATCCCTTCCAGTAGTTGTTCCCGACAGTATAATGAAATGGTGGCTGGACCTTGGGGTGGAGATGATCCGGGACATGTTTAGCATAGCTGGGATCAAGTCGTTTACTGAGATTCAAGATAGCCATGTGGTCACATGAAAAGATTTTTTTAAATATCTACAAATACATAGATTTTCTTGTTAAGAAAACTGGGGGTCCATAAGGGTTATCTAAAGATGTCATTATGGACAGGGTGAGGGATGAAGAGGGTTGTGCTATTAGCTGGATCTACAGCTAGTTGATTACCATGCAGCTGAATGATCTTGAGAGACAGGCGGATAAATGGGATCAAAGGCTAGGGATAAAGGGATCGGAATACCTTGATTCCCTAAATACGGGGCAGACTATATTGTGCTCATCAAAGTTGCAGGCACAGAATTTTAAGATGATTTTAGATCTTTATTATACACCAGGGAAAATAGCAAAATGGGTTGGATTAGTGGATATTAGCTGTCCTCGCTGCCACACCCCTAGGGCTGATGTGGTTTACATGTTCTCGACTCGAAAAAAGATGAAATCCTGAAATAAAGAGCGAGGGAATGAATGTAAATATGATGGTAACTCTTCAATAAAAAAAGTAAAACAAGAAATCAATGGGGGAAAAAAGCAGACATAATGGTACAAGATGATGGACGGAATGTTGCACACAATCCGTCCATCATCTTGTGTGTTTTGCTGTTCACCCTATGTGGGAAGGGTAAGCCCAGACGTGGGTCCCATGCTCACTAAGCCACTGGAGTCAAGCTATCCTGGCCGACGACGGGTGATAGCCAGAAACCGGTCCTGGGATTCTTGATTCCGGTCCAGGGAAGACATGGCTTGGCAGTTCGGGCTGGACTGTTCCCATGAGGCACAGGGTCATGACTGATTTGCATATGGCCATGTCTGAACTGGGGTGGCTTGGTGAGCAAAATAACGATGGGTCAAACCCAGATCTGTGACTGGGGGTGAATGTTTTGCCATTGTGCAACATTCCATTCATCATCTTGTGTGTTTTGCTGTTCACCCTATGTGGAAAGGGTATGCCCAGACGTGGGTCCCATGCTCACTAAGCCACTGGAGTCAAGCTATCTGGCTGAAGATGGCTGATAGCCAGAAACCGGTCCTAGGATGCTTGATTCCGGTCCAGGGAAGACATGGCTTGGCAGTTCGGGGTGGACTGTTCCCATGAGGCACAGGGTCTTGACTGATTTGCATATGGCCATGTCTGAACTGGGGTGGCTTGGTGAGCAAAATAACGATAGATTAAACCCAGATCTGTGACTGGGGGTGAATGTTTTGCCATTGTGCAACATTCCATTCATCACCTTGTGTGTTTTGCTGTTCACCCTATGTGGAAAGGGTATGCCCAGACGTGGGTCCCATGCTCACTAAGCCACTGGAGTCAAGCTATCTGGCTGAAGATGGCTGATAGCCAGAAACCGGTCCTAGGATGCTTGATTCCGGTCCAGGGAAGACATGGCTTGGCAGTTCAGGGTGGACTGTTCCCATGAGGCACAGGGTCAAGACTAATTTGCATATGGCCATGTCTGAACTGGGGTGGCTTGGTGAGCAAAATACCGATAGATTAAACCCAGATCTGTGACTGGGGGTGAATGTTTTGCCATTGTGCAACATTCCATCCATCATCTTGTGTGTTTTGCTGTTAACCCTATGTGGGAAGCGTATGCCCAGACGTGGGTCCCGTGCTCACTAAGCCACTGGAGTCAAGCTATCCTGGCTCAAGACGGCTGATAGCCAGAAACTGGTCCTAGGATGCTTGATTCCGGTCCAGTGAAGACATGGCTTGGCAGTTCGGGCTGGACTGTTCCCATGAGGCACAGGGTCAGGTCGATTTGTATATGGCCATGTCTGAACTGGGGTGGCTTGGTGAGCAAAATAACGATAGATTAAACCCAGATCTGTGACTGGGGGTGAATGTTTTGTCATTGTGCAACATTCCGTTCATCATCTTGTGTGATTTGCTGTTCACCCTATGTGGGAAGGGTAAGTCCAGACGTGGGTCCCGTGCTCACTAAGCCACTGGAGTCAAGCTATCCTGGCCGACGACGGCTGATAGCCAGAAACCGGTCCTGGGATTCTTGATTCCGGTCCAGGGAAGACATGGCTTGGCAGTTCGGGCTGGACTGTTCCCATGAGGCACAGGGTCATGACTGATTTGCATATGGCCATGTCTGAACTGGGGTGGCTTGGTGAGCAATATAACGATGGGTCAAACCCAGGTCTGTGACTGGGGGTGAATGTTTTGCCATTGTGCAACATTCCATTCATCATCTTGTGTGTTTTGCTGTTCACCCTATGTGGGAAGGGTATGCCCAGACGTGGGTCCCATGCTCACTAAGCCACTGGAGTCAAGCTATCTGGCTGAAGATGGCTGATAGCCAGAAACTGGTCCTAGGATGCTTGATTCCGGTCCAGGGAAGACATGGCTTGGCAGTTCGGGGTGGACTGTTCCCATGAGGTACAGGGTCAAGATTGATTTGCATATGGCCATGTCTGAACTGGGGTGGCTTGGTGAGCAAAATAACGATAGATTAAACCCAGATCTGTGACTGGGGGTGAATGTTTTGCCATTGTGCAACATTCCATCCATCATCTTGTGTGTTTTGCTGTTAACCCTATGTGGGAAGCGTATGCCCAGACGTGGGTCCTGTGCTCACTAAGCCACTGGAGTCAAGCTATCCTGGCTCAAGACGGCTGAGAGCCAGAAACTGGTCCTAGGATGCTTGATTCCGGTCCAGTGAAGACATGGCTTGGCAGTTCGGGCTGGACTGTTCCCATGAGGCACAGGGTCAAGACTGATTTGTATATGGCCATGTCTGAACTGGGGTGGCTTGGTGAGCAAAATAACGATAGATTAAACCCAGATCTGTGACTGGGGGTGAATGTTTTGCCATTGTGCAACATTCCGTTCATCATCTTGTGTGATTTGCTGTTCACCCTATGTCGGAAGGGTATGCCCAGACGTGGGTCCCGTGCTCACTAAGCCACTGGAGTCAAGCTATCCTGGCTGAAGACGGCTGATAGCCAAAAACCGGTCCTAGGATGCTTGATTCCAGTCCAGGAAAGACATTGCTTGGCAGTTTGGGCTGGACTGGTCCCATGAGGCACAGGGTCAAGACTGATTTGCATATGGCCATCTCTGAACTGGGGTGGCTTGGTGAGCAACATAACGATGGATTAAACCCAGATCTGTGCCTGGGGGTGAATGTTTTGCCATTGTGCAACATTCCGTCCATCATCTTGTCTGTTTTGCTGTTCACCCTATGTTGGAAGGGTAATCCCAGACGTGGGTCCCGTGCTCACTAAGCCACTGGAGTCAAGCTATCCTGGCTGAAGACGGCTGATAGCCAGAAACCGGTCCTAGGATGCTTAATTCCGGTCCAGGGAAGACATGGCTTGGCCGTTCGGGCTGGACTGTTTCCATGAGGCACAGAGTAAAGACTGATTTGCATATAGCCATGTCTGAACTGGGGTGGCTTGGTGTGCAAAATAACGATGGATTAAACCCAGATTTGTGACTGGGGGTGAATGTTTTGCCATTTTGCAACATTCCGTTCATCATCTTGTGTGTTTACCTGTGTATATGATCCCAGCATCTAATGGGTGAACCAATAAGATATTGCACCAGTTTCTGCAAGAATGGATCATTGAAATGCTTCCCCATGCACCTAGTCTCAGCCATAAACACTTGCATAATGTATCCCTTTAGGCTTCAGTTATAGAAATTGCAGTGAGGGGAAAAGAATGCGGCCTGTTTCCACACTGATGAATGTACTAATTGAAAGTAAAGGGTGTACAAGATTTGCATGAAAGATTGAGAAAATTGATAGTGGTCCCAAGAAGACTGGCACAGCGGCAGTCTCCATCCCGCTGTAATACGAGGTCACCGCTGGGCCACCGGTAGTGTTTCTGACAGTAGGGAATATTTTTTCATATGTGTCAATGCAGGTGTATATCTTTTGACTGCTCAAGTGTTAAATGTACATCTATGCATGACGCTTGTGAAAAAATACCTACTACGAGTATTTTCCCATTGCTGGAGTCCAGATCATATATGCCTAGTCAAGTCAATGGGTAAATAGTGCAAAACAGTCTTACTTGGATTGTGACGCCAACAGGGTTGTTTTATTCGGCATCAAGATGTTGCTGTGAAGGGGGCACTGGAGGAAGGGATCCACATGGGAGACTGAAGGAAAGTAAACTAAATGGGTGAATATGCATTCTAATTCCTTCAATCCACGGCTTCAAAGCAGGTGATCTTCCCGCCATGCTCAGCTCTTGTTTGTACCGCCCTCTGATAGCTGCTTTACCACTACTGCCATCACAGGTGTATGTCCTCCTTCGGTCTTTCCTTCAACAGACTGTCAACTTTGTAATTCCGGTTGCGGAATTCCAACTGTGTGGCAGGGAATCTAATGCCGCTTGGCGGTGGTTCCCTTACTGCTGAACTTGTGATCAAGTCCTAAATAGTAAGAATTATCGTATTTATTTATTTATTTATTTATTATAAAGTTTTGTATAGCGCGAACAAGACCCGTGGGTATCAGAGCGCTTAACATAGGAGAGGTAGAGGGTTAACATATATAAAAACAGTTAAAGTACAACACCTATATCTTCGTAACACATGTGACGTTCGCGTTAAAATATGCTATGGTTAAAACTTATAACAAAAACAGGTATATATAACACATATGAGGTAGCTAGGTATATGTTCGTATATGGTGTTGTTCTCACGTTCAGTCAAAATAACCATTAGTGGTGGCCTTTACATTGTTCTCATATCATAGAATACGTGTTCTTTATAGTATTGGTTATGCTTCCCTTATTCGTGCCATACAAGTACTGTACTAGGGCAGTAGTATATCAGAACCGTGAACAGTGATCTTCACTACGTAATGTATCTATTCATCAGCAGGCTCTTCACTTCCCGCTTGAATGTTACCAGATTCTGGATCTTCCTGATATTTGGAGGGAGTGAGTTCCATATTCTGGGGGCAGCTCCTGAGAACGCTCTGTCATAGGTTTTTTTCTTTCGGAAGATGGCTGGCCATAGCAGCAGCTCCTTAGCACTCCTAGCTGGTCGGTTGCCACCGGATAGTTGAATTTTCTTGGCTAGATACCTTGGGGTGTTGTCGTGTAGCGCTCTGTGTGTGATACATGCTATCTTCATTTGGATTCTGGCTTCATAAGGTAGCCAGTTTAATGCGTTCAGGTGCGGGGATATATGATCATATTTCCTCGTTCCGGTGATAAGTCTAGCCGCAGCGTTAAGGCAGGCTTTTAGTGGTGCCGTAGACATTTTTGGTAAGCCCGCTAAGGTGGTGCAGCCATATTCAATCCTCGAGATAACTAAGGATTGGATTGCCAGTTTGAGGTCCGCCTCTGAGATGAAAGGTTTCAATTTTCTTAAGTAGTTCAAGTGAAAGCGGGCACTTTTCGCCATTGAGTTAATGTGGGCTTTCATGTCTAGATTCTCGTCTAAGGTGATTCCTAGTGATTTAGCTGAGTTGACCAGGGTTGGTGTGCAGTTTAGCGCAGTCACGACTTTCGTCCATTCCTTTATTTCTGTATTGTTCCTTGGTGGTGAGATTAGTAGGAACTCTGTTTTATGTGCGTTCATCGTAATTATAAGATATTACCTGCTCTCTGCTGTCATGTAATAAGCATAATCAAGAATGGGTGGCATAAAGGAACAAAACTTGAAAACCTAACTCAAAAGGTAACTAAAATTGTAACCACCTGATTGATTCATAATCTATGAAAATAATAAATTTGGGTGACATTTAATACGTTTATTTTTTGAGACAGATTCTTGATAATTAAAGATGAGCATGAATTATTGCCCAGGTGAGTCATGAAAAAAGTCCATATTTTATGTGTATTGTGATGAAGGTTATTATCGAGACTCTAAAATGCAGTGCACAAAGTCAATGAAGACTGAAAAAAGGCTAAAGAGAAGAGTAGACTACTGGATGGCACTCATAAGGGTATTGGACTTAAATAATTAAGTTACTTTACTTTGCAATATTTTGATATTCTCCCTTCACCGTGATAGCATTGTTAATGTATTGTGCATGATTTAGAATACCTAGAATAATGTGTTTTAATAGTTTTTGATAATATTTGTTTAGATGTGTCATACATAATATGTACCAACATATTTTTATAAAGGAGATGAAATAAGGCAATATTGCCCCATTACATTTGTTTGCTGCCAACTTTGTAGATTAAAACAATTACAGGAGACAGAAGTGATTCTATCATTTATATTAATTAGAGTTGCATGATTATAAATGGATAAGTAACAAACATAGGGCATCAATGAAGATAGAGGAGATTCCTTGCTTTGTAAGAATGTATTGCTTGGGGTATTTTAAGAATGTATCTTGACCCATGTAGCGGTGGCTAAATTGGCCTCAAATGTCCTTCACTGAGTCACATGACAGAGCATCGCGCAGTTTTGAATTGAATTATAATAATGTAATAACGTGAACCTCAGCTTTAATTGAAGGAGAGGAATTACCTATGTGCATAATATGTACCAATTTGATGTGCTGCCACAATAATGAGTAGTAAATATTAATTTACCACCATAGCAAGGCCTAAACATTGAAAAAAAAACTATAGACAGGTACATGTATGTAGATAAGGGATGTATGACGGTACAACGTGGTATAAAACACCGCAGACCATCACAACGCAGGTTTTACAACGCAAGTCGTTACAACGATTTGCATTGGAGGGCGCTTGACTTAGGAGTAGTATAATTTACTATTCCAACTCCAGTCTCTATACAGTAGGGAAGGTGTTGGATAGTAAATTATACTATTCCTTGTCCTAGAGCGCCCTCCAGCGCATGTCGTGGTAACGACTTGCGTTGTGAAACCTGCGTTGTAATGGCACTGCGGTGTCATTACTGCGTTGTAAAGGATGTTCCCCTAGATAAGTATAGTTTTAATATACTTTTACCTCACATGTAGTCGACGAACAGTCATACTCACTGTGAGGTTGCCGTAGTCCCTGGCCCTATGACCAACTCCCACACGGGCACCCAACCACACACTGCCCCGTGGGAAGCCAACTTCAGCGGTGCTCAGTGCAGGTTGTATGCGTGCCCCATTACTTTTTATAAATTATCGGAACCTGGGGATGGTGTTCGCTGGGCCTGTTCAAGGCTCAGGGAGGGGGGGCAGCATGCCTCCTCCCCTTAAAATAATTTATTGAAGTCCATGGGCCTGCGGAAGGCTCGAGATGGGGGCTACGAACCCTTTTAAATTACATACTGGCCCAGTGAGATTGATGCCCGGGCCTCTTTAGGGCTCATGGAGGGGGACCGCATACCACCCGCCTCCTATTTGAAGAATGAGCTGCATCAGTCCCTGACCCATCCCAGGTGGGGGAGTTTAACAAAAATTAGACAGGAGGTTGTTGTATTTTTTTGATCCACACCATGGATCCACTGAATCAATCAAAAAAGAAAACATGTTTGGCCCCCCAATCAGGCCTAAGGGGGTAGGGTAGCCCTTTTCTTTCCCCTATATATTTTTTCAATTTTTTCTATAGGACAGTAAACTGTCCATAAGTGCCTAAATGACTGCTGCCACATCTTTATTGATTTGGTTGCAGCCAACCAAATCTCATCTTGCGACCACTCAGCTCTGCGGATACTCCGTTATATGAAATATCTGTACTTTCTGGACCAAGATTTTGCTTTCTGTAATTTCATTTATCCTTTTGGACAGCAGCTGTGCCTAATTTTCCTGTGGAAAAAATAAATATGGGAATCATTTTTTGAGACCCCTATTTTTCTCAGCTTATGCTTGGCACATCGCCCCATGGAGCTCCAGAAAGACACTGTCTAAAGTTCTGTCAAGAAGTTATAAGCAAAACAAAACAAATGCTTTTCCTACGGTAACGTGGTTCTAGCTATAACTACTCAGCGGCAACTTCTTAAGCTACACTTAAGGTACGCACTAATGAAGTTAAAAATAGTAATTCAATATTTACCTATAAATACTTACCCATGTATATTTTGTCTCCAATATTTAGAATTTGTGTAGTGGTAAAATGAAATTTACCACTCCATATTAAAGACTCCAGGCCAATGATCTGCATATTCCTATTATATTTCACAGTTGAGATTGTCATGAATCATGTTGTCTAAGTGTTGTATGAAAAACCACATATCATTATCAAAGATATACTGGGATACCCCATCCCAACTAATATAGAGGGGGCTCTCCTAGGCATTAGGGATAATGATCTTTAGCATCAATCGAGAGCCGACAGGCTATAAGTGGGCTTGCCTAGGGGCAGCAAAATTCACAATAGCGGCTGCTTGGAAGAAGGATAAGCCAGCGATGTCGCTATGGCATGCTCGCCTGTGGAGAATTCTCTCTATGGAACGCCTAGCTGACATTTTCAGGGCCGAATATAAAAACGTTGAATATAAATGGGGCCCATTTGTAACCTATCTGTCCCGCGGTTTACCCACTGCGGTGTGCCCTCCCTCTTTGAGGTCTATGTACCGCTTTAAATTTTAATCGCCCCATCTATAGCTGACTGACAATCTGCCCACTTCGTAAGAACCTGTGGTCCTATCCATACTGCCCTGCCTTTTAGACATACCTGTGGAACCACATATTTTGCCTAGTGACAACACCACCACCAGGGACGGGGAAGAGGGAGTGGTTTTTTTTAGGGGTTACCTTTAAGGCTGGTTGTTTAAAAACAGGCATATTCTCATTTATACATGTGGGGATGTAAAGACTCTGTGACATGTGAATCTGGACTAAATATAGCTGTATATCTTGATCCGCGGTCTGGCGTGCTCTACTTTATCCATGTTGTTCTATTTGCTTATGATGCTAAATAAAAAGAAATTTGATAAAAAACATGTAAGACACAAAAAATTAACAGTGGCATTTGCTTTTCATCATGCATCTTTTACTTAGATAAGTGGCTGCTGCTCAAGCACCTGCCTTTTTTTTTTTTAGGTTGTCAATAGTTATTACAATCCTCATAAAGTCTGAGCCAAAGCATTTTTATAATGAGAAACAGGAAGTTAATCCATAAATGCTTTTACGCATGGCTGATTTATAGCATCAATAAGAGACAGATTAATGGAGAATTTTTGAATTATTGCCTTGGGAATAAGAGTAAAGGAAAAATGTGACTTCAATGCCCATTAAGCAATGAAAGAAAACAATAGTAATTACAGACACCATTATGTTTCGTGAATACTATCACAGATAAGTGACCTGTTATGCTTTTCAGAGAGCAAGCTTCTAAAAAATACCAGCACTACTCAAACGTTATCTGACAATCCAATAGGGTGGGCGGAAATATCTCTCCTTATAAATCATTTGGAAAACCCATTTTGAGCAGTTGACTGTCAAAAAAAAAGGAGAGAGACAGTGGAGGTTCCGTCCACTAAAGATTTTTAATTTTAGGGATTAAGGCAACGATGTTTGCACCACTATTTAAATACCACGACTAAGTCCAACGTGAATGGCTCTTTGGCTATCAGCGATTGTTTTAAAAGAAAATGAAAAACTGAATAAAAGAAAGAAAATTGAAGATTTAAAGGCTTTTTGTGTATATATTCTTTGGGAAAACAAGCATGGAATTGTTATATGTTTCTTAACAAATACTGAGACATTGCTTATCAAACATTGTGTATCTCACTTTGAAGGGTGCTGTTCATTTCTTTAAAAAGTCGAGGTTCCGTCCACTGCAGGAATATTCACATTCTACAGCATCTCTTGATAAACAGGGGTGTACCAAACATGCTCAGTAAAAAATATGGGCATGTTTCAATTTAAGATCTGAGCGCCTATTTTACCAAGTGTATATGCAACACTGCAAGCAAAGCTCACTTAGTGACAAAAAAATGGGACTGTGAAGCTCGCCAAGTTATACTCAAACGGAGTCCTAAACAGTCAAAACGGAAATCAAGAAGAGAATTAGAAAAATATAATAAGGATTAATGCTCATGCAGAAATGTAGTCTTCAAAGGGGCCGTGTAATTTACCAATGATATAGGTTGCTGAGACTCATAAAGTGAAGTGAATTACTGGGAAGGAATGTAATAAAGATAATCAAAATTGTAGCTATTAACATTATAAAAAAGGTAAAGCTGTCCACCTGAAGTATCCATTTAGTGGAGACATTCTTGTCGCCCATCTCCCATAGCACGGACTCTTTCCACTTTGACACAGCCTGTTTACTGGCAGGCTGTCAATCTGTGTGTGGAATTCTCTGTAATCTCCGGCAAAAACTGCAGGATTCCTCATGGATCTTGCCCGTACTTATGTTGAGGTTCGCCTTTGACCTTCAATTGTCCTGGATTCTCCGCTATTCACAAGTCTTTCTTTGACCTTCACAATTTGGCAATTGCCCACTTACTATACTGGTGTGACATGTTTTTCTTATTTAACCTCTTTATAATTTGGATTTGTTTTACTATGACTCCATGCGATTAATTACGTTTTTCACACTCCCACTTTTGGGTTGACCACTGTCCAATAAATAGAACATTTAATGCTCTGTTTTTAATCTTTCTCCTTTCGAATTGGTTGCAGCTGTATTGTCAACTTCTTCTTAGGATCTCTTTGTAACCTACACAGCCATGATGATGAACCCGCATCTAGAAAGGATGGAAACATTGTTGACTACTATTTTGACAAGACTATTAATGAACTACTTTGGATGATATAAGTGCATGTAAAATCACCATGTGTTATGCACTGGAATCACGTTATCAATGTGCTAGCCATGTGTGAGCACAGAGAACTTTATTTTCACCTATTTTTACTGAGAATATAATTGATGTTTGGCTATGAAATATAAAATACGGAATAACATTTTTCTTAAACTTTATTTCCTAATATGTAATGTTAGCTAAGCATATTAAGTACCTCTTTAGATAGGGATCAGTATTGTCTTTAGTAACAACTTAACACCTCAAAATATATATAAGGCATCAATATGGCTCAGATCTCCGATCACTATACTCTTTAAGTATGGGTCCCCAGGGTGGGCCAGGTCCCGGGAGCTTATGTATTTTATAAAAAAGGGGATGGGGCGGATGAGGCTCCTCCTCCTCATGGCCAGTCTTAGCCCTGGGGATCGCCACCTCCCACATCCCCAGGGTAGGACGGAAACAAAACAGAGGGGGACCATGCAGTCCTCCTCCTGAGGCTCTTATAAGCTCTAGGGACCACCACCTTATCAGTGCTTTATTAACGAATTGGAGGGGGGACTTGTGGGCCCCACTCATTGTCATTTACGGCTGTGGGGACCACCACTTCCCTGGGGCTTTTAAAATAATTTAGGAGGAGGAAGGCTGCACGGCCCCTCTCCTGGGCCATTCTTGGCACTGGACCCCCCCCCCATCCCCCCAGGGTGGGCCCTTAAAAACGAAAGGAAGGGAGCAGCATGGCCCCCTCCTGGAGCCATTATTAGCCCCTATAATAATTTACTCAAGGCATCAAGTAAGTTCTTAATTATTTATTGGCATATACAGATCAGCTTCCTGACTCTTCCAGCCTGTAACTATAACTGAACTTCTGATCCCTTGAAGGATCCCTAACCTTCCATCCTAGAATACATTCCTATTTTACATCACAGTGCATGCACATGCACATCATAATTACATCACATCATTACAGTTCTCCCCCCTCACCCATTTTGAAAGAAATGTAAGAAAGAGAAAACAAGAAAACAAACAAAACAATGGAAGTAAATAAAAAAAATATATATTTCACAAGGTTCAACTAAACGAACAGGTTTCTTGACAATTCTTTCAGATCTTCTGCTTAATTGTTTGTCTTGAGAAGTATTTGGTTGAACATTTCCACAATCGGTAAAAGTTGCTTTTTTAAAGAATGTTTTATTTCTTGTTATCATCTTATTTTCATTTTCTGCAGTTAGTGCTGTTCCACAAAGTTTTGTTATTCCCAATGGCACTGGGTGAAATCTACTTTGTGATTTTTTTACTTGCTGTTGACGAATTAAAACCAAATCACCGACTTGGTATTCTTGGTTGTGACATTTCCTTTTTATTTTCTGCATAATATAAAAAAAATCTTTTGACTCCTTGTCTTTTTTTAGCACTTCACTGTGAGTTTCTGGCGGGTTTGCTGACAAGTGCGGCACACAAGTATGTCTTGATTGTCCAAACATTAATTGCGATGGATACATTCCAGTAGATATGTGTGTGGAGTGTTCCTATAGTCTCTTAACACTTGGAATAAAGCTTTATTTATTGATACTTGTGTTAATTTTGCTCTTTGCACTGCTTTTTCAATGGTGGCCATTAACCTTTCTACCATTCCATTAGCTTGCGGCCACATGGGAGTCACTCTCTGATGTACAATCCCCCGATAAATCATACATTTCTTGAACTCACTTCCACTAAAAGGAGGACCATTATCAACTTTTAACACATTAGGTATTCCCCATGAGGAGAAAATGTCATCAAGAACTGGAAGTACCATTGAAGTTGAAGTTGACGACACCATTTTAACAATAGGAAAACGAGAATCTATTATGGCTAATAAATAATGTCCTGAATCCAAAGGGTCATAAAAATCTGCTGCCACATTAGCCCATACAGCATCTGGTAATTCTGACATATGAAGTTCTTGTGTTTCTTTTTCTCGTGATATGCATTGGAATATGTGACCCCACTGAACTACCTCTTTCACTTGTTGTTCCAACCTTGGAAACCACATTTTCTCTCTAAGGGAGTTCTTAGTAGCAGATATACCTCTATGGCTTTCATGAGCTAGATCAATAAGGGCCAGATGTAGGTAAATACTATTTACCCAATCTTAAATACCGATTCATACCGATTCAGTATTTAACTATAGATAAATAGTATGTAGGTAATTTTTTGGTACATTTGACCGAATCTGTAAAATTCGGTATTTACCGAAACGGTATTTACCGATTCGGTAATTGCCATTCATTCCTATTGGCCCATAGGAATGAATGTCAATTACCAAATCGGTGAATACCGATTCCGTAAAAGGGGGAAAACATTGAAGGGTGGCAGGGTGTAACTTTGACACCCTGTTCCCACCTCAATTGTGTATGGGTGCACATGTTGCAGACATACATGCCCTAAGGGCATGTATGTCTGCAACATGGCACTGTTGGAAAAGCAAAAAAAATAAATGCTTTTTCAAAGGTTTTCATTATTTACCACCAACTTGTAGTTGCTGGTAAATAACGAATCCTTAACTGAGGAATGCACTAACTTGAGTGCTCCCTACACCCTGGATTCAGCAATTTACCGAATCGGTATGTTAAGAATTCGGTATTTTACCGAATCCTTAAATTACCGATTCAGTAAAATACTGAAACCTACAAAAATGCCACCTACATCTAAAAAGCCCAATACCGTTCGGTTAACGGCCGAAATTGTATAATTTTGGCCATTACCGACCGGTATTGGGCACCTACATCTGGCCCTAAATGTACTTTGTAGACAAACTGGGACAGTTATTTTATTCCCTCTCAACAATATGCCTGAAGAAGCTACAGACAATTCTGCTTGTGTATTTTTAAACGCCAAAATATCACTTTTTTTACATGTGGCTTAAAACAACTTGCAGCATTTATCAGTCTCCAGTTATTTACATGTATGATCTTGATTACCTCTTGAATGGTATCATCTAAATGCGTGGCTTCAATTAATTTTTTTGCGAGACAACTTCAGGTATCGCTGATTTTAATATAAAACAGATATACTCTTCTACCTCCAATTGTTGTCTTTCCTCCAAAACACAGGGATGCCAGACAGATAATCTGCAGGATTATATTCTTTTCTAGGTTTATGAATAATTCTGAAGTCATAATCCATTAACCTCATTCCCCATCTTTCTATCCTTGGAGGCATCTTTGTTTTTGGTTTCCAAAAAATGGAAATGAGGGCATGGTGATCCGTTATTATTACAAAAGGTTTCCCATAGATGAAATCATGATGGTGATCACATGCCCATACGACCGCTAAACTCTCTTTCTCAGGCTGAGAGCATTTTTCTTCAAATTCTGAAAGACTTTTGCTGGCATGAGATATTACATATCTTCATCACCGTGCTCAATGAATACAAAGCTGCCATCCTGACAGCCAAGACCGAGTATTTCTCTGGGCGCATCTTAGCGGCTGAATGTCAATCTTGTGAGATATTTTCCACCGTCCACGAATTGGCATCCTCGGATAGAACCTCACCCAAGATCCCCCCCTCTCAGGTCTTATGTGACTCGCTCAATGAGTTCTTCATTGATAAGATTGCCTTGATTAAAGCCAACATTCCCCCTGCCCCTCCCTCCTTCTCTCCCCCTCAACCCCCTGACAATAATCGCTCCCTTACCACTATCCCCCCACTCACGAGAGAATCCCTGCTTCTGCTGCTTAGGCGTGTTAAGTCGGGCTCCCCAGCTGACATTGGCCCGTCACGCATCCTCTGTCAGCTCTTCTCTGCGTGCCCTTTCCCCGCCATTGCTCTCTTGAACAACTGTTTTACCTCTGGCATTGTTCCGGCCCCTTTCAAGACTGCCATAATTCTCCCAATATTAAAAAAACCAGGAGCCGACCCTTCTCTTCCTGCAAATTACCGCCCCATATCCCTCCTTCCTTATCTGGGAAAAGTAGCAGAGTCCCACGTCACCCAGGTACTTAGCTCCTTTATAGAGAGCAGCAACTACCTCGCACCCTGCCAGGCGGGCTTCCGTCCCCGACATTCCACTGAGAAGGTGGCCATTTCAGTTATGGACCAACTGAGGGAGGGTCTCGACACCAACATCCCCCAGGCCCTGGTCCTCCTCGACCTATCTGCCGCCTTTGACACGGTAGACCATTCCATCCTTCTGTCCCGTGTCAGGGCAGCGGGCATAGGGGATCAGGCTCTCACCTGGATAGGATCCTTCCTGGAGGGGCGCATTCAGGCGGTCCATCTTGCCGAATACTCGGCCCCACCCAGAAGGGTGAAATGCAGGGTCCCCCAGGGCTCTTCTCTTTCCCCTCTTTTATTTAACCTTTATATCTTTCCTCTTATTTTTGCACTTCAACAAATGGAGGTCACAGTTTACAACTACGCTGACGACCTCCAACTCATTTTTGATTTTTCTGCCCCATCATTAGGAGCCCCCCGCTTCCAGTCTATCTTGCTGTTTATCCGGGCTTGGATGAACGCAAACCATCTTAAACTCAACCCGGATAAAACAGAGCTGATTCTGACTGAAGGCAGTGGCAATCCCTGGTCACCCTCCTTTTGGCCCCCTTCCTTTGGTCCCCCTCCCACCCCTTCTCACTCTGTTAAGACCCTTGGAATTATGCTCAATCACCACTTGACACTTCACACCCACATTAGTTCTGTTGTTTCCTCCTGTTTTTTTACTTTACGTATCATCAGGAAAGTATCCCGGTTCTTCTCCCCTTCAGCACTCAAACTGATTGTTATGGCCATGGTCTTATCTAAGATCGATTAAGGGAACATCATTTATAATGGTGCCCCCGCTTATGCACTTCAACGTCTTCAGACTGTGCAGAACCAGGCAGCTCGTCTGGTGCATGGCCTACCGAAAGACCATCACTCCTCCCCCTTCTCACTGTCCTTCATTGGCTACCGATTAAACGAAGAGCCCTTTTTAAACTTGGCTGCCTCACCTTTCAGGCCCGGGCGGGCACTGCCCCAGCGTTTATTAATTCCGCCGTCATCAACTACTGCCCTGCCCGAGACCTACGTTCCTCTGCCAAGTCCCTGTTAGTCATCCCCCGGTTCAAGAAAAAACGATCTGGCGGCCAGAAATTCTCGGTACTCGCACCTACTTTCTGGAACTCCCTGTCCCTCCCTCTCAGATCCTCCCCCTCCTACTTGGAGTTTCGTAAGGCTCTTAAGACCTTTCTGTTCCAGCAGGGTTTCAGCCCTTAGCCCCCGACGCTTCCCTCGGCACTGAAATCCTATAGCGCCAACAAACTGCTCAGTGAATGTGCGCTCTATAAATAACTAAAAATTCAAATTCAAATTGGAGTTTCTCTTCGAGGTTTGTGTTGTACGAGCATGGCACCTAACTCTACAGGACTAGCATCCACTACCAACTCCTTACATAAATTTGGATCAAAGTGTTTTAAATTTGCTGCCATAGTTATTTGTAACTTTATTTCTCTGAATGCCTGTTCACAGCTTTCATTTCCATTCAAATCTTTGACACATTTTTGTTAATTCTCTGAGAGGTGAACTTAGAGTTGTGAAATTATTGACATATCTTGCACAATAACTGGCCATCCCCAGGAATGATCTTACTTGTGATATGTCCTTAAGTCTTTGTATTGCATTCAATGCAGTTACTTTTCTAGGATCTGGCTTCATTCCATCACAGGAAAATATATGCCCATAAACTGTTAGTTCAGTTTTGTTTAGTTCACATTTTTTTCAATTAATAGTCAATCCAGCTTTAAGAAGAAGGCATGTTCTTCTTGATTTTTTCCAAAGGCAAGAATATCCTCACTATAGTTCATGCTGTTTTGTACAGGCCTTTTTATATTTTTTATGATTTCAGCAGCAGAGCATATGCCAAAATGCAATTGTTTATATCTGAAAAGACCCAAATGAGTTGAGAATGTTGTAATGTATCTCAATTGACTATCAATTTCAAGTTGGTGATAACCTTTACATAAATTAAGTTTTGAAAAAACAACTGCACCATTAATATTGCTAATCATATTGTTTAAATGAGGGCCTGGGTATCTCGCTCATTTGATTCCAGTGTTTGAAATTCTCATATCCACACAAATTCTAATGTCCTCAGTGTCTTTTTTGGGAACAATTACAATGGGAGATACCCAAGGTGTTGCACATGTTGCTTCTTCAATTATGTCTTCTTTTAATAGTGCTTTAATTTCTATTTCAACTTTCGCTTGCATGTGAACAGGGACTTGTCTGTGAGATTGAGCTACCGGCTTTGTTGTTTCATTTATATGTGGAGTTATTGATTTGTCCTTCAATTTCCCTAAACCATCAAACAATTTTGGATATATTCGAAGAACAGGATGATCTGTTGTTAAATTACAGGTGACTGCTAATAGCCCCATGAACTGAGCAGTTGCATTACTCAGTAAACATAGCCCTGGAACCTCTCCTTGAAGAACATGTATTTCTTCTTTACTGCTCATTTGTTCATGTTTTAGAATTTCTTCAAATTTTCCTAGACAAGAGACAGATCATTTTGCACCCCGTTGAAAAACACTTACATTTGATGGTTTAAGAGGGGTTTTTTTAAGTCATTTTTGCGTATTCAGTCACACACATTATATTGCAAGTTACACCACTATCTGAGATTAAAGGTACTTTTTGAGAACCTACGAAAAGATCAACTGAGGTTGTCTTTTTATTGTCTTCTTTTCTAATCATGTTTAATTGATGAATTTCTTGCATCAAATACAGCCTTTCACTATGTTCACAATCTTCTTCAGATTCCTCGTCTTCTTTCTCAATTGCTTCCATTTCTATTATATGTTTCACATTTTCATTTCTTTTTTCTTTATTAAAATTAAACTGTTTATTTACATTTTCTTTTCTTGTCCATTTTCCTTTTTTTCTTTTTTAAATTTGCACGTACTTGGAAAATGATTATATTTGCCACACTCTTTACATTGTTGTCCCCTAGCTGGACAACATTTTTGAAGAGGAAACTGAAAACCACATCTATAACATAGTCTTTTCTCTTTGTAATGTGTCTGCATTTTCTTTTCGCTGTTTGGTTTTGATGACATTTGTCTCACTTGTTCTAAAGTTTTTATTCTGCCTTCTTTCATGTTCGTGGCATGTTTTTCAGCTCGTAATTCTGTTCTTGCCTTAAGCAAAATTTCTTGAACATCAAATGTGTTTTCTAAGAGTTTTTTTCTGCGTTTTTGTGAGCTACAACCCTGTATATTTTCTCAGTCTTATTGCTTCTTCGTTAATAAATTTATCAAATTCACAAATGTTACTAGTTTTTTAAGTCTGGTGACAAAATCATCCATTGTTTCGTCTTCTTTCTGACATGCCATGCTAAAGTTGTATCTTTCAAAGTCTAAATTTCTATGAGGATCAAACTTGTCATTTAGAAATTTCATAAGTCCTTTATAGGTGTTTCGTTGAGGAAATGTAATTATAAGATCTTCCACTTCATCTCCTACTAAATTAAGTAACAAATATTTTGCTTGTTCGTTGGTATGATTTTTGCATGTAGCATTTAGAAAATGTTCAAATCTCCTTGTCCACTTTTCCCATCTTTGTGCAACATTTTGTTGTTCTGACAGATCAAAAGGTAGGGGTCTTCTAAAAACAGTACTTGACATTTTCCCTGTATCATTTTCATCATCGTGTATTTCAGAATTCATGTTTATTGTCACCTCTCTTTCAGTTGTCATGACTGTTATTGTTATATTAATAAATAATGTCAATAAATGTCTTTATTATTCTCTTCTTTAATAAAGATAATGAAATGTTCCTTGTGTTTATTTATTTATTGTTTATTGTGAAGTGACACACATGTGTGATGTACATATAGGTGTGTACATCAGCGTTTTGAATATTCAATCTGTTGTTGAGTTTCCAAACGTTGTATCTGCGTAAATGTGGCTGTGTGCATCAGCGTTTTGAAATAAATCACCCAAATGCGGTGCACAGTTTTCCAATGAACTATTGCAATGTAACAATCGCGATGCCTGACCTTAAAATTGCCGATCAGCGTGACGTGTCCCGGGCATGTGTGTATACAGTTAACAAAGTTCAAAGTCTAATTGACTTATATATGCGCAGGTGCATTGACAGTCCATGCGCATTAACTTCTAGTTTAGTCTTATGCACATTAAATTCTAGTTTCCTCCGCAAACGCGCATTACAGAGCAACGTTTATTTAGAATCGGCGGCGGTGTATCACTCACCACATCGTTGAGCAGCGTATCACTCACCACATCGTTGAAAGTGAAAGCTTGAAATCGGCACATCACTTACTGCATCGACGAAGGCGAGTGCTTGCGATTCATTTTACAAACACCACGACGTTGATTCAAAGCAGGAGGATGCTTCTGTTTTATGATGAACAGCTTCAGACAATAATCATTTTCTTCTTCAGATAAAGGGAATCTCCAACAGCAGTCTCACCAGCGTTGATGTTCTAGATAAGGTTCTTTCCAAATCATCGCCAGTATAATAACTTACTCCAGGCATCAAGTAAGTTCCTAATTATTTATTGGCATATACAGATCAGCTTCCTGCCTCTTCCAGCCTGTAACTATAACTGAACTTGTGATCCCTTGAAAGACCCCTAATCTTCCATCCTAGAATACATTCCTATCTTACATCACAGTGCATGCACAGGCACATCATCATTACATCACATGGTTATAGCCCTGGGGACTGCCAATCCACAGGGCCGGTTCCCAATGTCCCGGTGTGGGCAGCTCCGTGACATAGCTGTTTACTCTTGCTTGGCTGGTGCTTTGACAGCTCTGACCAAGCAAGAACAAACAGTAAGTCTGCTCCCAGCAGGCAAAAGCAGAAAACTGCTCCTGTTTGCTGGGAGAAGTACTTTTCATCTGTTTTTCTGCCCTCTGTCAAGCAGGCAGGAAAACAGATGAAGCAATTGCTGCCGCATGCAGGCAGCAGCCTTTTTTGCTGCCCTGATGTGCGGGAGCAATGCCTACTCCTGCTGGCGGTGGGGAGCACAATGAAGAAAAAAGGGTAACCTGGCAGTCAGTTTATGTACCACTATTTATTTAGGCAGACAAAGGCTTAGACTATTACATTCTTAAGCTTTAGGTGACATAATCAAATTTTTTGTTTTATTCGACACATTTGTGAAAACATTTTGTTAATGTCTGAGTTAAATACACTCTCACAATACAGAGGCTGTCATACATACAACGTGAAAACAAAATAAAGCTGGAGTGATGTGATCAATAACCAATCACAAATAATATACAAAACTTATCAACATTGTACAAGAATTACACCAACATTGTACAAGAATTATACCAGCAAAAAATAAATTTGAATACAAGGCAGTTCTGAAGGGCCCTATACCTTGGCACTATTGGAGGAACTGCCACCACACGGGATAAATACTACTCTGTGGGGTACAATCGTACTAAGAAAACCCTCTCCAGAGGTTCAAAGCTTTTTGAATGCCCTATCTGGTGAAATTAAAGAGGAAGTTGCCGAATCGTTTCCAATCCCGATGGACAATCACAGGATTTTCATCAGGGCTAGAACACGGTGTAACCTGCAAATTTAGAATGAAATAGAAATAAGTTACCTAAGTAAAGTTTATACCCTTCTTTTATGTTCTATTTAAAATAACCATATTCGTTTTGCACTAATAGTACCTCAAGTTGTAAAAATGCACGTGTTGTGCTCTCACATGGGTCGGGTGTCGCATTTTTTCAGGACCTGAAAAAGCAGGACATTCACTGTCAGTATTACTGTGTTTATTTTAAAGCTTTTAAACTTTCTAACCCAAATTCTCCTAGATAAATTGCAGTGAAACGTACTCCTATGTTAGCAGGAGTAGATCGGAAGATGAAAAATTCCTATTCACTTGATATTCAAGTTGTTCGGTGATTAATTCACTGTCAGGGGATGGATCCCCTGCCGACTGAAATACAAAAATAATGGACATGTTTCATTTTTTTATGCTAATCCGTCTCGTGGTTCAACATGTAGCTGGAAAATCAATGAATGCACTTACTTAATGGCGTGTGCACTCGCTGACAGTCGGTGACCTGTGGTTGCATATTTCGGCAACCGAAGCCATTTCTCTGTAAATGTAATGGAAAGCATTTACTACCATGGCGTTGCAGTTTGTTTAAATGCCGATACAAATAGCATCTAAGCGGGCAAAACCAAAAGAACTGGTCACTTACTGAGAAGCCTTTTCAGTGCCGGTATATTCAAACGTCCTCCCGTCACTTGGATTAATAAAAGAAGGAGATTCAAGGTGGCAGATTTGTCTATATCCTGTTTAACAGGAAGTACAGGACCAGTCTCTTTTAGTGGATTTTGGGAATCGTGGTTTTCAGACGATTAACAAATGCAGATAATTCACTGTACTGTTGCAGTGTTGTCTGCAGATAGATCGATTAATTACAGCACAATTATAATTATTAATACTGGACATTCTACTACTTAATTAGCTTATTAGTGAGATTAGGTCACAAATATGGTATAAGGTAGTGAAAGTGGGCAAAATATTTCTTTATTAAACAGATAGGAGCTTTTTTTACAAACAGACGGACGCTTTTTACAGAGGACTCACTGCAGAATCTGATGTAGTTCAGACATTTCATTCAAACCTTCTGTCACACAATTATACTTCACGATCAAGTACGCCTCTCTTTTCTGTAGCAGTGTTTTTACTTCACCACTTCTGTGTGATAGTTTAATCCCTGACAGGACAGTCCATATGAATTCTTTTTCAGAGTGATTCCTTTCAACAACGTGAGGTACCGTTGGTGCTGTTAGTACTTTTAGCTTCATCCTTGATCGGTGTTGGACAAATCTCTGATTGATTTGTTGTGTTGTTTTGCCGACATACAGCTTCGGGCAAGGACACATAATGGCATACACAATATTCTTGGTTTTACAGTTTGTGAATTCTTTGTGTACCCATTTGATGGAGTTGTGCATGAATTCAGTACCTTTCAAAGTGTTAATGCAAGCCGAACAAGTGCCACATTTATGGTGTCCCTCCACTGGTTTCAAATTCCATAGTGTTCGTAAATGTGACTTGGATTTGGTGTTTCTTAGGTCAGCAAGTATGATTTGTTGGCCAATGCTTCTGTTTTTTTTCATTGCAAAAAGTGGTCTTTCCATGGAACATTCGATACCAGTAAGCAGGTGCCAGTTGTTCAAGATGGCTTTACGGAATTTGTGAGTATGTGGTCCGAAAGTGGATACACATACTATTGGTTCCTTGCTCTTTTTGATCAGTAACTCTTCTCTTGTTGTGTACCATTCTCTCTTTGTTGCCTGTTTCAGCATCTTCTTAGGGTACCTTCTTTCTTTTAGCTGTTTGCACAGGACTTCTGTGTGGACCATAACATCCTCTTTGCAGGCTCAATTGCGCCTTATTCTCAGTAGTTGGCTGTACGGCAGATTGTCCTTAAGACTTCTAGGATGAAAGCTAGGATGGTATTTTCATCTGTTGGCTTACGGTGTATGGTTGTGGTTAGCTTTTGATCTTGTATGAACACCTCAACGTCCAAGAACGTTAAGCGAGTTCTGTTTCTTGTCATGCTGAATTTGATGTCAGCGTGTCTGCTGTTAAGTCATTCATAAAAGGTTAATAGTTGATCTTTCGTTCCTTCCCACAAGCATCAAACATCATCAATGTAGCTGTACCATGATAGAATATTGCCACTATATGGATTGTAGTTGTAAATAAATCGGTACTCAAACAGGGCCATGAAGAGCACCGCCATCTCTGGGGCATAAGGACACCCCATAGCATTACCCTTGACTTGCATGAAGAACGTATCTTCAAATTTGAAATAGTTCCTTTGGAGGGCTATTGTAGCTAAATCCAAGATAAAATCAGTTGGAACCCTCTGTGGTTTCGGTCGTGTTTCTAGGAAAATACTCCATGGCCTCCAGGCCTTCCTCTTGTGGGATCTGTGTGTATAAGGAATTAACATCAAATGAGACCATTCATTGCTGGTTTGAATCAAACATATGGCCTACAATCTTTGTGAAATCAGTGGTGTCACTGAGATATGATGGTATGTGGTCCAGGAAAGGTTTGAGGAATACATCAACGAATTTCGCTAACGTTTTCAACACTGAATCACACCCCGATACAATCGGTCCCCCGTTGGATTTTCAAGATTTTTAACAATTTTTGGGAGAACATATATTACTGGAATTCTCTGATGTTTTTTGTTGAGGAATTGGAATTCTTTGGGACCCAAGAGTCCTTGTTCCAGTCCCCATTTGAGTTTAGTGCTGATTTCACTCTCTATTTGTTTTGTAGGGTCTTCCGTTAGTTGTCGGTACCATTCCGTATTGAGTATTTGGCTATTTGCTTCAGCCCCATATTTATCCTTGGACCACAGGACTAGGGCTCCCCCTTTGTCTGCGGGTTTCACCACTATTGAGTCATCATTCTGTAAATCTTTCAGTGCTGTCTGTTGTTCCCTGGTGATATTTCTTTTAAAAAAACATTATTTGTTTTGCCAATTGTGTGATGGACGACAGGACTGCCTGTTCATAGGCTACTAATATTTCGGGATACTCTGTGTCGGTGGGGTGAAATTAGATTTTTTCTTTAATCTAGATGGTTCAGGATTCTTTTGATTTTTATTATCATGGATGAATTCCTTAAGCCGAATTTTATGGCAAAACTCCAGCCCTTATATCTTTAGATTCACAAAATCCGTAGTTGTGGTTGGCACAAATTTGACACCTAACTCCAAAACCGACTATTCATATCTGGACCATTGCTTTTAAGACAGATTGACAATGGCAGTTCCATTTACGTTTTGTAGAAGTTTTTCCGTGTTCGCATTTCCCATGGTTGGAGTTGGGGTTTGAACCTTTCACGGTTTTACAGCATGTCCTTTTCTAAAAAATAATTCTGTCATTTAGATGTTCCTTCCCGGGGATCTGACTCGCCTGATGAATCTGAAGACAAGGTCTTAGAAAATGTGAGAAATCAATTTCTAGATAGCCCTGATACTGCGACAGGGCCTAAAGATTTGGAGCAGTCAGGAACCATGGGGAATAGAGGTTCCCTCAGCGGTCCCCAACATACCACACTGGGTGCCTTCCAGGGCATTCAGGAGCAAGAGGCCGGGCCACGGGGGATGGGGTCACCTTGGCTGCATTTAAACCATGGAGGGGGCAGCACGGCCCCCTACCCCAATAACATTTTTCTTTTCATCAACATCAACTTTATTTCTACTCAAAAGAACCATAAAAGCACATAATAGCACATCTCAGAATAGATTTTAAAAAACATAATGAGGAAAATACATGGTTCACAACAATGAACATAAATTAAGATAAGTTACAATTGCAATGCATTGACTTGCTCTAAGAAGCACAATAAGATATCTCCAAGCTGAATAACTTCCAAATGGAAAAATATTCCTACAGGAACCTGGAAATGGTCTGTAGAAGTGTCCATTAACATCCCTAAAGTCCAGAATTGCATCTCTATTAGGGGTTCCAACAGAGTGCAAACCATTGTAAGTTAATCCAGAGAACATACAGAAGAGCATGCATTTTTAAAACAAAAACAATTATTTAATGCTTGCAAGCTTGGGGATTCCCAGATAGACTAGAACCTCATCCAGAACCTAAACATAACCTCTAAAAGGGTCAGCTATGCAGTCCAGGCATCTAGCAATATAGTCTGACTTGGGGGTTCCCACAGAGGGCTAACTTATAGATATGCTTAAAGTGCCTAGCTATAACAGTTAGTACTCTGTGGAAGCCCCCAATACGTTTTGGCCGGGCCACATGAATGGGGTCCCTGTTGATAAAATCAGTCCTGGAAGGGAGGCCATGCGGCCCCCAATCCTCCATTAATTTTTGCCAGGCCCCAGGGAATGGAATCCTATTGGAAAAAAATAAAAGCAGAGACCATGGGTTTCCCTTTTCATTAGCCTGAATATGCAAATGCCCAAAATCATCTACAAGGTCCACCCAATTGGTCAACCCCCATTTTCATTAGTAATATGCAAAGGTCTTCATGTTTTTTCCCACGATGATGAACAGTTTATCAAAGGCCCTGAGTGCTTTTTCAATCAATTTTGGTGACATGTTCTTCATGTCACCATTGTGAGAAAAGGCAGCAAGACTGTTGCATATTACTAAGGAAAATGTAGATTTTTCATCAGTTTTGATGGACAGAAAATATGGATTTTATTAACGACATGGAGGCTAATATTATTGAATCTTCTTTTATTGCGCCACCCACAGCAGCTACTTTAAAGAAGAATGAACATTAACAATGTTCTAAGAATCCAACAAAGGGCCATCTTCCTTCTGTTTTGCTGCTGCCCAAACAGATAAGTCCTGTGTGCTGTTGCTCTTGCTGTTGTATGAATACTAAGCATTTTAATTTAATTAGTGTTTGTTTGCAGCGATGAATCAGGCATGTATGTATTAAGATAAGAGCCAAAGTGGCAATGTTTTCATGCTACTGCCTATTTATACTGTTTGGGGGTTTGTGTTGTTTTAGTATTTAAATTGTATGACGGCTTGTTGAAATATTGTTAAGCAATTTGGCTTTAACTATACTTGTGCTGCATCTCGCATGTAGCGTCTGGGCAAAGTTTTGAGATGAGATGTGAAATTTACAAGTGTAACCATAAGCTGGTATAGGCTTGGTTTGCCAGTTGGTAGGTGTGGGCGCGCGTTTGAATTAGTCTTGTCCTGCTTTATCAGTTTTGCCAAGCTTCATTTTTCAATAGGCGTTTGACATTAAACATTTTTTATTACGGAAGGATGTCATGTCAGGGAGTCATACCTCAGTCATAATGGCCGTGCAGCTCTTCTCCAGCTTGACGTTCACGCTCACGCTTGCATGTAGAGCTTGACGCGTGCACGAGCGCTCCTGTCTCTGACTGATCGGGAAACTGACAGGAAACACTTACAAATTTTTTGGGGTCACTTAAAGGCAGATACCCATGGGGAATTAAGCATAAATCGAATCAGAGGTAATTCTGAGAGGATTATTGTGCTTAGAATGGGATTTTTTGTAAAGTTTATTTAGGAGGTTTACTTGTGGATATTGTTTGAGAGAAATTAACTGGACAGAATAGCAAGAGGAGTTTTTAAAGGGTTTTATTTTAGTAGAAGTTGACCTTTAAGCGGCTAAGGAAAGAAAATATTTATTCTGTTACAATGTCAGAAGAAAATGTCAGTAGACAAAGTGACATGATAAAAGATTGACAATATGCTAAATAAATTTGCCACTGATCTAGATTTAAAAAAAAGGAAAATAAATTTGAGGACTTATTTCAAAACGAAGGTAATTCCTCCCAAGAGGAGCGTTTTTGATCAGCAGGTGAGGGACCTGGACTAGTTTTGGAAAAGGTAGTAGGAAATGAAAAAAAATTGATTTTGATGGTTTTAAGAGCAAGAGAGCAAAGACTGCCTATGCTGAGTGGATTTTGTAATTGTACAAAACATGGTAGTGTTGAGGGCATACAAGGAAGGGGACCATAGTAGAGGTCCGATGACTTCAAAATCAAGGATTAAAAGTAGTAGATGGCATACTATTATTTTTTGTGATTAATCCTCAGGCAGCACAGAAATAGAGCTGAGTTGCTCTTCTGATTTTGATTCTGAAGTGGAAATTGTCGATGAGGATAAGACTTTGGACAGCACATTAGGTGACAAGGGCGATGGCCTTAGTGGGGTGATGGACCCCCTTGGGGAGTTAATGTTTGACCCAATGATGTTGAAACACCCTCTTTCTCCAGAATGGAGTCCGGCTCTGCATGTGGCTGAATACGTTGAGTTGTGGTTAAGGAGGCAGATCTCAAAAGATGTGCGAATGAGGCTATAGTCAGAATGTCCACGTCCTAATCTGTCCAAGAAAATTGTCATAACACCTGATCTGGACGCTAAAATAATAGCGTTCATTGGGAAAGTTGGTGGAGATCCCAGGAAGGGACTAGATAAAGGATGTGCCAAGATAGGCTCTTGGATTTGACTGGCCCACTCACTAAAATCCTTGATATGGCCGAAGAGGCCTATGCAGGGAAAAAAGATTTGGATGTGGAGGAGTTGAGAGAATGGATGCAGGGAGCAGATACTTACTTTTGCCACTTTTGACGCATTCTGCTGAATATTCACCCAGCGCCAGGTGGTCCAGGAAGCCATTCCACTTTGTGCTGCCTGGGAGCAAGAGCTATAACTCCCAGGCTCCATAGGGGCAAGGACGCTGCCGGTGGTGGCCCCATTTCGCGCCCGGAGGCGCTTTTAAGCAGTCCAGGGCTCCCACAGCATGGGACGCGAGAACAGGCCCGGGCTAAGGGTGGCCCCGTCCATGCCTGGAGGAGCCCAGAGGAGGCTGGGCTGGGCCTACCCCCTTACATCTGGTCATCGGGATCAAATCAAATCAAATCAAAATAAGCTTTATTCGATATTTACATTGAATATCATAAAAGCATTCATAGTATTGGTTAAAAGCAAATCATTTTACAATTATAACACATAATTATCATAAAAAAAACAACAATATATCAAGTTTAAAAAGAGATATTTTCATAGGAATTAATTTTAAGAAGGACACAATGTTAGGAACAGGCTAATATTCAATAGGATCTTTGGCTAATTACCCAATCAAGTTGTACCTGCTAACGAATTTCTAAATTTAAGTAGTAATTTTAAAAAATATTCCATTTTGCATATGACATCCTTGTCCTCTAGCTCTTTTAAACGTTCCAGGGAATCTCTGCATGACCTTAGTCCCCATCTTTTCAGCAAATGTCTCAATAAGGATTTCCTAGGGGTGGTATAATAGGTACAAAATAATATAGAGTGAATGTTTGATTGAACAGAGGTATGATCACAGGGGCATAGGCTCAAATTTCGCTACCAATCGTTACATGTCGGAAAAGGTATTAAGCGAAAAAAAGAGCCCAACCTAAATCTTGTAAGCAGCATTCTTGTAAAACAGGAATAGTCAGTGGAAAGATATCGTTGTAACCCCTTGTTCATGGTAATCCTTTGATAGGCCTGGATTGATTTATTTAATTTCTGAGTCGCCCACCTTTTGGCTTCTAGGTAGTCCAATAGGGTCTTTCTCAGTTCTTTCCTTGAGATGTTCTCCAATGTCATTGGGTCGGTATAATACTCAGGCCGATCTATATCTTGAAACATCTTTTTAACATATGTCAGCCATTTCATATGTTTTGCCCCCTCCAAATTAAGAATATCCATTATTATATCTTGATTTAGAGCAGTCTCGGTGGTGGTCCAGATTTTATGCCATAGAAGCGGTGGCTCAACTTTAATTAGATCGGTGATAAACGGTAAGCCTAGCTCTATATGAATCATATAGACTGATGTAGCTTTTGATGTCGCTAACAGGTATCTTAGGAAATTATTTTCTGTCACTTGAATTGATGAGATGTCATTTTCAATACCCCAGAGGCCGGCCCCATAGATCATTGTAGAAACACACTTGGCTTTATATATCCTGATGAGTTGTTTTACTGGCCTCCCTCCTATTTTACTTGCAAAGTCACGTATACCTCCAATAGCTCTAACAAAGGCAAGTTTCCTAGCTTTGACAACGGGCTGCCATAGTACCTTCCTATTTATGCTTATACCAAGGTACGTAAAATTGTCAACTGTCTCCAGTTTCTGATCCTTGATAAAAATAGGACATGGAATTTTCTTTCTACCCTTACTGCAAGCCATAGAAAAGGTCTTCCCAATGTTGACTTTCAAGCCCCTTTCATGCATATAGTTGGTAAATGCAGCAACAGCTCTTTGTAGCCCCAATCTTGTTTGTGAGATGATAGCCGCATCGTCGGCATACAACAAGATTGGGATGGCTTGGCCTCCCACCTTAGGGTAGTCACATTCGATGTTTTTTAAATGCTCTCCAATGGAGTTTATGTAGAGGGAGAAAAGCAGGGGGGCTAAGATGCACCCCTGCCTAACCCCTCTATTGATGGTGAACCTTGGTGAACATTCTCCCTTCAAGCCAAACCGCACCCTGGCACCAGCATCTTTGTACAATTTCATTATGAAGTCAAGAATTGATGGGTCCATCCCTAGACGGTCAAGAGTTTCCCATAGTTGGTCATGGACCACACAGTCAAATGCAGAGCTTAAGTCTATATATGTTATGTAGAGACTTCCCCTCTTAATCACCACATATTTCGACATAATAAGGTGTAAATTCAAGCTCTGCTCGACTGTGCCCCTTCCCGTTCGAAAACCATATTGGAATCTTGAGAGTATGTTCTCCTCTTCTGTCCACTTTTGCAAACGTTTCAGGATGATTCGCCCCGCGATCTTCATCGTAGAATCGAGCAAGGAGACAGGCCGATAACATGATGGCATGTGCCTGTCTCCTTTTTTATATATGGGTATCACTATTGCTTCAGCCCAAGTTGGAATTTGGCCAGCGACATTCGCTGAATTCAAAACAGCGGTTAATATTGGTGCCCACATATGTATCTCAGCCTTAAAAACATCTGCAGGGATGGCATCCGGACCTGGTGCCTTCCCAGTCGGACTCTCCTTTATTGCCTCCATCACCTCTTCATATGAAAACACAATGTTAGTAATACTTTTGCTCCTGGAGGGAGATGTTACATATGGAGGCAAGATGGAATCCAAAGGGGTACTATTTACAAGACTAGGTTTACTGTATAAATCTTGAAAATGGGCAGCCCAGGTATCACCATCAATTGCAAGATCCAGGTGTCTCTTAGGTGTTTTTGTCCATGGGAGTGGGGTGTTTAAAAATTTCCAGAAAGCTGAGGAGTCCCTATTTTCACTTGTCGACAAGAGGGTCTGCCAAGCTTCTTCCTTTAGAGTGTTTTTCCTGTTTTTAATGGCAAGGTGATAATGGAGTCTAGCTTGACGTATCTCCATAACTTGTTTAGGTGTTGTATGGAGAGCTTTCTTCAGTGATTTTAGGGCTCTTGTGCACTCGTTATCAAACCACCCCTTTGATGTAATGGGGCCTTGCTTGAACTGTCTTGTAAGAAGCGTTTTAAGACTCCCTTGAATTTTCAAGAAGGCTTCCAGGATTGATTGAGGGTGTTCATTTATGGACAAACAAATGTGTATCTCCTCCCATCTCAGCTTAAGTAAGTTTTTAAGAAGATGAGCTGGATTAATTTTATCCCATTTAAGGTTGTAACCATTTAGTGTACCTAGTCTAATAGGTTGTTCATAGTTGGGACCGGGGTTTTCATGATTAGTGCCGGGAAGGGGTAACACAATGGCTAAAGCCAGAGGATAATGATCACCAAAAAGGTGGTCCAAAGTATCCCAACAAGATATAAAGGAGGCATGCATCTTCGAAAAAAGGATGAAATCAATGGTGGAATTTACTGCTCTGCCATGAAATGTTGGTTTAAATGGTTTCGAGGGAAGTGATAATACATTTGCAAATTCTAAGTTAAACGATGCCATAAAATTATTTAGTAATTCCCCTGTGTTGGTATGTACAAAGTGAACAGGCATATCGTCCTCTAATTCCTTATCCTGTGGGGGAGAATAGTCACACACCCCCCTGGAAATATTTTGACAGATATGACAATTAAAATCGCCCATGAATGTTGTCACACACTCACCGCCACGCATTTCTTTGATCGAGATAATAGAATGAGACAAGTCATCTAATGTTTTCTCCAAACGATCTAAGGGGATATTGTTATACAAATTAATGATTAAGAGACTCAAAGCTGAGCCCAACTCCATAACTATGATTTGGTAAGAATCCCTTAGTACACATTTCCGGATCCTATGTCCCACAGTCACACTTACGTATATACACAGTCCCCCCTGGTGTCTGCCCTGGTTACTCTCTATTGCTGCTGAATGAAAGGTTTGGAAGCCCAATAGGTGTATCGGGGTGAGCACCCAAGTTTCCTGGAAACACAGGACAGAATAAGAATTAACTACCTCCAGCCATGCTGGTTGAATTATTTTTGAAGATATGCCTGCCAAGTTCCAACTAAGAATATGTAATTTGGAGGATGGATCTTGCATTTCCATGCAAGTAGGTGAAGTTTTTATGTTATTTCGCTGACCAACTGGGGGGAAACGATGTACTGGCGGCTGCATCTTTGTCCCATTTACCAGATCTTTTAATATCTTGCTATTTTCCGGGAAGCTCTTCATGGATGGTATATTTGAGAGTATACTAGCATTATCCCCCCCCCTCCACCCTTTGGTCCTTCTCTAGAGAGAGTCAGTCTATATCCTCCAAACCATAGAGCAGCTCATAGTAGTTATTGCAGGGAAAATTCCAGGTGGGAGTTATTGGCGGGAAACAGTTATCATAGCCCGCTTGGTCATATCTAGGAGTTGAATAGGTTTTATTTCTCCACGACCTGCCATTATGCAATTGTAAATTATGGCTAGGAAGAAAGTCACCCCTATGTCCCTGTCCTGGAAAATGGAAATTTCGCGGTAGTGTTTGGTGGTATTGGGTGGTAAGATTCTCATGATAATGTGTAGAGCGATATGGTTTTGAGGGCATTAAGGCTTCTGGATAAAAATATAGTAAGGGTTTGGGTAAAATCGGGCTTTTATTGGTAGCAGTAAACCAATCCATTATGTGATTGGTAACTCTAGGATCTTTAAAGGTAATTATAATTACATCGCCCTCAATATCTTTGGGGCGTAGGCCCACCTAGCTAGTTCTCCTCACCATGATGATATCACCGTTTAGATGTGGTGGCAATGGCCTGTTATTTTTTAGCCAATAAATGACCTTATTTTTTAGGCTAACAGGGTCTTCATATCTTGCTTCAGATGGCAAAGGCGGAACCCCCGTTAAAATAATAACATTGTGAGATGCTGCTTGAGGTAGATCCACATGTCTCTCACCCAATGGTCTCTTATGTTTTTGAACAAAAGTTTTCGTATCCCGCGTGGGTTTGGTATTCCCCATTCTTGCCGAATCCACAAGAGATTTAATTTGAGCTGACTGTGCTCGGGGATCTATGTGTGATTTGGATGAACCCAAAGGAACTTTGTTTATTCGGCCCAAAGCAGCTGTGGGAGTTGGTATAGTAGGGGTATTTGAGGTATAGCTGATCTCTCTTATAATTTACTGGAGGTGCAACCCTTAGGGACCATGCTTAATTTTGCTCATTTTTGCATGCCATAAACTGGGAATTGCGTATTGAAGATTAAAATGAGCAAAAGGAGGGGTCATAAAGAAAAGCAAGGGGCTGGACATGTTGGGAACTTGGATGCCTTTCTAACAAGGGCTGAATCTGTCCTTGCTCATGAAATTGAGCTAACTGAAAGAAGGCTTTCCTTGGACTCTCTTATTGCTGAAAAACGCTCTTCTCTAGGTGGAGGAGCCTTAGGCATCGATCATCCAATTTCTGGGCAATTAATAAGTGAGTCCAGCACTGCTGTAGTTCCAACGACAATTTTAATTTCATCTACTGACATCACATCTGAATGTTGCAAAGCCACTCAGGAGCAGCTAACGTCTCAGCAAGTGGAGAGTAATTATCCAGAGCCAAGGACTAGGAAGAAAAAGGGAGGAGGTCCATTAAAGCAAAAAACATTGAAAAGTGCATGCACAGAGAAATCAACTGGGAACAAAGATATGGATTCATGACTTACCCTGCACTCAAGATCTACTAGAGCTTCAAAGCATAATGACATTATTAATCATCCTGATTTGGGGAATGACCACAAACATGACTCTGACTTGTTGAAAAGAATAGAGACTATGGTGACTGTACTTTTAAACTCTATATTGTATAAATTAACTCTAGGAGAGGAAAAAGTATCTTCTCTGGAGGCCGCCTATCTATTGAACTATTCCCCCCCAAACACTAATGAGCTAATAAATGATGCGAGGCTTACTCCTCACCTAGGTAGGCTGCCTTCTAAGGTGCCTTCTGTGGCGATAGATAAAACGGGAAGTCGTGATAATCGACAAGCACCAGTGTTGTCTTCCCATTCGTTAGGTCCTGAGCTATTGTACATAATAATTATCATTCAGTCCCGGCCCAAACTATCACAGAAAATACTGGCTCCATTAGGTCGCATGGTGAACCCCAAGGGCCAAATGGGACTATTAACACCCACCCTTATGTTAATCTGTCTATAATCTCTACCCCTTTAGAGGATGGAGCTCTGGCTCCCTGCTTGGGGGGGGGGGTTCCTAAGCACTTAATAGAGGCTGAGAAACCAAAAGGAAGGTTAGATCTTCCACCAGCAGCCTGCTCGTATGTCACAGTTCTAGTTAATGTCCCTGAACTGAAGGTAAAGCTATTGGAATCTATGGAGCAGTTAATTCATAAGTCTCAGCATTGGCTATCTAACTGTATTGGCGAAAATGTTAATGTGCATAAACATATCATTAGGGCTAGGAGGGTTAGTTGGGTAGAAAGAGCTCCCAAGACTACCAAAGGTGATTGCATAGTATTACATTTTGATAACCATCATATAGTGGGTGACTTACTAACTATGTTACCAAGTATCCCAGCACTCTATTCTGAAATGTGTGCCCTTCCATTGTTTTTTTTTTTATAAACCTTACTTCTCACCCCGGCCCCCTTTGCTTAGAGTACATAATGTCCGAAAGCCCTTTCGTCTTCGATTTAACCAGTCTCTTCCCCCCTCGGCTTCACCTCTACCTCTTAGTAGCAGATTTGCTGCACAGGAAGGTATGCCTATGTGTGATTGACTGGATGAGCAGGGCAGAATAGCTAATAGTGATGGTGATGCCTCAGTGCTAAACGGGTCTCCTATGCTCACTGTCCCTCCTGTAACTTGTTAGGCACAAATAAGTACGCAGATAGGCAGTCCGAATTTGTCCCGACACAGATACATTGATGAAGCAAAGCTTCGCATTCGCGACTTGCTTTTGTCATGAACCTCGTCCATGTGTAACCGAATAATAAATTGTACGTCTTACTAACGTTTATTTTATGTTTAAACGAAGTCCATGAAGCTTGCCTATGTGTATTTTTTTAATATAATTAATCCGAGTCCTAAAGATGGCCGCTGCTTTGAAATAGTGTCTGCGCATGCGTCAGTCACACTCACGTGTCCTGACGTGTTTGCAGGTTTGGAGGGAAATAGTTGCGCATGCGTAATGCATAGCTTTGCCAATAACGTGGTACTGCTCGTGCCACTGCTCTTGTGCTCGTATATATGTAGCTAACATTTACACTGCATAAGTATCTTTCTTAGTGATAAGTTGAAAGTACAAACCCTGTGATGTGTTTTCATAATGTTATTTCTATGTATTAATTTGTTCTCACTTACTTTTCATGTACCGCGGGGAATGGGGGTCTGACTGAGCCGAAAGCCATCTTGGAGGGTACTTGTGCGCAGACTCGCCAGAAGCCATCTTGGCATTGAATTACTGCCAAAGAAGGTTGATACCAGAAGCCACCCTGGGAAGCAGCACCTTCGCCCCGCAGCATCACGATATTGTTCTATTATGTTGCTAAAATGTATTCTTTCCCTGTATTCTGCGCAAATTTTCTCATGGGAACCCCAATCTTGCTAGGCGGTGCCCTGAGATGTAAATAAGGTCTCCAAATGGTGTGTTCTGATTGGTGTGTTACCCAAATCCTACCTTAGGACCAATCCAAATTGAGGGATTCTGACACTTTGCAACATTGGGGGGTGGTACAACGTTCCCAAACTGTATATCTACCCTGGGTTCACCTAGGGAAATTGTCCGACTTGTCTGGTTTAGCTGACCTGTCACTGACCCATCACACTCAATAGGTGACTGAAGATACAGAGCACTGCGGAGTACTCTGTCCGAAATTGACCATAGACTAAGGTTCTACTGAACCTTAAAGTGCTGGCGAAGCACTTTGCTGGGAGATCGCTGACCCAATCGGGGTCTTGATCGATAGCTGCAGAGAGGGTGGAGCGCAGGCGTTGCTTCCGAACTGCGGGTGCTGGTCCTGTCCTGAGGGTTTCCTGTCCTGTCCTGGGTGTCCATTCTGCACCTGCTGTCCATTGAGGGGTATCCTTCCTTGAGGGTTTCCTGTCCTTAACTGACCCGTGGCCAGGGTTTGGTTTCCACACCAGTCTAGGTAAATATTGCTCTGAAATCTTTGAACTTGCACCTTTCTATTTTTCTGTCTTTTGCTTAAATAAAGAGACACCTTTGCATATGTTGATTTTTCCATGCTTTTGCTGCAATTATTGAAACGTAAAGACATTGCATATTTTCATAACGTGTTCCCATGTTACCCTACCTGTTAGAAATCATATTTTGCATTGCAGTTTGTCATTTCCTGATATGGTCAAGAACGGCCTTACTTAAACTGTCTAAAGAACTTTTACCCTGAATGCATAGCGTTTCCTGTTGCATCTCATATTAGCATTTCCATGATTACCCTGACTTTATTTCTCTATAGTTATGTACTTTTCGTTATCTTGATTATTGATTGCCTTATTCTTGTAAATCTAATGCTTACCGAGAACGAACTTTAGATAAAGATTTTAAAACTTCCAGTTGTCCGTGGTCATTTACAACAGTATTGAATGTCATTTTGAGTTTGAATTTTGCTGCCTTTCCTTTACAGCTAGCTCCCTGATCCGTTGTGGTCATAGGTACCCGTGTCGGTGGAGGGTAAGTCGGGTACGCTGAATAATAACAGTAGGGAATTCACACAAATTGGTAGCAGCCTGTGAAGTCACCCGGTCAATGTATATTGTGAATTGAAATATATGGGCCCGAAGCCGGAAACGGCGAAATTATTGGTTGGGTGACCTCGCGCGCTCTATCAGTTTTTCTGGCTAGCAGAGGATGGTTAGGGACTAGTTAAAGGTTAGGCAGGATTAGTTAGACTAGTTAAGTCGGTAGCTGCTAGTATATTGATGCTGCTATAAGAGTGGCCGTTCCGAGGGACCTGATCATTCTCTTGTGAATACGCTGCTTTGAAATTCATGAATTGTTTTATCATTGTTATTCTTGTTCTTATATTGTTATATGTATTAATCCATGCGTTTGTAAACCGTCTCGTTCATTGTTGTCCGAACTCCCCGGGGAATTGAATGGCAAAGTGGTGAATAGAATCCATTTGCCTTGAGGTCGCAGGCTCAAGGAAAGTTAGGTGCAGGTTAGGTACAACCGGGAAGCACTAACTAGGGTTTCTGAATACGTGTGTGAATAAATGTCAGTAACGAGGTTCATTGGCAAAATTCCCATAGTGGCGTAACCTAGTAAGGGTATGTGAGTAACAAGGACCCCCTGGTACAGATGCGTATCCTGGGACAGGGTAAATAATGTATGTAAACTAACACTCCCAGGCATAAAATACAACAGTAACACAATAGAGTGAACAAACAAACTACTAGAGTATCAAAAAATATACATTTTTAATTCAAATAAAAATACAATTAATAACAATCAATACACTGGTAAAAGTTAATAAAAATGCTAGACTGATATATAAGGATTCACAAAAAAATCAATTTAAGAATCAAATTTAGAGATCAAAGGAGGTTAGGTGGTATCCGGTCGACGCGTTTCAACATGAAAATATGTCTTCATCAGGACATTTACCATCCAATTTCTGTAACAAAGGTAACAACAGAATTTCAATGGTATTACTCTAGTAGTTATAAGTATGTTACACATTTCTATCAGTTATACACATGTTTGCTATAAATCTTGATGTACCGCTCATTATATATATAGAAAAAACCTATGCATATGCTAATTGATAGTGCATTCATGTCATTGACCAGATTCATATTTATGATAAATAGAACTTTATGCATATTCCTATTACATAAAACATTAGTTCACGCTCCCTTGGGATGCAATGATTGTAGCTTACTGAATTAGCTAGATGTCTATTCTCCATTTCATACATTGTATGTAATGCACAAAAACAACTTAATTGTTCTCTTTTATATATGTCTTTTTTAGCCCAACAGAAATCCCAATCCAATTAGATTTAAAAGGATAGAAAAATAGAAAAAAAGGGAAAGAGAATAGGATAATAAAAAAGAGATGACCGCCACAATTTAACCATATATGCCCGTCCTATCCATGAATTATAACCAATATCCTGGTTAGGGTACTGTGCCTGGAGATATTTGTAGCACTCACGGTGCACTGACTAAACTGAATGGATTATATACATCTTGGTATCTTACCTAAAATTAAAATCACGAACTCTGTGTACAGTTTCCTCTGTGTTTCTAGCTGTGCACTTTATCAACAGAATCCAAGAAGGGATATTTACTCAGTGGGTATCTGAAGGAAAACAAATTAACATGCCGGTAAGCCCTGCCTCAACATGGAGGTTTCATTTTAAACTATTTGTAAACCTAAGCAAGGATTATTGCACTCATAAGGTACCAACTAGCTACTGACCTCAAAGGAAATCAGTAATTATTTTCAATAAGGGCATTCCGGTCCCAGAAGTCTAAATTTCATCGAATAAATTCCACCTATAGATAAGAGACCATATATTAAGGGTGTATCACAAGATCAGTGTGAGCTTCTTTTTAATTCAACAACATCTTTTAAATGTCTTACCACAGAGAGGATTCATTCAGGCCTTCTCATTTCGAAGTCCTTTATATCAATCATGTATCACAACTTTAAATTATTTTATTCAGTAAAATCCTAATGTTAGGGAGAAAAGGGGACTTGTTAGCGCAAATTGGATTACCCTACTAATCCCAATACCGTACTGAGCTGTCAGTTTTAAATAACACTCACCAGGCTCTAACTAAGCCGATCATATCCGGTCGCTGTATACACCTTAAAACCAGCGAGAAATTATGATATTCTTCTGCTGTGCTCATAAGTTCCTATGGGGCAATGAGAGGCAACCCGTTAATCCCTAAAGTGACATACATTTAAACAGGTACACTAGTGCGCACTGAAACCAGCTGGTCTTTTAAATACATGTTATCTTACCCCTAATCTCGTTACATTATTTTATGTCTCAACCCGCTTACCTATTTATTTCCTTTTCCGGGCCTATTATTATTCGCGCTGTTCCCAAAAACGTGCGTTTTTCAGCCTTCGTCCCGTCTGGCGGTTCGAAGCAAATACTCCTATTGTGTATTTTTTATGGCAGACACTCGCCACTCCTAAAAATACAAGCGGAAGGTCTTAGTGTTTGTAAGGCTCCAGTTCAAGCGGGTTTAAAATAATTCTAACGCACACTTAACTGTGATTTACCTGATTAAAAGAAATGATATCAAATCCTGCCGGTTGGTCAGGAATGCACCGGAAAGCAGCCCCAATCGGTAAGATGCAAGCGTTTGTCTGCCTTAATCCAGTCTCTAGGGTACGGCGGTAGGGAACTATTCTTAGTACACACTCGCTACCCTGAAAATATAAATGGAGGGTCTTAACGTCTGTGCATAAAAAAACACGAATTCCAAATAGATCTCACCTAACCCTTCCTCGCATATGCTTACCTGGAGTTTACACGGTGAAAAACGACTGGTATAGAATCCTGCCGGTCGGTCAGGAATACAAGTAAGAGCAGCCCCAGTTGGTGGATAGAACCTTCTTATATAAGGCAGCGTATCATTGGTTCTGGACGTTATTGACATTCTTAAAGGGGAAAGCCACGAGTGGTTCTGAACATTATTAACATCCTTAAAGGGGAAAGCCACAATTACTGAGGCATATATAGCGAGTGATTTTAATGACATTACTAAACTCTCTATTGCAGGGAATTCTGTGGCATTTATCATAAGATAGCATTCTGCCAAGGTAATTCATTGTTGAGGCCATGGCTAAATGTCTTAAGAGAAAATATCCAAAAAACCTCACGTTTTTTTCCTTATTTTCTCTCCTCCTTTCGTGTTAGGTATCTGAATCTTCTCCAGAATGCGCCACCGTATGTCAGATGGAGCATGTTTGAATTCAAGGAAATGCGAGACCAGAGGGGCAGTCTGTTTCCGAGTGTTTATTGCTGACCTATGTTCAGTAAGTCGGGTTTTAATTTTTCTGGAGGTCTCGCCCACATATCCTAGGCTACAGGGACATACAAGCAGATAGACTACATTGCTAGTATTGCACGTCCACAGATCATTGGCCACGATATTATAACCGTTTAGATGAAAGTTCTGTCCTGGTATGATGCCCTCACAGGATTGGCAAGAGCCACATCTAGACGTACCCTTGACAGGGTTGGTGCCTTGTATTGATTTTTGGACAAAAGGGGGTCTGTCGAGAGTACCAGAGTATCTAGATCTTACCACCAGATCTTTTAAATTCTTGTTCCTCCGGTGTGCATACATAGGTTTCTTGAGCTTGGGTGCAGTTGGCTCAAGATTTAGTAAGTGCCAATTGGCATTCATTATCTGTCTAATGGTTGCATTTAGTGTGGAATGCCGTGTAACACACACTAATTTCGGTTCTTGGACTGAGCTTTTTGGTTTAAAAAGAGCTTCCCGATCATAGTATCTTGCCCTCTTGCAGGCCTCCCGTATTAGTCTGCGAGGGTAGCCTCTGTCCAGGAATTTTTGTTTCATTTTTTCCGATTGTCTATCGTAGTCTTTGATATCCGTGCAATTTCGTCTCACCCTTAGGAACTGGGAGAAAGGAATCCCATCCTTCTGACTCCTAGGGTGATAGCTCGAAAAATGGAGCAAAGTGTTCCTCGATGTAGGCTTTGAGTATAGATCCACTTCCAATACATTATTCCTGTTCTGGATATATATATCCAGGAATTCAACCCTAGTGGTGTCGACGTGGGCAGTGAAACGAAGATTTTCGTCTGCCAGATTGAGCCACTCCAAGAATTCTCCCAGAGTCTGTTCCCCATTAGTCCAGACAAAAAAGATGTCGTCAATATATCTAGACCAATGGGAAACAGACTCATGGAAGGGGGCTATCTCGTTGTATATATTACGTGACTCAAACAAAGCCATGTATATATTTGCTATCGAAGGGGCCATGGCCGCCCCCATGCTTACGCCCTTGATTTGTTGGTACATTCGGTCTCCAAATTGGAAGACATTTTCCTTCAAAACTATTGCTAGACAGTCATAAACAAACTGCTTGTCACAGGGAATTTGGTGGAGATCTATGAACCACATGGTGGCATCCAGTGCTCCTTTCTGTGGGATATTACTATATAATGCCTCAACATCGAGTGTGACCAATAGATCCCTGTTTTCATTAAAAGCAAGACTCTCTACCTTAGCAATCATTTCTCCCGTATCTTTAATATACGACGGGGAGAGGGCGACATAGGGTCTCAATATGTTGTCTACATATTTACAAAGTGCCTCTGTCGGAGTACCAATTGTGGAGACTATGGGTCTATAGGGTGGGTTATGTTGGTCTTTATGCATTTTGGGCAGACCATAAATGCATGCAACTTTACCTTGTGACTTGTTCAGAAATTCATATTCTTTCTTATTTATTATTTTGTCTTCCAAGGCTCTGAAATGTGTAACATACTTATAACTACTAGAGTAATACCATTGAAATTCTGTTGTTACCTTTGTTACAGAAATTGGATGGTAAATGTCCTGATGAAGACATATTTTCATGTTGAAACGCGTCGACCGGATACCACCTAACCTCCTTTGATCTCTAAATTTGATTCTTAAATTGATTTTTTTGTGAATCCTTATATATCAGTCTAGCATTTTTATTAACTTTTACCAGTGTATTGATTGTTATTAATTGTATTTTTATTTGAATTAAAAATGTATATTTTTTGATACTCTAGTAGTTTGTTTGTTCACTCTATTGTGTTACTGTTGTATTTTATGCCTGGGAGTGTTAGTTTACATACACGTAACCTAGTAAGGGTCACATCGGAAGAGTAGCAGGTTCCTCGGAGCTTGGGTGAAAGCAGAGGGGTCCGCTGGGAAACCTTAGACTCGGATATATCCCAGAGAAGTGGATGAGTTTAGGGAAGTAACAGGTTCACTGATGCTAGAGTGAAGGGTAGGCGGAAGAGATCTACCCGCAGCGTGTGAAAAGTAAATGGAAGTAGTTTACTTGCAGTAAAATAACTCTTTCTCTGTCTAGACACTTGAGCACTGTGGCGAATGTGTATTCGTTGTAAAATAACCAAGCACTAGCACTTTAGAAAGAAAGAAAGTTTCCGTTACCTTGTGAAGGGAGGGAGTCAGCCGCGAAGCGTCTCTGACGTCACTCCGTGCCGCGCTGGGATTGGTAGAAGTAGCGGGCGGGTAGCGGGGCTGGAATTGTAAAGGAGGGGTGAAGCGCCGGAGCGTGAGGACAGTCTCACGAAGGGGCTGCGCACCCATTGGCCGAAATTATTTGAACGCGTGCACCCCATTGGTCGCACGGAATTGCATGACGCGTTCTGATTGGAGGTGACTTTGTAAACAGAGTTAAGCGTAGAAATCGTATGTGGCACTCGTATTGTCCAGAGACTAGACCCGATCCAAGAAACCAAGGGTTTGAAAGGGATCAGTGGAAAGCCAATAGATACGATACTATGTACGGAACTAAGAGAAAAATGTCCCTTGTAAATAGGGTAAAGAATTACTTCAAAACGGACAAACCGATTAAATCCAGAGAGGGCGTTATTGTCCCACCACCCAATACGCCCGCCTCGTTCATGATGTTTGACCGAGGGTACAATACCTGTGTGTGGTTGGAAAATTGGGTGAAGTACACAAAAGAGGACGGAATATTGGCTTTTCCGTTAGACGGTACTTTCAATGGTAGGATTTTATTTAATTTGAGAACCCGAATGAATTAATTGCATCCCAGACCGAGACTAACGCAGTATGAGGCATTAGAGGAATGGGAGATTGAGGCTTTTGAAAGAGAGAAACCCCGGTTGGACAAAGGTCTGACCAAGTGGTACCCAAGGCTGAAACAAGAGACCAGGGACAAAAGGATGAAACAGTGGGGACAGAGCATGATTGTTGAGGGTCTGTTTCCCATGATGCCAGCGGGTACCCCTTCTGCGGGAGAGAAAAAGACAGAAAAGAGTAAGCATTGGGGAGCGCTTGGGGAGTCAGACGATGAATTATTAGATGACATTTTTACGCGAAGCCCGCCCCCTTATAATGAGGGAGCCCGACCTTCTAGTACAGGCGAGAATCCCCAGCGTCCATCTATTAAGGAGGAGGACAGATCCCTAAGTAGGGGGGGAGGTGGCCAGGTACTGCCCTATTTTGAGAATCCCGGACCCGCGGAGGTACGAGATATATATCCTAGAATGCCCGTGAGCCCGGAGGAAAAATATTCCCGTGAAAGAGCGTTTAACCCCAGACCTCTTTATGAAAACGAAGAAAAGCCATTAAGTTCAGGAATGCCCTTTTTGCAGCCTCCATATGGGGAGGAGCGCAGGTCATTTGGCACAGGAACTTTGTTCCCAAAACCAAATTATGGTGGAGGACCAAGTGAAACGCATCCTACTGCCCCGAGTTTTACCCCTCACCTGACCCCACAGATAATACCTGACCGAACCTTAGGAAGAGTACTAGATGAAAGGGAGCAAGAGGCCATAGCTAGACAGAGGACAGAAATAATTCAGAAGATCTCCCAGTTAAATGCCAGTCCTGAGGCTTTGACTATTCCGGTAACAATCGGCCCAGTGGTTCCGTTGTATGGGAATAATCAAGGAAGTCCAAACCCTCCAGTTATGAATCCAATCATGGCCCCGCCGAGGCAGGAGCCCCTACTGATAGACGATCAGTCCAGTGAGTGCGAGTCCGAGGTTGTGTTTTTGGACCTGCCAAACAAACAGACCGGGAAGGGAGTGCAGAAGAGGCATAATCCTTTTAATGCGAAAGAAATTAAATTAGAATCAACGTCAGGTACTAGGAGTGTTTCTTTGGTAACTCCGGAGGAAATTGAAAATTGGAGTCGTGAATTAGAAAAACAGACTCCGCAAACGAAACCTTTAGACCTCTACAAACTGAGGGTTGAAATAGAGGAATTAATGGCAGGAAATGTGGGATTAGACAGATTAAATACCTACTCTGAAGAAGAATTGTTGTTTATGTGTAAAAGCCTTACCAGAAGTACCAGGGTGCTCCACGAAAAGTTGACAGACACTGCAGCTAGTATGGGGGTAGATATTTCAAGATCCAAGCCCTTGCAAAAACCTTACAGAGCTGAATTCTCAGACAAAGATATAGAGAACTTGAATGTGTCAGGGAAAAAGTTGCAGATTAAGGAGTTGCTAGCAATTTTGCAAAAATGGGGAGACGTGGAAAAATGGAAAAGCAGGTGGGCACGAAAGAAAGATGAGGCTCAATCCAGACAAGCGACCCCTGAGTTCCCTTTGAGAGAAGTAGATAAGCCCGAAACGTTATGCCCCATGCGTGAAGTGCCAGGTGGGAGGTATGTGCACGTTCCATGGTCCAGACAGGATATTGTGTCCTTTACTAACGATTTCCCGAAATTGCGCGAAAAGCCAGTTGACTGGTACCGGCAAGTGGAAAGGTTCGTAAAGGTGCAAAAATGCTTGTGGAAAGACCTGGATGGATTTTTCGATATTGTGGTCCCGGTAGATCTATGGACCGAGTGTAAAATAGCCATAGGCTGGCCTAGTGAGGAGTACCCGAGGGACTCTAACACAGGGGAGCCGTCGATTGAAGTGATGAAAAAATACGAACATGTAATGCTGCATTTGAAAAATAAGGTGCCCGCAAAGGAAACTGATTGGACCAGGATAGATAGAACCACGCAGGAGAGAGACGAGACAGTGCACTCCTATTATGAAAGGCTGTTGCAGGTGTTTAAAACATACAGTGGTATAGATAACATCGAGATGAAGGATATGACGCATTTCATTTACAGGTTTGTAAACGGTTTAAGGCCTGAAATTTGTCAGTGGATAAAAGATAACAAAATTTGTTGGCACTCCAAAAAGATAGACGAGGTCCTGCGGTACGCAAAGTACTGCGAGGACGAGATGGCAGAAAAGAAAAAGGCTCTCAAGGAAAAGGTCATGTGGGCTCAAGCGAAGCTCGCAGAACAGCAGGAAAAACAGCTAAGCAATATGGTCAAAAACACTCGGAACCAAGGTCCTGGGGGTGGGGGAGGAGGTAAGCCCCGGCCCAAAATGAGCAGGGAAGAGGCTATGAAGAAATTTCCCTGTCACCAGTGCGGAGAAATTGGACACTGGCGTAACGAGTGTCCTTATTTGCCTGACGATAACCCCAAAACACCTGATTTAACTCCACAGACGCAGAAAGAAAGACCAAGAAAGACTCAACCACAGGTAAAAACGATTCAGGTGCCCCGAGCTCCAAAGCAAGCACATAGGGGAAAAGTCACAGAGGGTGATGAGATAGAAGTCTGGGAAAGCAATGAGAACAGAAATGCAGCAACTTCGCAGTATTTGTTAAACGATACCTTCCTTTGTGATGACCAGTACTGACGGGGCCTGAGAGGGGAGGACGAGGAGTGCGTACTTGGCGCCTCCTTGCCGGTAGACCAGTCCGGACCATACATTGAAGGAAAGGTTGACGGAAATGATGTCACTTTTCTGTTGGACACTGGTGCTACCCGTTCTACTGTGAGAACAGTGGACGTTCCAAACCTACCCCTCTCGGGAGAAGCCATCCAAGTAGTGGGTGTATCTAATCAATTGATTAGTACTCCTGTTACCAAGCCCATGGAGATCTCAATTGGAAACTTTAAGGAAATGCATAGATTTGTCGTTTGTGACACCAGTCCAGTGAACTTACTGGGACGTGATTTGCTGTGCAAAATGAACTGTACCATCTTTTGCACACCAAAGGGTGTTGAAATTCAGACCCCAGATGAAGACGGCATTTATAAATTATTGTTAATTAGACCTGACTCAGAAATTAAACGAATGACCATGCAGGATTTGCCCAAAGAACTCCAAGAAGCAGTGAAGCCAGAGGTATGGGACTTTACTGGGAAAGATGTAGGGTTAATGAAAAACGTGGACCCCATACAGATAGCCATCAAGGACAATGCAGTATACCCCAATACTAAACCCTACAGGATGAATGCAGAAGTGAGAGCAGGTGTCACTCTGGAAATACAGAAATTGCTAGAAGGAAACATCATACAGGAAGTAATGAGTAGCCCATGTAACTCACCGATTATGGGTATCAAGAAGCCTAGTGGCAAGTACAGAGTAGTGCAGGACCTACGAAAAGTCAACAACATAGTAGTCCCCTGCTGCCCTATTGTCCCGAACCCAGCAGTGATTCTGTATCAGATTCCCTGGGATGCTGAGTGGTTCACTGTGATAGACCTATGTCATGCATTCTTTTCCATTCCCTTGCATCCAGATAGCAAATTTCTTTTCTCATTTGCCTTCAATGGTCACGTGTATGTCTGGAACAGGGTCCCTCAAGGGTACACAGAGAGCCCCTCTATCTTTAATCAGATCTTGAAAAAATGTTTGGAAACTTTGGTCTTACCTGGGAACTCTGTCCTAGTGCAATACATAGACGACCTCTTGGTGGCGTCTAAAAGTCATAGGGATTGTGTGATTGACACCATTGCCCTACTGAATCACCTGAGTGAAAAGGGACATAAAGTGGCCCCTGACAAATTACAGTTCTGTGCACAATCAGTGAAATATCTGGGGCACCAGATAGAGAAAGGTGTCAGGAAAGTGACATCAGAAAGAGTGAGAATAATTCAAAAGATGCAGTTACCCCGTACTCAGAAAGAGATCAGAATGTTCCTGGGAGTGATAGGATACTGCAGGCAGTGGATTCTGGGATTTGCAGTCCTAGCTAGGCCCTTGATAAAAATGACCAAGAGCGGAACACCAGATATTGTAGAATGTGATGATGAAAGCTTAACAGCCTTCACAAAACTACGGGATTGTCTGTGTACAGCCCCTGCGTTGGGAATGCCAGACTATTCCAAAGAATTTGCCCTATTCTGTGACACTCGTGATAATTGTGCGCTGTCAGTCCTGACACAAGATCATGGCACAACTAGAAGGCCTGTGGCATATTTCTCTGCCACCCTGGATCCAGTGGCTGCTGGATTACCAGGATGTCTGAAAGCAGTAGCTGCTACCTGCGCAAGTTTAGAACAGAGTGAGTCCATTGTCATGGGACATCCTGTAACTGTGTATGTTCCACATGGAGTGGTAATTTTACTGACCAGAACGAAGACTCAGTATCTCACCCCTAGTCGGCTGACTAAATACGAGAGGATTCTTGTGGGTGCTGCAAATGTAAACATTGTTAGGTGCAGTATTCTGAACCCCGCTACTTTGCTCCCAGACCCAATGGATATGGAAGGTGGGGTGGATGATGAGCATGATTGCATTGATTTAACAGAATTCAACACCAAGCCACGCCCAGACATTAGAGAAACACCATTGCCTGTGCATGACAAGGAATTATTTGTGGATGGTTCATGTCTAAGACATGAACAAGGAGGCCTGAGTGCCGCCTATGCGGTAGTCTCCTTAACAAAAATTGAAGAAGCAGGTTATCTATTTGACGTAAAGTCTGCACAAGTAGCCGAATTGATAGCTATGATAAAAGCTTGCAAAATTGGGAAAAACATACGCATAACAGTGTATACTGACAGTCAGTACTGTTATGGGGTTGTGCATGACTTTGGCCAGTTGTGGCTGCAGAGGGAGTTCCTGACTTCATCAGGTACCCCTATTCGAAATGGAAAAGTGGTTCAAGACCTTTTAGAGGCAATCCAGTTACCAAAGGAACTGGCAGTGGTAAAGTGTGTCGCTCATAAGAAGGGCATGGACACTGTATCACTGGGAAATGATTTTGCTGATCGAGTGGCCCAATGGTGCGCCAGGGATCGGTATATCATAAATCCAAAACGAGGGGGGCCAGGAACCGCTGTCAACTTCAAGTGTTTGAAGAAGTGCCTACATGGGATGAAGTGAAAGAGTGGCAGCAGGCGGCACCTTGGCAAGAGAGAGAGAAGTGGAAGGAAGATGGGTGTAGGCCAAGACGTGTGGATGGTGTTATCTTGGGCCCAACTGGCATGCCTGTGTTACCTAGACACTTACTTAGCACAATGGCGAGATTGATACATGAAGGATCACACATTGGTAGGGACGCCATGATCCTAGTGTTCCAACAGACTTGGTACAGTAAAAAGTTCAGGAAAGTAGCAGAGTCCCTCTGCCAGAGGTGCCTGCCATGTCAAAGGATGAACGCAGGCAAGAAAACTGCGGTGGAATTGGGTAAAATTGGGAGGTCAGGGGGTCCCTTTGTAAGAATACAGGTTGATTTCATCACCATGCCACGTTGTGAAGGGAAACGATATGTCCTTGTCATGGTCTGTTTATTTTCGAAGTGGGTGGAAGCTTTCCCTACTCCCCAAAATGACGCAATGACAGTAGCCAAGTGTTTACTAAAAGAACTGATACCTAGGTTCGGGGTTCCAGTCACTATTGAATCAGATAGAGGCCGACATTTTCAGAATGACGTAATCGACGAGCTCTGTAAGGCCTTTGGAATCTCACAAAAGCTTCACTGTGCCTACCGTCCAGAGGCTTCTGGAATAGTGGAACAACTAAATGGAACTATCAAAAACAGACTAGCAAAACTGTGTGATGCATCTGGTATGACCTGGGTGAAGGCCCTGCCCTTGGTCCTGATGGGACTCCGAAGTGTTCCTGACCGCAAGACAGGCCTAAGTCCCAATGAAGAGTGATGAGACAAGCATGGGTACCAGGAAGCAAACTGTTGAGTATTACTGATGATTTGGTGCTTGAATACTGCAAGAGATTAGGTGACCAAGTGCGTTCTATCTCTCGCCAGATCGGAGAAGACGCCATCCTCAATCCAACGACTCCTCCCCACAAACTGGTTCCCGGAGACTGGGTAAAAATAAAGAAGCATACTCGGAAGAACTGTCTGGAGCCAAGGTGGGGAGAGAAGCGTCAGGTGATCCTGGTAACAACCACAGCAGTAAAGTGTGCAGGGGTTCCACATTGGGTACACGCCAGCCACACCCAGAAGGTATTACCAGACGGAGAGCCTGAAGAAGAGGGGCGTCCCGAAGAGGACTCTGCAGGAGCCAGACCAGAAGTAGCTGACGACGTACAGCCCAGTACCAGTCGAGCTGCAGAATCAGCAGACGTTGGCCCAGGAGTAGTTGATGACAAACTGCCAAGAGTCCAGCCTGCTGAAGGAGTCCAAGAAGCTGAGCCAGAAGTAGCTGAAGACGAGCTGCCGAGCATATGGCCAGAGGAGTGGATACCATTGATTGATCTCACTGAAGACCCCATTCGAACAAGTGAGCGACTTTGGGAAGGTAGAGAGTGGAGTAGAGAGGAAAAGCAAGGCACAGGCGAAGAACCTCAGGATCTTGAGATTCACATCAAAACTGAGGAAGGAGAAGGTCAGACAGGGACAGAACAGGTGGTTGATACAGAACAAGTGATTGATACAGAACAAGTGATTGATACTCCTCCACTGACTCCTGATGTCGGGAAGGGACAGACTAGACATAGCGTAATAGTTCGAGCAGAAGAAAATCAAGAGATCGAAGTGCTTGAACAGGATCAGATAGGATTAGAAGAACGTGTTCAGGAAACAGAAACAGAGACAATTGAAAAGCAAAATCAAAATTCTCCTGAACAAGGCCAGATTAGTAACCAGGCAGAATAAATAGATGCTAGCCCTGGAAATAGTCAGATAGAAGAGGAAGAAACTGAAACAGAATTGCCACAGATTAATGAAAACAAGAGGACAAGAGAAGAGAACGAGGTTTCAGTACCAACCAAAAGACTTAAGAAAAGAAAGCACATTGAGCCTGGATACATAAAGAAATTGAGACTGAGAATAAAAACAGTAGAAGAAAAACGTGCAGAAGAAAGGAGAAGTGCTCGCATAGCAGAACAACCAGAAGATACTTCCAAGAGAAGGAGTGATCGAATAAAAAGACAAAACAAAAAGTACAAGTCTCCTGAATGGACGCTCGTTTTGGAGGAATTTGAAGATCTTGATCTAACTGACGAGAGCGACGGAGAACCAGTCGCTGAGTACTCTGCTGAAGAAGAAGACGAGCCACCGTGAATTTGCACAAAGTAAGCTACTGGTGTAAAGACACAAAGAGGGGTCGAGAAACTTCTTCTGAGCCAAAATGTCTGATTCAAACGTGAATGGTAGACCTAGTTGCAGTCGTTGCAAAACATGCTGCAAGGTATGTGTATGTAGTATAGTTATACTGATATTACTCTGGATAGGACTAACAGTTTTCATTCCTTTTGCGGTGAGCAAAAATACTAATATTGTCCCTACTGAAATTGTAAATACTGACAGTGAGGAGCTGACAACACAGAGTGTAGCAAGACATGAGAGAGCACTTAGACAAACAAATCGAGACTTAGAAGCATCAGATGAGGGAGAACTACATTATCATGGAATTAAAAATAAGACGCATTTAAACGTTTTCGCAAACCTGTTAATACACTATGTAGAGACTATGGAAATTGAAGATTGCTATGTCTGCATGAAGCTACCTACCTCTGTAGCTGAAGGCGTGACATACCATCACCTGCCCTTGACCTATGGAATTTCCTGTAGCATTTTAGCTAGTTTATTTTACAAAAGAAGACTGTTACAGTACTATTACTCAAACAGTAACGTGATCTTTTCTGAACTCCCTATACGTGGGAACTTGAATCCTGTACATACCAAAAGTGACGTTACTCGCTATATGGGCGAATACTTTCTGACTATAGGTAATATAGACCTAGGTGACGCACACAGAGATAACTTGACCTGTTCTTTGCGTGAGCAGGAAAAGATGTTCCTGAACATGGCAGAGAAAAGGAGAATAAAAATAAAAAGAAAGGCAGATGACGAAACACAGAAGAGGCCAAAATGGGCTGAGAACATGGAAGGCACCGCAAATGGTGGAGCGGGTCCTGCTCTGTTGCTGGATTTTGAAAAGAAAGGCAAGCTATGTCTTCACCGCGAGAAGACTAGCTATTATAATAACATTTTCATTGGTTCCAGTGAATGCGAACATAATTACAAGGTAATTGGAGGTTGGGGTTTCAAAAATGGGTCAGAGCCTGTGTTTCCTGGAATTTATTATATATGTGGGGACAAGGCTTATTTCAAATTGCCGGATCACTGGTATGGAAGCTGCTACTTTGGCATTGTCTTCCCGAAAATATACCATGTGAACAAAGTTGCTGGAAGCAGTGAAAATACTAATGGCTTAGTGCGTAGTAAAAGAGAAAGCATAGGTGAAATACTGGGTAGTATTTTCAGTGCACTGATACCTGGAGTGGGAGTGGTTCTAAACACTCACAGAATTTGCAAATTGTCCACTATAGTGGATGTGTTGTCTACTGACACAGCTCATGGATTTCTGCTGGTCAATACTGAAATGGTTGCGATCAGATCAATGGTTTTGCAGAACAGACTTGCTCTTGATACCTTATTAGCAAAGGAGGGCGGAGTCTGCCGGATGTTGAAGGCGCAACATTGTTGCACTTATATTCCGGACAAACGTGTACAGCTCAAAAGATACGTGAAAAACATTACTAATTTGGAAAGGGAACTCAAACCACTCGAGGTTGACAGTGCCTGGAAGAGACTGGTAGATGGTCTCTCAAATGTAGGTCATTGGTTTGCTAGCTTAGGTAAAAGCTTATTGTTTAAGGTACTGATGCCAATTGGAATTATAGGTCTTATCCTATTCTTCATATTTGTCTGTTGCAAATGTCGCAAGCACACCGGAAAGCATCAAGTGAATGCGAGAGGAGTGAAACGAAGTGTGGTAAACTTGAATTGGAGGAAATGAATAATCAGATATACAAAAGGGTGAAGAATTCTCACCCTACCAAAAATGAGAGAGAAAAGATGAATAGCTTGCTGGAAGAGATAGAGATGTATAAGGTGTGATAAGTTGGTATCTGGTTCCATTTATTTTGTGATGATAGTGAATATCATCAAAGAGGGGATTGATGAAGCAAAGCTTCGCATTCGCGACTTGCTTTTGTCATGAACCTCGTCCATGTGTAACCGAATAATAAATTGTACGTCTTACTAACGTTTATTTTATGTTTAAACGAAGTCCATGAAGCTTGCCTATGTGTATTTTTTTAATATAATTAATCCGAGTCCTAAAGATGGCCGCTGCTTTGAAATAGTGTCTGCGCATGCGTCAGTCACACTCACGTGTCCTGACGTGTTTGCAGGTTTGGAGGGAAATAGTTGCGCATGCGTAATGCATAGCTTTGCCAATAACGTGGTACTGCTCGTGCCACTGCTCTTGTGCTCGTATATATGTAGCTAACATTTCCACTGCATAAGTATCTTTCTTAGTGATAAGTTGAAAGTACAAACCCTGTGATGTGTTTTCATAATGTTATTTCTATGTATTAATTTGTTCTCGCTTACTTTTCATGTACCGCGGGGAATGTGGGTCTGACTGAGCCGAAAGCCATCTTGGAGGGTACTTGTGCGCAGACTCGCCAGAAGCCATCTTGGCATTGAATTACTGCCAAAGAAGGTTGATACCAGAAGCCACCCTGGGAAGCAGCACCTTCGCCCCGCAGCATCACGATATTGTTCTATTATGTTGCTAAAATGTATTCTTTCCCTGTATTCTGTGCAAATTTTCTCATGGGAACCCCAATCTTGCTAGGCGATGCCCTGAGATGTAAATAAGGTCTCCAAATGGTGTGTTCTGATTGGTGTGTTACCCAAATCCTACCTTAGGACCAATCCAAATTGAGGGATTCTGACACTTTGCAACATTGGGGGGTGGTACAACGTTCCCAAACTGTATATCTACCCTGGGTTCACCTAGGGTATTTGTCCGACTTGTCTGGTTTAGCTGACCTGTCACTGACCCATCGCACTCAATAGGTGACTGAAGATACAGAGCACTGCGGAGTACTCTGTCCGAAATTGACCATAGACTAAGGTTCTACTGAACCTTAAAGTGCTGGCGAAGCACTTTGCTGGGAGATCGCTGACCCAATCGGGGTCTTGATCGATAGCTGCAGAGAGGGTGGAGCGCAGGCGTTGCTTCCGAACTGCGGGTGCTGGTCCTGTCCTGAGGGTTTCCTGTCCTGTCCTGGGTGTCCATTCTGCACCTGCTGTCCATTGAGGGGTATCCTTCCTTGAGGGTTTCCTGTCCTTAACTGACCCGTGGCCAGGGTTTGGTTTCCACACCAGTCTAGGTAAATATTGCTCTGAAATCTTTGAACTTGCACCTTTCTCTTTTTCTGTCTTTTGCTTCAATAAAGAGACACCTTTGCATATGTTGATTTTTCCATGCTTTTGCTGCAATTATTGAAACGTAAAGACATTGCATATTTTCATAACGTGTTCCCATGTTACCCTACCTGTTAGAAATCATATTTTGCATTGCAGTTTGTCATTTCCTGATATGGTCAAGAACGGCCTTACTTAAACTGTCTAAAGAACTTTTACCCTGAATGCATAGCGTTTCCTGTTGCATCTCATATTAGCATTTCCATGATTACCCTGACTTTATTTCTCTATAGTTATGTACTTTTCGTTATCTTGATTATTGATTGCCTTATTCTTGTAAATCTAATGCTTACCGAGAACGAACTTTAGATAAAGATTTTAAAACTTCCAGTTGTCCGTGGTCATTTACAACAGTATTGAATGTCATTTTGAGTTTGAATTTTGCTGCCTTTCCTTTACAGCTAGCTCCCTGATCCGTTGTGGTCATAGGTACCCGTGTCGGTGGAGGGTAAGTCGGGTACGCTGAATAATAACAGTAGGGAATTCACACAAATTGGTAGCAGCCTGTGAAGTCACCCGGTCAATGTATATTGTGAATTGAAATATATGGGCCCGAAGCCGGAAACGGCAAAATTATTGGTTGGGTGACCTCGCGCGCTCTATCAACATCATGAGAACTCTTTAGGGTTTGCTGTGATAATATCGTGGAATAGCGCTGGCAATAACCAAAAAAAGTCTAATATGGAATGGTTGTCTTTGTTAACATCTAAAGATATTGTGTGCTTGCAGGAGACCTGGGAAATTGTACCAATACATCTGAATGGGTAGCGGCGAATCGCTCATTTCAAACTCCTGCTATACCCTAACCAGCTGGTCGTGGTTAGGGTGGTTTACTGACTCAACTTTCTAATGCTTTCCCTCCTAAAGTGAAGACTTTTTTAATACATCATCATATTATCACATAATTTTTTTAGAGTATTTTGTGGACCCATATTGGCTCCTTATTAATTTTTACAATAATAATTTTGGAAGCAATCAAGGAGAGGTGTTAGTTCCTTAGAAAGAGATATTGATAATTTGCAAGACAAATGTACAAAACCATGTAACATAATCTGGCTTGGGGATTGTAATGCTCATCCTTGTGATAAGATTAATCCACCAATGTGTGGAATGCTGAATTACGACGGGGAGAGTGTCCCCTATTTTAGTCACTCTGAGTATGGTAATGCCCTAAAAAGACTAATAACTATAAATAATGTTGTGTTTCTAAACGTCTCTGAAATCTTAACTGGCCAGTTAGGATTTACTTTTTAAATCGTCCCTTCTCCTCTACCCTTCAATATGCTCTGGTTTCTCATTCAATAAGAAAGCTTTTTTCTCATTTTGAGATACACTTTTATGCTTTTAGTGACCACGCTGCAATAAGTTTACTTATCCCCTCTCTAATGAAAAAAGAATGCACTTTCAAACTGCATGTAAAGCCAGTAATTGGAAGGGAGAATGGAATATATTTTGAAGTGGGAAACAGTTGATTCATTGGAGTTTTTTGACAATATAGTCTCCAACCGATTTGGGGAGATAATGGTTTGCCTAAATCCTGTCCCTGACGATAACATGGTCTCAGCTTTTTAGTTTATTTTTTTAGAGGTTAAAAATCACTTAATCTGTGTTATACGTAATGGCCATCGTAAGAAATATACTTGGTTTGATGAGCACTGTGATAAGTCACAAAAAATATTCACATGGCCTTGAAGTCCAAACCTCAAAACTTACCTTCGGTTAAGTCAATGTGACAGGCTTATAAAAAAGCAAGGATATCAAGGCTGGAAGCCTTAAAGGAAGAGTGATAGGAACATTTGTAAAAGGCTGCTTTATTAAAAAGCTTGCAGGCTTTTTGGTCTGTTATTAATGCACCTTTTGAGAAGAACAGTCTATGTCCATAGATATCCATGTTGAACAGGAGGAATGGGTTACACATTTTGAAGGTGTGTTTGGATCTAATGAGAACGTAATTACACAGTTTACCTCTGTAACTTCAATTGGGGTAGAAAGTGTTGTTAGCTTTACACTAGAAGAAACAAAGTATGCTTTAAATCAGTGTAAGCATGCAAAGGCACCAGGACCTGACAGTGTTCCTATTGATCTGTGTTTGGATAATTAACATCTCTGGGCCCCACTTAAAAAAAATGTTTTTAACAACATTGCTCAAATAGGTGCTCCTCAGTCATAGAAAACAGCTGTTTTTGTACCTATCTACAAAAAAGGGGGATAGGTTAATTCCGAAAAACTATAGACCTATATCTTTGATAGACTCTACTGCAAAACTACTGGGCTGCCTGTTTTTAAATAGACTCGAGGAATGGGCACTGGAAAAGAGTATTATAGTCCCATGTCAGTTTGGCTTCAGAATAGAGAAAGGCACTGTGGATCAGTGCCTGGACCTGAGCCTAATAATAGCAAAATACACTTCAGTCACAAATGGCCATTTGTTTATTGCCTTCATGGATCTGTCGGCAGCCTTTGACTTTGTGGCACAGCCTAGTCTCTGGCAGATCATGGAGGCAATGGGGATCTACCTGCAGATTATTAACATTATTTGTGAGTTGTACTCAGGTGCCTCAGCCTGTGTTCGTTACGGATAGGGAGGTGAGTGTACTAGGTACTTTAAAATTGCTAGAGGCGTGATACAGGGGTGCGTCCTGGAGCCCTTCCTATTTGCACTCTACACCAATGATGTTGAATCCACTCTGGAAGGATCCACTCCAGAAGTTCCTTATATCCTTATATTAACTCATTGCAAGTACCAATACTATTATATGCGGACGATGCAGTGATGTTATCTCGTACAAGCAATGTGCTGTGTGGTTTAGTGTTGGAATACATGCACTTCATGAACAAGCTGGATATGAAAAGTAACTATTCAAAGTCCTTTGTCATAGTGGCAGGCAAAAGCAGTGGAAACAGCCACACATTAATATTGAAGGGGGCAAGCTGGGAGTCGTGGATTCTTTTAATTATCTAGGGATTATGTTTGATCATCAAAATAAATAGCAAAGTATGGTTGTAAATAGGGAGCTGCTTATGGAAAAGTATTTTGGGGCACTATTGAAATTTATAAAAAAAATTGGTTCTAAACCTCTTGAAGCAATAAAGACAGTTTATTAAGCAAAAATGGTATCTGCTGCCACTTATGGAGCGGCTGTTTTGGGGCACCAGAGATTGCATGAAACTTCAATGTATAGAGGATAATTTTTTTTTAATGTTAGTATCATTGACAAAGTCATGCTCTAATTTTAACTGTCATATGGAGCTGAGAGTCCCTTACTGACAAAATGTATGTGGCTCCAATTTTAATATGGCACTCAGTATGGCGGAAGGAGACCCTTTGATTGACGAGAGATATTATAAATGACTGTTTCAAACTAGATGTAAATGTACAGGAATTTATATAGCGCAAATCACCAAGCGGTTTCTAAGCGCTTGCTTAGGGAACCCGTCCTGGTATTCCCCTGTGAGATAACCCCGGCAGGGTATCCGCAAGGGGAAAGCCAGGCATCCCGCCGCGAGGGGCCATTGTGGAGATTAAGCAAGCTATTGCCCAGAGTCGCAGAGTGTGAACCCGTGAATCGAGTAGGCACCGGAGCGAGAATTGTCGAGTCCATGGACATTTTAGGACTCAAGACCCCGCCGAGCCGGGAATTGAACCCTGGTCCCGGGCTGACCTCTGCTTCCAGGTCTGCCTCCTCTAACCAGTGAGCCACACTTCTCCACTGATGGTGCGGGTAATATCAGCTGGGCCGTTATGTTGAATCTACTCTTAAAGCATCTGTGCTACAGCATGTCTTTTCAGACTCTATATCCTGCCGGTCTAGGAAAGACCTGAAAACTAACTTACTATCTAGAATGCAGGCAAAATTGAAGTTTTTAAATAGTAAGCTGTCGTCAGTTAGAGCATTCCTGGCGGTCCCTAGCATAATGCAAATTAATATGATTTCTACCTATCTATTGCTCGTCACTAATTTACAACACACATATATTCTGGTGAGATTTTGGTTAAATTACATCCCTTTAATGTTGGGCCACCCTTGTAATATTTATTAAATCTCTGATCTCCCATTTTGTATATGTGATAGTCAATCTATTCAGTATGATTTGCACTTTTTTTTGTACATTTTATTGTGATGAAAGGAAAAGGTTTATTGTCCCTCTTATGCGTAAAATGAATTTTAAACAGTGTTGTGTGGCCCTTTACTACCTGCAGTTATTATCTGACCCTTTTAAATGCCTAGCATTGGCGTCTTTCTTTTTATCTGCTCTAAAAAAGAGATGCTCAATGAGAAAAATGTTATACTTTATAGAGGAATAGACTTATTGAACCATGCTAAATAACTGTATGTGTACATGAATTTCTTCTTTTTTATTTCTATAATAGGAAAAATATATTTTAACATGTCTCCTTTTTTAGAAATATCACTGCAATTGCAATATTGATTTGTAGCATACTTTTTCTGCATTCATTGTGTTTGCAAAATAAAGTTATTTCTGACTGACTGTCTGTTTGCTGGGTAATGCAAACACAGACCTTTCAGTGCAGAGAAGGAAGAGTATCCTTCTCAAGATCGACCCCAAATTAGTTGAACTTGCTAATGATGAAGGTGGCGTGGAGGTCAATGGAATGTTATTTGGAGAGGCATTTATTAAGGCAATGTCTAAATATGTCGGGCCTTTCAGCTCTTTACCAAAATCAAAGGGAGAGATAAAAAAGGTCTTTGACCATCGTGTTTTTGGTGGGGCCGGTAGAATTAGAGGTTGTTTCCCCGACTGTGGACAAGGGATCACAAGGACCTCCTTTTCAAGTGGGTTCAGGCCCTACCAGTACCAGGCTCAGAGTGGTTACCAACCTGGAAATTTTTATCCTAAAAGACAGAGAGCCAACTCTAGAGGAAATAGATGGTCTAGACGATCAGGTAAGTCTAGGCCCTATGGTTATCCATTGTTGAACTTGGCCCTTTTTGACTAAAGTTCCCTAAACTTTTTGCCTTCCCCCTAGACCTCTTTTCTGATATGGTGTTGCCAACGTAGATGCTTTGGGCACTTTGCCACTGCTGATCAGTGTCAAAGTGCAAGTGCTCCCTGTGTAAAGTGCAATGGTAATTGGTTGTCCATGATTGGTATGTTTGCCTTACCAGTAAAGTCCCTTGTAAAGTGCTCTATGTGTGCCAGGGCTGGTAATACAAATGCTACCAGTGGGCCTGCAGCACTAATTGTGCCACCCATACCAGTAGCCTAAAGAGAGAACTCAGGTCTGCCCTGCAGTACCTGTGGGCAGTTTGTTAAACTGCCCTGTTGTCCTGAGATGTGCACCCACTTTCCAGGCCTTACCCTTCCATTTCAATCCACATCAGACACCCTTTTGGTAGGCCCAAGGTGCCCCCTGTGCATGGTGCAGTGTCTGTGAAACGTAGGACATGTACTAAGGTATGGACCATTTTCTGACAGTGAAATACTCTCCATTTTGTTTTTCACAGTAGAAAAGCCATCTTGCCCACAGGACAGAATGGGAGGCTGTGTAATATGTGTCCATCCTATCTTCCCATAGGCTTAAGATAGAGGGGTGACATTTAGTGTGCCTGAACTCACAATTTGATAACACATTATTTTATGAAGGAGGTTTTTACATTGTGTGTTTAGAAACCACTCATTTAGAAGTGGCTGGGTTTTTGTGTTTTAACATTTCTGTGTGTCTCTGCCTGGTTGTGGATTGACTGTCTGGATTTGAATGTGATAGACTCTGGGGAATGTCTTGACCCCAGGGAGGGGGTGAGACAGCAACAGGCTGACCTACATCTGAAGTCCAGGGGGGAGGAGTAGCCCCTGGAGGTGAAGACGCCTGGGATGCCGCCATAAAACAATGGCTCCATGTCCTGCTGAGTGATTTAGGATCCAGACCCCCACTATCAAAGGAAGAAGGTGTCACTGGTAGGGAGACACCAAGAACTGGGTTGGACAGGGTTCAGTGCCCCCCTGAACACAAAGACTTCAAAGACATTTAGGGGTATAACTATGAGAGCTGAAACCCCTCGACTTTGGAATGGAGCTGTTGAAGACTGAAAAGGATTGAAACTACTTCGTGGTCAAGAGTAACCTCTGGCAAGAAAGAAACAGTTGAAGGGACTGAAGGAAAAGACTGACCCTTGCTGTGTGTTCTGGGGCTGGCCTGCAATTTGCTGATTTAACCAAGGAGAGGCTAAGGGACTTTGCTGTGTGCTGTGTCCCCCTGCTTGAAAGGGCTTTGCTGTATCCTGTGAACTGAAGTAACTTGTCCCCAAGGGCCCAAGGAGAGCTTTCTCCCTGTTGTGGAAACTCAGGAACAGAAAGGTCTCCAAGGGTGTCTCAGCGACGCTGTGTGTGTGTGCTTTTTGCAGCCTGAGACCCTCGTAAGAATTACCCTGTGATCGTGGGCACCTGGAGTCCACATGAGTCTCAGCAACGCTGAGTCCTTGTGCTTTGTGCAGCCCGAGGTCTTCGTGAGGATTGTACCGTGATAATGTGCACCCGGAGCTCAAGTGAGTCTCAGCGACACTGGTGTGTGCATGTGCTTTGTGCAGAAATTGCCCGGTGACGGTGTGTCCCAGAGCCGTTGTGTTCTCTGACTTGATCGACAGTGTGATCAGAAGTGCTGCGATCATCATTGCCATCGGCCCGGACCGGCATCCCCAGAGGAGCTGTGAGGATTCACCACTGCGGGCCCAAGCCTGCCTTTGTCAAGGAGAGACCTCGAACCATCATGTCGGGGGTCCTTGTTCCACTGCCCAAGATCAAAGAAGTTGCATCGGAGGCCCAATCCGCGAGGAGAGGAGAGTGAGATCGTACCCCAGGTAACGCTCGACGAGCATGCTTGTGTCGCACCTGGGAAGGGGTGCGGGCTACGGCCTTTCCCATCTTTGCAGCGCGAGCCTCTGCTCAAGTTCGTATCGCGGCCCGTACTTGCCGAGGAGTGACAGTACTGGAGCCGGAGTGTGAAGTTGCACTTTGTTTGATATCATACCAGTGTTGGGGGCATATTTTGGCAGTAGCTTACCGCGATTCAGTAGGAGTGGCATAGAGACAGTCCAGAGCGGTGCCGGAGTACATCATTTTAATATTACGAACTACCTGATTGTTGCATTACGCATTGCATCCTTTTGGTATTGCAAACTGCCTGATTGTTGCATTACGCATTGCATTATTTCTGCATAACAAACTACCTGATTGTTGCATTATGCATTGCATTAGTTTGCATAACAAACTGCCTGATTGTTGCATTACACATTGCATTAGTTTGCATAATGAACTGCCTGATTGTTGCAGTATGGATTGCATTATTCTGGAATTACAAACTGCCTGATTGTTGCATAATGAACTGCATTATGTTTACATTGCGAAGTGCCTCATTCTTGCATTATGAACTGCATAGCATTGCATTAGAACTGCATTGGCTCACAGAGAACTGCTCATTAATACTGCAGGAACCTACAAGGGCTGGCTGGCCTAAAAACCAGCCAGGTGTAATATTACAAATACGCATATATTGGATTTTTATCGTGTGGTCTCATCGTATTTCTTTTTATATAAAAATACTTGTTTTTTATGAGACGCTTGCGGAGTCCATTTGTGGTGTAATCATTGGGTTGCTGAGAGCATGGTTGCAAATACTTTGCACATTTGCCTTGGAGTTAAGCCTGGCTGCTCACGCCAAGTTACAGAGGGGGTGAGCAGGGTCGATCTGAGAAGGTGTACTTCCTTTCCCTGACTTAGAAGCAAGGGTCCCTATTTGGCCTTAGGTACCTACCTCAGCCAACTAGTGACCCCCAGTACTAACATCCATGTAATGTTAGGTGGCAGACTTGCTCAATTTTATCAGAGTATTTGTGCGATGACAGGGGACGCGTGGGTTCTTCAGACAGTCATGGGGTATCACATAGATTTTGTAGTGGAACCGAATCAGTACCATTGTCCACATATGATAATATTCGATTCAAAGCTATTGGAACTAGTGGATACCGAAGTGAAAGAATTGGTAAATGAAGGTGCAATTGTGGAAGAATTAGACCACTGCGTGGGGTTTGTGAGCAGCATTTTTCTGGTGGAAAAGAAAGGGAAAGGTATGAGACCAGTCATAAATTTGAGACAATTAAGCAATTGGATGGAATACAATCATTTCAAGATGAGGGATGAGTTACAGTCAGGACACAGGATGACACGTCTAAACTTGAAAGAATCAAGATTTCTAAGGTTCAGATGGGGAGGAAAGTTATGGAAGTTTGCCTGTCTCCCCTTTCGGGTTATCCTTGGCCCCATGATGTTTCACCAAAATTCTCCGTCCCGTAGTTGCCTTCTTCAGAAAGAGGGGAATTTGACTGAATATTTATTTGGACTACATTTTAATTGTGGATCAGGAGAAACCGGGAGTAGAGGGTCACACGAGGTTGCCGATAAATCTATTAGAGAAACTTAGGTTTGTAGTAAACAGAGAGAAGTCTTGCCTAATTCCAAGACAAGAGACTCAGTTCTTATGGTTTTGATAAACACTATTTAAGGTCAGCTAAGATTGCCGATGGAAAACATATAGGCGATAAGAAAAGAAATTCGAAGAGTATTGTTGTTGGAAGTGATTTCTTTGAGAATTTTGGCAATGATTGTGGGTCTGTTGTCTTCAACAATTCAAGCCATTTTTCCCCGACCTTTGAATTATCGTGCTCTTTAAAGGATGAAGGGCAATCACTTAAGACGTAGTATGAAATATTCAGAGGAAATAACCCTTTCAGAGGAAGCGAAGTTAGAACTTCAATGGCGGTTAAGAAATATGAAGGCTTGAATAAGAAAGTAATTTTCAGAGTTAATCTGGAATTGATTATAGACTCAGATGCGAGTTTGACTAGTTGGGAGCTCATTTCTGTGACATCGACTGGAGGTATTTGAAAAGTAGAAGAAAGGAAAATGCATATAAATTGCCTAGAATTGCTAGCAGGGTCTTTTGCGATAAAGAACTTTATAAAGGACAAGGCATGGTGTTCAGTTCTTTTGAGAATGGAGAATGTGTGGGCAGTGAGATATGTCAACAAATTAGGAGGCCCACGTTCAAAGGATCTAGCAGATCTTGCGAGAGTTTTTTGGGATTACTGTTTGAGTCAGAATATCCTGGTTCAGGTGTAACATATTCCAAGCCTGAAGAATGTGGAAGCAGATTAGTGCTCAAAGAATTACACAGATTCCAGTGACTGGAGTCTCCACAGGTCAGTGTTCTTGAGGTTGTTGGAAGTTTGAGGACCTTGTTATGTAGATCTGTTTGTGAACAGGAGGGATACCCAGTTGGAGAAGTTTTTCAGTTAGCGTTTGGATCCAGAGTTTGCGGGGATAGATGCTTTCAGGCAGGATTGGTGGGGACTTCATCCTTGTACTTTCCCTCCATTTGTTATGATCATGCAAGTAACCTTAGTAGTATGCAAGTGAAGGGAGACAGTGGTTTTCATAACCCCCCTCTGAAAGTCTCACGTTTGGTACCCAATCTTCTTAGAAATGTCAATAGATTTTCCAACTTTACAATCAATGTTTCAAGACGTTGGGAGAGCATCATAAGTTGGTGTTGTGAGATGAGTTGAGACTGATGGCAAGGAGAATTTCAGATGAGTCTGGGAAATGTCTGGAATTGCGGAAGAGGCTTCTAACCTTATTAGAGAATCCTGGGCTCCAGGAACAAGAAAAATATATAGATTAGCATGGGAGAAATGGTTACACTGGTTTGTGGAGAGAGATTGTAATCCAGTTTCAGTGTGTGTAATCAAACTGTTCAACTATCTAGCGACTTTGATTGGAGCTGGTCTGGCATACGGCACTATCAATGTACATAGATCAGCCATTGCTGCTGGTTATGAGCTGGTTAATGGAGTATATGCGGGACAGAATGTTCTGGTGAAAAGGTTAATGAGAAGTGTGAGAGTTTCTAAGCCTCCTGTGGACAGATATTCTTTTGTTTGGTATGTATCAAAGGTGTTATCGTATTTGGAGAATCTAGGAAACAACAGAGGGTAGGATTTGAGGATTTTAAGTGGGAAATTGACGACGTTGTTGTGTCTGCTTTCTTTTAGAAGGGTTTCAGATGTAAAAGCCCTGGATGTTTGTGCTAGGATTTTTAACCCAGAAGGAGTTTGTTTCTATCTGTGCAGAAGAATGAAAACATATTTTGAAACTATTTTCTACCCTTTTTTTGACAAGCATGGGTGTTAATGTGTTATGCGATGTTTGAAGGAGTATGAGAAGAGAACTTCTGGCATTTGTTCTTCAAATGATTAATAGCTTTTAATCTCTTATAGGAAACCTCACAGGGCTGTGCCAAGCCTGTCTCTAGCTAGATGGGTGAAAGAGGTGATGAGGAATGTTGGTGTTAATGTGAGCAGTTTTAGTGCACATTCTGTGAGAGGTGCTTCTGCCTCGAAAGAATTCATGCTTTGGGGTGCTGATTGGTAAAATGACTCAGTGTTTCAGAAATGTTATTTTAAACCAGTGATTAATGCAGCTTCTTGCTTGTTAGAGAAGCTTTGAACTTGCAAGAATCTTAGCTTCCGGTTTTGTCATAAAATACAAGATTTTCCGTTCATCTAAGCTGATGAAAATCAACATTTTACTTAGTAATATGCAAAGGTCTTCCTGCCTTTACCCACGATGATGAACAGTGTATCAAAAGACCCTGAGTGCTTTTCCCACCAATTTTGGTGACATTTTCTTGATGCTGAGAAATACGAATACATCTCAACAAAACAAAAGAAGCACTTATTTCCAATAGTTAAGAGAAAGTACCTCTGTTTCTTGGAGAGTCTCCTCTTTGTCGTTTTGTCGTGTTCTCTTGCTAAGGATTCATGTTATCAGAGATTTGGTGATGAAGGCGCTGCAGGAACAATAACAATGCTGAAATTACATGTACACAAGGTCACTGGAGACAGTACCTTGTGAGCCTTTACACCACTGTAGTGTAGAATATGTCTGAGACATATAACAAGGTACCACTTACAGATTAACCATTAGAAAGTACTCCAGTTAGGTCGATATTTTCAGAAAAACTGTGAACTCTACTTGGAAAAAATGAAGTTCCATTATGGGCCTGGTGCTCATTTCACGGAAATTACACCTTAACTGGAAGCATTTACAAAGAGAAACATAGCAGGTGACCCAATTGCAGCTCCCCTTCTGTAAAGCACAAACGATCTTAGCTTCTTGAGCTTCAAACAAATGTGTTTTCTCTGGTATTCGATGTTGAAAAACAAAAAGAAATCCTTAATGGAGGTGAATTCCCCATTGATCTTTTCGAGCACAATCTGAAGTGTAGTGACTGTGATGAGTGATTTAATTCTTCTCATCTCCTGGTGACAGCAAAGTCCATAGTTCTCCCTTTTAAATACCTTAAGAATGCAAATACCCAAAAACCATTCACACAACCACTCACAGACATACAAAGTCACTCACACACCCATACAGGCATTCACAGATCCACTCACAGACCCACACAGGTACTCACACACCCACTCATATACTCACACTGGCACTCACAGACCCACACAGACAATCACAAATCCACTCATTGACCTACACAAACACTCACATACCAAAACAACCACTCATGCACCCACTTGCAGACCCACACATACATTAACACACCCACTTACACACCCACTAAGACACTCATGCACCTACTCACAGACCCATATAGCCACTCACACACCCAGTCACTGGCCCATATATCCACTCACACATCCTTTCACAGACCCATGCAGTCACTCGTACACCTACACAAACAGCCACACACACCCACTCACACACCCATAACGCCACTTGCACTACAACTCACACACCCACAAAACACTCATTCACAGACCCATACAGCTACTTACGTTCCTACTCACTGACCTATATAGCCACTCATACACCCCCTCTCAAAGGTGACAGTTTACAGTTCGGAAAATAATGTGAAAAATGTAGAATTTCACTGAAATACAAAGGTTACAGGGATGTTATAATTAGGAAACAACATTTAAAAAAAACATTGAAAGAACCAAAGGGTACAGGGACATTATAGTTAGGGAATAGAATTCAAGAAACCTTATAAATTCACTGAAAAAAGTAAACATTACTGGGACATTATAGTTAGTCTCAGATTTCACTCGTACAAAACCAGTGAAATTCAATAGTTATAGTTACATAAGGTAACTATAACTTATGCTCCCTCAATGCACAGACTTATGATCTCATATTTTACATCAGTCATGATATGGTCAATTACATCACTAGTGACATCACTGATGACATCTCAAACGACATCGCTGATGACAGTATCCACAGAACCACTCACACACCCACTCACATCTCCACACAACTACTCAGATACCCACTCACACATATGCAACATCTCATATACCTACTCACTCATCTATAGAGCTGCTCACATTCATACCCATTCACTCACCCATACAGCCATTCCAACAGCTACTCACTTACCCATATACCTACTCACACCAGCATTCACTCACCCATACAGCTACTTATACACTCACTTATTTCCCGCACACAGCTACTCAAAACCCCACTCACTCACCTATACAGCCTCTCAGCAGAGCCACTCACTCACCCACACACCCACTCATTCAGCCACTCGCACACCCACACAATCACTTTCATACCCATTCACACATCCATACAAGAACTCATATGATCACTCACGCACCCATACGGTCACTCACACAGACACCCACTTTCCAATACAGCCACTCACACACCCACTCACTTAACTAAACACGCACTAAACCGGCCACTGACTCACCCATACAGCTACTTGCATACCTAGTCACTCACTGATGCAGCCACTCACACATCCGCTCACCCACCAAACAACCACTCACACAGCTACTCACTTACCCTTATAGTCACTCATACACCAATTCACTCGCCAATACAGCCACTCACACAACTACTCACTCACCGTACAGCTACTCACACACCCACGTATTTACCAATACAGTCACTCACATACCCAAAGCCACTCATACACCCACTCAAACACCCATATAGCCATGCAAACATGGATACAGACAATCACACAATCACTCAGATCACATACGTTAGAACTAGTTAGGCTTGAGTGTGAAATTCCACTCTACTCACTGTGAATGTGGAGTTTTTCTTCCTCTGCACGGTTCTCTGAGTTTTTTTTCCTCATTCGCACTTGCCACCATTAAGTTGGCGAGCACGAGGGAAGAAAGCCTAACTCTAGACCACATTGAGAGATTTCTCAACACGGGCAGTCGCGGATGATAATTACAACTTGCATTGAGAAACCTTCTGTTCACATTGAGGGTGCTGCTGCCCACGTAGAACATCTTCTCGAGCCACAGAAAGAAGCAGCGATCTCTTGCGCTGCACGTGGTTCCATTTGCGCTGATTTTACAGTGCAGGACAAACACCTAGCACTAAAAATCAGCACAAATGGCACGACTTAACGCACTCCGCTGCTTGAGGAACTCTGTGTAGAGTTTTTTAGTCACCATGTGGTATTCGGCACAGGCCTAGAAATAGTGTCACTCATTTATAGTGCAGAAAGAATAGTAATTGGACTTATGCAGTAGCTTTCTAGTTATTTTGGCAGCCAGATGTACAACTATTCCATTTTGCAGATCATAAATTGTGATTTTTTATGACTTGCTATTTGCGACTCGCAAAACAGAATGTACTAATATGTCTCAAAAACATTTAGTGATTCCTAATGGTGCTGCAAAAGATCAATATTCATTAGGCAGGTCACTATTTGCGACCTATTAGCAATGGGCTACAATCACATTGATGGTGGCCAGCTGGGGACAGCAGACAACCACCATGTCAGTGTTTGCTTTTTAAATAAAAATGTTTTTTTTCAAATGCAGCCCGTTCTCCTTAAAGAAAAATGGGATGCGTTTAAAAGGAAAAATAAATCAGTTTTCTTTTCAATTTTTAAGGGCAGGCAGTGGTCCATGAGACCACTGCCTGCCCTTAAAACATATTTTTACATACATTCACAAAGGGTAAGTGTCCCCTAGGGACCCATTTCTTTTTTCAACTGGCTTACCAGATAATTGTGATTGTTTTGCAACCACATTAGCGGTGGAATGCTGTAGAGTGGAATGGCATAGACTGGAGTGGCTTGGAGTGGAGTGTACAAAATTGGTACAGCATAGAGGGCAGTGGGGTACAGTGTAATGGCGTAGCGTGGAGAGGCATAGTATGGAATAGCGTAGAGAGTGGTGGTGTAGAGTGGAGTGGCATACAATGGAATAGCGTATTGTAGAGTGGCATAGAATGGGGTGGCATACAGTCAAGTGGCATAAACTAGAGTGACATGGTGGCATACAGTGGAATAGCATAGAATGGAGTGGTGTATAATGGAGTGGCTTGGAGTGTAGTGGCATAGAGTGGAGTGGCGTAGAGTGGAATGGTATACAGTGGAATAGTGTAGAGTGGAGTGTTGTAGAGTGGGATGGTGTAAAGTAGAGCTGTGTACTGTGGAACAGCGTGGAGTGACGTAGCGGAGAGTGGAGATGTGCACAGCGGAATGGTGTAGATTGGAGTGGCAAAGAGTGAAGTGGAGTTGACTGCAGTAGCATAGAGGGGGTAGCATAGAGTGCAGAGAATAAAAGTGGATTGAGGTAGAGTGGAGGGGGGTAGCGTGTAGTAGTGGTGTACAGTGTAACAGGGTAGAGTGGAGTGGCATAGGGTTTAGTGGTGTCGAATGGAGTGCCATAAAGTGAAGGGGCATTGAGTGGAGAGGAGCAAAGTGGAGCGGCGTAGAGTGATGTAGCATACAGTGGAAAGTCTTAAAGTGGAATGGAGTAGAGTGAAGTGGATTACACTGGAATAGCATAGACGGGAGCTGTGTAGAGAGGAGTGGCATAGATTGTAGAGGTATAGACTGGAGAGGTGTAGAGTGTAGTTCAGTACACTATAATAACGTATAGTGGAGTGTCATAAAGTGGAGTGGCATGGCGTAGAGTGGCTTGCAGTGGAATGGCATATAGGGGAGTGGCATAAAATGGAGTGGAATAGAAGAGAAGAGAGGGTAGTGGCATAGAGTGGAGTTGTGAACTGTCAAACAGGGTAAAGTGTGGCAGCATTAAGTGGATTGGCGAAGAGTGGAGTGATATAGAATGGCGTTAGGTACAGTGGAAAACTATACAGCAGAGTGGTGTTGAGAGAAGTGGAATAGAGTGGATTAGCATAGGATGCAATGGTCTACAGTGGAGTGGTGTAGAGGCTATTTTGGCACAGTGGAGTTGCGTACAGTGGAATAATGTAGAGTTGAGTGGCATAGAGTGGAGTTGCATTGATAGGAACAGCATAGAGTCCAGTGGAATAGAATGGAGTGGCATACAGTTGAAAAGCAAATAGTGGAGTGGTGTAGAGTGGAATGGCATAGAGTGAAGTTAGGTTGAATGGAGTGGCATTGTTAGACAATTAGGTTTCTGGTTGGCAGAGGTGTGCACCCTGTCCAAGCAGGAACCACTATACTAGTTAGGTTATCTAAGATACACACTAAATGTTAACCTTTACTCATACTCTGGTATCTTGGCACAGTGCAGTCACACTAAACTTAAGAGGCACTCTTTATAGTATTTCTGCAAAACAACACACAGTTAACACAAAAAGACCCCACACCAGGATAGAAAAATAGACAATAATTTTATCGATAAATCAAGACAAAATGAAAAAAATCGAATAAGTAGAAGTCGATATATATGAATTTTTGAAGATGAAATGTAAGAATAGTGCTTAGAAGCACTAAGCTCCTATGAAGGTTTTCTGGTTATGACGGAACGCCGCAAAATCAAAATGTCTAGCTGGCCCGGATAGATGCACGCACCGGTGTTGGTTCCACAGTGGAAGTGATGCATTGACTTTCTTCACGCAGTGGTGAAGATGTGCAAATTCCGGAGATATGCCCCTATCATAGAGGCAGTGGTCCTGTACACTATACACCGGGTGTCTCCACACAGTTGAGGAGATGCATTGCTCTTCTCAAACTGCAGAGTCAGTGAAGCATTGATTCATTAAGGCAAAATGTTGGATCTGATTATGATGTACTGATTCTGCTCTCACAACAGGGTCAATGCACCAGTTCTGCTACACGCACTTGAGGTGTGTTAATTTTACTGGAGCAAGTACCAGGGTCCACTTCCAAAGGACCAGGAGCAGGTGGTGAGATTTTAATATTCCTGAGTCTCAGGAAACAAGAGGCAAGCCAACAAGCCTCACTCGAGGTTCAAGACAGAGTCAAGCTATTCCTCAGCACGGCCAGAGAGCAGCCAGCTGGCAGCAGGGCAGCACAACAGAAAAGCAGTTTTCCCAAGTGACAGTCCAGCAGAGTGACAGTCCATGTAGCAGACTAACAGTTCTTCTGACAGGTGTTCTGTACAGGTCTAGAAGTGGCTCATTTGTTTTGGTCAGAGACTTAGTACTTATTCTATACTTATATACATTTAAGAGGGGGTGGCCTGAAAAAGGGCCCTTGAAGTGCAAAGAGTCCTTTCCTTCCAGCCCTGGTTCCAGATTCCCTACAGGTGGCTAATCAACCCTTTGTGTGGATAAAGGACACCACATATTCAGATGCAAGTGTCAGCTTCTCTCTCTGTCCTGCCCAGGTTGAGCCATTAGGATGCAGATGGGCACTCAGACACACCTAATCTTCCTTTGTGTATGGCTGTCTAGGGGATATACAAAGTGAAGCTGTCACCCCCTCCCCCCCCAGATGTGTATGTGTACTGAACACAGGCAGCATGCACACAGAGCTTTAAGATAAGAGATAGGTCCACTTTCTAAAAGTGGTATTGCTTGATTAGTAATGTTAAATTCGACTTTACCAGTAGAGAGAATTTATCATATCCACTCCAAAGATATAAAACATTACAGAGCTATTCCTTCGCATTAAGGAATCACAGCTTCAAAGTGTAATAAGAAATTTTCAATGTGAACCTGTGAGAGGAGTATAACTCACAGTAGTGAAAATCAAATGTAGGTGTTTTTCTCTTCCATGACATGTAAAACTTAAAAGCACATACCCAACCTTTTACTTACACAGCACCCTGCACTATGGGCTAACTAGGGACTTAGAGGTGACTTATGTGTAATAAAACGGGAGCGTAAGGCTTGGCAAAGGGTTTTGAATGCCAAGTTGAAACGGCAGTAAAACCACACACACAGGCTCTGCAGTGGCAGGCCTGAGACATGTTTAAAGGGCTACTTCTGCGGGTGGCAAAATCAGTGTGACAGACCCTCTAGTAGCCTTTCCTTTACAGGGCCTGTGCACAGGTAGTGCACTCTACTAGGGACTTACAGTTAAATTAATGATCCCAATTATGAATATACCAAAGGTAATCATGTTTGGAGGAAAAGCACATGCACTTTAGAACTAGTGAGCTGTGGTAACGTGCTCAGAGTCCTAAGGCCCAAAAAAAGAATCAGCACAAACAGGAGGTAAGCAGTCAAAGGCTTTGGGTAAAGACCACCCAAAGACAGACCGGTCTAACATGTGTCCCCACCAGCAGAAAGTGGGCAGGGATAGGCAACTGATGGAGCTGAAATCCCACGGTAATCTCTCTTTGGAACTCTAGGAAATGTGGCACCATTACCTCTGATTACTGTTACCCTTGTTTCCGCTCCAGGCCGATAGATCTTAGCCACCGTTTATGACTAGGGAGCTCCTTCATAAACATGGGCAATTAATCAAATGCAAATAAACATTTTAGTCAATAATGAGAGTTTTAAAGTGGTTTATTTTCCAATAAATACTTAAAGTTCTCTGACTCTTCATTCATTAGTCAGATATCAATCAGGTTACAGAATTGAAAATAGAAAATAGAAGTTAGTACAAGCAAAATAATTTCCACTAATGCGTTTCATAAAGAAACAATCCTTGTATAAGACAGTGAGGCACAAATGATGTCAGTCAGAACTCACAATGCAAGAGTGAGTGTAGCATAAAGCTACATCAATCATTAATAATTTCAGAATCTCCCATGAAGAGAGGTCAAACATAAAACAAATAAGCCTTGACAAAGCCAATTAGTCAAAGCATAAGCTTAGGATCTTAATAAAAGTCAGCATGGAACTAAACATACATCTGAACTGCCTCCGTTACGCTATCCATCAAGTCTACCCTCTCCTTCCCTGCATCTGCAAATCACATCTGCTCTTCTCCTTTTATTTCTGCCAGGAGTGTGAAACTCCTCTGCAGCCCTCTGTCTGCAAGGCTTCTGCCTCTCACAAAGGTCTCTGCAGGGGTTCTGCACGTGTTCTGAAAACTCCTAACTAGGAACGCATTTATAAAAGACTAATGTTAGGAAGCATATAGCATGACTTCATTTTCCTCCAACCGAATTCAGCATTCTCCACAAGGACAACCCCACCCCGGGGCAGGCAGCAAACGTCATCTCATCAGATAGGCAGATGAAAGTCCTTCCCACAGCACATTCTGCCTTTTATTTAATATAATTTAATCAACCAATCTTCTAATAAAAAACATTATTTCTAACTAAACACATTCATAAGCTGCAAAATAACTTTTTAATTAAGCAAGTAACATTAAATGTAACATGTTAATGCACTTTTAAATAACATGTGTTTTCTATTCTCACTAAAGCTAAGAATTAAAGAAGCTTTCTTTAAAACTTAGAGCAACTACAGAGATACAGCTCTGAGGTCACAGCTATAAATTATGCTGCTGTTCTCTACACAGGGAGAGAAATTCCATTGCTTATCTTGAAGGCCAACAGAAACTTTCTGAGAGCAAGGGCTAATTAAGAGTTGTTTCTGTTTTCTCTACATTATAAAATGTCTTGCTAATTCTAATACAAGTTATATTCTACTAATGCACACTTTTAACACTTTCACAAATTAAAATCACATTTTCATAGTGAGAACAAAATCTAAACTAAAATACTTTTAAATCAAGCTATGAATTACTTGGGTTACACACATTGCTAAGTGAAAACCGTCTGACTAAAAGTTTGTGCATTTCAGAACTCATGTTTTCACTTTGTAGCACAAAATATTTGTGTGTCACTTTTCAAATGCAGCTTTCATTTCTGAAGCTAAGGCAGGTTTTCTATCAGTGATGCTAAATTTTAAAACACATGTTCTAGGCGCCATCACAACCTATAGGGGGATCTCATCACCAAGGCAGAAAAACCTGGACAAACGATCAGCATTGGTGTGGTCTACTCTTGGTCTGTGTTCCTCCTTGAAGTCCATAGACTGTAGGGAAATGGATCACTTCAACAATTTTGGAATCTCACCCCTCATTTACATTAGCCACCTGAGGGGCCTGTGCTCAATCTGAATCAGGAAGTGAGTTCCAAACAGGTATGGTCTCAACTTCCTCAGTTCCCAGACCACAGCAAAGGCTTCCCTTTGAATAGCACTCCACCTTTGTTCTGTGGGAAGTAACCTTGAGATTCAGGCTACAGGTTAGACTAGGTCATCTTCATTAAACTGTGAAAGTACTGCCCCTATACCATGCTCTGAGGCATCTGTCTGTACAATAAGTTCTTAGGAAAAGTCATCGGCCTTGAGCACAGGGGTATTCACATATCCTGCTTTAGCAAGTCAAATGGTTTTTAGCATGCTTATGTTTAAATCACATTTCTGGGCTGCATCTTTGAACTCAGCTCTGTCAAGGGGACAACAATGGTGCCTTATCCCTAGAAAAACATCTTATAGTACCCAAGGAGGCCTACGAATGCTCTGACCTCAGTCTGAGTTTTGGGAGGCTCCCAGAACCTTTAAGTCTCTATCTTGGCCTAGAGGGGCCGCACCTTACCCCTGCCCACCAGGTGTCCCAAGTACACCACAGACCCGGCCCCATCTGGCACTTACTGGCCTTGATAGTCATGCCTGGCTATTGCAAAGCCCGAAGCACTTCCTGTAGTTAAAAAAAGAGATCTTTCTAGCTCCAACTAAAGACCAGAATGTAATTCAAGTAGGCAACACTGAAGGCCTCTATTACACCCAGTACCTGGTTGACCATCCTCTGGAAGGTGGCAGAGGCATTGTTGTGTCCAAAAGCATCACCCTACACCGGTAGTGGCCTTGTGGAGTGGAGAAGGCTGAGCTCTCCTTTGCACGTTCTGGGCAGTTCCTAACCTATCAGCTTATCAGCCCGGGGGGTGGGATGAGCATCAATCTTGGTATTCCCACATGTCAGTTCTTTGCTCACTTTGCCACTGGATTCAAGCTAGCCTGGCTGATGAAGGGAGTTACCCAGAAACCGGTCCCAGGATGCTTGTTTCGGGTTCAGGAAAGACCTGGGTTGGCAGTTCGGGCTGCACTGTTCCCATGTGTCACAGGGTTTGACTGATTTGCATATAGCTGGGTCTGAACTGAGGTGGCGAATTGAGCTCTAGAATGATGATGGATTCAACCCAGATCTGTGACTCGGGGTGAATGTCTGAAACATTTCAGCGCTCCGTCCATCATCTCCTTGTTTGTTGACTGAATTGAGCCCCCAGTAACCCAGACAGAACCTGATTTTAGGTGTGGTGCCCAGTGGGGTAGCTATTGGTATAAGTACGACAGCACTGGACCAGGGGCTACTGTAGGGTTCTATCACTCCAATTTGAGCATGTTTAGAAATGTAATCTTTAATGCTGCGCCTTAGCTTATCAGACAGCCTGAAAGATTTATTCTTGACAGCAAGACTCTCTTCTGTGTCCACATCATGGATATACCAGTGGGTAGCCTCAGGGGTGGGGTAGAACATAAAGGATTACTGCCCCAGCAGCTGGTGGCAGTCCATATGCTGTTCAGGAGTCAGACTGGGGAATGGATCACTCCTTCCACTGATCCATCTTTCTCCTTGGAGTCTAAGAGGTCAGAAAGAGGTTCACTCTCCTCTCCCTCTTCTCTCCATCTGTCACCAACAGCATGGTGAGCTCAGACCACTCAAAGTCAGGCTTAAGACGGTTGATATGGAGCACCCTGTGGGGGTGCCTTAGAGTTTTGAGGTACGCCGGGTATATGGGCTCAACCTTCCTCTCAACAATCTCATAGCACCCAGTCCAACGGTCTTGAAGGGACTTGGGCTCCATAGGTTCCATCATCTACACTTTCTGCTGAGGTTGTAATTCCTCAGTAGTAGGATTTTGATATTATCACTGCTTCATCACTTCCGGACTGGATTCAAAGTTGTCTGAAGCTTGCTTCCACAACTTAGCAATTGGCTTCTGAAGACCAGCATGCAGCTAACTACATCCTGAGGAATCTTCCTTGGAGCTTGCCCCACCCTTGTTTCACCAAACTCAAAAGTCCTCTTACAGGGTGCCCATACAGAAGCTCAAAGTAGCTGAAGCCCATTCCCTTCTGTGGCACCTCTCTGTAAGCAAAAATAAGGCATTGTAAGAGGTTGTTCCGCTTATGCCACAAGGTTTCAGAAAGTCCTTTGAACATGCCCTTCAGGGTTTTATTGAACCTCTCAACAAGCCCATTGGTTTGTGGATGATAAGGGGTGAAGCACTTGTTAGTTACCCTATACTCCTTCCACATAAACTTTAAGTAGGCATACATGAAGTTGATAACCCTTCAGATGCCAATTTATTAAGGAAACCCACTCTGGCAAAAATCCCATTAAGACCTAGCCACTGCAGGTGCAGTTGCAGTCCTCAGAGATATGGCCTCTGGGTACCTTGTGGTGTTATTCACCAGAACCAGAATAAACCTGTTTCCAGAAGTAGTCTGGGAGTCAATAGACCCAACTATGTCAATGTCCATCCTCTCAAAGGTGTGTCAACAACAGGCAAGGGATTGAGGGGGGCTTTCAGCCTCTGTCCTGTCATCCCACTGGCATGGAAAGATAACATTTGAGAAATACTTGATCCTACACCAATAAACATAGGAGACATGCCTTGCAAGCATCTTCTTTTGGTCCAGGTGCCCTGCCAGGAGTTTGTTGTGAGCCAGCTCCAGTAGGAAGGCCCTGTAGCATTAGGAGCCTACCAGTGCCCTTGTTGTTCATGCACAGGAGCCTTAGGCTCACTGTAAAGGAGGTGTCCTCCTAGTAAATATGTTAATATGGGTGAGTACAATGTCAATGTACACCATGGAATATGCAGTTCAACACAGAACTACCAGTAAATGCAATGTTGATGCACGCAATAAACTATGCACGCATAACAATGTAAAAAATAGTAAAAGCAATGGTGAGAATGTAGGTAAATATGATATCAATGACTGCCATGTTTTATGCACACACAGCAACAGGCTCATATCAATCCTGTTGGATTCACACAAGATGACCTCCCCATCAACCCCAAGTCAGAGATACGTGGTCAGACGCCCCGCGACCCCAACACAGGCCTACTGATTGATAGGTGACAGGTGGGTTCACATTCAGCATGAAGACAAACGAGCAACCAGGGAAAACCCTGATTGATTGCACATATAGGCAGCAACATGATTGGGATTGGATTGGATTGGATGTGCATTTGTAAAGCGCGAATTGCTGCCCGGAGGCGTCCAAGTGCTAAGAATACTGTAAGCCCAAGCTGTGGCCCCGTGGGGAGAAGGAGGAGTAGGTTAGATTGGGTGAAATAAAAAGGTTTTCAGCTGTTTGCGGAAGGCTAGAAGGTTAGGGTTAGCTCTAAGATGCAGCGGCAGGGCGTTCCAGGTCTTGGCCGCGTTATGTGAGAAAGACCTGCCTCCGGATCAGGATCTCTTTATTCTAGGAACTGTTGCCAGGAAGGTCTGACTTGAGCGTAGACTTCTGTTGGGCGTGTAGTGGGTTATTAAATCTTGAGTGATACTGGGGCCAGTGTTCCAGAAGGCCTGATGAGCTATGCACAAGGCCTTGAACATAACTCTCTGACGCACTGGAAGCCAGTGGAGGGTTATCAGTCCGGCCCTGGCTGACTGTCTGCGGGGAATGTTGAGTAAGATGCGGGCTGCGCAGTTCTGGGCCGTCTGAAGCCTACTCAGTGTGTATTCCGGAGCCCCGAGGTAAAGTACATTATTAAAATCAAGGCGTGACTGGATTAGACCTTGGACAGCTGTTTGTCTGGCCTCCATAGGAAGCAGAGGGAGGATTCTCCTCAGCATCCTCATAATGCCGAAGCAAGTTGCTGAGAGTTTTGTGGCTTGCGTACTAAAGGACAGAGATCTGTCGAGCCAGACTCCGAGGCTCTTGATACTGTTTTTGGGGGTAGGTGGAGGGCCCAAACTAGGTGGCCACATGGTGGCGGGGAAACTGAGGTCTGGGGGCCCAAGAAGCATCAGCTCGGTTTTGTCCCCATTCAATTTTAAAGATGAAAGGGACATCCAGGTTTTCACTTCCTCTAGGCACTCTCTAAGCCCGCCCTGTGCTGATGGATTAGCAACCTGCGTCAGAGAGACCACTAGCTGCGTGTCGTCCGCGTAGGAGATGATCTTAATCCCAAAAGGACAGACGACATCCGCCAGTGGTCTCATGTACAGGTTAAAAAGTGCAGGGCTTAGAGAGGAACCCTGGGGGACTCCACATTTCAGAGGACTGCTAGTGGAGACAGACTCGCCGTCAAACACGCGGAAGGACCTATCCTCTAAGAATGACTGGAACCAGGACCAGGCTTTGTCCTTAATGCCAACCTGGGACATGCGGTACAGCAGAGTGTTATGGCTGACCATGTCAAAGGCCGCGCTGAGGTCAAGGAGGATCACTGCCACTGATCCTCCCTGATCCAGAATTTGTCTGGCTTCCTCAGTGACCATGAGGAGAGCGGTCTCGGTCCCGTGTTTCGGTCTAAAGCCTGTCTGTGTTGGGTCCAGTAGATGGTGAACTTCTAGAAAGTTTATTAGTTGTTGGTTTATATGTTTCTCCAGGATCTTACTTAACCATGGGAGCAGTGAAATGGGGCGATAGTTGCTCAGATCAGCGGAGTCCAAGTTGGGCTTTTTCAGCAGGGCTCTGACCATAGCCTGCTTCCATGCTATTGGGACCGTGCCGGAGGAGATGGAGGCATTTAGGACCTCCCTTATGATGGGGAGAGTCGTGTGTGCGGCAGCCATTATTATATCTGGAGGGGCTGGGTCATTCGGGGAGCCGGATTTTACTTTCCGTGCTAAGGGTTCGAGAGATGCTAGGTCCAGAAGGGGGAAATGGCTTAGCGTAGGTAGGTGTGGACTGGGCGGGGAAACTGTGGAGAGAGGAGGAGTGACTGAGGAAGTGGAGTTTTCCGGGGAAAAAGCAGAATAAATGGAGCTGATTTTCTGATGGAAGAATTCAGCAACATTGTTACAATGGGTGGATGTCTTATCCGCCTGCAGACATGGCGATTGTTTGGATAGTTGTTTAATGATCTGGAAATTTTCTTTAGGTTTAGATTTGGCATGCAAGATTTTCTCAGAGAAATATGTGGCCTGGGCTGCTTTTATCAGTGATTTATATTCACTGATGGTTTCGCGATACAGGGTTTTTTTGTCTGCGGAGTAATCAGAGCGCCAGTGCCTTTCTGATTTCCTGCAGAGACGCTTCTTATCTCTAAGAACATCTGTGTACCATGGGGCTGTTTTGTGTGAACGTTTGAGCGTAATATCCTTTTTAGGGAGAACGACGTCAAGCGAATTAGTGATCCAGTCGGTATATGCTTGATTTGCTATGCCGGATTTATCTTCAATCAGAGGTGGATTCTCCACGAGTTTACTAGTCCACTTATCAACTGCTAGGCAAGACCAAGCTCTCATGAATCTCGTAGTGGGTAGAAGTTCGGGGGGTTTGGGCGCGGACCAACTAATGGGAATAAGGAAGTGATCCGTCCAGGGCAAGGGAATAGGAGAACTGGTTAGAAGGTCATGACAGTTGCTAAAGACCGGGTCCAGCAAATGGCCCTTTACATGAGTGGGGGATATGACTCGTTGAGTGAGTCGTAAGGCCGCTAGATCTTCTGTTAAGGTTGCAGCTGTGTGATCCGATGTTGACTCAAAAGGAAAATTAAAATCTCCTAGCAGGATAAAGTTGGACGTGGCATATAGGCGTTCAGCCACGCTTGAAGGGAGACTGACGTGAAACTGCTTTGGGGGGCCAGGAGGGCGGTAAATAAGGGAGCCAGAAAGGCACTTGTTAGGTGTAAGTTCAATATTAAAAGAGAGACTTTCACAGTCCAGAATGGTTTCAGGAACCATTCGACAGTGAAATTGCTGTTTGTGGATTATCGCCAGGCCTCCTCCTCTACCTTCTGGTCGATCTAGCCGTGAGATTAGGAAACCTGGTGGGAGAGCGTCTATGACCGCTGGCTCCGCGCCAGGGGATAGCCAGGTTTCTGTTAAGAATAATATATCTTGCGTATGCTCTTCGATTAGAAGCGCAATTTCCTCTTTGTGTTTTGGGAGGGAGCGGCAATTCAGTAAGAACATGCGGAAGTCATATAGCAGTTCAGACGAAACTTTCGGTTTAAGACGTGAATGGCATTTGGGACAGACAGATGGCAAATTGTCTGCTTGGTAGCTGTGCTGACATAGTCTGTTAGTGGTGGCCCTGAGGCTATGGAGGGTGTCTGCACTGAAGAAGATGGGGGCCGGGGGCAGCGATGCAGGGGGGCTGGCCCTAGGCACGGACTCGGCGCGGACGAGCGCAGATGAGCTTGCCTTATGCGCGCCTTCGGCGCGCAATCGTCGCGCCCGCTGCGCTCGTCCGCTGCGCTTCCAGTGCATGCACATTATTATAGGGCGGGGAGGGGCGTGGCCTCGAGGGGGGCGTGTCCCTCGTCTCGGCGTGGCCGATGGCGCCGGGCAAGCCTCCTGTGAGCTCTCCTTTCCAGCGCTGGAATCGCTGTTGGGGAAGCTTCCAAACAGGGGCTGGGCAGGTAGGGTCTAATAGTATTTTTAAAAGCACAATATCACAATTTTAAAAAGAATGCTGTAGAAAACGCTAAAACTAGCTCCCGGCTGTGCCTCAGGAGGGTGGTGGGATTCTGAAGCGCTCGTAGATCAGCGCTCCAGATATGCGTTAGAAAGGGGGCGTGGCCTCGAGGGGGGCGTGTCCCTCGTCTCGGCGTGGCCGATGGCGCCTGGCAAGCCTCCTGTGAGCTCTCCTTTCCAGCGCTGGAATCGCTGTTGGGGAAGCTTCCAAACAGGGGCTGGGCAGGTAGGGTCTAAGAGTATTTTTAAAAGCACAATATCACAATTTTAAAAAGAATGCTGTAGAAAACGCTAAAACTAGCTCCCGGCTGTGCCTCAGGAGGGTGGTGGGATTCTGAAGCGCTCGTAGATCAGCGCTCCAGATATGCGTTAGAAAGGGGGCGTGGCCTCGAGGGGGGCGTGTCCCTCGTCTCGGCGTGGCCGATGGCGCCTGGCAAGCCTCCTGTGAGCTCTCCTTTCCAGCGCTGGAATCGCTGTTGGGGAAGCTTCCAAACAGGGGCTGGGCAGGTAGGGTCTAATAGTATTTTTAAAAGCACAATATCACAATTTTAAAAAGAATGCTGTAGAAAACGCTAAAACTAGCTCCCGGCTGTGCCTCAGGAGGGTGGTGGGATTCTGAAGCGCTCGTAGATCAGCGCTCCAGATTTGCGTTAGAAAGGGGGCGTGGCCTCGAGGGGGCGTGTCCCTCGTCTCGGCGTGGCCGATGGCACCTGGCAAGCCTCCTGTGAGCTCTCCTTTCCAGCGCTGGAATCGCTGTTGGGGAAGCTTCCAAACAGGGGCTGGGCAGGTAGGGTCTAATAGTATTTTTAAAAGCACAATATCACAATTTTAAAAAGAATGCTGTAGAAAACGCTAAAACTAGCTCCCGGCTGTGCCTCAGGAGGGTGGTGGGATTCTCATGACAAACATGTCCGAGGAAATTGGCCCCAATAAGACACTTTTGGATAAAAGCTCATATTCCCAAAATATTACAAAATTAGACACCACATGTAGTTAGGATCACTAATCCAATCAGGTCCTAGCACGCACACTATACATAGTGATCACACCGTCCAGATGCTGTACATCAGGACACATGCACACTGACCCACACTAGCTCTCCCTGAAGTCGAGAGCCACATGTGTCCCTGTTATCAGATGATTTTACTTATGATTCATGACTAGGCCCAGACCCACATGCTCTACAAGAATGTGAAATCAATGTATTGTAATTCAAGGAACTGTATAAAATTCCTGCAAGAGTAATGTCTGAGACTGTGTTCAGATACAACTCTGTCAATGCTCTCCCGACCGCTGCACCTATTTATACCAACTTGTTCCTGTTTTGCCAAACACCTCTTGTCTTTTAATTTTTTTTAAGGTAAATTTATATCCAAGCAACAAATGTGATGACTTCCAGAGGCATCGTCTGCAGCTTGTGCTTTAACCTGTTGCCTTGTGCCCTCCAGGGTTGGACACTCCCTCTGTTTCCTACAGAAATCTTACTTGGTGGACCCTCCTTCTTCTTGCCATCCAGCAACCTCTGGCATGTCACCAAGAGGAGAAATGCCTGCTTTAGTGGGCAATAGGGCTGCCACTGCAGGTGCCCTATCCACCTCAACTGGCAGACACACAGGGGTTGGTTATCCTCACCATCTGCCTTACTCCTTCTTAAAATCTCGCTGGGCAATTTTGCCTGGCTACAGCCCATTTTGACATCCCTCCTGGGCAGTGGTTGAACAAATCCACTAAGTCAACCCTAACATTTACTGGTGTACCTTGAGCTCTACTACCTTCCAAGTTGTGTGTTCAAGGTCATTCCCTAACTAACAGTCCACAGGCATGGCAGCGCTCACTGCAACTTTCAAAAGGCCTAACCCCCTAACTCAAATGGAACAAGAGCCACTAGATAGTAACCCTGCCTGTTGTCAGCCATCACAACCTGTATCAAATGTGCTAGGGACACCAGCTGACTCCCTAAAATAGTCATACTGGCACTTGTGTCCCTCAGAGCTTCAACACCTTGCCCATTGATGGTAACCCCTTGCCTATATGTTGCAGTATTTGATGGCACTTAGATTTTAGTAACCATATCACTGTCACCCAGGGACATGAGGGTAACATCACTGAACCCCCCACTTAATGGGACAAGATCCTCCCTCAGCACTACACTCACCACCCCTAGGATGTTTCTTCCAGTGGGAGGTTGTGCTCTTTTGGGTCACTTGGATCCACCTTGTAATGTCCATACTCAAAACACATTAATAGCACTTGGACGTTTCTGGCTGCAGACGCTTGTCAGGTAAGCTCTTCTTCTAGTGGCCAGATTGGGAATCGGACCCTTTTCCCCAGTGAGGTGTTTTTGGAGCCTTGAGAGAACTCCTTCTTTTTATCTCCCCCATCTTGAATTTAATTGAAATCTTTAATCCAATTAGAAATCAATAATCATAAACAGAAGCTTTTAGACAGTGTTTTAGCTTTTATATCTAATTTATGTCCCTTTACAAATAAAACAAAATCCTTTGCCATGATTTATAGCCACAACTGGAGTAGACTAACTCCATTTTGTATGGGTGGCACTACCTTCAAATGTGTTCCCACTTTTACTCAACTGGAGGTTCCCTTGGACAGCCTGAGTATGTGGAAGCACATGAGAAGTGTGAGGGTAACCTAGATTGAACAAGCTACTGCTTCTTTGTTTAAATGTGTGGCTAATTTGTGTCCCATGCTGTTAGACACTGCCACTACTATATACAAAGCTAGACCTGTATCGATTGCCACCTATGGTGCAGGAGTTTGGGGATACATGATCATTCTCAATGTCAAACTAGTGAAAACAATTTTTTTGCAGACTGTTATCACCCTCAAGCAGTATTCCTTCCATAATCGCTCATGAGGAATTAGGGCTATGGTATCTGGGAGATGCCATAAGGCTAGCACCCATCATGTTGTGGCATTTAGTCTGGTTACGGTCTGAAGCAGCATTCGCACAGTTATTACTGATTGTATGAACTTTGCAGGGGCACATAAATTCTATGGGCTGTCGTATATGACAAATGAGCTAAGAGCTAATAATAGAATTGAATTGTTTGAAAGTCCACCCTGCCTTACCCATTCTGCCAAATTACTGGTGAAAAATGAATTCTTAAGATCAATAGCAGCAGTGAGACAGGAGGGTAAACTGAGGAACTGTTTAGTGGCGTCATAACTTCCACTATGTATAACACCTGTCATTGAGTCATATTTACTAAAGATGTCATGCCATCAAAGATTTTTTTTTTTTAATTCAGGCTTGTTTTTGCTAATTTTCTTGTTTCCTATCCCTCTAATGTATATCCAGAAAAATACCTGATATGATGTCCAGGCAATTCGATACCCTCCAATCTTAATTGCACATGATGCTTGTCTGTGAGCTGTACAAAGACCAAAGAACCCAGATCTTCAAACCTCTTCTGAAGTATTTAAACAAAAGGAAATACAAAGAGGCTATAGAATATTTGCAGTTGCTCCAAACTGGTGACATATGCATAACTATTTATAGATATATTGCCTCTGCAGGAAAACATAGGAGTTTAACCAGAAAATAGAGAAAGCTTAATGACTGTCTCCTCACCTTTTGTAATACTTTTATGATATTGCCTAGATGAATTGTATTTTAAATTCGTATGTACAAAGGCACTTTGGTTGTTAATTGCACTGTAATTTTTCTCCACAAGAGATTCTATTATAAACAAAATGTTAACTGTTTTATGATGTTTTATTAGTTTGTTTTGAACCGAATAAAGTCTTTATGATGATGATGATGATGACCTGGAGCACACTATTTGGAAGAAGGTAGAGCTCAGGTCACACTTGGAAATGTTGGGGTTGCCTGAATGGGGCTGTATTACCACAAGGTGGATAGCTGTCCAGAAAGAGAGTAAAAGGCACCTGGAGCCTTGTAAAATGTCCCAGGCAGCTGCCAAAAAGAATAAGGGCAAGGGAATGTATGACGTTACAACGTATACATTTACACCGCATGCCTTTACAACACAGTTTTTACATAGCAACATCCTTTACAACACATTATTTTACATTGCATGCTATTACAACGCATTATTAGAAACTACATTTACAACGCATTCCATTACATCGCATTATAACATTACAGCGCATACATTATATCGCATTCCATAACACTGCACTTAAGGTAAGTGTTGGATAGTGTAGGGGTAAAAAATACTCTTCTAACTTCAATGAGTGCAACAGTAGGGTAAGTGTTGGATAGTGTAGGGGTAAAAATCACTATTCTAACTCCAGTGAGTGCAACAGTAGGATAAATGTTGGATAGTTTAGGGGTACTATGCGTTTTAATGGTATGTGTTGTAATGACATGTAATGTAATGCCTGTGTTGTAGTGACATGCCTTGTAATGGTATGCGTTGTAGTGACATACGATGTAATGGCTGCGTTGTAATGGCATGCAAAGTAAAGGATGTTGCGATGTAAAGACTGTGTTGTAAATGTTGTGCAATGTAATGACTGCATTGTAAAGGTTGTTTACCAGATCAAGGTTATGGTAAACCAGCCTCTGAAGATCCTAAGTTTCAGGTTGATGAGGCACCTGAGGAGGATGCTCCTTAGCCTTCTGAGGAAGACATTGCTACCCTTTTTGACCTGTTTAAGCTTGCTGGATGGTAAGCTGAGCAAAGGCCTACCATGGAAGAATTCTGCAAGGTGGAGTAGGAGTGCCCCACCCTAGAGGTCTTGAGGCGGCAAGCTCAGGCATGGACAGCAGGTGATACCTATGGAGATCCTTTTCTCGATTGGGAGAATGACCTCCTTTACAGTGAGCCACCTTTCCTTGACCTGGGGCAGCCCGTGTGCTGGTGGTCCCCCAGTGTTAAAGGACCTTCCTGCTGAGGGAGGCTCATGACATCCCCCTGTTAGGACTTCTGGTGCAAGACAAGACCCTCAGCATGAATGTTGCCCATTTTGACTGGCCCCGGATGAAGATGATCTCAGATGAATTCTGTACATCCTGTCCCACCTGCTAGGCAAGTGTGAACTCATTTAAAAAGGTAAAGGCTCCCCTGATACCATTATCTGTCGTTGGCACTCCCTTTGAATGGGTGGGCATCAACATTGTTGGTACCTTGGACCTAACATAGTTTTAAGCAACAGGTTCATCATGGTCTTTTGTGGACCACGCCACCTGCTACCCATAAGCCATCCCTCTGAGATCAGTGACTGCACCGTTTCTGGCCAGGGCTCTGATGGGAAGTTTTTCCCATGTGGGGATCCCCATAGAGGTAGTGAATGAGAGAAGCACTAATTCCACGTCTGCATACATGACGTCCATGAGGGATGTGTATGTAGTGACTCCATGTTTGAGTGCCTCCAGGAGAATCTGACAGGTGTGAACATATAGCAGAAAGGAGGCAATGATAGGCAGGGACCTGTTCATTTTTTCTGTGGGTGGGTGCCCGGCCTGGATTCCGTACGTCCTATAGACATCAAGAGAAGACCTGGAGGATAGGTAGGCCAATTTTGGATTAAACTCAAACAAGAACACATGTGTGTGTGAAGGCTCCATTTTCTCAGGTACTTTATAGAGGAAGATATATTCAGAGTGGGATTGGTCCTCAATGTCAACCAACATCTGTTTGATGTGTCAGAAATCTTAGCAAACAGTCTCCAAGTCATGTTGAGGCATTGACCTAAAGTGTTCACTCTTGCATAAAAGAGCCTCATGTCAGTTGTGATGGCTATCACATCCTGTGTGAGGTCCATGATGTTTGTGTCCATGACAGTGAGGCGAGTTTTAATGGAGCAGATTCTCTTAAGTCTGGGCTCAAAGGGCTCCTCCAGTGGGGTATGTGGCTATAGCGAAGCAGGGACAGAGGGGGATTTCTTGCCACCAACTATCTCCATGAAAAGGAGCTATAGTGAGAACTTTTCTGATGCCATCATTGATCGGGCAGGTGGGTGGGTGGTTGAGATTTTAATTCGCATTGAGGTAGTGGGGGGAATTGTTGCTGCTGGTGTTGCTGCCAGCTGAAGACAAAGGAATTACTGCATACAGACTAGCATAGAAGGCATAGCCAAAGACGAAAGGTTGGAAGGTCTGGGTCCAAAGGAGGGCGAGTAGCCCAAGGAGGGTTGTGGTTTCTGGTGCAAGTGGTCACTGTAGGGTAATAGGCTGTGTATAAACCTTGGAGGGAGTAAGATCGAGTGTGGAGAATGGGTGGCACCCCCAGTAGTGCAGATAAACCTCACTGTGAGGGGCTCGAAGGTTGGATTAGTCCGAAGTCCAATTCTGAGGCAGGTAGGATAATAGGTGACCACGACAGGAGAGCAAGTAAGTCTCGGGCTGACAGCTATCTCATGCAGGTGAGGGTTGCACCGAGTCAAGCAGACCAGCTACTGTAGGGAGTGCTGCCAGTTTTAAGCAACAGGGTCATCATGGTTTTTTGTGGACCACGCCACTTGCTACCCATAAGCCATCCCTCTGAGATCAGTAACTGCACCGTTTGTGGCCAGGGCTCTGATGGGAAGTTTTTCCCATGTGGGGATCCCCAAAGAGGTAGTGAATGAGAGAAGCACTTATTTCATGTCTGCATACATGACGTCCATGAGGGATGTGTATGTAGTGACTCCATGTTTGAGGGCCTCCAGGAGAATCTGAAAGGTGTGAACATATAGCAGAAAGGAGGCAATGATAGGCAGGGACCTGTTCACCTTTTCTGTGGGTAGGTGCTGGGCCTGGATTCCGTAAGTCCTATAGACATCAAGAGAAGGCCTGGAGGATAGGTAGGTCAATTTTGGATTACATTCAAACAAGAACACTTGTGTGTGTGAAGGCTCCATCTTCTCAGGTACTTTGTAGAGGAAAATATGTTCATAGTGGGAGTGGTCCTCAATGTCAACCAACATCTTTCTGATGTGTCAGAAATCTTAGCAAACAGTCTCCAAAACATGTTGAGGCATTGGCCTAAAGTGTTCACTCTTACATAAAAGAGCCTAATGTCAGTTGTGATGGCTATCACATCCTGTGTGAGGTCCATGATGCTTGTGTCCATGACAGTGAGGCGAGTTTTAATGGAGCAGATTCTCTTAAGTCTGGGCTCAAAGGGCTCCTCCAGTGGGGTGTGTGGCTATAGCGAAACAGGGACAGAGATGGATTTCTTGCCACCAACTATCTCCGTGAAAAGGAGCCACAGCGAGACCTTTTCTGATGCCATCATTTTTAGGTCGAGCCTGTCCCATTCCGCAGGAATGGATAGGATCGAATTCATGTCGGCAAAATCCTCTTCAAACTAAGGGGTTTCAGCCCGGCGTTTTCTTGCAGTTCACGTGAACATGCACGAGCATTCACGGTCAGGGCTTCTCCTCCCCTAGCAGCACTCCTCCCACACCAGCAACTCCCCCCTCCCACACCAGCACCTCCCCTCTCTCTCCCCGCAAACACAGCCTTGCCGTAGCAGCACTCCTCCCACACCAGCACCTCCCCCCTCCCACACCAGCACCTCCCCTCTCTCTCCCCGCAAACACAGCCTTTCCTTTCATTTCTCCTCCCCCTCCCCAGCCCGTAGCAGCACTCCTCCTGGACATTGAGATCAGAGTATACACCAGGCATTCCGCAGATGGACCTACATCTCACGCCACTGCTGGTCTTACACCCTGCATATTGTCCCACATTTCACCCGACATATCAGCCTCTCTCATACTACCTCACCCCGCTGCTGCCCCAGTGACTGTGGGATCTTACACCAGCACATCAAGCCAGTCTCACCTCACAGATCCAATACCCCACCTCACCGCACAGCACAGCACACCCGTCAAACCTGCAGCTCACCCGTCAAACCTGTAGCTCACCCGTCAAACCTGTAGCTCACCCGTCAAACCTACAGCTCACTCATCAAACCTACAGCTCACCCGTCAAACCTACAGCTCACCCGTCAAACCTGCAGCTCACCCGTCAAACCTGCAGCTCACCCGTCAAACTTACAGCTCACCCGTTAAACCTACAGCTCACTCGTCAAACCTACAGCTCACCCGTCAAACCTGCAGCTCACCCGTCAAACCTGCAGCTCACCCGTCAAACTTACAGCTCACCCGTCAAACCTACAGCTCACCCGTCAAACCTACAGCTCACCCGTCAAACCTACAGCTCACACGTCAAACCTGTAGCTCACCTTACACTTCGAAACCCAGAGACCAATCTGTGCTCTCTCACCTATGAGCTGCCGAACTCGCCGATCACATCTAACCCACAGCTCACTCACCCGTAGCCCACCCCACACATCATCTCGAAACACAACTCACCCACCCGACCTAGACACAGCTCATTCCGCACCACGTCTCTCACACTTAACCCACAGGCCTCATACACTACGCAAGTCACCTTAAAAGCCACATATAATCCCTCTCTCCGCGTAGGGGCGTAGCTATTATCCGTGCAGAAGGTGCTGTGGCACCATGGCCTTAGGACGGGGAAAGGCCGATGCATGGCCGCACACCTCAAGTCACGCACTGCGCTCTCTGCATTTCCCGCCAGAGCCCGGCGTCACGCACGCGGTGCCTGGATGCTCTGTCACTTCCCGCAGTAACATTAAAGCACAGATGCTGGTAAGCATCAGTAGGGGAGACCCCGGCCTGCGAGGACCCAGGAGCAAAGGCGCGTTAATATCAGGCGCCGTTTGTTTATCTTGAGCAGACAACTGGCGGCGTTTCATTTCTGGAGGATCCTTTCTAATAAAGATAAGCAGCAGATGGGGCATACATCAGCCCCGTCACTGGGATGCGCAGTTTACAGCCTCTACCGGGCACTATAATTACCGCCGCTCCTTTCCCACCAGGAGCAGACGTGCACATTATGTATGCCAGGGTTTAAACTGAGTCCCCTGTGTCCTTCCATGCCCTTCAGAGCTCTGTGGGGGTGGGGTGGCCATACAAACGGCCCTAATATGTTCAGCCCATTGCCAGTGTTGTCCAATGGTTGTTGCAAATGCTGGCATCTCTTCATATTGTTTAATTTGCCATTCATTCTTAATTCAGTTCACAAACTACCGCTCCAATGATAGGGGCTTATTTATAAGTCGCTTGCGCCGCCGGTATGTCACACGGGGCTTGTGAATAAGCCCCATAGTACGGAGAGCGAGCCAAAGAGAGGTTATGGCCTTCCAGCCAGAGATGCCGACTTTGGATCGGCGGAACCAGGTTCGAGCCTGTCCTTGGTCAGCTTTCAGTCAGTGATTCTGGGCATATCGCTTAATATCCCCGTGCCTACTTAGAAATGAATGTGTCCTTGTGTAAGGTAACTTAGTGCGTATGTAAAGCGCTCCAATACGTTCGCCCTATATAAATCTGCTGAAAAAAATCAATAAAAAAAAAATTGTGACATCTGCTATTTACTGTGCCTAGAAACAGTTGACGTGTTTTATGAGGTATTCAATGAAGAAAAAAAAGGTTCGCGATAGCCACGATGCTTTCCTGAAGTCTATCTCTTGCTGCGTTTTCAATGTTGACAGATTACACCTATTGCCAAAAAAAGCCACGGGTGGGGTGAAGCACATGAAAAACAAGCATTGGCATAGCCAATAGGTCTCGCTTGTGGGACCTTATAAGTATTTACAAGGATATTGTGCTGCAAAACAAAATACTTATAAGGTCCCACAAGCGAGACCTATTGGCTATGGCTACCACGTGTTCATAAATGAACGTGCATCAGCCTCCCTCCATTTGCCGCACAGCACATCAAAGGGCTTCGCCCAGCGTGCGCTCTGCGGCTTCTCGGCTTCTCCTCCCCTAACTTCCTTGCATTTCTCCTCCCCCTCCCCAGCCAGCTTCCCCCAGGCCGTGTTCCCTCATCCCTTGCACCCCCTCCTCCTTCAGCTTATCACATTCTTCAAACTAAAAATGCGTCCCCGCTTTTAGCATGCAGGGGCCTAAAGTGATTGCATTAACCAAACTAGTTTTCCTACCCAATTTTTTTTCCCGACAGATAAAGGTAAGTTGCATTTATATTTTCCATTTAAGGTATGTGCGTTGTATTGTGTATGTCTGTACGTAAACATCTACCAAAATCCCCCAGGATCAGAGTTCACTTACTTTTATTTATGCACTTTGACTGCTGCCCAGATCAGTGATGAGTGCTTGGCAAAGAATAAATAGTAATAATAAAATAAGTTTTCATGCAGATTTTAATAATGCTAATCAGTAAGTGGCCACATCAAAGGCTCTGTGCCACTTTCACCCACACAGCAACACTTACAGACACGCAACGCCACTCACACCCACGCAAGCCCTCTATCATCCACGCAACACCACACTCACCCACGCAACGCCACTCACCCAAACAACACCACTCACACACGCAACGCAACTCATCCACGCAACCCCACTCATCCACGCAACCCCACTCATCTACGCAACGCCACTCACACACGCAATGCCACTCACATACGCAACGCCACTCACACATGCAACGCCACTCACACATGCAACGCCACTCACACATGCAACGCCACTCACACACGCAACGCCACTCACACACGCAACGCCACTCACACACGCAACACCACTCACACACGCAACGCCACTCACACATGCAACGCCACTCACACATGCAACGCCACTCACACATGCAATGCCACTCACACACGCAACGCCACTCACACATGCAACGCCACTCACACACGCAACACCACTCACACACGCAACGCCACTCACACACGCAATGCCACTCACACACGCAACGCCACTCACATACGCAACGCCACTCACACACGCAATGCCACTCACACACGCAACGCCACTCACGTACGCAACGCCACTCACACACGCAACGCAACTCATCCACGCAACCCCACTCATCGACGCAACGCCACTCACACACGCAACGCCACTCACACACGCAATGCCACTCACACACGCAACGCCACTCACACACGCAACGCCACTCACACACGCAATGCCACTCACACACGCAACACCACTCACACACGCAACGCCACTCACACACGCAACGCCACTCACACACGCAACGCCACTCACACACGCAACGCCACTCACACATGCAACGCCACTCACACATGCAACGCCACTCACACATGCAACGCCACTCACACATGCAACGCCACTCACACGCAACGCCACTCACACACGCAACACCACTCACACACGCAACACCACTCACACACGCAACGCAACTCATCATATTGTGCTGCAAAACTAAATACTTATAAGGTCCCACAAGCGAGACCTATTGGCAATGCCAATGCTTGTTTTTATTTATTTTTTTGTCCTCATTTGCCACCCAAATTCTAAACAAGCAATCTGTTGAGTTTAAAAAGCTTTGTGCTGCCACAGTTATATCAACTGGAGGGGACAATAGTGGAACCTGAACCTAGTCCCTCAGCAACTAAGCCTCAACCACAACTATCACCGGGATAAGAGCCATACAGAGGTAACCGTAGTACAGCCAGAATGTTGGTGTAAGCATTTATATATAGCTTTGCCATATTTCTGGGCTTAGTGGCTTAATCATTGGACCTGGGGAAAAAAAAAATGATATTCAATGATCCCATTTCAACAAACGCCAGAAGGATGTTTTCTCTGGGTTACATGCTCTGGCCAAGTCCAACTTAGAGACCTGCAAGGTGGCATTATACCAGTCAGTGATAGTAGGGGGAGAAGGGTCTTTCCATTTCTTGCATATCTCCCTCCTAGCAGGCAAAATAGAGTAAAAAATGAACTTCCGCTCAGAAGGGGGAACTCCTTCCACAAGACCAAAAATTACTGATACAAGACTCAGGGCAATATTGGAGCCAACCGATGCAGAAAGACAGCTGCTTATATCATTCCAAAAAAGACAGATGAGGGCAGTCGAAAAACATATGAGTGTCCGAGGCGGACAATTGCCCACATCTCGCACAAGCCACTGTACTTCCAGATGAAAATTTTGACAACCTAAGTGGTGAACAGTAAGCTCAATGAATGGTAAATAGATGGTTCCTACGAAGCCATGCAGGTTTCACAATGCCCCACATCATTCTACATGACGTGCTCCAAAGGTCTTGCAAGTTAACGTTGAGCAGAAATGGGGACCAAAGTGTTTCCGGCAGTATGAATTCACCGTCCATTTCTTCCAGAATTAAACTATACCAGATTGAGATCTCCTTTTTGAATGGAGGTTTATCAACTAATAGTGTTACAAGATAACTATATGCTCCCAAAGGGGTTTATTTCTCCGCTGATTCTGAGCAGAATATGCACGAGACCAGCTGGAAATTTGCAATTATTTAAGCCTGGAGAAATTCGAGCCAATTATATTGCTTAAACTGTCCCAGGGGAGCAGATTGCCTTCATGGAATAATTCGCCCCAGACCTCCAAGCCTGCCTCTCTTATTGGTATTGCAAGGGCGTCTTCTTGCCAGGAAGGGCCAACTGGGAGGTCCCAAAGAGGTGTTCTACTGCCATAATAGCCTAATTTGATTGCCTTAGCTATCTGGGCTCAAGTTCTAGCCATACCTCGCAAGATTTTTAGTTTTACTTTTTTAAAGAACCTGGGATCCCCAAATTCAAAAAGAAATTCGGACTGAGCTACACCTTCTGCCTTCAGCAACATTAGATAAAGGGACCCTACTCCATAACATGCTGGTTTTTTTAATAACACCCTGGCGTGTGATAGCTGAAAAGCCCAGACGTAAGCCTGAAGATCGGGGGCAGCAAGACCTCCCTTTTCCCTACGTCTCCTGAGTTTCTTCCAGGAAATTCTTGGGAGACGTTTGTTCCAAATAAAGATACTAATATCAGATTGAAGTTTTTTAATAAGGGAAGTATCAAAATATAGCGGGATAGTATTAAACAAAAATGAAATTTTTGGCAAAATGGACATTTTGACAAGGTTAACTCTACCCAGTAAAGAAAGTGGCAAATGAGCCCATGATTGAAGCAGCTTGCGGCATTCCTTTGCCACTTTTGAGAAGTTTATAGAAGCGATCTGATCTAAATCGGTTACAATATCCAGTCCCAAGTACCTCAGTCCTTTACCCGGCCGAATGCTACAGCATAAAGAGCTCTGGTCGATGTTCCAAATCAGCATTTCGGTCTTTAGTGTATTAATTTCATACACAGACACCTCCCCGAATTCTGAAGCCAACTTAAATATTTCAGGTAGGGCCGACGATGGGTCAGAGGTGAAAATGAGAATATCATCGGCATAGAGTGCCACCTTTCTCTCCCACCCCCTGTGTGCGAACATCTTGATGTCAAAGTTATCCCTCAAAGTCTGGGCGAAAGGTTCAGCATACAAGTCAAACAGGAGTGGAGAGAGCGGGCAACCCTGCCGCGTTCCCCTGGTGATGGTAAAAGAATCCGATAATGCACCATTGACCAAGACAGAGGCACTAGGATTCTGGTAGAGAAGGCGAATGGCCTGTCGAAACTTCTCGCCTACGCCGAACTTAGCCAAGGCCTCCGACAGTTATAGCGAGATTCAGATTAAGTATGGGCGTAAAATCCGCTCCGCTCGCGGATTTTTCGGATTTTCGGCAAATTCGCAATCCGCGAACTCTCGCGAATTTGTCGAAAATTCGTGAATCCGCTCGCGGCGGATTTTTTGCTTGGTTGCGGCGCGCGGCGTGGTGCACGGTGTTCACTTTCCGTCATTAAGCGTTTGCCGAGTAGTTTTTCTCGATCATATTTTGCGAGTGCTGCGCCATTTTGGATCTTGCTGCGTGATCCCGCGGGAGTTTGGCGCCCGCGAACACGTAATCGCGGCTTGCCACCTTGCACAGCACACCTCGCGACAGTTCGCAATTGCGAACACGTAGTTGCGGCTGAAAGGAACAATCTCGCACTCGGGAAATAGAGATTTTGCAATTCTGCACAAGAAATCCACCAGCAAACAGGATAAACCTTCAGAAAATGATGATTTTTATCAGAATCACTCCTCAGGTTGACATTTGCATGGGCTTTTTTCTTTCAAGGACTCCATTTTTGGGGGGGGGGAAGGAAGTGCCCCACAGTCTCCAACTTCCTGTTCCTGTCCAGCAGGCTCCTCCCAGTGCTTTGTCCATCTCCTGGTCACTTTCATTTGGATCTGGAGCTGGAAGGATTACTTTTTGTGGGTGCTGCTGGATATTTGGATTGGAGGCCTTTTTGACTTTCTTTGGATCACTTTTGGATTAGAAATCAACTTTCACAAGTAAGTTTGTTTGGGGCATTACAGTTGCTGCAACTACAATTTTGGAACTTTTTCAGCACATTAAATAAATTATATTGTGGGTAGCCACAGTATCCAGTAGGACCAGGGTTGGTTATGGGTGCATGATACAACTGTTTTGTTGAATTTAAACATCATTGAGGCCATGGATGTGCTGGGATTGTGCTGAATTTTGTGTTTTTTGTCGTTTTTTGGGGCTGCTGGTGGGGCCCTTTGCCCAGGGGTGGTGAGTGTTGCATGGGCCTAGTCTTTCTGTGGGGTGTCTTCTTGAATGTAAACACCATTGAGGCCATGGATGGGCTGGGATTGTGCTGTTTTTTGTCGTTTTTTTGGGGCTGCTGGTGTGGCCTTTTGCCAAGGGGTAGTGATGCATGGACTGAGTGTGCCTGTGGGGTCTCACTCTCTTTAATGTAAACATCATGGATGGCATTGGATTGTGGTGATTTTTGGCTGTTTTTCTGTTTTTTTGGGGTGTACTGTTGATGTGGACTGGCCATGTGGGTGGTGGTGGTGGCCATCTTGAGTGCTGGCTGGTACAGGCAACATGTGCTTGGGGTGCAAGGGGCCATTTTGAAGAGAGGCAGTGTCTGAGGCCTGCACTTATTTTGCCTACTTTTCATCCATTATGCCCAGGGGTGGTGAGTGTTGCATGGGCCTAGTCTTTCTGTGGGGTGTCTTCTTGAATTTAAACACCATTGAGGCCATGGATGGGCTGGGATGGTGCTGATTTTATTGTTTTTTGTCGTTTTTTTGGGGCTGCTGGTGGGGCCCTTTGCCCAGGGGTGGTGAGTGTTGCATGGGCCTAGTCTTTCTGTGGGGTGTCTTCTTGAATGTAAACACCATTGAGGCCATGGATGTGCTGGGATTGTGCTGTGTTTTGTGTTTTTGGTCGTTTTTGTGGGGCTGCTGGTGTGGCCTTTTGCCAAGGGGTAGTGATGCATGGACTGAGTGTGCCTGTGGGGTCTCACTCTCTTTAATGTAAACATCATGGATGGCATTGGATTGTGGTGATTTTTGGCTGTTTTTCTTTTTTTTGGGGTGTACTGTTGATGTGGACTGGCCATGTGGGTGGTGGTGGTGGCCATCTTGAGTGCTGGCTGGTACAGGCAACATGTGCTTGGGGTGCAAGGGGCCATTTTGAAGAGAGGCAGTGTCTGAGGCCTGCACTTATTTTGCCTACTTTTCATTCATTATGCCCAGGGGTGGTGAGTGTTGCATGGGCCTAGTCTTTCTGTGGGGTGTCTTCGTGAATTTAAACACCATTGAGGCCATGGATGGGCTGGGATGGTGCTGATTTTATTGTTTTTTGTCGTTTTTTTGGGGCTGCTGGTGGGGCCCTTTGCCCAGGGGTGGTGAGTGTTGCATGGGACTAGTCTTTCTGTGGGGTGTCCTCTTGAATTTAAACACCATTGAGGCCATGGATGGGCTGGGATTGTGCTGTTTTTTGTGGTTTTTGTCGTTTTTTTGGGGCTGCTGGTGTGGCCTTTTGCCCAGGGGTAGTGGTGCATGGACTGAGTGTGCCTGTAGTGTGGTCTCACTCTCTTTAATGTAAACATCCTGGATGGCATTGGATTGGGGTGATTTGTGGGTGTTTTTCTGTTTTTTTGGGGTGTACTGTTGATGTGGACTGGCTTGGGGTGTAAGGGGCCATTTTGAAGAGAGGCAGTGTCTGAGGCCTGCACTTATTTTGCCTACTTTTCATCCATTATGCCCAGGGGTAGTGAGTGTTGCATGGGCCTAGTCTTTCTGTGGGGTGTCTTGAATGTAAACATCATGGATGGCATGGGATTGTGCTGATTTTTCTGTGTTTTGTCGATTTTTTGGGGTGTATAACTGAACTGATGTTCCTCTGTCTTCCATTGCTTTTAGGTGCACAAGACTCAAGAGAACCACCAGTGCCAGGAAGAAGTCCTGCAGCGGTGTGTGTGTGCAGCATAACGTCACGCGACGTCACGTCTGGACACAGACAACTCTGCAACTCGTGCAACTGCTGCCTGCTATTCTGACCTGCTCTGAAGAAGATGGCCCCAAAAAAAGTTACCCGTAGCTCCTCTAGCAAGAAAGGTGCCAGTAAGGAGCAGAAGAAGCAAGTTACCAAGGAGACTGGTGTGCCGGCCGCCCCTTTTTTTGGGAGTAAAAAAAAAAGTATGCCTGCAGCAGCAGCGGGATCTGCTGGGGACCAAGCTGGGAGCAGCACCCCCGCTCCATTGGGCTCAGTGCCACCACCACCACCACGCCAACTTAAGTCCAAGCCCTTGAGTGCTGCAGAGGCAGCCAGTATAGTTGTTCAATCACCATCGACCAGTGATGTTGGCTCATCGCAAGAAAGCAGCAGCAATGTCCCTCAATCAACACAGGTTGTTGTAGCTCATCTGACGAGTGTTGAACAACCACAGCCGCAACAACAATCACATGTGCAAGTACAAGCCCAAGTACATGTGGAAGGAGAGGCAGCGCAAGGAGATGCACAAGCAGAGGTGCCTGGAGGGTCACAAGTGCCTACAATAGTTGTTCCTCCCGAAGTAGGGGCACATCAGGAAATCGACAATCAAGGCGAGGTATCATTTGAGGAAGACACTCCTCCTGATGATCATTCATTGTCTTCCACACCCCTAGCAAGGAAGAGATCAAGAGTGGTGTCTACATCTTCTTCAAGCACACCTCCTTCTGATGATACGGATCAAAATTGGGAACCAGCACCACTGCCGTCTGAGAGTGAGGCACACCATGATCTGACAAAGGTAGTTAAGCGTAAAAGGAAGCTCGTCCAAAGTCTCAGAGTTATGGAGTGTGATGATGAGGCTCAGCAAGAAGTGGCGGATACTGCTGCTGATGAAGACTCTGACAACGACGACCCAGTCATCATAAAGGTCACTGCAGCCCCAGCGGGCATACAGCAAACAGACATTTTGACCCTAGCCCGAAAAGCTGCTGAGCGTGATAATGATGATGATGTTGTCGACGAGAAGGCAGTGGAAACCCCACCACAATCATTGGAGTTAAGTAGTACACCAACTCGTACCGCTTCCATATTTCTTTCTGGCAAGAAGGGACCTCCATCCACCTCGACCTTAATTAGTGGCGGTGAAAGTGCACAACGTACAAAAGTTGGCCAATCCAGATCCTCCACTTCATCCGGCATTCACAGCATGACCACCACCAGTATCGCCGCCTCCTCCGGCCCCCACAGACACTTCAAGTCCCCAGTTTGGGACTTCTTTACTGTTTGCACAAAAAGGGAAAACTTCGCCATTTGTACCATTTGTAAGCAAGCAGTTAGTCGTGGTAAGTTTGGTACCAACTATGGTACCGGAGGCCAGAGAGGTCATCTTAAGAGACAGCACACTGTCCAATGGTTTGCGCACCTAAAGGCAATCAAGGAAGCCCGAAGTGGAAGTCAAGAAAACGTTGATGTTTCATCTGATGATGACGAGGAGGAAGAAGACGTGTCAAACACTTCACTTACACCCAGTACCCCTGTCAGCAGCACACCCCATGAGAGGCACACTAAGAGTGTTGGAGCGAGTGAGACACCAACGCGCAAAAGTTCACCAGCGAGCATAATTGCGTCAACAAAGTCATTATCATCCCGGAAATGCTTGGTCCAGGGCAACATTCGAACCATGTTTTCTTCAGACGCGCCATATGAACGCAACCACCCACTGACACGTCTGTATAACACTAAGCTGGCTAAAATGCTAGCTGTGGACCTTCTCCCTTTTTCTTTTGTAGAAGCGGTAGGTTTTCAAGAATTAGTGGCAACGCTCTGCCCTAAATGGAAGGTTGCTAGCCGGTTCTATTTTGCCAGAGTTGCGGTTCCAGCACTACATGAAGATGTGCTGCAGGCGATTGGGCCAGCTTTGCAGAAGAGTGCTGTTCACACTATACATCTGACAACAGACATGTGGACCAGTGGCGCAGGCGCTGATTACATGTGCATCACTGCACACTGGGTCTCTTTTTCAGGTGTTAAAGCAAAGCTAAACGCAGGTGTTGACCCGGACAAAGTTTTTAAAGCTGCTCGGAAACATGCAACACTAGCCATGTTTGGCTTGGAGAAAAGTCACACAGCACAAAACATTTTGGACGAGTTTAACAAAAAGGTCTTTCACTGGCTGTCCGCAAAAAAACGCCGGATTGGTTATGTTTCCACAGATAATGGCGCCAATGTAGTTAAGGCCATGGCGCTGGGTGACTATTTCAGAGTGCCGTGTTTGGCGCACTGTATCAACCTGGTAGTTCAAAAATTCTTGAGTGATAGAGACAGTACAGCGTTCGAGGTAATGGCCACCTGCCGCAAAATGTGCAACCATTTCAGCCATTCTTTTAAGGCCCGGAAGCATCTGAGGAGGCTGCTACTTGAACGACGAATGCCAGTGAAAGCACTCATCCAGGAGGTGGCAACACGTTGGAACTCAACCTTCTACATGCTTGAGCGTCTGTATGAGCAGTATACGGTACTCAATCACTATTTCTTAACAGAGGGTACAGCTCAGATGGACCTGCGGATTGGTGCGGCGCAATGGGACATAGTTAAAAGCCTGACAGACATGCTTCGTCCTTTTGAGTTCTTCACGCGTGCAGTCAGCCAGGAGGACTGTAATTTGGGAAAAGCTATCCCATTGTTGTGCATGCTGGAGCACCAACTGAAGGCGGTGTCTTCTGAGTTTGAAAAAGATGCCAAAAAAAAAGACCCTTTTATTATGTCGGAGAATTTATTAGAGCGCCTACGTGGTGATGAACGTCTTAAAAAGATCAACTCAGAACAACATTACATTTGTGCTACTATTCTGGATCCACGCTACAAAAAGGCGCTGGCAGGCCAAGCATTCTTTCCTTTTGCTGATGAAGATGTTGAAAAGTACAAACGTTGGCTAGCCTGGTCAGCCAAGAGGTTTGAAAAAGAACGGCAGGATATTAAAAGAGAAGGCAGTACATCAGCATCAGCATCAGCAGGCCATCCCCAGTCAAAAAAATCCACTTCTGCACCTGTGGCTGTGACACAAGTGACCTCTCAGCCGTTAAAGACACCGGCAACCGGATCATCTGCACCAGACACAACAGTAACAGTGGCTGCTGTAGAGTATTGGCTAACTTTGCTTGGGTATGGTTCTCGAAAAAATGTCACAGGCACAGCAAAAAGTAAGCAAAGTGGAGGAACCGCTGAGGACCTTGAGTCGATGGTGCAGGACTATCTGAATGACTCAACAGAGGTCTTTCTTAATGATGAGCCATTGCAGTATTGGCATGGGAAAAAACAACTGTGGCCACAGCTCTCCAACCTGGCTATAAACTATTTGTCTTGCCCACTCGCAAGTGTGTCTTCTGAACGTGTTTTCAGTGCTGCTGGTGGCATTGTAACTCCGAAACGGAGCCGCCTCTCGCCCAAAAATGTGGAGCGGCTGACCATGATCAAGATGAATCAGCACCTCATACCACCAGATTACAAAGTACGAGAAAGCACGCCGCATGAAGATGAGGAGGACGGCAACGTAGATGAGGGGATTTGTTCTCTGTTCGGTCACACTGACCTCATCCTGCCTGAATTCGCAGAGTATGATGACGAAATCTTCTTCTTATTCCCTGACACCGAGCCCTGAAAATGAGACAATGAATCAATAACTGTCTTTTTCGTCCTTATTCACTTTTATTCCTGTGTGTCTGTCTTTCTTTGTTTTGCACAGTTAATTTAATTCAAACTTTAATCACCTAATCCCAAAAACAAGCCCATCAGCAGAACTGTCTTCACTTGTTTGCTTATTGATTTGAAGGTGCCGCAGTCTACATTCCTCAGGTTCACAAGTTCTGAAGAACATGCTCCTCTATCCTCCTCCTCCAGACTCCTATTTCCCTCAAAGCAGAGGGCTGGATTATGCCCAATGAAGAAAGACTCAGCACTTTTGGAGGTGTTCTACTTCTTTGCGGGTGAGATGACGGCTCTGGGCCCATTGCTGTGAACCTCTAATAACGGATAAAAGTGTTTTGGACCAAATATGACGCGGAAATTTCTTGCCGTTTTTGCTGACTTGCTTGCCTTTGAGGTGCTCTTTGGCGGGGTTCCGGGTGTTTGTGGGTGAGTTTTGGGGTCTGGGAGCACTGCTGCGACAGTCTAATCTTGATTGCATTTGCTTTTCAGGAAATCCGTGGTGGAAAACAGGAGTTATGAAGATGACCTAGCTGCACAGCGCGTTTGGACCGAAGGCCGAGAGATATTGTAAGTATGAGATTTTGCTTTTTGGCTGTTTGGGGGTGTTGTCGTGTGCTTGTTGGCGGGTCTCTTGGGGCATTCCTGTGAAGGTCTAATAACGGATAGAAGTGTCTAGGACAAAATCCATGCAGATTTTTTTTGTTGCTATTTCTTCTGACATCTTGCTCAATGTAGCGTTTCCGGGGGCCTGTTTGAGGGGCTTCCTGGTGTTTGTTGGTGGGTTTTGGTGTCTCTGTCGGAGCACTGCTGCGACAGTCTAAACTTGATTGCATTTGCTTTTCAGGAAATCCGTGGTGGAAAACAGGAGTTATGATGATGACCTAGCTGCACAGCGCGTTTGGACCGAAGGCCGAGAGATATTGTAAGTATGAGATTTTGCTTTTTGGCTGTTTGGGGGTGTTGTCGTCGTGTGCTTTTTGGCGGGTGGGTTGGCGGGTCTCTTGGGGCATTCCTGTGAAGGTCTAATAACGGATAGAAGTGTTTAGGACAAAATCCATAAGGAAAAACCTTTTGGCACTTTTTGTAACTTAGGGTTCGTTAGGGTTAGCTAACTATTATTTTGGCCATATTTATGTATCCTTAAAAAGGTGACTCAGACAGAGTACGCAATTTCAACAATATTGTACTGTCTTAGGGAAATCAAAGTGTGACTTTTTGCACCACACAGCGTGCATACTTTATATTTATTTATCAGTGGTATTGTAATAGCACTTCCTGTTTTACGTTCAATAATTACAGGCCGGGTTTCCGTCAACATCCGCCAGGCAGGCAGTGGACAGGGTGTCTTCTGTCAGTGGTCACCAACAATGATGGACGAAGCATCAGCTGGAATGGAGGAGTGCCGCTAATAAGAGGAATTGTTTGCTGCATGCAACTTACTTACCAAATTCAACAGGACAACTCCAACAACATACAGAATACAGATACAGTATCCATTGTTTTCTTCTATGAGTGTGACTGCATGTGGTTAGCTTTAGTTTGTACCCAAAGATTTCTTTTTCTTCAATTATTGTTTGTCCATGCTGTGCTTTTTTTTTCTTCTCTCAACAAAACCTACCCAAAAAGAAACCCCCATTCCCATCCATTTTCCAAACCCTAACCCTCTTCCCCCGGGCTGTGTGGTTTTGCTTGATGACTGACTAAATGACATCAATAATTCCACACACTTGCTGGGGAGGATAAGGTCATAGCAACAGGCTGGTGAAGGAATACGAGGATATATTCTAGACTTACTCAGCTTCAGTACTATTTCTTGTAGTAGTAGGAGCCAATGTCAAATAAATTCAACGCAAGTACTAGTTATACTTGCAATACTTTACCATTTGTTAGGCTACATTGTGGCACTGTTCTAGTGTACTGTCACCTGCTATATTCTCGATCGTGCCGTAACCGTTGTAATGCTACAGTAAGGACAAACCAGGTTTCGTTTTCTTTTTTTCCATAGGCATGCAACTGCCACTGTGTCACACCACTAGTACCACCGCAATGAGGAAATTTCATCCGCCCAGGATTGCCAACATTAATCCCCATTTCACGTGGAGCCAGCCCTGGGCCTAGCCCTAATTTCTAACACAAATTACAGGTAAGATAAGCGTTTGGTGGGATGTAGTATAATGGAGTATTAGGACTAGACGAGAGATTGACGGTAGTACTACTAAAGTCCTAGGACTCTTCAGGAAAACAAACTTACTGTTACACCCCCACCCACCAGACTGAAAAGCAGTAAAAAACAGGTATGGTCAGATAAAGTTTCAAAAAGTATATTTATGTAGCCCTAACAAAATAATCTCCCTCAAGACCCTCCCTAACCCCACCGATTGTCTTTGAAAAGTCCCAAAAAGCACCCAACTCCCAAATCCCACCCCCCAAAAGTCTCTAAAAAAAGGGCAAGGGACACTCCACTACTGGAGGGTGCTGGTGAATTTTGCGGCCAGGGCATCATACTCCTTGCGGAGGGTGGCATGCTCGAAGCGGAGGCCCTCCACCAAGTTCTTGTACATATGGACCTCCTGCTCCAGGTAGGACATTCTCACTCCTAGGCGGCGCTGGCGTGCCTTGCAGCTCCTGTGGGGGGCAGCTGGTCTTTTTGCTGCTTGGTGGTGGCGGTTGGCTTTGTTAGCCCGGCTCCGTACCGCTGGAGCACTGCGCTGGCTGGCAGCCCGTGGGTTCACGGAGGAGGATGCAGCTGTCCCAGTTGAGGATGTTGTGGTTGCACCGGTCGACTGCGTGTCCTCCGACTCCTCCAGGGCCACCAGCCGCCGAAATTCCGCGACAGTGGCATCCAGCCTCCGTTGCCGGGCCATTCGAGCCTGCTCCCTCCGTGATGTCGATTTGGAAGGAGCAACTATATGAAGAAAGAAAGACATAGTCTGTAACCAGTGCTCCTTAACATTAATAACACAAAGTGATTGAGCCGAAAGTTGTGTCACAGTACAAGTAGCAAATTTAAAGCACAGTACATAACTATTGAGGACAGTATCTATCTAACCTCCCACTTCTGCATCCTTGCTCTAACATTAGTGGTAGTTTAATGAACAAATTCTACGACCACTATGGACTTCCATTACAGTCGACTATGACAGTACACCAGTCTTATTCTTCTTCTTCTCTCTTGTTTCGGAAAATTGGTACGTTATCTTATGCAAGCCGGCAGAATGCCAGCGCAGTGAACTTGCACCCGAGAAAAACAGACGCACACCATGATGAGTGAGACAGACTTGCGTTACTGTACCGGTCCAGTACATGCAGGTGGTGAAGCTATTACTTTTCTATTACGGGTGGCACTGAGAATACTCTGTTACAAGGGCTACTGCTTAATTAATTTACCTTTCACCCTACAGTGCAAATAAGTACTAGAAAAGGAAAATGAAGAAGCTAAATAATTATATTATCTATCACTTCACATGGGATGTATTTGATGACATATGGGATGACTTTAGGTGCTTTGCTTATTATTGAGTGAACAGTGATACACCCACACATGAATGACGTACTACTACTAAACTAAAGTTATTAAGAGAGGTACGGAGTGTCCACCGTAATAACCGGATATATGCTGTGCTTGCAGTTGCAATACAAACTATTGCTACTATTCATGGTAGTATTGGACAAATTTACAATTTCTTTTCCTTGCCTTCCCTACACTGGAACGGACGTGCGGGTGCGGTGTTACATGCTCTTCAAGGTAACACTTAGTTCATCCAGTGACCATCTACTCTCTCTAGATACACATGTGCTATCTAAGAGTCAGATAATACCATGATCCAGGCATCCATCCATTCAAAGTATATGCACACATACAGTTTATGTTTCACCCACCCAGGCTGTTGTCCTTCCACCCATCCTTGCTTCATCATTGACCCAGCCATGCACCATACCATATTCTTTCCTTCCCAGCCACCTCGGGGGCCAAGCAAACACATATCATTCTTCTTTGCCAGCCATCATAAAATTTTTCGTCCTTCCACACTTACTTACACCCTTCTTTCGCTTTTCGAATATATAGCTTACCTGTGCCGGCCACCACCGTGTCAACCCTCACAGGAACATTGGTGTTGTCCAGCACTCGCACCGCCTCCTCCCCAGAAGAGTTGTCCTCCTCATCCACCACCTCCACGCTGGCCCCGCCACCAGATGTTCCACCTACAAAGTAAATTTTTAGAATGTTAGAATACACCACTCACTACTGTATAATATTTGGTCGAGGAGGAATAAAGAAAGTTAAAAAAACAAAATACAATGTAATAATTTGTAACTGTATACTCTACAGTAAAAATGTCCCTTTTTCCAGGGAAGGCTGTTGTCTTGCTGCACTTTTTGTCACAACTGATGAATGCTTGCTTTTTATTTTTAACACACAACACTTTTTCTCCTAACAGAAGCTTGACTTCTAAGAACACGATCAGGGTCAAGCTCAAGTTCAAACCAGGTGAGAGCTCAGCTCGACCACAAGAAATGTGTCCAATTAATCGTTAGCACTAAGCACTTTTCAATTTTCAGTTAAACGTTTACTTTTATGACAAAGTTGATTTTAATAAATGTGTTTGGTTTTAATAAAGCTTTTAAACTTAAATAGACTCTGTGGTTTTTGGTCCTCCAGACTAGAGTGGATGAGCTAAAGGTTTTGGAATTTTTGCAAGCATGAGTTCCTCTGACACTTCTTGACTGTGACTCCGTACTCTTGCCCTGCGTAGGAGAATCTAATGATCATTGGGGATCAATCATCGGTGACTTAGGGAGCTAAATGACTCTGCCACACTATCTAGTCAGTAAGGAGATTGGGGGTTCTTCAAAGTCTGATATCACTGAGGTATGTGGAAAGAAAGTCTACCTGCGCCTATTATAATTGATAAACAATGCACTATTTAGTGTTCATAGTTCGGTTTGTGCAGATTTGTCCCTGCAACAGTGGTAGAATGGATTGTCCTTCTATCCAAAACAAAAGTAAAGTAGTATCTTATTCTTTCTTGGTGGTCATTCACCTTTTTATTGTTGGCAATTGTCAAAGCATAAACATTTAGAAGACTTGAAAAGACATTATGGACAATCCCAGAGGACTGCACTCAGTGCATAGAGCTATTGCTGACTAGAATGGGAGTCCAATGGAATTGCCAAATGTGCAATCTTAGTTAGCTACACAGACAGACTAATAAGAATAATCTAGTAATACCACAGGGAGTCATAGTCGAGGCAGGATAAGAATTTAGATCCAGTCTACAAGAAGATCAAAGACGATTTAGAAAAAATCGAATGAGGAACGCTATGAAAAAATAGGTACTCTTTATTAAAATTAAAACTTACTGGGGCCAGCAAAGGAGCCCTCGCCTGCCCGATCCTGGCCTGCATCCTCCTGAACAGCACCCTCCTCCTGTGTCCTCTTGCCCTTGGGGGGAGCTGATGTACAACATGAAAGAAAGAAAGACCAGAAAACATGGATGAGATTTGTCAACCAAATCAAACATTTCAAAAGAACTATAACAAAATATTTTTGAGAAATAGCAAATAGATAGACAACTATTCCACGGGATATATTGACCTATCTCATGTGGTATACTACGTTATTCGTATTGCCTGATTTGCGGACCGTTGACTTTCAAAGTTCCTATGTAACTCAATAAACAGACTACTAAAAAGGTTTGCCTAGGCCTGGCAGGCAGAAGTCCGCAGCACGCAAAGTGACAGACAAAGTCCATCCTGCTTGCAAACTCAAACTATCAATCCACCGACCACCACCACTATTTCTTCTTATAGCCATGTGTCTAAAGGAAGGACTGGAATTCAGTCATTTGGGGCTGATTTAGAAGTCCCTTGCGGCTCATTTTCCTCCATTGTTGCGTGACTTTTGTGACGCAGCGGCAGAACAAAAGAGTCGCCATGGTGCGACGTATATATTTTAAAAAAAAGCATATGGGACATGCATCACGTTGTAAAGCCCAGCACCATCAGGGAGCGTTCCGGCGCAAGGGAGGGCGTTCCTGCGCAGGAACGAATTGTAAAAGTGGCTGAGGGAAATCTACAAGATGTCAATCAGTCACTTTTAGGACAATGATGCGTGACTCAAACCCTGCACCTGCTTGAAGCCGACGTACGGCGTGATGCAGCATTGGGGAGATAGGGCACCCCAGAGCATTGCTGGAGCTGCGCCATCGTTGGCACGCAACTCTAGCAATGCGCCGCCTTTACGCCACAGATGCGTAAGGCTTCTGTGACGTTTTGGGCCAATGGGTGGTGGTGGCATGGCACACAATTACTGCCGCATCCCTGCTACTTTGCAGGGATGCGCCGGTAATTGATAAAAAAGTGACCCTTAGTGTCTAGCATTACGCAGTTCTTAACACTACACTCATACATAATTTCTCAGGCCAATGAAATGAACACAAAATACAAAACAAATAGGCATAGTAGCAAGCAAGGCTACTGAGAAGGAGAGCAGTGCACCTGAAATGCATAGAAGATTTTGAAATATAATTTACCTAATGTAATCGGCAGCATTATTGCTCTTGGAAAAGAAAAAAGATTTGCAAATAATAGAGCATGATAAAACAGATTAATAATGAAATAGTTAGAAATGGCTACTACTCACCAAGCCCGGGGACCTCTACACCGAGCGCGTCCAGCAAGTCCCGTTCCCGGTCCATGACATCCGTCCAGCGGTGGGTGGCCTGGTTATAGGTGCGCCGGACCCCAGAGAGCTTAAACATGGCCCGGCACACCTTCTCCCACCGCTTCCGGCGCTCCCGGATGCCATAGCCGGTTGCGATCTTGCCGCCTCCCAGGATCATCTTGGGGAGGCGGCGCTGGACGTGGAAGATGAGTGCGGCCACCTCCTCCGTGCTAAAGATCTCCCGTGGCATCACTTGCTCCCCCTCAAACGCCCGCACGGGAGCCGGGCACGGGGTGCGGGACCCTTCCCCTTCTCAGGGTGCTTCCCGGCTCCCTTTACCATGGTCTGGGCAGAAATGAGTGAAATAATAAAGAAGAAATAGAATAGGGAAGAAGAAAAGAAAAGAGTTTAAAAAAGTAGTTTAAAATTAACAAAAAGTAGCAGAAAACACAAAAATATAGAGCTAGAAAAATAGAGGGATAGATAATAAGTAAAATAGATCAAATAAAGTTCAAAAAAGCAAAGGATGGCAGAGATTCAGAGAGGATACAGAAAGCATGCCCAGAACCATAGCAATGAATGAGAAACAAGATGGCCGCGCCCGTTCACGACCGCGTGGGTAAGTTCGCGTGAGATTTTCCTCGCGATCACGAGCGAAATTGTACTAGCGAGCAGCACACTTTGCGAGATTACACATAGCGGCCGGAAACGGAATTACGTCACGCAAACAAGATGGCCGCGCCCGTGTACGACCGCTAGGGTAACTTCGCAAACGTATAGCTACAAGCGCCTTGCGAACATGCAAAAAATCACGCGAACATACACGCCGCAAAAAAAAATTGTATTCGCACGGATTCGCGCCCCGCAAATCGCGCGAAATTGCAGAAAAACGATTTTTGCTAAACTGAAAGCAATCAGCAGGTGCAAAAGTTCAAACTTAACATTAGTAACCATTCACTCTAGTGCTTCCAGAGGGGCCCCTCCAGAGTTCAGTTGCCTATTTGCAACTATTCCATGACCCTGCTATGACCCAACAGCAGGCTCATAGAATAGCTACAAGTAGACCATAAAGGTCCTGTGAAAAAAAATTGCACTGCAACAGAAAGCAAATTACAGATAAGGAAGGAAGCAGGTGCCAGCCAGACTGGAAGTTTCAAAATTACTGACACATTAATCACCCCCAAATTAATTCATGGCAGTTGAAGAAGGGCAGGTGTGCTTGCTTTCACTGCAACAGAAAGCAAATTACAGATAAGGAAGGAAGCAGGTGCCAGCCACACTGGAATTTTCAAAATCACTGACACATTAATCAACCCCAAATTAATTCATGGCAGTTGAAGCAGGGCAGGTGTGCTTGCTTTTTTTCACCTCCATAATCTACAGTGATAAACAAACCTAATGGGTGGCAGTGAGGATGTACCAGAGGGTGGCATGGGTGTACCAGAGGGTGGCAGTGGTGAAACAGAGGGTGCTGTGAACCTGTGACAATAAACCACACGTAGAAACAACATAGTCGCGGCCGTTGCGAGCCGAAAAGTAAGTTCGCAATTGCGAAATGGTCCACAAATCCTCGCGAACGCTCGCCAACACAAAAAACGTAAAAATCCGCAAATCCGCGAGAGTTCGCGTATTTTTGCGGATTGCGAGTCCGTAAATTCGCGTTCGCGAGATCCGCTAGATCCGCCCATACCTAATTCAGATGCACATGTTATTATATTACAAGAGACCCATTTGATCCAAGCTGAGATTGATGTTTTGCTGAAGGCGAATAAATGGATCGATTTTGCAATATCAACATCGCAGTCTCTGACCTCTAGAGGAGTTTCTCTCCTGTTTAAGAAGCAACTTAGGGTTAGAGCTTTGGACTTGATGGTGGATCCATTAGGAAGATGGGTTATTGCCTCTTTGTTAATTTTGGGTGCTCAACTGACTATTGTAGGGTACTACGGACCCAATCAAGATGACCCATCATCCTTGGAAGGCATATTCTCGCATCTCTTGTCGTTTCCTGAGCCAGTGATATTTGCTGGTTATTTTAATATTGTCTTAGACCCACTCCTAGACAAATCACATAATAACAGATCCCGGATACCATCTAAATCAAGGTCTTATCTGTTGGATGCTATGAAGCAATATGGCTATGTGGACATTTGGAGGTTAAGAGCAGGGCAACAGCAGGGTATCTCCTTTAGAAATTATAGATATCATCACCAGTCCAGGATCGATCTTATATTAATTAATCAGAGATTGGTAGATGCTGTTAAAGATATCCAATATCTCCCGCAGCATTTATCAGATCATTCTGCAGTCTTGTTGGATCTCACGATCACTTCCTTTACTCCGATTAGGTCTTGGTCATTTGACCGTACCCTCCTATCTCACCCTGAAGATGTTACCTTTCTAAAGACTGAGGTGGCCTTTTTTCTAGAAACAAACATAGGCTCATCTGGCATGGCAGTAGTATGGGACTCTTTGAAGGCATTCTTGAGAGGCCTTATAACTGGTAAAATGTCCTATAGGAGGCGGGTGTATAGGGAGGCTGTGGCTTCAGTAGAGGCAAATATAGTTAGGACTCAGTTGGACATCGATGCCAGCTCTGCCTCTGCCTCTGTGGAGGTTGATCAAACTCCCTTGCGGGGCAGGCTACTTACTTTAAAGGCTCAACTAGCTTTGATACTCAATCAACGAGTACCAGAAAGGTGGGATGCCAGTAAAATTGCACATTTTGAATATGGGGAGGGAGCTGGGAAGTTACTGGCGTGGTAAACAAAAATGGATCAAGTCCGTAACAACATAGACCTGATCAAGGATAATGGGCTCCCTCTTTCGTTAGACATCGATATTAGGTCAGCCTTTAGGGACTTTTACCAATCCATTTATTTAGAGGACAAGAGGCCTGAATTAGGTAACATCAAGAACTGGCTTAGTAAAATAACCCTCCCGAGTCTCTCAGAAGATCAAAGTGCTATGTTGGAAAGTAGAATCACTGAGGATGAAGTGAGGGAAGCCATTCGGTCCGCTAGGAAGGGGAAGGCATCAGGGCCGGATGGTCTCCCGGCTGAACTATATATAGTTTTGGAACAGGAGTTTGTCCCCTTTCTAGAAACTTTGTTTAATGAGATCCTACTGAATGGCATGCGACCTCCAGTCTCATGGGATAACGCTTCCATAACAGTAATTTTAAAACCTGGGAAGTCGTCATCTGCTTGTGCCTCATATCGACCTATTTCGATATTAAATGGAGATTATAACATATTCTCTTCAATCTTGGCTAAGAGATTGGCACTGGTCGCTCCTTCCATCTTACATAGTGATCAGAAAGGGTTTGTCAAGGGAAGGCAGCTCTATGAGTTAACTTTTGATCTAGTTGGAGCAATAGATCTTGCAGTATTACATTCTCTCCCACTGGCGGTGCTCACGTTGGATGCCGCTAAGGCCTTCGACAGGGTCAATTGGCTATACCTGATGCCATCATTGATCGGGCAGGTGGGTGGGTGGTTGAGATTTTAATTTGCATTGAGGTAGTGGGGGGAATTGTAGCTGATGGTGTTGCTGCCAGCTGAAGACAATGGAATTACTGCATACAAACTAGCGAAGAAGGCATAGCCAAAGACAAAAGGTTGGAAGGTCTGGGTCCAAAGGAGGGCGAGTAGCCCAAGGAGGGTTGTGGTTCTGGGGCAGGTGGTCACTGTAGGGTAATAGGCTTTGTATAAACCTTGGCACCCCCAGTAGTACAGATAAACCTCACTGTGAGAGGCTCGAAGGGTGGATTAGTCTAAAATCCAATTCTGTGGCAGGTACGATAATAGGTGCCCACGACAGGAGAGCAAGTACATCTCGCAGGTGAGAGTTCCACCGAGTCAAGCAGACCAGCTACTGTAGGGAGTGCTGCCAGACTCAGCAAGCAAAAAGTTAAACAAATAAGCAAGAAAACTAAACAACTACAACTATAACTTGAACTGTCTTTAGTCACAGTTATTAGGACATACTTTATCTTTAATGTTTGGGAAACCAATATCATCCTATTGGAAATGGTGGAAACATATCTAGTTATCAATGAGGTCTTTGTTTTAGAAACAAATTTTTTTATTGATTTTTCTAAATTCATCCTGACCTTGCCACACCCCACACATAGCTGGTTACACACCAGAAATATATAGCATAATTCATTCAAGACCTTTGCTTCCATATACAAATTACAATATATATAAGAAGATTAGGATTCACAATCTATAAACAAAAACACGAAAGAGAATAAACACACTCGACCCACCAAACCCCTCCCCCCGAAAGTGCTCAGAACCATAAGTAAACATTTATCTCTCTAGAATTGGCACTCCCGATCACTGTTCCCTCTAAGGTGCGTGTGCGAGCGCGCACTGTCGTGTGTGCAGCGCGCCCCACACAGGACATCCCGTGAGAGAGTCCATGCAGCTGCTTTAAAAAAGTGAGCAGCGCAAAAAACAGGCACTTCCTCGTTGCGGTGTGGACAGAGGAAGAGTCAGGAGTGCAGGTAAGGCTGTCTCGGCTTGGGGGTTGGGCTTTGGGGCTTTGGGCTGTAGGCACTTGTTGTACTCTTTTGTTAGTAAAGCGCGGTGCTGGGCAGATTGTGTGCTTTTGATTCATGAGCTGTGATTAACATGAAAATGTAATCTAAAGCACACAATCTGCATAGCTGCCAAGGTTTCAGATTGCTCACATGTGCCATTTTCATAATTTCAGTGAAATTATGAGTGACATTCAACTACTATCAGTGACACTTTTTCCTCACGAGCAAAATCAAGCAAGAAAGACGAGGAAAACATAAATATCAGAAATTACCCCTATTGGTGCTATATGAAGCTTTGAAGTAAGTGCATATTTGTGCTCCAATGTACTTGCAATGAAGTAGAGCTCACATGTCTGAAGCTGCCTGTGCCTTGCTGCCCTAGCTTAGAGGCAACTATTATGAAAATGGGGTAACCCTAAGGTACAGGACCTGGGTGTAATACGTTAAACAAAAACAAGGGTCCAAGACCTCTATACTTCTTCTCGAATTTATCATTGCATCATTCATTCAACTTAGTAGAGAGCAGTATAAATTAGCTCTAGACAAAAAAATTGTGCCAATTAATACTTATTAAGACCAGTCCGTAGGTATAAACTAAACAACAGGAATGAGAACAAACAATCAATTTATTGAATTGCTACACAGTTGAAATAAATCATTAACAGTACTTGATATTAGACCGAAAGTGGTTGCCCCACTAAGGCGTGCAGCACAGCAAAGAGTGCAAAAAGAAGAGAATTGTGAATAAGAAGAAAGGAAATAATCAGTAAACAAGTGACAAAATAAACATTTTTAAACAATTTAATATATACAGCACATGGGTCATCAATCACCCAACCTGTAGTACCTGACCAAAAAATTAATTTAATCCGATCCTTGTCTCATACATTGTAAATGAACATATCTATGCATTTTGCACAACAACGTAGAGAATATGATTAAGGTCCAGGTTACACATATATCTAATGTCGACGTTTCGACTCGTCTTATGGCCATAAGGAATTTTAACCCTGGGCCGTGCGAGTCTTCATCAGGACAGGGGGCAACCAGGGGATGTGCGATGTCCCCTGACTGGTCTCTGGTTCTCAAAAAGTCCACCGCTGGTGGCTGGTGAAACTTTAGCCTTCCTAATTCCAGTTGGGCTCCAAACAGTTCATGCGTGGATAACAATTCTGAGGTCCTGCTACTTTAATGTAGCGTCCTCGCCTCCATGTCTGCCAAAGTTAGTTTCGAGTTCACTTCGCGCTGTTTCACGTCCAGCGTCTTAGTATCCCCGAAGTCAACACTTCGTTATCCGACATCCACGGATACTGCTCTCTACTAAGTTGAATGAATGATGCACTAGCTTAGAGGCAGCACATTGTGTTGAGCACAAGTTTCTGTGCATGAGCTCTATACAGTAGGCTCAAGCCTCGGCTGCAATTAGTGCGGGCAGAAAGTGGTGGTGGTACTTAGCCCAGCACGGTCATCCACAGATTTACTCGGCCACCAGCGCTGGTGGGGTCGGAGCCAGTCGCAGGATCATTTACTAAGATCTTAGCAGCGGCGAGCATCTGCACTGCAATTGCCAGCACTAGTCTGTATGGCTTTTAAGAAACATTTATTTTGCTCCTACTCTTGCTCTGAATTGCTTGATCAGCGATCTGTGGTATAATTAAAAGTGGCATTATTTAGTTTTGGTTGCTCCCTTTTCGCCTCACTGTTTCGCATATGCTCCATCCTGTTTATTGAGACCTCTCCTTGTCCCTTTTTCCCTTCCCTTTGATCTGTTGATAAATCAGCACTTCCACCCTGGGGTTAATCTGATTACCACTTCTTCCCTCATCTGACCTGGCCTCGCACTAGCGTTACTCTAAATGGTATGGTTCATATGCTGAAAAAGATAGTTTAACAAGGTAGTTTTCCCGGGCACCAGTATAACAAACTCTGCCCTCTGAAAATACTCGGCCACAGGACTTGTGTCTGACCGCCTGGCCTAGCCCTGCGACGCCTCAGCGGTTTCGGCAGCCGGTTGCAATGGCGATAAACCCAGCGTTGCCAGGAGGGCGTTTCCATTTTAGCTGTGACTAGCAGGAGAGAGGGGATGGGCATGTCTGAGAGTAGAAGATGGTCCCCTCAGAAATCTGTCCAAGCTCAGCCTTTGCTGGGCAGTGTCAGGTGGCCCGTGGCCAGTGTCCGAACCACAAATTTGGCAGGCAGACCCTTGACCATTGGTAACTGAAGGGGGCTGAGCTGCACACGAACTCTGAGTGTTATGACGGAGGGCAAATACTCGGCGGGAAGAAGTCGAAGAGGCACAGGAAGCATTAAAAGTGGGTCAAAGTAAGTATGTGCTGCTGCACGACAAACCGGAGCGTATTATACCCCCTCTCCCCATGCAGGTTAAAATATACTATATTTTAGAGCGTAACACACCATTGTTTACTGTGACAAGCAGTGCATGGCTTTACCGTGCACTTCTTCTGTGTATAGTTACATTGTAGCAGAGTAGCTGCTAAAGCTGAGAGCAGCTCATCCACCCCCTCCTTAGCCTGCTGGGAGTAGCGCGCTGCCACAGCTTTCACTCACTGTGGTACATTATAGCAGCGCTATAATCTGTGACGTAGCATTTCAGTGCGGTGATGTGGAACACCACACTAAAATGCATTAGTCTAACGCCTGATGCGTGGTACTTGGCACGGCTGGACTTGCTCCATTTATTTTCTGCAGGGCTCATTGTGGACCTTTTTGAAAGAATTGACTTTAATCACAGAGCCCGTCATGGTCTGCATTTAACTTAAATTCCTTCAAAAGTCAAACCATGAGCCCCACACTTTGAAAACAAATGCAGCAATTTGTATGTAGTGTGAACTCAACCCAAAAGTATTGTTGCCCTTTAATGATTTATTATAATTCTTTTTTTTTTGGTATGTATGGGTAGAGTCAGTGATTTGCCCGGAATCACAGGATGTTAAGCTGAACCGAGAATCAAAACCCATCTCCTAAGTCGGCAGCTCAAACATTAAGCCACAAGATTTTCAATTCTATATACAACTTAATGCAACAAAAAACCATTGACAAAGCAAATAGTACTGGCTTCTTGTAGGTGTAATGTTACTTGTACTATATATCTGGATGCAATGACAGAAGAAGCAAAATATCAGTCGGTGGCACACTATGCTAAGCACAGATTTCTAGCTTAATTGCTTTTCAGCCATGCCCTTAATTGCATTGGTCACGCCCCTTTGAGAGACCCCCCTTGTTTTTTCATCCCACTTAAAGCCCTGGTCTACACGTGCGGTCTGGTTCTTGGCACACATAGCCTTGGTTGCAGTGCACATGGACCTTACTCTGCCACACAGAGGAAAATAATTAGAGGGAACATTGCTCCCGATACCTTCTAACCAACTCTATTAAGGGGGTCCAGATTCTCAAGCCCTTTCATCATGCACGATTACCTTTCCGCATATATATCACTTTTTGTAAAGTATAAACTGCCAAAAACTGAGCCAAGCATTGCTGAAACCCCGGGGGTTAGGGACTTACCATGCTGAAGCAATACAAAGTCTTAAAATTGCTATACATATAAAGATCAAATCGCATCCATATTCTGGCCGATCTATCTCCAATACTCCTAATAAAATTAAAGCTGGTGATCGCACTACAGCCAAATTGAGTTCCTCCAAACCAAACCTGGATATTTCTTTTTTCACATTTCTAGCTTGCCACAAGTATCACAAATATGAACAATATCTGCTTTATGTAGTGCACATCAAGGGCAACATGTTACTTCCCATTTCACAATCTTATCCAGGTATAACAACAAAAAACTAGACTTATAAAATGTGCTTGTAGTCGAGTAGACATTAAAATAGATTGTGACAAATCAAAAGATTGAAAGAATATTCTATCTGGTATCTCCACGTTCTCTTGCCCCTTCTGGGAGTGTTTATCCATATCATCATAACAGAATTAAAAAACCCATGAATTTTCCTAATTGAAGTTTTTCTCACACCCAATACTATCTCAATAGTCTCAGATCTTGCAAATCCAGCGGAACTCCCCCTTTTTGTTGCAAAAAAATCTCTCACTTGAAAATATTTAAAACAATCCTTTCACCCGAAATTAAATACATTTTTCAAATCATCTAAAGTGATTATAGCCAAAGAGGGAACAAACACCCCACACAACAGGCCCCTACTTGAACCCAATTACTTATAAGTTGATCTCTAAAAATCTCTGGTAAATTTAGATTATTAGCCAGGGGCATATAAAAGCTTCATCTGCTGATCCCCTATGTTCTACGCACAGAATGCTATGCTCTATGGAGGGTCTTAAAACTTACTTTTATTTTTTAAATAACTGTCATTGTTTAGTCACCATAGACACCCCCACGCCTCTTTTTCAAATCCAATTTCATACAAGGAGGATTGTTCTATTTCCCCACTATCAAAATCTTCTTGTAACAACACTCAACTGTGTATTAGTGTAGTGGCCAATAATACAACTTTGAATTAGGAAGCACCCACCCTCCTCTCTCTCTGGGTAATGTAAGAAATACGAATGCCCTTCTGGGTTTAGCGTAAGCCCAGAGAAACAGAAAAAATATATTTTGCATTGTCTTAAAGTACTGATTTATAAATTCTAAAGGAATGCCCCAAAAAAATGAAAAAATGTTTTTCGGAAAGAGAGCATCTTGCTAACATTACATCTACCCCATAAGGATAAGTTTAGTTTATTTAATCTACCGAGGTATTGTTTCATTTTAATCAAAAGTGGTTCCATATTATCTTTAACGGTATTATCCATTTTAGCAGTCATACTAATACCCAGGTACGTGGCTTTCTCCACAACCCAGTTGTCAGTCATCTTAATTCCTTCATAAATAACTGTATGAGTCTTACTTTTATTCAGGGCAAAATCAGAGAGTATCCCAAATTGTACAGCCTCCTTTTCCACTGCCTTAAGGTCTGTTATCAGGTCAGAGGTTACAAGTTCAATGTGGTCGGCATAAGCAAGGATTTTTGCATCCCAGCCTTGAGTCTGAATAGGTAAAATTGCAACATTGCGCTCCAGCCTATGTATAAAGGGGGCTATATAGCTAGCAAACAGCAACGGGGAGCACGGGCAACCTTGCCAACTCCCCAGTGAAATCACAAATGGCTCAGAAAAGGCCCCATTCACAGCTACCTTGGCCACTGGGTTGACATATACTATTGTGACTGCTTAGATAAAGCCCTTACAGACACTGACTCTTGCCAACACTATCCAGAAAAATTGCCAGGAGTCCTAGTAGCATCAAACAACAAAATACCTTTGAATATGGTCGGTTGTAGATCTTCCAGGGATAAAACCATGTTGTCCCACCATGATAATTTCATGGATAATTGAAGCTAGCCAAGAAGCCAAACCTTTGTAGTAGATTTTGAAATCGCCATTGATCAGGGTTATTGGACGATACGAACCCAGCTCAAGTAATGATTTGGTTTTGTTTGGAAAGGACCAAGAATCCGGAGGCCTACCTCGCTTGAAAATATGCTCAAAGGTTGGTCGTACAAACCTTGAGCGGGGGAGCAAATGTATGATAACATTCCATCAGTATGCATTCAGTGCGCATAGCTTTGCCCCCGCAAGGCTATTCAATGTAAGCAAAATCTCTACCTACTGCGGGGAATCATCTCATAGTTCCTGATCCTCAATGGAAAATTTCACACATAGAATTAGGCCTAAACATGCCCTGGACAGATTAGATTCCGTCATGTTATCCATATACAAGGATTGATAATATTGTTTGAAAGCTTCCCTGATTTTGACTGAATCAGTTACACAACCTAAAACTGGGTCATTGATCTCCTTTAATTAGCATGTTGTCTGGTTTGGAAAGAGAGGTGATGACCCATCTGCTCACAATATTCATACGTTTTCTCCTTCCAAACCACCAATTTATCTGCAGTTCTTTTCACCAGAACTTCTGTAATATCAGATTTGGCATTAGCCACCCCTAACTGGCCCTCACCCAGATCACCCCCCAATTTGGCGGCAGTGACCAAGCCCTCTTCCGCAGAGGCTAGAACAACCTGAAGGTCCTGTAACATTTTTCTACCTTGTTTATTATAATTCACAGAGAACCTTAATGTTTCCCCTCAAATCCCCGCCTTCATAGCAAGTCAAGTCATAGTTCATTGTATGACTAATTGAAATCTTTACAAATTTCCCAAAAAATAAAAGTATATCTTTACATTCACAATTAAAACCAGACAACATTGATGTTATCCTGTTGGCCATTAGCTAAAGTGCAGGTGCTTAACCATCGGCATAAAATGTTATGAAATGCATTGTAGAGATATTTACTGAATACATCTTTTTCATTGATAGAACCATGATAGTGCTTTAGACCTTACTGGTATTTAGTCACTCCCACTCTGGTGAATGGTAAACATGAAAGACATACTATCAGTGAGTCAACACAATGTAAAACTAAAATATGTACTGCCAACGTCAAAATTTTAAAAACAACCAGCTGGATAATTAGAAAGCCCTGAAAAATAGCAGGTTCCAGGAAGAAAGTGTGGTTCTACAGTAAAGTGTAACATTTATTTTAAAGACCAACTTCTGTGATCCTGCTAACTAAATAGTTTCTTAATAAGTTTTACATTAGGTCCATTAATTACACAGAAGAGTCAGCAGGGCCCATGCCGTGTTGTTCATATTTCTTTGTTTTCCTCCAGATTGGCTTGCAGTAAAAGTTTTCTTACCTCTGCCAGGTATTTTACTCCCCGGCAGGCCAAGATTTTAGAGGAACTTTCCAACCAGCATATCACAGATTGCCTGCGAATATTGAATTAGTTAAAAATATATTTTAAATACTATCTCCTCAGGTCAATGACTACTGGGCATACACATAGTAGATGAGTTAAAGATTCCTTGTAAAAGCCACATAATTGACAATGCGCTGTTTGTTGGGTGTTTTTCCAAGAAGGCTGTAGGTCTTTTGAATCGTGCAGGCCCATCCGATAGTCGATGTAGCTCTTTTTTAACTGCAGGCTAAAATGAGCTGTTAAATATGCTTGCAGATTCAAAGATTTATAAGAGTTTATGACAGTCCACCCAAGCCGACGTTTGGAAATTGATTTTTATCTATAAATGTGCTCTCCAAATTATCCCCCCAAAACATAGGGATCCACTGCATCATATGATACAATACTCTTCATTTAACAGAAGAGTGTGTTCAAAAGTCCAGGACCTCTACTTTGGTCTTAGGTCAATGCCCTCTAATTCTACAACTAATGGGTAATGATCTGAAAGAATATGTGGTGCTTTTTCTATAAAACATTCATGAGTTAGGGAGCTTGACACAAATACAGAATCCAATCGAGCATGTGATAAATGAGGAGTGGAATAAAAGTAAGCACAGGGGCTTAAGGCTTCAAGATATTCCAACTGTCAACCAAGCCATGATCTTGACACAGGCCCCTCAATGCCGGGAATACTTTTGGTTTCCTCCCGGAGTACCGCCAGCCCTCTTCCAAAGACCAATCTCTTGGTAAATTGATGTTAAAATCTCCACATAAAATGATAGGAAGAGGCCAAAGTGCTAATTCCTTAGTGACCAATTCAACTACTCCTGGATCATCTACATTGCTCCCATACATTGAGCAGATAGACATTTTCCCCCCGAAGATTGTTTTACATTCGGTAATAACCCAGTAGACTAACTTATCGGCACGTGTCTGGGTGAACTACAGCCCACCCCACAAGCCAAAATAACCACTCCCTTCATCTGCAGACTTTGTATTATCACACCAGTCAGCTTATAACCCAAAGATATTAACAAATCCTGTTGTGCACCTTCAATATAGGTCTCTTGCATGTAAATATCTGCAGCAAGAATTACAACCCAGCTGCTACTTTCTGTCTTTTTTTAGCATCATTAAGCCCACAAATACTGATAGTTGCAATACGTAATTTACCCATACCAAATCTGTAAAATTACCCACATACTCACACAGTTACTCCAGTAAAATAAATTATATAAGACCTAACTAATAAAAAAAAATCCACTTTCCCACCCCACCAGCCTGTAGTTCCCTCCTTCCAAACTCCCCACCCGCACACCTCCAAAACTAAGGCAATCAACCCCTGACCTGAGCCTGAGAGAGGACTTCTGGTGCTATCCCATCTCTACCCTTCCACCCTGCCCCTTCCAGCCCACCAATCATGCTACACTATTGAACATGAGTCCAACTAAACTGCCATGACTTATCCCTTTAGTGTTGGACCCCTTGCCCGAGATTTCTTTTAAACTTGTATGGGCCTGAGTCTCTGAGGTAAAACTCCGACTCTGTCCCTGAAACACCACTTTCAACCAAGAAGGATACCGTAGGGACACTACTGTCCCCAAATTCTTGAAATGGAGTGTAGATCTGTCTAAGTCACCATCTTCTTTCCACTGTAGCATGAGCAAAATCAGGTTTAGAGAAAAAATATACTCCATCATCAACATCTCTCTTAGCATTAGGACGTGCCAAGTCATACATATGTTGCTGTAATAAAAAATTCCCTTAGTACACCAACACTGTGCATGGTAGAACTTAGTCATTGGTTGGTTTCTTTGTCAACATCATAGGGAATTGGTGAGAGTGCTGGACTTCCTTATCCTCATCCCAGGAAGACAGTTCAGAGAGAATGCCTTTCAACAGAGCTAAAACATACTTTCTGATGGCAATTCCCTTGACTCCTTTAGGTACCCCTAACCATCTTAGATTATTACGACGTTGTCTGTTTTCATGGTCTCCCAGTTTCCACATAACATCGGTAAAGACCACCCCCTGTTAAGAGGCCTGGGTCTTTAAGGCAGCCACCTCATTTTCAAGACCTTCTGTCCGGTTTTTGACCATACAAATTCTTTCAGCTATGTCTGTGCACATTTTACTGATTTTCCTCACTGTATTTTGAGGTTTTTTGGAGACAAGACATGCTCGTTGATTGCAAAATCAATGCCAATGAGGGTTCCACAAGCTTTCCGGTACCTTGTGCACCCTGCTCAATCTTTTGGCCATGTCAATCGTCTCTTTCTCGCCTCCTTTCTGCTCCAGTGGCAATAACTGTATGGCGGAGTAGACCCATTAACATTCCCCCAGACTGTCCTTATCACAAGCCTCTAAGGGGTTCCCCCATCCTCTTCTTTTTCCCCTTTTAGTAATGGATCTTCTCTGCTGGTTGAAGCCCATCACGTCTACATGAGCACTGCTAATGCTTAACTGTGAGGCCCCTTCCCCACTGGTGACTGATATGCTTATATCTGAGATATCGGACTCATCCATAAGGGAAAAAAGTGTGTTCATTGTATCTGGGGTCAAGCACATTCACTCGGACCTTTTTCCCTTCTGCTTCTCAAGATTTTTATCAGTCAAAGCATGGACATCCAAATACGTTAAATCTCCTCCTTCTCCAATTGCTGTGCCCATCTCAGTAGCCTCAGATAGAGGTGCTACCCTGCATGCCATCTCTACAGCATTTTCAGATGTCTCCAATATTGAATGTGCTTCCAGAACACTCACCTAATTTTGTGATAGCCAATTACCCGCATCAATTTTGACAGCATTACCTGGATCCCTACATTCACTCACTGGGGTAATAGAGGGCAGGTTATTTAAGGGATGCTGAATAAGGAAAACCTCTAGAGAGCCCTGTATTTCTACCAGCCATTTAGCAATTTCCATTTGTGACCCCGCAACCCCAGAGGGGGAAAATAAATTAACAATTATGGGTTGTGACCCCCGCAACTCCCAGACATTCCGTAGAGAGGCTTTCTTAGCCTGCTCTACTTCATCCTTACCTGGTCACAGTTCCCCTTTTTTCCCACCAATGTTGCTTTCAATGGCTACCTTTCACCGAGGATGGGAGATCCGCGGGGTAGGGGCTGTCAAAGGCAGTGGGTGTTGCCTACCCCCTTTGCCACATTTCGTGTTTATGCCTTTGGCTGAAGCATCTCTCTGAATCTCCAGCCCAGCCTGAGGTAACTTCCACTTCACTGTAGCCAGGAAACACACAGGTTCAACAGCCCCCGCCGCCACCACCGCCGATAGCAGAAGCTGTCTGAATACTTTCCACTTCCCACAGTCAATTCCGGTACTACACCCACAAATCTGACCTCGGTTTTCAGATTCCAGGGTCCTGGTGCCAGGACAGTCTTCAAGCTGCATGTTATCTTTCAAACATCCACAGGAAGGGGCACAAGGCAAAAGAGGCGGATAGCGACCTCACTCCCACACAATCTTGCGTGGCTGGCACTCAATGGGGTCTTTGTGGCAAAATCTAGGAAAAACTTAAAATCGAATCATAATTGCTGTCTACTGTAAAGAGATTAGATGGTTTAACTTGAGAAAAAGATACTTTTTAAATGTAGATGACTTTCACTGGTTTCCTGGGCGACATGGGTAACGTTTCAAATCAGTCTGTGGCACTTTCCATTTTTTTCAAATATAAATTGGTGGTAAAAAGGTCATTGCTTTTGTTGTTGGGAGATTGAATTATTTAAAGTTTTCTATATACAAACAAAAGTTTTGGGATACTTTGAGGCTCTCATTTACCGGATTTTAGCATAGGGCAGCGCAGCAAGGCACCTTGCTGTGCTGCACTACGCCAAAGTGAAAGGGCAGGAATGGCAGGAATGCACCATGTTTATAAAATATGAATGGCAGGAATGCACCATATTTATTAAATAGGAATGGCAGGAATGCACCGTATTTATTAAATAGGAATGGCAGGAATGCACCGTATTTATTAAAAAGGAATGGCAGGAATGCACCGTATTTATTAAATAGGAATGGCAGGAATGCACCGTATTTCTGCAATACGGTGCATTCCTGTCCTTTCTCCCTGCGCTGATCCCGTTTCAGAAGCCTAGCCCAAACGTATGTACCCTTGCACTATATACAACCAAATGTTTTGTTATATTTTGAGGACCTCAATTACAGGATTTTGGCAGAGGGCAGTGCAGCAAGGCACCTTGCTGCGCTGCACTATGCCAAAGCGAAAGGGCAGGAATAACAGGAATGCACCGTATTTATGCAATACTGTGCATTCCTGTCCTTCCTCCCTGTGCTGGCGACGTTTCAAAAGCTAGTGCCAATGTAGACACCGTTGCACTTTGGTGCAAGGGTGCCTCTGTTGCATGCAGAATTGTTTTTGTGCCTGAAGGGGCATCTTCCAGCACAAAAACAATCCTAAGAGGTGCTTTCCATAGGCGCCTCCTGGGTGCAGAGTAACGCAACACAGCGACTTGGCCGACTTTGTCCTACTCCATATCCATGAGGTCAAGCAAAGCCATGCAGCATGGCTTTGTGTGCAAGCCTTTCATAAATAAGCCCCATGATAGTTTAGTAAGCGCAATCTTGTATTGAAAGTCACAGCTTTCAATTCCTTCCACAAAGAAAACAGTGAAAACCTATACCACACCTCATTGAATGGGCACTCCGCGCTCTCATTGGGTTAAAGGTAAATTCCTTTTCTAAGAGATCCGCAAGAAGAATGTGATTATGCAGAAACTAAAGATTGCCGGGCCATACATTTTGTATGGATGCCATCTGCCAATTTAGCACCTGCTGTTGAACCCTCGGTACCCAAGCTTGCATCTCTCTGCAGAAGAATGTGTAAAACTGAGTAGATGTTCTTAAGTGTGTAATTGTAAACAATGCATGACATTCATAAGGCCTTTGGCACTGTAGCCCAAGCTTTTGCACCCACCCTCTGACACAGGATAAGCACCACTGCCCAGCCACCAAGACCGAATCTGAACATGCACTCAGGTGTCAGTGATGGTGCACATCACCCTCGGGCTTGGAATCTCAGTACACCCGTCGAGTTTAATCTATCTGTACTTGCACTCACAAACCACAGAGGCGTTCACTCACTCATTCTTCCATTCATGCAGTCTGCCATCTAGCAGTGCACACATCTACAATCTATTCACTGACAGACTCATTTTCGCTTCCATACTTACACAAATGCAAGAGCTATTGACTCTGTCAATGCTTATTTATTTAAGACTCTTATATGGTATATCCCAACATTTGCTGAATTGTATGCGTGTAATGTCATTCATAGTTTCGAATTCTAGAAAGTTAAACTTAGCCTTTCACTCTTCCAGGGTCGATGAAACTTTCACAATGCTGAATTTTGCACTAATGCAAGTAAGTAAAAATGTTCTACCCAAGTTAAGTTAGTCCTATTATTCTTCCTACATGAAGAGTAATCATTTGTTAGTATAAGAGACTTTTTACAGTTTAATCAAAGCTAAAAAAGCGTATTCGTCACCCCATCAGAGAAACATTGCAGTTTTCTTGAAACTAGAATTGAGCAGTCGAGGGACAATGGTTTGCAGTTTCCTCTTCAGATAATTAAAAGCTTCCACCACGCATCCGCCCTGGCCCTTCTCGGAAATACTGCGAATGTTGCCGTGGTGGTTATTAAGCACCATATGGGACCGCGCTGAAAGTGTACGCAGGGTCAACAATGATTGTACAGGAATATAATTTACCTCCTAGGCACACCGCACTTTGCCCACCTCCTGAACTCTGCGAAGCAGGGCTCTCTCCTCCTCCTACATGATTTTCTTTTTGGCCGGCAATGTCAGCTTAGGGACTGTCCAGCAGGACTGACGAACAGAACCAGCAAAAAGGCATATCTCCCACTGTGTTTCAAAGAAATGTGAATGTACTGTTTATAGCCATGGGAAAACAGTTATAAACAGCAAAGCCTGCTTACGAGATGAACTGTTGCATTTCCCTTGTGTGGTCTACTCCACATTTTAAGACGTGTGGTCTTTCTCAGAAACACCAGAAAAGTGCTTTGGAGAGATGGAGGCCTTCAGCATGTTGAACAGGTGCAGCGCCGAAGAGGTGCGCAATCAAAACTCCTTCCGTTAAAGAGTGCGTCTTCGCTGAGGGTAAGAGAAAAAATTGAAAAGGCAAAAGAAGGCGAAAAGGAGAATGATAAAAGGCTGAGAAGAGGGAGAAATGCAAGCAAGGGGGTGAACACAAGAGCAATGGAGGATGAAAGAGAGAAGAAATGAGGAAGAGAAAGAGTAAACAGGTGCTATACGCTCCTCTCGTCCAGAGCCATCCCAACAAGTGGTTTCTAAACCACCCTGAATACCCTTTGCATTTCCTTTTATTTTTCCTTATCACTTGTTTGCATATGAATACATTGTATCGTTTTTGCCGTATTTACTGCCCATGTTTTTCTCATGTTATTGAACTTGATGTATTATTATTTTTCTTTGATTGATACTGATTTTCCCTCCCCCCCTTTTTAACTCTCCCTCGATTTTCTGTTTAATGCCCTTTGATTCCTTGCTTTTTGACTAATAAAATCTTTTGAACTTAAAAAAATAAAAAATAAAGAGTAAACAGAAGTAGAGATTGGGGGAGGCTCTATCGGCACTTTTGCGCCCTCGGTGGCTTTCTATGGCCTTATAAATATGGGCCCCTTTCACGCAGAAATGTGCTTAAAAGGTGCGTTCCAGGGGTGTTGCTGTGGGTGTGTCATCATAAACCTGGGAATGCGTCAAAACCTAATGCCACCCCAGGGGTGGCGTTAGGGAGGCACAACCAAGAGAAATTTCTCATTGTGCTTTCATTTTTCCATGTGTGCTGCAATGTACCTGAATGCAGTGGAGCTGCACTCATGACGAGCTGAGCTCGTCACGACCACACCCATTTTGGAACGTTCAGCAGAGCGGGGAAATTATTCCCGTGTGTGAACGTTCCAACGGCTGTGGCGAGCTCAGCTCGTCATGAGTGCAGCTCAACCGTGCCTCATGATGAGCTGAGCTCGTCATGAGCACCCAACGGGTTAACTCCTCTCACTCCCTCTTTAGTGTTGTTAGCTACCTGTGTTGTGCCTGTAGTTTAGGTGTGGGAGAACTGGGAAATGTTCCTCTAGCTATTGAGACCTGTCCTTTAAATGTTTGTGTGACCGAAGGCTGCTTCTGCCGCTCATGCTATTTCTTTGTTGTATTGTTATTCTCAGTATAAAACTACAAACTATACAACATATTTTGCATTGCCACTGCTATTTTAATGCATGACATGAATGAAAAAGTGAATCCTCATGAAATTTGTGAGCAGAGTTTACTTTTGTTGTTCGGTGTGGAAAAAGCAGTTTTTTTCTTTTTAAATGTATTACATGACTTTGTGAAAATCTAAAACATAGTTGACAAGTGGTTCCTTGTTATGTAAAACACCTAAGGGAAGTTCTGCCATTTTAGGCATCACAAATATGCTTGTTGGAGGTCTGAGCCCATAAAGATAGTGTTAAAAAGAAAATTGCAAGCTCCAATGCAGAAGATGCAAATGACTGACAAAAACAGGAATTGCTAATGGTATCATATGTCATATGTCATAGTGCTACCTGGCAGACTTGTGAAAGGCAAAATAAACTTTAGTTCCTGTCTTTCTGCTTTTTTCTTGTAGGAAGTCAAAGTTTAACTAGATCAGTGAGTGAGAATGCAGCGATAGCTTTTCAAATACATGTCCCAAAGTCAAACTACCAAGCTCAAAGCATGCTTTTTGCCAGAAGAAAGAAGCAGCAACAGCTGAATGTGTCTGATGGGACACAGAGAAAGTAGATACAATGTGCTAACATCCATCTTCCAGAGCCCATCTTCAACCTAGAGGTTGCTGTGATTTAGTTGGAGTGCTTAAAGCACCACTGTGATGCACCCTGCCTTGAACAAGCACATGCTACAGGGTATGCCCCATGAGGGCCGACATTCCTATGAACAATTAAGCTTATATGTTAAATCCTCTACAATTTGAAAAGTGGATCAGAGCTTTCCTTCCTGTTAGCCACTCAATTCTCCTGACTGACAATATCAAAGACTCGTTCTTGTGTTAGCCTGAAGAACTGGAAAGGGCCATACCCTGAACTGGTCTGTGCCTTTTGGCATATTTAAGCACTGACCTTATTAGAGGGACAATGGAATCACACAGGCTGGTTGTTGGACCTGGCCCTTTTTGCATGATCTCCCCCAGCTTTTTCCCTTTAGTTGGACTCTGCATTTGTCCCCTGCTAACCAGTGGTAAAGTGCTTGTGCTCTCTCCCTAAAACATGGTACAATTGGTATCTACCTGGTTGGTACATTTAATGTACTTATACTCCCCTAGTAAACGGTACTACATGTACCCAGGGCCAGTATATTAAATGCTACTAGTGGGCTTGAAACACTCATTGTGCCATCCATTAAAATGCCTTTTACAACATATCTGAGCTGGCCAGGTAAACCATTTGTCAGGTGTAAACCATTCTTTTTGTTACTGATAAGTCACCTCTAAGGTAGGCCCGAAAGCCTCACAGGGAAGGGTGCATTGTATTTAAAAATTAGGACATATGTGCTTATGTTTTACATGACCAGTCAGTGAAAAACTCCTACGTCGCTTTTCACTGTTGAAAGGCCTGTCTGTGCTACCTTATTACATTAATAAATACTAACTTTAAATTTTGATCAGGTAGAAATATTCTTTTTCCACTCAAAAAAATTGTAATTTAAAATCTTGTTTAATGATAAAGTTGCATTTAAAGTCACAACTCTGAAAATGACACTTTGAGGGATTTTGCATTTTCTTGTCCCAACCATTTGTGCCTTTTGCCAGTGTCCTGGGTCACATGATTTTGAATGCCTCTGCATCTGGAGGTTGTGTATTTCTTCCAAATAGTAACACAAAGTGTACTTAATTGTGGGCAGGGTGGGCCATCTTGGAAAGATCACTGGGTAGCGGCTGGACCTAGCCTTGCTTAAACTTCAAAGGGCATTTTCTCTTGCCCAAACAAAGGAAACTGACACCAAGCCTCCCCTGTCCTTTTTCGCCCCAAACAGTTTGGAGCTTTGACAGTGGAAGGGAAAAAACTTTTCAAAACCAAATGTGGAGGTAGGACTGGGAGTCCCCCAATACAAAGGCTCGAACCAGGTGTAAATATTGGCCCTTCAAAGCCTCTCTGCAGATCTTTTGAGGACCTGTGAAAGTTAAAGAAGAAGGACTGCCTCACTGTCCAAGACGGAACATTGGACCTGCTTTCCTTCATCCCAGGCTCCTCAAAGTGACTCCAAATGCCCGTTGCCCAACATCCTCTGTGAGCTACAGGTTCCCAAAAAGCTCTGAAGGCATCCCTACCCAGCTGACCTGCTGCTGTGAACCTGCCTGGACCTACAACTGGTCCTGCTTGAGCCCTGCTTCTGTTCTCTGCCTGGAGTGAGTATCGATCTCCAAGAGGTGAACATTTGGCTGGCATCAGAGTGTACTCCTCCATGCAAAACTGTGGGTTCCATAAAATCTTCGAATTGCAGCACCTCATCCAGTTGACGCAGGGCAATGCAACTTGACACAGGACCTTGCATTGAACCCCTTGGAAGTCCAGACTGGAATTGATAAAGCACAATGCAACTAAGCACAGGACTTTGCATCGCAGCATTGCGCAGCTCCATATGGGAACCGACACAGAGGAACGCAAAGCCTCACATGATGGACAGAAGGTACACTTCTCAGTGTGACTAATTTGGTCCCTGTGTTCAGCCCATGCTCCACCACTTGTCCTCAAGTCTCTAAACTTGTGACTGTGTACCATTCCGGCACAACCAGATAACTAATGTTGGCACTTTTTGCCCTTTTGTTCTTTTTTACCTAAAATTTTAAAATTCAGTATCTCTGGTTATACTGATTGGATTTCTGTCATTCTGGTATCATTTCATTTATTAAAATGCACTCTAATGTGGTACATTGGTGTGAGACTTTTCTTGTTTCATATCTTCACCTCTTTCCTGTTTGTTACTAAGCAGTGTATTAAAATCATCACCCAATAACAATTTAGATTTGCATTCCACCAGTTTCACTAGTAAGCTTCTTTGCGGGGAGTCCCCGCACATGTCATGTGCAACTTTCCAATTCTATTCTTGGCTTTAGCCCATCTTCCCTGCCCATCCTGCACAGACCCTTTAACTTGATATTGCATCTGTTTATAGTAATACTTGCCAACCTCCTTGATTATACCAGCTTCTTCCATCACCAAGACATCCTGGACCCATCTCGCCTTTTGAAACAACTCTATGCATTCCTATTTTATATGGTGCATCTCTGTAAGACTATTAACTGAGACTGTTAACTGAGACCCACACTCTGTAAAATGTTTATGATCCACTTCTGCTTTCTTTGCACTCATAACCCATTAACATTTCATATGATGAAGCATATTTTGGTATGTTTCCATCCACTGCGCAGTGAATGGAAAAATACCCAGTGTCGCCGGCCTGGATTTCGTTTGAAGTAATCGCCACTTTTGGCCCAGATGGAGGCAAATGGTTGCTTTTAAAAATTATTTGGTGATTAATATTGGACGCTTTACTTTGGAGATTTGAATGTGAAAGTTATACAAGTTACTTTATCCAGGCATGAGTAGGATAAGAAGTCGTTACTGTGAGAATTACTGCTAGAGCAGGAAGACTTGATATACTGGATCTTAGTACTTAGTAGAGTCCACCGCATCATTGATTGAGTACAGTTACTGTGAGCCCTGATGATGTCCATTCCCGGACGAAACGCGTTGGCTGTTATGAGTTATCTACACTGCATTGATTTGGATTGAATTGGACTTTTTGTGTTTATTGGAATAAAAACTTCTGTTGCTGATATCGAATGAACTTTGCAACAATAAAACTTTGGAACACAGCATTTGAACCCAAGACTTTTTTATGAACACGACACTCCTTCCTTGAAATTTTCATATGTTTGGATCATTTGGGGCCTAAACCGTAGACCCCAGGAAGAAGAGCGTACAAACTTTCTACATTCTTTTGTTATTTATTATATTGATTTTCTCCCTGTGCTTGTCGAGTCACCCTTACCGTTATATACGTAGTTCTATACATTTATCTTTTCCTATATTTTGTATAACCTTATATTCTCTCTTTATCCCTTACTATCAGGGGGAGTCAGGACATACTGAACTGCATAGTAGAAGAAAAGTGACAGAAAAATATATGAGGTATAAACAGTATATGTTCCAATGCCTCGTCTACCTCCTTTACATATCTAAAATGAAACATCTGGTAGTCTTTCATTACTCTCAAAGTAGCCGGGAATTCCATTTGGAATCCTGCACCCAAACCTCAGAATTCTTCTCTCTTCTTTCCAAGGTCCACAGCTTATCCTCGGTTGCTCAATATATATCCAACCGAATCATGAAGGGCTAGCGTTATACACAATCCGCTTGGTCTATAATGCTTTGGTCAAGATCTTCTCCTTCACTGCATCTCTCTGGAAGGTTATTAGTATCCTCCTGGGCTTCTGTTTAATGGGGTTTTCCTTGGAGGGACCCCGTGAACTGCTTGCATCTCCTGTTTAAATGCCTTTTCACATGCACCCTCAAACATCCCGTCTTGATCAGTGAGATCACAAATTCTTTCAACTCTCTCCCTTTGCTAACTTCAGGGATACCTAAAATGTTCAAATGAATCTTCCTAAGATAGTTTTCTAGCCTCTCTGGCATCTTGATTAACTTCTGTCCTGGGCCTTCAATGACACTATATTCTGTTCGAATTTCTCTTCTTAGGAAATGTTCTCCAACCTTGCTCCAACACCAGCATCATTCTGTCATGTTATTTTGCTTTTCTCCAGTCTGTCAGACTTCTAGATTTGTTTATGAATATTCTCTAAAGTTACAAACCTATCCTGAACTTCCATAATTAGATTCTGCTTTAGGGGTATGACACTCGCATCCGGGAATCCTTTCATTGCATCTCCCCACCTGATATCTCTACATCAAAGTTAGATTCAGAAATCCTCCCTGCCTGATACTCTAAGTTAGGCGTCTGCTCCTTGAGAATATTGAATCTGTTTTATGTACCATGGTCAACCAGAAGTAAGTCTGCTGCATGGGCTGGCCCAGTTAGTCCAATGCCCCCATGCTTCTACATTGCTGACTCAGACCCTAGCTCAGACCAATGCCCATTGGACTTGTGGTTTGCATCAAGATGGTTTGAGAGGGACTCCCTAGCCATTCACTCTTCCACCCACTTGTCCTATACCTTAGTCCTTTCTCACCCTCTGAGGCTGAATCTCTCTTTAAGGCTTTTATGACTTGGTTTCATAGGCCCTGTTTATAGATCTACCATCAGTTAAGCATCCACTGTGCCCTGAAATCTACTCAGCTGCACTAACAAGGGAGCCCTCGAGAACCTCAGGCTGTACCTGTTTTTGTCTTTCTGAGTGGCGCACCACTCCTTATCTTCCACCTCCTCATGTGATGCTCTATGCAACTTCCCTGTATTAAAAAAGTTAGAGATGTCAACTATTTCCCTTTCTTGCAGGGACTAAGCCCCCTGGCATCCATGAGGGTAGAGTGATGAGGTGGGTGCAAGCTTTCCCTGTCTGCTCATATCCTCACTGCTCTCCTCCGGCTCTTTGCTTGGCCACTCTTTGCTGGCTTCAGCAACTGTGCCTGTGCTGTTGCTGCCCAAACAGTTCAAAGCACCCAAACTGCCCAGGCCCCCCCCCAGAGCAAGAGTCTTCTTGTGACAGCCATTCCACAATGAAGAAGCAGACCAGCCCGGCACAAACACTCCACTTGCTTTGCAACCACCTTGGCCCCACAACAGAGCTCCAACACAAGGCAGGGTGTACCGACACCACTGACTTTATCTCCCAATGTAATCTTGTGTTCTCCGTGCTTGGAGTAAGTCCGACTCAGTGTCATTGGGAGCCAGTATTTCTGCAGCCTCCTTACAGGCTGACTCAATATGCTTCCATGCTGCTCAAGCTAGTTTTTTACTCTTTGTGTGCTACATAAATACTTTACACATTGCCTCTAAGTTAAGCCTGGCTGTTTTCTGCCAAGCTGTCAGAGGCTTAAGCACAGGTTAATTTAGTGACTTTTGTGGTTCATCTTGACAAGGATTGTGGTTGTGCCTGAGTGGTGCTTCCACCTCCCTCAGCAAATAACCTAGTTTCTAACACTGGACTAATTCAACATTTTAATTTCTCTAATTAAGTGTCTTCCCACTGGAAAATGGTGTGCTAGGCATGTGTCAGATCTCACTCACATACTCGTCATGGGTGTAATATGGTAAAGAATCTTGTCATTTAGTCAGAATTATAACGTGAACGACTAAATTGCCCTTCAGTTCCCACTAACGGTCTAGAAAGAAACAAAAATGACAGGGGTTCACAATAGAAAGAACTCTTTCAAAACCTTCCATTAAACCATTGGAATCAATCCATGGTACATTTGTACACAACAACTTGCATATTGGAAAATGTAAAAAAGAGCTTTATAAAAAAATCATCGTATTACTGAGTTTTTAAGCGAAGCTTAGCTTACATCCCCACATTTGCAAATATAGGAGCTGCAGTTATTAGGTCAGCAACAATAGTATATTTCTTTTTTTTTCTATTTTCAATTAATAATTTTGGGGAATTGGTTGAAACGTTTGTATTTCTTTCTGCACAGTGTTCACAAAATGTTTAATGTAAATAGAAGCCTGCTGGAGCCCTCTTTATAATGTTTTCAGTTAGTTTAGATGGCCTATGCATACTAATGCTCCGGGTACAGAGCAAATGTTGAGGGCCCAGCACATTAACAAGCATTTTCATTAATATAAGGTTTTAGGCGTGACCAGGCATGCTTGCCTTATATGATGCACCTACCCCACTAGCTCCAACGCAAGCTGCCAAGTAACTTTCTGTGCGATTGCTATAACACACCAGCATCCCATACAAAATGTCATCCAAGACGAAATTGCAGCCAATCACTGCAAAACACGCAATAAGCTCCTCAAAATACTAGGTTTGGAAAGAAGGCTACACAGACGTACGGCTGTAAACATGACCACTCCTCTATGTGTGTACCTCAGCCAAGTGCACATCTAGGGTGACTTGGGTGAGAGGTCAGAGCCCACTACCACCAAAGCAGCTCCAAGACACCTTTTTAGGTGACACTTTTGATTTTTAAATGGCAAAATCAATAAATCAGTCATTTCTCAAAGTGCATGGAACCATCCTGTATTCTCCCAGTGCCAGCCTCCAGGAAAGCACTCTTCCCCTATTAGCATGCAATCTCTTGCAAATTGAAAACAACCAGGAATAGATTTACAAAGTTGTAATGCCATGCAGTACAGCAAGTCACCTTGCTGCGCTGCACTGCTTGAGAGGACATGTCAATACAGCGCATTCCTGCATTTAGATCAAAATAGCGCATTCCTGCATTTAGGTCAAACCAGCACATTCAAGCATTTTCCCCAGTGCTGGCGCCCATTTGGCAATCTATTGCAAACACCTGCACCTAGCACCATGGTGCAAGGGTGCCTCAGTTGCATGCAGGATTGTTTTTGTGCAGGAAGGTGCAACTTCCTGCACACAAGCAATCCTGAAAGGCATTTTCCACTCTGTATGTGTGCTGCAGCACACATACAAAGAGGAAATAAGGATATTTCTCCTCGTTACGCCTCTCCTGGGTAGGCATATCTTTCAGGTTTACCAATTATGGAAAATCTGGGAGTGCATAATAATCCTTGGAAGTTGCGTGGGGACACCCATGCAATGCCCCTGGACTGTAAGATAACACAGGGATTTGCACTGTGTTGCTTTACTCCAGCTTTATGGAGCCACCCAGGGCCACACAAAGTAGCCTTGTGTGGCTTCATAAACCTCACTTAAGGTTTGTGTCGTGAATGTACCACATTGCGGGGTGTAAACGCAACGCAAATCAGGTCATAAATAGAGCCCTAGTGCTAGTACACTTCATCTGCACCCATGCATTATATGCTGTGCAATGGAGCATGCCGCCCACACTACAAACCCGATGCATTTTTCTCAGTTTGCTCAAATTGGAGGCTGTATTATTTTTGGGTGCCAGCATATGTTATGCATTACAACATATGTTAATCTCATGCAATGGTATATCAAACAATTGTTTGAATTAGAGCTTGTTACTAGAGAAGAAACAGAGTGGACTTGGCTGATTCCAATTTTGACATTGCAATGTGTTGTGGAGAAAGAGCTGGACTTTGTAAGATTTCAAATGCAAACATTGTGGGCTATGTAAATAAATACACATATATTGTGATGCAGTATTTAATACAATGGGGTTCCTCTTGTTTACTCCAAAGTGAGTAAAGAATTGCCCTAAATGAAAAGAAAAGGCAAGAGTTTCACTGCTAGCCGTGATATGACAAAAATGCTGCTGTGTTATGATATAGCAACCTGTGCGTCACCTGTAAATCAAAGTTAACGCGATTAATTTTAAATTGAGCTTGTGTTTCTTCTGTATGTCAGATGAAAATGTGTGTGAGGCAAGAAATCACTCATACATGGGTGAATCGCCACTATATTTCTATGAAATTACTGCATTTTGCAGACTATGCACTGTTTTACTCGGATTGATCTGCTCAATTAAGCAAGTTGGGTTGCATTGCGTGGATACCGAACTCTCAATCATTTTCCTTTTAATAACCCAAGTGACACATGGATGAAAGTGAATTTCCAGGGCTGAACCATGAATCGGGAGACAAAGCAAGCCTCCAACATATCCCTGTTGGTGCATGGGTTACAACAAGCATTGGCAATATCAATAGGCCGGCTTTATGAATGAAAGTGCTTTTTTTTAGACTGATGGGTTTAGACACTCAATAAGCCATCATACATGCACTCAGTCACTCATCTTTGCACTCCATTCCTCATTCCACTGACTCATCCTTCCATTCACACTTTGACAATATTGCAAAACAACAGATACAAACTCAACAACCTATGCAGGTTAAATTAAAACAATCGAAGCTTAAAAAAGAAAACATGTTGTTACCTTCTAGACACGGTGGAAATATGTTTGCAATAAGAAATCCAAACGTAGCAGCAGATGTCCATCTTGCAAAAGTAATAGTCTATCATTGTACTAAAATCAAGCATGGCTGCCACATTTAAAACCGACCTTTTGGTCATTTTGGAGTGGTAAAACAACGACACACTATGGACAACAGTAATAACAATTTATTGTTCGATCAATAGCATGATCATACACAGCAAATCACATAGTAGACAATATTGTATAAAAAGATTAAGAACAAGTTTAAAACAACATTGACCTCTCTGGTCGAGTCAGCATTTAAAACAGGATTCCAGTTTTTGTTTTCACCATAAGACAATGAAGTCAATTAAAAAGCTTGTATATTAAAACAATCTATGCCCATTGTTTCCTTGATGTCCCTCTGAACAGCTTTGGCAACGACTTGTCCTGCTGTTTAGGTGAACCTATCTATATCACAGTATTATTTTGGTAACTTTCGGTTTCTGCCTCCAGGCATGGAGCAAATATCCAGATATTGCAAAAACAAGTCACCTTGTTGTGTCTGACCTAAATATCCGTAGAGCATCAGAAGGGCGTGAGAAAGAAAGCAGTTGGCATGCTGGAATGTGCCATAGTTCCCATAAGTTTGCTTAGGCGGGACAGAAGAAAAAAAATGTTCAATTGTCTCAGGGGTAGAGCGACAAGACGGGCTGAATTAAGTGGGATGATCCCTGTCCTAAATTGTATGTTAAGTGCTTGTGCCTGAGGAGGTTCAATATCATCCATATACAAATCTAGCCAAAAGCAACTTTTGACATTTAAAAAAGCAGAAGTTAGTGTCATGTGCCCCAATATGGACAACAGTATTGCATAAGGATATCCTGGTGTAGAGGAAGTGGTCAAATGGAATGCTGCACACTACAGATTAAATGAGGGACAAACAAGCACCCATTTCGAACTGCCTGGAGAATTGTAGAATAATCTTATGAAACATTAAAATAAAAAGAGTAGAAGCAAATATAAAGAGGACATTTAAAGGTAGATTTCAAAACTAAAGGGGACACAAATCGGCTTTGTATACTAAAGCAGTCTCATTGTCCGGCAGGGGGGGGACGGGTTGTACACACGTGATCAGAAGGGCAAAGGAGCCAATGACTGATGCAGACATTGTACCATGCAGCTCACTGACATGTATGGAAGCATAGCATTAATGTCTCTCAGACAGACCAGTGGTAGAACAGAGTGGACCTATAATCTCTATATGCATCCATTATCATTGCATACTTCTATATACATGTATGAATGTATGAATTAGTTGATGCTTTTTTTATTATAAAATTCAGGCAGACATCTATTTTTTTTTTAATTATATTTTTATTGCAGATTGATATGAAATACAATTATGCTGGTCAACAATTCCACATCCAATGCGTGCTACGCCCAAGGCACTTGGACTCATAATACACAGCCATTTAGCCCACAACCCTGAGGGCGGGCGGCGGCAATCAGGAAAGCAGCTTTAGTTGAGTGTCATAAAAATATAGCCATGACCGATCACCAAGGATTCTTGCTTCTGCTTTTCTTTTCCTCCCAGTTCCCCAACAAAAAATAAAACCAATTCCTAAAAACGGATGTGGAGTTAACTGCACCCCTATTCCTCAACATCACCACACTTGCTTCCTCGCTTCCCCCACTCATTCCACGGAAAGCGTATCACAATAAACCAATTCAACACCCTATAATCAAGAGCAGGCAACAACTCTACACATCTCCAATATCAATAGCCATCTCATTTCAAACCCAAAACCCCCTCCCTCAACACCCTCCCACCCTTACAATGGCGGCGGTGTGGGCACTAGCAGAATCACATTATACACACAACTGTGTGTCAGAGGGCTATCAAAGCTATTTCCCGTAATTATGAACCACATGGATGTGGGGCACTCAATCCTCCTCCTCAGCCAATTGATGATCCTTCAAAGTCTGAACCAGGGCTTCCAATGACCTAGCCACCTCCAGTGCCTTATCATTACCTAATCGGGTAGCTTGTCTGAGCCGCACAGCCCTTTCGCAGCTTGCCTATTTACAGAACTCCCTTCTCCAGCGCCCACTCAACGGTCCCTCCTTCGCTTTCCAGTGCCAGGTGATTTCACGCTTAGCCAGTATAAGCCCTAAATCAATAAATTTGCTGGTCGACTTGGCTGTGTGCGGGAACCAATGCAGCAAGCAGGTGGCCATATCATATTCTAATTGTCTCTCTGTGATTGCATTCAGGAGCTCCCCCACTCCTTCCCAATACCATAGGGCAAAACCATAACATATGTTCTAGTTCAACATCCTCCTCTCGACATCTCGGGAAATATTTCCGGATCTTCCCTGGTGTTAAATAGGCCCTATGTAATATAAAGTACTGGATTTGTTGGAACCGAGCATTCCTGGTACTCTTCCACGCCCGCCCATCCAAGGGACGCATACCCTCCCTCAGCAGCCTGGATTGAATGCATGTCACTGCCTTGACAGTACCCGCCGCCATTACAGTATATTGGCAAGCAAGTGTCAAAACCGGTTCCGCTCTCCCCGTTCTCCAGTGCTTTTGAATCGCGGCCGTGACTGCAGCATGTATCAAAAAGTCCCCTTCCGGGACCCCGTACATCTCCTGCTGTACTGTGAAGGGCATTAGCTCCTCGTTCAGGTACAAGTCCCCCATCATCTGAACACCCAACTGTTCCCAAGTCGCCAGTGGGGTCCAGTCCCCTCCATGGGGCAGTGCCGTCAGCATGCCCAATGGGATCTCTGGAGCATATGGGCGAGTGGTCCCCGTTCTACGCTGTGTTCTATTCCAGCAAAGTCGCAGGGTCCGCTCCTCCCCAGTCAGGTCCTGCAGATCTAGTTTTTGTTGCAGCACTTTGTAGGCCAATACGTGAGGCGGTATTCCCTGGCCCCTCTTATCATCCGGGCCCCGATACTCCCGCGCTATATTTTATGTCAGAACCTGCAATTGGGCCGCCAGATAAAAAAGCTCAAAATCAGGCACTGCTAGTCTGCCCTCTAATCTGGGTCTCATCAATGTCGTCAGTGCAACACGCTTTCTACCGCTGCCCCAAATGAAACCCACAATCAGCGATCTCAGGTCTTTAAATATTCTCGGCGGAAGCCAGATCGGCAAGGTACGGAAATAGTATAATAGCCGGGGTAGTGCCACCATCTTAAGCAATGCCACCCTACCCATCACCGACAGGGGGAGCGTCGCCCAAAACGCCATACAACTTTTCAAAGCTCTAACACATCGGCCAATGTTACCGTCCAACAAATCCCTGTCATTATGATAAATCCGAACCCCTAGATAAGTAAGGCACGCGGGCTCCCATTTTACTTCCCCCAGGGACGTGGGAGGAGGCAAGCCCCGCCTAGTCGGGAAGAGGCACGTCTTAGTCCAGTTGACCTTGAGTCCGGAGACCATCCCAAAGTGGGACAGCAGGGACGTCGCCCCGCGTAGATCATCCTCAGCCTCCTGGAGAAAGAGGAGCAGATCGTCCGCATAGAGAGAAATGTAGTGTACATCAGCTCCCTATACATCCGTCCTGATCTTGCCTGGACCGCAAGAGGCTCTATCGCCAGTGTGAACAACAGCGGCGATAACGAGCACCCCTGCCGTGTTCCTCTCATGACTGGATATTGGTCAGAGATCACTTCACCCAGTTTCACCCTGGCCGTGGCTGAGGAGTACAACACCGATGTCCAGTTCACAAACTGGTCACCCAACCCGAATCGACTCAGGACTCCACGGAGAAAGGCCCATTTCAAACTATCAAACGCCTTCTCTATATCCACAGAGAGGACCGCTGCTGTGCTACGATCATCCTGATTCTCTGCCATAACTCGAAGGAAGCAACGGATATTCAAAGCCGTGCACCTCGTGGGGATAAACCCCGCCTGGTCCGTATGGACCAGTGAGTGCATGTGCGGCAATAATCGGGTCGCCAATATGCGGCTCAAAATGTTTTAGTCCACCGATAGCATGGACAAGGGCCGATATGAGGCCACATCCAGATCTGAGCGTCCCGGCTTCAGAAGGGGAACTATCAAGGCTTCCCGCATCGAGCATGGGAGGTGACCCTCCTTCCTCGCCTACTGATACACCTCCAACAAGGAAGGCGCCAATGCGTCAATATACTGGGCGTAAAATTCCATAGGCAGCCCATCAGGTCCCGGTGTTTTGTTCCGGGCCATGTGCTTAATTGCACCACGCACTTCAGCCAACGTAATGTCCTGCCCCAACAGATCAGCTTGGTCCGTATCCAACAGTGGCAGGGGGGTTCCTTCTAAGTAGTCCTCTATTTCCTCCTCCGTTTCCCCTCTTCTACTGCTATACAGTTCTTCGTAATAAGTAGCAAAGCGGGACAGCATTAGGTCTTGCGAGTGAGCCAGTAGGCCAGTATCCAGTGCTATCTGCATAATGGGTCCATTCCGCGGTATCGGGTTAGCCAGTTTGGCCAAAAGCGTACCAACCTTATCCCCCTCCGCATGAACCTTCGCCAGATAGCCTCTATAGTCGAAGCATCGCAGCCGCTCAGTCTCAGGTGCCAGCTTTTCCATGGCTTCCACTAACTGCTCCTGCAGAGACGGGAGTTCCGGCCGCCTCTGCTCCAGGTCTCTTAGCACCCCTTCTGCTTTCGCCACTTCGTCCAGCACTGTCTTTCTAACCCCTGAATATTTAGTAATACATATCCCTTGAACGACCACTTTAAAAGCATCCCATTCAATTGCTCTGGAGCTTGCGGTGCGCCGATTCTCCCAGAAGTAGCGATCAATACCCTCACCCACCTCCCTTCGAAACGCCTGGTCTTCTAGCGTCACAGGGTGCAAGCGCCACGTTGGGATCGCTGTTCTCGCCCTCTTCCAGTTAAGAGAAAGCAACAGTGGGTTGTGGTCAGAAATAGTTCTGGTAAGATATTCAGTATATGCCGCCACATGTGCTATTAAGGGGGAGCTCAGGATAGCATCGATTCGAACATGGAGTTCATGGACGGAGGAAAAGAACGAGTAATCCCTCTAGTAAGGATGTTGTGCTCGCCATACATCAATCAATCCCCAACTGTCCTGCCAGTCGGATCTAGTTTTAGCCAATTTCCTAACCGGGGTAGCCGCCAGAGGAGGATGTGATCTATCCAAGCCTACATCTGTTATAGCATTAAAGTCCCCCCCTATGATAGCTGGGCCAGCCAGGAAGGGCGCCAGCGCACCCGACAGGTTAGCTAAGAAACGAGCCTGCTCGATATTAGGGGCATAGACACTGCATAGCACAAAGTCCCTGCCATATAACCTACCCTCCACTGCCACATATCTTCCCTCCTGATCCAATACCTGCCAAGTGAGCTGAAATGGGACTCCTGCCCTAATCCAAATGAGCACCCCTCTAGCAAACGCTGAATAGGCTTTGCTGAAGACCTGACCCCTCCATCTACGCTGTAGCGCTTGGCCTTCCGTTTTAGTAAGATGTGTCTCCTGCAATAGCGCTATGTGAATTCCTCTTAGCAATAAATAGGCATGTACTTTGTGTCGCCTAGTCCTAGGATGTAAGCCTCTCACATTCCACGAGATACATTTCAAATCATGTAATGTCCCCATCATTGTAGCTTCGCCTCCTCATACTCTTCACGGCAGCTTCGCCCACACCATTGCCAAACCCCCAGAACACAACTACCCATGAACCCCCCTCGGCCCACCCCCCCAGAACAGGACCCAATAGTAATCTATCAGCCCCCATCCAAACTACTAAATAACGCACACAACACTATCCTGTGGTAGCCACCACAGGGAGCCTTAAGGGCAACGGGAGTGCGACCCGGACCAACAGGGAGCTGCACTCACTGAAGCCCTCCCGCCACATACCCCAAAGAATTCCATTTTGAAAATATGAATGTTCAAGTGTCTTCAGGCACTGCCACAGGATTGAGCAGGTACATGGACCCTTCCCGCCCCATGGTTCCACGCCCCTTATCAGTTGCCCAATATGCCATCTGCCGTCTGTGGTGTGACCACATGTCCCCTAGTGCTGTCCGATTCCGACTGCTCCACTTCAGATCCTCTTCTATCCTCTTTTACGTGCCTGATCCCACCGATTCCATGTGCTGCGAACCCGTGATTTCCGCTGTCGCCACCAGTGCTTCCAACCGGTCCTGCGCCATTGGTAGCTGCTGTCGTTTCTGTTGAACCTTGGAGCGTTTCTGTATTTGTTGAGATTTGCGCACCGGATAAGGCTTCGGTGGAACAGCATGACCACGAGCACGACGATCCCTGCCTGCTTTATACGTATCGAACCAAGTCCACACCTCCTCAGGCGTTTGGAAGAAATGCGTAGTGCCATCCACGATCACTCTTAGCTTCGCCGGGAAGATCAGGAAGTACTGAATTCCTTCGTCCCGCAGTTCTTTTTTGATCGCCAAATAAGAGGCCCTGCGTCTCTGGACATCCTGGGTGTAGTCTGGGAATATCGTCACAGTGGCGTTGCCAACTTTAAAGGGACCGGCTGTGCGTGCTCTACTGATCAGGAAGTCCCTATCTTTGTAGTGAAGCAGTTTAGCCACCACTGGACGAGCCGGACGGCCCTGCAATGGCGGTCGGGCTGGTACCCTGTGCGCCCTCTCGAGCGTAAAGAAGGGAGACAACCCTTCCGGGGCAACCTCCGACTTAAGCCAGTTCTCGAGATATGCGATCATATCGGCACCCTCTGTTTTTTCCGGCAGGCCCACCACGCGTATATTATTGCGCTGGTTCCTACTTTCTGAGTCCTCGGCCCTCTTCTCAAGCACCGCAAGGCGTTCAAGAGCATCTTCCAGCCTGGCCGTCGTCGTGGTCTGCGCTGGTTTCAGTTCTTGGATAGTGAGTTCAGTTTCCCGTACTCTGTCCGCCAGCTTTGTGTGATCTGCACGCAGTAGCCCAAGCCCAGACGCCACCTGCGCAATATCCTGGTGCAGAGAGTCTTTTGTCGCCGTTATGGCCTCCTGTATCTTGTCCAGGTGTTGGCGCAGCCCTATTCCTGATAATTCTTCCTCCTGTTCGCCTCCCGCACCCTGGGCGCCCTCCTGTCCTACAGCATCTTCTTTCCTGCCCTTCGGCTTCATGATGGTTGGAAGGAGTCACTCTTTCCGTGAGGGGCTTTGCTGTCAGGCAATCCTCTACAGTGCCCGTTAAGCTTCCAGATGGCAGGGCAAAGTAGCCGGTGCAGTCGTGACCAGCTCGCTGTCCCTAACTGTACCAGTCAAGACTGTGGGGGCGTACGCTGCTTTACGTCCAGGTACCTTGACGGCTCATCAAACGTGAAAATATCTGTTTTCTGGATGCCTACAACAGCACAGTCACAACACCAGAGGCACCCGGTACACCACAAAGGCAGCAGATAAAGTCAGATGGATAGGCCAAACTCCCAGATCGTGCTCCACAGCAATGATGTACCTATCAGGGACAATGAGAGACCGAATAGTGATGGCAGCATTTAGATCAGTGCCTCCGCTGTGCAATGGACGGGGCTGGGTCTCCCTCTCCGATCAGGTGAGTGCCGGGACCTTTTCACAGTTGTAACCCCCTCCAGGTAATGAGCAGCCCGCCTCGATCTTCTCTAGGTCCCTCAGGCCAGCGAGGTACCGGTCCTGGCAGTGCGCTACTTAAGCCACCCCACAGTATTTCCCTTCGCTTGTAGTGCAGGTCTCCAGACGTGCTCCCAATCGCCACAGACAGGGCCCAGTATGATCCCCTGGCAGTAGGGACCCTCGCCGCACTCCAGTCGCAAGGCCTGTACGCCGCTCCCGCACAATTGGCCACTCACTCTCTTACCCCCGGCCCATGCGAGGCCCAGACCCGCTCCCCGGTCCACCTCCGCAGTACCGGGTGCAGGCCCGGTCCAGCGCACTCACCGGGGATTGCAGTCTGGTTCCTTCTATCGCCACAGGCCTCCTCCGTGCAGAGCTGATGCCCTGTGCTCTCGAGGTCACCTCCGGCAGCTTGCTGGGCCCCCTGGTAATCCGGATATCGTCGCGTATCCCTAGGGTGCTGCCCAGTCAATCCTCCAGCCGCAGCCCTTGACCCTGTGAGCGCGATCAGATACCCGGTCTGCAGGCCGCTGCGGACTGCCCGTCTCGATGACACCGCCTCTATCGTCCCCGGTTAGGTGCCGGTATTTCTCCGATGCACGGCCGCCATCTTACTTTCAATGCCGATGCCACGGCCGCTGGAACGTAGCTTCCAAGCTATATAGCCGCTCCACACCACCGCCTTCGCTGGTCAGCCTGCCCGCTGCCACTCCAGGTGCCGCCGCTCTCGTGTCCCGTAGCCCTGCAGCTCGACTGCTATTCTGTCGGGGCGGATCCGCCCCTACTGTGGATCGCGGCAGCCAACTTATCCCCTCTGCTGAAGGCCGATGAAAGAGAAACCCCCCGTCCGGGTCGTTAGGAGGCTGCAGGGTCCGCGGCAAAGGTCGGATTCTCTTCCCCAGACCTTCCGACACTATTCACTGTATTTTCAGCGAGAATCAGGAGGTTTATGCAGGAGATTTTCGGGGTCGAGAGCGGAGCTGCCTGCTCACGCCGCCTCACCATCAGCGCCCACGCCACGCCCCCCTTCAGGCAGACATCTAGGAAGAGATTATAGCAAGTACCATCACAGTGTACATTTTCTCCCCTAGGGCTTATCAGAGGCAGTAACCAACACCAAATGGATTCTCTAAAAAGGTAATTTGACATTTCATGTTACAAAATACCTATATGTAGGCTTTAATAGAGAGAAATGACAGTCCACCTGTAAATGACTGTTGATTTTAACATATGCTTTTCATAATCAATAAATCAAGCCATCACCAAAACCAACTGAGAGCCGAGCATAGGCTTTTGCACAGGTCAACCATCAGATATACAGTAACACAATTACACAGTGTGAAAAATCACAGTTGGCAAAGCAAAATACTATCTCGCCTAGGATAATAAGGAATCTCAGAGTGTAAATCTTCTATATCCACAGTTTGTCAGAGGGGATACCAGCACCAAATGCTTCTGTATTACAGTAATCTGTGAGATTTCATGTAACAAAACACATATATGTTGACTTTCATACAGAATAATAACAATCTAGCCTTAAAATTCCCATTGCCTATAGCAGGTGATAGTGAGGCACCTCATCATCTTGCATATCTTTTTACAACAGCTTTTTTACAATAGCTTCTTTTCACGTGGTTACTTTTTAGAATACGGACTCAACCACGGTCGCACTGAAGTTTGGTGACCTTTAGAAAGGGGGTGGACCTTCATCCTAAGCTTACGGTGAGGCTATTTCCTTCCGTGATGCACATGGCTTTAGCACACATTAATAAACATTTCCCGTAATGGATTTATATATGCTTGTTTGTATGCAGGATTTGTGGTTCCCTTTAGAGCAGCTTCGAACGGACGATCAAAAAGCAGTCTTTTTACTTATCCGACTCGGGTAAGAGAGACATTGACTACCTCTATTATCATTTTGGAATACCTTGTGAGCAAAGGGAAGTAGGCTGTTTGTTTATCGTTTTTTCATTATTTCATTCACAGTTCATATACAGAATTGCTCGTGTGAGGGTAAGAATCCCTCAGTTTTGAAGAATTCTTTCTTTTTTTCTTTTTCATTCTACCTTGCACACTGAGCACATTCGAGGGGACAGATGGCGCTCTATTGCACAATACCAGTTTTTATTAACACAATCGACATGAATGTGCTTGCAGCTTTGCAGCAATCACATTGTGGTTACCTATCTCTCATTTTTTTATCAAGTTCCTCTCACTTCTTTGAGCCTTACCGTTGGGAACATATCTGCACACCTTAGTACACTTTTCCTGTTTGTTTTTAGAGTGCACATTCTATAACATGCAATTGTTACCAGCACCTTACTCGTAACACTGAAATGTATTGTGTTGTAGATTCCTGCGGAGGACGCAGTTGTTGGATACATGACGCAACGGGCTCAGTACATCTATCCCCTGATGAAGGTTTCAGATTCGAAATGCATTGGGAGTGTCTTTGTATAAATTGTTGAATATATTGAACTATTCATGTGGGATTATATTTTGCACATGTTATCGTTTTGTAATGTTTGAAAATACGTTGTTATATATTGTACAGCTTCTGCATATGTTGATTTCCTTGTGATTGTTCAAATACGTTTGATGATGGTATGATAAAGGTTTCATGCCTTAGCGCTTATGAGTATCTTTGGATTCATTTTGATAAACCTATTGAGACATTTTTTGTCTAGAGCTGTGCTCCACTTAGGCTGTGGGTATTCCACAGTCCCTCTTGGTATTTTTGCACATTGAGAGATAGGTGGGCCACATCTCTCACTCAGGTGGATGCACGCACACTTTCTTTAACAATTGATTACTTTTTGGCTTAGAAGACACACAAAATTGATTCTGAGGTGTGCAGGAACACTTCCCATTTCAGTGTTTTGCACAAGTCAACCATCAGATATACAGTAACACAATTACACAGTGTGAAAAATCACAGCTGGCAAAGCAAAATACTATCTCGCCTAGGATGACAAGGAATCTCAGAGTGTAAATCTTATATATCCACAGTTTGTCAGAGGAGATACCAGCACCAAACGCTTCTGTATTACAGTAATCTGTGACATTTCATGTAACAAAATACATATATGTTGACTTTCATACAGAATAACAATCTAACCTTAAAATTCCCATTGCCTATAACATATGCTTTTCAAAATCAATAATCAGGCTTACTCCCTTTATCATAATGTTTCATTTTAAGTATTCAAGCATTAAACCGTGATCATTGACTTGTCAGCATAAGCAACTCCGACCTAATGTGTTGATTCATACGACCTCCCACAAGGCAACCATCAGGAGCCGTATTAATCAAAGTGCCCTGGGTGTTTCTGCCTAATTTGCGTGCCCCCGGGGGTATTTTATATTACAGAAGTTGCCACAGATGCCTGTGTGGCCCCTTCTGTAATACAGATAGCGCCAGTGCACATATAGGGCCATAGCTTTCATCAGAGGGCTTCCCTTTACATGTAAATGAGGGAATCTCTTTGCCTCTGCACCCACACCGTATTATAGACACAGGCTCAGAGGCAAAGAAGCTATCAGGATGTGGCACACCTAAAAGGTGGTGCACTGTCAGTGTGCCCTCGATGGCGGCCCTCTGTAGGGGGACGGAGATCTTGTTGACCTCCCAGACATCCCCTTGCAGGTGGGTGCAGCCACTCACTGCACCTATCTACCATGGGATCTCTTTCCACTCTTAAAGAGTGTGGGCAGGTTGCCGCCTGTAAGTGAAACATGGAGTGGCTGCTTCAAAGCAACTCCCTATTTCACTTAAATGCGCATATCCTAGGGCAGTACAACTTTGCAGCTGTCCTTGGGGCAGCACATTCAATTTAATACGCCACTTGGAAGGTGCACCAGCGCTAACAAGGAAAATGCCCCGCACTGTCTAATATGGCCCCAGGTATACCGTCATAAAATTAAAAATATGTGCATAATACAGTTGTCAAAATAATACAGAATCTCGACTAATAGAGTCTAATATAGATTACCATAGTGTATCATCAATCCTCATGGTTTTTTCAGGTGGGTCACCAGCACCAAAACCCTTGCCGATTACAGTAAGCTGCAATACATCATGCAAGAAAATGCTTGTATGCACCCTTAAATGCTGTTTGCCTTAAACACAAACTTTACACAATAAGTAAGGCCTTCCTGCTTTGTCATAACTTTGCATTATAACCATATCACACTGAAGGAATCAGAAATAATTTTCCAAGTGAACTGATACTGCCTTCAGCCTCTACTAATGACTTGAAACTATGTACAACCAAGGCTAAACGAAGTGCACAGAAGCTAGCAACCATCAGACATACATTTATGAAATTACAAATATGTACAAAATTACATTTGCCACAACATTGTATAGTCCATTTCAGAAGGTTCTTACAAGAACTATCATAGTGAAATTCTACTCCCAAGATTTGATAGACTGGGTGACCAACACCATAGCCTTGTCTGCAATGGTAATCAGTGAGATTACATGTAACCAACAATCTTTCTTTGGAATGTACCATATTGTGACAAGAATCCACTGTTACCAGCCTTCTGGATTTACCATGTGCTTTTGGCAATAAATCATCCAGGCATTCTGCCTGTATAATAACTTTTCATTATAAACAGAGCAGACCAATAGCATTGGGCATAACCTTTCCCTGTACATCAATCAAGCCTATACCTATTATCATTGGTTGTCACCATCACCACCTCAAGCCTACTGTTCTGAGCATAAGATCACAAGGCAACCATCCAGCATACAGTCATAATAGTATGTCTCCTAACAAAGACTTAAGAATGATTACCACAGTGCAAACCTTCTATGCTCATGGTTTCCCAGACGGCGTAGCTAAAACTCTTCCCTACTAATGCATTCTGTGAAAATCAATGTAACAAAAAATCCTGTATGATTTAATTTAGATTATTAACAACCAGTTAATGCCTATTGACTGTAGCATTTGCATTAACATATGCTCTTCAGAATCAATATGTCAGGTATACTGCTTTTATCATAACATTTCCTAATAAACTATAAGGCATACAGCCTTTATCATTGGCTTGTTACCATAACCCATGTAAGCCAACAAGGAAACTATTTGCCATACAATCAAAAAAGTACAAATGCATAGAAAATTATAATCAGCAAGGCACAATACTCACTCTTCAAAAACAGCCTAATATGTTTTTTTAGTGCATATCTTCTATCCACACAGTTTGTTAGGATAGATAACCAACACCAAAACTCTTGCCTGCAACAATGATCCATGAAATTGTATATTCAAAACACCCACCCATAGGCTTTAGTAGTGGAATAACAGTCCATACCTAAAAGTCTATTGTCTTAAAAACATGCTTTCGGCACTAATTCCAGTCTCACAGAATCTGATGTAATTCGGAGAGGAGGGGCAGTGGAGCAAAGTATACATTATCAAAATAGTGCTATCGTTAAAAACGTTTCCTAAATTCATTACTGTACACATATACTATGGAAACCACAATATTTTATCCTTCATTTGAAACTCCTTACATTTACCTAATTATTCCTAACGACAGATGTGAGAAATTTGGTTGCTGTTTGAGGGGAGTGTGATCCCTTCACAAGCAACAGCCACAATTCTTGGCAGGATAAAGCACAATAAATCACTATATTAACCTATTCTTAACCCTCTGGTAGATTGGCAGAATAGCAGTCAGGCATAACTTAGAGGCAATGTGTAAAGTGTTTCCGCAGCACACAAACAGAAATAAAATAAAAACACAACACAAGAGAAATCCCACACCAAATTTGAAAAATAGTGTAAAATGTACAAAATTAACCCAATTCTAACCAGTAGAACCAGAGATATGTAATTTCAAAGATTTAAGATAAGCATATCATCTAAAAGCTCTAACCATCACTTGCTGTTAAATTATTGTGTGAAAGTGAGAGAAAGTCACAAGTTTAGGCCGACCATAATGGAGTGTGGGCCGGATACAGGGACAAGGTTAGTCCAGCTGATAAATGACCTTCTCAAAGTCCAGCATAAAGAGTCTGGTTCATGGTAGAGGCGGTTGTGAGGAGCAGGGAGAGGTTTGCAGGAGCTGGTTGCTGTAGCGCACAGAGCAGGCTGGGTGTTGCAGATGACTGTCGCTGTAACACAAATATTCGGTCAGGCTTTATCAATGGGCGTGGCTGTAGCTTCGCGTTGGTGGTCAACATGAGCTGTCTATGCTGTAAAAGTGCAGATATCGCATTACCGTCATCGCTGGCTGTCAATTTAGGATGAAGAGTAGTGTTTACCAGTACTTCGCCTTGGCCATTGATGCGACAGCAAGATCTTGCCACAAACTTGCCCGTTGGCAGTCGCAAAGAGCGAACAACTTCAGGATTCCTCCTGTTCTTCCAGAGGCCACACTAAGGGTCCATGACCTGGCCGGCCACTAATGGAGATAAGGAACTCACTCCAGAAGAGGCCAGCAAAGCTCAGACAGTTCCAGTTGCAGGTCCAGGAAGGTCCAGTACAGCAGGTCAGCTGGGCACTTTTATGGAGGTCTCTGGAGCGTGTTGTATTCCTCTAGCACAGAACAGGAAAAGAAGTCTAGTTAACTGGCTCTTGGAATCACTCAGGCAGCCCTAGATGAAGAGAGCCTTCTCACAAAGCAGGGCAGGCCTTCTTCTGCAGCATCCACAGGTTCAGAAGTATACTGAAGAGTGGGTCTATGGTTCCTAGTTTTATACCAGGTGTCATCTTTAAAGTGGAAGAAGTGTCTGAAGATTTCCCATTTGGGAGTGTGGTGAGGCAGCCCCTTTAAAGTGCAAGTGTGGAAAGTGACAGCTCCACCCCGCCCATGTTGACAAGGTGGCCCATCCTGAAAAACACCAAGCCCCCCTTTTGTGATACTGTCTGAGAGGAAAACACAAATGACAAGTGTCACCTACACCTAGTCATGTGACCCAGTACAGAGGCAGCAGGCACCAAATGGCTAGGACATGAAAATGGCAACTTTAGAAAAGTTATAACAAAGGGAGGGAGGTCTGCCTATTTTTTGTAACGAATATATGTTTTTAAATATTTCTTATATTGATTGACACAATTTTTAACTGTTTCTCTATGGCACTAAAATGTTTTTAAAAGAAAATTGTTTTATGACTGTAAGACTCTCTTAATAAATTGTACAATTTTTCTATACACATTTTGTGATGATTTTTTATCTTTGTGTATCTCTTTATGTGATTCAATATACATGTGGTAATAGTGCGTACTTAAGAGCTATGAGAACTTTCTCTTTATTGACTACATGTCCTCCCCTCCCAAATTAATGGCTAGTTAGGGACCCACTGAATTTTTTTTTCAACTTTAGAAAAGTGTCATTTTCAGAATTGTGACATAAAATTCGACAATATCATTAAAGATATTTTAGATTACAATTCATTGGACAAATATGGCATTTCCATCTACCTCCAAACAAAAAATAATTTCTGAGTTTTTAACCACCATCACATGTAAAGCAAGTATATGTATTACTTTTTAAATACACTGCACCCTGCACTATTGGTTGTTTAGGGCCTCCTCAGTGGGGACTTATATATATTAAAAAGGGAGTTTTAGACCTGGCAAGACATTTAAGTGGGTAGTAGAATACGTGTTGTAGGCCCACAAGTAACATTTAATTTATGGGTCCTGGGTATGTATAGTACCACTTTACTGGGGACCTACACATTAATCAAATGTGTCAATTAGGTGCAAGCCAATTTGACCATGTTTAAAGGAGAGAGCACAAGCATTTCAGTACTGGTTAACAATATTAACCCACTTAAAATTGTATACATCATTGAAAACACATCCATCATATCAATATATCTGATTATAGTAATATTCAATCTTTCAAAAAAAAAATTCAACTGAATACAATTTGGCCTTTTGGACACTATGAAAATATCTGATTGAAAGCTAATCAATTAAAACAGTCTATACATTTTATGCTATCTATTTGGGTCCTTCAGTGTATTCATTTCAATATCACAATTATTTGAAGATCACACAGTGTCAATAAAGCTATGATTCCTATATACATGCCAAACAAAAATATAAAAATGTATTTTAGGATACTGTGATTTATGAGATTGTGCACACAGTAGACATTCTAATTTTCATAAAACATGCCATATTATACTTTCTTCTTTTCCATACTTCTCTTGGATCTATCTCTTCATAGTGTGGTTTAATAGTCACTATAAATCAAAACATTATACCAACTGTTTAAAGAAGAGGCCCTGGTATATATTTTTGTAATTATTTACTAAATCTATAATAATAAATTATTTTATTTGTGAAAAAATTCACTCTAAAATGAGGATGCACATCCAATTTTAATTTTGTCACAACCAATTATTATTGACTCTGTTTCTCTGTTCTCTATTCCTGGTGGGATCTACCACAGTTGCTGCTTTCTATAACACCATAAGCCTCTACTAATTGTTGACCAGACCACAGCTACATCTCCCTTTTTGCTGCTAATTTATCACCATCCTCCCTTCCAGCATTCCCAGCCAGTGTCATGGAGAAAGCCATTAAACATGCACTCACTACTTCAACACACACCAACTCCTAGACACCACACAATAAGGCTTTCTGCCCAACCAGAGCACTGACTCTCAGTGCAGCAATAGATGACAACAGAATGATCCTCAACCAGGGAGAGAGAGCAGCCCTAATATTGCTTGACCCCTTTGCACTCTTTGACACGGTCTCCCACTCCAGCCTGATCATAAGACTACATGAAACAGGCATCAAAGGATCCTCCCTCAATTACATCTTAACCTTCCTTACAGGATGAGCACAAAAATGCAGCCTGCTACCTTACACATCGGAAGCCAAGAACCTCACCTGGGAAGTCCCCCAAGGATCTTCTATCAGCCCCACTTCGTTGAAGATCTACATGACCCCACTGGCAGACCTTCTCAGATCACAAAGTATCAATATTCTTTCCTGAGGACACCCACCTGATTGCCTCTTTGTTGGACAAGAGCCCTACAACTAAAAACAATGTTTCCACCTACATTACCGTGGTACCTACCTGAATGGAATCCAACTTTTCAAAATCGAAACAGACAACATGAAAGTGGTGATCTTCAGAAGGAAAACCCCCAATTGGGACACAGATGCTGGCTGACCTCGTCCCCACACCTATGCCCCAAAACTCACCCCAGAAATGTAGACATTTTCCTGGATGACAGGCTCAACAAGACAGCCATCCTGAGGATGCTCAAGGGATCTTCAATTGGCTTGAGAGAACACTAGGAAAATGGTCATACAGGCATGGAACACCTGCAGATTTGACTCTAGTAATGCACTCTACGTAGGAATCACCAAGATGCTCCTGAACAGTGTTCAAACAATCCAAAACCATGCAGTAAGACTCATCCTTTGACCTACCTTGCCACATTCTATTCACATTACCGCCCACCTCAGAGAAATTCACTGGCTCCCCATACACAAGCACACCCACACCAGACTCCTCACACACACACACATATAAAGCACTTCACAGCACTGGCTCTGCCCACCTAAACAGCTGTGTGCACTTCCAATTACCTCCCAGGCACATCTGCTCATCCAAATTCTCACTAGCTTATGTACCCTGCATTCACAATAAAAAGCCCAAGGCCACACTTTCTCCTAGATCTCCCCTAAAGCATAGAATGAGTTCCCACATCATATCAGAGTTTCCTCATTGCTTCACGAGCTGAAGACATGGCACTTCGAATAATCACTTCAAGGGGACAGCTGCCTACTCACCTGCAAAGCGACTGGATACCCTGACAGGTTATTGTCACGCCCTACAAATCAATATAATATATTAAATCATGAACTGAAAAATAACAGGTACACCATAGCACTATCAGTTTTGAATCAGATAAAGCTATATGTTTTTCACTCTAACTAGATCAACATGGTGCACAGACATAATATCGACTCCAAAATATCGTTTGGACAGAATATCGAGTTTTAAATATCGTTTGGACAAAATATCGACAGGACAGAATATCGACAGCCAAAATATCGTTTTTAAGGTAAGTGAAGTAATATCGACTGTAAATAATATAGAAAGTGAAAATATCCAAGTATATAATCTAGATAGTAAAAAATATCGTTTTTTAAATAATATTTAATTATTTATAGTGTTTTTATGTTATAATATGTGTGAAAAGTGTCATTTTATGTTATAATTATTTTTAATTAATGATTTTTTTTAAATTATTGTGTAATTTTATTCTGTAGCGGGTTGTGGGTTTATAGGGGAATAGGGTGGGAAGTAATTTAATTATAATTAATTAAATATGTAAATGTATTAATTGTTAGTAATAATTAATTAATTGGTAGTTAAATAATATTTGTTAATTATTTAAAATTTAATTGGTAATTAATTTAATTTAATTGATTAATTGCTAATTATGTAAATTAAAATAATGTATTTCCTGTAGCAGGTTGTGGGTTTATAGGGGAATAGGGTGGGAAGTAATTTAATTATAATTAATTAAATATGTAAATTTATTAATTGGTAGTAATATTTAATTAATTGGTAATTAAATATTAATTGGTAATTATTTAAAATTCAATTGGTAATTAATTGAAATTAATTGATTAATTGCTAATTATGTTAAATTAAAGGGGTATTTTTAGGGTTCAGGGTCAGTTTTTGGTTTTTGGGTAAAGGGGTATTTTTAGGGTTCAGGGTCAGTTTTTAGTTTTTGGGTAAAGGGGTATTTTTTTGATTCATGGTCAGTTTTTAGTTTTTGGGTAAAGGGGTATTTTTAGGGTTCAGGGTCAGTTTTTAGTTTTTGCGTAAAGGGGTATTTTTAGGGTTCAGGGTCAGTTTTTAGTTTTTGGGTAAAGGGGTATTTTTAGGGTTCAGGGTCAGTTTTTAGTTTTTGGGTAAAGGGGTATTTTTAGGGTTCAGGGTCAGTTTTTAGTTTTTGGGTAAAGGGGTATTTTTAGGGTTCAGGGTCAGTTTTGGGTTTTTGGGTAAAGGGTTTTTTTAGGGTTCAGGGTCAGTTTTGGGTTTTTGGGGTACAGGGGTACAGTGTAAAAATAAAGTAAAAATAAATTTACATTAATTTAATTTCATGAAATGAAATGAAATTAAATTATATTAAATTAATTTTAAATAATTTAAATTATAAAAATTATTATATACTTACCAATACTTACGTTGTAATGGTAGTGCATTGTAAAAGTTGCGTTGTAACGTCATATATCCACTGTTGCACTCTTTGGAGTGGGAATAGTAATTTTAACCCCTACGCTCTCCAACGCTTTCCCTACTGTTGCACCCACTGGAGTGGGAATAGTAATTTTGACTCTTTTGTATTTGTACGTTAATAATATTGGCTATTATTTAATTAAATTTTGTTACTATATATATATATGTTTTAAGAAATATGATTAAAAAAATATTATTTTTTTACTTTCATTAATTATTTCATTATTAAAAGTTATTTTAAGTATTGTTAAGTATATTTTAGTAATTAATTTTTTATATTAATGTAATTAAACATTGTTTTTATTAAAGTCGATATTTTTTACAACTATATTTTTGTAAACGATATTTTTAACTCGATATTTTTGTACTTACCTGTTTGTAGAGAGAAACTCGATATTTTGTCTCTCGATATTTTGTCAACGATATTTTTGTTGGTCGATATTCTGTCCCTCGATAATATTCCAGTGATCCGATCAACATATACATGCAGCTAAAACACACTGGTAGGTATTCATTTAGAAGCACTAAGAATGGCATCCACCTCCTTTCATTCTATCTTACAACTTTAGTTCAACAGTGTGCCAAATTTGCATTTCAGATAAATTATGCTTAAAGCCTTAAACCATGTATCTTTTATCCATTCTTGTTAAAATAAGCATTCATATGTAGTTTAAACTGCTACATTTCATTTACACAATGGTATTCATATTTCTAGCTACTTTATCATTTGCCTCATCCACCCCATTTTTAAGCATTCCTTATTTACTAAATACAACACAACATGTCAATGTTAAAGTTTAAACTAACAAAAACTATTTTGTTTAAAAAATCCATCCAGCGAATCTCTAATTTATTTGTGTACAAACTTTACTTTAATCCGTAGCATGGCTACTTCATCATTATCTTCCATTAACTTTTTACTAAATGTAACTTGTTTAATAGAAATAACAAGACAAATATGTTAAAGTAAAAATATTTAATCACCCTGAATTTAAAACAACCTACAATTGACTCAAAGTGAGGAAAATCGAAATGTGCCTGTCACGTGGCCCATGGTGACATTGTTGTCTTCCCTAAGTTAGCATGAGCATGCTACCGACTCTCCACTGCTTTGCACAGGTTACTACATGAGTTTATTTTGCAAATGCTACTTTTGATATTTGCACATGAGAACCCACTGTTGTGTTCACGCTTTGCAGGTTCCTGGGATTTAGTCTGAACATTGTGAACAAGGTAGAAGAACAATGCCTCTTGTTATTCTGTTCTGGTCAGGCCGTAGCACCTAGACAAAACATACGGATGCAGCTGTTTTTTGGGAATACATACATTGGTCTTATTGGAATACATGGATAGATAGCACACACTTGGAGAGGGACTATTCCAGTGAGCAGAGCATGACAGCAACAGCACCTATGATGTAGAACGTCTATCGATAGACTGAGGTATGGGTCTGCAGATAACACCCAGAGATGTTCTAATATATTATCCTTCTGTGTCTGTGCAAGGGAAGGGAAGTTAGGCTACTCTGTCTCTCACTATGACAGCTCCTTTTATGATCTACGGATTACTTGCTGTGCTGACCGTATTTGTGTTGTGCATTTTTCTGCTTATTGTGGCATGTATACCTTTTATTAGAGCACGTTAGTTAAAGTAAAATTTTTAAACTTAATTGTGTCTCTGTCAGATCTTATAGTGGACAAGTACAAGACTGTGAGTGAAAGGGTGTGTCTTGTTGCTCCGATTCCTGTTGGATTTGGGAGAGTTGCGTTCTGGGGTGTCTAGTCACTTGTTCCACTGTAAGTGAGTAGGAAGGCAAGTGAGATACTATAGCTAGTCAGTCTTAGACTCATGGGTACTAAGGTAGGAGGATGACTCAGTCCCTATATACTAAGGTCCCATAATCCTATGCATAGTTCTTTGTTTGCGCAGAATCCCTGCAACATGCCAACTAGCGCAAGAACACAAAAGGTGTTTCTATATGTGTGCTCATTAACACCATTGGTAATCAAAAAACTTAAATTAAAAAAACATTACTAATTAAAACAAAATAATGAAAATAGTAGAAAGAGTGCACACACAACACCTGCAAAAATATAGTTTCACTGGCTTAATCATTATGTGTATGGTTAGTCATGGACCTATGATGGATATAATACCTTGTTTAATCCAAAAAGGGTATGCTTCAATCATAGCTACCAAAATTCAACTTCATTAATGTAAGCCTCATAGTGAATCTAACTTGATTCCATTGACATCTTCGGTGTCTCCCATTTCATTCTCCCATACTTTTCTAGAATACCATATATCACCTTTGAAACATCTCCCCCAAAACAAATTGTACTAAAGTTAAATCTGGCAATATCTTACCTAATGATTATACATCTCAGAGAATCAAACTCACTGGTTTAAAAGGCTTAAGGTGCACCTTCGTAATCATATGTATTATTTTAGATCCTCAAAAGACAAATTGCCTATCTCCACTCCGTTAAGACATTAAATCAAACAGTTTCCCTTTAATAATCACATAGGTTAACGGCTGCCCTCCTACCATCTGTGCTGCTGCCAGAGAAAAACATGTAAATTATCTAGTTATCAAAGGTTCTTAAGTTGCATTACAATGATATGTTTGTACACCTGAAATTCAAGCTCTGGCACCTGGATAAATAAACAAAATAATAACTGCTGTATGAAAGGCAAGCTGTTTTTGTGGAAGCACTCAACAACTGCTCAATTAAAACAGATACTTCTGTCTCCCACCTTGTGGGTGGAGCCAAAGCCCTTCTCTGGGATGCTCATATAATTGTCTGGCAACAGCTGCACTGTCAAGCGAGACCAGAGAAATGGAATGTGTCATGTTTTGTTCATACTATGCGTTACATCACTATTCATAAATTTAGTATGTTTCAGTTTATTAACCCACTGAATGGTAAAATCCAGGCACTCTTTCAGTGTATACACAGTGAAAATATTTAAGGGAAATTTAAGTATAACGTAGTTTCACTCACGGTTAGCATTCATGTCTCATATTTTTCTGTTACCAGTACTTATGGAGCAAGGCGTTAACCACCTTCTTTAAAGACACCACTCACCCAAACTAGAACCCAACCAATCTATTCATCTGCTCATTCGCCCATGCTTATGCTCCTTGAGGATGTGAGATGATCAATGCCTGCCATCACCAAAAGTTTTACATGAATACTTCAACAAGTACCTCAGGTATTCAGAAAGAAGCACCACTAGGAGAGAAGGAAGGCTGTAAGTACAGGGACGAGAAAAAAAATTTAAGGAACACAAATTGCCAATATGTATTCTAATGATCACCACCCTTTCTCAATCTGCTCATTATGTAAATTAGAATATCCTTCAGCAACAGTAATTTGGTTAAACAGAACAGATGGTACAAGGAATGCTGAACCAATCAAACACTGACCCCCAGTCACAGAACTGGGTTAAATCCATCGTTTTTTGCATGCTATACCATTCCAGTTAAGACACAGCCATTTGCAAATCTGTCCTGATCCTGCTCCCCATGGAAAAGTTCCAGCCCGAACTGCCAGGCTCTGTCCTCCCTGGACTAGAAACAAGCATCCTGGAACCAGTTTCAAGGTATCAACCATCAGCATCCGGGCTAGCTTGAATCTGGTGGTGTAGCGAACACGGGGCCCATGTTTGGGCATACACTTCACACTTACGGAGATAAATGCAAAAAGATGATGGACGGAATGCTGAACCAATCAATCATTCACCCCAAACACAGATCTCGATTAAATTGATTGTTTTTTTGCATGCTACACCATTCTACTTTAGACCCAGTCATTTGAAAATCAGTCCTGATCTTTTATGTTCCTAACCTAGCCCTATGTAGCAAAGCAACCTTTTACCTACATTTGTCCTACCGTTCTCTGCATAACGTTCTAGCAGTGACCTTTTACTCAGTTATGTGCTGAATAAATGTCGATTGGTTTTCTTGAAACAAGCCTCATTTATTATGCATGAGGATTCTTAGCATCATGTCTTAATCCCCTGCACATGACGTTCATAACAGAGTTAACATACTCTGTACAAAACTCATCGCTATCTTCTTTGCTCAGGTGACCGGGCTACATTGATTAATTACAACTATTGAGTTAGGCTCATCTACATAATTGTACTCACAACATATTGATTGTGGTAGAACCCCTGTGGTTACCTTTCTGGTATAAAAGAACTTCACCTTTACTAGGTAAGAAGAGGAGAAGCTTCCACACAGGCACTGACACGGAGGTCCCTGCATGCTAACGCTTCAACACGCAGCAGTCTGACATCCCTTGCGGGGTGTCCAACTCATGACCAAGACAGAGTCCTTCATTCTCTCCTATCAGTTAATGGGGTTTGCTCTTTCCTAGATGATTCTTGGCTCCACACCCACATACATGCTAGGTACATTGGGGTACACTTAGATAGGGTAAGCACGGATAGTAGGATTACGCTCAGATTACTGTTCTTATATATGCCTGCATATATTCATTGCTTAGCACCATGGTAGAAATGTATCTACTGTTTACTCTGTTGGTGCTTGTAATCTCTTGAAATTGCTTCTGTCTATTGATTGTCCCAGCAAAAATGCTTCATACTAGAATGGCTTTGGTTCAATAAATGCTTATTGGAAACATCCCCAACATTTGTACGGTTGACTGAGAGAAAAGTACTGTACTATTTCCACCATCACTGAAGGGTCAAGGGTTGTCATATTCAATGGCTGCCAGAAACTATTCGCTCCTTGGTAGGGTTCGGGGGCTTTTGGTGGCACTGTGAGCTAGCTGGTCTATAGGCAGACATATCCTGTGGGGATGCCTGGAATCAATCTAGACATCAATCCTTTAGTTTATGTTGTCCAACAAATGCACAGATCCTATGTATTTTTAGGAGCTACATGACATGGCACCGCCAGCATTGGTTTCTTATTTACCAAACAAGTCTTAGTAGTTTAGTCGCGATTTCTCAGAGACTCCTACTCACATTTAACCAGAGATGTCTGGAGTGGGAAGGGAAATCTGCTTCAGGTGAGTAGGTAAACCCTGTGTATTGGCTGTAGGTTATGCAAGCTTGAAGGATTAAATATCCCACACAGTGCAAAACCTTATCTCTTTTCCTTACTACTTCCTCCCACAATGTCTGTTAGTGGAGATGGTGCTGTGGGTACTGGGGAAGAAGATTAAGAAGTTGCTCTTAACATTACAGAACATTACAGACATGCAGTTACTATGAAATTATTGCAATACTGCCTCCCGGCAACTGGTGGTGGTGTCACCTTCATGATTGAGAGAAAGGGAGTCAGGTCCTGGGACGCGCAAACAGCTGGACCATAAATTAAGTTTTAGAAAAAACGAGATGCCATTTGCACAATAATTCTGGGTCCTCTATTTTGAGGAAAAAACCAAGTGAAACTACTAGGTTTCTTTGGGCAAACTACTTATACCCTCTTCTGTTTTTTATTTTCAATTTTTTGATATTTCATGTATAAGAAGGACACTTTACATATTGCTTATATACACAAATGAAGACAATTATTTACAACACAAAACATTTTATAACAATGACACAAACATAAATCCACCAAATTGTATATATATAGTTATTTGTTTCGCTATATACACGAAAAACACACATTCATTTTCCTACGAAGACAAGAGTCACGTTGTGGACTCAGAGTTTAAGTAAACAATTAAAGATTATAAGAAAAATAAAAGCATCGGGCAGCAATTAGTACGGGCAGATATTGCATTACCAAAACCTAAGAGCGACTTATTGTCGCAATGGAAGTTAAAACCCATTGAAGGTCACCACAAGTGCGGCTCGTGTTCGGCATGTGGGACAACAATAGAAGGTAAGGAATTTCAACACGGAAGCACAAGGTGGAAACACCTGAGCTTCTCTAACTGTAAGACACGTAACGTAGTGTATGTAATCATTTGTCCCTGCGCAAAAATTTACATAGGGAAGACAACACAGCAAGTAAATATGCGAATAACTCAACATAAATCAAGATTGAAGAATAAGGTGCTGACCGCCCCTATGGTGGAACACTTTATTGAAAAGAAACATACTGAAAATGACTTGAAATGGTCAATTCTGTATGTTTTGCAACAATCTAGACCTATGGACCCTGACAAAATTCTGCTACAAAAAGAGGCGTACTTAATACTGAAATTTAATAGCGCATTAACTGGCCTCAATTCACTATCTGAAATATCCAGGCTGTAGCTGAAAGATAATACCCTACTGTTTATAATGCCTTCAGGAAATCGTTGGTGGTATTAATGCCTAAAATGTCTTCATCTCCCATAATTAAACACCCACTAAAAGATGTCCGCCGCAAACTTAATCAAATGAAAGCTTAAAAACACCATCTAAAGATGGCCGCCATATCCTAAGACTGTTGAGCCAGTTACCGGATTGCCGCGATACGAAGTAAGTCCAACAACAGAATGCTGGAGTGTCGCTCTTGATGTAGCGCTCGTGTTGCAGCTTTAATGCGAGGTAAGCAAATAACAACCCTTTTGTTTAGGGAACCGACTGGCCACCCAGGAGGACAGCCAAAGCCTGCCCCTGAACGCGCAAGACGCGTGCTTGTTGCCGAAAAGTAAAGAGTGGATGCAGCCAAAATAGGAAGCTCGTCCAAGCAGGTATGCCTCGCCGAGTAGTGAGCGCCCCCTTTGAATTGAAAGAGATCATTATTTTAAAGTATATGCCTTATCAATTGTAGGCTGTACTCAAGGCAAGACGAGTGCTTGCTGACGTGACGTAAAGTAAAGAGTGTGTGCAGCCGAAGCAAGAAGCGTTCCTTAGCAGGTATGCCCCTCCGAGTTGTGAGTGCTTTATTTTTGACTATAAACGATTAGCATTCTTAAACACATTCCTTATTGATTATAGGCTGTGCAGAAACAGTAGAAATAGAAACTAGAACCGAAGAGACTGAAAGGAAACAGATTCGATTTACACAGGTACGTCGAGTAGACACTAGCCCCCCGTGAGTTTGTCAAAATAAATCAAGACAAGTCATCATGTCCACATTCCTTATAGGTACAGAGAGAAAGTACTGCAGCCAGGAATTAAACAGCACCTGCGATCCGGTTTTTGCTGGAAAACAGGTAATATTAGTACTAGTGGCATTGTTCAGAATGAAGCGTTTTTTTCTTATTCAAATGGAAAGACAAAGAAGCTAAAATGAGTTTTGTTTTACACACCTGTAGATAAACCTTTAAAGACAGAGCCCTGATGAGAATCCGTTGAGTGAACACACCGGATTCGAAACGCGTTGGCGTAAAAGGGATCAGATATCATTTTTCTAATAGACCAAGAATTAATTTGTGGCCTATTTTTGTTGAAATGAGCTTATTGATTTGTGATTCTAATCTTTAATTGTTTACTTAAACTCTGAGTCCACAACGTGACTCTTGTCTTTGTAGGAAAATGAATGTGTGTTTTTCGTGTATATAGCGAAACAAATAACTATATATAGACAATTTGGTGGATTTATGTTTGTGTCATTGTTATAAAATGTTTTGTGTTGTAAATAATTGTCTTCATTTGTGTATATAAGCAATATGTAAAGTGTCCTTCTTATACATGAAATATCAAAAAATTGAAAATAAAAAACAGAAGAGGGTATAAGTAGTATGCCCAAAGAAACCTAGTAGTTTCACTTGTTTTTTTCCTCAAAATAGAGGACCCAGAATTATTGTGCAAATGGCATCTCGTTTTTTCTAAAACCTTCATGATTGAGGCACACGAGGCATTCAGAACAGACATGTTCTAATATTGGGTTAGATTTCCACCTGCAGATGCAAGCACAAAATTGTTTCATACTTATATTGAATATGATACACCTGAAGAATACTTTCCATACGTGGACATAGGAGTCCCATTAACATACCAAGAGCATATTAATTGGCTTAAAAGTGCGCACCCCCACACCACAACAAATGTGAGACTCGGTCCCCTCACCTGAGACAAGGAGCGACCTTGCCGGTTCTAGCTGCTTACTCACCACATCCAGACATCGATACATTGTCAGCAGCAAAATTACGTACATTACAGAGACGTAGTAAAACTATACAGAAACCTTACACAGTTTGTAATGCAAACACTTACAATTCAACTTCAGCAGATTGCTTAAGCTGGTAAACCTCAATTGACTACACCAACTATCAGCCCACAAACGCTGAATGCGGATATGGGAGGAATGTCCACCAAGTGGGAGCAAATTCCATTCTGGATAGCACAGAAAATAGCATAGCTTGAAGCAGTATTTCCCCATATGGTACAGCAGGAAAAACACAGACTACTAACAATCTGCTTGCCATTGGTGATGGCTCGCCTAAAGAGGATAGTACCACTTGGAGTACAATTTTCGCTGCCATTTATACCAGAACTCATGATACCCCTTCAATTACCTGATGTCTTGAAGCAAATACAGAATGAGTATGGAGCAGAACCTGCCCTGGACTTGAGGATGAAACTGATGGGCAATTTTGCCCAGGTATTAGCAATTATGTTAAGTTACATAAATGGGGAGGCAGCAGCGGTGGCTATTTCCAAGAAACCTATGCTTCGCTGGGTAGAGATAACTTGGGAGGCAGACCTGGAAACCACACGAGGTGGGTAATTCTGAAAAGGATATCTCAGAAAAAGCCCCTGATCCTTATAAAAAGAAATGGGATAACAAACAATCAAAAAATAATAAGCAGAATGCATCACAATCACAGGGTGGGTCTCCTCAGCAGGAACACTCTGGAAAAAGATACAATCCTAGATACTGTGATAATATTAAAAACATGACAAGTATCAGGATACTGATACACGTTCCTCTCATTCCTTTCAGAGTTCATCAAAACAGTTGGAGAGGGTAGGACAGTAGGAAGACAGATCAGAAAAGCGAGGCAAGTTAAATAAGGAGACACATTGCACTACGGACTACATTATTAAACAAGAAGATAAACCCAAAACTAAACCTCAATTTAAAAATAAGAAGGTAGCTGGCCTTAAAATAAGAAATGCCCTGGCTACAGAGGATTATGCTTCTGAGCAGGGAATGGTCTCTGACAAATCTAGACAGCGCAGCAGAAGTAACAATAGCTCATCAGAACCTGATGGAATTTCAGGTGACAGCAGCGTTGAATGAACATATCACTGTGGAGACACTTGACACAAGGGTAAGTGTCCCATATTGTTTTTACAAAATTACCATCCAAATGGAGGGGGACATCCCCAGGAAAGTGAAAGGTCTCTTTTGTGAGAACCTGACAAATGGATACAACATAATTTGGGCTGAAAGAGTTTAGCCACCTGAGTTTGTTATGGAGTGCCCAAAGGAGAAAGATGTAATTTTACAACCTTTCTCCAACCTTATTCCAGAGTCACTTGTCTTCGTTTTTGAAATACATTGCACTCCTCTCTGGGCTGTCCATTAGGGACTCTAGAGGTGACTTATAGGAATTCTAAAGGACAGTTTGGACATGGCAAAAGGATTATTTTGACAAGACGAAATGGCAGTTTACTGCACGCACAAGCTTTAGTGGCAGCCCTAGGACATGTATAAAGGGCTACCTATGTGTGCGGCACAATAAGTGCTGCCAGCCCACTAGTAGCATTAAATTTACAGGCTCTGGGTACATATAGTACAACTTGGCTAGGGACTTATAAGTAAATTAAATATGCCACTTGGGGATAAACCATGCTTTAAGGAAATAACACAAGCACCTTAGCACTGGTTAGCAGTGCGGAAGTGCACAGAGCCCAAAGGCAAAAAAAGGAAAGAATAGCAAAAATGGAAAAGGAAGGCAAAATGTTTGGGGTAAGACTGCCCTAAGGCTGACAGGACTAACATGTCTCTTTCAGGGAAGGCTCTCAGGAAGTGACTGTCATGGTTATCCATTTGGATCTAATACTGCTTGGTCCCTCCCCACACAGTTCTCTGAATTCACTATTGGTGGTCCCTTTGTCCCTTCCTGTGGTGAATGACAGGTCCAGAACAAATCGATCTTGAGGAAACATCAGCATATACCTTATGTAGCAGGAGTAAGGTTATATTCTTCACAGTGCGTCATAAAGGATGTAAATGGCTGTCGGCGTTCATCATTAACTGCCTTACCAGTGTTTTCAAACTTAAGTCTCAGGAGCTAGTACACACCCTCCAAGTCATTTCATATGTGTCTGCACAGTTTTCAAAGAGTGTTCACTATATTTCAGACCAATTGCATTCAGAGAGACTAAAGGGCTTATTTTATCTTTGCAGTTGAAAACCGGTCCCAGGATGCTTGTTTCTGGTCCAGGGAAGACATGACTTGGCAGTTTGGGCTGGACTCTTCCCATGAGGCTCAGGGTCAAGATTGATTTTCATATAGCTGTGTCTGAACTAGGGTGGCAAAGTGATCTAAAGAATGATGATGGATTCAGCCCAGATCTGTGACTGGGGGTGAGTGTCTGGAAAGTTTCAGTGCTCTGTCCATCATCTCCTTGTGTTTGCAACTTAAGAAGACTACATCATCTGAATACCGCAAGCAGGTGGCTGGCTTAAAGCCAGGCATAGAGAATAGGGAATTTGCTGTGTCTAAAACGGTATTCAAGTCAACATATAGCAATTGAATAATATGGGTGCAAACATACATCCTTGTTTTAACCTGTCCGATATTGGTCGTTTTTTTGAAATAGTGATGCCATTTCCAAGTTTTATTACAACCCAAATATTTCAGTAAATGAGATGTATTGATTTTAGAAGGGTTAAGGGGATTTCCCTTTGCCTCACTTTGTGGCATGTTTGCTTTCTGTGGCATTGTATTTGATTTTACAGTGCAGTTGATCCACCTTTACATTTCTCTGAAATATGTCCAAATATGTGGAAGAGTGAAGTAGAAAACATCCTTGTGAAAATGTACAAGATCAAGGAGCATTCACATGGAGGCAAAGATTCAGAGACATGAAAACATGGACTCTGAAAAACGATACATCCATACATTTGCAGCAAGACACTAACAATTCAAATTTGGTTGGCCCACTAAACACTTAGCCAAGTTTCTCATCAATTCAAGCTTACATGAAAAACACAGAAATCATAGTACCCTACAGCTAGAAGTACTTAATTTCTAATTATTTTGTGTACATAAAAACTCCTCTGGTGCTCCAACCTCTAAGTGAAGTATTTTGACCCTCAAAATCAAAACTAAAGCTGCTGTTCTGTATTTTAGGAAGCACCATTAACACATATTTTATCTGCTTATCATTCAAATACCTCTGTCCTTCCCTCTCTCCAAAGGGGTTTGGACAAAACATCAAAAAAAATATATCAAATATCATAATACGTCAATATTATGTCGAGAATATTTCTGAAACAAAAATATTGTGCACAGGAATTAATTAGGTAAGAATATTGTTTTAAATGTTATTTGTAATGTTGTAAAATATGTTGTTTTCCATATTATCATTCAATGTAATATCATTTTTAAGAATTTGGTATTACGTGTTTTTGGTACTGTGTTTTTATTTTAACATTTGTGTTAATATTTAAATAGAATTTTTATTGCAATTTTAAAAAGCTTAAATACATTTTTTATTATAAATGTTGATATCTTTTTTAATTAGTATGTATGTTAATATGATATAGGAGCAGGATGCTGGGTTTATAGAGATAAAGGTTTGGGGAGAATAATAAAATGTGTGAATACTATTTTTTTGTACAGTTATTATTTGTATATATCACAGTTTATTTAAGTATTGTTTTTTATGTTAAAATGGATCAAATTGGGGGCGTGTCCAAGATGGTGCATGTGTAGCTGCACTCTCATGAAACTCTGCCATCAGCCTTCGCAAAGTAGTGGGTTCATTATGTTCCCAGGGCACAAAAGCAACTTCAGGTGGGAGAGAGCTACCGCCATCGAGACTCCGGGCTTGAGTGGTGAAGGTGCTGGGATGTCCAAAATGGCGGCAGTCGCAGGGACCCCGACTCTAATTGCCCTACAATGAAGAGCTGCAGTGCTCCTGCTTGCCAAAACTGAGATCTCAAGCGGCAGAAAGTATTCAGTAAGGCACCCAGCTGTGTCCCCACAGCAGAGACCAAATAGCACACCACGTTGAAGGAGAGAGCACTGCTGATTATGACACTCGCTCCCAGTGGTAGCTGTCGTGGGCCAGAACATGGCCATTGAATTGGCACTCTACCACACAAAAAGCTTGATTGGTGGCAGCACTAATGCCTCCACATTCCCGTCATCAGAGCAGGTGAGCCTGGGGCAGTGGCAAAACACCAGCACAAGCAAAATAAAATTGACATGAGGAGCTGTTTGCATTGGGGGGCAAAATGTGGTGATTCTGGATGTCAGGCCTGCGATGCAGCATAACGGTGAGTGAGCAGTGGGGCAGTGTGATTCTAGAAATATACCAATATTTCTTATAAATGGCGTAGTCGGATAGTACAGTGGTCTTTGGGTAGTGTAAGGGGTCATGCTGGGATAGGTTAAAGGTTTACGGTAGTGCAATGGTGTTTGGATAGTGTAGGGGGTCGTGCTGGGGTAGTGTCCTAGGGTAGTGCAGTGGTGTTTATGTAGTGTTCGGGGTCATGCTAGGGATACTGTTTTTGGGTTTAAGTTAGTGCAGTGGTGTTTGTGTAGTGTACGGGGTCGTGCTGGGGTAGTGTTCTAGGGAAGTACAGTGTTTTTTGGGTAGTGTAGGAAGTCGTGCTGGTGTAGATGTAAGGTTTAGGGTAGCGCAATGGTGTTTGAGTAGTGTAGCGGGTCATGCTGAGGTAGTCTTTTAGGGTTTAGGGTAGTGCAGTGGTGAATGGGTAGTGTGGGTGGTCATGTTGGAGGTAGATTAGGGGTTTTGGGGAGTGCAGTGGTGTTTGTGCAGTCTAAGGAATCATGCTGGGTGTAGTGTCACTGCAAAAGTACATATACGTATATGTCTCCAAACACATCAACCAATCAAATCATTGTCTCTCAATTTTCCCAAATGGACATTGACTCACAGTGTGATTCTAGACAAATAACAAAATGTCTTATAAATGGAGTAGTAGGGTAGTACAGTGGGGTTTGGATAGTGTAAGGGGTCATGCTGGGGTAGGTTTAAGGTTTAGCCCAGTGCAATGGTGTTTGGGTCCTGTAGGAGGTCGTGCTGGGATAGTGTTCTAAGGTAGTACATTGCTGTTTGGGTAGTGTGAGAGGTCATGATGTGTCAGATTTAAGGTTTAGTGTAGTGCAATGGTGTTTGGATAGTGTAGGGGGTCGAGCTGGGGTAGTGTTCCAGGGTAGTGCAGTGGTGTTTATGTAGTGTTCGGGGTCATGCTAGGCATACTGTTTTAGGGTTTAAGTTAGTGCAGTGGTGTTTGGGTAGTGTACACGGTCGTGCTGGGGTAGTGTTCGAGGAAAGCACAGTGGTGTTTGGGTAGTGTAGGAAGTCATGTTGGTGTAGATGTAAGGTTTAGGGTAGTGCAATGGTGTTTGAGTAGTGTAAGAAATCATGCTGGGGGTAGTGTCACTGCAAGAGTTGTCTGCAAACACATCAACCAATCAAATCATGGTCTCTCAATGTTCCCAAATGGACACTGACTCACAGTGTGATTCTAGACAAATAACAATAGTTCTTATAAATGGAGTAGTAGGGTAATACAGTGGTGTTTGGGTAGTGTAAGGGGTCGTGTTGGGGTAGGTTTAAGTTTTAGCACAGTGCAATGGTGTTTGGGTAGTGTAAGAGGTCATGCTGTGATAGATTTAAGGTTTAGGGTAGTGCAATGATGTTTTGGTAGTGTATGGGGTCGTGCTGGGGTAGTGTTCTAGGGTACTACAGTGGTGTTTATGTAGTGTACGGGGTCATGCTAGGAATGGTGTTTTAGGGTTTAAGGCAGTGCAGTGGTATTTGTGTACTGTAGGGGAAAGTGCTGGGGTAGTTTCATAGGAAAGTACAGTGGTGTTTGAGTAGTGTAGGAGGTTGTGCTGAGGTACATTTAAGGTTTAGAGTAGTGCAATGGTGTCTGAGTAGTGTAGAGGGTCGTGCTGGAGTAGTGTTTTAGGGTTTAGGGTATTGCAGTGGTGAATGGGTAGTGTAGGTGGTCGTGCTGGATGTAGATTAAGGGTTTAGTGTAGTGCAGTGGTGTTTGTGTAGTGTAGGAAATCATTCTGGTAGTAGTATCACTGCAAGAGTACATCTACTTATATGTGTGCAAACACATCTACCAACTAAAACATTCTCTATCCATTTTTGCAAATGGACACTGACTCACAGTGTGATTCTAGACAAATATTTGTTATGAATGGAGTAGTACGATAGTACAGTGGTGTTTGGGTAGTGTCATGCTGGGGTAGGTTAAAGGTTTACAGTAGTGCAATGGTGTTTGCGTAGTGTAGGAGGTCGTGCTGGGATAGTGTTCTAAGGTAGTACAGTGCTCTATGGTTAGTGTAAGAGGTCATGCTGTGGTAGGTTTAAGGTTTAGGGTAGTGCAATGGTGTTTGGGTAGTATAGGGGTTGTGCTGGGGTAGTGTTCTAGGGTAGTGTAGTGGCATTTGTGTAGTGTATGGGGTCATGCTGGTGTAGTGTTCTAGGAAAGTACAGTGGTGTTTGGGTAGTGTAGGAAGTCGTTTTGGTGTCGATGTAAGGTTTAGGGTAGTGCAATGGTGTTTGAGTAGTGTAGCAGGTCGTGCTGAGGTCGTCCTCTAGGGTTTAGGGTAGTACAGTGGTGGATGGGTAGTGTGGGTGGTCATGCTGGAGGAAGATTAAGGGTTTTGAGGAGTACAGTGCTGTTTGTGTAGTGTAAGGAATCATGCTGGGGGTAGTGTCACTGCAAGAGTACATGTACTTATATGTCTGCAAACACATCAATCAATCAAATCATTGTCTCTCAATTTTCCCAAATGGACACTGACTCACAGTGTGATTCTAGACAAATAACAATATTTCTAATAAATGGAGTAGTAGGGCAGTACAGCTATATGAAAATCAATCTTGACCCTGAGCCTTATGGGAAGATTCCAGCCCAAACTGCCAAGCCATGTCTTCCCTGGATTTTACAGTGCAGTTGATCCACCTTTATATTTCTCTGAAATATGTCCAAATATGTGGAAGAGTGAAGTAGAAGACATCCTTGTGAAAATGTACAAGATCAAGGAGCATTCACATGGAAACAAAGATTCAGAGACATGAAAACATGGACTCCATACATTTGCAGCAAGACACTAACAATTCAAATTTGGTTGGCCCACTAAACACTTAGCCAAGTTTCTCATCAATTCAAGCTTACATGAAAAACACAGAAATCATAGTACCCTACAGCTAGAAGTTCTTAATTTCTAATTATTTTCTGTACATAAAAACTCCTCTGGTACTCCAACCTCTAAGTGAAGTATTTTGACCCTCAAAATCAAAACTAAAGCTGCTGTTCTGTATTTTAGGAAGCACCATTAATTCATCTTTTATCTGCTTCTCATTCAAATACCTCTGTCCTTCCCCCTCTCCAAAGGGGTTTGGAGAAAACATCAAAAAAAATATATCAAATATCATAATACGTCAATATTATGTCGAGAATATTTCTGAAACAAAAATATTGTGCACAGGAATTAATTAGGTAAGAATATTGTTTTAAATGTTATTTGTAATGTTGTAAAATATGTTGTTTTCCATATTATCATTCAATGTAATATCATTTTTAAGAATTTGGTATTACGTGTTTTTGGTACTGTGTTTTTATTTTAACATTTGTGTTAATATTTAAAAAGAATTTTTATTGCAATTTTAAAAAGCTTAAATACATTTTTTATTATAAATGTTGATATCTTTTTTAATTAGTATGTATGTTAATATGATATAGGAGCAGGATGCTGGGTTTATAGAGATAAAGGTTTGGGGAGAATAATAAAATGTGTGAATATTATTTTTTTGTACAATTATTTGTATATATCACAGTTTATTTAAGTATTGTTTTTTATGTTAAAATGGATCAAATTGGGGGCGTGTCCAAGATGGTGCATGTGTAGCTGCACTCTCATGAAACTCTGCCATCAGCGCTCGCAAAGTAGTGGGTTCATTATGTTCCCAGGGCACAAAAGCAACTTCAGGTGGGAGAGAGCTACCGCCATCGAGACTCCGGGCTTGAGTGGTGAAGGTGCTGGGATGTCCAAAATGGCGGCAGTCGCAGGGACCCCGACTCTAATTGCCCTACAATGAAGAGCTGCATGGTCTCTCAATGTTCCCAAATGGACACTGACTCACAGTATGATTCTAGACAAATAACAATAGTTCTTATAAATTGAGTAGTAGGGTAATACAGTGGTGTTTGAGTAGTGTAAGGGGTCGTGTTGGGGTAGGTTTAAGTTTTAGCACAGTGCAATGGTGTTTGGGTAGTGTAGGAGGTCATGCTGGGATAGTGTTCTAAGGTAATACAGGGGCATATTATCAAGGACATGGCCTACGATTGTAATTCATAGATTATATTATCAAGGCCATTATCGCCACTTTATCGGCAGTTTCCTGCCGATAAAAGCGGCGATAATGTATCGCCTGTCCTTGATAATATGCCTCTCAGTGCTGTTTGGGTAGTGTAAGAGGTCATGCTGTGGTAGATTTAAGGTTTAGGGTAGTGCAATGGTGTTTGGTAGTATAGGGGTTTGTGCTGGGGTATGTCAGATCAACACCCAGCCTTCCCTACACTGCAGAGGCGAAGATAAGCCCAATACTCTACCCTCACTCCAAACGCGGCTCACCGATCTATAACAATGAACCTGCGATCCGAGCGTAGGGAGAGGATGGGAAAAAATGAAAGAAGGGATGGAATACACAAAGGAATTGTTCTAGACTTGTTCCTGACCCACGTCTTCACCAGGGCAACCACTGACCATGGAAATCTGCAGAGGACGAAAGAAACCATATATGTAAGCCTATATACTGGTCTATCTCTCTAGGAACATGCATCAAAAACAATATATCCCACACGCATAGCTTACCAGTCTCAGTGTGGTAATCTGGCTTCTTATGTAGTGTAGAGCAGTATCCAGGAGAATTTATATCCAAAACTTGAACCCACCAGAAGAAACAAACAAAAAGGGGAAAAAGTCCTTAGACTGAAAAAAACCCTTTTCTTTCCAGCCTTAAATACCCAAAAAGCAAAATATATCAGGCAAAGACCCACTATCTGTGGCCACAGTACTCAAAAGCCCCCAAAATAACTAAAAAACGCTACCCCTCATGAAAGCGTCCAAAAAGTCCACAACGACGAGGATAGGTAAGCACGAACCCGGAAGTAGGGCTTTCCGAATCTAATCGCGTCTGCACACAGCCGTGTACAGACCCTGTCCAAGTCTCTTAACCGGGTGATGTAAATCCTCAGAAGAGTCCTGGCACAAGGCTCCAAAGACCCTACAATCCGGCAGGAAGTCTACAAAACAAAGGTCCGCGATCCCGTGAACCTTCGAAGCGCAGCTGCGCCTCGCGATCAGCAACAGCAACAAACAATGGCAAAGTCCCGAAAAGCAATCCAGGCGTTCAAGGAAACCGCTGAGCTGACAAGGATAGAAACCAAGCACCGAGGTCAGCACTGGCTCCATTTTTATGAAGAAGGACAGGCAGAGGGGCTGTCCCTGCTGACCGGTGTAGGAATGATGCATGGCCATAGAAAGAGGACAGGCTAAATGGATTACCTGACTAAATCCCAACAGGGTACTGTTCTAGCATAGTGCAGTGGTATTTATGTAAAGTACGGGGCCATGCTAGTGATACTGTTTTAGTGGTTAAGTTACTGAAGTGGTGTTTGAGTAGTGTAGGGGGTCAACCTGAGGTAGTGTTCTAGGAAAGTACAGTGGTGTTTGGGTGGTGTAGGACATCGTGCTGGGGTATATTTAAGGTTTGCGGTACTGCAATTGTGTTTGAGTAGTGTAGGTGGTCATGCTGGGGTAGTGTTTAAGGATTTAGGATAGTGCAGTGATGAATGGGTAGTGTGGGTGGTCATACTGGAGCTAGATTATTGGTTTTGGGGAGTGCAGTGTTATTTATGTAGTGTAGGGAATTGTGCTGGGGGTAGTGTCACTGCAAGAGCACATGTACTTATATGTCTGCAAACACATCAACCAACCAAATCATTCTCTCTCAATTTTCCCAAATGGACACTGACTCACAGTGTGATTCTAGACAAATAACAATATTTCTTATAAATGGAATAGTACGGTAGTACAGTGGTGTTTGGGTAGTGTAAGGGATCGTACAAGGGTAGATTTAAGGTTTAGGGTAGTGCAATGGTGTTGGGGTAGTGTAGGAGGTTAGGCTGGGATAGTGTTCTAAGGTACTACAGTGCTGTTTGGGTAGTGTAAGAGGTGGTGCTTTGGTAGATTTAAGGTTTAGAGTAGTGCAATGGTGTTTGGGTAGTGTAGGGGTTATGCTGGGGTAGTGTTCTAGGATAGTGCACTGGTGTTTATGTAGTGTACGGGGTCATGCTAGGGATAGTGTTTTAGAGTTTAATGTAGCACAGTGGTGTTTGTGTAGTATAGGGGTTTGTGCTGGGATAGTGTTCTAAGAAAATACAGTAGTGTTTGGGTAGTGTAGGAGGTCGTGCTGGGGTAGATTTAAGGTTTAGAGTAGTTCAGTGGTGTTTGGATAGTATAGTGGGTCATGTTTGGATAGTCTTTTAGGATTTAGGGTAGTGCAGTGGTGAATGGGTAGTGTAGGTGGTCATGCTGGAGGTAGATTAAGGGTTTAGGCTAATGCTGTGCTGTGTGTAGTATAGTGTGGAAAAGTAAATTTTGCCATGTTCTGTGTCCCTACGTGTCATCCATCATATGTTATGTGTGCATGATTAAATATGCATATGCATTCCCCATGTTCGATTAATGACGCAATTATAGTTGTGTCCACTTCTAGTATGCCAGTTTCCAGTCCTCGTGAATACTACGAATATCAGGCCTATGTAAAGCTACGTTGCCACGTTTCTCAGTGTGCACGTTATTCCATTGTAAAGTCCCCGTTTCTAGGCCTCAAAAGGGCCTGGACACTAGATTCAGCTCCTGTCTCCTGAAGCCTCGCTGAGGAGCGATACAGCCCCCACCTGTATTCTCGACCCTTCACTTACTTCCTACCTCGCAGTGCCCGGCCCAGCCTGGCTCAGTCTCTGGGTCTGCCAAGAATATGTTATAGTTCCAGTTATCAGTTCAGTCCTCCTTCTCTGCATTCCTAAGCTACTGAATTGCATCAATAGTTTCCGTCATTGTCTAGCCTTCATGTCTCCACGTTAGAGAAATACTGCATTTAATGGTCATTTAATATTCTTCATCACGCACTACATGTAGAATAATGCATGGTCCAGTCTTAGAATCAAGTCAGCCTTTCCCCTCCTAACTTCTAGTTTATATCAACATGTTCTCTAAACATCAGATACTAGATACTGTTTAGGTACATGTCGCCCTGACTCTCCAGACTTCAGTCTCTGCTCCTAGCACAGAGTTCATAGCCCCCAGCTTCTCCTAGTGATACGTCATTGCTAGTTTGCGCGCACCATCAGGTTAGAGGTCCCGGCTCCTTAGGTAGCCCCCTCCATGGTTTCCGCCCTATTCATGACATATTCTGTTACGTTTGCATCACATGTCTATGTATACGCCCTGTTACACCTCTTTTTCCCCTTATCTTTCGCGACTGCTACGCGTCACGCCTTCTGCTCCACCCACTGCTACGCCTACTGCAATGTAATGCTATGTGTTTGCGTTATGTATATATGCTCATGTATTGTTATTAAAAGTCAGCGCGCTCATCCCAGACCCAGCCCCAGCAGCTGCTGGGCCCTGTCATCCTATTCCTATGCAGGTTGTCCTGTTCCTGTCCTTATGCTGTATTAAACCTGCAAAACTCCTACTACCTCGAATCTTGACTCTTATTTATTGAGCTATCTGTTATGATATATGTCTAGTCAAAAATAGGGTATTATTTATTTATTTACCACATAATGGCGCCCGAATAGGGACTTGCCCTTTCCCCACGCGTCGGTGAAGCCACGCCGACCCCCTGACCCTCTGCAGTCGTGACGGAACTCTTCTGTGCACCGGCAGATATTTCTGCTTCAAGTATCCCTCAGGCCCACGGAGGAGACGGAGGAGGCGGTCCAGCATCCAAACGAGACGGTGGAGGAACGCGGCGAGTCCCGACCAGAGCCCAAGCCAAGAGTCCAAGGTCCGAGGTATCCGGAGGTCCACCCGTAACTGAAGTCCGAAGTTCGTCGTCCGTCGTCGTAGCAGTCCAGTCCAGTCCGAGGCCTTCCGTTCTTGCTGCCCGGTGAGTACCATTACTGGGGTAGTATCTAGACAGGGTCAATCTAAATTGACTCTGGTCCGTGGGTTGGTGGTACACAGACTCACAAACGAAGTGTTCACCTAGGTGGATACGGGTCTTGATGCGTCCCTTTATGGGACCGGTATGTTCCGTACTGTTTCAGCAGTGCATCCAGTAACTCTAGTCTGTTCCGTTCTCGAGAAATTCTTGTGTTTCTGTTCTCAGTATTCCAGGTAATATTCTGTCCGAACTGTTATGTTATGATGTTGTTCAATGTATTTCCAATGTCGTGGTATGCCTGAATTGTTCTCCAAATTGTTATTGTTTCTCGTGTATTGTATTGTGTTCCGATTCAAGTTTACAATGTCTCTCTTTTCGAGATTACGTCAGCTAAAAACTAGAAAGGGTTTGTTAGAAGAAGCAGTTCCTGTTCCGCCGAGGGACAGTCCAGGTCACTTTATGTATCAGAAGCATGGCATAAGCGCCATATTGTATCTAGATTTATGGGTAGAGTATACCAAACAGTTAGAAGAAAAGTATAGATGGCCCGTATCGGGTACATGGGATGCCGAGTGCATCATGCGAGTAGAAGAAGCATTATGGAAAAAGAAAGCCAGACAGTCACAGAAAGATGCCATCGAGTTATGGCGTAAAGAATCTCATAAAAGAACTGAAAAGGAAATCAGAAAGTCAGAATTAAGTAGAGAATCCTTAGAACGAGCACAAGAAAAAGAACTAATCGAGATAGGTGAACAAGTCAAAGTCGAACAGTCAGACAGACAGAGGCATGCCCTTATTAGGGGTATGTATCCTCTCCTTGCCGAGGGCTTGCCAAAAGCGACCCCAGAGGCATCCAGTAATTTCCCGCCACCATTAGTTCCGACCAAGCTACGTCACAAACAGACCGCAGCTGATATTTTCATTTCGTCCTATTTGGACGACACAGTCCCAGAATATGCAAATCCTGTTCGCGCTCCACCAGTCCCTGTAAATCAGGCACTTCCCGCTCCTCCAGACACCGGAGTACCTGTTACGGTACCCCCGGTCCAGCCCGCCATACAAGTCCAGCCTGCATTTCCATTTCCCACTCTGCCAGGACGAAGAGCCTCAGTAGACCTAGACTCCAGTTTAGGGGCCGCAGGGGGAGGTACTCCTCAAACCCCGCCGCCACACAAGCGTTTAACGTTAGCCGAATTACATGCACAAGCGTCACAGCGTACGCCTAGACATCAGACTGTAGCAGAAATAAGAAAATCCCTTGCCGAATGCGGCTATGATCCAGTCCCAGGCGAGGATAATATGGTTTTATATTCATTCCGCGTAAGAAAGGTGGCCGAGTATCTAGTCACCTTACCGAATATGAAAGAAGATCTAGACAGAATATATCGTTTCATCCGTACAGGGGATGATCCAGAAAGTATTAGCGAGGCCATGTCTCAAAGGAAAGCCGAGATCCAGCTCATGATATTAAAGTTTCTGATCAATTGTCTAATAAGAGAACAAGATTACCCGTCTAAAGATCCGGCCGAAATGAGAACCCTGACAAGGTGGAGTGATAATATAGCCGAGGGTAAGCACAAGACCGTCGGTGCTATGGAGAGTATGTACAAGAAAATCCGTAGAGAAATAATAAAGATACACGAACAGCGTAAAGCAGCACAAGTAAGCGAGAAAGAAAGTAACTCTGATACTGAAGAGGTAGAGGACGAGAATCCCGCCAGAATAGCGTATGTAGGAAAATCTAGATTTCCAGATCGCCATTTACGCCTAGAACACAAGTCTACTTTCCATCATCCAGCACCAGAACAAGGTTCTCTAGAACAAGTGTTTCAAGCTACCGATCACATTCTGAAATCACGAATCGGTTACAGTGAGTTAAGTACCATGCATGAACAAGAACTAGCCCGATCAGCAGTCCGATGGATTACTGATTCTACCACTTCTCCAGACCAAATGTTTCTGAAAATGCCCCCAGCCGAGCAACGACTGGCGGGTATGTATATGATTCAGCACCTCATTACTTTGTATGAGGGTCAACACTCTGATCCAGGTCCGTTACATGATGTCCTGAACGAGTTACTCCAGTATAGATGGAAAGGTCTAGGTACCGATTTAATTAGTGTCATTCTAGAACAGCGTCACAAATATAGAACGTTTCTGAACCCGCATTTTGTTCATGTCTCACCTCCAGAAGGTAAACCATTTTACATGGAAAGACAGAATCCGTTACGAGAAGTCCACCCAGTTAAAGGAACGGGTGGCGAAATGCAGCGAGTGTTTGTATACACTCCGATTACAAAGATGGAACTCCTCGAGATGAAGAAATTAATTCCCTGTCATGACAAAGATCCAGCAGGGTTCCATAGAGAATTAAAAGACATGCTCCGTATGGGAGAATACACATACCCAGATATAATTAAAATGTTAAAGGTTCTGCTGCCCGCAGGGGTGTATGAAAAGCTCAAGGAAAAAGAATGGGAGGTGGGAGAGAAAAAGATCGATTGGGCAGTTCTAGAAGCCGAAGACAAGGCACGAGTACCAGGTACCGGTCTTGGAGATAAATGTAAAGAATTACCAGAATTATTAATACAAGTTTTACCCAGATTATTGACAACTAGAAAAGAAGACTGGGATGCAATCTCAGCCTGTAAACAGAAGCAAGACGAGGATATTAGTGATTTTTATTCTAGATTTGAAAAGTGTTTTAGTATTAACAGTGGCCTCAAGACAAGTAGTGAATCATACCCTCACCTTTTTGTTACTAAATTAGTCGAGAATTCAAGCTCACCAATTAAAAATCGAGTTCTGAAAGTCGAAAGTACCTGGCAAGCTAATACCCCGTCCCAGATGTTGCAAATGCTTCAATACCACCAGAACAGAATCAGGGAAGAGCAAGAACACGAAAGAAAACGTATGAAAGACACGAAAATGAAAGTACTAGTTGCACAATCTGTTCCTCAAGACAGTCAGAAAAGGGGTCCGAATCAAGCCAGTCATCCTGCAGCTCCCGTTAAAGGGAACTGCAATTATTGTAAACAGCCAGGTCATTTTATAAATGAGTGTGCAGTTCTGAAACACAACATAGCTACTGGTAAGACTAAAGAAAGACCACGTCCGCCTAGACAAGAACAAGTTTCACAGACTCCTCAGTCACAGAATGCACCACAGACAGTTACCGCACCGCAGCCTATCGCTGCAACACAGCACGTTACATCGCAGATGTACCAGTATGCACAGTCTGAGTATCCAGAGTACCAGCAGTATTCATGAAACAGCCTAGAGAGGGAGGTAGGCTTGCCTCTCATCGAGATACCTGTAGATCAAGAAGGTCCCTATGTTCATAGTCAAGTATTAGGGAAAGACAGAAAGTTTTTGATTGATACAGGGGCAAGTAGGACCACAATTAGTCACGCCGAAGTTCCAGGGGCTCCGCTCTCAGGCTCAAGAAATGTTTCCCTTGGATTTTCAGGAAAACCTATCGTAAATGAGATTTCAAAGCCAGTTACTCTAGAAGTAGGTCCATTGTCCCGCACTACTGATCTGTTACTTACTAAGTCATGTCCAGAAAACCTATTAGGCATTAAGACACTGAAAGAGTTGGGTGCAGTTATATGCTGTTCCCCAGAGGGAATACGATTGTTCCTACGTGACTTTAAGGGTCACTATGTATTACGAGATTTTGATTCAAGACTGTCTAATGTTCCGCAGCACTTATGGGCGCAAGGTCCAACTGATGTAGGTTACATGCAAATCACACCCTATCGTGTGACTCTCAAGCCAGGGGTAGTGTTACCACGAATCAGACAGTACAGATTGCCACCTGAGGCTGTAGCAGCCTTATCCAAAATTATTGACGAGCTCATGGCTCAAGGAGTGGTTGTAGAAACTGACTCCAATGTATGTAATTCTCCGATCATTCCAGTCATGAAACGTACTGATCCAAATGCACCCCCAGTATATCGATTAGTGATTGACCTACGAGAGCTTAATAAATGTATTATTCCGCAGTACCCAGTTGTCCCAGACATCTCTTCCCTATTAACGGCCATTGATTCCGAAGCCACGTTCTTCACTGTCATAGACCTCAAGAACGCATTTTTCAGTGTTCCTATTCATCCAGACAGCCAGTTCCTTTTCGGATTTTGTTTAAATGGAAGGAGCTATATGTTCACACGAGCTCCTCAAGGTTTCACAGAAAGTCCTAGTATTTACAGTCAAGCACTCAAGAGACAACTAGACAACATTCACATGCCAACTGACACTGCCCTGCTCCAGTATGTCGATGATCTACTGATCACAGCCCGTTCTGAACGTGCTTGCGAGTGAGCATCCCTTACAGTTTTGTATTTCCTAGCCGAAATGGGGCACAAGGTGTCCCCTTCTAAGCTTCAATTCTGTGTCCAGCAAGTGGTCTACTTAGGACACTTACTGTCCAAGAGGGGTAGGCAGTTGACACCAGACCGTATCCAGTTAATAGCGAGTCTTCCTCAGCCCAAGACCCAGAAGGAGGTACGTGCTTTTATCGGCCTCACTTCTTACTGTAGACAATGGATTCCCCAGTATGCATTTCTAGCCAAACCACTGATACAGTTAACGACACAGGAGGCAGCCGTATCGACTGTCCTCCCTTGGACATCTGAACATACACTTAGTTTCAATGAGTTAAAGAAAGCCCTATGTCAAGCTCCAGTTCTAGCTACACCGAACTACAGTAAGCCTTTTACACTTTTCGTCACTGAACGCGAAGGTACAGCATTATCTGTTCTCACACAAGATCAAGCAGGACAATATAAGCCTTGTGCTTATTTTTCGAGCACATTAGATCCTGTAGCCCAGGCTCTGCCTGCGTGCCTCAAGTCAGTTGCAGCCACAGCACTAGCTATCAGACAAAGTGATTCCATAGTCTTAGGACATACCTTGACAGTACAAGTTCCACATTCCGTGGAAGTTCTTTTAAACCGAACACAAACTCAGCACTTGACAATTGCACGTTTAACAGGTTATGAATTGACACTGTTCCAGCCACACATAGAAATCAGACGCTGCAACATCCTAAATCCTGCTACACTGTTACCATCAGTTAATTCGAATTCCGCCACACATGACTGTGTGGAAGTAGTTAACATTACGACAAAGCCAAGACAAGATCTGACAGATATTCCGTTACCAGATCCCGACCTGACACTTTATGTGGATGGTTCATGTATGAGAACAAGTACAGGAGAACTAGTCGCCGCGTACGCAGTGACTACTGACACCGAAGTTATTGAAACACACTGTATTGATACCCTGTCCGCTCAAGCAGCAGAGCTAGTTGCTCTGACACAAGCCTGTATACATGCCAAGAACCAGAGAGTTAATGTTTACACAGATTCAGGCTACGCATTCGGAGTTGTACACGACTTCGGAGTGCTCTGGCAGGAGAGAGGTTTCATGACTTCTCATGGAACCAAGATTCAGCATGGTCTCCTTATTCAAGCTCTGTTAGATGCCATACATTTACCGACAGCTATTGCTATCATGAAGTGCAAAGCACATACGAAAGTTACTGACATTATTTCTCAAGGTAACGATCTAGCAGATCGCACAGCCAAGCTTACAGCACAGACTCCAGACATTCAAGTTAATCCGACACAGACACATGCTCCAGATCCGACTACATGTATGACAGTTAAGGACCCTACACAAGATGTCATAGACATACAGTTACACGCTACTCCCGAAGAAATCAAGAAATGGTCCGAACAAGGAGGGGTCCAGACAGATCAAGGATGGTTAACAAAGGGTAGAGCCACATGGTTTCTCCCCGACTCTATGGTTCAAGTCATTATTAATACCGCACATAGTCCAGCACATTTAGGAGAAAAAGCTATGTTAGATAGTATCCAGAACATTTGGTTCAACAAGCATTTACGAGCTGCAGCCAAGCAGAAAGTCCGTACCTGTATGATATGTTGTCAGTTTAATCCAGGTAAAAGTGTCCCGGTGGAACAAGGTGGATTCCAGCCCCCTGACCACCCTTTTGAAGTCCTCCAGATGGATTATATTCAGATGGAGCGATGTCGAGGTTTCAAGTATGTCCTTGTAGTTGTATGCGCTTTGTCCAGGTGGACAGAAGCATATCCAGTCCCAGATTACACAGCCGCGACCACTGCCAAGCAGTTGGTTCGTGAGTTCTTCCCTCGTTATGGACTCCCTAGAGTCGTATATTCTGATAACGGCCAGCCATTCTCATCTGAACTCATGAAGCATGTTTCCCTTTTGCTAGGGTACCAGTGGAAGTTTCATTGTGTACGCCATCCTGAAGCAGCCGGTCTCGTAGAGAGACATAACCAGACCCTGAAAATCCGTATTGCAAAAGTGTGTAAAGAAAAAGGTGTGGACTGGCTAGTAGCTCTGCCAGTCGCTTTATTTTATATGCGCATGGTCGCACATTCCAGATCAGGTCTGTCCCCGTATGAGGTCGTTTTCGGCCGCCCCCCTAACATGTGGGGTACTCCAAGACCCCGAAGTATTACCGATGTTTCAAGTAATATGCTGACAGATTACCTAGCTTCCTTGATGTCTGCCCTCAACTCATGTCGTTCACAGGTTGCCGCCGCATTTCCAGACAATACCGAGGTGGCACCGCATGAAATCGTTCCAGGATCCATGGTGATGGTCCGCAACTTTGACAGATCAAGTCCGCTGGAGCCTCGTTGGAAAGAGCCCCGACAGGTCCTCCTCACCACCCGTACAGCCGTGAAGTTGGAAGGACGCAAAGGCTGGGTACACCTTTCTCATGTCAAACTTTTTAATGGACTGAAACCCGTCTTAAAGAACATTTCCCAGGATTTGAAGGATTGCCAAAGCATTGTTCTCAAGGACTGTCCCGCAAAAGACATTGCTACAACCCCTCCCCTGTTAGAGAAAACTCCGCAACAGGAGTACAAGCTAAAACTTCGGTCTAGTAAAATAAGTCAGTCAGTTTGATTGTCTAAGTCCTCCCCTAGGTGAAACGGTTAGACTGTTTCTGACATGTATAAAATAGACCCCCATAGTGAGAGAGTTAGTCAAAACTCAATCCGATGTATCGTTTTTCTATGTTTCATATTATTTCTCAGCCTTATGATTTCCTGCACCAGTTATGCATTCTACCTGTATTTCCCAGTTCTTCATGTAAATAAGTCTGCTAATGCTACAGTAGAGCACACGTTTAGTGATCTGCCTCCTCATGAACTCTCTTACCGCCTCGCCATGCGAAATAACTCATTTATCCGCATGTTACATTACTCACACCAGACCAGCAATGCCACTAATTGTTGGGTGTGTGGTCGACTCCCCCCTTTCCAGACACCGAAGGGAGTTCTGCCACTTTTTCCTTATCCATTCTCACATAATGGTTCGTGTGGAGCATGGTCCACGTTAACGTCATCCTCAACAGATATGTCTTTTCTTAACAGTACATGTTTTCCAGACAAGCAAGGTCTTCCCCACAGAACAGGTCTAGATCTAGAAAATGAAGTGTATAATTTAGGTAATTATTCGTCGAATTTCATGGTCTTGAATGTTCAGTCTGATACTACTCCAGACTTACCTGCTATTTCAGTACTACCAGTCAAAGGCGAATTATGTGTCCGTAATTATGGTTCCATACACGTAGGACACAGTGAATGTACTACTATTGTCAAGTATAGTGACAGTGGGAAATCTATCTTTAAAGCTTCACGTCATTCTTATTTTATTTGTGGTCAAACCGCATATGTTCGTCTGCCCCTCGATTGGGAGGGAACCTGTTACATTGCCTTCCTACTGCCACCAGTTTTCCTAGCCCCACCTGATTATCATAGAAACACACATCTAGTACACATTAGACATAGAAGGGAGTCCCCAATTGTCGATTATACTGAAACTGCTCTAGAACAGTATACAGATTTCAACAAAGGTTTCTTTTTCTTTATAGGACCTATCCAGAATAGTAAACTGATCCGTAGGTTAACCAGAACCCTCGAAGCAGTAGTCAATGAGACTGCCTCTGCTCTAGGTAACTTAACCGAAGAGCAATCTGCTATGAGATTTGTCGTTTTACAGAATCGTCTCGTCCTTGACGTCATACTGGCCGATAGGGGCGGGGCCTGTAGAGTCATCGGATCTAGTTGCTGCATTTTCATTCCAAATAACGCGCCGTCTGTTTATTCAGCTATAACCAGACTCCATAAAATTGCCCATCTGATACACCAAGATCCAGGCACCTGGACATGGTCCGGTTGGTTCTGGAATATAATTTCCGCATGGGGATGGAAAATATTGTCCTTCCTAGGTATTGCAGTAGCGATCATATTCAGCTGCTGCCTCTGTATACAATGTGGCCCTGCGATTTGCGGCATTTGTGCTACCTCTTGTATTCCTAGTCCCAAGCCCCGTTCTAAATCCCGTTCCAGGATAATTCGAGACGAGCAAATGATACTGTATGAAATAATAGACGGTATCATGAAAATTGATGTTTCCTGATGGAAACGTAGTGACAAGGAGGGAATGTGGAAAAGTAAATTTTGCCATGTTCTGTGTCCCTACGTGTCATCCATCATATGTTATGTGTGCATGATTAAATATGCATATGCATTCCCCATGTTCGATTAATGACGCAATTATAGTTGTGTCCACTTCTAGTATGCCAGTTTCCAGTCCTCGTGAATACTACGAATATCAGGCCTATGTAAAGCTACGTTGCCACGTTTCTCAGTGTGCACGTTATTCCATTGTAAAGTCCCCGTTTCTAGGCCTCAAAAGGGCCTGGACACTAGATTCAGCTCCTGTCTCCTGAAGCCTCGCTGAGGAGCGATACAGCCCCCACCTGTATCCTCGACCCTTCACTTACTTCCTGCCTCGCAGTGCCCGGCCCAGCCTGGCTCAGTCTCTGAGTCTGCCAAGAATATGTTATAGTTCCAGTTATCAGTTCAGTCCTCCTTCTCTGCATTCCTAAGCTACTGAATTGCATCAATAGTTTCCGTCATTGTCTAGCCTTCATGTCTCCACGTTAGAGAAATACTGCATTTAATGGTCATTTAATATTCTTCATCACGCACTACATGTAGAATAATGCATGGTCCAGTCTTAGAATCAAGTCAGCCTTTCCCCTCCTAACTTCTAGTTTATATCAACATGTTCTCTAAACATCAGATACTAGATACTGTTTAGGTACATGTCGCCCTGACTCTCCAGACTTCAGTCTCTGCTCCTAGCACAGAGTTCATAGCCCCCAGCTTCTCCTAGTGATACGTCATTGCTAGTTTGCGCGCACCATCAGGTTAGAGGTCCCGGCTCCTTAGGTAGCCCCCTCCATGGTTTCCGCCCTATTCATGACATATTCTGTTACGTTTGCATCACATGTCTATGTATACGCCCTGTTACACCTCTTTTTCCCCTTATCTTTCGCGACTGCTACGCGTCACGCCTTCTGCTCCACCCACTGCTACGCCTACTGCAATGTAATGCTATGTGTTTGCGTTATGTATATATGCTCATGTATTGTTATTAAAAGTCAGCGCGCTCATCCCAGACCCAGCCCCAGCAGCTGCTGGGCCCTGTCATCCTATTCCTATGCAGGTTGTCCTGTTCCTGTCCTTATGCTGTATTAAACCTGCAAAACTCCTACTACCTCGAATCTTGACTCTTATTTATTGAGCTATCTGTTATGATATATGTCTAGTCAAAAATAGGGTATTATTTATTTATTTACCACAATAGGGAATTGTGCTGGGGGTAGTGTCACTGCAAGAGTACATGTACTTATTTCTGTGCAAACACGTCAAGCATACATTCCATATATTTCATAAATGCATTTTACTATTAAAGCTAAACTCATTTTGGAAACACATAACCAAATACTATTTTCTAATTCTACCAAAATGTGAGAACACAATAAGTTTCTAATCAATTACATGTCAGGTAACACATGAAGTCCCAAAATGCTTCTCTTAGAGTGATTCCTAAATTCACACAGACTCACTGTGTGATTCTACACAAGCAACTCTATCCCGTGCATTTTACCAAAACACATTTACTAGTCTACAAGACTTTAGGTGACTCTACATATTGCACAACATTTTCTACTAAACATTAGCATAGAGTGCTTCTATCAGAATGATTCCTAAATGCACATAAAACTCATTGTGTGATTCTATACAAACAACACTTTCCCTTGCATTTTACCAAAACACATTTCATAGTCTAGAAAGAGTACTGCATTTTAATGTAGAAACTTGACCCATTTTGCAAATACATAAAAAATGACTGGTTTCTAATTCTACCAAAATATGAGAATGCTGGGGGTAGTGTCACTGCAAGAGTACATCTACGTATACGTGTGCAAACACATCAACCAACCAAATCATTCTCTCTCAATTTTCCCAAATGGATTCACAGAGTGATTCTAGACAAATAACAATATTTCTTATAACTGGAGTGGTACGGTAGTACACTGGTGCCTGGGTAGTGTAAGGGATCGTACTAGGGTAGATGTAAGGTTTAGGGTAGTGCAATGGTGTTTGGGTAGTTTGGGAGGTCGTTCTGGGATAGTGTTCTAAGGTACTACAGTGCTGTTTGGGTAGTGTAAGAGGTCGTGCTTTGGTAGATTTAAGGTTTAGAGTAGTGCAATGGTGTTCAGGTAGTGTAGGGGGTTGTGCTGGGGTAGTGTTCTAGGATAGTGCAGTGGTGTTTATATAGTGTACGGGGTCGTGCTAGGGATAGTGTTTTAGAGTTTAAGGTAGTGCAGTGCTGTTTGTGTAGTGTAGGGGGTTGTGCTGGGGTAGTGTTCTAGTAAAATACAGTGGTGTTTGGGTAGTGTAGGAGGTCGTGCTTGGGTAGATTTAGGGTTTAGGGTAGTTCAATGGTATTTGGGTAGTGTATGGGTCATGACTGGGTAATGTTTTAGGATTTAGGGTAGTGCAGTGGTGCATGGGTAATGTAGGTGGTCGTGCTGGAGATAGATTAAGGGTTTAGGGTAATGCAGTAGTGTCTGTTTAGTGTAGGGAATTGTGCTGGGGGTAGTGTCACTGCAAGAGTACATGTACTTATTTCACTGAAAACACATCAAGCATCCATTCGATATATTTCATAACTGCATTTTACTATTAAAGCTAAACTCATTTTGGAAACACATAACCAATTACTATTTTCTAATTCTACCAAAATGTGGGAACACCATACGTTTTTAATCAATTACATGTCAGGAAACTCTTGAAGTTCCAAAATGCTTCTCTCGGAGTGATTCCTAAATGCAAACAGACTCACTGTGTGATCCTACAGAAGCACCTCTATCCCTTGCATTTTACCAAAACACATTCACTAGTCTACAAGACTTTAGGTGACTCTACACATTGCACAACATTTTCTACTACACATTAGTATAGAGTGCTTCTATCCGAATGATTTCTAAATGCCCACAAGACTCACTGTGTGATTCTAGACAAACAACACTATCCCTTGCATTTTATCAAAATACTTTCATAGTCTAGAAGGAGTACTGCATTTTAATGTAGAAACGAAAATCTTTTTGCAAATACATAAATAAATGACTGGTTTCTAATTCTACCAAAACATGAGAACAGAACTGTTATCTGTCTGCAAACACATGAAATATACAAATGCTTATATCAGAAAGGTTTCTAAATGCACACACACTCACAATAAAATTCTAGAGAAAAGTATTCCCTGCACTATGGCAAGAGAAAGTCATTAGTCTGGTTAAAATCAAAATGCACCACATACATCTCCTCGCAAATTAATAACTCACCTTTCAAATTGTTTTGTAGAGAAGAAGTATGTCAGTCACACACCATATTTTCTTATACAGAATCTCTGTTTTGTACACCTCTCACCATAACCAAAGAGTAGCACAGTTTCCCTCTCATTTTGAGCACATATACACCTGAACATCAAATCACATTGCTTCCCACATTAATTCAAAAGTAAACACACACTTCCATTGGTTACACATTTCAACCCTTTCCAAATGACATAAATTTGAACACTATCCCTAATCTGCTTTCTGCCTGTTACCATAGAAACAGTTCATGGAACACTTAACTGAGCACACAGGTCAAAGGTTCATCACACAATGTTGCTAATCAAAACAGCAAGTGTGTTTGACTTTTCAACATATCAACTTATCTTATGTAACGTTCCTTTCAATCAGTTTTTGTTAACCAATAAGAATCACGCTTTTAAAAAACAGAAACATGCACCCTAGTTTTCAGTGTAGAATGCTGTCAAACAACCGATCATTTCTTTTCTTTTTTCAAAACTGCAACGTATCCTCCATTTTAGAAAAATCGTAGTTTTCAAACTGCCATTTCATTTACAGAGACCATCTGAGTGCATCCAGACCTCCCTTCAAGATGCTTAGAGTGTGGATTGTAGGACACAGCTATATTTTCTGGAGTCAAAGGTATTCAGAAAACAAAGGAATTCACAAAGACCTATGTTTACCAAATATAGACATTAAATGGATTGGACAGAGAGGGTTAAAGTGGGACCAATTGATGCCATTGGTTTAATCCTTTTTGGATCTTCAACACCCTGACCTCATAATTGTGCACTGTGGTGGCAATGACCTAGGCACTTTGATTGGGGTAGGTCTGGAAATGCTTATGAAGCACACCTTTGGAGAATTGATGTCACTTTTCCCCCAAACTGCCTTTGTCTATTCTAACATATACCAAAGGCAGAAATGGAACTGGTCTAATCAATGTTGTCCACAGATTGAAAAAGCTAGGAAACATGTGAATAAATCTGTTTCTGCTTTTCTCCGAGACGATAGAATGGGGTCCATTTACCACAACTATCTGCGTTTTAATATGCATGGCATCTATAGAAGAGATGGTGTACATTTTACACATAAGGGGAATAGAGTCTTTCTCTTAAACGTTAGACTCTGTATTGGTACTTACTTGTAAATCTCTCAATAAACACAAGGGCTCTTTTTAGAACTAAACACATAAGCTTGATGTATATCTGAATGATATTATTTGTTTTTTGGCTTGGAGTCCCGCACCCAACGTGCTGAAGTCGTGCAGCCGACGTGTACAAGTCGTGCACCACAGGCGCTGGAGTCGCTGGGTTAGAAGCTGTGCATCCAACACATGCCTACCAGGGGCCGCACTGAGCGCTGCGCTGGGTGCACGACTCCTAATTTTACCATATCACAAATTTTTTATTATCACCGGGGACCCCATCCCCCGGGGCTTATATCAAACATTGGCATCCTGCGGGAGTTGGCATTGCTTTTCCACATGGGCAGCAGCTAACATGCTGCTCCCCCTGAGGAAAAACAATCTGCTTTCCTATTTGGAAGACAGAGCAGGTTTCCTGCTCTCTCTTCCAAAAAGGAAAGCAGTTTGATATGACGGGCGGGAGCTGCGAGGCTCCGCCCTGTCATTGCAAACTACAGCATTCCGGGGGTGGCCATCCCGGAACACTGCAGAAGCCAACCCTGGGGGGTGGCTGTCCCCCGGGCCATCAACGGCTCCCGGAGGGGGGCTGCATGTCCCCCTCCTAAACTTTCAAGAAGCCCCAGGGGGTGGTGGTCCCCAGGGCTAGGGGGGGCCTCAGAGCTCCCTCACTTAGGGGCCGATTATGATGGCGGACGGACTTGAGTCCGTCCGCCACCATAGAGTAGGAGGGACCGTCCGCAGGGGCAGCGGCAGTCCCTCCATACAGATTAGGATGTGACCGCCAGGGTGGCGGTCACATCCTCTATTATTAACATTGCGGCGGGTGGAGCTTCAAGCTGCACCCGCCGCAATGTTAAAAATGCATGCACAGCATTTGCGTGCACAAAGCGGCAGGCACCGTGTGGTGCCTGCCGCCTTGTTCACACAAATGCAGGGGGGTACCATAGGTACCCCCCATGTGCACCCCCCAACCCCCCTTCACCCAGGGGGCCCGCAACGGGCCCCCGAAGGCAATCTCCGTATGCTTTTCCACGGCAGAAAAGCCGCCGTGGAAAAGCATACTTTCTACGCGATCATAATATGGCTGGCGGTGTCTGATAGACACCGCCAGCCATGTTATTGCTTTTCCGCCGCGGTCGGAAGGCGACCGCGGCGGAAAAGCTGTGGACTGAAAAACGATCCCCCAGCCATCCTAATCTGGCGGGGGGTCTTTTTCAGTCCGCAGCGGATTTCCCGCATCCTACGGGCCGGCGGTGGCTTCCGCCGGCCCGGAGGATGCGGGAAATCCGCAATCCTAATGAGCCCCTTAATCTTTTCAAGACCCAGGGTGGCGGTCCCCGGGGCTGTGGGGGTGCCCTGTGAGTCCCCCACATATATGAACTCAGAGCCCCGGGGGTGGCGATCCCCGGGGCAGTGGGGGGATTAGAACCCCCCACACAATTTTTTTTAAATGCCCACTGGGATTTGGCCCCTGGGGACTAATAACCATTAAAGCGCGGGAGCCCACGCTTTGGGTTTTTTCAGCAGCGGGATGCGCGAATCCTACGTGCCTCCCGCGATTTTAAAAAAATAATAATTTGGCCTTGGGGGGTCCTTGCGGGACCCCCTGATCAGGCCTAGGGGGTCCGGGGTCTCTACCCTGCACCCTTTCACGTTTTGCAGCGTTTTTGGGGGGGTTTCTTGTGCCTCGGTGCTACCAAGGCACAAGATGGCTGCCAAAACTTCCTGACTTGGAGTGTAGACAGCCAATTAAAATACAGCTCGTGCACGGCAGGGTGCTCGTAGGCTGCGCTTAGGGTACGCAGATCGGTTCACGGATCCACCACGCCCATAGAAATATAAATAACTTTAACTGTCATTTTCTCAGGAACTACTGAACGGATTTACACCAAATAAGCAAAAGGCATGAATGTGAACCACAAACTACCTCTTTGCCAAATTTGGTGTAATTCCGTTCAGCAGTTTGGGCTGTAGCTGCAGCTAAAGGTTCTATGGGAAAATGCAAGGGAAAAACGCATTTTGGGACCCCCCTTTTTTCTCAGCCCCCGCTTCATGAATGATCGTGATAGGGCCGCGTGGCTTGCGTACCACTGCGAGATGGCGGATCTCGCTTGAGCTCCGGGGCATCAGCGGCTGTCCGGACGATTTTAGGTTCCCTGTAGACGGCGCTTTCTTCCCGGAATCGGCATTTCGTTGTCTGAATATGCCGTGAGCGTCTTGACAGGTGTTTTTCTCGTCAGAGACGGCAGGAACCTGTTATTTCACCGTATTGGAGCCCTGCTCCTTGGATTTCGTGAGCAGCCGCCATTTTGTTTTTTGGTGGCGTCGCTCGCATTTCTCTTCAGAAACAGTGGTAGTTCACCGGAACCTGCGTTTTACGCTGGACTGAGGTGATATTTACCATATTTCTATATTTCTATGCTCAAGGATACTTTTGTTTGCTCACAGGCACCTTTATGAGACACTTTAGACTTTGTGTCGTCCTGACTGATGTCTTTGGCCTCTCCTTGATGTCTCGTCAAAGACTCTTGACCAAGCCTGGATAATGAGCTGTTTAACCTGATATAACGACCATTGAGGGCTTGGCAAGTTATTTTTTCAACGCTCCTTCTGAATTCAACATGGCTTTGTTTTCCCCACTTGTAAATTGCCGCCAATTTTGTGTTCTAATGCCACATCTATGGTCATTGCCTGCCTTTCACAGATTATCTACCGATTTTATTGTGTCTTTGTGAGCTACTATTTGCTTTTCTGTCATTCTTTGGCCTTTTTTGGTTTGATTATTTCCGCACAGAATTCCTGGTGTGATTATTGGGCTTTTATTGTGGTTATACCTTATGGCTGACAACATGGGTCCTCCTTCCAATGCTAAAGACTCTAAAGGTGCTCTGAAGAGGTCCAAACAAACCTCTCCTACCCCGGAGTCATCTCAGAAGGATACTACTACCATATTGGATACCATTTTGTCACGTTTAAATGCTGTACATGATATTGCGCAATCTACCAAGACTAATACTGACTTACTACAAGTTGAGGTGGCGGCTACCAGGAATGATTTTAAAGCATTATCTATTCGTGTTACAAATGCGGAGACACGTATTAGTGGTGTGGAGGACACTGCGCAACAGCATTCTAAGTCTCTTCAACAGATGGAACGCTCAATGGCGGCATTGCGGAGGGAGCTCACGGAACAGGAGGATCGCAATCGTAGAAGCAATCTGCGGATTTGTGGTCTACCTGAAGATGCGGAAAAAACAGCCTCCTCGATGATAGACTTTCTATACCAATGGCTTCCCTCTACCTTACAAATTTCATTTCAGAAGGACTTTGAAATTGAAAGGGCTCATTGTGTACCTACTTTTCAACCCAAGTCCTCATCACATCCAAGGGCGATAATTTTTAAACCGCTGCGTCATCAACATTCGGAGCAAATTTTGGCCCACATGAGGAAGATCAAGGCGGTGAATTGGGAAGGTCATCGGATTTCTATTTCGCAAGACTTGGCCAGAGACACTGTTATTTGAAGGAAAGGTTTTCTTAACTTGCGGAAACGTCTTTTAGACATGAATATTCCCTTTTCCTTTGCTGGTCCTTCGAAATTTCGTATCACCTTTAAGGGCCGATCTCGAATTTTTGATGAACCTTCTGATCTTTCCTCCGTTCTAGATAATAAGCCTGAGTCTCAGATGGATTCTTTCCTGCTCCTGGTCCCTCTGGATCTTGATTTCTGTTTGTTTTTATGGAATGTTACTTCCTTATGTCTAGCTTGTGTAATAGGTTTCAGATATAAATGCTAGGTTTTAGCTATTACTAGTTATAAAGATGGTTTTCTTAGCTTTCCAGTTGACATGTTGTCCGCTGCTATAGAGGTTCCTGTCTTTCTTTTTGTTTTCGTTTTCCTCTTGATTTTCTTACCTTTTTTATTCTATTTAATCTAATTTAATTGTTAATTCTGGTTTTCAAATGTGTTTCGTCTCTTTGTATTTTCCTTTTTATATATGAGTGTTTCTTCTTCCTTTATTCTCATATTTAAGGTTCTATGTTATCGAACTTCAATGTCACTGATAGTTGCTTCTTGATTTGTTTGATATCGTTTACAGTATATCTGTTTATTCCTCGCTATTTTTTTTTATGTTCTTGGTGGCTGTTCTTTTTTAGGTGTATAATGCTTCTTCTTCTTCTCTTTTCTTTTGGTGTTGCGTCTTGTCCTATGTTTGTAGTTTTTCTTCCTCTCTTTCGTGTTTAATTGTTGTGTTTTATATGCTTAATCTGTTCTTATTGATTGTTTGTGTTTGGTTTTATTGGTTGCAATTATTTGTATATATTCATGTTTTATTATCTGTGTTCATTTCTTTAGTTTTGTTATCTTTTCTATCGATATGTTTAACTTATTTCGTTTCAATATAGGTTGTTATGCATTATACATTTCTTGCTTGTTGTTTCTCACTAGTTGGCTCTTTTCTTCTGGATATAGAATTAGTTATATGTTGGTAGATTTTTAGATCTGATATATATATTTTTCGTATTTATGCATTTCTCCTGCTCGTATAATTAATTCTTCCTATTTATTATGTATGTTTAGTTTATGGTTCATACTTATATAATATATATATAGTTGAATATTTTATTCTTTGTGATGAAATTATATTTATTGCTATTTCTTGTTCGTATTTATTCATGATGTTTTTATTACACTATATATTGCGATTTGTTCCTTTTGCTAGCTATTTAATAGGTTTTTGAGCGCTTCTTTTTTCTGTTCTATGCCTGTTTGGTTAGTTTATGTTTTTTCTTCTAGTTTTCTCTCAACTATGAATTATAATGTTTATTGGCACCTATTTTTTATCACTTTTTTTTGCCTTTCGACTGTATTATTATCTATTATGGGGTTGTTGAATCAATTACTATGTGTTTCCTAGCGGTCCCCTTGCTTGCCCCTCCATTTCCCCCATGGTATGAATTTGGTCCTCTATAGACCTCCCCTGGTCGGTCTTTTTCCTTTTGTCTCTCTATTCCTTTTTTTGCTTTTCTCTTTCCTCTTCTTTTCTTCTACTCTTTCTTTTCTCTTTTCTCTCTTTCTCTTTCTTTTCCTGGATCTTCAGTTGGTGCTTCCCTTTTGTTATGTTTACTGTGGGTCTTTGGATGGTTGTCTTGGTTTTTTGTATTGCTTCCTTTATCATCTCTGTTGTTCAGATTTAATCTTTTTGTAGGATTACGCCTGGTTTGAATGTGGTCTCCCTTAATGTTAGGGGGCTGAATCATCCTGTGAAGAGGGCTAAAATTCTGGACTATTATAAATCTTTATCTTCGGACTTGGTACTTTTACAGAAAATGAAAGTTTCTTATAAGGAGGCTCTGTTGTTGAGGAAGGAGTGGGTCCTTGATGTTGTGTCTTCTGATGCCCTGGGCAAAAAATATGGTGTGATAACACTGATTTCTAAGAATTCTGGTTTATCGGTGGTCTCTGCTGAGCATGATTCTGAGGGTCGTTGGTTGTTATCTAGACTTTCTGATGGTGTTGTTGATCTATATGTTTTGAATATTTATGCTCCAAATATTGATGATCCTTTATTCTGGCGAGAGATCGTTAAAAAACTAGTCCACACACCTCATAAAGGCAATCTAATAGTTGGTAGTGATTTTAATTTACCAATAGACCCCTTGTTGGATAGGAACTCTGCTTTTTCCTTCCGTCCTCCCAGAGCTCACAAACAAACGTTAAACATGTGCTCTTATGCTAATCTTCAGGATATTTGGCGTCTTCATCATCCTACAGGTAGTGATTTTTCTTTCTTTTCCTCACCTCATTCTAGCATTTCTCGTATTGATTATCTCTTGGTTCATTCGTCACTCGTGCAATCCTCATCTTCTCCATACATCCATCCTATTCTTGTCTCAGATCACGCGGCTGTTTCCTTTTCTCTCTTAAATCTTGCTCCTAAAAAAGAACCTCGCTCTTGGAGGCTGAATACAGAAATTGTACATGATGATTATCAAGTTATGGCTCTGCATGACGAAATTGAAAATTTATTTTCTGATAATGAAGGCTCTGTTAGCTCTCCAATAGTTTTATGGGAAGCATTTAAATGTTCGCTTAGAGGGCAAATTATTAAAGTAATGGCGAAAAGAAATGCTGTTATCAAGAAAGAACTCACCGATTTAGTAGATAGTATTAAACAGCATGAGCTTCTTTTTCGACGTTCTAAAGATAAACAATTATTGCAAACCATTAAAAACTTAAAATATTCCTATATTACTATCATTACCAAGAGAGCTCACATTGGGGTTCAGGCCCAGAAATCCAAACGGTTACTTTTGAAGAATTGTGCTGGTAGAACTCTAGCAGCGACGTTAAAATTTCAGGAATCTAGTTTCGAGTCTTCTCAAATTTCTTCTGTTAATGATAGCTCTAGTATTAAAAAATTTCAGACTAAGGAGATTCTTGAGGTTTTTCGTGATTTTTATAGTAAACTCTATACCCCCACTAATCAATCGTCTTTTGAGAAATGTCAGGAATTTTTTAAAACAATCCCTGTTCAGTCTGTGTCGACGGAGGATGGAGAGAAATAGGGTGGCTCGATTATGTCTGAGGAAATTATACATGCAATTATAGCCACACGATCGGGTAAAGCCACTGGTCCGGATGGATCTCCCATTATGTTTTATAAAACCTTTCTTCCTTCTGTGGTTTCTCGCCTTAAGTCTGTTTTTGACGCGTTTATTCAAGAAGGTTCGGTTTCGGGTACTGCGGCAGACGCTACTATTGTGGTGATCCCAAAGGAAGGTAAAGATCACTCAGATCCCAAAAATGTTCGCCCTATTTCCCTACTTAACATGGAAGCTAAGATTTTTGCCAAGATTCTCGCTAAGCGGTTGGAATCTTATATTCCTACTCTCGTCCAGCCATCTCAGACGGGCTTTGTCAAGGGTAGACTTGCTAGGGACAATATCCGTACCTTTTGCCATATTTTGGGTACAGCCAAGCGGTCTAATCTTCCAGCAGCTGCTCTGGCTCTAGATGCCGAGAAGGCTTTTGATAAGGTCTCCTGGCCCTTTCTACATGCTGTTCTTCGTGCACATAATCTTGGTGATTCTTTTGTTAACATGGTTATGTCTTTATATGCCCAACCTAGAGCAAATATTAAAGTCAATGGGGCTACGTCTGAGTTTTTTAGTCTTTGCCAAGGTACTCGACAAGGCTGTCCCTTGTCTCCGCTTTTGTTCTTATTATCTATTTATCCGCTCCTTAGACTAATTGATCTTCATTCAGGTATTAAACGGTTTACTTTTGGCTCGCATTGTATAAAAACAGCTGCTTATGCAGATGATGTTCTTATTTTTTTGTATGATATTGTGTCGGCCATTCCCGCGATTACAGATACTATCACTCTTTTTTCTAGTGTCTCTGGGTATACCCTTAACAGAGATAAGACGGAAATGTTTCCCCTGAATGCTTACTGTTTCCAAGCACATATGGGTACAGCAGGTTTTAAATTGCAATGTAAACAGCTTAAATATTTGGGGATCTGGTTTTGTAGTGCTCTATATGACACGTTGGCTTACAACGAAGCTCAAACTTTACTTAAAGTGCGTCATCTTTTGGACACCTTGTCCCCTGAACATATTTCTTGGTGGAGTCTTCTCCAAACCTTAAAAATGATGATTACTCCTATCATTAACTTCGTATCCTCTATGCTCCCTGTGAAATTCTCGTCTTCCTTTTTTCATGAGATTGACTCCCTCACGTCTAAATTTCTCTAGAATGATAAGAGAGATAGAATTGCATATAAATCTTTAAGAAAACCTTATGATGTGGGTGGCTGTAATTTTCCTGACTGGGAGAAATACCACGTTGCTTTTTTAGCTTCTTCAAGGTGCTTTATGGTTTTTCTCTGCCCCTGGACACACGCCTTCCTGGGTGTTGATTGAGCAAGATCTCTCTTTTCCCTTGCCAACCTCTTCCTTTTTAACCACGTCCACTTTATCTATTCCGTTTTCCCGTACGATCATCTTAGACACCATTGCAGCAGTTAAGTCCATTGATAACAAAAAATGTGGCTACCCCGATTCATAAATCGAGGTGGTCTTCATTGTGGCGTAATCCTAGAATTAAGCTTATTATTGATTCCACATTGATAACTTACTGGACTTCTAAAGGGATTACGCTGGTTCGTCATTTATATGATTCCAATAATGATCCGTTACCATTTTCCTCCTTAGCTCAACAATTCTCTCTCACTAATTTAGACTTTTATACCTTTTTAAAAATAAAAGTTGCTCTTGCTAAACTGCGTCTGGAGCCCAATTCTCCTACTATTACGTTGTTTCATTTGTGGCTTAGATCTGGGCATGTCGCTTCAAGTATTTATACATTTATGTCTTCCACTTCCTCTGCCTTACTTACCGTTACCCAACAAAAATGGTTACATCATTTTGATCAGGAACTCACTGAGCATATATCTCCAGAAACTTGGCAGTTGATTGGGAAGCTTTCTCTTCGTAATAAAATTGCCCCTTCTTTAATTCAATCTAAATTCTTCTCTATCAATCTTCTTCATTGGACTCCTGTGCGTTTACACTCTCTGAACCTGAAGGGTGATGACCTTTGTTGGAGTTGTGGTCTGACTGCTGGTGATTATCCACATATGTTCTTTGAGTGTTCACTTTTACAACCCTACTGGGATTTAATACATCTTATGTTAATTTTCAATCTCAATTCCAGCTTTCCTTTCCTATGATTATGTTGGGCCCATTAGCTTCCCGAGAGCCTTTGCCGTTGGATACCTTAGAGTTACAATTGTTGGATCTTTTACTGACAGTAGCTGTTAAGGTGATTCTTATGGAATGGAAATCCTTTTCTTCCATATCATATCATACTTGGTGGGCATGGGTCTCTTTTTTAAGAAGCGCACACACCTCGGTGGATGAGGCTCACCTTACCCCTAATATCTCTAGTAGTGTTTGGAGAGCTTTGGATACATATATGGATCTGGCTTCGAAAGGGTTGGTCGATCAGTAACCCTTTGTATTGTCTAGTTGAATGTTGTACTTGTTGTATACGTGTAGCACCGCAGTAGATCCTTCCTTTCCTTTCCTTCCCTTCCCTTTCTTTTCCTTCCCCCCTTGTATTCTTTCCAATTTTCTCTTTTTCTTTATCTTACTGTCTTGTTTTTCGCACTATTTCTTCTTTCCTTGTTTCCTTTCTCTCTCTATATACTCCTTTTCTTCTACCATGGTGATACTTTTGTTGGCTATTTTAGTTCATTGGCATCACCCTTCTTGTCTTTTATATTATACTTATGTCATATTTGAGAAAATCTATTTGTCATTGGACCAAATACCATACTGTTCTTCTTGATTTTTCCATCACTTGTATCACTTTGTATTGTATTTAACTATTTGTATGCTGCTTAAAATTAAATAAACGTATTGAACAAAAAATGAATGTTCGTGAAACTTTTAGGATAGGAGCAGACCGGAGCTGGCCAAAAATTTGGAAAATTGAGCGCAGATTCGTCAACCGGCACCAAAGTTATTCCAAATAGAATGTTGCGAATTTCCTATGGATAATAGGTCCTAACTATAACTACCTACTGGCGACCGCCAGTAGGTAATATATATATATATTATAAGTTTCGTAATCTGGGACAGCGGTAGGTCTTGGTCCAGAAAGTGACCATTTTTTTCTAAACAGTGTAAATCCGTTCAGTAGTTCCTGAGAAATTAGAAAAAGAATTGGTTCAATATCTGTCCTCCATAGGAAACTTTAGAAAAAGCTACATGCCGAACTGCTGAATGGAATTTCTCCAACCAAAAAGGTAGCCCTTGGTTCAAAAAGCAACCTTTTTTTAAAATGGTGTAAATCCGTTCAGTAGTTCCTGAGAAATTAGAAAAAGAAAGTTTCGTAATCTGAGACAGCGGTGGGTTTGCGAACCTTCCCGACCACCAACTCCAATCTGATTGGCTGCCAACACGCCAAACCAGGAAGTGTTGGCAGCCATCTTGCAACTCAGTAGAACCGAGTCAAAAGAAAACAGAAAAAAAGAGGTTAAAAAACAATAAAAGGGGGCAGGGTAAAAATGCCCTGACCCCCTAGGCCTGCTCAGGGGGTCACACAAGGACCACCAGGGCCAAAAAGCATTTTTTTAAAATAATTTTGGCGGAAATCACAATGGGGTTGCAAATCAAGCTGAAATTATTTTCAAAAAATGAAGCTTTGTTTTGAAAAAGCCCCCAGGCGGGCCAGGTCCCGGGGGCACTAGCAAAATAATTAGTGGGGGCCCACAGCCCTGGGGACTTCCACCTGCCTGGGGCTTTCAGAATAAACTTCGGGGGCATGCGACCCCCCCTGCAGTCCCGGGGACCGCCACCCACCCCGGGGATGACCACCTTCCCCGGGGACTCTTTAATTATATTTGGGGGTCCATAGCAGACCCCCAGCCACAGGGAACACCACCTCCCTGGGGCTATTTGAACAAAGGGAGGGGGGCCGCTCGACCCCCTCCTGGAGCCTTTGATGGCCATGGGGACTGCCACCCCCCAAGGCCAGCTCCTGCAGTGTCCCGGGGTGCCCACCCCTGGGACACTGCTGTTTGCTAGGGCAGGGCGGGAACCGTGCGGCTCCCACCCTGCCATAGCAAACTCTGCTTTGGATTTTGGAAACAAGAACAGGTTTCCTGCTCTCGCTTCTAAAATCCAAAGCAGATTACTTTTCCACAAGGGGAGCTGCATGTCAGCAGCTCCCCATGTGGAAAAGCAATGCCAGTTCCTGCAGGAGGCAGGGAGCCAGCGGGACCGTGGGGGCATTGGGGCTCCCCCACGGTCAACCACTGATAGGGCCAGCGCCGAGGTATGTGGTCCCCAGGGCCGGAAGTGCCCCCACTCTTCTGGTTTAATAAAAAAAAAATGGCTGGGCCCAGGGGGTCGGGTCCCCAGGGAAAAAACAGCCTGGGGAGCGGGGCCACGCAGCCCTCCTCCCTTAAAGAAATGAATAATTGGGCATGCCCTGGGGAATGGGGCCCCGGGGCTAGAACTGGCCCAAGGGAGGGGGACCCTGCGTCTCCCCTCCCTGATTAAAAAAAATAAAAACATTTAATAATATAGAGGCACATCCCTGGGGGATGGGGTACCCGGGCCAATAATGGCCTCAGAAGGGGGCCATGCAGCCCCCTCCTTACATTTTTAAAAAGAAATATGTGGCCATGCCCCGGGATATGGGGTCCCCGGGCCGAAATTGGCCTCAGGAGGCCCTTTTCCTTTTTTAAATTAAAATGTTAAAAAAAGGAGCAGGCCCTGGGGAATGGGGTCCCCAGGGAGCCAAATAACGTAAAAGAAGGGGGGCCACACAGCACCCCTTGTAGAAAAAAAAGAAAAGCTGGCATCGCACCAGATGCCCTGCCCCCTCTCTGCAGCACCCTCAAACACGCCCCCTGGTGCATTGTAAGTTGGGGAATTAGTTCTCCTAGAATACTGAGGGTCCCTGGGGTCCAACTAGCCCACCAGGTTCCGCCAGTATGCGCCACAGAGCTGCGTTGCAGAGACATGTTCCAAGGCCACACCCATTTTTACACCTCTCTACAACGCAGCTCTGTGGCACTTACTGGAGTTACCTGGTGGGCTAATTGTACCCCAGGGATCCTCAGGACTCAAGGGGATTTAATCCCCCAATTTAAAATGTGCCAGCGGGCGCGTTTGCACAGTGGTGCAGGGAGGGGGTGGGGCCTGACATAGCAAGTGTGCAAACACACCCCCGGCACATTGTAAATTGGGGGTACCTCCAGTATGCACCACAGAGATGCATTGCAAAGAGGTGGTCTGAGGCCTCGCCCCTTTTTACGCCTCTCTGCAACGCAGCTATGTGGTGCCTACTGGAGGAACCTGGTGGGCTAGTTGGACCCCAGGGACCCTCAGCATTCACCATGGAGCGCGTTTGCACACTTGTCCTTCACAAAACTTTATTCGACAGTTAAGTCATAAAAGCCCATTACACAATACATTTAAAAAACTGTTTTTTAAATCATATAAAATATAAAAGTACAATTAAATCATTCTATAACCATCAAATCTAAAAATCCCATAAGATCACCTTAAAATTGTTATCTAAAACGACCATTAATTCATTACACAGATATAGTAATTACACTGAATTTACAGTCTTAAGGAAACACATCGCTTAATGCTAGCAAACAGAACATCTTGCAGCAGCAAATCCCAATAGGCATTAAATATGGTAAATGGTCTCTCATTAGAACCTCAGTGCAATGATTTCGAAAGAATTCGCCAAGCCCATCCTATGAACTTCGCAACAGCTATAGCGATGGGGGGGCGGGATCTGAACACAATATCCGCAAGGCAACAGCATACCTCCGGATGCCCATTGCCCTACAAATGGGCTTTATCCCAACTTTACGGGGTACAGTGTACATGGGACAGAAAAATAATATATGCCCTACAGTTTCGCATTGTTCTATGCACTCATAACATTTATCGTTACTCGAACCTCCCCATCTACAGGTAAATTCACGGGTTGGAAGAGCACCCACCCTTAATTGAAAGAACAGTTTACGGTCATAAACTTTCTCAATTAAATACCAATACCTTTCAAAGACTGGGCGGAACTTAAATTTGATGAAGCGACCTGTAAGGTGGGTTGAAAGACCTTGTGAGATTTCTAATGTGAATACCATTTCCCAATACCTTTCTTTCAATTTTTCCTTCGAAGGGAACACAGCATTCAGAGGGTCATTCCAGAGCTCTAACAGCCCGAGCTTCCCTAGTAGGTATCTGATTTCATTTAGCCATTTCATCTTGTGAAACGAGTCAATTCTTATAACATCCATAAGACCCCTAGTTTAATGAACAAGTTCCTCCGTGCACCATATCCTCCGCCAATAGAGTAGATGGCGAAGCTTTGCTAGGTGTTCCACTGGCTTCTTGCCAAGATCCAATAATAGCGGTCTTAAGGGGGTACTTTGTGAGAGGCTTGTTACTTTGCGTAAAAACGCGTTCTCCAATACAGTTAAGCATTTCAGGTTTTCGAACCCCCATAGTTCTGCCCCAGATAGGGATGAGCTCAGTACCTTCATCTCATAAATCTCTAAGACAGGGCTAATAGGTTTTCTCAAGGATGTTTTAAACTTGGTTAGAAGGATTCCTGCTTGCTGTTTATGTGATAGAACGGCCCGATCTAATTGGCAGTTCCATCACATATCCTTCTGTAGGGTAACGCCAAAATATGTAAAAGAAGCAACCTTTTCCAGGGGCAAACTATCCATAAGCTCGTTGCCCTTAAACGACTTATGTTTGTTAAATGACATACACTTTGTTTTAGCTGTGTTTACTTCCAGGCCACGTAAATTACAAAACTCTTCAAAACGCAGCAGGGTTTTCTGTAAACCGCCTGAGGACTTGGAGATTATTAAAGTATCGTCCGCAAACATAAGGATTGGGATGTGTAGCCCTGCCAACACCGGGGCATCCGTGGGGGCTAGGGAGAGCAAGTCGACCACCCCGTTGACAAAGAGTGAGAACTGGGTAGGCGCCAAAACGCATCCCTGTCGAACACCCCTGCCAACGGGGAAGTCTTCCGTCACCTCTCCCCCACACCCTCACTGAACCCATGCATAATTGTCCTCGTGTAAGCGTATGATTAGGGACAGTAGTTCTGGGGTCATCTCTATTTCTCTCAGGTCCTGCCATAGTTTTTCTCGCGGCACTAGGTCGAAAGCTACCCTTAGATCAACAAATACCGCATAAAGGGCTCCCTTTCCTAAAACCACCGTCCTCCAGTACAAGATAACAAAACGAAAGACTTGGTCCATCATACTGGTACGGCGCCGGAAGCCGGCCTGCATAGGCCTCAGAATGTCGTAACCCTCTATCCATGTCTGGATCCTATGCAGAACCAATTGGCCTATGATCTTCTGCACAGAATCTATTAAGCTGATTGGCCTGTAGTTAACGGCTACTGCCTTATTGCCCTTTTTAAACACTGGGACGATTTCCGCACCCTCCTAAGAGGGTGGGACGTCAGCTCCTTGGGCGATTGCATTGGCGATATACGCTATGTAATGACGCCAGGTTTTTTTTGTCATTAACAAAAACATCTGCCGGGATACCATCCATGCCCGACGCTCTACCCCCGGTCACTGCGTCCAACGCCCTATCAAAATCTATTGGGGTAAAAAACACCCCTTCATAATATGTATGGAGGGGCGGCTCTTTAAGATCCTCATCACTGCTCCTTGCATACTGCGGCCTAAAATACTCGATCCAAGCATCTTGAGCCACGCTATTCTGTGGGCGACTAGGACAACCTCCCCTGTCCCATTTAAATATATCCTAAAACAAATTGGGGTTTTTGGCCATACAGGCGTCTTTGAGGTCATTCCACTTTTCTTCATCCCAGCTCCTTTTTGCCTCTAGCATTACTTTCCTATACCAGGCCCGTGCAGACCTTACCGTTGGTATGTCTCTTGTCTTTAGGGCACAGCCAAGGTTGGCCCGAGCTTTCCGGCAAGATGAGTTGTACCATCCCTCCGATTTATGTCCCCTTGATTTCCTGCCAGCATTGGGCCTACAAAAGTATGCATTTAGCCCTTCAAAAAGTTTTGTATGGACCTCCGTCACATTATGGCTGGTGTCCATGCTGGCGGTAGAAGTACCGAGCACTAGCAGTGCGTTAGTTACATCGTTATTAATTGCAGCTACAATTTCAGGATTTTCAACGATTCTGCTCCATTGTAGGTGGCGCACATCGTTGGCTAAAGTATAGTCATGCACTGAAACTCCCTTGGTGGGTAATGGGCCGCCGGCAAGGGAAAGATTAAAAACGGAGGTGAGTGGATGGTGGTCAATCTTGATATGGTTAATTACCTCCATGTCTAAAAGATAAGACCATAGCCTTAGGTGGACAAGCAAATTGTCTATGCGGCTCAACCTTAGGCCATTGTCAAAAGTGTTCCTGCCAGGCTTATCAGACAGAGTACGCCCATTTGCTGCACTCAGATGACTTCCCAAGTACAATCCTTTCAACTGAATTGCTGCCTCTGTCCACCTTTTTATTGGATCTACCGTAAGGGCCGGAATACCCCAAATGGAATCCTCCTCCTCTGTAAGCTGGAAATCATCATGACCTAGGGCTCAAAGGTTGTGTTAAAGTCCCCCGCTACAATAGGCAAGGTATCCTTGGGCAAGGTCCCTAACAATTCTTCCAGACAGTTTACAATCTCAGATTTTTTCCCCCCCGGGCAACCTCGCGCATAAACATTAAAGATTTCTAAACGTATTCCTGCGGCAGTACTAACTCTTACTGATAGTATATCGTTATTACTTACTGGGCGCTGCTTGACTTGACACCCTAGTTCTTGCCTCACCCATATGACTAATCCCCCAGCTGGGCGACCCCTATCTTTTTTCAATGCGGGGACATAAAAGTTGAGATAGCCAACGCGGAAGACAGGTTCTACTAACCACCACTCCTGGAAAAGGCATATGTCGAATTTTTCAATAAAGTCCGACCATTCTGGTAGGGCTAGTTTTGAGCCTAAACCTGCTAGGTTCCAAGATATCATCGAGGTTGTCCCATTGCCTTGAGACAAACCACTGGCGCGTTCCAGCCCTACCAAAGAATCACACTGACTACCCCCACCATCAGAACCCACACAGTTCACCAAGACAGTGTTCACTCTAGATGGAAGATCATTTTGATCACCCCTATTAGCAGAGCTAGAAGGGGGGGCTCAGCGCTATTACCCCCCTGGACAAATCTGTTACGTTCTTAACACCTACTGGAAGTAGGACGCTGATTCCTAATTCCACTATCATATTATTGTGGCCAGCTGTTAGGGCACCATCATCACCATTGGCTCTAATCATCAATGAATCATTCCCCCTGCTTTTAGTGCATGTAATAGATTCTAGGTTATGGGGCCCAGTTCTGGGCAGGGAAGACTGTCAATCTCAGTCTTCCAGCCCAGAAAGCCTTTGAAGGCCGCTATGAGTCCTAATCCCCTTCTCATTGTTTACACGATGATCTAAGCTCCCTGCCAATAGGTTGTTTAAAATGTGCTGTTGTGGTGCATGATAGAAAAAGGTAAGGGGTAGAGAGCGAATTGAGGTTCTAGGACTTGACTCCTGCCAATCACAAATATATTCGACAGCCTTACTATCCCTAAAATGAATTATTATGCGGTCACCCTTAATTGATTTACATTGGGAGCCCACCCAGTCAACACGTCTAGCAAACAGGATTTCTGCTGATACATTCGGGAGTAGGGGACGATTAAAATTAAGCCAGTGGATACACTTGTTCTTAAGATATCCGTATTCCTCCCTTTTATCCTGACTTAATGGTGTAACCCCCGCAAGTACCACCACATAGGGAACGGATTCTGAGGGGAGATCAATACAAGGAAACCTTTTGGCCAATGGCATACTGGGAGTATCCACAGTTAGTTGTGTAGTGTGCGGAACCTCCCTTGTTACTTCCCTCCTCCCACCCCCACCGTTTTTAGCAAGTTGACTGGGTACATCCTGGGCTCTCGAGCACAGTAAGGGAAAAATGTGCTGGGGAGCATCAACAGCTACAATCTCCACAGGTTTTACAGTACAATTATCAGCAGGTTTATTAGCCGGCTGACAATTACTAAGGTCTTTGGACCAAGGTATGGTCCGCGCTTGGGCGATGCATATGATAACTCAAGACATACAAGTCTGCTCTCGATTACGTCTAACCTATCATAGATAGGGATGCATGTTTTATGGAAAATTGCCTCTAGTTTTGTCCAAAAGTCCCTTCCCATTTCTATGGCTGGCTCTTCATTGGGAGTCGAAGGCAAAGTTATTACTCCACTTGTGGGACAGTCGGAGTCTGATCTCACGAGCAATGGTGAAGTAACATTCATAGTTCCTGTATTGGTTTTCCGGGTCTTTGGGTTTTCCCCATTGCTTATAACGCCCCCACGTTTCCTTTTAGAGCTTTTGGTCTTGGGGCTTCCATTGGTGAGCTGGTTAGGCAGGGCCTGCTTAGCGTTAGTTGCAGACCGTGTCACAATGCGCTGGGCCATTGCTCCTGTATTTGTGCTGTTAGTTTGGCTCGATTCCACGTTACCGTTTAGATTTACTTCTTCGGATATTGGGAGGCATGGAAGAACTTCATCGCGCTGGGAAGCACGATTTCCCCCCCCATCAATCTCATTTCCTTCGCTATGTTCCGAGGCATGGGGATGGACTGGTGAACGTGCCTGAGCCAATAGACCCAACGAAGAACGTTTTGCCAATGCAATGTCCAGAGACAGTCTTTTTTCTGTTTGGACGATTTCATTTTCTAGGATTGAGGTCGCTCTTATCAAAAAATTGTCCAAGGTTCCCACTATAGAACCACTCGCTATTGATTTTTTTCCTCTCCGGCCTGAAGGTGACGCCATTATAGAAATTGCAACTCTTGCCAATGCACTCACAACCTTATTTAGAGATGCTATGACTAATATAAAGTTCAGTGACAGTTATTAGTGACAGTTATTAAAATCACACAGACCTCTTGGCAAGATGTTAGGGGGGGCCCCGTCCTGTCCTCAAACGTTCTCTAACCAGCTCAAACGGGCCCGCCCTTGGCCTGGGCTTCGCCCGGCGCCCGCCCGCGCGTGTCCCGTGGGACTGGATTAGGGAGCTGGTTAAATCCTATTGGGCAGGGGGCGTGGGGGCAAGGTGTCGCTCCGTTGGCTGGGGAGCGTGGCTCTTCCCGTTCGTGTTCCCCTGGGCTGCCTGCGTCTGCTGCCGGTAAAGGTTTCACCTTCAGCTGCACACTGGTCACATCAGGCCCTGCCTCCTGCCTTTACCACTGTGCTGAAAGTGCCCCGTGGCTCATTTTAAGTTGGAGGATTAAGCCCAGTACATCCCACATAGTGGGATTGCCAAGAGGTGTTTCGGAGGCCACGCTCACCTTTCTCCGATCAATCAATCAATCAATCAATCAATCAGGCATTTATAAAGCGCACTACTCACCCATGAGCGTCTCAAGGCACTAGGGGTGGTGCTCCGGATCAGTCGAAGTGCCAGGTGTTGAGATCCTTCCTGAATGTGTGCGAGTTGCTGAGCGTCTGATGTTCACGGGAGCTCGTTCCAGGTCTTGGCTGCGATGTGGGAGAAAGCTCTCCTGCCTGTTCTGTTCTTGCGGATCTGGGAGACCTCTGCCAGGGCGAGGTCGGCAGAGCGGAGTTTCCTCTTGGGTACGTGGATGGATAGTCTCTCGTTGAGGTATTTGGGTCCGATGTCATTGAGTGATTTCTAGGCATGGGTTAGGAGCTTGAAGTTGACTCTCTTCTCGCCAGGGAGCCAGTGAAGATCTCATAGGTGTTGAGTCATGTGGTCGTGACGTGGAGTCCTGAGGACGAGTCTGGCGGCCGCATTCTGGATTGCCTGGAGTCTGTGAAGGAGAGATCTGTTGATTCCAGCGTATAGGACATTGCCGTAGTCCAATCTGCTGGTTATGATTGCCTGGGTGACAGTCTTTCTGCAGTCAGGGGTATCCATTTGAAGGTCTTATGGAGGGTGCGCAGGCAATTGAAGTTGGTGGAAGTGACGCGTAGACCTGGCGGTTCATGGAGAGGGAAGAGTTGAGGATGATGCTGAGGTTAGTGCACGCCCTCATCATATCTCGCCTAGACTATGGCAATATCCTCTATCTGGGCGCTACTGTGAAATGCCTGGGGAGATTGCAGGTAGTGCAGAATGCGGCTGCAAGACTGGTACTGGCACAACCCAGGAGGGCTGCTTCCAAAAGAGCCCTTGATGCTTTGCACTGGCTGCCAGTTAGGAAGCGAGTGATGTTTACAGCACTGTGCACATGCCATCGCATTACCCAGGACTTAGGCCCCTCCTATCTGAAGGACCTTGCCACCAGCTATGTGCCTGGTAGGTCACTGAGATCCAATGGGAATGGCCTATTGTTGGTGCTTAAAGTGAAGAAGGCCAGAATGGGAGGCAGATCCTTCCGGGTGTTGGCAGCTCAGAACTGGAATAAACTCCCTATAAATCTCCGGAAGGAGACCTCCGAAGTTAGGTTTAGGAAGCCGCTTAAAATGCACTTGTTTTCTGTGTAAGCTAATGCTGAGGCCGTGGAGACGGGTCGCTGCCACTCTATCTCACCCTAGCGCGGGGACACGCCGAGATGGCGTAACCATGCGCTTTATACATTTATTTATTATTAATATTATTGTTGCGTGCGTGGTCTGTGGGTGTGGGTGGGTTCCCGTGGGTGGAGGGCCACCAAGAGTTGTCCCAGCCTGTGTTGCAGGGTCCGAGGATGAGGACCTTGCTCTTCTCCAAGTTAAGCTTGAGGCAGCTGTCCTTCATCCAAGTTGCCACATTCTCCATTCCCTCCTGGAAGCAGAGTCTGTTGTTGTTGGGATTCTTTATAAGTGAGAGGATGAGCTGGGTAATGTCTGCATAGGAAACGATGCTGAGCCCATGCTATCTGACGATGGTGGCGAGTGGCGCCACGTAGATGTTGAAGAGCGTGGGTCTGAGTGATGAGCCCTTGGGCACTCCGCAGTTGATGTCAGTGGGTTTGGAGAGCAAGGGAGGGAGTCTGATCCTCTGGGTGAGAAAGGATCGGATCCAGTCGAGGGCCGCTCCTTGTATCCCAGCGTTGTGAAGTCTGGTTGCAAGGGTGCAATGAGAGAGGTTGTGGAAGACTGATGAGAGGTTAAGAAGGCTGAGGGCCGCGGTGTACCCTGGTAGAGTAGCATGCGGTTGTCATCTGTGGTGGCAAGGAGAGCGGTCTTGGTGCTGTGGTTCCTGCAGAATCTGGGCTGGGAAGCGTCTGGGATGGAGTTTTCATCGATGAAGGTGGTCAGTTGGGCTTTCACAAATCTTTTGGTGACTTTGGCTGCAAGCGGGAGAGAGCAAGGCCGGTAGTTCTTCAGGTCCGTTGGGTCGGACGTGGACTTCTTGAGAAGGAAGATGATGGAAGTGAGGGAGGTGTTGGTCCGTCCAAATTCGGATGCGATAGTGGCTGCGGCCCTGTGGAATATGTGCAGTGGGCAGGGGTCCGTGGGAGCTCCTGAGTGGGTTTTATGCATAGTCGTGGTGATGTGTTCGATGGCCGCGGGCTTCCAGGTCGAAATCGTTAGCTGATCGGCCACGATGCGGGGGTGCTGCTGTCCCTCGCTGGTTCACTGAGGCTGTCGTAGAGGTCCTTGATCTTACAGTGGAAGTATGTGCTGAGTTTGTCGCAGAGTTGCTGGGAAGGTGTGACATCCGTGGCTTCGCAGCGTGGATTTGTGAGCTGTTGTATGATGCTGAACAGTTCCTTGGCGTTGGTCGGTTGGCCTGGATTTTGTCATTAATGAAGGACCATTTGGTGTCTCTTATGTACTGGTGGTATTCCTTTAGGGCGCTCCTGTGGTTGTTACGTGGTCCCTTGGTTTTCTGGTTTCACCAGGTGTTCTCTAGGCCTCTCCAGGAACGTCTGGCTTCCTGTAGTTCCGTGGTGAACCAGGCGGCCTTCAGCAGGCGTTGCTTGGCGGGGTGTCAGAGGGGTGAGAGTGTGTCTGTGAAGTGGGCGATCCAGCGGTGGAGTTCCATGGCTGTGGAGTTGGTGTCAGTCGTGGAGCTGGGGGGGTCTTGGCGTAGGGTGGTGTTGAGGAGTTCCTCAGTGATCTTGCTCCGGTTTCTTTGTGGTGGTCGCAGGGCGGGTTTGGGTGCAGCTTTGGTGTTGAAGGTGAAGTGGACACAGTGGTGGTCCAATCAGGGCAGCTGGGTAGTGTGGCTGAACCGGATGTTTGTTCCCCCGCGAAGATAGGGTCCAGAGTGTATCCAGCTCTGTCTGTGGGTGTGTCAACCAGCTGCTTCAGTTTGAGGTTGGCAAGGCTGTCGAGGAGAATGGCGGAGTGGGGGTCGTTGCGGTTGTCGAGGTGTAAGTTCAGGTCCCCGAGGAGGATGCAGTCCGTGGAGGTGATTGGGTGGGGTGCGGCGAGTTTAGTGATGGTGGTTGTGGACTGGGTGCGAGGGCTTTATGGTCTGAAGATGAGAGTGCGGTGTAGTGTGATACTGGGGCTGGTCTGGATCAAAAAGTGGAGGTGTTCCGTGATGGAGTGGGGGTCGCTTGTGCTGGATGTGGAAAGTCAGAGGGATGTCTCGTGTGCGATGGCGAGTCCTCCTCCTTGGCGTTTGAGGCGGTCTTTTCTCTGGATCTTGTAGCCGTCTCAATAGCACTGGCGATGTTGGGCCGGAGGTGGCGTTGGTCCAGGATTCCGTGAAAAAGGCCACGTCGGGCGAGAGCGTGTTGATCAGGTCCCAAATCTCTACGGCGTGTCGGTTCAGGGAGCGCACGTTGGGGAGGATGCAGGTCAGGGTGTTGGTGGTGTGTGCCTTGGGCGCACCTTCGGTGGTGGTGGTGGTGGCCTTGTCGATGGTGAAGAATCTGTGGCAGGCTCTGCACCAAAACTCTCCCTGGGTGGTGTTTGGTATGGTTCTTACGCAGCCGGTGTATTTTCCGGGGTTGAGTGCGTTGATGGTGGTAGAATCGTAGTGATGGGTTGTGGGAGAGCCAGCGTTCCTGGCACTGGTTGCGTGCAGGTCGCAGACAGGCACAGATGGGCTTGCCTTAGGCGCGACTGCGCAACGGTATGCATTATGTAGGGGAGGGGAGGGATGCTCAGCTGGGGCTTGGGGAGAGGGGAGGGGCCATGTAAGCAGTGGCGGGAAGCGTGGCATGGGGTAGGCAAGCGGGGGTGAAGGCAGAAAATAAGACGGAGTCAAGTTAACCAGAGCAGGTGAAACAGGCAAAAAGCCAAAAATGAAATACACACAATATTTAGCAATATTGACACAGAAATACGGGAATACAAGCGCAAATAAAAAAAACACAGAGATCAGTACTTAGGCAGCAGCAGACTCGAATACACGAGTCAGGGGTCTAGAGGCAGCCGCCGATCGCAGGAGCTGTCAGGGAGAGTGAAGGTCTGTGACCGAGGTCAAGGTCTTGCGAGCGCTCCCCCGCAGCGGTCTGCATTATGTAGGGGAGGGGAGGGATGCTCAGCTGGGAGGCAGGAAAAAAGGTGCAGAAAGAGGGGAGGGGCCTTGTAAGCAGTGGCAGGAAACGGGGAATGGGGGACGGCGAGAGTGGGGTGAAGGCAGGAAATAAGACGGAGTGAAGGTGAACAGAGCAGGTGTAGCAGAAAAAAGCAGAAAATTAAATGCACCCAATATTTAACAATATTGACACATGAATGCAGAAATACAAGCGCAAATAAAAAAAACAGAGAGCAGTACTTAGGCAGCAGCAGAATGGAACACACAAGTCAGGGGCCCAGAGGCAGCCGTAAATAACAGGAGCTGTTGGGGAGAGTGCAGGCCTGTGACCGAAGTCAAGGTCTTACGAACGCTCCCCTGCAGCGGTCCATATTATGCAGGGGAGGGGAGGGATGCTCAGCTGGGAGGTTGGAAAATGGGTGGGGGGAGAGGGAATGGGCCATGTAAGCACTGGTGGGAAGCGTGAGATGGCGACGGCGAGATGGGGATGAAAGCAGAAAATATTACGGAGTCAAGTTAAACGGAGCAGGTGTAGCAGTAAAAAAGCAGAAATTGAAATGCACCCAATATTTAACAATATTAACACAGGAATAAGGGAATACAAGTGCAAATAAAAAAACCAGAGAGCAGTACTTAGGTAGCAGCAGACTCAAAGACACGAGTCAGGGGCCCAGAGGCAGCCGAAAATCGCAGGAGCTGTCGGGGAGAGTGCAGGCCTGTGACCGAGGTCAAAACGCGACTGGTATGTTATAATTGGAAATTAGCATTTAAAAAACCTTTGATATTCACTGAAAAAAACATAGGTTTCCGGGACTTTATAGTTAGAAATTAGCTTTTAAAAAACCATTGAAATTCACTGAAAAAACCATAGGTTTCAGGGATGTTATAGTTAGTTGAACATTTCACTCGTACAAAACCAGTGAAATTCTGCCGTTATAGATAGTTCAGCTAACTATAACTCGCGCCCCTGCAATGCACTGCTGATGACGTCACACATGACATCATTCATGACATGGTCAGTGACATCACTGATGACATCACTGATGACATCTCAAATGACATCCCTGATGATGCAGCGTAACGGAAATATGGCAGTTGCGACCACCGTGGTGGCGGCTGCATCGTAATGCCAAATTTGGGGCCGCCTCCTTATACGCGGGCGTTCCCCATCCCTGGGATGATGGCGTATGGACAGAAGTCCGTCCGCCTTCATAATCAGCCCCAAAGTTATCAGGAACTAATGCTAGAACAATCCCTCACAAAAATAGGTCCTAAAGTTAGTAAGCAAACAAAAACAATGTACAAATACCTACAACATAAAACTAGACTCAACCCAAACACCAAAGGACTAGAATACCTAGACACAATAGTCAAATCTATACTTACATAAGACCAAAGCAGAAAATCAAAAATACCTTACAGTTTTTTCGCTGTAGATGGTCCTCAAAAACAAACAAATGCAATGGGGCCCATGAGGATGGCGGGCGGATCGCTACGGCCAGGCTGGCAGTAGCCACTGTCAGCCTGGTGGGGGTGATCCGCCCGCCATCCATGCTGCAAACCCCCCGCCATATTAACATGGCTGGGGGGTCTGCGGCGGACGGTGTGGGCCCCTAGGGACTCTGGGGGGGTGGGGGTGGGGGGTGCACATGGGGGTACCTATGGTACCCCCCTGTATTTCAAGGAACAACATGGCAGGTACCGCGTGTTGCCTGTCGTGTTGTGCTTTGAAATGCACAAGATGTATTCTTAGCATTGTGGCGGGCGGTGCTTTCAATGCTAAGAATACGGGATGCGCCCACCACTGTGGAGGGCGCATTCTAATACCCCCCTTGGGACCCCCACCCTTATGGACCCCTATGGACCCCCACCATTATGGTGGGTGGTCACTTCACACGATGGGATGGCGGGCGAACTAAGTCTGCCCATCTTCCTAATGGACCCTATAGTATTTAAAACAAAATATCTATCCATTGCAAAAAGAACGGCCATAAAAAAGAAAAAATACAACTGTAGAAAAAAGCTCCAAAAATGCAATCCTCTCAATAACGAAACCATCAAAAACCTGAAAATGACTAAAGAAAATGCTCCTACAAACTCAAAAACAAAAGTAATTTGTAACAAGGAAACATAATAAATGTTCCTATCATTAAAAAAAAACGCATCTTCAGCACTATAGCTTATTGAAATGGTAAACCTGCAAAAAAAAAAGAACAAACAATGCCACATTAACACATACAAACCCAATTAAATACAACATAACATAATTAAACATCACATAACAAATACTACATAACACTCTACTACTCTTCAAAACTATGTCAAACAAATCAAACGCTAAACTACAAAAACAACACCAAATTACACAAAAAATTAACACTACTACTACCTTCCCCTGCCTAAAACTACCTTAAAAGTACATTAAATCAAGCTTACCTTAAGCAATGAAACGCAGCTCCGAACCACGAGGTTCAGTCTTCCAAAATTACCTAAAAACAAAATATATAGACAGAAAAGTGAGCAAATGGAAAAAAAGTGGCCATTTAATAAAAATTACTACCTGCCCATAGACAAGAATGGAGAAAAGATTTTAAAAAAATCCCCAAAAATGTATTTATATTTTTATATTTTGAAACAAATAAATAAAAATATACAAACAATGTTAATAACAATTTAAATACATATTTAATATTATATTAACACAAAACATAAAATATAATATTAAATATATGTTAAGATGTATATTTCTTTAATGTATTTACTTTAACATATAAAATTACAAGAAAACTATTTTGAATGTGCAAACAATATAACAATGTTTAAGTAAAAAAAATCAATATTTAATATACTAAATAATAAAAAATATAAACTATAACAATGTAAAATACATATTGAATAATTTCATTACAAAAATAACATTATTTAAAATGTATTATAAAAATATTTTAAAAATGTACTACATTTTTTTTTATTTTCTTTAAAATAAATTAAAAATAGCAAAAATCAAAAAGTCTATATTAAAACTATAATTTTATAATTTTATCATTTAAAGGAAATATGTATTTAAAAATAAGTTTGTAATGTAAATGTACCTTAAAAAGATAGGTTAACAAGTTTTATGCTTTATAATGTATTCTGATTAACATCAAAATGTGTCAATCTTGTTTTTATTTTAAAAAATTGTAAAATAAAAATGTATAAAACAATTTATTTGTGAACAACTAAAATAAATATATTTATTTGTGAATTAAAATGTTAACAATAAAACATCACATATGTCTCCTTTTTTATTTGTAATTTATGGATAAAGTCAGAGAAAATGCTGTATAATAAACCATGAAAAACGTACTATTCCAACGCCACACCAACTAAACTCATGTAAAATGCTTGGTAAAAAACTATAAAAAATTACTATTCCAAATCCAAAACAACTAAACTCAGGGAAAGTGCTGGATAATAAACCATAAAAAAATACTATTCCAACTACATACCAAATAAACTTAGGGAAAGTGCTCGATAATATACTGTAAAAAATTACTATTCCAACTCCAAACCAAAAAAACTCAGGAAAAGTGCTAGGTAATAAAATAAACAAAATTACTATTCCAACTCCAAACCAACTAAACTCACGGAAAGTGCTGGATAATAAACCTTGAAAAATTACTATTATGACTCCAAGCCAACTAAACTCAGGAAAGTTCTGGATGATAAAAAATACATAATTACTATTGCAACTCCAAACCAACTAAATTCATGGAAAATGCTGGATAATAAAATATGAAAAATGTCTATTGCAACTCCAAACCCAAAAAATTCAGGGAACGTGCTAGACAATAAACCATAAAAGATTACTATACCAACTCCAAGACAACTAAACTCAGTCAAATTGCTGGACAATAAACCATAAAAGACTTACTATTCCAACTCCATAACCAACTAAACACAGAGAAAATGCTGGATAATAAACCATAAAAAATTACTATTCCAACTCCAAAACAACAAAACTCAGGGAAATTGCTGGAAAATAAACCAATTAAATGTACTATTCCAACTCCAAACAAACTAAAATTAATAAACATGCTGTATGCTGTATAATTAACAAAAGAAGATTAGTATTCCAACTCCAAAACAACTAAACTCGGGGAAAGTGCTTGATAATAAGAACATTTAAATTAGTGTTCAAACTCCAAAACAACTAAACTCAGGGAAAGTGCTAGGTAATGTAAAAATTATTAAAATGTTAAAATTAATAATTTCCAAAACTTTGGGGAAAAACATAAAGTTATAAAAATATACAAATATTTAAAAAATGTAAACATTTAACACAATTTTAAAAATATTGTTCAGAACATTAAAAAATAACCAAAAGGTTATTAACAAACTTCATATAAAAACAGTTTTTACTTTTCTATCCAAAATAAAATACATTTCCCTAGATATTTTTAAATAATAAAATTTCACAATTTTCAAAAATAAAAAAAACATTATTATTTTAAACATTTGTAAAACAAACACAATAAAAAATAATATATACATAAAAATGAACATATCATTGTATTTATATGTTTTTGTTTAAATATTTTTAAGAGGTGCCACACTATGAGGTTCGGCTGGGAGACCTCGCTGGGTCCCCCGTGCATCAAGCAGGATCCTTGTATCCTTCTCCAGTCTGGGGGGAGCTGCTCTGAGAACCTATTTGGCTGTGGCACAACGGAGCCCGCAATGGGGAGACCTCTTGCGGTCCCCTCCCTCTGGTGAGTGGTGGGCACTCTACAGATACAGGCTCCTATGAGCAAGGTATCCCCTTTCTGGGGTGGAGGCTGTCCCTGATACATGCTGCATTGCAGCAGGGATCGCCCCCCCTACAGACAAAGTTGGATGGTGTCTGCCAATGTTAGTGTCACAAGGCTTCTGCCTATTAATTCTGCATGTTCCCCACAGCAAATGAGGCTCCCGGCCTGTGCTGCCTGTGCAACAAAAGTCATGCTAGATTCTCTAGCACTGGTCTTCCTGCAGCACCACAACTTTACTGGGTCACAATGCACAACACACGATGATTGCAGGCATAAGGGCTCACCACGCGCTTCTCCTTAGGATAACCAAATCAAATGCCCCCATGACGCACTCACTGCGCTGATGCTGGAGAATCAGTGAACATACACTGGCAAGGTGAAGGGAGCCATCCTGGACCCCTGGAAACCCTGCACAGGATGAGGGGCAGGGGAGGCAGGCACTCAGGCCCCTGGAGAACACTTGGGGTACCAAAGCAGAGATGTAGGCAGCAGGCCAACACACAGGGTCCTTGTAGCAAGGAAGCAGTCCTTCTTGCAGCCCAGCAGGTCACAGGTCAGCACAACAAACAAGGGAGTCTGCTCTTCCTGGCATCATTGCAGTTCCTTCTGGCAAAGTGCAGTCTGTAGCACCAGCAGCATCTGGGTACAAGTCCCACACAGTGTCTAAAAACATGGGGTTAGAGCCCCTGTAGTTATACTCAAAATGTCTTTGATCTGGGGGAACTTCAAAGAAACCTTAGAAGCACAAAACACCCCCTTTTAACCCAGCTTGACCTCCAGATGTACAGCAGGGGATAAAATAGCCCTTTGTGTGCAGTTAGGAAATATCCTAAGTGTGCCCTGCCTCCTTCTTTCCCTGCCCAGTAAGACCATTCAGTATGCAGATGAATGCAGATTCAACCTCGTTACACTGAACCATCCCCATGTGATGACGGTTTGGAAAGTATGCACAAAGGTGGTGTCCCAGTAACATGCAGAACCTGGGTAATTACAGCAGTATAGAAACAGAGGTTCTGTCACAGAGAGAGATAATTGCTTTAAATCAGCAGGATATATCACCATGGACAAAGGACCATCGATTAACACCCTTTAGGCCAAACATTTAGAAAAGACGACAACACTATGGGGTCCATTGGAATGTCGGTAGTGGCGGAGCGGAAAAACAGCTTTTTCCGCCCGCGAGCAGCGGAACTCACGTCCGCCACATTAGGATAGGTAAACACAGGTCATTTCCCGTCCGCCGCAGAGCGCCGCACCCCGCCATCAAGGTGTGCCCGCCACCGCGGCGGCGGGAGCCAATCGAGACCCTCCGCCGCGCCCGATGACGTCCGCCCGGCTCGACAAATTAGGATGGCCCAAACAAGCAGACGCACCGCAGCGGAGACACCGCACAGCTGAAGCAGGCGGAAAGTAGACAGCGGAGCACGAACGCCAAAACCCGACATGAACCCCATGGACCCAGCCCTCCACATGCATCCGGTCATGTACCTGCTGCAACACTATCGCCAGATGGGCCGCAGGTACGCCACCACACATATGCACCACACAACACACATGCCAACACAGGGGCCAAGCACAACACTGGCATCCTGCTGGGGGGCACAACACATCCACATGGGCACCCACACATCACCCACCTCACAACAAGACACCCCACGGCATCCGGAACACACAACGTCCGCCAACCTGCAGCAACGTCACGGTCACGGACACGTCACCGCCGCGGTCAACACATGCGAGCTATGCAGAAGGCAGGGCCACACCAAGGCATGGGCATGGCACAAACATCACAGGGACACACCACCCCAAACAACACTGCACCCCACCGGAGCTAGTCACAGGCAAGGTGCCTATCCCGTGCACCCCCATGCACACCAACAAGCACTGTAACAACAAGCACACTACACACACACTGCAACACACAACACACAACCAGGGACACAGGCACTGCAGGATTGGCTGACAAGGAACACACAACACCATGGACTCCCCACAGCCCACACAATTGCATACAATCATCCACACAGGGCAAGACAAAAGAAACAACAGGCATACAACTCCTGGCTGACACATGTGTGTCTCACACCATACAGGGGCACACATACATACACTACAAACTAACACCCTTCACACTGCACACCTCTGCCACACCCAACACCACACATGCAATGTAAGCCATGCCACCAGGACTAAGGGCCAACACAAGATGACCATACACATACACGCCTGGGCACACAGACAGGAAAACACACACATACCTCATGACATGACAGACAGCTACAAAACCACTGTGCTGCCAGTGTCCCCCAAGGTGACCTGTGAACAGTGTATGCAGCACAAGCAAATCACCAACAAGAAAACTGCATGGGCTGTAAAATAGCCATCACAGAGTACAACATCAGCAGGGCCAGAATGGACTGAAGACCCTGTCACCCCTGTCTAAAAATCAGATGGCCACAAAGAGCCTTGCAATGGTGACCTTTAAAATAGAGCATGGTACTCAGTCAAGCAAATGCAAACAAGAAAAGCACTTTAATCAGCAAGGAGACTGAGAAAACAAACCAGAAGTAACTGTATTTATTCACATATTGCACAGATGTAGCAATACAACATTAGTAGACAACAGCAAGCCACAAAATCATGTACAAATGGTAGAGACTATGCCCAGGTCAAACACAAACAGGAAGTGCAGAGTCCATTGCAGGGGAGAGTACAGCACATCAGAGCAACAGGCCCAGAGTCCTTGGCAGGGCAGGGGTGAGTACAGCACATCAGAGCAACAGGCCCAGAATCCTTGGCAGGGCAGGGGTGAATACAGCACATCAGAGCAACAGGCCCAGAGTCCTTGGCAGGGGACACAGCAAGTACTTGAGAGACTGCACAGGGGAGAGTACAGCACATCAGAGCAACAGGCCCAGAGTCCTTGGCAGGGCAGGGGTGAGTACATCACATCAGAGCAACAGGCCCAGAGTCCTTGGCAGGACAGGGGTGAGTACAGCACATCACAGCAACAGGCCCAGAGTCCTTGGCAGGGGACACAGCAAGTACATGAGAGGCTGCACAGGGGAGAGTACAGCACATCAGAGCAACAGGCCCAGAGTCCTTGGCAGGGCAGGGGTGAGTACAGCACATCAGAGCAACAGGCCCAGAGTCCTTGGCAGGGGACACCGCAAGTACATGAGAGGCTGCACAGGGAAGAGTATAGCACATCAGAGCAACAGGCCCAGAGTCCTGGGCAGGGCAGGGGTGAGTACAGCACATCAGAGCAACAGGCCCAGAGTCCTTGGCAGGGCAGGGGTGAGTACAGCACATCAGAGCAACAGGCCCAGAGTCCTTGGCAGGGCAGGGGTGAGTACAGCACTTCAGAGCAACAGGCCCAGAGTCCTTGGCAGGGCAGGGGTGAGTACAGCACATCAGAGCAACAGGCCCAGAGTCCTTGGCAGGGCAGGGGTGAGTACAGCACATCAGAGCAACAGGCCCAGAGTCCTTGGCAGGGCAGGGGTGAGTACAGCACTTCAGAGCAACTGGCCCTGAGTCCTTGGCAGGGGACACAGCAAGTACATGAGAGGCTGCACAGGGGAGAGTACAGCACATCAGAGCAACAGGCCCAGAGTACTTGGCAGGGCAGGGGTGAGTACAGCACATCAGAGCAACAGGCCCAGAGTCCTTGGCAGAGCAGGGGTGAGTACAGCATTTCAGAGCAACAGGCCCAGAGTCCTTGGCAGGGCAGGGGTGAGTACAGCACATCAGAGCAACAGGGCCAGCAACACACCCAGATCGCAAACAATGGTCTTGACTAGCTCACCTCTGTGTGGCACAGGCGTATGAGGGTGTTGACAACTCACTCCTGGCTGTCATGTGGAGTGGGACCTGGCTGTGTGTCAGGGACTGCAGGGCCACTTGACTGGTGTGACAGAGGGACATGTGATATGGTAATAACAGAGGGCCTGCAAGGTGGAGGGCTGTGCGGACCAGGTGGCACCGTGGCACGTGGAGGTGGATTCATGCTCAATCTTGACACAGTGTGGGTGGGAGAGGTTGGAGGGGTGCCCTTTCACTTTTTCGGAATATGAAATTGCTTCCCTGTCATGGGGTTGATGGGAAGTGGCGTTGACACCGCCGGCACACACCCCAACTGTCCCACATCAGGGGCAGACACTGGCACTCCCTCTGGGGAAGTGCTTGATCCTGCTGAACGCTTGGGCTGGCTACGCCTCCGGACCACCTTACCCTCTCGGGAAGGTGTACCCCTTACAGTGACCACCTTCCCACTTCCCCCAGGGGTGGTGTCTACAGTGCCCTCCTGTCCCTTCTTGCCAGGGCTGCTCACAACACTGACCTCCTCTACCTGAGTCACTGGCCTGGACACAACACTGCCCTCCCTTGCCTTAATCACTGGGCTGCTCACAACAGGGGTCTCCTCTGCCACAATGACTGGGCTGGTCACAACAGGGGTCTCCTCTGCCACAATGACTGGGCTGGTCACAACAGGGCTCTCCTCCACCTGACTCGATGTACTTTGTTGTGGGGTTGATGTGGTGGGTGGTTGTGTCCCTGTGCTCTCCCCAGGTGTAGCCATGACATCCCACACATCCTCTATGGGCATAGCTGAGTCAATATCTGGTGATGCCTCTGCAGCATGTGAGCCTGATGTCTGCCACAATGATCTTCTGGCCTTGCTCTTCTGTGACTTCACCTTGTCTGTGCATATTGGGGGGGGCCCTGCTCTTCTTTGGGGATGGAGTCTGTGGACGGGATTGTTTGCTTTGGGTCTGACCTGTGCTCCTAGTGTTGTATCGTTTAGTTGATGTAGGTCCCAAGTGGTCACTGTCATCTGATGTGGCCACTGACTGGGTGGACGTCACAGGCACCTGAGCTGCAATGGGAGCATGTGCCTGTTGGAGGGCTGACGTGACTGTTGCTGACAATGACTGGAGTGTACGATGTTGCCCACCCATGTCAGAGTGTATGCCCTCCATGAATGCCAGAACCTGGCCTAATTTGTTATCGTGGGCACTGAAGGCATTGAGCAGGTCGGTCTGGCCCATGCAAAGTTGGCGCAGGAGCTCTACGCACTCTGCACTGAGGGCAGCAGGGGGGACAGGTGCAGGGGCAGCGGTGCCATGTGTGAATGTTACACGTCCCCTCTTAGTGACACGGATACGGGCAGCACCAGAGGAAGTGGATGGGAGGCTGGGCAGTGGCCGCTGGTTGTCAGATGCTGCAGCAGACTCCCCATCCCCTGTGGCTGCTAACAGGGACGCATCCCCCCTGCCATCAGATGAAGTGGTACTCTGTGTCTCAGCCACAGATTCCTCATGCATACTCCTGTCACCCTCAGTAGCGCTGGTGTGGTCATTGTCACTTGGCTCAGTCTCACTTTGCTCTGCTGCCGCTGTCGTGCTGGTCTCGCCACCACTTTCAGGATCATGTTCCGCCGTGGTGTCTTGCGAATCTGCATTAGTGAGAGAAACAGGGTTGTGTAAGTGTCATCATCTGGTCACACGATATCAGATCAATGCAGCACATGAGAGGCCTAGAGCTACATGGTAACCACCACACCCTCCAATCACTGTGCAGCTACACACTATATAGACCACAACAGTGCCTGTGATGCGGACAAACAGCCAGGAGTGGAGCAATGTCGATGCCACACAGCACTACACCCTGCCCATGGATGGTGTTCCCCCAGCCCACATTGACCTGCCCCATGGACATGATGTAGCCACAACACACATCACCACTTACAGCCCAAAAGGGAACCAGAGGGGACCACACACACCTGTATTGACTACACATGCCACATTGCCAAATAGGCCATTTCAATCACCATGTGCCAATCAGGGTTCACATTGTCGTCAGATGTGTGGGCCTCTAACATCATGGTGCATGCAAAGTAGACAGACATGGTGTCACAGTCATTAAGTGGACACAGCAGTACGGCAGAATATCGACTCCACCCACCATCACAAAGAAGAGTGACCATGTGGACACCAAAAATCTGTCAAGGACTGAAAATTGCAGGCAGGAGCAGCACAGTAAGGCCATGGTGGCCCAATGCCTCATACAGACACACATCACAGTTGCCACTCACATCACATATCACAGCATGTCAGCACACGCACATCACATGTGTCACCGCTGCCACAGGCACTCTACACATGCATCCACTCCCAGACAAACTCTCCCTCCCCGGGTACTCACTATCTCTTTCTTGCTGCTGATGCCCCTTCAGACGTGCATCCAGGTCTGGATTGGTCACTGCCAGTATGCGTCCTATCAGCTGAGTCATGGTGCGACGGGCCACACGCCCTGTGCGTGGTACCATCCCCAAGGTCATCTCTGCCACTTGCTTAGCCAGCCGGCTGATGTCGTCCCACCTCTTGTGACAGTGTGTGTCGTCTGTTTGATACCCCCAGGGCTCGCACCTTTGCTGCTATGGCCCTCCAGACAGCCTTACGTTGGTGTACCTTGAGTTGCAGGTATCAGAGTAAAGAAGGCCAAATGTACAATTACACAATGTCATATGTCAGCATCTATCAGTACAGCAGCCAGACACTGTCTCGGGACTTACAGTAACCTCCCTCCCTCCAGAACTGGGGGTACCCTCACAAGGCCACTCTGCATGGCATGAACATTAGTGAATGCATGCACACATTGAGGTTCCTAGTCTCCATGATAATCACACTAAAGCATGATGCTTCAACACAAATGCATCGACAGCACTGTGTAATTCAGAAATTGTACAGGGCACTGATGTGGCATATCCACTAATCAGTGTGAAGCAACTGTAGCATGTAAGTTGGCTGATGTTCAATGTTTGGCTGTGCAGCCACTGAACCTACTCTGTGGGTCACACTGATTATGACTACAGGCGCACCCTGAAATGTCATCACAAGCGTACACTGTCCTGGCATCTACAAGGCTAACAACCGTTGGTTATGTCTGCCCGAAAAAGTAGCACAACCCACTCACACATACAAGTACAGGCCTAGGACAGAGTCACAATGCAACACACACACTCCCACGACCTGGAAACAGCTTGTCTGTCAGTGTTTGTCAGCAGCCCACATCCAAAAGCACATACTGCAGCATCATGACTACACGTCTGACACCACCCTGCCCTACTGCTCCCTTCATGGTGACTTACCACGACATTGGGGCCACCAAACAGGCGTGGGTACTGTGCCAGCACCTCGTTCACAAGGACATCCAGCTCCTCACTCGTGAATGGACTGGCACGGATCTTATCTGCTCTTGACATCCCTGTGGATATGGCAGACCTGTGGCAGAAGTGAGTTGTGAGGGGTCCCAGGCAGCAGGCTCTTGAAGCAGCAGGACAGGGTCCCAGGCAGCAGGCTCTTGAAGCAGCAGGACAGGGTCCCAGGCAGCAGGACAGGGTCCCAGGCAGCAGGCTCTTGAAGCAGCAGCAGCAGCAGGAGATGGTCCCAGGCAGCAGGCTCTGTGAGCAGTGGGAATGTGAGGCTCACTCCCACAAATTTATAGCCCCCTGGGGTCGTTAGGAAGCTTAAAAGCTGCTACAATTGGTTGTCCGGGTCTGCCTTATTCAAAAGCATCCAATTACCGCCTCCGCTGCAGCGGAGCACAGCTTCCGCGATTTTCAAATCTGCATCATGCCACTGCGATCATCCATGCCATTGGCTGTTTGCAATGCTCCACGGCGGTGACGCACCGCGGGTGCCCGGGGTGCGCTACCGCGATGGTTCATCATTCAAAAGCATCCAATGACCGCCTCCGCGGCAGCAGAGCACAGCTTCCGCGATTTTCAAATCTGCATCATGCCACCGCGATCATCCATGCCATTGGCTGTATGCAATGCTCCACGTCGGTGACGCACCGCGGGTGCCCGGCGGTAGGTACCGCGACTCATGCGGCGGAGCATACCCACCGCCATGTACACAAGTCCGTGTGCCAATGGCTACCTTGGCTGGGTAGATGGTGGTGCTGGGGTCACACCACCGGGGCCCAGCGGTAGGTACCGCCACTCATGCGGTGGAGCATACCCACTGCCATGTACACAAGTCCATGTGCCAATGGCTTCCTTGGCTGGGTAGATGGTGGTGCTGGGGTCACACCGCCGGAGACCGGCGGTAGGTACTACCATTTTAGTACACATTGCTGTGTATGTCAATCCTGGACACTGTATCAGCACCCTGCAGCTACATGGTGTAGGGCACATCATTGCACACACGATGCCACACAGCCATGTCATCCACAGGAGGACGCACATTCATTGTGAGTCACTTTTGCCTGTGTTTCTGCCATTTTTGTAAGGGTTTTGATGGCTGATGATGATTGACAGACGTCAGGTGCTCTACATTGATGTCGTGACGTTTAATGTGTTGTTGGTCAGTGCAGACCTTGACCTGGCTGGTGTCACTGCATTGTATCGTTCCTGACTTGCGCATTCACAACTGATCATGCACACAACCGGAAGTGTCCCTGCTACTGTGATCATTGTGTTAATGAATGGTTGCAGAATGTACCTGATGCATTGAGGTGTGGCAGGTACAACAGATGGGTATGACAGACATGTTAAGTCACATTACATTGGCGGGTCTTGTTGCACCATGTCTGCACATGTCAAATGTTCAACCATTATATCCGCATTCACATTCCCCGATGTGTTACTGTCACTTGGGTATTGTCACTGGAGAGGCCTGCCCTCTGTGTGTAGCTATTGGCCAGCCATGTAACCAGATGTGCCATGCATCTCTCTGGCCCTTGTTCTTTTCCCATTACATCATTGATGCTTTGTGCTATGGCCATCTCATGATGCTTGTCACTGACCTATTCATTTTACTCCTCAACTAGGAGGAGGCCGAATCTCCTACGTCAGTTGACTGTGCTTGAGGACATGGAGAATGAGGCAATCATCAGGAAATTCAGGCTGGACAGACCAACATTGAAGATCGTGTGTGATCTATTGGAGCCCCACCTGCAGCCTCGCCGTCACTATCCTACGGCATTCACACCCACCTACAACGTGATGGCAGCACTACACTTCTTTGCGACTGGTTCCTTCCAAGAGACCATGGCTAACGCTGGCGGGATGTCGCAGCCCATGTTCAGCATGGTTCTGAGGGATGTACTTGAGGCCATGATGGTATATCGCAATCGCTAAATACATTTCCCCAGGGGACGTGAATTGACTGCCGTTAAGGGGGACTTCTATCCACTTGGGCGCATCCCACATGTAGTCGGTGCCATAGATTGCACCCATGTAGCTCTGGTGGCACCGCAGGCGACGGAGCACATTTATCGGAACCGCAAACACTACCACTCCATGAATGTGCAGGTGGTGTGCCTTGCGGACATGACAATATCACATGTGTGTGCAAAGTATCCCGATTCGGCCCATGATTCGTACATTATGAGGAACAGCATGGTGCCACGGATGATGGAGAATCTGCATCCCGAACGTGCCTGGATTGAGGGTGAGTATCACTACTGCTATCACGTGCTGTGTGTCACTGGCTTTACTGTGGCCGTACAACATTGCAATGGGTGTTTATCATTCACAGGTGACTCTGCATATCCCAGTAGGCCATGGCTGTTGAGCCCACTCCGGAATCCCGGGACACCAGCAGACATCCGCTACAATGAGGCCCATGGCAGGACACGACGGGTAATCGAACGGACTTTCGGCCTGCTGCAGTCAAGGTTCCGGTGCCTTGACAGGACCGGAGGCGCACTCGCATACTCACCTGGGAAGGTGTGCAAGATCGTTGTGGCATGCTGTATGCTGCACAACCTGGCTATCCACAAGGGGGTCCCCCTGCTCCTGGACGATGGTGAGGAACCAAGGCCACAACCTGCTCAGGGACCAGAATCCAGTGATGAGGACAGTGGAGAGGAGGAAGGAGTTGACCTACGCCAGCAGCTAATCCAACGCTACTTCACTTGAAGGTGTGTGACGAGTTACAACGTGTACATACTCTGGTGTGGTTGCTTTTGTTGTGAATGGATATGCGCCGATGTTCCCGATAGCCACATGTTCTGTCACCTGTGTATGGTATTGGTGGAATTGAGGTTACGTACAGAGATGTATGCTGGACCATATTTGTGCGTATCTGCTAGACAATGTGTAGTATGCCTGTGATATTTTGGATATTTTTGGAGCAGTGATCTGTGTGTGTTGCCACGATGAGACCAGTGACTGTAGTTCTGTTGTGTCTCCCTAGGTGCTACAGAGTGTTCCTGCCCTGCATACTGTACATCATGTTTACACATCATGGACATTATCAACAATGTTAATACTGCACAAAATCTGGAGTGTCAGGTATTTTATTTTCGGAGTGGACATGTGAATTGTGCAGGAATATTTACAGGAAGGTGGGGAATAAGCAGTGAGTTGACAGTCATGGTCGCAGAGATGCAAGAGTAGACACCACATGGATGTGGTGACCCAGTCCAACAGACAGGTGCCATTGCCAAGGCAATGTGGGGAAAGACAGTCCAAACAGTGAATGCAGTTGGGGAGAGGGTTGTCTTCACGGCTGGCTCCGTGACTGGCGTGTGGCAGGTGCTTTGCCTCCAGAGACACCCAGGCTCTTCTTTGGACGCCCCCTAGATTTGTTTGGCGATGGGGGGCCTGCTGAATGGCCAGCGGCGTCAGAGGACTCGCCCCTCTGAGTTGGCGCAGGGGAGGATGGTGGACTGTCATCCTGATGCACAACAGGAGGGGACGGAGGTGGTGGTTGGGACACAGGCCTGTCCCTCTGCAACGCCACTTGCTGGCCCATGAGGTCCACCATCTGTCCCAGGCGGTTATCGATGGACCTCATCAGCAGGATGAGCTCCCTTAATAGTTCATCCGACCGGCCACTTTGTCCCTGGACCTCTTGGTAGGCCTCCACAACTCTGGTGAAGTGGTCCAGGGATGGTGTCCACTCCTCCCGAGGTCTGGTGTTTACCCTGGCCCTCCCACCTGCTCTGCTGCCACGGACCTCTTCCCTCGCTACTGGTGCGCCACGCACTGCCTCCCTGCCCTCCACAGGTGTTGCTGTGGGCTGGTCATCCCTAGGGACAGGGAGGGTGCTGCTGGTGGTACTGGTGGTAGTGGTGGTGTTGGTGGCAGTGGCGGCGATGGTGGTAGCGGTGGAGGCAGAGGCCGTGACAGCAGGGGTCTGCTGCATTGTTGTTGCAGCAGAGGTGGTGTTAGCGAGGATGGGGGCCTGGGACCTCTGGGTCTGTGGCACACCAGATGGGCTGGTCTGGAGCTCATCGTCCAAACTGTCCTGGGAGTCCGCATCTGTGAGTCCATGTGCCGGAGGTGGAGACTGGCTCTGCTGGTCGTTGGTGTGGTCCCCAGCAGTGAGTTCTTCATCACTTGTGGAGTAGATGGGGAGTGGTCAGTGTTTCCGTCATCTGCATATCATCTGTCTGTACACTTGTTATATATGCTGTCATCAGTTGGTCAATTCATGGCAACACCGTGTTACATTTCATAGTGCAGAGTGACATCATGGAGTCATACAGGTTGAATGTCAATGCATGGCGTCCAATAGTTATTTGATTTCTACACACACACTTAATGAAGAATTACGGTTGTTACATACCTGTAAGGTGAGTGTGCAGGGTGCAATGTCTGACACTTGCTCCTGGGTGGAGGAGGCCTCCCTGCTGCTGGGCTGTGGGCCAGGGGGCATGCTGGGAGTAGTGGTACAGGCCTCCCATCACACACCCTCCCAGTGAAGATGGCTACCAACCTGTAGGTCTGTTTGTTAAACAGTGCAATGGCTGACACTTGCTCCTGGGTGGGGGAGGCCTCCCTGCTGCTGGGCTGTGGGCCAGGGGGCATGCTGGGAGTAGTGGTACAGGCCTCCCATCACACACCCTCCCAGTGAAGATGGCTACCAACCTGTAGGTCTGTTTGTTAAACAGTGCAATGGCTGACACTTGCTCCTGGGTGGGGGAGGCCTCCCTGCTGCTGGGCTGTGGGCCAGGGGGCATGCTGGGAGTAGTGGTACAGGCCTCCCATCACACACCCTCCCAGTGAAGATGGCTCCCAACCTGTAGGTCTGTTTGTTAAACAGTGCAATGGCTGACACTTGCTCCTGGGTGGGGGAGGCCTCCCTGCTGCTGGGCTGTGGGCCAGGGGGCATGCTGGGAGTAGTGGTACAGGCCTCCCACCCACAAACACCCTCCAAGTGAAGATGGCTACCTACCTGTAGGTTTGTTTGTTAAACAGTGCAATGGCTGACACTTGCTCCTGGGTGGGGTAGGCCTCCCTGCTGCTGTGCTGTGGACACGGGGCATGCTGGGAGTAGTGGTACAGGCCTCCCATCACACACCCTCCCAGTGAAGATGGCTACCAACCTGTAGGTCTCTTTGTTAAACAGTGCAATGGCTGACACTTGCTCCTGGGTGGGGGAGGCCTCTCTGCTGCTGGGCTGTGGGCCAGGGGGCATGCTGGGAGTAGTGGTACAGGCCTCCCATCACACACCCTCCCAGTAAAAATGGCTACCAACCTGTAGGTCTGTTTGTTAAACAGTGCAATGGCTGACACTTGCTCCTGGGTGGGGGAGGCCTCCCTGCTGCTGGGCTGTGGGCCAGGGGGCATGCTGGGAGTAGTGGTACAGGCCTCCCACCCACAAACACCCTCCAAGTGAAGATGGCTACCTACCTGTAGGTTTGTTTGTTAAACAGTGCAAGGCTGACACTTGCTCCTGGGTGTGGGAGGCCTCCCTGTTGCTGGGCTGTGGGCCAGGGGGCATGCTGGGAGTAGTGGTACAGGCCTCCCATCACACACCCTCCCAGTAAAGATGGCTACCAACCTGTAGGTCTGTTTGTTAAACAGTGCAATGTCTGACACTTGCTCCTGGGTGGGGGAGGCCTCCCTGCTTCTGGGCTGTGGGTCAGGGGGCATGCTGGGAGTAGTGGTACAGGCCTCCCATCACACACCCTCCCAGTGAAGATGGCTACCAACCTCTAGGTCTGTTTGTTAAACAGTGCAATGGCTGACACTTGCTCCTGGGTGGGGGAGGCCTCCCTGCTGCTGGGCTGTGGGCCAGGGGGCATGCTGGGAGTAGTGGTACAGGCCTCCCACCCACAAACACCCTCCAAGTGAAGATGGCTACCTACCTGTAGGTTTGTTTGTTAAACAGTGCAATGGCTGACACTTGCTCCTGGGTGGGGGAGGCCTCCCTGCTGCTGGGCTGTGGGCCAGGGGGCATGCTGGGGGTAGTGGTACAGGCCTCCCATCACACACCCTCCCAGTGAAGATGGCTACCAACCTGTAGGTCTGTTTGTTAAACAGTGCAATGGCTGACACTTGCTCCTGGGTGGGGGAGGCCTCCCTGCTGCTGGGCTGTGGGCCAGGGGGCATGCTAGGAGTAGTGGTACAGGCCTCCCACCCACAAACACCCTCCAAGTGAAGATGGCTACCTACCTGTAGGTTTGTTTGTTAAACAGTGCAATGGCTGACACTTGCTCCTGGGTGGGGGAGGCCTCCATGCTGCTGGGCTGTGGGCCAGGGGCTATGGTGTGAGTTGTTGTACTGACCTTCCTCCCCCATACAGGCCTCCTCAGCAGACTGGCTGGCTACATGTTGGGTAGGGATGGACAGTGTATTGGTGGTTGGGTATTGCAAGGAGGTAAATCTCAACGTGGTGTTAAACATTTGTCTGTACTTACCAGCCTCCGCTCCCCCGGCTACTCCTGTGAGACTCTCAGGTAGCAGGATGGCAAGCACCTTCTCCTCCCATGGTGTGAATGTCTTCTGTGGGATGGGAGGGCCACTGCCAGTCACGTTTGCCAGAGTCCAGTTCTTGCTCCTCTTCTCCTTAACAACCCTCTTGATCTCCTTCTTGGATCTTGGAGTGGCCCCAACTGCATTCACCCTTTGGACTATCCTTTCCCACATTTGTGTCCTGGTGGCTAATGGTGTCTGTTGGACTAGGTTACCAAATAGTTGTGGCTCTACTCTCACAATCTCGTTTACCATGACTGTCAACTCACTCTCGGAGAATTTTGGCATTTTTTGTGATGTCATGGTGTGTGGGGGTTGAGGTGTTTGTGGGTGCAGGGTGTCTGGGTGCACGGGTGTGGTGATGAGGTGTGTTGTGTACTGGGGTTTGTTTGTGATGGTGTGATGGTGGTGTTGATGGTGGTGGTGGGTGGGTGTGGTGTGCTATTTTGCCTCTCCTCTCAGATGGCCTTCTGTTCTGGAAAGATGCAAAGGATTGTGGTGAGTGGAGGGGGTGGCTTTGTACTCAGCTGTGTGGGTGTGTCCAATTGGATTGTGGTTGTCAGGTGTGTTGTGGGTGTGGTTCTGTAGTTTTGTATATTTGTTAGAGTAATTTAGGTATCTGTGTGTGTGTGTTGTATATTTTGGGGGGCAGGGCTACTTTGTTTATGCAGTATTTGGCATCACTGCGGTGCTTTCACATCGACCGCCATGTATTTCATGTTCGTCCGCTGCGGTGGCTTTGCTGCTGCTTGTCCGCCATTTCTCCCATTCACTCCTGGCTGCGACCGCGGCGGTCGGTGTCGGTGGTCCCGCCCGCGACACCCTCTGGGATATTGTAATTTCCCATGCGGTGTCTCTGCTTTCCCTGTGGATGGTTTTGTCTTTTCCGCTGTTTTTCCGACCGTCCCGGTCGGAGTTTTGGCATCACCACACACGTCGGGCGGTTTCATTTTCACCGCTACCGCCGCGGTCGGTCTGTAGTGGCGGTCGATCCTAATTTGACCGCCGGTTTATCCGCCTCCATGGCGGACTGTTGTTTTCCGCCTCCATGGCGGGTGGGGTGGTTTTCCGCCTGCTATCCTAATGGGCCCCTATGTTGGTTTAATAAAAGTTAGAAATGACCGGTACATTTAAAGTCATATATTGTCTGTGCTTCGTACATGGGAACATTCAGACCAAATACAGACTATGGACAATACTTAATTGGAGGACGAGAAAATGGCTTCCCTCCACTCCAAGGTCCAATCTAATAGCATTGAGATGTTAGACTGTATATAACAACAGTAGAACATGGAGAACCACGTAGTGAGCAGTACATAGAGTATATTCTGTTTACATAACAATATTTGCCATGGGGTTTAGGCACCTGATCCGAGATTACATTCTGCGGTTGAGACCACATGTGAGACAAACTATCTAATGTAGGTGACCGCATTGAGATATTGTAAAATTGGCACCTTCATGGAATATATTCACATTACTATAACATACTTTATATATATATGACCAAGTCATAGTGTGTGTAACTTGGTGGGCTATTTTGCTAATGGCGGTCTACTCTGCATCTATACTGTTTAATTGTGGGGCTCAGAGTTTGGACTATATCTTCCAGAATTCTTAACGCGACCTTGTACATCACTGGCCTCATTATACGAGTGTCCTGGTGATTACTATAACCTAAGATTACTTGGCTTGCCATTTTCCCGTCCTCCAATTAAGTATGGGCAATTTCTGTGAAGCATGACGTAGCGACGAGCTAACTGTCCCTTACATTCTTGCTCAAATAAATGCTGCTTTTGTGACCCTCCAATATCTGGATTTATCATACTGGGACCGCCTTGTTTGTTTTTCCCGAAGACATTTTTTATATACAGGTGGCTGAGCATTACTGTGAGCATTTGATATTTTGATTGCACACACGGAGACCGCCTTTAAGGCTTTAAATTCAGTTTTTCAAGTATCGCCAGTAATAGTATTTGGTCTGCTGGCCGATTGGAACTACATTCCCCAGGCGGTTGGAACCACATTTCCCATGAGCCCGGGGTGGCGCCCTGATGACATCACTATACACACGAGCGGTAGAGGTTTGGAAACAGGAATGGCTTGCAGAATAAAAACGAGACGCGTTCACCCCGCCGGTACCTTCCCGACGGCTCGGCTGACCGTCTTGAGGTACCGACGGAGAGGTGAGTTGGAAACTATTGAGTTTATGCTGTACTCGGGCATTTTCTGTTGACAGTGTTTATGGTGATTTTATGCTCTTTGCACCGAGTGAATGCACTGTTTTGATTACTGTTCGGGGCATACGCTTGCTTGTAAACTATTAGCTATGTTGCTGTTAAACCAAGTGAGTGTAACATACTATGGTCTCCTGGGTTTAAATCCAACAGCCTTGAGTAAGAATGATAGACTCATGTCTAATGAGCATATCTGTAAAAAGCCGAGGTGAGCAAGCACTTTAAATTGAATAGAGGTTTCTAGTAAGGAGCATATAACATCATAATGAGGTATATATCCTACTCACTCCCTATTAGACTTAGCATTATGTGAGATACCAAAAAAGGAATGGGGGATTTTATATCAGTGTTACACTCCATTTTGTAGATAATGATGACTGGATACATCAACTCTAACCATATGATAAACAATTTTAAAGTTAATGTATAAGTGACAGTAGGTGCATGATATTATGGCTTAGCAACATGTTTGGAGGATGTTAAGTCAGTTAGAAGAACATACACATTTATGGTTCTACTTTCTACTTTTTAGAGCGGTGCCTGCCCCTATTCCTGAGCTGTTGCCAGGTGAGGTGAGGTAGCTTCCTTGCAATATCTAGGTAAGAATTGTAAGCTTATGGCCCATTATTGGAGCATAATAGCTGGCAACTTTTGTGCCACTATTGTTTTGATATTTTCTATTTTTATGTATTGTCTGGGGACTTGCTATACTGAGACATACGTTTTCATCTATTTCCTTTTAGATATCACCAGTCATAGGATGATCGCAAAAGAAGAGAAATACACACCAAGATATAGGTGATTTTGTTTGTATTGTAGCCAACCATTTTTTATGCATGACAGTATTGTTTTTCACATTATTTGCTTTTGACACCGTTGCAGTAGCACATCTTGGGTGGGTCCTGACGAAGGCACAGGTAGAATATTGACCTCATGTGCTGAAACATGTTGACCACTATAATATCCTAGACAGTTATCTGTTGACACTGTGTTTTTGCACTGTTTTTAATTTGAATTGTGGGAGACATCAATAAAGTTTTGGTCTGTCACAACTCAATTTTAACTTCACGTTTCACCCAGGCACTGCACTTAGTTCCCACACAAAACAACCACTCTCATCTGGTAGGAACGGAAAAAAACAAACTAAAACATTATCGGGTTCCCTATCACTATGATAAGGTTGTAGCCCTTAGAGCCACCAGTGTGGTTAAAAAAGAGGAGACCCAGATGATGAAGCATGTCACCAGGTTTGGTGAGTGATGGGAATCCGTAATTTTCTTTAAAAAATGTTTTCCCTTTTCTTGTGACGCCGGTCTCAGTGTGGTTTCTTGCGGATTTTTACAGGGTACAGAATATTTAATATAGACCCATAGATACTCCAGGTTTGTGCTGATAGTACTTTGGGGCAAGGTATCCATGCTGGTCTTTAAAATTGCCTTGACCTCCCTCTAAAAATATTTTGTATTTTGAAAAACAAATTAAACAGGATCAACACATGTTGTCCTTATACTTTTTAATAATACATCCTGGTGCACAAATATTCAGCCAGAGCCGATAAGAGAAACAACTTACCAGCTCGAGATGGAGAATGATTTCCGAATCAACCTACCTAAACAGAGAGTTTCTATTTATGTACCGTTCATGTAGTATCTTCAGTGTTTAGAACACCTAACATTGCAGATTCTTATTCTGTCTTTTGAGTATAGGCTGTGTTGTGTTTCTTTAAGAATTGTATAACTCGTGCTGCTGCACGAGGTATGTTTTACATCAGTATTGTTATTGTTTAAGAATGCATTCCATTCCTTCAGTTGTTCTCCCGTACAATCTCTTTCAGTTGACTGCGCTGTGACTGGGAGAAGGACTGAGGGAAGGCTGCTCGGTCGATGTTCACATTCTGAATAAATCTTTTATTTACTGGATTTTGGAGTATTACTTAACAAAATGTTATTCAACTCTGCATACTACCTTCTAATTTAATGTATTGCCGCAATCCATTCGGGTTCCCCATTCAAATATGGCAGGTGTGTTTCCTGCAACCCTTATGCCACTTTATGTGATCTGTGGATACGCAACTAAGTAGTTACCATTATTCACTCTGGGGAGGTAAATATCCGCTCATTCACCCTAATAATAGCCCTTTTCTTATGGTACACAAGACTTTTTTTCTGTAATATTGGTAGGCCTCTGAGCAACCTTATATAATACAGAGGAGGCGGTGTTCGGATCTTCCTACATGTTGTTAGACCTCTATATGATAATTGGGCTCTTTGGGGTAGCCAATATACAATTAGTATCATTATTTGAGGTTAGCTCCATCATCCACTTAAACATATAACTGCCCATGCGCATTTAGCTGTTTCCAGATATCGCAAGACTCCTGGTAATGAGACTCATTAATCAGTTTTTATAAACGCATCACTTGGAAATCCCAACCCTACCACAAACGTGAACCACTGACGTGATAAGAACCAGAAAAAGAAAACTACGCACAGGAGGTAAAATGCATACTACCGGATCCTATTTCTAACAACTACCAATCCGACCTCTCTACCCTAGTATAACCTTGCTACATACTATTAGTCAAGTCTAGTGATTATCTTACTCCTCTCTTCCCATTTATCAATGAGAGACAGATTTGTGGAATTCTACACTTATAGGCAGCTATCCTCAAAAGACTATAGTACATGATAAAGCCTCTAGCTTAATCAAAAGTCATATTTGCACGAAGGGTTGCTTACTCACGCCGGTGTAACTACCACCCATATCTACACATAAGCGGTAGCGCTACTTTTAATGTGCAGCAGCACATGCCTGAGAGTTTAGCTTACTTTTTTTTTTCTTTTTTTTCCACAGCAACTCAATGAGCCAGTACAGAAATAACAAAACCGATTCAGGTACACATATAATCAGAAAACCTCCCCCAAATTCCAAGCCCAATTTTACGTTTCTTGACCCCTTTAACAGAATACAAACTATGCTCTAACAAAAATAAATTATACATCCTAGCCTTCCATCGATCAAAGGAGGGAGGTTCGGCCTGTAGCCACTCAGCCGCAATTCAAAGTCGGGCAACAGTCATCGCAATAAAAATAAGATATCTATGTTTGTATAAGGGGGTGACCTTGCCAACATCTGGTCCAATACCCAAAAGCATAGTTATAGGTGTTATAACAAATTGATCTCTAATTACTCTAGACAAAAATTGTTCAATGTGTTGGATATAATTTGACAGACACACACATGAAAAAAAAAAATGTAACATATCTGCATCATCCCCCCGGCATCGAAAGCATTTTCCATCTTGCCCTTTCCCCCATTTTAACATCCGTGCAGAGGTATAATATAAATTGAAAAAAGTTTTAAAACATTGAGCTTTTAGGTTTGCGGACAACAAAGTCTCCCTGGATCTAATATTAGCATCCTTTAAGCACAAATTATCCATGCCCAAGGCCGCGGCCCATTTAACATTGTGTTTATCTAGATCATCCTTTCTACAGGATAACAATACTTGGTACAGCACCCCAATTTTAACCTGTCGTTGGACAGCAGTAACTACTAAATTAGAATCTGATCTAACTTTTTTCCGGAAAATAAAATCTCTTAATTGTAGAAACTTAAAAAATTGTTTTTTGGGAAAATGTTGCTGTCGTGATAATGCTTCATAAGACATCAGTGAGACATCATTACAAAAAAAATCCCCCAGTTGAACAATGCCCTTTCCTCTCCAACCCTCAGCAATAGTATCCCAAAAGATAGAAGGAAGAATATTTACAGCATTTGTTGGAGTATACCGGGAAATTTTCTCAACTGAGCAAAGCTTTCGTGTTCTTTTTCAGACATTAAAAGCTGATATAAGTACCTTAAACTTTGTACGCTTGTAGTAACTACAGTCAATTTGTTTAAAAAAGCATTGATGTGCCACAGGACCCAGCAAGACCTGAAAAATAGACCTATTACTAACATCTTCTCCTGTTAATAAAATACGCATTTTTAACAAAAAACAAGCATTAAAGTAAAAGGCAAAATCCGGAATAGCAAGGCCCCCCGATCAATAGAAAGAGTCATAAATCTCATTGCTCGTCTTGGTTTACCCGGGGCCCAGAGAAACTTTGAACAAATAGACTGCAGGTGCTGCAATTGTGCCCCAGAAATTTCCAGCGGGACTGCTCGAAATAGATACAACACCTTAGGTAAAATATTCATCTTAATAATGTTGCTTCTACCAATCAAAGCAAATTGCATTCTGGACCATCTATCCAGCGAGTCTTGAATATTACTCAATAGCCAGATCCAATTGACTGTAACCAGTTCATCCACGGATGCCCTGATTTTGATACCAAGATACACCACTTCTTTTACCACACGAGGGTCCTGCATATTCACCTGATCAGTAATAAGAACCTGAGTCTTATTAACATTTAATTTATATCCATATACTTGCCCAAATGAAAATGCAATTCGCTCAATCTCTAGAAGCGCTATTACGGGGTCAGAAGTAGTTACAGCAATATCGTCTGCGTATGCAAACACTGAATATGAAAGATTGTAAACCTTGAAGGGCTTAATCAACAGATTATTCCTTAGTTGTTCTAAAAATTGATTTATATATAACGCAAAAAGGAGGGAGGAGCAGGGACAACCCTGCCATGTACCTCGAGTAGTTCAAACCGTTTCAGAATGTAGGCCTATGGCAGCGATCTTGGCGACTGGTGAAGTGTACAAAACTTGTAAGGCATTTATAAACCGTGTACCAAACCCCATCTTTAACATCAATTCTCACAAGTAAGCCCACTCCACACGGTTGAACGCCTTTTCTGCATCCAATAACATCCAATTTAGATGATGCCTCTGCTTTAATAGAACTTAATAATGAATTAGAAATGTGGGGGACGCCTCTTTTGGTTTGTGGGGATATTAATATATCTTTATCCATGGGAGAAATAAAGAAGGGGCCCGGGTTTATAAGGGACGCAAGCCAAAAGTGTTTAAAGCTCTGTATAACTTGGTAATGGATCATGGTCTAGTGGACGTCTGGGGGCACTTGAATGTGTTAGATCCGGGATACACTTATTATTCTTTTCCCCATAAAATGTTTGTGCATCTAGACTATTTCTTTGTCTCAGGTTCATTAAATGATGGGGCCTCAATGCAAACTTTATTAAGAATTACATCTGATCATTCTCCAATTGTCCTTGGAGTCCCAGCTCTTGCTTTTTTACCTCCGATTCAAATATTTTCTTTCGATCGAGAGTTTAGCTTCCTATGTATTGTTACATCATAAAGAGCAAGCCAGTCATAGCGACTGGTAACAACAGAACTCTTAAAACATGAGTCACCTAGAATCTTCCCGTTGTAGGCAAAAATCTCGTAGTAGTAACATCTGATAAGCTAATTTCTCTAATTTTAGATTTTTTGACAAAATTCTAAGACTATGAAACTTTGCTTTTAGAACAGCTTCGGCGTCTAAAGGATTCTGACAGCCTATGGAAGAAACAATAATGGGGTATTCACACCTCTGCTCTTTAAGCCACGCAAGGATTTGAAGAGACTTGTTTCACAGAATTCCTTGCACCCATATAGAAAAGAGGCTCCCGTTTAACTCTGGGGTAATCTGTCTGATTAATAAGAGTTCTGTACACCAATGCTTGCTAAGATCCCCTCCCAAATTACAACTATAAACGTTATACCCGCAGAATCCTGGAGCTAGCTGGCTGACCAAGAGGCGGCTCAGTAATTGGTCTAGTTCGGTTTACTTATATTGAATCAGAGATTGGTCTGATACCCTGAGACTCTGTGGTGCTGTCACCCTCTCTTTTTTATCATCTCTCTGAACGTTTGCTTTCCAACACTGGGGGATTTCTTGCTCTTGCATAAAACTTGACCTTACCTTCTTTCATCGTCTCTCACGGTGTACAAACTGGCACAGTCTTTTAATTTGTGTAATACCACATATGGTTCTGTGTTTTTCCTAGTAATCATATTATAGCCACCACTGCTTTGACCTTTTCTTAGACGAGTACCAGTATGAGTAAAAATGTAACAGTATTCACACAATGTAAATATTTATTTAGAGATGTTATAACACTGCCACCCTCATAGATCTAATTTGTTTTTCAGACATCCCACGTCTCTTTATTGGCATTTTAACATCCTGGTCCTGAGGAAGGTGGTCATACCACTGAAACGCACGTGGATCATAGCAGTTTTTTAGAAGTGGTCCCTGGGAGCCCAATCCATCTAGCTGGGTGGCCTTCTAAATAACTCAACCAGGCCTCCCCACAACTTTTCTGGGACCCTCCACAGGGTGAATTCATTTTATTCTGTATGTTGTGTGTGAAGTGTGTAATGGTAAGAATGAGGTTTGATTGATAGTGAAATATGGGTATTGAATCATGTGAGTGAGTTGTTATTGTATCTTGGGATGTCTAATGTCATATGCTACGGTGTTATACACAAAAAATAAATATTTGTGATAATTCTGTAATCACATGTTACACAGTTTTATATCTCTGTATCTTTGTATTAAGTTTCTAAGATATGTGTCTATATATAGAAAGAATATACAAAAATAAGTTAATGTATAATAAAAAGCTTTGAAATTTATAAAATGTCTGATGTTAAAAAAAATGCTACAAAATGTGTATTGATAGCTGATAATTATTGGGGGCACTGTGGCAGTATAGAACCTTTTTGGGTCATTTGTTAAAGTATATAGGTCGGTATAGAGGTTCCTTCCCTTTTCTGGCAACCTACAATTGTTACAATTAATTGATTTAAACCATATACTTAATCATTCTCATGTTGGGTTCAAAGCTTTACATAGTATGGAGTCAGCCTTGTTATCTGCTACTGAGTATTTACATGAAATATTATACAGAAGAAATAGAGCAGCTTTTATTGTACTGGATCGGAGTGTCATCTTTAACACTGTATATCATTATACACATCTATAATGCCTTGCACTGAGCAGCATTCTAGGGAAAGCTAAATACTGGCTTAATTTGTGATGCTCAGGACCCAAGAAGTTGAGCTCTTCCGTTGTCATTTAACCTCTCTCATGTGGAGTTCCAGAGTGGTCCTCTATGAGCGCTAGGTTATTTATTGCATACCTGACCTCTCTGGCCAAGCTGATTTCTTCTTTTGGATATCAACCAGTATTATATGCAGACCAAATCCAAGTTATTAGCTCTTTTAATGAGGACGCCCACTCTGTGGCCAATGAGACATGTATCTGAAATCTCCTTATGGATGGTGGCTAAATCCTTAACGCTAAATGGATAGTGTTGCATTGTTGTGGTTTGTTCTTATTTATTTTATTTATTTGGGAAATTTATTAAGCGCTCAAATACCCGAGGGTGTCTCGGCGCTGAGTGTTTTTTGAACTAGTTCATGAGAAGTTATTGCTTAAACAGCCAGGTCTTTATCTGTCTGCGGAAAGAAAGAAGGGAAGTAGAGGTTTTGATATGATGTGGAAGACTGTTCCATAGTTTGATGGTGGTCACTATGAAGGATCTGTCTCCCCAGGAGACTTTCTTAGTCCTGGGGACCTGTATGAGACCAGCAGTTGAAGATCGAAGGGATCTAGCAGGTTTATAAGGGCAAAGTGAGTCTTTCAGAAAATCTGGGCCTTGAGCGTGAATTGCCTTATATGCAATGCAAAGAGCTTTAAATTTAGTTCTCTTCTTTACTGGTAACCAGAGAAGCTTTCGAATTGTGCCAGATATGGAGGTATACTTGGGGCTTGCTGTGATCAATCTGGCCGCAGCATTCTGCACCAGTTGCAATTTTTTTAGAACACCTTCTTGAGCATTGACTAGAAGGGCATTGCAGTAGTCTATGCGGGCCATGACAAGTGCGCTGATCAGAGTTTTTGCCATATTCATGGGGAGATAGGGTAGGAGTTTTTTTATCATTCTCATGGTGTAGAATGAGGAGGATACTACCGCATTAACGTGGTGCATGAACGTGAGTTTAGTATCCAGTATAACTCCAAGATTTCTTGCCTTGGTCACTGGGGGAGGGGGTCTTTTTAAATGGTGGCCAGCTGAACTAGGACACCACCTGACTCCGGTGGATTTGGCAAAACCCCATGGGTTGATATTTGGACTGCAAGCTATCTTCCACTTTAAAACCATTAAAGTTAATTCAGCACATTTCTATTCTTTAAGCCAGCTGCGTACAATGGTAAACAGACATAATATCGACTACAAAATATCGAATGGACATAATATCGAGTCCAAAATATAGGCTGGACAAAATATCGAATGGACAGAATATAGACATAAAAAATATCGTTTTGAAGGTAAGTAATATAATATCGAATGTTAAAAATATAGAAAGTTAAAATATCGAAGTATTTAATATAGGTTATTAAAATTATCGAATTTTTAATAATATCGAATTTTTTATAGTGTTTGTTATGTTATTATATGTGTGAAAAGTGTGTATTTATGTTATAATTAATTTTAATTAATGAATTTTGTTTTTTTAATTTTTGCGTAATTTAATTCTGTAGTGCGTTGTGGGTTTATAGGGGAATAGGGTGGGAAGTAATTTCATTATAATTAATGAAATCTGTAAATTCATATATTGGTATTCATTCTTAATTAATTGTTAATTAATTTATATTTGGTAATTAATTAAATTTTAATTGGCAATTAATTTTAATTAATTGATTAATTGCTAATTATGTGAATTTTACTAATTTATTTTCTGAAAAAATATTTATTGGTATTTTTTTAGAATTAATTGTTAATTAATTTTGTATGGGTAATTAATTAAATTTTATTTGCCAATTAATTTTATTTAATTGATTAATTGCTAATTATGTTAATTTTACTAATTTATTTTCTGTAGCGGGTTGTGAGTTTATAGGGGAATAGGTTGGGAAGTAATTTATTTATAATTAATTAAATAATTCAATTTATTCAATTGTTTTTAATTTTAATTAATTGTTAATTAATTTTTAATTGTTAATTAATTAATTGTTAATTTGTAATTAATTTGAATAGGTAACTAATAGTAAAAATTAATTATAATTTGGAATTTTAATTGATTAATTAGTATATTATATTACATTTTTAATTACTTTTAATAAATTTTTTATAGATATTAATTTATACTGTTTTTAAATAATATAGGAAGTATTTACTTTCTCTACTGTTGCACTCTCTGGAGGGGGTATAGTAATTTTTACCCCTACGCTATCCAACGCTTTCCCTACTGTTGCACTCTTTGGAGTGGGAATAGTAATTTTAACCCCTACGCTATCCATCGCTTTGCCTACTGTTGCACTCTTTGGAGTGGGAATAGTAATGTTTACCCCTACGCTATCCAACGCTTTCCCTACTCTTGCACTCACTGGATTGGGAATAGTAATTTTTACCCCTACGCTATCCAACGCTTTCCCTACTGTTGCACCCACTGGAGTGGGAATAGTAATTGTTACCTCTACGTTATCCAACGCTTTCCCTACTGTTGCACCCACTGGAGTGGGAATAGTAATTTTTACCTCTACGCTATCCACCGCTTTCCCTACTGTTGCACTCTTTGGAGTGGGAATAGTAATTTCTACCCCTATGCTATCCAACGCTTTCCCTACTGTTGCACCCATTGGAGTGGAAATAGTAATTTTTACCCCTACGCTATCCAACACTTTCCCTACTGTTGCTCTCTTTGGAGTGGGAATAGTAATTTTTACCCCTACGCTATCCAACGCTTTCCCTACTGTTGCACTCACTGGAGTGGGAATAGTAATTTTTACCCCTACGCTATCCAACGCTTTCCCTACTGTTGCTCTCTTTGGAGTGGGAATAGTAATTTTTACCTCTACGCTATCCAGCGCTTTCCCTACTGTTGCACTTTCTGGAGTGGGAATAGTAATTTGTACCCCTATGCTATCCAACGCTTTCCCTACTGTTGCACTCTCCGGAGTGGGAATAGTAAATTTTACCCCTACGCTATCCTTCCCTTTCCCTACTGTTGCACTCTCTGGAGTGGGAATAGTAATTTTTACACTTCCGCTATCCTACGGTGATAATATTGCATATTATTTAATTATATTATGTTACTATATATATATATGTTTTAACAAATATGACAGTAATTTTTTTTTATAACTTTCATTAATTATTTAATTATTATAAGGTAAGTTAAGTATATTTTAGTAATTAATTTTTAATAATAATTAAATTTAACATTGTTTTAATAAAGTCGATATTTTTATAAACTATATTTTTGTATACAATATTTCTTAATCGATATTTTTGTACTTACCTGTTTGTAGATGCAAAGTCGATATTCTGTCTGTCGATATTTTGTCGCCCATATTTTTGATGGTCGATATTATGTCCCTCGATATTATATCAGTGATCCCCATACAATACTGTCCTGCTTGACTTTGGATCAATGAAAGACTGTTCTCCAGGCAGTGATTATTTCTACATTGGACTACTGTATCTCTCCCTATATAGGTCTCTCTGTTACTGAACAGACTGCAATTGTGTGAAAAAAATGCAGCCAGACTTCTTTAAGGCCTAATGCAGTGAATTTCCATTTCATCACATCTACCTAGTCTCCAATTTCACAGAAGACTAGTCTTTAAGGCACTCTACGTTTGCCTCAAGACCTGCTCAGGGAAGGGCCCAGTGGACCACAGAGCCCATATTGTTTCCTATCGTCCATCACAGGCTCTTTTCCCACCTTCTGGTTCCCTCCTATTGGTTCCTGGAATAAGGGAAGCTCGTAGTGGAGGACGGTTCTTTTACTTCCATTTCCATAAACTCTGAAATGAGCTTCCTCTTCATATAAAAACAGAACCTAACAATATGGCTTTTAGGAAGAAACTCAAAATTGGGATGTTTAACTAAACTGTTGTAAGGCTTTATTTTCCCGTTAGAGCCAGTTCACACTGTAGGTTAATTGTCGTGGTCTACGCATCCAATTCAAATTCAGGATCAAGAGTATGATCGTTAAAAAGTGTCTCGTTTATATAGTTATTCCATGCCGTGAAAATAAGTATGGCCCAATAAGAGATGTTATTTAGATCACCAAACTAATAAATGTGCATTTGTGTATTTAATATAAAGAGCAAAGGTCAAATTCAGGTTTATTAGCCCAGGACAGAACAGTGGCACAAGAGAAACATATTTTACTGCCTCAGGTATAGCAACTACTTTAAGTATGGAAAATACCCTCCAGATAATCACAATATCTCTTAAGTGCAATATCACCTTACTCACAAATGTAACCCCTTGCATCCTGGTTTTAGGTAAATACCTTTTGTAAAAACAAACATACATGAAAAACTGATGAAATTCCATAATCCATTTATGCAAATATGCAGAGAACATTATGGGGCCTATTAGTATGGCGGGCGGACGCACCACCACAGTGCTGGCGGAAAATGCTTTATTCCGCATGCCAGCAGCGGTTCTCATGTCTGCCATATTAGTATGGCCAAACATAGCCCATTTGATGTCCGCCGCGGTGCGACACGAACCGCCATCAAAATGCGCCCACCACTCCAGCGGTGGGAGCCAATGAAGACTCACCGTTGTGCAGAATGATGTTCCATCTGCTATACAAATCAGGATGCCCCAAACAGCCAGTCCCACCGCAGCGGAGAAACCGCCCAATCAGAGACGGCGGAACCTCAACAGTGGAGCGCGAAACCAGAGTCCCGGTCCCTTCCACCCGGTCCTGACCGCAATGGATCCATCTCTACATGTCTTTCCGGTGCTGTACCTGATACATTACCAGCAACTCATGGACCGTCGTGGATGACGCCGCAGTTACTCAATAACACAATCCCGCACATAACTCATGGGCAGATAAAGGGTTCCTGTCCACACCAGACACCCTGGTGGGGACAGGAACACATCCACAAGTGAACCCACACATGTCCTACCTGTCACAAAGCACATCTCGGCATCCAGGTCACCCGTCTACAGCGATCATGAAGTAATGTCCTAGTCACGTCACCGCAGCGGTGAAGATGCAGGAAAACATGCATACAATGCAGAAGGCAGGGCCAAGCATGGGCAGTGCACGAAGACCACAAGGCCACACCTCCACCCTCCACACACTAGCGCCCCCCATGAAGGGACATTCCATTTGCCCCCTCCTGTGCCCCCATGCACAACAACAAGCCAGGTAAACCCACACCCTGAACCACACACCAAACAAATGGGGAGACAGCCACAGCAGGAGTGGCTGCAGAGAAACACACAGCACAGAAGCACAGGGCCAGGGAAACTCACACACCACAACAACACCACACACATAGCAAAAAAACTGAGTTGAAGCACAAAATGAACACACACACACAGATAATGAACAATCACTCCACTGGACACACAGCCTACCAAGTCACACAGACAAACCCCACCCTGACACATAGCCACATACACAGACCACATGTCGGCAGCAATGGAGCACAACTTATACGAAAGCTAACGTGAGATGCACACAAATGGAAGACTAAGGTGCTAACCACCAAGCATGTGTACATCACATGCAAGACAAGGAACATATAACAACACCCTCAGCCCATCAAAGCACACATGGCTGGCACAGTGAGTAAAGTCAAACCACAGTCACCTCAGTGTAACAGCTCAGGGAAACAGCAAGGCAACCCATATACAGGCACAGGGATGAAAGGAAGGGTATGAAGACAAACAGTGAACAGCCACACATCTGTATACAACTACTTCACAGGAGTATGGCAGAAGCACAACACACAGGGCCCATTGACACATTCCATGACTGTCAAACACAAGTAGGAATCTTCACATATACCCCCCACACCTGCAGCACACAACACCAGTGTCAGACACACAGAAGGGTTTCAATAATGTCCAGTCAATGCACAGACAAACAATCATACTCCCTGGGGTATCCGCAAACATCATACACACACAGGGATGCCAGAACCAATGTCTGCACAAAAACAACAGCCAAACACATAACACAACAAAAACACACACAGAAGCACACCTAGACCAGACATGACCTGTGCAGCAAAACTGCGGAAAGGCAATGGGAGCACAGTCAGAACAGAAGTGCACAACCTCATTAGTCAGGAACAATGCACAGACAACATATCACACCACAGACAAGAAGTGCACCATCACAAAACAATCATGGACACACACTGGGAGAAATGGGCCTACAATGACACACAGACAGACATACCACACCACCCATCAGGTCAACATGATGTCACAGTGTACCACATGCCTGCACATGCGCAAGAATGACAAGAGACAGCCCAAATATGAGACGAGTAAACACCAAGGATGCACCTAACACAAGCAAAGGAACTAGAATAGACCTAAGTTGATGTGACAGACACACGAGTAGTTGGGCTGTATGAGAATCCTGGAGGGCGAAGAGTATGGTCAGGTGATGAGAATTGTTTACAGCTGGGGAAACCACGTTGAGCTTTAAAGCAGTTGTGCGGGGTAATTTAAACCTGATAATGTTTTGAACGTAAGAGAGTAGAGGCACGCTGTTTGGACATGGCAGGATTATTGTAGGTAAGAACTGGGGATTGTAGCCGTTTAAAATAGCAGAGTTGGAAAGTTGAGAATCGGGGAGGACTCTTGCAGGAGATAACACGGGGTAATGATTAGTTGTATTAGTGGAATCAATCTGTGTTATGTTTGCATCTAGGATAATGGGGCACTGTTTTGGTGGGAGGGGGGCTGGTAATCACTGGAGGATAGAGGGTGAATGGCACTGCACACACAAGTAGTATATGGAATTGAGTATTATTTTTATTAATATTGAAAAAGAGGTTTAATTTACAGTTGCTGCACAAGAATTATTTTGTTTGCCTGACAGATATTTATTTACTATTGTAGACACCGCTGAGGAAGTTCACAAGGACCAAAATGCATTGGGTGATGTTAAGTTTTAACGGAGGATTCGAGTTTCACAACATGCCTGTGATTAGGCCCGGATGGGCAAGTCCTGTGCAAATAAAAAGGGAAAAAAATGTGGAACTTCGTACCTTTGATGTGATGGACAAACGTTGAAAAACGAATAAAATAAACAGATTGAATTATTTGAATACTTTTGAGTACTTAAGTTATGTTGATCACAAATGTGCATAAGGCTGTGCAACCCTAGCACAGCGCGCGTCACACCTTTTTAAAATATTTACATATGTGCTCCCGGGACGGGGCACTAAGAGGGTATGCACGCCAAACTTGAAAAATAATGAAGAGAAAAAGACATGATTACAGAAATAAAAAGGGTGTGCTTTGAGACATTTTCAGTGATTTTCATAACCTTCTGTCCCAACCTTGTTAAGCACCCTGACTAGAAATTTGAAATACGGAGCTTTAAAAGCAACATTTTTCACGTCAAAGGCCGCTGAAATGAGTCACTGGCTGGAAGAACATTATAAACATGGAGTATTCATATGTCAGCAAAACATCATTGGCAGCACTTCATTGTTGGATCATTACGGACACTGTGCAATATTGTTTGGTTGATTTATGGATTGATAATCACAGAGATTATAGGGAAGATATTTCATTTATTAAGGAATGCTCTCCAAACTTCTGAGAGCAATTGAACTATTGTTTGTTTTACAGGTGGGGGAGACGGGTACTGTTGATGGGCAATTTTTTAATTTTCGCACTTAACATGTTTCTTTTAGGGAAGTTATGGCTTGATTAATTGGGGAGGCCATGGGGTCGTTTGGCACATGTTGAGAAATGCGCGGTGTGTGATTATGCGGAGTGCACGTTAGATGGATTGTGGGTATTGTAGTTGGGCTGTACGAGAATCCTGGAGGGCGGAGAGTATGGTCAGGTGATACAAATTGTTTACAGCTGGGGAAACCACGTACGGGCTTTTAAGCAGGGGTGTTAGGTGATTTAAACATGATAATGTTTTGAACGTAAGAGAGTAGAGGCACGCTGTTCGGACATGGCAGGATTATTGTAGGTAAGAACTGGGGATTGTAACCGTTAAAATAGCAGAGTTGGAAAGTTGAGAATCGGGGAGGACTCTTGCAGGAGATAACACGGGGTAATGATTAGTTGTATTAGTGGAATCAATCTGTGTTATGTTTGCATGTAGGATAATGGGGCACTGTTTTGGTGGGAGGGGGGCTGGTAATCACTGTAGGATAGAGGGTGAATGGCACTGCACACACAAGTAGTATATGGAATTGAGTATTATTTTTAATAATATTGAAAAAGAGGTTTAATTTACAGTTGCTGCACAATAATTATTTTGTTTGTCTGACAGATATTCATTTACTATTGTAGACACCCCTGAGGAAGGTTACAAGGACCGAAATGCATCGGTGATGTTAAGTTTTAACGGGGGATTCGAGTTTCACAACATGCCCGTGATTAGGCCCGGATGGGCAAGTCCTGTGCAAATAAAAAGGAAGAAAATTTGGAACTTCGTACCTTTGATGTGATGGACAAACATTGAAAAATGAATAAAATAAACAGATTGAATTATTTGAATAATATTGAGTACGTGGATAATGTTGATCACAAATGTGCATAAGGCTGTGCAACCCTAGCTGACTCGGACAGCGCACGTCACACTTTTTTGAAGACACACAAGTAAGGCACACCACACTGGCAACACATATCTGAATGAAACACACCACACCAACAAAACACACACACTCACAGGCAAATAGAATACCACACACATAGCATGTATCATCTGCAGGAGACAACACAGCTCAAACACTGCACACAGCCACATCAAACAAACAACAGATGCACATGGCAATAAATCACATTGCAAACACAGCAGGACATCAAGGGATGCACACCAGGCAAGGACAAGGCAACATGCACCCACAGCACTGCATACACACTAAGCAGTGTGTGCACACCAAACATACCTGTTCCACACAGGTATGAGAGACACACCCAAAACAACAATCAAAATAGCACACAGACAACACCACACTCAGGACATTAAGCAGTCCTTCAGCAAACACACATACACATACAGCTAACCCAACACCCACAGATGCACAAGTCTGGGACCCTAAAGTAGAAACAACATGATCAGAAGACTGTGCAGCACAAACAGTTGAACTGCATATGAGCAACCATGACTGCAAAACAGTACACGAAAATCATATATAACCAATTGGTATACTGTCCTCGGTGGCACATTGGTCCTGTGCACAGATCTGCACCACAATGCACAATGTCACAAATCAAGTGATGGGGAGGCACACACGCAGGCAACTCAAGGGGACAGCTGACATGAAAGTGAAGTGGCGTGCACGTCAGTAGTGGACATGGCAGGAGTGTACCCTACACAAATACATGGAGTGCAGACTCACAATGGGTAGGCATCTGAAGCACAGATAGGGGATGGTATGACACCACACACCATATGCCATACTGGAGGCAATTAAGCCCCATGAGACAGCAATTCATGAGAAATACACACACAATGTCAGTGTGGCTGAGCAGGTCTGTACAGTCACCACAATCAGTATCAAGACACATGGTTGATCAACAAAACACAACACTGAATTGACAGTCACACACTCTTCATACTCACAATTGCCAAAAACAACAAGCAGGAGGCAGCCAGAACTGCAAGGACAGACCAACACACTGCACAGTGCACAACATACAACACACACATGTGCACACAATCACAAGCACAGGGCTGACCAATCACACAAACAGGCACTCTACTGCTGGGTTACACATGTGCATAGTTGACATTTTAGGGGCATACACACATCAACACCCCGACAAATTTACCCCTTCACACTGCACACTTCTTGACCACCCAAGTGCACACATTGAAAGCAAGCCAGGTGAATAGGATGACTGACCATCACAAGATGATTATACACCTACACTGCTGGGCACACATAAAGTAAGAACACACATACACGATAACCCTGGCCAGCCTGCCTGCAATCCTGTGGATATAATCCCACTTTGTGCTGACAGTGCCCCCAAACCTGACATGTGTGCATTATAGCAAACATGAACAAAGAATGATAATGACAACAGTATTTCATCTAAAACCACCATCATTGCACCCATGATTAACAGAGTCAGAAAGAACTGAAGTCCCTGTCACTCCTGTAAAAACTAGAAAAAGTGAGACAAGCCCTTGGCAATGTTGTAGTGGCATACAAAGCATGTGGCACAGTAAACCATATACACACGGAAAAAACTTTATTCTGTAAGGACACTGACAAAACAGACAACAGGAGAAACTGTCTTTATTCAGATATTGCACACATATTGCACACATAGGCACCAATATAAAATTAGTTACATGAGAAGCTGCACAGGCAAGTGACAAACAGCAGTGAACAACAAGGCCAGTGGCCATCACTAAGTGCACAGAGGTTACATGAAAAGCTGCACAGGCAAGTGGCAAACAGCAGTGAACGTCAAGTCCAATGGCCAGTCCTATGTGCAGAGTAAGTCCAGGAGAAGATGCACAGTAAGTGTCAAACAGCCATGAACGGCAGGGCCAGTAGCCAGGACAAAGTGCTGAGTAAGTCCATGAGAAGCTGCACAGGCAAGTGGCAAACTGCCATGAATGACAAGGCCAGTGGCCAGGTCAAAATGCAGAGTAAGTCCATGAGAAGCTGCACAGGGAATGTATGCAACTGTACCCTGCCATGGTCAGCAAAACAGTCAGGGGGTAACAATGGGCAGTACAGGCACGGCTGTGGGAGAGACAGGGTGTGAAGGTGACTACCACTCAGAATTGGCTAGCAGTCAAACTGGGAGCTGGCTGTGTGTCGGGGACAGTTGGAGAGAGAGGCCCAGCTGAGGTAGAGGCATCAGTGGCTTGGGAAGCCAGAGGGCTGCTTGGACCTGGTTTTGTAGTGGCACGTGGAGGTGGAGTCATGCTGCCGTGAGACACAATGTAGGTGGGAGATTGTAGATGGGTGCCTTTCCACTTCTTGTGGACTCCAAATGACTTCCTTGCCTTGGGATTAATGTGAAGTGGTGTGGACATAACAGGCACCCTCACCACCAAAGCTGCATCAGGTGCAGACTGTGGCCCTCCCTCTGGGGATGTGCTGGATCCAGCTGTATGCTTGGCCTTGCCTTTGCCCCTCCATACCCACTTTACCAGGTTTACCCCCTACAGTGCCCTCCTTTCCCTGCTTCACTGGGCTTTGGATGGGAGTTGAGGTTTTGGGTGAATCTGCCTTGGAGCTCTTCTCATGTGTACTCTTGGCAGGCACCACCTTCTCAGTCGGCACTGAAACTGTCTGCTTGTCTTTATGAAACGCTTTTGGGACAGGAGAGTCCTGGGCTGGGGATGCCTCTGAGGCATGTGACCCTGAGGTCCGCTTCTTGGCTTTATGGCCCTTGGTGTCGACTGACGGGCTTTTGTCTGCGCGCTCTGGTGTGGCTTTATTGTTTGGTGAGGATGGTGTCTGCACCCTGGACCACATGGGCTACTGCTGCTGTGTGCTGCGTGTGCTGTATTTTGCCCTTGAGGTCTGGTGTGCATGGTCACTATCATCAGATGTGGCCACTTGCAGGGGGGTGGACAAAGGTACTGGGACTGGACTCCGAGATTGTGCCAGTTGAAGGGCTGCCATCACTGCGGAGGACAAAGACTGGACAGTCCGGTGTAGCCCACCCACGTCTGAATGTATGCCCTCCGTTGAAGGCAACCACCTGTGCCAACTTTTTGTTGTGGTCTAGGAAGGCATTGAGGAGAGCTCTGGCCCACACACAGCTGGCACAAAAGGTCCACAGACTCAGTACTGATGGCAGCAGGGGGGACAGGGGCAGCGGTGCCTGGGGTGAAGTGAACGACACTCTTCCCTTCTTACTGGTGCAAACACAGGCAGCACTAGGGGAAGTGGCTGGGAGGGTGGGCACTGTACGCTGTGTGGTGGAAGAGGAGGTTGAGTCCCGGTTCCCTGTTCCCGCCAACATGGATGCATCCCCACTGCCATCAGATGACGTTGGATATGGGTCTCTGGCTGTGATTCTTCCAGCAGACTCCGGTCCCCCTCTGAGGCGCTGGTCACATCTGTGTCACTGTGCTCCTGTGCAGCTGTTGTGCTTGATGCCTCACCACTGGTGTCCGTCACTTGTCCCACCGTGCCCATCAGAGATGCTGCATGAGAGAGAGAGATGTAGGGTCAGTTCAGTGGCAGCAACAGAACAAACATATGCATGCAAAGCATCACTGAAGATGAAGAAATCTACATGTTGCACACCACCCTGTGCAACAACATTGTGCAACCTCAACTTCTTAACTCGAACAGTGTGTGTAAACAAGAAAAACAGGCATAAGTGAGCCATGTGATGACCACACAGCACATGGCTCCTTTCAACCAGACAAATAAAATCACAGAGTACACCTAGGGCGCTGGTGGGGGCAAGGATGAACCCTACAAAATGTTGCCACTGTCAGATCTGGATGGAGCAGGAGGGTACAACACAGATACAGACTCCAACATGACATTCCACAATGGCCATGAGGCCATGCCACCCACCATGTTGTACTTTGGGGCCCAACGACTGGTGCACATTGGTGTCAGATGTCTAAGCCTCACAAATCTGAGGTTAGGCAATGCATGCATTGATGAAATTACACTCAGATTGGGCACACTGCTGTTCCTTTCCATAGGATCTCCCAGACTACCCCAATGCAGACAATACCTCAAGCCCACAACTCAGAATGCTATGGAAATGCTCAGTACACAGATTACATTAGGAAGTACACGTAGGGAAAATGCATGACAGCTGCACCCAGCACAGAGGCCACTTATAAGCCACTGCATCACACTACTAATATCAAATAGCCCAGCACTGGCCTAGGATGTGTACACATGCCGCCACTTACAGCCAAAGGAACCCTTCCCAGAATACTCACTGCTTGTTTGCTGCTGATTCTCCTTCAAACATGCATTCAGCTCAGGCTGTGTCACGGGCAAGATGTGGGCCATTAGTGGTGTCATGCTACGCCGTGCCAACCTGCCAGTCCAAGGGAGCAGCCCCAGTGTCACCTCTGCCACGTTCTTGCTCAGCCGGCAGATGTCATTCCACCTCTTGTGACAGTGGGTGTGCCGTCGGTTGGAGACACCCAGAGCCCGCACCTTGCATGCAATGGCCCTCCACACTGCCTTACTCTGGTGTACTTTGAGCTGCAGGCATGGGAGACAAGAGGGAGAAAACATCAGTGACAGAGTGTTATGTACCAAAATCTCTCAGTACAGTTGCATGATACTGACTCAACCCAAATCCACAGATATGTCTAACAGAGACAAGAATGCATCTCACATGGTACATCATCATGGGGGAAGCACACGTAAATGCATTCCGGTTGTGAGGGGAAACACAGTACCTGCCCATCTCATACACATGCAGGATGCCAGCACAGAAAGCCATGTGTAGTCTGCCCACATCTACTGTCCATTTTGAGGTAGAGCAAAAAATACATTACATATCAACATGTGTTTGGGGGTAGACTCACTGTGTCCAACACTGCGCAGCCCTCAATGTCCTTGCCCTGTGATTGGCTCACTGTGGCATGGATGTCCCATTGAGGAACATGATCTTACAAAACCACACCCTTCTCACAGGGCTGGGATGGCTCGTTGATGGAGAGTAATGAAAAAAGACACATGTAACACTCTGTACATTCAGTGATGTGTCCTCGTAATTTTGGGCGGTGACTGTGCAGGTCAGGTGGGCTCACACAGAGAAGGACAACAGGGACCCACACAACCATTCACACAAGCAATCACTGTCCTGACTCCTGCATTACCAACTTGCTCTGTCACTGTATGGCTGACAAGACAATATATGTCCCTCTAATCTTGATATGCAGGCAGGGAAATTTGTGAAATAGGCTACATCCCCTTTACCCCTCGAGACAGCATGTTAGGCCGTATATGATACAACCCCACACTCTCAGGCACACACTGCATCAGATTAACTATATGTGTGCCCCCCTGCACTCTCACTCACACTGTTGAAGACTTAACACAATATTTGGGGCACCATATAACTTTGGATACTGTGTGAGCACCTCCTCCACCAGGACTTCCAGCTCCTCGCTGGTGAAGGGACTGGCCAGGATCTTCTCATTCCTCAACATCACTGTGGACAGGTGATAGCAGGAGCAACAGTTGTTGGTGAGGGGTCTCAGCAGCAGTCCCTGGAGGCAGCAGCAGGTGAAGGGTCTCAGGCAGCAGTCCCTGGAGGCAGCAGCAGGTGGGGGGTCTCAGGCAGCAGACTCTGGAAGCAGTGGTTCGAAGCTGCTGCAATTGGTATTCCAGGTCTGCCTTTGTCAAATGCATCCAATGACTGGCTCCGCGGAGGTGGAGCACGCCTACTGCGATTTTTAAAATTCCATTATTCTACCAACAATGTGGTTCCAATTGGCTGTATGGGCATGGTCCATGGCGGTGACACACTGCTGGGGCCAGGCGGTAGCTACTATGATTTGGGTGCCATACATCAACATGAATGACCGTGATTTGGGTGGCAGAGCATGCCAACCACCATTTGGGATTGTGCATATTCCTATCACTACCACGATCGTGTGTTGGGCATTGTTGGTGACACACCGCTGGGGCCAGGCGGAAGCTCCCGTGATTTGGGTGCCATACATCAACATGAATGACCGTGATTTGGGTGGCAGAGCATGCCAACTGCCATTTGTGCTTGTGCATATGCCTATCACTACCGCGATCGTGTCTTGGGCATTGTTGGTGACACAGCGCTGGGGCCAGGCGGTAGCTTCCGCAATTTGGGTGCCATACATTGATATGGGGGGCTGGCATTTGGGTGGGGGAGCACTTTGACAGCACCTATGGACACATCATGCTGTGTCAATGCCCAATGGGCACTTATCAACAATGCAAAGTGGCCACATGAATAATGGCACATCATTGTGCACACAATGCCAATGGAACATTTACCCAACTGCTGCCTACACATGCCATGTGTGTATGTGATTTTGGACATTTGGATATACTCCCTCACATGTCACTTGTGATATTGATGTGCTATGACCAGGCTGAAGATTCTTATTAAATTTGTTTTTAAGTTCCATCAAAGCTGAGATAGTTTAATTCACCTTTAACTTCCCTTGTGGGTTTTTATCATTTTGAGCTGGTATTTATTGATGGAATGTTTATGTCAAATGAATTTCTCAGGAATGTAACTTACGAATTGTCCTAAACTTAGAATAGGTATTCCACTGTGCTGTAAAGTAATTTGCATCCTTTGAGAGATGTCTTTTAAGATTTTTAATCTGATTTCTTTGTGCAATTATTATAAATGGTGCTTTTTTATATAATCTGTAAAACGCTTTTAAGATATATTTATATCGTAATAAAACTTTGATGATGATGAGGTACACAAAACAGTGTTGTGATGGACTCTCCAATGTGTGCACATGTTAATGTGTGAAAGTGCTGGGGAAATCACAGTGATGTATGTCTTAGTGAACAATGTGCAGATTTCACGGTCTAATTTTCTTGGATCATGCACATACTTGTCAATATACGCACAGTCGTGGGTCATTGTGTTGTTGATGTGTGCCATGTTCAGCTTATGCCTGAAAGTGTGGCAGGTACAGCAGCTAGTTATGAGACAGTAGTGTTACGGTTTCACACATATGCTGTATGAAATACTCTCAGGCCTGCTCATGCTAGATGCGGCCATATCCCTTTGTGCATTCTCATAGTCAGATGTTGTTTTGGAGGTACTTGCTGTGTGAAAGGCGACAAGTGTACGAGTAGTGTAGCTTAAGGTGTCCCTACATGTAAGCTGGTCTGTAACTCAAATGTGATGACAGTCATTGTTGGCGAAGTGTCAGTCAAAACGTACGATGTTGTACATATCTCATGGTGTATTGCATTGACATGAGTCCACTTTAATCTCAACTAGGAGGAGACCAAATCTGCATCGTCCCTACATAGTGCTGGCAGACATGAACAATGAGGAGGTCATCCGCAAATTCCATCTAGATCGACCCACCCTACGAAACCTGTGTGCTGTGTTGGAGCCCCACCTGCAGCCTCACAGAACATATCCGACTGCTTTCACCCTAACGTCTAAGGTGATGGCATACCTGCATTTTTTTGCCACTGGACCATTCCAGCACACGGTGTCCAGCGCAGGTGGGTTGTTGCAACCTAGGTTTAACAGGTGCTGGGTGATGTTCTGTCCACTATGATGATCTACAAGGACAGATATATTAATTACCCAGGGTGCGTGAGTTGGCGGCTGTGAAGGGAGATTTGTATGCCTCTGGACACATCCCTCATGTTGTTGGTGCCATTGATTGCACGCATGTTTGGCTTGTTCCACCACAGGCATGGGAGCACATCTACAGGAATTGTGCACATTTCTACTCCATAAATGTGCAAGTGGTGTGCCAGGCGGATATGATCATATGGCAAGTGTGCCAAATTTCCAGGCTCAGCCCATGACTCATACAGCCTGCATAACAGCATTGCACCACAGCTGATGGCTAATCTGCTTCCTGAGTGTGCATGGATTGTGGGTGAGTACGCATAGTCAAATAGCGTGCTGTGTGTGTGGTACATTTTGTCCTCTGCCATAGTAACATTACAAGGTTTCCCTGCGTTTCTCACGCCTAGGTGACTCTGCATATCCCAACCATCCTTGGTTGCTGAGCCCACTCTGGAATCCCAGGACACCCCCTGAAGTCCGCTACAATGATGCCCATGGGAGAACATGTTTTGTGGTGGGGTGTACTTTTGGTCTCCTGAAGTTACGATTTGCTGCCTGGACAAGACCGGAGGTGCAGTGATGTACTAGCCTAGGAAGATGTGTCAGATTGTAGCGGCATGCTGCATGCTCCACAATCTTGCCATTCGCAAGTAGATCCCCCTGCTCCTGGATGCTGATGAGCAGCCAAGGCCCCGCCTGCAAACTAACCTGTGTCCAGTGACGGGGATAGTGGAGAGGAGGAAGGTGTTGGCCTGCGTCAACAGCTCATCACCCTCTACTTCACTTGAAGGTGTGTGACGTTGTACAACGGACCCATTGTCTGTTGATGTTGCTGTTGTTGTCAAGGTGTATGTCAGCTTTGTAACTGCATCCAGTTGTTGACTCAGTCGTGACTGACAATGTTTCCGGGACAGGGTATTATTGTTCATCTACAGGATGTGTATGTTGGCACTGTTGCTCATTGTGATGTGTACATGATGGATTAGTTTGATGGTAAGTGTTGTGTGATGTCTGTGATGCCACACCCAGACACATGAATGTTTTTCTGTCGTGTTTTCCTGGGTCCCTTCAGCCTCTACTTGCCTACATACATTCAACGCTCCTGGTAGATTGTAATCATGGTGAAGACTGCACATCCTAGAATTAAACACAGAGCTGAGACAACAACATGTATTTATTTACAATAGTGACATGTGAGAGAGGACAATTACATTGAGGTGATTAGTGAAGCAGTGAGTTGACAGTTATGGTAAATGAGAGAATCAAGTAGTCACCACATTCATGTGGTGACCCAGTCCAACAGACAGATGTCATTCGAAAGGCAATGTGGGTATGGACAGTCCAATAAAGTCAATGCAGTATTGAAGAGGGTTGCCATCATGGCTGGCTCCATGACTGGCATTTGGCAGGTGCTTTGCCACCAGATCCTCCAAGGGATTTCTTAAGACGGCTCCTTTATCTTTGGCAGGGTGTGCCTCTGCTGCGGGGCCTGTGGGGTATGAGGACTCACCCCTCTCTGTGGCCGCAGGGGAAGATGGTATACCATCATCCTACCACCCAGGAGGTGAAGGTGTTGTTTGTGGCACAGGCCTGTCCCTCAGTACCGCCACTAGCTGCCCCAAGAGGTCCACAATTTGGCCCATGCAGGTGTCCATAGACCTCATCAGCAGGAAGAGCTCGCATGAATCTTCCTCAGCTCGGCCCCTTCGTCCTTGGGCTTGTTCATAGGCCCCAAGGACTCTGGTTATGTTGTCCAGGGCTTCAGTCCTAGTCTCAGGTTGTCTTTGACGTAACCTTGCCCTCCCACCTGCCCTGCTACCACGGACCTGATGCCTCACCACTTTAGGTACCCGCATCCTCTTCCTGCCCTCCTCAGTTGGTGGTATGTGGTGGTCACCCTCTGAGACAGGAAGGGTGTTGCAGGCATCACTGGTGGTGGTGGAGGGTGCACAGGCCATTGCAGCAGGGGTCTGCAGATGAGGTGGTATTGCTGCAGATGTGGTGGGTGGGACGATGGGGTCCTGGGACCTGTTGCACCCTGGCACACCTGATGGGCCGGCTTCAAGCTCCTCGTCCTCTTAATCCTGGCAGTCAACATCCGAGAGTCCATGTTCCGATTGGACTGGCTCTGAAGGTTGCTGGTGTTGTCCTCTGCAGTCAGTTCTTGGTCACCAGTGGGGCTGAGGGGAAATGGTTATTGAGGTACACCCCTCAGGCTTGTTGTTAGATGTATATTAGTCAAAGGTTATACACCACCCAGTATACTAGTTTGCATGCACAGTACTGTGCATCCTGACATCATGTTGCAGTACATGCATTACTTGTCCATGGTGTGACGTGTCAAGACATTCCAGGCACCACATACATATTTTGTTGTTACAGAGACATGTTGTCATCTAACGACTCACGCCACGACAAACGAATGGGAAGCATATTTGTTGATGACTCTGCCTGGCAGACTTTACATCTGAGCATGGACTGCCCATTATGAACTCATGTATACCTTTGTCAGGTCACGTGCTAATCTCCATTTGTACTACAGGCCATGCTTGCTTTGTTTTCATATTGTTCGTGCTAGTCTGCCCCCATGGCACTTACACATAGCATTCAGTGATGTGCATGATTTTTCACAAACTTTCTTCAACATGGGAATTAGTGAGTCACACTCTGGTTGCTGTGACAGTTATATTCGCTGAGCTGTCTGCACGCTGTAAGTGGATACTGGATCTATGTGAAGTTTTGTGGATGTGAGGGCTTTTTTAGAGGAATGGCTGGGTGCATGCACTGGCTATTTACCTGTTCTGCTTTCACATTTGGGTGGGATTTGCAACACAGCTCTCTGTGTGTGTGGTGGTGGGGTCCATCCTGCTCAGGGGGGACAAGAGACCATAAGATGGCTACCTACCTGTTAGTTTGTATGTAGTGATGCAATGGCTGCCACATGCATCTGGGTGGGAGTTGTTGTGCACGCCTCCCAGCCCCAAACAGCCCTCCCAGGGAAGATGGCTACCTACCTTTTAGGTGAGGCTGAAACATACAAAGGCTGAAACATGCTTCTGTGGGTGGGCGGTGCTTCATCCTGCTCAGGTGTGTGACAGGGGGGCCTGGTAGGAGTTGCAGTGCTGGCCTCCCTCCCACCCACACTCCTCCCCGTTTAGTTAGCTACCTGCCTGTAAGTTTGTAGTGATACAATGGCTGCCATATGCATCGGGTGGGAGGGAGGGCTCCAACTTGATGGGCTGGGGAACAAGGGGGCATGGTGGGAGTAGTCTCCCAGCCACAAACCGAACAACCTTGGAAACTGGCTACCTACCAGTTAGTTTGTTTTTAGTGATACAATGGCTGCCATATGCTTCTGGGGGAGGGCTCCATCCTGCTCAGGTGTGTGACAAGGGGACCTGGTGGGAGTTGTAGTGCTGGCCTCCCTCCCACCCACCCACACCCCTCCCTGTTGAGATGGCTACCTGCCTGTTAGTTTGCTTATAATGATAAAATGGCTGCCACATGCATCTGGATGGGAGAGAGTGCTCCATCTTGATGGGCTGGGGAACAAGGGGGTATGGTGGGAGTAGCGGTGCAGGGCTCCCAGCCACAAACAGAACAACCTTGGAAAATGCTACCTACCTGTTAGTTTGTTTGTGGTGATACAATGGCTGCAACGTGCTTCTGGGGGTGAGTGCTCCATCCTGCTCAGGTGTGTGACAGGGGGCCTGGTGGGAGTTGTTATGCAGGACTCCCAGCCCCAAACAGCCCTCCCAGGGAAGATGGCTACCTACCTGTAAGGTGAGTGTGAACCATACAATGGCTGATACATGCTTCTGTGGGTGGGGGTGCTCCACCCTGCTCAGGTGCGTGAAAGGGGGCATGGTGGGAGTTGTAGTGCTGGTTGCCTAGACACATACAACCCTGTATATGTTGTCTACCTTTGGGGTGATTCAAATGGAGTGAATGTTACATCTGTGGGACACATGTTGGATGTTGTGGTGCATTTGAATATACTTGTGTCTCTGGGATGTAGCTTTGTAGTTGAGCTGGACAGTGCAAAGCTGTGTAATGGTCTACATTTGTTTGTACTTACCAGCCTGAACTCCCCCGGATATTCCTGTGAGACTCTCCGGATGCATTATGGCAAGCATCTTTTGGGTGTAATCGGAGGGCCACCGCCAGTCCTCTGAGCCAGCTCTCGGTCCTTGCTCCTCTTCTCTTTGACAACCCTCTTCAAGTCATGCCACCACTTCATGATTTCCTTTTTTGATCGCGGGGTGCATTAACCTTATCGACTATCCTTGCCCACATTTGTGCTGTTGTGGCTAATGGTGTATGTTGGACCTGGATACCAAACAGTTGTGGTTCTATTCTGATTATCTCATCTACCACAACCTTCAACTCACTCTCTGTGAATTTGGGCATTTTCTGTGTTGCCATGGTGTGTGATGTGCAAAGGGGTTAGAGGTTCAGGTGTGGAAGTAGTGGTGGTGCTGTGTGTGGTGTGAGTAGTGATTGTGTGTAGATTGGTGTATTTTTTGTTCTCAGGGGTTGGGCCCTTCAGTTGTGGAGTAGTGCAAAGGATTGTGGTCAGGGAAGGGGCAAGTTTAATACTCAGCTATGTGGGTGTGTCCTAATGGGATAATGCTGCCTGGTGTGTTGTGTGGGTTGTCCTGGGATTTGTATTTTTGGAGTTGCAATGTGGTTGTGTCATTAGGGTGTGTTCTGTGTTTTTGGGTGCATGGCTAGTTTGCTGTGTGCCATATTTGTCACGGAGCTTCCGCAGCGGTGGCTATGCTACAGCTCTTACGTCAGCTCTCCCCTTCCTCACTGTTTGTGACCGCGGCGGTTGGAAACAGCGGAACATACTGTGGTGACATCGGAATTATCCTAATTTTCTGTGCGGTGTCTCCGCTGTCCTAGTGGCAGTTTGGTTATTTTCCAGCGCAAATCCGACCGCTGCGAACGGATTTTGGCCTACTCCTGCCACTACGGGCGTTTTTTCTTTGCCTCGTTCCGCCACGGTCGTTTTTTATGGCAGTTGGTTCTAATTGTACCGCCGTTTTTTCCGCTGTACCGGCAGGCGGTTGTTTTCCATTACCATGGAGGTCGGGTTGGTTTTCCGACCGCCATACAAATGGGCCCCTAAGTCTTTATTGCCATTGTTCAGTGAGGAGAGAGGCATGATGACTAACCTTGACCCTCTTGAAAATAAAAATAATACTGCCAGAGAATGTGCTGCGTAAATTGTATTTTGCCACATAATTTTGATCACCTTACCCAATAGTTTGTTCTTTCATGTTGCATTAATCTTAGTGGTTTCTGGCAATGGTAAAGCTCAGCAAAGTGGTTTAAGGGCTGTCATTATGATGATAAAATCCGTATTTTAAAGCTTTTCCTGTATTTTATGGTTGCCTGTGAAATGTGTGTTTTCATACGACCGCATTTTGTGCAAGAAAAGTCTTCAAGCATATAATATAATATAACATAACATAATATAATATAATGAGAGCAAGTGAGACTTAGTAAGAAATGGATTAAGAGAGCGATGACTAGTAACAGAGATAGAAATAGAGAGTGAGATTGAGATAGACTAGGCAACAATTGATTAGTAGACGGATAGATAGATATATAGATATATAGATAGATAGATAGATAGATAGATAGATAGATAGATAGATAGATAGATAGATAGATAGATAGATAGATAGATAGATAGATAGATAGATAGATAGATAGATCTTGTTTAAGGTTTTGGTAACGATTTAAAAGTTTGCGCCTGCCATTGCTTTAATAACCATAGAAACATTTCACTGTGATCAAGAGAGGATGCCACGTTCACAACCCCTACTAATTACGATTCAAAAAAGCTGCTAAACTCCTTTCAAAATTCATAAAGGCTTTTCCAAGTTGCAAACACGACTTTTTACAAAGGAAAATGCAATATTAAGGTCTCAGACCCCATAACTCCAGGAAGGAAAGTGGTTATGAAACAGCCACTCCTGTCTGTCCCATAGAGAAACGATCACAAATCATTCGTCAAATGATCCAATCTCGTCTACACAAGCGAAAAATTGAGAACTGTACGAAGGTATAAATCTCCATATAGCAAAGGCCCTTGAGAAATATTGTGAAGTTCAAAACCTTTTAAAGAGTGGCTTTTTCAGAAAGAAACATTTAAATGTCAGAACGTTTTATCTTTCACTATCAGTTATTTTGTACTGAGCAACATGCCTTGCCAATTTACAATTTCAAAGTGTTATGCGCATTATAAAAGTACGGTCACCATAAAACCTCATAAAGATTCAACACAATATATTCAATACAATGCTGTTCAAATATATTTTATACAAATATCTCTGATCATCGGGGAACATATTCCACCTTCTCTGCATACATTATGGAAACTAACCAGTCCTTTCTGTTATCTTTCTCCTCTTACGTGTGGTCATCGACGCCTCTCAAATACAAAAAGTGGTTGAGTAGTGAAATAAGGGTGGGGGGAGTTGCAGCACTGAGCAATAGCCAATCCGAGTTAGACTTCATGTATTGTCTAAATAAAGGTATCAACCTTTGAATACCATATATGAGCCACACATACAGTAGTACCTGTGAACAAAATAATTAAATGTGTGTGTTTTCATCTGCAGTTCTTACCACAGCCACAACGGTATTACAGATTTCAGGCATCTTTCCAGTTCGCAGGCAGGATATTGGTAAGAAGAAAACTAAATCGAAAGATTAGATGCCAAGTGTGCCTGTTCCCGTAGCAACTTAATAGCACTGAAATCCATTAGTATCTTTTCTAGACAAGTACAGCTATGCGCCCTGACTGCGAATACAATATGTTTCTGTACAGTATTAGCCGCAGCAGGCTGAACGAAATTAACACATACTTGCATACATTAATGTTGTTCGGACTGATTGCTACTAGTGGTTTGTTTTTTCTGCACCTGATTTTTCTTGTGTGGAAGTACCTGACATGCTTTTCCGATGGGGGGGTGTGCGAGGGGGGGGAGGGAGGGGGGGGGGTGTCGGATGAGACGGTGCCTTCAGTAGCTGACAAGTCTTATGTTGTTTTTTTCTAAGAGAGCATACTGTGCTTCCCACTTCCTAGCAAGAAACGTCCTCTTCCCTTCCCTCCTCCCCAACCCCTTTCCCAACCCTCACCCCACACACTGGCTCCCTCATGCCTTTACCCTCTGCTCAGAGGAGGTGGTAAATGTATGCAGTAAAACCACATGGAATATGGGATTCCTTGTGGTTTTATGATCAGAAAATTCGGCACCACACAGTAATTCCTCATTCTATTGGGGTTTCACCCGTAATTGCATGGCAGTGGGGTAGGTTTACCACAAGGACACAGTAACATTGCATGTGATTTTACTGAACAGTAACATCGTTACTGTACTGGGGAACTTGTGATTAGAGCCCTGCTTTCCGTACTATCCTCCTGCAAAGAACTGATATTCCAACACTGCCCACCTTGTCATGCCTCAGAAAGGCACACCATTTATCATTCACAGAGCAGCTGAAAAGCGTCCCTTCTCTAGATGGGGTATCATGTCCACCTGATGTATTTTTATCTGTTGTGGTCTCCCAGCAGCAGGATCATATTATCTATTTTTTAGTTTAATAAAATAAAAATAATGGTTGGTCATGTATCTTTTTGCCTTATGATATCCATTAGTTATTTTACTACTCCTATGGTCTCCACTGATATCAAATTGGGGATCACCACTCATTCTTGCAGCCTTCTACAATTAGGAGGGTTGTACTTTCCACGTGTTTTGAACCAGGGTTCCTGCTGCAGGTCCTTGGGTCAAGGTACCAGCAACAAAAAGCATGGGTTGACAAGCGAATTTCTCTCCAATCTAATCCAACTTCAGATTAAGCATATAGCCAAACAATCACCAATACCGTTAATTTAAATTGTCCGCAAAAGACAATACACAGGCAGGATATTCTAGGGATCTGCTGTGGACCAAGCTGTAATAGACCTACGTTGGAGAGTTCTGATGGAAGCTAGTGACTGTTCCAAATGATTGGAATTCAGTGCTGTAAGACCCTCTTCTGGGGGATGAGGGTGACATGGGCTTTTGGGCCACAACCATGCTGGTTATTTGTCACTGATGTCCAGGGATCTGTCCTACTATGGATCTGTAACGTGGGCGAAGTAAACTCCTTCTGTACCTGACTCTAGGAGTAGCGAGGAGGGGCAGACAAAGGCTTTTCCAGGGTAGTCCAGGGATCAAAGACTCCGAACTCAATTAACCAACAGCCACAGTAATTTACTGTCTAAACCCCTGTGTATCCTGGACAACAGAATTACTTTACTGTGAGAGCAAAACAAAATACTATACATATAAATGGGTAAATACTGGTTCAGTACTTCAAACTATAGGTAGTTGCTATATCACATTAAGTTCCCCCTCCCCATTTCTATGGACCACACCCAAGTCTGAATATCTTAAGGGAGTAATAGGGTCTAGGCAATAGTAGGACAGGCACAGGTTTACTCAGCGATCACCAGGATCAGTTTATTTCGTCTTGAGTTAGAAGTGTTTATATTGACAACACTGTGCCACTAAAGCAGGCTTAAATTTACAGTTCAAGATACAATTTCAGTTTCTGCCTTTCAGGCCCTTGTTACCTGTTTTCAGGGGACATGGTTGTGGCAGCTCCAATTAGCATGCATGTCTGTTTCATTCCACTGGCGTACACGGAAGCGGCATAGGATCATGGAAGGTGACCTTATTCCTCATGTGCGCAGGCAGGTTAGCCTGGTTTTCTGGTGCTGAATCCCTTGAGTTGTGGACCATGGATCGAGGGTAATATCCTCTTTGGCTAGTCATATGTTAAACAGCAACAGCACTAACTATGACATCTGGGTGATGGAAGGGCAATGCAAAGGCTTCAGTAATATTTACAAAGCCACGCAACGGTAAATGCCATGTTGTGACTTTGGCGACATTATGTACAATTCAAGCTATAAGGCATTCCATGGGTGGAGCATTGGCATTCACATACATCTACTCATGGATTTTGGTGAATTCCCATTTCACGAAAGCTGGCATAGCTGAGAATGTGTCATTTTATCGCCCTATTACCTAGCTGTCGCTAACACCAGTTAGCGACTTCTAGTAGGAGATAGTGATCATCTTGGGGCCCACTTTGCATGTCAGCGATATTTATCGCTAATGACATGCAAAGTGGGCGTGCCAAGATGTTAGCGACTGGAAACAGTCGCTAACATCGCTATCTCCTATTACCTACTTTTGGAAATATTCGCGCTAAGCGCGATTATCTCCAAAAGCTAACGCCTGCCCAGAGCAGTTCTTAGCAATGTTATCCAATGGTGGGTGGATAACATGGCTAAGAGCATTTGCTCGGTAATGCATGAATATCGCTGACTTTACAGCGATATTCATGCATTTCGGCCGATTTTTACCGCTTTTGAGATAAACCTTGATAATATCAAGGTATCTCAGCGGTAAAAATCGTCGGAGCGCGGCGATATAATTATAGCCGCTAACCATGCATAGCGATAATTATCGCTATTGCTTGGTAATATGCCCCTGTATTCAATGTGTTTGGGACCTTGACTATGTTTTCAAGAGAAGGAAAATAATAGTAATAGTTTAATTGGTCCAAGAACAACTTCATCTTTGAAAGCATATTCATTAGATGTATTTTATCCTGCTTGATTGACTCAAGTAGTTGCACAGAGAATGAGGCTGAGAAGGGGCCTATGGGTGTATTGGTCTTTTGTCTTGTCTTCCAGGTTCATTAACTCAGCAGTCTTCACAGCCTGGAATGAGGTGAAAGCTGACTAACAGTCGTGGTGGAATTTGATGATAAGGAGAATGAGCTTGTGAGCTGGAGAATCTTTATTTTTACCTCAAAGGCATGAAGGTGGTCTTCACGGTGATTCTGTGTCATGAAATGTTTTCATAAATAGTCTCTGGGTTGAGACAATTCTTGAAAAATATTAAGGAGGTAATATATTTGAAAAATGAAGCCAATATCTGATGTTAGTGGGTGAAATAAATACGTCGTTTTTCTTTTCACCTCCTCATTGTGCGTTCTTTAGCAGGCGTATCAAAAGCCATATGCACTTCATTAAATGTGTCTGCATACAGATTTTCTGTGTGCATGATAACGCGTGACTGTAGCAGCACACATTTTGAGTGATCGATGATAGTAGTTATTTTTCTTTAATAGTATTAAAACATTGGTTTGATCATAAGTGAGTGACCCATAATAATACAATGTTCCCTATTCTTGAAACCAAGACAATTAGGGTCTTATTTCCTTTGCAACATAGCAATATACACGAGGAGCAAATCAGAAGCAGCTGTTTACAGCATTCTGTGTCTCCAGAATCAATAGGATTCAGGGGAGCAAGATTATGTCTTATGACAATAATTTACTTCTATTCTAAATGCTCATAACAAGCAATAAAGGCGAGCACCTTGGGGTTAAAATTATATGAAACTATAGCAATTTCCTCTTAAAATGAAAGTCAAAATCTTACACTTTTTCTGTGTATAGAATGAACATTTTTATTGTTTACATAAACAAAATGCTAACTATCCCACCACCCCACACATCTTTAAAACAGGTGTCTCTAAATGTGGCAACCAGGGCTGGACTGGCCTTAGCGGGCACCAGGCATTTCCCCAGTGGACTGGAGGGGTTCTGTGGCTGTCAGGACCAGTTTTGTCACTGGGGGCCAGTTTTGCAGCAGAACTTTAATATTGAACCCCTGTAACAAAAGCAGGAGCAGTGCTTCTTACTAGCACCCCCCTCCCCAGTCACAGGGCAGGATGAGCTGCAATCTGCCAGGGCTGTTTGTTGTTCCCAGTCCAGCCCTGGTGGCACCAATCGCAGGTAAAGCAAATGAGAATTCTTAATCCTAATTAATTCACAAGAGTCTTTAGCGAAGAGGCAAGGAATGCAGAGCAAACTTCTGTTTGTTAAGAACATGTAAAGTGAACATCAAAGAATCAGGAAACCAGTTACATGCTCTGAAGTTAGAATGATTTTAGGTCTCCCCTCAGTCAGCACATGTACTGTTGTTTGCAAGGCAGTTTGCATATGTTGAAGGGGCTTAGAACCTACCCACTACTTATCATTGGTTTGCTTCATAGTCAGACTAATTTCCTTTATTCTGATTGGTCAGCGTATATTGATTTCACATTGGCTTTGTGCATTTGTCTGTTCAGTGGAGCATGGACCAAGCACTGTTTCCTGTCATTGTCCTTCCATTGGTTCCAGAGGTGCTTTTACTATTTAAGTTGTAACACTGCATAAGAGTGCATGTGTTTTCGGACCACGTTCCCCCAGCCCGCATTGTAGGTTGCACCCCATCCCTCCCACCTCCTCCCAGGTACCATTGTTGCTTGCTCCCATCCCTCTCACCCCCTCCCACATTCTGTTGTTGCTTACTCCATCCCTCCAACCTCAACATGCATTCCTTCATTATTGCTTGCCCATGTTGACTCACTCATGCCCATCCCCTCCCGCCAGCCCTCTCTCATATGAGAACTATCTATTCGAATTTCTCAGAACCCTTCTTCTAAATTAGGAAAATACAGTGGGAGGGAGTTCTAATGGGGTAAGAATATATTGCCTAAAATATCACACTTCAAAGAATGTTCCCCATTCATGAGCTCTTGTAAACCTACTGAAGTAAACTGCTCTTAGCTGGTACCTTCTTTAAAAATGTATAATTCTCTGTTGGGTATTTTATAGAAAACTGCATTAAAGACTCCTCTTTGTTTATACAGTGTTTCCCAAATTATCAAAGGGAGAGAGGAAGTTAATTGCATCTGCACCATACCTTTAAAGAATATTAACTACCAACATTCACTCTCCTTCAATGTGCTTACAGATTACATCTCTCTTTTTCCAGTGTGTTCCCTCATTTAAAACATAAGGTGGTGAAGTTTGTTGTTTCTCAAAGTACAATTTTGCCTTCATGAATATTTGTGCAGTATCTATTCAGAATATTGAATTAAACCTTCCTTCTGGGAATCTGCATCTACCATCCCAACATTTTTCCTCAGAGTTGTTGGGTTTATTTCACTTCTGTAGTCAAGAACAAATCCCCTTTGAGTATACTTAATACAACAGAGCCAAACCACTCTTCACATCCAAATCATCACCAGAACATAACACCATCAGAGGCCAAATGTATGCACAGTATAAAAATATTTTATTTAAAAATTGTCAAATAGTCATGAGCAGAAAATCATTATACAGTATTAAAAAAGGATAAAAACATACACACAATTCAATCTACGCAATTGATCACAGGGAGAAACTGCAACAAAAAATATATTTTCTAGTCATCAAAGGCACATACATTAGATCCAGATCATTTGTAAGACCCATACAATTCTTGTGCATTGGATTGTAGCAATTTCACAAATGTCACCACAATCTACAGTGTGCCTTTACAAAATTTGCGTAGATGGTTTCAGTGGATGTCAATGTTCAAAAAACCACCTTCTTCAGGACAATATATATTCACTCCCACATGGATTTATGAATCTATACATGTTTGCAAAAAAAATATATATATACAAAAAACAATCAGTTAGCCTTTGGAATATATAAAAACACAGTATTAATATCCTAGTGATACAGCACATTATCTTTCACTCACCAAACCATAAACCGCTCTCATACAGTGCAGCACCTCCTCTCCTGGAAGGAACCAACACATAACCTCCCAAGCACAGCAGTAAGGAACTGACCCATCACCTTACCCGTCTATAAGGAATCCATGCATCACCTTCTCTCCACCCTTTTTGCTTGTGTTTTTGACACATCCAAGGTACTTTGTGTAGAAAGTGTTGCATCCACCATTTTCTATGAACAGAACTATTTCTACCTTTTACAAATCATAATTGACTTCTTTTATATGTTTTTATTCATATTGGGGGGGATTTGTAAAGATTTTAATTAATCAAACAAGAAACGATGACTTGACTTGACATAATTTGATTACTGTATTATAGATTTCTATAATTTTGGTCTTGTGTGGTTTAGATAAAGATTACTTATTTTTCTAAACTGGTGTGGTGTCCATTTATTGTGTTTTCACTGTATGTGTGCACAAATTCTTTACACACTGCCTCTGAGATAAGCTTGCTTGCTCATGCCAAGGTCCCAAGGGGGTGAGCAGGGGTTATTTTAGAACTGTATTCCCCTTTACCCTGGAATAAGGGTCCCTAATTGGACAATGGTGTAAACCATTGCCAGCTAGAGACCCCCATTTCTAACAGTCAGCCTTAGAGTGGTCTTCCCCTAACTGTTTGCGTGCTGTATATTTTGTGTTGGCCTTAGGACTCTGAGCACTTTATCACTGTTAGCCAGTGCTAAAGTGCATGTGCTTCTCCCCTAAAACATGGTGTCATTGATATATACCTGATTGGCATATTTAATGTACTTACATGTCTTTTTAAAGTGGACATACCATATACCCAGTGCCTGTAATCTAAATGCCCACTAGTGGGACTGTATTTATGGTTATGCCACCCAGACGAGCAGCCTTTCAAACCTGTCTCCGACCTGCCATTGCAGTGCGTTTGTGTGCACTTTAATGCCACTTTGACTTGGCATTTAAAACCACTTGCCAAGCCTTAAACTCTAATTTTATTGCATATAGGACACCCCTAATTTGGCCCCTAGGTAGCCCTTTGGGCAGGGTGCTGTGTAAACAAAAGGTAGGACATGCACTTTTAAGTTTTACATGTCTTGGTAGTGTCAAGCAGCTCCATTTACTTTTCACTACTGTGATGCCTACTCCTCTCACAGGCTAGCTTTCGGAATTCCTCAAAACACTTTATAGCTGTAATTCATGATTAAAAAGGAGTAGCTAAATCACTTTTCATATCTTTAGAATGCTAATTATACATTTTCCTTTGTGGTGAAGTTGGATTTGATATTACTATTCTAGAAATGCCACTTTTGGAAAGTGGACATTTCTCTGCTCTTCACTTTGCTCTGTGTGCCTGTAGCCTGTCTCCAATACATATCTGGGCTGGGTGACAGCTACACCTTGTGCATTTCCTCTAGGCAGCCAGAAACACAGAAATGGTGGGTGTGACAGAGGACTCATCTGCATTCACCTGCATTCTGGTAGCCTTCCTGGGAAGGAAGGGGGTGATGGAACTCACACTTACATATGAATAGGCTGTGTCTTATCCTCATACAAGACTGATTACTCCCCACAGACAGCCTGTCACACAGGGCTGGGACGAAAGGGGACCCGTGCACTTAAAGGAGCTGCTTTGAAGTCACACCCCCCCTCTTCAAAGGCACATATGGGTACTGGGGCTCTGACTTTACCACCTCGGTATACTATTGGATGTGGGAAGAACTCTTCTGGTGTAAAGACTGCTGAGCTGTATGGATTGCCACTTTGCCTTGAGTGACTGTTCCTAAGAAAATACTTATTTGCTTAGCCGCCCTGCTTCTTCCTGATCTTTGCCCTTCTGAGAACAAGGACTGGATCCATCTCAATTGAACCCAGAGTGTTTCCAAAGGCTTGCTGACTTACCTCCTGTTTTCTGAAGTCTCAGGGGCACAAATGACGTCCTGCAATCCAGCTGGTGCTGCTGGCCATCTGTGAGTCCTACCCTGCCTAAGGTGCCCCCTCCAGTCCTGAGCCTCATAAGTGGGTTTTGGAACTATTTTGCTACAAAACCGGTACATTGTCACCACTTCACTGGCCAGAACTGATGCATCACCCTTCAATGCTGATGCTAAGGCTGTTAGATGCCAGCTGGTCTACAGCGTGTGCAGCACGACAACGATGATCTGCACAGCTCAACAACAATGCACTGCTTGCATCTCTTTGGAGTTTGACGCAACAACCCAACTGGGTGGAGAAGATCAATGCATTGTGCCCTCAGCATCAACGCTTTGCTTTGCTCCTGCAAAGGTACATTTTCAGGGAGACCAACGTGAGTTTCATAGCTAGCCTGACCTCCATCATGGTCAGCCTGAACTTTGGATTTACCCTGGTCCCTCATAGCCTCAGGCAAGTTTTTAGCGCTATTGACCTCAAAGCATTGTTTTTGCATGTATTCCTTAAAATGTATACCTCGACTTCTACTGATTAGATTCTTGTCGTTTTGGTCTTGCTTTACTCAGATAAATATTCTCAATTATTCTAAATGTGTGTGGAGCCTTTTTGTGTTGTTTTTATTGTGTTACTCTGTGTGTTGCACAAATACTTTACACATTGCCACTTAAGTTAAACCTGTCTGCTCTGCCAAGCTACCAGAGGGTGAGCACAGGTTAATTTAAAGTGTGTATCTAGTTTACCCTGACTAGGATTAGGTGTTCCTACTTCTACAGGGTGCAATCCTCTGCCAACTAGAGACCACATTTCTAAAAGCCTTACTTATGGAACAATAACATTTCGAAATAAATTTGACAAGTGGCTTGATGAAGCTCAGTGCACCACCCACTATTATCTTTTTTATCCCAGATGCATTTGGAGCTCAATCTAATAAAAGTATTACACAAGACTGAAAACTTAAATGCCCGAAACGTTGAAAAGCTTTCTGTGGTAAATGATAGTCCAAGGAACTTCCCCATTGAAAAGTTCTTTTGAATCAGCTCTCGAAAAAGCTTGAAGCAAATTTAATAAAAGAACAAGCTAAAGTTATTTCCATGTGCAGAAGACATTGCCGATCTCAGCAACACAGCCCACACTAAAATTGTGTAGGACCTATACGATCCTCCAACTCCCCCAAATTACTTTAGACTTCTACTCTCTCTGAAGCAGAAAATAGATCTTATCTGTCTAACATTAGGCTTGATTCCCTAAATGAACATGGGTAGGAAGGCTATATAGTAGTCAAGATACAACCTGCCATCTGTACAGGTCTGCTCCTAAATTATTAGCCCATATTCCATTTACATGTGAAAAAATCCTCGGTCTCCGGAAATACTGGCTCCATCCAGTTTCATAAACTTAAAAATAATAACTTTCCCAACACATGTACGGTGATGTCTGAAGGGTCAATACATTCAGCTAACTGGGCCCTTCCTGAAATACAGGACCTCCGCAATCAATTAGCTAAATCACATAGCATCAGAGATCTATGGCATTCTTTTGAATCCTATCACACTACCTTGACATCTGGTGCAAGGCCTCTCAAGTTCGCAATACAAATGTGTTTTATTATTACATCCATATGGCGACATAGCAATCTGTAGAACACTAACAATGGGTACCCGATTACAATCTAACCAAGGCAAGGATACCATTTTCTATATATAGCCTTCTGTTTCCCAACATAATCAAAGGAGACGCTTCTGATGATCTCAAAGGGTCCCTTCATGCTGAAGTTTCACCTAGCAGATGACTGACATCTCTGTGAGGAGTGTCAAGTCCATGACCAAGATGTGGCCCTACACTCTTACCCACCAGGTAAAGGGTTAGATAATCCAGATGGAGGTTCTCTTGGCAAATCATATATTTACACCCTAGGCATATAGGTCAGGGTTAGCATCTTAGGGATATGCATGGTTGTTACAATCTCTTATATGTATGTATGTATAACTTGTCTCAACAAGATGGTGGAACGCTTTGTTTTATTTTCTGTTTTGACACTAGTAATTTTTATCTACTTCTGTCTATTAATCATTGCATCCCATATATTTTATACAAGAATTACTCAGATTTAATAAATATTGTAAATGCCTCTCTTTTTTTTCTTTGCATATTTCTCTTAGCAAAAGAGAGCACGAGTGACTAAGCAAAAGTGTGAAGTCTGTCACCATGGTTCCTGAGGCAAGAGAGTTGCCATATTCAGAGGTTGCCAGAACTGGTTGCTCCCTGTTTATATTAGGGGGGGTTAACAGTGGCACTGTGAGCCAGCTGGTCCAATGGACAACATTATCCTACGGGGGTGCATTAAATCAATCTGGCACCATCCTAAGTGTGTTTCATCCACGAATGTGCAGCTCCTATTGATTGGTGGAAATTACATAATATGGCGCTGCCAACATTGGTTGGTTTCCTATTCTGTATAGATCAACTGAATAGCTCAAGCATGCTTCCTCAGAGATCCCTACACAGGTTTTAAATAGGATATGTTCTTGGTGGCCGGGAACGTCCTCCTCAGCTGAGTAGGCATATCCTATGTAATGGCTGGTGGTAAATTCAAGCTTGAAAGGATGTAGTTCTCACTATGTTCAACGAATTCTGTGAAATAAATTTTCATTAAACATGGCACAAAACATTTCTGAGAACTACAGACATGCAGTCACTCATAAAGTACTTCAGCATTGCCTCACATTAGATGGTGGGGATGTTACCTTTGCATTTAGGACGGAGGTGTTTTACCCATGGATTACATTTCCTGCGATGGATGAAGATACATATTTGGGTCACGAAAAAGAAGTCAGTGAAACACCGGAAGCATACACTCCTTACGAGGAGGTAGAAATTCCTCTAACTTACCAAGAACATACCAATTAGTTTAAAGACGCCCTTCCCCATAGCCTACGAAATGTGAGACTGGGCCTGCACAGTAATGAGGGGGCGACGTGGCCAGTTCTAGCCGGATACACACCACATCCAAATGTTCACTGTCTGACTGCAGACAATAATCTAGTAACAATATACAGAAGTCTTGCACAATTCATAATACAAACATTAACACTTACTCCTGCCCAGACAGTTCAATCAGTAGCACCACAGCTAGCTACACCAGGTGTAAGCCCTGAAACACTGTATATAGTCATGGGAAAAATACCCACCAAAATGGTTGAAATTCCATTTTGGATCACACAAAAAACAAATCAGTTTGAAGCAGTGTTTTCTCATACGGGCCTGCAGGAAAAGCATTGCATATTAACAATTTGTTTGCGAATGGGGATGGTTCTCCTAGTAGAAGATTGTGCCACTTGGGGGTACGGTCTGCTGCAGTATGTACCAGAACACATGGTACCTCTTCACTGGCAGTGTTACTGATATGTTAAAAAAGGGACAGAAATAGCAGAGGGCTGCGCCGACCCATGACTTAAGGATGAAACTGATGGGCAATTTTGTTGCAGTATCCACCATAATGTTGAGTAACATAAAAGGGGAAACATCTGCGTTAGTTATATGCCAATGTCTGAGGGATTTGCCTCTTGCATAACAGGAGTGCAAAATGCAAATATTATAGAAGAAACCTATGCTAGAATGGGTACAGATAATTTAGGAGCCAGACCAGGGAAACCACAGCTAAAGGATAATTCTGAGAAGAATGACTCTAAGCAAACACCCGACCCTTCCACAAAGAAAATGCGGGACAACAAGAAAAATAATGAAAAAACAAAATCACGAGGTGGGTCTCCTACACAGGAATCTACCAAAAAATTTTGCAATTTATGAAACTGTTAGAATGTGAAACCTGACAGGTCTCAGGATAGAGATGCATGTTCCTCTAGTTCCTTTCAGGATACAGATGCTCGGAGAGAGGAGGAGGGTCAGAGAGAAGATAAGAAGCCCTTGTGAAACAAAGAAAAGACTCACAATGCTTATACGAATACATAATTAAACAAGAAGATACATTGAAACAATCAAAACCTAAATTTAAAAAGAAAAAGGTAGCAGGACTTAATGTCAGGCGTGCCCTGGATTTTGGGGACTCTGCATCTGAGCGGAGAGTGGGTATTGACAATGCTGGACAGTGCAGCAGAAGTCGCAATAGTTCACCAGAACCTGATTGATTGTATGGTGGGAGTAGCGCTGAGTGACTTTATCACGGTGGAAACACCTGATACCAGGGTAAGCATTACAGATCATTTATACAAAATCTAGCCATGGCTGAAAGGGGAAGTACCCAGATTTATAAATGTGGGGACGTACTCAGATTTATAAATATGCGAAGGGTATGACTTTTGCTTGCTGAAAGGGATTGGCCAACTGTATAATGGACTGCCCAAAGGGAGAAACAGTAATTTTACCAGCCTTCTCCAACTTCTTTCCAGAATCAGTAAAGCCCTTATATGCCAGGGAGTGGGCTTTAGCCCTATCTCTTGCATTATAACACAACCATGTAGGGTGGGATGAGGATCCACCTTATCATGTCATACCATTAATATTAACCGTACAACCACAAAGATCATACCCAATAAATAATTAAGAGAAATAACAAGATAAACACATATTAAAACAACATGGAATATCAAGGTGATAGAAAGTTGCACCTCTTCAATGAATAATCCTCTGCTTCCAGTAATGAAACCAGACCAATTATATTGTTCTAGCATTAGATTATAGACATTTAAACACAGCTACCCGCACAATTTCTGTACAAAATGCTCATAGTGCCCCACTAATGAATAACGTTGTGTGGAAAAAATACGAAACAATATTTGATATCTTGAATCCATTCTTCTACAAAATATAGCGCCTGGAAGAAGATATTTGGCTTCCTTCACAGTGCTGGGGTCTCAGAAACAATTCAGTTTTTTTACCCCAGGGGTATAAGAATATCCCCGGGGTGTTTTCAGCTAGAGTCGCAGAATTCCTTGAGGATTTTGATGGTCAGGCATTGTCATATGTCAATGACATATCCTTAACAGTCGATTACCTTAGCCGGAGTGGCCCATATAAATGTGGGGTTCACTCACATAGGCTCACGAAGGTTAAATTTCAAAAAATCAAATATCGCCCACCTCAGTGTCCTGTTCCTGGGATATGAGCTATCAAGTGGGGGCAAGAGCCTGTTGATGCATTTTTTTAGAAAATGTGCATTGCTCCAACCACCACGACTAAGAAAGATTACAATCCATATTGGGATTTCAACATTCTGGCAGAACATGCATTCTTGATTACACAGAACGAGAAAAAACATTCTACGAACTTATACATTCAGATTTTTCAAGCAGACATGCGACACAGGAACACACTGAAATTTTACGTTTAGTGCAAGCTGATGTGATAGCTTCCAACACTTACACAAATGCTTCGAATACTACAAATCTGATGATTTGTGTCACTGCAGGTACATCAGGATACACATATATCACGTTCAATGAAGATAACACACTACTGATTGAATATAAATCAAATCACTAAACAAATGCTGAAAAATGTTTTGTACAGACTGCTGTAGTGAGAGAGAGCGGGCCCTGGCTCAAGGAAAACTAATTATTGTTGTGACCCCGGTACCGACTTTAAAGGCAGTTACTAGAGATAGTATTCCAAATGCAAAAGCTCTACATCTAAGATGGATACAATGGGCAAACTCCCTCACTGCAACAGACATAGACAATGCAGTTGACTTACATTACAAACACAAGCATTTCTCTAGGACTAGCAAGAATATCCTCAGCCTAATGAAATAATGCCTCTCGATTGCTATGACTACATCATTTACACTGATGGCTCTGCACAGTCTGCTGTAGGGACAAAACATAATTATTCTTCTGTGTGCACAGTCATGAAAAGCTGAATGCACGATGCAGAATTCCATCCTGGAAAAACCTACACTCAGTCACTTGGGGATTGCACGGCATATTTGGCAGAACTTAAGGCTCTGATACTTGCACTACAGAATACGGATGCTGGATTCCCCACTATTTTGTGTGTTATTCGTATTACTGTGTACAGTCATATAATGAATATGTTCATTATTGGAGTCAGAATAGATTCAGGGGTTCAAAAGGCTTCACAGTGAAGCACAAGATTCTTTGGGAACAGGTGGTGAAACAGAATGAATGCTTACCACTGGGTCATACATACCCTGAGTCGTCAATGTGTTGGGGCACACATTGCAAGGAATTCATTGGCTGATAAAGCCACAAGAGTGACTGTTCTCACAGCCACAGTTGCTGCAATAACTTGTCCAAGTACGAGAATAGACAGAGATCATGGTGTCTGTCAATGCTGCATACAATGAGACACACTGGCTGAAAGGCTTTCCACTCAAGTACTCCTTCAAATTAGATTCACAAAATATATCATATGCCCATATTCCAGGAATGGGGGATAGAGTTATGCCAAACAGCGATTGCAGACTAGGATTAATACTGGCTTCACATGAGGGTCTAGCTTCGGGCACATATGGGGGTGGCGTCTACCATTTCTCTATTGCAGCATCACTATTGGTGGTCAGGTATTTACAATCAGACCAAGGACTTTGTTCTAAGATGTGACATCTGTCAACAGATGAAAGGGTCCCCAGTAGTGCACCCCCCGCAGACACCTATTTTAATCTTGAACAGGCCCTTGGTTTGTGTATATTTGGACAACTGCAGCCCCTTATCATCAGATGGGGCTTACAAGTGCATCTTGGTGGAATTGGATCCCTGCTCTCGATTTCTGTGGATATGGCCACAGCGATCGGCTGATGCTCGAATTGTTATAAAGGATTTGCGAGTCTTCATTTTGACATACGCTGTTGACACATTGCATTCTGACCAGAGTCTGGTGTTTAGCTCTCTGGCTTACAAAGAGGCCAGGGAAAGTATGGGTGTGACCCTGCATTTCGTATATCTGTACCATCGTGACGGAAACACAGTCATTGGAGGAAAAAACGAGACCTAAAGCAGTCTTTAACAGCAAGGGTATTATGTTCAGGTCGCAGTTGGGTCCATCAACTATATAGGGGGCAGAGGGCCAAGAAGGTTCCTGGACTGTCACACTCCTTATGAGATCCTGTTTGAGGTTATGATGTGGGTCCCGGGCCTTAATAATGCCAGCACAGTGGCAACGGGAACACCATTTGACTTCAATGCATGCTTGGCTGTTTTACAGGAATTAAATGATTTCCAGGATGGACAAAGCATCGTTCAAGTAAAATGCACCCCCACTGGAGAAGTGAAGGTTGTTCCAGCATGGGACAGCTGGGTCCCGCAGATTGAAGATCTGGTTTGAGAGATGTTTGTGGACTAAAAAGAGTTTGGGCCCTTCTATCGAGCGTCTGTGCCTGTCCTGGCTGTTCAAGGTACATGAATTGTACTCAGTGCTTAACTTGTAAAACAATAAGTGCCAGTGCTCTCATCAGGAGGTCATTACAGCTTGCAGCACATATTGCCAGTACCATGCTGCCAATGATGGTAACAACTCAACTACTAACCGTCACACTCTTACAAGTGAAACAATTCGGACTATTTCAGGCCCCCAAAGCTATAAGAATGGCTTGGGCTGCAGGTAATAGTCTTTTATAACATATACTGAATTAATAACTAACTGTTGCTGTGGTCATTTCCAAATTTTCTAGACAGTGACACCTTGTGGCAGACTGTCACAAGCCCTGGTGTTCACAATTAAGTGCTGGTGCTGAGCACCGGAAACCCTTGGCTCAAATTAAGCACTGACAGAGGTTTGTCTCAATTGATCTGATCAAACCACACTATGTGGCCGATGCTCAAAAGTAGGACTGGGTACCTACCAATCTCCTCTCGCTGCCATTTAGGAAGTTAGAATGGAAGCTTTAATTCCAAACAAAGCCAATAAAGTATGCATTCTACCTGTTTCAAAAACGACTACTGTGCAGTCTGCAAGTACAGAAACACAAATTTGATTTGCAATCCAGAGATGAACAAGACCTATGCCAACACACCACAGATCGAGTCTTCTAATTTAAACAAGCCTAAAGAGCTGCCCAAGATAGACAGGATGGCGTCTGGATACTTCAACAACTTTGATGACTTCTCCTCTGACGCATTGGAGGTTCCACCGCCCCCACCATACTTGCCATTCAATCCAAATGTGCATATCTACTATTGTTGGGTAAAAATAACATACCTTGTTTCTCCATGGTTTCACCTTTTGATTACAATTGAATTCCTACTACTTTGGATTGTATTTGTTACTGTGTTCTTCTTCTCTTAAATGGACACTTTCTACCTGATTGCTCCGCAGTACACACTGTGAATTTGATTCTAAAGCAACATGCATCATCAGACCGTGAACAAAGAGACTTGTCCTTGGTGAACATTTCAGCTGTTCCAGTGCATATGGAATTGTATGGGACAAGGTATCATTTGATGTGTATGGTCCTACTGAACTGTTACAAATGCCACATGTATTTAAAATTTCCTTAAATTATATGTTCACCCCTAGTGCAATTTCTGATGATTAGGACATTAATACTGTATATGAAATGTTAGAAGATCTAGAACATTCAACTGTTTTTTCTTCTGATGAGTTTTATGATTGTTCTGATAATTTTGGTGAGATGTTCTGTCTTCAACTTTTCGGTAATCATGCTCTGCACAAAGCTAGTACTCCTAGTGGCGTGTTTTTTGAGATTTCAGACTAAAAGTTGTTTCCCCTGGGACACAGAGAAGGTCCAAGTCTCACTGGATCAGCTGAGTCTTGTAGTCAGCCTACAGTTTCTTTTGGTGGAGTAAGGTGATGAGAGACACTGGCCCCTAAATTTTCAGTTCTGTTGTTGTTCATAGGGGAAATGATGAAGGATATGAGTGTATAGTGTCGAGAGAATAATAATATGCACTAGTTCATCTGCCTGGTTCACTCATGTCACACGTGAAGTTTTTAACTTTACACAATGGGAACATTGCCCATCAATACCAAAGGGTAGATCAAAAGTATTTGTACAGAAGCTTGACTATTTTGCTTTGGGGTAGGACATTTCTGCCGACATGGTGATTCCACACAAAAATATGTGGAAAATGTGTTTTTTTCAGCTTAATTAGAGGTTAGCAGGGGATTCTGGGTAGGAAAACATTGGGGATCCACGCAAGCATACCTCGCTGGACTCCTCTGGGTATCTAGTTTAGAGAAATGAGTGGGTTTGGTAGCTTCCTAATATGGGTGCTGAGCCTTGTGCCAAAAAACCAGGTGACTCCCCTTGCAAAACCAGGTTGTTCTGTGATAGGTAATTTTGATAGCTCCTCAATATGTTTTGGGCCCATGCCTGTTGCTGGTACTTGACCCTCCCACGCAAGTGAAGTACCATTTTTATGGGGAGACCTGGGGAACACTGGATGGTAGGAAATTTGTGGATCAATGCAGATTTCAGAACTTTCCCACACAGAAATTTGAGAAAAATTTGATTTTTACAGCTAAATTTGAGGTTTGCAGGGGATTCTGGGTAGGAAAACATTGGGGGTCCATGCAAGCTATACCTCACTGGACTCCCCTGGGTGTCTAGTTTTCAGAAATGTAAGGGTTTGTTAGGTTTCCCTACATGACTGTGAGCCCAGGGCCAATAATACAGGTGCCACCCTCTGCAAAACCACGTTGTTTTATGATAGGTAATTTTGAAGTCTCCACAATACATTTTGGGTCCTTGCTTATCGCAGGTACTTGACCCACCCACACGAGTGAGGTACCATTTTTATCGGGAGACCTGGTGGAATGCTGGGTGGTAGGACATTTTTGTCAGCCCGGTGATCCTACAACTTTCCCCCACAGAAATGTGAAGTTACAGGGGATTCTGGGTAGGAAAACGTTAAGGGATCCAAGCAAGCCATGCCTCCCTGAACTCCCCCAGGTCTCTTGTGTTCAGAAATGTGTGGGTTTGGTAGGTTTCCCTAGATGGCCTCCAAGTGCGGGACCAAAAACTCATGTGACCTCCCTTGCAAAAGCAGATCGTTTTGTGATAGGTAATTTTGATGTCTTTACTATACGTATTGGGTCCTTGCCTGTCAGGGTAGTTGACCCATCCACAAAGTGAGGTACCATTTTTATCAGGAAACCTGGGGAAACGCTGGGTGATAGGAAATTTGGTTCAGCTAAGTATGGGCGATATGGCAAATAAAATCTGTGAGTTTGCGAATTTTCCTGCGAACTCGCAAATTTTTTTGTCATTTGCAAATATTTGACCACGTGTGCCTGTAAGTTTGCCAGCGCGCCAAAAGGCGCCGAGGTCCCTTGAGTGAGCTGGCCATTATAGTGGGGATGGGCGGGAAGACGTTTCATACCGCTAGTATGTGGTGGATGGGGCCAAACGGGCGGGGCTTCTATGCGAGTTCACATGCATCTTGTTTATAAAGGGTCAGAGACCAAGCAGAGCAGCAGATGAGGAGAATGCAGCCTCCTGGTCACAGGAGCTACACAGGGATGGCGCTCGGGAAACTCATGGATGCAAAAATACGTTTGGCACAGGACCCCAGAATCCTTCAGATGTCCAAGATAGCTCTGCTGCGCCTGTTGGTACAAAGCCATTCTGATCCTGCTCGGTGGGTTCCGGCGCATGCAGCTGCTGCTGCTGCTGGACAATGTCCCATCTCATACTAAACTGCCTGTACAGGCATATGCTGGCGCTGGGCAGTAGGGTGCAGTGGCATGCGGGTGCTGCATGCCTGGTACATACGCATACCGGTGCAAGGGGGGACACATGTTTATTGGTGCTGTGTAGCAAGTTATGACTTTACATTTTGACTGCACCAGATGGTGGTACCACCTACACGGATCAGGAACATCCAGGCACCAGACTTCATGGTGCAAGAGCATAATGGTGCTGTGCGGTACAGGTATGTATGTACTGGGGGCAGGGGGCACTTAGCACAATGTGTGCTCACACCCAGAGGGCTCCCAGGCAATTGAGCACAAACGATTTTCACACTGAGAGGGCTCCGGGCAGTTCAGCAGCACGCGGGCTCACACCCACTGGACCCCGGAGCAGTTCAGTAGCGTGGGGGCTCGAACCACTGGGCAGCTCAGCAGTGCGGGGGCTCACACCCACAGGGCTCACGGGCAGTTTAGCAGCGCCACCCTCTGGTTCATCACTGCCACCCTCTGGTTCATCACTGCCACCCTCTGGTTCACCACTGCCACCCTCTGGTTCATCACTGCCACCCTCTGGTTCACCACTGCCACCCTCTGGTTCATCACTGCCACCGTCTGGTTCACCACTGCCACCCTCTGGTTCATCACTGCCACCCTCTGGTTCAACACTGCCACCCTCTGGTTCATCACAGCACCCTCTGGTTCATCACTGCCACCCTCTGGTTCATCACAGCACCCTCTGGTTCGCCACTGCTTCACCACTGCCACCCTCTGGTTCATCACTGCGACCCTCTGGTTCATCACTGCCACCCTCTGGTTCATCACAGCACCCTCTGGTTCACCACTGCCACCCTCTGGTTAATCACCGCCACCCTATGGTTCATCACTGTCACCCTCTGGTTCATCCCTGCCACCCTCTGGTTCATCACTGTCACCCTCTGGTTCATCACTGCCATCCTCTGGTTCATCACAGCACACTCTGGTTCATCACTGTCACCCTCTGGTTCACCACTGCCACCCTCTGGTTCACCACTGCCACCCTCTGGTTCATCACTGCCACCCTCTGGTTCATCACAGCCACCCTCTGGTTCATCACAGCCACCCTCTGGTTCATCACAGCCACCCTCTGGCTCACCACTGCCACCCTCTGTTTCACCACTGCCACCCTCAGGTTCACCACTGTCACCCTCAGGTTCAGCACTGCCACCCTCTGGTTCATCATTGTCACCCTCTGGTTCATCACTGCCATCCTCTGGTTCATCACAGCACACTCTGGTTCATCACTGTCACCCTCTGGTTCATCACTGCCACCCTCTGGTTCATCACAGCACCCTCTGGTTCACCACTGCCACCCTCAGGTTCAGCACTGCCACCCTCTGGTTCATCACTGTCACCCTCTGGTTCATCACTGCCATCCTCTGGTTCATCACAGCACACTCTGGTTCATCACTGTCACCCTCTGGTTCATCACTGCCACCCTCTGGTTCATCACAGCACCCTCTGGTTCACCACTGCCACCCTCTGGTTCATCACTGCCACCCTCTGGTTCATCACTGTCACCTTCTGGTTCATCACAGCCACCCTCTGGTTCATCACAGCCACCCTCTGGCTCACCACTGTCACACTCTGTTTCACCACTGCCCCCCTCTGGTTCACCACTGTCACCCTCTGGTTCATCACTGCTATCCTCTGGTTCACCACTGCCACCCTCTGGTTCACCACCGCCACCCTCTGGTTCACCACTGCCACCCTCTGGTTCACCACTGCCACCCTCTGGTTCACCTCTGCACCTTCTGGTTCATCACAGCACCCTCTGCTTCACCACTGTAGAATATTGGGAGAAAGCACACCTGCCAAGCCAGCCTCAACCGAGACAAATTAATTTGGGGCTGGTTAATGTGTTACTGAATTTGAGCTTCAAGTCCGGCACCTGGTTCCTTATCTCTAAGTGCTTCCTGTTGCGGTTTAATTTTTGTGACAGGAGCATTGTGCCATACTTGTAACTATTCTCTGACCCTGCTTCGAGGGTCAGAGCAGGGTCAGAGAATAGTTGCAAGTAGGCAACGAACTCTGGAGGCGCCACTCAGGAAGCACTTACAGGGTTACAGCAGGTGCCCAAGTTGAAGTTAATTTCTTTGTAACAATTTTGTAAATGGTTACAAAGAAATTAGCTTCAAGTTGGGCACCTGCTGTAACCGTGTAAGTGCTTCCTGGAAAAAATGTGTCCAGCTTGCGAATTCGAGGATTTATCCGCAATTTTGCAAGCTTCGCGGATCGCGAAATTGCGGAAAATCCGCAAATTCCGCAAGCGGAACGAATTTTCAGCCCATACTTAGTGTCAGCCCGGTGATCCTATAACTTTCTCACACATAAATTTGGGAAAGATTTGATTTTTTCATCAAAATTTGAGGTTTGGAGGGGATACTGGGTAGGGAAACGTTGGGGGATTCACACAAGCCATACTTTCCTCTAGTTTTCAGAAATGTGTGGGTTTGGTAGGTTTTCCTAGAAGGCCACCAAAGCCCGGGACCAAAAAAATCATGTGACCCCCCTTGCAAAACTAGGTAATTTTGGGATACATAGGGGGCATCTGCATTTTTGATCCCAGGGTCGGCAGCCATCTAGGGAAATCTACCAAACCAACACAGGTGACCCCCTTGCAAAACCAGGTTATTTTGTGTTAGGTAATTTTGATGTCTCTGCAATACGTTTTAGGCCCTTGCCTGTCACAGGTACTCGACCCACCCACGTCAGTGAGGTACCATTTTTATAGGAAGACCTGGAGGAACGCTGGGTGGTAGGTATGTTGTGGATCCATGCAGATTCCAGAACTTTCCACCACAGAAATGTGACAAAAATTAGTTTTTTGGGCAAAGTTTGGGGTCTGCAGGGGACTCTGGGTAACAGAATCTGGTGAGAGCCAGACAAGTCACCCCATCCTTGATTCCCCTGGGTATCTAATTAAAAAAATGTATAGGTTTGCTAGGTTTCCCTAGGTGCTGGCAGAGTTAGGGTCCAAAATCTACAACTAGGCACTTTGCAAAAAAAAGGGTCAGTTTTCATTATGAAAATGTGGTGTGTCCACGTTGCGTTTTGGGGCATTTTCTGTCACGGGCCAAGGCCTACCCACACAAGTGAGGTATTATTTTTCTCAGAAGACTTTGGGGAATGCGGGGTGGGTGGAATTTTGTGGATCCATGCAGTTTCCAGAACTTTCCACCACAGAAATATTAGGAAAATTAGTTTTTTTACAAAGTTTGAGGTTTGCAAGGGAATCTGAGTAACAGAACCTGGTGAGAGCCAGACAAGTTACCCCATCCTGGATTCCCCTTCGTGTCTAGTTTTCAAAATGTATAGGTTTGCCAGTTTTCCTCAGGTTCCAGCAGAGCTAGGGTTCAAAATATACAGCTAGGTCCTTTGCAAAAAAAGGGTCAGTTTTCACTCTGAAAATGTGGTGTGTTCACATTGCATTTTGGGCTGTTTCCTGTCACGGGCCAAGGCCTACCCACACAAGTGAGGTATTATTTTTCTCAGAAGACTTTGGTAAATGCGGGGTGGGTGGGATTTTGTGGAACCACACAGATTCCAGAGCTTTGCACCACAGAAATGTGAGGTAAATGTGTGTTTTTTTACAAGTTTGATGTTTGAAAGGGATTCTGGTTAACAGAACCTGATGAGAGCCAGGCACGTCATCCCATCCTGGATTCCCCTGTGTGTCTAGTTTTAAAAAATGTAAAGATTTGCTAGGTTTCCCTAGGTGCCGGCAGAGCTAGGGTTCAAAATCTACGGCTAGGCACTTTGCAAAAAAAAGGTCAGTTTTCACTGTAAAAATGAAGTGTGTCCATGTTGCTTTTGAGCCGTTTCCTGTTGTGGGCACTAGGTCTACCCACACAAGTGAGGTACCATTTTATCAGGAGTCTTAGGGTAACACAGAATTGTAAAGCAACTGTTATTACCTATTGACTTTCGATGCATTTCTGCCTTCCATATGAAAGACAATGTGTAAAAAATAAGTCACTTTGAAAAATGTCCTATAATTCTCATGCTGGTATGGGTACTCACAAGTTCGGAAATGTGCAAATACCTACTGTTTCTAAACTCTATATTTTGTCCCAATTTCAGAAATACATAGCTGTCTTTCATCCCGATTTTTCACTGTATATATTTTCCCAAGTGAATTGCTATATACCCGGTACATAATAAAAAACCATAGCAAGATGCTATTCAGATATTTGCTCTGGGTTCGTCGGGTTCCTATTTATCCCTACAACCAGCAAAATCCAGTGGATGTAACAGTATATTGCTTTTAAGCAACTATCCTAATTAGAAGAATTTACAGGTGAAACCAGTTTCACAAATTGCTGTTTTTTTCCAACTCATTTGCAATTTGTCCTATTTTCAACTGTTAGTTTCGATCAAGAAACCTTGAATGATCTACACAAATTTGCCCTTGATGAATTCCGAATGTTGTCTACTTTTTTTAAATGTATAGCTTTTCAGGATCCATTATTGCTTTCATATCCATTTCTACCAATCAACTGGAAAAAGGTTGAAAGCAAAAGAAATAGCAAAAATAGGCTATGTCCCTGTAAAATGTCAAAACTGTTGGTTTTCTGACAAAAGTCTGTCAGTCTCTGAAAGCTGGGAAAATGGTGATTTTAGCCCCACAAACCCTTTGTTAATACCGTTTGCAGGGAAAAAAGCAGACACTTTCATTTGCAACACTTTTTTCCATTTTTTCTAAAAACAAAACAAAATGTAGCTGTTTTTTTTTTGTAATTTATGGGTCCCCTCCAGGGGATCGACAAACCCTGGGTACCTTTAGAATCCCCGTGATGTTGTTAAAAAAAGGACACAAATTTGGCGTGGACACCTTATGTGGTCAAAGAGTTGCAGGGGCCTTAGCGCGATCTACCCCAAATAGCCAAAAAAAGACTTAGCACAGGGAGGGGAAGGCCTAGCAGCGAAGCGGTTACAACTTTGTATTATATGCCCACTCATGTTTTAAATTGAAGATTTGTGTTTTTTGTCCCTAGATCTTTTGGCACTGTCAGACATGTGCGCCTGTGTGCCCACTCTCATATATGCTCCCTCACTACTCTGCTTGAAGCAGTCACCAGCTGAGTGTGCTTATTGTGGTGCTAGCTATTCTGGATTATACTAATTTCACTGTCCTTCCACTTAATGCTCTAAACTCCAGAGACAATAATACTGTCAGGAGATCTGTATTGCCACTGACCTGCCCCCTTTTGTAATTTCAACAATTGCTGACATCATAAGAGAAGCAAAATGTAATATAACGCAAAGTTCAACAGAGACTCTTAAATATTACACTTGTATAAAATGAAATTAAGCATGCAGTCCTGATTCCCTAATTTTGAATCTTTTTATTCCTGTTCTCTGTACAGTAGTTGCAATGAATGTTTACTCTATCCATGTTGCAGAATCTATTTGTATTGTAATACTTAACCAAATGTCCCTTTTAATCCTTTGGAAATATTTACTTTGGGCATGATTCCCAAAGGACAGTCCTATCTTTTCTCCACCCCGACAACGGGATCTCTACTCTTGTGAACTTACTAATAAAATACAGCTTTGTTTATAGTGAAAAAGTGTAACCTTATACAAATGTGTAACTTCATCTTTGTGAATCAGGCTCCTTTTGCTTAATTTTGTGTATTAAAGCTCTGTCCTCATGGAAACTCCAGTAGGGAACTCAAAAAGCGAAAATGTACATTGATGTAAATGGCAACATGTTAGAAATGGGTTTCTGGTTGGCTAGGGCTTGCGCCTAAGCCAGACAGAAAACACCATTCTAGTCAGGGAAAGGGAGTTACACGCTGAAGATAACCCCTGCTCATCCCCCTGGTAGCTTGGCATGAGCAGTCAGGCTTATCCCAGAGGCAACGTGTAAAGCATTTGCGCAACACACACATACAGCAGCCACACACTAGGCACGCTACAAAATACACTCTACACAAGGTATTATCAAAAACACATTAGAAACATAATCACACATTTACACTGTGCCAACTGGCACTAGGCAATATTCACAGGGATTATATACAGGACCAGGCTAAATGGTCCGAACTATCAGAATAGGCAAGAATAGGCAAGTAACTGCAAAACACAACCAGTAACTACTGGTGCAATAATGACCTCAGCATTATTATGTCAGGCTTAAAACACATTAGGTTCAAACCTACTAAGCATAAACTCATTAAACAATAGGCCTCATAACCGTAAACACATTATGCTATACTCTCATAGGCAGAAATCACATTAGGCATATATCAGGGCGTAAAAATCACATTAGGGGATAAGCATCACCCAGTATATCCCAATCACACCCCAACATGACCCCCAGGCCAACTGGCCTTTTCCAGGGCTCCAATGCCCCATGTCCAGCAAAGTCAGGGCTCAGCTGCCAATGCAGCAAACGCCAAAGTACGCAATTGAGCTGGCACCACTGTGCCTACTGGGTCCCCACTGGGACTCCTCCAGAGGGATCTGACCTAAAAATGCAGCTGCTGCTAATGGCGGTGCAGTTGTAAGGAAAAATGTGGGCACTGGCACTACTGTACACGTAGAAGCCCCACTCTGGAGCTCTGCAGTAAAAAGATGCCCAACGTTGCAGCTTCCCGCCCCTGTGATGCAGCTGTGTGAATAAGGCCAACGGAGCACTGGTCAAGTTGGGGCCCCACCCCGGGACTCTGAAATTAGAAATGCCCCAAATGTTGCAGCGGCACGCTTCTGCGGCGCCTGTGTGGAAATAGATAATGATGGGCTTTTGGACCTGCATGAGACCTGGTCTTGCTTACGCCGGTCACTAGAGGAGGTCGCCTTGGACTGGGACGTCTTTATCACGAGCCGTCCTGGCTTTCTTGGCTATGATTTGTACCCATTACCATTCTCGGAGGCAAGAAGTTCTTATCACCTACTGAGGTCTTACTCTCGCTGATCTTTGGATATGAGATCATATGCATCACTAAGAGACTCACCTACAAGTTGAATAGCCCCCTGATGGTCATTCCCTGTCCTTCTTGATGTATAGTTCTTTCAAACAATCATACAAATTCGGCACTCAGCATCTGTCGCTAACACAGATATACCGACACTGACCTCCGCATCACGTTCTGGACATCTTATTTTGGGACACATATATATCCCAGTCTGATACTGAAGAGTTGAATTTCTGATTGGGTTCCTTCATTCCCTTTGATCGTTATATACTACTGCAATATTATTGGACCCATCCATCTGAAATTTACCCAGCTCCAGCACTACCCCCGAAAGCGAGGGATATAACGAATAGGACAGTTCAGCACGATCACGTAAAGCTAGAACAGAACGCCCTAAAGAAGTCACTAGTGGACGAAATGCGTCGGCTGGGCAATCTTCTGTCTCTTCACGCTAGTTGGAATAAAAAAAGAACCAAAACTAAGAAAATTTATTTTTGTGATTATTGGACCTATAAGTGTTTTAATTGTCTCGAATTGTGTTGTGCACCTGTGCGTTTATGTACATCGTGTAAGTTCTTTTATGAACTGGCATTGAGATGGTGTGTGCCAATCAGTGTGCACACAAATCCCCCAACCAAGTATAAGGGGCAACTTATATTGAGGAGTTGTTTGGGTTAGGTGCTAAGAATAAGAAGGCTCCACTATCTTCTTTGTTTCAGATAATGACGGGCACTTCTGGTGCCACTCCTGGCACCCTCGATACCGCCAAGAGCTCCCCACTCACCGGGACTCTTCGGTTTGCAGTCTCCAGGACTCTGTGAGGCTCCCGTCTTCTCCCTTAGCGCCTCCTTCTCTGGGCTGCAGGCTCCTCACGGCGGGGTAGGTTCCCGCCTGCAGGTCAGCTTCTGCTGGGTGCCTGATGGCGGGGTTGGCTCCCGTCTGACGGTCAATGTGCCAGCGCCTCTCCTTCCCGCACGGGCCTCTCACTGCTCACGGGAGATCCGCTTGCTGCAGCACTTATGGATTCGTCCCCGCCCACATTCAGGCAACTTGCCTGCCTTCTGGGTCGGCGCGGGCAACACGGCGGCTCTCAGGGTTCTTTGGCGGCAGCGGCGTCGCTCGACTGCGGGGGCACGGACAGGCGGGGTGGGCTACCGCTTGTTTTTTTTTTTAAAAAGCAACTACGCGGGGTGGGCATCCGCGAAGGATGGCAATATGGGGTAGGCTCTCATTCCGTTAAAGCATAAAGTGGGCTGGGCACCTGCTGATCTCAGGAGCGCAAGGGGTAATCCCCCACTCCGGGATTCAATCGAAGCAGGTCACAGCCTCAGTGCTGCAGGATCCACGCTCCTTCCTCCTGGTAATTCAAATGTAGCTCTCACAAGGCGCCAAGGAGTCCTGAAAGGTCCTTAGAGTTCAGGGGGCAAAGCTGGGCCCAGGCAGGCCAGCACACAGGGCCCTCCAGCAGGGAGGCAGTCCCTCATGGCAGTACTTCCTGCTGCTCGGCAGCAGCAACAGGCCCCCCAAGTCAGGAACAGCTATAAAAAACATGGAGTCACAGCCCTTACATTTATACTTAGATTTCCTTTTCTGTCCTGGCACAGGGCTTGGGGAATCCAGTTAGTACTGGTTCTGGAGCACTCTGTTTACCAGGCTCCTCTTCCCTATTGTTAGGTTGGGACTCGTCATCAGACACACCACAGGGGGCGGAGCCAGCATTCACTAGGGCAGGCACCATCCTATTCAGGGACCAGGGATTTCTCCTCCCACCACTCCAAATGCAGATGTCCCATTCAGCCTAGCGTTGACTCACCCTGCCCCTCCTGGAGCAACACACACCTCACCAGCCCCTGTCACTCAAAAGCCAGACATGCAATTCACATCAAGCAGACAGACACATAGCACACAGAAATGCCAACTTCTAAAAGTGGCATTTCTAAAATAGTTATAAGAAATTGGGGGCACACCCTTGCGTAGCATTTATTATCACTATTCCAAACATACCAAACTTGACCATGCTGCGCCTCTCATATCAGAAATTACCACTGAAACACTTATCAGGGAACCCCCAATGCATTCCTATGGGAGGGCAGACCCACAGTAGTGAGAAACCAAAATGGCTGTTTGTCACTACTAGGAGATGTTACACACTTAAGGTACATGTCCTATCTTTTACCTACAATGCACCCTGCCCATATGGCTAGCTAGGGCCTACCTTAGGGGTACCGACAGGTAGTAAAAAGGGGGTCACGGACATGGCGCACACTTTAGGTGCCACATCACAGTGGCAGTCACACTGCGCGCACAGGCCCTGTAATGGCAGAGGGCTGAGATACGTCTGAAAAGCTACTTTGGTGGATGGCGCATTCAGCGCTGCAAGCCCACCATTAGCATTTAATTTACTAGCCCTGGGTATCTGAGATACCACTTATCAAGGGACTGACAGGTAAAATAAATAGGCCAAATAGGTGTAGACCAATCCTTAACTTATTTATCATAGAGAGCAGTGCTAAAGTGCCCAGAGTCCTAAAACCACCAACACCATGTCAGAAAAAAGGCTAGGAGAAAGGCAAAAAGTTTAGGGATGACCCTGCAAAAAGGGCCAAGTCCAACACAACAGCACAGATTAAACTGGAACAAAATGTAATGACCAAGGCCCAGATTTCCTATGACTTGCATTATCCTTGTGGTGGGTCTCCAATGCAAGATCATTTTTGTCATTTACTAACCAGGTTCCCTTGTTGCACCAAATTGTGTGAAATAACAGCAAATATGCCCTCATCTAATAAAAATAATAACAAACATTAATATAGCACAACATTCACCTTACAGTTACCTTGGCACTATAGCATCTTTGCCTGATTCACTCTACATCGTTCAGTAGACCACTGTTAGCTTTGACACCCCCCCACCCCATTCATCCTAATCCCTTACTGTAAAGAGACATGTTTGTAGGTGTTTCCTGTAGCTTATTCAGGTTTTCATCGGCTCTAAGTTAGGTTCCCAGTTTGTTTCACATCTGGGCCAATTTAATATGAAATGTCCTCCCACCAGCCCTGACTTTCCTGAATTCTTTTATGCAGATCAGATTAGCTGTAGCAGAGTGTATGTTCCTTCTCTGTCTGTATTAGTAATATTTCTTTTGTAATGGTACTGGTTCAATTCAATGTAATTCCCTGTACACTATGCACAATGCCTTAAAAGTAATTCTTTCTTTTACTGACAATCTGTGCAGGGCTCTCAGCATCTCTGATGCAGAATCATTGCTTGTTTATTCAAGGCCAGCTTTGCTGCAAATTTTTATACCCTGTACAATTTTTTGATTAGGTTCTCTGGAGCTTTCAGAAGAAGCACATTGTAGTAGTCTAATCAATTTAGAAGTGTGCTTTGTCTACCAACCCTATTGCAAGCTAAGGCAGTTTTGGGATCATTTCGCTCAATGTCTCACTCTCAGCAGAACAAAACAGGTAGCTGCTGTTTTGTTAATGTGTGTTTCTAGGGAGAGTTTTTCATCTACATACACTCCCTTTGATTCACTTTGATCACAGCCGGGACACGGACTTCAACCCCCAGGCACCTCCACTTCCACTCTTTGTCTGCATTGGTGTCTGGAGGCGCATAAAGGGATTCACTGGCTCGCGCTGCGCGGGACTCACGTTGATCCCAGCCTGGGCACGGACATCAGCCCCCAGGATCCTTCACTTCCACTCTTTGCCTGCAATGGTGCCAGGACGCGCATGCAATGATTCGCGGGCTCCCGCTGCTCGGGACTTGCTTTGATCGCAGCCGGGGCACGGACTTCAGCCCCCAAGCTCCTCCACTTGCACTCTTTGCCTGCATTGGTGCCCGGAGGCGCATACAGGGATTTGTGGCTTCTGTTGCACAGGACGTGCACAGGTTGTGCCCAGGCAAAGCCCAGGCCAAGGGTGGGTCTGTCCTTGCCCATCACTGACCGGAGGAGCCTGGACTGGGACCCCCCTTTAACAACTGCTGCTAAATTCTACTGAGGCTCCTATTCCCTCCTAATTATGCTGTGAAGGTGTAGCAGCGTGCTGATCAGGGGCTGTGACAGGAGCCATCTGCCTCCAGGATGATCCTGAAGAAGCCAGTTGGAGCTCTTTTTACCCTTGCTGAGCCTGAGAAAGGAGAGACTCCAGAAGCTGGAAGCGGAAAAGCAGGACCACACGCTTTGCGCACCCTGATAATTGAAGGCTGGGCTGGGCCAGGTCTCTTGTTTGTTTGTTTTTTCTTACTGAGATCTCCGGGCTCTTGGACGCCTCAGAAAGCTTAAGGTACTGTTTTAATCTTTTCTTTGTAGTTGACCTTTTCGTATATTGCTCAGCCCATAGGCCTTGTTGACACTTTATTATAACTTATTATAGCCAAGTGAAACGTGATCTTTACGTACTTTGGTCTTCATCTTTATGGTATATTTACGTGACCTATGACCCAATAATCATGGTCAAAAACAAAATGGTTACTGGGAGTGCTGGGGAGTGCTGGGGAGGCTACAGGGGGCAATACAGTAATGACCATTAACTCCTTCCTTATAACAAAACTGCAGCTGACTATAAGTTTGGCACCTCAATTTCAAAGTCCACAATATTTTAAAGTCCTGTGCATGTAACCTCCGAGACCTGCCGCAGTTGGGTCCCACTGGAGATCCAGAAACGTCAAATAGAGAAAGTATGGAGGCAGCACCAGGGATGGAGTCACAACAGCCAGTAAGTTCTATTCAAAATTCTTTATTCTTCATTGGATTAAAACAACAGGACAACAGCCAACGCGTTTGTTCCTTTAATGGGAACTTCGTCAGGGCAAGAGACTTCTATACCAGACAGGTTTGTCTCTTAAAGTCCAGGCGGACTCTGGTAGACTGCTATACGTTGCGGCACCAAGCACTTCTGACTATTGCGTCTGGGGTTGATTAATACTGCACGTCTACTCAAAATATCTGAACGGAGAGTAATTGTCAAGAATCACACGGAAAAAATGTTCCACCGTCTGTGTCAACACTATGCGAATGGAGTCAGAATCCACCCCAGACGCAATAGTCAGAAGTGCTTGGTGCCGCAACGTATAGCAGTCTACCAGAGTCCGCCTGGGCTTTGGTTGTATGATTTTACAACGACTGTCTTAACAAAGAATTCCTTAACCACGAAGGCGAAACAACGAGCAATCCCAAACCGCTACTTATTTTACAACAAATTCCTTAACCACGAAAAATCTATCAATTGCTCATTACCATTTTTGGTCAATGTGTTCTTTGTAATACACATCATTTGACATTTTTTCAAAACATAATATTACATTAATTTTGTTTTGAATAATCCTTTAATGAACGTATTTTCTAATTAAAACATTTGGCCACAAGATGGTAGTGTTGCATCACAATAATCTGTTCATTCCAGTTCCACACAGGTTGCATAGAAATCAACACGTTAAAGTTGCATAAAGATAGTTTTGAATAAGGCTGGATGTTCTTTGGATCTTTAAACTGACCGCTTTTTCATTTGGCTGCACTTAAAAAATTTATTATTCAAGTAATGATCTTTATACCACGAGGGATGTAAGCGTAATTTCTATTCAAACTACCTTGATTATTTTTTCTTCAAAACCAACATTTTAAACAATTCTCATGCTTTGCTTCGCTACTTTATGCCTGCTGAAGTTCTAAAGAGTTAATGGCAACCTTTGTTCTTTTTGATTTTCTGGGGTTGTTTATTTTCAGTGACTCATTGCAGACCTTTTAATCTTCTGCATAGCCACATTTTCCGCTTTCCTTGCCCCGAGTGAGTAATAGGGGGCCATAAGCGTGTCTAGTCGGGGGGCGTAGAAGAGACACTCATGATTTTTATTGCCCACAACCATCCTGGCAGGAGGACATGGGCGTGCATGGTCGGGGGGGGAGGGGGGCTGGGATTGACTCGTGGTTTATGTAAGTGGTGGTTTTAGAAGTCGTGGTTTAGGTAGTCGTGGTTTAGAATTTGTCGTTGTTTAGAATTCGTTGTTTAGGCAACTCGTTGTAAAAACATCATTGTTTAGGATGTTTCCCTTAATCAACATGTTTATCTCAGCGAGTGTGACAGTCTAACTGCAACTCCAAATGTATCCATTGAGAACTTTTTGATTTATACTACCACATGGGACACCTGTTGATATCTGTGTAGGGTTTGCCGGATGTGTCTGTAACTATTGGAAATGCCATACTGATACCTTAGAGGCACATGCACTTGACCTGGCTGAGATTTAATTGTTATTTACATCATCTGGGCTGACCTCTGCCTGGACTTTGGAATGGAACTTACTGTCTGTTGTGACTCCATCCCTGGTGCTGCCTCCATCATTTCTCCATTAACTCCTTCCTAACTAGGGCAGCCAAGGTTATATCAAAGGAGATAGCCCTAACTTAAAGAAGGCTCTCTCTGGAAACTGGGAAACTTGTCCAGGATCTAACCACTGTGCAGAATCATGGGATCATAGGGGCCATCATGGATCATAGGGGCCGTCCCCAGCTTGCTTGTTTATTCGCATGTGCCTGTGCCTATGTCTGCATCTACTGTGGTCTCGAATATTGAGCCGATCATGCCTAAGGCAGGAGATGATTCAGCCGAGGGCAGGCCCCCTCCCAAGAGGAAGAGAACTGGCTGTAAAAGTGCCCCCCAGAAGATATCATTGGTTTGAATCTTTGCTAGACATTTGTTTCCAGTATAGAATAAATGACTAAAGAACTTGTAGTACCTACACAACATAAACTGGAGGGCATAGAGGTGAGGCTTAGTATTCTTTTTCCAATGGTCCCCCATCCTCCCATTGGGACAGAGTCAGAGGGGGAAGGGATCGCTTGTCATGGTGGGCAAGTCCCCGCGCGGCTGCCCGATTCAGGGCCATATTCTGCTACACCTGGTAGCTCGAATCAAGCAGCACAGCAGACACAAAGCTATGTCCCTCTGGGAGTGGGGACATCCCATGGGCCTAGGAATACTTGTGCCCCCAGTAATCTGATTCCTGTAGCACAGGTGGCGCAAACACAAGTACAATGGTCGCAAGTACCAAGTGGGGGACAAATTGATACATCTTTTATGGATGTACGTTGTTACAACGCATGCTTTTACCACGCATGCTGTAACAACGCAAGTTTTAAAACGCATTCCATTACAACGCATTACACTGGGGGGTGCTGGATAGTGAATAGTTTCATTTACTATTCCAACACCAGTCCCCGTGGACACTAGGGAAGGTGTTGGATAGTAAATTAAAACTATTCCCTATCCTAGAGCGCCCCCCAGTGTAATGCGTTGTAATGGGTTTCGTTTTAAAGTCTGCGTTGTAATAGCACTGCGTGCTAAAAGTTGCGTAGTAAAGGTTGTTCCCCATCTAATATGCATCAACCTGTTACGCCAAAAGTTGAAAGTGAGTGCATTTTAGATTTGCCTCCAGAATCAGCACCCTTGGCTGTAGTCCTAGTGGGAGTCCCCCCACTATCAAGAAGTTCAAGGGAAAAAACAGTGTACCTCCTACATAAAGCCACTCTTTTGTATAATAATGTGGTTAACAGACAAAATATATCTCCTGATATTATCATGGCCAGAAGACTGTGCTGGGTTTGCCTCCCAAGTCAGAGCCTGCCTGCCCAACTAAGCTAGCTCTAATACCTGAGACTCCAGGCCCTCCTTCCATGAAGATACCGTGGTGGAACTCTGCAGGCCTAAGTAAAAACAAGACGACACAATATGACAGAGCCTCCTCTTAGCTTGCCATATCATTGCCCTACAGGAAACATGAGACACCACTAATAGTTTCTTTCAGGACGGCTTTATTTATTTCTTAAGTGCACAACTTCCCCAACAGTGGGAAGAGCAGTGGGGGGCTTCTTTTATTAGTTTCACTTGAACTAATGTGTATAAGCAGATTGGTAGAGTGTCATTCACCTCATCTATTAGCTGTGGAGCGGACCTTTAGGAATCATTCAACTTTGTTAGCCATTAATTTTTATAATTCTTTTACTAGAAATCTGGGGACAGCATCTAGTTACCCTAGATGGGTCACTCGAACAATATGGAGAGGAGAAACACTCTTATTACGAGATAACTATTTAGGGTGACTTCAGTATCCTTCAATGTAATCTTAATTGTACCACCACAATGGATTAGGGGGTCTTTCATCTCCGGTCACACATTTTAGACACTTACCATCAGGTACTCATGTAGAGGGGCTTCTTTCAGCAAACAATCTGTCCTGTTTAGACCAAACAGAGGTGACCACACCGTTCCCCAACTACACGGGCAGGGGCTGCAGCAGTATCATTGATTACATAATGCTCCCATCACCTCTAGTCCAGGCTGTGGTGAAAATAAGAGCCTCCTGAAACAGCCACTGTGATCATCACCCCCTAACACTTGAGCTTGGTTATCCATCTACTCTACAAGGAGCAGAGGGTAGGAGTATTCCAAATGAGGACATTGGTACAAAAGACCAGGCTCGGAGTGGTAGAAGGTGATACCGGAAAGATTCTTAGAAAACCTGTATGCTGAATGTTCTCCAGAAGTTTCAGCATGTATGGATATCAATTCTCAGGATAGTGCTGCCCTAGATGTCTTTCATAAACGACCCAATCAGATAGCCTCCAGCCTAACTACTAAGAGCAGGATCAAAGGCCCCAAGGACCAGAGGTAGTTTGATGATACCTACACCACGGCCCATAGGAAGCTACTGTCGGCACTTAAACAAGCCCCGAGGGCTGAGGCACTAGTCAGGAGCTGCACGAAGGCTAATAAGTCTGTAGCTCATCAAAGGAAGTAGTGTAAAAGGGAACAGGCCTGGGAGACTCTCAGGCAAGCTAGTGCCCTGTCTGATAGCACAAAGTTTTGGCCCGTAGTCAATAGTCCCTTCATTTCATACACAGCTAACCATAGAACAGACTGTACTCTATCTGCTGAGCGTTGGGTTTAGCACTTCAAAGGCATGTATAGTGGTGACAATCTTGAAGATCCTGAGGCACACTGGGACCTTGGCCTAGCTAGTATTTCACTTCCTATTAGTGAAGATGAAGTTTACAAAGCTATCAGATCAACATCTGGCAGGAAAGCCCATTCGCCCAGACATAGTCCCCTCAGATCTGTGCAAGGCTGATCCTGAAGTCTTAGCGAAGATTCTTGCACTGGTATTCAATGTGGCCTGTGTGTTTGGTTCTCCTCCTTTCTGGGCCAAAGCTGTCATTATTCTCATTTTCAAAAACGGTTCAAGGGATGACCCTGCTTGTTATCGACCGAATTCGCTTTTGGACTCGGCCGCTAAAATCAAGGGGACAATGTTCCTGAATTGTTTAACAGCATGGCTAGACCATTTTAATGTTATTTCTGACCTACAATACAGCTTCAGGCAAGGCAAAGGGACATCGGACAAATGTCTTAACAAGTATTTAGTGGTTGTAAAATACACAATTGCCAAGAAGTGTACCATACGCATGGCTTTTATGGACCTCAAGTAAGTAAATAGATCTAAGATAGACCTGGCCATCGGGATTTGGGCCTGGATCTGGAACTGGTGGCCTTCTTACAAGCTGCCCACAATAACACCAGTGCAGCTGTGAGATTTATTGGGGATGGTGGCGTGTCAGACTCCTTGGTGGTTAAGAGAGCGGTCCGGCAGGGGTGCATCTTGGCCCCCCTGCTAATCACACTGTATATTTATAAGTTAGGGGACATCCTTTCATCCGGTTGCAAAGATATCCCGAAAGTCGGTTCCAAGATGATCCCGGCCCTCTTGTACGTAGACAATGCAGTTCTATTTTCCGGAACTGCCGTAGGTCTTCAAAAACTCTTAAAAGGCCCTCAGAAGGAAGTCAGGATTAAGCTTTTTTGTAAGGGGTAGAACTAACACAAGTGTCAACCTTTCCATATATGGGGATGCTGTTTGATGATCGTGGGTCTTGGTCAGCGCAAACAATGCTCAAAAAGAACATCTTGGCTAGAGCAACAGTGGCTACCTTGGAGTCTGTAAAAAGGCTGGGGTCTAAGTCCATCTCTGCCTTGTTTAAGGTGTACAGAGAAAAATGCATTCCTATGGCCACGTATGGGTTTGATGTCTGGTGTTATTAAGAAGTGAAGGACATGCAGGGGGCAGAAAATAAATTTATGTGTAAACTTCTTGCCGTTCCCCCCTCTATCCCGGCGTACATTCTACATGAGGAACTGGGCAAAGGGTACATTTCAGACCTGATAGCTGTGGCCCGCTGTTGCGTTGGCTGAGAATTTGGGCTGTCCCCACCTTCACACTAAATCAACTTGTAATCCTGGACTGTATTACACAGGAGGGGGCCTTACGCATCCCTTGGCTAAATGTTATTATCGAGCAAACAAAGTGGTTTGGCTGCCCTGATCTGTGGTTAAAATATGAGTGCAAATGTTATTATTCTACCTATTATTCTAACTCCTTTGATCCCTCAGGACTTTAGGTACCGATGATGAGGATTGGTAAGTCAATCGTCTAGGTCCTAAATGAAATTTATAAATCACTGATTAGAGCAAGTGCACATGTTACCTGATTAAACTCATGATAAGTTGTGTTGTTTTATGGGCCCAGATGAGTATGGTAAATTGAGTCGGGTGACCTGCGCGCTGTATCACTCCGAGCTGGTGATGTAGTGCCTGTGGGTACCGGAGTGACGCGGTTGGAGGGACGGCTGCAAGCAGCCCTGGGTATTGTAGGCTCCTGCCTCTCCCGTTTGGCAATGACCGCCTTCAGAGGAATATATCTTATTGGTTATTTCACATCAATTTTACATTACTCATAAATTAGCTACACAATACTGGAGTTGCCTTCCCTTGGAGACAATGGTGCAAACCCATCTTGTTTTAATTACTTTGTTCGCAACAGAATTGATTAGATCATATACAACGAGATATGCTTTGTGATCAGGTTTTGGTAATCTTTGTTGGATTAACTGAAAAAATAGTCAATCTATATTTCAATTACTTCCAGCAAAGCACAGGTTGGGTGATGTTTGAAGCACAAAAGAGACATTTGTATCAAGATTGTTTTATTAAAGAAAACAGTTATAGATTTAGATGTAGAAACTCTCTAGGTGGTTGAAAAAATATTTCTATTGGTAATGGAAGGAATCCTATTGATTAGCTATTTGTCCATGTTGAATTGTTTAATATTTGATCAGTCTGTCATCAGGAGTGTTTATTTGTACTCAGTCTCATGTCTAAATACACTCAACAATCTATACTTTCGAAACTGATCCAGCTAAGGAAAATCCTGGATAATCATGTATTTTCGCCAACTTAATGTCCTGGAATAAAACAAAGATGCAACAGACAGGATCTATGCACGTTTCACTGTCCATTATTCTAAAATCTTGTATTAAATATGGGAATGACACCTTCAATAGCAAAGATTGTTTTTTGTCTGCGTAAGGCACTAAAATGGAGTAAAAGAGTGCAAATAGAAAAAAGCGCCTTGCAACTCCTTGTAACTGAGAGAAAAATAATTATAACAGGCTAATTAGAATTAAAAAATACTTTGATATACGGAAGTGGCAATACATATGTTAAGTTCTGTAATCTGAGTGTAACAAGTGTTTGTTAAAGGAGAAACATGGGAACAACAGACTTAATTACATTAACTAAATACTGAATCTCAGAAGACCACTTGATCAAATATCTGATGTGTATGCTGGGCCCCCGACAGATTGGGGCTCAATTAATTAGGAGTCTCACACAAAACTTGTAGAATATATTATAGTTTAGAATGTGAATAATTAAATGTATTCACCTTAAATTTTAGCAGAGCGCATGGTCTGACAAAGTAGCAAGTTGCTTATTGGGACATAATCTGGACATCTGGGTGGCTTAATTGTCCTTTGTATTCACATGGATGTTAAGGTCCCTGATAAGAGGACTGGAGCAGTTTTAAAGTTTACATTTTAGAAGTGTATGTGTGTAATCAAACCTGGGTTAATTTAATTTGGTATCTCTCTTGGTTTCAATAATTAAGTGATACTTGTGTGTCTTAATGACCAGGCAAGCTGGATTCCTGTTTCATGTTAAATAGTTGATGAGTGCTGTGCCTTTTGGGAAGTTGATAGCAGATTCATGGGGCAACTGGGAACATTATATTGCTGCTTCATACACATTAATGGAGTCTTTGATGCCAGATAATAGCGCCCAAAGATAAAACATTGGAGCATCACATCTGGCCTTCTAGAAGTAATAGAAATATTGCACTTATCTGGGAACGGGTGCTGATTTCAAACTCATGAGGCCATCACCTAATATCAAAACTAGGAATTCATAATAAAATCATAGTCATCCATAGCAATGTTGCTCACCAGCCTGGTCTAGATGTGCTAGATCTAGTGTCTGCAAATATCTATCAGGAGAACCCCAAGATATGGGCAAGAACTTTTGCCAAAGAATTCAGTTTGGCATTTGCCAAAAACTAGGTTCCATTATCATGGCATTCAGCGGTTCCAGTGCCCATATTCAAGAAAGGTGACTGTGGTAGACCCTCTAATTACTGCCCAGTTTCTCTCCTGGATGGGACGGGGAAAATATTTGGGAAGGTCCTTCTAAAAAGACGGCAAGCCTGTGTGAATAACCAGAATACACTTACGGAGGCCCAAGCCGGTTTTAGGGCACAGGTTAGGACTATTGATCAAGCAATATGCCTGTACATGTTCTCCTACAAGTATACAATTAAAAGGAAATATCTACTTTATGTAACCTTCATTGACATGAAGGCAGCCTTCGATCTCGTAGACTGGGAGAGACAATGGAGATCTTTAGCCACATCAGGGGTGACAGCACATTAGTACATGCAATAATGGCAACACATCTAAGATCAGGAAAGGGGCGGGGAGTTGAGTGCACCAAAACCTTCACCGTAGAGAAAGGTGTTCATCAGAGTGCAGGCTAACCCCTCTACTGTTTAGACTATATTTAAATGATGTAGCAGACAGGGAAACGTCCATTACAATGCAGGCATTACATCGCAATGCCTTTACAATCCAGCTTTTACAACGCAAGTGCCTTTACATCGCATGCCATTACAACGGATGCCATTACAACGCATGTCATTGCAACGCATGCCATTACAACGCATGCCATTACAACGCAAGTCATCACAACCCATTATAAGTTTAGTAATGGAGGTTTTTAAGTTCTAGGGTTGATATAGGTTTAGAGGTAGTTGGGAATAGTAATTTTTACCCCTACGCTATCCAACACTTTCCCTACAGTTGCACTCACTGGAGTGGGTATAGTAATTTTTAACCCTACGCTATCCAACACTTTCCCTACTGTTGCATTCACTGGAGGGGGACTAGTAAATTTTACTCCTACGCTACTCAACACTTACCCTACTGTTGCACTAAAAGTATCATGAGTTGTAATGGTATGCGTTGTAATGAAATGCGTTGTAATGATAGTTTAAAAAAATGCATTGTAATGGTATGTGTTGTAAAATCATGCGATGTAATGGTAGTTGTGTTGTAAAAACTGCAATGTAAAAGCATGCGTTGTAATTCTTTGCATTGTAACATCATATATTCAGTATTATATCTACCCAAGGATCACATTGATGTTTCTAATATAGCAGGGACAAGGTTCACAATTCTGCCATTTGCTTATGATGCAGTTCGATTGGCACAGACAGAAAATTCAATCCACAGTTTGCTATTGAGGATTCTAGATTATTGCCAAAAGAAGTCTCTGACTATTAACTGCAGCAAGACAAAGAGCATGGTGGTGAGACATTCCACCAGTTTCAAATGGAAGATGAAGACTACAAGGTGAGACTATAGAGCCTGTCAAACAGTTTGATTACTTTGAGTTGCAGTTTTCTGCGAACTTGAAATTAAACAGTCATACACATAAGGCATTTACAACTCTAAGCTCAACTTCTTTCAAAATGTAGACACAAGGCAGGTGCCAAAAGTGTTAGTACTATTCTGCGCATTTATTGACAAAAGGCAGTAGCAGCAGTTCTCTATGGAGCTGAGCTCTGGGGGTATGGAAACCTAAATCCATTACAAGTGGTTGAGAATCATTTTATTTGGTCCCTATTAAGGCTTGGCTCTGGTACCCTCCTCTTAGCACTACATATAGAACTCAGGCACACACTAATAGTGGAAGAAACAGCTCTAAAACCAGTTTTATACTGGATTAAAGCTGTGTAAACCCCAAGGCTGGTGCCTATGTAAAATCAGTGGAAGATGTCAGCCATTCTGGTGATCATGACAGAGACTCCTGACTGTCCCACATAAAATGCATACTAGTCGAATTGCAGCTGAGGTCTCCATGGACTGATCTCTTTAGCAGTGAGTGCAAGGTAAAACTTGTGAAGGAACACTGCTTTGAGATCTGACTGGAGAGAAAGCTTTCCCTGATTAGACCTGAACGATTATTGGGGCATTATTTTACCCACACCTATGGTACCGTCAACATATTATGCATGGACTTGAATCACCCTGAACAAAAATGTACACTATATATCAAATTTAGATTGGGTACCTTGCTGTTAACAAAATACCTAGGTAAATGTGCAAGGCTCCCTAAAAGTAACAAGTACTGTGACTGTAATTTTGTGGGGAAGGATAATCTATTGCCTTTTTCGCTATTTTGCACTAAACACGTCTTAGCGGGTAAAAGGAGGCTTAGGAAATATGAGATAACACGCATGGGGGCGGTATTACTGTTCTGTTTTTAAAACAGATGATTAATTCATTTTTAATTCAATCACCTCATACCTATGAGCAGCGTGGCCACATATAAGGGGATGCTAGGCATCCCAGGAGTCTGATTAGGCTCCAACAGGAATGCATTTAGTTAGGGTCGCTATGGTGTCTACGTTCTCTATATAAAATGGGTGTGTCTACACCCTGTAGATCGAGATTGGCAGCTGTTGCATCAATGGACATCATTGTTTGTATCCTGTAAACCAACATAGTCCGTGATAGATTATTGTTTTGTGTGATTTTATGTAGTTTGGGGAATGTCAACACCATTTCGTTATTGTATATGCACTTGCACCTTATGAAGTAGCCAATTTGTAGATGTGTGCCCTACGGGTGCTTGTGTATTTACTGCTTGTGCCTTGTCGGCAAATTCAATCATCAAGAGGCTATTTTAATCTGATATCAAGCATGTATTGTTTTTATAATTTTTTTATTCGTATGGCAGAGAGCCGAAACAATAAACAATAAATTATCCTGTTTTAAAACTTTGCTTAAAGCAAGTGCAGGTCACTCCCTTAAGCATTTGCCTCCCATTTATGTGGACAAGGCCACAGCAGCCCTTTCCCCTTGCCAGTCCAGCTCACCAGATGATCTTTGCTAATCCCATATACTTAAACTAGGCATAGCTCTCACTAGGCCCTTAATGTTCCATGTCAACTATTTGACCCATCATCATGGAAGCACGTTTCTGAAAACGTTCCTCTGATCCCATTGTTATGTACAATTTCAGGCCAATTGTCTTGCTTCTGGGATCTGAGAAAAATTAATCTATTGCCCTGCTTGAGGATTCTCAATCAGGCTTAGGCATTCTACATTACAAAATCTGCTTCATTAGCAGGAACAGGGCATATCCATTTCATTCTTGATGTTGAGGTCTCTGCAGGCCCTGCGGAGCAGCTCTCAGAAATTTAATTCAGAGTAAACCAAATTCCTGATCTTCATTGACACCCACTTCTTCTTGACCCTCAGCCTGATTTCCAGTTGCACCTTTTCAACCACCTACTGCTGCCAAGATAGTGACAAATGCAGGGATAAAAGTTGATCATGGTCTTTATTTCAAGTTCGAAATTGTGACTATTTCAGCTCCCTGCTTCTCTCAAACCCCTTAGGAAAATATTGAGCTTTCTTCTCTTTTCATCTTGTAAGGCAGTGGGGTGCACCCTGATCACTGCAAGACTTAACTACGGAAATGCCCTATTCTAAGAGCTCCTGAAATATTTTAAATTATACCTCCAGATTATTCGGAGTGCTTCATCTTGATTCGTTCATAACTTAGCTGGGCATCATTTGGTTTGTTCTCACCTCAGAGCTTTTATTGTGTTCCGATCCACAATGGAATTAGATTCAAATCCCTGCTTATATTCGTCAGAAATCTAGCCAAAAAGGTGCGCATACTTATTCAAAACTAGAAAGCCCTAGGACTTGATGACTTTAGGAAGCAAAACACTGTTGATTGTCAGATGTACTCATTAATCTATCAGATGCAATTCCTTCCCTAATTGCTGGGATGTTATGTTATGTTATGTTATCTGCACTTATACCCCGCGCTCAGCTGCCCCAGCAAAGGGGCGGCCCGGCGCTTTGCAAGGTACACAAAACACAACTCAGTCAATAGGCCAGAAAAATGAAACAACAACAGAGCAAAATAATACAGGCTAAGCGAATAAAAAAGTCTTGATGGACAAAGTTATACAAACATCGGATTCAACTTTTCTTTGACTTTTGTGTTGTAAAATATAGTCATGTCTAGCGAGTTATATATCCACGAACAAGTGAATGCAATGCAATATTAAAAAGTAATTCTGGGTGTTCTCATCTCATACATAGCTTTGAATAAAAAAGATCCCAACTGATCATTACTGCATGGTTTTAGTTTGGCAGCCCCCACCAGAGGGGCATTGTGAAGGGATTCCAAGAACATTGGCAGTTTCTCAACCAAGATACAAATCGAGCCAAGATGTGTCTTTTAGGACTCCACTGTCCTGAGCTGGGACCTGGGGATCATGTTTAGCTGCCCCCACTCATGACGATTCAAGATTTCATGATGACTGCCATGTTTAATCAATCACGTCTTTGGAGTCGCATTTTAATACAAAATAATATATATGCCCGATGCTGGGAGATGAGCCCCCAGCCAGAAGACTAGCAGCAGAGCAGATGCCTAAGCTGCCAAATGTATTGTCCAGATGCCAATTGTTATGCACAGTAGGTTCTGGTTCACTGTTGCTGGACAAGCAGCTCACTACATATTTTTGATTGGTTTCGAAAGATAAACTCTTGAGTAGGATTACGGTATATAGCTTACAAAGTCAATAATGGTGGGAAAATCGGACGACTGATCATGTCTTTTCTTTTAAATATCTTTGTAGACATGTTTGCGCTTTACTGAGACTTTTATTTGCAACACAAAGAGCTTTGAATTTATGTTTCATGCAAAATCAGTATTATTGAGAGAACACATCTATTTCTGGTTGGTTTACATCTTGGGTTTGACTTTCCTCGCTGTGACAAAATAGAGTTTAATTTCAAATTAACTTAATTGGCTGTTCCTCGTTTCTTCTACTCGATGTAGCAATATTTATGTCATTGCTGTTATCAAAATTGATTTTCAATGTATTCATTTCCTACCTTGCAGGTAAAATTATGAATCTATTTTTTTATATTAGAAAATCATGATATATGTAAAGTAATCTGAAAATCAATATATCAGTTTCACAATTCTGAGATCTACACATTCAATAGTCCAGCATGCCAGACGTTGGTGATTACAGTAGCCGGCACGAGCAGTATATTCCAGTTTCAGTAATATTTTGCTATTCTGAGCGATTACCATAAATTAACCACTGGCAAAAAGCTTTTATAAGCAAAAGACAACATTTCTGCTTCATGAAGAAACAAAGCAATAAACATGCAAATTCACTCCCACGCTTGTAAGTGTGTTCTGTTTCACTGTTTGATGCTGAACCTGAATCCGTTTAAACAAGAAAGGAAACTGTAATAGAAAAACTTGTAATTGTGTATTGTATAAATATCTGTCCTTAAGGTGCATATCTCCGGAAATATAGGGATGCACAGCATCGGCAAATATACAATAAAAATATTAATTAAAATACACACGATATATTGTTTTTGTAAAGAAAGAATCATGCTGTGCGATTGCTCATCATTATTTGGATTGCCTTTTAGAGGACCGGAAAAACAAAAAAACAAAAAAAATGCTCAACAGGCATGAAAAGAAATAGGATAGTGGGGAAGGAATAGTAAATGCAGAAGCCACAGTATATATTTTGTGGTGAAATAGGCAAGTAAATGTATTTTTTTTATGCACACCGTTAATCTGAAAACCATCTTGTCACTAAAGACTGCAAGCAAAAACCAGAGAATTAACAGGCAGTGATGAAACAACAGAGGCCGATTATCAAGAGTAAACGAGAGAGGTAGGTCTTTGGCGCTTTCCCAACATTTAAATCCTTGTTGTGCTGGTCACATAGGACAAGGGTCAATTGTTCTATAAATTAAACCCAAAATGTCTCCGTGATGGTTCACCGTCAAAAACAGATTTGTAGCATGCAATATACAGTAGTGATATAATCTGGAACGCAAATAACACAGGTATGGTGTTTAGAAATTCTTTCTTTTAGGCAAGATTTCCCAAGTCCATAGAAAAATCTCATGCATGATGCAAAGAGCATCATTCCATTTACAGCCAGTACATCTGTAGCCAGGCTCTTAACACATGGTCAAACATTTTAAGGTATTATCCTTCCTTAAAGCACAATTCTTTCTTCACTAGAGTTTGGATAAATCTGATGTATGTATGTCGTAAAAGAGCCTCTTGCAGTAGTTCAATTCAGATGTGCTTGATGGATAAATGAGAGGGCTTTTGGCCAATATGTGAAGTGTGTTGAAACATTTGTAATGCATTTTGACAAATGGGAACCTTATCAAACCACAGCCCCTGCAACTTCACTTTAGTGCCACAACGGGTGTGTCCCATCAGGTTAGAGTAGCCCTCATACAACTTTAGAAAAGATTTGCTCACCCATTGTTGAATATCTAGTGGGCAGTACTGAGATTAAGTGGAAATACAAGAGCCTTAATGTCTAAATTCACGTGAAGATGACTGTTGTCAGAATAAAAATGTATTGAGCAGTCATGATTTCTGATAAAACGTAAGCGTTCTGTCATATACCTCAAATAGCAGAGTTGACAGGGAGGAACATCGAATCCCCCAAAAGAGTATATCAAAACTTAGAGCATGGAATGGAGGAAGAAACAGGAATCGCATGCAGTTGATCAAAAAGGATGCAAATAAGTTAAGTACTGCTCAGAAATGTCCACCTTCTGAGGGAAGGGGCACCTTCCTGCACAAAAAAGCCCAGGTTTAGATGCCATATTAACATCTGATTGAGCCAGTACATTATTAATGTTTACATGTTTTCCCATACTTCTCCTTTTTCCTCCTTTCCTCCTTTCCCTCCTCCTCACTCCCAAGACCCCCAAGGCTGCTTCTTCAAAGAAGATTAGAGTTCAATGGGGCAAAAAAAAAAGAAAAGGTTTGTTCTTAATTTAAATGCAATAATATTCGGAAGCCGCTGTCTACTCGCTTTCAATCCAGCATGCTTACGTGTGACGCGGATCTCACTCTTCTTTGAAGCCTTGCACATTTTCACTTTTTACATCCAGCATCCAGCAGGGAAGTGGGGCTCCACTGAGAAAAACTGAGGGGCATATTACCAACAACTAGCGATAATTATCGCTATGTTGGCTTAGCGGCAATAATTTTATCGCCGTGTTGCGGCGATTTTTATCGCTTAGGAGCCTTGCTATTATCAAGGTTTATCTCCTAAGCGATAAAAATCGTCCGAAATGCATGAATATCGCTGTAAAGTCAGCGATATTCATGCATTACCGAGCTAATGCTCTTAGCCATGTTATCCACCTCCCATTGGATACCATGGCTAAGAACTGCTCAGGGCAGGTGTCAGCTTTTGGAGATATTCGCGCTTAGCGCGAATATCTCCAAATGTTGATAATAGGAGATAGCGATGTTAGCGACTGTTTCCAGTCGCTAACATCTTGGCACGCCCACTTTGCATGTCATTAGTGCTAAATATCTCTGACATGCAAAGCGGGGCCCAAGATGGTCGCTATCTCCTACTAGCTGTCGCTAACTGGTGTTAGCGACAGCTAGGTAATAGGGAGATACTTTTATCTCCACTTTCTTGGCTTTTAAATCCAAAAAAGCAGAGATAAATCCCTTGATAATATGCCCCTCAGTTCTCATGCAACATGTTCAAATAACCCCCAGAGGAGCAAGACCTTTCAATCAAGCAGCCCGAGTTTCCAATGGTCGAAAGAGTAGAGAGGGTTCCTGTATGGTTGGCTCAAGACAGGGTTGAGACTGCATACCCTGCACGTCTAGTATATCCTTTTCTGAAGCCTGATGTAGTAAAGGGAGTGGGTGCTGCGGAGGAATTGGAGGCGCTTTTGATTTTACAAATAACTAATATTCATTAACCTTTCCCAGAGGCGTACTGGATAGATTTTGCTGCGTGCTCTCCTGGTTCACTGTTTCATCCTGACTATCGAGACTATCTCCCATCGCTGCCAATCCAGGTGCCATGTGTATTTCTTGTATTTGGCACCCACTAGCCGTACTGCCTTTGCTTTTGATAGATTTAACTCTAGGCCTTGCACTTCCATGTACTTGGCTAATGAGCTCATTCCAAGTTGTACACCAATTGGAGTTTGGCTTAATAGCACAATATCGTCGTCATACTGGGGGCACCTAATTTCCTCTTTCGCTAACAATGGTGGGTGGCTCTTAGCTTTGCGGAGAGCATCTTCGGGGTCAGATAAGTACAAGTTGAAAAGGCAGAGGGCTAGCCCACACCCCTGTTTTAATCAGTTGTGGGTGTCTATTTTCTTTGTTATGCTTGAGCTGTCCCTTATTTATACCCATGTCCAGGTACCTGTATATAGTTCTCTAATGGCTTTCAATAACTTTGTTGGGACATCCCAACTGTCCAGTTTTTCTCATAGTCGTCTTCAGGGCACACTATCAAAAGCGGACTTGAGGTCCACAAAGCAGGCAAACAGACGGTTGTTCTTATGTTTGGTGTTTTCAGCTAATAGCTGTAGTGCAGTTAAATTTGTAAAGGTGCCTGCACCTGCCCTGAAACCTGTTTGTGTCCATGGAATGCAATTGTTGTTGTCTCACCATTTTTCCAGGACATTTAAAGTAATTTCAGTTTTTTTCTGTTGAATCCTGGAGCATGAGATTGCTACTGGAGGTGGAAGGGCATTTATTTCTTTGGACCAAGAAGATCTTTAAGTTGTCGGCGAGATGTCCTGCTTGTGACAACATCTACGACACATTGTTATGATTGAAACACATACAACCCTTCAGTGTGAGGAAGATATGGCTCTCAAATATTTCCTAGTATGTGCAAAATGTCAAATATTTGATGGGATCCCTAGTGGCTAGTGGCCCAGTGCCTACTTTTGCCAGTGGCCAAACCCAATACTCCTGCTCAGAATTTGACATCAACTGCTAATACTGTGCCTTAAGTAGCATCTATGGACACCCTTTAGATAAATGTTAATAATGTGAAATAGCAGGTATACAAATGTATCTTTTACTAAGTCATGGGTGAAACAAATGGAGCAGAAATTAATCTTTTTGGAGATGTTGCAAAAACTATACCGACCAGTCTGTCAGGGTAAGGGTGGTCCAGCCACTGACAGGTACATTTGATAACTTGCACAGAATTGAATAAGTTTCCTTGAATTCCAGGGTTTTATATGTCACTAAAGGAGACCAGAAAACCCTCACACTGTTGAGCTGAGCAACAACAGACCCCAAACTACTTGATAACCACAATACGCCTAGCATATTCACATAAAATGAGCATCCTACATCTGTACGACAAGGCTTAAGAGAAATATCTTTTGGTACAATATAGGAAAAAAAACGTATTCTCCTGGCATGTCAGTCATGGCAAAGGAGATATCATCATGCTATATGTAGTTGTTTGTGGTGTGCAGTGTGTGAATGAATATGATTTTGATATGTTTTACTAAAGCCCACTGGTTTCGGTATTATCTAAGGATAGAGGCTCTGGCCCAAATTATCTTCTAGACTTTTGGAGCCAAGGGGTTCAGGGTCATACCTGTGAGAACCCTCAGACATTTACAACAAATCTATCATGGATATCCCCACACTCAGGAAATTGAATGGGCATTTATTCTGCTTGACCTGCTCCCTTGACATGCTCTAGAGTACATATTGCTTAGGGTAAATGTTATAATTTTGTACATTTTACAAACATTTTCAGAAGGCAAAATATCTATGGGGATTCTAAAAAAGCTAGCAGAACTCATTTTATGTCCTGAGATACTATAGATTCCTTTGGGCACATTTTAGAATATCGGTTCTGATTGGCAGATGTATGCTGCATGTCTAAGCAGGTACCACAATCCTAGTCAGGGTAAGTCACAACACACCCTAAATTATCCTGTGCTCATCCTCTGGTTGATTGACATATAGCAGTCAGGCTTAACAAAAGAGGCATTGTGTAAAGTATTTGTGCCATACTTCAAACACAGTGAAAACATCACAAAATGTCTCCACACCAGGATAGGAAAATAGAGAATCATTTTATAAATAAAACAATAACAAAATAACAAAATCCAACTAGTGGTAGTCGATATATGAATTTTTAAAAATAAAGGTAAAATAGCACTTAGAAGTGATAAGCACTTAAATAGGATAATTGTTCGTGCTTGACTAGGGCAAAGTCACAAGTTCAGGCCGACTGCGCTGGAGTACGGGTCAGATATGGGACTGCTGAACCAAAGTGCCTTGACATTGAATGCGTCATTGTTGAAGAGGATGCGGGGTGTAGCCGAGGTGACACGTTGATGTCAAGCCACACAGTGGAAGAGATACATCCATTTTTTCCATGTAATTGCAGAGATGCGTTGGTACCGAACGCAACATGCTAGTTCCAAAGGCTATGTGAGGCAGCTGCTCCCGCAGAAGATGATGAGCTGGCCCTGAGGTTATGCGCCAGGTTCACTCCAAGCAACAAAGAGTATTCACTGGTTCTAACACAAGCAACAGCCTAGATGCACCAGTTCTAATGAGGATGGATGGGTTCTGGTTATTGCAGCACTGTATACCCACTGCCAAGGGCCCAGGACTGGATTGGCACCACTTTGCAAGGCAAGATTTGCAGCAAGCAAATGCCAGGTGCTGTAGAAAGATGAGGTGAAGTCTTTGATGTCCATGAGACTTAGAACAGGAGGCAAGCCAGCAAGCCTTTGGAGTCACTCTAGGTTAAAGTGATGCAGGTCCAGTCCTTACCCAGGAAGGTAGTAGGGCAGCTCAGCCAGGCAAGAGTACAGCAAGGCAAGAGTCCAGCAAAGAAGCAGTCCAGCAGCGTGTCAGTCCTTCCATCAGCGCAGCAGTTCTTCTTCATGGCAGACTGGTCACAGGTCCAGAAGTGTAACAACCTCATGGTGTCAGGGGTCCAATACTTATACCCAGTTGTGCCTTTGAAGTTGGGAAGACTCCAAAGAAAACCTTGTGCTTTGAAGTGCAGAGAGTCCTCCCTTCCCTGGATCCAGACTAACTATAAGGGGTATGAAGCCCTTTGTGTGTGGACAGGAGACAGCCCATTGAGGTGTAAGTGTGAGGCAGTGCCCAGCTCCTACCTCTCGTTTCCCAGGATGGCCCATCAAGACACACCTAAGCTCCCATTGTATGTTGTAAATGTAAATGTATTTCGATTTATATAGCGCACGAATCACCCAGGGGTCTCAAGGCGCTTGCTTAGGGAACCCGTCCTGGTATTCCCCTGTGAGATACCCCGGCAGGGTATTCACAAGGTGAAAGCCAGGCATCCCGCCGCGAGGGGCCGTAGTGGAGATTAAGCAAGCTATTGCCCAGAGTCGCAGAGTGTGACCCCGTGAGTCGAGTAGGCACCGGAGCGAGAATTGTCGAGTCCGTGGAATTTTTGAGCCTGAGACCCGCTGAGGCGGGGAATGGAACCCTGGTCCACAGCTGATCTCAGCTTCCGGGTCTGCCGACTCTAACCACTGAGCCACGCTTCTCCATGTTGTAGCCTAGAGGGAATACACAACAGCCAGCTCTAACCCAACCCAGCCTGAACAGCGTCAGGCAACAAATGGGTAAGTAAATAAATGCCAACTTTTGAAAAGCAATAGAAAATACAACAGAAGACGTCCCGTAAACCCAGTTGAGACATAGGTGAATGTGGTACCAAGAAACTGTGTCTTGACATGTAATTATTTGTGTGTTATTTCCCTTCTTTTTTTTTTATTTTTCATAATTATTTTATGGCTGACAAATTATCTTCTAAGTATTACCTGCTGAGACACTGTTTCTTGGTAAAACTTTCTAAAAGTGGCATTTGCCAAACTGTAATTTAAAATCTAACTTACCATTACTTACTCATGGAGTGGTCATTTACCTAACAAGCAGGTTGCCTGCAGGGGCAAAGATATGCCTCCCATCCTTCTGGAACACCTCTCAGCACTGCTGGCAGGTATCTCGAAGGGGAATTGGAGGATGTATGACGGTACAACGCATACATTTACATCGCGGTACATTACATTGTGGTTTTTACAACGCAAGCCATTACAACAACTTGCGTTGGAGGGCGCTGGACTTAGCAGTAGTATAATTTACTATTCCAACTCCAGTCTACGTACAGTAGGGAAGGTGTTGGATAGTAAATTATACTTTTCTTGTCCTAGAGCGCCATCTTGCATTGTGAAAACCGCGAACTAATAGCATTGTGATGTAATCCCCTTATTGTAAACAATGTTTCCCGGAATTGGAAGAGAAAGAGACAACACTTCTAAGCTTTGCCGCCAGGTCAAGTCGGGCACCCAATATCTCCGGGAGTGCAGGTCATTTTGTCAGTGTCGCCTATGAATTTGAGTTCTGAGCATGTGTAATAAAACAAGGTATGAGTGATACAATCAATCACAGGGTAGCTTTACAGTCACATACTACCAATTTTATAAACTCTGATAAACTCTCTGTCACCTGGCTCTCAAACTGCCTGGAGGCTGACTCTTTCTTCCTTGTGGCGTTGGGAGGCACACTAGAAAACTTCTGGAATGCTCCTGAATGTGATTCCAGTACTTTCCAACAGTTGTCACTGTCCCTACCACTTGTCCTGCTCTCAAAGAAATCTCGTACTACATTGTAAACCATAACAAGCTGGTACAGAAACACTCGAGGTGTCTTTTCACATGTTCTCTCCTGCACGCTATAATCTGGAAGATTCTTACGCTTTCTGTGGGATAATAGGATGTGGAAAATAGAATACTACTGTTTGTAACAACGTAAATAATAACAATAATAACTGAACATACATGAGAGCAAACTGGTCTTTTACACTGCCTGCGCAGGGTTAAACCTAAGAGAAATGAAACCAGCCTGTGCACGGTTAATCAAAGAGAAATTAAACCAGAAATACAAATGTTAGCTCTGAATAGTTGCCAGTAAAGATAACACACTTTTGCCTAAGATGACTGTGTCTGTCTCTAAAGCAAGAATGCACTTTCACCTTTTAAACAATTTGAGGCCCAGGATGACGCTCACAGAGGATGAAAGTCACATAATTACTTGGAAAAGAAGAGCGATTTGCCCAGATGTATATTAACAGCTTGAGGCCAATCACGATGATTACAGAGAGTATAAAGTCGTATAACCACCCTGCAAAGGAAAGAGCTTGTTTACAGCTATCCCAGTCACACACTAACAGTCCTGTGGACAAGTCCCCTGAAGAGCACACTTCACTTAGTTGAAGTCACGATTGCTGAAGAATGTCTGACATTAGCATGATGTCCTGATGAAAGGGCAGACTGCAGGATCCAACACTAGGAAGCAGGTACAGCAAATAAAGGCAAGCATGGAGGCACACGTGACTCGCTATTTATAGCCAATCAAGGAGCAGCTGGAAAAGTATGTGTCTTGAGGCGCAAACGTGGAGGTTGCGTAGCAACAGGCCAAACATGTCATCTCTCTGGATCCAAAAAAGGTGGAAAGCTACAGACCCCTATCTCTCCTACCCTTTCCAGGCAAGATATTAGAAAGGGCAAAAATGAGGAAATATTCACATTCTTAGATGCTAAACAATTGCTTGATTTGTTCCAGTATGGCTTCAGAGCAAACCATAGTACTGAATCAGCTCTGGTAGCAGCAGCAGAGGAACTAAAAAGGGTGGTTGACAAGGGTAGGGCAGTATTGATAGTATTAGACCTCTCATCCACCTTCAATAAAGTTCACCACGCAATTCTCATCAAACGGGTACACTAGCTTGATTTCAGGAACACTGCTCTTATATTGTTGAGCTTGTTCCTCAAATATAGACAGCATCGGGTACAGATGGGAAATGCAAGTTCCAGGCCTTTCCGTCTTCCCTGTGGTGTGCCCCAGGGGTCGGCTCTTAGCCCCCACATTGTTTAATATTTATATTACTCCTCTTGTTAATCTTATTCGTAGTTATGGTCTAGTGACTTTCTCTGAAGCAGATGACATGCAAAATATAGTGCTAATCTCATTGGATGCCAAGAAGGAGGCAAGCAATTTCTGTAGATGTATGTCCCATGTTGCCAGCTAGATACAGAGAAACTGTCTTACGCTGAATTCAGAAAGACAGAGTTAATGCTCTTTGGAAATGAGACCACCTTTTGGGATGCATCATGGTGGCCTTCACACCTAGGCACACTTTGAAGGCCAGCCCAGAAGGCAAGAAATTTGGGAGTCTTATTTTACACTGTTAAGTTTTGTAGACCAAGTCAATGCTGTTACCTCTTCAGGTTTTTGTATGCTAAAGGTTCTTAGAAAAGCCCTCCTGTTTATCCCTTTAAATTTACAAAAGACAGTGATGATGGCCCTCATAATTTCTAAAATGGATTACAGCAATGCCTTATATCTAGGTACCCATAAACATCTGATAAGGAAACTACAGTCATTGCAGAGGGCAGCAGCAAGAGTGCTGCTGAAAGTTCCAAAGTTTGCAATGACATCTCAACTAATGCACAGCCTACATTGGCTTCCAGTGGATAAAAGGATTTCCTTTAAGGCCTTGTGCATAATTCATAAGGCTCTCTACCGGACCGGCCCTACATATTACCAGGAACAGTTATCCTGGTATACTCCCAGTAGGAACCTTAGGTCAAGCTTGGCATAATAGTGAAGTACTAAAAATTATACCATAGAGCTATACTTACCAATAGCCCATATACCTTATTTACCAAGAATAAGTTATTCGGCAATGGAGAAGGTTCAATCGTTTATTTAGCAAAAGTGCCCTATATAGGGGAGCCTCCTTCTCGACACAACCCTCAAAGGTGCGCAGAGGAGACTGCTGGCTTACATTCAAGACAGTGCATATATACTTTCAGCATACCTCATGGAAACCCCGTACATGGAAAAGTACCACTTCTTGTGAAACCAACAGGAAAACCCATATAAGGCACAACTGATTGAGTCAAAACTTAGCTCAAGTTATTCCGGCAGGTCAGTAAAGGTGCCTCCCTTTTGTTCTGGGGCACGGGAGTACAGGCATGGCACCTACAAGAATGTGCTCATCCTACAAGAAAGACAGATGTAACCTTGAGTTTCCTAAGTTAGAATCAATGGTCCTTTCCTTTCATAGCCCAGACTGGCCTTTCAGACCATCTAAACAGTAACAGGTCATGTGCTATCCTAACTAACGAGAGAGAGAGAGAGAGAGAGAGAGAGACCGGGAAATGAAGCCAGAATGGCGTTTGTTCAATCTGGGCCCGATTCTTAAGATATGCATGGATCGAGTGTATTAACAAGGGCCTTCCCGAGGTTGCATTAATATATACATTGGATACATTAAGCCAACATTATATAATATCGATTTTATATTCCTTCAGACCGCCCTTTTGGCATGATGTAGCCAATATATGATATAACAGGCCTCCTAATCCAAGAACACACCTGCATCTATTTGCATGAGGTCAGCAACCTCCTTCTGTACTAACTGCTTCTCCGTTTTCGCCCCTCATGAAATGGTCAATGAGGAAGTTAACCCAGCAGCACAATAAGAGCAGCATGCCGGCCCACAATGAAGGCACAGGCAACAAACAAATACCACCCCAAGTGCTCCAGCCAGGACCATGAACATTTTCCAGCCCCAGGTGGATAGGAGGTTCCAGAACCACCCGGTTAAGGACCAAGTACCAGTGTCTGCATGAACTTCAGCAGCTAAGCGATGTAGTTTCTGAATGGCAAAGTGTATAGTTGGAGCAGAATCAGGAATATATACACAGCAGGAGCTGCCGATCACGCGGCATGCTCCTCCTCGATCCGCTAGGATGACGTCAAGCACCATCCGATTTTGACGCGAAACGATTCTCGTAGCCTGAAGCTCTACCGTTAAATTAGTTAAAATGCCAGTAGTGGTTTGAACCACATTTTCCACTACTCTGGAAAGACGTCTGACCTCTCTACTGGTAAAAATAGGACCCCATATGGGAAAAAGGCCCTTTGCTATGTCTACAAACTGCTGTGAAGCAGTGTCGGTCTGGTCAGTGCCATCAGTATCAATACTTATACTAACTCGGTAAGGATCTGAATTTCGTTTAGCCAGCTGGTGCGTCTTGTGATAATTGGAAGGGGCTATATACACCGGAGGGTAAAGGAAGGACAGGTAACACTGCTCTGCCCATCCTCGGGGAAGCCAAGTTTAAGCGTTACCACCGCATACAAAATACACATTAGGTGGAGTTATCAAGGGCGGAGTGCTGTCGGTATGCAAAGTGTAGGTGTAGTTACATCTACTGTTTCCTACCTTAACATGACCTTTCCCTTCTATACAAAAGGAAGCAGTACTATTCTGAATGGGAACTGGCATTGCCTTGTCATCAGTAACATTATGGGCTTGGAAATGCTGGAAATATTGCGTGGAGTTAAAATGTTCAAAGTCTAACATTTCTTCTTTCAACCAAGTAGCATTTTCATAAGTGGTATACAGATTCATACAGGCATCTGGATCTAAAGATCCCTCTCCTTGGTTTCCCTGAGCATCAAATCCCTGATGTTGTTCTATATACTTTAAAACAGCTTCATAATCCTTTTCAGTATATCTTTTGGGTTCAGCCACATAATGCAGATACATAAGAGATAGCAACTGAAACCAGGCTTCACAGCTCGCTAAGTGTGATAATGGCTAGGAAATTAATAAATCTTGGCGATGCATTACAGATGGCAAAAGGCCATATACCCAACATTTGGTCTTATTTGTAGTGCTATGAGCTTCATGCAACACTTCTCTGGGGGCATTGTTGTGCGGAGGTCCGGAGGTCCGGAGGGACGCTAAACTGAGACCGGCAGACCAGCAGCAGCAGCGCTTTCCCTCGGAGCGGAGCGGAGGGACTACATTTCCCAGCGCCCCCTGCCCTTTACCGGGGACAAAATGATTCAGAAAAGGGGGTGGTGATGAACAGAGTGCCTGAATTAAGCAGACCACTCTTACCCAGTCCAAAGATCAGGGCTTGATCCATCACCGTTTTTTAGCTCACTGCACCATCCCAGCTCAGAACTTGGCTATATGCAAATTAGTTTGTTCCTGTCCCAGTGCATGATGGGAACAGGGCAAACCAAACTACCAAGCCAATTCTTGTACTGGGAAGGAAACAAGCTTCCGGGGACCGGTTTCTGCCATTTCAGGCGTCTTCGGCCCGGCTTGCTTGAATCCTGATGGTGCAATGAGCAAGGGACTCACATCTGAGTATACCCTTCCACGCTTATGGTGGACAAAATGATTCAGAAAAGGGGGTGGTGATGAACAGAGTGCCTGAATTAAGCAGACCACTCTTACCCAGTCCAAAGATCAGGGCTTGATCCATCACCGTTTTTTAGCTCACTGCACCATCCCAGCTCAGAACTTGGCTATATGCAAATTAGTCTGTTCCTGTCCCAGTGCATGATGGGAACAGGGCAAACCAAACTACCAAGCCAATTCTTGTACTGGGAAGGAAACAAGCTTCCGGGGACCGGTTTCTGCCATTTCAGGCGTCTTCGGCCCGGCTTGCTTGAATCCTGATGGTGCAATGAGCAAGGGACTCACATCTGAGTATACCCTTCCACGCTTATGGTGGACAAAATGATTCAGAAAAGGGGGTGGTGATGAACAGAGTGCCTGAATTAAGCAGACCACTCTTACCCAGTCCAAAGATCAGGGCTTGATCCATCACCGTTTTTTAGCTCACTGCACCATCCCAGCTCAGAACTTGGCTATATGCAAATTAGTCTGTTCCTGTCCCAGTGCATGATGGGAACAGGGCAAACCAAACTACCAAGCCAATTCTTGTACTGGGAAGGAAACAAGCTTCCGGGGACCGGTTTCTGCCATTTCAGGCGTCTTCGGCCCGGCTTGCTTGAATCCTGATGGTGCAATGAGCAAGGGACTCACATCTGAGTATACCCTTCCACGCTTATGGTGGACAAAATGATTCAGAAAAGGGGGTGGTGATGAACAGAGTGCCTGAATTAAGCAGACCACTCTTACCCAGTCCAAAGATCAGGGCTTGATCCATCACCGTCGCTTTACCGGGGACGCCTGGTTCAGCGTCAGCAGCGCCAGCCCTCAGCGCCCGGAGGCGCATAAGTTACAGCGGCTCCTCCCGCGTCACGGGACGCGCGCGGGCGACGCCGGGCAGAGCCCGGGCAGAGGGCGGGCCGTCTAAGGCCGTCCAAGGACGACCAGGGACGGGACGGGCCACGTCCTGTACATCATGGGTAAGCGAAAATTACCAACATCTGTGGTGGGTGAAGTGAAAGCTAAAGTTCCTAAGTATACCACCAGTATTATAACTTATCTGACCACGAAAGTGGATGAACTCTCTACCCAGATTGCGGTCACAGAGCGGGAGCTGGGCCTTGAAAGTACTCAAGAGGGCTCAGGTACACCTAATACTTTTTCCAGCAACTGTATACCGCTGGAACCAAGGGTCATTATTGAGACATGTAGACCTAACATGCCCCAGTCCCCCACTGTACTTCCTATTCCGGAACTGCCAGAAACAGTGATACCTCCCATATCTGTTGTCCCTGGTGTTAAGGACAGTATAGCAAGTGGCCAGATTGGGGGTCAATGTGCTATTTACATTACAGAGGAGGGTATTTCGTCACTATTAGAAAAACTTTTTTCTGACAGACTGGAATCCGCCCTAATCCAGATTGCCACTGATATAACTGAGACTTTGAAGGACTGTGTTAAGGACCTATTGGTGAAATGTGACCATATAAATGATTTTTTAAACAAACAGGTCCCTACGCCCTCCACACAAACTGTGTTGTGTCCACCAGCTTTACAGGTACCTGCACCCAAGGTTGGCGGTCCCTTAATTAACACGGTCACTGATAATCTTGTGCCCAATAAAGGAAAAGTTGAAAAGGGTATATCAACGCCTACTCTGGAAGCTATGCCTAGCTCCACACCATTGGAAAGGGCTCGAGGCTTACAGGGGGGGCGGTCGGTTATGGTACCCCTAGTAAATCTACCACCAGATGCAACACCTTTTGTAGCAATATTGGTAAATGTGCCCAATTTAGCTGACGGGGAGGTAGAATCACACGAAACCCTACTTAATCATATCAATGGTGCAATGCGAACTGTTCGGGCGAAAGTAACATTGCAGATAATATACTGACAGGCAGAAGGGTTAATTGGGTGGGCCATACAAAGAAATGTGTGACAGGCGACTGTGTAATAGTAAATTTTAAATCACGCAATACAACTAGCCGCCTCTTTTGGGATCCTTCTCCCCTAGACCCAGTAGGTAAGGGCGTTCGTGCCATGCCCCTGGTTTTTTTTTAATCCCCCAGTACACATAACATTTGGGGGCAAAAAAACGAGGCCGCAGCATAATATTAACCGATGGGAAGAAGATAGAGCAGTTACGCCTTTACAAGCTAATCAATGGTTTACCAAGCAATCTAGGGGTGGTGGTACAGTTAATATTTCAAAGATCATGCCCAGAGACGATTTAATCCTGTCTAATAGATTTACGGGACTTGCCAATCAAGCAGATATTGACTGACTAGTGCACGATCAAATGAGAAAGAAAGCCTATGGTCATGATAATGCTATTAACATTTCACCCTGTAATATATTATCTACAGCTTGTGATGGCCCAACAGATCCTGGCCGGGAAAACGTCAGGTTATTGTCCTGGAATATTGCGGGGTTACACTCAAAGCAGGAAGACCCGATTTGGTAAAAAATGCTAAAAGAGTATGATATAGTGGCCTTACAAGAAACTTGGTCTAGGGACAACGTTTTTTGGTTGGATGGCTACACATCATTCTTTGTTAAAGCCCAGAGTTCCCCGGTGGGAAGGGATAGAGGGGGCCTGATGCTCCTAGTGTCCGTTAATGTAGCTGGTAGTGTTAAGGAAATCTCCAGCTCCTCACACTATTTTCAGCTGTTGGAAATCCTCCTACCAGACAAAAACAAGATAGTTTTTATAAATTGCTATAATTCAATGCAGGGGGGTGCCCCAAATTTTGTTTTAGAAAGTTTATCTTCTTTTTTAACTGATTATGTGTCAAAGCAAACCACTTTTGTGCAACTCATTTTAATGGGAGATTTTAATGTTCATTTGTGTGGGTTGCATTGCCAGATTGAGGATGTTGATGGTCCTGATCACACAACTTTGCCACATTTTGAGCATAGCTCAAAGGGTTCAGCTATGGAAGATTTGTTATTATCCAATGATTTATATGAACCAGGGTTTTTTGATCCAAGTGATCGTGTGGTCACATATAATGCAAGGGGAAGTGAGTCGATTATTGACTATATTTTTATGTCCCCAGGTCTTTTCTACTATGTCATTTTTTATAATGCCATAGTAAGCGGGTTCAGTGATCATAAACCGGTGTCACTTGTCATGGACGGGTCTCTTTGTCTACTCAGAGGTGCCTTGCTGGGCACTTCTGTGAAGGATGTCAAGAGCAAAGATCAAGGGAGGCGACTAAAATGGTGTAGAGTGTGTCCTGAGGACTTTTTAGGTCTGATTGAACAAGAACTGGCAGTGGAACTTGATACATGCAGGGATTCAGACATGGGGGGGAAAGAGGTAGTTGCCGCCTTTGAGGCTATCTGTTCTAGAGTGGAAGATGAGCTCACAGTTAGCCCAAGGAGGGGACCGGCCCCAGTCCATGGTTGGTTCGATCATGCATGTTCTAAAGCTCACTCTGCACTGTTGAGAGCGCTTAAACATACTCCTAGAGACAAGTCACTGGTAGCCCAACTTAGGAAGAACTACGCTGAGGTGGTGAAGACACGGAAAAAAGTTATAAAAAAAGAAGCCTGGGACTCTTTAATGGATTCTACCACTCTTAAACAAAGCTCTAAATTCTGGTCAATAATTAATAACCCTTTATTTGCCCAATCACGAAATACAGATCTTGAAGTAAATATCCCTGAAGCAGACTGGCTTAAACATTTTTCTGCAATTTATGGGAGTAATGAAGTCTTTGAGACATTTCATATGCCTTGCCCCTCCGATATGCTACCTAAACTAGAATTTAGTGTAACTGAAGTTGAGGTAGCGATAAATGGTTCTGCTGGGAACAAAGCCCCTGGCCCGGATCGGGTACCTTTGGATCTCTATAAATTAAACTCAAAGATGTGGGCAACGATACTTGCGAATGTTTTTAACGGTGTACTTGCATGGGGTTTTCCCAAACCCTGGTTATGCTCAATCATAGTGCCTATTTTTAAAAAAGGGCAAAGAAGTGACCCCAAATGTTACCGTCCCATTTCCTTGTTGGATTCTTCTATGAAGATCCTGGGCAAAGTACTGCTTGCTAGAATTAATAAGTGGTCACAGGATAATGATATCTTGTCTAATGCCCAGTATGGATTCCGTTCAGGAAGAGGCACAGAGGATCAATGTTTAAATTTACATTTGATAATTTCAAAATATACAAGGGCTGCAAAGGGGTCAATTTTTGTGGCCTTCATGGATCTGTCTACAGCATTTGACCTGGTTAACAGGGCTCGGCTGTGGTCCATGTTGTTAAAATTGGGCCTTGACCCACCTCTTGTCCACTTTCTGGCTGAACTACATAAAGATTTAAAGGCATCTATTAGAATGAATCAAGAAGGAAATCGCACAGCATGGTTTAAATCGGGCAGGGGTGTGCGCCAAGGCTGCATTCTTGCCCCCATGCTGTTCACTTTATATATAAATTCTCTGGAGAAAAAACTTTTAACTGCATCCTTAGACATCCCGCGTGCAGGAGATACTCGTATCCCTGTTCTCCTGTACGCGGATGACGCTGCTTTAATAGCCCGGACACATTTAGGTCTTCAAAGACTATTAAATACATTCAGTGATTTTATGTCCTCACTTGACCTAGTGGTAAATAATTCTAAATCGCATGTTATGGCATGTGGGGCTGCTAAAAATAACACCAAACCCTTTTATTGTAACGGTGAAGCGATCACTAGTGTCAAAGTTTTCACATACCTTGGAATAATTTTTGATACTAAGGGGAGCTGGACTCCACAAATAATAGCTAAAACTAAAGTGGTGAGGAGCTCGGCAAATGCAAATTTAAGCTTTTCAAGGAGACTTGGTGGGAAACCGTGCGGTGCACTAATAGCCTTGTAGAAGGCAAAAACACTAGCAATAGCAAGGTATGGAGCAGGTCTGTGGGGTTACGCTAAAAGTGATACTATCCAAAGGGAGGAAAACAAGTTTCTCCGCTCTATGTTAGGGCTCCCTCAGTCGACATCCACTTTTTCAGTCCATCAGGAGCTTGGCTTAGGGTACATTACTGATATCCTGTCCATGGCACCTATTCTCTTATGGATTAGGGTTTGGATTAACAACAACTTAGGTCTGAACCATAAAATATTGATGGATTGTTTAAAACTTGATAAATTTAAAGATATTGATTGGCTGACTTATATTTACAAGTGCTCAATAGAACTTGGACGCCCTGAGATATTTTCCTCCCCTTTGGGTTTAAAAAAAGCAGACCTAAAATGGGTCAAGCTTAACTTTTCTAAATTGAAGAGCTTGCATCGGGAGGAAACTCAACTAATCAAACCCACGGTTCTCTGTGACAGCCATGGTTGGTACAAGCCTGAGGATGCACCTGTGTGCAAATGTGATAATTTTTCTTTACAAGACAATATGCACCTAATGTTGTTTTGTCCATTTTATAATATCCCAAGACAGAAGTATTTGGTGCCTTTACTTAAAGGTAAAGCTTTCTTACAGGCAAAACCAGCTCTCTTGTATTTACAAATGTTAGAATCACCCTTGGTTATGTTTAGTGTGGCTAACTACCTTGTTGCAGCTGTCAGGATCAGGAGGAGGAGAATGTAAATGTAGCATTGGGGCCTGACAAACAGTTTTTTATATATGACAATTTTATCCTGTAACTATTTTAATGTTTGCTTTTAATTTTCGTATAAATAATGACATTGTATTGTAAAAAAATTTATGAAATTGAAATGCCCTTTTTCTCGATTGTAGCATGCTTTTATGATTTTTAACTAAATCGAATAAAGTGGTTTTGACTTGACTAGTGCTATGAGCTTCATGCAACATTTCTATGAACACATTTTTAGCATATGTTTCTCGATGTCTCTCTTTGTGGGGTGGCAAGGTATAAAAGAAATGCTCAGGTGGGGCTGCTGTGGTACCTAATACCTTGTGCATGAGGTATTGAAATTCCAAGTACATAAACACACTCATTAATAAAATCATAATTACTGCAATAGTTATTACAAAGGCTATCTTCACTCTGGTAGCCCAACCGGAAAACATGGGGACATTTTCAAGAAAAGATCTGGGAGCAAGGGGTCGCTCGTCTTCAAGGGCAAATCGGGCAAAGGGATACATCCTTACTAAAAGTCCAAACTAAACTCGGGGAAAGGGTGCGAACCAACTGCCAGAGGGTTTCTTCTCCCTGTGTCCGTCTAGAGCCTCACAGGTAGGCTCTTATTACTCATCCAAAGAAACAATCTTTACTGTAATTTCGGCATTGCAATTTAGACCCTTAATATAACACAGTCTTTCTTTCTGAACAGAGCAAAGATACAGTTCCAAGCTCTCAACGGGTTCAGACCAGTGTCTTGCTCAATACCCCAGAAAAGAGCTATCTCCAACCCTACAGCTCAAGTCTTTCCCTATCTCCTAAAATCCGAAACTGGGGTACCGCGTTGTTTTCGGGGCCGTAAATTGTATCGAATATGGCCAGGTTGTTCCTGGTCATGAAACAACACAGCAGCAGGGACATTCGATGCAACAAGGTTTTCAGAAGCCTCCGAGGAATCAGCCTTATCACGAGATTCAGAAACTGGGGCTGATTCGTCTCCTTGCGGTGTCAACAATCCTTCCTCTTGCCCGATTTCAAGGGCATCCGAGAAAGGCACAAAACTCAACCTACGCTCTCCCTCTTGGGTTAGAACTCCGTCCTGGTTCTGCTGATCAAAAAGGGAGCAGAAGAGGCAATCTCTTTACGTGTGACACATGTATCCAGTGTTTCTTTCCATCCACTTTCACTGCCGTTCGTGTTGCCAAAAGAATCTGGTAGGGACGGCTCCACCTGGGTTCCAAACTCTATTTCCGTTGATAATTTCGAACGAGGACCCACTGTCCTGGCTCCAAGCGATGTCCGGGAGCCTCCGGCAGCGGCTGCAATACTGCTGACTCCTGTTGTTGAATAGAATGCAAATCTTTAGTTAAAGCGTACAGGTAAGCTGTCATCATAGGGTAATCCAGATCTCGGAAGGATTTAGGTCTTGGGACACCCCACACGTTGGCTGGTGACCCAAAAACAACCTCATAAGGAGACAGCCCAGCCCATGAATGGGGGGTTACTCTTATTGACATTTATGCTAGGGGCAGCGCATCAGGCCAACTCAAACCTGTGCTCTCCTGAATCTTTGCCATCTTTAATTTCAGTGTGCCATTATATTTTTCAACCAGTCCTGCAGACTGCGGGTGTCGTGCTGCATGAAATTTCTGTTTTATCTGTAACCCATTACAAATATGTTTAACAAGTTCTGCATTAAAGTGTACCCCGTTGTCTGTCCATATAATTTGGGGCAAACCAAATCGAGGCAGGAACTCTTTAATCAGGGCTTTTGCAGTGGCCAAAGCAGTATTGTCTTTGGTGGGGTATGCTTCAACCCATTTGCTAAAAGCACAGACCACCACCAGCACGTACTTAAGATTATTTACCCTTTCAAGTTGAATATAATCCATTTGTATTACTTCAAATGGTAGGGAAGGAGGTGCAAAATTTCCACTAAGAACTGTCTCCCTCCCTCCCGGATTATGCTGTAAACAGACCATGCAGTATTTAACCACATGGGCAGCAGTCTTGGGGATGTTCGAGTTATTCCACACTGGGTCCAATAATGCACAAATACCCTTTGCTCCAATGTGAGCGGGACCATGGGCCATCACTACTATAGCGTACACCAGTGCATTGGGCAACAGCCATCTCTGTTTTTCAGTCAAATCAGTCCAACAATTGTTTTTGTCCAACAGCCCTATTTCCTGTTCCCATTTCAGTAGTTCATCAGGAGTGGCTTCTTTCTGCAATTCTCTAACACTTTCAATAGTATTGTCAAATACTGTGGTCTCCACCACCCATCTGGCTGATACACTGGGGAACATAGTAGACGTTTTATTCTGCGCTGTATCTTTTGCTACTTGATCAGCAAAGGCATTTCCCTCCCCTGTAGTATCTATAATTTTCTTGTGGGCACTACACAACAGTATTTTGATCAAGGGGCCATGTTGTATTCTTTGACCATGGGAGGTAAGAAATCCTCGTTCCCTCCATGGCCGCCCGAAACTATGGGCCACGCCAAAGGCGAACTGGCGGTCTGTAAAAATATTTACTCTCAAACCTTCGCTCAGTTCACATGCTCTTAATAATGCTATTAGTTCAGCTGCTTGTGCTGAATGCTGGGAAACCCGAGTGGTCTCCACTACTGTTCTGAGGGTAGTTATAGCATAAGCAGTAGTTGTCGTGCCATCTGGTAACTTGAAACACGAGCCATCCACATACAACTCCCCCTGTGGTTCAGATAAAGGGGAGTCAGTGAGGTCTACACGTCCCTTCGTTTCTTCTTCAGTCCGAAATATACAATCATGGACATTGTCCTTTTGATCACTCGAAGGGAGGGATAGTAACATGGCTGGATTCAGAGTGGCACATTGTTTAATAATAATGTGAGGTGCAAATAAAGTTAATTTGTAACCAGTCAATCGTGCACTCGTGAGGTGCTGAGTTTTTGTTCGATTCAATAATATGTCCACAGCGTGCGGTACCATCACTGTGAGGTCAGTATTCTAAATGATCCCCTCCAACTCTCGAATGGCCACTGCCACAGCAGCAGTGGCCCTTAAACAGCTAGGAAGGGTTCTGGCAACATTATCCAATACTGCCGAAAAATACGCACAAGGTCATTGCTTTCCGCCAAAACCTTGTGTTAACACTGAAAGGAAACATCCGTCCACCTCATGTATGTAAAGTACAAAAGGTTTTCGGTAGTCCGGAGTACCCAAGACAGGTGCAGAACAAAGAGCAGATTTCAAAGAATCAAAAGCATCCTGACATTCATCCGTCCAGGGCAAGGGTTCATGCACGTCTTTGGTAATCAAATGCAACAAGGGTTTAGCCAGAAGAGAAAAATCAGGAATCCATTGGCGACAGTAAGAGGTTATGCCAAGAAAAGCACGAACATCACGTTGAGTACGGGGCACAGACATGTTAGTAATAACAGTTATCCGTTCAGGAGTTAATCTTCTCCCCGCTTTCGACAGTAAATGACCAAGATAGGTCACTTCCTGTCGACAATACTGAAATTTGGATAAGGACACTTTATTACCATTAACTGCCAAATGGGTCAACAATTTAACAGTGGCCTCTTTACAACCTTCTGCCGTATCTGACGCCACTAGGATGTCATCCACATATTGGATGAGAACATTACCAGGAGGTAGGACTAATTCATCTAATACTGCTTTTAGAGCTTGGCTATAAATACTAGGACTCTCAGTATAGCCTTGAGGTGCGCAACAAAATCTGAAACTGCGGCCAGATAATGAGAATCCGAAAATATGACGGCTGTCAGGATGGATTGGGATGCTGAAGAAAGCATTTTTCCAATCTATCACTGAGAAATACTGTGCAGTAGGGGAAATCATAGTCAGGATTGCAGTGATATCTGAAACCACAGGGTATTGAGGAATCACTATTTTATTAACCTCCCTGAGGTCAATTACGAAACGGTAGGTATCTTTATAATCAGGGTCACCATCGTGTGGGGCCTTTTTTAAAATCGGTAAAATGGGGCTATTACAAACATTTGCAGCTGTTTGTTCTACCACTTCTTTCTTAATTAAATCACGAATGACGTGCAATAAAGCCTGTTCACCTTCTGGCGAAATTCGATATTGGGGAATACGTGGTAAATGCATGTTTGGTTTTAATGTTATTGATACAGGGGGTATTTTTAACAATCCTACATCTGTGTCCCCTCTAGCCCAAAAGTCTGGGGAATTTCAGAAAACTCAGGAGGGAGAGGTGCATCTTTGACCAAACATTGAGACATACATTCAGTAGGAGGCTGCATGGTCAAATAAACACCATCATGAGAACAATAAATATGAGCATGCAATTTCTTTAATATATCCAGTCCTAACAAATTCTCGCCCCAACTGGAAGTAAGCAAGAATGGTGAGTCCACAGTAACCGGGCCAATAGTAAATGGAAGTGGCTTAGAAATGGGGCTTACTACTGGGATTCCTGAGAAACCCACTGATACGTTATTTTGCCCAGACAGATCAGCCCCTGGGACCAGTGAATGAGCAACAGAACTATTCATTGCTCCAGTATCCCCCAAAAACTTCTCAGATATCCCCATCAATTGCCCCTTTACATTAGGCCCCTGTTGGTCAACTGGTACTGATATGTGTCCCCTACTCTGTCCGTGGCTGTCTCATGCATAACTATTTCCATCATATCCATCCTCCCGATAATCCTCATTGTAGTACTGTCTCCCTTGAGGATCATCAAAATAATTCTTGCCTGACTCACCACCGGACATGTCCCCCGTCTCATACTATTCCGATCAGTACCTCCTCGCCCTCGTCCCCTCTTAAAACCACCACGTCCATATAATAATGGGCACTGAGCTCGCCAGTGTCCCTCCTGTCTACAATTGGAACACTGATTTATTCCTATATTAGGGACCGGACCCCCTCCTCCTTTTTCTCTCATCATTGCTCCTCTTGGAAAGTAACCCCTTCCTGCCCTTCTAGCATTTTGTCCTCTGCTAACCTGTTGCAGCAGCACTCGGGTTTTCAACTCCTTAACCTTTTTATCTGACTTATCATTGCTCTCGTTTTCTCGATGTTCATAGTACTGGGCCATGCTAAGAATAACTGAGGTGGTCGAAGTGGTCCATGTACTTTCGTGCCATTACTTCAGGCAACAAATTAGTCACAATTCTATTTACAAATAATCGTATGCCACCTTCCGTGGACAAGTCCTGTCCGCTAAAGTCAATAAATACTTTCTCAAACCGAGTGAAGAAATCAGATACCTTTTCATCCTTTTTCTGCTTACAGGCTGTTAATTTATCCCAATCCACCTTCTGCGGGGGAATAAGAGTTTGCATAAATGTAATGATTCGGGAGGGTATAGCTAAAATCTCGTCTTTAGGCTTATCACCTGGTTTCTGAGCTTTGTCCCATGCCTTAATCTGATCCCAGGTCCCTCCAAGTTCCGTAGCATGATCTGAATCATGTGCCTGTCTCCATATATCTACCGGGATCAAGATGCCGAAAAATAACTCGATGTCAGCTAAAGTCATAACGGCCAAATTTGCGGCTTCTGTTAATTCTTTATAATAGGCCGTAGGGTTATTATGAGGGTCAGGAAGTCGGGCTTTTAAAGTAAGAACCTCACTTCGCTTCCAAGGGGTATAGACCCACTGCTCTAGGAAACGTGCCTCTACACGATGTCTAGTCACTTGGCCTGCTCCGTCTACTACTTCGGGATTCTCTGGGTGGAAAAGTGGGTGCACTTCTCTCATGGGATACAGTGCCCCCAAATCTGGACATGTCCTATTCATCCGGTCTCGGCATTGTATCAAGGTTTCAACATTCTGAAACACTTCTTCGACCTGTAGTTCGAACTTAAAAGCTCGGTCCCGGATATCACATAATATCTGAGGGGCCAGCCCTTCCTGAAAACATTGCTCCCACAAGGAAATCAATCGGATTGCCATGTGTTCTAATGCTAATTGTTGCGTAACTGGTTCAAAATCTTTCATAGTACTCCAAATGTCTTCCAAAGTATAAATCGGATTCCGCATCCATTGGGATTCCTGAATCAGTATAGCCCGTCTTTCTTCAGTTCCTAAGGATGATCGAGTAAAAACTCGTCGACCTTTCAAACCTCCTACAGGGCGTCGTGGCGTGACATCTGAAGAGGCAGCGGTCATTCCCATAGGGGTGACCGTCGTTCCTCTAGCTGCGGACGTTAAAATTACCTGGGACAAGGGAGAGGCAGCAACCGGCCCAGGTAACAAAGTAATCAAATCTGAGGTAGTTGAACGAAGGGTAGGAGGAGCAGACAATGGAGCCGGAGGGTGCACGGCTACCGGTGAGGTAGCAACTGCGGGCACTGTTGCTCCAGCCTTCCCTGTCCTATCCACTGGGACCGCCGGATACAAACCTTGGGGAGCATATGGAGATGGCGGACGGGTCTCCAATAATTCCTCTATTTCATCTTCTGCCTCAGTTCCTATCACATAACACTTATCTGTCTCTAATCAAAACTGTCTATCCATTTATCCAATATTTTTTTCTACCCTTTCTTTTTCATATGCCACTGCCTTTTTGAGTAACAGTCTGTCCTGCTTTAATCTTTCCCAATTTTTCTTCTCTTATTCGATACCATTTTGCCTCCTTCAACCATAAGTTCAGGGAGTCGAACATAGTCTGACAGCTCCTTTTCAAAAACAATTTATTCTGTAATTAATTAATTTTTCTTTTGTCAAAAGACCCTGTTAAAGGGGGAAACATCCTTTACAACGCAACTTTTACCACGCAGTGCCTTTACGACGCAACTTTTACAACGCAAACCATTACAACGCATTGCACTGGGGGGCGCTCTAGGATAGGGAATAGATTTAATTTACTATCCAACACCTTCCCTACTATCCACGGGGACTGGAGTTGGAATAGTAAATTAAACTATTCACTATCCAGTGCCCCAAAGCACTATGCGTTGTAAAGGTATTCGTTGTAAATACCGCGTTGTAAAGGCATGCGTGGTAAAAGCATGCGTTGTAATGTCATACATCCGTTAAAGGCCATTGTAATTCTGAGTTATCTTTCGTATACTTGTTCCACAGTGTATTAAACTAAATGGGAGAAATACAATGTTTAACGTACATATCAAAACTGGGACTGCCTTCCGGAGGAGCAGGCTGTCTTTCTTCCAGCCGTCCACTCTGCCGACGGCAGCATCCAAAACACAATTTACTAAAACACAACATATTTATGAATTTAATAACTCATACCATTCCAGCCAAAGTTACTCACATGGACGCGTCCGCTCACCACATACTCTTTCACTTTTGACTCAATCATTTCCACTCACTTAACATACATAAAGTGCATAAGTTTCGATCGATAGAAAAGCTTTGGTCATAAATTCAAAATACCAAATGACATGTCTTATACTCGAACAGAGCCCGTCGACTCCTGTTCGGGGAATCGATCACGCCAGATTCCAGACCACTAAAAGAATTCACAAAAGAGACAGTCCAAAGACTGCCCTGGGATCATCAGACAGGCGAACCACGAACCCTCTTACAGACCATCCCATAGTCAGTTTCATTAGCCAGGCCGCAGAGCATCGACTGCCAGGTAGAAGTCTTAAGCAGGTCCATTGGGTAGGCCTCTCTTCCAGAAATGGGGCAGGCATGGAGTTCCCTATGAGCTTTGGAGGTTTCTCTGACTTCCGTGGTGTCTCAGAGTGGGGAGCAGTAGCCCCGGTTATTTGGCACCCTACTCCCACTCTACCTCCCACCAGTTCATGGGTGGTATGCTGACACTGGCTAATCAACTCAGAGTCTGTACCGGGAGGCTGAACAGGGACAGGGATGAGTCCTCCCTCACCCTGCCTCTCCATCTGGGATGCGGTACCCGCCATTTGGGAGCGGTGCCCCCATAACAATGATTTGTCAGGTGGCCATTGATGGCTGACCCTCTCAGTTTTCATGACACCAGGGGAAAATCATTCCCCAGAGTTCAATCTTTGGGCATCTTGGGACTAACTCTGACCCTCTTCTGGGTCACCTTTCGATCCCATTTCTGGGGTCCCAGGGCCATAGGGTGGAAAACGTCCTGCCCATGGGCCTTAATAACCCTACACACCTGGCTTGTGTACTGCTCTGGGACAATTAGCTTTCCCACATCCCTCAGAGCAGCGACTAGGGCCCTGTTCACTTTAAAATGGTGGAAATGAAAAATCCCACCCTAAGAGATCACCAACTCACCCTCTGCGACCATTTTCCAACTAAGGGAGAGCCTTGCATGGCTTATACACTGCCCCTTGGGACTACTTACCCCTAAGGCCATATTGGCCACTCCGTTAGAGGTCCCCTCAGTGGGTGGTTTCCTTTGACATTGTCTCCTTGCTTGTGTCCTAACTAGGAGCACTCAAAGCTGAGGGGTTGGAAATGTGGTGCCTTGGGCCACCACCCACTGGAAACAACCCCCTGTTTATCAGATGAGGAATGGGAATTCCTTCCCTCTCTCCTTACTCTGGGACTTGTCTGGGTCATCTTTAACTTACTCATCACTCTGCTGGGATAACCCGAACAACCCTTACTGGGGTCACTCCCAAGTACCTTCTTTGACCCTCTGTTCCTACCCTAAGATCAGCTTCCTCAGCAGGTTTCCTAGAGTCAGTCAGCTAACTGTCAGCTAGGTGCTGGCGCAACTCTGTAAAACAGATGTTGAACATGTGCTCTTTATGCTTAAATGGTGCAACCCATTAAAAACACTAACCTAGCTGCCTCTCACCTAGCCATTCGGTGCTTTACTGGAGTAGTCAACAAAATCTATCCCAACTGGTTGAGGAGTCTCTGACAGTCCCTGAATCTTTGGTGCTACTTCTCAGGGGTCAGTCCAAATTTGGCAATCAAAATGGACTTAATGAGGGTGTCCTTTTTTGGTCCACAACCTCTAATGTTAAAAGTGTGTCCCTGCTAAGTGTTGACATGCATTAACACAGACCACCCCCTCAGTGATCCTCAGGAACCCTGTGAACCTTTACTACAAGCTCATGAGCAGGAAACCACTTACCAATGAAATCTACCATCACATAATTGGGCACAAAATCCTTGAGTATACCAAACTCTTGTCTCCATCAGGTACTACATGTATGCTGTCACCATCACTGCTGGGTTCCAGCTGTATGGCTTGAATATCCAGCTCTTTTAAGCTCTTCTTAGGAGCTAACAACATCCTTTTCACCTCCAAGGCCCTTTCAGCCTTCTTCTCATCCCAGACCCTCTCAGCCTGATTGGCCTCCCTTTTAACCTTTTTCTCTTCGGCCTCCATTTTTAACTGAGCCATCTGCAACTTGAATTCTCTCTTCTTCTTCCTCTCCCACAACTCCTCTAGGGACAGACCACAGGAAGACACACTGCTTCCTGCTCTCACAGGGAGCTCAAATTCAGGGTTGTCACCCTCAACCACTACAGGTGGTTCATCAAAAGAGCCATTCTCAGGCTCGCTCAATCATTCACTGTCCTTGGAGAGGGCTTCTTCTCAGACTCTCAGCACCTTTTTAAAATCCACCTTTTTTATTTATTTATAAAGTTTTATGTAGCGTGAATTTGACCCAAGAGGGTATCAGAGCACTTTACAAGTGGTCAGGAAGAAAGAAGCTGTAAAACAAACAACAAAATCAAAAGCAAAACAGGATGATGGGGGTCCAAAAATGAAGCAGGAGGCCACCATTCGGACCAAGCTGCCCACAAAATATACATGATCATCGAAGTCCAATACTTTACATGGTGGTAGCAAATGCGGGCTAATGTAGTAGGCTTCTAAAGTACATGAGACCTACGGAAATACCTTGTTCATTAGTAGTACGTTGACCAACTTTTTTAAATGATACAGGTGAGGGGTTTAATATGATTTCAGGGGGAAAGGTGTTCCAGATTCTCAGGGCAATGCCTAAGTTTTCATTTTTACAGATTTTCGGTGGTTTCAGAAGTAAGATGCTAAAGCATTCAGAAGATCTACAGCCCTCAGATAACTCCAGTCTTTGTGCTAGGTACACCGGGGTGTTAAGATGTAGGGCGTTATAGGTCATACACACAATTTTTAACTCAATCCATGCTTCACACAGGAGCCAATTTAGAGACTGTAGATCAGGAGGGATGTGATTGTATAGTTTTGATCCAGCTATGAACCTTGCAACAGAGGGGGGCTTCCATTGTCCAACCTCAAAATAGCTAGGGCTGGAATCACTGATTTGAAGTCGGCGAGGGGGAGGAAGGGTTTAATTTTCCTTTGGATGTTCATTTGGAAGTTGGCTCCTTAAGTGGCAGAACTGATGTGCTTCTACATGTTCAGGCTCTTGTCAAGGGTTATTCCAAGTGATCCAGTTGAATCTGTAATATTTAGAAGGTAATTTAGAGCTGATAGTTGCTTCATCCTTTCTCCAATATACAAGGACTGTTTGGGTGGGCTGATCAAGAGGAATGTTGTTTTTTGAGAATTTAGTTTGAAGTGGTTTTATACAAGCCAGCTCTGAGATTTTTGGAGAGAGGTGTTAAGAAATTGTATATCTTCAGGAGATGGGATATTTAAGTAAGTTGGATATCGTCAGTGTACATGTTAATGTGGATGTTGGATAGCTTCAGAATTTCAGTTAGTGGCTCAGTGAACCGGTTAAAGAGGGTGGGTGAGAGTGTTGATCCCTGTGGAACCCCCAGTGTGAGAGTGAAGAATTGGATAGGGACTGGTTAACCTTAATTCTTTGGGGTCTGTTGTGGAGGAAGGAAGTGAACCAACTAAGAACGGACCCCTATAGCCCCCTTCTCCATTTCAAAAGGTCAAGGAGACTATTATGTTTAACCATGTCAAAAGCTAACAAGATGTCAAAGAGTATTAGGAGGCATGATTCACTTTGTTCCAGCATATTTAGTGCATCATCTACTATGTGCTTCAGAGTCGATTCAGTGCTGTGGCCTTGGCTAAAGTCAGATTGGAATTGCCCTAACTGTTGCAATTGTTTTATGTGGTTGCCTAGTTGAATGTGAATGCATTTCTGCAGGAGCTTAGCCAGGGATAGAATGTTAGTGATAGGGCAGAAGTTGTTTAGGTCTGTATGATCTGCCATGGGTTTCTTCAGAATAGAAGTTACCTGACCGGACTTTAAGCAATCTGGTATAGTGCCTTGACGTAATGAAGCCTTCAGTATCTTGGTAAAGAGTGGTAGTAAGGACAATTTGAAATCATTAAAAAAATTCGATGGCAAAGGATCATTGAAGTGGCTTGAGGGTTTCAGAGTTGTGGGAATTTTGAGAATGTCATTTTTTCAAAATATTTGAAAGAGTTCCACACTGCATTATTTTTGGGGGAAAGCCCTGAAAGCGGTATGGGCTCCACAACCAAGGGTGGGCAGAGGCTGGGATGTTGAAAGTTCAGAAGGTGCTCAATTTCTGTCATTAGTTTAATTTGATTTTTTTTGCCTTTTCCAAGAAGCAGGTGGCTAAATCCTCACTGTTTGGCTGAAGACTTTATCAAGTGGGGGTAGGGTTGGGATGACTATTTGATTGAAGTTTGACCAGTTTGAATAGTTTTTAGGTCAGTTTCTAGCTTTATAAAGCTGATTTCTGAAGAAGTTCACATTTGAGCTTCTGATGTGTTTGTTATAGATGTGCCTAAGAGACCTCAGCTACTTTAGGTGTTCGAGGGACTGGGGGATTCTCTTCTGTGCAGCCAGTCTCAAATTGCATCTTTTTGCATTAAGGCTACCATTGTACCACTGTTTAGAGTCTTTGGTGGACAATATTTTTAGCTGAAGTGGTGCAACAAAGTCTAGGATATTTGTCCTGGAATTGTTATAATGGTCTGTGAGTTTGTGGACATCCAACAGGTCTGCCGAAAGGGGCAAGTTGTTGTTGCTAATGGCTGTCAGAGCATTCAGATTTATATTTCTTAAGCTCCTTTTCCGGTGTTTAGATTTCTTTGGATTGGCCTTATTAGATATAAACACTTCTGTGATGAGGAAGGTGATGCAGTGGAGGTGGTCTGTCCAATCACATGGGACTATGGATTCCAGTAGAATGAAATTGGGCTTGGCTATGATGAGATCCAAGTTCACATCCTTGTTGTGAGTACTACTGTTGCAAATTTGGATTATCGTTTTTGTACCCATCCATTTGAATCCGGTTGCAATGAGATACATATATATATATAAATATAAGCAATCATAGGGAAGGGAATCTTTTTCACACATCACCTGGCGACCAGATGAAGAGCAGGAGTCCATTGAATTGAAATGTGTATTTAGGAATGTGATAAATAACACTATATAAATGACTGAATAGAGGGGGAGTCTCCCTCTGTTTTTGCGGTGTGTGAAAAGGGTAACCTCCTCACGGATTGCTTATATATGCGGTTCTAAAAATCTGAAACCTCTATAACATTTAGAAACCCAATCCTAGAAATCTGGGGGAGATGGTGTTGCTCAAGTCCGGACCCGGAACCCAAAGCAGCCCTGGCAACTTTTGGCAGACAAGCCCCCGTACAGTGCATAGTGAGTTCAGTGAGCGAGTATGACCACTACAGGAACATTTTTTAAGAATGCTTGGTCTTGTAGTGTAGTTCCTATATTCCCAATAGGCTCTGCGCATTGGAATAAAATAAACAGCAGTGTAGACGTAGGACGGAGGTCGACTAGGTCTCTACTGACTATATTAGACCTAATTAGTTTTGCCAGCTAGCTCAGAGGTCACTAGAAACTTTCTCGAGTAAACAAGGAGGAGTTTAACTTCCCTGGATAGACAATAAGGGATTAGCTTCTACAACTATATAACATGACAACTTTGCTCCCTCAGAATAAAGAGTGTATCTCTAGAGTCGTGTGAAAACAATAGACAATTATTTCACTCAGTCAATCGTGCGTATTTAGTTTCACCAGAGTGCAGAGAAATAGAGAGACGGGCGTTTTCAATAAAAGGTGTTATTTATTGAGCAGTCTTCTTTCTCATGCAAGGGAAATGAATTGCCACAATTGCAATACTGATTATAAAGTAAAGTGCGTACAGTAAAAGGAGTATAATGAAATAATACTATAAAGCATTGATATGGTTTCTTAGCCATATGATACTTTAAAATGGATAAAATATATACATACATAAAAACATTGACTAATGTACTCAACTGGTGCTTCTAATCTACGCCTACCCCGGTGTACCTGACCTCAGCCTAATACGTGGGAAGGAGTAAGTAAGTTGCAGTTTAAGTTAAGTTGGTTTTACCAAGTATCTGAATCAAGAATTCTCTTAAGGGTTTAGTCAGCTCCGTACCTTGGTGATAGAATGTAGGAGGTCTTGTATCTCTCTCTCAGGACTCGATATCACAGCAACCCGCGAGGGTGGCTGGAAACACCGGAGCTGGATTTTCTCGGCTGGAGAAAAAGACAGCGTCTTCCTCAGTGCGTCAAAAGGGAGGCGTGGCTTCCTTCGGCTCCTCGCATCAGCTGGGCTTCCGGGCAAGTAGATAGCCGCTCTGCTCCAAACCACCGTGTGTTTGCTTAAGGCAACGTTGGTATATTTATTCCTGAAAGGTGCCGGGTTTGACGTAAGGTTGGACATAATACGTCACCAAGAACTAACAGTTCTTTCTGACTCTAGGAGTTTTTGTGCTAATCAAAACAAGAGCAGGGGGATTTCCCGGGCTGCTGGAGGCTTGGTTTGTTTAAAGAACGTGTTGTACTTTCTAGGAGTCTAGGGGAGTAGCCATGCCGTATTTGGACTGCATGGGTTATTACTAAATATGGATATGATTCTTATGCCTTTATAAGGATATTATTTATTATAGCCATACAAGGGCATAAATTGGGAATATCGAATTAGGGTCCTAGATAGAAACACAACACCCACTCCACGAATTAATGTCCATCATTACTAAAAACTAAGCAATATTAAACATAACGATGCATGTGTGTTTTCCAACCCACCCCAAAATACATAAATTGCATTTGAAATGGTATATGGCAAATACACGAACATGAGTATTGGTACTCTACGCTTTTCAAGCAGTGTCATCATTCAGTTAGATGCATATATATATCAGCTGAATGAATTGCGAAAATTACACATGAAATGGCTCTGAATACAGAAAAGAAGGTCGAGACCATTCCATCACATATTTATACAAATGCTGTACATGTGCTAGAGGCTGAGGTAAAATATTGTCTCTAGAGTTCCTAAAATAGAAACTCTGTTCTCTAAGAATAGTTCTACTTTAAGCAGAGTACTTTGTGCAAAAAAAAGGGTAAATATTTTGGAAGTGAAAAAAAAATAATTTCCCTCTCAAGGGAAAAAATAGTTCCAATTGTTTTCAGTAGCTGTGTTTATCAAAACTGAAGGCCGAATTCAGAGTCCAGGGAACGCTGTGTGCTCGTTGTTTTAAAAAGTTATTCTTTTTGTTCAAGGGAGAACATCATATCAGACAGGCTTGCAAAAAACTGGTCTACAACATCAGGGAAAAGTTCGACCAAGTTCGAAAATGCTGAAATTGTGCATATGTGAGAATGATTGCTATAGTCGATGTCAGGATCAGCAATGCTCACAGAAGGTTGTACCTGTTTGGTGCTGCTTTCCTCTCGTACTTCACCGCCACCTACTCGTAGTGGTGAAGTCTCAACGAATGCCGTCATCAGATTCGGTAGCCGCTGGGGCAACACGACGCATGAGTCTTTACTGGACCTAGCAAAGTATCGATATCCATTGGTACTGCTGATGGAAGTGTAAGACAGATGTCCAACATGCATTCTTCTCCGCATAGCAGAAATCGAAGCACAGGTAAGATGCAATCTTGCCAGATAGGTCTGAATGAAAGAAACCAGGTTGCACTTAGATCTCTTAGCCGGGCTAATCCGAGGACTTTAGTGATGCAGTCCCGGTAGCGTATAGCTAGGATTGTTTCTTCCATCGTTGTTGGTGTCTTGTCTGTGGCTTGGCTTGCCATATCGGAGCAGAAGGATCAAAAATAAAATTCCTGCTACGAGTCCCAAAAGTAGAGGCAGATCACCGAAGACAGAATGGACAAAATTCGGAAAGATGCCCAGAACTGTTTCAAAGGGTGTTAACGGTCCCGAAAAAATTGTCTTAAATACATGTGCGATGCAACTGGTATCAGACATGTTTAAAATTTGGCTCAACATTTCTACGAAATGTACGGGGCAGTTTGTTGATAATAGGGAATGTATCTCTGCTGCTGTCCTTGCAACTTGCAGATAATACGTCTCTTTGGACGAGGTTAAAGGCACAGTTGTCTGTAAAAGAATAGACTTCATTCTGCTTAAAGTATCAATTCCAATAGAAGAGATATTCAAACGAGGCCATATTGCCGCCTCCATGTCTGGATTGCTGTTTGGATACAATACTTGCATAAAGCAAGTGACCATGGAACTAACGCTCACGAGATAGGCTTTTCCTGGCATCATGCCACAACAGCTGTGGTCACTTATTAGAACGTAGCTGCCGTTGGAAAGCTGTCTAAAGAATGGCTCTATCTGTTGTGTTCTGTTTTGGTGTAAAATATGGGATAAGTCTATCTCCACATCTGTAGTGCTATTACTATCAGGCATGGGCTTCGGAATAGACAGTTTATTTAAGTATTTTATCTTGGCTAAACCAAGACAGGTTGTTTGCTGAATGGTGTCATTCAGGAATATTAATTGTTCTGGGATCATGCAGGCTCTAAATAGTGCTTCTAAACCTTGGACCTGCCAGTCTTTTGTACCCCAGATGGTTTTTGTTTCAATGTTGTTTTTCCAGAATACAAAACCAAATGTATTCATTTTTTCATAAAATGTTTCAGAATAAATCAATTTAGTATTTATCAACATTGTTTTCATTCCTGTCTTATTTGACATTCTAAAATAAAACGTTTCTGCATCACTTGTGTTAAAACCTGAGAAGTATGGGAATTTCTCATAAAATGTTTTCGAGCTGCCTTTAGGCGGTGTTGCACAATGTTCCCATTGATTATATTTTAAAACATTTCTAGGTTGAGCAGATTTATGCAAATAGTGATGACCAAAATGATTATAACAGTACAACTCTTCATAATTTGATTAACCCTGCAAGTAATCATGTTCTGTAAATTTGGCTGACATTACTAAATCTGACATCATTTTATTAATATTTTCAAAGTCCCAATCATCAGAGAAAGTACTTGGTGTCACTTAAGGAAACCTTAAATTGGTGTAGATATTTCAAGAGCTCAATCGGGCCATAGATTTCATAGTCAGTTTTGTCCCATGCTACCCCACCGGGTATTGGATTGGCTGTGATGTTCGCTGGTGACAGTTCTCTTTTTGTGATGTGAGAGGATGTGTGAGGCTTTAGGACCAAGTTGATGTTCTGACTTGCTGTGTCCATACTATATGTTCCATCAATGAATTTTCCCAAACATAGAACCATGATGAGCCAAAGCAGGAGGAAAAGTACACCTAACATAATCCAAAATTCAATCCATGGAGAAATCAGGTAGGTTTCTTGGAGTTGATGAAGGAGTTCAGTTACTTTGTCTTTGAAAGTTTTTGTTGCTGGCGTTTCTTCATGCTCGCTTGGATCTTCAGAAAAGTCATCGAAATTGATGAAGTAGCTAGATGCAGTTCTGTCAATTGTTGGAATTGCTTCCGGATTTTCTTTTGCTTTTGGATTTTTCTTTGTTTCACTAACATAGTCTGAGGCTACATCGTTGTAGACAGGTGTTTCTTGACGAACTGTTGCAATTTAGGTTTCAAGAAGCACAAGTTCCATGGCTTTGTTGCATAGTCCTTTTTTATTCACTGCAGGTTTATCAAATGTGATTAGTCTTTCAGTTTGAACCTCTTGGATTGTAGCAAGATTTGGTCTTCTGCTATTTCTTGGGAGTCCACTGGGCCTACTACTTATTATTGGCCACATGATTGTGGTATTACCAGGTCGATGGATACAACTCGGTTCTCCTTTTTACCAGCAAGGGGCGGTAGTACAACTGATCTTGTTCCGCTGACAGCTAAGACAGGTACTGCTTTCCTGTAGGAAGGCCCAAATTCCTTCTTCACCGCGATCTTCTCTCTGACAAGATCCCCAATCTTTGGAATCCAGACAGGTCTTGCTGGGACAGGTGGTTTTTCTTCAGTGGCCGTTGGCTTTAGCTTTAGATTACTCAGACTTCTTCTTGTTTCATTTAAGTCCTGTAAAACAGCCAAATGGTCTTTGATATCAAAGGCTTTTTCTTCTACCACTGAAGTGTGACTATCTAAGTCCTGGATATGCATTCTAGTACAGAACAATAGTTCGTAGGGAGTGAAACCTTTTAGAAATTTCTTGGCAGATTGTTAAGACTACGTTGGAAACTTGTTAAATGTTTGACCCACCCATCACCCGAACCTAATACCCTCGCCGTTATAGACTGCTTTAGGTCACGTTTTTTTCTTTCCACTACCGCATTTCCCTCGGGATGGAAGGGAGAAGAGTAGCGCAATGCAATGCCCATGCTGGTCATGGCCTCCTTGTAAGCCCTAGAGCTAAACGCAGGACCCTGGTCAGAATGTAGCATGCCAATTGCGTATATGCCGATAAAGACTTGCAAATCTTTTATAACAGTTCTGGCGTCAGCCGAGCGCTGGTGTCTGCATTTTAAGTGAATCTAGTCTTAATATTTATGGGATCGCGTTTCTCCTGCTGGATTTTTGCGTATAGATAACCTTATACTTTCTAACAAAGGTATCCTGGCACTAGTCTGGTCCGGTTCGCGACTGCGATCTCGGTTGCAGTTTGGACAATCTTTTGCAAATTTGTAATGTTGCAAATTCATCCCCGGCCACCAGCATTCTGATTGTAATTCTTTCAGAGATTTCACGATCTCTTGGTGCCTTAGACCCAATCCCATGTGTGCGTCTGCTATTAAAAAGACTCTCCTGTTCGTGTTTGGAATTACTCTGTCCCCCACTCCAGGGATTTGAGCAAAAGGAACGGAGTTTGCATCAATTATGTATGTATAACTGAGTGGATAGTTCAGAGGTAATGCTGCATGGTCGCCTTTTAATGAGGCTTTTACCGCTAGCATAGTTTCTCCGTCTATGTAATTTTTAGAATGCTTTTTTGTGGCTACGGAAGCCGGTAAGACCGCTTCCGCTGTGGCTCTGTGAGCCAATGAATTCCCTGCGACGTGAACGCCATCATGTTGATGACTCAGTGTATGTATCACGTGAGTCTTTCGTAGTTCTTTCTGCAAAAGAACTACTTGTTCCCAAAGCTTTTTATTCTTTATTGTGGCACCTGTGTCATCCTTGTAACTGTTTTGAATCCAGGTCTGCATGTCATTATTGTAAGAATTTACGCAGAAATGTGAATCGCACACTATTAGTGTGGGGAATTCGCGATCGGCATTTTCAAGCGCCATCTTTAAAGATCTTATTTCAGCTCGCTGAGTTGAAAAGTTTCTGAGTGATTCAGTTTTGGTGACTATTGGTCTGAATTTACCAAAGCGCCAGCAACCTTTAACAATCGCGCACGCTGCGTTGTAGGATTTTTCTTCTACATCGTAGTGTTGTGCAAATCTGTCCATGTAGATTACACATGTGTATTGTTCGAGAGGCAGAATTTCGATTGGCAGAGGATATTCTTCTTCATATTCTAGATTTTCTAGTTTTTTCATTTTCGGGTCAAAATAGTAATTCGCGTCTTCTGCAGCAAGAGAATTTTCCCATTCTATCCACTTTAGATCTAATGCCAAAGCATTCAAATTGCGTGGGCTTGATAATGCCTCAAGGGCTGATTCTGCTGTTAAAACAGTTATTCTTCGGCCTTGGGCTTGGGCTCTTTCTTTTGCTACAGCAGTTTGAACCGCTATTAGATTCTTTTCAGTAGAACTGAATTTCATTTCAGCTTGTGTGTACAAATGTGGTTTGTAAGCTATTGGTACCGTTTCTCCCTCATTAGAGGTTAGGTACGTGAATCCGCAACTTCCTGGGATGACTCGGATTACAAGGTTGCGTACGTTTTCGCGAGTTTACAATTTAGTTTTATCCAACATGTCTGTTTGCAATGATCTTAAAATTTCTGTATGTTTCTGAGTCCAATTTATTGGTTTGAAATCAGGTTTTATTAATTCACAGAGAGGTTTAACCCTCTCTGCATAATTTAGGATGTATGTTCTTCGAAATTCAGGAAACCTAGTATTGATTGTAAGTTCTTCAGCGTTTTAGGTGCTTGGAGTACAGCACACTTCTCTAAGAAGTTGTCTGCCAGGCTTTTGCCTTCACTTGATAATTCATATCCTAAAAACAGGACAGTTAGATGGGCAATTCGTGACTTTTTAAAGTTGAATTTGTGACCCTCAGCTGCGAACCCAAGTATTATGGTGTTCACTCTTTTCAAGTGAGTCTCCAGGTCATCATCTCTGAGATAGATGTCATCGACATAAGATAATGCCTCATCATCATATATTTGTAGTAACTGTTACTCTTGCTGAGAATAATCCTGGGCTAATCTTGAATCCCTGTGGGAGTCGACAGAAGTATTTTTGCGACCCCATTATTGAGAAAGCGGTCAAATACCTGCTTTCAGGTGCAATGTTTTGACAAAAGAAGCCATTTGATATGTCTAATGTCGTTTTATATTTTTTGCGCACAATGTTATTCATTAGTGCTGCACTGTGTGAGTTTTGTACTGCAAATGTTTTGCAACATGAGTTAAGGTGTCTGTAGTCCAAAACTAGACGATATGAATCGTCTGGCTTGGAGACAGTAAACAAAGCATTGTTCATTTGTGAGGTGCATGTTTCAAGTTCAAGTTCAGAGATTTATATAGCGCACTACTAACCCAGAGGGTCTCAAGGCGCTTGGGGAGGGGGGGGCTTTTACTTATCGAATATCCAAGTTTTTAGTTGCTTTCTGAAGGAGAGGTGGTTCTGATTAAGGCGGAGGTGGGTGGGGAGAGAATTCCAGGTCTTGGCTGCTAAGTAGGAGAAGGATCTGCCACCCATGGTGGATCTATGGATGCGCGGAATTGCTGCGAGGGCTTGATTGGACGATCGTAGTTGGCGGGTGGGGGTGTAGAAGGACAGTCGCGTGTTGAGGCATTCGGGTCCTAGGTCGTAGAGGGCTTTGTGTGCGTGGGTGAGGAGACAAAACGTTATTCTCTTGTTGACGGGGAGCCAGTGGAGGTCTTTCAGGTGACCGGAAATGTGAGCTTGACGAGGGATATCCAGTATGAGTCTGACTGAGGCGTTTTGGATGCGTTGGAGTTTTTTCTGTAGTTTGGCTGTAGATCCGGCATAGAGGGTGTTTCCGTAGTCCAGTCGGCTTGTGACCAGTGCGTGGGTGACCGTCTTTCTTGTTTCGGTGGGGATCCAACAAGTGACTTTTTTGAGCATGCGTAGGATGTTGAAGCAGGATGATGAGACGGCGTTGGCTTGTCTGGTCATCGAGAGGGAGGAGTCCAGGATGAAGCCCAGGTTACGTGCGTGATCCGTAGGAGTGGGTGCGGTTCCCAGGGCCGGTGGCCACCAAGAGTCGTCCCAGGCAGAGGGGGATGAACCTAAGATGAGGACTTCCGTTTTGTCCTAGTTCAGTTATAGACGGCTGGTCTTCATCCATTCGGCTACTTCTTTCATTCCTTCGTGTAAGTTGGTTTTGGCGGTGTTTGGGTCTTTGGTGAGAGAGAGGATCAGCTGGGTGTCGTCTGCGTAGGAGATGATGTTGAGGTTGTGTTGGCGCGCGATGGATGCAAGGGGGCTCATGTATACGTTGAAGAGAGTGGGACTGAGTGATGATCCTTGTGGTACGCCGCAGATGACTTCGGTGGCCTCTGATCTGAAAGGGGGAAGGCAGACTCTCTGGGTTCTTCCAGCGAGGAACGAGATGATCCAGTCCAATGCTTTTCCTTGTATTCCGACATTGCTGAGGTGTTGTATGAGGGTGCTATGACAGACTGTGTCGAAGGCTGCGGAGGGGTCAAGTAGGATGAGGGCGGCTGTTTCTCCGTTGTCCAGTAGAGTGCGAATGTCGTCTGTTGCTGCGATGAGAGCGGTTTTGGTGCTGTGTTTGGCTCGGAAGCCTGACTGTGAGGGGTCGAGGGATTTGTTGGATTCAAGGAAGGCAGCGAGCTGACTGTTGACGGCTTTCTCAATGACTTTGGCAGGGAATGGGAGGAGCGAGATGGGGCGGTAGTTTTTAAGTTCAGTGGGGTCTGCTGTGGGTTTCTTCAGAAGGGCGCTGAGTTCGGCATGTTTCCAGCTTTCCGGGAAGGTGGCGGAGTTGAAGGAACAGTTGATGACATCGCGGAGATGGGGTGCGATGATCGAGTGCTTTGTTGAAAATGTGGTGGGGACATGGGTCGGTTGGCGATCCTGAGTGGATGGAGTTCATCAGGTGGATGGTGTCTTTGGTGGTGATTGGGTTGCAGGTGTATAGGTTGTTGGAGTGCGGTTTTGGTTCGGGGGTGGGTGAAGAGGGTTGGTCTGCGGACTGGTTTTTGAAGCTGTTATGTATGTCGGCGATTTTGTTGTGGAAGAATGCGGATAGAGAGTCGCAGAGGTCTTGGGAGGGAGTGATGTCGTTGGTGCCAGCGGTGGGGTTGGTGAATTCTTTGACGATGTTGAATAGTTCCTTGCTGTTTTGGGCGTTGTTGTCGAGTCGATTCTTGAATGCTGATTTCTTGGTGGATCGGATGAGTTGGTGGTGGTTGCGGGTGGCGTTCTTGAAGGAGGCCAGGTTGTCAGTGGTTGGGTTTTTTCTCCAGGCTTTCTCGAGGGTACGATTGAGCTTCTTGGAATTCTTGAGGTCTTTGTTGAACCAGGGGGCTTTTTTGGTACCCTGCTTGATTTGGTGGTTTTTCAAGGGTGCTAGTTCATTGGCGCAGTGGGTGATCCAATGTGTGATGTTGGTGGCTGCTTGGTTTGGGTCCGATGATTTGGCAGGAGGGTTTTGGTGAAGCGATGTGAGGAGCTGGTCGGTGGTAATTTTGTTCCAGTTTCTTCGGGGAATAGGTTGTGGGGGGTTGTGGGTCGTGGTCTTTTTGTAGTTGAAGTGAACGCTGCTGTGGTCCGTCCAATGGAGAGCTGTGGTGTGGTCGAAGGAGATGTGCTTGCTGGAGGTGAAGATAGGGTCGAGCGTGTGTCCGGCAAGGTGGGTGGGGGTGTCAACAAGTTGTTTGAGTCCGAGATTGGTCAGGTTGTCCAGAAGGTTGGTGGTATTGCTGTCGTTTTTCTTTTCAGGTGAAAGTTGAGGTCTCCCAGTAGGATGTAGTTCTCGGAGGGGAGGGCATGTGGGATGATTAAGTCAGTGATGTCTTCGCTGAATTGTGTACGGGGTCCTGGTGGTCTGTAGATGAGGGTGCCTCTGAGTGTGGTCTTGGGGTCGGTGTGGATCTGGAAGTGAAGGTGTTCGGCGGTAGCGAGGATATCGTTGGAGTTGGTCGTGATGCGGATGGTGTTTTTATGGACGATGGCAATGCCTCCTCCTGTTTGGTTGGTGCGGTCCTTTCGGATGATCTTGTAGCTGTCTGGGATGGCTATGGTGATGTCGGGCGCTGATGAGGCGTTCATCCATGTTTCTGTCAGGAAGGCGACGTCCGGAGATGTGGTGTCGAGAAGGTTCCAGAGTTCAATGGCGTGTATGTGGATCAAGCGGGTGTTGAGCAGGATGCACTTCAGGTGGTTGTTGTCGGGGTTCTGTTTGGGCTTTGTGGATTTGGTGCGGGTCGTGATGCAGTCGAACTTGCAGGAGTGGCAGGTAAGGGGTCCATGGGTGTGTCCTGGGGTGGCTGCGTAGCAGTTTGGGAGTCGGCCAGGGTTAAGGGCTGATAGGGTTGTGGCGTCGTATGTTATGCAAGTGGAGTGGGAATTGCGGGGACCAGGGGGTCTGGCGCTGGGCGCGGTCCAGGCGCGGACGGGCGTAGATGGGCTTACCTTTGGCGCACCTTCGGCGCGCATGGGGCACTTCCGCTGCGTGTTAACGCTGCGCGCAAAGGCATCTGTCATAAGTGGAGAGTGGAGGGGGGAGGGGCGAGGAAGGGGCAGCTGGGAGGCGGGAGCGGGGTGGAGAGGACGGGCTCCGAGTCACAACAACAACAAAATGGCTGCAAAAGCGAAACCGGAACAGGTTGGAGCACCGATAGGAGTTACGCTGTGGGCAGAGGCACAGACACAATCAGGCGGTATGAATTAATATCAATCATTCAATGCGAGCGCAACGCTATAAACTGGCTACACACTCTAGAGGCAAAGCGGACAATTAACACAATGGTAAATGTAACTAGAGAGGCAATGCGATTTAAATGCAGCAAAGCAATGCGAGCAGCACAATGGCAGATGGAAATAAAGAGGCAATGCGAGCAACGCAGGCACCAGATCGATTTAAATTCAGCAAAGCAGAGCGAGCAGTACAACAATACCCAGGAGAGACCAGGGGCCGTGGGGAGCGACCGCTTCTGATGGAATCAGGATGGTCACCCCCTGATAGTCATGTTTCAATCACCCCCTGATATTCAAGTTGATCTAATATCTCCCTGACTTTCTTTTTAGCTTCTTGCTTAACTGGGTACTGCCTTTGTGCAGTTGGTTGATTTTTTAACTGGATTTTGTGAGGAGGAGAGTCCTCATCCCATCCTACATGATTTTTGGATAATGCAGGACCTTGGGCCACTGCCCATTTTCTTGCAAGTGTATATTTTTTATGAATTGGAATATGATTTGAGAAGGCAGGCATAATCATTTCTTCGCCATGAGGGCACTCCCTGACAAACTCTGGTGGTCAGTCTTTCTCAGCTAACAGGATGTCATAGCCTTTTGAAAGGTTATCCCACAAGAGACCCCTTACTTTCCTAGTCTTGTCCCCCTCTATACGTAATGATATTTCGTATAATTCATGGGGTTTGCTAACTCTGGTGTCTGCAGTTTCCACTTGAATGTATTCATTCGTGTCCACTGTCTCCAGAAGATTCATCAGGATCTTGCGAGCTATGGTCACTTCTGCTGCGCTGTCTAGCATTGTCTGGGCCCATTCTCCGTTTTTCAGTTGTGTCCTCAATATCCTCGGTATGTTTTATTATTTTAATACTAGCTACCTTCTTCTTAGGAAATTGTAATTTTTTACTTTGATGAGCAGGTTCCTTGTCTTTGGACTTGACGTGCTCTTCCTTGTGTTCTAACCGTCCTCTTCTTTCCGATTTCTGTGAGGAACTCTGAAAAGATCGAGAGGGACGTGTATCAATATCTTGATATCTGTCAGGTTTTCTCAATTTATCCCTATCTCTAAGGTTGTATCTTTTCTCAGAGGGCTCCCTCTGGGGAGACTTGCCACTTCGTTCTGGAGCTCTATCTCTCCGTTGAGGAGACCTTCCTCTGGACTGGAATCGTTTTTCTTTGGGAGTGGATTGTTTATTTCCATCCCAACTCTTTTTTGGAGTATTTAGATTATTTTTAATAAATGTTTTTTCAGGATTTTCAAGTAGTTGGGGTTTTACTGGTTTCCCACCCAAACTATCTCTACCTAGTTCTTCATAGGATTTTTCTATGATTCTGGCAAGTTCAAATGGTTGTTCTGCTATATCCTTTTCTTTCAATCTCTGGCGGATCGGTACAGATGCTGCTTCTCCTTTTATGTTGGCTAACAATATAGCCGAGACCTGTTTGAAGTCTTTCAGTAATTTCATACCTAGAGTTAAAGCAGGTTCTGGACCGTAGTCATTTTGAATCTGTCCTAGTACGTCTGGTATAACCGCCATGGACGGAACACCATGTGTTTTTGTGTAAATTGAAGCAAAGACTGTGCCCCAAGTGTCACAGTCCTCCACATGTGGTGCAATCCCTATTGGAAGACAGATAGTCAGAATTCTGTGTTTCTCAGTAGGCGTAGTATCAGGAAATACTGCCTCTATTTGAGTCATTTTTTGAGCTAACCAGAATGGAATTTGTTCCCGTTTTGCGGGAGTTTTGCCAATGGCTGATTGTATATTCTGTGGTGTGATTTTATTTGTGTTCCCCTGGTGAGGGGTGGTCTGTGGAATTTGTATTGCCGGTTGGACTGTTGAAGTCCGCATGACATATTGGACCAATTGTCTGTGTATTTTAATTAACAGTTTTAGTTGAGCTAAGAGCTCTCGGTCTGACATTTTTTCAATGTCTGGATGTGGTGTGTAGCTGGCTAGATTCGGCCACGTGGCTCCTGGTCTACCTAGTGGACCGAGCCTGCTGATGTGATTTTGATGTTTTAGGGCGCCATTAAACCAGAGCAGGTGCTCTTGGTAAGTTAGTGGGATTTCAACGTCCTCGAAAGGAGCGTATTCATCCGGAGGTTCCCCTATTTTGTAATAGCGGAATTTATGTTTCACAGCGTGTGCTGCTGGAAAATTTATCCATGAATAGAATACCTCTGTCTGCCGATATTCATGGGCCTCTACCACGAATATGACTGTACCACCTCGTGATGATACTCCATTTTCTATACGTTTTTTAGTTATAGTTCTTCTTACATTTACCGGAATGATTATAGCATTCGGGTCTTCATCTTCGAGACTTGTGTCATCCGCTAGGAGTTGAGCTGCTATTCTAGCTCTCTCCATTTCATCGTCACTTTCTGCCATTTGCTGACTGAAAGTTTTTTGTTGCAGATCAAGTTTCAAGGGAAACAACGATTCCTTCAACGTTGACTAAACCAAAAACTAATACATAGGATACTACTAAGTTCCGGCGGATATTAACATTTTACCCACTCCAGACGTCTTTTGGAGTATTTACGGGAAAAAGGGTCTGTGTGAAAAAGCACGACTGAGTTACTCTAATGTCTTGCGTTAGATTATCGCCTTACCAATTGTTGGGCGCCATGTAGTGTAGTTCCTATATTCCCAATAGGCTCTGCGCATTGGAATAATATAAACAGAAGTGTAGACGTAGGACGGAGGTCCACTAGGTCTCTACTGACTATATTAGACTTAATTAGTTTTGCCAGCTAGCTCAGAGGTCACTAGAAACTTTCTCGAGTAAACAAGGAGTTTAACTTCCCTGGATAGACAAGAAGGGATTAGCTTCTACAACTATATAACATGACAACTTTGCTCCCTCGGAATAAAGAGTGTATCTCTAGAGTCGTGTGAAAACAATAGACATTTATTTCACTCAGTCAATCGTGCGTATTTAGTTTCACCAGAGTGCAGAGAAATAGAGAGACAGGCGTTTTCAATAAAAGGTGTTATTTATTGAGCAGTTTTCTTTCTCATGCAAGAGAAATGAATTGCCACAATTGCAATACTGATTATAAAGTAAAGTGCGTACAGTAAAAGGAGTATTATGAAATAATACTGTAAAAGCATTGATATGGTTTCTTAGCCATATGATACTTTAAAATGGATAAAATATATACATACATAAAAACATTGACTAACGTACTCAACTGGTGCTTCTAATCTACGCCTACCCCGGTGTACCTGACCTAAGCCTAATACGTGGGAAGGAGTAAGTAAGTTGCAGTTTAAGTTAAGTTGGTTTTTCCAAGGATCTGAATCAATAATTCTCTTAAGGGTTTAGTCAGCTCCGTACCTTGGTGATAGAATGTAGGAGGTCTTGTATCTCTCTCTCGGGACTGGATATCCCAGCCACCCGCAAGGGTGGCTGGAAACACCGGAGCTGGATTTTCTCGGCTGGAGAAAAAGACAGCGTCTTCCTCAGTGCGTCACAAGGGAGGGGCGGCTTTCTTCGGCCCCTCGCATCAGCTGGGCTTCCGGGCAAGTAGATAGCCGCTCTGCTCCAAACCACTGTGTGCTTGCTTAAGGCAACGTTGGTATATTTATACCTGAAAGGGCCCGGGTTTGACGTAAGGTTGGACATAAGACGTCACCAAGAACTAACAGTTCTTTCTGACTCTAGGAGTTCTTGTGCAAATCAAAACAAGAGCAGGGGGATTTTCCGGGCTGCTGGAGGCTTGGTTTGTTTAAAGAACGAGTTGTACTTTCTAGGAGTCTAGGGCAGTAGCCATGACGTATTTGGACTGCATGGGTTATTACTAAATATGGATATGATTCTTATGCCTTTATAAGGATATTATTTATTATAGCCATACAAGGGCATAATTTGAGAATATCGAATTAGGGTCCTAGATAGAAACACAACAGTCTGGAGAGGCACAAACCCAGGAATCAGAACATAACACAGTGGTTAGGGTTGGCTTTACTAATAAGAATGTATTTCTATCCAAACAAACCCTTTTTAGAAACATTAGGATTACAAAAGACTCTTTAAGATACATTTAGAAACCCCCATTGACATAGGAATTGATAAGTCAGTTCCTCAGAGGCTTACTTTGGCACTGATGTAGCTAGACCTCTTAGTTATGTGCTAACTAAAATGAAGAACTCAAATATGAATGTTAAACAGCTTGGTACACATCTGGCTGTTCTCCATTTCTGTGTTGTTGCAGAATCTGCAATCCATCCCATTATTTCAGAAATATTTCTTGCAAAACTGCTGCATACCTTTGAACTATTTTGCCATAACAAGTGCCTTGTATTTATTTAATGTGCATAATTATGGATATGACCAGTAGAATGACTTCACTCCGGATGAATTACACAATTTTCAATAATTAGGACACACTCCGATTTGATTATCTGAGAGCAAGCCTCTTTATTTCTGCTTGTGATACAATAAAACTGCTGAATAACATTTATATGCCTAAATTCAACACACCTGAACTGACCCTGGTAAGCTAATCAGGTGTTAGGGTCAGGGCTGTACTGGCCGTAACGGGCATCAGGCGTTTCCCTGAGAGGCTAGAAGGGTGGGGTGCCGGTTTTATAGCTGTGGGGGCCGGTTTTGTAACTGGGGGGCTGGTTTTGCAGCAGCGCTGCAATACAGGACCCCAGTAACAAAAGCAGCAGTACTCCCCTCCCCAGGGCTGGTGTAACAAAAATGCCAGGGCTGCTTTGGGTTTCCAGTTGGGGTATTGGATGATATCTTTTCACCAGCACTTAATTCAGTCAAAATAAATTAATACATTTGGGGGCCAAAGGTTACCTTGCATAACTCACATAATAGCTTTTTATGAAATTACTGCAATTCAAGAAGTATTAAAATATTTTGTCCCTATCAGAATTTAACAGTAGCCTACAGATGCTTTCTTAAATTTATGTATAGTCAAGCTCAGGGTTAATTAATTTTTTTATTTCAATTTTAAAATTATTTTTTCAGCAACCACACCATAAAGGTACACATAAAACTATACAAATCATGCAATCATTAAAATAATCCTCTTAAAATTCTAGGCCGCAACTAAACAGTACAATAAATACTCACAATATCACTGTTGCAAGAAACATAAATACTGAGAGCGTGACAAAGAATCCACTGAAATATTAGATCTTCTAAGTTCACGGGAATACAGTCATGAGCCATTTAATTTCCTTATTCTTTAAGCAATTCTAATACAATTTACAACCGAAAAATGTGCTTCAGGCTTTGTAAGGTGTTGTAAAAAGAGAAGAGCGGCATGGTTGTGTCTAATCTTGCCAGCACGTAGACAGGGTACTAAGAAGCACTTACCGGCATATGTGTAGAAAGTTAAAAAAAGCATTAAGTGACTAGTGCTTTGATCCTGTGCTGGGCCGCCAGGGCGAATAGGAAGCTGCACAAACCAGGTGCCCTCAACATGAAATGGGGGGTAATTAATCTGAGCCGGGTAAGGTAGAATATGTCCTGTGTATTCTTGTATGCCAAGTAAAACTGTGTGTTTGTTGAACAGCATAACAATCAAAACAGTGCAAGACTGGTTCCCTGCACACCTTTCGGATATGCTAGCCAAAATACTGCTAGCTCACTGTGCACCATCTATACCCCTAATCTGACAGGGTAACAAATAGATTGTGCAACCTCAGAACATGACAACCCTGAATCCCAAAGAAATCATGGTAACAGATCTAGAACTGATTTGCTTAGTTACTTATGCATACCTTAAGGGCTACACAAGGAATAGAGAACATGCAATTTCAATATTTACTGAAGCATTGTGATTCTGGAGTAAAATATTGCGCCGTAATGACCAATAGAAGGAAACAGAATTATGTGATTACCATTATGAGGATAGTGAGAATGATGAAAAATATCAACAGTTCAATCATTTCAGGTTCAGGTTTTTAAAGTCTTTATTTCGATTTATAACAAATCATAAAAGACACATTATAACATATTAACGAAAAACTTTCATGCCATATAGTTATATTAACAATATACATTTATACAATTTATAAGTTTAAAACATAGGAGTATCAACCTAAATTCAAGGATAATGAAGAAGAAGAAACTGGGCAAAGAAATAAGCAAAACAGATTAAAGTTAAGATGTTATTAAACAATTGAGGGTATAAAGACAAACCTGTCAAAAACACTTAAAAAGCTCTCAAATACCATAAATTTATAAGTATAGGATTATGGATTTAGCGAAACCATTCAGGACACAACATATATTATGTAATATCCAATGGAAAAAGGGGGTGCAGCAGGTAACCACAGAGTGAGAATGTCGGAGGAACTACTTAACAATTTAACTTCATTTTAACCTAATGATCCAAGCCCACCCTAGGAATTTAGCTAGGCTCACCACGAACACCTCTGAGGTGTTAGATCTAAGAGCCATAACAGCCTCTGCTGATTTTATGAATGAAAGGCGCTGGAACAGGGGTTTTAGCCATTTAGTTCGCGGTGCAGAGTAGACAGGACAGGCGAACAAGAAATGGCCCTCGGTTTCCTTGTGGGATGGACACCATCTACAAAATTCAGTAACACCGTTAGTCCACTTGTTCGTAAAGGTGTTTAATGGCAGGGCTCCCACCCGAAACTGATGGTAGAGTTTCTTATCTAATGGTTTGGTAATTATATCCCAGTATAACTCCCAAAGGGGATCCAACTTGAAGGTCAGAAACCGTCCGGTAAGACTAGTGGAGCCGGAGGCAAGGACACGTGTTCTACGGAGTGAGGCCCAGTAAAGTACCTTAAATTCCTGTTTGGAGGGGAAGGCACTGATACTGGGAGATGTCCATAACTCCTCCAACCCCATGTCAACTAGGATCTTTTTTACCATTCGGAGCCAGGGAATACTCCCAGAACCCCCAATTGACCTTACTTCCGCTAGTTCCTTCGCGAAAAGAGCAAGATCCTGAGAGGTCCATATGCGCCTCCAAAAGGCCACCAGCCTAAATCTGGCCATCTCATCGATGGGAAGGTACCCCAAATCCAGGCAAAGGGGAATAGAAGGGGTCGATTGCGGTAATCCAATCAGGTTTCAAAGAAACTTACACTGAATTTTAAAAAGATTAGAAAGATCCATATAGCCCCAAAGATCGGCACCATATAGGATTGCCGAATTTATTTTAGTATCATAGATCTTAAGAGCTGGGATGACCCGTTTGGTTATTGATTTCTTTTGTTCCTTCAAGAGACACCCAGCAAGACGGGCAAACTTACGCTGCTGTGCACCAACTTGATCTTTCCATTTCAAACCACGGTCCAAGGTAACCCCCAGATATGTCATGGTCTCAACTTGTTCCAGATTTACTCCACTCATGTGTACAGAGCTCCGGACATGATGGTTCCTAGTGAGGACCATAAACTTGGTCTTGTCCACATTTACCTTAAGATCTCTAATGTCACAAAACTCCTCAAAGCGGTCCAGTGCCCGCTGAAGTCCGCTTCGCGTTCGGGAGAGGAGTAAGGTGTCATCAGCGAAGATGAGCATTGGGAACCTAGTCCCTGCCAGCATAGGGGCATCGGTAGGAGTATCCGCAAAAAATTTAACTAACTGATCCATAAATAGGATAAAAAGGGTGGGTGCCAGGACACACCCCTGGCGAACGCCACGGGTTACGGGGAATGGGTCCGTCACTTGCCCCTGACCACCCCACCTCACCCTTGCAAAGTTGTCGTCATGCATTCTAATTATTAGGTCAAGTAGCTCCATAGGTATACCTCGTTCCCTCAGGACACCCCATAGTTTGTCCCTCGGCACTAGATCGAAGGCGGACTTCAGATCAATAAATACTGCAAAGATGGTACCATTGCCAAGCGTAACCACCTTCCAGTAGATCATACAAAATCTGAACACCTGGTCGATGGTGCTTGTTCCAGATCTGAAGCCCGCCTGCATGGGGGATAATATATTTTTTAATTCGATCCATCCTTGGACCCTGCCCAAAACCATGCGTGCAGTAATTTTTTGGATAGAGTCCAAGAGACTAATCGGAAGGTAATTACCTGGATTAGACCTATCCCCTTTTTTATGGATTGGGAGTATCTCCGCCCCCTTCCACGACTTGGGAATTCTGGCACCCTTAGCAATTGCATTGGCGATCTTAGTTATATAGGGCACCCAGAGGGCTGGCTTACATTTTAGCAAATCAGCTGGGATGAGATCCATGCCTGGTGCTTTCCCCTGCTGTGTCATTCCAAGTGCTAGTTCTACCTCGACTTCGGAGAAATTAAGTTTCTCCGTGCAGGCAATAGGCACAGACGCCTTGCCCAAAGTGCAGGGTGGATTAATATTCTCAATACTAAATTGTGCCGCATAGAAAGTCACCCAAGCCTCGGGAGGCACATGGTTGGAGGGGGTACGTGATTCTGGATCCTTCCCCCATTTTACCAAATCCCAAAATTTAATCGGATCATTCAGGGTGGAAGCATCCAGAAGGTCTGACCAATACGAGTCCTCCCACTTCCGTTTGGCCTCCCACTGGAATTTCTTATATTGTAATCTAGCCGCTTTAATTACATCCATATTCCGGGATTTTACTGCCTTGATAACGTTACCATGGGCCTCCCTACACTTTTTATTATACCATTTCTGGCGGGGGACAGTTGATTTGGTGATTCCCTTCTGACAAGGGAGGGAAAGTAGGGTCTTAAGATGTTCAAAACAGCATTCATGAAGATCAATGATTGTGTTAAAATTAGTGGATTCAGAGCTACCCTCCGGCAAGTCATATAACATTATTTCCTCAAGCGTTTTTAAGACCACAGAGTTAACATTTTCCTGTAAGTACTCATCGTTCACAAATCTTGCCCATTTTAACCTTTTCCGATTATTAGTCAGATACACATCCCCTGTCTGTGAGGAACCAGGACCCTCCAATCTCCTCATGCCTGGTAACCCTAATTTAAGTACCAGGGGATTGTGGTCACTTTCAGGGCGAGATACCACTTCCATGTCCACCAACAGCTGCCAATATTCCAACTTTAACAAAAAATAGTCAATCCGGCTTTTCCTCTGACCATTGTCAAAGGTGAAATTGGCACTTAAGTCTGATTTTGTGCGTCCATTTGTGGCCCGAAATCCTTGGCTTAAGCAAAGAGCCGTCCAGCTTACTGCAGCCTCACTCGCTTTAACAGTTTTAGCAGGTAGTAGATCGGGAATATCCCAGGCTGCATCCTCTGCTGTTCCCCAGTTGTCCCCAATATCATACAGTGGCTCGAAAGTGCAGTTTAGATCACCTGCTAAGATGGTAACATATCCGCTGCTCAAGCCAGCAAGTTCATGGTCCAATACGTCCAACACGGGGGGGCTGCGACCGCCAGGTAGGCCACGAGCATATATGTTGAATACAACCAGATCACATTGGCCTGCCTTACTTAACTTGATTATCAAAAGATCAGGATTCACCACATATGTCTCAGTGGGTTAATAACCAAGTGACTGCTTCACCCAGATCAACAGACCCCCCGAAGCTCGCCCCTTACCACCCTTAATTGCTGGTTTAAAGAAGTTGACATATCCCAACCTGTAGACTGGAACTGGTGCCCATGTTTCCTGTAAAAGGATGATGTCAAATGTGTCCATGAACTCCAGCCAGTCCTCAGAGAGCATACGACCCTTAACCCCGGCAATGTTCCAGGACAGTATGTTAAGTGAATTCAAAGAGGGGGCAGCACTGGGGAACAAAGGGGCCAGAGCTTCCATAGATACCACTTCACCCCCTAAACCCGGCCTTCTCTCTGTGCCTTTGTGTTTTCCCGAAGTTTTACCCACCAACAAATCCTCATTTGGGACCCTTGGCACTGAGACAATGGCTTCTTCGGTTTTTTCAGTAACCAATGCTCCCAAACTTTCCTCAACATTATTAGTGGGCAAAATAACCTCCAAACATGATATCGGTAACAGAAGCGCACGGTTCTTAACGAAATTGGGCTGTCTAAATGATATATGATGTCAGTCTACGGCCTCAAGATCAGAGAGGGGGCCATAGCGGTTGAAGAGAAATGGGAGTGATTGGGGATGTGATGTCAGCGCTATGGGATGCCTCCTGGCATGGGGTCGCCCAAATTTATTGACAGGTACAAAAGAACTCTGTCTCTGGGGGTAGAAATATGCTAGCCCCAGGGTTTGAACATCACCCAGTCTCGCAAACCTAGCTTCTCTACAAATGGTATCTACTACCCAAGGGTCTTTAAATGAGGTTAGAATGCAGTCACCCTCTAGATCTTTAGTACCGTGACCCACCCAATCAACTCTCCTTACGAAGAGAATTTCCGTTGACAAAGATTGCGGCAGGGGACGATTTTTGTTCAGCCAATAGATCACCTTATTGCGTAGATCCCCGTCTGTTAGGGGTGTTACAGGTCGTCTTAATTAGGTACGGATTCAGAATGGATTCAGTGTTTTTATATAGTGAATCAAAAGAGTTGATTTAGTTTATTGATTTCATTTAGAGTATTATTTTTATGTTAAGTGTAATTAAAACTCTTTATAGAAATGTTATCTGTAGCATTGCCTTTAGCAATGCTTGTTTGTTATTTTCATTAGTTGTGTGCTGTTCCCTAGATTGTGCGCTCATGAGAAGACAGGCTCGTGTCAGCCCTCGCGCTTGGTGCCCTGAAGTGCGGGCCTCGCGCTGGTCTCGTGGCTGAAGCTATAAATACTAGCTTCAGCCAACTGCCAAACGCTTCGTCTCTCGTTAATCCCTGTGAGAGCTTCTGTCCCCGTGTTGAAGCTCCTCTGGCTTTGAAACCGTCGTTTCCCCTTAACTCCTGAAATAGCCTTAAAACCCTTTTGAGGAAACCTGTCGGCGAGGTCCTTAATTCCCCGCCTGCTATCGACGCTGATTTGGATTTCTGCGCGACGGCGTGGCTGAGCTCCGGTATTTCCTGAAACAGCCGGGAGGTTGTTTACCCGCTTCCCTCTGCCGGTCGGCAGTTCGAGTCTCCTGTCAGTCGGACAGCGAGTATTTGCAGAAACCTTGGAAAAGAGGGCAGTAAGAGAAATAATTTTACCTTAAAAAAGTCACGAACAATTTTACTTAAAAAGTAAGTGGCAAAGGTTTATTAAGTGACAATTCTCTGCGCAAGACATTTGTAAGGGTAGCACGTCGCGAAGAGCTGAGTTTAGAACAAGCCTTGGCAAAGGCAAGACTCTGAGCATTGAGCAGAAATAAGAAATACAAAGGGAGACGCTTGTTACACGAAGTGTTACCGACTAGTACAAAGAGATTAAAGTCAGCCTTGGAACTGAGACAGCAGAGAATTGAATTAGTCGCACAAAAGGCGGACTGCTGAGTTAAACAAGCCTTGGTAAAGGCAAATGTGTTATTAAGGCAGATTAACTGGCAAATAGGACAATTTGTACAACTTGTGATATGTTGATTTAGTTACTGTGGTATTTTAAAAGCTTCGCATATTTACAAGTGGGTCAGGAATAACAAGCCTTGGTAAAGTCAAATGTATGAAAACGTTAAACAGAACTAATGTGTATAGTTGTGATATGTAGACCTTATTACAGGGATATATATATATATATATATATATATATATATATATTAAGGTTTGCAGATTTACAAGTAGGATAAGAAATATTAATCTAGATAGTGGAGAAATTTGGATAGGCTGTTATTTTCTGTCTTCCTACTGCAGAATCTCCTATGAAAGAAGTAACTAAAGACTCAGGTATGATCTTGCATGAAGATTCTGAGTTTAGTTAAAACTAACCCAACTAATTTAATTAGCCTGTCTCTCTAGTTAAAGTGTTAAGAGATTCTGACATGTTATGTTTATTTGAAGGTGTCAAGATTCTGAGTCAGTGCTAAAACTTCAGTAAAAGTGCGAACAAGGGTCAAACGGATTGATGGTCAGTAAGCACAATGTTTTAGTTGAATATAGAAATAAGTTAAGAAGTTGTCAACTGAGTAATTGCTGTTAATGTTGCACCACAGCGCAGCGTGAAGGCAGCGCAGAACTTCTTTGAGAGAAGATCCTTGGCCTGGAGCACTTCCTTGAGAGAGACTCAACTGAAGATTAAATCTTGTATAATTTGTTGTGAGTCTCTCTGTCCACTTCCCCTTTCCCTGAGGGAGACGTCAATCCAGTCAGAGTTTAAGTCCTGACTGGGTTAGTAGATCCTTGAGGGAGTTGGGAGTTTGCAGCTCGAAAGGAAACGTCAGAAGGGTCTCACAGGACTCCTCAACACCGTCTGCCTCCTTATAACCAGGTTTTAGTGGGGCAACACCAGTTAATACTATTGTGTATTGTGTTGCCTCCGGAGGGAGATCTGCTCGGGGATTAGTATGCCTTGGATTTTTCCCCGCCCTCGGAATGTTTGGACTACGATGGTTAGATGTAAACCTTTGTGGTTGTCGGCGAGGTGTAATGGAATTGGGTTTGGCAGGGTTAGATTTGTCAATTACATTCGTCCTTGGAGCCTGTAAGGAATTGCAATCAGTTGCCTTATTAGGGATATCTTTTGATCTCCCCCCCCCTGACGATTTGTTATTGTCTGCCCCTGTAACTGTGGATTTTATAGTTTTACCAGTGGGGGCAGTTTTAGTGCAGGTAATCATTGGAGTTGGCTGTGTACTGGGCGCTACCACAGAACAGGGGCTGGCTAACTGTTGTAGCAAACCTAGATTTGTCTTCACTGTAGACTCCAAGCTATCTATTTTTGAAGTCAACAATCTTGTACGTTCCAATACGGGAAGTTGAAGAGTTTTAATAATAGCCTCCATTTTTGTCAATAAGATTTCATCACTATTTAAACACAAGGGACAGGGGTTAGAAGATCCTAATGAGTTAAGGGAAGGGCATAGCACATTAGGGAAAGCAGGTAGTGTTTGTGTGTTCAGGGGGAGCTCAAGGGCTGGATCAACTTTGTTGGATGTATCTTTTAATTTAGGCATCTTGTTATCTCTCCCCCCCTATGACTCATCTCTTGCTTCCTCTTACGAGAGCTAGGGTCTGGACCCAAGTGGTCTGCCTCTACCGGGGAATACGAGACGATATTATCAGTGTTAGAGACATTAGGGGATAGGTGACTGGAGTTTGGACTAGATATAACACTAGGTTCTTTACCCACACTATCCTGAGTTTCATCACCCCCACTTGAGTGAGTATCCTCCGAATTGTGGTGTACATGGGACGTGGGAGAAGCACGGAGGCCCTCTCCAACACTATCTATGTGAACTAATGCCTCAGTGGTAATACAATTAAAGGCTGCATGTGAGACAGGGCTAGTAATCATTGCTAAACCACCCAGAGATGATCGCTTCCCACTGACGAGGTCAAGAGAAAGTCTTTTTTCCACCATCGCAATTTCCTTTTCTAGGATCCCTGTGGCTCGGGTGATAAAGGCATCCAAAGGGCCTGAAACAACTCCATTGGTGGTTTGGATTTGGACGGTGCGGTCTTTACCTGATCTTAGGGGCATATTAATATCTGCTATTGCTGTATAATGTCTCACACACTAATCAGTGAATTCAATGTGCAGGGAGCAGATATAGCAGAGAAATGCAGAACTGGGTCGGGCAAAGAGGATGGGCCAGGTGCCGGACTCTACCGTACTCGAACGGCCTCAAACGGCCTGCTCTTTGCCCGGTCTTCGCCCGCTCTTCCGTCCGCGCGCGTCCCGCGTTCGCGTCTAGTAGGAGGAAAATATAGGAGGAGGAGGGGGCGGGAAGAGGCACCAGGTGCGCGCGATGACACGGCGCAAGCACCTCTGGGACTCGCAGTCCCGCTCCCTCTGACTGCTTCCACTCTCTCGGCTTTGGCTCTACACCTCCGTTAGAGCTCACGGGCTCAGCAATCCTCTGGGTCCAAAATCCTATGCTTTCCGCTGCTGGGCAGAACGAACAAGGAATTTCCTCCGCTTTTCTCCGTGGTCAGCAGGGCACTGTAGACGAATGCGGGCGGCTCCCGCGAAGCGGGGGCCGCGAGTCGTTAAGAGCACACAGGGAGGAGGGGGGGCGGGAAGAGGCCCCAGGTGCGCGTGATGACACGGCGCAAGCACCTCTGGGCCTCGCAGTCCCGCTCCCTCTGACTGCTTCCACTCTCTCGGCTGTGGCTCTACACCTCCGTTAGAGCTCACGGGCTCAGCAATCCTCTGGGTCCAAAATCCTATGCTTTCCGCTGCTGGGCAGAACGAACAAGGAATTTCCTCCGCTTTTCTCCGTGGTCAGCAGGGCACTGTAGACGACTGCGAGCGGCTCCCGCGAAGCGGGGGCCGCGAGTCGTTAAGAGCACACAGGGAGGAGGGGGGGCGGGAAGAGGCACCAGGTGCGCGCGATGACACGCCGCAAGCACCTCTGGGCCTCGCAGTCCCGCTCCCTCTGACTGCTTCCACTCTCTCGGCTGTGGCTCTACACCTCCGTTAGAGCTCACGGGCTCAGCAATCCTCTGGGTCCAAAATCCTATGCTTTCCGCTGCTGGGCAGAACGAACAAGGAATTTCCTCAGCTTTTCTCCGTGGTCAGCAGGGCACTGTAGACGACTGCGAGCGGCAATCATTTCATTTCACTTATTACAGAGAATATTGGCTTCCATACAAGTGCTGTAGTATAACGTACTCCTACCTAGTTCATCCTAACCTATCATGTATAGGGTCAGTGAATCTGCCAAATCCCAGTAGGGTGGTCGAACTCCCCATAACCGGTGGGTTAGTGTCATCAAGCTGCCAATCTTGGTGTAGATTCAGACAGCATCCCTTACTTGAGATTAACAGGAATAAGTTGAGCTGGGATTCCAGCATGGATCAACCTCTCAGTGCCAGCAAAATGCTCCTCTGTCTAAACAAAGGCTTTGCATCATATATATATATACATATATATATATATATTCACTGAAAAAACCATAGGTTATAGACCATATATAGTTAGGAATTAGCATTTACAAAACCTTGAAAATTCACTGAAAAAACCATAGGTTATACACCATATATAGTTAGGAATTAGCATTTAAAAAACCTTATTTTACTCACACAAAACCATTGAAATTCCATATATAGTTAGTTGTACTAACTATATATCGCGCACCCGCAATCCACTGCTGATCATGTCACATATTACATCATTCATGACATGGTCAGTGACATCACTGATGACATCACTGATGACATCTCAAATGACATCACTGATGACATCACTGATGACAACATCCAGTGACTGTATGTTTCTGTAAAGTTAAAATATGTCTTACATATTGAAGAATGAGTGGATGTATAAGTGTCTGAACAAAGGATTTAGTAGGTGCATGACTGACTGTATGAGTGAGTGATTAAATGTGTCTCACTGAGTGCATGGGTTAGTGACTAAACTGTCTTAATTTGTGCATCATTATGTCTGTTGTTCTGTAAACTGCTGCATGTGTTGATCAGTAGCTATATGATTAACTATATGGGTCATTGATTGGTTGCCCAAGTAATTGTATGGGAGACTGAGAGTGTTTATGGGTGGCTGGGAGGTGTATGACTCTCTGCATAGATGTGTGAGCAGTTGATTCACTAGGTGTATGGGTTCAAAAGTGCATGTGGAAACATCTGTATGGGCGGTTGACTGTGTGCATGAGTGCATTGGTGAGTGAATGGATATCTCAGTGCTACATGTCAAAGTAAGTACATATGTAAAACACAGTACATGTGAGAGTTGACATATATAAATAACTGTGCATAAGAGCCAGTGAATGTGTGAGTGGCTGTATGGATCATTGTGAACTTGTATCCAGGATTGTATAAGTGAGTAAATATGTGTTAGTATATGTTTCAATAAGTAAGGTGTGTATAACTGTATAGTTGAGGAAATGGAGGTGTGATTGATTCTTTGCATGACTGACTAGGTGTGTGAGTAACTCCATGGATGAGTGACAGTCTGTGAGTGTCTGTTTTCACTGAGTGTATATAAGGTTATATTAGAGTCTGAAGAGGTTCATCGTATTATCACATGAATGATGTCATCAGTGATGTGATCAGTAATGTCAAATGAGATGTCATCAGTGATGTCATCAGTGATGTCATTTGAGATGTCATCAGTGATGTCATTTGAGATGTCATCAGTGATGTCATCAGTGATGTCATTTGAGATGTCATCAGTGATGTCATCAGTGATGTCATTTGAGATGTCATCAGTGATGTCATCAGTGATGTCACTGACCATGTCATGAATGATGTAATATGTGACATGATCAGCAGTGGATTGCGGGTGCGCGATATATAGTTAGTACAACTAACTATATATGGAATTTCAATGGTTTTGTGTGAGTAAAATAAGGTTTTTTAAATGCTAATTCCTAACTATATATGGTGTATAACCTATGGTTTTTTCAGTGAATTTTCAAGGTTTTGTAAATGCTAATTCCTAACTATATATGGTCTATAACCTATGGTTTTTTCAGTGAATTTCATTGGTTTTTTAAAAGCTAATATCTATAGCTGTAAAATGTATTCTTCTTTAAATCCAAAAATATATTTTATATGTTTATTAATAATTTTTTTAAAATATTTTTTTTGTTTTGCTCCCGGTCCGCGAACCGGGAAGCTTCCCGTTAGCTCAATTTAATGCCGCGACCCGGTCCGCGAACCGGTAAGAAATCAACATAGTGACGGTATCGCGTTGCCGCGTAATGCGTCTTATGACGTACTGCGTTAGCGCACCCGGAAGTGCCCCGGGGCGCGGACCGAGGCGCGAAACGCAGCTCCCCGGAAGCGATCCGCGGCGCATCGCGAAAGCGCGACGTATCGCGTTGCCGCGTAATGCGTCTTGTGACGTACCGCGTTAGCGCACCCGGAAGTGTCCCGGGGCGCGGACCGAGGCGCGAAGCGCAGCGACCCGGAAGCTATCCGGGGCGCGGACCGGAGCGCGTAACATGAGCGTGAGAGGTCATGTGACTTGTTAATAAAACTTTTCATTGGTTCATTTCACTTTTGGTTTCATAATGATGTAAGGCTAGGTCAGGTGACCTAAAAATAACACTTTTCATTGGTTGAGAAGTATTGTTTTTCCCAAATGATGAAAACCCCTCCTTCTTTCCTCACTCTGACTTTCATCATTGTGAGAGGAAGACCTTTACTACTATATGAGAAATGGCTTCATTGGTAGCTTCAGCTGGTGGACCCCCACCACCACCACCACCTCCTCATGGGAAGAGAGGACCACCTCCCCAGGTCATGACCAACACTGAGGAGGAAGAGGAAGAAATGGATGAGGAGGGAGAAGAACCACAGTTCTTAGAAGAGGTGCCCCGGGTTTCCAGAAAGAAAGCCAGTTTCATCTGGCAGTTTTATTCGATCCCTCGTGGCCAAAAAAAAGTCAATGCGAGGTATGTCACCTGCCTCATATGCAAAGAACAATTATCCAGAGGGACGGACAAGAAATATAGTTACGGAAATCATACAATGCACAGGCACATGACAAGGAAGCATCCGCTCAATTACAGCCGGGCGGAAATAAGGGATATGCAGGACAATCCAAGACCAACTCCTGTGGCCAGACCAAGATTACCAATTTCATTAACACCAGAAGAGGCACGGGAAACTGTGCCAAATATACAAGAAAATTTTGGCCACATGATACACTCTTGTATGCACTGTCGTGCGTTGTTAGCGTGTGGCAACATGAGCATCAATGCACTCAACCTGGCGTATGAACACCATGATTGCCCTAACCGCCCCCAGTAATTTTTTTTTTGCTCCTGTTGAGCCCTTTTCAACGCCTGTTTTTTGTTGTTTCCCCCCCCCAAAAAAACCCAAAAAAAATATAAAATCGTTCAAAAAATACAAAAAAAACAAAAAAAATATAAAACAACAAAAATATAAAAAAAAAAGTTCTTTTCAGAACTACCTTCCCTTTCAAAAAAAATTGCTAGAATGTTTAGCACTCTGGCAAGCTCTATTTCTTTTGGTTCGCTCCCGGGTTAGCTTCCCGGTACGCGGACCGGGAGCTAACCAAAAAAAAAAAAAAAAAAAAAAAAAGAGTAAATATAAGGAAAGTAAACAGAGAGTGATGTTAAAAGAAAGACAGCTATAGGGAGTAAAGAAGACATACTGTTTAATAGATCTATTTACCGAAGAAAAGACGGAAGAGGGTATAATTGTGAAAAACAAAATAGATAACGAAGTGAAAGAAAAAAAAAGAGTATAACATTAACAAAGAAGAGTTTCTTGGAGAATGTGAGTGAATGTTCAAAATAAGATTAAAACATGAGGAATAACAGAGAGAAAAAATAGAAAACAGAAAACAAAAAATAACAGAAAAAGATTAATTGAAACAGCAAAGAAATGTAAGTAACATAGAGCCATATCATCAACATAGGCAATAAAAGTTTTGCAGCTTTTACTGGCAGAAATGTGTCGCTAAAGCTGCTTTTGCGGCAGAAAACTGCCGCTAAAACCACTTTTGCACCAGTTTTCTGCCAATAAAAAGAGCAATAATTTTATTGGCTGTGTTCATAATATGCCCCTTAGTGTGCTTCAACTACACAGAGAAAGCATTATGAACAAGTAGTGATAGAGTGATCAGTCAAAGACACTAAGAGTAATAGAGACGGAGTGAGTGAACAAGAGTGAGGAACTATGAGAAGAGAGGGACTGAGAAAAAGAATGGAAGGAGTTGAGTAAGTAGGTAATAGAGAAAGGAATGATGGAAGTAGCAAAGGCAGGAAACTGAGGGTTAAAGAAATGAAGCAGTGGAACTAATAGTAGGTGAATGTGATAGAAATGTAACAAAAAGAGTACAAAGCATTTACCTTATAATTGTCGTTAAATTACTCACTTTTTGTTTTTATACTTTCAATCTGTGAAAGAGAGAACAAACATTTCAAAAATATTAAAACATGTATTTAAAAATTACAAAAGACAAGGGAAAAGATTGAAGGACAAACAGTTTTTCAACAACTTTGACACTTACAGAAGCTTCTGCTTCTCCAGGCCCCCAAAACAGTCATAAAGATATACATTTTAAACTAACAGTATCTTGATGCAGATGAAGTGAGGCCTATCTTAAAACATGGTGCATCTTTTGCATTGCTGTTGTCTCAGAAAAGTGTCGCAAGACACTAACATTTTAAATAATTGCTTGAGGATGCCAATAAGATGTGTCCTATCCAGAGGTTTGTTTGAGGTGAGGCCTACTCAGGGTTGCAGATGAAATTTCGAGTTGTTGAAGAGAATAGAGGACATAATACATGTGAAGGTCTACCAATGAAGTGAGTCATGTCCACTGCACTCTTGAACAAAGTCCAAACCTCCTATGTTTCCCTGGACAGACCTAAACTTGATCTGCACAATGTGATTCGTAATGATAGGAAACACAGGTGATGTAATTGAAATACGTGCAATTTCTTTTGCTCATTTCACAATCACATCACTTGTGTTTCCTTTGCTTAGGTATCTCATTGTGCAGATGTAGTCTAGCATATGAAAGAATACGCAGAAGTGCAGCACTGCATGCAACAACTTTGACACTTACAGAAGCCTCACCTTCTCCATGCCTCCTACACAGTTCTACATATACATCATAAATGCAAACAGTACAGAATTAATTATACATGTTAAATGGTTTATTTTTGCTGTTCTCAGAATGTATCAAAATTCACTAAAAACAGTGACTTGAAGGTATTCATCATATAACAGCGGGGAAAAAAAAACACAATCAAAATGATTGTGTTTAAAAAACCCATACAACATAAGAAATCAGAATTCAGAACTCCTTAAAGTTAACTTACTTTCCATGACGTCAAAGGATGTCCTATGAACAGCTTACACTCTTTTGTGCTGTTATTACTTTCAGCCCGCCACTTTCTGAAAGAAAATCTCCATCGTTTTTAAAAACATGTTACTGTTGTATAGCTCCTATATATCCTTATATCGTGTTAAGTTAGCATAGGTACATTTGAGAATTAAACGCCATTTTTCCTTTCTTGCAACTTCTGCACACGACCCTTAATTGTTGACTTAGCTTTCAACCTAGTGGTTTGCCGTGGTGTATGTGAGAATAATATGTTATTGCTCTGATATCAGTTTTGTTTAATAAACCATGTCTGCACGGAGAGTGCTGAAGTTTCAGGAGCAACACGATATGGTATTGTTATGAGGTCTGATCTCCACGCCTTCATAGTCATAACACAAGTGCAGCCTTTGCCAACTTGGGCTTGAGGCGGGATTGATATTGCTTTGCACGAGAATTGTTAACACACTTGATGCGGTGCACATGCAGAGAGAGCTGGTGTATGCTGATGTGATTCCTTCATGCTAGGACACTAAGGTATGGGCCCGCCCTAAAACAACCCAAAGAGACCTTCTTAGCTAATAATATAATATATGTGTTAGGGAGGGTGAGATATAAGTGTTGTTAACTCTTATTCATTACAGCATGTTAACATGCTGTCACCATTCGCTTTTTATGTCTTAGTAACTATGCTGATAATTTTGCTACTGATAATAAGTATACTTGTATTATCTAAGATACTGCACCTGAGAAGACGGCATTAGTAAATAAACATTTCAAATTCACATGTGTCTTCTTTACTCCATGTTCTGGTTTGTAATGATAATATAACGAAAGAGTGTTCATGAGTCCCACGTACCCTGAGGTACTGTAAGTTCATGTTCTGGTTTGTCTAAACATTGGAAGTTTGAGATGTCCAATGAGACACTGTAGCTAGCTCGGTAAGGGGTGAGTTGGTTGCTAAGGTAAGTTTTGGGACACCCTAATTTGCCGAGGTTCCACTCCTCTGTGCACAGTTCTGTGTGAGTACAGAAACCCTGCGACATGGCGCCCAACGGTTTCGGTGGTCTTATATCATGACACTCGAGTAGTTTATCGTTCATGCCTTAACCCCTTCACATCCGTTTCCGGAAAACGGGGTGTCGGTGAAACCTACCTATTTTTTGAAATAGGTCTTTATTCAAGCTTGATTCTTTCTTAAACGGTTTCTTTGAATTACTACCCAGTTGTGCTACAAAGTATTCTTTGTGTTTTCCTGTTTCCAGTGTTGTCATGGCGGCGGTGGCTATTGCGCAGCATAGTCGCGTAGCGGTACGCAACCATCTTCAGACGTACCAGGTCCCAGTAGATGGGATGGCTGTGATTTTCGTGGTATGTGCAGATCCGGCGTTTCCTTACGAGTTGTTTTACTCTTGGGTTACGTTTCCGGCTGTGGACGCTAATTCTGGTTTGTTCCACTCCTACACCGCCTCGGATGTCCCGGCTGAGTATACGCCGTACAGGGCATTGGAAATACCTATTGATCATTGGCAGCATCAAATTTGGTTTGATGGCGCCCTCCCCCACTCTTTGTCCGCAGCGAGGTTAGGTCCGCTCTCAATTCCAGGTACGAATTGGCCTGCGTTGGGTGGCTTTACCCCGCACCCGAATCACGGGGCTTGTACCCTAGCAGAAATTCGCAGGCTACATGTTGTTTCCATTTCCGTGATTCGTGCTTTAGTGCAATACATCGGTCGACATCTTCCTGGTGGTCCCCAGGGGGGTGCGGCCGCTCCCGTGGATCGAGGCGGAATGCGTCTCAATCCAGTGATGGTTAATTCGGTTTTTGGTGCGCGTCCAGTTGACAACGATGACTTCCCATTCTGGCTAGCAGAGAAGTTTGATCAACTGGAGGCGGTTTTTCCGAATTCTACTCCTGCTGATAAACATAGAATGTTAACGATTACTCTACCGAAGGATATAACTCCTGAACTTGTTGACTGTGAAAGCTGGGGAAAAACATTTGCGGCAGTTTATACAAGGTGCTTCGGCACCCCGTCTATGACTGCCCTGCCTGAAATCATTAGACGTGTTCAGAATGATCACGGTCCAGAGTCAGCGGTTGAATTGGGTATGCGCCTGTGTGGTTCTTTTGAGATTGTAAGTGATCTCATTCTCTCCAATGTTAAAGGAGATGCAGTTAACTTTCAGGTGTCGAATGCTTTGGCTGCTCTGCCCGATGCCGACAAACCCCGCCAGTTAGCAAAGATTGTGTAGGCCGCTTATAAGACAATTGGCCGCACAAGTAGAGGTCTGAAATATTTTCCAGTAAAGGAGAAAAAACAACCTCAGGGACAATCTGCAGTGACAGATGTCCAGCCCAAGTCCAAAAAACAAAATTGGCCTAAGAAACAGACACAGGGGAAGAAGAATACACAGACTCAGGATTCTTTTCCTGCAGTACACGCACCTGCGCCGACAGAAAAAGTTTATGATTTGCGCGATCGCGCGATGATTAAATCACCTGATCGATTTCAGGGTTCTGATCAACGCTCTCCTCGTTCCTTTCAGGAAACATCGGCCCCGAAGACCGGTGGAGGAGGAGGGGGTGGACGTGGACGTGGTGGCCAACAAGGACGTGGTCAGTCCCGCCAGACGGACGGCGCAGTGAAGCAGGAGGATTCTACGCCTAAGCGTCCGCAGTTTGCGAAAAAGAAAGTCGCAGCCTTAACAGCGCATAGATATGCCACAGATAGTGAGAACGCGGCTTCGGAATCTGACGTGGGCTCTGACCTTGCTGGACAGCGCGGCGGAGATTACCATAGTCAGAGAGGCGCTCCGTCCACTACTGAGGGTGACAGCGACTGAAGTGTTTGTTGTAATAGAAACAGCCGACACGAGATTAGCTCCCCCTGAAAGACTTTTTGAAATTGTCCTGTTAGTTGAAGGTGACATACAACGTACTGTCAGAGGGGTGTTTTGGGAGAACTTTTCGTCTACGTACGACATTTTGCTTTCCGAGGCTGACTGGCCCCCACCTTTTGTGCTTGCAGCGCCGCGAGGGGAGGAGGTGATCCTTCCCAGTTTCGCGCACACTGTCTTGACTGAGCATGCGCAGCATTTTGCAGAAGAGTGGGCTCGGGCTCTTGCACCGGCTCTCTACCGCAACCAATGTGGTTGGGACAAATTGTCCCCTTGCCACGAAATTCCTTTGCGGTCCGAGCCGCAGCCTCAGCCTCAATATCCCATACGGCGTGAAGCTAAAGCAGCCGTCGCAGAAATCCTTGAACAATTGGAATATCAGGGAGTTATTGAAACGTGTGTGTCACCAATGAATAATCCCCTTTTTACTGTGACCAAACCTGACGGATCATATCGTTTGGTATTGGATTACCGGCATTTGAACTCGCATTGCCGTAACTGTGCAGTACAGAATACTCACGGCTCTGCCCTAGTGGATAGTCTAGTGCGTAAGCGTTTCAAGACAACGCTTGACATTTCCAATGGTTTTTATGCTCACAGACTGGATGACTTTAGCTCCCAGTGGACAAGTTTTACGTCCGCTGGGGTGCAAAAACGCTTCCGGCGACTCCCAATGAGCTACAAAAATAGTCCTGGAGTCTTCACCTCCAGAATAGTCACTCTGTTGGAGGGAATCGATCCAGATGCATGTTCTTATGTAGATGATATTTATCTCACAGACGACGAGATTTGGATGCATCTGTGTCGAGTGAATTCCATAATTTGTACCTTTGCTGATATGGGTTACAAATTTAATTTTGCAAAATCGCACATTGCAGAACACACGGTGTTGTTCCTCGGCTATGAGCTGAACAATGAAGGTAGAGGTTTGGCTCCTCACTTCTTGGAGAAATGCGCACAATTGCGCGCTCCTACAACACTGAAAAAATTACAGTCTTTGCTGTGTTTCTTGAATTTCGGCAGAACTTACATTCCGGAAGATGCCCAGCGTATCAAGCCTTTGTATGCTTTGATACAACCAACTTTCTCAAAATCATGCTGGCTGCCTGAGCATTCAGCCATTTTGCAATCCTTGCAGGCTGATCTGCTCGCTTCTAAATATTTACTGACTCGTGATAACCACACCAACCTGGTAATAAGAATAATTCCTGGGACGGTGGGTTTCACATACCTCACTTTTAATGAAGGTGACACAGTACCTATTGCTTACAAGTCACACTTGTACACTTCGGCTGAGTTGCGGTTTCCCACAGTGGAAAAGGTTTTAACTGCTGTACAGATGGCAATTCTTAAGGAACGAGCACTGTCGCAGGGGAAACGCATGCTAGTGGTTACACCCTGTCCTCATTTGGAGGCAGTCACGAAAGCCAGTGTACCAAATTCAAAAGCTTTGCACCCTCGGTGGATTCAGTGGGCTGCGTCATTGTCATCCACGGATGTCATGTTTATTTTTGACACCTCCTTACGGTCGCAAGAGTACTTGCAGTATGAATTCGTTCATCCTGCTCCTCTGGCTATGCGACCTTTGGAGGACTTCCATTGCATCATTTACACTGATGGGTCGGCGCAGGTTGCGCATGGCTCTAAACATGCCTACGTTTCCGCATGCGCCATTGTGGTCGGTGCTATGTTGAATGATGAGTTCATTTCCAGGGAGGTACACACGTTGCCCCTGGGCGACTGCACCGCACAATTGGCAGAGCTTCGTGCTCTATTACTAGCGTTAGAGTACGCAGATCCAAGTGTTACTACTCTAATTGTAAGTGATTCTTACTACTGTGTCCAGTCTTACAATGAAAACTTGTTCTTTTGGATTCAAAATGATTTTCATGATTCCAAGGGTAGCACAATAAAACATAAAATGATCTGGGTTCGAGTGGCAGAGCTTAAGGCTAGGTTGCCACTCGTTTTTGTTATTCATACTCTCGGTCATCAGCGCGTAGGAGTACACGCTGTTGGCAACTCGCTTGCTGATGAAGCAGCGAAATCAGCAGTATCTACATACTTAGTTGCAGCAGTTACTAGGTCTAAAACCAAGATTGATAGCGACATCTTGGCAGCGATTGCTGCCTCTGAGAAGGGAAGTAAACATCCTGCGGGATTCCCTTCGAAGTATAAATACCACTTAAGTCCCGAAAAGGTTCCTTTTGTGACAATTCCTGATGTTGGGGAACGGCTGATTCCCAACTCGGATCGCAGAGCAGACTTGATTACAGCGGCTCATGAAGGTGTGGCGTCTGCGCATGCGGGCGTCTCGGCCACTGTAACGCAATTACAACTACGTTTCTGGTGGCGGGGACTGTACAAACAGACGCGTGATTATGTCCTTCTTTGTGACATATGCCAGCAGATTAAACCTTCAACTGCTACGCGTCCGCCACAGACTCAGTTGTACATTTCTAATAAACCGCCAGGCTGTGTTTATTTAGATCACTACGGTCCTTTTTCATCTGATACTGCATATAAGTACATCTTAGTAGCAGTTGACTCATGCACACGCTTTGTGTGGGTATGGCCACATCGCAGCGCTGATTCACGGACTGTCATTAGAGATTTGCGTATCTTTATAGGGATTTTTGCCTGTGGTACCTTCCATTCGGATCAGGGTCCGGCTTTCGCCTCTAAGGCGTATAAGGATGCCATGACTTCGATGGGGGTCCAAGTCAAGTTTTCGTCACCCTACAGACCTGAGGGTAATAGTGTAGTTGAACGAATGAACCGTGATTTAAAGCAATCTTTGACAGCCCGAGTTATAGGCACTGGCAGAAACTGGCTGGCTCACCTCTATGGCGTGCAGCGTGCTCTTAATAATCTCCCTAGAAGGTCTCTGGGTGGGCGGACCCCATACGAAATGCTCTTTGGCATCAAGATGTACGTCCCTGACCTTGACGGTCTAGACTCTGTGGTTCGCGCCACTTCCTTTGACGCAGATGAACATTGCAATGTTTTACAGAATCTACAAAAGACCAGAGACAGTCTTGCAAAGGAACATTTGCCCTCAACTTCGGATGATGCGTTGCAGATCCCGGTAGTTGGCTGGCTACCCCAAGTTGGAGAACTGGTTCGAGAGAAGATCGACAACAAGAAAGAGTTTGGTCCCTCCTATCGAGCTCCAGTCCCAGTGCTTGGAGTGAAGGGCACAAGAACAGTCATTTTACCACCACTTCCAGGTCGTAAGGAAAACAGGTTTATTTCAATTGACAATGTCAAGATACACAGAGTGGCCGATTCTTCTTAGCATGACACCGGCTGTTTCCTGTCCTTCCATTGTGAGAAATTCAGTTATGCCCACTGCTTCTAATATTGAACCTGAAGTGGCCATCGAATTACCTGCTGTTTCCAGTCCATTATTAAATAATTTACCCGGAACTAACGTTGATGAGTTGGACTATACATACCCCACTGATTTGTCCATGCCTGACCTGCAAGCTCGTTTAGCCACGGAATCCAGATTTTCATTTGACTCTGCTTCCCTTGCCTCGAAAAAGCCCTCTCAAATTGCAGTATATGCTAGCCTGTTTAAAAAACATTTTTTGATTCCTCCTTGGACATACATTTGGCTGGTCCTTTTTTCGGTTTACCTTTTTATGTCAATTGGTTTTGTGTTTTATTTTTTTCGAATCATGAATGGACACTATGTCGAGGAGAGAACTTGCATTACTCACTTAAATGGAACTTTGGCCCCACTTTCCTCTTCACATTCTACACACAGATTAAAAAGAGACTTGAATTTGGTTAACATCACAGCATGGCCTGTTCTGGATGGAATCGCGTGGGATGCAGTTCGTTTTCAGATTCATGGCCCAACGGAAGTCGTTAATGTTCCTAATGTACTGAGAGTGAATATGGGGGATGTGGTGAAACAAAACATTCGTTCTGATGATTGGGATGTTAATGCTGTGGAAAGTTTGTTTTCTGATTTGAAATACTATGCTGCTTTTGATGCTGAGGATTTATATTTAGAATCTGCTAATTATGGTGAATTGTTCTGTTACCAACATTATGGCAATCACTTCTTACACAAAACATCTTCCCGAAGGGATGCTGTTAATTTTACTCAGTGGGAACATTGCCCGGCACCTACACAAGGGAGTTCAGAAACGTTTCTTAAAAAGTATACTTATTTCACTGACTTTAATCAGTCCAATCCCGAGTCCTTTTATTTTAAATTTCACAAACAGCCACTGTCCAAGGTTAGACTTACCGATACAAAATTGTTGTATTCGAAGGCCTTCCTAGATCAATTAGTTACTGGGGGCTATGAGTTATGGAAGGAAACAATAGACCTTAAATCGGTTTGGGGTTCAAGGTCCTGGCAGGTACGAGGCACTGAGGCTTTGCACCGTGCATGTCTCATCCCGAATCATATGTTGTTTTTAAATGAAACCATTTCCCAGACCACATGCTTTGGATTGGCTACATCTAAAAGGTTAAACACCCCGTCTTTCCCGGAGTTGGAGGAATATGAGGATTGGAGTAATTTTACTCAATTGTCCATTAAAGATATACAGGCTCTGCTTCTTAATTCCTCCTTTAACATTTCCAGTATGAATCCTAAGGGTTGGCTGCTTTGGCACCGTAGTGCTGATTCTTGCCAAAAAAGATTTTTAAATATAACTGACGGTTTTAAGACTGTTAGATCTGATCCCCGGTTTGATTTGAGTCATACTGTCACCTCTTACTCTGTGGGCAAGTTGTGTCAAGCTTGGCTGAAACATTCAACTTTACCTGCGGTTAAGTATCACCTTTCCAAACTAAATGCAGACGTGGATTTGAATGATTTCATTAAAGGCCCAGCTAGTGGCAGGTCGAAAAGGTGGTTATATGGGGTTTACAATGAAATTTGGAAACTGTCACAGATTGAGGCTGCTTCACGCCTTAGGGCTATTGATCAGGCGAATCTTGAGAAAGTGCTTGCAGTTGTTGACAATAGCATTAACGTGCTTTCCTCTAGAATTTACACATTAGATAATATTGTGTCGTCTGTTGTTGATATTGTGCATGATGAAGTGTCAGTATTATACCATGGTCAAAATCAATTACGGTCAATCATGCAGTTTGCATGGACACTTCAGACTCTGAAAATGGGTAAAGTTCCCTGGGGATACATGAACGTTTCCTCTTTATTTGCACCGTTTAATTTGACAGACAAACAACGCTTGCTTTCAATGCGTGATGCTTCCTTTTCTATGCTACATATTGAAAGGTTGGAATCTTTACCTTTTTCTGTGGCAGAAGCCACTGCTGCTACGTGGCTTATCCACGGTTTAATAACACTGCCTTTTGCTTTATATAAGTTTTCAAATTGTATGAAATATGTGCCAATAGGTCGTTTTGAACCCTTAGGTAGCGGTTTTCTTCATGAGGTCTGGTCACTCCCATACACATACAGATGTTTCAAGGATGAACAGGAAGTTTATCTAACAGGGGATGAGTGTACTGAGACGCCAGATCATTCTTTAATGTGCAGACACATACAGTTACACGGTTCATGTAACAAGGACCGACCGAATATGGCTTGCGTTTTACAGGGCACGCCAGTTCCTGCTATCATCCCCACGTTTAAATTGTTAGAGAATGGTAGTTATTTAATGCTCAATAATGAAAACTGTTGTGGGTTAATTAAAGGTATAGCTTTCATAGTAACAGTAAGTGAGCGAGTTATTTGCTGCAGAAATGTTCTTTATCCTCCCACACGTGAACATAGGGAGTCTTCCATTTGGCCACAGATACCGACCTTGGGAGCAGAATTCAGCGGCATGGCTAGAATAAGAGCTCTAATGTCCCAGAAAGAGGTGGCCTTGAGCTCGGCCCGTGAAACCTTCGTGCTTCACATTGCTAACACCCGTACGGAGGTTCAGGCTCTTTTAAATACTGATTTGCCTTTGCATTTCGGAGCCATGGTTCGTTCTATCTTTAACGCATCCTCCACAACGGGCCTAGCACATTTTTTTAAAGTTGTTAGCGGTGGTCTAGTGACTTCCTTTGAGAAGATTTTTGGAGTCATCCCTGCCTTCTTCCATTCTATTTTTTCATCCTTATTTGGAGGGTTCCCGTTTTTACTTGCATTAGCGGCTGGCGCTTTGGTGGTTTTCTGCCTTTTTAAATATGGATGCCCTTCCTGTGCAAGACCACGCTCAACTGCTACTGACGCGGTTTCGCGACCGCATGCTTGATTATTATGGCACACTGCCGTTGGCGACTCTAAGCACGGCGTTTGGATTATCTTTTCGGTTCTCCTATTTCACCTGTGTCCAGCCTGTATTTCGCTGCCTGACCTGTGATTTCCTTTGGGCCATTGATTTGTGTCTCTGCGGACCGATTTCTTCTGACGTCGATTTTGATCAACTGATGAGTCCTATCATTGCTCACGAGTTGGTTTGTTCTGACGAAAGGATTATGGCCTTGGCAGTGGCACATGGACTAATGGGTCCCTGGGATGTGCTGTCGGCAGCGCAAAATTTCTTGGAACGAAGTTTTCTTGAAAACCCACCGAGCTGTCCTCTGATGGTTATAGAGGATCCGGTGCTGGGAGATCACGTATGTTCCTTTCATCTTTTAAATTGGATGGCTGAACTGTTTTCGGATGAGGACAGTGACTTCCTCCTGGAGGCTGTTGCAGCTTACTTTTCATATACAGTCTTATCATAAACACTGCCTCAAATTGACATGCTGATTGATAGCATTTCCTTGATTTTATTGACTTTTGGTCAAGACATTTTATTTTTGCTTGCCTATTGGCTTGAGCCACATTATACTTGTGGGCTATTTTTTAGCATCAGTTTTTATAATTGAATTTTTATTCATGCTCGTTTATTGTTGGATTCTGCTCTCATGTGATGGCACTTCTGTTATCTTATTTAGTCCGTTCTCGGATCATGGGGGGGTGTTGTATAGCTCCTATATATCCTTATATCGTGTTAAGTTAGCATAGGTACATTTGAGAATTAAACGCCATTTTTCCTTTCTTGCAACTTCTGCACACGACCCTTAATTGTTGACTTAGCTTTCAACCTAGTGGTTTGCCGTGGTGTATGTGAGAATAATATGTTATTGCTCTGATATCAGTTTTGTTTAATAAACCATGTCTGCACGGAGAGTGCTGAAGTTTCAGGAGCAACACGATATGGTATTGTTATGAGGTCTGATCTCCACGCCTTCATAGTCATAACACAAGTGCAGCCTTTGCCAACTTGGGCTTAAGGCGGGATTGATATTGCTTTGCACGAGAATTGTTAACACACTTGATGCGGTGCACATGCAGAGAGAGCTGGTGTATGCTGATGTGATTCCTTCATGCTAGGACACTAAGGTATGGGCCCGCCCTAAAACAACCCAAAGAGACCTTCTTAGCTAATAATATAATATATGTGTTAGGGAGGGTGAGATATAAGTGTTGTTAACTCTTATTCATTACAGCATGTTAAAATGCTGTCACCATTCGCTTTTTATGTCTTAGTAACTATGCTGATAATTTTGCTACTGATAATAAGTATACTTGTATTATCTAAGATACTGCGCCTGAGAAGACGGCATTAGTAAATAAACATTTCAAATGCACATGTGTCTTCTTTACTCCATGTTCTGGTTTGTAATGATAATATAACGAAAGAGTGTTCATGAGTCCCACGTACCCTGAGGTACTGTAAGTTCATGTTCTGGTTTGTCTAAACATTGGAAGTTTGAGATGTCCAATGAGACACTGTAGCTAGCTCGGTAAGGGGTGAGTTGGTTGCTAAGGTAAGTTTTGGGACACCCTAATTTGCCGAGGTTCCACTCCTCTGTGCACAGTTCTGTGTGAGTACAGAAACCCTGTGACATTACATGCAATAAATGACTTCTTGCTCTCTACCACAAGTTTCCACAAGGCCAAATCTTGTCAGACCCATTTATAACTCTTTGATTTCTTGTAAGCCAATCCCGTCATTTGGCATTTCCGCAACTTTCAGAATTAAAATGTTGAAGATCATTTTCACAATCCTGGAATAGTAATATCTTCCCCTTCTTGCTCAGTCATGTTCTACATTTCCTATGACACTGATACTGCTTACTATGAAGCAGACTTACACTAACTCTATGACTACTACAATGATTTAATTCTCTACATCACTTTCAATCACAAAGCAATGTAAAACAGTAGACAGCGTTGCAGACTTACATTCCCTCTACTCTATGTTTTGATTGGCTGCTTCAATTAGCTTATAAAAAGAAATAGTTTTTCTGAACTCATTCAAAGTGCACTTATTTCTCCATGACGTCCAGTCTTATGGTTAGAAGTTATGTCTCTGAACTACACTTATCCTCAAGGCCAAATTGTGTAGGAGCCATTAGAACTTCTTGAAATTCCACAGAGCACATCCCGAGATTATTTCCCTAAAATTTTGGTTTTAAAAACACCAGGTAAGAGTTTTTAAGGTCATACGGCAATTTTTTTTTGAACATTAAAACAGAATCGTTGGAGAATGACCAGCCATTTCTAGACTTTAAATAAGCTGTGTAATGTCCTGATGTTATTGAAGGGCCGTCATGATATATAATTGCTGCAGTTACAAAAGTCCTTCCTGATATTGACAACTGCGAAGCTACAAAATTTTTAATTAAAGTTGTCAATTTTGTTCCATCAGGCCTACATCGTTGGAACATTAAAATGACATACTGGCCATATGTTCGTATAAATAATGTGGACATCATTTCAGATTTACATTGGCTACACTCCATGTTGTGATCAGCTGCTTTTACTAGCTTAATAAAGGAGACTGATTTACTGTCTGGCAAAGTTAAATATATAAATCTTTCTGAGTCTACACTAGTAGTACTTGATACCATACAGTTCTCGCAGTCATGCTGCCATTGATAAGAAAGCCCAAACAGCTGATCTACATCTACACCTTCAGCATGCAATACATCAAGCATATACATTAAAAACTCCTGACAATCTTGCTGAATATTTTGAGAGAATTGTGTTTGGCCTGAACATCTGTCTAACAGATTTCGAATTTCAGACACACTTTCTATGTTTCTTCTATCAGTGCTACATTTCTCTAACACAGAATTTAACAAACTGCAAAATCTTTGATCAGAATTGACCACAATCTCTTCTTTGACATTTTCTAGAGAAAACAAAACATTAACCACTACATTAGCATAGCAGTTGACACCAGAACTGTTTTCAAATTGAAAACCAACAACATCTTCAACAGAATCCTTTTTGTTTCTGCTTGTAATTTTAGGTTCATCGACTTTTCGTCTTTTTGCTACAACCTCCCCAGTATTGGTCACATTTCTTCGTTTCCGGCCTACCACACGTTTCTCAAACAAAGCATACTGAGGCAAATGTGGCGCATACTCTCTTCTTAACCTATTGTATTCCTTAACACAATCTAGATCCGCACAAATGTTTGTGACATCACACTCAATCAAGTACAATCCCGATAAAGTTCTAACTCGTGACAATGCCACATATGCCATACCCTCCTTGAACACAGAACTGCCAATATTCACCAATGCACAGTCTACACTTAAACCTTGAGATTTATGGATTGTCACCGCATATGCCAAGCAAACAGGAAACTGCTTACGGCGAACATATAAGACTTTTACAAGCAAAAATCTAGCAGAGCAACGACCAATTAGCTGTACTTCCTCAATGCCATCAAATTTAATTTTTAAAAATTCAATTCCATCTCTATTTCTGTATTTCACAAAATCAACAACATTACCCATTGATCCATTTACCAGACCTCTTTCAACATGTAAATTCCTTCTTAAAATTATACAGCAGTTTAAGCACACATTCAGAGTCTTTTCAAAACCTGCAGTTTTAGATATACTCTTCTCTAATGAATCCAATTTTGTTTTCAGATTCTCAGACAAAATAATTGTTGATCCCATATGCTCTACTCTGTCAATAGCTTCCAGTTTCACAATCTCTTGCTTTTCTAAATGCAACATTTTGTTGTTAAATTTGGCACATTCTGCAAGAGTTGGCATCAAACATATTCCAGATTTCTTCTCAGTAATTTTCTGAAAAATATTCTCAGGCACAACATCTTGTTCTGGATATAAATTTGACAGTAATCGTGCATGTAAAGCTTCTTTCCCATGCTCGGTCACTTTTCCAATTCTAACATCTTGTAGAATAGTCTTGTAAACTTCATCCTTCGCCTGACGCATATTTTCATGCAGTTCAGCATAATTGAAGTTTAACCATATATTGACGTTGCCAATGCTGCCTAGGCACTTCCTGGTATCTTCATGCGTGAGCATTTTGAACACAGGTTGCCCTTTCACTGGTGTCAGCTGCAGAAGATCTCCGAAAACAATGATGTGTTTGCCACCAAATAACACATCATACTCTGTTTTGAGAACTTCTTGCATTCTCAAATGCACAAAGGCAAGCATGACATTGGAAACCATGCTTACTTCGTCAATGATAAGAAGTTTCATTTTCCTCAAGATTCTTGAAACTTCAAAACAAGCATCTCCAGATAGCTTGTGATATTGTAATTTGTTGTCATGCTCCACTGGCAGCATCAGTAAACGATGTAAAGTAATCCCTTTAATATTATGTGCTGCCAGTCCAGTTGGAGCAGTGACAACACAAGACAGCTATGACTCTGTCCTTTCCTGCAAATAGCATGAAATTGCTTTAATGAGGAAACTTTTTCCAGTTCCCGCTTCTCCACTCACGTACAGTCGGACAGGCTTCAACGACGTACATGAGCACTCTTTCTTATCATGACTTAATCCATGATCAATTTGCATGGTAACTTCGTCATATATTTTCCTCTGCTCAACGTTGAGTTGTCTTTCCAACTCTTCTAAGTTAACCGCATCCTCTTGAGCATGTGCCATGGCTCTTTCCACTTCATTCATAGCAGTGGCAGCTTCATTTTCAATAACAGGTCCTCCTAGTGGATCCTGACTCAATGAAGCAGAACTCTGACTGTCCTGAGAACTGTCTCTGGCAATCTCGGCTGCAATCGTTGCTTCCTGCTCAATTTCCGCATTCAACATTTCTACATATTTGGGAAAAGCAGGACATTCTATGGTCTCCTTGGCGGCATTGAAAGAGTCTTCGTAACAGAGAAAATCTCCAAGCAGTTCCTCTTCTGCACGCCAAGGCTTGAAAAGTTGCAAAAGTGCTAAATAGAAAAACTCCTTTTTTTCAGGAGATTCGCCACTCAATTTTCGATGGTTTATCAAGTGGCATTTTCTTTGCTTGACCAGACATCCCTCACTTCCTATTACAGCATACACTCCTTTCTCAGTATCTTCTTTGATGTTCCTCTTGAATATGTAATTTTGAAGAACCTCATACAGACAAACATTCTCGAGGTGAATGCTTCGATTTGGATAATATGTATCCAACATGTTGGTCTTCAAAATGTCGGTACTGTTTGGCTCCTTTTCCGCCAAATACTCAATTTCCCGGACAGGTTTGAGAACTCGATTACGCGTTGCAGCAAGACCAAGACTCGCCCAAACGATACTCCTGGACTTGGCATAGAGACTTGCTGAAGACAACCGGTCAGAACATTCGTACGCTCCGATTTCTCGATGTGACAACATCTTCAGACTGAAACTGTACAACTTTTTACTGAGGCTCTTTTCATGGGAAATGTCCTCCCACATATCCTTCAATTCTGTCTTCTCTTTTTTGGTGATGTAAGACGTCACATACCGAGCCACAGCCATACAGTTATCAGCCACAAACTGTATATCCATGTTAGCATTCCACATGGACAAAATCACCGGGTTGTAGTCATTGATGTTCTTGGACTCTTCGTTCCTCTTCAAATTGTATGTGTTTTTAGGTGATTTCTTCATGACATTGTGTCGCAGCGAAGACATCAAACTGTTTACTCTTCCTTTAGAAATCACCGGTCGTGGAAAGCCGAAACGACATTTGGTGTAGAACTTGTCCTTGTTTCGGAATTTACGACGGCAGTACTTTCCACATCGATGGCTTTGGAAACGCAGAACTTTTTCTCTTAGGCTTTTCTTCTCCTTTGCGTTTGGAACAGCACACGTAGAATACTGTTGGATGAAACTCATCACTGAGTCTTCTGGATCCGTTCCAAATTTAGGTGCATCCTTGATCCACAGCAACATATGTATATGAGGAGCACCTCTTGCTTGGTACTCCTTTCTCCAGAAGAAATCCAACACCTCTCCAAGAGGTGGATTCTTCTTATTCATGATGAAAGACATCATAGCTTCAAATCTATGATTGAAGTACCTACATATATTGACTGGATCCAAAGAGCACAGTTCTCCGGGTGTCTTGAATTCGATGTTATCTACGTTAGCATTTGCCTCTCGTAGAAATTCAAGTAAGTCTTCCCAGCCATACTCGGCACAGCTCAGAGTGAGGAACCATGTGGGAGTACCTAAGTTCCTCAGCATACATTTTAAATCACCATGACGACGGTACCAGTACTCATTAGTACCACGCTGACACGCCATGAGATTAATCAGGTGAGAATCCAAAATACTGTCTTGGACATTGACTTTATCCATAAAGTCACTTGCCGAGATGTTTTGCATGTTTATACCACTTTTCAAGATGTGGTTCACTGCATATGACAGTCCAGACAGATCGCTTTCAAACAGGAGATGAAACAAATAAGGAATGCATTGTCGAAACCTAGCATCTCCTGCATACAATCGCAAAGTCCGGTATTCAGAAGCAGGAATTTGATGAGGTCGCTCATCATATCTTCCTCCCTGACCTGTTGGAAAAAGCTGTGGGAAACACCGAGCTTCCAAACTTTCCTCCCAAACACTAATGGGACTCCCTTTGGCTTGTTTCATTTGAAACAACTCAATAGCATTCCCCATGACTTCCTTGGAATGCAAAGGATGAACACTATAATGTTCATATATTTCTTCACTAGTAGAGGGTTCTACTTTCTCAATTTGACCAGCACACAAATCGCTATCCTCTTCCTCACTTACTTCCTCTTCTGCAACATATACATTCTTATAGTATTTATTATTTTTTTTCAAATACAATGTTGCCTTTTTAACTTTCCTAACATCTACTAAATCTTGCCATATTTTCTTATTCTTTGTCGGAACCCCATTAACTAAGATAACAAGAGGTTCCTCTTCCACTTTTTCTACTCCAATTGTGTTAATGTTTTTCTTCAAATCTAGAGGCAAATAAACAACTCTTCCCTTTAATCCTCTCTGTAAATCTGATGGAGGCAATTTCCCTGTCTTTGGCTCCATTCTTACAATAGCCTGAAAGGGATGGATACTTTGAATCAAAATAGATTCATAAGTATTTAAATCCTTCAATTCAGAAGGAATCTCAACCAATTCCAGATTATTATGAACTGCTCTAGCAGGCATCTGGTTTTGATTTAATTTGCAACAACAATAAGTACACACACGTTGATCAAATCCCAAATCAAAAAATGTTCTACCATCAAGTATGTTGCAAAATCCTTCCATTCACTATTATTTTCCCTTTCACTTTTTGCATATAAATCCACTAACTTAGTCTGATTCTTATAATAAGTGCGTCGACAACACACACAAGTGAAATTAGGCCTCTCACTTGATTTCACCTGAAACGTCGCAATTTCCCTCTGGAAATTATCTGTACTGGAAACCTGTACACTATCTTCCACATTACCCTCTTCTTCTGGGTCAATTTCAACATTCTCCTCTTTACTTCCAAAGTAACAAAACTCAATTTCTTCACATATGTTCTTCACATCTATTTCAGAACCATGCAAAAGAGCAGCGCATAATTGTTTAAGCATAATTGCTGGACTCTTAGCATAATACAACATTCTAACTAATTTCCTCACTTTATTATGATGCACTGCTAGCATCCTGAAATGATGAAAAACACTCTGGCATACTCTCCTGGAAAGACAAGCCAGTGAATGACCATGCAAACCTGTCACTTCTCTCACTCTGCAAGGATCTAATTCTTGCAACAACCTTATTTTCTGCTTCAAACTTTTCTTATTAAATGACCGTACAAAATCACAAAGCAAATTGATGGAATCCTGTCGCACACTGCAAATACTACTACACTTCCAGGTGTACACAGGACCCTTAGCACGTCTTCCTAAAACCTCATTACCTAACACCTCTTCTGTCTCTGTTGTCACAAGTTTTTCTTTTTCAACTGGACAACCATCTTTCACTTCATAAGCACGACCACTGGTGTCAACTGCATGCACCAAATCATTATCCTGGAAATAACTCTCCTCATTAAAAAATGCCTCACAGCTTGAACTATGCATCCATTCTCCAGAAAAAACTTCACAAAAATTACTACGATTAACTATTCTCTTCCATCTACTATTTCTTTTGAAATCATAAATTGCCTTGTTTAGCTTCCTAATTCTATTGATTATCAAAATAAATAACTTACGTTTAATTTCAAATGCCTGATCAATAACTTTCTCAACTTTTTTTTTTCTCTTATAAAAAGCACTTTCTGTTGACCTTTCTTAATATTTTTTAACAAATTGCCAATTATCCTGTTGCGGAACATTCGTTTACGAATGTCCCTAAACTGTTGTTTCCTTCTACTATCATGCACAGAGTTATCTCTTGCTCTAGCAGTAACATTTTTGATTGGCCTTTCCTTTCCATTTGAATTGGTTCTCTTTTTATGGACTGAAACATTTTCTGTAGTAATATTTTTTTTACTACACATTTCTTATGAAATATTTTGTGCTCTTACCCGGTGCTTTCTTCGTGACTTGACAAATCTTTTTGTTAGAGGACTCCTGCTTATTTTGTTTCACCTGCTGTCTTTGACGTTTTGCAGCCTTTCTCTGTCTTTCTATTGTTGGCATGGTGAAATCTTGAAATGATCTGCAGTTGAATCTGTGGTAAAATATAATAAAAAATGTTATTAACCATTATTACCAAACAGTAAATCAATAACAGTGATCAAAAACTTAACACACTACTTGACATTTTAAATAGAAGATTTTTTAGTCCTTGGCAAAATTACAATACAGAAATAGCAGAAAAGAAATGACATTTATATTTATGTTACCTGTGCTATTTTATATGTGAATCTGATCTAATTTTATGAGCATATTTTAATATTTTATTGAAGACACTACACATAACCTATTTTTGAAGGTGTCTTTATTTTTAAATTAAACGGTTTACACTTTTACTTTTTATTTATTATAAATTTTAAAAATAAATGTTTATAGTTCCATAGGCTCAAGCAGGTCAGCTTCCCACCCTATGTCATATAATTCGGACAAATCTGCATCCTCATCACGCTTTTCTTCATCCTCAGGATTTAAATCATCCAAGGGATCAACATCCACTGATGTTTCAATTACAAGTTCAATGATGAGGTCAAAATCAACTGATTGCAGATTGTCGCTCATGTTGATGTTGTCTTTATCTTTAAAGAAAGATAACAACAATGAGATGTTGCAGAGTAAGAGACAAATCTCAGAGATTATAATAGTAAAATTGTTTAACAAGAGTAATATTTTGCAGCTATTATTTAGCCATGTCCAGCGATGCTGAGCAGGTGAAGCCTATGTCTAATTTTTCAGTGAACAGGACTCATCTCTTCTTAACCTTGGATAAGCCTCACCGACTCTGTGTGTCCTGCACATACTTAAATGTAAAGGGGCAGATTTATGTTAAATGGCACATCCCCAGGCATGCACCAGTTAACGTGCACCGCTGCTCTGCCACCCATGGTGTGCCGTATTTACAATCAGATAGGAGAAAGCTGCGTCAAAACCCTGCGCCTGCTTTAAGCAGGCATAGGTCTTGACGCAACATTGTGGAGATGGGGCACCCCTGAGCCTTGCTTGAGCTGCATCGCACTTGCGATACAACTCCAGCAATCACTACCTTTACAGCACAGATACATCACGCATCTGTGCCATTTTTGCCCCATGATGCCCCGCATTGTAAATGCAGCACACCATGGGTGGCGGAACAGCGGCGCAGGATGACTGACACATCCCTGGTGATGCACCAGTCATCATAAATCTACCCCTAAGCTTCTTATCTTGTTACAGATGAACCGCCATATGTACCATCAAACTATTTTGCATTTCCTAAATAGCGAATTTTAAGGAATAAACTGCAATTCTTTACCATTCCTAATTTGCAATGAGCAAATTGCTAATTGCAAGTTACCCATTCATTTCCATGGGCTAGGAGCCTCATAGGAATGAAGGTTTAATTTGCGATTAGCAATTTGCTCATCACAAATTAGGAATTTTTCCAAGGGTGCAGGGGTGTCTCAAGAACACCCTGCTGCACCCCTGAAAAAGAAATTTGGGGGCATATGGCACACATACATGCCCTAAGGGCATGTGTTGGCGTCATATGGGACCTTTTGTTTTTTTGAAAAAAAGCTTTTTGAAAAGAATTCACAAATTACCACCAATTTACCACAATAGTTTCCAAATCCTTAATGTCATTTTTTACATATTTTTTGTTTGATACATTGCAATTAAGTAATCGCAAAATTTGCAAATCCTTCAGTGCAATCGCAAAATAAGGAATAGCAAATTTTGCTACTCCTTATTTTGCATCAAACTTGTTTGATACATACCATTTGTCTAATTAACATTCGCAAAGGCCGAAATTCGCAGAATTTTGATCTTTGCGAATGCTAATTAGCTTGATACATATGGCCCCAAGTGAGGCCTGTCTTGCAACATGGTGCATCTTTTGCATCACTGCTGCATTGGTTTCATGTGGTACGTTTTTTTTACACCATGACATATCTGCCTAAATGCATCAATTTGTAATTTTGTCGCCTCATAGCAAATCTTTTGCACCGCCGCTGCATCATAAAAGTGACGCACAGTGGCGCAAAAGAGGCATACACCTATCATAAATCTGTCCCTAGCATTTTAAATGATGAATCCAGGATGACGATAAGGTGAGGTTTGTTTAAGGTGAGGCCTACTCAGGATTGCAGATTAAAGTTACGCTTGATGAAGAATACAGAGGAGATAATACATGTAAAGCCCTACCAATGAAGTAAGTGATTTGCACTTTATTTCGCCAGTCATCATATATGTATCCCTAAGCTTCTTATCTTGTTACAGATGAACCACCATATGTAGCATCAAACTATTTTGCATTTCCTAAATAGCGAATTTTAAGGAATAAATAGCAATTCTTTACCATTCCTAATTTGCAATGAGCAATTTGCTAATTGCAAATTACCCATTCATTTCCATGGGCTAGGAGGCTCATAGGAATGAAGGTGCAATTTGCGATTAGCAATTAGCTCATCACAAAATAGGAATTATGGCGCACATACATGCCCTAAGGGCATGTATGGGCGTCATATGGCACCTTTTGTTTTTTGGAAAAAAAGCTTTTTGAAAAGAATTCACAAATTACCACCAACTAGAAGTTGGTGGTAGTTTCCAAATCCTTAATGTCATTTTTTTACATATTTTTTGTTTGATACATTGCATTTAAGTAATCGCAAAATTTGCAAATCCTTCAGTGCAATCGCAAAATAAGGAATAGCAAATTTTGCTATTCCTTATTTTGCATCAAACTTGTTTGATACATACCATTTGTCTAATTAGCATTCGCAAAGGCCGAAATTCGCAGAATTTTGATCTTTGCGAATGCTAATTAGCTTGATACATATGGCCCCAAGTGAGGCCTGTCTTGCAACATGGTGCATCTTTTGCATCACTGCTGCATCGGTTTCATGTGGTACGTTTTTTTTACACCATGACATATCTGCCTAAATGCATCAATTTGTAATTTTGTCGCCTCATAGCAAATCTTTTGCACCGCCGCTGCATCATAAAATGACGCACAGTGGCGCAAAAGAGGCATACACCTATCATAAATCTGTCCCTAGCATTTTAAATGATTAATCCAGGATGACGATAAGGTGTGGCCTATCCAGAGGTTTGTTTAAGGTGAGGCCTACTCAGGATTGCAGATTAAAGTTACGCTTGATGAAGAATACAGAAGAGATAATACATGTAAAGGCCTACCAATGAAGTAAGTGATTTGCACTTTATTTTGCCAGTCATCATAAATGTATCCCTAAGCTTCTTATCTTGTTACAGATGAACCACCATATGTACCATCAAACTATTTTGCATTTCCTAAATAGCGAATTTTAAGGAATAAATAGCAATTCTTTACCATTCCTAATTTGCAATGAGCAAATTGCTAATTGCAAATTACCCATTCATTTCCATGGGCTAGGAGGCTCATAGGAATGAAGGTTGCAATTTGCGATTAGCAATTACCTCATCACAAAATAGGAATTCTTTCAAGGGTGCAGGGGTACCTCAAGAACACCCTGCTGCACCCCTGAAAAAGAAAATTGGGGGCATATGGCACACATACATGCCCTAAGGACATGTATTGGCGTCATATGGCACCTTTTGTTTTTTGGAAAAAAATGCTTTTTGAAAAGAATTCGCAAATTACCACAAACTAGAAGTTGGTGGTAGTTTCCAAATCCTTAATGTCATTTTTTACATATTTTTTGTTTGATACATTGCATTTAAGGAATCGCAAAATTTGCAAATCCTTCAGTGCAATCGCAAAATAAGGAATAGCAAATTTTGAATTAAGGACATTTTAAGTCATTTCCACATGTGCAGTGTTTTCAAATTATGATTTGAAAATCGTTTTTGGGGAAAAGTAATGGTTTGCAAATTTATGACAAGGACATAATGGTGTATGCTTCTCTATAAGGCATTTCAGTGTCTCTGATGTCATTTTTCCCATATTACATTATAAGACCTTTCCCCATGGAGCACATTCCTTGTAAATATGCTCCCACCTGTGCATGGTGAATTTAGATTTTGACTGTTTGAGTCACATAGCCATGTTAAAAGTGACCCAAAAAAATTGCAAACGCTTTAAAAAAACACATTCATGTGTCTTAAGGACATTTTAAGTCATTTCCCCATGGACAGTGTTTTGTAAGTGGCGCAAAAGAGGCATACACCTATCATAAATCTGTCCCTAGCATTTTAAATGATTAATTCAGGATGACAATAAGATGTGGCCTATCCAGAGGTTTGTTTAAGGTGAGGCCTACTCAGGATTGCAGATTAAAGTTACGCTTGATGAAGAATACAGAGGACATAATACATGTAAAGCTCTACCAATGAAGTAAGTGATGTCAACTTCATTGCGCCAGTCATCATAAATGTATCCCTAAGCTTCTTATCTTGTTAGACATCAACCGCCATATGTATCATATAACTATTTTGCATTTCCAAAATAGCGAATTTTAAGGAATAAATAGCGATTCTTTACCATTCCAAATTTGCGATGAGCAAATTGCTAATTGCAAATTACCCATTCATTTCCATGCGCCAGGATGCCCATATGAAAGAAGGTGCAATTTGCGATTAGCAATTAGCTCATCGCAAATTAGGAATTTTTCCAAAGGTGCAGGGGTGTCTCAATAACACCCTGCTGCACCCTTGAAAAAGAAATTTGGTGGCATATGGCGCACATAAATTTTAACAACATTCCATTACCTCAAAAACGATTTTCAATTCATAATTTGAAAACACTGCCCACAGGGAAATTACTTAAAATGTCCTTAAGACACATGAAAGTGTTTTTTTATTGCCTTTCCAGCATGGTTGGGTCACTTTTAACATGGCTATGTAACACAAACATTTAAAATCTAAATTTGCCATGCACAGGTGGGAGCATATTTACAAGCAATTTGCGCCACAGAGAAAGGTCTTACATTAAAATGGGAAAAATAACATCAGGGACAGTCAATTGCCTTATAAAGAAGCATACACCATTATGTCCTCGTCATAAATTTAAAAACAATGCCTTTTCCCCAAAAACGATTTTCAAATCATAATTTCAAAACACTGCACATGGGAAAATTACTTAAAATGTCCTTAAGACACATAAAAGCGTTTTTTAATTGCCTTTGCAGCATGTTTGTATCACTTTTAACATGGCTATGTAACACAAACATTCAAAATCTAAATTTTCCATGCACAGGTGGGAGCATATTTACAAGCAATTTGCGCCACATAATTCATAATTTTCTCCTTAAAGCACACTATTCTCTATCTAAATTAAAGAAATATTTTCTCACCGTAGCAAATACTTTGAGTTTGAAAACAGTCTCAGAAACACACCAATTTGTCTTCAGCAGAGCAAAAGGTATGCACTCCAGAGTCTGCAGCTATCAAAAGCACAGAAATGCTGTAATTCTTCACACATATCTCTCATGTCACCCAATCAAAACTCTTCCCTCACTTTTTTTCAAATGAAAACCCTTCCCCCCTCTGCCCTTTCTGCCTTTTCTGCATGGCAACCACCTCTTGGAAGACTTCTGGTGTTTGCAAGTTCACACAACAATGTTGCAATTGAACTCTGAACTCTCAGTGCACCTGCATATCCAGTGCATTCTTTCATTTAATGATTTTTTATTGACCATTCAAAATACATCTTTCAAATAACTCATCCGTGCACCCTAACTTTCTGTTTTCAGCAATCAAAATCCACCAATCATTGTTACTGCTTCATGAACACAGAAACTCCACAGTTTTTTTCATTTTAAACTCTCATTTTTTCAACTGCCATTTCATTGCCACACTTCATCTGACTGCAGGAGAACCTTCTCTCACCATGTTTTCTGTCTGGATTGTTGGACATAGTTATATTCAATGGGCTCAAAGGTACGCTGAAAACAGGAATTTACCTAACCTCAATTTACAAGATGTGGAAATTAAGTGGTTTGGCCACAGAGGATTAAAATGTCACCAATTGATACCATTGGTGAAAACCTTTATGCATTTGCCCAAACCTGACCTGTTAATTGTGCACTGTGGAGGAAATGACTTGGGCACTTTGACTGGTGTAGGTCTGGAAATGCTTTTAAAGGACACCTTTGAGCAATTAATGGCACTTTTTCCTCAGACTGCCTTGGTATATTCAAATATATGCCAAAGACAGAAATGGAGGTGGTCAAACCAATTTTGTCCACAAATTGAGAAGTCGAGGAAGCATGTAAACAAATCTGTTTCAGCTTACATGAGAGACCATGGAATGGGCTCCCTGTACAACAATAACTTGCGTTACTACATGCAAGATATCTACAGAGGAGATGGAGTTCACTTCTCAGATGAGGGCAACAGAATTTTCACTCTGAATTTAAGAATGTGCATTGGTACCTACTTATAAGTACCTAAATGTACCATAAACCCAAAAGCTCTTCTCAGAGCTACCCTACATCTGATCACTCACAATTATTATTTTACTCTAACATTTTTCACTAATTTTCAACAAAGTACGCTCCCTGGGGCGCTACCCGGTACGCGAACCGGGAGCTAACCTCGCGAATTTTTTTTTAAAAATGGTTTTTTTTCGCACTTATAAGCCTCCTCAGCCACCCTCACAAAACCTAGGGGGTCAAGATAAGTCTACCGTGCCCCCTTCTACCCATTCTGAACATTATTTGCCCTCCACCTTGTATCTTAATTCGACCGAAACACAAAATGGTGGACTCCCGTTACGCTTAAGGTTCGCGAACCGGGGCGCTCAACGGTTCGCGTACCGGGTCGCTCCCTGGGAAGCGCACCATCAAAAAAGGTGGTAAAGTAGTTCACAGAAAAGCCACTGGAGACAATTTCACCAAATATAGACTAGCTCATACTACATACCAATCCCTACCATTTTCACAAATTTGATTGGAATTCCATTTAGCCATTTAGCCTGTAGACCTCTCTAAATACCGTGAGGTAAATTACTTCACAAAACACATCTGAAGTGTTGGAATTGACAACCAATTAAAATGTTACTTTCATTTTCTACTTTTTTTACCTGACATTTGATTGGTTATATACCTGAATATATATAAAGGAAGAGAAGAAAACACAGCCATTTTGACTACTACTTCTTGGTGTACATTTCAATAGGATTTTCACTAATTCCTTCAACTTCTTTCTAAAGGTAAGTTTTTATTTTTAAAACTGAAGTATATTGTGCACTATAAGTTAATATGGTAAACTTTTTCTGATAGTTATATACTATCCCTCTGTAGTAGTTATAGATTTAGATAGACTTCTCTGTTATAGTTATGGATGGAGTTAGGCTTCTCTTGTATAATTATGAATTTACTTACGTTAAATCACATACACTTTTTTATATTCCTACTTCCACTCTGATACTATACACTGCCCAAAATTAATCCCAACAGTGCCCTATCTCTACTAATATATATTTTCAATAGGATTTTCACTAATTCCTTCAACTTCTTTCTAAAGGTAAGTTTTTATTTTTAAAACTGAAGTATATTGTGCACTATAAGTTAATATGGTAAACTTTTTCTGATAGTTATATACTATCCCTCTGTAGTAGTTATAGATTTAGATAGACTTCTCTGTTATAGTTATGGATGGAGTTAGGCTTCTCTTGTATAATTATGAATTTACTTACGTTAAATCACATACACTTTTTTATATTCCTACTTCCACTCTGATACTATACACTGCCCAAAATTAATCCCAACAGTGCCCTATCTCTACTAATATATATTTTTTTAATCTAAATTTCAGGCAAAATGGAAGGCGAACAGAAAGTTGAATTTCAAATTGTCCTGCAAGAGAGCAGCCAAGAAATCAATGTTGAAAATGATATTGAATTTTTCGATGAAACTTTAGACAAAGAACTACTGCAATGTGTACAAGCAGTAGATAACCTCCTTGAAAATGAGGACATTTTACACCCTCAGAGACTACAATGTATATTCAATGATAATTATGAAATTTCTGACAATGAAATGTTAGAAAGTTTAATAAATTATGAAACACAATCACAATAAAAAAAAATGCTTAAAAAATAAAGAAAATAAAAAATAATCAACAAAACCAACAATCAATTAACATACAGCATTTGAAAAGTCTATCATTCATTTTTCATTGCAGTACGCTGCCCAGAACGCTTCCCGGTTCGCGGACTGGGCGCTCCCCACGCAAAAAAAACAAAAAAAAAATGTTGTTTTTTTTGCCCCGCGGGGCCCTTTTAAAACCTCCACATTAAACCTAGGGGGTCAGGGAGGATCTAGTATGCCCCCTTATGGTTATTTCCCCCTTTGTTTTGGCCTCCTCTTGTCTCTCAATCCTACCGAGAGACAAGATGGCGGCCGCTCCGGACTGTTTAGAATGTTGACAAACACCGGAGAGCCAATCAGCTTAGCTACGCGAAGTTCCGGTACGCTTAAGGTCCGCGGACCGGAGCGCTGCCCAGAGCGCGCTTACAGATATATATCTTTTTTTAAACGTTAATTTCTCAAAATCCACTGGAGCACATATATTGAGACCTACAAAAGGCACATCGGGCTACCAGTCCCTACAATTTTGCCAAGTTTCATGCAAATCCATTCAGCCGTTCGGGCTAAAAGTGAGGCCAACCGCCCTATGGAAAACTCAATGTTAAAAACACGTTTTGGGCCCCCCCTTTTTTCTCGACCCCCCCTGGACGAACCCCCCCCAAATTTCCAGGGGCTGCTCAGAAACAAAATGTTCAATTTTCCAGAAAATTTCAGCCAATTCTGTCCACAAACGCCAAAGTTATTAGACATAGAATTTTCAAAAATCCCATAGAGAAAAAATCCTAACTATATATACCTACTGGCGACCGCCAGTAGGTAATATATATGCTGAAAAAAACATAGGTTTCACACCAGTTATAGTTAGCTGGAAGTTTTACTCGCATAAAACCAATGAAATTCCCACGTTATAGTTAGTTGGACTCACTATAACTTGCGCGTGCAATGCACTGCTGATGACGTCACATATTACATCACTCATGACATGGTCAGTGACATCATTAATGACATCACTGATGACACATCCAGTGAATGTGTCTTTTTGAAAAATAAATATTAGTGAGTAATGTTTAAATATTTAAATATATTAATTAGTGTTTCACTTTGTGTATAAGTGGCTGCATGGGTTGGTGAGTAGGTACATGTGTATGTATATAGGTTATTAGATGTTTTTCTTAGTATCAGTATGAGTGTTTGTATGGTTTGGTGGAGGTATTACTTAGCACATAGATGCATGAATGACTGACTCTCTCTTTGTATGTGTTTTGAAGACAGCATATGTGCAGGACTGTATGGGTGGATGACTGTGTATATGTGTGTGTTACTGAGTGAATGAGTGTCTCACTAGTAAGCATGGGCGTAAAATCCGCTCCGATCGCGGATTTTTCGGATTTTCGGCAAATTCGCAATCCGCGAACTCTCGCGAATTTGTCGAAAATCCGTGAATCCGCTCGCGGCGGATTTTTTGCTTGGTTGCGGCGCGCGGCGTGGTGCACGGCGTTCACTTTCCGTCATTTAGCTTTTGCCGAGTTGTTTTTCTTTGCGAGTGCCGCGCCATTTTGGATCTTGCTGCGTGCTCCCGCGGGAGTTTGGCGCCCGCGAATACGTAATCGCGGCTTGCCACCTTGCACAGCACACCTCGCGAGAGTTCGCAATTGCGAACACGTAGTTGCGGCGGAAAGGAACAATCTCGCACTCGCGAAATAGAGATTTTGCAATTCTGCACAAGAAAATCACCAGCAAACAGGATAAACCTTCAGAAAATTATGATTTTTATCAGAATCACTGCTCAGGTTGACATTTGCATGGCCTTTTTTTTTGCAAGGAGTCCATTTTTGGGGGGGGGGGGGGAGGAAGGAAGTGCCCCACAGTCTCCAACTTCCTGTTCCTGTCCAGCAGGCTCCTCCCAGTGCTTTGTCCATCTCCTGGTCACTTTCATTTGGATCTGGAGCTGGAAGGATTACTTTTTGTGGGTGCTGCTGGATATTTGGATTTGAGGCCTTTTTGACTGTCTTTGGATCACTTTTGGATTAGAAATCAACTTTCACAAGTAAGTTTGTTTGGGGCATTACAGTTGCTGCAAGTACAATTTTGGAACTTTTTCAGAACATTAAATAAATTATATTGTGGGTAGCCACAGTATCCAGTAGGACCAGGGTTGGTTAGGGGTGCATGATACAACTGTTTTGTTGAATTTAAACACCATTGAGGCCATGGATGGGCTGGGATTGTGCTGATTTTATTGTTTTTTGTCGTTTTTTGGGGGCTGCTGGTGTGGCCTTTTGCCCAGGGGTGGTGGTGCATGGACTGAGTGTGCCTGTGGTGTGGTCTCACTCTCTTTAATGTAAACATCATGGATGGCATTGGATTGTGGTGATTTTTGGCTGTTTTTCTGTGTTTTTTGGGGTGTACTGTTGATGTGGACTGGCCATGTGGGTGGTGGTGGTGGCCATCTTGAGTGCTGCTGGCTGGTACAGGCAACATGTGCTTGGGGTGTAAGGGGCCATTTTGAGGAGAGGCAGTGTCTGAGGCCTGCACTTATTTTGCCTACTTTTCATCCATTATGCCCAGGGGTAGTGAGTGTTGCATGGGCCTAGTGTTTCTGAGGGGTGTCTTCTTGAATTTAAACACCATTGAGGCCATGGATGGGCTGGGATTGTGCTGATTTTATTGTTTTTTGTCGTTTTTTTGGGGCTGCTGGTGGGGCCCTTTGCCCAGGGGTAGTGGTGCATGGACTGAGTGTGCCTGTAGTGTGGTCTCACTCTCTTTAATGTAAACATCATGGATGGCATTGGATTGTGGTGATTTCTGGCTGTTTTTCTGTGTTTTTTGGGGTGTACTGTTGATGTGGACTGGCCATGTGGGTGGTGGTGGTGGCCATCTTGAGTGCTGCTGGCTGGTACAGGCAACATGTGCTTGGGGTGTAAGGGGCCATTTTGAGGAGAGGCAGTGTCTGAGGCCTGCACTTATTTTGCCTACTTTTCATCCATTATGCCCAGGGGTAGTGAGTGTTGCATGGGCCTAGTGTTTCTGAGGGGTGTCTTCTTGAATTTAAACACCATTGAGGCCATGGATGGGCTGGGATTGTGCTGATTTTATTGTTTTTTGTCGTTTTTTTGGGGCTGCTGGTGGGGCCCTTTGCCCAGGGGTAGTGGTGCATGGACTGAGTGTGCCTGTAGTGTGGTCTCACTCTCTTTAATGTAAACATCATGGATGGCATTGGATTGTGGTGATTTCTGGCTGTTTTTCTGTGTTTTTTGGGGTGTACTGTTGATGTGGACTGGCCATGTGGGTGGTGGTGGTGGTGGCCATCTTGAGTGCTGCTGGCTGGTACAGGCAACATGTGCTTGGGGTGTAAGGGGCCATTTTGAGGAGAGGCAGTTTCTGAGGCCTGCACTTATTTTGCCTACTTTTCATCCATTATGCCCAGGGGTAGTGAGTGTTGCATACTTGCATGTCCCTAGTCTTTCTGTGGGGTGTCTTCAATGTAAACATCATGGATGGCATGGGATTGTGCTCATTTTTCCGTGTTTTGTCGATTTTTTGGGGTGTATAACTGAACTGATGTTCCTCTGTCTTCCATTGCTTTTAGGTGCACAAGACTCAAGAGAACCACCAGTGCCAGGAAGAAGTCCTGCAGCGGTGTGTGTGTGCAGCATAATGTCACGCGACGTCACGCCTGGACACAGACAACTCTGCAACTCGTGCAACTGCTGCCTGCTGTTCTGACCTGCTCTGAAGAAGATGGCCCCAAAAAAAGTAACCCGTAGCTCCTCTAGCAAGAAAGGTGCCAGTAAGGAGCAGAAGAAGCAAGTTACCAAGGAGACTGGTGTGCCGCCCGCCCCTTTTTTTGGTGGTAAAAAAAAAAGTATGCCTGCAGCAGCAGCGGGATCTGCTGGGGACCAAGCTGGCAGCAGCACCCCCGCTCCATTGGGCTCAGTGCCACCACCACCACCACGCCAACTTAAGTCCAAGCCCTTGAGTGCTGCAGAGGCAGCCAATCTACTTGTTCAATCACCATCGACCAGTGATGTTGGCTCATCGCAAGAAAGCAGCAGCAATGTCCCTCAATCAACACAGGTTGTTGTAGCTCATCTGACGAGTGTTGAACAACCACAGGCGCAACAACAATCACATGTGCAAGTACAAGCCCAAGTACATGTGGAAGGAGAGGCAGCGCAAGGAGATGCGCAAGCAGAGGTGCATGGAGGGTCACAAGTGCCCACAATAGTTGTCCCTCCCGAAGTAGGGGCACATCAGGAAATCGACAATCAAGGCGAGGTATCATTTGAGGAAGCCACTCCTCCTGATGATCCTTCATTGTCTTCCACACCCCTAGCAAGGAAGAGATCAAGGGTGGTGTCTACATCTTCTTCAAGCACACCTCCTTCTGATGATACGGATCAAACTTGGGAACCAGCACCACTGCCGTCTGAGAGTGAGGCACACCATGATCCGACAAAGGTAGTTAAGCGTAAAAGGAAGCTCGTCCAAAGTCTCAGAGTTATGGAGTGTGATGAGGCTCAACAAGAAGTGGCGGATACTGCTGCTGATGAAGACTCTGCCAACGACGACCCAGTCATCATAAAGGTCACTGCAGCCCCAGCGGGCATGCAGCAAACAGACATTTTGACCCTAGCCCGAAGAGCTGCTGAGCGTGATGATGATGATGTTGTCGATGAGGAGGCAGTGGAAACACCACAATCATTGGAGTTAAGTAGTACACCAACTCGTCCCGCTTCCATATTTCTTTCTGGCAAGAAGAGACCTCCATCCACCTCGACCTTAATTAGTGGCGGTGAAAGTGCACAACGTACAAAAGTTGGGCAATCCAGATCCTCCACTTCATCTGGCATTAGCTTCATGACCACCACCACCAGTATCGCCGCCTCCTCCAGGTCCCACAGACAATTCAAGTCCCCAGTTTGGGACTTCTTTACTGTTTGTCCAAAAAATCCAAAGTTTGCCATTTGTACCCTTTGTAAGCTTGCAGTTAGTCGTGGTAAGCCAGGTACCAACTATGGTACCGGAGGCCAGAGAGGTCATCTTAGGAGACAGCACACTGTCCAATGGTTTGCGCACCTAGATGCGATCAAGAAAGGCAGAATTCAAGGAAACGTTGATGTTGCATCTGATGATGACGAGGAGGAAGAAGACGTGTCAAACACTTCCCTTACACCCAGTACCCCTGTCAGCAGCACACCCAATGTGAGGCACACTAAGAGTGTTGGAGCGAGTGAGACACCAACGCACAAAAGTTCACCAGCGAGCAAAATTGGGTCAATGAAGTAATTATCAGCCCGTAAATGCTTGGTCCAGGGCAACATTAGAACAATGCTTACTTCAGACGTGCCATATGAACGCAACCACCCACTGACGCGTCTGTATAACACTAAGCTGGCTAAAATGCTAGCTGTGGACCTTCTCCCTTTTTCTTTTGTAGAAGCGGTAGGTTTTCTAGAATTAGTGACAACGCTCTGCCCTAAATGGAAGGTTCCTAGCCGGTTCTATTTTGCCAGAGTTGCGGTTCCAGCACTACATGAAGATGTGCTGGAGGCGATTGGGGCAGCTTTGCAGAAGAGTGCTGTTCACACAATACATCTGACAACAGACATGTGGACCAGTGGCGCAGGCGCTGATTACATGTGCATCACTGCACACTGGGTCTCTTTTTCAGGTGTTAAAGCAAAGCTAAACGCAGGTGTTGACCCGGACAAAGTTTTCAAAGCTGCTCGGAAACATGCAACACTAGCCATGTTTGGCTTGGAGAAAAGTCACACATCCCAAAACATTTTGGACGAGTTTGACAAAAAGGTCTTGAAAATGCTATCTCCAATAAAACGCAAGATTGGTTATGTTTCCACGGATAATGGCGCCAATATAGTTAAGGCCATGTCGCTGGGTGACTATGTTAGAGTGCCGTGTTTGGCGCACTGTATCAACCTGGTAGTTCAAAAATTCTTGAGTGATAGAGACAGTGCAGCGTTCGCGGTAATGGCCACCTGCCGCAAAATGTGCAACCATTTCAGCCATTCTTTTAAGGCCCGGAAGCATCTGAGGAGGCTGCTACTTCAAAGTCGAATACCAGTGAAAGCACTCATCCAGGAGGTGGCAACACGTTGGAACTCAACCTTCTACATGCTTGAGCGTCTGTATGAGCAGTATACGGTACTCGATCACTATTTCTTAACAGAGGGTACAACTCAGAAGGAGGACCTGCGGATGGCTGCGGCGCAATGGGACATAGTTAAAAGCCTGACAGACATGCTTCGTCCTTTTGAGTTCTTCACGCGTGCAGTCAGCCAGGAGGACTGTAATTTGGGAAAAGCTATCCCATTGTTGTGCATGCTGGAGCACCAACTGATGGCGGTGTCTTCTGAGTTTCAAAAAGATGTACAAAAAAAAGACCATTTTATTTTGTCTGAGAAATTATTAGAGCGCCTACGTGGTGATGAACGTCTTCAAAAGATCAAGTCAGATCAGCATTACATTTGTGCTACTATTCTGGATCCACGCTACAAAAAGGCGCTGGCAGGCGAAGCATTCTTTCCTTTTGCTGATGCAGATGTTCAAAAGTACAAACATTGGTTAGCCTGGTCAGCCAAGAGGTTTGAAAAAGAACGGCAGGTTATTAAAGGAGAAGACAGTACATCAGCATCAGCAGGCCATCCCCAGTCACAAGAATCCACTTCTGCACCTGTGGCTGGGGCACAAGTGACCTCCCAGCCGTTAAAGACACCGGCAACTGGATCATCTGCACCACACACAACACTAACAGTGGCTGCTGAGGAGGATTGGCTAAGTTTGCTTGGGTATGGTTCTCGAAAAAATGTCAAAGGCACAGCAAAAAGTAAGCAAAGTGGAGGAACCGTTGATGACCTTGAGTCGATGGTGCAGGACTATATGAATGACTCAACAGAGGTCTTTCTTAATGATGAGCCATTGCAGTATTGGCATGGCAAAAAACAATTGTGGCCACAGCTCTCCAACCTGGCTATAAACTATTTGTCTTGCCCACTCGCAAGTGTGTCTTCTGAACGTGTTTTCAGTGCTGCTGGTGGCATTGTAACTCCCAAACGGAGCCGCCTCTCGCCCAAAAATGTGGAGCGGCTGACAATGATCAAGATGAATCAGCACCTCATACCACCAGATTACAAAGTACGAGAAAGCACGCCGCATGAAGACGAGGAGGACGGCAACGTAGATGAGGGGATTTGTTCTCTGTTCGGTGGCACTGACCTCATCCTGCCTGAATTCGCAGAGTATGATGACGAAATCTTCTTCTTATTCCCTGACACCGAGCCCTGAAAATGAGACAATGAATCAAGAACTTTCTTTTTCGTCCTTATTCACTTTTATTCCTGTGTGTCTCTCTTTCTTTGTTTTGCACAGTTAATTTAATTCAAACTTTAATCACCTAATCCCAAAAACAAGACCATCAGCAGAACTGTCTTCACTTGTTTGCTTATTGATTTGAAGGTGCCGCAGTCTACATTCCTCAGGTTCACAAGTTCTGAAGAACATGCTCCTCTATCCTCCTCCTCCAGACTGCGATTTCCCTCAAAGCAGAGTGCTGGATTACGCCCAATGAAGAAAGACTCAGCACTTGTGGGGGTGTTGTACTTCTTTGCGGGTGAGTTGACGGATTTGGGCCCATTGCTGTGAAGCTCTAATAATGGACAAAAGTGTTTTGGACCAAATATGAGGTGGAAATTTCTTGCCGTTTTTGCTGACTTGCTTGCCTTTGAGGTGCTCTTTGGCGGGGTTCCGGGTGTTTGTGGGTGATTTTTGGTGTCTGGGAGCACTGCTGCGACAGTCTAATCTTGATTGCATTTTCTTTTCAGGAAATCCGTGGTGGAAAACAGGAGTTATGATGATTGATGATGATGACCTAGCTGCACAGCGCCGCGTTTGGACCGAAGGCCGAGAGATATTGTAAGTATGAGATTTAGCATTTTCGCTGTTTGGGGGTGTTGTCGGGTGGTGTTTTGCAGGTGGGTTGGCGGGTCTTGCCTGGGGCATTCCTGGGAAGGTCTAATACCGGATAGAAGTGTTTTGGACAAAATCCTTAAGGAACAGCCTTTTTTTGCTATTTCTTCTGACATCTTGCTCAATGTAGCATTTTGGGGGGCTTCCTGCTGTTCGTGGGTGGGTTGCGGCCGGGGTCTCTGTCGAAGCACTGCTGCGACAGTCTAATCTTGATTGCATTTGCTTTTCAGGAAATCCGTGGTGGAAAACAGGAGTTATGATGATTGATGATGACCTAGCTGCACAGCGCCGCGTTTGGACCGAAGGCCGAGAGATATTGTATGTATGAGATTTAGCTTTTTCGCTGTTTGGGGGTGTTGTCGGGTGGTTTTTTGCAGGTGGGTTGGCGGGTCTTGCCTGGGGCATTCCTGGGAAGGCCTAATACCGGATAGAAGTGTTTTGGACAAAATCCTTAAGGAACAGCCTTTTTTTTGCTATTTCTTCTGACATCTTGCTCAATGTAGCGTTTTGGGGGGCTTCCTGCTGTTCGTGGGTGGGTTGCGGCCGGGGTCTCTGTCGAAGCACTGCTGCGACAGTCTAATCTTGATTGCATTTGCTTTTCAGGAAATCCGTGGTGGAAAACAGGAGTTATGATGATTGATGATGATGACCTAGCTGCACAGCGCCGCGTTTGGACCGAAGGCCGGGAGATATTGTAAGTATGAGATTTAGCATTTTCGCTGTTTGGGGGTGTTGTCGGGTGGTTTTTTGCAGGTGGGTTGGCGGGTCTTGCCTGGGGCATTCCTGGGAAGGTCTAATACCGGATAGAAGTGTTTTGGACAAAATCCTTAAGGAACAGCCTTTTTTTGCTATTTCTTCTGACATCTTGCTCAATGTAGCGTTTTGGGGGGCTTCCTGCTGTTCGTGGGTGGGTTGCGGCCGGGGTCTCTGTCGAAGCACTGCTGCGACAGTCTAATCTTGATTGCATTTGCTTTTCAGGAAATCCGTGGTGGAAAACAGGAGTTATGATGATTGATGATGACCTAGCTGCACAGCGCCGCGTTTGGACCGAAGGCCGAGAGATATTGTAAGTATGAGATTTAGCTTTTTCGCTGTTTGGGGGTGATGTCGGGTGTTTTTTTGCAGGTGGGAGCATTGCTGGGAAGGTCAAATTTTGTTCTAAAACACAGTTTACAGTACACCTACCTTGAGGGGAAAGATCCGCTATAATATTTTGGCCATACTTATTTATCCTTAAAAAGGTGACTCAGACAGAGCACGCAATTTCAAAAATATTGTACTGTCTATTAGGGAAATCAAAGTGTCACTTTTTGCACCACACAGCGTACATACCTTTCATTTATTTATCAGTGGTATTGTAATAGCACTTCCTGTTTTCCGTTCAATAATTACAGGCCGGGTTTCAGTCAACATCCGCCAGGCAGGCAGTGGCCAGGGTGTCTTCTGTCAGTGGTCACCAACATTGATGGACGAAGCGTCAGCTGGAATGGAGGAGTGCCGCCAATAAGAGGAATTGTTTGCTGCATGCAACTTACTTACCAAATTCAACAGGACAACTCCAACAACATACGCAATACAGATACAGTATCCATTGTTTTATTCTATGAGTGTGACTGCATGTGCTTAGCTTTAGTTTGTACCCAAAGATTCTCTTTATCTTCAATTATTGTTTGACCATGCTGTGCTTTTTTTTTCTTCTCTCAACAAAACCTACCCAAAAAGAAACCCCCATTCCCATCCATTTTCCAAACCCTAACCCTCTTACCCCGGGCTGTGTTGTTTTGCTTGATGTCTGACTAAAATGACATCAATAATTCCACACACTTGCTGGGGAGGATAAGGTCATAGCAACAGGCTGGTGAAGGAATACGAGGATATCTTCTAGACTTACTCAGCTTCAGTACTATATCTTCTAGTAGTAGGAGCCAATGTCAAATAAATTCAACGCAAGTACTAGTTACACTTGCAAGCAAATACTTTACCATTTGTTAGGCTACATTATGGCACTGTTCTAGTGTACTGTCACCTGCTATATTCTCGATGGTACCGTAACCGTTGTAATGCTACAGTAAGGACAAACCAGGTTTCGTTTTCTTTTTTTCCATAGGCATGCAACTGCCACTGTGTCACACCACTAGTACCACCGCAATGAGGAAATTTCACCCGCCCAGGATTGCCAACGTTAATCCCCATTTCACGTGGAGCCAGCCCTGGGCCTAGCCCTAATTTCTAACACAAATTACAGGTAAGATAAGCGTTTGGTGGGAGGTAGTATAATGGAGTATTATTTAGGACTAGACGAGAGATTGACGGTAGTACTACTAAAGTCCTACGACTGTTCAGGAAAACAAACTTACTGTTACACCCCCGTCCCCCACCCACCAGACTGAAAAGCAGTAAAAAACAGGTATGGTCAGAAAAATTTATATTTATGTAGCCCTAACAAAATAATCTCCCTCAAGACCCACCCTAACCCCAACGATTGTCTTTGAAAAGTCCCAAAACGATCCCAACTCCCAAATCCCACCCCCCAAAAGTCTATAAAAAAAGGGCAAGGGACACTCCACTACTGGAGGGTGCTGGACCTGGTGCATTTTGCGGCATGGGCATCATACTCCTTGCGGAGGGTGGCAAGCTCGAAGCGGAGGCCCTCTACCAAGTTCTTATACTTCTGGACCTCCTGCTCCAGGTAGGACATTCGGACTCCTAGGCGGCGTTGGCGTGCCTTGCAGCTCCTGTGGGGGGCAGCTGGTCTTTCTGTTGCTTGGCGGTGGCGGTTGGCTTTGTTAGCCCGGCTCGGTCCCGCTGGAGCACTGCGCATGCTGGCGTCCCGTGGGGTCACAGAGGAGGATGCAGCGGTCCCAGTCGAGGATGTTGTTGTTGCACCGGTCGACTGCGTGTCCTCCTCCTCCTCCAGGGCCACCAGCCGCCGATATTCGGCGACAGTGGCATCCAGGCTCCGTTGCCGGGCCATTCGCGCCTGCTCCCTCCGTGATGTTGATTTGGAAGGAGCAACTATATGAAGAAAGAAAGACATAGGGGCCGATTAGGATGGCGGTTTTTCCGCATCCTCCGGGCCGGCGGAAGTGTCCGCCGGCCTGGAGGATGCGGAAAAACCGCGGCGGAGACTCCAAAGACCCACCGCCAAATTAGGATGGCTGGTGGGTCTGATAATCTGTCCGCCGCTTTTCCGCCGCGGTCGGAAGGCGACCGCGGCGGAAAAGCACTAACATGTCTGGTGGTGTCTATCAGACACCGCCAGGCATATTAGGATGTCTGAAAATATATGCTTTTCCGCGGCGGCTTTACCGCCGTGGAAAAGCATACGGACCTTCACTTCGGGGGCCCGTTGCGGGCCCCCTGGGTGAAGGTGGGGTGGGGGGTGCACATGGGGGGTACCTATGGTACCCCCCTGCATTTGCGTGCACAATGCAGCAGGCACCGCGCGGTGCCTGCCGCTTTGTGCACGCAAATGCTGTGCATGGATTTTTTACATTGCGGCGGGTGCAGCTTGAAGCTGCACCCGCCGCAATGTTAGAGATAGAGGATGTGACCGCCACCCTGGCGGTCACATCCTAATTTGATCGGAGGGAACGCCGCAGCCCATGCGGACGTTCCCTCCTCCTCAGGGGTTGCGGACGGACTCAAGTCCGTCCGCGATCCTAATCGACCCCTAAGTCTGTAACCAATGCTCCTTAGCATTAATAACACAAAGTGATTGAGCCGAAAGTTGGGTCACAGTACAAGTAGCAAATTGAAAGCACAGTACATAACTATTGAGGACAGTATCTATGTAACCTCCCACTTCTGCATCCTTGCTCTAACATTAGTGGTAGTTTAATGAACAAATTCTACGACCACTATGGACTTCCATTACAGTCGACTATGACAGTACACCAGTCTTATTCTTCTTCTTCTCTCTTGTTTAGGAAAATTGGTACGTTATCTTATGCAAGCCGGCAGAATGGCAGCACAGTGAACTTGCACCCGAGAAAAACAGTTGCACACCATGATGAGTGAGACAGACTTGCGTTACTGTACCCGTCCAGTACATGCGGGTGGTGAAGCTATTACTTTTCTATTACGGGTGGCACTGAGAATACTCTGTTACAAGAGCTACTGCTTAATTAATTTACCTTTCACCCTACAGTGCAAATGAGTACTAGAAAAGGAAAATGAAGAAGCTAAATAATTTGATTATCTATCACTTCACATGGGACGTATTTGATGACATATGGGATGACTTTAGGTGCTTTGCTTAATATTGAGTGAACAGTGATACACCCACACATGAATGACGCACTACAACTAAACTAAAGTTATTAAGAGAGGTACGGAGTGTCCACCGTAATAACCAGATATATGCTGTGCTTGCAGTTGCAATACAAAGTACTGCTACTATTCATGGTAGTATTGGACACATTTACAATTTCTTTTCCTTGCCTTCCCTACACTGGAACGGACGTGCGGGTGCGGTGGTACATGCTCTTCAAGGTAACACTTAGTTCATCCAGCGACCATCTATTCTCTATAGATACACATGTGCTATCTAAGAGTCAGAGAATACCATGCTCCAGGCATCCATTCATTCAAAGTATACGCACACATACAGTTTCTGTTTCACCCACCCAGGCTGATGTCCTTCCACCCATCCTTGCTTCATCATTGACCCAGCCATGCACCATACCATATTCTTTCCTTCCCAGCCACCTCGGGGGCCAAGCAAACACATATCGTTCTTCTTTGCCAGCCATCATACAATTTCGCGTCCCACTTACTTACACCCTTCTTTCGCTTTTCGTTCATCCCATCCATCACGTTCGTCTAAGAACTTATTGGGATTCTTCTCACCAAAAACTTCACAGCTAAGTCGAAGTACATTTCGAGGAGGCTACTACCTGGTTGATTTGTAATACACCCGTGCAGAAAGCACACTATGCAGTCTTAAATCTCAATAAGTAAGGAATATATAGCTTACCTGTTCCCGCCACCACCGTGCGAACCCCCACAGGACCGTCCGCCGGCTCTTGCACCGCCTCCTCCCCAGAGTCCTCCGAGTCCTCGCCCAACACCGCCACCTCCGCGCTGGCCCCGTCACCAGATGTTACACCTACAAAGTACATTTAAGAATGTTAGAATACACCACTCACTACTATATAATATTTGGTCTAGGAGAAATGTTAAAAAAACAGAATACAATGTAATAATTTGTGACTGTCTACTCTAAAGTAAAAATGTCCCTTTTTCCAGGGAAGGCTGTTGTCTTGCTGCACTTTTATGCACAACTGATGAATGCTTGCTTTTTATTTTTAACACGCACCACTTTTTCTCCTAACAGACAGAAGCTTGACTCCTAAGAACACGACCAGGATCAAGTTCAAACCAGGTGAGAGCTCGGCTCGACCACAAGAAATGTGTCCAATTAATCGTCAGCACTAAGCACTTTTCCGTTTTCAGTTAAATAGTTTTATGACAAAGTAGATTTTAATAAATGTGTTTACTTTTAATAAAGCTTTTAAACTTAAATAGACTCTGTGGTTTTTGGTCCTCCAGACTAGAGTGGATGAGCTAAAGGTTTTGGAATTTTTGCAAGACTGAGTGCCTCTGACACTTCTTGACTGTGCTGTGACTCCGTACTCTCTTGTCCTGCGTACGATAATCTAGAGATCATTGGGGATCAATCATCGGTGACTTCGGGAGCTGAATGACTCTGCCACACTATCTAGTCAGTAAGGAGACCGTGCATAGAGCTATTGCTGAATAGAATGGGAGTCCAATGGAATTGCCAAATGTCCAATCTTAGTTAGCTACACAGACAGACTAATAAGAATAATCTAGTAATACCACAGGGAGTCATATTCGAGCCAGGATAAGAATTTATATCCAGTCTACAAGAAGATCAAAGACGATTTAGAAAAAATCGAATGAGGAACGCTAGGAAAAAATAGGTACTCTTTATTACAATTAAAACTTACTGGGGCCAGCAAAGGAGCCCTCGCCTGCCCGATCCTGGCCTGCATCCTGAACAGCACCCTCCTCCTCCTGTGTCCTCTTGCCCTTGGGGGGAGCTGATGTACAACATGAAAGAAAGAAAGACCAGAAAACATGGATGAGATTTGTCAACCAAATCAACCATTTCAAAAGAACAATAACAACATTTTTTGGAGAAATAGCAAATAGATAGACAACTATTCCACAGGATCTATCTCATGTGGTATACTACGTTATTCGTATTGCCTGATTTGCGGACCGTTGACTTAGAAAGTTCCTATGTAACTCAATAAACAGACTACTAAAGAGGTTTGCCTAGGCCTGGCACTGCAGGCAGCAGTCCGCAGCACGCGAAGTGACAGACAAAGTCCATCCTGCTTGCAGATCAGTGAATACTCAAACTATCAATCCACCCACCACCACCACTATTTCTTCTTATAGCCATGTGTCTAAAGGAAGGACTGGACTTCAGTCTGTTGGGGCTGATTTAGAAGTCCCTTGCGGCTCATTTTCCTCCATTGTTGCGTGACTTTTGTGACGCAGCGGCAGAACAAAAGACTCGCCATGGTGTTGGTGCGGCGTATATATTAAAAAAAAAAAATTATGGGCGATGCAGCACGTTGTAAAGCCCTGCGCCATCAGGGGGCGTTCCGGCGCAAGGGAGGGCGTACCTGCGCAGGGACGAATCCTAAAAGTGGCTGAGGGAAATCTACAAGATGTCAATCAGTCACTTTTAAGACAATGATGCATGAGTCAAACCCTGCGCCCTTGAAGCCGGCGTACGGCTTGATGCAGCATTGGGGAGATAGGGTACCCCAGAGCATTGCTGGAGCTGCGCCATCGTTGGCACGCAACTCCAGCAATGCGCCGCCTTTACGGCACAGATGCGTAAGGCTTCTGTGACGTTTTGGGCCAATGGGTGGTGGTGGCATGGCACACAATTACTGCCGCATCCCTGCTACTTTGCAGGGATGCGCCGGTAATTGAAAATATGACCCTTAGTGTCTAGCATTACGCAGTTCTTATCTTTACACTACACTCATACATAATTTCTCAGGCCAATGAAATGAACACAATTTACAAAACAAATAAGCATAATAGCAAGCAAGGCTACTGAGAAGGAGAGCAGTGCACCTGAAATGCATAGAAGATTTTGAAATATAATTTACCTACAATGTAATCGGCAGCATTATTGCTCTTGGTAAAGAACAAAGATTTGCAAATAACAGAGCCGGATAAAACAGAGTAGTGATGAATAGCTACTACTACTCACCAAGCCCGGGGACCTCTACGCCGAGCGCGTCTAGCAAGTCCCGTTCCCGGTCCATGACATCGGTCCAGCGGTGGGTGGCCTGGTTATATGTGCGCCGGACCCCAGAGAGCTTATACATGGCCCGGCACACCTTCTCCCACCGCTTCCGGCGCTCCCGGATGCCATAGCCAGTTGCGATCTTGCCGCCTCCCAGGATCGTCTTGGGGAGGCGGCGCTGGATGTGGAAGATGAGCGCGGCCACCTCCTCCGTGCTGAAGATCTCCCGTGGCACCACTTGCTCCCCCCTCAAACGCCCGCACGGGAGCCGGGCACGGGGTGCGGGACCCTTCCCCTTCTCAGGGTGCTTCCCGGCTCCCTTTACCATGGTCTGGGCAGAAATAAACTTAAATGATAAAGAAGAAATAGAATAGTGAAGAAGAAAAGAAAAGAGTTTAAAAAAGTAGTTTAAAAGTAACTAAAAGTAGCAGAAAACACAAAAATATACAGCTAGAAAAATAGAGGGATAGATAATAAGTAAAATAGATTAAATAAACTTCAAACAAGCAAAGGATGGCAGAGATTCAGAGAGGATACAGAAAGCATGCCCAGAACCATAGCAATGAATGAGAAACAAGATGGCCGCGTCCATTCACGACCGCGTGGGTAAGTTCGCGCGAGATTTTCCTCGCGAGCACGCGCGAAATTGTACTAGCGAGCAGCACAGTTTGCGAGATTACACATAGCGGCCGGAAACGGAATTACGTCACGCAAACAAGATGGACGCGCCCGTGTACGACCGCTAGGGTAACTTGGCAAACGTATAGCTACAAGCGCCTCGCGAACACGCACAAAAGCACGCGAACATACACGTCGCAAAAAAAAAATTAGTGTATTCGCAAGCATTCGCGGCTTTCAAAATCGATCTTGCACGGATTCGCGCCCCAAAAAACGCGCGAAATTGCAGAAAAAACGATTTTTGCTAAACTGAAAGCAATGAGCAGGTGCAAAAGTTCAAACTTAACATTTGTAACATTCACTGTAGTGCTTCCTGAGGGGCCCCTCCAGAGTTTGCAACTATTCTATGACCCTGCTATGACCCAAACAGCAGGCTCATAGAATAGCTACAAGTAGACCATAAAGGTCCTGTGAAAAAAAAATTCACTGCAACAGAAAGCAATTTACAGATAAGGAAGGAAGCAGGTGCCAGCCAGACTGGAACTTTCTAAATAACTGACACATTAATCAACCCCAAATTAATTCATGGCAGTTGAAGTAGGGGAGGTGTGCTTGCTTTTTTCACCCCCCATAAACTACAGTGATAAACAAACCTAATGGGTGGCAGTGAGGATGTACCAGAGGGTGGCATGGGTGTCCCAGAGGGTGGCAGTGGTGAAACAGAGGGTGCTGTGAACCTGTGAGATAAACCAGACGTAGAAACAACATAGTCGCGGCCGTTGCGTGCCGAAAAGTAAGTTCGCAATTGCGAAATTGTCCCAAAATCGGCGCGAACGCTCGCCAACACAAAAAACGGGAAAATCCGCAAATCCGCGAGAGTTCGCGTATCTTCGTGGATTGCGAATCCGTAAATCCGCAATTTCGCGTACGCGAGATCCGCTAGATCCGCCCATGCTTACTCACTAGTTTCTTTATCAGTAACTACATATGTTTTAATCTAGTGTATGTGAATATTGATGTATAGAAGTGAGTATATCTAAGAGTAAGAGATTGTAAGAGTTCCTATTTAAATTAGTATGTGTTTCTATAAGTGATTGTTTAAGAGAGTAAGTATGTGTAAGTTTTCTTTGAAGTAAAGTGGTAGTGTGTGTGTATAGCTGTATATGCAAATAAATGGATGTTCAATAGTTTATTTGCATGTGTGAGTATGTGTGTGAGTAACTTTTGGATGACTGTCGGTGTGTAACAGGATATATAGGTGTATCACTACATATGAAGAGTGACTATATGTATGAGTGACTATATAGAACTGTTGGTGAATCAGTGCATGTGTATATAGATGGTGGAATTATTCAATTGGTTGTAGTAACTGATATGGGTATCTCCATTTTTTTGAAAATGTTACTTTTTATTTTTGAATATGTGTTTCAAGGATTACATTTCAGTGAAAGGAGGTCTGTCACTCTGTCACAAGGATGGTGTCATCAGTGATGTCATGAGTGATGTCACTGACCATGTCATGAGTGATGTAATATGTGACATCATCAGCAGTGCATTGCACGCGCAAGTTATAGTGAGTCCGTCCAACTAACTATAACGTGGGAATTTCAATGGTTTTATGCGAGTAAAATTTCCAGCTAACTATAACTGGTGTGAAACCTATGGTTTTTTCAGTGAATTTCAATGTTTTTTTAATAGCAAATCTTTATAGTTATAAAAAATAATACATTTTAAAGCGAATTTTATATTGTATAATTATGTCAATTTTTTTTATTTTTTATTTTTAACCCGGGGCGCTCCCGGGGCGCTTACCGGTGAACGCACAGGTAAGCGCAATATTGCGGCGCGCCCTGGGGCGCGTACCGGGGACCGTCCCGTTAGCGCTATTGCCGCGATTGAAAAAACCACATCCTGACGCGTTGCGTAAGCGTGACGTATCGCGTAGCCACGTGATGCGTCTTATGGCGTGTCGCGTAAGCGCGATGTATCGCGTTGCCGCGCAATGTGTCTTATGACGCGCTGCGTAAACGCACCCAGAAGCGCTCCGCGGCGCGACCCGGTGCGCATAGCGTAAGTGCGCCGGAGCGCGTAACGTAAGCGCATCGGGTCATGTGTCGGGTCATGTGACCTGAAAATAACACATTTCATTGGTTCTCATCATTTTTTTTCTCCAAATGATGAAAGCCCCCTCCTTTTTTCCTCATTCTAACTTTCTTCATTGAGAGAGCAAGAGCTATTTTTGATCACTGCAATGGCATCACTTGTAGCTGCAGCTGGTGCACCCCCACCACCACCACCAAGAAAAGAAGGTCCACCACCACAGTTCCTTGGAGGAGAAGAAGAGGAAGAAGAGGAGGAGGAGGAACAATCAAGGCGCTTCCTGCATGAATAACCAAGGCAAAGGCACGTTAAAGTGCACTATATTTGGCAATTCTATTCAATCCCTGAAGACAAAAAAAAAAGGTGAACGCCCCCAAAGTCACCTGTCTAATTTGTGGCTCAGTCCTCTCCAGGGGCAATCCCCTAAAGAAATATTCATTTGGTAATTTTACCATGATCCGCCACATGGAGAGGTTTCATCCCAATAACTTAGCCCACGCTGAACTACAGGAACTTCAGAACAACCCACCCCCTGTGGCTAGCACCTCCTCTACTGAAGACTCACTTTCTGGTCCTGAAGCACGCCGAATGGTGCCAAATATACAACAAAAATTTGGCACCATAAAACATGTTTTCATTTTCTGTGGCAAAACGTTATGTTATGGTGAACTTAGTGTCACCTTAATAAATAATGCTGTGGACAACCACCAATGCAACAAGAAAAGAAAGCACTAATTATTTTCTTTTTTTTGCTCCTGTTGAGCCATTTCCACTTCCCTGTTTTTTGTTTGTTCCCTTAAAAAAAAAAAAATATATAAAATTGTTCAAAAATACAAAAAAAATGTTCAGTAAAATAATAAAAAAATATAAAACAACAAAAAGAATAAAAAAAAAAGTTCTTTTCAGAACTACCTCACATTTATAAAATTAAACCTATATTTTTAAACGATCTCTGTCAAGTTTTTGTCCTTAGGGTACGCGTACCGAGGCGCGCCCCCCCCCAAAAAGAAACATTTTTTTTAATGAAGCAGTTAGCATGAGGGAAGGACACAAACAGAGTTATGTTAAGAGAAAAAGAGCTACAAGATGACCACAGAGGGATTGTTTATTACATAGTAAAAAATAGAGAAGGTGTAATTGGATGAAAATGAGAAAAGTAAAATGACTAAAGGAGCGAAAGAAAGGAAGAGAGAGGAAGAACACTAAAGTAGAGATAGTATGAGACTGTGATTGGCTGTTAAAAGAAAAAGAAAGAACATTAAAAAATGGAGAATGAAGGGTAGTGGCTGAACCACGATAAATGAAGAACGATGAGGGAAAGTGAGAAAAGACCAGGTAGTATAAGTAAAGAGGGGTGAAAGAGGGAGAAAAATTGAATTAGGATAACACATGGGGAGTGACAAAGAGAGAGGACAAAGAGAGTAAAGGAAACAGTACCTGAATGGGCTTGAGTAAAACAGCAAAAAAAGATAAGTAATGCAGTGTGTGTGACTTATAGGGAGTCAGTGGGTGTAGGTCGCGGTGTGGGTGTGTAAGGTGTGTCTGTGGGTGTGGCTGTGTGGGGTGTTTCGGTGTGGGTGGAGGTGAGGGTGTGTGAAATATGTGTGAGGAGTGTATGAGTGTGGGGTGTATATGTGTGCGATGTATGTGTGTGTATGGAATGTGTGTGTGTGTTTGAGGAGTGTGTGTGGGAGGATTTTTTATGTGTATGAGGTGTGTGTGTGGTGTGTGTGGGGTGTATGTTACAGGTGTGTGTGTGTTGGAAGGGGGATGAGGTGTATGTGTAGAGTAAGGTAAATAATTAAGAAAAAGAGAATGAGTGAAGAAGCAAAGGAAGGGAACAGAGGGTAAGTGAAGTAAAAAAAAAGGTTTGAAAGAAGTTGAATATGAGATGGGAAATCGGAAAAGGGGAGTAAACATGTAGAATAAGAATAAGTGAGGGAAGCAGAGTAAAGACACAGGAGTGTGGTAGATTGAGAAAATGTTTGTGAGCTTAAAGCAAAGGGTGATGACAAACTACATTTTTTTAGTCATCCTTACCATATAATAAATATAACTTTAATTAATTTTTTTAACTACACTTTGTATCTGTGAAAGGGAGAAGAAAAAATAAGTTATAATTAGTAAAATATGTATTTTAAATTAAAAGATACAAATGAAGAGGTTAAAAATCATAACGCTCTATTTAGAAATAAAGTTAGAGTGAAGAACACAGAAAGGGAAATAAACTAAGGTAGAAGGACAAAAAGAGAGAAAAAAAATAGAAGAAGAGGAAATTACAAAGAGTAAGGCATATAGATTCACTGACAAAAAGAGAGAGAAGAACAGAGAAATGAACTGAAGGTAAGAAAGATACTAAAACAATGTGAGTTAGCAAAACTAAATCAGGAAACAGAAGTAAGTAAAAAGATAATGACTGAGACAGAAAACAGTCTAATTAAGGATGCATTTAGAAGAATGAGGAATAGAAGATAACTGAGAGTAAGTGAAGAACAGTCATAATATGAAAGGATGAAGGGAGACAGGATAATATACAAAGATTGAGGGAAATGGACTGAGGAAGTTATAAGGTAGACACACTAAGAGAAAAACTGAGTGAGGTGGAGTACAATGAGTGAGAAAAGAAAATGAGTAAGTGAGCAAAAAGAAGGAAAGAGAGGAGAAGACGACTAAAACAGTGGTACTGAGAGAAAATAATTTGGTGATGAAAGTAAAGAGAAGGACATTGAAAGACAGGAAATGAGGGATAGTAATGGAACCATAGTAAAAGAAATGGGATGAAGAACGATGAGAGAGGAGCAGTGAAGTTGTTGTAAAAGAAGTGATAGAAGGTAGATAAACACAAGTGAAAATAACACAAGTAGAGTGAGGCACTGAGGACATAGAAGTAGTGAACGAAAAATAGAGAGAAGAGGTCAAAAGTAAGGAGCAAACAAAGATAAGCTAGGGAGAGTGGGTGATTTATAGTGATAGAGTGCAATAATACTGCTGAGTGAGTAAACAGGAATTACTAAAAGAGCAAAGGAGGAAAATACGGAAAAGAGAAGTAAAGCAGAGAGACTGAAAGCTGAAAAGTTATGCAAGGGAGAGACGGGATACACACAGTTCAAATGAGAATGAGGGGTTGTCAAAGAAGTGGAGTAAGGGAACGGGGGTTAAAGAGAGTGAGAGAAAGACATTATAAATGAGTAAAAAGAGCTTAAAGAGGATGGAAAAAGGAAAGTAAGTGTCACAGAATGGGAATACAATTTAATTTACACAATCCAAAGTATAAAATAACTTGTACAACATGTTACATAGTATATTTTTGCTGTTCTCAGAATATATTGAATTTCAATTAAAACAGTGAGTTGAAATTACTCATCATATGACAGCGGGAAAAAAAAACACAATCCAAAAGATTGTGTTTTTAAAAAAACGTTAAATACTGATAAATGACAAATGTATGCTAAAGTTAGATTGACTTACTTTTCCTTGAGGCCAAATACTGTATCATGGTGGTCCTTTTCTCGTTGGAAAGTACTTTGCTGTTCACTTAAAAATCCATTTCATCGACTTTCTATAAGAAAAGCTCCAAGAACATCTGAAATATTTTCAATATTTTCATATACTCCTTTTTTTCAGTCGTGACTCTTTACTCATTCCTGCACCTTTCCATTTGGCCAAATAGTGTCAGATGTATGAGTATATGTTCAAATTAATTGTAAGGCACTCTGAAATGACCTTTTTCCCGACGTTCTGAAAGAAAGGCTCTACAACATTTTCACAATATTTAAGTATTTGTAAAACGATCTCTGACTCACTCATTTTCATCATTTTGTATAATACTAACATCACTTACTATGAGATCCACTTACAGTACCTATATGACAAGTCAATTTTTTATATTGCCCGGATCACTTTTACTCAGAATATATTTTCATACAGCAAAATAACCTTTATTAACTGCTCCCGTCTTCATTAGCCAATTACTTTTACCTAAATGTTGGCTGTAAAAACACTAGGTATGAATTTATAAAGCCAAAAGGCAAACGTTGTTTGAAAGTCAAATGAGTGTCGTTACATTGGGTCCAACCTTTAGAAGTTTTTAAATAGCATGTGTAATGCCCTGATGTTGTAGAAGGACCATCATGAAAAATAATAGCTACAGTTGCAAAGGTTCTTCCTGATATCGATAACTGAGAAGCCACAACATTTTTAATAGAAGTTGTCAATTTAGTTCCATCAGGACTACATCGTTGGAACATTAAAATGACATAATGACCATAATTTTGTAGAAATAATGTGGACAGCATTGTAGACGTAAATTGGGTACACACCATATTGTGATCCGCTGCTTTAACTAGATTATTAAAAGGCACTGATTTGCAGTCTGGTAAAGTCAAATATATAAATCTTTCAGAGTCTATTCTAGTACTACTTGATGAAGCACAGTTATCACAGTCATGTTGCCATTGATAAGAAAGGTTAAAAAGATTTTTTATATCTACTCCTTCATCTTCCAATACATCAAACATATACATTAAAAATTCCTGACAATCCTGCTGAATTATCTGTGAAAATTGATTTTGACCTGAACATATGTCTACAAGATTCCTAATTTCTGAAACACTTTCTATTTTTCCTCTATCACTACTACATTTCTCTAACACAGAATTCAATAAACAGCACAATGTTTGTTCCCGATTTTCGACAATCTGTTTTTGTAAATTTTGAAGAAAAAAAACAACATTAACTACTACCTTAGCATAGCAGTTGACACCAGAACTGTTTTCAAACTGAAATCCAACAACATCCTCAACAGAATCCTTTTTCCTTCTGCTTACAATTACAGTTTCATCTACTTTTTGTCTTTTTGCTACTACCTCACTGCAATTACTCTCATTTCTTCTTTTTCGGCCTACCACACGTTTTTCAATCAGAGGATATTGAGGCAAATGTGGAGCATACTCTCTTCTTAACCTATTGTATTCTTTAACACAATCTAGATCAGCACAAATCTTTGTTTTATCACACTCAATCAAGTACAATCCTGATAAAGTTCTGACTCGTGATAATGCCACATATGCCATACCCTCTTTAAACACAGAACTTCCAATGTTCACCAAAGCACTATCTACACTTAAACCTTGAGATTTATGAATTGTCACTGCATATGCTAAACAAATAGGAAACTGTTTTCGGCGAAGATATAAGTCTTTCACGAGCAAAAATCTAGCTGAACAACGACAAATTTGTTCTATTTCATCAATGCCATCAAATTAAATTTTTAAAATTTCAATTCCATCTCTGTTTTTGTAATTCACAAAACCAACAACATGACCCATTGCTCCATTTACCAGACCTCTTTCAACATTTTGAATACCTTCTCAAAATGACACGACAATTCAAACACACATTCAGAGTCTTTTCAAAACCACCAGTTTTAGATATACTCTTCTCTAATGAATCCAATTTTGATTTCAAATTTTCAGACAAAACAATTGTTGCTCCCATATGCTCTATTTTATCTGTAGCTTCCAGTTTCACTATCTCTTCATTTTCTAAATTTAACATTTTGTTGTTGAACATGGGACATTCTTTCAGAGTTGGCATCAAACATATGGCAGATTTCCTCTCGTTAATTTTCTTAAAAATATTCTCTGGAAGAATGTTTTCATTTGGGTACAAATTTGAAATTAACCATCCATGTAAAGCTTCTTTCCCTTGCTGACTTATTTTTACTACTCTTACAACTTGTAAAATATTTTTATAATCTTCATCCTTTGCCTGCCGCATATTTTGAAGCAGTTCTGCATATTTGAAGTTTAACCATATATTAACGTTTCCAATGCTTCCTAGGCACTTCCTGGTGTCTTCATGCATGAGCATTTTGAACACAGGTTGTCCTTTCACTGGAGTCAACTGCAGAAGATCTCCAAAAACAATAATATGTTTTCCTCCAAATAAAACATCATAGTCTGTTCTAAGAATTTCTTGCATTCTCAAATGCACAAAAGCAAGCATTATATTTGACACCATGCTTACTTCATCAATGATAAGAAGTTTCAATTTCTTCAGGACTCTCGAAACTTTGGAACACGCATCTCCAGATAGCTTGTGATATTGCAATTTGTTATCATGCTCCACTGGCAGCATCAGTAAACGATGTAAAGTAATTCCTTTAATATTATGTGCTGCCAGCCCAGTTGGAGCGGTAACAACACAAGACAGGGGTGATTCAGTCCTTTTCTGCAGATAAGATGCAATTGCTTTAATTAGAAAACTTTTTCCAGTTCCCGCTTCTCCACTCACGTACAGTCGGACAGGCTTAAATGATGTACATGAGCACTCTTTCTTCTCATGACTCAATCCATGTTCAACCTGTTCTGTGACTTCGTCATATATCAGTTTCTGCTCAAGGTTTAATTGTTTCACCAAATCTTCTAAATTAATTACATCCTCTTGAGCTTGCTCCATAGCTCTTTCCACCTCATCCATGGCAGTGGCAGCTTCATTTTGGATAATTGGTCCTCCTAGTGGATCCTGACTCAATGAAGCAGAACTCTGACTGCCTTGAGAACTGTCTCTCGCAATCTCTGCAGCAATTTTTGCTTCTTGCTCTATTTCTTCATTGAACATTTGCAGATAATTTGAAAAACAGGACATTCTATGGTATCCTTCGTAGCATTAAAAGAGTCTTCATAACAGAGAAAATCTCCAAGTAGTTCCTCTTCATCTTGCCATGTTTTAAAGAGTTGCAAAAGAGCCAAATAATAAAATTCTCTTTTATCTGGATTTTCACAACTCAATTTTCGATGATTAATCAAATGACCTTTTTTCTGTTTCACTAGACATCCTTCACATCCAATGACTCCATATATTCCATTATTGATCATCTTCTCTGATGTTCCTCTTATAAATATATCTTTGCAGAACTTCATAGAGACAAGCATTCTCAAGGTGATGACTTCTATTTGGATAATATGTTCCAACATGTTTGTCTTCAAAATATCTGTACTTTCTGGTTCTTTCTCCGCCAAATACTCTATCTCTTGTACAGATTTGAAAACTCGATTTCGTGTTGCAGCAAGACCTAGACTCACCCAAATGATGGTTCTAGATTTCGCATAGAGACTTGCTGACGACAATCGATCAGAACATTCATATGCTCCAATTTCTCGATGCGACAACATCTTCAGACTGTAACTGTATAATTTCTTGCTTAGGCTCTTTTCATGTGAAATGTCCTCCCACATTTCCTTCAGTTCTGTCTTTTCTTTTTTTGTGATGTAAGACGTCACATATCGAGCCACAGCAATATTGTTGTCAGCAACGAATTGAATATCCATGTTAGCATTCCACATGGACAAAATCACTGGGTTGTAGTCGTTGATGTACTTGGACTCTTCGTTTCTTTTTAAATTGTATGTATTTTTTGGTGATTTCCTCGTCACAGTATGTCGCAGAGAAGACATCAAATTATTTACTCTTCCTTTAGAAATCACTGGTCGTGGAAAGCCGAAACGACATTTTGTGTAGAACTTGTCCTTGTTTCTGAATTTTCGACGACAGTACTTTCCACAACGATGGGATTGAAAGCGTAAAACTTGTTGCCTTAAACTGTTTTCTTCGGTAGTTTTCTGAACAGCACATGTTGAATACTCTTCAATGAAGCTCATCACTGTCTCATCCGAATCTGTTCCAAATTTGGGTGCATCTTTAATCCATAACAACATATGTATGTGAGGAGCACCTCTCGCTTGATACTCCTTTCTCCAAAAGAAATCCAAAACCTCTCCAAGGGGAGGATTTTTTTTTGTTGGTAATAAAAGACATCACAGCTTCAAATCTATGATTGCAATATCTGCATACATTCACTGGATCCAAAGAACACAGTTCTCCAGGTGTTTTGAATTCTATATTTTGTATATTTGCATTTGCCTCTCGTAGAAATTGAAGTAAGTCCTCCCATGCATACTCGGCACAGCTAAGAGTGAGGAACCATGTAGGAGTTCCTAAGTTTCTTAGCATGCATTTCAATTCCCCATGGTGACGGTACCAATACTCGTTTGTACCACGCTGACATGCCATGAGATTGATTAGATGAGATTCTAAAATATTATCTTGCAGATTCACTTTCTCCATAAAGTCCCTCGCGGAAACAGTTTGCAGATGTGCTCCACTTTTTAGTATATGGTTTACTGCATATCGTCCACCTCGACCTGTTGGAAATAGCTGTGGAAAACAACGAGCTTCCAAACTTTGTTCCCATACACTAATGGGACATCCTTTTGCTGCTTTCATTTGAAACAATTCAATTGCATTCCCCATCACTTCTTTGGAATGCAAAGGATGAACAGTATAATGTTCATATATTTCTTCACTTCTAGACACATCAACTTTTTCAATTTGGCCTCCTGAACAATCACTGTCTTCATCTGCAGCTGTTTCCTCTGCTGCAACACATACATCTTTGTAATACTCATTGTTTTTGACTAAATACAACGTTGCCTTTTTGACTTTCCTAACATCCACTAAATCTTGCCAGATTTTTTTACTCTTTGTCGGAACCCCATTAACTAGAATAACTAAAGGTTCCTCTTCTACTTTTTCTATACCAATTGTATCAATATTTTTTTTGAAATCTAGGGGCAAACAAACAACTCTTCCCTTTAATCCTCTCTGCAAATCTGTAGGATGCAATTTCCCTATCTTAGGCTCCATGCGAACAATTGCCTGAAAAGGATGGACACATTGAATCAAAATAGACTCATATGTATTTAAATCCCTCAATTAACGGGGAATGTCTACCAACTCCAGATTATTATGAACAGCTCTACCAGGCATTCTGTTTTGATTTAATTTATCATAACAATATTTACAAATACGCTGATCAGAACTCAAATCAAAACAATTCTCCACCCACAAATAAGTTGCAAAATCTTTCCACTCATAATTATTCATCTTTTCACGTTTTACATGTAAATCAACTAATCAAGTTTGATGCTTATAATGACTTCGTCGACAACACACACAAGTAAAATTCGGCCTTTCACTTGATTTCACCTTAAACCTGGTAATTTCCTGCTCAAACTTTTCTGTATTTGAAATCTGTACATTGTCTTCCACATTACCTTGAATTGCTGTGTCAATTTCTACACTGTCCTCTTTTTCACCAAAATAACAAATCTCAATTTCTTCACAAATCTTCTTCACATCTAATTCAGTTCCATGCAAAAGAGCACTGTTTAATTGTTTAAGCTGAAGTGCTGGACTTTTTGCATAATACAACATTCTCACTAATTTCCTCATTTTGGTATGATGGACTGCTAACATCCTAAAATGATGAAAAACACTCTGACAAACTTTTCTAGAAAGACAAGCCAGTGAATGCCCTTGCAAACCTGTGTTTTCTCTCACTCTGCAAGGATCTAAGTCTTGCAACAACTTCACTTTCTGCTTTAGACTTTTCTTACTATATATACGTAAGAAATTACAAAACAAATCAATGGATTCCTGTCGCACACTACAAATACTACTACACTTCCAAATGTACACTGGACCCTTAGTACGTCTCCCTAAAACTTCATCAGTTAACACCTCTTCTGGTTCTCTAGGCGCAAGTTTCTCTTTTTCAATCGGACAACCGTCTTTCACTTCAAACGCTCGACCACAGGTGTCAACTGCATGCACTAAATCATTATCCTGGAAGAACCTCTCTCCTCATTAAAAAATGGCTCACAACTTGAACTGTGCATCCATTCTCCCGAAAAAACTTTACAAAAATTAGTCCGATTAATTACTCTTTTCCATCTACTGTTTGATTTGAAAACATCAATTGTTAAGTGTCCTAATTCTATTGATTATTAAAATAAATAATTTTTTCTTAACTTCAAAAGCCTGATCAACAATCTTCTCTACACTTTTCTTTTTCTTATAAAAAGCAGCTCTCTAATTACCTTTCCTAATATTTTTTAACAAATTTAAAATCACCCTATTGCGAAACATTCGTTTACGAATGTCTCTAAAGTGATTCTGCCTTCTATTCCGATACATATTATTCTCTCCTGCTCCAGTACTAACATTTTTTGAGGGCCTCTCCTTCCTTTTCAAACTTACTCTCTCCTTCTCTTTTTCTACATGCTGTCCAACATTTTTTTTGTTCTACATATGTTCTGTAAGAAAGACTTAGTTTTCTTACCAGGAGCTTCTTTCCTGTTTTTTGAAGTCTTTGTTGTGGAGGAGTGCTGTAATTCCGTTGCTCTTTTTGTTTTTTTGCGGTTATCTTCTTTTCTTCACCTTTCCCTTGAAGGCATTTTGTCTTACTCTTGAAATCTTGATTTCAATCTGTGTTAAAGAAAAAAATAGCACATTATAGATCACTATTACCAAACAACAAAGCAATGACAAAAACCAAACAGTCTATTCAGGGTTACAGATCAAGTCAGGATTCTCCAGGGGTGCAGAAGAGGTGAGGCCTGTATTGAAGAGTGTAGTGGAACACAGCTCTGTCCACAGGTTCAAAGTAGGTGAGACCTGTTTCTAAGAGTCCAGTAGGGGATAGACTTCATGAAGTCTAGTCCACTGCACTCTTATACAAAGGCTTCACCACATATGCTTCCCAGGAAAGGCCTCTCTCCCACTACAGTCTTGAACATAGATCTCACCTCCTCTGTCCCTCTGGACATGCCTCACCTCATCTCCACAATCTACTTCCTAATCTCAGGTGAAACAGGTGACATGATTGTGAAAAGATCAAATTTTTTTATGTAATCATGCACACACAATTTATTCTGTCTCAAAAATGTAAAACACATTACTTTGCCCTATAAATGTTTCAGTAGTGTAATGAAAAGCTTATACATATCACCTTATCTATGTTTTTCAAATTTCATTCTAAAAAAAGAATATGAGGCCTAAGCAGGACTGCTCATGTGATGAATCCTGTCCAGGGGAGCACAAAACGTGAGGCTTCTGTCCAAGAATGCAGTGGACAGGACTAAACTGGAGTAGTGTGCAAGAAAAAGATGAGCCTCATTTATAAAACCATGCGTTAGTTTTGCGCTACTGTTGCGTCACTTTTTGTGACGCATTGGCGGCATAAAACATATGCCTTGTTGCACCATATTTAAAAAGTGACGCATGTAGGGAGATGCGTCATTTTTTAAACCTCTGCACCACATTATACCTCTGTCAAGTGTAATGTACTTTACAATGATGTTACCTGTGTTAACTCAGTGTAGAAAGCATATTGAGTTTGTTTGCATAGAGGAATTGTATTTTGTAAAATAGTGAGGTTTCAGTAATGACATGGAATGCATGTACATAGGACCTGTGCTGTATTTCCTAAATGTGATGTCAAAAACGATTTTGAGGAAAATGAATGGCTTTTACATTTTTGAGTATAATGTGGCGCAGAGGTTTAAAAAGGTACATGTTTGGGCTTTCCTGGGGAGCGTAGGTGGTGAGGCTTGTGTCTAAGAGTGCAGTGGACTAGGCTTCATGAAGCCTACGCTTGTACATAGGACCTGTGCTGTGTTTCCTAAATGTGATGTCAAAAACGATTTTGGGGAAAATTAATGGCTTTTACATTTTGAGTATAATGTGGCGCAGAGGTTTAAAAAGTGACGCATCTACCTATATGCGTCATTTTTTAAATATGGCGCAAAAAGGTACATGTTTTATTCCGCCGATGCGTCACAAAAAATGACTCATCAGCAGTGCAAAACTGACGCAGTGCCTCATAAATGAGATTCTTTTTTTTTTTGCACACTACTCCAGTTTAGTCCTGTCCACTGCACTCTTGGACACAAGCCTCACCTTTTGTGCTCCCCTGGACAGTCTTCATCTCATCTGCACTCCTTGTTAGGTGTCAGAATCCTATCACATGGGGAAAGCTCCATGTGAAAGCGTTTGCCTCAGTCTTATCCCTGCTGTGAGGCAGATGCTTGTATATAGGACCTGTGCTGTGTTTCCTAAACGCGTATAAATAATACAAGTTAATTTACATAAAAACCACTGGAGACACTTTCACCAAATATAGAATAGGCCATACTACATACCAGTCCCTACCATTTTCCCAAATTTGGTGGAATTCCATTGAGCCATTTGAGCTGTAGCACTGTCTAAATATCCTGAGGTAAATTACTTCACAAAAACACATCTGAAGTGTTAGAATTGACAACCAATTAAAATGTTACTTTCATTTTCTATTTTTTTTCCTGACATTTGATTGGTTATGTACATGAATATATATAAAGAAAGAGTAGAAATCCCAGCCATTTTGACTACTACCTCCTGAAGTAGATTTCAACAAAATTTTCACCGAGAACTTAAACTGCTTTTTGAAAGGTAAGTTGTTATTTTGAAAACTGAAGTATGTTGTGCACTTTAAGTTAATTTGGAAAACTTTTTCTGATAGTTTTATACTATCCCTCTGTAATAGTTATAGATTTAGATAGACTTCTCTGTTATAGTTATGGATTGATTTAGGCTTGTCTTGTATAATTATGAATTTACTTAGGTTTCATCACATACACTTTTTTATATTTCTACTTCCAGTCTGATACCATACACTGCCCAAAGATAACTTCACTGTTAAAAAAAATCCAAACTACCTGTCTGAACTTAAACCCAACAGTGCCATATTTCTACTGATTTTTTTTTATGCACATTTCAGCACAAAAATGGAAGGAGAACAAAACGTTTCCTTTGAAATTGTCCTAGAGATGAACAATGAAGAAATCATTGAACCCAATGACTTGGAATTCATGGATGAATCAAGGGACCATGAACTTCTACAATGTGTAGAATCTGTGGATTTGTTAATTCAATATGAGGACGTTTCTGACAGTCAAATGATAGAACTTATGTTTAATTTAGAAAAAGAATCTGAAAAATAAATGTATATTTAATAATTCTAAAATTGTTTGAGACATTATTCATTTTTATATGTAATTCTTAAACTAGTACCAAATTGATTATAATGTAAAGTCAGACTTATAGTATACTGTGCAACTTTTTTGTGTTACATAGTAATTTTGCTCACAGATACTTCCTTTCTCCCACTATATTATCTCCAATGAGTATTTGACATCTCTTTTTCATCTCCTGCCTCCATGTTCTTTCTGCTTTCTTGACAGACTATGGTATGAATTCCATATACCACAATAACTTCTATAACAACATGCTAGATATCCACATAAAAAAAGGTGTACATTGAATTTAAGACTCTGCATTGGTACCTACATGTTGGTACTTAAATCACCCACACAACACAACAACTCTATTCAGAGATACCCTACCTCTAAGCACTTTAAATTATTTTTTTAGTGTTTCACTGAGTTTTCCCCATGTGTGGGGGGGAGGTGTGTGTGGGGGATGTGCGGGGTGTGTCTGTGAGGTGTGTATGTGTGTGTGTGTGTGTCTGGGGGCGGATGAGGTGTATAGGTGTGTGGGGTATGTGGGTGTGGGTGGGGATGTGGGTGTGTAAGGTGTGGGTGTGGGTGTGTGGGGTGTTTGGGTTTTGTTGGGAGTGTGGGTGTGTGAGGTGTGTCTGGGGTGTGTGTGGGTGTGGGAGGTGTGTGTGTAAGATGTGTATGTATGTGTGGGATGTGTGGATGTGTCTGTGAGGTGTGTGTGTGGGGGGGGAGGTGTGTGGGGGGATGTGTGGGGTGTGTCTGTGAGGTATCTGTGTGTGCGTGTGTGTGTGTTGGGGGGTGAGGTGAGACTCTGCATTGGTACCTACATGTTGGTACTTAAATCACCCACACAACACAACAACTCTATTCAGAGATACCCTACCTCTAAGCACTTTAAATTAATATTTTAGTGTTTCACTGAGTTTTCCCCATGTGTGGGGGGGAGGTGTGTGGGGGATGTGCGGGGTGTGTCTGTGAGGTGTGTATGTGTGTGTGTGTGTGTGTCTGGGGGGGGTTAAGGTGTATAGGTGTGTGGGGTATGTGGGTGTGGGTGGGGATGTGGGTGTGTAAGGTGTGTGTGTGGGTGTGTGGGGTGTTTGGGTTTTGTTGGGAGTGTGGGTGTGTGAGGTGTGTCTGGGGTGTGTGTGGGTGTGGGGTGTATGTGTGTAGGATGTGTATGTATGTGTGGGATGAGTGGATGTGTCTGTGAGGTGTGTGTGTGTGTGGGGGGGGAGGTTTGCGTGTGGGATGTGTGGGGTGTGTCTGTGAGGTATCTGTGTGTGCATGTGTGTGTGTGTGTGTTGGGGGGGTGAGGTGTGTGTGTGAGTGTGGGTGTGTGGGATGTGGGTGTGGATGTGTAAGGTGTCGGGGTGTGGGGGTGTGGGGTGTTTGGGTGTGGGTGGAGGTGTGCGTGTGTGAGGTGTGTGTGGGGAGTGTGTGGGTGTGTGGGTGTGGGGTTGTGTGCGTGTGGGTGTGTGTGGGACGTACTTGTAGGTACCTAAAACAGCCACAGCACCCAAAAGCTCTTTTCAGAGCTACCCTACCAGTAATCACTCAAAATGATTATTTTATTTTTTATTATTATGATTATATATTTTTTTCACTATTTTTCCCCATGGTACGCTCCCCGGTACGCTCCCCGGTGCGCGTACCGGGCGCTCCCCCCGAGAAAATCGAAAAAGAATTAAATTTTTTTTTTGTCCCGCGGGACCCTTTTATGGCCCCCACATCAAACCTAGGGGGTCAGGGGGGGTGTACCCTGCCCCCTTTTGGTAATTTCCCCCTTTGTTTTTTGCCACCTCTTGTGTCTCGATCCTACCGAGACACAAGATGGCGGCCGCTGCAGACTGTTTCGAATGTTTACAGACACCCGAGAGCCAATCAGCTTTCCGTGCGCAAGTCGCGTGGCGCGCCCAAAGCGCTCCCCGGTGCGCGTACCGGGACGCTGCCATAGATATATAAGTTTTTTTTTAACCTAAATTACTCAAAATCCTCTGGAGCACATATCTTGAGACATAGCAAAGGCGCATCGGCCTACCAGTCCCTACAATTTTGCCAAGTTTGGTGAAAATCCATTCAGCCGTTCGAGCTAAAAGTGCGACCAACCGCCCTATGGAAATTAACAAGGGGAAAACACGTTTTGGGACCCCCTTTTATCTCAGCCCCCACTTGACGAATCCCCCCCAAACTTTCAGAGAAGGAGCGGAGCACCGCGAGGCAAAGTTGCTGACAAATTCGGGCCGATTTCTCAACCGGCGCCAAAGTTATTCCAAATAGAATGTTGCGATTTCCCTATGGAAATGAATCCTAACTATACCTACCTACTGTCGACCGCCAGTAGGTAATATATATATATATATATACCTATATATATATTACCTACTGGCGGTCGCCAGTAGGTATATATAGTTAGGATTTTTTCTCTATGGGATTTTTGAAAATTCTATGTCTAATAACTTTGGCGTTTGTGGACGGAATTGGCTGAAATTTTCTGGAAAATTGAACATTTTGTTTCTGAGCAGCCCCTGAAGATTTGGGGGGGGGTTCGTCAAGGGGGGGCCGAGAAAAAAGGGGGGTCCCAAAACGTGTTTTTAACATTGAGTTTTCCATAGGGCGGTTGGCCTCACTTTTAGCCCGAACGGCTGAATGGATTTGCACGAAACTTGGCAAAATTGTAGGGACTGGTAGCCCGATGTGCCTTTTGTAGGTCTCAATATATGTGCTCCAGTGGATTTTGAGAAATTAACGTTTAAAAAAGATATATATCTGTAACAGCGGACCGGGCAGCGCCCCGGTTCGCGGACCGGGGCGCGTACCGGAACTTCGCGTAGCGAAGCTGATTGGTTCTCCGGTGTCTGTCAACATTCTAAACAGTCCGGAGCGGCCGCCATCTTGTCTCTCGGTAGGATTGAGAGACAAGAGGAGGCCAAAACAAAGGGGGAAATAACCATAAGGGGGCATAGTAGATCCTCCCTGACCCCCTAGGTTTAATGTGGAGGCTTTAAAAGGGCCCCGCGGGGCAAAAAAAAAAAAAAAAAATTGTTTTTTTGCGTGGGTAGCGCCCGGTCCGCGAACCGGGAAGCGTTCTGGGCAGCGTACTGCAATGAAAAATGAATGATAGACTTTTTAAATGCTGTATGTTAATTGATTGTTGGTTTTGTTGATTATTTTTTATTTTCTTTATTTTTTAAGCATTTTTTTTATTGTGATTGTGTTTCATAATTTATTAAACTTTCTAACATTTCATTGTCAGAAATTTCATAATTATCATTGAATATACATTGTAGTCTCTGAGGGTGTAAAATGTCCTCATTTTCAAGGAGGTTATCTACTGCTTGTACACATTGCAGTAGTTCTTTGTCCCAAGTTTCATCGAAAAATTCAATATCATTTTCATCAATGATTTCTTGGCTGCTCTCTTGCAGGACAATTTGAAATTCAACTTTCTGTTCGCCTTCCATTTTGCCTGAAATTTAGATTAAAAAAATATATATTAGTAGAGATAGGGCACTGTTGGGATTAATTTTAGATAGGCAGTTTTTATCAGTGAATTTATCTTTGGGCAGTGTATAGTATCAGAGTGGAAGTAGGAATATAAAAAAGTGTATGTGATTTAACGTAAGTAAATTCATAATTATACAAGAGAAGCCTAACTCCATCCATAACTATAACAGAGAAGTCTATCTAAATCTATAACTACTACAGAGGGATAGTATATAACTATCAGAAAAAGTTTACCATATTAACTTATAGGGCACAATATACTTCAGTTTTAAAAATAAAAACTTACCTTTAGAAAGAAGTTGAAGGAATTAGTGAAAATACTATTGAAATGTACACCAAGAAGTAGTAGTCAAAATGGCTGTGTTTTCTTCTCTTCCTTTATATATATTCAGGTATATAACCAATGAAATGTCAGGTAAAAAAAGTAGAAAATGAAAGTAACATATTAGTTGGTTGTCAATTCCAACACTTCAGATGTGTTTTGTGAAGTAATTTACCTCAGGGTATTTAGAGAGGTCTACAGGCTAAATGGCTTAATGGAATTCCAATCAAATTTGTGAAAATGGTAGGGATTGGTATGTAGTATGAGCTAATCTATATTTGGTGAAATTGTCTCCAGTGGCTTTTCTGTGCACTACTTTCCCACCTTTTTTGATGGTGCGCTTCCCAGGGAGCGACCCGGTACGCGAACCGTTGAGCGCCCCGGTTCGCGAACCTTAAGCGTTACGGGAGTCCACCATTTTGTGTTTCGGTCGAATTAAGATACAAAATGGAGGGCAAATAATGTTCAGAATGGGTAGAAGGGGGCACGGTAGACTTATCTTGACCCCCTAGGTTTTGTGAGGGTGGCTGAGGAGGCTTATATGTGCGAAAAAAAAAACATTTTTTTAAAAAATTTCGCGAGGTTAGCTCCCGGTTCACGTACCGGGTAGCGTCCCAGGGAGCGTACTTTGTTGAAAATTAGTGAAAAATGTTAGAGTAAAATAATAATTGTGAGTGATCAGATGTAGGGTAGCTCTGAGAAGAGCTTTTGGGTTTATGGTACATTTAGGTACTTATAAGTAGGTACCAATGCACATTCTTAAATTCAGAGTGAAAATTCTGTTGCCCTCATCTGAGAAGTGAACTCCATCTCCTCTGTAGATATCTTGCATGTAGTAACGCAAGTTATTGTTGTACAGGGAGCCCATTCCATGGTCTCTCATGGAAGCTGAAACAGATTTGTTTACATGCTTCCTCGACTTCTCAATTTGTGGACAAAATTGGTTTGACCACCTCCATTTCTGTCTTTGGCATATATTTGAATATACCAAGGCAGTCTGAGGAAAAAGTGCCATCAATTGCTCAAAGGTGTCCTTTAAAAGCATTTCCAGACCTACCCCAGTCAAAGTGCCCAAATCATTACCTCCACAGTGCACAATTAACAGGTCAGGTTTGGGCAAATGCATAAAGGTTTTCACCAATGGTATCAATTGGTGACATTTTAATCCTCTGTGGCCAAACCACTTAATTTCCACATCTTGTAAATTGAGGTTAGGTAATTTTCTGTTCTCAGCATACCTGTGAGCCCAGTGAATATAACTATGTCCAACAATCCAGACAGAAAACATGGTGAGAGGAGGTTCTCCTGCAGTCAGATGAAGTGTGGCAATGAAATGGCAGTTGAAAAAATGAGAGTTTAAAATGAAAAAAACTGTGGAGTTTCTGTGTTCATGAAGCAGTAACAGTGATTGGTGGATTTTGATTGCTGAAAACAGAAAGTTAGGGTGCATGGATGTGTTCTTTGAAAGATGTATTTTGAGTGGTCAATAAAAAATCATTAAATGAAAGATTGCAGTGGATACGCAGGTGCACTGAGAGTTCAGAGTTCAATTGCAACATTGTTGTGTGAACTTGCAAACACCAGAAGTCATCCAAGAGGTGGTTGCCATGCAGAAAAGGCATGAAATGGCAGAGGGGGGAAGGGTTTTCATTTGAAAAAAAGTGAGGGAAGAGTTTTGATTGGGTGACATGAGAGATATGTGTGAAGAATTACAGCATTTCTGTGCATTTGATAGCTGCAGACTCTGGAGTGCATACCTTTTGCTCTGCTGAAGACAAATTGGTGTGTTTCTGAGACTGTTTTCAAACTCAAAGTATTTGCTAATGTGAGAAAATATTTCTTTAATTTAGATAGAGAATAGTGTGCTTTAAGGAAAAAATTATGAATTATGTGGCGCAAATTGCTTGTAAATATGCTCCCATCTGTGCATGGAAAATTTAGATTTTGAATGTTTGTGTTACATAGCCATGTTAAAAGTGATACAAACATGCTGCAAAGGCAATTAAAAACGCTTTTATGTGTCTTAAGGACATTTTAAGTAATTTTCCCATGTGCAGTGTTTTGAAATTATGATTTGAAAATCGTTTTTGGGGAAAAGGAATTGTTTTTAAATTTATGACAAGGACATAATGGTGTATGCTTCTTTATACGGCAATTGACTGTCCCTGATGTTATTTTTCCCATTTTAATGTAAGACCTTTCTCTGTGGCGCAAATTGCTTGTAAATATGGTCCCACCTGTGCATGGCAAATTTAGATTTTAAATGTTTGTGTTACATAGCCATGTTAAAAGTGACCCAACCATGCTGGAAAGGCAATCAAAAAACACTTTCATGTGTCTTAAGGACATTTTAAGTCATTTCCTCATGTGCAGTGTTTTCAAATTATGATTTGAAAATCGTTTTTGGGGAAAAGGAATGGTTTGTAAATTTATGACAAGGACATAATGGTGTATGATTCTTTATAAGGCATTTCAGTGTCTCTGATGTCATTTTTCACATATTACATTAAAAGACCTTTCCCTGTGGAGCACATTCCTTGTAAATATGCTCCCACCTGTGCATGGTAAATTTAGATTTTGACTGTTTGAGTTACATAGCCATGTTAAAAGTGACCCAAAAACTTGCAAAGGCTTTTAAAAAAAACTTTCATGTGTCTTAAGGACATTTTAAGTAATTTCCCTGTGGGCAGTGTTTTCAAATTATGAATTGAAAATCGTTTTTGAGGTAATGGAATGTTGTTAAAATTTATGTGTGCCATATGCCCCCAAATTTATTTTTCAGGGGTGCAGCAGGGTGTTCTTGAGACACCCCTGCACCTTTGGAAAAATTCCTAATTTGCGATGAGCTAATTGCTAATCGCAAATTGCACCTTCATTCATATGGGCATCCTGGCCCATGGAAATGAATGGGTAATTTGCAATTAGCAATTTGCTCATCGCAAATTTGGAATGGTAAAGAATCTCTATTTATTCCTTAAAATTCGCTATTTTGGAAATGCAAAATAGTTATATGATACATATGGCGGTTGATGTCTAACAAGATAAGAAGCTTAGGGATACATTTATGATGACTGGCGCAATGAAGTGGACATCACTTACTTCATTGGTAGAGCTTTACATGTATTATGTCCTCTGTATTCTTCATCAAGCGTAACTTTAATCTGCAATCCTGAGTAGGCCTCACCTTAAACAAACCTCTGGATAGGCCACACCTTATCGTCATCATGAATTAATCATTTAAAATGCTAGGGACAGATTTATGATAGGTGTATGCCTCTTTTGCGCCACTTACAAAACACTGTCCACGGGGAAATGACTTAAAATGTCCTTAAGACACATTAATGTGTTTTTTTAAAGCGTTTGCAATTTTTTTGGGTCACTTTTAACATGGCTATGTGACTCAAACAGTCAAAATCTAAATTCACCATGCACAGGTGGGAGCATATTTACAAGGAATGTGCTCCATGTTGAAAGGTCTTATAATGTAATATGGGAAAAATGACATCAGAGACACTGAAATGCCTTATAGAGAAGCATACACCATTATGTCCTTGCCATAAATTTGCAAACCATTACTTTTCCCCAAAAACGATTTTCAAATCATAATTTGAAAACACTGCACATGTGGAAATGACTTAAAATGTCCTTAATTCAAAATTTGCTATTCCTTATTTTGCGATTGGACTGAAGGATTTGCAAATTTTGCGATTCCTTAAATGTAATGTATCAAACAAAAAATATGTAAAAAATGACATTAAGGATTTGGAAACTACCACCAACTTCTAGTTTGTGGTAATTTGCGAATTCTTTTCAAAAAGCATTTTTTTCCAAAAAACAAAAGGTGCCATATGACGCCAATACATGTCCTTAGGGCATGTATGTGCGCCATATGCCCCCAAATTTCTTTTTCAGGGGTGCAGCAGGGTGTTCTTGAGATACCCCTGCACCCTTGAAAAAATTCCTATTTTGTGATGAGCTAATTGCTAATCGCAAATTGCACCTTTATTCCTATGAGCCTCCTAGCCCATGGAAATGAATGGGTACTTTGCAATTAGCAATTTGCTCATTGCAAATTAGGAATGGTAAAGAATTGCTATTTATTCCTTAAAATTCGCTATTTAGGAAATGCAAAATAGTTTGATGGTACATATGGTGGTTCATCTGTAACAAGATAAGAAGCTTAGGGATACATTTATGATGACTGGCGAAATAAAGTGCAAATCACTTACTTCATTGGTAGGCCTTTACATGTATTATCTCTTCTGTATTCTTCATCAAGCGTAACTTTAATCTGCAATCCTGAGTAGGCCTCACCTTAAACAAACCTCTGGATAGGCCACACCTTATCGTCATCATGAATTAATCATTTAAAATGCTAGGGACAGATTTATGATAGGTGTATGACTCTTTTGCGCCACTTACAAAACACTGTCCACGGGGAAATGACTTAAAATGTCCTTAAGACACATGAATGTGTTTTTTTAAAGCGTTTCCAATTTTTTTGGGGCACTATTAACATGGCTATGTGACTCAAACAGTCAAAATCTAAATACACCATGCACAGGTGGGAGCATATTTACAAGGAATGTGCTCCATGGGGAAAGGTCTTATAATGTAATATGGGAAAAATGACATCAGAGACACTGAAATGCCTTATAGAGAAGCATACACCATTATGTCCTTGTCATAAATTTGCAAACCATTCCTTTTCCCCAAAAACGATTTTCAAATCATAATTTGAAAACACTGCACATGTGGAAATTACTTAAAATGTCCTTAATTCAAAATTTGCTATTCTTTATTTTGTGATTGCACTGAAGGATTTGCAAATTTTGCGATTACTTAAATGCAATGTATCGAACAAAAAATATGTAAAAAATAACATTAAGGATTTGGAAACTACCACCAACTTCTAGTTTGTGGTAATTTGCAAATTCTTTTCAAAAAGCATTTTTTTCCAAAAAACAAAAGGTGCCATATGACGCCAATACATGTCCTTAGGGCATGTATGTGCGCAATATGCCCCCAAATTTCTTTTTCAGGGGTGCAGCAGGATGTTCTTGAGATACCCCTGCATCCTTGAAAAAATTCCTAATTTGTGATGAGCTAATTGCTAATCGCAAATTGCACCTTCATTCCTATGAGCCTCCTAGCCCATGGAAATGAATGGGTAATTTGCAATTAGCAATTTGCTCATTGCAAATTAGGAATGGTAAAGAATTGCTATTTATTCCTTAAAATTCGCTATTTAGGAAATGCAAAATAGTTTGATGGTACATATGGTGGTTCATCTGTAACAAGATAAGAAGCTTAGGGATACATTTATGATGACTGGCGAAATAAAGTGCACATTACTTACTTCATTGGTAGGCCTTTACATGTATTATCTCCTCTAAATTCTTCATCAAGCGTAACTTTAATCTGCAATCCTGAGTAGGCCTCACCTTAAACAAACCTTTGGATAGGCCACACCTTATCGTCATCCTGGATTAATCATTTAAAATGCTAGGGACAGATTTATGATAGGTGTATGCCTCTTTTGCGCCACTGTGCGTCACTTTTATGATGCAGCGGCGGTGCAAAAGATTTGCTATGAGGCGACAAAATTACAAATTGATGCATTTAGGCAGATATGTCATGGTGTAAAAAAAACGTACCACATGAAACCGATGCAGCAGTGATGCAAAAGATGCACCATGTTGCAAGACAGGCCTCACTTGGGGCCATATGTATCAAGCTAATTAGCATTCGCAAAGATCAAAATTCTGCGAATTTCGGCCTTTGCGAATGTTAATTAGACAAATGGTATGTATCAAACAAGTTTGATGCAAAATAAGGAGTAGCAAAATTTGCTATTCCTTATTTTGCGATTGCACTGAAGGATTTGCAAATTTTGCGATTACTTAAATGCAATGTATCAAACAAAAAATATGTAAAAAATGACATTAAGGATTTGGAAACTACCACCAACTTCTAGTTGGTGGTAATTTGTGAATTCTTTTCAAAAAGCTTTTTTTCCCAAAAACAAAAGGTCCCATATGACGCCAACACATGCCCTTAGGGCATGTATGTGTGCCATATGCCCCCAAATTTCTTTTTCAGGGGTGCAGCAGGGTGTTTTTGAGACACCCCTGCACCCTTGGAAAAATTCCTAATTTGTGATGAGCAAATTGCTAATCGCAAATTAAACCTTCATTCCTATGAGCCTCCTAGCCCATGGAAATGAATGGGTAACTTGCAATTAGCAATTTGCTCATTGCAAATTAGGAATGGTAAAGAATTGCTATTTATCCCTTAAAATTCGCTATTTAGGAAATGCAAAATAGTTTGATGGTACATATGGCGGTTCATCTGTAACAAGATAAGAAGCTTAGGGATAGATTTATGATGACTGGTGCATCACCAGGGATGTGTCAGTCATCCTGCGCCGCTGTTCCGCCACCCATGGTGTGCTGCATTTACAATGCGGGGCATCATGGGGCAAAAATGGCACAGATGCGTGACGTATCTGTGCTGTAAAGGTAGTGATTGCTGGAGTTGTATCGCAAGTGCGAAGCAGCTCAAGCAAGGCTCAGGGGTGCCCCATCTCCACAATGTTGCGTCAAGACCTATGCCTGCTTAAAGCAGGCGCAGGGTTTTGACGCAGCTTTCTCCTATCTGATTGTAAATACGGCACACCATGGGTGGCAGAGCAGCGGTGCACGTTAACTGGTGCATGCCTGGGGATGTGCCATTTAACATAAATCTGCCCCTTTACATTTAAGTATGTGCAGGGGACACAGAGTCGGTGAGGCTTATCCAAGGTTAAGAAGAGATGAGTCCTGTTCACTGAAAAATTAGACATAGTCTTCACCTGCTCAGCATTGCTGGACATGGCTAAATAATAGCTGCAAAATATTACTCTTGTTAAACAATTTTACTATTATAATCTCTGAGATTTGTCTCTTACTCTGCAACATCTCATTGTTGTTATCTTTCTTTAAAGATAAAGACAACATCAACATGAGCGACAATCTGCAATCAGTTGATTTTGACCTCATCATTGAACTCGTAATTGAAACATCAGTGGATGTTGATCCCTTGGATGATTTAAATCCTGAGGATGAAGAAGAGCGTGATGAGGATGCAGATTTGTCCGAATTATATGACATAGGGTGGGAAGCTGACCTGCTTGAGCCTATGGAACTATAAACATTTATTTTTAAAATTTATAATTATTAAAAAGTAAAAATGTAATCCGTTTAATTTAAAAATAAAGACACCTTCAAAAACAGGTTATGTGTAGTGTCTTCAATAAAATATTAAAATATGCTCATAAAATTAGATCAGATTCACATATAAAATAGCACAGGTAACATAAATATAAATGTCATTTCTTTTCTGCTATTTCTGTATTGTAAATTTGCCAAGGACTAAAAAATCTTCTATTTAAAATGGCAAGTAGTGTGTTAAGTTTTTGATCACTGTTATTGATTTACTGTTTGGTAATAGTGGTTAATAACATTTTTTATTATATTTTACCACAGATTCAACTGCAGATCATTTCAAGATTTCACCATGCCAACAATAGAAAGACAGAGAAAGGCTGCAAAACGTCAAAGACAGCAGGTGAAACAAAATAAGCAGCAGTCCTCTAACAAAAAGATTTGTCAAGTCACGAAGAAAGCACCGGGTAAGAGCACAAAATATTTCATAAGAAATATGTGTAGTAAAAAAAATATTACTACAGAAAATGTTTCAGTCCAGAAAAAGAGAACCAATTCAAATGGAAAGGAAAGGCCAATCAAAAATGTTACTGCTAGAGCAAGAGATAACTCTGTGCATGATAGTAGAAGGAAACAACAGTTTAGGGACATTCGTAAACGAATGTTCCGCAACAGGATAATTGGCAATTTGTTAAAAAATATTAAGAAAGGTCAACAGAAAGTGGTTTTTTATAAGAGAAAAAAAAAGTTGAGAAAGTTATTGATCAGGCATTTGAAATTAAACGTAAGTTATTTATTTTGATAATCAATAGAATTAGGAAGCTAAACAAGGCAATTTATGATTTCAAAAGAAATAGTAGATGGAAGAGAATAGTTAATCGTAGTAATTTTTGTGAAGTTTTTTCTGGAGAATGGATGCATAGTTCAAACTCTGAGGCATTTTTTAATGAGGAGAGTTATTTCCAGGATAATGATTTGGTGCATGCAGTTGACACCAGTGGTCGTGCTTATGAAGTGAAAGATGGTTGTCCAGTTGAAAAAGAAAAACTTGTGACAACAGAGACAGAAGAGGTGTTAGGTAATGAGGTTTTAGGAAGACGTGCTAAGGGTCCTGTCTACACCTGGAAGTGTAGTAGTATTTGTAGTGTGCGACAGGATTCCATCAATTTGCTTTGTGATTTTGTACGGTCATTTAATAAGAAAAGTTTGAAGCAGAAAATAAGGTTGTTGCAAGAATTAGATCCTTGCAGAGTGAGAGAAGTGACAGGTTTGCATGGTCATTCACTGGCTTGTCTTTCCAGGAGAGTATGCCAGAGTGTTTTTCATCATTTCAGGATGCTAGCAGTGCATCATAATAAAGTGAGGAAATTAGTTAGAATGTTGTATTATGCTAAGAGTCCAGCAATTATGCTTAAACAATTATGCGCTGCTCTTTTGCATGGTTCTGAAATAGATGTGAAGAATATATGTGAAGAAATTGAGTTTTGTTACTTTGGAAGTAAAGAGGAGAATGTTGAAATTGACCTAGAAGAAGAGGGTAATGTGGAAGATAGTGTACAGGTTTCCAGTACAGATAATTTTCAGAAGGAAATTGCGACGTTTCAGGTGAAATCAAGTGAGAGGCCTAATTTCACTTGTGTGTGTTGTCGACGCACTTATTATAAGAATCAGACTAAGTTAGTGGATTTATATGCAAAAAGTGAAAGGGAAAATAATAGTGAATGGAAGGATTTCGCAACATACTTGATGGTAGAAAATTGTTTTGATTTGGGATTGGATCAACGTGTGTGTACTTATTGTTGTTGCAAATTAAATCAAAACCAGATGCCTGCTAGAGCAGTTCATAATAATCTGGAATTGGTTGAGATTCCTTCTGAATTGAAGGATTTAAATACTTATGAATCTATTTTGATTCAAAGTATCCATCCCTTTCAGGCTATTGTAAGAATGGAGCCAAAGACAGGGAAATTGCCTCCATCAGATTTACAGAGAGGATTAAAGGGAAGAGTTGTTTATTTGCCTCTAGATTTGAAGAAAAACATTAACACAATTGGAGTAGAAAAAGTGGAAGAGGAACCTCTTGTTATCTTAGTTAATGGGGTTCCGACAAAGAATAAGAAAATATGGCAAGATTTAGTAGATGTTAGGAAAGTCAAAAGGGCAACATTGTATTTGAAAAAATATAATAAATACTATAAAAATGTATATGTTGCAGAAGAGGAAGTAAGTGAGGAAGAGGACAGCGATTTGTGTGCTGGTCAAATTGAGAAAGTAGAACCCTGTACTAGTGAAGAAATATATGAACATTATAGTGTTCATCCTTTGCATTCCAAGGAAGTCATGGGGAATGCTATTGAGTTGTTTCAAATGAAACAAGCGAAAGGGAGTCCCATTAGTGTTTGGGAGGAAAGTTTGGAAGCTCGGTGTTTCCCACAGCTTTTTCCAACAGGTCAGGGAGGAAGATATGATGAGCGACCTCATCAAATTCCTGCTTCTGAATACCGGACTTTGCGATTGTATGCAGGAGATGCTAGGTTTCGACAATGCATTCCTTATTTGTTTCATCTCCTGTTTGAAAGCGATCTGTCTGGACTGTCATATGCAGTGAACCACATCTTGAAAAGTGGTATACACATGCAAAACATCTCGGCAAGTGACTTTATGGATAAAGTCAATGTCCAAGACAGTATTTTGGATTCTCACCTGATTAATCTCATGGCGTGTCAGCGTGGTACTAATGAGTACTGGTACCGTCGTCATGGTGATTTAAAATGTATGCTGAGGAACTTAGGTACTCCCACATGGTTCCTCACTCTGAGCTGTGCCGAGTATGGCTGGGAAGACTTACTTGAATTTCTACGAGAGGCAAATGCTAACGTAGATAACATCGAATTCAAGACACCCGGAGAACTGTGCTCTTTGGATCCAGTCAATGTATGTAGGTACTTCAATCATAGATTTGAAGCTATGATGTCTTTCATCATGAATAAGAAGAATCCACCTCTTGGAGAGGTGTTGGATTTCTTCTGGAGAAAGGAGTACCAAGCAAGAGGTGCTCCTCATATACATATGTTGCTGTGGATCAAGGATGCACCTAAATTTGGAACGGATCCAGAAGACTCAGTGATGAGTTTCATCCAACAGTATTCTACGTGTGCTGTTCCAAACGCAAAGGAGAAGAAAAGCCTAAGAGAAAAAGTTCTGCGTTTCCAAAGCCATCGATGTGGAAAGTACTGCCGTCGTAAATTCCGAAACAAGGACAAGTTCTACACTAAATGTCGTTTCGGCTTTCCATGACCGGTGATTTCTAAAGGAAGAGTAAACAGTTTGATGTCTTCGCTGCGACACAATGTCATGAAGAAATCACCTAAAAACACATACAATTTGAAGAGGAACGAAGAGTCCAAGTACATCAACGACTACAACCCGGTGATTTTGTGCATGTGGAATGCTAACATGGATATACAGTTTGTGGCTGATAACTGTATGGCTGTGGCTCGGTATGTGACGTCTTACATCACCAAAAAAGAGAAGACAGAATTGAAGGATATGTGGGAGGACATTTCCCATGAAAAGAGCCTCAGCAAGAAGTTGTACAGTTTCAGTCTGAAGATGTTGTCGCATCGAGAAATTGGAGCTTACGAATGCTCTGACCGGTTGTCTTCAGCAAGTCTCTGGGCGAGTCTTGGTCTTGCTGCAACGCGTAATCGAGTTCTCAAACCTGTGCGGGAAATTGAGTATTTGGCGGAAAAGGAGCCAAACAGTACCGACATTTTGAAGACCAACATGTTGGATACATATTATCCAAATAGAAGCAGTCACCTCGACAATGTTTGTCTGTATGAGGTTCTTCAAAATTACATATTCAAGAGGAACATCAAAGAAGATACTGAGAAAGGAGTGTATGCTGTAATAGGAAGTGAGGGATGTCTGGTCAAGCAAAGAAAATGCCACTTGGTAAACCATCGAAAATTGAGTGGTGAATCTCCTGAAAAAAAAGGAGTTTTTCTATTTAGCACTTTTGCAACTTTTCAAGCCTTGGCGTGCAGAAGAGGAACTGCTTGGAGATTTCCTCTGTTACGAAGACTCTTTCAATGCCGCCAAGGAGACCATAGAATGTCCTGCTTTTCCCAAATATGTAGAAATGTTGAATGCGGAAATTGAGCAGGAAGCAACGATTGCAGCCGAGATTGCCAGAGACAGTTCTCAGGACAGTCAGAGTTCTGCTTCATTGAGTCAGGATCCACTAGGAGGACCTGTTATCGAAAATGAAGCTGCCACTGCCATGAATGAAGTGGAAAGAGCCATGGCACATGCTCAGGAGGATGCGGTTAACTTAGAAGAGTTGGAAAGACAACTCAACGTTGAGCAGAGGAAAATATATGACGAAGTTACCATGCAAATTGATCATGGATTAAGTCATGACAAGAAAGAGTGCTCATGTACATCGTTGAAGCCTGTCCGACTGTACGTGAGTGGAGAAGCGGGAACTGGAAAAAGTTTCCTCATTAAAGCAATTTCATGCTATTTGCAGGAAAGGACAGAGTCATCGCTGTCTTGTGTTGTCACCGCTCCAACTGGACTGGCAGCACATAACATTAAAGGGATTACTTTACATCGTTTACTGATGCTGCCAGTGGAGCATGACAACAAATTACAATATCACAAGCTATCTGGAGATGCTTGTTTTGAAGTTTCAAGAATCTTGAGGAAAATGAAACTTCTTATCATTGACGAAGTAAGCATGGTTTCCAATGTCATGCTTGCCTTTGTGCATTTGAGAATGCAAGAAGTTCTCAAAACAGAGTATGATGTGTTATTTGGTGGCAAACACATCATTGTTTTCGGAGATCTTTTGCAGCTGACACCAGTGAAAGGGCAACCTGTGTTCAAAATGCTCACGCATGAAGATACCAGGAAGTGCCTAGGGAGCATTGGCAACGTCAATATATGGTTAAACTTCAATTATGCTGAACTGCATGGAAATATGCGTCAGGCGAAGGATGAAGTTTACAAGACTATTCTACAAGATGTTAGAATTGGAAAAGTGACCGAGCATGGGAAAGAAGCTTTACATGCACGATTACTGTCAAATTTATATCCAGAACAAGATGTTGTGCCTGAGAATATTTTTCAGAAAATTACTGAGAAGAAATCTGGAATATGTTTGATGCCAACTCTTGCAGAATGTGCCAAATTCAACAACAAAATGTTGCATTTAGAAAAGCAAGAGATTGTGAAACTGGAAGCTATTGACAGAGTAGAGCATATGGGATCAACAATTATTTTGTCTGAGAATCTGAAAACAAAATTGGATTCATTAGAGAAGAGTATATCTAAAACTGCAGGTTTTGAAAAGACTCTGAATGTGTGCTTGAACTGCCGTATAATTTTAAGAAGGAATTTACATGTTGAAAGAGGTCTGGTAAATGGATCAATGGGTAATGTTGTTGATTTTGTGAAATACAGAAATAGAGATGGAATTGAATTTTTAAAAATTAAATTTGATGGCATTGAGGAAGTACAGCTAATTGGTTGTTGTTCTGCTAGATTTTTGCTTGTAAAAGACTTATATGTTCGCCGTAAGCAGTTTCCTGTTTGCTTGGCATATGCGGTGACAATCCATAAATCGCAAGGTTTAAGTGTAGACAGTGCATTGGTGAATATTGGCAGTTCTGTGTTCAAGGAGGGTATGGCATATGTGGCATTGTCACGAGTTAGAACTTTATCGGGATTGTACTTGATTGAGTGTGATGTCACAAACATTTGTGCGGATCTAGATTGTGTTAAGGAATTCAATAGGTTAAGAAGAGAGTATGCGCCACATTTGCCTCAGTATCCTTTGTTTGAGAAACGTGTGGTAGGCCGGAAACGAAGAAATGTGACCAATACTGGGGAGGTTGTAGCAAAAAGACAAAAAGTCAATGAACCTAAAATTACAAGCAGAAACAAAAAGGATTCTGTTGAAGATGTTGTTGGTTTTCAGTTTGAAAACAGTTCTGGTGTCAACTGCTATGCTAATGTAGTGGTTAATGTTTTGTTTTCTCTAGAAAATGTAAAAGAAGAGATTGTGGTCAATTCTGATCAAACATTTTGCAGTTTGTTAAATTCTGTGTTAGAGAAATGTAGCACTGATAGAACAAACATAGAAAGTGTGTCTGAAATTCGAAATCTGTTAGACAGATGTTCAGGCCAAACACAATTCTCTCAAAATATTCAGCAAGATTGTCAGGAGTTTTTAATGTATATGCTTGATGTATTACATGCTGAAGGTGTAGATGTAGATCAGCTGTTTGGGCTTTCTTATCAATGGCAGCATGACTGCGAGAACTGTATGGTATCAAGTACTACTAGTGTAGACTCAGAAAGATTTATATATTTAACTTTGCCAGACAGTAAATCAGTCTCCTTTAATAAGCTAGTAAAAGCAGCTGATCACAACATGGAGTGTAGCCAATGTAAATCTGAAATGATGTCCACATTATTTATACGAACATATGGCCAGTATGTCATTTTAATGTTCCAACGATGTAGGCCTGATGGAACAAAATTGACAACTTTAATTAAAAATTTTGTAGCTTCGCAGTTGTCAATATCAGGAAGGACTTTTGTAACTGCAGCAATTATATATCATGACGGTCCTTCAATAACATCAGGACATTACACAGCTTATTTAAAGTCTAGAAATGGCTGGTCATTCTGCAACGATTCTGTTTTAATTTTCAAAAAAAAATTGCCGTATGACCTTAAAAACTCTTACCTGGTGTTTTTAAAACCAAAAATTTAGGGAAATAATCTCGGGATGTGCTCTGTGGAATTTCAAGAAGTTCTAATGGCTCCTACACAATTTGGCCTTGAGGATAAGTGTAGTTCAGAGACATAACTTCTAACCATAAGACTGGACGTCATGGAGAAATAAGTGCACTTTGAATGAGTTCAGAAAAACTATTTCTTTTTATAAGCTAATTGAAGCAGCCAATCAAAACATAAAGCAGAGGGAATGTAAGTCTGCAATGCTGTCTACTGTTTTACATTGCTTTGTGATTAAAAGTGATGTAGAGAATTAAATAATTGTAGTAGTCATAGAGGTAGTGTAAGTCTGCTTCATAGTAAGCAGTATCAGTGTCATAGGAAATGTAGAACATGACTGAGCAAGAAGGGGAAGATATTACTATTCCAGGATTGTGAAAATGATCTTCAACATTTTAATTCTGAAAGTTGCGGAAATGCCAAATGACGGGATGGGCTTACAAGAAATCCAAGAGTTATAAATGGGTCTGACAAGATTTGGCCTTGTGGAAACTTGTGGTAGAGAGCAAGAAGTCATTTATTTTTTATTTTATTTTTTTATTTTTTTATTTTTTGTTGTCCTCATATATGCCACCAGTTAATATCTGCTCTAAAATAGGCGCTCTTCAAGCCACTGTCACAAACTATCCTTTCCAGCCCTCATGTTTGTGGATAGCTGTAGAAGATTGCCCAGAGGAATGGTCGTTACCCGTCCAACTTCCTTTCGAATTGATTCTTGCAGCAAGGAAGGACAGGACCACTTACCTCTGGCATAATCATTGGACTATTGTTACCTTTCAATCCAGGCATTCAGTGCAGACCACAACCTAACAGCTTTATCACCCCCACATAGAACATCAAATTTACTCACCGCCACGATGTATTTAAGACAGTCTGCAAATTTCGGGGGGGAAGCAGATTTCCATGCTTTACAGATCTCTCTTCTAGCAATGGTCATAACATAAAAAATAAACTGTGACAAGTTACTGTTAAACACATAATCTGACAATAGGCCAAAAAACACCAATCTAGGTGTACATTGAATTGAAACCGACAGAACCTCTTCCAAGAAGTTACACAGTTGTTCCCAAAAGTTTGCTATATTCGGACATTCAAAGAACATATGAATATCATTTGCGCTCATTAGATTACACCTAGGACAGAAGTATTGCGCCCCAGAGATCCTAGAAAGTTTAGCCGGGGTCCAATACACTCTGTGTAACGTGTATAAATGATTTCTTCTTAAATTAGAAGGTTTAATTATCTTTTGGGCTAAAGAAAAAGAGTCAACCCACAATTTCTCAACATCCTCAGCTATCTGAACTGAGGAGGGGTCCCATATTTTTGCAATCTCTACTTCTAGGTTGTCTTTATTGTTCAGTAATATATTATACCATTGTGCCGTTTCCCTTTTCATTTTTCTGGAATTACTATATAACTCTAAGAACAAATTCTCGTCATTTGTGGCCCAATTTTGACTTCCCCACCAGGCCGATAGTTGATAAAACTTAAACCTCGTTAAAGTCCCTCCAGTTACACCCACAAGGAATTCCCACTTTAGAACTTTCGATTCGTCACATAAGTCCCCCCATTTCAGGAGACCTGCTCTTCTTAAAGGGAGAGCCAGTTGATCCAATAAACACTCCGGAGTGCCTGGTGAGTCCCATAGTGGGGAATATTGATGGTAATATTGAATACACAGCAATCTGCACACCTGCGACCAATAATATAAAGCCGCTTTTAACACTTTCAGCCTGACTTTTTTGAAGAATTTTTTGTCACCAAATTTAAAGAGAAAATAGTCAGTACCAAAAGGGAGATCCTGTAGCATAGCCTGGAATAGTAAACTGTTTGAAGTAAAATCCAATCTATTAGCTAATATCCTAAAGTTTTTAAGCTGGAAAGCATAACAATAAAATAATAAGTCCGGGAGAGCTAAACCACCTAATTTTAAACCTCTCCTCAGCTTCTTCCAAGCTATCCTTGGAGATTTTGTCGCCCAAATAAAAGACCCTATTCTACCTTGAAGGTTAAGAATATCTTTTCTACTGAAAACTAAAGGAATAGAATTAAACAAAAACGTAACCTTAGGCAGAATGATCATTTTAACAAGATTCACTCTGCCGTAGATATTTAAAGGTAAAGTATTCCACCTAGAGAGAAGTTTTTTGATCTCCTTTATCACAATTTCCCAACTAACCTTCGGGGTGTCGTCTATATTCTGGGTTAAGTAAATACCTAGATATCTCATCTTGCATTTGGCTTCTGGAATAGGGAGTGGATTATTCCAGCACATTACCTCGGTTTTCTCCTTGTTAATAGTATAACCTGAGACCAAGCCAAAGTTCTCCGCAAGCAAAAATAACCTAGGAATTGCTTCGAGAGGGTTTGAAGTATACAACAAAAGATCATCTGCGTATAGCGCTGTCCTAATTGATAATTCCCCAATTTTAAACGAAGAAATGACAGAATCCTGTCTTAAAGAACAAACAAAAGGCTCTATGTAAACATCAAACAATAACGGAGACAAGGGACATCCTTGCCTCGTTCCTCTACTAACACTGAACCATTCTGACAGTCCTCCGTTAACCAAAATCTTAGCCCTGGGACTTCTATATAAAGACACCACACTTTTAATATAAATTTCAGGAAAACCAAATTTCTTCATCGTTGACCATAGATATTTCCAGTTTACTTGGTCAAACGCTTTCGCAGCATCTATTGCAACTATAGCCAAAGGTTTACTGTTTTGGACTGCATAGTCAATAGCTCCAATTGCCTGAAATGTGAGTTCATTCAATTGTCTGCCCGGGATAAATCCGCGTTGGTCCGGATGTATAATGGATTTGATAACCTTAGCGAGCCTATTTGCCAAAATACCTGAATAAACTTTTAAATCGGAGTTCAGTAAAGATATAGGTCTATATGATTCTATCCTTTGTGGGTCTTTGTTTGGCTTCGCAATTAATGAGATAGTTGCGTCCAACCAAGAAGATGGGATTTGTTGACCTTGGATGAAAATTTCGTTAAAGAGTTTAAGCATTGGAACAATAAATTCATCCAAATTATCCTTGTAGATTTCTGTTGGGAGCCCATCCGGACCCGCAGCTTTCTTTCTTGACATTTTCTCGACTTGAGATCTTATTTCCCCCTCCGTGATTTCACTTCCTAAGAACGCTATTTCTTCATTCCTCAAACAAGTTAGGTTTCTCAGAATTTCTAGGTTTTCTATTTCTTCCGGTGCAGTATTCACTCTTTCACGATAAAGATCCTCATAAAAAGATCTGGCCTCCTCCTTGATGTCTTCATCCTCAGATAGAACAGCCCCAGTTCCACGTTGTATTAAAGTTTTGATGCTATTTCTGGACCTTTCCGCTCTCGCTTTCCAGGCAAGTAATGATCCACATTTCTCCCCATATTCAAAATTACTCAACTTGCTTACCTCCCACTTGTCTCTTAGTATTTTTTCAGAACATAATCTGTAATTAGTTTGTAAGTCATTTAATTCTTTTTCCAGCCTCAATATTTCTGTTCGATCATTAGAGATGGCATGAAGAAGTTGCTGCTCTTTTATTTTAATCAGATTGAGATTGTTTGCTTCTTTTTCTTTAATTAACTTTCTATTTAGGGCCATATGGGAGCCGTATATACCTCTTAAAAAGGATTTAAAGGCGTCCCATATGATTCGGTTCGGGGCTGAATCATTATTAAATAAGAAGAACTCTCTTATGTTTTTCTTGGTGCTAGTATTGAAGTCAGCTTTCAATAAAATAGTCCTATCGAGAGTCCACCTGTACTCTGATGGTTTTTTTTTTTGAATGCTAATACACAACTTAACCACAGAGTGATCTGATAATCCGTTCGGGATATATACAATAGAATGAATATTTGGTAACATCGCTCTATCTAACAAAAAATAATCTATCCTGGAGAACTGATGGTTTTTTTTACTATAAAACGAATACTCTCTCTGCGAGCCATATTTGACTCTCCAGGCATCGCACAGCGCATACTCCTTAATGATGTTTTGTAGCGTACATATCGATTTTTTTGGGCAATTGTATCTAGCCTTTGAGGTGCGGTCAAGTTCTGCATCCAGTAGTAAGTTAAAGTCTCCCCCTAGCACTATAGGGATAGAAAATTGTAGTAAATAACTTGCTAGTTTATGGAGAAAACATGGATTATCTTCATTTGGGCCATAATAAACCCCACATAAGAATTTAACAGTACCCACTGATACCACCACCACCAACCACCGCCCTGACTGATCTGTAGCCCAATCATGAACAACTATTCCTTTATTGGCACGAATAATGATTGCCACCCCCCTAGTAGTACCTATTTGGTTTGAGCAGAAGATTTCCTGAACCCATTTATGTTTTCTAAAGACTTCACTGCATTTATTTGCTTCCAGATGAGTCTCCTGCAGAAGGATTAGTGATGCTCCAACATTTTCTAAAAAATGAGAAACATTAAATTGTTTCTTATAACTCCCTAAACCGTTCACATTCCAGGAGAGGATTATAGTTTGGCTAGCTTGCATACTCTAATTTTAAATTTTGAATGTGGCTAGTAGCATAACTTGGTACCTTATAAAAGTAAAAATTAATTAACAGAAAGAAAAAAAACTTTTTTATGGTGTCTGACGACATTTTTTGTTTTTTTTTACCCCTTCCCCTGTAGCGCCCACCCACCCACCCTGCGGGGAACCCTTCCCTCCGGATTGGCGAAAACGCCCTAGAAGGCCCCGTTTCCTGATTACCCTACTCTAATGAAAGACACACATATATACAGGTCACATTCCCCTATCTTTATTGACCATTACATGCAAAAAAAAAAAAAAAAAAAAAAAACTCTTAATCTTCCTTTTATATATATTTTATATATATATATATACACATACTTAAAAAAAAAAAAATGTTGTTACTTTTTTAAATTTTTTTTTTTTTTTTTAATTTTTTTTTTCCCCCTCTTCCCCTTTGTATATTCTGTAATGTTTATCTATATGTATCTGTATATATACATATGTGTACACCTGCACACATTTTTTTTTTTCTTTTTTTTTTCTCTTTTTTTCTTTATTTATTTATTTAATTTTTTTTTTTTTTTTTCTTTTTCCTTATTTTTTTTTTTAAATCCCTTTTCTCTTATTATTTTTTTTTTTTTTTTTTTCCCTTCACCTGTTCACTAACATACTCTACCCTATAGTGAAATACAGAGTAATTAGATTTGAGACATGGAACCTCTAGATCGCCTCTACGTATGAAATTCGAGGAGGAGCCTGGGGAACATGGCGGCGGCAGGCTAGCGGCTGCTGCAAGGTTCCGTCCCTGATGCCCTAGTTAAGAAGTTACTACGGGTCTCTTCTCTTCTCTTCGTTCGTTTCCCAAGCTGGATTATAAACGGAGCATGTTGATTGAGTAGGTGAGTGAGAAGTCGTATTTTGTCATCGTCCTTTCAGGGTACGGCAACTCAGTTTCTCTCACCTTTTTCCCCGACGTCCACGGAACGAGAGCGACAGCGGATGCAAACGCCGAACAGGGAGACGGAAGTAAGGAGAAGGCACTAGGACCTACGCGGACCACTTGGTAGGACGGATGAGAGAGCAACACGGCGCGACTCACGAACGGCGGTATGCCAGGGAGTCGGCTACTGGTCAGTTGTTTCGTGTCTATGGTGAGGCGCTACCGTTAGCACTTGGAGTGGGTCCTCAGCGTTCTGTGAACGGGCACTGTGGTTGCAATGTACGATCCCAGGCAGAGCAGATCGCAGTCAGTATAAAACCCTGGGTAAGCTGTAATATCATTGGCCCTCATAAGAAAGCTGCTCTATGGTATCGGTTAACAGGAATTGCAAGCCGCGAGAACTACCCTCATTTTCCAGTGTTTGCATCTTGTTGGAATTCCACAGTTTGTATGGATGCAGATAGGAGGATTCCTGCTACACAGCTAATTAACTTGGGAAACATAAGCCCCTCTAGGAAGGAAGACACAACGAAAGGGCTCCTTACAGCTAGAGCACCTGAACAATGTTCCAAAGTGGGAGTAGTTAGCGCCGAGCAGAAAAGTGCCATCAAAAATAGATATCAGCTTCGCTCACGAAGGGAGCTTAAGATAAAGGGGGTACTAAATACTGCAGATTTGGCCGAAGCTACTAGTAAGGGTCCGGAGCCAATTTCACCAGGTAGACAGAGTAGAAAGGGGGGAGCGAAGAGGGGTAAGGCTAAAGGCTCAAATCACTTTAAATCTAACTCGTTTAAAAGTACTCCGTCACTTAAGAGTTACTTTAAGATAATGGAGCATACACTGTCTTCTAAAACAGACAGCACCGGTATGGAGAGAGGTGGTGGAGGGGAGCCAAGTTTAAATAGTCCGACTCAGGTAGCAGTTTCCCCTCTTCTAGCCTCCTTTCCCCTGAGTAATAAATTTGGGGCTCTGGAATCAGCTAACACTCCAGCGATAGCAGTTGAAGAAGTCTCAGCTACTAAGGCAAGTGAAGCAATTGCCCAACCTTCAGTTAGTTTCTCAAAGACTGCTAATCAAGAAATAAGCCATGGGAGTGAGCTGCCAGAATACATTACGCAGGAGGTTGATCTCCAGCCTCTCCATACAGAGGAAGAAGGAGCTTGCGGAGGCAGTGACTCTTCAGATAAAAGTCTAGAATTCCTACTACAGTCCTTAAGAGGGGATCTACTAGGTAGATTTGAGACTTCTGAAAAAAATCAACAGCGTCTGCATGATAGATTTGACCTATTAGAGGCAAAAATTGACGGTATAAATACTAGAACTAGCACACTGGAAGGAAAGGTTTCTACACTCTCAGAGTCCTCAAATACCAATTCTAAAGAAATAAAAGCGTTGAAGGCCCAGAATAGATCGCTAGCTATGGATTTGGAGAGGCTGGAAACTCAATCTCGCAGGAACAACCTGAGGATTCTAAAAATTCCGGAAGGGACAGAGGTGGAGGACTTAAAGGGTTTTGTTTGCAGATTATTGCGTGAAGATATCCTCAAGGATCGTCCTGATATAGATCTAGAAGCGGAAATTCAGAGGGTACACAGAGACCCATATAGGTTGCACCCGGACAGGAAGGCACCTAGGAAGATTTTGGTGAACTTCCAGACATATAGCGTGAAAGAACTGATTCTGAACAGATGCTTATCACGCACTTCCCTACACTTCCGAGCTAATCCATATCATATTAGATCTGATATAGGTGGTAAAACTGCTCAAAGACAGTGGGAGTTAGGGTCTAGAATGCCAGAATTACGTTCCATGGGGGCAAATGTACAGATGAAGTTTCCAGCACTTCTTAAAATTATGTGGAATAATAAGATGTACACGTGCCAATTTCCAGAAGAGGTAGATGCTGTTCTAGAGAGGATGAAGGCCCAGGAAGAAGAAGTCATTTATTGCATGTAACATGTTTTTAAAAACGATGGAGATTTTCTTTCAGAAAGTGGCGGGCTGAAAGTAATAACAGCACAACATAGTGTAAGCTGTTCATAGGACATCCTTTGACGTCATGGAAAGTAAGTTAACTTTAAGGAGTTCTGAATTCTGATTTGTTATGTTGTATGGGTTTTTTTTTCCCCGCTGTTATATGATGAATACCTTCAAGTCACTGTTTTTAGTGAATTTTGATACATTCTGAGAACAGCAAAAATAAACCATTTAACATGTATAATTAATTCTGTACTGTTTGCATTTATGATGTATATGTAGAACTGTGTAGGAGGCATGGAGAAGGTGAGGCTTCTGTAAGTGTCAAAGTTGTTGCATGCAGTGCTGCACTTCTGCGTATTCTTTCATATGCTGGACTACATCTGCACAATGAGATACCTATGCAAAGGAAACACAAGTGATGTGATTGTGAAATGAGCAAAATAAATTGCACGTATTTCATTTACATCACCTGTGTTTCCAATCATTATGAATCACATTGTGCAGATCAAGTTTAGGTCTGTCCAGGGAAACATAGGAGGTTTGGACTTTGTTCAAGAGTGCAGTGGACATGACTCACTTCATTGGTAGACCTTCACATGTATTATGTCCTCTGTTCTCTTCAACAACTCGAAATTTCATCTGCAACCCTGAGTAGGCCTCACCTCAAACAAACCTCTGGATAGGACACATCTTATTGGCATCCTGAAGTAATCATTTAAAATTTTAGTGTCTTGCGACACTTTTCTGAGACAACAGCAATGCAAAAGATGCACCATGTTTTAAGATAGGCCTCACTTCATCTGCATCAAGATACTGTTAGTTTAAAATGTATATCTTTAGGACTGTGTAGGGGGCCTGGAGAAGCAGAAGCTTCTGTAAGTGTCAAAGTTGTTGAAAAACTGTTTGTCCTTCAATCTTTTCCCTTGTCTTTTGTAATTTTTAAATACATGTTTTAATATTTTTTAAATGTTTGTTCTCTCTTTCACAGATTGAAAGTATAAAAACAAAAAGTGAGTAATTTAACGACAATTATAAGGTAAATGTTTTGTACTCTTTTCATAACATTTCTATCACATTTAACTTCTATTAGTTCCACTGCTTCATTTCTTTAACCCTCAGTTTCCTGCTTTTGCTACTTTCCTCATTCCTTTCTCTATTACCTACTTACTCAACTCCTTCCACTCTTTTTCTCAGTCCCTCTCTTCTCATAGTTCCTCACTCTTGTTCACTCACTCTGTCTCTATTACTCTTAGTGTCTTTGACTGATCACTCTATCACTACTTGTTCATAATGCTTTCTCTGTGTAGTTGAAGCACACTAAGGGGCATATTATGAACACAGCCAATAAAATTATTGCTCTTTTTATTGGCAGACAACTGGTGCAAAAGTGGTTTTAGCGGCAGTTTTCTGCCGCAAAAGCAGCTTTAGCGACACATTTCTGCCAATAAAAGCTGCAAAACTTTTATTGCCTATGTTGATGATATGGCTCTATGTTACTTACATTTCTTTGCTGTTTCAATTAATCTTTTTCTGTTATTTTTTGTTTTCTGTTTTCTATTTTTTCTCTCTGTTATTCCTCATGTTTTAATCTTATTTTGAACATTCACTCACATTCTCCAAGAAACTCTTCTTTGTTAATGTTATACTCTCTTTTTTTTCTTTCACTTCGTTATCTATTTTGTTTTTCACAATTATACCCTCTTCCGTCTTTTCTTCGGTAAATAGATCTATTAAACAGTATCTCTTCTTTACTCCCTATAGCTGTCTTTCTTTTAACATCACTCACTGTTTACTTTCCTTATACTTACTCTTTTTTTAAAAAAAAAAATGTTTGGGTTAGCTCCCGGTCCGCGTACCGGGAAGCTAACCGGGAAGCGAACCAAAAGAAATAGAGCTTGCCAGAGTGCTAAACATTCTAGCAATTTTTTTTGAAAGGGAAGGTAGTTCTGAAAAGAACTTTTTTTTTTATATTTTTGTTGTTTTATATTTTTTTTTATTTTTTGAACATTTTTTGTTTTTTTTGTATTTTTTGAACGATTTTATATTTTTTTTGGTTTTTTTTGGGGGGGGGGAAACAACAAAAAACAGGCATTGAAAAGGGCTCAACAGGAGCAAAAAAAAAATTACTGGGGGCGGTTAGGGCAATTATGGTGTTCATACGCCAGGTTTATAGCATTTATGCTCATGTTGCCACATGCTAACAACGCACGACAGTGCATACAAGAGTGTATCATGTGGCCAAAATTTTCTTGTATAATTGGCACAGTTTCCCGTGCCTCTGCTGGTGTCAATGAAATGGGTATTCTTGATCTGGCCACAGGAGTTGATCTTGGATTTTCCTGCAAATCCCGTATTTCCGCCTGGCTATAATTGAGTGGATGCTTCCTTGTCATGTGCCTGTGCATTGTATGATTTCCGTAACTATATTTCTTATCCGTCCCTCTGGATAATTTTTCTTTACAGATGAGGCAGGTGACATACCTCGCATTGACTTTTTTTTGGCCAGGAGGGATCGAATAAAACTTCCAGATGAAACTGGCTTTCTTATGTGAAACCCGGGGCACCTCTTCTAAGAACTGTGGTTCTTCTCCCTCCTCTTCATCCATTTCTTCCTCTTCCTCCTCAGTGTTGGTCATCACCTGGGGAGGTGGTCCTCTCTTCCCATGAGGAGGTGGAGGTGGTGGTGGGGGTCCACCAGCTGAAGCAACTACTGAAGCCATTTCTGATATAGTAATGAAGGTCTTCCTCTCACAATGATGAAAGTCAGAGTGAGGAAAGAAGGAGGGGTTTTCATCATTTGGGAAAAACAATACTTCTCAACCAATGAAAAGTGTTATTTTTAGGTCACCTGACCTAGCCTTACATCATTATGAAACCAAAAGTGAAATGAACCAATGAAAAGTTTTATTAACAAGTCACATGACCTCTCACGCTCATGTTACGCGCTGCGGAACGCTCCCCGGGTTAGCTTCCGGGTCGCTGAGCTTCGCGCCTCGGTCCGCGCCCCGGGACACTTCCGGGTGCGCTAACGCGGTACGTCACAAGACGCATTACGCGGCAACACGATACGTCGTGCTTTCGCGACGCGCCGCGGATCGCTTCCGGGGAGCTGCGTTTCGCGCCTCGGTCCGCGCCCCGGGGCACTTCCGGGTGCGCTAACGCAGTACGTCATAAGACGCATTACGCGGCAACGCGATACCGTCACTATGTTGATTTCTTACCGGTTCGCGGACCGGGTCGCGGCATCAAATTGAGCTAACGGGAAGCTTCCCGGTTCGCGGACCGGGAGCGAAACAAAAAAAATATTTAAAAAAAATTATTAATAAACATATAAAATATATTTTTGGATTTAAAGAAGAATACATTTTACAGCTATAGCTATTAGCTTTTAAAAAACCAATGAAATTCACTGAAAAAACCATAGGTTATAGACCATATATAGTTAGGAATTAGCATTTACAAAACCTTGAAAATTCACTGAAAAAACCATAGGTTATACACCATATATAGTTAGGAATTAGCATTTAAAAAACCTTATTTTACTCACACAAAACCATTGAAATTCCATATATAGTTAGTTGTACTAACTATATATCGCGCACCCGCAATCCACTGCTGATCATGTCACATATTACATCATTCATGACATGGTCAGTGACATCACTGATGACATCACTGATGACATCTCAAATGACATCACTGATGACATCACTGATGACATCTCAAATGACATCACTGATGACATCACTGATGACATCTCAAATGACATCACTGATGACATCACTGATGACAACATCCAGTGACTGTATGTTTCTGTAAAGTTAAAATATGTCTTACATATTGAAGAATGAGTGGATGTAGAAGTGTCTGAACGAAGGATTTAGTAGGTGCATGACTGACTGTATGAGTGAGTGATTAAATGTGTCTCACTGTGTGCATGGGGGAAAAGCTACGCACCTGATTGCCGCCACCGCCACGAGTCAGAAAGCAGCCAGCAGGCTCCAGGGAACGCCGCCATCTCCGCCGCCACTGCCAAGAGTCCCAGGATACCGGACTCCGCGCCGCCGCTCCGGGAGACCACAAATCCCGGCAGGCCTCGCGGCGGCGCGTACGCAGTGACGCGGGTCGCGCTGCTGAGAGCGCCAGAGCCCTTCAAAGGGAGGAGAGCCCCGGCAGAGCGGGGGGAAAAGCTACGCACCTGATTGCCGCCACCGCCACGAGTCAGAAAGCAGCCAGCAGGCTCCAGGGAATGCCGCCATCTCCGCCGCCACTGCCAAGAGTCCCAGGATACCGGACTCCGCGCCGCCGCTCCGGGAGACCACAAATCCCGACAGGCCTCGCGGCGGCGCGTACGCAGTGACGCGGGTCGCGCTGCTGAGAGCGCCAGAGCCCTTCAAAGGGAGGAGAGCCCCGGCAGAGCGGGGGGAAAAGCTACGCACCTTATTGCCGCCACCGCCACGAGTCAGAAAGCAGCCAGCAGGCTCCACGGAACGCCGCCATCTCCGCCGCCACTGCCAAGAGTCCCAGGATACCGGACTCCGCGCCGCCGCTCCGGGAGACCACAAATCCTGGCAGGCCTCGCGGCGGCGCGTACGCAGTGACGCGGGTCGCGCTGCTGAGAGCGCCAGAGCCCTTCAAAGGGAGGAGAGCCCCGGCAGAGCGGGGGGAAAAGCTACGCACCTGATTGCCGCCACCGCCACGAGTCAGAAAGCAGCCAGCAGGCTCCAGGGAACGCCGCCATCTCCGCCGCCACTGCCAAGAGTCCCAGGATACCGGACTCCGCGCCGCCGCTCCGGGAGACCACAAATCCCGGCAGGCCTCGCGGCGGCGCGTACGCAGTGACGCGGGTCGCGCTGCTGAGAGCGCCAGAGCCCTTCAAAGGGAGGAGAGCCCCCGCGTCGCGGGACGCGAGCGGGACGCCCGGGGCTAAGCCCGGGCAAAGGGCGGGCCGTCTGTGGCCGTCAGTGGACTGCAGTGGACGGGCGGGCCACCCCTCTAACTTCTGTACTAAAGGTGAGAATCTACTGTGGAGTGTAAAATGGGTGACTGTAATAACATCGACGCAGAAAATAAGGCTGTTGACACTTCTGTCTCCCTTATCACTTCCTTTGAGTCAATGATAGACTCTGCTTTTAATGAAATAGTGGAGACTGAGAGAAGGTTTTCTATGGGTTCCCATTCCATTAATAATAAAACGACTTTTGCAAGTAGTACTAGCTGTGCCAAGGGAGACGTTCACATAAACCCGGAAATAACTGTGGTAAAATCGTCACATCCCTTTGTTGACGTGCCCACTATCTTGGATGATGAAAATACTGTCATCTCTATAGCACAAGATTCCGCTTCTACAACATCAGCGGCATCAATGTCTAAGCCAACATTGACAGTGACATCCTCAGTTTCCCTCCAGACAGAGAGTGTCTCTACAATTATAACTGCTCCGCAGGATGATGTCATTAATCTGGACACCACTGATTTCAGTAGTAATAAATCAGGGAGGGAAAAACGTAAAAGAGGCTCAATTAAGCAAATGGCAAACAAAAGGAAACAGCCCTTATTCCACAAAAACCAGCCCACACCGCAAAGTTTGTGGAAGAAAAATAAATCTACAGGGGCACAAATTGTCCTTACTGAGGATAAAGATTTTGCTGACACGGATAGTATTTCTGATGCATCTATCACTCGCCTGTGCGGGAATTCTAAAACCACATGGACCCAAACAGCATTAATGGGTGATAATTACAATCTATCTAGACAGAACGGGAATATAATAGAAACCATAGTCGACACCATTTTTAACCGGATTGAAAAGCAAATGATCAGTCAGTTTAATAATGTTTTTAAAAGACTGGATAGATTAGACAATCTGGTCAAGACTGGGGAAATAAAAAGGAAGGGGTCAATTGTTTTGGACCAAGTTAGAGCAGATCGCCTCTTGAAGGAATTGGAAACTACAAACAATATATTGTCATCAAAGAAACAGGACACCACTAGCACCTTGGGTGGGGCACTGAGCAATCCTGCATCTTTATCCCCATCTACTGTGTCTTCAATAATCAAACCCACAACTACTAAAGGAGGGCCTACTATGAATAAAGCTAACTTAACAAAACCGATTCCCATACCTTCTCCCAGGAAAGTTGTTATTCCATCTACTTCTAACATTCCTGTTCCAAACAGCAACAATGGTCCTATTAAACCTACTGCAGCTCCAAACCCGATTGCTGCTAATAACAACGTGGGGACCGGCTCTCAAGGGTCTACTAAACCTTTTAAACATCGAAGACCAGAACTACATTTGCCACCAGATGCTTGTCCTTTTGTTTTGGTTTTAGCGGGTGTTCCACCATTGAGGGAGGACCAGGGGGAATCATGGGTGCAATTGCGAAATAAGAGCATAGACTGGCTGACTAAACATAAAGGTGTTGGATTCGATATCTCAAGAGAGATTATAACAGCTCTTAGGGTATCGTGGGTTGGCCCTTTACTCAAGGACAAGGAAGGTGATTGTATAGTTCTTAACTTCAATAACCCGGGGACCGTAAAAAACCTCCTTAACAGAAACTGCAACTATTCAACCATCTCTACTGTCGCAACTATGTTACCCTTGAGTTACTTTTATAGACAAACGGCCACACAACCACGCCCACAACTTATGCAATTCCCTTTGCCATCAATGCATTTCCAATCACCACCTATGCATTTCCAACCACCATCTATGCATTCCCAACCATCATCCATGCATTTTCGGCCATCACCTATGCAATTTCAACAACCTTATTTCCCATTTCAAACGTATAATAGATTTGCACCCCTTTCGGATCTGGATATGCAAGGCTGACCATCTTCGACTATTTTTGTCGAACTACCTTTGACTCCGTCATCCGAACCTGTGACTGTTCTTGACTCCTCGCCTCAAAGTACCCTGAGAGAACCTCCCCAGACCCTTCCTCATCTGCCTTTGGACTCTGAACTATCTTTAGTTAGCTGGAATATAGCAGGCTTAAAATCCAAATTGAAAATCATAGAGTGGCATAACTGGGTTGATAATAACTGTGACATATTGTTGCTACAAGAAACTTGGAGCACAACATCACCAACAATTGAGGGTTTCTGTTGTTATAATCTCAAGGCTTCCCCGTCTCATATGGGGCGACCTAGTGGGGGATTATCTATTTGGTCCAAAATTAAATGTGGGGTGCAAACTAAATTGATCCCTACACCAGGTAATTGTTGTTTTATGGCTATGAAGTACATTAACAGATTGAAATTATGTATTATCAATTTTTATAATAATGATTTTGTTAGCCGTCCAAATGGTAATTTTATATTATTGTTTAATTTTATAGATGAAATCATGGGGGGGCAAAAGTACGGACCCTTTGATGGTATTTGCATCGGTGGGGATTTTAATGCACATATGTATCGCCATAGTCCAATATGTAAAAATGGGGAAGAACTGAAAAATCTTATAGCTTCCCGTGATTTAGCTAATGCTATGGAAATTGTAGGTACAAGCGCAAACAATATAACAACCCCCACTTTCATAGGTCAGGGCTGTGCCTCCACTATAGATTATATTTTCACATGCCCAAGATTAGGTGAAATAATTTTAAAAGCAGAAGTCGTCTGTTCCATCTATAGTGACCACTACCCGCTTAGAATTAATTTACACAATCCCCAGACCTCAAGGGTTGCAGCGAAGCAAGAGGTTGGGCCTCAAAATCTAGCATTATCAACGGACAGATTGAGACTACTATGGAAGGGAGCTGATAATAAAGGAATTCTCTCCAGAGTAATTAAAAAACACCCTGAGACAGTTGAGACTTGCCTGTCCTATATAAGTCCTAGTAATGAGGTGGTTGGCGCTTTTGGTGATTTATGCAGGGCCATCAGAACTGAAACGTCCAAACCCGCAAGGCAGAACATCGCCCAGGGACCTCGCTGGTTTGATTCCTCCTGCTCCAGGGCCAATAGGGATTTGAGGGCAGCACTTAATACCAACCCAAGGGACTCTCAACTCGTGAGAGAATTAAGATCGGAATATAAAAGTGCCTTACGAATTAGATCGGAAGCCCTAGTAATTAACCACTGGGAATCCCTCACGCGTACTGCCAAACTGAAGGACATAATGGGTTTCTGGAAAGAAGTTAAGTCTTTAAGATCCTTTGGTTCTAACATCAACCCAATTAATAGCAATATAACAGGCGAGGCGTGGGTAGAACATTTCTCCCAAATCTACGCCTTATCAGCTACCCCTCTATATACTGTCCCTTTACCCCATAGTGCTGAACCTTTGATTTTTTCATTACTAGAGGTTGAGGATGCAATTATTGATAGTGCTAGTAATAAAGCCCCAGGCCCTGATGGTCTCTCTATTGATCAGATAAAATCAGAAATTAATTTTTGGGCCCCTCTTTTATGCAACCTATTTAATAACCTGAATGACAGCTCAATTCCCGAATCCTGGTCGAACAGTGTCATCGTTCCTATATTTAAGAAAGGTGACAGGTCTGATCCCGCCTGTTACCGTCCGATCTCACTGATCGATAATACGTTAAAAGTCTTGGGAAGGGTAATTTTCAAACGGATAAGGGACTGGGCTGAAGACAACAATGTCCTCCATTGTAGCCAACTGGGATTCAGAAGTAAAGTAGGAACTGTTGAACAATGTTTACATTTAAATCTGATTATGGCTAAATATATCATTGTTAAAAAATCCCCCCTTTATTTAGGTTTTATGGATTTGAGTTCTGCGTTTGATTTTGTTAATCGTTCTAGGTTGTGGTCACTTTTGCTTGATTATGGTTTAGACGACTCATTGGTGTATTTTCTTTCTTATTTACATAGGGATTTAAAAGCGCGAGTACGAATTAATAATGACGGCGATTTATCCGATGATATCCCTATTAGCAGAGGAGTCAGACAGGGCTGCGTACTCGCCCCACTGCTTTTTATTTTATATATCAATAGGTTAAGTAGTACTTTGAGTGAGACCATTAAGGATGTTCCAATAATAAACGGTTCCCCCATTACTACGCTACTTTATGCGAATGACGCTGTTTTAATGGGGCGTACACCGAATGATTTACGCATTTTAATTTCTGGGTTTGTTACCTTCATGTCCGATCTTGGTCTAAACACCAATTTTAAAAAATCTTTTATAATGAATTGCGGACCAAAGCAGTATAACATTACATCAATTAAATCTGGCAATAACACGCTAAAATGCACCAGCACTTTCCCTTACTTAGGGTTGTTATTCTCAAACTCAGGTTTATGGCATCAACATGCTGCCCTTGCGAGTAACAAAATTGGTAAATCAATTAACTCGATCCTATCCCTTCGTCAACCAAAATTGGCTGACGTTGTCACCCCCCTTCTTACTATCTATCGTACCCAATGCCGACCAACTGGGACTTATGGAGCTGAAGTATGGGGCTACTGTAACAGCTCGGCACTCCAGGTGGAGGAAAATAGATTTTGTAGGAGGGTGTTAGGGGGAGTCCCTTGTGCTCCTACTCTGATCTGTCACAACGAATTAAGGTTGCCATATATTGCCGATTTTATTAAGTCGAGGCCTGCCCTTTTTTGGATTAAAATATGGCTAAATCCAGCGGCAACATTAACGCGCAGTATCATAACTGACTGCTTGTCCAGTGATAGATCTCATTACATACCCTGGCTTAATGCAGTTAAAAACAGTTTTCAGCGCGTGGGACAAGGATCTTTATTTAGCTCCCCTGATTCTATTGTACCCGCTCACAAGAATAGTATTAAACGGGCATTTATGGACTTATATACTGAGGAAAGGATGAGTTTAGAATCTATCAAACCAGTGGTCAGCAGATATCTGCGCAATATTGATTTAGGCGTTGAGATATACTGAGGAAAGGATGAGTTTAGAATCTATCAAACCAGTGGTCAGCAGATATCTGCGCAATATTGATTTAGGCGTTGACAATTCATATAACTCTATAAGATACTTGACAATGCCTATAGGAAGATGGAATCGGAGTCTCTTATTTAGATTCCGGGAGGGAAGCATAGTCTATTTGCTTAGCTTTCCCATTGGCTTCAACAAAAAACTAGAAGAGTTGGACTGCCCCTGTTTTCAAGGTGGAAAACAAAATTTATTACACTACTTCTTCTTCTGTGGCCATTATAAATTGTACACTTATCAATATTTAAAACCAATCCTCCGTAAGTACAATTTACGAGACTCCATTCCCGCTCTGCAATTTTTGCAAATGTTACACAATGATGATGTTATTTACCATGTTAGTTGTTTCATAAAAGCCTGTGTGAAATCGAGGGCAAGTATGGAATACGGCTAATGGACAACAGTACTTGCTATCCCATGTATTTGTGTACCTTACCATTGCACTAGTTACTAAACAGTGATTCCACTGTACATGTGTTTAGTTTGAATCCATTCTTGCGGGAGAATACAACTATATTTTGTAATTATGGACATCAAAGGACTAATGCTCCTCTTGTATTATGTGGTATGCATTCTGCACTTTATACACTATGCACTTTATGCCATACATGCTGCTCAAATCTAATTGGATAATTTGTTTTTAATTTTTTAACCGCGTGTTTCTAATAATGTTTTTAAATGCATTTTCTTTCTGTATGTACTTTTATGGATGTATTAAATCCGAATAAAGATCATTTGAATTGAATTGAATTGAGTGCATGGGTTAGTGACTAAACTGTCTTAATTTGTGCATCATTATGTCTGTTGTTCTGTAAACTGCTGCATGTGTTGATCAGTAGCTATATGATTAACTATATGGGTTATTGATTGGTTGCCCAAGTATTTGTATGGGAGACTGAGAGTGTGTATGGGTGGCTGGGAGGTGTATGACTCTCTGCATAGATGTATGGGTTCAAAAGTGCATGTGGAAACAGCTGTATGGGCGGTTGACTGTGTGCATGACTGTATTGGTGAGTGAATAGATATCTCAGTGCTACATGTCAAAGTAAGTACATATGTAAAATACAGTACATGTGAGAGTTGACATATATAAATAACTGTGCATAAGAGCCAGTGAATGTGTGAGTGGCTGTATGGATCATTGTGAACTTGTATCCAGGATTGTATAAGTGAATAAATATGTTTTAGTATATGTTTGAATAAGTAAGGTGTGTTTAACTGTATAGTTAAGGAAATGGAGGTGTGATTGATTGTTTGCATGACTGACTAGGTGTGTGTGTAACTTCATGGATGAGTGACAATCTGCGAGTCTGTGTTTACACTGAGTGTATCTAAGGTTATATTAGAGTCTGAAGAGGTTCATCGTATTATCACATGAATGATGTCATCAGTGATGTGATCAGTAATGTCAAATGAGATGTCATCAGTGATGTCATCAGTGATGTCATTTGAGATGTCATCAGTGATGTCATCAGTGATGTCACTGACCATGTCATGAATGATGTAATATGTGACATGATCAGCAGTGGATTGCGGGTGCGCGATATATAGTTAGTACAACTAACTATATATGGAATTTCAATGGTTTTGTGTGAGTAAAATAAGGTTTTTTAAATGCTAATTCCTAACTATATATGGTGTGTAACCTATGTTTTTTTCAGTGAATATATATATATATATATATATATATATATTCACTGAAAAAACCATAGGTTATAGACCATATATAGTTAGGAATTAGCATTTAAAAAACCTTATTTTACTCACACAAAACCATTGAAATTCCATATATAGTTAGTTGCACTAACTATATATTGCGCACCCGCAATCCACTGCTGATGATGTCACATATTACATCATTCATGACATGGTCAGTGACATCACTGATGACATCACTGATGACATCTCAAATGACATCACTGATGACATCACTGATGACAACATCCAGTGACTATGTTTCTGTAAAGTTAAAATATGTCTTACATATTGAAGAATGAGTGGATGTATAAGTGTCTGGACGAAGGATTTAGTAGGTGCATGACTGAATGTATGAGTGAGTGATTAAATGTGTCTCACTGAGTGCATGGGTTAGTGACTAAACTGTCTTAATTTGTGCATCATTATGTCTGTTGTTCTGTAAACTGCTGCATGTGTTGATCAGTAGCTATATGAGTAACTATATGGGTTATTGATTGATTGCCCAAGTATTTGCATGGGAGACTGAGTGTGTGTGTGGCTGGATGGGAGGTGTGTGACTCTGTACAGATCAATGTGTACTTGTATCAATGATTGTATAAGAGAGTAAGTATGTGTTAGTATATGGTTGAAAACGTAAGGTGCTCTATGTTTAACTGTATAGAGTAGAAAATGGAAGTGTGATTGATTCTTTACAGGACTGACTAGGTGTGTGAGTAACTCCATGGATGAGTGGCAGAGTGTGAGTGTCTGTATAGGTGTATGAGTGCATATGATTGTGTTGTAAACATGAGTGATTGTATGTATGAATGATTGTATGGGTGAATGAGTGAATGTGTGTGTAGACGTAGGAATCAGTGAGTACGTATGTAGTAACTAGTATTGGTGTGTCAATGGTTTCAAAAATTATACTCTGTTTTTAACACTGGGTGAAACAGAGGTTATATTAAAATGTGAGGAGATGCATTGTATTGTCACATGAATGATATCATCAGTGATGTGATCATTGATGTCAAGTGAGATGTCATCAGTGATGTCATTTGAGATGTCATCAGTGATGTCATCAGTGATGTCACTGACCATGTCATGAATGATGTAATATGTGACATCATCAGCAGTGGATTGCGGGTGCGCAATATATAGTTAGTGCAACTAACTATATATGGAATTTCAATGGTTTTGTGTGAGTAAAATAAGGTTTTTTAAATGCTAATTCCTAACTATATATGGTCTATAACCTATGGTTTTTTCAGTGAATTTTCAAGGTTTTGTAAATGCTAATTCCTAACTATATATGGTCTATAACCTATGGTTTTTTCAGTGAATTTCAATGGTTTTTTAATAGCAAATATCATAAGCTGTCGAATGTCAAGTACGTGGTAAGAATTTTTTTTTTCGTGTTTATGCACACTGATCTGCTTTGATTGCTGCCCCCCACCCCTCATTTCTATTAGGAGTACTCTCTCTTTGCAGATAGTGAAGGGTAGTTAACGCAGCCCTTTCCCCCTTTGTAATCCGTCGTGCCTGCTTCTCTCTCCATTTGATTGATTGTTCTCTTTGGTTCATTCTCTATTTACAAACAAGCACAGAGTCGCAATACTCTGTTTAGTCTTTGCAGATAGCGAAAAATCGTGTAAAAAAACAAAAGGAATCGAGCAAAATCAGTAGGCCACGAATGGGATCTCTTTTGACCTCGCTAAAATAGAAACATTAGGAACAACCTGTTGAAAATAGCAATGCGTATGTATATAAGCGGCGTTCATTTGTGTTCACAGTACCCCTTGTTGATTGTTTCAATCGAGCATTGAATTGTTCGAAGTTAATTCTCTTAACGATCTTCTCTACCTGCAAACGAGGAAGAATAGGAATATTCTATCTCCCTTTGCAGATAGTGAAGGGTAGGTAACGCAAGCCTTTAACACGTCGTACCTATTTCATTCCTCATTGATTGATTGATTGTCCGAACATTGACTGTTTGGGAATTAGTTCTTTTTGGAGGTATTCCCTGTTTGCAAATAAACGTAGGAAAATCTTTGCAAGTAGTGAAAGGGTACGTAATGCGGACCGTTCTCCCCCGTTGTAATCTGTCATGCCTATCTACTCCCCACTGATTGATGCACCTTTTTCACCCGGACCATTTACTAGAGATACGTCATCTGGCCCGACCAGAGAGCACCCCTAGTGAAAAGGACATATGCAATAATAACGAAGTGATCACTGTATCCTGTTAACAGAAACTTTACCATGAAACAACCTGGAAAGAAAAAAATAGGAAAACGAAAATCAGTAGGCCACTGATGAACATGAACTTTTATTAAACAACGAACAAAGAAACGATAACATAACGTAATGATAAAACCTATTAATGTCCTAGAAACAAGAAAACGTTAAAATATGCCAGTGGTGAGAGACCAGAAAAACAGTAAGAGAAACCAAATCACCCCTCGCTGTCCCACCGCCTGCCACGCCAAAAAAATCGATAGACTAGGGAAAATGCAAGTCAGTAGAACATCCACCCCCACTCTGGAAACTTCCAAGGTGGGGCAGGGTTCCGGCTACGCCCAGCCGGGAGCAGCCCATATAAGGCAGGTCCTGCTGCCACGCCTCGGCCAGGAGATCCTAACGTAGGGTGTAGCCGGAGGAGAGGCCGAGACCAGCGGGACCCGGCCAGGGGATTGCCTTTACAACGCTGAACAGTTGCAGGGGGGGGGAATGTCTCCTCGACCCTCCCCTCTCTCTCCCAGTCCGGCCGCGGTGGCCCTTGAGAGTTGCAGGTAGTCCCGCCACATGCTCTTCCGGTCCGACCACCAACGGTCGGGGGGCCGAGGCCGACGGGATCCGGCTGCAGCCGATAAACCAAGAAACCCGTTCATGGGGCCAGAGCCAGGGGCGTCCGGCCGACATCCACCGGAAGCCCGGCCCGAAGACGGACGGGACACTTCTTTCTTTTATAATGGCTGCGACAACACTGGAGGGGGATGTCTTGCACATGCCTCCGACCCCCCCCTCGTCCTCATCGCCTGGTCCGGCCATAACAAATCTCAAGCGAGACGCCGTGGGGTGCACTGGGAGGGAGAGACGGTGCGAACAGGCCTCTCCCGCCTCCCCAGGTGGAGGCTTCCCAGCTGCACCCTCAGCGCTCCAGGCGGTGGCATCCTAACAACTACAGTGCTGCACAGTTTCGGAACGACCTAGATAACGGTTCTTCCACTGTGGCCATGCTGCAACGTCTCGCCCGGCAGGGTGGAGCCCGTCCGCTCATGTGACCCCGCGATCGCCGGTAGCTGCCGAACTCTCAAAATGGCGGTCGACCTGGCAAGAGCGGGCCCAACATAAAGAAATGGCCCGGTCACTGGTTGACTCCACCACCGTAGTCCTCCACGACCTTGAAGATTCTAGAGGAGCCGCGGGAGTCTCCGACCCCCGATGGGGAATGACTGCCATGATCGCCCGTGGAGTGACGAAACTGTATCCGCGGGACGTCGGCGCTCCCATGCTGGCGCCAGCCTCACTTTGAATTACTACAATCCTGCAGACCTTACTTCCGGTGAAAGCACAGTGTGACCCGGTAGGAAAAATTATTGCACCCCCTCCCCTTTTTGACTGATAGTTCAAACCACGGATCCTTTCCTTTGCCCTTTTAACGGAACTTTGGACTGCCTCCCCCTCTTTTACATTTTCTAGAGAAAACAAAACATTAACCACTACATTAGCATAGCAGTTGACACCAGAACTGTTTTCAAATTGAAAACCAACAACATCTTCAACAGAATCCTTTTTGTTTCTGCTGTGACCCTGCTACAGCACAGGCATTGTCCCCAGCAGTAATTCTGCAATGCCGGTAAGAATAGCTGTGGTGCCTACTGGACTCACTCACCCCCGCGGCGCCCCACGCCGTTTTATGCTGGGCGGCAACTTACTAGACATCACTTTCGTGCCATCTAGATTTCAGCGCGTTCTGCTGCCTTGGAACTATTCGCACAACAGACCGCTACTGACAAGAATATTTCATTATTGGTGCTGTCAATTTCAATAAATCTATTGGATAATTAAAAAGAAATTGCCACGGTCTCTTCGTTGTTTAAATGTTTTTACTGTTTTTGTTTTGTTGTATATATTTATATGTTATTAAAGTTTTATATTCCTACTACTTTGTTGGAGTGCTATATATTTTTAATGTGACACATAATTGTAAAAACTTTGATGTACAAAGAGTCATTCCTGGAATCTTCCGCTTCAGGCTCGGTCCCCTCCCCAATCACAATACAGGATGGTTTTCAGATAGTAGGAACGCGTGTGCTGTGACGGATCACATCGGGTGTGGGCCTTGATCTACTATAACTCCTTTGAAGAGGGGTGATTCTTTACAGCTGGGGCCATAAACTACATCTGCAGGGCTAGCTGATAGCCTAGGACCGGCCTGGACATTCGGACACAGAGGAAGAGGAGTGTCAGAGGGTGCGGTAGTGAATAGGGCGAAAGGGAGGTGTCGGGCGGGCACAGAGTGTGATTCTCAGGGAAGAGCAGCGCAGATGGGGGAAGGTTTATTGCCCATGCATAAGACAGAGAGCGGTGGTGACCAGTGCCTGGGGGAGATGCTTACGAGGGTGAGGAGCCATGCTACGAATCGACAGCGTGCAGAGAGTGGGTCTGGTCAAGACATCTAAAATGGCTGCCGTGCACGACAAAAGTGTGGCATTTCAAAAAAGGCAAGATGGCGCAGACAATGTTTTTCAACACTTCCTCATTTCCTTCGAATCGAACGTTAACAGACGTTGGGGCATATTACCAAAGTTAAGCGATATTTATCCCTAACGATGCTTACCAACCAATTTTTTACCACTAAGCATCGTCAGAAATTATCGAAGATAAACCTTACTATTATCAAGGTTTATCGCAAATGCGATAATAAACGGCCGCAATGCATGAATATCGCTAAAAACTCAGCGATATTCATGCATTACCGAGCTAATACTCTTAGCCATGTTATCCACCTCCCATTGGATAACATGGCTAAGAACTGCTCAGGGCAGGTGTTACTTTTTGGAGATATTCGCGCTTAGCGCGAATATCTCCAAAAGTTGGTAATAGGAGATAGATATCTTGCATGTTGTAATGCAAGTTATTGTGGTATATGGAACTCATACCATAATCTCTCAGGAAAGCAGAAACTGATCCTTTTGGGACCGCCTAAAAAGGCCTAGGGGGTGAGGAGTACTCTACTTTGCCCCCTTTTCACGTTCCGAACTATTTTATTTTACTCTCTTCTGTAATTACACAAAATACCAGCGATAAGATGCATCGGAGACACACAGTGAGAGAAAGGAGGCCGGAGATGAAGAAGACATGTCAAATACACATTGGAGATAATATAGTGGCAGAAGGGAAGTAAATATGAGTAAACTTACCATGTAACATAAAAATGTTGCACTCTATACTATAAGTCTCATTTTATACTACAATCACTTCGCTACAACCTCATAAATTAAAAATAAAAATAAATAATGTCTCAAACAATTTTTGATTTCTAAATATAAATTTATTCTTCAGAATTTTCTAAATTTGAAACAACTAGTAACATGTCCTCATCAGTAATTTCCTCTTCAATCATCTCATCTGGAATCTCCTCATTAAAAGTCTGCAATGATGATTCTTGTAACTCTATGGTCTCCAAACATTCGATAAATTCGCCATCAACAGATTGATCAAAAAAATCATTCAAGTCATCTCCTCCTTGTGACAATATTTCATTATTGGTGCTGTCAATTTCAATCAATGTAGTGGAATCATTCAAGTCATCTCCTCGTGACAATATTTCATTATTGGTGCTCTCAATTTCAATCAATGTAGTGGAATCATTCAAGTCATCTCCTCCTTGTGACAATATTTCATTATTGGTGCTGTCCATTTCAATCAATCTAATGGAATCATACAAGCCATCTCCTCCTTGTGACAATATTTCATTATTGGTGCTCTCAATTTCAATCAATGTAGTGGAATCATTCAAGTCATCTCCTTGTGACAATATTTCATTCTTGGTGCTGTCCATTTCAATCAATCTAATGGAATCATACAAGTCATGTCCTCCTTGTGACAATATTTCATTATTGGTGCTCTCAATTTCAATCAATGTAGTGGACAATTCAAAAGAAATTGCCACGGTCTCTTCATTGTGAGCCATTTTATTTTGAAATTGCTTGCTGTAAATTGCAGAAAAAAATAATCACTTTCATTTATCGTTTTTAGTAATACATAATATAAAACTAACTTCATCAAGTATTTAGTATAACAGAAGGACTGCAAATAAATAACAGAAAACATTTTTCAAATTATCTTCAAGTGTACAACATAGTTCCCCTTACAAATTAACAACTCACCTTTTTAAAAGTAGCAGAAGTGTTAGTACTGTGTAAATCAAACACCAGAAATTCACCACCAAAAATTCCTCACAAATGTACCTCAGACAGTAGTATCACAAAATGGCTGTGGTTTCCTCTCATTTGACATATATACATAACCAATTAACTTTCATCACACACAAATACAAAACCAAAGTAACATTTTAATTGGTTCTAAATTTCAACACTTTCAAATGTGTTTTCCCCATGCAATTTTCCATAGGACATTTACATACGTCTACAGCCTGAATGGCTGAACGGAATTACACCAAACTTGGCAAAATGGTACATCAAACCTAAGAGGTCAGGAAGGATCTACTATGCCCCCTTATGGTCATTTCCCCCTTCGCTTTGGCCTCCTCTTGTCTCTCAATCCTACCGAGGGACAAGATGGCGGCCGCTACGGACTGTTTGGAATGTTGACAGACGCCGGAGAACCAATCAGCTTCGCAAAGCTCCGTAACGCGAAAAGTACGCGAAGCGGAGCGCTGTTACAGATATATATCTTTTTTTCAACGTTAATTTCTCAAAATCCACTGGAGCACATATATTGAGACCTAGCAAAGGCACATCGGGCTACCAGTCCCTAATATTTTGCCAAGTTTCGTGCAAATCCATTCAGCCGTTCGATTATTATTATTTTGTTTTTTTTTTGCCCCGCGGGGCCCTTTTAAAACCTCCACATCAAACCTAGGGGGTCAGCGAGGATCTACTATGCCCCCTTATAGTTATTTCCCCCTTTGTTTTGACCTCCTCTTGTCTCTCGATCCTACCGAGAGACAAGATGGCGGCCGCTACGGACTGTTTGGAATGTTGACAGACGCCGGAGAACCAATCAGCTTCGCTTCACAAAGCTCCGTTGCGCGAAAAGTCCGCGAACCAGAGCGCTAACCGGTCCGCTGTTACAGATATATATCTTTTTTTAAACGTTAATTTCTCAAAATCCACTGGAGCACATATATTGAGACCTACAAAAGGCACATCGGGCTACCAGTCCCTACAATTTTGCCAAGTTTCGTGCAAATCCATTCAGCCGTTCGGGCTAAAAGTGAGGCCAACCGCCCTATGGAAATTAACATGGGAAAAACGCGTTTTGGGACCCCCCTTTTTTCTCGGCCCCCCCTTGACGAACCCCCCCCAAATTTTCAAAGGCTGCTCAGAAACAAAATGTGCCATTTTCCTGAAAATTTCAGCCAATTCCGTCCACAAACGGCAAAGTTATTAGACATAGAATTTTCAAAAAACCCATAGAGAAAAAATCCTAACTATATATACCTACTGGCGACCGCCAGTAGGTAATATAGGTATATATATATATATATATATATATATATATATAATATTCACTGAAAAAACCATAGGTTAGAGACCATATATAGTTAGGAATTAGCATTTAAAAAACCTTGAAAATTCACTGAAAAAACCATAGGTTATAGACCATATATAGTTAGGGATTAGCATTTAAAAAACCTTATTTTACTCACACAAAACCATTGAAATTCCATATATAGTTAGTTGCACTAACTATATATCGCGCACCCGCAATCCACTGCTGATGATGTCACATATTACATCATTCATGACATGGTCAGTGACATCACTGATGACATCACTGATGACATCTCAAATGACATCACTGATGACATCATCCAGTGACTGTGTGTTTCTGTAAAGTTTAAATATGTTTTACATATTGAAGAATGAGTAGATGTAGAAGTGTCTGGATGAAGGATTTAGTAGGTGCGTGACTGACTGTATGAGTGAGTGATTAAATGTGTCTCACTGAGTGCATGGGTTAGTGACTAAACTGTCTTAATTTGTGCATCATTATGTCTGTTGTTCTGTAAACTGCTGCATGTGTTGGTCAGTAGCTATATGAGTAACTATATGGGTTATTGATTGATTGCCCAAGTATTTGTATGGGAGACTGAGTGTGTGTGTGGCTGGCTGGGAGGTGTGTGACTCTGTGCAGATCAATGTGTACTTGTATCAATGATTGTATAAGAGAGTAAGTATGTGTTAGTATATGTTTCAAAATGTAAGGTGCTCCATGTTTAACTGTATAGATTAGAAAATGGAAGTGTGATTGATTATTTACAGGACTGACTAGGTGTGTGAGTAACTCCATGGATGAGTGACAGAGTGTGAGAGTCTGTATAGGTGTATGAGTGCATATGATAGTGTTGTAAAGATGAGTGATTGTATGTATGAATGATTGTATGGGTAAATGAGTGAATGTGTGTGTAAACATAGGAATCACTGAGTGCGTATGTAGTAACTAGTATTGGTGTGTCAATGGTTTCAAAAATTATACTCTGTATTTAACACTGGGTGTAACAGAGGTTATATTAAAGTGTGAGGAGATGCATTGTATTGTCACATTAATGATATCATCAGTGATGTGGTCATTGATGTCAAATGAGATGTCATCAGTGATGTCATCAGTGATGTCATTTGAGATGTCATCAGTGATGTCATTTGAGATGTTATCAGTGATGTCATTTTAGATGTCATCAGTGATGTCATCAGTGATGTCATTTGAGATGTCATCAGTGATGTCACTGACCATGTCATGAATGATGTAATATGTGACATCATCAGCAGTGGATTGCGGGTGCACGATATATAGTTAGTGCAACTAACTATATATGGAATTTCAATGGTTTTGTGTGAGTAAAATAAGGTTTTTTAAATGCTAATCCCTAACTATATATGGTCTATAACCTATGGTTTTTTCAGTGAATTTTCGAGGTTTTTTAAATGCTAATTCCTAACTATATATGGTCTCTAACCTATGGTTTTTTCAGTGAATTTCAATGGTTTTTTAATAGCAAATATCATAAGCTGTCGAATGTCAAGTACGTGGTAAGTAAAAACATTTTCGTGTTTATGCACACTGATCTGCTTTGAATGCTGCCCCCCCCTCCCCCTCATTTCTATTAGGAGTACTCTCTCTTTGCAGATAGTGAAGGGTAGTTAACGCAGGCCTTTGCCCCCGTTGTAATCCGTCGTGCCTGCTTCTCTCTCCATTTGATTGATTGTTATCCAAGCATTTACTGTTTTAGAATTGGTTCTCTTTGGTTCATTCTCTATTTACAAACAAGCACAGAGTCGCAATACTCTGTTTAGTCTTTGCAGATAGCGAAAAATCGTGTAAAAAAACAAAAGGAATCGAGCAAAATCAGTAGGCCACTAATGGGATCTCTTTTTGACCTCGCTAAAATAGAAACATTAGGAACAACCCCTCATGACAAACACGAAGCTATTGAGATGAACTGAACTCCACACCATGATGGCTGCAATACAGCTCGGCTCCGCCACCCACCCCGCCCAAAATAACGATAAACTCTATGCAAATATTACAAATATATACAACACACCAGCAAAGTAACAGGGTAAAACATTTTATTAAACAACTATTTACATAACTATTTTATACTTTTTGTTGCCCGATCCGGCTAGCTCAATCGATCGAGCATGAAACTCATGCACTCTGATGGTTCAAAGTTTTGAGGAGTGCTTGTAACACTGTCTGAAGCCTATTTGCACTTGCTTCAGCTTCACTATTCTCAAAGTAAAGTGGGGGCTGTTTGAGGACGTGACTGCATTTGTGAACAATGTAATGCGGTGCCACCCTGAACCGCTTGACGGAGGCCCCCGAGGGACGGTGTGATGACGCGGACTCGGAGGGGGCGCTTGGCTCCGGCTCCCTCCCCAAGTTGTGTTCTCCTGGTGTAGCCTGAGATCGCCCCCGACATAGGTGGGCGGCTCCCGGGATCAAGCGGAACTTTTTGCCTTTTGGTAACTCTTCCATTCTTGACCTTGTCCCACAATCCGTTTCACCTAAAGACACGCTGTAGTGGGGCGCCCCTTTACCATTTCAGTTGCCATTCCGCCTGCTTTTGCTACACTGTGCCTCTTCCGCTATTCAGCTGTTTACCGCCCGCTCTTTCGACTACAGCGTCTCGCTCACCATGTAGTTGAGTTGCTCCTGCTCTTGCGGTGCAGCGATAGCCGGCTGCCACAGTACTCTCAAAATGGCGGCCGGCTCTTCAGATTTGGGCGTGGTCCACTAAAATTGCCCTGCGACACCTTGGAACTCGGACGCTTGTCTGCTAGAGATTGGGCTCCATTCTCGAAAGCGTCCCCTCAGCCTTGAAGATTCTACAAAAGTCTTGGGGGCCCCCGACTCCCGCAGGCTACTGGTGGGGAGCGGCTAGCATTATTACTCGTGGAATGGCCACGACGGAGCTACGAAATGGTGGTGCTCTCATGCTAACGCCAGCTTCAGTCTGAAACATCCAGAAACACTGTAGACTACCAATTCGATCAGTTCCGGTAGCGCCCCAACGTGACCCGGTAGAGAAGAACTAGCCCTCCCCTCTTTGACTGATGGTTCTTGTTGCCTGTCCCTTCTGTTGTCATTTAACAGAACTATTTAGCCTGCTGAAAGGGGTTGTGTTCCGACCGCTGGTTGGTGGAGACATTTTGACTATATTCTGGACCTGCGTTGTCGCGTAATGCGTCATATGACGCGCCGCGTTAGCGCATCCGGAAGTGATCCGGGGCGCGACGCGCAGCGCGTAACGTAAGCATAACAGGTCAAGTGACTTGTTAATAAAACTTTTCATTGGTTCATTTTACTTTTCTTATTCTAATGATGAAAGGCTTGGTCATATGACCTAAAAATTACGCTTTTTATTACTTTCGAACATTATTTTTTCTTAAATATATGTTATAATGTTCCAGGCTAATGTACTTTCCCGGAAAATTTACAACTGTCCTGCAAGTAAAATATATTCCTTTTTCGAGAAAAAGGGCGTTTCTTCGTCCCATGACGGAGCCGTTGAGCAAAAGAGGGTCGGCCTGCTGTCTTAGTCGCCGATACACCTGAATATGAGATTCTTATCGATCACTTTATGTTGCAGGAGTAGAAAACACAACAGCCCTTGACCATTTATCTTTACTGCGTTCCTGCGTATTATACCTTTTACCCTTCATGTAATTGGTCTGCTTTATTTCACTTGCCTTTTACTGATTCTAAAACAGTGACTATTATTAAAAACTTTACCAATGTATACACTACTACCATGTTTTCTTTTAAAAACCTTTATTGTGAAAATGTCATTATACAAATACGGGCCTATAACCACGTGGGCCGGCCACGGAGCAAACTGTAATCGTATATGATGAGTAGACATTTACACTGTAGAGGAACGTAACGGGCGGGCCATTAGGTTGCAAGAACTAAAGTGTCTAACAGTTGCGGAATCGGTGGACGTACATTTTATAATTAAAATACGACAGGGCCAGTTACAATAAAATTATCTAGATATACATTTGCGGGCAAGTACCATGGGTGACGTTAATTCGAACTTTCAATAGTACAGTAATCAATAACACATCAGAACTTAATATCAATAGGGATATCGAAATATTCAATCTATTCTCGTCCCCGCCCGCCATGTGCTTCAAAACTGCATACGTATCTCGTGATATCAAGGTTGTGCAACCAGTACACAACAAGGAGTTACGAGTCCCATTTATTCCGGCGCCATTTTGGGCGAGGACGGGCAGGTCCAGGATATAGTCAAAATGTCTCTACCAACCATCGACTATGATGATGTTCATATGCTGTATTTATTAGAGTAACACTCATCTGTCCACATGAAATTAATTTGCCACAATCTAAACATGTCATTTTAATCTTTCCAAAGTTCTTCTAAATATTTGGGACCGTTTCCCTTGCCTCTGATGCTGTCAGTGCCACTTCTTTGATGAATGTACTGGCAGGTCGGGGGTTCTCCTCCAAATCTCTCTTTTATGCAGCACTATAATTAATCGGTGCCACCTCTCCATATGACGATGCATGGTATAGTTACCATAACTATATATTTTTTCGGTTCCTCTGGAGAGTACATCGTGGCAGATGAAGCGTGTAACGTACCGGGCATTTACCTTTTTTTGCATGTAGAGGAAAGGAAAAAAATTCGAGCGTCCGAGTTCTAAGGTGTCCCAGGGCCATTTTAGTGGACCAGGCCCAAATCCAAAGAACAGGCCGCCATTTTGAGAGTCCTGTTGCAGCCGCCTGTCGCTGTAGCATCAAGAGCGGCCGAAACTCAGGTGAATGGCAACTGAAACGGTAAAGGGGCGCCCCACTACAGTAGACGTGCCTCCACCTAGGAAGGCCCGTTCACGCCGGCTTCCCCCCCCCCCTTCGGGCACCCCACGCCGTTATTCGGAGCAGGATTGTAGGATGGCCACACCAGTACGGCAACTTGCTAGACACCACCTCGGTGCCTACCGAATCTCAGCGCCTTGTGGTGTCTTCTATTCAGAAAACATTGTTGTGCTGCCTTCGACCTATTCGCCGCAAGTGCGCACGCAACTCAGCTGCATAGCTTGCTAGACACCACCTCGGTGCTAACCGAATCTCAGCGCCTTGTGGTGTCTTCTATTCCGAAAATATTGTTGCGCTGCCTTTGGCCGCATTCGCACATCGGTCCGCTACTGACGCCATCTCACAGGCCAACGGGGCGCCCCACGCCAACTTTCAGCAATGTAGGATGGCCACACCAGTGCGGCAACTTGCTAGACACCACCTCGGTGCCATCCGGATCTTGGCATCTCAGTGCCTTGTGGTGTCTTCTATTCAGAAAATATTGTTGCGCTGCCTTTGGCCACATTCGCACATCGGTCCGCTACTGCCGCCATCTCACAGGCCAACGGGGCGCCCCACGCCGACTTTCAGCATTGTAGGATGGCCACACCAGTGCGACAACTTGCTAGACACCACCTCGGTGCCATCCGGATCTTGGCATCTCAGCGCCTTGTGGTATCTTCTATTCAGAAAATATTGTTGCGCTGCCTTTGGCCCCATTCGCACATCGGTCCGCTACTGCCACCATCTCACAGGCCAACGGGGCGCCCCACGCCGACTTTCAGCATTGTAGGATGGCCACACCAGTGCGACAACTTGCTGGACACCACCTCGGTGCCATCCGGATCTTGGCGCGTTGTGCTGCCTTCGGCCTATTCGCACATCGGTCCGCTACTGACGCCGCCTCACGTGTCAACGGATTTTCTACGCTTTTTATACCCTATGCCGCATAACAGGTCATGTGACTTGTTTATAAAACTTTTCATTGGTTCATTTTACTTTTGGTTTCCTAATGATGGAAGGCTTGATCATATGACCTAAAAATAACACTTTTCATTGGATGAAAACTTTTTTTTTTCCCAAACGATGAAAGCCCCACCTTGTTTCTGGATGTTTCAGACTGAAGCTGGCGTCAGCATGAAAGCACCACCATCTCGTGGCTCCGTCGTGGTCATTCCGCGAGCAATCATGGCAGCCGCTCCCCACCGGAAGCCTGCAGGAGTCAGGGGCCCCCAAGACTTTTGTAGAATCCTCAAGGCGGAGGGGACGCTTTCGAGAATGGGGTCCAAGACCTAGGAGACAAGCGTCCGATTTCCAAGGTGTCCCAGGGCCATTTCAGTGGACCAGGCCCAAAAAGGAAAGAGCCTGCCGCCATTTTGAGAGTCCTGTGACAGCCGCCTATCGCTGCACCGCAAGAGTGGGCGCAACTCAGCTGAATTGCGGATTTTGACACAGTGGACCAAAAGCGGACGGAATGGCAACTGAAACGGTAAAGGGGCGCCCCACTACAGCAGACGAGGCTCCACCTGGGGAGGCCCGTTCACGCCGCCTCCCCCCCCCCCGGGCGCCCCACGCCGTTATTCAGAGGGCGGCAACTTACTGGACATCACCTTGGTGCCATCCACATTTCAGCGCGTTCTGCTGCCTTGGAACTATTCGCACAACAGACCGCTACTGACGACCCACCCCCCGGGACGCCCCACGCCGGATACCCAAATCAGTGCGGCACCCAGGCAACATCACCTGGGTGCCGTCCAGAAATCTGGACGTTGTGCTGCCTTGGGACTATTCGCACAACCGACCGCTACTGACCATTGTTCCTTCTTTTTCCCTAAAAATGTTTAAATGTTTTTACTGTTTTTGTTTTGTTGTATATATTTAAAAGTTATTAAAGTTTTATAATCCTACTACGTTGGGGCATATTACCAAAGTTAAGCGATATTTATCCCTAACGATGCTTAGCAACGAATTTTTTACCGCTAAGCATCGTCAGAAATTATCGCTGATAAACCTTGCTATTATCAAGGTTTATCGCAAATGCGATAAAGAACTGCCGCAATGCATTAATATCGCTGAAAAGTCAGCGATATTCATGCATTACCGAGCTAATGCTCTTAGCCATGTTATCCACCTCCCATTGGATAACATGGCTAAGAACTGCTCAGGGCAGGTGTTACTTTTTGGAGATATTCGCGCTTAGCGCGAATATCTCCAAAAGTTGGTAATAGGAGATAGCGATGTTAGCGACTGTTTCCAGTCGCTAACATCTTGGCATGCCCACTTTGCATGTCATTAGTGATAAATATCACTGACATGCAAAGTGGGGCCCAAGATGGTCGCTATCTCCTACTAGCGGTCGCTAACTGGTGTTAGCGACAGCTAGGTAATACGGAGATAATTTTATCTCCGCTTTCTTGGCTTTTAAAGCCAAAAAAGCGGAGATAAACCCCCTTGATAATATGCCCCGTTATCTCTCCCACACTACCGGTCCCCCTGGGCTTAAACGCCGAGATGGTAGGGACTGCAACCCGTGAAGATAGGCCGAGACGTCACTCAGCAGAAAAAAAAGTAAAAAAAAAGTCTATAAACATACAATAAGTTAAGAGTCAATCATTCTTCATTCCTTGTAGTACGCTCCCCAGTCCACTTCCCGTTACGCTAACCGGGCGCACCCCACCAAAAAAACGATTTTTTTTTTTTTTTGCCCCGCGGACCCCTTTTAAAGCCTCCACATCAAACCTATGGGGTCAGGGAGGATCTACTATGCCCCCTTATGGTCATTTTCCCCTTCGCTTTGGCCTCCTCTTGTCTCTCGATCCTACCGAGAGACAAGATGGCGGCCGCTACAGACTGTTTGGAATGTTTACAGACGCCGGAGAACCAATCAGCTTCGCTTCACAAAGCTCCGTAACGCGAAAAGTACGCGAACTGGAGCGCTGCCCGGTCCGCTGTTACAGATATATATCTTTTTTTGAACGTTAATTTCTCAAAATCCACTGGAGCACATATATTGAGACCTAGCAAAGGCACATCGGGCTACCAGTCCCTACAATTTTGCCAAGTTTCGTGCAAATCCATTCAGCCGTTCGGGCTAAAAGTGAGGCCAACCGCCCTATGGAAAACTCAATGTTAAAAACATGTTTTGGGACCCCCCTTTTTTCTCGGCCCCCCCTTGACGAAACCCCCCCAAATTTTCAGGGGCTGCTCAGAAACAAAATGTTCCATTTTCCTGAAACTTTCACCAAATTCCGTCCACAAACGCCAAAGTTATTAGACATAGAATTTTCAAAAATCCCATAGAGAAAAAATCCTAACTATATATACCTACTGGCAACCGCCAGTAGGTAATATATATATATATATATATTACCTACTGGCGGTCGACAGTAGGTAGTTATAGTTAGGACCTAGTTCTCGCATCATTCCATTCCATTTGGAATGACTTTAGCGTCGGTTGACGAATCTTTGTGAAATTCTCAAAGAAGATAGGGCCCTCTGCTCCGGTCCTTCTTTGAAAGTTTCGGGGTGATTCGTCAAGCGGGGGCCGAGAAAAAAGGGTGAACTCAAAACATGTCTTCCCCATGCACTTTTCCATAGGGACCTTTAAGTGAGGCTACAGCTCGAACTGCTGAACGGAATTACAGCAAATTTGGCAAAATGGTAGAGTTTGGTTCGCAGTTTAGGCTTTTTTTAAATGGTGTAAATTCGTGCAGTAGTTACTGAGAAAATCATAGATATATCTGTAGATGAAGTACCGTACGCGTATCCTCCTGAGCACGAGCTTTATGCTAATTGGCTGTCAACATCCAAACCAGGAAGTGTTAGAACCGAGGCACAAGAAAATAGAAAAATAAACGCGAAAAACAAGAAAAGGGGCCAGGGTATAAACACCCTGACCCCCTAGGCCTGCTTAGGGGGTCCCACAAGGACCCCCAAGGCCCAAAAATTGTTTTGTTTTTTTAAATCGCGGGATGCGCGTAGGGTACGCGTACCCTGCCGATCCCCCCCAAAAAATGGAGCGCGGCTCCCGCACTTTAAGGTTAATTAGCCCCGGGGGGCAAATTCCAGGGGCTTTATACAAATAACGTGTGGGGGGCCCAACCCCCCCCCCACACTGCCCCGGGGCCCTACCCAAATAATTAAAAAAAAAAAAAAAATTTAAAAGGAGGCAGGCCGGCCCCGGGTGATGGGGTCCCCGGGGCCTTAAGTGGCTTGAGGAGGGGGCCTGGAATTAGGCACAGAAGGGGGGCCACACAGCCCCCTTCTGTTAAAAAAAAAAAAAAAAGTTTGGGGGTCAGGCCCTGGGGGATGGGGTCCCCAGGGCCCAAAAAAACCAAAAAGAAGGGGGGGCTACCCTTCTTAAAAAAAATAATAATTCAAAAAACGAGATCGGGGAGGAGGCCATGCCCCCTCCCTGCACCACTCTGCAAACGCACCCCCTGCACCTTTTGCAGAGGGGGAAGTAATTTCCCTTGAAAACTTGGGGTCCCTGGGGGCCAAGTAGCCCTCCACAAACCTCCAGTATGCGCCGGTTCGTGCCCTTCGACTTAATTACAAAAAGATAGCCACAAGGCAGAATTGAAGGAAGCAACCTGGCACGAATTGATAGACCCCAGCACGTTAGATAGCAGCGCTAGATTTTGTGGCATTATCAATAGACCTCTTTTTGAAAGGGTTATGGATGAAGGTCTTGGCACCAACATAATGAAAGAGGATTGGGTCTTGCATTTTAGCCGTATTTTCAAGAGCGATTTATACCTAGTTCAACCACAAGCTAGGGCTCAAAATAATGCCCTGGTTGTATTCTCCCAGAGCGAAGTGGAGAAAGGCATTGCTGGTTTGTCGTGCAATAAGGCGCCAGGGCGGGACGGTATTCCGCTGGACCTATTTAAGTCAAACCCTCCACTTTGGGCCCCGGTCTTGCTGGGTGTCCTTAATGTGGCAGCTAAGGCCGGTTGCCCAAAGTCTTGGGGCACATCCACTATTGTACCAGTGTTCAAAAAAGATGATCGTAATAGTACATTGAACTATATGCCGATTTCCCTTATTAATTCCATAGTTAAGGTTGTGGGAGGGGTTCTACTGAATAGGCTGGCTACCTGGGTGGAAGATAATTAGATCATTTCAGATATTCAATATGGGTTCCAACCAGGACACTCTACTATAGCCCAATGCCTCAACCTTTACCTGACCCTCGGGAAGTACACGGTTGCCCGAAAAGGGACAATCTACATGGCCTTCATGGATCTCTCCCCTCCTTTTGACTGTGTCAATCGGGGGAGAATGTGGCAATCCATAAGGGCCACGGGGGTGGAGGACAACCTGATGAATTTCCTGAGGGATCTGGGTAGGGATACAAGGGCAAATATTAGGTTTGCTCAGGACCTTGGGGTCTCTAGGGATTTCAGGGGTGTAAGACAGGGGTGCATTCTTGCCCCGTTTCTTTTTAACCTTTATATCAACAACCTAGATAGGACCTTGTTAGAAACAGGGGTTGATTTCCCGTATGTGGGGCGAAGGGGTATGCCCGTTCTGCTTTATGCTGATGACGCGGTACTCCTAGCCCGAACCCCAAGAAGCCTGCAAACCTTGTTGAATACCTTTTGCAGTTTTATGGCTGACTGCGATTTGTCTGTAAATAACTCAAGATCTTTTGTTATGCAAGTTGGGTCATGCCCTAAGAAGCAGTATTCCTTTAGGGTGAATGCAGAGAAGGTGCCTATAACCCCAACCTTCTCTTACTTGGGCGTCCTAATGGATGATCATTTGGATTGGAGTGCCCTGGTTAGGAGAAGGAAGGGGGAAGTGACAAGAGTAAATGCATCTATTCTCAACTTTGCCACAAAGATGGGCAAGCGCCCAATTGCGGCATTACTGAAAATGTACCAGGCAAAAAGCGTAGCAACTGCCACCTACGGAAGTGAACTATGGGGATATGTAGCCTCGGAGGGAATTCAGGTGGTTGAGAATAATATCTTAAAACAACTGCTGGAGGTTCCCAGAGGTACCGCTAGCCTAATAGTACATGAAGAGACTGGGACTGCATTTATTTCTGATACTCTGGCTATACGTCCATTGCTCTTTTGGCTCAATTGCTGGCTGAATAAAGATTTAAGCCTTAATCATGAGCTACTGAGAGAAGTAATGAGTCTGAACCATATGCTTGCTATCCCATGGATAAAATATATAAAGGATTGTTTTGGTGATTTGGGGCGCCCAGACTTGTTTTTAAGACCTGGTTTTATAACTACAGAAGACGTGGTGTTTGTGAAGGAATCTTTTATCTTCCTCAAAAAAGCAAACAGAGACAGGGTAGAACTATCAAAAACTAGCGTCCGGAAATTCGTGATGCTAAAAACTACTCCGGATACTGAGCCTTATCTTTTAATGCCCCTGTCGAACCACAAGCGTTTTTTATTGACCAGGTTTAGAATGGATTATTTCCATTTTTTACTTGCTGTTCCTCTGGGGTGTCATAGAGGACAAGTGCTAGCACCCTGTGGCTGTGACGGAGTGTCTCCACAGGATCTGCTGCACTTTTTGTTCTTTTATAGTTTCTATGATGATCCCACGAGGTTCTTTTTAAAATCACTTTTAAAAAAATTAAATTTTTCCAAAGTGCGCCCAGTCATTTATTTTCTACAAATGTTAAAGCCTGAATGCATCCCATTTGTGGTTGGATTTTGGAAATATTCATTGAAATATAGAAAATGTATGGAAAATTAATTCTTATCTGATGGATGTTTCTTTTCTATAACACAGTGTTGAGGCCATATGGCCCATTCAGCCGGTTAATTAATTCATCTGTAATGCTGGTATCTCCTTTTATTAACTGGATGGCCCACCTACTCTGTAATAATAGTGTTTTTTTTTAAATAATTTGTATGTACTCCGTTTATATATCTTATTATGTATACAATGGGATTGTCGTTTAATATGTATAGGACCTGGATATGCCCTGTTTTTTTATATAAACAGAATAAAGTCTTTGAACAGTAGGTATATGACGTTAAGACGACATATTATAATAGTTGTTTGGGTGAGTGAATATCTTCATGGGTGTGGTGATGTGCAAATATGTTTCTCAATAGTACATGCCCAACAAAGTAGAAAAAATGAAAAGCAGTGTATGTGATAGTTGTTGTATATCAATGAGTATACGTAAAACTCATTGATTGCATGAGTGACTATTTTATAACACACTAAGTATGACTTACTATATATATGAATAAATTAAGTGGTGCTTCTATAAGTGTGTAGCTGACTAAATGTAATTATAATCCATTGTTTGCATAAGTGAGTAGGATGACTGCATAGGTGAATAGGATGTGTGCTGGTGTATAATGTTGATATAGGTGTATAGGTATATTTGATAGTGTTCTATTGATCATTGACAATCTATAGGTAAGTGATAAGATGTGTGTGTAGATCTAGGAATCACTATGTGGGTTTGTAGATACTTGTATTGCAGTGTCAATGGATTCAAATATGGTACTCTGTGTTTTACAGTGAGTGATGAAAGGTTATACTAGTGTACGGTGAGGTGTATCTGATTGTCACGTGGATGATGTCATCATTTATGTCATCAGTGATGTCATTTGAGATGTCAGCAGTGATGTCATCAGTGATGTCACTGACCATGTAATAAATGATGTAATATGTGACATCATCACCAGTGGATTGCGGGCGCGAGCGTTACAGTTAGTACAACAAATTATAACAGAGGAATTTCAAAGGTTTTGTATGAGTGAAATGTTCAGCTAACTATAACACCCCTGAAACCTATGGTTGTTTCAGTGAATTTCAAAGGTTTTTTAAATGATAATACCTAACTATAACCAGCCTGAAACCTATGTTTTTTTCAGTGAATTTCAAAGGTTTTTAAATGACAATTCCTAATTACAATGTTGACCACTTCCCCATACCTTCAACAAGAAACTCAATCTGCAATGCTACTTAAAAACACAAGCAATAGTTCCAATTACCACTAACAAATCAACATCAAAATTTAACTAGTGTAAGGACGTTGACTATGTACTGCGTGAATTACATCCAACTCACACCCATATTTAAAGTGCAATATTTGATAGAGGTACTAATTAAACACTTCCGACACCCAACAAAATCACAATACGCAGCACCACCATCACCACTACAACTACCCCTCCTGACCCCTCCCCCTCTACTACCTCAAAGGCAGCGCAAAAAAGGACAACGGACCTTCCCAAAATAATACATCCCCTCAACAGCACAGTAGCTCAATGTTCAGAAATGTGGCAACCAACTATGTATAAGGAAAGGAACTCGCACATCAACAATAATTTACACATTGCCAAGACTACCAGTGAAGTGCTATACACAATACACTATAGAAACAAAAAACTTTTCTGTGTGTAGATATACCAGTGATACGTGTGTAGTGACAGTGGATGCAACCATATTATCTCAGACTCTGGGGTATATCTCGGTTATGTTGCTATGTTGTCTCCCCCCTTGAAGCAGAAGGGGAGTGGGCTGATCCAACGTACCCAACTCCAGCATAAGACTATAAATAATTAGCCTACGCCTTGGGCGTGGTTCACTTCTGCAAAGAGAAAAGTCTCTGCCACAGCGAAGGTCCTCACCGTGCCACGTGGCTGCCGCCATGACCACGTGCCTCCTTGATACAGGCCGATTGAGAACTCAGCACCACAGCACCGCAGACTTATGTCTGTATCAACTACTATCTTTGATCTACACTACAGACAGCAGGGTTCACAACTTGACCTCAGCTTTGGATCTACACTGCGCACAGCATTGAAGTTATCCTTCATTTATGTAAGGCAGAGACAATTCTACTCTATGTTCTCAAACTTTCTTTAAATAAATGCTAACAATTCTTCGTCGGTATCTGTGCTGACTACTGCCTTCGATCTACAGTGCGATCAACAGAGTTTACCACTTGATACCAGAAGTGCATCAGCACTACATACAACATTGAATTCATTCTCGATTTATTTAAGGCAGAGACAATTGTACTGTGTCATCAGATTTTGTTAAGGTACGTGACACAAAAGCATTCCTCGATGTCTGTGTCAACTACTGCCTTCGATCTACACCGCGGACAGCAGGGTTCACAACTTGAATTCAGCTTTCCATCTACACTACGGACAGCATTCAAGTTAGCTTTCATTTATGTAAGGTAGAGACAATTTTGTTAAATGAAGTGCAAAAAACATTCCTCAATGTCTGTACTGAGTACTGCTTTCAAATGTACACTGCGATCAACAGTGTTTACCACTTGATACCAGAAGCTCATCAGCACTACATGCAACATTAAATTCATTCTCGATTTATTTGTCCTCAGATTTTGTTAAATGTGACAAAAAAGCATTCCTAGGTGTCTGTGTCACCTACTGCCCTCGACCTACACTACGGACAGCAGGGTTCACAACTTGAATTTACAGTTATTGAACTACACTACGAACAGCATGACATTTAGCCTTGATTTTTTTAAGGTAGAGATAATTGTACTTTATGTCCTCAGATTTTGTTAAAAGATACGATAAAAAGAATCCCTTGATGTCAATGATGACTGCCTTCGATCTACATTGTGAGGGCTCACAATTCAATTAGAATGGCTATTGTACATGAGGCATTCCAGTAGACAAGAGATATTATACCACTGCAACCCCCCGGAACCACGGATCATCGCAGAGTGAGCACATGCTGCGTTCTTTCGGTACCACTAACTCACTACACCACAAGTCATCTCCCCGAAGCCTTATTAAGGCAGAATTCACTAGGCAAAAAACATTGCTCCCAGTGCAGCCTTCCTGCACTACGCATTATTGCAGGATATGTACAAGCTCGGCGCCAAAGATAGTACTAACTCAGTGCACCATAAATCATCGCAAAGAAAAGTGAAGAGTTTTATGTCAAGGTGAGACGTACTGTCCCTTTTAAATGTCCCTGAAGCATACATATTTTAATAATGTATTCTATACATGTTCTATCTTTAATTTCAATCATGGTTGCAAATGATGCAGTCCACTCTAAGATCTGCATTGCGGACAGCAGGGTTTTCAACTTGAATTCAGCTTTGGATCTACACTATAAACAGTAGAGAATTCAGCCTTGATTTACCTAATGCAGAAACAATTATACTCTATGTATTCAGATTTTGTTTAAATAAGTGAAAAAAAGCATTCTTCTATAACTGTGCTGACTAGTGGCTTTGATGTACACTGCAGACAGTAGGATTCACAACTTTAATTCAGCTTTGTATCTACACTACAGGCAGTAGGGAATTTAGCTTTGATTCATTTAAGGCACAGACAAAAAATACTCATGTGGCACTGCTAGTATGCGCAAGAACCTTTAATCCCTGCATCCTGTGAACTATGTTCACAAAGAATGTAGAACACAGCGCCAAAATGTACCTCCAACACCGGCAATACCAAGTTCCTCTGGGGCATCACCTTCAACATCACCACCAGACATACATCATCATTTTGAGAAAGTTAGAACGCACTGCGTGAAATGCAATCATTTAATTTGTTATGGGGAGCAATCAGTAGACCTAGTTTGCAGAACAATTGATAACCATCGATGGTAGGTTTTTTCCCCTCAAAGTACATGCAATCCAGTAAGCAATGTTCAATGCTTTGCGTGCAGCCCATTCAGACCACGCATCAATGCTTTGAGTGCAGCACGTTCAGACCATGTATCAATGCAGAGTGAGCAGATGCTAAACACCAGACGTATCACTAACTCAGTACACCATAAATAATCGCCCGAGGCTTTAGTAAGGCAAATTTTAGTAGTCAAAAAACATTACCCCCAGTGCGGCCTGTCTGGACCACGCATCATCGCAGGTTACGTACACGCTCAGTCCCAAAGGTAGTATTATGCACCATATTTCATCACCACATGGCCGTATTCAGGCAGAATTCAACTGCCTCTTCGTTCATTATTTGCAGAGTGCCATACCAAACTAAATAAAACGTCTATCAAACCCTATACAATATCCCTTTAGTTGCCTTCCTTCAAAAACTTCTTTTATATCAGTTCTAGGTTTAGTGGAAAAACAAAATGCACTCTGCAAGTGCAAAGGCACACTCAATGGCAGTCTATACTGCAGACAGCAGAGGTCACAACTTGAACTATAATGTCCCTGAAACATACACATTTCGACAATGTATTCCATACATGTTTCATCTTTTATTTCAATCATGATTACAGATTATGCAGTTCATTGCACAACACGCTGACTACCAGACGTACCACTGACATTGTTAGCAGTGCGGTCTGCCTAAACCACACATCATCGCAGTTTCTACACAAACCGACCCTACCTTAGTGCACCACAACTCATGAACCCTTTACGATAAAATCTTCTGCGTATGATTTTACTCATGGTACTACTACCTTTGTACAGTAGAAGTCATAAACTATTTACGATTGAATATCTATGTATGATATCATGATTACTATTCTACTTGTTACCAACAGCAACGTAATAAAATTGAGTCGAGCACACGTGCCCGTACACACTTCAACTATCTATTTGTATCTGTGTATTTATTATGTTTGTAAAATACTGCTCCTGCGCCCTACCACATTATATTGTGATATAAATAGCGTATACAACCATCTTACCTCTGACAGTAAGTGTGGGCTATTCCTCCTTTTTTTTGCATATTTATATAGTGCAAAATCAACCCAAAACTATATCAGCAATTTACATGAGCACCGTATTTACAATATATTTTCAGACAGGCGTTGATTACGTCATTACTCTACAATAACAGGATGTGGACGCAACTCTGAGCCTCGAACACTGATTTCCTATACCAAGTTCAACTGTATACCTGAATGACCACATACGTATATATATTATCTGCCTTTCGTGTGCCAAACACTGCAACTTAAATCTTTAACAGCCCTGTATTACTACAGCTACAGCACTCCACTGAATGTACAACAAACATTCATAACCGCATAAATGCATCATGTCCACCATCTTTTATGTGTGCATCCATGGATGAATATAGGATCAGTGATACCCCGTACCTTCCATGTTGGCCTTGTTGTGGAACTTTACAGATATAATGACACATTTGAGAATAAGATCCGGGTAACGTCAGCACTACAAAACGGACACCCAAATCACTTGATTTCTCACAAAGCTAACAACAGAACCACGCCCATAGCTCTGGAATCATGGTTCAGAGCCTCACACAGCACTGACATACGTCAGGCCAGCCCACTCTGCTTATGCTTGCAGGAAAAAACAAAAATGAAACATTGCCCAGATTTCCATTGTAGTGATTTCTTAGTTCAAGGTCTAGTTGTCAGAACGGCACACACACACACTCCCTTATGGCTGGTATACACCCACACCACACCCATGCAGCACATGCGTCACTACACACGTGAATGTACCAATAAAAAAGACGGTGCGCACGTGCTCTACGCCATTTTAGAGTTGCTCCCATCGCAAGCGCTGTGATGGCCCGTCCTAGTGGTTCGGACGCCTCATGTAGGTCTGAACCACGGAGCAGAGGGGGCCACCACTACTTGCGTGGCCTCTTTGGTCACTGAGTTACTGGTACTGCAAGGACTGAGAGGGTGGGGAACCTGCGATGATGATGGGAGCACGAGTATGTCCTTAGCCATACTGATATCAAGACTCGGTGGCAGAGTAGAACTTCATGATGTAGAAGGTGTCCTGTCCACGAAAAGGTGAGCAGTGAGGCCTGGGTGCGCATCAGAGGGAGTCGATGGGCTGCAGCAGACTGGATACAAAAAACAGACGCAGCAATTGAGGCGTACACAGTCCTATATACCATATCTTATTGCATTTATATATATTGTTTTCCAATAGCAGGGAAGTTTTTATAATTGGTCAAACGTCCGGAATATAAACTTTACAAATAGTGGTTTTTAAATGCGGGAGTGAAGGTGTGTGAAAGGGCGATCTTATTGTACTTCACATTAAGATAGTAACAAATACCAATCATAACATCTATCTTTTACTATCTTTTAGATGTAGAGCTTCAGGGTGCATTATGTACCGGCACATGGTGAAAAACACACCAATGACAGAAAGGTGAGCTGCAAATATTCTTTTTAGTCACTCTCTCACTGCCTCTCTCCTTTGATAAAGAAATGACACACATTGTTAACTTCCTTTTTATTATCTTACAGGCAGTGTTTCGCAAATTGGCGTCACCCTCCCCTAAACACCTACAAAGCTCTAAGTTTGTGGATTCTGCGATGATGCATGGCCATCGTAACAACGTCTAAGAAGGCTGTTTCGACATGTGGTGCAACCTCTTTGAATCATGCCAATGGCACAAAGTGAGCAAATAAGCTTGTTTCCAAAAGAAGGACAAGTCATCTGTGAAAGGAAAGAGTAGGTAGTGTGCAGCAGCTTCACTGCGTAGAAATTTACAATTACCTCCAACAAGTGAGGATAGGTTACAACAGTCTGAGGGGCATATAAGTCACTTTTAACATGGGAAAAGTGGCACAAGGAGCTTCTAAATCAGCCTCTGACTTCTCTGCGAGTCAATGGGGTGCAACAGTCTAGGTACGCAATATTGAGAACTCACCGATATGCAGGGGGAGGTCAAAGGATATACTACTTTGGAAGAAAAACAGCGCACAGACACCTCCTTACAGTGGAAGTTGATGAAATACATTATCCTGAGTGTACAAATAAATAAAGCAAAAACATACATGTGCAGTTGTATGTACTATGCTATTGCTAACTCTATATACTATCTTTCAGATCATTAAACTGGAGGGTGCACTATGAACCAGCACGTGCTTGGACACACAACAGTGGCAAAAGGTGAGCTATGAGTATTTTCTCCAGTATTAACTGCTCCATCTATAACTTCTCTCTCTCACAGTTTTAATGTAGTTTTTTCTCTCTTTCGCTCTCTCACTCTCTCTCACATCGTTTCTCTTTCTCTTTTAAAGTTATGTACGCTGCTGTCCACTTTGCCTTGTACAACCAAAGCTGACTTCAAGTTATGAACTCTGTTAGTCACAGTGTTTACACAAGGTAAGCAGAACGGCCTAGATATACAATGCCTCCGATTAAATGCATTAAAAATAAAAGAGCTTATTTACAAGCCCCTTGCCCCACTTTTGCTTCACTTTTAACATGGGAAAAGTAACGCAAAAGTGGCGCAAGGGGCTTGTAAGTAAGCCCCAAAGAATATTTTCCTTAATAATGACATGATCTCCCACCTAATTCTCTCATCTCTGAATCACTGTAAAGACCTGTTGATCCATACTGTAAATCTGATGCAGTAGGCACTTCCGTACAGTCACATCTTGAACGCGGGCCTATAAGAGAGGTGGAATGTATCAGGCACACTGCAGGGGTGCAAATAACCAAATATTGCCAAGTGTTACCTTAACTTGTAATGTTTGACCTCATTTAGTCACATCAAACTAATTTTAAACACTTATTTTCATTTTTGTTTTGCAGATTACCTACCCTACTTCTATTCAAGTCCATATCACATTTTGTTTAATTGTTTTTTTAAAGTTATGTTTCTAGTTATTTATTACATTGTTATCTTTAAGTTAAGTTTCCAGTTATTTAATGTTGTTTTAATAAAAGTTAATTTTTAAAAAGTATATACGTCTTCTTTTTCTGACAACATTTCACTATTATTTAGCGTGATAATAATACAGTTAGAAAACATTTAAAAATAGAAATAATATTTATAACTTGAAGTATAATACTGAGGCTAACTCTTTACCAGCTCTTTACCAGAGTCTATAGCTAGGACTATTTCATTTCATATATCTTTATTCAAATTCAAAGAATTCATAAAAGCACATACATATTATATAACTATTACAGAGTCCATATAAAATTGTTAAGTCATAAAATAAGAGGTGAATTTTACAAATTAATATTCAGAGAAAACTCAGGCATTGTCCATCATTTTGCGTGCTCGGACGGCGATTCTCAAGAAACTGCTAGTGCGGCAGATTATTTCTACATTATCCAAAGAAAGCAGCAGTTGTTATGATTCCCCCAAAGTAATCGGTCTATATTTTTTAAAAAAGGGAGTTAAAAGCCATTTAACATATTTTAGGTAATATTTGCAGGCAAAGAAAAAGTGCAAATCAGTTTGTGCACTCACCCCATCACAAGGACATCTTATATTGTCAGAGGCAGGCCAATAGCCCAGAGGAAAATTCAACAAGAATCTTATAGTGCCAGCCCTCTGTCGGAATAAAAGGTTTCTTTCCCAAGTTGTCATTGGCAGGGTTAAGTACAATAACAGAGTGTATCTATATGATTCCCTAGCCATGTAAACGAGGACGGTGGATTACTTAGATTCTCCCCAGACTCTGTTTGTGTTATAAAGTGCATATAGTGTTTTCTTCAAATCGTTTTTATGGACTGAGTTAACTTTATTTGGGTCAGTAAAAATGCTCCCTTTGTCAATACTACACAAACTTCTATAGATCCTCAAAAGCCAAGGAATCTCCATTCCCTTTTCACATTTAAGGCAATCGGTTATAATTTCTTGGTTCAATATGGCCGATTTATTCCTCCAGACTGAGTGCCAAAATAACTTGAGTCGCGCACTAATAAAATCTGATATAAAATGTAGATTTAGTTCCTTGTGACAAATGTATTGGGGTGTGGAAATCGGTGCTCCCAACAGCTTTCTACAAAACCGATTTTCTTCTCGCTGTATACACTGATTCTTTGCCAAACCCCATACCTCTGCACCGTATGTAGCTACGGGGACACATTGTAATTTAAAAATCCTTAAATTGCATCAATAGTGCCTGTTTTCTTAGGTCGGGGGATACTTAAAATAGAATTAATGGCCTTTGAGAATTTGCTCGTGGAGTGGGCCAAATGCCCAGTCCACGAGCCATTCGCAGCAAAGACCATCCCCAAGTACGGAAAGTTGTGATAGAAGTAAGTCTGTCATCCCCTACCAATATAGAGTTAAGCTTACGTTTCCCTGGACTGCATGACATGATAAATGACTTTTTAAAATTCACCCATAAATCCAGTCCATCCATATATTCTGTAAAACTATGGACTAGAGTACGCAGGGAATTTGGGGTGCGGCCCATTAGGACCACATCGTCAGCGTAGCGTAATACAGGCAACAATTTGCCATTAATTATAGGGACATCTTGGGTTGACTGTTCCAACTGTTTTGCTTAATCCGTTAATATAAATAATAAAAAGTAGGGGTGCTAAAACGCACCCCTGTCTTACCCCCCTTCCTACCTTGATTGGGCCTGATAATTCCCCTCCCATTCCTATCCTTACTTGCGCTTTAAGGTTAGTGTGCAAAAATGCTAAAAACGCGACCAATACATGGTCCAAACCATAATTTATTAAAATAGACCAGAGTTTGGACCTGTTAACTAAATCGAAAGTGGATGACAGGTCCATAAACGCTAAATAAATTGAGGCAGAACGAGCAGTGTTATATTTATTAATAACCAAATTAAGATTTAGACATTGTTCAACTGTTCCAACCCTGCTTCTAAAACCCAGTTTTAAAACCCAGTCTCCAATCCTGTTATAGATGACACGGCCCAAGATATTTAGGGTGTTGTCAAGTAGAGAAATTGGTCTGTAGTTGACTGGTTCAGATCTATCACCCTTCTTGTATATTGGGACGATTACACTTGTCGCCCATGTATCGGGCATGGCTGCTTTTGGTAGGCTATAAACATGAGCGCTAAATCCGCTCCACTCGCGGATTTTGCGGATTTTCGGTAAATCCGCGATCCGCGAACTCTCGCGAATTTACCGAAAATTCGCAATCCGCGAGCGGCGGATTCCTAGGTCAAAAGTTCAAGCCTTGCTGGCCTGTTGTTGTAACTATTTTACGATGGCGCCGGCAAGCTGCCAGCGCCATCGTAAAATAGTTACTAAATTAGCTTCAACAGGAAGCACTAATAAATAAAATCAAGCAGGCGCTCGTGCATCTGCTTTATTTTATCTATTCGCGCTTACTGTTGAAGCTAATGTAGCAACTATTTTAGGATCGTAAATAGTAAATAGTTTACAGGCCAGGCAGCTGTGCCCTCTTCCCAAAACGGTGGCGTCTTCTTGAATAAATATGAAGGGCAGGGTTCATTCTGGCACGATGGTCCTGGCACAAAATTAAACCTCAACCAGAAGCACTTAATGTTGCAAACTTTCATATATGGCTTGCCTTTATACAAAAGCCATGCACAAACTAAGCATTGGCAACTCATACGGTCAGCAGCCCATGCCAGACCTATTAACTTTGCCAGTGCTTGATGGACTTGTTTTTATGCCAGAGCTCAACACTTTGACAAGCTAAATGAAGAGGACTGGTATGTGTGTGTGTGTTCTGTTACTGTGGAGAATGGAAGTGGCAAGTATATTGCTGAAAAGTTATTGCTCTTGTGAGAGGGGGCCGGTATGAAGGCATAAATAAGGATTACGGTAGCAATATGGGGGATGAGGAATAACGGCAAAGTATAGAGAGAAGATGCACTAATGGGCAGGATCATAGGATGGAGGGAGGTGTGCCTTCGAAGGCTACACATTTTGTCATTCTTTGTTCCTCATTAAATTCCGCTCTGACTCGTATGGTAAAACTATTTTCCTTCTCTTGCAGCTTCGATGGAGATGATTTTGATGATGTTGAGGAGGATGAAGGGCTCGATGACTTGGACAATGCAGAGGAGTTATGTTGTTGGATGTATGAGACTTTGGAATACACTGAAATCATTGTACTTGCACTATAGATCACACATGGATAGAATGCCCCAGTTTCACTCTGATCGGTATCTCACCTTTTATACACACAAGAGGCATGTGCACTTGCATGGAAGCCCCGCCCCAAATCCGCAATTACGAAAATCCGCAAATACGCGGATTTTGCGGATCCACGATCCGTGAATACGCAAATTCGTGAATCGTGGATCCGCAAAATCCGCCCATGCTTAGTAGGCTATTAAAAACATTCACCAGGACTGGGGCCCATAGTTCCGGTTTCCACTTTATAACATCTATAGGCAACCCATCAGGTCCTGGGGCCTTGTTTCCAAGGCTCTGTGTAATCGCCTCTTCTACCTCTACCAATGTTATCTGCAAATTACCAAGGTAGCCCTGCACTGGAAAATCTGGACTGTGCGATTGCGAGGCATTGATCTTAGAAAAATGATTTTCCCATGAGCTGCTGGTGATAGTGCAGCTGACAGGCGTTAACTGCTGGCCCATATTACGCAGATCTCTTACCTTGGGCCAAAATAAGTTGCCAGTTTTCCCCTTTGCTGATTCTGCGAGTGCTTCCCATCGCTCACTCAGAAGGGTTTCCTTCCGCTCATTTATTGTGGTTTTATACACTTTCCTAGCTGCTCTAACATTTGCCCTACATCTTGGTTTGGCTATTAGAGCCTTACGCAAATTCCTATTTACAACAGTGCAGTTGTGATCAAACCATCTTGGGTCTTTTGGACCCTGGAGATGTGGTACTGACAGAAGGGATCTAATCACAAAGCATAATTTAATGAAATCTTGAATTATGTTAGAACCAGGTGCTGTCGTCAGTAGACATGAGTTGATTAAGGTCTGATGCCCTACTAATAGTGACTGAGTTAGTTCCCTACAGTCTACCCCCTTTCACTTTAATCTTAATTTGTCTGTAGATGGGATTATATCCCTCGCCCCTTGAGCAGTAGCATACACAGGAGGGTGGCTAGTCTTAAGACCGCTTTCAGCGGATTGTGATCCTCGTAATCCGTGTCAATAACCTCTTTGGCCAATAGGCTGTCTGCCAGGCAGGGAGAGCCAAAAATAAAATCAATAGTTGAAACGCTTTCCCTGCCTCTATGTGTCGGCACCTGCTGGTTTGTGAGAGGTAGGCCTAAGTCCATAATATTGCTAAGGATATATTCGCTGAGAAAGGAGCTTAATTCAAAACCCCTCCGCTCAGCCGGGTCCACCTGTCGTGTGCCAATATCTTGAGTGTCTGTGGTGAGCTTCGCATTAAAATCCCCCCCCCCCCAGGAAAATCCCCATGCCTTCATCTGGGCCCTGAGTTTTCTCTAGCTTTGAAATAAATTTAAAAAGAGCAATAAAAATCTTGTTTGGGTCAGAGTAAAAGTCATTATTATAGAAATGTATTATATAGAGAGGGACTTGTCGCTTGTATTCCATTGTTTGTATATTGGGAATATTTGTATTTAATATCTTAAAACTCCCACCAGCTGCAATGCTATTCCCAATAAACAAGCCCCCAACTGCACGGCCAAAATTTGGCTTGGGTGCCGTTTTGCTAAGACAGTGAAAGCCTTCTATGTGTAGATCATGAGTAACCCATGTTTCTTGGAACATTATTATGTCCTGAGAAGATACTGTATGCAGACACTCTGTATCAGCAAGTCTTGGCTCGAGGCCAGCGACGTTCCAGCTCAAAATTCTAAGATTAGAGTCATTATTACTTCTGTCCCTGGTTATCAGTAAGAATTATTGGCTTCATGTTATATGTCTCCGGGTATTCCTGTTCCTTACTAATATCAGTTAAATAAGTAGGTGCTGAGCCCCTTAGTATGTTACTGTTTACCGGCCTATCTGACAGTCAATCCTGTGCATCTAGGTTAGAAAACGCTAGATCGAACTGGTTGAATGTTGGCACATTAAACTCGTACCTCCCCTGGTTAAGAGCGCTAGCTGGTGGTTGGCATCTGTGCATAGATCGACGGAGGGGTGACTGATAGAAAAAGCCTAGGGGTAGGATATGTATCTCTTCCCTGCCCATGTGCCTGGTCCCTGCTCTCTCTCGAATACTCTGTACTACCTCTGATGATCCAAAATTTTGTATAATACAGTCGCCCCTGCATGATTTAATTGACCTGCCTATCCAGGAGACCCTTCTGGCCATTTTAAATTTCTGGAACAGGCAGCTACCCAGCCCCGTCTTAGTGTCCAATAGGTGCAGTGCCATGTTTCTTAACGAGCTCCCATGTTCCACTTTGTTGGATGCAAGGGGTGGTATGTTAGAGAGGACAATAACATAGGGTGTGCATTCGGGGGGCAAATTAAAATGTTCCTTGCTATGCATAGTTGGTACAATTGATAAGTTGTTCTCGTTTAAACCCCTATGATTCCCCTCACTTAATGCTCCCCTCCTTTGGTTAGGATTGCATAATGGTTGATTTGTCCAATTAATGGGTAGTGTGGGGACCTGTGTGTCAGTTCTAATAATATCGTCATTTACAGTGGGTAGCTGATTAACGATGGGTGCCACGTGTGCACTGGCCACCCCCCCCCAGTGATGCCAAAGTTCCATTTAATTGCTGGCTAGGCTGAGAGGGGAGTTTTTTGCTCAATGATATTTAATCTTGTATTAATATCAGCAAGTTTATTTAACAGTGGACTTATTAATGCAACACGTTTATCTTCTAACTTGGATAATAGCCCATCTCCTAGAACAATTTGGGGCTGTTTGCAGGGGCAGTGACATACCGGTATACCTGGACCAGTGGGGCTAATGACGGTTACATCTTCAGGGGTGCCTGTCTTCCCTCGAGCGGACCCTTTTGTTTTAGCCGCTTTACTGGTCTGTTGGATAGTAGCGGGTAAACCCCTCACCTTCCTTTTCCGTGTTGTGCTTAACGCCATGTTTCCTCCCCCCTGTAATTAATGTGTAGAGCGAGTGACAATTTGGGGAGGGAGTGAAGGGGACGGTAGAGTAATGGTCGTGCCTACATCTACAGTGAGTAAATCTACGGCTGACGTCTCGATCTCAGAGGGCCCAGTGACTGGCTGGCAAACACTAACTGGGCTACGTTCAGCTGTGTTTGGTGGATTAGGAAGAGGGTTTTTTAAGGAGACATGACGTGTCTCCATAGATAATCTTCTTTGTGTGAGCTCAATCTCATGGGTTAAAAGTGATTCAGCCCGGATGAGAAAGGCATCAAGGTTGCCCACGAGCCCATGAACCCCAACCCCCTTGCGAGTGCTCATTATATAACAAGCTAATGCTAACCAGACAAGATGTTAAATATCAATACAGGCTTACAATAACAATAGTTGGCAGAAAGTCAATGACCACGTTTAACTGTGAGCAAGATATGTCCGAATGTTCCGATGAAAGGGGGGTGGCCCTGCCCTGCCTTTTCCTGGCTTTGACGGGCACGGATGGGCCCGCCCTTGGCCCGGGCTTGGCCTGGGCAGCGCCCAGCACGCCCACGAGCGTCCCGCATTGCGGGTTCCCTGGACAATCTTTAAGCGCCTCCTGGCATGTAGTGTGGCGTCAGCGGCTGCGAGGGATGCTGGCACATGTAGTCTCCAGGCCCCCCCCGGCGTCAGCAGAGACAATGGCGGCCCCTTAGCGCTTGGTGCGTGTTCCTCAGCCTCCGTGGGCAGCAGCGAAAGTGGTCACAGCTGGTAGGCGGTGTGAGTGGACTCCCGTGCTGCGGAAACCCTGGACGATCTTTAAGCGCCTACTGGCGCGTAGCGCAGCGTCAGCGGCCACGAGGGATGCTGGGCAATATAGTCTCCAGGCCCCCCCAGCATCAGCAGAGACAATGGAGGCCCCTTAGTGCTTGGTGCGCGTTCTTCAGCCTCCATGGGCAGCAGTGAAAATGGTCACAGCAGGTAGGCGTGTGAGTGGACTCCCGCGCTGCTAGAGCCCTGGACGATCTTCAAGCGCCTCCTCATGCATAGCGTGGTGCCCAGCGGCCGCGAGGGATGCTGGGCAGTGTAGTCTCCAGGCGCCCCCGGCGTCAGCAGAGACAATGGCTACCACTTAGCGCTTGGTGCGCGTTCCTCAACCTCCGTGGGCAGCAGCGAAAGTTGTCACAGCAGGTAGGCGGTGTGAGTGGACTCCCGTGCTGCAGGAGCCCTGGACGATCTTTAAGCACCTCCTGGCGCGTAGCGCTGTGTCAGCGGCCGCGAGGGATGCTGGACAATGTAGTCTCCAGGCCCCCCCGGCGTCAGAATAGACAATGGCGGCCTCTTAGCGCTTGGTGCGCGTTCCTCAGCCTCCGTGGGCATCAGCGAAAGTTGTCACAGCAGGTAGGCCTGTGAGTGGACCAATGGTTCCTATGGAAAACTTTTAAAACTCCAGCACAGTAACTGCTGTGATTTGCAACATAGTGTAGTGAACTTCTAACCTCTGTGCTCACTTAAGTGTTCCATGAACTGTTACTATGGTAACAGGCAGTAAGCTGTTTGGGGGTAGAGTTGAAAGGTACTGGCTGTACAAAAAACGTTATATTTGCCCAAGATCCTCTACATGACAGAAAGGAAAGCAACATAAAACAGAACACTGTGTGCCATATTTACAACCCCCTTGCTCCACTTTCGCGTCCAAGGCCCCCCTGCAAAATTAGAAGTGTGGGGCCTCAATGACCCCCCTCATGCCCCGGGTACCACCACCACCGGGAATTTGTGTATTGTGGGAGGCAGACTGCGTGGCCCTCCGCCTGGAGCCCTCGAGGACTCTGGGGACCGCCACACTTGGTTTGGATTTTGAAAGACAGAGCAGTGAAATCTGTTCCCACTTTCAAAATCCTAACCAGATTGCTTATCCACATGCAAGTTAGCATCTCCTCATGTAGAAAAGAAATGCCGGCTCCCGAAGGACGCGGGGAGTTGGCGGGACCGTGGGGGCATTGTGGCTCCCCCCACGGTCCCCAACATTTTTTATAAGACCCGGGGGATAGGGTCTCCGGGGATATTAGAAATTACTGATAAGGGCTAATTTTTTACAGTAAAATTAGAAGTCGGGCACCCACCGCAGCGCTCAGTGCGGCCCACTGGTGTGCACGCGCTGGATGCACAACTCATAATCTGTAGGATGCGCGACTCCAGCGCCTCTGCTGCATAACTTCTATGCGTTTGGGAGTCGGAATTGTTTTTCCACATGGGGAGCTACTAACATGAATCTCCCCATGTGGAAAAGCAATCTGATTTAGATTTTCAAAGAAAGACCAGATTTCCTTGCTAAGGGAGGGCGGAATGGACACCCCGGGACAATGCAGGAGACAGCCTTCCTACAATACATAAAGCCCCGGGGAGTGGTTGTCTCCGGGGCTTTGGAGACCTTGCATAGCCCCGGGGGGTTACGATGCCCTCGAGTGCTCCAGGAGGGCGGCCACACAGTCCCCCTCCCACAATACATAAAGCCCAGAGGGGTGGTGGTCCGTGCGGCTTTGAGGACCTTGGACCCCTCCCCCCCACCATTTTTTTGTCCCGGGGGTGACGATTCCTGGGGCTGGGGGGCCCCTCTGGGCCCACCATAAAATTTAATAGTTTTGCCCCCGGTATTTAGCCCCCCCGGGGGCTAATTATAAAAAAATCTCTGTTTTATTTTACTTAATTTTTTTACGTCAGAGTCCGCGCACCCTACACGCACCTGCCGGGTCTTTTGAAAAAAAAAGAATTGTGGGACCCCCTAAGCAGGTCTAGAGGGTAAAAGTATTTCTACCCTACCCCCTTTCTACGTTTTGCACAAATATTCCACTGACTTCCTCAGCATCGCTTCTACCAATGCACAAAATGGCTGCCAACAGTTCCTGGTTTCGAATGTTGACAACCACTTGACAGACAATTAGCATTCAGCGTGTGATCGGAAGGGTGCACTTATGATGCGCTCATGGTGCGCGGATCCCCTGCGCCCATGGAACTATGTATGCCTTTAACTGTAATTTTCTCAGGAACTACTGAACAGTTTGACACCATTTAAGCAAAAGGCACATGTCTGAACTGAGGACTACATCTTTGCCAAATTTGGCGTAATTCCGTTCAGCAGTTCGGGCTGTAGCTGTGGTTAAAGGTCCTATGGAAAATTGCATGGGGAAAATGCGTTTTGGGATCCCCTTTATTCTCGGCCCTGCTTGACAAATCATCCTGAAACTTTCAGGATAGGAGCAGACCAAAGATAGCCAAAGGTTCGGAACATTTTGCAACGATTCATCAATTGGCACCAAAGTTACTGAGAATAGAATGTTGCGGATTTCCTATGGATAATAGGTCCTAACTATAACTACCTACTGGCGACCACCAGTAGGTAGTGTATATATATATATAATGTAAAGCCTTTGTTTAGACAGAGGAGCATTTTGCTGGCACTGAGAGATTTGAAGAATGTTGCCCTATATATGCATGCAAGTGAATATGTGTCAAATGTCACTGTGTTTAGGGGGAGAAGACAATTTAAGAATGTGAGCATGTAAAAGGACATTACCTAACCTGGCCTAATACCTCCACATCATAGTATTTGCATCAAATAAGAACCAATACTATTAAAAGTACAGAGAGCGGAATGGCTCACAACAGTTTACATAGATTGCACCATCTGTCTACAATGATTAATCATTCCATTACTTAACACAAGGTAGATTCTTCATACATAAACAGGGCTGGTACTCCTTTATTTCTATCTGAAATCCTGAGGCTTAGGGGCTGATTACGATGTTGGTTGGAGTTGCCTCCGCCTGATATCGTCTTGGTCATGGGACCGACCCAACATCGCCTTGGTCATGGGACCAACCGACCTCCGGACGACGGTCCCGGCCAGCCCATTAGGACGCAACCGAACACGGTTTGCATTCCTATATTTTACAATGGAAGCTCTCTTTGTAAAATGGGAGGTGAAGTTCATCACTGCACCCTGTGTCGGCCTCCAAAGTCGAGTTTCTGTGTCAGAAAGTCTGGATGGGAAGGCTACCGAAACCCAACAGAGCCGCCCTTGGGATTACTGGCCGCATTCCAAATGGCGGACAGGCTCTCCGAACCCATCAGAAGCCAGCTGGAATAACCATTCGGATTCCTTTCTGACCTCCTCCATTGTAATGAGGTGGTTGGAAAGGAATCCAACAGGCATATTCCGATGCGGTCGGAAAGGGTCCAACCAACAGTCAAAGCCTTTTCCAACTGCATCATAATCAGCCCCTTAGTGTTCACCAAGAAATACAGCCAGTAAATTATCAGCCAACGACTAGTGTAACATTTGCATACCTGGTAGGCACTGACACCCATTTTTAGGGCATATGACTATTTTTCTTTATTAGACTTTGAGAGACAGGAAGCAAATAGCCATAGAAGGAAGGGGCATGAGGTGGAATCAAGTCTAGCCAGCCTTGGTATTTGGAATACCTCGAATTCAGCAACCCTGGTGGCAAATATTGTCACACACAGATACAAATGTATTAATAGAAAGGTTTTTGGTCATAAATTAATTTGTGTCCACCGCCTCATTTGAGGGGGTTGAGATTCATATGTCTATTTCCATGATGAAATTTACACCGAGGCGTATATGTAGATCTAATTGTGAGGGATCTACATTTTCACAATTACCTTTCTGAATAGTCAGAAGTTTCTGGGAGAAGTATTGTGTGCAAAATGGGAAATAATCAGGGTAATCAGAGCTGCTATTAATTATTCTCCTAAAATATCATAATTTAGAAAGGTCCTTCAGAGCCCTTACACCTCTGACACCAAGAGCTGTTGGTGACCCCAGTATTGATAACTCAGGGGAACAGATTTACTAGATATAAATGAGTTCCTTAGTGGCTCTCCCATTCCCACAGCAGTTTGGAATTGATGTTGCAGCTCTGTGTAAGTCCCATATATTCACTTAGTTTAAAGGACTGCTTCTTGCCTGCGCCTCTCCTATTAGATGCACAAGATAGCCAATCATAACAAATACTGCCTGTACTGTTTATGTTAATAGTTCAATGTAAGCAAGTCAATCAATAAAATATACAATTATTTAGTCTATAACTTTACTAGAGATCATACAGTAAGATGCTAATTGCAGTATTCTTAGCAGCCATCTGCTGAACAATATCAAAATGGGTATCAAAGCCAAACTGACAAAATAAAACAACAAAACATTCTGTAATGCCTATTGTTGGTGAATGCTAGAGAAGCATGTGTGGGTAAATAGAACTGTGTTTCTCTTAACTGCACAGCCCTCTTCATGATTTCCTCCAGGACTATATACCATTTGCACAGATTTACTTTTGAAGCAAGACATCTGGCATATGGCAACGTATTATTTTCAGATTATTTTTGTTATAAATTAGGTTTCCATTATAAAGCACATGGTCTCTCTGTGACCAAATGAATGGCTCTCAAAAAGTACTGGATGTAATGTGATTCAATAATCTTGTAATTCTGTAACTACATTTATTTCAAATGAATATATTGATAAGATGAAAAAGAATCTAAGGGTTTTATATCAACCTTCAAAGCAAGGCCGTATATCATGATCAAAGACAGAAGAGTATACTTTGAGAAAGAAAGTTTACAGTGCGTAGAAATAATTATGTTCTTCATATTCCCATTACAATATATCCCCTTAGCCTTTTGAGTATAGAAGTATGCCTTTTGAAATATGTAAAATACCTTGCAGTGTATGTACACTCACTGTGTATTATTATTTTAAAAGGTGATTGTTCGATAGATAGCTACATGTGTACAAGCAATGTTGAGAGAAAGACAGGATTAATGTAATGTTTGGCAGATGAGGGATATCTGCCAAAAGGCAATAGTTGCCCCTTCCATCTAGTGTAAAGTGCATAAACATCTATAAACTCTAAATTGATCTGACGGGTTATCCAATGATTTGGGTGGTTGTTCAACATTTGTCAAACTCCACATCAGGTACTGAAAACATTTAGCTGAGACACATTTCCTATTAAGACGTAAAAAAATGGGGAGAAATGTGTGGTTTTATGGCTGAAGAGGAAGGCATTCCATAAATTATGAATATCCAAATTAATGCACTATTGACAATGCATCATAAATATATTTATTGGGATAACTCTGCAAAATACAATGGTTAGCTACATGGGTTCAGAAGAAAAACAGTTGTTTGATATCGTAGCCCAAATCCTAGGACAGCACATTTACATATACAAACAAATCTGTTTCAGAGCATGCACAAAAAAAGACTCCACATGGATGTAGGGGTCACAATGTAGAAAGCACAATGAGAAGAGAGGAATTCTGCTGGAAATATTTCTGGTTCGAATATGGAAACTATGTTGACAGTAGAATATTTAATCCTCAACAAAAGAACCCAGCAGAAGGAAGGGTTAGAATATGACAAACTCTCCACTGCAATAGAAATGAGAGAAAAAACTAGTGTCTCTTAAAAACCCTCACCCACCAGGGATGTCCCTTGGTGGCATGCTTCAACATTGGGGTTCTTTCCAATCCGCTGCAGATCAAGGCATGCTATGACCAAGCGAATATGCAGGAGCACTTATTGATAATGACTATGATAAAGGCAGTGTTGTAAGAGAGGAGTGGAAGGAGATTGCCATTAAGTTAGAAATACCTGACTAGTAGGAAACCCTACTTTAGTCCTGCCTTTAGCCCGTACAGTTAAAATCAGGGGATGATAGGAAGAAATTAGGTTGTAATCAGCCTATTTCTTTAGGTTGGTCAACATGTTTCGAGCCTTGCCCCTATTGGCTCTCTGTCAGGACCAATAGGAAACTAGATCTTATTGGTACCACTCCGTGATGTCTATGATAAAGGCGGTGTTGTAAGAGGGGAGTGGAAGGAGATTGCTATTAAGTTAAAAATACCTGACTTGTAGGACACCCTACTTTATTCCTGCCTCTAGTTCCTATTGGTACCACTCCTGTATCCAGTCTCTGGGTGAGCAGAGACAAGGACATTATGTACTCTGTAATAATAGTGGACCTCCTTAAATCTTCTTGATGGTTTGGTTAACAGTCACGAAATAGCTTAAGGGATTTTGTGTGAAGATTGTATCTTAATACAATATATAAAAAAAATTACATTTGCAAAAGAAATGGAATGTCAAGCAAGAACAATGAGAAAACATTGATAGCTGGCTTCCATCTAAGAAGCGTGCCTAGGAGTCCGTGCAGTGTGGGATTTCTAACTGCACTCAGGCTTCAAAGCGCAGAAATTGCAAAGGGATCGCCTGATGACAACAGAAGATCTCATTAGGACCTGTAATTGAACTCAAAGTGGGAAGGCAGAGACAAAGGAAGCAGAGACAAAGGAAACAGAGCAGGAACTTCCTTCAGATCACTCATGGAAAGGAAGCAGTATTTTTTTTTTTACCAATGCCTCTTTGGTTGTGTTTAGAGTGTGGCTCTCGTTTCCCACCCCAATCCCAACAAAAGGGTTGCGTTAAGATTTACAGGCTCTTCCCTACGTTTGTGCGTGCGATACTATATTTAAAAAGGAATTCTAAAGTAATATCAATTACAAAATTAGTCATTTTTGTTTTTACCTGAAGCCGCAGCCTTACACAGTTTTCATTACTGGGATTTAGCTATGGAATGAACTACTAAAAATGTAATAAAAAAATCTATTTGAAATGTGGTTTGGATCTGGAATGTTTCACACTGCTAGAGGAATATAGTACATGAACAACAGGACTGCAGAGCTATAGCTACGTTCCTGTATGAGACAGGCATTTTCTGCTGTATATTTAGAATAATGGTCTCATTAAGGTAAAAATGCACACAATATTCGAATAATGGACAGCCAGGATAGAGGGCAGGAATGATATTACTTTCTTGTGCCTTTTAAAGACACTGGACATCTATTTTAATGTGTACATATACTTGCGAGGTGAGTCAGGCGTTAGATGCTCCTTGTACGCCGACAATGAAGGATTCTGTCCCAAATGGAATCCATTCATATCAAACAATATTTCATTGAGACTCATCCTCTTGCTAGGTGAGTGCTGTACATTTATGTAAAGGTAGTCTAGTTTAAACTACCAGAATGTCATTTTATTTTCAGCTCATTATATTTTGTCCATTCACAGTGTGTCAAGCGAGGGTTCACCTGAAATACTTAGATTAGCAAATAGTTTATATATTTGAGAATGTATTATTTTGCAAACCACAGCAGAGTCAGCAACAACGCTCAAATGCAGGAGAGATGCTGAGTATCTTGATCTTGGCAGAACACATTTTCTGTCCTGAGCTTCATTTGAAACACTCTGGAAGATGTAATCTTGGTTCACGTCTTTTGAACAAAAGCTCCTATGGTTCAGATTACTTAACGCACAAGGAGCACAATGGAAGCCTTCAGAGTAAGCATGGGCGCAAAATCCGTTCCGCTCGCGGATTTTTGGCAAATTCGCGATCCGCGAATTCCCGCGAATTTGCCGAAAATCCGCGAGCGGAACGGATCCGGGGGGCAAAAGTTCAAGCTTCAAGCTTGTAACTATTTTAGAACGGCACCGGCAAGCTGCCTGCACCATTCTAAAATAGTTACTAAGTTAGCTTAAAAAGGAATCACTAATAGATAAAATGCAGGTGCTCGAGCACCTGCTTTATTTTATCTATTAGTGCTTCCTGATGAAGATAACTTAGTAACTATTTTAGAATGGCGCTGGCAGCTTGCCGGCGCCATTCTAAAATAAAACAGGAGTGGGGCAGAGGGCAGAAGGTCACAGAGTGGGGCAGAGGGCAGAAGGGCACAGCAACGAGTGGGGCAGAGGGCAGAAGGGCACAACAACGAGTGGGGCAGAGGGCAGAAGGGCACAACAACGAGTGGGGCAGAGGGCAGAATGGCACAAAAACGAGTGGGGCAAGGGGCACAAGGGCACAACAACGAGTGGGGCAGAGGGCAGAATGGCACAAAAACGAGTGGAGCAAGGGGCACAAGGGCACAACAACAAGTGGGGCAGAGGGAAGAATGGCACAAAAACGAGTGGGGCAAGGGGCACAAGGGGACAACAACGAGTGGGGCAACAGGCACAAGGGCACAACAATGAGTGGGGCAAAGGGCAGAATGGCACAAAAACGAGTGGGGCAAGGGGCACAAGGGCACAACAACGAGTGGGGCAAGGGGCACAAGGGCAAAACAACGAGTGGGGCAAAAGGCAGAATGGCACAAAAACGAGTGGGGCAAGGGGCACAATGGCACAACAACGAGTGGGGCAGAGGGCACAATGGCACAACAACGAGTGGGGCAAAGGGCAGAATGGCACAAAAACGAGTGGGGCAAGGGGCATAAGGGCACAACAACGAGTGGGGCAGAGGGCAGAATGGTTCAAAAACGAGTGGGGCACAAGGGCACAACAACGATTGGGCAGAGGGCAGAATGGCACAAAAACGAGTGGGGCAAGGGGCACAAGGGCACAACAACGAGTAGGGCAGAGGGCAGAATGGCACAAAAACGAGTGGGGCAAGGGGCACAAGGGCACAACAACGAGTGGGGCAAGGGGCACAAGGGCACAACAACGAGTGGGGCAAAGGGCAGAATGGCACAAAAACGAGTGGGGCAAGGGGCACAAGGGCACAACAACGAGTGGGGCAGAGGGCAGAATGGCACAAAAACGAGTGGGGCAAGGGGCACGAGGGCACAACAACGAGTGGGGCAGAGGGCAGAATGGCACAAAAACGAGTGGGGCAAGGGGCACAAGGGCACAACAACGAGTGGGGCAGAGGGCAGAATGGCACAAAAACGAGTTGGGCAAGGGGCACAAGGGCACAACAACGAGTGGGGCAGAGGGCAGAAGGGCACAAAAAAAAAAGAGGGTGGTAGTGATGAACCAGAGGGCGCATCGCGGTCTCGCACAAAAAAAACCCCGCGAACACGCAAAGCACCCCACGAACACGCCAAGAGCCCCGCGAACACGCAGAAATAAAAAAATTCGCACAAATTCGCGAATTTTGCGGATCGCGAATTCGCAAATCCGCAAATTCGCGGATTGCGAATTCACAAAATTCGCCCATGCTTACTTCAGAGCCCCTTGGTAATCCACACCCAAATGTAAAAAAAATTATGTAGCACGCCTTCATTTACAAGTTGCACTTTTTGATGTACCATTTCTGCATTTCTGTTTAGAGATTGTGGGAGGATACATCCCTTTGTGCAAATAAGTACTAGAGATATTTGCCTTCATCTAGAAGCTGTTCAATTAGCAAGACTTTGCTGTAATTCCCATTTTTGCCCTTCCTCCGAGTTGCAGCTAGGTTGGGGTATTTATCACTCCTCCTCCCCCATGGCACACACTCCCTTGTTTCTAATGATGTCATAATGTAAGAGCAGTGGTAATGTAACGTGAGCAGTTCGGCACTCAAAGCTGGTCTAGTACTAATCCTATTATTGGGGTGGAAAAGTCCTCTGCATGTTAATGGACATGTTCCCCTGCACTAAGTGCACAGCTGTACAAATGTCTGGATCCCTAATGCTGATTCATGTTATCATAGGCAAACATGGATCATGTGTGTGAGCTATGACATTGGTCTTTCTCATTGATTGTGGTCTTGTTAGCCTGGAAGTGATGCCCAAAGTCCTACCATCATAGTGGTGGAATGCTACTTTCTTCATCAGGAGTTATGAAATGAAATGAAATGAAAAGGGGATTTGTATAGCGCGGCTGCTGCCCGAGGGCGTCCAAGTAAGGCGTTACTTTTTAGAACGGCAGGATTTGAGCCCTTGAGGACAACTTCCTTCCATCTAATCTGCCCTTCCATCTGTGCACCCCCGTCCATGCAACTATAATTTGATTCTTTAGTTGCAGGCCATGCTATATTTATTTAATTGATTTGTGTTGAATGTTTGTGAGTCTGATTGATCCCTTGATGGTATGAGTGTTGTTTAGTTCTTGGAACCCCCTGGAGTGAGTGGAACACTGATTATCATGAAATTGTCCCTTTTTTCTTCCTTTTTTCTTTTTATGTAATTTAAAACAAATTGTTCATGTGTCTCATCTATTGAATTTTGTGTATGTATATATTGAATACTTTTTAGAAATGTCAGATTCTATAAAAACAAATAAATATATATTTTCTAAATAAATCATGAACTGACCTACACCTATTTGATGTTCTTGGCTCTGATATACATTTAATATTGCTCCATATATCACAGTTATGGATCCCTTAGAGGACCTTTAGTTATCTATCTTGTCAGGGTTTTGTTCTTTCTATGTACACCCTTCACCTTGGATGCCATCATTCTAATTTTGAATTTCCACCTTAGCCCCACATTGTTCAATGCTTTCATGACTCCACTCACTAGCATCATCCACGCTCAAAGAATCAACATAATGTCCTACGCTGACGACACTCAGCTCCCCAGACCACGGTCGAAGTCTCCAGTTGGATGAAAGCCAACAGTCTCAAGCTCAAGACTGACAAGACAGAAATAGTAATCTTTGGCAACGATAACTCACTGTGGTACTCCACCTTGTGACCTGCAGAATTCTGACCCACATCTCTTCCAGCTACCCGCTCAAAGAAACTTGCAATAGTAATTGGCAACAAATTCACCATGAACGGCCAAGTGAACGCATTCACATTTTCTTGCTCTGACATACCAAAGATGCTGAGAAGATATTCAGATGGCTTCCCAACAACACTCACAGAAACATCACCCAGGTCCCCATCACCAGCAAGTTGGACTACAGCAACACTCTCTCTGCTGAAATCAACACTCAGTTCACCAGAAGACTCAAGAACACACAAAACTCAGCAGACAGACACCCTTAATCTCAACCTCCTCACTCCACACTCACAGTGCCTTGCACTTCAGAGAGCTCAACTGGCTCAGAATCCATGAACAAGCACTCTTCAAACTCCTCATGTACACATACAAAGCCTTACACAACACTGGCCTCATGTAGTGTAACAGTTACATAAACTTCGACATACTTAACAGACACCTCTGATCACCCAAACCCCTACTCTTGCACACCCCCTGCATATGCAGAACACTATCTGATGGCTGGGGCTTCTTTTAGACAGGAATAACCTGTCCTACTCATCAGGGCTGTCCCCTCAGTTCTTGAATTCCCCAAGAAACTGTTGACCTCCCTCTTCACATAGCCACAGTTCTTGCATGGCACATACAGCTCCTGCTTCTGTGCCAGGATACCCTCTGGAGTGAGTTGTGCCTGCTACGCAAACGCTTGTGACTTCCAAAGAAAGCATTTGATTGGTTAAGAAGCTTTTTATTCTAGAAATGACAGTACCACACCCAAGTTTCTCATTCTTCCAACAGCATTGCCAGGAGAGACACCTTATCTGTTGAGTGCTCTTCTTGCATTGTTTTGATGTTTACAGAAATGGCATCTTCAAATCCAGAGGAAGACATGATTGCTGAAGATGAGGAGTTGGAGGAACCCAGAAAGTAAAGGAAGTAAAGCATTGTCTGGGCTTTTTTTACATTTCCTGCAGGTGAAAAAAAGGTGAACGCAAGGAAGGCTATGTGCAGTATTTGTGAAACAATATTATCTCGGGGCTCCGAGAAGAAATACTTGTACAGAACTTCGTCCATGCTCAAGCACCTCCAAATAATGCACCCTCATCGCCTGGCACGGAGGCAGCATCTACCAAACCTAGAACTACGAGCCCAGCAAAGTGATGACAATGCTGGACCAAGCACCTCAGCTGGTACCTAGAACTCCAACAGAGGACGTTACATTAAGCCAGAGTTTTCTGGTCTCGAACAAAGGCGCATAAAGTGCAAAAAAGTTGTTTGTTACGGAGAACAGTCTGTTGATGCAGGTGTTTTTGCTGCTAGAAGCCATGTTTGTTAATTTTTTTGCAACAATTGTTTTTTCTGTTATGTGTTCATTTTATTTTTTTTTAAAATATAATAGAAAAAAAGAAAAATGGTTCTTTTCAGAGCCGCCTAATTTGTTTGAAAATAGATTTTTTTTAAAGTGTTGTTTGAATTGTGGCAAGTGAAATATATGGAGAAGTGCACAGGTAGTGTATATATGATTGAAGGAGTGCATGGGTAATGCCTGGGTGATTGCAACAGTGCAGGACTAATCTCTGGGTCATTGCAGGTTTGAATGACGAGTGTATCAGTGTTTGCATTAGTGGAGAGGTAATGTGTAGGTGATTGGAAGAGTGCATGAGTAAAGCCTGAGTGATTGCATGTTTGCAAGTGTAGTGTGTGGGTGATTGGAAGAGTGCAAGGGTAGTTTGTTGTGATTTTGTAAATGCATGGGTTATGCCTGTGTGATTGCATGACTACAGGGGTAATGTGTGGGTGATTGTAGGAGTGCATGTGTAATGTCTGGAAGATAACATGCGTACAATGGTAGTGCCTGGGTGATTGGAGTAGTAGAAGGGTAGTGCATGGTGATTTTGTAAGTGCATGGTTTAGGCCTGTGTGATTGCATGAGTGCAGAGGTAATGTGAGGGTGAATGAAATAGTGCATAGGTAATGCCTGAATGATTGCATGACTTCAGACATAATGTGTGGGTGATTGGAGGAGTGCATGAGTAATGCCTGAGTGATTATATAAATGCATAGGTAGTGCCTGGGTGATTGAAGTAGTGAAAGGGTAGTGCATGGTGATTTTTTTAAATGATGAGTAAATGATGAGTAATGCCAGGCTGACTGTGTGAGTGCAGAGATTATGTGTAGGTAATTGCAGGATTGTATGGGTAATGCATGACTGATTGCACCCATATATGGGTAATGCCTGGGCAATTGCATGAATGTATAGTTAGTGCCTGGCTGATTGGAATATTGTATGGGTACTGCATGAGTGATTGAAGAAATGCATGAGTTATACCTGAGTGATTGCATGTATAGAAGGGTAGTACTTGAGTGATTGGAGTACTGCAAGGGTAGTGTGTGATGATTTAGTCAGTGCATACGTAACACCAGACTGACTGTATGAGTGCAAAAGTAATGTGTTGGTTATCGAGGAGTGTATGGTAATGTCTGGCTGTTGTATAAGTGCATAGGTAGTATACCTGTACGATTGGAAGACTGTGTGGGCACTGCCTGACAGATTGAAGGAGTGCATGGGTATTGTGTGGGTGATTGCATGAATGGAAGGATAAGGTCTGACTGAATGGAAGAGTATATGGGTAGGGTCTAGGTGATTAGACAAGTGCATAGGTAGTGCTTCAGTGTTTCTATAAGTGCATGAGTAGTGGCTAGCCGATTGGAAGAGTGCATGAATAGTGTTTGTGTGATTGCATTAGTGCAGGGGTAATATCTTGGTCATTGAATGAGTGGATAGGTAATGCCTAAGTAATTTTATGACTAACTGTATGAGTGCAGGGGAAATATCTGGGTGATTGAAGAAGTACATGGGTAATGCCTAAGTGCATGCAAGACTGCATCGGTTGTGCCTGTCTGCATGTAGCACAGCATGGGTGGTCCCTTAGTGAATGGAGAAGTGCATGACTAGTAGTAGAATGATTCCATGAGTGCAGTAGTAGTGTGTGGATGATAGTAATTCAACATGGGTAGTGCCTGGGTTATTGCATTAGTAGTCCCTGAGTGATTGGAGGAGTGCATGGGTAGTGCCTGAGTGAATGAAGAAGCACATGGGTAGTACTTCTGTGATTCTATAAGTGCTAGGGTGGTACCTAAGTGATTCCAGGAGGGAAAGAGTAGTGCATGGTAATTTTGTAAGTGTATAGGTAGTGGCAGGATGATTGGTGGAGTGCATGGCTACTGGCTGGGTAATTGGAGGAGTGCATGAGTAGTGTCTACATGATTGGAGGAGTGTATGGGTAGTGTCTGGGTTATTGCATGAGTGCATGAGTAGAGCCTGGGAGATTGCAGGAGTGCATGGGTAGTGACTGGTTGTTTGGAGGAGTGCATGGCTACTATTTGGGTAATCAAAGGAGTGAATGAGTAATATCTGGGTGATTAGAGGAGTGCGTGAGTAGTGCAAGAGTGATTGTAGCAGTGCATGAGTAGTGCCCGGGTTATTTCATGAGTGGATGAATAATGCCTGGGTGATTGGATGGGTGCATGGGTAGTGCCAGGGTGATTTTGCAAGTGCATGGTTAATGCCTGGGAAATTACATGAGTTTATAGGTAATGTATGGATCATTGCAAGAGTGCATGGTTAGTGTCTGGTCGATTGGAGGAGCACAGGGATACCGTATGGTGGTTTCATAAATGCTTGGGTATTGGCAGAGTGGTTGGGTAAGTATATGGTACTGACTGGGTGATTGGAGGATTGTATGGGTAGTGACTGGTTGATTGCTGGAGTTTATGGGTAGTGTCTGGGTAATTGAAGAAGTGAAGGAGTGAATGAGTAGTGTGTAGGTGATTAGAGGACTGCATGAGTAGTGTACAGGTGATTGTAGCTGTGAATGGGTAGTACCTGGGTTATTGCATAAGTGCATAAGTAGTGCATGGGTGATAGCAGGAGTACATGGGTTGTGCCTGGCTCATTTTGTAAGTGCACGGATATTTCTTGGGTGATTTTATAGGTGCATGGACAATGCCTGAGTAATTCTATGAGTTTATAGTTAATGCATGGATCATTGCAAGAGTGCATGGTTAGTCTCTGGGTGTGTGGAGGAGTGCAGGGATACTGCATGGTTATTTAAGAAGGGCTGGTATTGGCGGAGTGATTAGGTGAGTATGTGCGACTGGCTAGGTGATTGGAGGCATGCATGGGTAGTAACTTGGTGATTAGACGACTGCAAAGATAGTGCATGGTGATTTTATAACTGGATGGGTATTGGCAGAGTGATTGGATAAGTGCATAGGTACTAGCTTGGTGATAGGAGGAGTGCATGGGTAGTGCCTGGGTCATTACATGAATACATGGGTACTGCCTGGATGATTAGAGGACTGCAAGGACAGTGCGTGGTGATTTTATAAGTGGGTGGGTATTCACAGAGTAATTGGATATGTGTATGGGTACTGGCTGGGTGATAGGAGAAGTGCATGAGGAGTGCCTGGGTTATTGCATGAGTGGATGAGTAGTGCCTGGGTGATTGGAGGAGTGCAGGGATACCGCATGCTGATTTCATAAGTGCTTGGGTATTGGCGGAGTGATTGGGTAAGTACATAGTACTGGCTTGGTGATTGCAGAAGTGCATGGGTAATACCTGTGTGATTAGAGTACTGCTAGAATTGTTGATGGTGATTTTATAAGTGCAAGGGTATTGGCAGAGTGATTGGATAAGTGCGTGTCTAGTGGTTGGGGGATTAGATGAGTGTATGGGTAGGGCCTGGGTAATCGAAAGAGTAAATAAGTAGTGTCCAGATGATTAGAGAACTACATGGGTAGTTGATAAATGAATGGAGCAGTGCATGGGTAATGCCTGAGATATTGCATGAGTGGATGATTAGATGCCTGGGTGATTGCAGGAGTACATGGGTTGTGCCTGGCTAATTTTGTAAGTGCACAGGTATTCCTTGGGTAATTTTGTAAGTGCATGGCTAATGTTTGAGTAATTACATGAGTTTATAGTAAATGCATGGATCATTGCAAGCGTGCATGGTTAGTGTCTAGCTAATTGTAGGAGTGCAGAGATACTGCATGGTGATTTCATAAGTGCTTGGGAATTAGTATAGTGATTGGGTAAGTACATGATACTGCCTGGGCGATTGTAGGAGTGCATGGGGTAGTGCATGGGCGATTGGAGCAGGGCATGCGTAATACCTGGATTATTGCATAAGTGCATTAGTAGTGCCTGGGTGATATCAGGCATGCGTAGTGCCTGCATGATTTTATAAGTGCATGGGTTTTGCTTGGTTTATTTTACAAATGCATGCTTAATGCCTGAGTAATTACATGACTTTCTAGGTAATGTCTGGATGATTTGTTGAATACATGGTTAGTGCCTAGGTCATTGCATGAGTACATGGGTACTGCCTGGATTATTAGAGGAGTGGAGGGATACTGCATGTTGACATCAAAATGGGCTTTGGTATTGGCGGAGTAATTGGATAAGTACATGGTACTGGCTGGGTGATTGGAGGAGTACATGGGTAGTGACAGGGTGATTGCTGGAGTGCATAGGAAGTACCTGCATAATTGAAGAAGTGAATGAATATTGTCTAGGTGATTAGAGGACTGCATATGGTAGTGCACGGGTGATTGGAGCAGTGCATGGGTAGCGCTTGGGTTATTGCATAACAGAAGGAGTAGTGCCTGGATGATAGCAGGAGTACATGTGCTGTGCCTGCATGATGATTGTCTTAGTGCATGGGTATTGCTTGGTTCATTTTACAAGTGCATGCTTAATGCCTGGGTAATTACATGACTGTATAGGGAATTTCTGGATGCTTTCTTGTAGACATGCTTAGTGCCTGGATAATTGCATGAGTACATGGGTACTGCATGGGTGATTAGAGGACCGCAAGGATAGTGTGTGGTGATTTTGTAAGTGTATGGGTATTGGAAAAGTGATTTAATAGGTGCATGTCTAGTGGTTGGGGGATTAGATGAGTGCATCAGTAGTGCCTGAGTATTTGAAAGCGTAAATGAGTAGTGTCTAGATGATTATAGAACTGCATGGGTAGTTGATAGATGATTGGAATAGTGCATGGATAATGCCTGAGTTATTGCATCAGTGGATAACTAGTGCTTGTGTGATTGCAGGAGTACATCGGTTGTGCCTGAGTAATTTTGTAAGTAGTGTACGGGTATTCCTTGGGTGATTACAGAGCTGTAAAGGTACTACCACCGTGAACAAAACTATATATTGGTAATGCATAGATGATTTTGTAACTACAGAGGTTATATTTCAGAGATTGAAGAAGACCATAGGTTCTCGTAAAGTAATTTGATGAGTGGGATAATTCAATTTAAAAAAGTTAATGACTGCAATAAAAGTGACTTTAAATATAAATTCCTAACATTATGCGATTCACATAACGTTACCATACCTTCTTTATTGAGTTGATATGAAACTCATTTAAACAATTGCTTCCGTTTTTTTATAATAATCTAAATTCAAAATATTTTCAAACTTTAGAAATTTGTTTCTGTAAAAGAGAAGAAAAAATACTGTGTTGCATATAATATTATAGTTTTAAGAACATAACATAATTTTAGAATTACAGAATATATTCAGTGTGCCTTTTTTGCTGTTTTCACATTCTATTGAATATCACCATACACAGTGATTTCAATGTTGATCATCATGTAACAGCGGGCAAAAAAATACAATCAATAGGATTGTAAAAAAAAAAAATCTGTGTTCAAAATATTTACAACAAACTGAACTATCTGTTTACATTTTCAAAAAAAACACTATAACATTCCATATAATACAAAGATCAAATATATGAACTGCTTCTTTCAAACAGAATTTTCGAAATACAATATCAAAGAACAGAAACCATAATTGAAACAGTAATTGTTGACATCTTCCCTATAGGCCGAATGATGTTACCAAATTCGTTAGTAATAAAAATATCTCAGATAAACTCATTAATTTGTGTTGACATCTTCCCAATAGGCTGAATTATGTTTTCAGACCTTTAGCATCAAAAGTATTAGATATGAACTTGGTTATTCATAAGGTAACCAACATTTAAATTCTAAATGGGCGTCATTACAATGTGTTCATCCTTTATTGTATCTTGAATACACAGTATAGTGTCCAGATGTTGTACTAGGTTTATAATGGAAAATAATAGCCACAGTTCTTCCTGAAATTGACACTTGACTTGCCACAAAATTTTTAATTTTTGTTTCAAATTTTGTTCCATCTGCTCTAAAATGCTGTAGCATTAAAATGACATATTGACCAAATCGTTCTATAAATAATGCTGACAATATTTCTGATTTGCAGTGAGTACATTTCATATCTTGATTAGCTGTTTTTACTAATTTGTTAAAAGACACTGTTTTGCAATCTGGTATTGTCAAATATATGAATCATTCAGTGTCTATTTCAGTGGTAGAAGAAAAAGAACAGCTGTCACATTTACGATCCCATCTGTAACGTAGTCCAAACAGATTTTAAATTTGTATTCCTTCATCTTCTAATACTGCAAGCATAAACATAAGAAATTCTTGAGCATCTTGTTGTACAATAAGTGTAAATTGTGGAGAACCAGAACAAATGTCCAAAAGATGGCGAATGCCAGAAGGACTTTGGATTTTAGTTTTATCAGTAGTCAAGTTTTCAAAAATAGTATGCAACAAAGAAAAACATATTTTTTCGCGATACTCCAAAATTTGATGATGAATATTTTCTAGAAAAAACACAATGTTCACAATTACATTAGCATACCAGTTGATATCTGAACTATTTTCTAACTGGTATCCTAGAATATCTTCAACAGTGCCCGTTTTCATTTTCTTTGGAGCCTCACCATTCTCTTGATTTGTTTTCTTCTCTCCAACCTCAGTACAGTGTTTCTCATATGTTTGTTTTGGACATACTACACGTTTTTCATATGCATGATATTCACCTAAATTGGGAGCATATAGTCTTCTTAACCAATTATATTGTCTTATACAATTTGCATCTGCACTAATCTTTCTTTCATTAAAATCAATCAAATATAATCCCGATAATGTTCTTACTCGAGACAATGTTTACGAAAGCATTATCTTCACTTAAACTGTGAGATTAATGAAGGGTCTCCGCATATGCCAAGGAAAAAGGAAACTGTTTTCTACAAACATACAATTCTTTAACAAGCAAACAACAAACAGCACAATGTCCAATCTGTTTTAACTATTCAATCTGATCAAATGTAATCTTCAAAAATTCAATTCCATCTCTATTTGGATAATTTACAAAATCAACACTTTCCCTATTGTTCCATTTACTAAACCTTTTTCTACATCCAAATTATGCTGTAAGATTACACAATTTTCACATACATATAAATTCTTTTCTAAACCAGCAGTCTTAGATATAGACTTTTCCAAAGAATCCAATTTTGATTTAAAATGTTCTGATGAAATAATAGTAATTCCTTTGTGCTCTATTTTATCAATGGCTTCCATTTTTATTATTTGTTGTTTTTCCAGCTTTAAAAGTTCTTCATTGAATGTAGAACACTCTTGCAGTGGCATTAGGCAAATTATAGATTTCATTTCTCCTTTTGTTCTGTATATTATTTCAGGAGCAACGTTTTAATTTGGAAAGAAGTTTCTAAGTAGTCAACTTTGAAAAGCTTCTTTACCATGTTTTCAAAAAAATACCACTTCTTAGAACTTAAACAATGCTTCCATAATGTTCATCACTTGCTTAGCGGATATTTTGAATAAGTTCTTTATATTGAAAATAATTCCAAATGTTGACATTTCCAATACTTCCCAAAGAGTTCCAGGTGTCTTCATGCACAAGTGTTTTAAAAACTGGTTGTTATTTTACAGGAGTAAGTTGTAGTAGGTCGACAAATACAATTACATGTTTTCCTCCAAATAAAACATCATAATCTGTTTTTAAAATTTGCTGCATTCTTAAATGTATAAAGGCAAGTGTTAGACCTGTCAGGCCTAGGATGGTCTGTCCCTATTTTTTTTCGCCCTTGCCTCATTTTTTTCCACCTTCTTTTTGTTGGCCTTAGGTCTCCGAGCACCTTCCCATTGCTAATCAATGCTAAGGTGCAGGTGCTCTCTTCCCCCAATATGGCTGCCACTGACCCCTGCTACTGCAGCGTGGTCTTTGTAGACGCACTCTAGTACCCAGGAGTTGACTGGAACCCCTAAACATTGTTGAGACACAGGCCAACCTTCCCTGCCCCTAGCTAGAGTGAGGAAGCTCCTGGAACCTTCCGGAATAGGGGAGTGGTCACCAACTGCCAGAAGTGTGGCTCAATGGTTAAAGCGGCAGACCCTGATGCAGTAGTCTGGCCGGGACCAGGGTTCAATTCCCCCCTCGGGCTCAATTTCCTCGGACCTGATAATTCTCGCCTCGGTGCCTATTCTAATCATGAGTCCCACTCTGCACCTCTGGGCAATAGCTTGCTTAATCTCTACAACAGCCCCAACAACCCTGAGGATACCTGAATTTACCTTGGGGGTGCCCAGGAGTGGTCTCCTCACAGGGAAAGGCCAGGAAGGGTTCCTCGGCGGTATTCGTACAAAGCACTGAGATGCCTACGGGTAGTCGTGTGCTATACAAGTGCGTAATCAATCAATCATCTCAGAGAGTGGTCACCTGACCTGGGACTATAAAAGAAAAGGGAGGGAAACTTTCCAGTCAGTTGGGGCATCACTGACCTGGGGGACCCTACGCAGCAGACTTAGGCGGTAGGGCCTAGTCAGAAACCTATACCACTGGGGGTGACAGGGTTTAGGCGCTGCCCACCAAGATGAGTAAGGAACACTGAACTAGCCCATTGATCTGGCCTGGTGGGAGGGGAACCCAGGGACCATCTGAAGTGACTTGTTGAGGAAACTTTTCAAGCCTTCAACTCCAACCCCCCCTTCAAGCAACTACCTTCAAAGGGCGCCAGAACCACCCAGAGCCAAGAAAAAAACTACCTGTGCTATCCAGGACAACTGGGGATCAACCAGGTACCGGGCTGTGCCATCTGTGCCCCCTGGGTCGCCCCTTGGCCCCTGCGCTGCCCTGCATCATCCCCTCTGCTGACCTGCCTTGACTGAACTGACTGGGCTGCAAATCTGGCTGCCCTACCTTCCCAGCGCTCTCCTACTGTGCCGCTGAGAAGCACTGTGAATTGCCGGAATTCCTGTGCCCTGGGAAGCGCTGTACTGGTCCCCCAAGCGCTGCAGCCTGCCGTCCTGTCAATTGCCTCCAAAGCGCTGTGTACTGTCCCTGAGGCGCTATAATTTACCAGCGCCGTACTGCCTGCACCCGCGCTGCCCTGATTGCTGCCCCGCCTTGTGAGGAACTTAGCGCTGTGGCTGAGAAGCGCTGCGGCAAGGCCAGACTCACCGCTGCGGCCCGGGAGTCCTCGGGGCTTCCCCTGTCAGCGCCGCGGCCCGGCGCTCCCCCCCTTGGGGCCAGCGCCGTTAACTTTGCCCACCGTGGCGGCCCCGGTGTCAGGAGAGGGCCGCCGGAATTTCTGACAGGCCGCGCTAGGCCACGCTAGGCCGCGCTAGGCCGTGCTAGGCCTTGAAGCCTGCGACCTGCGTCATGTGAGGGGGCACATCCTGGACTTCGCCCCCGCTGCCCCACCATTGGATGGGCCTGTTGCACTCCTCTGCCGGCCGCGCTGGTATTGGCGGCCGGCTCCACACCTCCCAGGGACTGTCGGGGATTGGCCTAGAGACACCGGGAGAAACCCCGGATCACCGGAGCAACGTCGGGCCTCCCCAGATCGGCCTAATTCCCGTCAAGGCTGAGAGTACCAGCGAGGGGGCTCCGGAGTCAGCGTGAGCCCCCTCCCCCTGCCAAACACGCTGTAACGCCCAGCAAGGGCCCGGGAAGGCCGAGGGTAAAGGTCATCCCCGGGGAGGCGGGCGGGAGGCTCCGAGTGCGCCCCTCTCCTAGGAAAACTAGTGACTGGGCCCTGTTGGCCCCCAATTAGCCCACGAATGAGTCATAACTGGGGCCAGAGTATGCAGTAGGCCCCCGTAACTGTGGGATAGTAGAGTGGAAATGTTACCAGGGGTTGCTAAAAGAGCTGTACTTGCTACTGCAGACAATGAGATGTTCTTTCTGGCTTCATGAGAGGTTTACTGAATGCCCACAGTTATATTGTGTAATGGTTACTTTATGTAAGGAAATGTCTATCCTGGCCTGATGTGATGTTCATGTTGCTTATGTATTGCGAAGCTGACTGCAACATCATGCACCAGATATGCCCTTGTTAAATGCAATAGTGATGGTGGTTTCCACTAATCAATTTCTTGCAGGTGCTGACTAGGAGCAAGGCTGATGCCAGGCCTACAGTTATTTAATATTTAATATTTATGTATTTATGTATTTATATATTTATGGCTGAGTACTGAAAAGTATGCTTTTTAAGGAAATTCGAATTGAGTTAATGCTACCTTGATGACTTGTTCACCCTGAATGAACTATCAACCGTGATCTTATTCTAGATAAAAGTACATTGTTTAATCAGCTTCACTGGTGTGGTCTCAGTCTTTGCGTGCATTTATCGTTTCAGTGGATGTGTGTGCTGTGTAGTCACTTAACACAAAAGCTTTCGGGTGCCTACCCGGTCGGATCCCAGTTCCTACAGCAAGCATTAAGTTTGAGACCATGCTCACCTCATCAATGATCAGAAGTTTCATTTTCTTTAGTACTCTTGAAACTTCATAACAAGCTTCTCCAGATAGCTTGTGATATTCCAACTTGTTTTCATGTTCAACAGGTAGCATAAGTAAATGATGTAACATAATCCCTCTGATGTTGTGTGTTGCTAATCCAGTTACAACACAAGATAAATGTGCTTCAGTGGTTTTCTGCAGATAACTGCTCTAAACTATAATTAAGAAACTGTTTCCTGTACCAGCTTGACCACTGATATACATTCAACTAGGTTTAAATGATATGCAGTTGAATTCTTTTTTTCATGAAGTAAACCATGGTCTATCTGTTATGTAACTTGCTGTTATATTTCTTTCTGTTAAATATTTAATTGTTCTTCTAAGTTTCCCATCTCCATAATATCCAGTTGAGCTTGATGCATTGCCATTTCTACTTCGCTCATGACGATTGCAGCTTCAATTTCAAGAATTGGTTCTCCTAGTGGATTTTGACTCAGTGGGGCAGAACTTTGACTGTCTTGACAACTGTCTCTAACAATTCCAGCTGCAATAGTTGCTTCTTGTTCAATCTCACCATTCAACATTTGGAAATAATGTGGAAAACTGTGCATTCAATGCTATCTTTACATGCAGTAAAAGAATCTTCATAGCCCTGAAAATCTCCAAGTAATTCCATTTCAGTACCCCAAGTCTTGAACAGTTGCAGAAGTGCTAAATAGAAAAATTCCCTTTTATCTGGAGTTTCGCAACTGAGTTTCCTGTGATTAATGAGATTTCCTTTGGTATATTTCACCAAACATCCTTCAATCCAATGACTTCATATTTTTCTTCATTTATAATCTCTGTAATATTGCTCTTAAAGCTGTAATATTGCAGTACTTCATATAGACATATGTTTTCAAGATGTGGACTTCTTTTAGGATAGTACGTATCCAAGATATTTGTTTTAACAATATCTGTACTTTCCGGTTCTTTCTGTGCTAAGTATTCAATTTCTTGTACAGATTGCAATACTCGATTTCATGTTGCCGCAAGAACTAGACTTACCAAATGATTCCTCTTGACTTTGAATATAAAATTGTAGATGTCAATCGATCCGAACATTTGTAGGATCCAATCTTTCGATGTGAAATCATCTTCAAACTAAAGCTGTACAATTCGTTACTAGACGTCTTCTTCGTCTTTTCAGATTTTGTTATGTATGACGCAACATAGCGAGCAATAGCAATCAAATTATCTGCAACATACTGGATATCCATATATACATTCCCCATCATCAAAATTACTGGATTGTAATCATTAATATACCTTGAATCTTTACTTTTTTTATATTGTAAGTTTTTTTTTAGATTTTTGAGTTATAGTATGCCTCACTGCTGACATGAAACTGTATACTCTTCCTTTGGAAATTACTGGATGTGGGAATCCAAAACAACATTTTGTATACAATTTTTCCTTTGACTTGTATTTCCGTCGACAATATTTTCCACATCGATGAGTTTGATATCAACTTCTAAGACTATTTCTTCTTCTTCCACATATATATTTTTTATAATAAACATTCTTTTTTATGAGATATAACGTAACCTTTTGAACTTTGCAGACATATACAACTACAGGTTCAGTTTCCTCTCTCTCTACACCAATAGCTTTAATATTTTTCTTTAAATCTAAAGGTAAATACACAACTCTTCCTTGTAATCCTCCTTGTAAATCTGATGGAGGCAGCTTACCTGTTTTAGGCTCCATATGAACAATAGCCTGAAACGGGTGCACAGATTAAATCAGAATGGACTCTTATGTATTTAAATTAACCAGCTACTGGCATTTTGTTCTCTTCTAGTTTGCTGTAACAATATTTACAAAGAAGTGGATCACTAACCATCCCAAAACGACCTTCCACCAACAAATAAGCATTAAATTTGTGCCACTTATTGTTTTCCTTTTCACTTTTTAAATACAGATCAACATTCCTTGTTTGATTTCTATAGTGAGTACGTCGACAACAAATTCCAACATAGTTTGGTTTTTCAGAACAAATTACCTTAAACGTTGTAATTTCTTCTACAAACTTCTCAGTAGTACTGTCTTCCACCTTCTCTTCAACACCTAAACTCTCACAAATCATATATGGTTTTCTGAATATGGTAACAATTAGACCTGAGTTGCACAATAAGTGAAAAGAGGTGCAGAAAAAAAATATAACAGTAATGTCTACATATCTATAACAGCACTACATATCTAGTGCATGCATCATTGTAAGACTACATGGCGACTTCTTTGGTGTTTTTATAACTGTCTGAGATGTGTAGAAAGAAGCAAAAGTAGTGCAAAAGAGTCAACAGAGGTGCAAAAAGAGGCAAATAAGGTACAGAAAGAGGAAACAGGTGAGCAGAGTAAGGCAAGAGAGGTGCAGAAAGAGGGAAGAGGGGGTGCAAAAAAGGCAAGAGAGATGAAGAAATTTGAAACAGAGGTGCAGGAAGAAGGCAGATCAGTGAAGAAAGTACCCACAGAGGTGCAGAAAGAGGCAAAAGAGTGCCAGAAGCAGGCACAAGAGGTACAGAAAGGAGAAACTGGTGGGCAGAGTGAGGCAAGAGAGGTGCAGAAAGAAGGAAGATGGGTGCAGAAAAACTGAAAAAGAACTGAAGAAATTTGGACAGAGGTGCAGAAAGAAAATAGAGCAGTGCAGAAAGAACCAACATAGGTGCACAAACAGGCAAGAACGATACAGAAAAAGGTAAGTGGAGAGCAGAATGAATCAAAAGAGGTGCAGAAAGAAGCATCAGAGGTGGTAAAAGAGGTAACAGCACTACAGAAAGCGCTAGGAGAGGTACAGAATGAGGCAAGAGGGTTGCAGAAAAAGGAATGAGGGATACAAAAAGAGGAGCAGAACTGCATAAAGAAGTAACAGAGATAGTGAAAGAGGCACAAAGGTTCCAGAAATACACAAAACAGGTAAAGAAAAAAGGAACACAAGTACAAAAAGAGACAAAAGTGGTGCAGAAACAAGGGAGAGAGGTGTAGAAAGAGGCAGGAGACTTCCACAAAGAGGAAACATGGGTGCAAAAACTGTTTAAAGGTATGCAGAAAGAAGCAAGTGAGGTGCATATATAGGCAAGAGAGGTACAGAAAAAGGCAAGGCAGTTAAAGAAAGAGGCAAGTGAAGTGCAGAGGAATGCAAGAGAACTGCAGAAAGAGGCAATATAGGTGGAAAAGAGGCAAGTGAGGTACAGAAAAAGCAAATTAAGTGCAGAAAAACAGAACATGAGTATAAAAAGAAGAAAAAGGGATGGGATGAGAGGCAATAGAGATGCAGAAAAAAGCAAGAAAAGTGCAGAAAAAACAAAACAAGTGGAAAAGAAGGAATAAAGGTGCAGAAACACACAAAAAGAGTGGAGAAAGATGTAAGAGGGGTACTGAAAAAACAAATGAGGTGCAGACACATAGATACTGCCTAAATAATTCCATCATTGCAGCAGTAATGCTTGAGTGATTACACCACTACATATATATAACGCCTGCATCATTGTAAGACTGCATGCCTTGGTTTTTTTTCTTACTGCATGAGTGTTGGGACTAGTCAAATATAAAGCAGCACACTATTACATAACTGAACTATAAGTGTCTCCATATTGTTAAAGGCATGCATACATATCTCTCTATGTTATCAAATCATCATTAAAAGTAAAAGAAATAATGAAAGTAATAATAATGAAAAGTGACTGGCTAATTTCATGAGTGCAAACATACACATTGACTGCATCGATAAGTGTATAAATAGCAGTTGAAGTGATTCATTAGTCATTGAGTACTGCCTACGTGAATACATGAATGCAACAGAAAGGCATGGGTGATTTGATGACTGCAAGGGTAGCGTGTAGGTAAATAGATGACTACACAGGAACAGCCTGCATGATTGTATAACAGTAGGGGTATAATGTAACTGGACCCCGAGAGATTCTTTGCCTGCAAGGGTAATAAGTGGGGGATTACTGAAGTAGATAGCAAGTGAGTGGGTGATTTTATAAGTTCATCAGTACCGACTGGCTGATTACCAAACTAGTAGGATACTGCCTGAGTGATTACTGGTGTGGAAAGGTAGTGACTGGGAGATTTTAAAACTACACGACTAGTGGCTGCGTGATTACATAAGTACAAGAAAAGTGCGTATGTGATTGAAACAGTACACGGGAATTAAAGGACTACATAGGTGACACGTCAACGATTGCATGACTGCAGGGATAATGTCTGGGAATTTACATGACTACATAGTAAGTGACTGGGTGATTTTATGTGCATGGGTACTTTGTGGGTGATTGCAGGACTACTGAGGTCAAGCCTGAGTAAATAAAAGACTGCAAAAGTAGTACCTGGGAGTTTTCATAACAGCATGACTACTGGCTGAGTGATTACAAGAGTAGAAAGGTGGTGCCTCCGTGATTCAAGGAGTGTAACAGTAGTGCCTGTGCTGATTATATAACTACATGAGTTATACCATAGTGATTGCATTAGTGCATAGATACAGCCTAAATGATTGCATCAGTGTAGAAGTAATGCCTGAGTGATTACAGCACTGCATATGTAACCCCTGCATCATTGTAAGACTGCATGGTGAGTATTTGGGTGTTTTCATTAGTGCATGACAGTCAGCCGACCCCAAAATAAAGCACCACACTATTACATAACTCAACTATAAGCGTCTCCTTTTTGTTAAAAGCACACATACATATGTTTCTACATTATCAAATCATCATGATATGTATATGAAAGTAATATGTATACAATATTACTGAAATATGCTGAAACCTAGAAACAGAGACACGTAATAGATCTCACTATGTAATTGCAACATTCAATGGGTGCTCCTTGGGTAATTGTATGAGTGAAAGGGTAGTCACTGGGTAAGTACAGGACAACATGAAAAGTGACTGGCTAATTCCGTGAGTGCAACATACACATTGAGTGCATGGATAAGTGTATAAATAGCACCTGAAGCATAGATGAGTCATTGAGTACTGCCTAGGTGAATACATGAATGCATCAGAAAGGTATGGGTCATTCGACAACCGCAAGGGTAGTAAGTAGGTAATTACATGACTGCATAGCAACAACCTGCATGATTGCATAACTGAACGGGCAGTACATAGTGGACCATGAGTGATTCTTTGCCTGCAAGGGTAGTGTATGGGGGATTACTGAAGTAGATAGCAAGTGAGTGGGTGATTTTCTAAGTTAATGAGTATCGTCTGGGTGATTACTGAACTACTAAGATACTGCCTGCTTGATTACCAGAGTGCAAAGGTAGTGATTGGGTGAATGTAACAGTATTTGAGGACTGGCTGAATGATGACATAACTACAAGAAAAGTGTGTATGTGATTAAAAGAGTACAAGGAGATTAAAACACTATATAGAAAACATCTCACTTATTGCATGACTACAGGGAAAATGTCTGGGGATTGACATGATTATGTAGCAAGTGACTGTGTGATTTTATAAGTGCATAGGTACTTCTTGGGTGATTGCAGGACTACTGAGGTAGAGCCTGGGTAAATAAAAGAGTGCAAATGTAGTGTTTCTCTGATTTCATAACAGCATGACTACTGGACGAGTGATCAGATGAGTACAAATGTAGTGCCTCCAAGATTCAAGGAGTACAACAGTAGTGCCTGGGTGATTATATAACTACATGACTTATATCTTAGTGATTGCATAACTACATAGATAGTGCCTAAATGATTGCATCTGTGCAGCAGTTATGCCTGAGTGATTGCAGCACTGCATATGTAGTGCCTACATCGTTGTAAGACTGCATTGAGAGTGCTTGCGTGTTTTTATTACTGCATGACAGTTGGGCCCAGCTGAATATAAAGCAGCACTCTATTACATAACTCAACTATTACTATCTCCAACTTGTTAAAACCATGCATACAAATGTGTCTACCTTTCCAAATGTTCATGATATCTAAAAGAAATATGTATACAATATTTCTGAAATATAGTAAAATCTAGAAACTGGCACATGTACTAGATGTGCCTGAGTGATTCCAAAACTCTCTGTGAATAGTGCTTGGGTGATTGTATGAGTGCAATAGTAGTCACTGGAAAATTGAAGGAGAAGATGGATAGTGACTAGATAATTACATGAGTGAAAACATACACATTGACAGCATGGATAAGTGTATACATAGCACCTGATGGGATCCATAAGTCATTCAGTACTGCCAAGGTGAATAGATGAATACAAGAGAAGGGTGTGGGGGGTTCTGTACAGCAAGGCTACTGTGTATGGTATTACATGTCTGCGTAGGTCCAGCCTGCATGATTGCATGACAGTAGGGAAAGTACATAACTAGAACCTGGATGATTATGTGCCTGCAAGGGTAATATCTGGTGGATAACAGAGGTAGATAGCAAGTGTGTGGGTGACTTTATAAGTTCATGAGTACCATCTGGGTGATTACTGAACTGATACTGCCTGACTGATTACAGGAGTGCAAAAGTAGTGAGTGGGTGATTTTACTATAACTACAAGAAAAGTGCGTATGTGATTGAAAGAGTACAAGGGAATTAAAGGACTACATAGATAACAACTCACTGATTGCATGACTGCAGGGAGAATGTCTGGGGATTGACATGACTACATAGCAAGTGACTGGGTGATTTTATTGAGGAAGAGCCTGAGTAAATAAGGGACTGGAAAAGTAGTGCTTGTGTGATTTCATAACAACATGACTACTGGCTAAGTGATTACAAGAGTACAAAGGTAGTGCCTCCGTGATTCAAGGAGTGCAACAGTAGTGCCTGGGTGATTACATAACTACATGAGTTATACCTTAGTGAGTGCATAAGTGCATAGATAGTGAATAAAGGATTGCATCAGTGCAGCAGTAATGCCAGAGTGATTACAGCACTGCATATGTATAACCTTAATCATTGTAAGAGTGGATGACAAGTACTTGGGTGTTTTTATAAGTGCATGACAGTTCGGCCTAGCCATAAATAAAGCAGTGCACTATTACATTACTCAACTATAAGTATCTCCATATTGTTAAAAGCACGCATAAATATATCTCTACATTATCAAATGACATGATATCTAAAAGAAATATGTATACAATATTTCTGAAATATAGCAAAACCTAGAAACTGAGACATGTGCTAGATCTGTCTGCGTGATTCCAAAACTCTGTGAGTAGTGCTTGGGTGATTGCACGAGTGCAAGGATAGTTACTGGATATTGCAGGAGAAGATGGATAGTGACTAGCTAATTACATGAGTGCAAACATACACATTGACAGCATGGATAAGTCTATAAATAGTACCTGAAGGGATAAATGAGTCATTAACTACTGCCTAGGTGAATAGATGAATACACGAGAAGGGCATGGTTGTTTCTACAACTGCAAGGGTGGGTTGTAGGTTATTTCATGACTGCATAGGTAAATCCTGCATGAGTGCAAGACTGTAGAGAAAGTACATACCTAGATCCTGGATAATGACATACTTGCAAGGCTAAATTCTGGAGGGTTACTGAAGTACATAGCACGTAAATGGGTGATATTTTAAGTTCATTTGTACGACCTGTGTGATTACTGAACTACTAAGATACTGCCTGATCGATTACAGAAGTGCAAAGGTAGTGATTCGGTGATTTTAAAAGTACACGCGTACTGACTGAATGATTACATAAGTACAAGAAAAGTGCATATGTGATTAAAAGAGTACAAGGAGATTAAAAGACTATATAGAGAACATCTCACTGATTGCATGACCACAGGGAGAATGACTGGGGATTAACATGACTATATAGCAAGTGACTGGGTGATTTTATAAGTGCATGGATACTTCGTGGATGATTGCAGGACTACTGAGGTCGAGTCTGAGTAAATAAAAGACTGCAAAAGTAGTACCTGGGTGATATCATAACAGCATGACTACTGGCTACATGAGTTATACCTTAGTGACTGCATAAGTGCATAGATACAGCCTAAATGATTGCATCAATGCAGAAGTAATGCCTGAGTGATTACAGCACTGCATATGTAGCGGCTGCATCATTGTAAGACTGCATGGTGAGTATTTGGGTGTTTTTATAAGTGCATGACAGTTCGGCCGACCCAAAAATAAAGCAGCACACTATTACATAACTCAACTATAATTGTCTCCTTATTTTTAAAAGCATGCCTACATATCTTTCTACATTATCAAATCATCATGATATATATAAAAGTAATATGTATACAATATGTCTGAAATATGTTGAAACCTAGAAACTGAGACACCTACTAGATCTCACTAAGTAATTGCAACACTCAATGGGTGCTCCTTGGATAATTGTATGAGTGCAAGGGTAGTCACTGGGTAAGTACAGGACAACATGAAAAGTGGCTGGCTAATTTCCTGAGTGCAACATACACATTGAGTGCATGGATACGTGTATAAAAAGCACCTGAAAGCATAGTCATTGAGTACTGCCTAGGTGACTACATGAATGTAACAGAAAGGCATGGATCATTCGACAACCGCAAGGGTAGTACGTACGTAATTACATGACTGCACAGCAACAGCGTGCATGATTGCATAACTGTACGGGTAGTACATAGTGGACCATGAGTAATTCTTTGCCTGCAAGGGTAATATATGGGGGATTACTGAAGTAGATAGCAAGTGAGTGGGTAATTTTATAAGTTAATGAGTACCGTCAGGGTGATTACTGAACTACTAAGATACTGCCTGACTGATTACAGGAGTGCAAAGGTAGTGACTGGGTGAATTTAAAAGTATATGAGTACTGGCTGAATGATGAATTAACTACAATAAAAGTGTGTATGTGATTGAAAGAGAACGAGGAGATTAAAAGATGATATAGATAACATCTTACTGGTTGCATGAATACAGGGAAAATGCTTGGGTATTGACATGACTATATAGCAAGTGACTGGGTGATTTTATAAGTGCATAGGTACTTCTTGGGTGATTGCAGGACTACTGAGGTAGAGCCTGGGTAAATAAAAGAGTGCAAAAGTAGTTCCTCTGTGATTTCATAAAAGCATGACTACTGGCTGAGTGATTACATGAGTAAAAAGGTAGTGCCTCCAAGATTCAAGGAGTGCAACAGTAGTGCCTGGGTGATTATAAAACTACATAACATATGTCTTGGTGATTGCATAACTGCATAGATAGTGCCTAAATTATTGCATTAGTGCAGCAGTTATGCCTGAGTGATTACAGCACTATAGTGCCTACATCGTTGTAAGACTGCATGGTGAGTACTTGGGTGTTTTTATAACTGATTGACAGTTGGGCCCAGCCGAATATAAAACAGCACGCTATTACATAACTCAACTATAAGTATCTCCATATTGTTAAAACCATGCATACAAATGTGTCTACCTTTCCAAATGATCATGATATCTAAACAAAATATGTATACAATATTTCTGAATTATAGCAAATCCTGGAAAATGAGACATGTGCTAGGTCTGTCTGAGTGATTCCAAAACTCCGTGAGTAGTGCTTGGGTGATTGTATGAGTGCAAGGATAGTCACTGGATAATTGCAGGAGGAGATGAATAGTGACTAGCTAATTACATGAGTGCAAACATACACATTGACAGCATGGATAAGTATAATAATAGCACCTGAAGGGATCAATGAGTCATTAACTACTGCCTAGGTGAATAGATGAGTAGAAGAGAAGGGCATGGTTGATTCTATAACTGCAAGGGTGGGGTGTAAGTTATTACATGACTACATGGGTACATCCTGCATGATTACATGACTGTAGAGACAGTAAATACCTAGACCCTTGATAATGACATGCTTGCAAGGCTAATTTCTGGAGGATTACTAAAGGACATAGCAAGTAAAGGGGTGATTGTTATAAAAACATGAGGATGACCTGTGTGATTACTGAACTACTCAAATACTGCCTGACCGATTACAGGAGTGCAAAGGTAGTGACTAGGTGATTTTAAATGTACATGAGAACTGACTGAATGATACAAAGTGCATATGTGATTAAAAGAGTAGAAGGGGATTAAAGGAATACATGGGTAACACATCAGCAATTCAATGACTGCAGGCATAATGGCTGAAGATTTATATGACTACATAGTAGGTGACTGAGTGATTTATAAGTGCATGTGTACTTCTTGGGTGATTTCAGGACTACTGAGGTACAATATACCCAAACACATATAATGAATTATTTACATATCTTTAGTAAAAGCTTCACCATATTACTAAAAGCATACATAAATATATATGTATCATAACACTATCCAAACCTTAAACATTCAAAGAACAAACTGTCAATTTCAACCAAACATCTAAAAATATGCTGCATCTTTCAACTATACCTTTCAACAGACTAAAAAAATAAGCCTAATTAATAGTACTTTATATGAGCATCTTTAAAACCACACTTTTATACTGCATCTTCACCTTTCTATCTAAAATGATGTGGCATCATTCAACTATACTTTTGTACAGAGTAGAAAAAAGAAGCATAATTCATAACACCTTATATGAGCATCTTTCAAAACACACTTTTGTGCTGCATCTTCACCGTTCTATCTAAAATTATGCAGCATCTTTCAATTATACCTTTCAACAGACTACAAAAACAGTAGCCTAATTAATACCACCTTCTATGATCATCTTGGAAACCACACATTTGTGCGTCATCTTCACAATTGTATCTGAAATTATGCAGCATCATTTAACTATACCTTTCAATAGACTAGAAAAAAGAAGCCTAATTAAAAACACCTTATATGACCATGTTTGAAATCACAGTTTTGTGCTGCATCTTCTCCTTTCTATCTAAAATTATGCGGCATTATTTAAATATACCTTTGTACAGACTAGAAAAAAAGCTTAATTAATAACACCTTATATAAGCATCTTTCAAAGCACACATTTGTGCAGCATCTTCACCATTCTTTCAAAAATTATATGGCATCATTCAACTATACCTTTGTCAAACCTAGAAAAAAGAAGCCTAATTTATAACACCTTATGTGAGCATCATTCAAAGCATCGGTTTCTGCTGCATCTTCACCATTCTACTAGTACTCAATTCAATTCAATTCAATTTCAACTTTATTCGGGTAAAACAAGTAACCATAAAAGTGCAAATGAAATTTCATCAATCAAATATAAAAATACATTGTGGAGAGAAATCAGAATTTAAAATTTCTCAAATACAAATTGAAATACGTAATCTAAAAACATTTTTTAAAAATTCAGAGATAGATGCCACAATCAGAATAACATCCAATTTCTGTAATATTAAAAAAGTTGCGCGGCAGCAATTAGCTTCCATCTCTTTCAGGATGGGGATTATCAGTCTTTTTCGAGGTGAAATATAAAACTTGCAGAAGAATAAGACATGAATGTCTGATTTCTGTATTTGGATAATTGAACTGGACCCCTCCTGAGGCGATAAGCCGGGAGGTAGATTGCTGCTGAATTTCACATGTTAACCTGCTGAATGCGAGTGTGTGTTAACAGGAATATTATACGGCAAATTTTAAAATGTATTTTTCATTTGATTGCACATACCTCAATATTCTGCCCTCGATAATCCCTTTCCCTGCACTTTGACGGCTACAGCCGATTTTCGGGCTGTGTATCAAGTCCAAGGGAAAACATTTACAACGGCAGACATCTTGGGTGGGAGGCAGCAGCTTCGACAGCGCTCTAGCCATCCCTACATAAGCAGCCCTTTAGGAACAAACGCAAGATTTCTGTATTTGGATAATTGAACTGGACCCCTCCTGAGGCGATAAGCCGGGAGGTAGATTGCTGCTGAATTTCACATGTTAACCTGCTGAATGCGAGTGTGTGTTAACAGGAATTTTATACGGCGAATTTTAAAATGTATTTTTCATTTGATTGCACATACCTCAATATTCTGCCCTCGATAATCCCTTTCCCTGCACTTTGACGGCTACAGCCGATTTTCGGGCTGTGTATCGAGTCCAAGGGAAAACATTTACAACGGCAGACATCTTGGGTGGGAGGCGGCAGCTTCGACAGCGCCCTAGCCATCCCTACATAAGGAAACGGTAACTCTCCGCGCTAGCGGACGTGTTTTGTGGATGCGCCTCGTTCAGCGCCAGAGTCATGCCAGAGTCAGCCCGTCTGCTCCCGTCCGCGCCTCGGACGTGCTTTAGGGCCATGGATCATTCTGTACTACACCCTACTAACTTACTACAGGTATCATCTAGGGAAGGGATACATAAACCTAAGATAGCACCTTTGCTCATAAAATATACCTCCGAGCAATTGAAGGCTCTAAGATCCCCAAGACAATTGTCCTGCAGTCTTTTCCAGCTAGGCAGGGAAAAAGCTATATGCCATAATTGTACCCTTGCCATAAATTCTGTTGGAACGAAAACTACGGAGGATAAAGCCTGTAAGAGATATCCTAACCATGATCCAAAATCATTCTCATTTTTCAGCCTGAATTGCCGTTCTCTACCTAAGCATAAGACTGAGATTTTTAATTTACTATTAGATGAGACACCTGACGCCATGTTCATAACTGAAACGTGGCTTCAAGGAAGCTCCGGACCGGATATTGCTATGGCTCTTCCAGAATCATATGCGATAACGCGACTTCACCGGAAAAATAAGTTAGGTGGAGGAATAGCAATTATTTTTAAGAAAATTTACAACTGCGAATTTAACAAACTCCCATGCTCTGGCTGCGAAGGCGCTATTTTTAGACTTACACTTGCCCCAAACTTCGCCTTTTCAGGTGTGCTCATTTATCGACCGCCAGGGGCGGCGTCAAACTGGCTGACGAGTATGCCACAACTTATTGGCCCCTTAGTAATGAAAGCTGCTAATTTCACAATCATTGGTGATATGAATTTGCATTTGGATAAAGGGGATTGTATAAACGCTATAGAACTCATTGCTGATCTGGCGTCCCTTAACTTAATTTTGAACAATTCGGGACCTACACACACTGCCGGTCATCTATTGGATCCCATCTTTTCCAATATTAATAACATCGTTACCTTCCCTGCCCTGCCTATTCCTTGGTCAGATCACTTTCCTATCTAATTTTCCTTTCAAGTACAATCGTCAAATAAGGAAATAACATCGATTCCAACCCATGTTGTTAGGAAGTGGAAAAAAATTTGATATTAATAGCCTCAATAATTTTTTAGAAAGCCATATACCATGCACTAAGTCAAAGGTACAAAATCTGTCAACATCAGTCCAAAAATGGCTTATGACAGCCATTGACACATGTCTGCCTAAAACAAATTTAAAAGGCAACAATCAGCGTCCCCCTGCTCCATGGTTTAATGAAACCTTAAAGCAAGAAAAAAATAGATGCAAAAATGCTGAGCGTCAGTGGAGGAAGACTTACTCCTTAGAAACTAAGAAAGAATATAAAATAAAATTAGCACACTACCAAATGATGTGTAGTAAAGCCAAAGCTGAATTTGTATGTACCAAAATAATAGAGGCCCTAAATCAATCAAAAACACTTTTTAAAATAGTGAAAGAGCCGGCTGGCTCAAATACCTTACAAACCCCGCCAGATCTCAATAAAATACAGTGTGACCAACTAGCCACCTTCTTTGTAAATAAAGTGGACAAAATATATCAGGGCATTGAACAAGCACAAAATGAACAGTATAAGGCATATATGGATGTTCTTAATACCTTTCCTGATAAACTGAACAACCAAACTGATATATTAGGACCTAATGTCTGTGATAGTTCTATCGCCACACTAGAAAAATGGCCCATGCTTAACATCGATATCGTTGTTAATTTACTCAATACGATTAAATCAGGTTCGCCTAGAGACCATTTGCCATGCCCAGTCCTAAAACAACTAAATAGGAAAGCCATGAACGTCATCACCGACCTTTTAAAATCATCCCTTCAGGAAGAACATGTGCCTGATGAGAATGGAAACATGCAATGATTCATCCCTTGCTGAAGAAGGTTGATGCTGACCCAAACCTGCCCTCCAACTTTCGGCCAATCTCCCTTCTGCCCATTTTTGCAAAAATTCTGGAGAAACATGTTCATCGCTCTCTCACGGAATTTATAACCACGCATGACCTGTTGCCCTCTCATCAATCAGGTTTTCGCTCGGGCTTCTCTACTGAGACTACCTTGTTAGGTGTAACTGAGAATATCCGAGCGTTGATGGATAGAGGAGAAACGGTGAGACTAGTGCTTCTTGACCTCAGTGCCGCATTTGACACTGTGTCACATGCGGTACTTATGCAGACACTCCACTCTATAGGCATTCGTGGCGCTGCCATTAATTGGATTAAATCATTGTTAGAAAATCGTACCTTTCAAGTCTTTTCTCAATCTGCCTGTTCAGACACCCTGACTTTTAACCCCTTCCATGCTCATGACGGAACGGTTCCGTCATCAGCCTCGGTTCTCCGGTGCTGATGACGGAACATTTCCGTCATGAGCCAATACGATTTTAAACCCTTCAGCACTGCAGCGAAATTCGCGCAGCACTGAAGAGGTTAAACATGGAGTACCACAAGGCTCGATTTTGAGTCCGTTACTTTTTAACTTATATATGAGCCCGCTTTGTAAAGTAGTAGAAGAGACTGGATTGCAAATGTTTTCCTATGCTGACGATTCTCAGCTTCTCTTCTCTCTTTCCTCTGCGGAAAGTGATAATCCCTCTATTTTAAAACTAGGTTTGGGAAAGATTGCAGGGTGGATGCAAGACAACTGTCTCAAACTGAACGGTGATAAGACCAAGCTAATTGTCCTGGGAAAAAACAAAGAACTTTGGGGACCCCAACACTGGCCATCTGAAATGGGTACTCCCCCGATTCCAACTTCGCAGGCTCGAAATCTAGGTGTCATAATCGACGATTCATTGAATATGCATCAGCAAGCTGTGAAGACATCGGCCACTTGTTTTGCAATACTAAAATGGCTTAAAAAGATTTGCTGGATGCTACCGGAACACACTAAGAAAACGGTCATCAATGCCTTAATAACATCTAGGCTTGATTATGGCAATATGTTATATTTGGGAGCAAAAAAGGCAACGATCCGCAGATTACAAACAGTGCAAAACGCAGCTGCGAGACTGTTATGGAAAATCCCTATCTCCTCATCCACCTCCAAATACATCCGAGAGCTGCACTGGTTGAGAATAGAGAATCAGATCAAATTTAAATCTCTGTGCTTTATGTTTAAAATCTTCACAAAAACAGCCCCCAAGTATTTACAAAAACTAGTCCGTCCCTATCATCCCTCTCGTATTTTGAGATCTGCAACAGCCAATCATTTTGTCATCCCTAAAATAAAACTTTCACGCATGGGTGGTAAATCCGTTGCATTTCTTGGACCATCACTTTGGAACGCTATGCCACACGCTTTGCGTTCTGAGGTGAGTTATGTGAAATTCAGGAACGCCTTAAAAACCTGGCTGTTCAACATCTGAAAATGCCTGTCCTGCTATCTACTACTGAATCATTAGCGCCGGGAAACCCTCTGCTGGGTAGCTGTCTGCGCTATATAAGTTAAATAAATAAATAAATAAATTGGTCAGATGAATCGTCACACGGGCATTTAATTAAATCACGTGACCAGGAGTTCTTAACAGGGAAACTTATAACTCTAAAAAAGATATTTAACCTAAAACAAGTTAAAAAAAACGCTCGTCTTCGCTCATGGTAAGGTTTAAGTATGGCTGTAGTTTATCATGGGACAGTATCAGTTGGTGAGCTACAACAGTCTTTTTCTTTATCTCTTCACTTACTCTGATATCTTCCAAGTAACGCATACATAATATTTTCAGAGATTTCCTTGAGATATTAGACATTGAAAGTGGGTCATCGTAATAATTTGGACAGCCCAATTTCACAAGAAAGTCTTTTACATAAACAAACCATCGTATCCTGCCCACATGATCTAAACTTAAAACATCTTTTAGAATAGCGCGGTTCAATACACACTCATCATTGGTCCAAGCCCTGTGCCACGTTAATATCGGCTGGACCCTAATTGTTTCTTCGATGAAGGGTTGACCAAGTTCCGTATGGCAAATGTAACTTGAGACACTCTCAGGTACAGCTAAGATGTACCTCAGGAACATATTCTCTACCAGCTAGATTGATTTTATATTGGCATAACCCCATATACCACCACCGTAGACAGCAATTGAAGTGCAAGTTGAACTAAAAATCCTTAAAAGTTCCACTGTTGGTTTTTTCCCCATTTTTTTAAAAAGAATTGTGTTAGGGCCATGATCGATTTACCAAACAGAAGTTTCCTTGCTCTAATTGCACTTGCCCATGTGCCAGCTTCGTGAAACAGAATGCCTAGATATGAAAAGGTGGGGGTACAATCTAGGGGCCTATCGTTAATATACATGGCCCTCTTCTTTTTGTTAGCGCCAGAGCCACAGATCATCGAAAATGTTTTAGTGCAGTTAATATTTAGATCTAAATTTGACATAAAGGTGTTAAAAGATGTTATTAGGCCTTGTAGTGCCATAGGCGTCCGGGCCATGATGACCGCATCATCGCATAAAGAAGCGCAGGGATGGGTCTTTTGGCTACCATGGGCATATCATTCAATGCTTCCAACAAGGCTTTCTCAAGGTCATTTATATACACCAGAAATAAAAAAGGGTGCAAGAAGCATCCCTGGCGTACCCCGCGCCCTATGTCAAATGATCTAGTACACTCTCCATTTTTCCGATATCGCACTGTCACGGTGGCACCAGAATAAAGCTCTCTTAAAAAATAGATTATTTTGTCTTCTACCCCCAAATTTCCCAAGATGGACCATAGGTTGCTATGTGAGACGCAGTCAAATGCTGACGTTAGATCAACGAAAACAAAATAAATGCGCTCCCTGATATATTTTTGTTGCAGGATAAATAAATGTAGCCCTTGGTCCACTGTCCCTACCCCTTTTTGGAACCCGTACTGGAGATCACTTATAACAGAATTATCCTATGCCCAACTTTGGAGTCTACCTAGGATAATTCTCCCAAGGATTTTTACAGACGAATCTAATAGGGAAATCGGTCGGTAGCATGTAGGATTCTGTCTATCTCCCTTTTTAAATATAGGCACAATGGCCGAAGTAAACCATGAAGGAAGTATGCCAGTATCAGAGGCAGCATTGAATAATTGCACTAGGAAAGGCCCCCAGAGCTCATTGTTATTTTTGAACAGATCAGGTGGTATTCCGTCAGGACCCGGGGCCTTGCCTCCCCTGGAGGCCTTAAGGCTGCCATGACCTCCTCTAGAATGACACCCAGTTATAAGTCCTCGGCTCCCACATCCATTAAAGGTTGTGGTGGGGGTTGTAGCCCACCTTCTAGGGTACTATACAATTTAGAATAATGATTTACCCACACTTCCTTGGAAATGGCGATTTTGATACCTGCTTTGGTGTTATCAGCAAAAAACGGGGCATTCACTGCTTTCCAAAAGGCAGAAACATCCCTAGTTTGAGAGGCCTCACATAATACCTCCCATGCCTCCCTTTTAATTGGCATTTTCCTTTTTTTCAATGCCTGATAATAGATTCTCCGCGACTCCCTAACCAATACAGGGTCACGGGGAACGGCATGTAAAGCATGTTTAAGTGTGTTTTGGGCCTTTGTACAGTCAGAATCAAACCATCTTCTGTTATTTTCGGTGTTTAGCTTCCACCCATAGACTTTCCTTGATTTGAGAAGCAATGATGTCAAACTCTTTGACAATGTCCTCACTATCAGAATTCTTATTTAGGATAGTCATGAAGCTAGGTAGGCATTTAGATATTGAATTGCCCATGAAGTCTTCGGGAACCACCTTATTCCATTTAAGGGAATAACCATTTTTTCTCCTCATACTTACATCTGAAACATTCTGCCTACAAAGTTGTGCATCGCCCAATTCCCGAAATGGGTTTAAAATCTCCAAAGTTAATGGGTAGTGGTCACTTAGTGCACTAATCAGAGTCTGACTAGTTTTAATCATATGTCCATATCTACCAGAAACTAAAATAAAATCTATTGTGGAGGACGCTCCCCTGCCAGTAAATGTTGGCAGAAAAGGAGACTCAATCTGAGCAATTTCGTTAACATACCCCAAGTCCCCGGAAAAAACAATATCATTTAGCAAATCCCCACACATAGAGTGCTCAAAATGTGTTAAATCATAATCATAGTCAAACATAATGCCACAGACTCCTTGTCGACCTCTTTTACAGATTGTGCAATTAAAATCACCGCCCCAAATGACCGTCACTTCTCTAGAATTTGTATCCATTTCTCTATTCAGTTCATTACCCAGTTTTTTTAGGATAATTTCCATATCCGCTAATGGGATGTTATTGTAAAAGTTGACAATTACAACACACGCCACCTTATTTATGTATATCCTTACTAGATGATAATAGGAATTATTAGAGAGTAATTGAGCGTTCTGATAACGAAGCTGGTTTGATAAAAATACAGATAAACCCCCTTTGGCCCTACCATGTGAAACATTCACGGCCGATGTAAACAACATCTTATAACAAGAAAGATGGAGTGGGGCTGTTATCCATGTCTCCTGGAGACATATGATATCAAAATCATTTATGGTGTTTATCCAAATTGGGTTAGTTATTTTGGCTCCAAGGCCTGCCACATTCCAAAATATTACACGACATAGGTCCCCGCTATTTACAAGGGTAGTAGAATTACCAGGATCAATCCTCTCCAAACTCTTCCCCAATGAGTTTACCACTGTATACAGATTACTAATTACATCACTTTTACCAGTGTTAGAAGCCCCTCTAGGAATGGAGGAATTCTCACACTCTTGACCCTACCACATAAAATGCAACAAAAGGTCTTTGCTATACATCATGCACATTCAAATTTATAACACATCAAAATACATATACAAGTAGAAACATACATGAGACATAAGTCCATGCACACCTTAATATTTGAGAGTCCACTTCCAAATTTAATGGAACAGATACATTTATGCACACAATTAATATAATGCTCTAATCTCAGCAAGGCAAAGCCAATAATGGCAAAGTTTCCCTCTCTTTCTCCACACAAATACATGTAGGTAACAAATCACATTGCTTCCTACATTATTTCGAATTCTAAAACAAAGTACCCTTGGTTAGACATAATAACCCTTCCCAACTGACTTTTAAAAGTACCCAAACTGCTTCTGGAATTTTTATGAGTTGTGACTCCACCGCGCACCAACGCGATAGAACTGCGAATCCATTCGGGAGTTCAAAAACATATTACAAATATATTTACCACTATTTTTAAATAACAAACCACTTCTAAAGATCGTACTGACTTGGGAAATGTCACTGTAATAACATATTACTTATATGTAAATTACAAATTCACCATTTTAATGCCACAGTTAAGTTTCAACCCTAATCCCATTCTGCATAATGCCAGTTTCCATCGTAACAGTTCATGGAACACTGAACTTAACTGACAGGTCACAAGTTCACCATATTTACAAGTTCACCACCCATTGTTGCAAATGCAAAGAGCAGGTGTGGTTGTCTTTGCAAAAAATTACCTTATCCTTTCTATTGTACCTTTCAAATATTTTTTACTAACCAATAAGAAATATGCTTTAAGAAAAAAGTTAATTGCATCCTATTTTGAATGAAAAATGTTCTTAAACAGCCAATCAATTCTCTACTTTTTAAAAAACTGCATCTTGTCCACCATTTTACATAACTCTCATTTTACTAACTGACTACCTCAGCTATAGACATCTTTTCATTACTTCTACACCCCTTCGAAATGCTTTCAGTGTGGATTGTTGGAATCAGCTATGTTTTCTGGTGCAAAAGGTATGCAGAACGCAGTGGTATTGACAAAGACCTAGCTTTGTAAAATGTTGACATTAAATGGATTGCAGAGAGAGGATTAAAGTGGCACCAGTTGATGCCTTTGCTTAAAACCTTTTTACATCTCCACCCCCTGACCTCATGATTGTGGACTGTGGTGGCAATGACCTGGGTACATTCACTGGGGTAAGTCCGGAAATGCTAATGAAGGACACCTTTGCACAAATTATGTTGCTTTTACCTCAAACTATCTTTGTATACTCTAACATATGCCAAAGACAGAAATGGAAGTGGTCAAATCAATTTTGTCCACAGATTGAGAAAGCTAGAAACATTGTCAATGAAGCTGTTTATGATTATGGGGGGGAAGATGGCGGCCGTGACAAGCGGCTGAGTGGCAGCGCTAGACACAGTGCACAGACGGTGAAAATACTGGTGTAATACCGACCGGCTGGACATATGGACATACAAAGCTAACGCCATAGGAGACATGAAGTTATAACAACCCTCAAAGCGACGTGGGAACGAAAGGTGCATTTCAGCACTTTCAGCGGCCGCGGCAAAGCGGCAAAAAGTGCACCCGGTGTTTACCTTTGAGATCGTGACGGGATTGATGGTGCTTGTCGGTGATCCCCACGCCGCGTTGCTCCGCATGGTTCTGCAGCGGTGCCTGGGCTCGTTTGGAGGAGGGCTGGCGCAAGGCAGGGCTCGCGGAGCTCGCGGAGCCTGGAGGCGGAGCCGATCGGAGCCGGCGAGATTTGGGAGACGGTGCAGAGACGGCAGAAACGGCAAAAACGGCAGAAACAGCGGAAACGGCGGCAGTAGCTCGTTCAGACCCTACAGACTCATCAGTCACGTCAGGTTGGTGAAAGGAGGTGGAAGGGGTCACTGCAGTGGAGTAACAGTTACAGTTACAGCTACATTGAGGCAGAGGGTTTCTCTCCCTATAATATTGGCACTATCTATGGCTCCTAAAAGCAATACTGGGGGCAAGACAAAAAAGAAAGGCATGGCTGATGGTGGCAGCACAGACAATGCTTTAGGCTCAGACTCTATGGCAAATACCGAGGTGGAAGGTCCTGCATTGGAAGCCGGATTAGGGCGGGCAAAACCTTTACAGTCCGTAGGACAGAACACCCCTAAAGAAATGCGTCCACCCTCAGTCAGAACCCGACAAGCTACAGCCACAGCGACTGTCAGCGTGGTGGAAATGCTGAATCGGAATGAAAGAAAAAAAAAGTTGAAGGACAGTGAGTCAGTTTTGGCAGCCTCGGCGCCTGGATTACCGGGGTCATCTTCACTACCCGTTCTATCCGTTTTACCTGAGCTGCTTTCTCCACCAACACCAGCCACTATCTTAGAAATGGATCCAGGTACAACTCTTGCACCGCAACCAGTCGCACTATTAGCCCCGAATCCGCAGCAGCAGCAGTTACAGCAGACGCAACCGCAGGCACAGGTCCCCCAGTCAACTCAGGTGGAGGAAGCTGGGGAGGCTGCCGCAAGCAGGGGCATGATTCAGACGACTCAATCAGAGTCTCTAATGGCTGAATTGAGGACTGATGTTATTGGAGCCGCCGGGAGCACTGTGGCTATCACCTCAGTATCCTCAGTTTCCTCACAATGTACGACGAACCTCCCATTGATCCTCCCATTGAACCTCCTAACAGAAGAGTTAGCAGCCCCACCAGCCAACATTGGGGTTAATCAAGGAGGTTCAACAACAGCCGTGATATGCACTGCCCTAGAGGTACATAGGGGTCTACCTGCTGACTCTACAGCTAGTACAATCCACCTTGGGGTCACACATGGGGAGGCGGAAAAAGAAAAGACCCCCAGCGAGTGCTTCTTCTCTGTCACAGAAGAGGCTAACTGGTCAGAGGATGATGATGATGAGCCACATAGCTCAGATATCGATGGTAGTAATCCGGAGACAGAGAGCGACAGTGAGGCAGGACTACCGTCATCTATTATCAAAAACGTGCCCCCCCAAAGGGACCACACTGCACTCACGTGGGACCACTCTCCTACGACATCTTTGCAAGGGAGCGCTAACCTGGCCACGGGTGATATAAGGTACAACGATACGGCGCAGTTGTCAATGATGGCGATGATGGAATCAATCCAACAGGGGATAACGGCACACAGAGAAGAAACCCGGTCAGACAGTCTTAAATCCCAAGCTGCAATAAGAAAAATGAAAGCAGTGGTTAGAAAGATGTCAAAAGCCTGGGTAAACGTTGGAGACAGGGTCTCAAATCTAGAGGAGAGGGTAGTCGCCACTGAAGCTGAGGCGGCCGCAGCCACACATAAAGTCGAAACACTGGGAGCTCAAGCTATCGATATCCAGTGGAAGCTGGAGGACTTGGAGAATCGGCAAAGAAGGAACAATCTCAGGGTCCTGGGCATTCCAGAAGGGGCCGAGGGTCAGGATGCCAAAATGTTCATTGTTAAAATATTCGAGAAAGCCTTTCCAGATATTGCCGGATGGAACTGGACCACTGAAATACAGAGAGCACACAGGACACCCTTTAGACTGAGAAAAAACGCTAGAGAAGGGGACAAGCCTAGAGCGATCCTAATCTATATAGGCAATTTTCTTCTTCGCCAGTCCATTGCAGAGAAAGCCAGGCCAGACGCTAAAAGAACTTTTGAAGGAGGGTCCTTCTTTGTCAGGCCGGATTTCTGCCATACCACCGTGGAACGCCGATGGCGATTAAGACAATTAATCAAACCATTCCAGGATAAAGGATTGCAGATTTATCTCATCAATCCAGCTCAGCTGAAGATAATCCATCTAGGCAAGGCTATATACTTTTCCTCGGAAATTAAGGCTAAGGAGTTCCTAGACTCTCTATAGTATGTTATATTACTAATGGCAATCAACAAAGGCTAAGGCCTTAATTTATGTCACTGGTTGAGGGCTTGGGGCCAGTTTGGCCTAAGCCTAAGTCTGAATCTTATAAACGTCATAAAGGGAAATGTGTCACGTTATGGAGACTTGTGGGTACACATAAGGTTTAAGGTCGAAGTTTGGATTTATTGATTGCACTGTGTCCAGCGTAGGGCCACACCCATCACACGCACAGACAAGTCTGCGCGCCTCACCAGGGAGTAAGTTGGGGTCGGGGGGGAGGGGAGGGGGGGCAATCTCGAGGGAGGGGGGGGGAGGGGGAGGGCGAAACCAAAGCAAAAAGAAAGTTCATGCAATAAACATGTCTATTGATATATGGGAGTTGTTGAAAGTGGATAAAATTGTTGATGTCAGATTTAGGATAAAAAGTGACTGGTTAGTATGTTGGCTCATCTCTCTTCAGGGATATGTCAAGGATTAAGATAATCAGTCTCAATATAGGAGGACTGAACGATTGGAAAAAGAGGGAAGAATTTGAGGAGTATGTCAAACTAATCAGGGCCGATATCCTGTGTATACAAGAGACTCACCTACCATGGAAAAAGAAACATTGGATGAATATAAGGGGGTATGAAATTTTGTCTTGTTCCTCACAGACTTCAACCATCAGGGGGGTCGCCATATTAGGCCGGGTAGGACTGGGAGGTGCTAGAAAATCAAAAGCTGATCCGTTGGGAAGATGGGCAATCTGTGAATTAAAATTAGGCATCACTCTATGCTCAGTATACGGGTCTAATCTGGATGATCCAGGGGTGATGGATCACATTGAACGGGAGCTTACTAACTGGCCGGCACCCATGGTATTTTGCGGTGATCTTAATATCTCAGCCGACTTTACAGGTAGCACCCCATATAGCGGTCGTAAGCCCAGAGTATTTAGGGCAGTGTCCTCTATATTGCACTCTTATGGCCTGAAGGATGTTTGGGGGTACCAAAAGAAAAATGATCCGGGATTTACATACTTTTCACACCCATTTAATAAATACACAAAATTGGATTACATTTTTGTCTCAGCCACACAATATAGTAATGTCGAAATTTCAATGCTGCCAAAACTAATCTCGGACCATAATCCTCTTGTTTTGAATGTTTCTATCACCAAACCAGGGGAAAAAATGAGGCCATGGTCTTTTGACAGGAAACTATTAGTGGATAGCGACTATTTAAAACATATGAAGGAGTGGTCCAAGTCCTTTTTTGATGCTAATAGATATAGCGCTTCCCGCGGTACGGTCTGGGATAGTTTTAAGGCTGGTTTAAGAGGGGAGACAATTAGTTTCTCCGCACGGCTTTGGAAAAAAATGAAGGAGGATAGGGAATGTCTTTTGGTTAAACTGGCGAAGGCAGAGGAGCAACACAGGAGGGATGTCTGTTATGGGAGCCAGGGGTCACAGAGCCTAGAGAGCCTAAATACTATAAAAGCAGATATTCAGCGACATTTAGCAAAGAAGGCTGCAGCAGAATATCAGACCCGTAGATTAGGCATGTATGAAACAGGCGAGAATGCTGGCAGGGTACTAGCGCTTCGGATAAGACAGGCCACCTCAAAAAATATTATTACTGAGATCAAAGAGGGCGAGCAGATGTATACAAAACCAATAGAAATTATAGAGGTCTTTAGGCGTTTCTATCAGGTCCTCTATAAGGAGGAGGCAGATACAGCACAATTTGGTATTAATTGGCAGGATACAGGTCTTAAACTGACGTCCAATGAGAGGGAATCATTAGAACAGGAAATTTCTATGGAGGAGCTTCTCCAGGCATTAAAAGATCTTTCTGCTGGTAAGGCAGCAGGGCCCGATTTTATACCTCTTGAAGTCTATAAATGTCTGAGGGAAGAAACGGCCCCTCTCTTGCTAGATCTATTTAATGGGGTTATCAACACAGGTATTATACCCGAATCCTGGACTAAAACCAATATTGTTGTTTTTCACAAAAAGGGCAAACCCAAGGAGAGCCCGGGCTCTTATCGGCCTATATCACTAATTAATAGTGATAATAAACTTTACGCTAAAATATTGGCCTCACGGATGGGTAGGATCATTGCGGGCCTTGTCTCTCCCTGGCAGCATGGCTTTATCCCTGGCAGAGGTACCACCGATCATATCAAAAGAGCCATAACTTTGTTTGACTTGCATGCTCGGGGGGAGGGGGGGATCGCGATGATCCTCCTCGACGCAGAGAAAGCGTTCGACCGGGTCAGATGGAGCTTTCTCTGGGAAGTATTGGTCGGCAAAGGATTTGGTCCCCGTTTTCTTCAGGGTATCAAGGCCATGTATCACAATCCAATAGCTAGTATTCAGTCAATGGGCGAGGCCTCTAACCCCATTCAGATTTCAAGAGGGACGAGACAAGGGTGTCCGTGTTCACCCATCCTATTTGCACTGTATATCGACCCCCTGATTTGCCGCATTATGAGTAATCTTAATATTAAACCAATTATCATCAATGGTCTTGAAACCAAAATCCTCGCATATGCGGACGACATAGCTATCACCACTGTCGATCCAGCTAGTGCTATGAGAGAAATAATCAACATCACCTCTGATTTTGGGAATGTCTCTGGTTATAGACTTAATGTGGCAAAAACACAGGTATTATGCTCAAACCAAATAACTAAATTGGATGATAGATATGTGGATTCGGTAGTATATCTGGGAATCACAATTAATGCCCAGATACAGGAAATCATTAAAGATAACTTCTCACCACTATTGTTGAAAATGAAACAGGACCTAAAAAGAATCGATACTTTACACTTATCAATTATAGGTAGGGCCAACGTCATTAAAATGGCAATGTTCCCAAAAATCCTATATAAATTTAGGTCAATCCCCTTCAAAATAGACGATATCCTGATCAGGGAGATGGAGGCTATTTTTATGAACTTCCTTTGGCAATACGGTAAGGTGAGGAGATCAATTAAATTTATGTCTCTACCTCAAGAACAGGGAGGATTGGGTATACCTAACTTAAAATTATATCACTGGTCTTGTCTCCTCACTGATATGGCTATACTTTTTTTCCCTGCTGATACGATACATTCCCGGTGTACTATCCCATCCATATATCAGTTAGCACTAGGAAATGAGGCGTATGGTATACTGCTAAGGAACTACGATAAACGTTTTTTCAAATCCCCAGGCTACAAAATATTGGAAGATATCCGGGTGGTATGGCTGGCAATACAAAAGAACCAGAGTATTCCTAAGTTTCATAAACATACTCTTCTTTGGAAATCAGGGTTATTCCCGCATTTAAGCAGAGATGAAAAGAGTCTTTCTCAACAACCTAAAGGTCTGTATCCGCACTTACATGTAGCTACAACAAACTCATAAGAAACACAAGGGCTCTTTTTAGAGCCACTCTATAACCCAACAGTGAATCTTACATATTAAAAACATACATATTTTTTTTGTAAAATTTTTCTTGGAGTCACTAACCCATCACTTTTATACTGGGGCGCCGCACAGGACGCGATGGAGTCCTGACTCCAACTGTTCGAAAGAAGAAAAAAATGGCCCATATTCTATATTGTTTAATTCTGCCTCGGGGACCCCATCCCCGTGGCATACCATTGGGTACTGAGGGGGAGCCCCGATGCGCCCACGGTCCCAGCTGGCTCCCTGCCTCCTGCAGGAGCTGGCATAGCTTTTGGGCAAAGGTAGCTGCTAACATGCAGCTCCCCTTGCCCAAAGGCAACACTGTTTTGCTTCTTGGAAGCAAGAGCAGGTTTCCTGCTCTCGCTTTCAAGAAGCAAAGCAGTGTTTGCAATAACAGGGAGGGAGCCACACTGCTCCTGCCCTGTCATTGCAAACAGCTTTGTCGCAGGAGTGGGCACCCCAGGACATTGCAAGATCCAGCCCTGGGGGTGGCGGTCCCCAGGGCCATTGAGGGGGCCATGCAGCCCCCTCACTTCATTTACATAGCCCCGGGCAGGTGGTGATCCCCGGGGTTTGGGGGGCCACGAGGCCCCCTTCATTATTTAATAAAGCCCCAGAGAGGTGGCGCCCCCCGGGCATGCTGGGACCCCGTGGGCCTCCGCAAATTAAAAACTGATTACCCCTGGGACCTGGCCCACCCAGGGCTTATAGAAAACGAAGCTCTTTGTTTTTTAAAACATTTTCTCGTCTGGATTTGCGCACCCAGTGCGAATTCTGCCTTTCAAAAAAGAAAATGCTTTTTGTCCCTCCTCAGCAAACATAGGGTGTCAGGGTGTTTCTCACTTGCCCCTTTTCTTGTTTATTAATGTTTTTTTCACTGTTTTCTTGTGACTTGGTTACCGAGTCACAAGATGGCTGCCAACACTTCCTGGTTTGGAGTGTCCGTAGCCAATCAGAAGTCAGCTTGTGCTCGAGAGGAGTCGCAACTCCTCCTCGGTGCTCAGATATCGATATTTTTCTTTTTTTTTTATTTCGAAGGAACTATAGAACGGATTTACACCATTTTAAAAATCCACTTTCTGAACCAAGACCTACATTTTTGACAAATTTGGGGTAATTCCGTTCACCAGTTCAGGCTGCAGCCGTGTCTTAAATTTCCTATGGAAATGAACATGGGGAAAATCTGAAACTTTCAAGATAGCGGCTGGCCGGAGCGCCCCATTAGTTTTGAAAATGTTGAGAAGTTTCATCAACGGGCGCCAAAGATATTTGCAAAACAAGAAATGCTTTTTGAATAGAAATGAGGTCCTAACTATAACTACCTACTGGTGACAGCCAGTAGGTAATACATTATATATATATATATATATATATATATATATATATATATATATATATATATATATATATAAACTACTGGCAGTCGCCAGTAGGTAGTTATAGTTAGGACCTAATTTCCATAGGAAAATCGCAACATTCCATTCCCAATAACGTTGGCGCCAATTGACGTATCTTGATGACATTTTCAAAACTCGTGGCCCGCTTGGGTCTGCTCCTATTTTGAAAGATTCGGGGTGATTCGTGAAGGGGGAGCTGAGAAAAAAGGGGGGTCCAAAAATGTGTTTTCCCTATGCAATTTCCCATAGGAAACTTTAGACACGGCTACAGCCCGAACTGCTGACCAGAATTACACCAAATTTGGCAAAAAGGTAGCCCTATCTTTCTCAGTCATGTGAGAATGAAGTCTGTCATTCTCAGTCAATCATTACATCCAACAAGGGCAGAGACTGTCAGTTGATTCCTTTGTGTTCTACTGCAGCATCCCAGAGTGTTTTAAAGAACAACTAGAGCGCTAACAGACTTACTTATGACAAAAGTATTGCATACCTGAAGATATCTTGATTGGAATAAACTGGTAACACTTAAAACATTTAATTTAGAAAGGAACAGAATGATGGGGTTCATTTTGTCATGGAAATTATGGTTAGTGCTGTAGAAAGAAAAATAAGGGCATGTTTTAAGTAAGATCTCAAATCCTCTTCTATTTCATTAGAAACAATCACTTTCAAAAACAGAAGTAGACTTCCAGTTAACTCCCTGATGAGCAGTAGCTTTACTACAGTGATCTAATGAACAACTACAGTGCTAACATTCTGAATTTATGGCAAATGTGTGACACATCTGAATGCCTTCTTGATGGAATCAAAGTAAAAAAACTGAAAGCATTTCCTACCCTACAGCGGAGACTGCAGTAAATAAGGAAATTAGGAAACTTCATAACAAATAAGTCTCCTAAGATGGCCACCAGAGAAAAAAGAGCCCAAATGTAACACAAATATCACCCAGATGTAGCCAACAAATAGCCTAATGACAGAAGTGTGCAAAACACTGTTTATTTTTAGTTTTTCTGCAGTTTTATATAGTGCAGACTGGTTAATTATTGGAATATTACATCTTACTTGGACCCTTTATTGAGTATTTTGCACGAAGTACACAAGATTGATCTTGCGAAACATTGAACTTTACGATTCTGTTAACAAGAAGTTGCTCTGAACCGGGCTTTGTAACACCCGTTTTTACCTACTGGTTTTAATTAACTCTCACTGTATTGTATTCGGAAAGAGGATTTACTGTTTTTATGTACACTCTTATGATCTATGTTTCTAAATCGGATCGAATAAAGTTTAATGAATTCTATGGCAGGACGGAGGTGAGGATTATGCATATCGTTCCTCACTTTATTTGCATAGCAGTTCAAAGAAAACGTAACACAACAATCATTAAACAAAAGACTACACAACCCATGAACGATTAGGGGGGTAGTCTCTAAGGCAACTATAGTCCAATCATATCACAGTCCATCGTATATAATATCACGACGTCCCTTCTGCTTCCTCTTTCTTCACTGCTCGTCAGTTAAGTGCATTCCTTACATCCTTGGCTTAATCTGACATTGTTGCTGTTTGTATAGCGGTTTCTTGTACACGTTATTAGCATTATTGCCATGGTATTGTTTCATATTCCCTGCGCAGCAGGCTCTTGCCTGAGAGCGTTCTCCCCTTCACCGTTTCTCCCGCTGTGCGCTCTGCGGGTGGTGAGATCCTGCCAGGCTCGTCTGGTCCGAGTGAGGCAGCTCCGTTGAGCTCTCCGGCTGGTCTTTACGTGTGTTTGGGAATCCGATCATTCCTTTAGTGTCCGCTTGATTCCCGACCAACACTCGGCTAATTTTGACACTGCTACGCGGTGATTTCCCCATGTTAGTGACCAGTGCCACCTGGTGGTGGTAATTGGTATTTCACCCCAGTCTATTCTTATAACAGCTTCGGGGAAAGGCCAGCTGTTGGAGCACCGGCGAGGGGGCTGTCTTAAAGATTTTAAGAATAAGAACAAAGAAGGCTTGGGTCCTATCACTATCTGGCCTGGACCACTATAATTTGGAAAACAGGAAAGTGACCAGATAGGTTGTTCAGCCAACATTAAGCACCACATAGCCGATAATGCATTATTTTTCATTAAAAAAACTGTTCATTAACATTCCATCATGTCCTTAAAAGCGACACAGATGTAACACATATATCACCAATAATACATGTAAATCAAAAACATATAATACATAATACAAAATACTCATTGAACACATGTACAAAGCATGAACACCATGTGAATTGTCAATTGCCTACAAACGACTTTAGAGGACACCGGTCCTTGTGTAATGAATATACAAACAGGCGCACATAACCTAATTTGTGAGGTCCTGCCTGTTTACTGGGCTCAAGACTACTCTATGTGTAGGGGTCATTGCACCAAGGAGGGATACATTTCATTAATAATTCCCTGGAGTACCCCACAACTGTAGAGAGGAGATGTAGTTCTTCCGTATTTAAAATCTTACTCTGAATGATCAGCGTGATGGAATGGACAGAAGCCCTCGATGTTGCCTGTTCTATTCTAAAAGTGTCTTGTTCCTAGATGGGGCTGCCCTGTGTAGAATTTACCACAATTCCCTCTCATCCGGAGCGCTCAGTCTCTAGATGCTTCAATCCTTTACCCTGCATCATGTATCTGCACCTTTAAGGGCATTTGTTCTGTGCTCACACCATCTGCTATCATGTCTTCTCCAGAAAACCATTTTTACTCCTCCTACCAGGAAGTGGAGGAGGAATGGCCCCCCAACCCCTCCCTCCAGCAGGCTCGTTCTAGGGCACTGGCTCCTCTTAGGGTCAGGTTGATAAGCTGGCAAAAAGCAAAAAGCATCCCTGGGGTGTTCAGTGACTCAGATCTGGTGGTGGCTAGCCCCGTAGCTCCCACATGGGGAATAAAAGGGCCGTTAAGCATAATGGGGGGCACTTGGAAGGATTTGATAAACTTACGGAGACCTTCCTCAAGAGTGCGCGAACGCTAAAACATGCACCCTGCCAGGAGGAGGAGGGGCCCGGAGATAATTGCGATGCTGTCACCACTATTGGATGACCCTGATGGCAGGTGTCCATTATAGGGAGAGGGTGTATTGGAAGACGATTTCTCCTCCGATGAGGGTAAGGACTTGGGGTGTCCCTGGCATCCAGAGTCCAACTCCTCTCAGTCCCGGGTTGGGAACGGGGTCCACTCGGACATGTTCGAGCCCACCCAAATGTACCATCCTAGGTCAGCGGAGTGGACCCCTGATGCCAAAGTGGCAGAGTATGTGGTGGGGAAAATCCATCAACCCCTTGAAAGAGAGGTCAGGAATAGGATGAGGGGAGAATTCCCCAGGCCCTCACTGAAGGGGAAGGTGGCACACACACTTGAAATTGATGAGAAACTATGTACCTTTTTCCTCCAAGTATATGAGGGATGCCAAGAAAGGAATTGATAGGTCTTAGACGTGGTAGGGCCCTTGACCCAAATTATTAAATTGGTGGAGCGTTCAAAAGAGTAAGGATCCCCTTTGTCCACCACGGATATTGCGGCTAGTTGGGCACACTACCCTAAACCCTAAAACACTACCCCCTCCACTACCCAAACACCACTGCACTACCCTAAACCCTAAAACACTACCCCCAGCATGACACCCTATACTACCGAAACATAACTGCACTACCCTAAACACTAAAACACTACCACCAGCATGACTCCCTACACTACCCAAACACCACTGCACTACCCTAAACCCTAAATCTACCCCAGCACAACCCCCTAACCTACTCAAACACCACTGCACTACCCTAAACCCTAAAACAATACCCTCAGCACGACCCCCTTTATTAAACAAACACCACTGCACTGCCTTAAACCCTAAAACACTCCCCCAGCACAACCCCCTAGACTACACAAACACCACTGCACTATCCTAAACACTAGATCTACCCCCAACATGACCCCCTACACTACACAAATACCACTGCACTACCCTATACCCTAAAACACTTCCCCGGCACAACACCCTTCACTACCTAAACACAACTGCACTACCCTAAACCCTAAAATACTATCCCCAGCATGACCCCCTTCACTACCCAAACACCACTGCACGACCCTAAACCCTAAAACACGACCCCTACACTACACAAACACCACTGCACTACCATAAACCCTCAAACACTAGAACCCAGCACAACCCCCTACAGTACACAAACACCACTGTACTACCCTAAACCCAAAATTAGTACCCACAGCACTACCCCCTACACTATACAAACACCACTGCACTACCCTAACCCCTAAAACACTACCCCAGCACTACCCCCTACACTGCCCAAACACCAATGCACTACTATAAACCCTAAAGCACTACCCCAGCACAACCCCAAAGACTACACAAATACCACTGCACTACCCTAAAACCTAAAACACTACCCCCAGCACAACTCTCTACACTACCCAAACATCATTGACTACCCTAAGCCCTAAATCAACCCCCAGTATGACCACCTACACTACCCAAACACCACTGCACTACCCTAAACCATAAAACACTACCCCCAGCATGACCCCCTACACTACCCAAACACCACTGCACTACCCGAAACCCTAAAACACTACCACCAGCATGACCTCCTACACTATTCAAACACCACTGCACCCACCCTAAACCCTAAAACAGTACCCCAGCACGACCCCCTATACTACCCACTGCACTACCCTAAATCCTAAAACATTACCCCCGGCACGAACCCCTACACTACTGCACTACCCTAAGCCCTAAAACACTACCCCAGCATGACCCCCTACACTACCCAAACACCACTGCACTACACTAAACCCTTGGGGAAAAAACACCCCATGCCCAATCCCCCTTACCTCTCACTCCTTGTGGTTCCTCTCTCCTCGTGGTTCCTTCTGCACGTCGTCTCTGAGGGGCAGTGCACTTCATTGTGAGGAAAGAGAACAGCCTCTGTTTCCTTACAACAACGTGAATCATCTACATGTTTTTTAGAACGCATGGTCATTTACCATACATACCTTTACAACAAAATTTGTTGTAAATGCATGCGTGGTAAATGACCATGCGTTCTAAAAAAATGTGTAGTAATGACTTTGCGATGTACAACGCATGCGTGGTAATGCATGAGTTTATAATGGTATCGCGAGGTAAAAAAGTCATTGTATAGGCTGTTTACCGATCGATGTTGGCCCCTGTTCTTCAGTGAGACGTTTATTTGAATAATTAGGAGGAAGGAGTGTATTTTTTTTTACCGAAAAGTGCATTCCCAGCTGTTGTATTGTGAAAGTGTCTGCGTGGCCTGGTTTCACTTCCAGTAAGAAAGTGGAAGAGTCTCTTTGTATCTAAAGGAGTTCTGTTGTTGGACGGGGCCAGTGCAACACGTCATCAGACAACATAGCTAATGGAAAGCGTCCTCCCTGAAGTGTGGAGCAGTGCCACGAGATGTCAATGAGTGTGTGTCCCACCGCAGTATGACCGTACCACGTGACCCATGTGCTGCCTCCTGGGTACGGGAGGCAGAAGCGGCATCGCAGGCCCTCTTGAAGACCGTTGTAGCACTAATTCTACATTTTGGTTCTAGGGCATTTTAACTTTGTTGTTCCTGCCAGATACAATGAGAAGGTCCTGTGTTATTCAGCGCCCTCGTTACCTTTTTTGTGGGTTGTGGTGCTTGTCACTTCGCTGCCCCGCCGGTGCACATGACTGGGCACCCCACCTCATGTGTCATCTGCAGGGCCTCTGCCCTCGGAACACTGGTTTCAGTTTCTGGAGTGGCAACATAAACAGTTGCTCCCAGAGGACTAGCCTGTACACTTAGGTGAATATTCCCTGCATCAGAATTCCACAGAAATTCTTTCATAGCTCTACCACGTCAACGAGGACGTCATAATACCACAGCTCCGCTTACAACACCGTATGATGTCATCGGCGCCATAAGAGGACCTCGTTGGCGTGCTGACATCAGTTCCACCCATTTTTTCCGTGCCACCGAGCCAAACAGGCGGACCGAGACATTTTCACATGTATACTTAGTATAATAAATACATATATATATTCACTGAAAAAACCATAGGTTTCAGGCACGTTATAGTTAGAAATTAGCATTTAAAAAACCTTAGAAAATCACTGAAATAACCATAGGTTTCAGGGGCGTTATAGTTAGTTGGACATTTCACTCATACAAAACCATAGAAATTCCCCCGTTATAGTTAGTTCAGCTAACTATAACTCGTGTGCTCGGAATGCACTGCTAATGACATCACATATTACATCAATCATGACATGGTCAGTGACATCACTCATGACATCACTCATGACATCCCAAATGACATCACTGTTGACATCATCCAGTGAATGTGTGTTTTTCTGAACATTAAATATGTGTTATATATATATATATGTATATTTCAAGGTCAATGGAAGAATAAATGGGTACTTAAGTGTCTAAATGGATGATTTTGTTTTGTAAAATTGATTGTATAACTGACTGATTAAGAGTATTGTTTAAATATGAAAATATCTGTATCAGTCTCTCGCTTTGTGTATCAGTGGCTGCATGGGTTGGTGAGTAGCTACATGAGTGTCATTATGAGTTATTAGTTGTTTTTTTGAGTATCAGTATGAGTGTCTAAGTGTCGGTATGGTTGGGTGTGGGGTATTACTTAGTGCATGAATGCATGAATGAGTGGCTCACTGTTTGTATGTGTTGAAGACAGCATGTGTGCAGGACTTTATAGGTGGGTGAGTGTGTGTATGGGCGTGTTAGTGAGTGAATGACTGTCTCAATAGTGTCTTTGTGAGTAACTACATATGTTTTAAACTAGTATATGCGGGTATTGGTGTATATAAGTGAGTATATGTGAGAGTGAGAAATTGGAGGTGTTTCTATAAGTGATTGTTTGAGAGAATAAGTATGTGTACGTTTCTGTAGAAGTAAGTGTGGTAGTGTGTGTGTATAACTGTATATTCAAGTAAATGGATAATTGATACTTTGCATGTATGACTATGTGTGTGAGTAACTTTATGGATAAGTGGAGGTGTGTAGCAAGATGTATAGGTGTATGAGTACATATGATGAGTGAGTACATGTATGAGTGACTGTACCAGTGATGTCACTGACCATGTCATGAATGATGAAATATGTGACGTCATCAGCAGTGCATTGCGGGGGTGCGAGTTATAGGTAGCTCAACTAACTATAACGGCAACATTTCAATGGTTTTGTATGAGTGAAATGTCCAACTAACTATAACGTCCCTGAAAGCTATGGTTGTTTCAGTGAATTTCGGAGGTTTTTTTAAATGCTAATTTGTAACTATTCCGTCCCAGAAACCTATGGTTTTTTCAGTGAATTTCAAAGTTTTTTTAAAATCTATTTTCTAATTATAATCTTCTTTAAACCTATAGTTTTTTCAGTGATTTTAAATTATCACGCCATTCTCAACCTATTGAAAACAGCTGATATCCCCAGTTTTCCAGCAATAGCTTCCACAAAAAAATTTGCCACAATTGAGAGCAGCAACTAACAGTAATAATATGCAGAGTAGATGTTCCCGTGCAAAAATAACACAAAAACACCACTTCCAGATATTTTCAACAAGCAGTCAAATCTGGGGCGCGATCCAAAACAGGCAATAAGCCACGTTAGCAGTTGGAATCTAACATGTGCCTTTACTGGTGTAAACCCGGATGACTACCTACAATGTGAAAGGGTGCCCAGCCACGATCACATCTGAAGACCATCATATGTCACAGAGTTACTGATCATGTAGCTCAGACACCCATGAAGGCCACAACACACACTACTCCTCTCCCTATTACCACCGAGGCAGCGCAGGACAGCGGATCTTCCAAAAATGGCATGGTCCGTCAGCCACACAATACTTGAATGTTGGCAGTTGTGGCAACCAAGTATGTGTGAAGGACGCAACGCACCCATCAATATTAAAGTGCACACAATACCAAGTATAGCAGTGATGTGCTGGACAGATCTCACTATGCAGAGCACAGACCTTTCCATGTGTACATATACTGCTGGTGCTTGTAGTGTTGTGGACAATAGATGCAACCATGTTACCTCAGGCAGTGGGGAAGATCTTGGTCACATAGCTGTGTTGTCCCCCCCTGGATGCGGTAGTGCAGTGGGGTGGTCCAACCTTCGCCACTCCAGCGTAGGATTATGAATAAATAAGCCAGGGCTCTGGGCGTGGTTCACTTGTGTGAAGGCCAACGAGTCTGCCAGAACGGCGGGCCTCACCCTGCCACGTGGCCGCTGCCATGACGTTGGGGCCCCTGCGAACCCAGTAGCAGAGCACCATAGACTTATATCTGTACAGACCACTGTCTTCGTTCTACACTGCAGACAGCAGGCCTCACATTTCAGATGGAGTAGCGATTGTAAATGATGCAGTCCAGTACGCAAGACACATTGCTCCCAGTGCAGCCCCCCTGGACTTTGCATCATTACAGGGTGCACACACGCTGAGTGATTCAGGTACCAATAACTCACTGTACCATAAGTCATCGCCATGTGGCCTTATTAATGCAGAATTCAATAGACAAAAGATATTGCTCCCAGTGCGGCCCCCCTGGACCACGCATCATCGCATGGTACCTACAAGCTGAGCGCCAAAGGTGCTAATAACTCAGTGCACCATAAGTCATCACCACGTGGCCTTATTGAGGCAGAATTCAATAGACAAAAAATATTGCCCCGAGTGCGGCCCCTCGGACCATGCATCATCGCAGGGCACATACACGGTGAGTGCCAAAGGCACTACTAACTCAGTGCACCATAAGTCATCGCCATGTGGCCTTATTGTGGCCAAATTCAATAGACACAAGACATTGCTCTGAGTGCGGCCCCCCAGACCACGCATCATCGCAGGTTACTTACACGCTGAACGCCAAAGGTACTACTAACTCAGTGCACCATAAGTCATCGCCACGTGGCCTTATTGAGGCAAAATTCAATAGACAAAAGACATTGCTCCCAGTGCGGCCCGTCTGGACCACGCATCTTCGCAGGATGCCCATACGCTGGTTGCTTCAGGTGCCACTAACTCAGTGCATCACTTATCATCGCTGGCTGCACACACGCTGAATTGCCAATACTGTGCAGCTCTACGCAACGCCAAGTGGCTGTGTGCCCTTGTTCACCGCTTCCTCCTGTCTACACTGAAGTCATCAGGGCTCACTATTAAAATATAATTTTCAGTCAACAATTACAGAGTGGAGTAGGCAACTAACTACAATGTCCCTAAAACCTACATAATATACTTTTAGTATCCTTGCTTCAAGAACTATTTTGATATCAATTATAGCATCACCGTAGGGTGCACACACACTGAGTGCTTCAGGAGCCACTAACTCAGTGCACCACACCTCATTGACCCTTTATGATACAATATTTTGTTATTTTCATCAAAATTGATTACTGCATACAGTTCATACCTGTGTTTGCTCTTAGGAAGTGAAACATTTCACTCCAATTGAAAAAGAAAATATAGTTCCTAGAAATGTTGAACAAGTAATAGCTGAAGAACTTCAAGGGAGAGGTACCCAGGCTCAAGTGTTTGCATGAGATTGTTGTAGTATTTGTAGTATACGTCAACAATCTATTGATATTTTAGTAAATTTCGTAAGACAATATAGAAAAAACTGTGAAACAGAAGGTTAACATATTACAAGAACTAGGGGCCAGATGTAGGTGGCCATTTACCGACCGGTAACAGCCGATTTCGGCCGTTACCGACCGGTAAATGGCTATTCGGTATGTAGGGGGTCTTTATTTTACAGAATCGGTAAATTTACCGAATCGGTAAATTTACCGATTCTGTAAAATACCGAATTGGTAATTTTACCGATTCGGAAAATCCAAATGTAGGTGGGACTCTTCTGAGTCCCAAAGGCCCTACAAATTTGGTATTTTAACACACACTCCAATTGGGTGTTAAAATACCGAATTCAGGTGTCCATGCACATGTTTGCATGCACACCTAGCCATGTGACAGACAGACATGCCCTTAGGGCATGTCTGTGTGCCACATGGAGCACATGCCTATTTTTGGGGTGCCAGAGGGTGTCAAAGTGACACCCCCTGCACCCTTGCCAAAATCGGTATTTACCGATTCTGTAATTACAGAATCGGTATTGCCCATTGATTCCTATGGGCTTCAAAGCCCATAGGAGTCAATGGGCAATACCGATTCGGTATTTACAGAATCAGTAAATACCGAATCTTAAAGATTCGGTATTTACAGAATCTGTAATACCTACATCTCCCCCCTTCATATTTACCGACTCTTAAATACCGAATCGGTAAAATTCGGTATTTAAGAGTCGGTAAATATGAATTACCTACATCTGGCCCTAGATCCTTCCAAAGTGAGACAAAAAACAAGGTTGCGAGGTCATTCTCTGGCTTGTCTTTCTAGGAAAGTGTGTCAAGTCGTTTTCATCATTTAACAATGTTAGCAAGTGTATCATCCCAAAATTCAAACGTTAGTTAGAAGATTATACTATGTGGAAACTCCTGCATTATGTCTAAATGAAATTACTACAGCTCTTTTGCATGATTCAGTGTTGGATGTAAAACAAGTTTGTGATGATATAGAGTTACATTTCTTTGCAAGTCAAGAGGAGAGTACAGAAAATAAGAGTTTGATAAGTGTACGTGTTGAAGAAGAGATGGACTATAGTACTGATGTGAAGTTTGAAAAATAAATAACAAAGGTTAAAGTAGTTTGTGGTGAAAATCCCAACTATGTTTGTATTTGTTCTCAACGTACTCATTATAAAATTCAAACTAGGAATGTAGATTTTTTTTAAGAAGTGAAAAGGAAAACAATGATAAATAGAAAGAATTTGCTGCTTATCTGTTTGTGCAAGGTCGTTTTGAGTTACGTACTGTACAATTTATTTGTAAATATTGTTACAATAAATTAGAAGAAAACAAAATGCCAGCTAGAGCTGTTCATAATGACTTAGAATTAGTTGCTATACCTCCTAAACTTGCAGATTTAAATACATATGAGGCCACCCTTACACAATCTGTGCACCCTTTTCAGGCTATAATTCGTATGCAGCCTAAAACAGTTAAGCTGCCTCCAACAAAGAGGTTTAAAAGGAAGAGTTGTGTATTTACCTTTAGATTTTAAGAAAAATGTTGAAACTGTTGGTGTAGAAAGAGAGGATACTGAACCTGTAGTCATTCTTGTTAATGGTGTACCCACAAAGAGCCGGAAAATATGGCAAGAGTTAGTACATGTCACGAAAGTCCAAAAGGGTACATTATATCTGGTGCAAAACAATATTTACTGTAAAATTATAAATGTTGAAGAAAAAGAAATGACTTTAGAAGATGAAACATATTTCAAGTGGACAAATAGAAAAAAGTGGACGATTCCAGAAAAGAAGAAATGTATGAACATTATACTATACACCCTATACATTCAAATAACTGATAGGAGATACTATTGAATTTTCCCAGATGAAAAAAGCAAAAGGAACTCCCATGAGTGTGTGGGAAACTAGTTTGGAAGCTCGTTGTTTTCCACAGCTGTTCCCTACTGGAAAAGGTGGACGATATGATGAACGACCAGTTTAGATTCTAGCTTCAGAAAACCGAACTTCACAACTGTACTCAAAATAATCAAGATTTCCTCAGTGTATTCCATAAATGTTTATTTTTTTGTTCCATACACCTACACTGCGGTCAGCAGAGCTCACAATTTAAATTCAGACATGATTTATTTATTACAGAGAAAATTGTACTCTATGTCCTCGAACTTTGTCAAGAGGAAGTGACTAAAAACATTCGTGCATGTCTGTGCTGACTACTGCCTTCGATGTACACTACCGACAGCAAGGCTCACAATTAACATCTAGTCACGATTGCAGATAAAGCACAGAGAAGGCAACAGGCATTGCTTCCAGTGTGGCTCGCCCGCATCACACATCATTCCTGGCTGTGCAGATGCTAAATGCTTCTGATGCCCTTATCTCGGTGCAGCACATCTCATGGACCCTTTATGATACAATATTTTGTGTGTAATTTCACATCTACTGTCCTACCTCAGTGTACTACAAGTCATAAACCCTTTTCAATAGAATCTTTTCTGTATTATTTCACATTTGGTGCCCATGCCTTAGTGCAGCACAAATCATTGACCCTTTCTGATTGAATATCTGTTTCTGATCCAATGATTATGTTGTACTTGTTGCCAACACCAACCATTCCCAGAGGGTTGGCTTACAAACCCCCCACACGCATCCAGCACAGACGTATATATTTATAATCTTGCAACTAGCACAAACCAAAATTCTACTGTACAACCGGGAAAAATATAGCCAAATTGTGCGCGATCTAGCCCAATCTGGCAACACTGTACTCTACACCATTTTAGAGTTGCTCGCACTGCAGCCATCACAGTTACACCGCCACGATGATGGCCCGTCCTGGTGGTCCGGACACCTCTGCTCTGCTGCAGCGCAGTGTAGGCCTGAGCCCAACAGCGAGGGACTACCACCACATGCGTGGCCTCACTTATCACTGAGTTAGTAGCACCGCAAGCACTGAGCGGTTGTACAACCTGGAATGTTGATAGGTGCACTAGAATGTCCACTGCTATGGCGATATCAAGACTCAGTACCAAATGTGAGACCTGTTAGCTAGCAGAGCGGCGCTGCATGATTTGGAGGGTGCCCTGTCTGCGAAACGGTGAGCAGTGAGGACTGAGTGGCCAGCGTCGGGCAGATCCCGCTGGGCGGCATGACTGGATGGGGTACAGCAGCCTGCATGCAGAAAGACGGCACAGCAATTTAGGGATACACAGTCGTATATACTCTGCAAATACTAATTCTGTACTATTTTTCAGATGTGGGAGCTTGAGAGTTCCACAAGATCCCGGCACGTGGTTTGAGATAGAGCAGTGGCCTAAAGGTGAGCTGTGATGGTTTTGTCCACAGTGTGGGCACTCAGTGTCCCTCCTCAAATCTTCTTTCCTCCCCTCACAATCTTTCTCTCCCCCTCTTCCTCTTACACTATCTATCTCTTTCTCTCTTCCTCTCTCTCTCGTTCACTCTCTCTCTTTCACTCTTCCTCTGTTTCTCTGTTTCTCTTTTGCATACTCTTTCCCTCTTTCTCTCTATTCCTCTCTTTCACTGTGTCTCTCTCTTGGTCTTTCTCGCACATTCTCTCTGTCTTCCTCTCACTTTCTTACTTTTTCTCCCTCTCTTCCTCTCACTCTCACTGTTTCTCTCTTTCTCTCTGTCTTCGCTCACTCTTTCTTTCTCTCTCTCTCGTCCTCTCTCCTTTGATGGACGCATGTCACACAATCTTATCTTGCTTTTTATCTAACAGGCTGTGATTCACAAATCAACGTTCCCCCTCACACCACCAGGCTGAACATGCGTACAATCTGCGATAATGCGTGGCCATCCCCAACGCGTACAAAAGTTCCTTCAGCACGTGGTGGACCCTCTTAAACACAGGCCGGTTACGGAAGGTGAGCAGAGAGACTCCTTTCAGCAAAAGCGGGCAGTCACCTCCTGGTGGTGGGAGTGTTGCAGGGTTTCTGTACTCACACAGAACTGTGCACAGAGGAGTGGAACCTCGGCAAATTAGGATGTCCCAAAACTTACCTTAGCAACCAACTCACCCCTTACCGAGCTAGCTACAGTGTCTCATTGGACATATCAAACACCCAATGTTTAGACAAACCAGAACATGAACTTACAGTACCTCAGGGTACGTGGGACTCATGAACACTCCTTCGTTATATTATCATTACAAACCAGAACATGGAGTAAAGAAGACACATGTGCATTTGAAATGTTTATTTACTAATGCCGTCTTCTCAGGCGCAGTATCTTTGATAATACAAGTATACTTATTATCAGTAGCAAAATTATCAGCATAGTTACTAAGACATAAAAAGCGAATGGTGACAGCATGTTAACATACTGTAATGAATAAGAGTTAACAACACTTATATCTCACCCTCCCTAACACATATATTATATTATTATCTAAGAAGGTCTCTTTGGGTTGTTTTAGGGCGGGCCCATACCTTAGTGTCCTAGCATGAAGGAATCACATCAGCATACACCAGCTCTCTCTGCATGTGCACCGCATCAAGTGATTTAACAATTCTCGTGCAAAGCAATATCAATCCCGCCTCAAGCCCAAGTTGGCAAAGGCTGCACTTGTGTTATGACTATGAAGGCGTGGAGATCAGACCTCATAACAATTCCATATCGTGTTGCTCCTGAAACTTCAGCACTCTCCGTGCAGACATGTTTTATTAAACAAAGCAGATATCAGAGCAATAACATATTATTCTCACATTCACCACGGCAAACTACTAGGTTGAAAGCTAAGTCAACAAATGAGGGTCGTGTGCAGAAGTTGCAAGAAAGGAAAAATGGCGTTTAAATCTCAAACGTACCTATGCTAACTTAACACGATATAGGGATATATAGGAGTTATACAACACCCCCCCATGATCCGAGAACGGACTAAATAAGGTAACAGAAGTGCCATCACATGAGAGCAGAATCCATTTATAAACGAGCATGAATATAAAAATTAATGCTAAAAAAAATAGCCCACAAATATACTGTGGCTCAAGCCAATAGGCAAGCAAAAAATAAAATGTCTTGACCAAAAGTCAATAAAATCAAGGAAATGCTAACAATCAGCATGTCAATTTGAGGCAGTGTCTATGATAAGACCGTATATGAAAAGTAAGCTGCAACAGCCTCCAGGAGGAAGTCACTGTCCTCATCAGAAAACAGTTCAGCCATCCAATTTAAAAGATGAAAGGAACATACGTGATCTTCCAGCACCGGATCCTCTATAACCATCAGAGGACAGCTCGGTGGGTTCTCAAGAAAACTTAGTTCCAAGAAATTTTGCGCTGCCGACAACACATCCCAGGGACCCATTAGTCCATGTGCCACCGCCAAGGCCATAACCCTTTCGTCAGAACAAACCAACTCGTGAGCAATGATAGGACTCATCAGTTGATCAAAATCGACGTCAGAAGATGCTGGTCCGCAGAGACACAAATCAATGGCCCAAAGGAAATCACAGGTCAGACAGCGAAATACAGGCTGGACACAGGTGAAATAGGAGAACCGAAAAGATAATCCAAACGCCGTGCTTAGAGTCGCTAACGGCAGTGTGCCATAGTAATCAAGCATGCGGTTGCGAAACCGCGTCAGTAGTAGCTGTGCGTGGTCTTGCACAGGAAGGGCATCCATATTTAAAAAGGCAGAAAACCACCAATGCGCCAGCCGCTAATGCAAGCAAAAACGGGAACCCTCCAAACAAGGATGAAAAAATAGAATGGAAGAAAGCAGGGATGACTCCAAAAATCTTCTCAAAGGAAGTCACGAGACCACCGCTAACAACTTTAAAAAAATGTGCTAGGCCCGTTGTGGAGGATGCGTTAAAGATTGAACGGACCATGGCTCCGAAATGCAAGGGCAAATCAGTGTTTAAAAGAGCCTGAACCTCCGTGCGGGTGTTAGCAATGTGAAGCACGAAAGTTTCACGGGCCGAGCTCAAGGCCACCTCTTTCTGGGACAATAGAGCTCTTATTCTAGCCATGCCGCTGAATTCTGCTCCCAAGGTCGGTATCTGTGGCCAAATGGAAGACTCCCTATGTTCACGTGTGGGAGGATAAAGAACATTTCTGCAGCAAATAACTCGCTCACTAACCGTTACTATGAAAGCTATACCTTTAATTAAACCACAGCAGTTTTCATTATTGAGCATTAAATAACTACCATTCTCTAACAATTTAAACGTGGGGATGATAGCAGGAACTGGCGTGCCCTGTAAAACGCAAGCCATATTCGGTCGGTCCTTGTTACATGAACCGTGTAACTGTATGTGTCTGCACATTAAAGAATGATCTGGCGTCTCAGTACACTCATCCCCTGTTAGATAAACCTCTTGTTCATCCTTGAAACATCTGTATGTGTATGGGAGTGACCAGACCTCATGAAGAAAACCCCTGTGACAGAGCTCGTTCCTTTAGAATAGCCATCTGTACAGCAGTTAAAACCTTTTCTATGGTGGGAAACCGCATCTCAGCCGAGGTGTACAAGTGTGACTTGTAAGCAATAGGTACTGTGTCACCTTCATTAAAAGTGAGGTAAGTGAAACCCACCGTCCCAGGAATTATTCTTATGACCAGGTTGGTGTGGTTATCACGAGTCAGTAAATATTTAGAAGCGAGCAGATCAGCCTGCAAGGATTGCAAAATGGCTGAATGCTCAGGCAGCCAGCATGATTTTGAGAAAGTTGGTTGTATCAAAGCATACAAAGGCTTGATACGCTGGGCATATTCCGGAATGTAAGTTCTGCCGAAATTCAAAAAGCCCAGTAAGGATTGTAATTTTTTCAGAGTTGTTGGTGCGCGCAATTGTGCGCACTTCTCCAAGAAGTGAGGAGCCAAACCTCTACCTTCATTGTTGAGCTCATAGCCCAAAAACAACACTGTGTGTTCAGCAATGTGCGATTTTGCAAAGTTGAATTTGTAACCCATGTCTGCGAAGTTGCAAACAAGAGAATTTACACGACACAGATGCTCCCAAATATCGTCGTCTGTGAGATATATGTCATCCACATACGAAAAAGCATCAGGGTCGAGTGCCTCCAGAATAGAGACAATTCGAGCGGTAAATACACCAGGACTATTCTTGTAGCCCATTGGAAGACGCCGGAATTGCTTTTGGACTCCAGCGCTTGTAAAACTGGTCCATTGGGAGCTAAAGCTGTCCAATCTGTGGGCATAAAAACCATTGGATATGTCAAGCGTTGTCTTGAAACGCTTACGCACGAGACTATCCACTAGGGCAGAGCCGTGGGTATTCTGTACTGCACAGTTACGGCAATGCGAGTTCAAATGCCGGTAATCCAAAACCAAACGATATGAACCGTCAGGTTTATTCACAGTAAAAAGGGGATTATTCATCGGTGACACACACGTTTCAATAACTCCCTGATATTCCAATTGTTCAAGGATTTCCGCGACGGAAGATTTTGCTTCACGCCGAATGGGATATTGAGGTTGAGGCTGCGGCTGAGACCGCAACGGAATTTCGTGGCAAGGCGACAATTTATCCCAACCACATTGGTTACGGTACAGAGCCGGCGCGAGAGCCCGAGCCCACTCTTCTGCAAAATGCTGCGCATGCTCTTTCGAGACAGTGTTCGCGAAACTGGGTAGGATTACCTCCTCCCCTCGCGGCGCCGCGAGCACAAAAGGTGGGGGCCAGTCAGCCTCCGAAAGTAAAATATCATATGTAGAAGACAGATTCTCCCAAAATACACCTTTAACGGTACGCTGTATGTCACCTTCAATTAACAGGACAATTTCATATAGTCTTTCAGGGGGAGCAAGTCTCGTATCCGCTGTTTCTATCACAACGTAAACATCAGTCGCTGTCACCCTCAGTAGTGGACGCAGCGCCTCTCTGACTATGGTTATCCCCGCCGCGCTGTCCAGCAACGTCAGAGCCCACGTCAGATTCCGAAGCCGCGTTCTCACTATCTGTGGCATATCGATGCGCTGTTAAGGCTGCGACTTTCTTTTTCGCAAACTGCGGACGCCTAGGCGTAGAATCCTCCTGCTTCACTGCGCCGTCCGTCTGGCGGGACTGACCACGTCCTTGTTGGCCACCACGTCCACGTCCACCCCCTCCTCCTCCACCGGTCTTCGGGGCCGATGTGTCCTGAAAGGAACGAGGAGAGCGTTGATCAGAACCCTGAAAACGATCAGGTGATTTAATCATCGCGCGGTCGCGCAAATCATAAACTTTTTCGGATGGCGCAGGAGCTTGTATTGCAGGAAAAGTACCCTGAGTCTGCATTGTCTGCTTCCCCTGTGTCTGTTTTTTAGGCCAATTTTGTTTCTTGGACTTTGGCTGGGCATCTGTCACTGCAGATTGCCCCTGTGGTTGTTTTTTCTCCTTCACTGGAAAATATTTCAGACCTCTACTTGTGCGGCCAATCGTTTTATAAGCGGCCACCACAATCTTTGCTAACTGGCGGGGTTTGTCGGCATCGGGCAGAGCAGCCAAAGCATTCGACACCTGAAAGTTAACTGCATCTCCTTTAACATTGGAGAGAATGAGATCACTTACAATCTCAAAAGAACCACACAGGCGCATACCCAATTCAACCGCTGCCTCTGGACCGTGATCATTCTGAACACGTCGAACGATTTCAGGCAGGGCAGTCATAGACGGGGTGCCGAAGCACCTTGTATAAACTGCCGCAAATGTTTTTCCCCAGCTGTCACAGTCAGCAAGCTCAGGAGTAATATCCTTCGGGAGAGTAATCGTCAACATTCTATGTTTATCAGCAGGAGTAGAATTCGGAAAAACAGCCTCCAGTTGATCAAACTTCTCTGCTAGCCAGAATGGGAAGTCATCGTTGTCAACAGGACGCACACCAAAAACCGAATTTACCATAACAGGATTGAGACGCATTCCGCCTCGTTCCATGGGAGCGGCCGCACCCCCCTGGGGACCACCAGGAAGATGTCGACCGATGTATTGCACTAAAGCACGAATCACGGAAATGGAAACTACATGCAGCCTGCGAATTTCTGCCAGGGTACAAGCCCCGTGATTCTGGTGTGGGGTAAAGCCACCCAGCGCAGGCCAATTAGTACCTGGAATTGAGAGTGGACCTAACCTCGCACGGGACAAAGAGTGGGGGAGGGCGCCATCAAACCAAACTCGATGCTGCCAATGATCAATAGGTATTTCCAATGCCCTGTATGGCGTATATTCAGCCGGGACATCCGAGGCGGTGTAGGAGTGGTACAAACCAGAATTAGCGTCCACAGCCGGAAACGTAACCCAAGAGTAAAACAACTCGTAAGGAAACGCCGGATCTGCACTTACCACGAAAATCACAGCCATCCCATTTACTGGGACTTGGTACGTCTGAAGATGGTTGCGTACCGCTACGCGACTATGCTGCGCAATAGCCACCGCTGCCGCCATTACAGAATTGGAAACAAGAAAACACAAAGAATACTTTGTAGCACAACTGGGTAGTAATTCAAAGAAACCGTTTAAGTAAGAATCAAGCTTGAATAAAGACCTATTTCAAAAAATAGGTAGGTTTCACCAACACCCCGTTTTCCGGAAACGGATGTGAAGGGGTTAAGGCATGAATGATAAACTACTCGAGTGTCATGATATAAGACCACCGAAACCGTTGGGCGCCATGTTGCAGGGTTTCTGTACTCACACAGAACTGTGCACAGAGGAGTGGAACCTCGGCAAATTAGGATGTCCCAAAACTTACCTTAGCAACCAACTCACCCCTTACCGAGCTAGCTACAGTGTCTCATTGGACATATCAAACACCCAATGTTTAGACAAACCAGAACATGAACTTACAGTACCTCAGGGTACGTGGGACTCATGAACACTCCTTCGTTATATTATCATTACAAACCAGAACATGGAGTAAAGAAGACACATGTGCATTTGAAATGTTTATTTACTAATGCCGTCTTCTCAGGCGCAGTATCTTTGATAATACAAGTATACTTATTATCAGTAGCAAAATTATCAGCATAGTTACTAAGACATAAAAAGCGAATGGTGACAGCATGTTAACATACTGTAATGAATAAGAGTTAACAACACTTATATCTCACCCTCCCTAACACATATATTATATTATTATCTAAGAAGGTCTCTTTGGGTTGTTTTAGGGCGGGCCCATACCTTAGTGTCCTAGCATGAAGGAATCACATCAGCATACACCAGCTCTCTCTGCATGTGCACCGCATCAAGTGATTTAACAATTCTCGTGCAAAGCAATATCAATCCCGCCTCAAGCCCAAGTTGGCAAAGGCTGCACTTGTGTTATGACTATGAAGGCGTGGAGATCAGACCTCATAACAATTCCATATCGTGTTGCTCCTGAAACTTCAGCACTCTCCGTGCAGACATGTTTTATTAAACAAAGCAGATATCAGAGCAATAACATATTATTCTCACATTCACCACGGCAAACTACTAGGTTGAAAGCTAAGTCAACAAATGAGGGTCGTGTGCAGAAGTTGCAAGAAAGGAAAAATGGCGTTTAAATCTCAAACGTACCTATGCTAACTTAACACGATATAGGGATATATAGGAGTTATACAACAGGAGTGGATAGTGTGCAGGAGCCTGGGCGCACAAGAGTGCATGGACACCTCTGAGCAGCAGGAGTGGATGGGGTGCAGCAGCCTGATTGCGCATTGGTGAAAAAGAGAATTACGCGTGTGCAGTTGTATGTACTCTGCCATTACTAATTCTGTACTATCTTTCAGATCACTGAACTTGAGAGTTCCACAAGGTCCCGGTATGTGGTTCGAGCCACATCAGTGGCACAAAGGTGAGTGCGAAGATTTTCTCCAGTGTCCTCGCCCTCTCGATCTCTTCCTTTCTCTCTCACACGTTCTCTCTTTCTCTGTCTCTTCCTCTCTCTATCATTCTTTCTTTCTCTCTTCCTCTATATCACTCTTTCTATCTCTCTGTCCCTCTCTCTCAGTCATTTTCTCTCGCTATTCTCTATCACTCTTTATGTCTCTCTCTTCCTCTCTCTCACACTGTTTCTCACTTTCTCTCTTCCTTGTATCTTTCTCTTTCTCTCTCACCCTTTCTCTCTTTGTCTTCCTCTCTCTCACTCTTTCTATTTTTGTCTGTCTTCCTCTCTCTCACTCTTTTTCTTTTCCTCTCTCACTCTTTCTCTCTCTTTCTTCCTCTCTCTCACTCTGTCTTTCTGTATCTTCCTCTTTCTCTCCCTCACTCTGTTTTTCTCTTTCTCTCTTCCTTGTATCTTACTCTTTCTCTCTCTTTCTCTGTCTTCCTCTCTCTCTCACTCTTTCTTTCTTTCTACCTATCTCTCACTCTTTCTTTCTTTCTCTTTCTCTTTCTCCTTTGTTGGACGCATGAAGCACCATCTTACCTTTCTTTTTGTCTTGCAGGCTGTGATACACAAATGGTCCAGGAATGACATGCCATGGCTGTACATAGATTTATTTGTTGTTGTTTTGTTTTAATTAAATGTTTTATATATAAATCCATACATGATTAAGATTCATATTTGTCCCACCTCACAAGCATCTTCTTATTAATGGTTCACAGAGGGACATTTGCAGGCCCAAGAAGGTTGTTTGGGGTATGCTGGTGATGTGGGAAGAGGTTGCGTTACCTGCTAATGTGGGGGGACGCAGTGTGAAAGGGGTATCTCTCACAGACAGAGCCTCGGTATGTTTTCATAAATGCTTCGGACAGATGCCAGCTTTTCAATGCTCATATAGTGTCACTTATGAACAGTTTGCACCCAGGCTCGCAAAGGGACAACTGCAGCCCGTAGGCTAGACTCACAGAGGCAGAACTATGGGCTGTCCGCTCCCAAAGGAACAGCAGCGTGGTAGCTCGCAGACATGGAGGCACAGCAGCCTAGTAGCTCGCAAAGGTAAAGAGCTGCGTGCCGATGGACTGGCTTCTAAAGGCATAGCTGAGAAGTGGTGATTTTGGGCAGAGGGAGCGTGAAAGGTTTATCTTCCTACTGGTGTCCTGGAGTGGAATTCGTGCTGCCTGGCGCTCACCTGTTTCTCCTTTATTGTTAATAAATCTTAAACCTTCACTGAGTCACAAGATGACTGCCAACAGTTCCTGGTTTGGAGTGTTGGCAGCCAATCACAGGGAAGCTTGTGCACGGGACTTAGGCTCTCGGAGTTGATCTGTCGCAAATACATCATTTAATTTTGTTTACGATGTAATAAAAAAATTAATTTAAAAAAATAAAGTTAATTTGAAGCTCGAGTCCTTGGAGCCTCGGAATTCCAGAGATGATAGAATTATGTATAATAAAACAAATGGGCACACATATTTGGTTCAATTAAAGCATCACATGCTTAGGAGGCTGGTTAAAAACGTGAACTGTGGTCCTATACAGGGAAATCCCATCTCCTGGTTTGAGAAAAAACCCTTCTCTTATTTAGATCGTGCGGAAGGAAAAAAAGGGTCAGATGAAATAATCAACCTGCGGTTAGTTCGGGGACGGTAAAAAAGTTAAATCAGGAGATAAATGCCCTAGTAAGGGAACAATTTAGGCAATCTTCTTTGATTAGGCAAAGGGAAATCAGTAGATTGAAGCAGATAAGAAAGAGGATCAAGGCGTCCGAATGCAGAAAATTGGAGGACTCAAACTGGATTAAATTGGGAGAGTTTGCACAGTTTGGTGACTTGCACAAATATTGGGCTCTAATAGCCAAATATTATGACAATAGAGTTAAGGCAAAAGTCATCCTAATATCTGATGCAGATTGGACCCAATACATCTCACAGCTATATGTTCCTAATATATTGACCAGGTCTAAGTTAAAGGTTTTTAAGGAGCCTCATGTAGGGAGTGACTACGGTGCGCCTTCCTATAAAGAAATTGAGAGCTTCATTAAGGGGGCAAGGTATTCAGGAGAGATGGGCCCTGATGATCTTCCAATAGCAGTAATCAAACAAGATAGCCCTGCATGTGCTCAATTCCTTTGCCTCCTATTCTCCTATTGTTATGCATACATGATTATCCCACAGTCTTGGAGAAGAAGTATTGTGGTTCCATGATATGAAAAGTAACCCTGGGTATAGTTCACGGAGTTGCACTATGACGAGCTACGCGAAGTGCTAAAAAAACTCCGTCGCGCTACGTGGAGCTCCGCAAGCAGCGGAGTTCAATAGAAAAATGGCGTCACGTGATTGAACATGCAGATGCTTGTCTGCAGTGTGCAATCATTGCGCACAGCACTTTGCACAGCGCAAGCAGACCCTTCTTTCTTTTTTCTGCTGCTTGAGTAGATTTTTACTCGAGCGGCAGCTTTCTCAACTCGAACAAGCAGTTTCTCACCGTGAGCGATCACGAGCATACGAAACCACTCGCAATAAGAAACCTGACCACCGCATGTTGAGAAATCTCGCTGGGATGTTTATTTTCCACGCTGGTGCTCGCCAACTTAATATTGATGATTGCAGAAGAGGAAAAATCTCACCGGGAAGGTTGATTTACCTCGCTTGCGAGGAAAACAACTCTGCTATGCCTTGCGAAGCGGAGTTTTTCGGAATTCCCCGAGCTCCACGTAACGTGGAGTGCGGGAAACTCTGCAAACTCCGCGAGCGGAGTTCACCACCCAGGCCTAATAAAAAGGGTCCCAGAATGTCACCTGCCAGCTTCAGGAAAATCACACAGTTAGAAGCGACTGGAAAATTGTTTGCTGAAAGCATCCTTCTCCATCTTCAGGATCGGGCTTTCGGAAATAACTTCGTCCTGGCAGAGCAAGTAGCATTTTGTAACGTAGCGGCACAGTAGATAATATTACTGCCTTGCAAACCCTAACTGGAAAATCCCCAATGGGTAAGGGAATGGCCCTGTACACTGTCTTTATATATATCTCCACGGCTTTCGGCCGGGTAGACCGGGTGGACGCTCTGGAGGAAATTGGCAGCAATGGAGATCCCTATGCATTTGCTGAGACTGAATATAGCATTGGACTCCTCAACTTGGACTCAGATTTTGATGGGGGGGTAATCGGCCTGTCGAACAAAGTAGAGACTCATAAGGGTGGAAGCAGGGGTGCCTAGCCCCCCTCCGTTTCTCTCTTTACATTAATGACCTGCCGAGTAGGGTGGGGCTCTGTAGAGGGGAACAATGAAATGGAGCTGTCTGCTTTATGTGGGTGATGCCATTCTGATGGAGCTAACCCTGATATGACTTCAAAGGCACCTTAATGAGTTAGCAACCTATGCGAATGATCATTTAAAAAACAAAAATATAGCAAAAAGTAAAAGTATGATTTTTAGTTATCAGGATGTAGAGTTGTGAAACACATGCATTGGTTCCTGGGGAAAGGTAACATTAATGTAGTGAAATTTTACCCGTACCTGGGAAGAATTTTTGCAAGCAGATGTTTAAGCAATGATCATATTGACCAATGCCGAAATAAGGCAATATCTCAGGCTTGCGCAATTGGTGAATTTTTTTAATTTTGCGGGCAAAGACACTTTGCACACATTTTATCAGTATACAAAATTTAAATCCCGCCAGCATTGAGTTACGCTTGTGAACTACAGGACAAACAGCAGTGAGCTTATTTTGAGAAGGCAGGGGGGCGTATTTGGTGCCAGATCTGAAATTTAAATAGAGCAGCCCCCATAACGGATATCAGGCTTGAATTCGGGCTCCTGTCGACCTATGTGTTCGCCACAGCTGCATGCTTGAGATGGAGCAATGCCTTGTTGAACAGTACTGAAAATCATTGACAGGCAGGAATTATTTGTAAGCCTGAAAGGTAAAAGCATTGTTTTTAGGAATTAAGTGAAAACAGCTGATTTATTTGGCATTGGGTAGTGCCTGAGTGACTTTATGAGTGCAATGGTAATGTGTGGGTGCTTAGATCAGTGCATGGATACTGCATGAGTAAAAGGATGACTGCAAGATTAATGCCTGAGTCATTGGATGAGTGCATGGGTAGTGCATGAGTCATTGCATGAGCGCATGCGTAGTCCTTGAGGGAATGGTAGAGTGTAAAAGTAGTGCCTGAGTGATTGCATGACTGCATGGGTAGTGTCTAAGTGATTGCATGACTGCATGGGTATTGCCTAAGTGATTGAATAACTGGATAAGTAGTGCCTGGCTGATTCGATGAGTGTATGGGTAGTGCCTGAATGGAAGGAAGGATGCAAGGATAAGGTCTGTATCATTGAATGAGTGCAAAGGTAGTGCCTGAGTGAATGGCTGAGTGCATGGATAGTGCCTGAATGAATGGTTGAATGGTGCAAGAGTAGTGCCTGAGTGAATTCATAAGTGCGTGGGCTGAGCCTGGGTAATGACATAAGTGCAGGGGTGCTGCCTGGGTGATTGGAAGAGAGCATTGGTAGTGCCTGAGTGCAAAGGTAATAACTGGATGCTTAGATTAGTGTGTGGGTAGTGCCTGAGTAAAACAATGACTGCAAGAGTAATGCCTAGGTCATTCCATAACTGCATGGATAGTGCCTGAGTGAATAGATGAGTGCATGTGTAGTGCCTGAGTGAATCATTGAGTGTGACAGTAGTGTGTGAATGATTGCATAAATACATGGGTTGGGACTTGCTGATTGAATAACTGTAGGGGTAGTGCTTGGGTCATTCTATGAGTGCATGGGAACTACATGAGTGAAAGTATGAGTGCAAGGCTAATGCCTGGACTATTGGATGCGTGCATGGGTAGTCCTTGAGGGAATGGATGAGTGCATGGGTAGTGCCTGGGTGACTTTATAATTGCAAGTGTAATGACTGGTTCTTAGATCAGTGCATGGGTACTGCCGAAGTAAAAGAATGACTGCAAGACTAATGACTGGGTCATTGGATGAGTGCATGTATAGTGCATGAGTCATTGCATGAGTCAATGGGTAGTCATTGAGGGAATAGCTGAGTGCACGGGTAGTGCCTGAGTGTATAGTTGAGTGCAAGAATAGTGCCTGAGTGATTGCATGACTGCATGGGTAGTGCCTTGGTGATTGCATGAGTCCCTGGGTAGAGGCTTGGTGATGGCATGAGTACAGGAATCATGCGTGGGTGATTGGATGAGTGCATGGGTCCAAAGGTAATGCCTACATCATGGGATGAGTGTGTAGGAAGTGCCTGAGTGAATGCTTGTAGGAAGTGCCTGAGTGAATGCTTGAGTGGAAGAGTAGTGCCTGAGTAATTGAATGAGGGCTTGTGCACTGCCTGGGTGATTGCATAAGTGCAGGGTACTGCCTGGGTGATTGGATGAGTACTAGGGTAGTGCCAATGTGAAAGAAAGAATGCAAGGGTAATGACAGTGTTTTCCTATTAATGCAAGATTTGTGCTTCAGAGAATGGATAAGTGCATGGGAAGTGTCTACATGCAAGGATGACTGCCTGCCTGATTATATGAGCAACATAATGATCATGTTCAAGTAGTCTGGAGGATCAACATCATCTATATTAAAAACAGTTTACATATATTTAAACATTAAAAAACATTTCACGTTATCACGCAAATTATATTATGTATTCTTACCTTCTAAGTAATTTACATTACTCAGTAGGAGTATTTTAGAATAGTATTCTCCTAAACATCTTTGAAAGTAATTTGAAAGCTCAACAGTGTCTACTATAAAGAAGAAAAACTGTTATTTAATGATAATGTATTAGAGAAATTATAATATTAGGATACTAGAAATACGTTTTCAATCTGTATTCCTTCATGTTCTAATACTCCAAGCATAAGGATTAGAAATTCTTGTGCATCGTGTTGTTTATTAAGAGTAAATGTCAAATAACCAGTACATATATCCAAAAGATGACGAATATCAGAAGCAGTACGGAGTTTACTTCTGTCAGTTACCAACTGTTGAAATACATGATGTAGTAAAGAACAGCATCTTTTTTCATGATTTCCCATGATTTCATGATGAAGATCTTGTAGATAAAACACAACATTCAGAATCACATTAGATTAACAGTTGATACCTGAACTATTTTCCAACTGGTATCCTACAAGGCAATGCAAAGCTGAAGGACCCTCAACTTCATTAGCAGCACAACAACACTAAAGGCAATTCAAAAGTCCAATCTCAAATTCCATATTTGGCTCCACAGTTTTCCCTGATGGCATCATACTGCATGGATTGTGGAGGTGTAGTTAGTGCTGGAGAGCAGTCCATAACGGCCTTTCACAATGCTGAAAAGAACAATAAATGTTGATTTTTTTGAAATTTTGCCCTACATCGTTTTTCTACATTAGCAGGCATTTTATTATCTTACAAAATGGGTATCTAAAATCTGTGTTGTTCATTTTATTATCTTCCAACTTTTTGTAATACTACATACATATAACTTGCCCTATAGATAAGTCAAACTACCCCTCTTCAAATAGATACACACATAACCTTTGCCAGTTATCATGATTTACTTTTTCACTTTTTGAATATATGTCAACAGTCTGTGTTTACATCTTCTAGTAAGTGCATCAACAACATATCCAAACATACTCTGTTTTTTTACAGAAGATTGTGTTACATTTTGTAATCACTTTAAAACCTTTCAACTGTAATATATGTGTCTTGATCTGCAACTCTTTCACTTATCAACTTTGAATTTCCCTAGAATCCATCTCAGGACCAAAGAAGCAAAACTGCACATCACCACAAACCTTTTCTATATGTGCCACACTATCATACAAAAGTGCTCAACGTATTTCTCCTAAACATAACGCAGGACAGTTCACATAATACAGCCTCCTACCTAAAGTTTAAATTGTTGAGTGGTATAACTTATTTTGAGTTTTAAATTTCACCTTGGAAAGATATGTTGGAATTTTCTTAATATATCAATGGATTGATGTCTAATACTATAAGCACTACTACAATTCTATTTGTATACAGTACCCTGACTACGCCTTCCATGTACATCTTCATTATAATATTTGGGCAGAACCGATGCATCCATCTAAACAACCACTTACAACCCATGCTGTCATTGAAATACTCCAATGGTACTCTCTACGTAATTACATGAGTGGATGAGTAGAACTTTGGATTGCCTTCTTTCTGCTCACTATGAACTCCTCCTATGAAACATGCAAAAAGTATTAAAGGGGGAAAAATACAATGTATAATTCTTGGCAGCATTGGGAATACCTGTAATACACTGCTCACCAGTTGGTATAACAACACCTTAGTTCATGCAATATGTGGCCTTTCTTGAAAAATGTGGAGAAATATCTATTGTAGTAGTCTGTACCTCTAAATGGACTTTCTGGTTGAATATTGTTGCTGCTGCCACTGATGTAGATGGTCCTCTATCTTCCCTCATGTAGATCACCAGTTGGAGACCGGTACTATTATAGGTTTAAAGATAATATGAGAGGGAGGTCATCCCACATGAATATTTTTCAGAGACTCCTGTCACACATTGTGCATTGCACTAGTTTTGCACCAGTTTTTGATTCCCCATGAGTGTGGGTATCAATGGATAGTTTGATGTTTCTTTTAAGGGTATGTTGTGTTTGTGAGTTTACTTGTTGAAAGTCAGTTTTATTAAACTGTTGTTTTTTTACAAATATTTTGTTAAAATAAAGTTAAACCAATATGATGCTAAACAGCTAGACTGAAACTTTGTGTAAAATATGTATATATATTAGTTTTACACTTTTTCATTTGTATTCATGACAACTGATGTCATTGAGACCTCCGTTGTTGCTGCGCAGAAGGAAAATGCATTTTTGATGTCATCATTTTGGCAACTGAATCCAAAGTCTAAAGTTACATTAGTATCTTACTAAATAGCTATACTGAAACTTTATGTCAAAAATGTCTATATAGGTGTTTTACACTTTGTCAAAACCACCCAGTATTCACAGTCTGTCCTTGGCAATGGCACTCATAGAATCATGCAGGCACTACCTGCGCAATCATTAAGGACGTCCTTTCTGCATCACACTGCAAACATGCCTCATGGCATAGTGCTAGTTGGGCGATGAAGTCCCCTTGGCTATTGAGGGTATTTGGAGGCCAAGTATCCCTCTTATTACCTCCAGCAAGTTTCACACAGTCAGTTTGCTAAAAGGTGTTCTGAGACCACACCCTTTTCTGCACAACTCTGCAAACACATCTCTTGGCACACTAGTGGTTGGGGAATACAATTTTCTTTGATGCTAAAGGACCTTGGGGGCCAAGAAGCCCTCCTGGTACTTTCTGTAGTTCATGCTCAATGGAATTTCTGAGAGCTGGTCAGAGGCCCGCTCCCTTTCCAGACCATTCTGTAAAGAACATTGCTACTTAAAAAACCATGGAAATTCACTGAAAAAAATCAAAGGTTACCGGTAAGTCATAGTTAGGAATTAGCATTAAAAACAACCTTAGAAACTCACTGAAAAAAACAAAGGTTGCATTGTTGTTATAGTTAGTTATATATATAGTTTAAAAAACCTTAGATATTCACTGAAAGGGACATTATAGTTAGGCTGACATTTCACTAGCACAAACCCAGAGAAATTAAGCAGTTACAGTTAGCTGAGCTAACTATACCTTGCGCCCCTGCAATGCACTGTTTATGACCTCACGTATCACATCACTCATGATATGTACAGTGACATCACTGATGATATCACTCATGAAATCACTGATTACATCATCTGGTGATTGTGAGTGTTTCTAAAATTTTAGTATTGTTGAATATATATATGCACCAAGGTACATTGATGAATCAGTGGGTGTATGGGTGTCTGTATGGGTGATTTTGTGGGTGCCTGACTGATAAGTGAGTGATTATATGTGTCTCAGTGAATGTTTGGGTGAGTGACTAATCTGTGTAAATATCTGTGTAAGTGTGTCAGTTGGTGTGTAAATGGCTGCATGGGTTGGTGTGTAGGTACAACAGTGACTATATGATTTATTGATTGGTTATCTGACTACCCGTATGGGTGCATGAGTATCTGTGTGTGTGGGCGAGGGGGTGTGTGATTCCCTGCATGGATGCGTGACTGGGTGAATCACTGGCTGTATGGCTTCATGGGTGTGTCTGAGAGGGGCAGTATGGGTGAGTGAGTGTGCATATGGCTGTGTTGGTGAGTGAATGAATGTCTCAGTGCTATATGGGTGAGTAACTGCATATGTGGAAGGCAGTATACATGAGAGTTGGAGTATATAAGTGACTGTATGTGTGAGTGAGTAATTGTGAGAGTAGCTGTAAGGGTGAGTGTGTGCTGGTTTCAGTGACTATATAGGTGAGTAAGCATGTGTGGCATCTGTATGAATAAGTGAGTTGGTGTGTGTATAACTGTATAGGTGAGTAAGTGCATGTGTGATTGGCTCTATGGGTGAGTGAGTAGGTGTGTGAGTAGCTCTATGAGTTCCTTACAGTGTGTGAGTGGCAGTAGGGTATAGTGGTAGAAATTTCAGTGGCTGTAATAGTGAGTGAGTGGGTATATGAGTGGCTGTATTGGTGAGTGAGTGAATGTGTGCATCGACCTATGAATCAGTGAGTGGGTATGTAAATACTAGATTGGGTGTGTTAATGGTTTTGAGAATGGTAGTGTGAAAGTTGGAGTGGGTATGTAAATGGTTACATGGGGATATGCGTGGCTGCATCAGAGATTCTGTGAATGATGTTATCAATGATGTCATCAGTGATGTAATTTGAGATTTCATCAGTGTTGTTACTGCCCATGTCATCAGTGATGTAATATATGAGGTCATAATAAGCAGTGCATTACGTGGGCTCGAGTTTTCGTTAGATCACCTAACTAAAACGGCAACATTTGTCAGTTTTTTCACAAGTTAAATTTCAGCCTAACTATAATCTACAATGTTCCTGTAATCTTTATTTTTTTAGTGAAAAAAATACAGCTACCTGAGGGCACCGCCTGCCGCACTGCTGCACTTCATACTGTAGCACCCAACTCCTGCCGACACCAGCGTTCCTGACTTCAACAAAGAGGAGTTCGACATGCAACGCGTGAGACTTCGAGGGCCCGACAACTCCTGCACCGACCTCCGGAACCGCCACCTGCGGAGGCCATGCACTCTTTTTCTTTTCCTCTCTCACTCTTTCTCTCTCTCTCTTCCTCTCTCTCACTCTGTCTTTCTGTATCTTCCTCCTTCTCTCCCTCACTCTGTTTTTCTCTTTCTCTCTTCCTTGTATCTTACTCTTTCTCTCTCTTTCTCTGTCTTCCTCTCTCTCTCACTCTTTCTTTCTTTCTACCTATCTCTCACTCTTTCTTTCTTTCTCTTTCTCCTTTGTTGGACGCATGAAGCACCATCTTACCTTTCTTTTTGTCTTGCAGGCTGTGATACACAAATGGTCCAGGGATGACATGCCATGGCTGTACATAGATTTATTTGTTGTTGTTTTGTTTTAATAAAATGTTTTATATATAAATCCATACATAATTAAGATTCATATTTGTCCCACATCACAAGCATCTTCTTATTTATGGTTCACAGAGGGACATTTGCAGGCCCAAGAAGGTTGTTTGGGGTATGCTGGTGATGTGGGAAGAGGTTGCGTTACCTGCTAATGTGGGGGGACGCAGTGTGAAAGGGGTATCTCTCACAGACAGAGCTCCGGTATGTTTTCAGAAATGCCTCGGACAGATGCCAGCTTTTCAATGCTCATATAGTGTCACTTATGAACAGTTCGCACCCAGGCTCGCAAAGGGACAACTGCAGCCCGTAGGCTAGACTCACAGAGGCAGAACTATGGGCTGTCCGCTCCCAAAGGAACAGCAGCGTGGTAGCTCACAGACATGGAGGCACAGCAGCCTACTAGCTCGCAAAGGTAGAGAGCTGCGTGCTGATGGGCTGGCTTCTAAAGGCATAGCTGAGAAGTGGTGATTTTGGGCAGAGGGAGCGTGAAAGGTTTATCTTCCTACTGGTGTCCTGGAGTGGAATTCGTGCTGCCTGGCGCTCACCTGTTTCTCCTTTATTGTTAATAAATCTTAAACCTTCACCGAGTCACAAGATGGCTGCCAACAGTTCCTGGTTTGGAGTGTTATCAGCCAATCACAGTGAAGCTCGTGCACGGGACTTAGGCTCTCGGAGTTGAACTGACGCAAATACATAATTTAATTTTGTTTACGATGTAATAAAAAAATAAAATAAAAAAAATAAAGTTAATTTGAAGCTCGAGTCCTTGGAGCCTCGGAATTCCAGAGATGATAGAATTATGTATAATAAAACAAATGGGCACACATATTTGGTTCAATTAAAGCATCACATGCTTAGGAGGCTGGTTAAAAACGTGAACTGTGGTTCTATACAGGGAAATCCCATCTCCTGGTTTGAGAAAAAACCCTTCTCTTATTTAGATCGTGCGGAAGGAAAAAAACGGGTCAGATGAAATAATTAACCTGCGGTTAGTTCGGGGACGGTAAAAAAGTTACATCAGGAGATAAATGCCCTAGTAAGGGAACAATTTAGGCAATCTTCTTTGATTAGGCAAAGGGAAATCAGTAGATTAAAGCAGATAAGAAAGAGGATCAAGGCGTCCGAATGCAGAAAATTGGAGGACTCAAACTGGATTAAATTGGGAGAGTTTGCACAGTTTGGTGACTTGCACAAATATTGGGCTCTAATAGCCAAATATTATGACAATAGAGTTAAGGCAAAAGTCATCCTAATATCTGATGCAGATTGGACCCAATACATCTCACAGCTATATGTTCCTAATATATTCACCAGGTCTAAGTTAAAGGTTTTTAAGGAGCCTCATGTAGGGAGTGACTACGGCGCGCCTTCCTATAAAGAAATTGAGAGCTTCATTAAGGGGGCAAGGTATTCAGGAGAGATGGGCCCTGATGATCTTCCAATAGCAGTAATCAAACAAGATAGCCCTGCATGTGCTCACTTCCTTTGCCTCGTATTCTCCTATTGTTATGCATACATGATTATCCCACAGTCTTGGAGAGGAAGTATTGTGGTTCCATGATATGAAAAGTAACCCTGGGCATAGTTCACGGAGTTGCACTATGACGAGCTACGCGAAGTGCTAAAAAAACTCCGTCGCGCTACGTGGAGCTCCGCAAGCAGCGGAGTTCAATAGAAAAATGGCGTCACGTGATTGAACATGCAGATGCTTGTCTGCACTGTGCAATCATTGCACACAGCACTTTGCACAGCGCAAGCAGACCCTTCTTTCTTTTTTCTGCTGCTTGAGTAGATTTTTACTCGAGCGGCAGCTTTCTCAACTCGAACAAGCAGTTTCTCACCGTGAGCGATCACGAGCATACAAAACCACTCGCTATAAGAAACCTGACCACCGCATGTTGAGAAATCTCGCTGGGATGTTTATTTTCCACGCTGGTGCTCGCCAACTTAATATTGATGATTGCAGAAGAGGAAAAATCTCACCGGGAAGGTTGATTTACCTCGCTTGCGAGGAAAACAACTCTGCTATGCCTTGCGAAGCGGAGTTTTTCGGAATTCCCCGAGCTCCACGTAACGTGGAGTGCGGGAAACTCTGCAAACTCCGCGAGCGGAGTTCACCACCCAGGCCTAATAAAAAGGGTCCCAGAATGTCACCTGCCAGCTTCAGGAAAATCACACAGTTAGAAGCGACTGGAAAATTGTTTGCTGAAAGCATCCTTCTCCATCTTCAGGATCGGGCTTTCTGAAATAACTTCGTCCTGGCAGAGCAAGTAGCATTTTGTAACGTAGCGGCACAGTAGATAATATTACTGCCTTGCAAACCCTAATTGGAAAATCCCCAATGGGTAAGGGAATGGCCCTGTACACTGTCTTTATATATATCTCCACGGCTTGGAGGCTCTGGAGATTTCCTCCAGAGCGGGTGGACGCTCTGGAGGAAATTGGCAGCAATGGAGATCCCTATGCATTTGCTGAGACTGAATATAGCATTGGACTCCTCAACTTGGACTCAGATTTTGATGGGGGGGTAATCGGCCTGTCGAACAAAGTAGAGACTCATAAGGGTGGAAGCAGGGGTGCCTAGCCCCCCTCTGTTTCTCTCTTTACATTAATGACCTGCCGAGTAGGGTGGGGCTCTGTAGAGGGGAACAATGAAATGGAGCTGTCTGCTTTATGTGGATGATGCCATTCTGATGGAGCTAACCCTGATATGACTTCAAAGGCACCTTAATGAGTTAGCAACCTATGCGAATGATCATTTAAAAAACAAAAATATAGCAAAAAGTAAAAGTATGATTTTTGGTTATCAGGATGTAGAGTTGTGAAACACATGCATTGGTTCCTGGGGAAAGGTAACATTAATGTAGTGAAATTTTACCCGTACCTGGGAAGAATTTTTGCAAGCAGATGTTTAAGCAATGATCATATTGACCAATGCCGAAATAAGGCAATATCTCAGGCTTGCGCAATTGGTGAATTTTTTTAATTTTGCGGGCAAAGACACTTTGCACACATTTTATCAGTATACAAAATTTAAATCCCGCCAGCATTGAGTTACGCTTGTGAACTACAGGACGAACAGCAGTGAGCCTATTTTGAGAAGGCAGGGGGGCGTATTTGGTGCCAGATCTGAAATTTAAATAGAGCGGCCCCCATAACGGATATCAGGCTTGAATTCGGGCTCCTGTCGACCTATGTGTTCGCCACAGCTGCATGCTTGAGATGGAGCAATGCCTTGTTGAACAGTACTGAAAATCATTGACAGGCAGGAATTATTTGTAAGCCTGAAAGGTAAAAGCATTGTTTTTAGGAATTAAGTGAAAACAGCTGATTTATTTGGCATTGGGTAGTGCCTGAGTGACTTTATGAGTGCAATGGTAATGTGTGGGTGCTTAGATCAGTGCATGGATACTGCATGAGTAAAAGGATGACTGCAAGATTAATGCCTGAGTCATTGGATGAGTGCATGGGTAGTGCATGTGTCATTGCATGAGCGCATGGGTAGTCCTTGAGGGAATGGTAGAGTGTAAAAGTAGTGCCTGAGTGATTGCATGACTGCATGGGTAGTGTCTAAGTGATTGCATGACTGCATGGGTATTGCCTAAGTGATTGCATAACTGGATAAGTAGTGCCTGGCTGATTCGATGAGTGTATGGGTAGTGCCTGAATGGAAGGAAGGATGCAAGGATAAGGTCTGTATCATTGAATGAGTGCAAAGGTAGTGCCTGAGTGAATGGCTGAGTGCATGGATAGTGCCTGAATGAATGGTTGAATGGTGCAAGAGTAGTGCCTGAGTGAATTCATAAGTGCGTGGGCTGAGCCTGGGTAATGACATAAGTGCAGGGGTGCTGCCTGGGTAATTGGAAGAGAGCATTGGTAGTGCCTGAGTGCAAAGGTAATAACTGGATGCTTAGATTAGTGTGTGGGTAGTGCCTGAGTAAAACAATGACTGCAAGGGTAATGCCTAGGTCATTCCATAACTGCATGGATAGTGCCTGAGTGAATAGATGAGTGCATGTGTAGTGCCTGAGTGAATCATTGAGTGTGACAGTAGTGTGTGAAGGATTGCATAAATACATGGGTTGGGCCTTTCTGATTGAATAACTGTAGGGGTAGTGCTTGGGTCATTCTATGAGTGCATGGGAACTACATGAGTGAAAGTATGAGTGCAAGGCTAATGCCTGGACTATTGGATGCGTGCATTGGTAGTCCTTGAGGGAATGGATGAGTGCATGGGTAGTGCCTGGGTGACTTTATAATTGCAAGTGTAATGACTGGTTCTTAGATCAGTGCATGGGTACTGCCGAAGTAAAAGAATGACTGCAAGACTAATGACTGGGTCATTGGATGAGTGCATGTATAGTGCATGAGTCATTGCATGAGTCAATGGGTAGTCATTGAGGGAATAGCTGAGTGCACGGGTAGTGCCTGAGTGTATAGTTGAGTGCAAGAATAGTGCCTGAGTGATTGCATGACTGCATGGGTAGTGCCTTGGTGATTGCATGAGTCCCTGGGTAGAGGCTTGGTGATGGCATGAGTACAGGAATCATGCGTGGGTGATTGGATGAGTGCATGGGTCCAAAGGTAATACCTACATCATGGGATGAGTGTGTAGGAAGTGCCTGAGTGAATGCTTGTAGGAAGTGCCTGAGTGAATGCTTGAGTGGAAGAGTAGTGCCTGAGTAATTGAATGAGGGCTTGTGCACTGCCTGGGTGATTGCATAATTACAGGGTACTGCCTGGGTGATTGGATGAGTACTAGGGTAGTGCCAATGTGAAAGAAAGAATGCAAGGGTAATGACAGTGTTTTCCTATTAATCCAAGATTTGTGCTTCAGAGAATGGATAAGTGCATGGGAAGTGTCTACATGCAAGGATGACTGCCTGCCTGATTATATGAGCAACATAATGATCATGTTCAAGTAGTCTGGAGGATCAACATCATCTATATTAAAAACAGTTTACATATATTTAAACATTAAAAAACATTTCACGTTATCACGCAAATTATATTATGTATTCTTACCTTCTAAGTAATTTACATTACTCAGTAGGAGTATTTTAGAATAGTATTCTCCTAAACATCTTTGAAAGTAATTTGAAAGCTCAACAGTGTCTACTATAAAGAAGAAAAACTGTTATTTAATGATAATGTATTAGAGAAATTATAATATTAGGATACTAGAAATAAGTTTTCAATCTGTATTCCTTCATGTTCTAATACTCCAAGCATAAGGATTAGAAATTCTTGTGCATCGTGTTGTTTATTAAGAGTAAATGACAAAGAACCAGTACATATATCCAAAAGATGACGAATATCAGAAGCAGTACGGAGTTTACTTCTGTCAGTTACCAACTGTTGAAATACATGATGTAGTAAAGAACAGCATCTTTTTTCATGATTTCCCATGATTTCATGATGAAGATCTTGTAGATAAAACACAACATTCAGAATCACATTAGATTAACAGTTGATACCTGAACTATTTTCCAACTGGTATCCTACAAGGCAATGCAAAGCTGAAGGACCCTCAACTTCATTAGCAGCACAACAACACTAAAGTCAATTCAAAAGTCCAATCTCAAATTCCATATTTGGCTCCACAGTTTTCCCTGATGGCATCATACTGCATGGATTGTGGAGGTGTAGTTAGTGCTGGAGAGCAGTCCATAACGGCCTTTCACAATGCTGAAAAGAACAATAAATGTTGATTTTTTGGAAATTTTGCCCTACATCGTTTTTCTACATTAGCAGGCATTTTATTATCTTACAAAATGGGTATCTAAAATCTGTGTTGTTCATTTTATTATCTTCCAACTTTTTGTAATACTACATACATATACCTTGCCCTATAGATAAGTCAAACTACCCCTCTTCAAATAGATACACACATAACCTTTGCCAGTTATCATGATTTACTTTTTCACTTTTTGAATATATGTCAACAGTCTGTGTTTACATCTTCTAGTAAGTGCATCAACAACATATCCAAACATACTCTGTTTTTTTTACAGAAGATTGTGTTACATTTTGTAATCACTTTAAAACCTTTCAACTGTAATATATGTGTCTTGATCTGCAACTCTTTCACTTATCAACTTTGAATTTCCCTAGAATCCATCTCAGGACCAAAAAAACAAAACTGCACATCACCACAAACCTTTTCTATATGTGCCACACTATCATACAAAAGTGCTCTACGTATTTCTCCTAAACATAACGCAGGACAGTTCACATAATACAGCCTCCTACCTAAAGTTTAAATTGTTGAGTGGTATAACTTATTTTGAGTTTTAAATTTCACCTTGGAAAGATATGTTAATATATCAATGGATTGATGTCTAATACTATAAGCACTACTACAATTCTATTTGTATACAGTACCCTGACTACGCCTTCCATGTACATCTTCATTATAATATTTGGGCAGAACCGATGCATCCATCTAAACAACCACTTACAACCCATGCTGTCATTGAAATACTCCAATGGTACTCTCTACGTAATTACATGAGTGGATGAGTAGAAATTTGGACTGCCTTCTTTCTGCTCACTATGAACTCCTCTTATGAAACATGCAAAAAGTATTAAAGGGGGAAAAATACAATGTATAATTTTTTGCAGCATTGGGAATACCTGTAATACACTGCTCACCAGTTGGTATAACAACACCTTAGTTCATGCAATATGTGGCCTTTCTTGAAAAATGTGGAAAAAGATCTATTGTAGTAGTCTGTACCTCTAAATGGACTTTCTGGTTGAATATTGTTGCTGCTGCCACTGATGTAGATGGTCCTCTATCTTCCCTCATGTAGATCACCAGTTGGAGACCTGTACTATTATAGGTTTAAAGATAATATGAGAGGGAGGTCATCCCACATGAATATTTTTCAGAGACTCCTGTCACACATTGAAAGAGTCTGGCGTAGAACTTACGATCCTGCCTCAAAAACCATCTATTTGGCCACTCTGCATACCTATAAAAAGACCATTCTGGAAGCTAAGGCTGAATATTACACCCACCGGATATTGGTTGCGGAGTCTCAATCGAAAGAAATCTTCTCCACTGTTCACGAGCTTGCCTCCTCCACCATAGTCATGTCCACCACTCCCCCGTCCCAACTCCTCTGTGACTCGCTCAATGAGTTTTTTATAGATAAAGTTAAAAAGATTAAACATAACATTCCCCTCCCCTCCCCCACTTTCATGGACCCTTCCCCCCCCCCCCTCTGCTAAATTGTCCAACTTCCCACTCCTTACCACTGATACCCTTGTTCCCCTGCTTCAACGGGTCAAATCAGGCTCGCCTCAGGATTTTGCCCCCGCTAACATACTCAGGGAAATCTATTCAGTCTGCCTCACCCCTCCCCTGACCCTCCTCAATGACTCCCTTATTCATGGTCACGTTCCTATTTCACATAAATCTGCTGTTGTCATCCCTATTCTGAAAAAGCTGGACGCCGATCCCCTCTCTGCTTCCAATTACCGTCCTATTTCACTCCTCCCCTACCTTGCTAAGGTACTCGAAACCCACATCACTTCCACGCTGAGTACTCACATTGAGACAAATCACTGCCTTTCCCCCTGTCAAGCTGGTTTCCGCCCCCTGCACTCTACCGAAAAGGTGGTCATTTCAGTTATGGACAAGCTGCGTGACGGAATCGACATCAACCGTCCGCAAGCTCTGATTCTCCTTGACCTATCCGCCGCTTTTGACACGGTGAACCACACCATTCTTCTTAACCGTGTCAGGGCGGCGGGGGTTGAGGGCCTAGCCTTCCGTTGGCTGCAGTCCTTCCTGGCCGAGAGAACACAGAGTGTCCATCTGGCTGATTTTGCAGCAGCCACCCGCAAGGTAGAGTGCGGGGTCCCCCAAGGCTCATCACTTTCCCCTCTTTTGTTTAACCTTTATATCTTCCCTCTCATTTTTATGTTACAGCAACTGGAGGTCACCGTATTTAATTATGCGGATGATCTCCAGTTAATCTTCAATCTATCCCATTCATCTTCATCCGCTCTGAATGTTCAAACCACCATGACCCTTATTCAAGATTGGATGAACTGCAGCCACCTCAAACTCAATCCGGACAAGACTGAACTGGTCTTGACCGGAGGTGGCTGCAGTCCCTGGTCTCCCTCCTTTTGGCCCCCTTCCCTTGGTGTGCCTCCACTCCCGGTTCCTAAAGTGAAGACTTTGGGTATCTTTCTTAATCCCCAGCTTTCGGTTCTCCCACAAGTTAACTCTGTGGTCTCCTCATCCTTCTTCTCCCTTAGAGTGATTAGGAAGGTTTCCCGCTTCTTTTCCCCCCCTGCTCTAAAAATCATCATGATGGCCATGGTGTTATCTCGGATAGACTATGGCAACATAGTCTATAACGGAGCCCCTGCATATATGATCCACCGTCTGCAACTGGTGCAGAACCAGGCGGCCCGTCTGATCCATGGCCTTCCCAGATATCATCGGGTCACCCCTTTACTCAAGACCCTGCACTGGCTCCCGATAAGAGAGCGCGCCCTGTTTAAGCTCGGCTGTCTTACCTACCAAGCCAGAGCGGGCACTGCTCCTAAATTCATCTGCTCTCTTATCAAACCTTACTGTCCAGGCAGAGAACTCCGCTCGGCTCACTTGGCCCTTCTTACCATCCCTCGCTTTAAAAAGCAGAGGTCGGGCGGAGTGAGATTCGCTGTCCTGGCCCCAACGTTTTGGAACTCCCTCCCAATCGCTCTACGCACCTCCCTCTCGTACTCCCTGTTCCGTAAAAATCTTAAAACTTTTCTGTTCACCCAAGCCTTCCCCTAAATCCGTCGCCGCTGCCATCCACTGATCTTTCACTAGCGCCATGAAACCGTTGGGTATGCGTGCGCTGTACAAATGTTTTTAAATTCAAAATTCAAAAATTGTGCATTGCACTAGTTTTGCACCAGTTTTTGATTCCCCATGAGTGTGGGTATCAATGGATAGTTTGATGTTTCTTTTAAGGGTATGAATTGTTTGTGAGTTTACTTGTTGAAAGTCAGTTTTTGAAACTGTTGTTTTTTTACAAATATTTTGTTAAAATAAAGTTAAACCAATATGATGCTAAACAGCTGGACTGAAACTTTGTGTAAAATATGTATATATATTAGTTTTACACTTTTTCATTTGTATTCATGACAACTGAAGTCATTGAGACCTCCGTTGTTGCTGCGCAGAAGGAAAATGCATTTTTGATGTCATCATTTTGGCAACTGAATCCAAAGTCTAAAGTTACATTAGTATCTTACTAAATAGCTATACTGAAACTTTATGTCAAAAATGTCTATATAGGTGTTTTACACTTTGTCAAAACTACCCAGTATTCACAGTCTGTCCTTGGCAATGGCACTCATAGAATCATGCAGGCACTACCTGCGCAATCATTAAGGACGTCCTTTCTGCATCACACTGCAAACATGCCTCATGGCATAGTGCTAGTTGGGCGATGAAGTCCCCTTGGCTATTGAGGGTATTTGGAGGCCAAGTATCCCTCTTATTACCTCCAGCAAGTTTCACACAGTCAGTTTGCTAAGAGGTGTTCTGAGACCACACCCTTTTCTGCACATCTCTGCAAACACATCTCTTGGCACACTTGTGGTTGGGGAATAAAATGTTCTTTGATGCTAAAGGACCTTGGGGGCCAAGAAGCCCTCCTGGTACTTTCTGTAGTTCATGCTCAATGGAATTTCTGAGAGCTGGTCAGAGGCCCGCTCCCTTTCCAGACCATTCTGTAAAGAACATTGCTACTTAAAAAACAATGGAAATTCACTGAAAAAAATCAAAGGTTACCGGTAAGTCATAGTTAGGAATTAGCATTAAAAACAACCTTAGAAACTCACTGAAAAAAACAAAGGTTGCATTGTTGTTATAGTATGTTGTTATAGTTAGTTCTATATATAGTTTAAAAAACCTTAGATATTCACTGAAAGGGACATTATAGTTAGGCTGACATTTCACTAGCACAAACCCAGAGAAATTAAGCAGTTACAGTTAGCTGAGCTAACTATACCTTACGCCCCTGCAATGCACTGTTTATGACCTCACGTATCACATCGCTCATGATATGTACAGTGACATCACTGATGATATCACTCATGAAATCACTGATTACATCATCTGGTGATTGTGAGTGTTTCTAAAATTTTAGGATTGTTGAATATATATATGCACCAAGGTGCATTGATGAATCAGTGGGTGTATGGGTGATTTTGTGGGTGCCTGACTGATAAGTGAGTGATTATATGTGTCTCAGTGAATGTTTGGGTGAGTGACTAATCTGTGTAAATATCTGTGTAAGTGTGTCAGTTGGTGTGTAAATGGCTGCATGGGTTGGTGTGTAGGTACAACAGTGACTATATGATTTATTGATTGGTTATCTGACTACCCGTATGGGTGCATGAGTATCTGTGTGTGTGGGCGAGGGGGTGTGTGAAGTTAAATTTCAGCCTAACTATAATCTACAATGTTCCTGTAATCTTTATTTTTTTAGTGAAAAAAATACAGCTACCTGAGGGCACCGCCTGCCGCACTGCTGCACTTCACACTGCAGCACCCAACTCCTGCCGACACCTGCGCTCCTGACTTCAACAAAGAGGAGTTCCACATGCAACGCGTGAGACTTCGAGGGCCCGACAACTCCTGCACTGACCTCCGGAACCGACACCTGCGGAGGCCATGCTTTCAGAAGCTCAACGAGAGGTTGCCAATGCCCTGCATTTCTAAAAAGTACTATTTGCGGGTCTTCCCGACACCGTAGATGGCCTGCGATGCCGCCGTCAGCCGGAACTGTTTGGATTTGTTTGCTCACAACGCCGTGATAGCCCCGGACAGAGATATCAACATCAAGGAAAGGGTGTTTCAAGGTTATTTTGATAACTGAAGATTGTTAAGTACTGTATTGTGGATTTTTATCATTTTGGTCTTGTTTTAAGTATATAAAAATATTGGATATTTTTCTAAACTGGTGTAGTGTCCTTTTGTAGTGCGTACACTGTATTACTGTTGGTTATGTGCAAATGCTTTACACGCTGCCTCTAAGATAAGCCTGACTGCCCTTGCCAAGCTACCAAGGGGGTGAGCAGGGGTTATTTTAGTAGTGTAACTCCCTTATCCTGACTAGGAAGAAGGGTCCCCATTTGGACAAAGGTGCAAGCCCTTGTCAACTAGAGACCCCCATTTCTGACACTAACTCTTTTGCCTCTTTTTGCACTTTTTTTCCCTTTTTCTACAGTTCCCTTCCATGTTTCTGAACGTCTGTTGCTTCTTTCTGTACCTCATTTGCTTCTTTCTGCACCCCTGTTGTCTTTTTCTGCACTCGTCTTCTCTCTTTCTGTACTTTTCATCACTTGCCACTTTTTGCACTTTTCTTGCTTCTTTCTACCTTTCTACACTTGTGTTGCTTCTTTCAGTAATTCTTTTGCCTCTTTTTGCACTTCTCTTGCCTGTTTCTGCACCTCTCGTGCCTCTTTTTGCACCTCAGTTGGATCTTTCTGCACCCCACTTGCTCCTTTCTACACTTCGCTTTCTCTTTCTGAAACCCTGTTGCTTTATTCTGCATTTTCCATGCTTCTTTCTGCACCTGTCTTGCTTCTTTCTGCACCCCTCTTGTCTCTTTATGTACCCCTTTTGCCTCTTTCTGTACTTTTCTAGCCTTTTTATGTACCTCTCCTCCCTATTTCTGCACGTCTGTTGCTTCTTTCAGCACGTCATTTGCTTCTGTCTGCACCTCTGTTGTCTCTTTCTACACTCATCTTCCCTCTTTCTGTACTTTTCCTGTCTGACTTTGCATCTCACTTGCCCTTTTCTGCACTTTTCTTGCTTCTTTCTACACCTCTGATGCTTCTTACAGCAATTCTGTTGCCTCAATGTCACTTCCCTTGACTGTTTCTGCACCTCTCTTGCCTGTTTTTGCATCTCTGTTGGCTTTTTCTACACTTCACTTGCTCCTTTCCGCACTTCTCTTGCCTCTTTCTTTACCCCTGTTGCTTCATTATGCACTTTCCATGCATCTTTCTGCACCTGTCCTGCTTCTTTCTGCACCCCTGTTTTCTCCTCATGGACCTCTTTTGCCTCTATCTGCACTCTTCTTGCTTTTTTCTGCACCTATCTTTCCTCTTTCTACACGTCTGTTGCCTCTTTCTATCCCTCATTTGCTTCTTTCTGCGCCCCTGTTGTCTCTTTCGACACTCGTCTTCCCTGTTTCTATACACTTCCTGCCTGATTTTGCATCTCGCTTGCCCCTTTCTGCACTTTTCTTGCTTCTTTCTACACCTCTGATGCTTCTTTCAGCAATTCTGTTGCCTCAATGTGCACTTCACTTGCCTGTTTCTGCAGCTCTCTTGCCTCTTTTTTTATCTCTGTTGGCTCTTTCTGCGCCTCACTTGCTCCTTTCTATACTTCTCTTGCCCCTTTCTGCACCCCTGTTGCTTCATTCTGCACTTTCCATGCTTCTTTCTACACATGTCTTGCTTCTTTCTGCACCCCTGTTGTCTCTTTATGTACCTCTTTTGCCTCTTTCTGTACTTTTCTAGCCTTTTCTGTACCTCTCTTCTATGTTTCTGCACATCTGTTGCCTCTTTCTGCACCTCATTGCTTATTTCTGTAACCCTGTTGTCTCTTTCTGCACACGTCTTCCTTCTTTCTGTACCTTTCCTGCCTGTTTCTGCATCTCACTTGCCTATTTCTGCACTTGTCTTGCTTCTTTCTACACTCCTGTGGCTTATTTCAGCAATTCTCTTGCCTCTTTGTGCACCAATATTGCATGTTTCTGCACCTCTCTTGCCTGTTTCTGCACCTTTGTTGGCTCTTTCTGCACCTCATGTGCTCCTTTCTACACTTCCCTTGTCTCTTTCTGCACCCTTTTTGCTTCCTTCTTCACTTCCATGCTTGTTTCTGCACCTGTCTTGCTTCATTCTGCACCCCTGTTTCTCTTTATGTACCTCTTTTGCCTCTTTCTGCACCCCTGTTGTCTCTTTCTGCACTTGTGTTCCCTCTTTCTGTACCTTTCCTGCCTGTTTTTGCATCGCACTTGCCTCTTTCTGCACTGTTATTGCTTCTTCTACACCTCTGATGCTTCTTTCAGCAATTTTCTTGCCTACTTGTGCACTTCTTCTGCCTGTTTCTGCACCTCTCTTGCCTCTTGTTGCACCTCTCTTGGCTCTTTCTGCACCTCACTTGCTCCTTTCTACACTTCTCCTGTCTCTTTTTGCTTCCCCATTACTTCATTCTGCACTTTCCATGCTTCTTTCTGCATCTGTCTTGCTTCTTTCTGCACACCTGTTGTCTCTTTATGTACCTCTTTTGCATCTTTCTGCACTTTTGTTGCCTTTTTCTGTACCTCTCTTCCCTCTTTCTGCATGTCTGTTGCCTCTTTCTGGACCTCATTTGCTTCTTTCTACACCCCTGTTGACTCTTTCTGCACTCGTCTTCCCTCTTTCTGTAAATTTCCTGCCTGTTTTTGCATCATACTTGACTCTTTTTGTACTTTTCCTGCTTCTTTCTACACCTCTGTTGCATCTTTCAGCAATTCTCTTGCCTCTTTGTGCACATCTCTTGCCTGTTTCTGCACCTCTCTTGCATCTTTTTGCACATCTGTTGCCTCTTTCTGCACCTCACCTGCTCCTTTTAACACTTCTCTTACCTCGGTCTGCACTCCTCTTGCTTCATTATGCACTTCCCATGCTTCTTTCTGCTCCTGTCTTGCTACTTCCTGCACACCTGTTGTCTCTTTATGTACCTCTTTTGCCTCTTTCTGCACTTTTGTTGGCTTTTTCTGTACCTCTCTTCCCTCTTTCTGCATGTATGTTGCCTCTTTCTGCACCTCATTTCCTTCTTTCTACATCTCTGTTGTCTCTTTCCATACTCTTCTTCCCTCTTTCTGTACATTTCCTGCCTTTTTTCCATCTCACTTGCCTCTTTCTGCACTCTTCTTGCTTCTTTCTATACCACTGTTGCTTCCTTCAGCAATTCTCTTGTCTCTTTGTGCACTTCTCTTGCCTGTTTCTGCACTGCTCTTGCCTCTGTTTGCACCTCTGTTGGCTCTTTCTGAACCTCACTTGCTCCGTTCAACACTTCTCCTGCCTCTCTCTGTACCCCTGTTGCTTCATTCTGCACTTTCCATGCATCTTTCTACACCTGTCTTGCTGCACCCCTTTTGTCTCCTTATGGACCGCTTTTGCCTTTATCAGTACTTTTCTTGCCTTTTTCTGCATTTCTCTTCCATGTTTCTATACATCTGTTGCCTCTTCCTACACCTCACTTGCTTTTTCTCTGCACCCCTGTTGTCTGTTTCTGCAATTGTCTTCCCTCTTTCTGTACCTTTCCTGCCTGATTTTACATCTCACTTGCCTCTTTCTGCACTTTTCTTGCTTCTTTTTACACCTCTGTTGCTTCTTTCAGCAATTCTCTTGCCGCTTACTACACTCCCCTTGCCTGTTTCTGCAGCTCTCTTGCTTCTTGCTGCACCTCTACTGGCTCTTTCTCTATCGCACGTGGTCCTTTATACACTTCTCTTGCCTTTTTCTGCAACCCTGTTGCTTCATTCTGCACATTCCATGCTTCTTTCTGCGCCTGTCTTGCTTCTTTCTGTACCCCTGTTGTCTCCTTATGGACCTCATTGGCCTCCATCTGCACTCTTCTTGCTTTTTCTGCACCTTTCTTTCCTGTTTCTACACTTCTGTTGCCTCTTTCTACCCCTCATTTGCTTCTTTCTGCACCCCTGTTGTCTCTTTCTACACTCGTCTTCCCTCTTTCTGTACCTTTACTGCTTGATTTTGCATCTCACTTGCCCCTTTCTGCACTTTTCTTGCTTCTTTCTACACCTCTGATGGTTCTTTCAGCAATTCTCTTGCCTCTTTGTGCACTTCCCTTGCCTCTTTCTGCACCTCTATTGCCTCTTTTTGCATCTCTGTTGGCTCTTTCTACACCTCACTTGCTCCTTTCCGCACTTCTCTTGCCTCTTTCTGTAACCCCGATGCTTCATTCTGCACTTTCCATGCATCTTTCTGCACTTGTCCTGTTTCTTTCTGCATCCTTGATGTCTCCTTATGGACCTCCTTTGCCTCTATCTGCAGTCTTCTCGCTTTTTTCTGCACCTTTCTTTCCTCTTTCTACACATCTGTTGCCTCTTTCAACCACTCACTTGCTTCTTTCTGCACCCATGTTGTCTCTTTCTACACTCGTCTGCCCTCTTTCTGTACCTTTACTGCCTGATTTTGAATCTCACTTGCCCCTTTCTACACTTTTCCTGCTTCTTTCTACACCTCTGATGCTTCTTTCAGCAATTCTCTTGCCTCTATGTGCACTTCCCTTGCCTGTTTCTGCAGCTCTCCTGCCTCTTTTTTTAACTCTGTTGGCTCTTTCTGCACCTGCCTTGCTTCTTTCTGCAACCCTGTTGTCTCTTTATGTACCTCTTTTGCCTCTTTCTGTACTTTTCTTGCCTCTTCTGTACCTCTCTTCTATGTTTCTGTAGATATGTTGCCTCTTTCTGCACCTCATTGCTTATTTCTGCACCCCTGTTGTCTCTTTCCGCACACATCTTCCTTCTTTCTGTACCTTTCCTGCCTGTTTTTGCATCTCACTTGCCTATTTCTGCACTTGTCTTGATTCTTTCTACACTTCGGTTGCTTCTTTCAGCAATTCTCTTGCCTCTTTGTGCACCTATATTGCCTGTTTCTGTACCTCTCTTGCCTGAATGTGCACCTCTGTCGGCTCTTTCTGCACCTCACGTGCTCCTTTCTACACTTTCCTTGCCTCTTTCTGCACCCTTTTTGCTTCATTCTGCACTTTCCATGATTGTTTCTGCACCTGTCTTGCTCCATTCTGCACCCCTGTTTCTCTTTATGTACCTCTTTTGCCTCTTTCTGCACTTTTCTTGCCTTTTTCTGAAGTTCTCTTCCCTCTTTCCGCACGTCTGTTGCCTCTTTCTACACCTCACTTCATTACTTCTTTCTGCACCCCTGTTGTCTGTTTCTGTACTCGTCTTCCCTCTTTCTGTACCTTTCCTGCCTGATTTTACATCTCACTTGCCTCTTTCTGCACTTTTCTTGCTTCTTTTAACACCTCTGTTGCTTCTTTCAGCAATTCTCTAGCCTCTTAGTGCACTCCCCTTGCCTGTTTATGCAGCTCTCGGGTCTTTTTTCACCTCTATTGTTTCTTTCTATACCTCACTTGCTCCTTTATACACTTCTCTTGCCTTTTTCTGCAACCCTGTTGCTTCATTCTGCACATTCCATGCTTCTTTCTGCACCTGTCTTGTTTCTTTTTGCACCCCTTTTGTATCTTTATGTACCTCGTTTGCCTCTTTCTGTACTTTTCTAGACTTTTTATGTACCTCTCCTCCCTATTTCTGCACGTCTGTTGCTTCTTTCAGCACGTCATTTGCTTCTGTCTGACCTCTGTTGTCTCTTTCTGTACTCATCCTCCCTTTTCTGTACCATTCTTGCCTTTTTTTCCATCACACTTGCCTCTTTCTGCACTTTTCTTGCTTCTTTCTATACCACTGTTGCTTCTTTTAGGAATTCTCTTGTCTCTTTGTGCACTTCTCTTGCCTGTTTCTGCACTACTCTTGCCTCTATTTGCACCTCTGCTGGATCTTTCTGCACCTCACTTGCTCCTTTCCTCACTTCCCTTGTCTCTTTCTGCACCCCTGTTGCTTTATTATGCACCTTCCAATTTTCTTAGTTATCTTCCTGCCATGCTTCTTTCTGCACCCCTGTTGTCTCTTTAGGTACCTCTTTTGCATCTTTCTGCACTATTCTTTCCTTTTTCTGCAAATCACTTCTCTCTTTCTGCATGTCTGTTGCCTCTTTCTGCACCTCATTTGCTACTTTCTGCACCTCTGTTTTCTCTTTCTGCACTCATTTTCCCTCTTTCTGTACTTTTTCTGTCTGTTTTTGCATCTCACTTGCCTCTTTCTGCACTTTTCTTGCTTCCTTCTTCAACTCTGTTGCTTCTTTAAGCAATTCTCTTGCCTCTTTGTGCACTTCTTTTGCCTTTTTCTGCACCTGTCTTTCCTTTTGTTGAACCTCTGTTGGCTCTTCCTGTACCTCACTTGTTCATTTCAACACTTCTCTTGTCTCTTTCTGCACCCCTGTTGCTTTATTCTGCACTTTCCATGCTTCTTTCTGCACCTGTCTTCCTTCTTTCTGCACCCTTCTTATCTCGTTATGTACTCCTTTTGCCTCTTTCTACAATTTTCTTGCCTTTTTCTGCACCTATCTTCCCTCAATATACACGTCTGTTGCCTCTTTCTGCACATCGTTTGCTTTTTTCTGCACCCCTGTTGTCTCTTCCTGTACTCGTCTTTTGTCTTTCTGTACCTTTCTTGCCTTTTTTGCATCTTACGTGCCTCTTTCTGCACTTTTCGAGCTCCTTTCTATACCTCTGTTGCTTATTTCATGAATTCTCTTGCCTCTTTCTCCACTTTCCATGCTTCTTTCAGCATCTGTCTTGCTTCTTTCTACATCCATGTTATCTTTATATATACCTCTTTTGCCTCTTTCTGCACCTCATTTGCTTTTTTTTCACCTCTCTTGCCTTTTTTGCCACTTCTGTTGCTTCTTTCTGCACTTCTCTTGCCTCCTTCGACACCTCTTAGTTAGAGGTAGGTTTAAGCCCCCTGCCCTATTATGTAGTAGGGCCTTATAGGGGAGTTCATACCAATCACAGGGGTACCCCAACCAATAGTGTACCCTAGTGTATGTAGGTGTTTTTACTGTATTCTAAGTGTTGGTGGTGAGATGATATGCTGCTACGCTCGGGTATGAAACCGAGAGCCTAAACTGTTAGCTCATTGCTGTAAAGTGATGTGCTTTGGTCTTTGTAGCATATGTGTGCAAGTAGTGTTGGTAGGTATTTATACCATACAGGGAGTGGGAAGCGAACTGCTGACCGCTATCGTGCGTTTATACTATACCGGAAGCAGGAAATCGAAGTACTCCTGCCTACCGGTATGAAGACTTGGGGATCAAACCGAGGTGAGTGCTGTAAAGGGATGGGCTCTGGTCACTGTAGTATATGTGTGCAAGTAGTGTTAGCAGGCGTTTATACCATACAAGGAGTAGGAAGCGAACTACTGACCTCTAACGTGCGTTATACTATACCGGAAGCGAAGTACTCACGCCTACCGGTGTGAAGACTCGGGGATCAAACCAAGCTGATTGCTGTAAAGTGATGGGCTCTGGGCACTGTAGGATACTACCTGCTGTAGTATAACTGTATAAGTAGTGTTAGTATGCGTTTATAGTATATAGAGAGTGGATAGCAAACTACTTTCTCCTACTGGTCTGAAGACTTGGGGATTCAACCGTGAGCCTAAATCGGGAGCTCATTGCTGTAAAGTGATGTGCTCTGAGCGCTGTAGTATACCTGTGGAAGTAGTGTTAGTTTGCGTTTATATGATACAGAGAGTGGGAAGTGAACTACTCACCCCTACAGGTCTAAAGACTACTGGATGAATTCATGAGCTCATTGCTGTAAAGTCATTTGCTCTGTTTAGTATTCCAATGTAAGACATAGTCGAATGTTAATATGTAATTCTACTAGAATGTAAGTATGTAATGTTAGAATGTAGGGCTGTCATGAGGGGAACCTTGGAGAGTTTGTACATGGTGCAGGAGAAGACGGTTGCCTTGCTGTCTGCTCCTGTTGGTGGGTGTTTAAGGTGTCTTGTTTTCCTGCAATAATTCTACTTATTGGATCCACTGCTGTCTGCTCCTTCACTACATAAATTTGGTGATGACTGGGAGACGGTAAAAAGAAGGCAGCACTCACCAATATTTCAAAGTTGTTTGCGTTGTGCTGAAGACCCATTTTCTTCGTGTAGCTGTTTCTACTCATCCCAAGGTCATCGGCTCATTGAACTATGTAATCCGACCTCTGGTAGGATTTATATTTTTAGATTTTGCGCTTCCTCTGCCTCTTCACTACACTCTAGTTGCTGTACTACACGTGGGTAAGAAGTGTTAGTATGCTTTTATACTAACCATCGCATCGTCGTCCTAGGGAACGCGACCTTCCAGGCGCAGCTCATATAATGTCCTGGGGTAGGCATCTGCGGGACATTTATCTTTGCTATTAGAAGGCAGGTGCATGGCTTCCACTCTGTGATAGCAAATTCTTGTTTGACTAGTTGAACCGAGGGGAGGAAAACCTTGTATCGCTTTAATAGAGCGGATCCGGATGGTAAAAATGGAGAAAAAAACCAGGGGCTAACTCGTTGATTTAAATCAGGCTCCTGGTGGGTAATGTTCTGTGGCTAATCCTATTAATATATTGTGGGGTCTCTGTAGGACTGGGGATATTAATGTCATATGTAAATTAGGCACGGAGGGGCACAGAGAAGTTTCGCAGCCTAGGGGATCACCACCTTCCTGGGTATTGTTTACTAATTGTTCGGGGGCCTTCGAGGCCAACTGAAGTCCGGGGTTCGCCACCCTCCGGGGCTTCACTTAAAAATGCAGGGTGGGTCTTACCAGTCCCTGAAGCCTCGGTGGTCCTAGGCAGTGACTTATTGGTTCTGTAATCACACGGGCAGTACTCATGGTGTTATAAAGTGATACACGCATAGAACACTTGAAGTTGTAGAATTACTCAGGCTTCATTTATGTTATAGTCGGTTGGTTTATATTTGTTAGGTGCACCAAAAAATTACAAATGTTTTCCTTCATAGCCTCCTATACACAGACAATTTTTACAATAAACTACAGACAAGTGTTGTCAGAAAAAGAACACATATACACTCACATATTTATTGGAAAAACAAATAACCTTTATTAAAACAACACAAATAAATGGAAATGCAAGTTTATTAGAACAAACAACAGTATAGCATGAAATACGTAGGTGGGACTCCTCCGGAAGCAGCGTACAAAACCTGAAAGACAAAAATGAAATATAAGTATGTGTGCCATGTGGAAGAGGAAAAGAAAAGTAGTCCGAAAAAGGAAGATAGTGGGAATGGGAGGGAGAGGGAGTGGGTGGAAGGGAGAAGGGGAGGGAGAGTCAAAAGAACAGAGGGAGGAGGAGACAGAGCATCGGCCTACTGCACTCAGCCCTCAATGTTTACGTCCCGTCACCCGTTTGTCTAGGACACTGGGGTCCGCGAGAAAGAGTGTGGTCCAGCAAGTCCTTAAAATGAAACATATGAATGAGGCCAGAGATTCAATAATTAGCTACAGAAACATCTCTTGTCTGTACCTGTGCACCCAGGGTGCTGCACCCCAGCACCTTCCCCTGCACTGTGCTCAAGTGTAGGTCCTGCTCACCAAGGCTTTACTGCTCATCTGACACTACCGTTGTGTCCAACAACGTGCCGGAGCAAGCTTCGACTCCGGGGTACTTTTATAGGGTGGGACAGCAGGTCTCCGATCGGGGACGGCATCTTGATACCACAATGGAAGGCATCAGAATGCCAATGGCATCATGACGGGGTGAGAACCCGCTTCACCCATTTTGGCTCAATCAATTCAGTGTCTGGAAAGGGAGAAATAATGTAATGGTTGAAACGTCTGGAGGTAAATGAAGGTTTATTTCAAGGTTAATAGAAAACACCAGTTGAGTGCATCCTTCATTTTTGAAGTACGATCTACCAACTGTTAGTGGTAATCGTGGTTCAAAGAGGAGTTGGAGTGCACAACAATACACAAGGTTAAATAATAATATGTTATACCAAGGTTCACATACAAAGGAACAGAGTGCATGCTAGAAGCATAATATGAGCGTGTAGTGGCAGAAGCCTGTGTGCATTTACACTTAGTAATAAGCTCACTACAGTGCCCTAAAAGCCATGTCAAGTGTCTGTAGGGCAGCGCTGCCCGCTGGCTCAAACCTACAGTACGGTCCTTAAAATGAGACAGACATGTGACTGAATGAGGTCAGAGATCACATCATTACGCAGGGCAACTTCGCTTGTTCACACCTGCGCACTCAGGCTGATGCAGCCCACCCCTCCCACAACACCGCGCTCAATTGGAGCCGCTGTGCACCAAGGCCCCACTGCTCACCTGCTGTCATTTTTGTGTGTGAAAACACTACGGGCAGCAGTGTTCACAATTCAGTTACAGTGTTTATTGCAGGATGGTGTACACCTCATGGATTCCTTTGGAAACACGACGGGCAGTAGGGTTCACAATTTAGATCCAGTGTTGGTTGGCAGGATGGTGTACACCTCATGAATCCCTTTTTTTATTGTGCATTGTGATATGCGAGGTGGATGCGGCCATATCACCTGAGGCAGTGTTGAAGAACTGGGACATGTGGCTTCCTCGTCATCCTATTTATACGCACGCAAAGTGGGCTGGGCTTGCGTACGCCAGGCCAGCGTAGGAGTGGGAATAAGTGTTCCGGGGATTTGGGCATTGTTCAGTTCCTGCCTGGCCAGGAAGTGTACTTATGTGTGTTTCTTTTGCAGTTTTGACTTTGCAGAATGCACAATTTACATTAATGTAGCATGTCTCGGGAGGGCGGCAACTATCGCTAGTGAGATGCTGTTCGAAAAGATTGAATAGCGAACATCACATGTCGTTGTCAAGGTTGTGGATATGCGCAGACATTCATGTCAATGGTGTGCGTTATTATTAAAAGTGTTGCTATCGCCTACACATGTGAATGTTCTTGGATGGAGGGAGGATCAGCAGTGAGGCTACGTCATACACAGTGATGACGCTCATTACAGTCAAGCAATGTATGTCAAACGTGAATATGAAAGTCTCACATATAACACACTACTATATTGTTAAGGCCTGACAATAGAGCGTACAGCAATAAAAATCTACACATTACTGTTTACTGTTTGTCACATGTGATCTAGGATGTGCACTCTGCCCGTGGCTGATGATACTTCTTAGAGCCACCAATACCCAGGCCGAAAGGCAGCACAATAATGTGCACACACACGCACACAACAGGGGTATTGTGTAACACACGTTTGTTTTTTGATGTAACGTTTGAGATGCATGGCCATCACACATGGATGGCTAATGTTCAGGTCATGAATATTGATCAAGATGATCTTTGCATGTTGTGTGTAGTATAAGATATGTGTATACAGCAAAAAACATTTCAAAAAAGCTGTTTAAGGTGAAGAGGTGTCTCTCATCAAACGCTGTAGAGAGAATGACTAAAATGGGTGGTGTCGTCAACTGTTACAATGGGAAATGTTATGAAGCAATCAAATGCGTTTTTTTAAGGTCACATTGCAATCGCGCACCGAGCGTGCAAGGAGGCCGCGATTTTGAGAAAATATATTTATCATAATGTAAGTGTATTACAGTTAGAAATATATAAATGTTTAAAATATTTGAGATTATCGCTTGCTGTCATATATTGATTAAAGTTATTTAGATATACTTTTGAGACCCAAAAAAAAGAGGGAATGGGGTACCTGGCGCGACACCATACATCTATAACGTAACACAGGGCCTGGCGGCGTGCACTCGTCACATATGCAACACGCAGCAGGTGCGACCCCACACGCACATGACATTACGCGTGGCTTGGTACTGCGTACCCATCGGATTCCAAAGTAACAGCTGGGGTGACTTCATGCATATATGATGTTACGTGGGACGCGGTGTCACAAACCCGTCAAATACGAAATGTACATAATTTATGAGTTTAGAAATATGGTGGATCAGATTCGCGTGGTGATGGAGCTTGGTACTCTACCAGTATGGGTGTGCAGTTTTCTAAAAAAAAATAAAAAGAGATACATATTTTTGGGGGAAGATATAAAACATTACATAATTTTTAAAGTAAAACAATAAAGTATAATGGAGTTCCAAAATATTTTAAAATATAATAGAAAACAAATAGGGTTTATAAACATTAAAATCTGAAATTAACATTTAAAAAACCTTTGTAATTCACTGAAAAAAAATAGGTTTTACAGACGTTATAGTTAGGACTTAACATTTAAAATACGTTATAGTTAGTTGAACATTTAACTCATATAAAACAAGAGAAATTTGCCTGTTATAGTTAGTTGAGCTAACTATAACTCGCGCGCCCGCAATGCACTTGTGATGACATCACATATTACATCACTCATGACATGGCCAGTGACATCACTGATGACATTACTGATGACATCTCAAATGACATCACTGATGACATCATCCATGTGAAATGCTGATGCATATACTAATGCCCTAATATAAAGTTTGACACACACACTCTAAAATACAGACTACGATTTTTGAAACCATACACACAATAATGCCAGATAGTACATACTAACCACTATTTCCTAGGTATATACAGACATCCAGTCACTTATACATGTAGTTACTCATCAATGCAGTACTATAATATGCATTCATAAACCTATACATACAGTAACACTCTGCTACTCATCCATAGAGTTACTCACTCACCTAGTCAGTCATGCAAAGAATCAATCACATACCAATTTACTCATGTATACAGTTATACACACCAACTCCATTATTTATACACACACTACATCACTTATTTATGCAGATACTAACACATACTTACTGTCTTATACAATCACTGATAGAAGCAGACACTCATTTATACACACACTCTTCAAATAATTTAATCTCAGGTTTAGTCATTTATATATTCCAACACTCACTTATACTGCCTTAAACTGTATGTAGTTACTCACACATATACCACTGAGACATTCATTCACTCACCAACGCACACATACACACACTAACTCACCCATACAGCCCTTCCCAGATGCACTTTTGAATCCATACAACCAGTGAATCACCCACTCAGACATCTATGCACAGAGTCACACACCCTCCCACCCACCCACCCACACAGACACTCAGGCACCCGTACAGATACTCAGAGAATAAACCAATAACCCATATAGCCACTCATATATCTACTCACCAACCCATGCAGGCACTTACACACCAACTGAGAGACTAATACAGACTTTCATACAGTTTAGTCACTAACCCATGCATTCAGTAATACACGTTCAATCACTCACTTATACAGTCAGTCATGCACCTACTAAATAATCCATTAAGGCATTTAATAAATCCACTCAATTCAATTCAATTCAATTCAAAAGTGCTTTATTCGGTATGTATGAATACAACCATATAGCAACATTCAAATAAAATACAGCATTTACATTTAAAATCACATTGAGTTCCATAACATTGCTAGCAGAGCTGTATAAACAGAGAAAATGAATGTAAACGTACTCTTCCTTCTGTACATGTGCAAATTGGCTTAATAAGGTGCATATTGGTATAATCACCTATAAAGCATGTGCAATCTAACAATAATAAATGCATTTAGTAGGTGTAATAAAGTGCTTAATTTCCAACATGTGTGCAAATTGGCAAAGTTAGAGTGCCTGTCAATATCATCCATTTATGCATGTGCAAACCAGCAATGTTAAAGTGCATATAAGTATAAATAACAACCATATTGGTGTCATACAGTTATAGACTTCCGGGCAGAAATGCATTTTAAAATATATGTAGCCACGTGAAAACAGATATCTGGGCTCTCTAAATTAAACATCAGTTTCATCGCTACCTTAGTGCTGCGTATTTTGTATTTAAAAAAGATGGGTTTCAAGTAAAACTTTCTATAAGAGGTATAAAATTTACAAAACAGCAAAAAGTGGCAGCTACTCTGCTTGGATGTGCCATCACAGGGACATAGGCACGTTCCAGGTTTCTTAGTTAGTGGGAATGCCACTAAATGGTGAGCGATTCCCAACCGTAAACGTGATAATACAAAACGATGTGAACTTTTGGAAACAGTAATGAGGTATGGTTGAAAGCCTACATTAATATTATATTCTAAGTAAAAAGTAAACGTGCTTTGTTTTGCATATTCGATCATTCTAGTCCTTGCTATATATCTCAGGAAAGTAGCTTTGAGGTCCTTTTTTGACAGTCCTGTCCCCACTGTATGGGCTTCAAAGATGTCACACTCATACAGTGCCTCATACCAGAATTTTATGTGACATAACCATGGTATATTTGAACGATGGTCAAGCTTTAAACAGTCAATAATCACATCCTGAGAGAATTTTCTTTCATCTTTAGACCAGATTGATCGCCATAATGTCAGTGGTCGTAAAGCAATCAAATCCTTGACATGGTGTAGGCCTACTTCCCTGTGTATTAGCTCATTAGAAGCTGCAACCAGGGCACAAAGCAAACATGTTAAAAAGGCATTCTCCTCATACTGTATATGGGTCCCACTCTGATTGTAATACCCCCATATCCCTGCCCCGTACAGGGCTGATGATATGCACCTTGAGTTATAAATGGACACCATCCCTCGAATTCGACGACCCCCTAGTTTTGCTGCAAATCTAAAAACACCATTAAAATTCCTGATCATTTTAAGACAGATGCTCTCTTGCTCATTTACCCACCTCCCGTCTCCCGTCTCCCGAAAAAGTAATGCCCAGATAGCAAAATTTCGTTACATTTTCCAATTTATCCCCGTCAAGGTAAAAGGTCCTGCTCTTCCTTGTCTTTCTACCACAAGCCATTGTAAAGGTTTTTCCTTTATTGATTACTAACTTCCTGCTTTCAATAAAGGTGTGGAACTTTTCGATAAGACATTGCAGGCCATTTTGGGTCCAGGAAATGAGAACAGCGTCATCCGCATATAATAAAATAGGAATAAAATTACCATTTATAGTGGGGGCGTCAGCTTGAGTTGTTCTTAGAATTTGATCTACCTGATTTATAAACAAGGAGAATAAAAGTGGGGCGAGAACGCATCCTTGTCTTATGCCTCTTTTGACGCTAAATAAAGGTGTACATTCTCCGGCGGATCCAAATCTAACTTTACATGAGCGGCTTTCATATAGTCTGGCGAGGAAGTGAATGATTTCAGTCGGGGCGCCCATTTCTAACAGGACTGGCCACAGGAGCGAGTGTTCAACCAGATCAAATGCTGAACTTAAGTCAGCAAAACACAAGAATAAATTGCCCTCTTTAGCTTTTGTGTATTTGCTGATAATGAGTTCCAGGTTTACGCACTGCTCCAATGTACCAATCCCTTTTCTAAACCCGTACTGCACTGGGGATAAAATGTTCTTTTCCTCGACCCAGGCTTCCGAACTCTCTAGAAGGACTCGGCTAAGGATCTTAATCGACGAGTCCAAAAGGGAGATTGGTCGATAGTTGCGTGCCTCTGATCTGGAGCCTTTCTTATAAAGGGGGACAATTATAGACTGGCCCCATGTCAATGGGAGCCTCAACTCTACAGCAGCATTAAAATATCTTGTCAACAGGGGTGCCCATAAAATCATTTCATGTTTATAAAAATCCATAGGCACCCCGTCTGGCCCTGGAGCTTTGCCCCCTTTACTGTTTCCTAGTGCATCAAAGACTTCTGTTAAGGTCACAGAGAGCTGCATTTTTTGCCATTTAGAGCAGGGTACTTTATCTACAATTAAAATTGGCCCATCTAAGTTAAAATCAAAATTAAAAATAGCAGCAAAGTGGGCAATCCAAGCACGACAACTCACGTGAGAGGTAATATCCGGGATGCTATCGTTCTTTAATAGAGGGCTATTCACAGTTTCCCAGAATAACCTGTGGTTCTTTGTTTCCGCAGCCATATCCAGGTTATACCATGCCTCATTTTGGAGTTCTTTTTTCCTGAGTGCTAGTGAGGTTTTATAATTTTGGCGCTCCTGTTTGATTTTTACAATATCTCTGGGCTTGGTATCAAGAGCTGTTTTCAATTTTTTTAAAGACTGTTGGCAGTGCTTGTCAAACCACACCACTTGAATTTTCCTCTGCTTTTGCTGCCTAACTGTAAGTGAATCGCCAATTGCTTAAGTTATATTAATAAAATTAGCGAGAAAATTACATGGGGTCACATTAGATGCCAAGCAATAACTTATTTCCCCTTTACATTTTAGAAGTACATCCATCGTGAATTGGGCAGGGTTGATCTTAATCCACTTTATTCCCACGCCATTTGGTCTTTCGGCTATGATTCCTTGCACCAGTCTTCCATGTATATTTGTTTTTGGCCCCCAACCAGATAGTACCACCGATATACTATTATGATCACTCACTGGTTGCTCGGCTACCCATACATTGGAGTAAGCTGTTCCATTGGACACCAGGATGTGGTCGATATTAGAGTGGGCATCCCTCCCTCTGAATGACGGGCATACCACATTGTCTTTGTTCTTTGTACAATCCAGCAGCTCAAGATCTAATTTGGCTGTTAGATTGTTCAAAGTACTACCGTAGTTGGTGTGCGGGAAGTGATTATGAATAGTGCTGCCACCACTACGGTATTCCCCTCGGTGTCCACAGATCCCCTTCTGTGCGTGACAACACGCCTGGATATTAAAATCTCCTGCCCAGATTATCACTGGAGGGTCCCTTGATAGTTCTAGTACTCCCTCTAGGGCCTGCTCTATATCTAATACAATCATACCCCTATTGGGTCCAGTGATGTTATTATAAAAATTTACTACAACTAGGTCCCTACCTTTACCATGCGCTAAGCGCAGGATCAATGCGTGCGGAGCAACTTCCACATAACCACCAGGACTGAACTCAGTAAGGTAGGTTGATACCAGCGTCAATAGACCACCTTTTGCTCTTCCTGCTATGGAAGCCATTGCATCCACGCCATATGAGGTATAACCTTCAACTTGTAATTGGGCTCTGTACCATGTTTCTTGGAGGCAGATTATATCGTATCCATGAGTGATAAAACTGTTCCAGAAGGGCGTTGTTATTTTGGTAGCAATTCCCGCTATGTTCCAGGTTATGACCAGAAGACCTTCAGCAATATTGTCAGATGCAGTCTCGAGTCTCAATAAATTGGCGTCCGGAATTACATCTGAAGCAGGAGTTGCATCATACACAGCTGTTGTGACTATTTCGTGCTGGTCATTATTTGTTGGTCTTACGGCACTTGCAGCGAGTCCTTCAAAAATGTTATCAGGTACGGTCTCATAAGGTACAACCGGTATAGATCTCAATAAATTATCAACCAAGCTTTTGTCTAATACAGGAAATACATTTTTCTGTGCTATTTTATCATTTTCATGCTGGACATTACTTGCCGGTCTTGCTATGCTTGCTGTAGTCCCCCCTACTGTACAGCTTATATCTCCTAACCCTTGTTTGATATTGGGCTTTACCCTAGGCACAGTTACTTCGGGATGGGGTAAAGTGGGTGATTCCATCAGTCAGTCATTTTCGTCTAGAGAGCCGAAAACTTGAAATCTGTTATTAATCGGGATAGCGAAGTTAGCCCATGGACTGTAAAAAGGGGTGGGATCATAAACTGTGTTATGATAATTGGTTTTGGCCCATGGGTTGTGAAATGTTGTGGGGTCATGGAATACATTGTGGTGATTAGAATGCAGAGGGGTTGTATGCTGGTCAACAGCCCGTGCTGTGGCATGTCTCCCTGTTTGGTCCCTGTAAAAGTAGTGTAAAGGGAGCAAGGTTGTATTATACTCTTGGTTAGAAGGTACTGGTGCATTTAAAATGGAGTCTCTGGCCCAATCGGGAGTCCTAAAATGTATGACTATACAGTCTCCCTCTATCTCCTTTTTGCTATGTCCCAACCAACCCACTCTTTGAGTTGAGATAATCTGATTAGCACCACGCATTGGAAACCCGCAGTTTTGGGTCAGCCAGTGCAATGTTTTGTTCTTGAGGGTTTGTTGGTTTTCAAATTGAGTATGTTTGAGTTTTGGGACATTTGCGAGAATAGCGAGATATGCACTACTTTCTGGTGGTAAATTTATCACTGCAGGTATTATATTATTGATGTTTTGCGCTGATGTTGCCCTATTCGTATGATCAATTGCTAAACTCTCTTTGCCCCCGAGCCCCGCTGCTGGTTTCTGCCCCGCTGTTGGTTTGGCAATATTAGTAGATGGTTTTGTCGGAGCAATAATTACATTTGCCACAATCGGGGGGCTGGTTGCTCCTGCCTCTTTCCTAGTCAGCGTGTTGTTAGATTTAGCCTTTGGAGCATTGGTTAAGGGCTGCTTAATATGTGTGCTAAGCTGTTCCAGCAGATCTAGATTTGCTATTCCCAGTTTCTCTAAATTCTCAACCTTATCCGTTAATACCCTCAGTCTTTCTGTCAATTGCGAAATATGGGTTTTTATCATATGCTCTAGCTGTGATGTAAGGTCCCCCATGCTGGTAGAGAGTGAGACTTGTTGGGCAGTGCCAAGTATGTTGTTTAGTTGTGAGTTTCTGCTCTGCTGTAAAGTGTTTCCTATCCCTGCTTGTGTCAGGGTAGTCTGGGTTAGACTCCTCTTTTTCTTTCTATGTAACCTCCCATGTTTGTTCACAGTTAGCAATTTCCTTGCGGGAATATGTTTATATTTAGGCCGACCAGAACCCTGATACTTATGTTATGTAATGGGTTTGAGGTGACTATTTTATCTGTTAGGTTGGAATCATTATTATCACAGTCTAGCTCTTCTCTAACATTAGTCACATCAATCACTATAAGGGGAGGGATCTCGTCAGACTGTAAGTTAGGTGTTACTGATAGCCTACTTTCTTGGGTGGTAATTGCAGTAGGTGATGGCTGTTGGAATGTGTCAGCATGAAGCTGACCACTGCCTGGTAGGTCCGCGTAGGAGTGCAGCAGGATAGAGTCCTGTGACATAGCTGTTATCGAGGAGGTATTTATAGGTGCATTCGTTCCCTGAATAGAATGAGTTATCAGGCACATACTAGGTGGTAAAGAAAGGCGTTGTTCGGTATTTTCTATAGCAGTGGCAACGACCCCCAATAGTTTGCTGTAACATTATGTCAATAGCAGTTAGAGTTGGAAGTGGGGTTGTTGCCTTGGCCAGTTTTCTCGACGTAGATCCGGTAGACATTGGTGTTTTTTTTACCATTATTCCACCTAGGCCCCCGAAGGATGATTATACAGGGCTGTGAATATCTTGCACACTTTTTGACAGGAGTACAGAGTTGCTTTACCTTAGGTAGTGTCCGGGGACAAAACCAAGGGACGTGGCCCAGACCAGACTCCTCGGGCCTCTGAGGGCCGTAGAGGGCCCGCCCTTTGCCCGGGCTTAGCCCCGGGCGCTCCCACGCGCTCCCGCGACGCAGGGGTGATGCTGCCTTTATGCGCCGCCTGGCGCGATCTTCCGTGCGTCTCCCGCCGCTGTGCAGGGCGAGAAACGTAGTCCAGGGGCCCCCTCCGCTCGGCGGCCGCTATCGGTGAAGGTTGCGGCGGCGGGAGGGGGGCTGAGGCAGGCACCGGTTTTCGGGGGCAAAGAAGGTGGGTGTCAGTCCGAGTAGTAGCTGCTGGCCTGGGGTTTCCACAAAGGCGTCACCCGCTCCACCGGGGTGACCCTGCCTTTATGCGCCACCTGGCACGATCTTCCGTGCGTCTCCCGCCGCTGTGCAGGGCGGGAAACGTAGTCCAGGGGCCCCCTCCGCTCGGCGGCCGCTATCGGTGAAGGTTGTGGCGGCGGGAGGGGGGCTGAGGCAGGCACCGGTTTTCGGGGTCAAAGAAGGTGGGTGTCAGTACGAGTAGTAGCTGCTGGCCTGGGGTTTCCACAAAGGCGTCATTCTTCACTTCAATACACCTTGGCATAGATATATATGAAAAATATTTAAACTTTCCCAAACACACATTCACTTGATGGAGTCATCAGTGATGTCATTTGAGATGTCATCAGTGATGTCATCAGTGATGTCACTGACCATGTCAGGAGTGATGTAATATGTGACATCATCACCAGTGCATTGTGGGGACGCGAGTTATAGTAAGCTCAACTAAGTATAACGCCCAAATTTCTCTGGTTTTGTATGAGTGAAACGTGCAACTAACTATAACGTCCCTCAAACCTATTTTTTTTCAGTGAATATATATATATATATATATATATATGTGTAAACAAGCCGTAATGGTGAAACGCGTCGTGACTTTTCACTTGCAGAAATAAATTCATTGCAAGGAAGCTCTGAGTGTCCTGGTTCATTTCTTGTAACGAGAGGTGATTTGGAGTGAATATATATGTATGTATAAATATATATATATATTACCTACTGGCCGTCGCCAGTAGGTGGTTATAGTTAGGACCTAGTTTCCATAGGAAATCCGCAACATTCTATTTGGAATAACTTTGGCGGCGGTTGACGAATCTTTGCGAAATTGACCAAGAAGATGGCCCTCTCCGCTCCGCTTCTAACCTGAAAGTTTTGGGGTGATTCGTCAAGCAGACGCCGAGAAAAAAGGGTGGTCCCAAAACGTGTTTTCCCAATGCAATTTTCCATAGGGACCTTTAAGTGAGGCTACAGCCCGAAATGCGGAATGGAACTATGCCAAATTTGGCAAAAAGGTAGAGTTTGGTTCGCAGATTGCGCTTTTTGTTAAATGATGTCAATCCGTGCAGTAGTTCCTGAGAAAATCAAAAGTAAAATCATAGATATATCTATGGACGAAGTACGGTACGCCTACCTTCCGAGGACTATACTGGTACCATTACGAGCTGCATGCTAATTGGCTGTCAACTGTCTGTCAACACTCCAAACCAGGAAGTGTTGGCAGCCATCTTGTGTCTCGGTAGAACCGAGCCAGAAGAAAACTGAAAAACAAGTGAGCAAAAATCGCAGGATACGCGTAGGGTATGCGTACCGCATGAAAAAGAAAAAAAAACGAAGCCCGCTTTATTGTTAATTAGCCCCTGGGGGCCCAAATCCCAGGGGCAATGTCAATATTAGACTGCCATCTCCCGGGGCTTTCACAATATGTATGCGGGGGCTCTCGGCCCCCCGCAGCCCCGGGGACCGCCACCCCCCAGGGCTTTTTTTAATAAAAAAAAAAAAAGCTGTGTGGAGGGGCTCAAGCCCCCCTACACGCCCCGGGGACCACAACCACCCCGGGATATTACATTTTTAAATTGGGGTGTCTGTGACGGACCCCCCAGTGTCGGGGACCACCACCCCCGGGGCTTTTAAATGCTTTTTAGGGGGGCCGCTTGGCCCCCCTCCTGGAGCCTAGTGGTGGCCCTGGGGACCGCCACACCCCAGGGCCGGCTCCTGCAGTGTCCCGGGGTGCCCACCCTGGGTCACTGTAGTTTGCTATGGTAGGGTGGGAGCCATGCGGCTCCCGCCCTACCATAGCAAACTGCTTTGGTTTTTGGAAGAGAGAGCAGGAAACCTGCTCTCCTTCCCAAAAACCAATGCCGATTGCTTTTCTACATGAGGAGCAGCATGTTAGCTGCTCCCCATGTAGAAAAGCAATGCCGAATCCTGCAGTACGCGGGGAGCCGGCAGGGACTGTGGGGGGATTGGGGACCCCCCATGGTCCCCAATGGAGAGGGCCAGCACCGGGGGTTGGGACCCTGGAGCAAGAAGTTGCGCGGGAGGGGAGCCACGTGGCCCCCATCCCCAATTAATTTTAAAAAAGGAGGTAGACTGGCCTCGGCGGAAGGGGTCCCCGGGCCAGAAGTGGCTGGGGAGGGGGGCCACGCAGCACCCCTCCCCCCAAATTTTGTTTATAAAAATGAGGCAGAGCCCTGGGGGATGGGGTCCCAGGGGCTAAAAGAAGCCTCAGGAAGAGGGCCACGCAGCCCCCTCCCCATATTTTTATAACGTCTGGTGTGTACGCATTTGGTACACGTACCATACGACGTATGATGCCTGATTCCTAAGGCGTCTGGTACGCGTATCTAACAAGAAAAATATTTTTCAGATATTTATCAAGTTTATGTGTTTAAGATGTTGGGTGGCTCTAAAAAGAGCCCTTGTGTTTATAGAGAGATTTTAGTACCTACAAGTAAGTACCGATGCAGAGTCTCAAGTTCATGAGGAAGACTCTGTTCCCTTCATCTGTAAAATGTACACCATCTCTCCTATAGATGCCATGCATATTGAAACGCAGATTGTTGTTGTAAATCGACCCCATTCTATAGTCTCGGAGAAAAGAAGAAACAGATTTATTCAAATGTTTCCTAGCTCTTACAATCTGTGGTCGAAATTGATTGGACCAGATCCATTTCTGTCTTTGGCATATGTTAGAATACAGAAAGGCAGTTTTTGGGAAAAGTGACATCAGTTCTGCAAAGGTGTCCTTCATAAGCATGTTCAGACCTACCCCAGTCAAAGTGCCTAGGTCATTGCCACCACAGTGCACAATTATGAGGTCAGGGTGTTGGAGATGTAAAAAGGATTTCACCAATGGCATCAATTGGTGCAACTTTAACCCTCTCTGTCCAATCCATTTAATGTCTACATTTATGTAATCTAGGTCTCTGTGAATTCCTTTCTGTTCTGCGTACCTTTGGCCCCAGAAAATATAGCTGTGTCCCACAATCCACACTCTAAGCATCTTGAAGAGAGGTCTGGATGCACTCAGATGGTCTCTGTAAATGAAATGGCAGTTTGAAAAGTAAGATTTTTCTAAAATGGTGGATAATATGCAGTTTTGATAAAAGAAAAGAAATGATTGGTTGTTTGACAACATTCTAAAAAAAAAAATCGGGTACAATTTTCAGTTTTTTAAAAGCCTGATTTTTATTGGTTAACAAAAACTGATAGAAAAGAACGTTACATAAGATAAACTGGTATATTGAAAAGTCAAGCACACTTGCTGTTTTGATTTGCAACATTGTTTGGTAAACTTTTGACCTGTGTGCTCAGTTAAGTGTTCCATGAAGTGTTTCTATGGTAACAGGCAGAAGGCAGAATGGGGGTAGGGTTGAAAGTTTTGTCAGTTGGAAAGGGTTCAAATGTTCAAGCAATAGAAATGTGTGTTTGCTTGAGAATTAATGTGGGAATAAATGTGATTTGTTATTTATATGTATATGTGTATAGATTGAGTGTGTAGACTGAGAGGAAAAGTTTGTTATTTGCCACAGGACTTCCTGACCCACTAGGCGTGCTCTGGGGGTCCAATAAGGACCCCCAAGGTGAAATGTATTTTATTTTTTTTAAATTGCGGGATGCGCGTACGGTACGCGTATCAAGTGAATAAAAGAAAATGAAGGTCGCTTTTGTGGTAATTAGCCCCCGGGGGGCCAAGTTCCGGGGCAAAGTGTTTATTGTAGTGGGGTGGGCAGAGGGCCCCCCAGCCCCAGGGATCGCCACCCCCGGGGTTTTAAGAAAAATAATAATGGGGGGCCCAGAGGGGCCCCCCAGCCCCGGGGACTGCCACCCCCAGGGCTTTCACATAATGTAGACGGGTTCATGGCCCCCCTACACATCCCGGGGACCGCCACCTCCCCGGGGTACAACATTTTTAAATTGGGGGTTCGTGATGGACCCCCTAGCCCTGGGGACCACCACCCCTTGGGGCTTTTAAATGTTGGGAGGGGGGCAACACGGCCCCCCTCCTGGAGCCTTGTGGTGGCCCTGGGGACCGCCACACCCAGGGCCGGCTCCTGCAGTGTCCCGGTGTGCCTACCCCCGGGACACTGTCGTTTGCAATGACAGGGCGGGAGCTTTCCTATTTGGAAGAGAGAGCAGGTTAACCTGCTCTCTCTTCCAAATAGGAAAGCAGATTGCTTTTCTTCAGGGGGAGCAGCATGTTAGCTGCTTTCCCTGACGAAAAGCAATGCCAGCTCCCGAAGGACGCGGGTAGCCGGCAGGGAACATGGGGGCATTGGGGCTCCCCCCACTGTCCCCAACATTTTATATGAGCCCCGGGGGATGGGGTCCGGCAGGGCTTAGTGATAGGAGCTATTTTTTTTACGGTAAAATTAGGGTAGGCGTACCAAGCGCGGCTGTACCACGTATGCTGCGAGGATTGTAAAACGTCTGGCACGCGTACTTAAGCAAAAAAAAAGAAAAAATATATTTTTCAGATATCTATCAAGCTTACGTGTTTAGATGTTGGTTGGTTCTAACAAGAGCTTTTCTCTTTATTGGTACTTATAAGTAAGTACCTATGCAGAGTCTAAACTTGTTGAGGAGGAGTGTTTTACAGTGTTCTGAACTTTTGACCTCTGTGGACAGTTGAGTTTTGCATGATCTGTTAGTATGGTAACAGCAGAAAGCAAATTGGGGGTAGGGTTCAAAGTTATGTCACTTGAAAAGGGTTCAAATGTTCAACCAATAGAAATGTGTATTTGCTTTTGAATTACTGTGGGAAGCAATTTGATTTGTTATTTACATGAATATATGTGTAGAATGAGAGGGAAAGTTTGCCATTTTCTGGTTTTGCTAAGAACTCTGAGGTACAGAGATTCTGTATAAGAATATCTGCTGTGTGACTGACATTCTTTTTAATCTACAAATCAATTTGAAAGGTGAGCTGTTAACTTGTAAGGGGATGTATGTGGTGCATTTTGTTTTTAATAAGAGTAATGTGTTTATCCTTCTAAAGTGCAAGGAGTAGTTTAGTTGTGTAGAATCACATTCTGAGTTTGTCTGCATTTGGATAACCAATGTGATAAAAGCATTTGGCAAGGTAATGTGTTTGGTGAGTCAGCTTTGTGCAGTAAAGTGCAGTACTAAAAAATGTAGAATGTGTGCAGTCACTTTTTCAGTTCTAGAGTAGTTAATAGTGTTGCTTGTTTAGAATTAGGCTTGTGTTTCAAATCTACAATTTCCCAGGCAGTATACATACACTACTGCAAACTCCCTGTGGCAGATTTAAAAGCCTATTGCGCCTCTTTGTGCTGCCATTGTGTCACTTTTTTGATGTTATGTTGGCGCCAATAATGCAGCAGATTGCTTATGTATTTGCAAAATGAGTCAGGATTTTATAGTAAAATGCAGCAGTAATATATATAGAATGTTTTTAGTCACCTTACCATTTCTAGATTAGTAAATGTTTTTGGGTAAAATGCAAGTTCTAATATTTTTTTGTCTAGAATCACACTATGGGTTTGTGTGCTTTTAGGAATTATTCTGAGAGAAACTTTTTTGTACTTTTTGTGTTTGCAGACCTATAAGTACTTAAAAACCTATCCTTTTATCAAGTTTTGATCGAATTTGAAACCAGTGATTGCTTTTGTATTTGAAAAATGACTCATGGTTGTACAGTAAAATACAGTATTTATATTTCTGGAATGTGTGCTGTCATATTAGCCTTTCAAGAGTGATTAATAGTGTTGCTTGTCTAGAATCAGACTTGTGTTTCAAATCTACAATTTACCAATCAGTATACATACACTGCTGCATACATTCTGGGGCAGATTTACAAGCCCCTTGTGCCTCTTTGTTGTTCTATTGTGTCACTTGTTTTGATGTAATGCTTGTGCCAATAATGCAGTAGATTGCTTATGTATTTGCAAAATGAGTCAGGATTCTATAGTAAAATGAGGCAGTCATATATATAGAATGTGTTTAGTCACCTTACGTTTCTAGACTAGTAAATGTGTTTTTGTAAAATGCAAGGTTTAATATTTTTTGTCTAGAATCACATTGTGAGTCTGTGTGCATTTAGGAATCATTCTGAGAGAAGCATTTTTGCAATATGCAAGTAGTAGTGTAACCAAATTCACACTTGTGTTTCAGGCCTACATTTCCCCAGTCAGTATCTATGCAGTCCATTTATAGGAAATACTGTTATTTGTCTACAATCACAGTGTGAGTCAGTGTCCATTTGAGAAACTTGAGAGAGAATGATTTGGTTCGTTGATGTGTTTGCTGATATATAAGTACATGTACTGTTGCAGTGAGCCAGTCTTTAGGGCATGCCATGCTTGAAACTGTTATGCACTATGCAAGTAGTAGTGTAACCATCTTCACATTTGTGTTTCATGCCTACATTTCCCCAGTCAGTATCTATACACTCCATTTATAAGAAATGCTGTTATTTGTCTAGAATCACACTATGAATCAGTGTCTATTTGGGAAAATTGAGAGAGAATGATTTGGTTGGTTGCTGTGTTTGCAGACATATAAGTACATGTACTGTTGCAGCGAGCAAGTCTATAGGGCAGGCAGTGCTTGAAACTGATATGTGCTAGGCAAGTAGTAGTGTAATCACCATCACACTTGTGTTTCGGGCCTACATTTTCCCAGTCAGTATCTATACACTCTATTTATAAGAAATACTGTTATTTGTCTAGAATCACACTGTGAGTCCGTTTTGTTGACCCATTCAGCAGTTTGTTCTAATCCATTCACTGCACTAAAACTCAAGCACTTATAAATTCAGTCAGGCATTGTCCTTGCAGAAGTGTAATCATTCAGTCAGTACCCAAGTACTCATGTAGCGAAGTAGGCCTTAGGACAAGGACTGCTTCAAACCCTTATGCTGTATGCATGCAGTCTTTTATCCACGTGCACACTTGCCTTTTATACCATCAGTTCCACAGTTAGTATCCATGATGTTGCAGCAAATACTCTTTGTTTCCCCTTGTACTGTTCTAGTGATGCATTCAGCACCATGTACTAATCACCAGTGGTTGAGCTTATGAGGTTAGAAATGGTTGTCCTATTGAGAAAGAGAAAATTGTTCCCAGAAATGCAGAAGAGGTGTTAGCTGATGAAGTTTTAGGGAGACGTCCTAAAGCTCCAGTGTACACTTGGAATTGCAGTAATATTTGTAGTGTACGACAGGAATCTGTTGATTTTTTACGCAATTTCTTACGTAACTATACTAAGAAAAGTGTTAAACAAAAGATTAAGATGTTGCAAGGACTAGACCCTTGCTGAGTGAGAGAAAATACTGGTTTGCAAGGTCATTCTCTGGCTTGTCTTTCTAAAAAAGTATGTCGAAGTGTTTTTTACCATTTCAGGATGTTAGCAGTACATCATACTCAAATGAGTAAATTATTCAGAACATTGTATTATGCAAAAAGTCCAGCACTAATGTTAAAAAAGTTGAACAGTGCTCTTTTGTGTGGATCAGTATCAGATGTAATGAACGTTTCTGAAGGAATTGAGGTTAGTTACTTGCTTTAGGGCATGAACTGCTTCAATCCACTATGCACTATGCTTGTAGTATTCTATCTACCTGCACACTTGTCTTTTATACCTTCAATTCCCTAGTCTGTATCCTTACACTTCCACCAAGCAGTCTGTCACTGCTGTTGCACTGTTGTATTTATTTATTTATAAAGTTTTATATAGCGCGAACATGACCCAAGAGGGTATCAGAGGGTTTTACATTTAGGATCATTGCGTTACAAGTTACATCAGATACAAAAGCATAGTAATGGACAGTACACATAAAACAATGTTACAGTAATTCTAAGGAAGGAGGGGAGGAAGGAGTAATAGCAGGGAGACGAGGAGGAACAATGCCCAATGTCCAGCTGGGTAGGTGACGGTCAAGGGGGAAAACCAGGGCCAGACTCCTCATTAGCTGTCAAGCAGCTTCACTGAACATCAGCCATGATGCTCAGGTCTCAGCGTTCAGGAAAAGCCAATTTTTAGTTTATTTGCTATGCGAAGGTTATATGGCGCTATCTAGACGCGGAGGTATCAGAGCGCATAACCAGGGGAACGTTGCATTATAAGGTACATCAAAAAGGAAAATAAAGCGCTGGCTAGACCCATAGGTATCAGAGCGCTATAGCAGAGGAAGATTGTGTTGCAAATTATATCAGTTACAATAGCGTAGTAGGTACAATAAACAAACAACAGGAGGAAGGAGTAATAGCGGGGAGACGAGGAAGAACAATGTCCAATGTCCGGCTGGGTAGGTGACGGTCAAGGGGGAAAACCAGGGCCAGACTCCTCATTAGCTGTCAAGCAGCTCCACTGAACATCAGCTATGTTGCTCAGGTCTCAGCATTCAGGAAAAGCCAATTTTTAGTTTATTTGTTCTGCGAAGGTTATATGGCCCTTTCTAGATGCGGAGGTATCAGAGCACATAACCAGGGGAACGTTGCATTATAAGGTAGATTAAAAAGGAAAACAAAGCACTGGCTAGACCTGTAGGTATCAGAGCGCTATAGGAGAGGAAATTGCATTACAAATGATATCACTTACAATAGCGTAGTAGGTACAATAAACAAACAACGGGAGGAAGGAGTAATAGCGGGGAGACGAGGAGGAACAATGCCCAATGTCCGGCTGGGTAGGTGACGGTCAAGGGGGAAAACAAGGGCCAGACTCCTCATTAGCTGTCAAGCAGCTCCACTGAACATCAGCCATGTTGCTCAGGTCTCAGCGTTCAGGAAAAGCCAATTAATAGTTTATTTGCTATGCGAAGGTTATATGGCGCTATCTAGACCCGGAGGTATCAGAGCGCATAACCAGGGGAACGTTGCATTATAAGGTACATCAAAAAGGAAAATAAAGCGCTAGCTGAACCCGTAGGTGTCAGAGCGCTATAGCAGAGGAAGATTGTGTTACAAATTATATCGGTTACAATAGCGTAGTAGGTACAATAAACAAATAATGGGAGGAAGGAGTAATAGCGGGGAGACGAGGAGGAACAATGCCCAATGTCCGGCTGGGTAGGTGACGGTCAAGGGAGAAAACCAGGGCCAGACTTCTCATTAGCTGTCAAGCAGCTTCACTGAACATCAGCCATGATGCTCAGGTCTCAGCGTTCAGGAAAAGCCAATTTTTAGTTTATTTGCTATGCGAAGGTTATATGGCGCTACCTAGACGCGGAGGTATCACAGCGCATAACCAGGGGAACGTTGCATTATAAGGTACATCAAAAAGGAAAATAAAGCGCTGGCTAGACCCGTAGATATCAGAGCGCTATAGCAGAGGAAGATTGTGTTACAAATTATATCAGTTACAATAGCGTAGTAGGTACAATAAACAAACGACGGGAGGAAGGAGTAATAGCGAGGAGACGAGGAGGAACAATGCCCAATGTCCGGCTGGGTAGGTGACGGTCAAGGGGGAAAACCAGGGCCAGACTCCTCATTAGCTGTCAAGCAGCTCCACTGAACATCAGCTATGTTGCTCAGGTCTCAGCATTCAGGAAAAGCCAATTTTTCGTTTATTTGCTATGCGAAGGTTATATGGCCCTTTCTAGACGCGGAGGTATCAGAGCACATAACCAGGGGAACGTTGCATTATAAGGTACATTAAAAAGGAAAACAAAGCACTGGCTAGACCTGTAGGTATCAGAGCGCTCTAGGAGAGGAAGATTGCATTACAAATTATATCACTTACAATAGCGTAGTAGGTACAATAAACAAACAACGGGAGGAAGGAGTAATAGCGGGGAGACGCATAGGAACAATGCCCAATGTCCGGCTGGGTAGGTGATGGTCAAGGGGGAAAACCAGGGCCAGACTCCTCATTAGCTGTCAAGCAGCTCCACTGAACATCAGCCATGTTGCTCAGGTCTCAGCATTCAGGAAAAGCCAATTTTTAGTTTATTTGCTATGCGAAGGTTATATGGCGCTATTCAGACCCGGAGGTATCAGAGCGCATAACCAGAGGGAACGTTGCATTATAAGGTACATCAAAAGGAAAATAAAGCACTAGCTAGACCCGTAGGTGTCAGAGCGCTATAGCAGAGTAAGATTGTGTTACAAATTTTATCGGTTACAATAGCGTAGTAGGTACAATAAACAAATAATGGGAGGAAGGAGTAATAGCGGGGAGACAAGGAGGTACAATGCCCAATGTCCGGCTGGGTAGGTGACGGCCAGATAGGTGCGTGAGAATAGTTACATGACTTACAAAAGCATAGCATAAACATAGGGTGGAGGGGGCACTGAGAAGATGTTCTCGGTCCTGGTGTTGCGTCTCGAGGTCAAGGACCCTGGTGCCCACCGAATCCACATCTCACTGCAGGGACGTCAAAGCGCCGACAAGTCCAAACGCAGTTGCTCCATTGAAGATTTGATGTTGTGACTGATGTTACTGCGCAGTTCAGCTTTGAAGTCCTTGAATATGTTCAGGAGATCCGCTTTTTTGAGGGCCATTGTTACTGCGCCTGTGTCCCCTCGAAGTGTAGATCGTTTTTCAGAATTTGGGAAGGAGTCCGAGACCTTGTTCAAAGTTTTGCTTGTCGCCTTCTTAGGCGGCATATGGATCAGGCCCCCAGAGCATTTGGGACTGCGATGGTAGATTAGCGCTAAATTCAAGGCTGCAGACCGTCACGGCGCGTCAATATGGAAGGCCTCGTGTCCGGGATATGTTGGGTCAGACGACTAGTGCTCGGTAGTGAACGCCGTCAACACCGGGCCGTCGGGTCATCAGGAGGGAAGCTGGGCTTCCGAAGGCAAAGGTACTGTGGCGGTCTCTCCAGAAGGCAGAGGTAAGTGGTGGATTATGCAGTGCGGGCAAGGAGAGGACAATATGTGATCCCCAGATGTTGATGCTCACTGAAGGGCCCTGGGAGTGCAGTATCACATTGTCAGTGAAGCCTGAGAAGTAGGGTAGGTGTGTTAGGACTCCAGCACCCGAGTAGCTGAGAGATCCAGCACCCCAGAGGTTCAGAAGACACCCTGACCAGAGCCATCTATGCGGTGTTCTCCTCAGGCTATCCTCCGCCAGCAGCCCCAGTCACGGCCATGAAAGAAGTGACGCGGGTGGCCCCGCAGATGGAGATGTGAGCGCCCGGTAACACCGCTATTCAGGGCGGCGTGGCTGCCATCTTAAGGTCAGGCGCGCAGTCCAATCTTAAAGCCTCACAGCAGCCACAATCAACCCAGCGCCGCCGCTCACCTCAATTCTGCCTCTGCTCCGCTCATTCGTGCGCCCGCAGCAAACCATCCAAGGGGGCATAGGCAAGAGCTCTCTCCGCATCGGAGCTTACTAAGCATGGGCGTAAAATCCGTTCCGCTCGCGGAATTTGCGGATTTTCGGCAAATTTGCGATCCGCGAATTCTCGCGAATTTGCCGAAAATTCGCAAATTCGCAGGCAGTGGATTTTTTTGCCTGGTCACACTTGACAAATACAATATTGCGGCGCGCGTCGTTCACTTACCGTCATTCAGCGTTTGAAGAGTTGTTTTTCCCCATGTTTGCGTGTGTTGCACCATTTTGGATCTTGCTGCGTGATCCCACGGGAGTTTGTCGACCGCGATTACGTCATCGCGGCCCGCCACCTTGCACAGCGAGAGTTTGTCAACGCGAGTACATCATAAAGGCCCGTGATCATGCATCGCGGGAGTAAACAATTGCGAACACGTAGATGCGGCGGGCAGCAACAATCGCGCGCTCGCGAAATTGCAAAATTTGCAATTCTGCACAAGAAATCCACCAGCAGGCAGCATAAACCTTCTGAAAATGATGATTTTTATCAGAATAAGTCCTCAGGTTGACTTTTGCCTGCACTATTTTTTGCAAGGAGTCCATTTTGGGGGGGGGTGGGAGGAAGGAAGTGCCCCAGAGTCTCCAACTTCCTGTTCCTGTCCAGCAGGCTCCTCCCAGTGCTTTGTTCATGTCCTGGTCACTTTGATTTGGATCTTGACCTGGAAGGATTACTTTTTGTGGATGCTGCTGGATATTTGGATTTGAGGCCTTTTTGACTTTCTTTGGATCACTTTTGGATTAGAAATTTCACAAGTAAGTTTGTTTGGGGCATTACAGTTGCTGCAACTACAATTTTGGAACTTTTTGAGAACATTAAATAAAATATATTGTGGATAGCCACAGTATCCAGTAGGACCAGGGTTAGTTATGGGAGCATGATACAACTGTTTTGTTGAATTTCAACATCATTTAGGGCATGGATGGCAATGCATTGTGGTGATTTTTGTGTGTTTTTCGATTTTTGGGCTGTTGTTGGGGCCTTTTGCCCAGGGGTACTCAGTGGTGCATGGACTGAGTCTTTCTGTGTGGTCTCTTTAATGTACACATCATGGAGGGCATGGATGGCATTGGATTGTGGTGATTTTTGTGTGTTTTACTTTTTGGGGTGGTGTTGGGGCCTGTCCATGTAGGTGGGGGCCATTTTGAGGCCTGGTCCAGGCAGGGCCTGGCCATGTGGGTGGGGGTCTAGGGGCCATTTTGAAGCCAGGCAGTGTGCTTTGTTGTGCCATAGGCCTGCACCCAGTCTGCCATGCTTTCATCCATTATGCCCAGGGGTACTCAGTAGCACATGGACCGAGTCTTTCGGTGGGGTGTCTTGAATTTCAACATGATTCAGGGCATGGATGGCATTGGATTGTGGTGATTTTTGTGTGTTTTTCAATATTTTGGCTGTTGTTGGGGCTTTTTGCCCAGGGGTACTCAGTGGTGCATGGACTGAGTCTTTCTGTGGGGTCTCTTTAATGTGAGTGAGATTGAAGCAGGTAACTTCAAGTTCGAGCGCGCCGCATTTGCCGGAACGGCGTATATCAAAAGTTCATCAATCATTTCACATTTTAATCCTTTTATTTTGTATTCAAATTGCACGTTGTCTCTTTAATGTAAACATCATGGAGGGCATGGATGTCATTGGATTGTGGTGATTGTTGTGTGTTTTTCGATTTTTCGGCTGTTGTTGGGGCCTTTTGCCCAGGGGCACTCAGTGGTGCATGGACTGAGTCTTTCTGTGGGGTCTCTTTAATGTAAACATCATGGAGGGCATGGATGGCATTGGATTGTGGTGATTTTTGTGGGTTTTCTGACTTTTTGGGGTGGTGTTGGGGCCTGTCCATGTGGGTGGTTGCCATTTTGAGGCCTGGTCCAGGCAGGGCCTGGCCATGTGGGTGGAGGTCTAGGGGCCATTTTGAAGCCAGGCAGTGTGCTTTGTTGTGCCATAGGCCTGCACATATTCTGCAATGCTTTCATCCATTATGCCCAGGGGTACTCAGTGGTGCATGGACCGAGTCTTTCTGTGGGGTGTCTTGAATTTCAACATGATTGAGGGCATGGATGGCATTGGATTGTGGTGATTTTTGTGTGTTTTTCGATTTTTTGGCTGTTGTTGGGCCTTTTGCCCAGGGGTACTCAGTGGTGCATGGACTGAGTCTTTCTGGGGGGTCTCTTTAATGTAAACATCATGGAGGGAATGGATGGCATTGGATTGTGGTTATTTTTGTGTGTTTTTCGATTTTTCGGCTGTTGTTGGGGCCTTTTGCCCAGGGGTACTCAGTGGTGCATGGACTGAGTCTTTCTGTGGGGTCTCTATAATGTAAACATCATGGAGGGCATAGATGGCATTGGATTGTGGTGATTTTTGTGTTTTTTTTGACTTTTTGGGGTGGTGTTGGGGCCTGTCCATGTGGATGGGGGCCATTTTGAGGACTGGTCCAGGCAGGGCCTGGCCATGTGGGTGGGGGTCTAGGGGCCATTTTGAAGCCAGGCAGTGTGCTTTGTTGTGCCATAGGCCTGCTCCCAGTCTGCCATGCTTTCATCCATTATGCCCAGGGGTACTCAGTAGCACATGGACCGAGTCTTTCGGTGGGGTGTCTTGAATTTCAACATGATTCAGGGCATGGATGGCATTGGATTGTGGTGATTTTTGTGTGTTTTTCGATTTTTTGGCTGTTGTTGGGGCTTTTTGCCCAGGGGTACTCAGTGGTGCATGGACTGAGTCTTTCTGTGGGGTCTCTTTAATGTAAACGTCATGGAGGGCATGGATGGCATTGGATTGTGGTGATTTTTGTGTGTTTTTCGATTTTTTGGCTGTTGTTGGGCCTTTTGCCCAGGGGTACTCAGTGGTGCATGGACTGAGTCTTTCTGGAGGGGTCTCTTTAATGTAAACATCATGGAGGGCATGGATGGCATTGGATTGTGGTTATTTTTGTGTGTTTTTCGATTTTTCTGCTGTTGTTGGGGCCTTTTGCCCAGGGGTACTCAGTGGTGCATGGACTGAGTCTTTCTGTGGGGTCTCTTTAATGTAAACATCATGGTGGGCATGGATGGCATTGGATTGTGGTGATTGTTGTGTGTTTTCTGACTTTTTGGGGTGGTGTTGGGGCCTGTCCATGTGGGTGGTTGCCATTTTGAGGCCTGGTCCAGGCAGGGCCTGGCCATGTGGGTGGAGGTCAAGGGGCCATTTTGAAGCCAGGCAGTGTGCTTTGTTGTGCCATAGGCCTGCACATATTCTGCAATGCTTTCATCCATTATGCCCAGGGGTACTCAGTGGTGCATGGACCGAGTCTTTCTGTGGGGTGTCTTGAATTTCAACATGATTGAGGGCATGGATGGCATTGGATTGTGGTGATTTTTGTGTGTTTTTCGATTTTTTGGCTGTTGTTGGGCCTTTTGCCCAGGGGTACTCAGTGGTGCATGGACTGAGTCTTTCTGGGGGGTCTCTTTAATGTAAACATCATGGAGGGCATGGATGGCATTGGATTGTGGTTATTTTTGTGTGTTTTTCGATTTTTCGGCTGTTGTTGGGGCCTTTTGCCCAGGGGTACTCAGTGTTGCATGGACTGAGTCTTTCTGTGGGGTCTCTTTAATGTAAACATCATGGAGGGCATGGATGGCATTGGATTGGGGTGATTTTTGTGTGTTTTTTGACTTTTTGGGGTGGTGTTGGGGCCTGTCCATGTGGGTGGTTGCCATTTTGAGGCCTGGTCCAGGCAGGGCCTGGCCATATGGGTGGAGGTCAAGGGGCCATTTTGAAGCCAGGCAGTGTGCTTTGTTGTGCCATAGACCTGCACATATTCTGCAATGCTTTCATCCATTATGCCCAGGGGTACTCAGTAGCACATGGACCGAGTCTTTTGGTGGGGTGTCTTGATATTCAACATGATTCAGGGCATGGATGGCATTGGATTGTGGGGATTTTTGTGTGTTTTTCTATTTTTTGGCTGTTGTTGGGGCTTTTTGCCCAGGGGTACTCAGTGGTGCATGGACTGAGTCTTTCTGTGGGGTCTCTTTAATGTAAACATCATGGAGGGCATGGATGGCATAAGATTGTAGTGATTTTTGTGTGTTTTTCGATTTTTTGGCTGTTGTTGGGGCCTTTTGCCCAGGGGTACTCAGTGGTGCATGGACTGAGTCTTTCTGTGGGGTCTCTTTAATGTAAACATCATGGAGGGCATGGATGGCATTGGATTGTGGTGATTTTTGTGTGTTTTTTGACTTTTTGAGGTGGTGTTGGGGCCTGTCCATGTGGGTGGTTGCCATTTTGAGGCCTGGTCCAGGCAGGGCCTGGCCATGTGGGTGGAGGTCTAGGGGCCATTTTGAAGCCAGGCAGTGTGCTTTGTTGTGCCATAGACCTGCACATATTCTGCAATGCTTTCATCCATTATGCCCAGGGGTACTCAGTAGCACATGGACCGAGTCTTTCGGTGGGGTGTCTTGAATTTCAACATGAGTCAGGGCATGGATGGCATTGGATTGTGGGGATTTTTGTGTGTTTTTCTATTTTTTGGCTGTTGTTGGGGCTTTTTGCCCAGGGGTACTCAGTGGTGCATGGACTGAGTCTTTCTGTGGGGTCTCTTTAATGTAAACATCATGGAGGGCATGGATGGCATAAGATTGTAGTGATTTTTGTGTGTTTTTCGATTTTTTGGCTGTTGTTGGGGCCTTTTGCCCAGGGGTAGTCAGTGGTGCATGGACTGAGTCTTTCTGTGGGGTCTCTTTAATGTAAACATCATGGAGGGCATGGATGGCATTGGATTGTGGTGATTTTTGTGTGTTTTTTGACTTTTTGGGGTGGTGTTGGGGCCTGTCCATGTGGGTGGTTGCCATTTTGAGGCCTGGTCCAGGCAGGGCCTGGCCATGTGGGTGGAGGTCTAGGGGCCATTTTGAAGCCAGGCAGTGTGCTTTGTTGTGCCATAGACCTGCACATATTCTACAATGCTTTCATCCATTATGCCCAGGGGTACTCAGTAGCACATGGACCGAGACTTTCGGTGGGGTGTCTTGAATTTCAACATGATTCAGGGCATGGATGGCATTGGATTGTGGGGATTTTTGTGTGTTTTTCTATTTTTTGGCTGTTGTTGGGGCTTTTTGCCCAGGGGTACTCAGTGGTGCATGGACTGAGTCTTTCTCTGGGGTCTCTTTAATGTAAACATCATGGAGGGCATGGATGGCATTGGATTGTGGTGATTTTTGTGTGTTTTTTGATTTTTTGGCTGTTGTTGGGGCCTTTTGCCCTGGGGTACTCAGTGGTGCATGGACTGAGTCTTTCTGTGGGGTCTCTTTAATGTAAACATCATGGAGGGCATGGATGGCATTGGATTGTGGTGATTTTTGTGTGTTTTCTGACTTTTTGGGGTGGTGTTGGGGCCTGTCCATGTGGGTGGTTGCCATTTTGAGGCCTGGTCCAGGCAAGGCCTGGCCATGTGGGTGGAGGTCTAGGGGCCATTTTGAAGCCAGGCAGTGTGCTTTGTTGTGCCATAGGCCTGCACATATTCTGCAATGCTTTCATCCATTATGCCCAGGGGTACTCAGTGGTGCATGGATTGAGTCTTTCTGTGGGGTGTCTTGAATTTCAACATGATTGAGGGCATGGATGGCATTGGATTGTGGTGATTTTTGTGTGTTTTTCAATTTTTTGGCTGTTGTTGGGCCTTTTGCCCAGGGGTACTCAGTGGTGCATGGACTGAGTCTTTCTGGGGGGTCTCTTTAATGTAAACATCATGGAGGGCATGGATGGCATTGGATTGTGGTTATTTTTGTGTGTTTTTTGATTTTTCGGCTGTTGTTGGGGCCTTTTGCCCAGGGGTACTCAGTGGTGCATGGACTGAGTCTTTCTGTGGGGTCTCTTTAATGTAAACATCATGGAGGGCATGGATGGCATTGGATTGTGGTGATTTTTGTGTGTTTTTTGACTTTTTGGGGTGGTGTTGGGGCCTGTCCATGTGGGTGGGGGCCATTTTGAGGCCTGGTCCAGGCAGGGCCTGGCCATGTGGGCGGGGTCTAGGGGTCATTTTTGAAGCCAGGCAGTGTGCTTTGTTGTGCCATAGGCCTGCACCCAGTCTGCCATGCTTTCATCCATTATGCCCAGGGGTACTCTGTCAGTGGTGCATTTTATTGGTCTTTACATTTTGGGGGGTGGGTATAATAAAAATGCTTACTTGCAAGCTATTAATTGAAGGGCTACATATGCATAATTTATTTAACTGATGTTCCTCTGGCTTCGTTTGCTTTTAGGTGCAGAAAGACGAATCATCAGCCTCATCATTCCTCATCAGTGCCAGGAAGAAGTCCTGCTGCGGTGTGTGAAGCACAACGTCACGTGTGGCCACAGACAACTCTGCAACTTGTGCAACTGCGGCCTGCTATTCTGACATCTGAAGAAGATGGCCCCAAAAAAGTTGCCCGTTGCTCCTCTAGCAAGAAAGTTGCCTGTAAGGAGCAGAAGAAGCGAGTGGCGCCACTTACCAAGGAGACTGGTGTGCCGACCGCCAAATTTTTTGGGGAAAAAAAAGTACGCCTGCAGCAGCAGCGGGGTCTGCTGGGGACCAAGCTGGGAGCAGCACCTCCGCTCCATTGGGCTCAGTGCCACCACCACCATGCCAACTTAGGTCCAAGCCCTTGAGTGCTGCAGAGGCAGCCAGTATAGTTTTTCAATCACCATCGACCAGTGATGTTGGCTCATCGCAAGAAAGTAGCAGCATCCCTCAATCAGCTCAGGTTGTTGTAACTCATCTGACGAGTGTTCAACAACCACAGCCGCAACAACAACCACATGTGCAAGTACAAGCCCAAGTACATGTGGAAGGAGAGGCGGCGCAAGGAGAGGTGCAAGCAGAGGTGCATGGAGCGGCACAAGTGCCCACAATAGTTGTTCCTCCCAAAGTAGGGGCACATCAGGAAATCGACATTCAAGCCGAGGTATCATCTGAGGAAGCCACTCCTCCTGATGATTCATTGTCTTCCAGATCCCCAGCAAGGAAAAGATCAAGGATGGTGTCTACATCTTCTTCAAGCCCCCTTCCTTCTGATGATATGGATCAAAATTGGGAACCACCAGTGCTGTCTGAGAGTGAGGCACACCATGATCTGACAAAGGTAGCTAAGCGTAAAAGGAAAGTCCCCGAAAGTCTCATAGTTATGGAGTGTGATGATGACACTGAACAAGAAGTGGCGTATACTCCTGCTGATGAAGACTCTCACGACGACGACGCAGTCATCATAGACGTCACTCCAGCCTCAGCGGGCATGCAGCAAACAGACATTTTTACCCTATCCCGAAATGCTGCTGAGTGTGATGCTGGCGACGTGTCAATGGGACCACCACCAATGCAGTTAACTAGTACACCACCACCTACAGCTTCCATATTTTCTCGCCAAAAGGGACCTCCATCCACCTCGACCTCCATTTCCTCAATTAGTGGTGCTGTAAGTGCACAACGTAGTAAATTTCAGCAACACACATCCTCCACTTCATCTGGCATTAGCATTCCCAGTATCGCCTCCTCCGCCCCCCACAGACATTTGAAGTCCGCAGTTTGGGACTTCTTTAGTGTTAGCCCAACAAGGGAAAACATAGCCATTTGTACCATTTGTAAGGTTCGAGTTAGTCGTGGTAAGCTTGGTACCAACTATGGTACCGGAGGCCAGAGAGGTCATCTTGAAAGACAGCACACTGTCAAATGGCATGCGCACCTAAGGGAGATCAAGGCAGCCCGAATTGCAAGTCAACAAATTGTGTCCCGTTGATGTTTCATCTGATGATGACGAGGAGGAAGAAGCGCCAAACATTTCTTCAGTTACACCCAGTACCGCTGTCAGCAGCACACCCCCTGCAAGATATATGAGCCACACTAAGAGAGAGTGAGACACCAATGCGAAAAAGTTCATCATCATCACTGAGCGTAACTGGGTCGAAGAAGTCATCATCATCCCGTAAAATGGTCCAGCCCACCATTAGAAGCATGTGGTTTTCAGAAGCGCCATTTGAATGCAACCACCTAACGGCGCGTCTGTATAACACTAAGCTGGCTAAAATGCTAGCGCTGGACCTTCTACCTTTTTATTTTGTGGAAGGGGTGGGTTTTCTTGAAATGGTGGCAACGCTCTGCCCTAAATGGAAGGTTCCTAACCGGTTCTATTTTGCCAGAGTTGCGGTTCCAGCACTACATGAAGATGTGCTGGAGTTGATTGGGGCAGCTTTGCAGAAGAGTGCTGTTCACACTATACAACTGACAACAGACATGTGGACCAGTTGCTAAGCCCTTGATTACATGTGCATCACTGCACACTGGGTCTCTTTTTCAGGGGTTAAAGCAAAGCTAAACGCAGGTGTTTACACGGACAAAGTTTATAAAGCGCTCGGAAACATGCAACAGTAGCCATGTTTACCATGGAGAAAACTCATACAGAAGAAAACATTTTGCATGAGTTTAACACAAAGGTCTTTCAATGGCTGTCCCCAAGAAAACGCATGATTGGTTATGTTTCCACGGATAATGGCGCCAATTTAGTTAAGGCCATGGATAAGGGTAACTATTTCAGAGTGCCGTGTTTGGCGCACTGTATAAACCTGGTTGTTAAAAAATTCTTGCATGAAGGAAGTCCAGTCTACGAGTTACTGACCACCTGCTGAAGAATGTGCACACATTTCAACCATTCTTTTCAGGCCCAGAAGCAGCTGAGGTGCCTGCAACATGAACGTAAAGTGCCAGTGAAAGCACTCATCCAGGAGGTGGTAACACGTTGGAACTCAACCTTCTAAATGCTTGAGCGTCTGTATGAGCAGTATGCGGTAGTCGATCAGTATTTCTTTAAACTGGGTACACCTATGATAGACCTGAGGATACAGGTGGAGCTGTAGTGTGTTTATCTAGGTACCTATATTGATACTCCTATTTCTGACCCTTGTCCGGTTATTAATTCACTAATGTCCATACACCGGCACAGAAACCCGTTTTCAGATTAGGTCATAGCGCATGCTGTCACATTAAGCAAGCACTATCCCTTCAGCCCCCTAGAAAGCATACCAAGTTCTCAAAACAAATCAAACCTCCAGCAGACCTGGGAAATCCCCCGCAGCTTTTGTTTTGATTTCGCTCGAGAACTCCTGCAAAGAATGTAAGAACGACCAGTCCTTATGACATTCTTACTGACATCCTTATGTCCATCCTTACGTCAAACTCAGCACCTTTCAGGTATAAATATACCAACGCTGCCCTAAGCAGACACGGTGGTGACGAGCTTGGAGCAGCGCTACTTGCCGGAGAGCCCAGCTGATGCAGAAAAGCCCACGGACGCTGCCCCTCCCTTTTGACGCGCTGAGAGAGACGCTGCCTTTTCTCCTGCCGAGAAATCCAGCCTCCGGCATTTCCAGCCGCCCTCGCGGGTAACTAGGATATCGAGTCCTGTGACAGAGATACCAACCCTCCAGCCTTCTAAATCCCAGGTACTGAACTGACTAACCCCTTACAGAGAATTCTTGAGTCAGATTCTTGGCAAAACGAACTTAACTTAAACTGCTACTTATTTACTACCGCCCAAGTATTAGGCTTAGGTCAGGTACACCGGGGTAGGCATAGTTAGAAGCACCAGTTGAGAACGATTAGTCAATGTATATATGTATATATATCTTTTATCCATTTTAAGCATCATATGGCTAAGAAACCATATAAATGCTTTTACAGTATTATTTTATAATTCTGTTTTTACTGTATGCGCTTTACTTAACTATAAGTATTGCAATATAGCGATTCATTTCTCTTGTATGAGAAAAGAGACTGATCAATAAATAACATCCTTTTATTGAACCACGCCCATCTCTTATTTCTCTACAAACTGGTGAAACTAAGAATGCACGTACTGACTGAGTAAAATAGTTGTCTTTTGTTTTCACACGACTCTAGAGATATACTCTTGATTAGGGGAGAGCAAAGTTGTCATGTTCTATGGTTGTCAGAAACTAAATCCCTTCTTGTCTATCCAAGGAGGTTAAACTCCTCCTTGCCTATTCGAGAAAGTTTCTAGTGAACTCTGAGCTAGCTGGCACACATAACTTTAAGTCTAATATCGTCAGTAGAAGACCTAGTTAACCACAGTCCTACGTCTATACTATTGAAGATATTATTCCAATGCGCAGAGCCTATTGGGATAATAGGAACTACACTACATGGCGCCCAACGGTTTGGATAGGCGATAAATCTAACGCAAGACATTAGAGTAACTCAGTCGTGCTTTTTCACACAGACCCTTTTTTCCCAAAAAACTCCAAAGACGTCTGGAGTGGGTGAAAGGTTAAATCCGCCAAACTTAGTAGGAGGAGACTCCTATGTATGGTTTTTGGTTTATTCAACGTTGAAGGATACAGTGTTCCAAAATATTGTGCATCTAATCTTTGTTTCTGTGGAAACCTGATCTGCAACAAAAAAACCTTCTTGACAGTAAAATGTCAGAAACTGAAGAAGAAAGGGAGACAGCTAGAGTAGCAGCTCAACTCCTAGCGGAAGACACAAGTCTCGTACAGCAAGACCCGGATGCAATACTCATCCCGGTCAGCATAAGAAAAACTATAACCTTAAAACTTATAGAAAATGGACTGACACCAAGAGGTGGTACAGTCATATTCGTAATTGAGGCACACGAATGTCGGCAGACAGAGGTATTCTATTCATGTATAAATTTTCCAGCAGCAAACGCTGTAACAAAGGAGTTCCATTATTACAAGATAGAGGAACCTCCGGATGAGTACACCCCTTTCGAGGAGGTGGAAATACCACTCAAATACCAAGAGCACCTGCTCTGGTTTAAAGGCGCCCTAAAACATAATGATCACATCACCAGGCTCGGTCCACTAGGTAGACCAGGAGCAACATGGCCGGTTCTAGCCAGCTACACACCACATCCAGACATTGAAAAAATGTCAATACCAGAACTTTTAACACAGTTAAAACAACTGATTAAAATACACAGACAACTAGTCCAATATGTAATGCGGACTTCAACAGTCCAACCAGCTATTAAAATTCCACAGCTGACCCTCATCAGGGGAACACAAATAAAATCACACCACAGAACATACAGTCCTGTCTAGGTAAAGTACCCATTAAAAGGGAACAAATTCCATTCTGGTTAGCACAGAAAATAACTCAAATAGAGGCGGTATTTCCAGATACCACCCCTGTGGAGAAACACAGAATTCTGACTATCTGTCTCCCAATGGGGATCGCACCACATGTGGAGGACTGTGACACTTGGGGTACAGTCTTTGCTTCCATTTACACAAAAACACATGGTGTTCCGTCCATGGCGGTAATACCAGAGGTGCCAAAACAGATTCAAAATGAATACGGTCCAGAACCTGCTTTAACTCTGGGTATGAAATTACTGAAAGACTTCAAGCAGGTCTCGGCAATATTACTAGCAAACATAAAAGGGGAAGCAGCAAATGTGGCGATCCGCCAAAGATTGAAGGAAACAGATATAGCAGACCAACCATCTGAACTTGCCAGAATCATAGTAAAATCCTATGAAGAACTAGGAAGAGATAGTTTGGGTGGGAAACCAGTGAAACCCCAACTAATAGAAAATCCTGAAAAGGTATTTATTAAAAATAATCTAAACACTTCAAAAAAGAACTGGGATGGAAATAAACAATCCACTCCCAAAGAAAAAAGATTCCAGTCCAGAGGAAGGTCTCCTCGGCGGAGAGAAAGATCTCCGGACCAAGGACACAAGTCTCCCCAGAGGGAGCCCTCTGAGAAAAAATACAACCTTAGAAATAGGGATAATTTGAAGAAACCTGATAGATATCAAGATATTGATACCCGTCCCTCTCGATCTTTTTAGACTTCCTCGCAGAAATCGGAAAGAAGAGGACGGTCAGAACACAGGGAAGAGCACGTAAAGTCCAAAGACAAAGAACCTGCTCATCAAAGTAAAAAGTTACAATTTCCAAAGAAGAAGGTAGCCAGCATTAAAATAATCAAACATGCCGAGGATCCTGAGGACTCAGCTGAAAAACGGAGAGTGGGCTCAGACAATGCTAGACAGCGCAGCAGAAGTGAGCATAGCTCGCAAGATCCTGATGAATCATCTGGAGACAGTGGACATGAATGAATACATTCAGGTGGAAACTGCAGATACCAGAGTTAGCAAACCTCATAAAATATATGAAATAACCTTACGTATAGAGGGAGATAAGACTAGGAAAATAAGTGGTCTATTTTGGGATAATCTATCCAAGGGCTATGACATCCTTCTAGCTGAAAAAGACTGGCCACCAGAGTTTGTCAGGGAGTGCCCTCATGGCGAAGAAATGATTATGCCTGCCTTCTCAAATAATATTCCAATTCATAAAAAATATACACTTGCAAGAAAGTGGGCAGTAGCCCAGGCTCCTGCACTATATAAAAATCATGTGGGATGGGATGAGGACTCTCCTCCTCACAAGATCCAGTTAAAATCTCAAGCGACTGCACAGAGGCAGTACCCAATTAAGCAAGAAGCTAAAAAACAGGTCAGGGAGATCTTAGATCAACTTGAATACCAGGGGGTGATTGAAACATGCACCTCACAAATGAACAATCCTTTGTTTCCTGTCTCCAAACCAGATGATTCATATCGTCTAGTTTTGGACTACAGACACCTTAACTCATGCTGCAAAACGTTTGCAGTACAAAACTCACACAGTGCCGCACTAATGAATAGCATAGTGCGCAAAAAATACAAAACAACATTAGACATCTCTAATGGATTCTTTTGTCAAAATATAGCACCAGAAAGCAGATATTTGACCGCTTTCTCAATAAATGGCTCGCAGAACATTTCTGTTGTTTGCCCCAAGGGTTCAAGAACAGCCCAGGATTATTCTCAGCGAGAGTAACAGAGTTACTACAAATATATGATGATGAGGCATTATCTTATGTCGATGACATCTATCTAACAGACGATGACTTGGATACTCACTTGAAAAGAGTGAACACCATAATACTTGGGTTCGCAGCAGAGGGTTACAAATGCAACTTCAAGAAGTCAAGAATTGCCCATCTGACTGTCCTATTTTTAGGATATGAATTATCAAGTGAAGGCAAAAGCCTAGTTGACAATTTCCTAGAGAAATGTGCTGTAATCCAAGCACCTAGAACACTGAAAAACTTGCAATCCATTTTAGGTTTCCTGAATTTCGGAAGAACTTACATTATAAATTATGCAGAGAGGGTTAAACCTCTCTATGATCTAATAAAACCAGATTTTAAAAGAATCAATTGGACTCAAAAACACACAGAAATTTTGAGATCTTTACAAACAGACATGTTAGTTAAAACAAAACTGCAAACACGCGATAACACACGCAACCTTGTGATTCGAGTCATCCCAGGAAGATGCGGATTCACATACCTAACCTCTAATGAGGGAGAAACGGTACCAATAGCATACAAATCACACTTGTACACAAAAGCTGAAATGAAATTTAGCCCAACGGAAAAAATTCTAACCGCGGTACAGACTGCTGTAGCGAAAGAAAGAGCCCTGGCACAAGGTAAACGAATAATCATCGTGACACCAATACCAGCCCTGGAGGCGGTAACAAAGGCAAGCATTCCGAATGCTAAAGTACTACATCCGAGATGGATACAGTGGGCTAATTCCCTTGCTGCAACAGACGTGGTATACGAATTTGACCCTAATTTAAAAACACAAGAATTTCTCCAATATGAATTCGAATGTCCTCTGCCGACTGAAATCCTGCCTCTAGAACGCTACGGCTGTATAATATATACGGACGGATCAGCACAGCCCGCAGTTGGGGGGTAAACAAGCTTACAGTGCTGCGTGCGCTATTGTTAAAGGTCGCTGGCACGAAGGAAAATTTAAACCACTGGTCACTAAAACGCAATCTCTAGGAGATTGTACAGCTCAGCGAGCTGAACTACTAGCATTTAAGATGGCGCTTGAAAATACCGATCGCGAATTCCCCACACTCATAGTGTGCGATTCATATTATTGCGTTCAGTCTTACAATGAATACTTGCAAATCTGGGTTCAGAACGGTTTGAAAGATGCAAAAGGTGGCACAATCAAGCATAAAATGCTTTGGGAACAAATAGTTCTTTTACAAAAAGAACTACAAAAGGCTCACGTGATACATATACTGAGTCATCAACGTGATGGCGTTCACGTTGCAGGGAATTCATTGGCTGACGAGGCCGCGAAGGCAGCTGTGCAAACGGCTTCCGTAGCTGCCATCACCCGGTCAAAAACAAAAATAGACAGCGAAATATTACAGGCTGTCTGCGCTACGGTAAAAAATGCGATAGAAACACTCCCGAAAGGCTTTCCAGTAAAGTACTCATACATAACTGATGCTAATAACGTTCCATTTGCTCGAATCCCTGGAGTGGGGGATAGGGCAATTCCGAACATGGAACATAGGTTAGGACTCATTATAGCGGCACACGAAGGGCTTGCTTCTGTACATGCTGGCGTTTCAGCCACAGTATTGTTATTAAAACAGAGATATTGGTGGCCACGAATGAGGAGACAAACTAGGAACTATGTTCTAGAATGTGAAATATGTCAAAGAATGAAGGTATCAACAGTGAAACGACCAGCCCAGACGCCCCTTCTAATCTCAGACAAACCATTAGCCTGTGTTTACCTGGACCACTGCGGTCCCTTACAAAGGGACGGCAACTATAAATATATCATGGTCGCAGTGGATTCATGCACGAGATTCATGTGGATGTGGCCCCAGCGATCGGCTGACGCCAGAACTGTTATAAAAGATTTGCGAGTCTTTATCGGCACATACGCAATTGTCATGCTACATTCTGACCAGGGTCCTGCGTTTAGCTCTCGGGCTTACAAGGAGGCCATGACCAGCATGGGCATTGCATTGCGGTACTCTTGTCTCTTTCATCCTGAGGGAAACGGAATTGTGGAAAGAAAAAAACGTGACATAAAGCAATCTATAACAGCAAAGGTTCGGGAGCTGGGTGGGTCAAACATTTAATAAGTGTCCAACGTAGTCTTAATAATCTGCCAGGAAATTCTCTGAGAGGTCTCAGTCCGTACGAACTATTGTTTGGGACTACAATGTTAATCCAGGACCTTGATAGTCAAACTTCAGTGGTTAAAGAAAAATGCTTTGACATCAAAGATCGTTTGGCTATTTTACAGGACTTAAACAAAACGAGAAAAGACCTGAGCAACATAAAATTGAAACAGCAGCCAATAACCACTGAAGAGAAACCACCTGTCCCAGCAAGGCCTGTCTGGATTCCAAAAATCGGGGATCTGGTCAGAGAGAAGATTGCCGTGAAGAAGGAATTTGGGCCTTCTTACAGAAAAGCAGTTCCTATCTTGTCTGTCAACAGGACAAGATCAGTAGTACTACCGCCCCTTGCTGGTAAAAAGGAGAACCGAGTTGTATCCATCGACCTGGTTAAACCACAATCATGTGGCCGATAACAAGTAGTAGGCCAAGTGGACTCCCAAGAAGTAGCAGAACACCAAAGTTTGCTACAAACACAGAGGTTCAAACTGAAAGACTAATCACAATTGATAAATCTACAGTGAAACAACAAGGACTATGCAGCATAGCCATGGAACTTAAACCTCTTGAAACCCAAATTAAAATCTTAAATCAAGAAACACCAGTCTACGATGATGTAACCACAGACTATGCTAATGGAACAAAGAAAATTCCAAAAACGAAAAGGAATCCAGAAGCAATTGAAACAATTGACAGAACAGCATCAGGCTACTTCATCAACTTCGATGATTTTTCTGAAGATCTGAGTGAACCTGAGGAACAGCGGACAACAGAAACTGTTAAAGATAAAGCAAAGGAACTCTTTCATCAACTAAAAGAAACCTATCTGATCTCTCCATGGATTGAACTTTGGGTGGCACTAGCAGTATTCATCCTCATACTTTGGCTCATCATGGTACTATGCTTGGGACATTTCATTGAGGGAAAATATGCTACAATGGACACAGCAAGTCAGAACATCAACTTGGTCCTGAAACCACACAAGTCTTCACACATCGAGAAAAGAGAACTTTCTTCAGTAAACTTCACAGCCAATCCTATACCCGGTGGGGTAGCATGGGACAAAACTGATTACGAAATCTATGGTCCGGTTGAGCTCCTGAAGTATCCTCATCAATTCAAGATTTCATTAAGTGACTTTGTAAAACCAAGCACGTTTGCTGATGATTGGGACTTTGAAAGTATTAATGATATGATGTCTGATCTAGTAATGTCAGCTAAATTTACAGAACATGATTATTTGCAAGGTTAATCTAATTACGATCAAATGTTTTGTTATAACCATTATGGTAACCATTATCTGCATGAATCTACTCAACCTCGAAATGTTTTAAAATTTAACCAATGGGAACATTGTGCGACTCCACCAAAAGGCAGTTCAAAGACATTTTTTGATAAATATTCATACTTTTCAGGGTTCAACACAAGTAACGCAGAATCATTTTATTTCAAATTGTTAAATAAGACAGGAGTGAAAACCATGCTTACAAACACAAAATTGATATATTCAGACTCATTCTTTGAGAAAATGAATACATTCGGTTTTTATTTCTGGAACAATAACATTGAAATGAAAACGATCTGGGGCACAAAAGATTGGCAAGTGCAAGGTATAGAATCATTATTTAGAGCCTGCATGATCCCAGAACAAATTATATTTTTGAATGATACAATTCAACAGACATCCTGTCTTGGCCTAGCCAAAATTAAAGACTTAAATAAACCGTCTATTCCAAAACCAACACCTAACAGTAATAGCACTACGGAGGTTGAGATAGACGTATCCCATATTTTAAACCAAAACAGAACACATGCTGATTGGAAAAAATGGTTGATCTGGCCCACAGACACAAATAACTGTCAAGACAGATTCCTGAACAAAATACAGGGGTTCACATTGACCAGGCCAGACCCAAGATACTCCCAGAGACAACATCCAGGGATTGTAACTACTTATAGTGTGGGGAAACTCTGCCTTCAATGGCTACATACATCCACACTGTCAGAAATTAAGCAACACTTAACTTTACTTAAAGAAGGTGCTGACTTGCGTGATTTCATCATGGGACCACGCAAACAGTGTCAAAAACGTTTCATAGCGGCCTCTATATATGCAGCTTACAACGAAGCTTGGAAAGTAACTCAAATTGAGACAGCAGAAAAAATACGGGAAATTGACCGTGTTAATTTGGAAAAATCACTTTCTTTTGTGGACAATGGGTTAATGACTCTGTCTTCCAGAATATATTCACTGGACAGTATTGTATCTTCTGCAATCGATATCATAGAACAAGACTTACTGATGTTGCAACACGGTCAGTCTCAATTACGTTCTATTGTACAGCTTGGCTGGACGTTACAAAATCTGCGTTCAGGCTATGTGCCTTGGCGTTTAATCAACACAACGTCACTATTTAATATCTTTAACCTTACTGATAAACAAATCAGTTTGGCACAAAAGGGTGCTGACTATACAATTCTGAGCATTGAAAAACTTGAGAGATTACCATTGACAATGTCAGAACGACCTGTCATTGAATGGATAATACATGGGATAATAAATATACCGATAACAACTTTCCAGTTTCAATACTGCCAAAAGTATATACAGGCAGGCCAGTATGAAAGGTTGGGTAAAGGATACATTAAGTCCACATGGAACTTGCCCTATACACACACATGTGTCAGTAATAACGGACAGAGTGTATTTCTTAGTGGTAATAATTGTGAAAAATCACTAAGTGGCATACTTCTGTGTCAGGGTATTAGTTTGCATGGGGCCTGTGAAGGGACCTCAAATAACCTTTCATTTCACCAGTTAGGCACACCTGCAACACAAATAGAACCATTCTTTAGAAGACTTTCGAACGGGAGTTACATTCTAATTGTAGATCACAGATGTTGTGGCTTGCTGCCAGGAAAACCTTATCTTGTAAGCGTGACTTCCATGGTCATGTGCTGTGAAAGAGTATCGTTCCCGAATGATGCTCCAGACAGGGAGGGAAGGTTATGGCCCAGTTTAAAAATCTCTTCTATTCGAATTGATACTTTAAGCAGAATGAAGACTGTGCTCCTACAGACGCCAACTCAGTTGACGTCATCAAAAGAAACGTATGATCTCCAAGTTGCAAGGACAACGGCAGAGATTCATTCAATGTTAACAACAAATTGCCCCCTACACTTTGCAGAAATTCTGAACGAAATCTTAAATATTTCTGATACAAGTGGTATCGCAAGTGTATTTAAGACAGTTTTTTCAGTAGCTTTAACCCCATTCAAAGCGATCCTGGGTATTTTTCCAACTTTCGTCCATTCCATCTTTGGCGGACTTCCACTCCTGTTGGGACTCGTAGCAGGCATTTTATTCTTGCTACTCTTGCTTCGTTATGGCAAGCCATGTCACAGACAAGACTCCAGCAACAATGAAAGAAACGATCCTAGCTATCCGCTACCGGGACCGCATAACTAAAGTCCTTGGCTTAGCCCGGCTACGAGATCTAAATATGACCTGGTTTCTTTCATTCAGACCCATCTGGCAGAATTGTGTTATGCCTGTATTAAGGTGCATGCTATGCGGCGAAGAATGCGTGTTGGACACCTGTCTTAAACTACAATTAGAAGTACCATTGGATGCAGATACTTTGTTGGGTCCAGTAAAGGCTCATGCATTGTGCTGTCCCCAGCGGCTACCTATCCTGATGACGGCATTCGTGGAGACTTCACCACTACGATTGAAGGGTAGTGAAGTACAAGATGAAAGCAGCATCGACCAGGTACGACCTTCTGTAAGCAGTTCTGATAGAACCATCATTGAAAGCAATCATGCGCATGACTGCATGGTAGCGACATTTTCCAACCTAGTCGAGTTTTCACCAGAAGCTGTAGACTGTTTTTTCATGAGTCTATCTGAAATTATGTTTTCACCGGAACAGAGAGAATGATTTTAAACAAACTTGCACACGGCGCTCCCTGAACTCTGAATTTGGCCTTCAGTCTTTTGAAAACAAAGTGACTGTGAACTATTTTTTCTCTTCTCCCCTGAATAGCGAAAACTTTCTTTCCAATTCCAAAATATTTACCTTTTTGGCACTTATCTTCTGCTTAAAGTAAAACTATTCTTAGAGAATAGAGCTTCTATTCTTAGGAATTCTAGAGACGTTACATTACCTCAAACCTCTAGTTTATATGCAATTAATTGTGTTTATATGTGATGAGATGGTCTCGCAATTTTTTTCTGTATCAAGAGCCATTTCATGTGTAATTTCGCAAATCATTCATGCTGATATAAAATGTGCATCTCCTTTTTGAATGATTATACTTCTTGAATGCATACAGTACCTATACTCATTTCGTGCATTTTGCATACGCCGTTTTTCAAAACAAACAAAGTTATTTTTTGGGGTGGTTCGGTATACACATGCACTGTTAGTTATGTTTACTATTGCTTAGTTTAGTAAATATGTACATAAAATCGTGGAGTGGGTGTAGTGTGTTTATCTAGGTACCTCAGTCAGTCAGTCAAATATCTTTATTCGGTTGATTAAAACCATAAAAGCAATACACAATTCATTTTTAAAGATAAAAAACCATACGAATAGATTAAAAATTAACAATTAAACAATTTGTACACCTATTGCAGTTCCTAAAGTGCTTCCTTAAAAGAGGTTATTTTTAAAAGTTTGAATACAAAATAGATTCACTATAAGGTAGAGTCCAGAGAAAACAGGCACCTCCATGTCCCACTGATCTTAATACAGTGCCCCAGAACGAAGTTGACAAAATATCAACCAGAATGTGTATTTGTCTGGGTAAATCTTGTTTTGTTTAATCGGGCAGCCGCCACCAAAAAACTGGCTACACCATATGTAACCTGCACAGAGTTAAGCATTTGCAGGTGTAAAAGTGCAGGCCTTACCTGGACAAAATTAAGTTCCTTCAGAATGGGATATAAAACATTTTTTCGGGGCTCCAGATAGTGTTCGCAAAACATCACAAAGTGAACTGTGTCCTGATTTGAGAAGCTATCACATGTGCAAGGTGGGGTATTTTCAAGGGTCCCCCACTTTATATTAGGTACCTATATTGATACTCCTATTTCTGACCCTTGTCCGGTTATTAATTCACTAATGTCCATACACCGGCACAGAAACCCGTTTTCAGATTAGGTCATAGCGCATGCTGTCACATTAAGCAAGCACTATCCCTCCAGCCCCCTAGAAAGCACACCGAGTTCTCAAAACAAATCAAACCTCCAGCAGACCTGGGAAATCCCCCGCAGCTATTGTTTTGATTTCGCTCGAGAACTCCTGCAAAGAATGTAAGAACGACCAGTCCTTATGACATTCTTACTGACGTCCTTATGTCCATCCTTACGTCAAACTCGGCACCTTTCAGGTATAAATATACCAACGCTTCCCTAAGCAGACACGGTGGTGACGAGCTTGAAGCAGCGCTACTTGCCGGAGAGCCCAGCTGATGCAGAAAAGCCCACGGACGCTGCCCCTCCCTTTTGACGCGCTGAGAGAGACGCTGCCTTTTCTCCTGCCGAGAAATCCAGGCTCCGGCGTTTCCAGCCGCCCTCGCGGGTAACTGGGATATCGAGTCCTGTGACAGAGATACCAACCCTCCAGCCTTCTAAATCCCAGGTACTGAACTGACTAACCCCTTACAGAGAATTCTTGAGTCAGATTCTTGGCAAAACGAACTTAACTTAAACTGCTACTTATTTACTCCCGCCCAAGTATTAGGCTTAGGTCAGGTACACCGGGGTAGGCGTAGTTAGAAGCACCAGATGAGAACGATTAGTCAATGTATATATGTATATATATCTTTTATCCATTTTAAGTATCATATGGCTAAGAAACCATATAAATGCTTTTACAGTATTATTTTATAATTCTGTTTTTACTGTATGCACTTTACTTAACTATAAGTATTGCAATAATAGCGATTCATTTCTCTTGTATGAGAAAAGAGACTGATCAATAAATAACATCCTTTTATTGAACCACGCCCATCTCTTATTTCTCTACAAACTGGTGAAACTAAGAATGCACATACTGACTGAGTAAAATAGTTGTCTTTTGTTTTCACACGACTCTAGAGATATACTCTTGATTAGGGGAGAGCAAAGTTGTCATGTTCTATGGTTGTCAGAAACTAAATCCCTTCTTGTCTATCCAGGGAGGTTAAACTCCTCCTTGCCTATTCGAGAAAGTTTCTAGTGAACTCTGAGCTAGCTGGCACACATAACTGTAAGTCTAATATCGTCAGTAGAAGACCTAGTTAACCACAGTCCTACGTCTATACTATTGAAGATATTATTCCTATGCGCAGAGCCTATTGGGATAATAGGAACTACACTACAGAGCAATGGGAGCTAGTTAAAAGCCTGACAGACATGCTTCGTCCTTTTGAGGTCTTCACGCGTGCAACAGCAGGGAGGACAGTAATTTGGTAAAAGCTATCCCATTGTTGCGCATGCTAGAGCACCAACTGAAGGCGGTGTCTTCTACGTTTCAAAAAGATGGAAAGCAAGAAGCCTTTGAGTTGGCGGAGAAGTTATTACAGTGCCTACTTTGCGATGAACGTCTTGGAAAGATCCACACAGAACAGCATTACATTTCTGCTACTATTCTGGATCCACGGTACAAAAAGGAAGTGGCAGGCAGAGTATTCTTTCCTTTTGATGACGCAGATGTTACAAAGTACAAACATTGGCTAGCTGTGTCAGCCACTCGGTTTGAAAGAGAACGGCAGGAAATTGAAGGAAAAGGCAGTACATCAGCATCAGCAGGCCATCCGGAGTCAAAAAAATCCACTTCTGCATCTGTGGCTGTGGCAGAAGTGAGTGATTTTCCCTCTCAGCCGTTAACGACACCAGCAACCGTATCATCTGCACCAGACACAACAGTAATATTGTGTGAAGAAGAGGATTGGCTAACTCAGCTTGGGTTTGCTTCTCAAAAGGTCCCAGAAAAAATTAAGCACAGTGGAGTAACCCTGGAGAACCTTGAGTCGATGGTGCAGGCCTCTCTGAATGACTCAACAGAGGTCTATGTTCATCATGACCCATTGGCGTATTGGCATGGGAAAAGAGATGTGTGGCCAGAGATCACCAACCTGGCTATAAATTACTTGTCTTGCCCACTCGCAAGCGTGTCTTCTGAACGTGTTTTCAGTGCTGCTGGTGGCATTGTAACTTCCAAGAGGACCCGCCTCTCGCCCAAAAATGTGGAGAGGTTAACAATGATCAAGATGAATCAGCACTTCATACCACCAGATTACAAAATACGAGAATGTACGCAGGAAGAAGACGAGAAGGACACCAACTTAGATGAGGGAAGTTCTTCTCTGTTAACTGACCTACTCCCGTCTGAATTCGCAGAGTTTGAGGACGAGCTCTTCTTCCCTGACACCAAGCTCTGAAAATGAGTCAATGAATCACTAACTTTCTTTTTCGTCCTTATTCACTTTTATTCCTGTGTGTCTGTCTTTCTTTGTTTTGCAAAATCTATATAAAAAAAAACTTTAATCACCTAATCACAAAAACAAGCCCATCAACAGAACTGTCTTCACTTATTTGCTTATTGATTTGAAGGTGCCGCAATCTGCATTCCTCAGGTTCACAAGTTCACAAGAACATGCTCCTCTATCCTCCTCCTCCAGACTCCTATTTCCCTCAAAGCAGATGGCTGGATTATGCCCAATGAAGAAAGACTCTGCAATTGTGGGGGTGTTCTACGTCTTTGCGGGTGAGTTGATGGGTCTGGGGCATTGCTGTGAAGGTCTAATACCGGATAAAAGTGGTTTGGAGAAAATCAGAGGTGAAAAGGTATATTGCGTTTTTGCTCACTTGCCTGTCTGTGGGGTGCTGTTTGGGGGGCTTCCAGGTTTTTGGGGGTGGGTTTTGGGGTCTGGGAGCACTGCTGCCACAGTCTAATGTTAATTGCATTTGTTTTTCAGAAAATCCGTGTTGGAAAAGGGGAGTTAGGGCCTAGCTGCAGAGCTCATTTGGACTGCATTCCAGGTAGGCCCAAAGTTTCCTAAGTGTGGCTTTTCCCGGCTTTGGTTTTCGGCTTTTTGGGGGGTGAAACTTTTTTTTGCCCGGGTTCACGGGTCTGGGGGCCTTGCTTGGAAGGTGTAATACCGGCTAAAAGTGGTTTGGAGAAAATCGGAGCAGAAAAAGTGTTTGCTCTTTTGATCGCTTGCCTGTCTTTGGGGTGCTGTTTGGGGGGCTTTTAGGTTGTTGGGGGTGGGTTTTGGGGTCTGTGAGCACTGCTGGCACAGTCTAATGTTGATTGCATTTGTTTTACAGGAAATCCATGGTGGAAAAGGGGAGTTGGGGCCTAGCTGCAGAGCGCATTTGGACTGAATTCCAGGTAGGCCCAAAGTTTTCTAAGTGTGGCTTTTCCCGGGTTTTGCCTTTTGGCTTGTTGGGGGTGTTAAACTTGTTTTCGCCCGGGTTGACAGTTCTGGGGCCATTGCTGGGAAGGTCTAATACCCGAAAGAAAGTGTTTTTGAGACAATCCCTGGGGAAAAAGTTTTTGCATTTTCTGAGATTTCGCTCACTCTACCGTTTTTGGGGGGCTGTTTGTGGGGGTTCCTGGTGTTTGTGGAGGGGGTTTTCGAGTCTTGGAGCAATGCTGGGTATGGATACTTTTGCTTGCTTGCAAGTGGTTTGAATACAATCCATGGTGGGTAAGGGGGGATTTGGGCCTACTTTACTTTCAAAGTACGTTTTGTCACCATTTTCTACTAGGCCTCTGACAGGTAGCAGTATCGCACGTTTTTTGAGATCTGATTGGGGGTCTTCTACATTTTTGCGACTGGGTTTAGTAAGGGTCTGGGAGCACTGCTGGGAAGGTCTAATGTTGTTCTAAAACACAGTTTACAGTACACATAGCTTGAGGGGAAAGATCCGCTAAATTAATTCGCCCATACTTATTTATCCTTCAAAATGAGACTCAGACAGAGTACGCACTTTCAAAAATATTGTACTGTCTATTAGGAAACTCAAAGTGTGACTTTTTGCACTACACAGCGTACATACCTTATATTTATTTGTCAGTGGTGTTCTAATATCACTTCCTGTTTTTCCATCAATAAGTCCAAGCCGGGTTTCAGCCTGTGCAATGGGAAAAAAAGGATGAAGTCAGGCTTCACATTAGCGAGCTGCAATTCAGCATCCGCCAGGCAGGCATTGGACAGGGTGTCTTCTGGTCACCAACATTGATGGACGGAGCGTCAGATGGAATGGAGGAGTCCCGCTAATAAGAGGAATGGTTGGATGCATGCAACTTCCCAAATTCAACAGGACAACTACAACAACATACAGATACAGTATCCGTTCTTTTCTAATTATCTTTTAAGTAATGTTATTGCTGTGAACTTCTATGAGTGTGAATCTGCATTTCTTTGATCTCTGCTTCTAAATACATCCCTACAGCCATTGTATAGGTTTTACTTCTGCTATTTTTCAAACCTAATTTAATGTACGAAGTGTTTCTCTGAGTGCAGAGATAGGCTAGTGAAAACGCATAATTACTGCAGCCCTGTACTGTCGCATTCTTTCATTCACGGTTGTCGAAAGTACTACTTACTTTTCAGTAACCATGCATGCAGTAGTGCATGCACTTCCTTTATGTCACTTAAAAGATTTATGGATAGCTTTGTACCCAAAGATTTGTTCATCTTCAATTATTGTTTATCCATGCTGTGCTTTTTTTTTTCTTCTTTCAACAAAACTTTCTCAAAAACCCCCATTCCCATCCATTTTCCAAACCCTAACCCTCTTCCCCCGGGCTGTGTGGTTTTGATTGATGTGTGACTAAATGACAGCAATAATTACACACACTTGCTGGGGAGGATAAGGTCATAGCAACAGGCTGGTGAAGGAATCCAAGGATATATTCTTACTCAGCTTGACACAGACCCTTGACTATTGGCAAATGAAAGCAGATTTTCATGTGCGCCATCAACTTGATTGATCATCAAGAACATCCTCCTCCTAGACGTGGCAAATGATAACACTGCTCTGTCCTTCACCTTCAGTACTATTTCTTGTAGTAGTAGCCAATGTCAAAGAAATTCAACGCAAGTAGTAGTTATACTTTCAATACTTTACCATTTGTTAGGCTACGTTGTGGCACTGTTCTAGTGTACTGTCACCTGCTATATTCTCTATCGTACCGTTCTAATGCTACGGTAAGGACAAACAAGGTTTCATTTTCTTTTTTTTCATATGCTGCAACTGCCACTGTGTAACATCACTAGTACCACCGCAATGATGACTTTTCATCCGCCCAGGATTGCCAACCTTAATCGCCATTTCCCATGCAGCCAGCCCTGTGCCTAGCCCTATTCCCAAACACAAATTACAGGTAAGATAAGCGTTTGGGGGGAGGTAGTATAATGGAGTATTAGGAGAGACAAGAGACTGACGGTAGTACTAGTAAAGTCCTAGGACTATTGAATTCACTTACTCTGTGAGAGGCACTTAGTTTTGAAAACATTTGGGCAATTACTTACACAACTTGAATCAAGATGCCACTTAAGTTTCAGGAAAACAAACTTACTGTTAAACCCCCACCCACCAGCCTCAAAAGCAGTAAAAAACACGTATGCTAAGATAAAGTTTAAAGTATATTTATATCCCTAACATCAATAATCTCCCGCAAGACCCAACCCACCCCCCCTCCTGAACCCCAACGAATGTCCGTCAAAAGTCCAAAAAACCCAACTCCCAATTCCCACCCCCCAGAAGTCTTTATAAAAGGGGCAAGGGACAGTCTCCTCCTACTGCTGGCTGCTGTTCACTTTTCAGGCCAGGTCGGCATGCTCCTTGCGGAGGGTCTCGAGCAGGGTTTTGGTGTTCAACAGCTCCTGCTCGAGGTAGGACACCCTGAGTGAAAGGCGGTGCTCCCTTTTTTTGGTACTGCTGTGGGGGGCAGCTGATTTTTTTGCTGCTCGGAGGTGGCAGGTGGCTGCAGTACCCCGGCTCCATACCGCTGGAGACCTGCTGCGCTGACTGGCTGACCCAGGGAGTGCGGAGGAGGATGCAGCTGTCCCGGTCGATGTTGTGGTCGACTGCGTGTCCCCCTCCTCCTGGGCCACCAGCCGTCGATATTCGGCGACAGTCGCCTCCAGCCTCCGTTGCCGGGCCCTTTTAGCCAGCTCCTTCCGTGTTGGTTTGAAAGGAGCATCTATATGAAGAAAGAAAGACATAGTCTGTAACCAATGCTCTTTAAGATTAACACAAAATGATTCAGCAGAAAGTTGTGTCACAGTAGAACTAGCAACTTGCAAGCGCAGTACATAACTATTGTGGCCAGTATCTATCTAACCTCCCACTTCTTCATCCTTGCTCTAACATTAGTGGGAGTTTAAGGAATCAATTCTACGAGCACTATGGACTCACTCCATTAGAGTCGACTATGACAGTACACCAGTCTTATTCTTCTTCTTCTCTCTTGTTTAGCAAAATTGGTACGTTAACTTCTGCAAGCTGGCATAATGCCAGCGCAGTCAACTTGCACCCTAGAAAAACAGACTCCCGCCATGATGAGTGAGACAGACCTGCGTTACTGTACCGGTCCAGCACATGCAGGTGGGGATGCTCTTACTTTTCTATTACGGGTGGCACTGAGAATACTCTGTTACAAGGGCTACTGCTTAATTAATTTAACTTTCACCCTACAGTGCCAATGAATACTAGAAAAGGAAAATGAAGAAGATAAATAATCTGAATATCTATCACTGCACATGGTATGTATTTGCTTACATATGGGAGGACATTAGGTACTTTGCTTTTTATTGAGTGAACAGTGATACATCCACACATGAATGACCGAGTTCTACAAAACGTATTAACAGAGGTAGTGAGTGGCCATCGTAATAGCCGGATATATGCTGTGCTTGCAATACAAACTACTGCTAATATTCATGGTAGTATTCGGACAAAATTAAAATTTCTTTTCCTTGCCTTTCCTACGCTGTAACGGACGTGCGGGTGCGGTGTTACATGCTCTTCAAAGTAACACTTAGTTCATCCAGTGACCGTCTACTCTCTCTACATACACATATGCTATCTAAGAGTCAGATAGTACCATGATCCAGGCATCCATCCATTCAAACTATATGTCAATCATTCTTCTTCATGTCTCTCATCTGGACAAACCTTACGTTTTCTCACGGGAAAACAACCTTTTCATTTTATTTGAGAAACCGCAAGCCATACATCCGTGCTTGACTTGCATTTGAATTTCAACCAAAGGATATATAGCGCACACATACAGTTCCTGTTTCACCCACCCAGGCTGTTCTCCTTCCACCCATCCTTGCGTCATCCTTCATCCAGCCATGCATCATATTCCTTCCCAGCCACCTCGGGCACCAATCAAACATGTATCATTCTTCTTTGTCAGTCATCATTACTTTTAACTTGCTCGTCCTTCCACACTTACTTACAGCCTTCTTTCGCTTTTCGTTCATCCCATCCATCAAGTTCATCCCAGATCTGATTTGGATTCTCGAAAAAAAATTCACTGCTGAGTTGAAGTAAATTTAGAGGAGGCTACTACCTGGTTGATAAAAACTTTGTTCTAAATTTGAAAGTCTTCTTAACAGTATAGTAACTTAACTGTACAACATATATACTACATCCGTGCAGAGAGCACACTCTGCAGTCTGCAATCTCAATAAGTAAGGAATATAAGAGCTTACCACTGCCCGCCACTACCGTGGCAACCCTCATAGCAGTTTCCTCCGGCACTTGCACCGACTCCTCCCCAGAAGTGTCCTCCTCCACCTCCGCGATGGCCCCGGCACCAGATGTTCCACCTACAAAGTACATTTAAGAATGTTAGATGTCATAGACATACACCACTCACTAGTATTTTGTCTAGGAATGAAGAAATGTGAATACAGAAACCAATCTAATAATTTGTGACTTTCTACTCTAAAGTAAAAATGTCCCTTTTTCCAGGGAAGGGTGTTGTCTTGCTGCACTTTTTGGCACAACTGATGAATGCTTGCTTTTTAACATGCACCATTTTTCTCATAACAGAGAAAAGCTTCCCAAGAGCAAGATCAGATCATCATCACTAGAACGGAGTGACCAACGATTCAGCACCAAAAAGAAAAATTAAAGTTCAAACCAGGTGAGGGCTCGGCTCGCCCACAATAAATGTGTGAACTAAATCACTAAGCACTTTTCCATTTTTAATCAACCGTTTATGTTTTATGACAAACTTGATTTTAATATATGTTTTTACTTTTAATAAAGCTTTAAAACTTGAATGTACTCTGTGGTTTTTGGTCAAGAGTGACTGAGCAAAAGGTTTTGCAATTTGCAAGCATGAGTCCGTGCCTCTGACACTTCTGGACTCTGACTCCGTACTCTTGCCCTGCGTTGGATAATCATCATTGGGGATCAGTCATCAATGAATTCGGGAGCTAAATGACTCTGCCACACTATCTAGTCAGTAAGGAGATTGGGGGTTCTTCAAAGTCTGTTATCACTGAGGCATGTGGAAAGTCTACCTGCGCCTATTATAATTGATAAACAATGCACTATTTAGTGTCCATAGTTCTGTTTGTGCAGATTTGTCCCTGCAACAGTAGTAGTATGGATTGTCCTCCTATCCAAACCAAAAGTAAAGTAGTATCTTATTCTTTCTGGGTGGTCATTCACATTTTATTGTTGGGAATTGTCAAAGCATAAACATTTAGAAGACTTGAAAAGACATTATGGACAATCCCAGAGGACTGCACTCAGTGCATAGAGCTATTGCTGTCTAGAATGGGAGTTTCGTTTAACACCTTTTGCCAACTGTGCAATCTTAGTTAGCTACACAGACAGACTAATAGGAATAATCTAGTAATACCACAGGGAGTCATAGTAGAGGCAGGATAAGAATTTAGATACAGTCTACAAGAAGATCAAAGACGATTTAGAAAAAATCGAATGAGGAACACTAGGAATAAATAGGTACTCTATATTAAAATGAAAACTTAACGGGGCCAGCAAAAGAGCCCTCGCCTCACCGATCCTAGACTTCTAAAGCAGCAGCAGCAGATACCACCTCCTCCTCTGTCCTCTTGCCCCTGGGGGGATCTGATGTACAACATGAAAGAAAGAAAGACCCGAAAACATGGATGATTGTTGTCAAACAAATCAAACATTTCAAAAGAACAATGACAAAATATTTTGGCGAAATAGCAAATAGACAACTATTCCACGGGATATAATGACCTATCTCATGTGGTCTACTACGATATTAGTATTGCTTGATTTGCGGACCGTCGACTTGGAAAGTTATGTAACTCACTAAACAAACTACTAAAAAGGTTCGCCTAAAACTGGCAGGCAGCAGTCCGCAGCACGCGAAGTGACAGACAAACTCCATCATGATTGCAGATCAGTGACAACACTAAAAAGTTTCCTACTACATTAACCAGTCATTAAAATACTCAAACTATCAATCCACCACCACTATTTCTTCTTATTGCCAGGTGTAGAAAGGAAGGACTGGACTTGAGTCTGTAGGGGCAGATTTACAAGCCTCTTGCGGCTCTTTTGCTCCGTTGTTGCGTGACTTTTGTGACGCAGCGGCAGAACAAAAGAGGCGCCATGGTGCGGCGTATATTAACAACGTGACGCATATGGTAGATGCATCATGTTGTAAAGCCCTGCGCCATCAGGGGGCGTTCCGGCGCAAGGGAGGGCGTTCCTGCGCAGGAACGCATCCTAAAAGTGGCTGTCGGAAATCTACAAGATTTCAATCAGTCACTTTTTGGACAATGATGCGTCACTCAAACCCTGCGCCTGCTTGAAGCAGACGTATGGCTTGATGCAGCATTGGGGAGATAGGGAACCCCAGAGCATTGCTGGAGCCGCGCCATCGTTGCGACGCAACTCCAGCAATGCGCTGGCTTTACGGCACAGATGCGTAACGCTTCGGTGACGTTTTGGACCCATGGTGCGCCGCATTGTAAATACGGTGCACCATGGGTGGTGGTGGCGTGGCGCACAATTACTGGCGCATCCCTGCTACTTTGCAGGGATGCGCCGGTAATTGCAAATCTGCCCCTTATTGTCTAGCATTACGCAGTTCTGTAAACTACACTCATATATAATTTCTCAGGCCAATGAAATGAACACAAAATCGAAAACAAATAAGCATAGTAGCAACGCTACTGAGAAGGAGAGCAGTGCACCTGAAATGCACAGAAGATTTTGAAATATAATTTACCTACAATGTAATCTGCAGCATTATTGCTCTTGGTAAAAAATAAAAATTTGCAATATAATAACACACAGAGCAGGAGAAAACAGAGTAGTGATGAAATAGCTACTACTACTCACCAAGCCCGGGGATCTCGATGCCGAGCAGGTCGAGCAGGTCGCGTTCCTGGTCCAGGAGATCCGTCCAACGGTGGGTGGCCTGGTTGTAGGTGCGCCGGACCCGAGAGTATTCATACATGGCCCGGCACACCTTCTCCCACTGCTTCCGGCGCTCCCGGAGCCCGTAGCCGCTTGCGATCCTGCCGCCTGCCACGATGGTCCTGGGGAGGCGGCGCTGTACATAGTACACTAGTGCGGCCACCTCCTCTGCGCTAAAGATCTCCCGTGGCATCACTAGCTCCCCCCTCAAACGCCCGCATGGGAGCCTGGCACGGGGTGCGGGACCCTTCCCCTTCTCGGGCTGCTTCCCGGCTCCCTTTACCATGGTCTGGGCAGAAAGGAAGGTAAATAATGAATAGGAAATAGAATAGGGAAGAAGAAAAGAAAAGAGTTTAAAAAAGTAGGTTAAAAATAACCAAAAGTAGCAGAAATCACAAAAATATAGAGCTAGAAAAAATAGAGGGATAGATAATAAATAAAATAGATCCAAAAAAACTTCAAACAAGCAAAGGATGGCAGAGATTGAGAGAGGATACAGAAAGGATGCCCAGAACCATAGCAATGAATGAAAAACAAGACGGCCGCACCCGTTCACGACCGCGTGGGTTAGTTTGCGCGAGATTTCCCCCACGATCACACGCGAACTTGTACTAGCGAGCCGCACACTTTGCGAGATTACACATAGTGCCTGGAAACAGAAATACGTCCCGCAAACTAGATGGCCGCGCCCATGTACGACCGCTAGGGTAACTTCGCGTCGTTGCGCTACAAGCGGCTCGCGAAAACGCAAAAAAACACGCAAACTAACACGTCGCAAAAAACAAATCGCATATTCGCACGAATTCGCGGCTTCCTAATTCAATCTTGCGCAAATTCGCGCCTCGCGAATCGCGCGAAATTGCAGAAAATCGATTTTTGCAAAACTGAAAGCACTCAGCAGGTGCAAAAGTTCAAGCTCATCATTAGTAACCATTCCCTGTAGTGCTTCCTGAGGGGCCCCTCCAGAGTTCAGTTGCCTACTTACAACTATTCTATGACCCTGCTCTGACCCTCACAGCAGGCTCAGATAATAGCTACAAGTAAGCCACAAAGGTCCTGTTAAAAAAAATTACACTGCAACAGAAAGCAATTACAGATAAGGAAGCAGGTGCCAGACTGGAAGTTCAAATTCAGTGACACATTAATCAGCCCCTAATTCATTCATGTCAGTTGAGGCAGGGCAGGTGTGCTAACGAATTTTGCCAAACTGAAAGCACTTAGCAGGTGCAAAAGTTCAAGCTTATCATTAATCAGGAAGCACTTACAGCTAAGGAAGCAGGTGCCAGCTCAAATTCAGTGACACATTAATCAGCCCCAAATTAATTCATGTCAGTTGAGGCAGGGCAGGTGTGCTTTTCCCCCCATAATCTACAGTGATGAACCAGAGGGTGGCAGTGATGAACCAGAGGGTGGCATGGGTGAACCAGAGGGTGGCAATGGTGAAACAGAGGGTGCTGTGATGAACCAGATGTAGAAACAACATGGTCGCAACCGTTGCAACCCAACAAGTAAGTTCGCGTTTGCAAACTCGTAAAAAACCCTCGCGAACTGGCAGAAACCCTTGCGAACACAAAAAAAGAATCTGCAAATTCGCGAAAGTTCGCAAATTTTGCGGATTGCGAATTCGTAAATACGCAAATTCTCAAACCGCGAATTTGCAAAATTCGTCCATACTTAGAGCTTACTACCTTCACACTTGTCTTCTATACCTTAAATTCCCTAGTCTGTATCCTTACACTTCCACCAAGCAGTCTGTCACTGCGGTTGCACTGTTGTAGTGACCCATTCAGCAGTTTGTTCTAATCCATTCACTGCACTAAAACTCAAGCACTTATAAATCAGTCAGGCACTGCCCTTGCAGAACTGTAATCATTCAGTCAGTACCCAAGAACTCATGCAGCGAAGTAGGCCTTAGGGCATGAATTGTTTCAAACCGCTATGCACTATGCTTGTAGTCGTCTATCTACCTGCACACTTGTCTTTTATACTTTCAATTCCCTAGTCTGTATCGTTGCAGTTCCACAAGCGCTCTGTCACTGGTGTTGCACTGTTGTAGTGACCCATTCAGCAGTTTGTTCTAATCCATTCACTGCACTAAAACTCAAGCACTTATAAATTCAGTCAGGCACTGTCCTTGCAGAACTGTAATCATTCAGTCTCTATCCTTGCCCTTCTAGCAAGCACTCTGTCACTGTTGTTGCACAGTTGTAGTGACCCATTCAGCAGTATGTGCTAATCCATTTACAGCGCTAAAACTCAAGCATTTATAAATTCAGTCAGGCACTGACCTTGCAGAACTGTAACATTCAGTCAGTATCCAAGTACTCATGCATCGAAGTAGGCCTTAGGGCATGAGCTGCTTCAAACCGCTACACACTATGCTTATAGTTTTCTATCTACCTGCACACTTGTCTTTTATACCTTCCATTCCCTAGTCTGTATCCTTACACTTCCACCAAGCAGTCTGTCACTGCTATTGCGCTGTTGTAGTGACCCATTCAGCAGTTTGTTCTAATCCATTCACTGCACTAAAACTCAAGCACTTATAAATTCAGTCAGGCACTGTCCTTGCAGAAATGTAATTATTCAGTCAGTACCCAAGTACTCAAGCAGCGAAGTAGGCCTTAGGGCAAGAACTGCTTCAAAGCGCTATGCACTATGCTTATAGTCTTCTAGCTACCTGCCCACTTGTCGGTTATACCTTCAATTACCTAGTCGGTATCCTTACACTTCCACCAAGCAGCCTGTCACTGCTGTTGCACTGTTGTAGTGACCCATTCAGCAGTTTGTTCTAATCCATTCAGTGCACTAAAATTCAAGCACTTATAAATTCAGTCAGGCACTGTCTTGCAGACCTGTAATCATTCAGTCAGTACCCAAGTACTCATGCAGCGAAGTAGGCCTTAGGGCATGAACTGCTTCAAACCGCTATGCACTATGCTTGTAGTCTTCTATCTACCTGTACACTTGTCTTTTATACCTTCAATTCCCTAGTCTGTATCCTTACACTTCCACCAAGAAGTCTGTCACTGCTGTTGCACTGTTGTAGTGACTCATTCAGCAGTTTGTTCTAATCCATTCACTGCACTAAAACTCAAGCACTTATAAATACAGTCAGGCACTGTCCTTGCAGAACTGTAATCATTCAGTCAGTACCCAAGTACTCATGCAGCAAAGTAGGCCTTAGGACATGCACTGCTTCAAACCCATATGCATTATGTTTGCAGTCTTGTATCTACCTGCTCACTTGTCTTTCATACCTTCAATTCCCCAGTCTGTATCCGTACACTTTCACCAAGCACTCTGTCACTGCTGTTGCACTGTTGTTGTGACCCATTCACCGGTATGTACTTATCCATTCACTGCATTAAAACACTAACTCTTACAAATTTACCCAAGCAGTTTCACCAGCAGTGCAGAGGGAAGCATAGACTTGTAACATATTTATGTACATATGTTACATTCATGTGCTTCGGAAGTACTACAGTATACTGTAAGTAAACACCTTATAGAGTTATGCTGTAGCACTTCCTTATAGTTCTTCACTTTCACATTCACCATACACTACTAATGTATTCTTTCATTCATCTATGCGCTACACATTCATTCAAAAAAACTTTTACGCACTATCATATTAATATAGCTCTTTTTTTGACCGGTGAAGTTAGTTCTTAAAATAACTTATTTTTTTAGTCTTTTTTTTTAGTTTTGTATTTTTAGGGGATTTTTTGATCAGTTTTTTATTTTTTTGTTCTTTTTCAAAGGAAAAAAAGGATCTGCGCAAACAAAACAGTCTTCAACGGGAACAAACAAAAAAAAATTAATGGCGGGAGCAAAGGTGCTCCTGTTTGCGCCTGCAAATCAAATCAATAGACTGTTCGCCATAACAGGTCTCTTTAAAAAATTGCTACAGCTGGTGGAGGGTCTTCCCGCAGCCTGTCACATGCAGCTCTCGCATAATTGCAGGGATGAAGATTCTTCACATGTAGTACCATGCTGGCGGTTCCAAATGAATATTTTTTATTCGAATCACCTCTAAAAAGCATAGTACCACACACCTTGCAGGTGACCTTGGCTGCATTCACTTTCTTTTCTCCGTCTGGAATTGTAAACATTTTCCAGATTATAGCTTCCTTCCTTTTTTGGCTGTGCTTCCTCAGCAACAAATTCTTCTTGTAAAGTGTGTTCAGATGTATCTTCCTCCTGGCGTGCAGCCATATTAAAGATGTCTTCAAAAACACAGGAGCTTCAGAAAAGAGATGGTTCTTCAGTGAAAGTCAAAGAAGAATGATTAAAATGGGTGGGGTCCTTCAACAGTTAGAATAGAAAGTATTATGAACCAATCAAATCTCTTGTTTTGAAGTCACATGTGGTGCGTGTACGGTGCGTGTACGGTGCTCTTACGATGCCGTACATACGACGTACATCGCGATTTGCGTAATTGCTTTTAAAAGTAATATACGCTTATTAAAAGTAAATAAATACTATTTTCATGATTATCTCAGATAATGCCTTGCCTTAATATTTACATTAAATACATAGATATATCTTTTTAAACATTTAGAAACGTTCGCAGAGTATGCATACTGTGCCCCGTACAAACATACATGACGTCACTCGGAAGCGCAAATGCGACGTGGAACGTCAAAACTTATTTGTAACGTATGCGCGGGTACGCGTACAGTATGATTACAGATAGAAAGGATGGTGCGATGACGGTACGCATACGGTACGTTTACCACAAAAAAATGCACAAATAATATATAAAAATGAACTTTTATATATTGAGAAAAAAATACAATTACAAATAAATCTTTTTTGCATTTAGATTTTTTATTATTTTACATTAAAAATATGTAATGTAATTTAAAAAATAAAATAACTACAAAGAATTATTATAAAAAAAGTAGGAAATTAGTATAAAAAAATAAATATAACATTTAATACATTTAAAAATTGGCATTTACAAAACCTATGAAATTCACTGAAAAAAACATAGGTTTTAGGCACGTTATAGTTAGGAATTAGCAGAAAGACACTCATTTACTGGATAATGTCATCAGTGATGTCATGAGTGATGTCATGTGAGATGTTATCAGTGATGTCATGAGTGATGTCACTGACCATGTCATGAGTGATGTTCTATGTGACATCATCAGCAGTGGATTGCCGGCGCGCGAGTTACAGTTAGGTGAACTAACTATAACAGGGGAATTTCAATGGTTTTGTATGAGTGAAATGTCCATCTAACTATAACATGTGTGAAACCTATGTTTTTTTCAGTGAATTTCCAAGGATTTTTAAATGCTAATTCCTAACTATAACATGTGTGAAACCTATGGATTTTTCAGTGAATTTGCAAGGTTTTTTAAATGCTAATTCCTAACTATAACGTGCCTAAAACCTAAGGCTTTTTCGATTAATATATTTATATATATACACACACACACATACCTACTGGTAGTTGCCTGTCTGTACTTATATATAGGACCATGTTTCCATAGGAAAAGCATTTTTTGAATCGCCACAACATTTAAAGTGTGCCAGTTGAGCATGGAAAGCCAAGAAAAAAGGGGGGGTAAAAAAAATTGTTTCTCATTTTAATTGCCATAGGAATTTTAGTGATGAATACAGCTAAAACCACTGAATGAAATTGCACAAAATTTAACTTGAATTCACGACTCCAGTTAACATTAAAAAAAAGCACGGGCTCCCATGCTTGTTTTTTACAACACCTCCCCGGGACTTTTGAAACATTGATGGGGGCCATGCAGACCCCTCCAAGCCCTGTGGACCACCAATTACCTGGAGCTACAAAAACACCTAATGGTGGCCTACATACCTCCCAGGCCCTTGGCAACCACCACCTTCCAGAGGAAAAATTATTTAGAAATAATGAGAGGGGCTGCGTGCCACAATTCGGACTGTTATGGGTATCAGGGACCACTACTTCGGTGGGGCAGGCCCTTGAAAATCAAAAGAGGGGGCCATGTCACCCCCACCTCCTAGAGCCAATAATGGCCAAGGGTCCATAATCCCAGAGCCGGCTCCTGCTATGTCCTGGGGTGCCCATCCCCGGGACGTGGCTGCTCGCTTTTCCTTTGCAGGATATATGACGGCTCTCGCCAAGCTTAAGCAAACACTCCGGTTCCAGTGGGCGCGAACCATCAAAGTGCTCCTGCCTGCTGGAAGCGGAGGTTTCATCTCTTTCCCTGCCTGCAGAGAAGCAGAAGGGAGCTGTATTTCCAGCAGCTCCCTGTGTGCAGCAGTAATGCTGGCTCGCACAGGAGGAAGGGAGTCGGCTTATACTGCGAATGCCTTGAGGCTCGCCCCATGGTCCTGGGAGATTGGACAAAAGGGAGCAGAAAGAGGCAGAATTAAGGTCAGAAAGAAGCAGAAAGAGACGAGATAAAGGTGAGAAACAAGAAGAAAGATGCAGAATAAAGGTGAGAAATGAGCAGAAAGAGGCAAATAAAGGTGAAAAACAATCTGAAAGAGGCAGAACAAAGGTTGAAATGAGTAGAAGGAAGCAAGATATATGTGAGGAACTAGCAGAAAGAGGCAAATTAGAGGTTAGAAACAAGCAGAAATAGGCAGAATAAAGGTAAAAAAGTAGCAGAAAAAGAAAAAATAGAGGACAGAAACAAGCAGTAAGAGGCAAATCAAAGGTAAGAACTTAGGAGAACGAAGCAAGATCCTGGTCAGCCACGAGCAGAAAGAGGAAAATTAGAGGTCAGGAATGAGCGGAAACAGGAATAATAAAGGTGAGAAACTAGCAGAAAGAGGCAGATTAAAGGTCAGGAGAGAGACAAAAGAAGCAAAATAACCAGCAGGATAAGCAGAAAGAGACAAAACATAGCTGAGAAATGAGCAGCAAGAGGCAAAATAGAGGTCAGAAATGAGCACCAACAGGCAGAATAAAGGTCAGGAGCAAGCAGAAAATAACAGGCAGAATGAGGAGAAAGAAGGAACGTTGAGGGCAGTAGTGAGCAAAGAAGATGCAGGAAAATGAGGAGAAAACTAAAAGAGTAGTGGGCTGCAGGCAAGCTAGACAAGAGGACTGTGACGGGTGAGTTTCACGAGAACCTGCTCTTATGAGCCCCCTACTTTTGTAATGCACACCCACTGACAGACTCTCTTATGTACTCACTGACCCACTCACAGACATACTCATGCACCCACTTACAGACCCACTCAAACACCCTCTCACATACCACTCACAGACCCACTCAGAGACACACATACCCACTGACACAGATACTCATGCACTAAATCACTGATCCATTCAAGCTCTCATTCGCCCATTCACAGACCCACTCAGAGACTCACACTGACAGACCCACTCAGAGACTCACACACCCACTCACAGATACACTCAGGCACTTACAGACACATTCACAGACCCACTATGATACTCACACAACTACCCACAGACCTGTTCAGACACTCACACACCCACTCTCTCACCCATCGTGAACTCACACACCCACTCACCTACCTATACAGCCATTCACACACCCAGTCTCAAAGGGCACTGGTTACAGTTAGGAAATGAAAAATGCAAAAGAACGTTGTATTTCACTGAAAAAAACAAAGGTTACAGGGACCTTATAGCTAGGAAATAGAATTTTAAAAAAACATAGAAAGTCACTGAAAAAAACAAAGGTTACAGGGGAGCAATAGTTAGTAATAGAGTTTAAAAAAACTTTGATATTCACTGAAAAAAAGCAAATGTTTCGGGGACATTATATTTATGCTTAGATTTCACTCTTACAAAACCATTGAAGTCTACTAAATATGGCAATTTCGCTAAAAAGATTCCCTGATTTTTAGTAGTTCACAAAGAGGGAGTGGCATACTTTCTCAAAGCTAGTCACAATAATTGCCGATTGGAGGCCACTTGTGTTCAAAGAAATAGATCAAAACTTTGGTATTTGATTAGAAACTTTGTGAGTCCACAGACCTTTTACTAATGTTTAATTGAGACCAGTATGGTTCTCTTTGCCCTCATGTCTCGGTTTTTATGTAAACTAATATTGCCTGATCTACAAACATTGAGAAAGGACTGAGGCTTTGGATAGGTCACTCTTGGTGATACTCACATAATATATTAGTACAAATGCATATAACAAATGTTGCTAGACCATTGACTCTGCACAGAAGTGTTTTACTATCAAAGTGGGAAAGTGACAAAATATTATTGTTTCACATTTCACTTACATTTTTGAGATTTTTTTGCCAGCATTAGAAAAACCCTGTATGGACTTTGACATATTACACCGTATCCTGTGCTCCCAAGATTAGCAGAGACTTCTGTCATTCTGTTAGTTTTGTTTTGACACTAAAATGTTAACCTCATAAACTCGGTCATAAATGCAAAGCTGCATCAATTGTAATTCTTTTGTATTGTGGGATGTGGCGTCACAAACATTCTTGATGTTTTTTCTCATTCTTTTATACTTCTTGTCTTCTGGATTGCTCCTTTTCATTGCCTTTCCACTCTATGCTGCTTTTCGCTTCACTGATTTCTTCATCTGCACCAATAGGAGAGGAAATGTATGGCCCACACCTAGCCCTGATGATTGTCCTGTGAATTTGCTGAACAGGACCAACATATCAACTATATCTCTGATGAGGCCTATTTTCATGGAAATGGCAAACTGTGGGGCATATGTACAAGGGACTGGTGGAGTGCAGTGCTGCAGCATAATTCATTTGAAGAATGGGGGAGTCAGGTCCAGGGACGTGGGGCTAGCTGGACCATTAATATAAATTCTAAGTACACAAATTGCCGGCCACACACTTACTCAAATCCTCTATTTTTGAGGGAACAAACCATAAGAGACTTCCTGGTTCGTTCGGGTATATCACTCAAACCCTTTTATTATTTGTTTGTTTTTTGTCTTTTTTTAAAGTATTGATGTATGAAAGGGACACCTTATCGTTTTGTACACCTTATATACAATTATTTACAATTCGCGATTATTTACAACACAAAAACATACACATACACATAACTAGTTGTATTATAGAAAGTGAATTGCTCTGATATATATACACTCAAATATTCATACTATGAAGAAAAAATCATCCGTAATTCCATAAAGACCAGAGTCAAAAGTATAAACTTGATGACAATCATAAATCAATGAACTACAGTTGAATGTAGACAGTTCAAATAAGGAAAAATAGACTCCAAATTAATTCATTCAGTCCATTCAACCAATAAATGGCTAATCTTTTTACGCCAACGCGTTTCGAATCCGGTATGTCAACTCTACGGATTCTCATCAGGGCTCTGTCTTAATACGGGATATCTGTTGAACCAGCAGCCGCCGGTCAAGGGTAAGGTATTAGTTCTGACTGAGTTTGTTTTCTTTTCGGGATCTTACTGGATCATGCTCGTGATCCTATGTTTCCACCAAATGGGAGTTAATTTTCAGTCTTGTATTACAGCCTGCTCTGAAGGATTCCTCGCTTGGGCTGTTCGTGTGCTAATCGGCTGCCAAACTAAGTGAATGAGAGCTAGATGCCGAGTCACAGCTTTTTCAAGGAAAGCGAGCGCAAATAATAAGGATTGAGGAAAGCGGTGCCCACATGGTCAGAAAGCGTTTACCGCTGCAACCGATTAGCACACGAACAGCCCAAGCGAGGAATCCTTCAGAGCAGGCTGTAATACAAGACTGAAAATTAACTCCCATTTGGTGGAAACATAGGATCACGAGCATGATCCAGTAAGATCCCGAAAAGAAAAGAAACTCAGTCAGAACTAATACCTTACCCTTGACCGGCGGCTGCTGGTTCAACATGTATCCCGTATTAAGACAGAGCCCTGATGAGAATCCGTAGAGTTGACATACCGGATTCGAAACGCGTTGGCGTAAAAAGATTAGCCATTTATTGGTTGAATGGACTGAATGAATTAATTTGGAGTCTATTTTTCCTTATTTGAACTGTCTACATTCAACTGTAGTTCATTGATTTATGATTGTCATCATGTTTATACTTTTGACTCTGGTCTTTATGGAATTACGGATGATTTTTTCTTCATAGTATGAATATTTGAGTGTATATATATCAGAGCAATTCACTTTGTATAATACAACTAGTTATGTGTATGTGTATGTTTTTGTGTTGTAAATAATCGCGAATTGTAAATAATTGTATATAAGGTGTACAAAATGATAAGGTGTCCCTTTCATACATCAATACTTTAAAAAAAGACAAAAAACAAACAAATAATAAAAGGGTTTGAGTGATATACCCGAACGAACCAGGAAGTCTCTTATGGTTTGTTCCCTCAAAAATAGAGGATTTGAGTAAGTGTGTGGCCGGCAATTTGTGTACTTAGAAGCAGCATAATTCATAGCGCACTACTACGCTTTTTCTAAAACACATGGATATGCCGCATTTACAACAATATGGTGCACCCCTGTGTTTTTGCTAGTGCTGGCATAAAAAATAGCAGCCAAACGCCAACACAGACATCCTTGCGCCAAGTGCAAGGGTGCCTTCTGTGGTAAGTTCATAGTAACACATACGCACATGTGATATGTCAAGTTCTTTTATTCAGAGAGACTCCCTCATTAGCAGCTCTTCAGCAGCCACTCATCCTCCAAACGTCATTTTGCATTCTACCCCTCTCTCTCATACTCAGTGCTCTGCATTCCACACTCCAAGTGCGAGCACTGATGCACAAGATCATAACATATGTTCCTATTTTACAGCACTCAAAATAACAAAATATATAAAAAACAAAATATATCAAACGTAACAATGAAAAAAACAAGCAAAACAAATAGATAAACAAAAAGTGTATCAACCTATATTCTATTAATTCGACCTATGCAAGAAAATTACCGTATATCATGTATCAATATTTGCACACAAATCACTATATTTTCTATTAAAAACAGCTTTCCTTTTTTTATATCACCACACCATCTTGAACTCATGACTGGTGGTAACATTTCCTGTTCATCACCACCTTTCTTTATACGATTATCACTACCTTTCATTTGAACATTTCTTTTTTGCAACCATCGTCCACTTTCACCAACCTGTTCTTACTCCACCTGGATCCATCATCCAATTCAACATAACCTTTACCCACTCTTATCAAAACATTGGGTTCGGAAAATGATGATTTACCCTTCTTCACACACCATGGCAATTTTACCTTTTCTAATTGCCCACTGCTGACGTCACATTTTTTAACTTTGCAACCCTGATCAAAATACTCCTTATAAGTCCTCTGTTTCTCATCTACCTTCTTCTGTAGCTCACCAAGATCTATGTCCAAATTCCCTTGACATGGATGTGGCTAACTTTGTTTTTCTTTATCTTAACAATAAATGGCGTTAGGCTGGTGGCACAATGAATACTAGTCCTACACACCCATATCATCTGATTTACATGTTCTATTACATCCTTCCCACTGTGAAGAGCCATTTGAATAATCTCCTGTACAATCCTGTTCACCCTTTTCACAAGACCATTCACCCTGGGACTGTACACAGCTGTCTTACAATGGCGCACATTCCTTAGACTTAAACACATCTCCATTTCCAGGGAACAAAATTAAGGTCCATTATCAGAAACCACTTTATCAGGAAAACCTTCTCTGATTAAATTTTTTTCCATGAACTGTATAATAGATTTGCTGGACACCTCTCCCACAAATTCAGCTTCAAACCACCTGGAATAATAGTCCACCATGACCATTACACATATGTTGCGATTCCATAGAATATCAATAGGATCCATAATGGCCACAGCCAACTTTGCAGATGGAATAACAGGGTACTCTACAGGCTGTAGTGGCTGCATATGTGTCTTCAAAGTTGTATTACTGCTTCCACACAGAGTGCACTGCTTAACAACACTCTTTACATCTCTGTCTGTCGCTGACCACCAAAACAATTCCCTTAGCCTACTTTTTGTCTTGCTTGTACCTAAATGACCTTGATGGCCATATTGTACAATTTTGTCTCTCAATTTCACGGGGGGAATACTTTTACCAGCTCTCCTTACACCCCATTCCTCAGCACACAATTCATCTTTTTCCTGAACGTAATCCTTCACACCAGACGTATCTATGGACCATCCTTCTTTAATGCACTTATTCAAATTGGATAACGTGATGTCATCTTTTACAGCATCCATCCATCATTAGTGGTAAGGTACTATTCATCAAACACTCTAAAGCTGCAATCCATCAAATTCTTTCAAATTATCACCAGAATACAACTTTATATCCAGTAACATCTTATTCCTTGATAAGGTATCAGCAAATACGTTTTTTACCCCAGAAACAAATTGCATAGAAAAGTTATATTACTGTAAATGTGCCACTCACCTAGCAATTCTTGGTGACATTATACCTGAACCTTTAGTAGAAAACACATTTCTCAATGGTTTATGGTCTGTTCTTATCACAAATGGTATGCCCCATACAAATGTCCTGAAATGTCTGTCAGCCCAAATGACCACCAACGCTTCTTTTCCAATAACAGAATAACACTGTTCTCCCTCAGATAATGTACATGAAGCATAAGCTATAACTACTTCCTCACCATTCTGTATTTCTGACAGAACTGCCCCTAATCTATACACACTGGCATCAGTTGAAATTAAGGTTTTGCATTTAATGTCAAAGCTACCTAAACAAGACACATTAGCAATTTCCATTTTAATAGTGTCAAATTATTTTTGACACGCACTATATGATTCAAAATTGTAAGATTTTTTACCAACCACCTCATACACTTTTTTTTGGCTGCAAAATTTGCTACAAATATGGCATAAAATTCAATCACCCCCTAAAAAGGTATAAAAGTGTTGACAATGCTGTTCACCAATTTCTCTTGGGGTCTAACCCCATCAGCATCCACGGTATGGCTGAGATATGTCACACTATTAAGTTTCAATTTGCATTTCTCCACTTTAAAAGTCAAACCACAGTAGCATATTCTTTTCAACACATCCTTCAACTTTACATCATCTTCTTCTTCATTCCTTCCACATATCAAAATGTCATCTTGAAAATAATATACTCCTAACATATCACCAAAGTTTTTGCATAAGCCTTTGAAAAACTGATGAAACTCATGCGAAACCGAAAAGCATTATTTTAAAATGGTACACACCAAAAGCATAATGAACAATGGTAAATGCACAGATACCTCCTGTAATTCAATCTGGTGATATGACAGATGAAAGGGAAAACATTTATTTTTCCCCACCAAGGCAATCATCTCATTAATGTTGGGCAGAGGATGACTGTCTACCCAAATGGCATTATTGAGATCATGAAGATCAATGTACAGTCTAACAGATTTATCTGACTTGCATACAATGACAATGAATGCCAACCAGTCTGATAACTTGATACTTCTATGATGTCAGCATCCAACAACTTATCAATTTCAGCTTAACACCATCTCTCACTGCCAAAGGTAAACTCCGGACTTTGAGTAAATTGGGTTCACATCCCTTACGCAAAACGATCTGATGTTTGAAACCCTTCAGCTTCTCTGTGAATACCTCAGGAAATGCTTGAGCAATATATTTTTCTTGTGTCATGGCACCAACCATAACCACCTGCAAATGAGCACTCAGATGTAACTGAATACCCATGGTGGATTGGTGATTAGGACCAAATAAATGTGCCCCTTTTTAGCCACATAAACCCTCCCCATAATCTTCTTGGTCTTGTATGCAATCACCACAATAATAAAAAACAAAAAGATATCCCCACTTTCCCCACTCTATGACTTCAATTTAACATCTGACTTAAACAAGTAGTTACTTACAAAGTTGCCACACTTGCGATAATCATGTTTAGAAATAATGATATATGTGGCACCTGATTCAAACAACATTGAGAAAGGATTCCCATCAATCTCAATCACACACTTGGGATGCCTAACACACCATCATTCTTTGTCTAAATCCATGGTAGTTATAGACATCACCTGTTAACCATCACATTCATCAGTTTTCAATCTAAGATCTGCCTCAATACTACACAAAACTTGATCAGTTTACAACTCATCATCCCTAGTATCATCACTGCTGTCCCAAACTACACCCACATACTTTGCACTTGAGTCTTTACTTACGCCGGCATAATGGCCTAATGTTTTACATCGCAAGTAGATTACATTCCTTGCAAGACACATTTTTTTCATGAGCCCAATGACTCTAACTCCCACACCTTATGTGTGTACTCCTTTGCGTGCCTATGCATTTCCCTTCAAATGTATTGCTTCCTACAATCTTCTCACCAGGTTCGTTCTGACTGGATTTCTCCTGCTTCCCATTCTTAGCCCTGCCCTTCACTACATTGACTTTTGCCTCACCACAATCACTGTCATCCTTCACCTTATCTTCATTAATCACTTTAACACACTTGTTGGTCAATTCTTCACCATGAGCAATAGCCAATGATTCTAACAAAGTAGGATTCCAAGTGATCCATATTTTGTTTTAATGACAATATTCGATGTGTGTATCATTAACTGCATCTCTCGCAATTCGTGGACTGGTTCTTACGGCTGTATTTAGCCAGGATGCCTTCTTACCTACAGGATCTGCAGCATGTCCTGAACGTCATCAAAGATATGGTCTTTGACACCAACATCCATTACCTGGCTCTACACAAATATACCTCAGGATGACACCTTACAGACAAATAAGACACTCTCGGATGAGAAACCTGAGGAGGATATGACACCAACTGCATTAATTATGGAAATAGCAACCTTGGCTATGAAAGACAAATACTTTCAATGCCAGAAGTCCCTCTTCTGACAAATATCAGGCACATCTATGGGCAGCACTTTTGCGCAGAGCATGGCGGACCTCTACATGAACCAGTTTGAAACCACCCACATCTACCCTCAGGAGAATCCATACAAACATAACATCACAGTGTGGAAAAGGTATGTAGATTATACCCTGGTAATTTGGGAAGGTGACCTAGCTTCCCTCCAGAACATCTCGGAGTGGCTCAGCATCAAGAACAACTGCCTGAGGTATACATATGATTACAGCAATACAAAAATACCCTTTCTGGACTTGGTATTATATCCCAGAGATGGGAGTCTGTGTTCTGAACTATATCGAAAAACCATGTCAAGAAACTCACTACTGTGGTACAATAGCTATCACCCACGTGCCCTGAGGAACAACTTACCAGTAGGTCAATTCCTCAGACTAAGAAGAAATTGTACTGAACTTGCCAGATTCAAAGCCCACGCATCTGCACTGAGCAACAGCCTACTACAGAGATCATACCCACCCTACCTGATCGGGAAAGCTGAAAAGAGAGCTCGGAACAATAATAGAGATTTCATGCTGCAAACACACCCTAAACCTTCATCAGACAGATTTGTGTGTGTGACTACATACAGCTACCTGATGGAGACAATCAAGAAGGTAATTGGGAAGAAATGGCAAATCGTAAATGTAGGAAACAGAAGACTACCCAAACCACTGTTCGCATTCAAAAGAAGCAGAAACCTTCAGGAAATGGTAGTACATACTAGATTGCTCCTCATCACCAAGAAATCCATCCCACAACTTCAGTATTCCCTATCGACTGTCACCGGACACTTTCCGTGTGTGTCATGTGCAGATTGCCCATACACACGACCTACTTGAGACATTGACATAGGATTACATACTCCGTGCAAACTCAATGAATACACTAACTGCAACACGGAGGGGGTGGTCCATCTCTTGAACTGTCCATGTGACCTCATCTATATAGGCATGAAAACACGCATGGTGGAAACCAGGATCACGGAACACCGTGGCTCCATTAGATGCAACAAGACATACGCAAAACTTATGAGACACTTCTCAGACAAAGGACACACAGGCAATGACATATTCTGACTGGTACTTGACAAACCCAACTGCACTACAACCATGAGCCCCATGAAAAGGATACTCTTTCATAGAGAGCAGCGTTGGGTTTTTCATCTCGAAAGTGATAGCAAAGGACTTAACAATGATATCCCCTGGACTACCTTATCCCACTAATATGAACTTCTGACTCTGGACTAAGGTTTTTAGTAGTAGTCTGCATGGCGCTCCTTCAGGGGGGCCTCCTTGGGTGTGCTTGCAAACCATACCGGTAGTCTCCATAGTGGCAAGGGGACCTGAGGTCTTTCCCCTCCTATTGCACTGAGGGGGCCTACACATATGGCAGCTCACCCGTGTAGGTACTCCACTGCTTGCTCTGTAGGCGGGTTTGACAGACCCTTCGATCACTCACCTTCCCGCGCTGACCCACACTTTGTCCCCTCCACATGGGTGAGGCCCCAGATGGTCCGCGCCCTGGCGATGGGATAGGTACATCTCTCTCTTCCCCCCATGGGTCACGTGCCTGCGACCCCTGAAATATTCCCTATGTGACCCGTCCTCTCCCCGTAGGACACACCTGCCTCCTGACTTTAGCTCGCACAGGGTGCCAAACCTCCACTCCTGGTCCACCTAGGCCTTCGGGCCCCTCGTTTCACTGGAGTCACGAAGCCTGTTTTCATGGGAGGCTTCCAGTCTAGCGAGGACCCACTGAGCCACCTGCCGGTGTCTCCGTAACCTGCCCACCATTGCGGCATGGACTACTCTACCCATAAGGTTCTTGCACCACGGGATCAGGCGCACGCATCAGTGATGAAGTACGCTCCTCTACTTCATTAGGTGAGTGCCTTACAGCCCCTGACATTCAATTTTAGAATGGACCCGATCTATGATCCCCTTGGAGCCGGGTTTCCGATTCTCGCTACCTGAGCCGGTCGGTCCAACTAGCACAGACCTTTTAGTTCATCCCCTAGTAACCGGATCGTGGATGCCCCGGTCCCGGTTCTCCTAGCACACTGAGCCATTGAAGCACCTTCATTTCCACCGTCCCCTGGCAGAGACCCCTTTCCCTCGACAAGGGCTCACCGCCTCTTTGGAGTTGGAGGCGGTGGCACTCTTGCGCATCTAGGACACTCGGCAGAGAGACATACATGACTGTTGGGTGCCTTTGAACCTTTAACACACCTGCTCCTCCCCAGGGGGCAGACCAAGCTGGTCTCCCCATTGGACTTGTCGGGCCAGTTGGTGTGCTCATCCACCCATAGCGTAATTTTGAAGCAAGTATGTCTCCCCATTCAGGATTCAGCATGCCCCTTCCTGGGTTGGGAATCTGTTTGCTAGCCTTTACCCAGGGACTGGTGAGCACGCTTCTTAGACATGCAACTTTTCTTGCTCGTATTTCTAGCCCCTCACAACATAGTATGGTGGTTCCATAAGAGACACTTGGTATGGCACACCTGACTGGTTCTCCACTGGACCACAGTGCAGTGTAAAAGCATCACCAGGACCCCTTGGTCCTGCCTGATGCTTTATCATGCCCCACATTGGATAGCATCTAAACCACTACTTTGATAGTAATCTGCAATGTCTGTTATATTAAGAGAAACATGCACGCATGAGTGTGGAAACTACAAAATATTATGTTATATGCACTTACAGCGGGACACCACAAGATGGTTCAAGAGCTTTGAGAGTGCACATGACCGTATTGCACATTAGGTAAGCATGATGATTTCATGTAAGAATGGAGCAATGGGTATACTATGGTTTTGAATTAATGATGAGGTCTGAAGACACTAGCTTGACCTTTACTCCACAGTTTACGTACCCCCCTAACTAGAAGAGGGATGTTGAACACCGAGCCACACAGATCCAGTGGTGGCTTGTATTATTTCTCTTTTTCACTTCATCACAGTTGCAGAGTGACTGAAAGACATATGTCCTGACGAATGCCTGTTGGCAGAAACATGTTGATCGTATGATCTAGGGTTTATCTTTTGAATCCCTAATCCTCTCGCTTTTTAACTATGTCAGTGTGACCACCAAATAAAACTTTCAGTGGACTCAGGAAGACATTTTTAAACCAAACTCTATCACTCAAATTGCATCCTGCCCCTCATTCATCTGTACGCTAAAGCTCATCTTCTGAGAAAACACCTCTGCTCCTCCCCTTGAGGAGTCATAGCCCACACTACAGTGTGAGGATGGAACCCACATGATGAAGCATGTCACCTAACAGTGAGTGAAGGTTCTTGTCCTGAGGGAACTCTCCCCCTTCTTCTAACATAGTACTCTCTATCAAGTCACTCATTCTCTCTTCCCTTCACCTCACACACAGCCAGACATACTTCTATGTGAATAATATTCTTCTGCGGGATCAGTACCTTCTGGCTTCCTTAGATCCCCCAAATAGATCCTAAGTGTGTATTTGCATCATTAACTGATAACAAATACATTCATCTTGGTTTCCAGAAAATGTGCAATTTACCAATAGAGCGCTCAAACTAGTCACACATTTTTCATGGACTCATATGATGCCTGTACATGAGAAACAGAATTATAACATTCAAGGATGATATTAGTTCTGCTCCCAAAGTTCAAATCAAGCTGTTTCATGGCCTTTGCATACAATTATACTAATCAATCAATCAATCAATCAATAAAAACTTTATTCGGCCACATTATGGCCATAAAAGCACATTTACACAAAGAGTAGACAAATAAAACTATACAGATACATGATAAAAAAGGGCATAGCTACTATATTATGTAGAATTGTTGTGCAATGATTTCTTTGCCCTTATATATGTTTGGTTTGTCATGACATAACTAGACTACTGTCAAGTCCTAGATAACAAATTGCCATATTATACAATATCAACACGAAATTAAAAACAGAATTTTCAAAAGAATTTTATTACTAGTCCTGGTTTAGTACCCAGTCGAAACTTTCCTTCAGCATAAGGCCCATGCTGAGGAACTCACGACTCCATAACCTTTTGAGGATGGGGGCAGCATTCACGAGTGCGAAAATGGCCCCCAATTTCTTTTTAAATAACGGCCTAAGCCTGAATAAGGTGTGTGTGATGCAGTACTCACATGAAATTAAAAGCAATGCTCGCTACAAGATTACGGTACCAGTACCGGTTCAATGACTATTCAAAGGTTTTCATTCTGCATACGGCGCCTGCTAAGAAACATGCAATGCCATAGCTTATCAAGGGTGGTGACAACATTTGCAGATATATCAAGGCAAGTCTCACTTGTACAAATTGGCCATTTTTTAAAAGAGGTAGGATATATTTTTTACCGGAGATCACTATAAAAGCCACAGAAAAACAAGAAGTGCAACAGATCTTGGTCCGAACAATCATCACAAGAGCAAGGCTTTTTAGTCACTGTCTTAGAGAAACCCTTGGACACCGAAAGACACCAATGAATATAATTAAACCAACATTTATTTAAAAGAAAATGATGATGCAAATTTTTTGATAAAAAACCAAAAAGGTTGATCTAAAATCTTAGGGCTTAATATCATTTATTGTCTAATCATAGGTTTACTAAGTTCGCTACTTTCCATTTCCATCCTCCTCCTATTAAGAAATTGACTTTTGATATCTTTCACCTCTCCAAGGTGCAACTTTCAAGGGTGTCTAAAAAGCTCAGGGCTAAGCATGGGCGGATTTTGCGAATTGGCAATCCGCGAACTTGCGTATTTACGGATTCGCAATCCGCAAAATCCGCGAACTCTCGCGAATTTGCGTTTTTTTTTTTTGTGTGTTCGCAAGGATTTCTGCCAGTTCGCGAGGGTTCTGTACCAGTTCGCAATTGCGAACTTACTTGTTGGCTCGCAACGGCCGCGACTATGTTGTTTCTACATCTGGTTCATCATCACAGGTTCACAGCACCCTCTGTTTCACCACTGCCACCCTCTGGTACACCCATGCCACCCTCTGGTACATCACTGCCACCCTCTGGTTGGTTTATCACTGTAGATTATGGGGGTGAAAAAAAGCAAGCACACCTGCCCTGCTTCAACTGACATGAATTATTTTGGGGTTGATTAATGTGTCACTGAATTTAAACTTCCAGTCTGGCTGGCACCTGCTTCCTTATCTGTAATTTGCTTTCTGTTGCAGTGCACTTTTTTTTCACAGGACCTTTGTGGCCTATAGTTGCAAGTAGGCAACTGAACTCTGAAGGGGCCCCTCAGGAAGCACTACAGGGAATGGTTACTAATGATAAGATTGAACTTTTGCACCTGCTGAGTGCTTTCAGTTTTGTCTGTAATTGCTTTCTGTTGCAGTGTAATTTTTTTAACAGGACCTTTGTTGTATACTTGTAGCTATTCTCTGAGCCTGCTGTGAGGGTCAGAGCAGGGTCATAGAATAGTTGCAAGTAGGCAAATGAACTCTGGAGGGGCCCCTCAGGAAGCACTACAGGGAATGGTTACTAATGATAAGATTGAACTTTTGCACCTGCTGAGTGCTTTCAGTTTTGCAAAAATCCAAATATCCAGCAGCATCCACAAAAAGTAATCCTTCCAGGTCAAGATCCAAATCAAAGTGACCAGCACATGAAGAAAGCACTGGGAGGAGCCTGGTCGACAGGAACAGGAAGTTGGAAACTGTGGGGCACTTCCTTCCTCCCACCCCCACCCCCCAAAATGGACTCCTTGCAAAGAAAAAGTGCAGGCAAATGTCAACCTGAGGAGTTATTCTGATAAAAATCATAATTTTCAAGGTTTATGCTGCCTGCTGGTGGATTTCTTGTGCGAAATTGCAAATTTTGCAATCTCGCAATTGTGAGATTGTCGCTGCCCGCCGCTTCTACGTGTTTGCAAGTGTTTACTCCCGCGAAATTGTATAGTATTCTAGTTGGCAAGTGCGACCAAGCAAAAAATCCGCTTCGCACGGATTTTACGAATTTTGGGCAAGTTTGCGGATTGCGAATTTACCGAAAATCCGCAAAATCCGCGAGCGGAACGGATTTTACGCCCATGCTTACTCAGGGCACCCTAGTTCCGCTAGTTGTTGATAATCAATCAAGATATATCACAGCATTTTTGACACACCTGGGATTATTTAGATACAAGTGGTTGAATTTTGGAATTTGTTCTGCAGCGGAAATTTTTCAAGAAATTATATAGAATGTTATAAGGCCAATACAAAATTGTATGAACTACTGTGATGATATCTTGGTCTTTGGAAGAACACAAGAAGAACATAACCAAGCATTGGAAAAAGTATGTCAACAGTTGAAAGACTAACTCTAAATGAAAAAAATGTGAAATAAACAAGAATGAGCTAACATTTTTTGGTCATATATTTTCAAAAAAGGGGATGAGACAAGATCCTGTCAAAATAATAGCATTGAATGCAATGCAAAGACCAAAAGATGTAGCAGAACTGAGATCTTTCCTTGGAATGGCAATTACTGCGCAAGATATATAAAAGATTTTTCAACTATAGGTTCACCTCTAAGAGAATTAACAAAGAAAGGAAAAAAAATGTCAATGGAATACTGACTGTGAACAAGCATTTAAGAAACTAAAAATGAAAATAACAAATTCAGCAAATTTTAAATATTTTGACCCACATCTATGTACAGAATTATTAGTAGATGCCAGTCCTGTAGGTTTAGGTGCAATATTAGTACAGCATAAATCAGGCAGAGAAACTCCAAGATATGTAGTTTCACATGCTAGCAAAAGCTTATTTGAAATAGAACAAAGATATTCACAGCCTGAGAAAGAAAGCTTAGCCGTTGTTTGGGCATGTGAACATTTTCATGATTTTATTTATAGAAAATTGTTTGTGATTATCACTGATCATCGGGCACTAGTTTCTATTTTTGAAAATCCTAAAACAAAAATGCCACCAAGAATTGAAAGATGGGGAATGAGACTCATGGATTATGATTTCCAAATTATTCATAAACCAGGAAAATAACATAATCCAGTGGATTATTTATCCAGGCATCCATATAAAGCAGTATATGAACAACAGTTAGAGGTGGAAGAATACATACATTTTATAGTAAGATCAGCAGTACCAGGAATTGTTAAATAAAGTGAACTAATTGAAGAAACTGAAAAAGATAATACTCTTCAAGAAGTAAAGAAAATTTTAGATGAAAATAAGTGGAGATTGATAAGTAATGGAAGTCAATTTCAAAGAAATGTCAAGAAAAATGATATACTAGCATTGAAAAACATAAGTTCAGAACTATCTGTAACCTCCTCAGGAATATGCTGGGAGGAATATGATGCATCCCAAATGCAAAAATACTGGTCGCAATGGGGCAGATTCTGAGAATCTGCCTCTTTGCGACCGGTTTTTCCTTTGATGCATCTATACCCAAGTCTTTCTTCCAAGCAAATTGCACCAAATACTGAACAAAAAACTATACAATCAAAGAATCAACAAGATGAATGGATACAGAGGAAATCCGAAAGATTTTCAAAAAGACCAGAAACACTAATTGAAAAATGTTGATTTATTTATCTATGTTGTTTATTTTGTTTACTTATTTTAGGGGGAAGGGGAGAATGTAATGATGTATAAATGACATCATAATATTAGCTGTAAAAGAATGTTAAGGCTAAAGGAATGTACAGGAGGCATTAAAGAGATGCACTGAGATGAATGTAGATGCTGATCTACAAGCTCCATTAAAGGGATACTTTTTGATTATATTTACTGTGTCTGGATAACTATTTTACATCCGGTAGTGTGTGAAAAATTCTGAAACCTTCCTTCCCCAATCAATGCATTAATACTGCTTGTTTCCTTACATCCACCCTTCTTTCATTACCTGCAGCCAACATGTACATTTTTAAACCATCAATCCATTCCTCACATGGAACTGGACGATCCCCAGGACTGGCCAAAAATGCTGCTAGAGCAACCAAGTTGTGCAACATTTTTGCTTTAAAAACCTAAAATGTTCAGCTCAACTGGAAGACACAGAACATTAAAACTGGTAAAAATGTGCAATGCTTCACCAGAACCCAAATTAATGTAATTAGCATGGTACCAGAAAATAAATTAAGTAGGTGTGCTTATTACTGACATGCATACCAATTGAAACTGTTTTTAATACATGTTAATATTTTTGAAAACTTAATAAACTAGGTAAAAATCTGAAAATATATATTTAAACAGGTGTGCGCATCACAAACATGCATAGGATTCAGCAAAAATGTATTTAAACAGGAGTGTGCATCAACTACATGCACAAGACTGCGATTATGTATAACAGGTGTTTACATCACCGTAACACTCCATAGTTAAAGTCACTGAGTGCTTAGTGCCGAATATGCATGCCAGTATCAATGCTCTCCCAATATTGCCTGGAAACCAAGACGTGCTGTGTGCCACCATATGATGCCTTGCCAAGGAACCAAAATTCTGGAGGAGTGGAACATGTAGGGTCACTTCTTCAGTCTCTGACCTCACACGCCTCTTCACTCACCAAGGGAACACGGTGCTCTGCATCACATGCACCCCATAACCAATGCTGGCATCATCATGTGCCAAATCAATTACTTTAAGCTATTACTTGGTCATGCTGCGGTCTATAACTTACAGCAGGCGTCTTGTTGAGAAATGCTTCAGACACTTCTTCCACGCAATCTTCTTCTTCTTCACCCAGTGATGCTTCGTCTTCACTCCGCACCCATACACACATGGGTTCCAGGGAAGTCGGCTTCAACTCATCACCAAATTATGTTGTACGTTCATAGTGACACATACGCACATGATGTATCATGTTCTTTTATCTAGAGAGACTCCCTCATCAGCAGCTCTTCAACAGCCGCCATCCTCCCGCTGTCGTTTTACATTCTAACCCTCTGTGTTGTGCTCAGTGCTCCGCATTCCACACTCCAAGTGCGAGCACTGATGCACGAGATTATAACACCGGCGTTGGTGTCCCTTTCTGCACATAAACAATCAATAATGGTGATTTGTTACTTTCATATGTGCTGCCTCCTGCAGCACACATACAAGGAGCAAACCATCATTATTTAATGCTTGTTTATGAGCAGGCATTTTGCTCTTTCAAAATCAAAAACGAATAGAAAGAAAAATATGTCTCCTCATTCACCAATCTAACGCCTGCTATTGCAAGGAGTTTGTTTTTGGTGCTGCCTCAAATTCACAGATCCTTGTAAATCTGGCCAGCGTCAAAAAGCAATGGGTTTTGTGGTGGAATGAACACAGCAACACCCATTGCACACCCCTTGCACACAGAAAACTGTGTGAAAGGGTATCATATTTTCAAAGTGGCGTTAAGCCACAAAAAGTGGCTTAACGCCACTTTGTAAATATGGTGCAGGGCATGGTGCCACTGGAACGTCATAAAAAGTGACATTCCATTGGCACAATCCCCTTGTAAATATGCCCCTGTGTTTCTCATTGTAATTGACTTTTTGAAACGGCTCTAGAGCCTTTTGTTGTTCTTTTTTGTCTTTCCTAGTGTTTGCTGTGTAGTAGGTTTTGTATATGGGACAGATGCATAATATGTAAATGGGAGTGTCCTGTGCTCAATATAATATCTATCTAAATAGTGTTGTCAAACATATTCATTTATGAACAATATTTAGGCTTCTAATCCTGTATTGCCAGTGAGATAAATTTAGAATGATTCAGTTATTTTGTTGATTTGTTTGTTTTAAGGACAGGCCTATATTTTCATGCGTGGAGTTCCCTGCCCTGACTGTGGAATTTCGACAGTCATGAACTTACTATCAACTCTAGATTGCAAATGCAAAAAAATCATAAACTTACACAAAAGTATAAGTTTACCTTTGTGAATCAGGTTTCCTCTGTTTGAACTCTACAGACAGATTCTAGGTAACTGAACCTCACTCGATTTCCTCACCTCTGCCATTCTCATTTCAATCGTTTCAGTTCTTTGAAGGAGCCAGATGAAAGTGAGATCTCTACATAAAGCCTCAATAAGAAAGTAAGAAAAATTAAAGCCACTGAGGGGCATAACAAAAACATGCAATTCATGGTTTCGTAAGACAGAATGCCGTCGTCTTTCAGCACGTTATTAAACAATGTTATGTGAAAATAATAATATTTCTACTATACTCTCTGCCTATCATATTCGTTTCCGATTTTAATTTCAATGTGTAATGTTAGAAACTTTACTTTGCTGGTAAGTGTTTGCATAATTTAGTTTCTCTTCAGCTAACTTACTTCCCATGTGATCCTGATTTTTTTAACGTTTTAATGCACAGAAACCCATATATTCACCATAAAGAACTACATATTTAAATGAAAGCATTTTGTTTAAAATTGATTGAAGCTCCGTCTCTGAATTAAATGATCAGATAAGGGTTGCAGGAAAGTATTTCCTTTCACTGGATTGAATATATCTTTGTCAATGAACAGACTTATGAAATCTACTGCGTTGGCTTCATATAGATTCATTCTCTCATTTGCAGAAAACTAATAATATCCTGCAAGATAAACTATGGATTTTCAAATCCTTTAATATAGATAAAACAAATTCAATAGAATGAAGAAACAGAGCCTACCGCTCATTATCAATGATACCATAGCCGAAAGAGGTAACAATTATTTCTCCTTGTGCTAAGTTTACATCTTCTAGACTTGAGCTAATGTAGCATGACTTTAAAAGACTAGTTCGAGGCTCCATGAGTCATAAAGTTAGTCACAAAAGGCCAACGTACACACGAATGTACATCTTCTTTCTATTTAAAAAATATGTTCATTTTGAATTTTATAATTAGAAACTGCTATTTGATAGATTTGGATTTGTCTGCAGAATGTCAGAGAGGGAGAGAAAGTGGTGTGCGGGGGTGGGGATGTGTGTGTGAGAGAGAGAGATAGAGTGTGTGTGTCTGCATCTGTATGAATATATTTTACTGATTTATTTTGGCCATTTTATTTAGGAACAGTTACTATTGCATTCAAGCAGTTTACAAAAGAACAGTTCCATGGATTACACAGTATATCAACAATTGACAAAGCTACATCAGCTACAAAGAACATCACACCCATGTAATAATCCTACATAATGGTATTCATTTACAGTAAAGCAAAAAGAAAAACTGAAAAGAAAAGACAAGACAAAGTGGGATTCTTACTTTTAAAATGACTAGCAAGATCATACAATGATTAGGAGATGGTTGCTGTGGATTTATGGCCTAGCTGCTGTCAGGAACAGCAGGGCAACTCAGGATCACCTCCATGTGCCTCCTCATAGAATGAGCAGGGGAAAACAAAATACACCCACCCCATGCACAAGTCAAAACCATTCTTCAGTTTTGGTGAGCATTTGTGAACAATACAGGATAACTCTCCATCAGCAGTCCTCTCTACCAGTTAGAGAACTGACAAAAGTATTCCACACGACTGAACGGTGTCTAACAAAGAGCTAATGCCCAATAACCAATCCACTCACTCAGCTGCACTTTCCATCTGTAGACCTATCTCGCTCCTATCATCCCTCGGCCATGGTCTTAATCAGACTGATCACCTGTTTCCTCACCAACCACTTATGCAATCATCAGCTCTTCAATACGCTAAACAAGTACGTATTCATTCATTCATTCAATACTACGCAGTTGAGATTCATGGTCAACCACAGTACAGAAACAGCAGTTATCCCATATCACCGATGACATTCTCATGTTTCTTGAGGGAGGAGAAAAACAGCTCTCATTCTACTGGACCTCTCTGCAGCATTCACACGGTCTCACACCCGATCCTCATCAGATGCCTGCACACGGTTGGCATTTAAGCACCCCCCCTTTCTTTGGATCTCGTCCTTCATAATGGATAGACCAGAAGTTATCAGCCCCGCATCTTAGTCCCTAGAATGCTGCAATGTCATCTGCAGAGTGTGTTGATTCATCGCCCAGTCCCATGCTCTTCAATGTATACATGATCCAGCTGGCAAAAATCATCTGAGCATACAATATCAACATTCTCTCCTAAACCCCATGATACACAACTCATACTCGCCTTCTCAGATAAGACTTCTTTAAGAATTTGGGTTGACTGTGGTGTGAGCCCTGTTCAAGCAACAACCAACATCCTTGTGAGGATGAGACACAAGCCAACCCTAAATTAACCTGAGCTCAACCCTCTGGTAGTTTGGCAAAGTGCAGTCAGGCTTAACTTTAGCAATATGTACAGTATTTGTAGACTTCAAACAGTAATGAATCTGAAAAACAAAACACAAAAAGAATCCCACATCAAGTTGGAAACATAGAGTCTTCTTTAATAAATGAAACGTGTCCACAATTACAACAATCTGTTTAGTAGAACCGGAGATATGCAATTTTAAAGATTTCAGTGAAAATATTTCAAAATAACATAAAACTCCAACAGTGGATATCTGATTGCACTGAAATGGACAAGGTCACAGGTTCAGGCAGACCGTGATGGAGTGTGAGTGTGCTACAGGGACCTGGTTAGGCATGCTGAACAGAGTACCTTAAATCCTGGTTTGCGGAGTATTGTGAGGATCCGCGTTGAAGATGTGGTGCTCAACTGAATCGATACATCTGTTCCAACATGCTGTGAGGCTGTGTTATGAGATCCTGCATCATCATCAAAGATTCTGTCGATGAGGGCTTCACAGGAAGTGACATCACTGGATTTCCAATTATGCATTAACACAGGAACTGACATCACTCAATTCCCTTCTCAGGACATATTGAAAGGCTGCACCAGTGTGGACATGCAGAAATGGCCGCAGCAGGTGCACCACTGGAGTGCCAAAGGTGAGCCGAAGGGAAGACCATCTGTGCCAGGAAGCCTAGTCCTCCCATTCCTGTCACTTCCATGCTGTGCCCTACCATGCCCTCATCCCCGGCCGCAGTTCCTCATGCTGCTGTTGCATTGCTGTACCACATAACGCAGAGGGAGTATTCTCTTGCACTTCCTACAAGTTTTCATGCATCCATCCACACCCAAATTGCACCGCAATGACAGCATCTAATACCCCATTCTCTGACTCTCAAACACCCACATGGCTCCACACTCGCATGCATGCTCATCAGCAACTGCTCACTAGAAATCTGGGACCTGCTTCATAACATTGCCCCTGCCCTACTTTTTGTAATGGAAACCTGACTGAACACTGCAATTGCACCTGACACCATCACAGACTTTTTCGCACCCCTGGACCTTGATGCTAGCAATTAAGTTCTACTGGGATACCTGAACTTCCACCAGAAAGACGCCGCGGACCACAACTCAAAAGCACTGATTGAAGACCTTCAAAGTCTAGGCTTCATCCAACGAGTAAAGGGACCCACCCACAGTGTTGGACACCTCCTAAACCCTATTGTCACCAACGTTGGCATCAATCCGGGCCAATGAGCCCACACCAGTTCCCTGACTGAACATGTGCTCGACAAGTCCAGCATCCCTGCCCCTCTCCAAATCACTTGCACCACAGCCAGACCAGCCCACTGACTCTGGAACAGCATTACTGATCAGTCAACACTGCAAAATCCTCCAAAAAGCCCTCATGATCTTCAACAATTGGATCACCTCTTGCACAGACTGCCTGGCTTCCCTCAAACACAACAATACAACAAGATCCAGGCCATGTGGTATAAGGAGGAACTCAGGCTGATTACACGCCACTGCAAACAGCTGGAGTGCACATGGAGAATGAGCAAGGACAATGCAGACAAGAGCACATTCAAATCGTCAATGAGACTCTACCACCAAATGATGCAAACTACAAAACAGACTTTTCTAGTGGACCACATCCATGACAGCACCAAGAAAGAAAATAAATCTTTGCCATTGTGAAAGATGTCACCTCACAATCTGCCACTTCCAACTAGATTAGTCCCTTGTCCGGACCTCTGCAACAGGCTCTCTCAATTCTTCAGCAACAAAATCACTGCCATTTACTGCAACTGCAACCTTCAATCAGATCTGAGAGACCTCACCAAACATCTCATGATCTTACACAAAGAACTATAGCTAACTACGGCTTTTCTTCACCCCAGAAGAAACCACTTACACCATGAAGTTCATCCACTCAGGGGCCTCATCAGACTCTTGCCCCCACCATGTCTACCTAAGAAGACTAGAACCCAAAAACGCTATGCTCATATCCATTCTGAATGCCACCAACTTTTCTCTGACCTTCCCAAGTGCTGATAGACATGCAAGTGTTCTACCATTGCTGTAGAAACTGTTTGTGAGCTCTTCAATGCTCACCAACTACAGACTGATCTCCCTGCTATCATTTCTAACCAAGGTCTTAGAGAAAATCATCAACAGAAAACTCATCAAATACCTCAATGGCCAGGAACTCCTAAAAAGCAGAGTCTGGTTTGAGACCCAACCACAACATGGAAATGTTCCTCTTCGCTGCCACGGATGACATCCGCATATGAATCTAGACACAGACACCCTCATCCTTCTGGACCTCTCCGCAGCATTTGACACAGTCTCACAACCCATCTTCATCCAATGCCTACACAACTTCAGAATCCAAGGATATTCATTCTGATGGATTGCTCTTTCCTGGCTGCAAGGACCCAGTCAGCCAGGCACTGTACACCTGGGACACTTGCAACCTTACCTGCTGAGTTCCACAAGGGTCCTCCCTGAGTGTGACCTTCTTTCATGCATACATGATTTCTGTAGCCATCATTATTTGCTCTCTTGCTAACAATGTCCTTTCTTATGCCGACACACAATTCATTCTATCACTCTCAGACAAGAAGCCCAGTACCCAGATCAAGGTCAACACCTGCATGACTCAAATTGCCTACTGGATGAAGACCAACTATCTAAAGCTGAAAATCAAAAAAAGAATTTGTGATCTTAGAGAGAGCATATCACCATGGGTAGCAAAGAGAGCTAGAACCAACACCCAAACCAATTACCTCAGGATCATCATCGACAGCAAACTCGACATGACTGCCCATGTCAGTGCAGTCACTGCATCATGCTTCCATACCCTGAAGATGCTGAGGAAGATTTCAAATTGCCCCTAGTAAACACCAGGAAAACTGTCATGCATGCCCTGGTCATAAGCAAGGTAGACTACGGAAACATCCTCTAAGCCAGGATCAACCAAAAACTCACCAGAGAGCCACAGACCTTACAAAACTTGGTGGCTAGAATCACTCAAAACTTCCCATGCCACACTAACATCACACCACTCCTGAAGGACCTCCATTGTTCCCCTATTCACAAATAAAGCACAATTCAAACTCCTCACCCACACTTTCAAGTACTACATAGCAGTAGCCCAGCATAACTCAACATGTGCATCTGCGTTCATAAACCTTCCAGACACCTCCTCTCATCTTGACTCCTACTTGCACAAATTCCATGCATGCGGAATACCAGATCGGGTGGATGAGCCTCCTTCTACTTTGTTTTTAAAGTATGGAACAATCAGATGCTTCACATAAGTGCCTCCTCCTCACCCTTGAATTCTATATGTAGCTAATGATTTGGCTGTTCTAGTAGTCCCAGGTGTCTAGGCTCACACCTGCTCAGCGTCAGGATACCCTCCCGGTTGACAGTGAACTCTACAAATCTGCATAACATAACATAATAACATCCACCAAGTCTCCATTACTAAGTCTTTCCTACACTGGGTAGAACAGACTAGTGAAAAACTGAATTCAATTTAATATGTTGGTACAAAACTGAACAATCTAGATCAATGCATATAAAGAAATGGCTTTAACAATGCTTGTTCAAGCCTTCTTTTTCTGTAATTTGGCTGGTGGACCCTAGCTGTCTTGAGGGTTCAACTGTTTTTGTTTGCTCCTATTTTGGATAACTGACCACATTATTCAAATTGCTAAGAATTATGAAGGGCTAAATTACACTAAAATGGGTGATAAATTCAAAGGTGTTCGAAACAGAAGGAATCTGACATATGTCTTGCTCAGGGCTCCAAATATCATTAAAATCAATCTACCACTGGCAACAATAAGTAGAGTTGGGTCAGAGTCAGAAGTACAGCACTTCTGACAAGCCAATAGGGCTGTCAGTCCCGCATCCAGCAGGCAGAGTTAAAGATAATATGTCCCGTGTCCAATGCTCCATGCATCTCTAAAAGACCATTAGAAATGTCAAAACATTCTTTCATGTACGAATGAGCCTGCCCCTTTGAGCTAACAATTCTTAACAAGTCTGGAAAAGTCAATATTTCTAGCTATTACACAGCACTCTAAATGCTCACAGAGAACCAGGAGCACACGAGCACGGAGACAAAGCAACACCGTGTTCGGTTTTAATGGCGACACAGAACACATTTTATTCCTACGAAATAATTTCAAGTGGGCTGAGATATCCGTAAAAGTGCAGTGCCCTTAGACTCCTCTGTCGCCGTTGCCAAAGACTGGCGCCAATAAAACAAATTAATTAAGTTGCATTAGCTATTCTAACTGAGCGTCGCGATGCTCCAAAGAGGAGATGGTGACGTAAAATGAAGGAACGGTCAACAGTGCCTGGAAAGGGAATACTGGACATTTTTTTACTTCAGGTATTCAAGGCAGTGCGAACCTAGGAAAACAGAAATAAGGTCTCGATGGTAGGTTGGAAAACCCCCTCCAGAACTGTTTGCCACCTCACTGCACATTGTTAGTTTATGAAATTTCATCACAATTTCAGGTATGGGCCTTATGCTGCATGTGCACGGGAAGAAGCAAAGGCAGGGTTGCAAGCAAAGGGCCCGATTCACAAAGGTAAACTTACATTTCGGTGTAAGTTTATGTTTTTCTTGTTTTCCTATTCAAAAAGATATTTTACGAGAAGTATCTTTAGGACTGCAAAGCCTTCCAGATAAAAAGATAGGAATGACCTATCGTTTTATGTGTGGAGTCTCCACTCCGAGTGGGGGAGATTTAACTGCTTGCATTGGATACCGCGTATGCAGAGCACGCAGTGCGCTGAGCACGGGACCGCCGGAGCAGGCAGCGAGCGAGACACCAGCAATAGCAGCCGGTGGTGGGAGTGCTGCGGAGCGGTGAGGCGTGGCGGGGGTGGAGCAGGGTGCGGGGTAGTAAACTATGGAATACGGCCCAACAGAGGTAAGTAAACAAATAAATAAATAAAACAAATTTCATTGCGCGCGCTGCATTGCCAAATGCCATGCAGCGCGCGCAACGAAATTAGTTTTATTTATTCATTTGTTTACTTACCTCCATTGGACCGTATTCCATAGTTTACTACCCCCACCCTGCCCCACCCCGCCCCGCCGCCCCGCTCTCCCACCCCCGGCCACTGCTGGACACCAGTGAGGGGCTGAGTTGCGTGGGGGGGAAGGGACCAGGAAAAGTGGGCACTAGAGCATCGCGTGTGCTTGTGCCCCCCAGGTGCAGTGTGCTAGCCGTAGACCGCAGACCGTGTTTGGAAGGTACTAGTATACAGGTGCTCCCTGGCGCGGCTAGGCAGCACAGCCCATGGGGAGAAGGGGCCACCCATTGCAATAACAACATTGTGGGTGCGACTTGCAGCTCTCCCAGCAGTGCAGGGGTAGGCCCAGTCGTCCCATGGGCAACTATATGAGTCTGCACTTCACCCTTCCACATGCCCACATGATGACCCAGGTACCTCAGAATCATTAAACTCTCGAGCAAACCTACCAACAACCATATCTCTACGTATAGAGCTTAGCTAGCTCCTGGGAACCACCCATCACAGAGTGAAGGAGGAGTATCTGGCAACTAAAGCAAAGGAAGGAAGGAGCAAGCATATCACAAGGAAGGTGAGGTTTGTGTGGAGCAGGGCCCAACTTGAGTTTGATAAAGATGGCATAATCCTTATATAATCTTGCAGCCAGCAGCTAAGCTTGGCAGAGGGTAGCGGGCAGCAAACACCCACTAGGCTGCAGGCACTGCATGTCACACGGAGGCGGGAGGTATTAGGCTGGTGTGGCTTGTGTGCGCCCTGCTGCCTGCCCTGACATCGTACACTGCCTCATGCCCAACTCCTTGGACCTTACAATCCCGCTCTGCCAACCTTGCTAACCCACCACTGTCTCTCTGCACACCAGCCAGCTGTTCATTCTACTGCCTCTATGCTAGCAACCTACTAATCAAATATCTCCCCTTTTTGCATTCAGGGATTTTCGGGGTGAAGGATTGAAAAGATCTACCTGGCAGCTTCCAATAGAGAAGTAAAAACATAAAACTAATCCCTAGTTGCCCTTTTACCATCTTCAAATCCCTGGAAGTCCTAGAACATTGCCCACAAAGACCAGTAACTTCTGAAAGGGCCATCATGTGGTCAGTGTGAGAAAGAGTGCCTCAACCTTCTGTAAGGAGAAAGGAAAAGCTGTAATCACAGTTAACAGCAAAGAGTACCTAGGCAAAATCTATATGGGCGAACGAGTCTTTAATTTCTCCAGTGTCCTGAATGTTTGAGAATTCCACAAATATAGCAAACAAGTTTCACATTTTAAAGGACCCAGTTGGGTCTTTTCCATTTCAGAGGACATGAATATTCTCTTATCTCCAATCTCACCAACCAGGAGTGTCAAAAACACTCCCCACAACTTAAGCTATAACACTGGTCATACATAGGGAGAAAGGGTGAAGTAGTCACTCCAGAGGTGGCAGAAAATAATGAGACTTCTTGAGGGCCGATAACAGACCTGGAGGTGCTCTCACTGAGGCCCTTGTCCCAACAAACCTCTCACAACCTACCCCCATCCCAAAACTCCAAAATACCTCTACTGAGAAGCAGTGCTCCACCACCAATCGAGGCCAGAGTAATAATTAATAAAGGGCAGTAAACACAGTTGCACCCAGAAGACCAAAACCAAGTACATCATACAGCAGTAGGACAACTGGAGCAGACAAGCCCCTGACTCATATTGAGCTCATCTCATCTTATTTCCAATTCATCAATTGAGCAAATAACAGACATCTTACATCCTTGTAATCCAACTTCAACAAGGCCAGACCTGTGAACAAACAACATAGACCCTCATAAGGCTGGGGCAATATATCGCTGCAGTACCACATGACCAATTAATAATGTTATCACAACACACCAAACTATACACTCCAAAACGACACTGGGCTTCAAGTAGAGTTTGCAAGAGCCCAGGAAAAAACAACCGAGTGTCACCCTAAATCCAAAGCTCAAGAACAACATCAGGAATTAGGACTGTATGGCACATTCTATTCAGGATGCTACAATTGACACTGGGCACCATGAAGCAACAGCCTATGTAGACAGCACTTCTGCCCCTTTGATTAACAAGCTTGCAACAACCCCAGAAGTGCTGACCTCCTTAATAGAAGATCTAAAATTAAACCTGATATCTCATTCTGCAAAAAGGATTTATCCTACCTATTACAAACAACTCAAGAGCGCAGCAGGGCCAGTGGCCCCAGTAACAAGAACACAGGAACAAACAGGTACAGGGGGAGTTTACCAGCAAATAATCCCAATGGAGGAGGCAAGTGAACTTGCTAAAGAGGCCCCTGAGTTAAGTGAGAGCCTCCTCTGTAACTCCAAACTACTGCATCCAGGGCAACTATAAAAACCAATGACAAAAAAGAGACAAAGAATTGTATGTATGTATGTATGTATTTTAATGCTTGTTAAGCGCGACTGTCACCCAGAGGGTATCCTGGCGCTGAGATCAGTTCAACCATCCGGTGTATGCTTTAGACTACTCTTGGAAAAAGATATGTTTTGAGATCCCTTTTAAAAGAGACCAGATCTTGTCTGCTCCTCAGCGTCAGAGGTAGAGTGTTCCACATTGTGGCGGCTGTGAAGCTAAAGGCACGACCGCCCATTCTCACTCTGTTTATCCTAGGAATTCTCACTAGGAACGCCGAGGCGGATCTCAAGGGTCTGGCGGCCTGGTACCACGAGAAGAGATTTTGCAGTGGTATTGGACCTTGACCATGCAGAGCTCCAAAGACCAGGCATAGAGCCTTATAAGAGATCCTCTGCTGGACCGGTAGCCAATGAAGGTCAGCCAAAGCTCCAGAAGAGGAAGCCGAGCATGGGAGGGACAAAGCTAATTTAGCCGCCATATTTTGGATCCTTTGTAACTTAAGGATCAGGGTCTTTGGAGCTCCCAGAAGTAGTGCGTTGCAGTAGTCCAACCTACTGAGAATGGTACTACGCACTACTTCTGCTCTAGCTTCCCGAGGAAGAAGCGGCAATATCTTCCGAAGAGCACGGAGCAGACCCATACAAGTCCCTACAGTCCTATTCACCGAAGCGTCAAGTTGTAAATTTGATTCGAACACGACTCCCAAATTGCGAGCCGATTCTGCGGCCTCCACCGAGCCTGGTATAGAATTAGGCCAAAAGCCTTCCGGCAGGGTGCGAGGGAGTCGGTCTAAGGAGCAGTGCAACATCTCCGTCTTCGACCCATTGAATTGGAGTGAGTTGGCTTGCAACCACTCTGCTGTGGCCGACATACACTGGTGAAAAGCGTCCCTCGAAACCGCCTCAGAACCATCAAAAGAAAAAATCAATTGTGTGTCATTGGCATAATTGATGACATATATGCCGAATGACTTTATTAGTTGTATCAAGGGTTGGAGGTACAGATTAAAAAGAATCGGGCTTATCGCAGAACCCTGGGGGACACTTTGATTCACCTGACGTATGTCAGAACGGAAAGGTGGTAATGCCACAGCCTGTTGTCTATTGCCGAGATATTGCCGAGAATTAATGTAAGGTCAGAAGCAAAATAAAAAGCAGTTTATTAAGCATTTCTTGCTCCAATGCAAGTAAAGCAGCTGACAACTCAACTGAGCTCAGTGAAGAACCTATGCAAACGGGAAGTCAACCCAGTAATGATCAGTCAAAGCAAAGGAAACCCTACCCCTTATTTGACAAAAACCCGGGGAAGAGAACTCGAAGTAGCAGTTCTCTCAAAGAGCACTAGACCCCTGCTCCTACTCATTCCCCAGTCCCCACAGAATCTAGTTCTTTGGTGGAACCAGTTCTGCTGGACAGGCACCAAAAAGAAGCAGCTCGACTCCATCAAGAGCCTAAGGCAACTATTGGGGAAGACCTAGAAGTGTCCACAATCAATCACCCTCCACCTCCATAAAGAACGACTAAACTCAAGGTCAATGTAAACCAGATGGTCCAGTGCCTTACATCAGATATCACTGGCCCTTTGACAAAATCATCTGGCCCTTTTCAAGCCAGAGGACAAACTGGGACATCTCAGTCTAGGGCCAATATCGGTAAACTACACAGTCCTTCAGCTGATAGCAATCAAACAGTTTTTACTCCAGAATAAGAGTATAGGGTACACACTTTCTTAACCTTGGTAACATCTTAAAACTCCTACAGGCGATTCCATCTCTTGAAAAGAGGTCCACAGCAGCTAATTAATTTGTCAAGTTCTTGTCACCCAAAGAAGACAACATGCAAGAGTCCACCCTTGTGACTTGGGCTTCCAGGCTGTTAGTCATAAAAGTCCTCCAGGAGAACCAGTCTTTCCTTAGCTGGGGAATCACGATTAGTAGCCTTGCCCAGCAGTCTACACAGCTCCGCTTGCCCCCCTGGAGGACCTTATGTAAATGTAAATGTATGTGTCTTGTAAAGCGCACTGCTGCCCTGAGGCGTTGTGGCGCTGTAGACCGCTGGGGAACCCGTCCTGGCTATCCCTGTGAGATGGTCCCTACTGGGTATCTCCAAGGTGAAACCAGGCATCCCCGGCGAATGTGGGGGGGCCGTTGTAGAGATAAGGCAAGCTAATGCCCAGAGTTGCCGAGTGTCTTCACTGGTTAGAGTAGGCCCCGAGGCGTGAATTATCGAGTCCGCTGACCCTGGTCCACGACCCTGCCGCGTCGGGAATTGAACCCTGGTCCCGGGCCGTTCTCTGCTTCCGGGTCTGCCGCCTCTAACCAGTGAGCCACACCACTCCACTTATCTTGGCGCGAGGCCAAAAAGACAACAATCAAGTGCACTCAATTCTCAGGAACCCATTGGTAAAACTGCCACTTCCTCTCCCCTCCGTTCGATGGTGCAAAAATCATACTTCCAAAAAGGCAAATATAGCTCTGTTCAACCAAACTTAGGCTGTCTATGAGAAGCCTTACATTGAGGTAGTCACCCCTGCCACACCAAAGCACAGTCTCCTCATCCAACATTACTGCCCAATTCAGTGCTAATCGTGAAATTGTGCTCATTGAACATAAACAGTCTGTACATGAAAAGTCATAATAAGCAGTTGATAAATACTATTCAATTCAATTTTATTTATTATGTTTTGGCTCTCAGAAGAGGGCCACATAAAGATATACAGAATTCAACACAAAGCAAATACTTTACAAACAAAAAAACACAACATATACCATATAAAAGACCTAGGTTAAATACAATACTGACATGTGAAACAAAACTACAGAAAGTCGGAACGTCAAAACATCTCCAGGAACATATTAATAAATAGCTAGGAAACCTTTAAAAAAGTTAAAAATATGAGAGCAGAACATTCCATTGGGAGGGAAATAAAGTGCAGAAAGAAAGCCATTCAAAGTGACAATGCCAAGGCGAAGACAGATAGATTTTAACCATCTAGAGCGCAATTTACGAAGCGCAGGGCAAATCAGTAACACATGCATACAGTCCTGGATGTTTACTTTACATAAATTGCACAGAGGAGAGGAGCCATACCATTTAGATAACAATCGATTAAGAGGTATTAAATCGTAGCGTAGGAGAAACCAAAATCTACGTATACCATGCGGTAGGTTCCATAAAACATAGGGTTGTGGTAGTTTCATCTGATAAGAATCAAGGAGAAAATCTACATTCCTTTTTTCACAAATGAATTTTTTATCAGATTGAAAACATAGGTCCCATGAAGCTGCTCTCAAAACCGATTTTAACTGTAAAGGAGAGTACAGAAAAAGAGCAGTTTCATCTAATTTTAATAGGGTTACAGCTTTTCTAAAATTACGAACAAGTTGAGAAAACTCATTAAAATTACCCAACAATTCACTTCTGAGGAGAGCTCTCATTGTCCCTACTTCAGCTCTTGCGAGGCAAGCCACCCATCTTACAAGGGCACATAGTCCCTGGACCCAACTACTCCTGAGACCAAAGTCGAGCCTACAGGCTGCCAGAGAGCACGCAGTATTTAGAGAAGTGAGAGATCTTAAGAGTTTCCCCTCGATCTTATGGCAGAAGTCCCAATTTTTCACCTCGATAAGTTCAATACCATACAGTATTGTTGCGGGGATTTTAGATCTATACACTTCCAATAAACTCGGAAAGTGCCGCTTCCCTGTTGCATGGTATAGGGAATGTAAACCTTTGCCATGGGCAATAGCTTTGCGTGAGCAATGCTCTATATGGAGCTTCTCACTCAGGTTAGCCGTGATGATTTTCCCTAAAAAAGTATAGGACTTTACCACCTCTAGTTTTTGATCCCCAATGAACCAACCGTAATCTACGGATCGGCACCTCTTCTTGCCAGCTATACACATGACTTTACTTTTTGTGATATTGATCTTCATGCAATGAACTACCGCAAAAGTGTGAAGAGCATGTAGCCGATTTGCTAGTCCTTTAGGAGTTAAGTCAAAGATAAGGACATCATCGGCATACATCAGGCAGGAAATCTGGGTCCCCCCCACCACCGGGGCAATGCCCTCTCTGGCAGCCAAGGCGGCGGGTAGGTCTGCCGTGTATAGGGAGAACAAAAGGGGAGCCAATAAGCAGCCTTGTTTGAGGCCATTCAAGGTTGGAATTGTATCAGATAGCCCCCCTTCGCCCCCCAACAGGACCCTACACCAGGTCTCTGTATGTAAAGCCCTCACCAGCTCCAACAGATAGAGTGGGAGCCCAAGCGCCGCCAATTTTCTCCACAGCGTTCCACGATCAACTTTGTCGAACGCCGTGGAGAAATCAATAAAGGCGGCATACACAACCCCTCCTCTCACCCGAACATACTTATCTGTAACCACATGAAGAGCGGTGAGGTTATCTAACGTACCGTGGTTCCTACGGAAACCAGTCTGTTCTAATGGCAAGATATTACTCTCCTCCACCCAAACGGAGAGGGAGTTTAGAAGACATTTCGCAAAAACCTTTCCGATTGAGTCGAGGAGAGCAATCAGACGATAGTTACTAGGACTATCCCTAGTTCCCTTCTTAAAAATAGGGACCAAGATACTTCCCCTCCAAGAGGCAGGTACAGTTTTAGACAAAAAACAAGCTTTATACAGAGGATACAGGATTTTACTCCACCTTGCAGGGTCCGATTTCAGGACCGTCATGGGGAGTTCATCAGGCCCCATTGCCCCTGAGACACGCATGTTTTTTATAGCCATCTCAATTTCTTTTTCTGCGGGATAATTAATAAGACCCACAGGAGTGGCGCCGATGTCAGTATCATTACTAATAATAGCACCGATGGCAATGTCATCATTTAAACTCCCGTTCCCTGCATAAAGATCCCGAATATAGGTAGTCCATACCTCTTCCGCTATAGGGATAGGAGATGGGCTTAGTCTAGAACCACACCCCTTGCCGATTATTGCCCAAAATTCTCTAATCCTGCCATGAACAACAGATTCCCTCAAGTTAATCCATACCTTATCCTCCTGTTCCTTTTTTATTTTTAGCTGGAGTCTACTTCTCTTTCTTTTTAGCCTGAAAATTTCTTTTCCCCGTTCCATGACTCTATCTATATATTGTTCACGGACTAATTTGTTTATTTCCTTATTCAGGCTACGCAATATGCTAGGGACCGCTACTCCATTTCTGGGTCTGGACGTTTTTTTAGCATAAGAAGTGATCTTTCGCACAAATTCTGCAAAGTAAACTATTTCATTCCCACGCCACTCATTTAAAACTAATAGGGTGTCGGATAGAAAATCCTGCACCCCATTAATGGCTGAAGGATTCCAAAAGCACCTTCCAGAAGAAGCGTGGAAGGCAGCGTCACTGCCATGTAAAGACCAAGGTGCGATTGTCAAAGGATTTAAAGAAATAGTTACAAACAATATGCTATGGTCACTCAGTGGAGTAGATATGACCTTAAGGTCCTGAATAGACGGAAACAGGCCATAGTCGCAATTGCATAATCTAAGATAGAAGACCCAAAGGCAGACTTGTGAGTAAATTTTGCAGGCACGTCAGACGGAAATCTCCCATTTAATATAAGTCCGTCGACGGCCGCTAGTTCTTTTAGCAAAATCTTCCCTCGTTTATTTGTCACTAATTTATCAGGGAAGAGTGATTGAGGAATAAAATATGCCTCTTCCTTAGGTTTATTCCTAAAAAGTTCCAAACTAACATTGGAGATTTTGCAATTCAGATCTCCCACAAGCATAATTTCAGGAGGAGAAGGGACATTTTTAATTAGTTCAATATATCGAAATACCTGCTTTAATATCACATTAAAACACTCCTCCGGAGGAATATAAACATTCAAAATTACAATAGGGGACTTTATGCCGTTATTAAACAGGTTATCTATGGTTATAGCATGGAAAAGTTTGCTTGGATCAATATAATGGGAGAATCTCCATTGCAATTTATTTGATAGTAGACAAGCGAGACCCCCCCTGGCGTGACCTTTCTTAGAAGGAACAGCAGGCACTTCCAGGGCATAATAATCCTTAGAGACCTTCAACGTATTGATACACCACGTTTCCTGTAAACAGATCACGTTAGCTCCAAGAGAAAACAAAAAATCAAATTTCTCTGGGCTACTGTGAATCCCTGCCGCGTTCCAGGAAATAATATTTAATGAGGTGTTAAAGATGCTGAAACAATCTGGGATTATCTTTTGTTTTTGTGGATAAGGCACTATGCAGCCAGTTCCACCGATTATTATCCTCTGAAAAAGAGGAATTCTGCGTCAGCGGAAGTGGCTTCACTTGGGAGACCGAACGTTTTCCCCTAGATACCCAAATCCTCAGGTCTCTAAGAGGAGAGGCTACCCCATTTTGCTCCTCCCCTCTGAATACCTCCCCAGAAGACAGGTTTATGTTACCAAGGTTGAAAATCGGGAGAATAACAATACCTGTACGTTGGAAATTCTCAGCTTGCTGCAATATAAAATTTACAATAATAGGTGAATAAAATTTAACCCTTATACTCGTTACCTTGACTTCACCAAACAGGGAAACTAACTCAATGTCCCTAGTTTGAATATGACGGAGACTTTCTATCTCACTGAAACGCTTAAGGAGCCAGGCTCTGTTTAAGGGCAGGTCAACATCAAATAGGGGTAAAAAGTCTAACACAAGAATTTCCACTGGAGCTTTTAAGGATGTTGAAGGGCGATCCGAGGAATGGCGATCTCCACTCTCTGAAACTACAAAGAAAGGAGACGCCAAAGGATTAAGGGACCCCGCTTGATATTGAATTGAACCTCCAGTCACTGTCGGTAGAGAGAGACTTGGAAGGGGACCCCCCATTTGTGGAATAGCTTCCCGGGATTTTGGCGGACACAGTTCACTTTCCACCTTAAAAAAAGTAGAAATTGGTGGGTTCATTTCAATATCAATATCCGCCTTTGCGGATATAGAAGAAGTATCCAAGACGATCACTTCATTCTCCAGTGTGGTCAAAGAATTTTGAAAAATTATCCGACGCTGCCTTTTCTTCTTGTATTTTCTAATTGGTTTCTTTTTATTCCCCTTATTGTTTCTAAGTTTACCTTTTTTTACCTTTACCTCCTGTTTATCATCAATAGGTTCTTTGTTATTTTCAGACGTGAAGATGGGAAAAAGGTCTTGAGCCACATTAAGGCCCGATATGGATTTATCTTCCTCCACAATCTCAAGAACTGAGTTATTAATACAGTGGGGTACTGCAGTTAGGGGGATAGCTACAGTATGAGATAACAAAACCGATGTCCCAGCTTTCTTGTCACATTCCACTGGAGCCACATTTATTTCCCTCAGTGGCAAGCTATGTATGATCATGGATGAGGGAAGACTTCTCATATCAGGTGACTTTTGTAACAAGGCCTTCAGTATTTGGGTGACAGAATCCAAAATACAATCCGAGTTACCAACGAATTTCCCTAAGAGAGACAAAATAGAGGCTAGTAATTGTTCCAAAGCAATCATCGATTCAGAGATTGGTTTTTCACATGCTTCCACAGGCCGGCAAATACCAGATAGGTTAAGACCAGGGGGGCCAGAAACGTCTAACAAATCGGACATGTCCTGACCATTCAACGAGGGGGTACTACTATACAACAGTAATCCAGATGGGGTAGCACCCCCCGGAGGTTTGATAGGGGTCAGAGACTCCACTTTCGCTGTATTTACATAACGGCTGCAAAGTTCAAGATCAATGGATAGTGGTGACAGATCACCGCCCAACCTTTCCGTCGGAGGGATTTGCGACTCAGATGGATGATTAGTGAGTTCCCTCTCAGGTACTGAAAAGGAGAACTTACTCTCATCCTTCCCTTCCGAAAGGACACGGGGAGGGGACACCACTGGCACAGAATGTTGTAATACAGACTGTACAAGAGGGGGCGGCAGAGATGTAGTAGCTTGAGTATGGACCCCTAAGTCCATGGCACAGGAGCCTTTTTTAATAGATAAATTAGCGTTCTTAGGGGAGGGCAAATCCCAAAGCTCGAAAAGTTGGCATTGACCCTTCAACGGGGGATTATTTACAGATTTATTTCTTGTGCGAGTAATATCTTTGTTTGCACCAGGTATACCACCCACTTCCCTTCCTGAGCGCAGTTTCTTGAACATCTTCCAACAGAATGTATTCACAAAATTATATTATAAAAGTAAAATTTCTCCGGATGAGTGAAAGCAAACAATGATACGATACACCTAAAAATAAAAAATATAGTCCTGGAGGTGCAACGATGACTCCCCGACAATAGAAACCAAGGAAGCTACCAAGCAGTGTCAATGGATGGTTACTTCCTCAAACAGTCAGGCGTATTTCCCATAGGCAGAGGAAGAGAAAATGTATAACTTATAAAATAGCAATAAATACAATACAATACAACAGCAATAAACAAAAAATAAAATCAAAGGGACTGGGACCAGCTCAGCCTCCTTCGGCCTCTGACGGCCGCAGACGGTCCCGCCCTTGTCCCGGGCTTCTCCCGGGACGCTCCCGCGCGCTCCCGTGCTGCGGAGAGGTGTACTAAGTTTGTAGAGGAGTGATGGAGGGGGGGCGTGGCGGACAGGGAGAGCGGACCAGGTGACTCGGGTCAGCTGCAAGGACTCCTGGGAACTGGAGTCCTAGCACCGCCTCTAAATACTACAAGGGTGTATCAAATTATTCTCCTACAAGAAATGTGGGCAACTTGGCCATTCCCAATGGGTGGCTTTGTTGGCTACTTGAGCTCAGCACTTAAACCAATAAGAGATAGCTGCCCAAGGGGAGACTGGTAATTTTCATAGCTGCAGCACTCAAGACAAATAGTGCGTTGGTGTAGTCAGATGATAATAACATCTTAATAGTCAAACTTCTGAAAAGGCACAACAGAGCAAATAGATCTCTTCTTCTAATTAACCTCTATATCCACTCAGAGTCATGAACCAGGAAATGTATTCTCCTAAACTGGTAAATATTATAATAGGTAGCCTACAAGACCCAACATTCTCGGACATCCTAGTCAAAGGCAACAGCAACATGAACCTGCTGTTCCCTTTCACACGAGAAGAACATACACTACAACTGGACCTCCTTGGGCAGTCCCTACTCAGGCCGTTGGATCGGCAAGTAGCAGACCCAGGGACATAAAGGCTGTGACACTGGTAAAATGCATTATTCCCTTAGCCTAAGAGTACTCAATGTCAGGTATCAACAAGACACTCCACCAGCGCAGACTTATTATTCATCTAGCTTTCTCTCCAAAATGTATTAAGTGGCAGTAAGTCAACCCCTACTCCACCGAATGGAATATTGTCAGATCACAAAAAAAGTAGAAAGTGGGCCACGGACAACAAATTGTAGAGTTTAGTACTCAATAATTTCTCCACCAGCAGGCAAAATCCTTGCCAGAGGATCGTGTTACTACAAACTACTGGAAGCTACATTCGTTGGATGGTACAGTTGAGTTAATTGGGGCATTGTTTTAATAATCACCACCTCACCCTGGTAACAAAATAGTCACTTTTACAGAGAAATAATGAACACTTGGCAGTCAAAAACCCACCCAAGGCCTTACAAACTCAAAGAGCACTTACATGACTCAAAAAGGATCAGCACACTTGCCTCATGCGGCATTTTAGGAAGGAACCACAATAGAATTCTAAGGCAGGTCAGGAAGCAACTAGAGAATCTTGATAGCCAAGCCAACCTGAAACTAATAAACAAAACGTACCAAATGTCAGTTTGAGAGGCGAAAATAACAAAAAAACAAAGTGTCTGGGCAAAAGCACTGTAAGTAAGTAAAAAGAAAAATTCAAGAGACTTTTGGAGAATGATCAGTAATTTGAAGAGGGCCCCATCGGCAGTCTTGGGTCAAACCTAACAGAATCAAGTTGGTTGGAATTCTTGACTAAGTACTTTTCACTCACTGCCAGAAGCTACAGCACCTTTTGGACAAGAGTCAGTTTGCAAAGCCCCAACAATAAGCTCTACAAACCAAAACGACCTTGCATTCAGCTTTTCTGTGGAGCAAATACACACATCTATTTGAAAGAGCAGTTAAGGAGGGGCTCTAGTTTCAAACTGAATTCCTCAAGCATTGTACAAGATTGACCCTACATTCTGAGAGGCTAGCCTCTCTGTAGTTTTAACAGTGCCCTCCAACTTGAAACTATCCCAGATTCATGAAAAGGTTCCACAACCCCCCCGCCCCCATCTTAAAAGGAGGTGATCATCATCAACTGGAAACTGTTGCTTTATCATGCTGTTGGACATGAGGCAAAGCACTTTGCAGGTCTTCTTTTACTGGATCTTTTGCTCTGGGCAGAAGAGAAACATTGTCCCTTCCATTCAGACAGGATTTTTACAAGGGACTGGAACAGCAACTAACATTGTATCACTCTCAGTCAACATGGTCAAACAAAAACTGATTAATAAAACCACTTACCTCTCTTTTGTGGATTTTAAGTCTGCATTCAATAGTGTGCAGCGTAAGGTTCTCTGTAAAAAACTGGCCCACTGGGTTATTTCTTCCCGGCTCTTAAAAGCAATACTGTTGTTATTGTCAGGCACCTGGGCAAGAGTGCAACTTGGAGATGGGTCTTTTCAGTCAACGAAAATTGAAACCTCCCATGGTCTAAAGCAAGGTGGTGTACTTGCACTTACCTGTTTAATTTTTTTCTGGATGACTTGACCCCATCCCTAGACAAAGTAAATGCACACCCCGTGAATTAGGAGACCTGCACATCTCAATCCTTCTGTATGCGGATTATGTGATACTCCTAAGCCAAACCAAAATCAGCTTCAACATCTTATTGGCAAGTTATCTCACTGTTCAATGGCCAACAAGATGTTGATAAATGAGAAGAAGAACAAGATTATGGAAGTGAGCAACAAGATACAGAAAACACATGAATGGTATCTACAGCCAACAATTGAAGCAATTTACAGCTTACCAATACCTTAGAATACTATTCAATAACAAGGGCTCCTTCCTCCTGCATAGGTTGGACCGTCAGAGGAAGGAAAATGATCTACTTCTTGCTTTTGCACCTTGCAGAGATCACAAGACGATCCAAACTACTTGCCCCTGCTAAAAGTAATATCAGCAAAACTACCCTCAAGTACGCCTACAGAAGTGAGGCACTACGAGCTAAAGATGTGAAAACTTCAAATATATCAGCAAAAATCTTGGAGAAAGAGGTCCAGAGACAGTTAACAGCCCACCTCGAGTCTAATGCCCTTCTTCATGATTCACAGTCAGGCTTTAGGGCTGGCTATAGCACCGAGACAGCTCTGCTGGAGGTGGCAGAGACTGTGCGTGTAACAATTGATATGGGAAATTGCACTATGCTGGTGCTATTAGACCTCTCCGCGGCCTTCGATACGGTCTCCCACCGGATACTGATTAAAAGGCTGGAAAAGATGGGTGTAGTGGGCACTGTGGTTCAAATCATTTCTGGAAGACAGGCACCAGTTATTCTCCCTCCATCCCCACATCTCATCAGCAAAAGCTCTTACATGTGGTGTGCCCAAGGGTCTGCATTAAGCCCCACACTCTTTAATGCCTACATTGCCCCACTTGCTTATCTGGTGGAGGAATGGGATGTTAAGGCTGTCTCCTACGCTGACGGCACCCAGTTGGTGTTCTCCTTCAAGGAGCACACCGAGGCAGCGTTTTCCAACTTCAGGCAGTGTCTGCTCAATATTGCATCTTGGATGACAGACAACTGCCTGAAGTTAAACACTGACAAAACCGAGGTGTCATTTTTTAATCAGGCTCAACCACCAAGAGCAGAGATGTGGTGGCTGAGGGAGCTGAATCCTGCACCAGAACCTGCGCAGGTTGCAAAAAACCTGGGCTTTAAATTTGATTCTGCTCTTTCAGGCAAAGCACAGGTTAATTATGTATCCTCTTAATGTTTCTGGAAATTAAAAACGCTTCGTAGGTTTCTTCATTTTCTCCCGATGGACAGCAGGAAGACAGTGGTACATGCCCTGATTACCTCACAATTAGACTATGTCAACAGTCTTTATCAGGGCCTCCCTGCTTATCTAATTAGGAAACTACAGATCACTCAAAATTCAGCTACTAGGCTGATTAGGAACATCCCACTCCATCATCACATCTCCCCTCACCTACGGATACTTCACTTGCTCCGAGTAAAGAGAAGAATAGAGTTCAAAGCATTAACCATAGCACGCAGGGCTTTGACGGAGAGAGGTCCCACGTACCTCAAAGCTAGAGTACAGAAATACACCCAGACCAGATACCTGAGATCCAACCATCAGGAACTTTTATCAGTTCCTCGTTATAACAAAGCGCGTTTCGGCGGTTGTTCGTTCACTGTAAAAACAGCTGCACTGTGGAACACCATGCCAATACATATCAGGAAAGCCAAGACAGAGAGACTGTTTAGGAAGGATCTGAAAACTTGGCTATTTAGCCTTCCATGAATCTCCTAGCCTCCCTCTTCTGCTGCTGCCAGTCCCGGGACACCCCCATTGGGGGTAGCCGCGTGCTATATAAGTGGCAATAATAATAATAATAATAATAAAATAGGATCATCACGAAAATATTTAGATTGCTCTTCCATCTCCCTCCCAGTGCCTTGCCGGCCCAGATAAGACTAGAGTTTGGTCTATTGAATAAAGCAATTGCAAGGAAAGGAGCCTACATCAAAGTTTGGATAACTGACGGTGCCAAGTGCTCTGGGAAGAAGTTCATACTGGCACAAACATGCTTATCGTTACATGGCACCCTACTCCTGGGGCACTTAGGGGAGAACTTAGGGGTGACTTAGATGTGGAAATAAGATAGATTACTTCTTTGGAAGTACCTTTGATTCCAAAGTCGAATCTGCATACAATGCAATTTTAAAGACAGTCTGTAAAGCTGGGCTGCCTTTAAAATGACAGTAGGCAGCATAGAAGTGCACATTCCAGTGCAGGAAATCTACTGGGCTTCGTAAACTCCCTGCCCTAATATTTACAAGGGGCTTATATGTAGATTGAATCCCCCTTGCCTTATTATATGCTAGGGACTTACAGGGGTCTTTCATTGCCACTTGTAATTGTACCTAACCGCCATGTACCTTTAAAGCAGAGCACTGGCCCTGGATCTGGATCTGGTAAGCGGAGCCCTGGACAAAATCAAAGTCAGTTGCTACCAGTATCACCCCAAAAATAGGGGTGACCAAAGCCAAAAGGATGACTTTCTCACAGAATGTAAATGTAAACCGTGCATAAACATCATGTTATTTTATATTAAATGTTTTTCATTTACAGCAATGTAGCATCTCTTTAAAAGACTGCCATGCTACAGGAATTTAACCTCTGTAGTCTGTGCCATTCTTTGACTTCATGTTTCTGCCGCCAACTTTGAATAAAGGAGTGTTACTTATTGGTGCAGGAGGTTCAGTGGCACTAACGCCTGCATGCCTAATGGGCCCACTGAACCTTGATTATTACAGATTTTCACAGTTCAGATAGTGGCCTAGGGACCCATGTCCTTCCTTTCACTGGAGTCATGACTAACCCAGGGCAAAGCACTACGCTACGCTCGCGTAGTTTGCAAAGTTTGCGCAACTTCACACTACGCGAACTGCACGTAGCACGGTGCAAACATGCGTAGCGTAGTGCAGCGGTCTTTTTTTGCTTGCTCGCGGTCCTCAACGTCAAGATGGTGACCGCAAGGAAGCAAAATGACATCCTCGCGAGACTTTTTTCTTGTTCGCGATCAGCAACATCAAGTTGCCGGTCGCGAGCATGGAAAATAAACCTCCCGTCGAGATTCTCAACGCGGGGATGTCAGGTTTCTCATTGCGAATGGTCATGCATGCTCGCAACCACTCCCGATGAGAAAATACCAGTCCGCGTTGAGAAATGCAGCTCAAGAAAAAATCTACTCGAGCGGCAGAAAAGTACAGCTCGCACTGTGCAAGATGACGTTTTCAATGATTGCACAGTGCCGGATGCTTGTCTGCACTGTGCAATCATTGAAAACGACATCTTGCACTGTGCGAACATGCTACTACACAGTTTGCGTAGCGCTACACGTAGCTCACATAGTGTGGTGCACTTTGCGTAGCTTTGCGTAGCGCTACTTTGCGAACTACGCCCACCCCTACACTGCCTACACCACTATTGTTGTAAACATCTAATTTGTGTATCATGCCTGGCTGTGCACGTCTCTTGTACCTTTTTACTATTTCATCATCCTTTGTTGAATGTGAATACATGAATGTCTTAAGCACACCTTTCGAGTTCTCATGATTTAGGCCAAACCCCGAATTGTGTTGGCCATGCCCCTTCAACAGGTTTACCACGCCCCTTTTAGAGGTCTGCCATTCCTTTCATCCCACTTAAAGCCCTGGGTAAGATTGAAGTAAAGTTAGGGACAAGGAGAAATGATACAAAGAGTGTGAATATCAGCGGGGAATAAGAGAGGGGAGGGAGAGAAAGTGAAGTGTATGTATAATGGGGAAACGGGAGTTAGAATGAGAAAAGGGAATGGAAAAGGCAGGGTGGAAGGAAAAGGATGAGAAGAGATGAGGAAATGGAGCGAAATGAAGACGAGAGATTTTATTAGAGGTAAAGGGAGAAGGTGAACGAATGTAGAGATGTGAAGAGAGAGAGGAAGCTGGTGAGAGAGCTATAATTACAAGAAAAAGGGAAAGAATCGGGGAGATAGGGGTGAAGTAAGGAAGAGGGGGAAGGGATAGGGAACGGTGAGGAAAGAGAGGCTGCGAGGGGGTGCCCTAAAGGAGAGGGGAGCAAAGAGGAGAGCGGTGAGAAAAGATGGAAAGGAAACGTTAGGAAGGGATAGAAGGAAAGGGGTGGAGCCTGGGAGGATGAAGGAGCGTAGGTAATGGTGAGAAATGAAATAAATAAATACCATAGCATTGTATTTTAACTGTATTCTCGCAGGTGTCATTCCACTACTCTGGCATTGACCGTGGAGTAATCCACGAGAAGGGCTTGTCTCGCTTTGCCCATGAAGGTTCAATAATCCGCCACGAATCTTCCCTGCTGCTGCTGCTGCAGTTCATCCGCCAGGGGGTGGGTCCTAACCTGAGGAGGCGTGGCGGCGTCTGAGCAGTAAAGAGTCAGGAGCTGTTCACCGTGTCAGTGCTGAAAACAAGCCACGCAGCGTGGACCAGGGTGAAATAAACGGCGCTGTTCCCCCTTCAGTGCAGAGCAGGCGCTCTCACTGAGAAAAGGGACACGGCTGGGCTTCAGGGAGCTGTTCGCGTCTCAGTGCTGAACAAGATGATTCACTACTCGCGGACTTCCTCCACGTTGCCTTCGGTGCGCTCTTCTAAGAGGCCTTTTTCCACCCAGCTCTCTTCCTCGTGACTTGTTCGTTTGTGCAAGTTGCTCAAAGAGTGTGTTTCTTTTTAGCTTCATTTCAAGGCGGACTGGAGCTTGAGCTGAAATGGAATGGTATAGGGGGAGAGAGGCAAGTGCTGTGAGCGGGGATTAGACAGCAGCCTGCTCTCCAGTCCACAGCACTGCACAGGTACAACTGCTCCTGCGCAGGCTGCCCCTATACCTGCTTGCTCCTCTATCGAAACGGCAAAAGGATACTGCGCAGTCTCACTCCGAATCATTCCTTCAAAATCTCGACGAAGGTGTCTAAAAACAAAGAGTCTGTCACCGAGAATCAGACAGCAGTCTCCACTCAGTACCGGACACTGTACCTCCGTTTTAGACTATCTCTGTGAAGGGTCGTGGACAGCGTTAGTCAGCACCTACAGAAGCCGCAAAAGAGAGAGGAAGCCGGAGAGCAGAGACTGACACCGGGGTTAGACAGCAGAGTGCGCCCACGAGACAGCATACCACAGCCTGGTCTGCTTCCCTCAGAGACTCTGTCGTTGGAGAGGCCTAAAGAGCTTTGAGGCAGCCCCTACAAAAGCAGGCAAAGAGTTGTGGCACCCAAAAGCTGTCAGCGAGGATTAGACGTCATTCAGTGTCCAAGGACAGGTCACCGCGACTGTGGCCTGGCCTCAGTTAAAGACACTGCCCTCGGGTCTGTGTTCCCCTTTCCCTTATGCTGTGTTGAAAACACGAAGTAATTCATTGTAGATGTGACCAGGGTCCCAGATAGTGACTCTGGGGATTAGACTGTAGTCTGTCACCCAGGACAGGACACAGTGCGCCTGAACCTGCCTCCGTAAAAAAAACACTCAGATAGGAGGCGCTGTTTTCGGCTTTAATCGAAGCTTTCCGGCTGCTTTCACAGGAGTTGGTAAAGGGGCGGAAGAGGCAGAGGTTGTCACGGAGGACCAGACAAGTTTCAAACACACAGGAAAAGGCGGCGTGAAGACAGCATGGATTCCGCTTGCCACTGGTGGAGAGTGTTGTCCGTGCTGGTCGTGAGCCGGTGCCACCCAGGACTAACGGCGTCTAACTGTAAGTGAGACCAGTGACTGATGGCTGAAAGTGGGAAACAATGTCTGTGTAGCTGGGGAAAGGAAGGAATTAGGGAACCTAACAGTGACTTCCGGCAATACCGGTGTGCCCTGTTACGTGTAACACCAGTTGACTGACGTGTGCGCTTGTGTGTCATGTGCTACGAATATGGTGCATGCGCTCGACATGGGCACTCCCGGGCATGGCCGCTCTGCTGAGCACAGGCAGAGGATGGACGGGTGTGGTTGGTTCACTCGCAGTTCTCGGTGCACATAGCTGCACTGGCGATGCATTCAAGTGCCTGCCCTCCAAGGGACACTGCCCGTGTGCTTGCGCTATTTCTCCTTGCAGCCCGACTCCTCCCTTGGTTACTTCCCTTCATAATTGAGCGTGCCACCGGGCATGTAATGCACAGATGCGTTTTAGAATGAGTAGGAGTATTTATAAAGATAGAGTAGCTAGCGCCTGCCTCTATTCTACAATGGTGCGAACCTCCCAATTGCAATGCCGCGCATTCAATGTATCTGTGTGACAATTGTGTTTGGACTGGGGTGGCAGGACGAAGGCATACTATCATTATATATTAATGCATTTTTAAAGAATCCTATATTACCTATTGCAGAGGCAAAATAAGTCAATTGATCTATCTGACCCCAAGTCTTGTATTGGGTTTTCCGACTTGTGCCATGTGTGATTCTGAGCGAATGTCTTTTTCTTTCGGTGCCACTGCTCGTGTTTCTGCATGGAAAGGGGTGTGGGGGCTAAGCATTAAAAAAGGCACAGACAAGCAAAAGATGGGCGGTTGGTTGGCTTTTTAAAGATAGCACATCAACTCAGGTGTCTTGCATACAGTTGTTTGCGTTTACGGTTCTCTGCAAGTTTTGGTGTTCTAATATATGTGCTTTAAAGTTACACTCAGTTGTGAGGACCGAATGCCAGAGAATATGTTTATCTGCGCGGTTTGCAGCCACATGGCTTTGTTTTGTCGATGTCTGTGGCAGGGTAGGGATTGATTACGCACGTTTTTTTTTTGGTTGCTGCACTTGAATTTTTGGCTCAATGTTCTAGTTCTACAAGCATTAAAGGGCACAGGGTGTCCGGCCTATGGTATGGAAGCTAGATCCCTACCGTTAATGTCGGCACGTACACGGCTGAGCTGGGTGTGCTGTGTTTACGAATATCAGTGATATGGGAGGCACTAGATGTCACTCCCGGGCTGTGAACTCTAAGCACACACTGAAACAGCTTCGATTAACAGAGCGTCTATCCAGGGCCGGACTGGGAACCAAAACTGTCCCCGGCAGAGTGCTCGGTCGCCCCCCCCCTCCCCACTCTGGGGTTTTGGAGGTGCCGCTGAGCTCCGGTTTTCGTCCGATTTTGTTACAGGGCCGATTTTGCAGCTATGCAAAAACGGCCCTTTAACAAAAACGTCCCCCAGGAGCCCAGAACCGCCCCCCCCCCCCCGTGCGGCGCACCGGGGGATTGCCCGGCGCCCGCTATGGCCAGTCGGGCCCTGCGTCTATTGGTGCATGTCTGAGATGTTGGAAATGATAAAGTGCAATTCTGGTCTCACACTCTCACGTCCTGTACTGCTCCTAGAAAATTGTTTCTAAGCAGTATATTCATTCAGTACTAAGAGGTAAATAGATATTTAGAAAAATAGAAAAAGGAATGCTAATCGATAAGAGCATACAAACCACCTACTCATCGATATAACTAGAAAAAAACAGGAAAAACTACGCTCTAGATTAAGCCACCAGGCTTTAAACTCTCAACCTTCAGCCCACGACAGTTGTCGGTTTTCCCCGACCCTGAACAGCTAACAGGAAGCGAGAGGAGCCTGGCACCACCAATAGAATTAATATTCTGAATATACTTACGACAAAAGCATAAATGGAACCATTCTCCAATTTCATTGAAACAGTTTCCGCAGGTTATGTAGTATAAAGAGGGGGCACATTATTTGATAATTTAGGGCAGTGCTTTAAATGGACCGGTACTGTCCGGTATGGGCTGGTACTGTCCGGTATGGAGTACCAGCACTTTTTTATTTTGAGGAGGAGAGTACCGGGACTTCTAGAGAGAAATGTAATACCTTTAATTGGAGACTACCTGCACTTCTCAGAAACAAGCAGGTACTCTGCTAAGAGTACCTGAACTTTTATTTTTCCATTTCAAGCACTGATTTAGGGGTTCCCCGTCAACTATGGGGCAAATATGAAATATGAGCTCCTGGGGAGGTCGTACAAGGAAGTGGGAAGTACGTTGATGTCAGCGGTGGCCCAGTAGGGCCTGGAGACTTCTACTGGCCTTTGTGAGATTTGTGGCTTCTTCCGCTGAAGGGCAATAACTACTCATCATTTGTACTGAAATAGAGGACGTGAGTAGTTTAGTGATTAACGAAAACAATGGCTCCTGAGGAATAATATCAAAGTGATATTGATATACGTATGCACAATGGCAATGAAGAGGGTTAGGGTAATATCAAAAGGAGAAAAGACTTGATACACCTTACTTTTTGTATTTCACAATCAAGTTTATACAGTTCTTGAAAGAAATCTAGATATGTACAAGAAAATAATAAATAACATCACAGTGGTGCATAGTGTCCCCAGTGAGAAAAAAGGAACCTACAATATTGGTGACATATTTGTGTCATATGTACAAGGTTTCCAATTAATCATAGAGTCGACCATTTGTAAGTATACAAAATGTACACCCCATTTCTTATACAATGATAAGCGCTGGTTTAATGGTTCGCTTCTGTTATCTGCCGACGACGTTTCAACCCTTTGTGCAATGTAGGGTGTCTTCAGGACCTAGAAATGGAACCCTTGTGAGTATGTTCTTCTTCTGTGTCTCTTTCCTATCCTCACTTGTGGCACACATCTACTACATGCTGAACAAACCATCCTTCAGGTACTAAACAAACCCATGTGCTCCTTTTCAAGAGATCCGCCTACACCTTGGCCACACACTGAAGTTATCCCTTTCTTTGTAGTTGTCCCTACATTTCTAGGTCCTGAAGAGACCCTACATTGAACAAAGGTTCGAAACGTCATCGGCAGATAACATAAGCAAACCATTAAACAAGCGCTTATCATTGTGTAAGAACTGCGGTGTACATTTTGTATACTTTTAAATGGTCGACTCTTTGATTCGAAACCTTGAACATATGTCACATATATGTCACCAATATTTTAGGTTCCTTTTTTCTCACTGAGGACACTACACATTACTTTGATATTATTCTTGTACATCTCTTGATTTCTTTCAAGAACTATATACATTTGATTGTGAAATACAAAAAGTAAGTTATATGAGGTCTTTTCTCCTTTTGACATCACTCTAACCCTCTTCATTGCCATTGTGCATAAGTATATCAATATCACTTTGATATTATTCCACATGAGCCATTGTTTTCGTTAATCATTTACATACCCTGGTTGCGTGTGAGTATGGTCCCCCTTTGTCCTAGGTTCTCAACGGTGAGTAGTTTAGTGGTAGGGATTCGGCACGCAGACTTCAGCTGTAGGAGAATTGTAGAGATTAGTGGGATGCCTGCTGGGGTATGTGCCACTGAAATGCTGGGGAAAATCGTGATTTGCAGCTGTAAGGGTGCAAGTCTAACCTCAAATGTTAAGGGCAGAAGAGGAAGACGTGCAGGGCATAGTGGGCCTTGGGCATTAAGGGGATTGTACAGATTAGGAGTGAATAGCTGGTATGAACCACTGAGGTGTACCCAAGTTTGTAGTTGGGCATATGGGGCCCTTACACTAGTTCAAGTTGCACTAGCCCTTCTTGAGCTGCACCACCACACCTGTTGAACCAAACCTGATACCGGGTCTTGTGGCTCAATGGATCAATGCGTCCTCTGCAAGGGACCTGTGTTCGACCTCATGGTCACAGGCTCATATCACAGCAGGTCCATTCAGCCTTTCATCCATCTGAGGTCGATAAAATGAGTACCGTGGGTTTGATTTAATTTGATTTTAAAATTTATAAAGTGCAACAAATGCCCGGGGGTGTCTTAGCGCTGACACTAAAAATCGACGTCAGAGCAAATGCATGTGTATTAAATATCTGTTTGAAAGAACCAGGTTTTTAAGGATTTTCTGAACATAATGAGGTTTGGACTACTTTTGGTCGTAATAGGTAGGCTATTCCAGAGATTGGTCACTCTTACCAAGAAACATCTGCCACCCCAACGAACTTGGGTAACAATAAACATCTGTCATTTAGCAACAAGTTACCTCCGGGTGAACGTTCGCTTTACAATACACATGTTTATGTTGTCAGGCTGCAACAAAGAAAAAAAACAGACACTCCATCTTGGTACACACAGTTTATATTCAAATTCTTTTTATTTGTTTGAGGAAATGAATACCCCTAGATGTTTTTCTAAAATGCTTAAATATAACTTGGTATGTGTGGAGGGGGGCGTGGCTAGCAGCCGATGGAGACGGTCGCAGCCTAGCGAGGCTCCCGACCCTCAGCCCGTGATCCGCCGTTAATCCTGTCTTAGACCCGGGATCCCCGTGGAAATCGGGTCGATCCCGGAGCCAATTCCCCGGTCTGTTCCGGTGGGGGAAGCGCGCCGCAGAACCCAACACAAAGGGCGCTGAGGGGCGCGGAGTGCCCGAGACGGCTGTGGGCAAGATGGCGGCGTCCTTAGCGGCCACCGAGGAGTGGTGACGACCCTGCCCCTGAGATCCTGCGGCCACGGTGAGGGGAGCCGCGCAGCACTGGGCTGCTGGAGAGTGGTTGCGGCCGCCCGAGCGCCGGCGGACCCTGAGGTCAGTGCGAGCTCTGATCGGGTGCGGAGCTCTGGCGGGGCTCCGCCCACTGCTGCAAGGGGCTTGCTCTGGGCCCCGGCTTTGAGGCCTGCGGTCCCTGTGGGTGCTGCCGGGCCCTTCGACGGCACAGTACGCCTTTGAGTCACGACTGGCCTTGACTTGGGGGAGCCCTGCGGAGGTACCAGGTGCGGACATTGCCCTGGGGACGTCCAACCTCCCGGGGGAGATTCTCTGTGGCCCGACAGCGGGGCCTGTGCTTTGATTGGGTGGCTGCCTGACCCGGGCCTCACATGAACGGTGCCGCTGTCTCTGCGAGGGGCCTGGAGGGGCATTGACTCGACCGCAGCACCATCGCCCTGGACCCGAGTGCCAAGACCGGGGGGGAGGAGGACACCCGCTGTGGAATTGCGCATCCTACATTTTCCGCCCCGACTCTGGCCCCAGGACTTACTTCCTTCCTGGAGGGTAGCGACAGATCGTCAGCACCGCTGTAAGCTGAGGTGAGCTTAAAGAGTGTGGCCCGAGAGACTAGGTCAGCTGGTGGACCCCGGTGCGGACCCCTGTCGCCAGGTTGCCGGGGCACCTGGGGTGCGCCATTTTGGACCTCCGCAGGGCGGCCCCCCCCAAAGATCCGGCTCTCACCTGACGTCGGTTAGCAGCGAGACCACCTTGGGGTTGGCGGCGGACTATTGCGAGGGACGTCGTTGCCTCTGGTTCACCCCTGAGAGACCGGAATTGCAAGGAGGTGCAGGATGGGAAAGACTAAAGGACCCAAGGGGGACGGGAGCCCAGCCGCGGAAACGCCGGAAGACTCCTCACAACCCCCCACGGAGCTCCAACTGATGCAGGACCGGATACTGAACGCCATTGCTGCCACGAAGGAGGCCCTACAGCACGACATTGGTCAAGTAGCGACGGGGCTGGGGCTCTTACGCGCAGATCATGCAAAGCTGCAGGACAGGGTCAAGGCCACAGAAGTTGCCTTGCAGGATGTCGTACCGGCCCATAAATCTATGGAGGGGCGACTCACAGAGGCAATGGGGCGGATACAGGCCCTAGAGAAGAGAGCGGAGGACGCTGAAAACCGCAGTCGGCGGAACAACGTCCGTCTGGTGGGCCTGCCGGAAAAAAAAGAAGGTACGGACATGGTGGGCTACCTGACCGACTGGTTACAAACTGTGGTTGCCCCGGAGGGCCTATCTCCCTTCTTCACGCTGGAGCGGGCGCACCGCGTGCCTTCCCGTCCCCCGCGCCAGGGTCTCCCGCCGCGCCCGGTGGTCATCAAATTGCTCCACTATAAAGACAGAGACTGGCTCCTTCAGCGGGCCAGGGATGCGGGCCCATTCCAGGTGGACAATTGTAAAGTCACGCTATTTCCGGACTACACGTTTGAAACCCAGAAGCAGCGGGCCTCCTTCCTCTCCATCAAAAAGGAACTGCGCACCGAGGGACTGCAATATTCCCTGCTGTTCCCAGCCAAGCTGCGAGTGATAGTGGATGACAAGGCGCTGTTCTTTGAAACTACGGCAGATGCCTGGACCTGGTGGGACTCCTACAAGGCGGGCACAGACGGGGCTCGTATTAGAGCCGAGGAGGAGGGCCAGAACTATGCGGTCAGGCAATCGAGAAGACTCCGAGGGCGCCATCGGGGATCCAAGAAGCCGTCAACATCGCAAACGGCAGAGGAACGGAGAGCGGCGTTGCAGGCGGTTCAGGAGGTGTCGGGATCGGCACCGGTCCACTCAGCGAGAGAATCTGCCTCAGAGGCCCTGGCCACGGGATCGGACACTGACTTCTCGGGGCTGGAGGGTGCTAGGGGCCCGAAGGTCACCCCCCAGACTTCGGGGGAAATCGTTGCACCCTGACAGCTGTCCGCGTTTTCTGAGAGAGGAGAGCCTGACGGCGGCGCCCCCCCATGAACATTGGAACAGACTAATGTGAGACTTTTCTTTCATGAGTCGCATTGGGTATTGTGGGGCGGTGGGACATGGGAACGAGGCTTGAAAGGTTTAGTAGCCAGCTCACGCGCCACAGGGCCCATAAGGCCTCCGTGGTGATTACCACGGGCTACAAGTTTACGTGAGCACGTTTGCTCGCTAGTTTGGATGGGAGCCTCTACTTTGCAGTTGGGTCCTGTTCTGGGGGAGGGGGGTCCTGGAGTAGTTGGGGTGACTCGAGGTACATTTGGGGTCGGGTGGTTGGGCGGGGAGTTGGGGATGGGAGGCGGTTGGAAGGTGTCTGGTGTCCGGAAGCGTAAGTTTATTGATTTAATTTGCACCGGCTGGGGAGATGGCTAATATGGGTTCGTTGAAATGTGTGTCCTGGAATGTGCGGGGACTGAATTCCATGACAAAGAGGCACAAGGTACACGCCTACCTGGTCCGCAGAGGGATTCATATTGCCTTCCTACAAGAGACCCATTTAACTAAAAAGGAGGGCGCAGCACTGCAGAGGAGATGGAGGGGCCAACTGTTCCACACCACGTACTCGGCATTTGCCAGGGGAACACTACTTTGGATCCGAGCAGGGGTTCCCTTTCAGGTTACTAGGCACTCAGTAGACCCCGAAGGGAGGTATGTGGTAGTCGAGGGTTTGCTCAGGGGTCGTCAGTTGACACTTTGCAGCGCCTATGCGCCTAATGTAGAGCAGGCATCATACTTCACTAGGCTATCCAAACAGTTAGCTTCTTATTTAGCGGGGTCAGTACTGCTGGGGGGGGATTTCAACTCAGTGGAGGACGCCAATCTCAATAGGTCACACCCACCTCTACACGCATCCCCAGTTCACAGACTAGCAAAACACAGATCGAACTGGCAGGGGATGTGGGACCTGACAGATGCATGGCGCACTCAACACCCAACTGATAGAGATTATTCCTTCTATTCGGGTATGCACGACCTCCACGTTCGCATAGACGCTTTCCTATGCTCCCAGTCGGTGTTGCCCATGGTTGCCCGAACCGAATACCTAGCACGCACGATCTCGGACCATAATCCCCTGCTTCTCACGTTTGCCTGGATGAATGAAGTTTCGCCAATCCCAACGTGGCAGCTCCATCCGGACACGTTGGACGACCCGCCATTCAGTGGAGCGTTAGAGGGTAGACTGTCCCAATACTTTGCCGAGAATGAGGGAACTGCCTCTTCCAGGGCAGTGGAATGGGATGCGCTCAAGGTAGTAGTACGGGGGCACTGTATTGGGAAGTTCGCGGGCATACGGCGAACACTAGTCGAAGACGTGGACAAGGCCGAGAAAGCCCTGAGAGTGGTGGAGGTACAACGGCCCAACCACCCCGACATGCAGGATAGGGTATGCGCAGCGCGAGAGGCAGTGGCGGTGGAGGTGGAACGCCTTCGCTGTTTTGAACACAAGACATACTTAACCAAGGCACTCGCTGAGGGAGATAAGACGGGGACGCTCCTAGCCTGGCTGGCAAATCCCAGCAGGGGTGCTGCCCCAATATTATCCCTGACCGCTGCGGACGGCACCGCGTGTAGCACCCAGCCAGACATATTGCAATGCTTTAAGGCATATTACGAGCGACTGTATAGGGGAGGCCCGGTAGACCAAACCGAGATGTTGGAGACCTTGTTGTCTGAGATACAACTGCCATGCCTAGAGCCGGATCAGGCAGAAGCCCTCGGGGGCCCAATTGACCTAGCGGAAATTAGGGGGGCCATAAAAAGAATGGCACGCAGGAAAACACCGGGAGTGGACGGTCTGCCCATTGAGTTCTACGGCAAATACATTGATATCCTAGCCCCACGGCTCCAAATAATATACAATGAGGCAAAAGAGAGGGGGGTACTGCCCTGTTCGGTGCGCGAGGCGCTCATGATCCCCTTGCTCAAGCCGCGTAGGCCCAGCTCTGACCCGGCATCCTACAGGCCACTGTCGATGCTAACGACGGATTATAAAATCTTGAGCACTATACTGGCCACTAGGCTGATGGCCCATATGCAAGACTTGATCCACAAGGATCAATCGGGCTTTATACCCGCTAGAAATACATCTCATAACATTCGCAGGTTGCTGAGGCTGGTGGCGGACCCTCCGCCGTCCGCCAGAACCCCTATGGTGATGGCGATTGACATTGAGAAAGCCTTCGACAGCCTGGACTGGACCTACCTGTACAGGGTGCTGCGGGGCTTTGGCATCGGGGATGACTATGTGCGGTGGACGGAAGTGCTATATGCGTCGGCGGGCGCTAGGGTGCGAGTGGGAGCGTTGATATCGGATAGGTATGCAGTGCGTAGGGGTACTAGACAAGGGTGTGCACTCTCCCCCTTGCTGTTTGCCCTTGCGATCGAACCGTTAGCGGCACTGGCTAGGAAAGGCGACTCCTACAGAGGACTGGAGGTAGACGGGGTGCACCACCACATATCGTTGTATGCAGACGACCTCCTACTGTTCCTGGGGAATGCCGAGGAGGCGGTGGACGGGGCGAAAGACCTGCTAGCGCGTTTCGGGGATGTATCGGGACTGAAGGTGAACTGGGCGAAGACTTGCCTCTTTCCTCTCCGGAGGGCGGAAAGGTGTCCCCAGACCCATCCCGAGCTCCGCTGGGAGCCGTCCTGTCTGCCCTACCTAGGGGTGTATATCTACCACGAACCCGCGGACCTGCTGGAAGGCAATATTAACCGTTGCATCCGGACGCTGCAGGGTAACATGCTTTTCTGGGCCACCCTCCCTTTGTCTCTATCAGGCCGAATCTCGCTGCTTAAAATGATCGCCCTGCCGCGGTTATTGTACTTCTTCCGCACCCTGCCTGTGTGGATACCGGGCACCGTCTTCCGACGACTAAAGTCCCAAGTGGTGTCTTTTCTGTGGGGAACTGGCAGGCGGAGAATAGCCTTAGCAACCCTGACCCGCCCGAAGAACGAGGGCGGTCTCGCGGTCCCTGATTTCGAGTTTTATTATTTAGCTGCCCAACTGCAGTTCCTCACGCAGGAGGTGGCAAGGGTATACCGGGGCCCGGAGCAGGAGAGGGACACTGGCACCCCCCGCCATGTGTTGGCATACATCGCCCTGCAACAGAAGCTGACACTCAGGGACCTATCTCAAGAGGAACGAACACTGAGGCTATGCTGGAACCGCGTGCAAAAGCGTGCTGGTCCCGGACACCCGTACGCGCCCGAAATCCCGCTGGGTATGCTCACCGCGCTGCCGCATGGCGGCGACTGGTCGAACCTCCAAAACTGGGAAGAGGCTGGTCTACAGGTGGTGGGCGACCTCTATACTGACGGGGTGCTCGTGCCGTACCAGTCCTTACAGGAACAGTACGACCTTCCGAGAGGGGACTACCTACTGCACGCAGCTGTGGTGCGAGGGATCCAAGCGCACTGGGGTGAGGGACTGTGTGAACCCGCGACGTCGCCACCGTGTCAATATGTGATGATGGCCGCGGGAACAGTCAAGGCAGTCACATGCCTGCACTCCAGAATACTCGCGAGCACCTTGCTGCCCCTTACGCGCCTAAGGACCCAATGGGGGACTGACCTGCAGAGGGAGATCCCGGATGCGACGTGGGCTCAGTTGGTTCAGAGGCCCAGGAAGTGCACTAGAAACGCTCGGTTCCAATTGATACAGCTCTATATCCTTCATAGGGCTTACCTTACCCCGAACAAAATAGCACGATACTTTGGAGCAGCGAACGCAGCGTGTCCTAGATGCGCATTGTTGGAAGCGGACTTGCTACACATGCTGAGGGACTGCCCGCACCTGCAGGACTTCTGGAGGGAAGTGGGCGACACCCTGAACGCGGTCACGGACAGGGATCTACACTACGATGGCGCAACTACACTCTTACACTGGTTTCCACACACACGTAAGAATAAACTGACAAGCAAATTTATAGACATGGGCCTACTCCTTGCGAAGAGGGAGCTTACTAGGGGATGGAAATCTAGGGTAGCGCCGACACATCGAAAATGGATAACTGAGTTCCAGAAATGGGCAGCGGCGGAGAGCACGATCAGGTATCAACTGGCTCGGCGGGGGCCAGATGAGAAAGCTCAGGAAGCGGCACTAGCGTGGGAAATTCTAGTCCAGGCACTTCGAGGTAGTACAGTGGAGAGTGAGGAGGAGGAAGAAGCAGAAGACCCAGGGTTTTCCGGGGTGGCGGCACCAGTCCCTGCACTCACCATGGGCACACACACACAGTAACTCTTCAAACTCCGCAGATTACCGACACAATCCAGCATACGGCGCACCGGACAGGACACCATAGAACACCGGGGGGTGGGGGGAGCGTAGTGAAGAGGGGGGGGGGGGCAGCATCCCATTGGCACCGATCTCACAGCTCACGCGAACCGGATGCTAGCAGGGGGGGGGGGTTAGTGGGGGGAAAAAGTTAAAAGCAGACGGCGGTTGATCACTAGATACGCCACGGAGTAGTGGCGGAGGTAGTGCACTGGGTGTGACAGATTTCACCCAACCCCAGGAATGCGGGTGTTGGGACTGTGTAAATTTTGTTGGGGATGGTGTGAGAGATTGAGATCCCACATGTGCGCTACTGCAAATTGCCTGTATTGCTTATATTGGAATCTGCAATAAAAAAATGTTTTACAAAAAAAAAACTTGGTATGTGTGTATATCTATTTGTGGGTGTGTATTTATACACACACAGTCACACTCTTGATGGTTGCCTGTGGTGAGTAAGTGAGTAAATCATTTCTTACACAAATATTTACAACTATTGCAGTTTCGGCACATATGTAATTTGCAATGTAAATTAAATTTCTAAAGCGCATGCTTGTTCACATGTGTCTTGGCGCTAAGAATCAAAAACATAAACTGAGACAAACAGCTGGGGGCAGGACCCATTAAAATGGTAGAGACACATAGAGACAGGGGAAACAACCAATATTTCAGCTGTTTTTCCGAAAGATAAGCAGATTAGCTTGATTTTTTTAGGCAGGGTTGCATTTTGTTCCACAACTGACAGGTGGAATACAGAAAGCTGGAGACCCCAAGAGGCTTTGTATAGCCTGTGGTCCAGATCTGAGTAGGATGCAGCAGATCTAAGATTTCTATTAGGTATGTACCACCTAATTTTTCTTGTGAGGCCAATAGGCCTGCTGAAATACAGTGTTTTGTGAGGTAGACAGAGCTTTAAAATCCACTCTTTCTTCACATTGAGCCAGTGAAGCTCCTTCAGGGTACTGGATACTGACATGTATTTGGGAAGCTTCCTTAAGACACGAGCAGCTGCATTCTGTGGTGCTTGAAGCATCCTTAAAGCTGATTGTCACATTCCCATATGCAGGGCATTGCATAGAGAATACAACCATTAATAAAATCATCATAGCAAAATTCAAATCCTAATAACACTGGCATGCTCATATAAAATTGATGTATCTAAAGCTATATTCATTAACTTTTAAAACCAACCAGTTAACTGAGGATCTTCATCTCGTAAACACTTTTTCTTAGCATATGTGCAGATTTTTAAGCAAAGAAATACCGCTCTTAAAAAGGTCTGGCTCAATGTTGTCAATTCACTACAAATACATATTATATGAAGTAACGACACTCCATCAATTGTTCAATATTTGCATCTAACGACATTTCACTTTTTCGGCGTAATATGGGTAGCAAACAGAACCTTGATCTGATTAACCTCTTCCTACACTTTATGCAAAGAGGTAATTTCCAGTACTTTTGCCTTAATACCATCCAACAATGGTTGTTGTATTTACCACCATCCAACAATGCGTCTTTTGTTTCAAAACAGAATACTTCTCCAAAAAAGATGTATAAGTGTTCTTGTTTTATTGCTAAAATTCTGCTCGTGGTGGTGGTAAAACCATGTTCCATATAACTTCAAGTGGCAACAAATGTAGAGACTCCTCCAGGTATAATCCGCAAGGATTTGTATTATTTCTTGCTTGCTACAAACACTTTTAGAGTTCCTTTTAGAGCTGCTCTGAGCGTTGTGCAGTAGCCTATACAAAAGGCCTTCAGGACGAGTTATTGCTTATATACATCAAATTCCAACAGCACCTTGTCTTGTGGAACGCTGTCAGGAAGTCTAAAAATATCTATAGTAGTGAAATTGCACAATATATAACCATTGGGAGACTTTCCCTGGAACGTTATCTATCCATATGTTAATGTGGGCATTAGTTTACTAGTGATCACCTGCATGAGTGGAGACAAAGACAGCGGACACCTTCACGATTAAACACAGAAAGTGGAGTTATTGGCTGAGGCTGTTGTTTTCTTTGCCGCCAGATGCAGCTTACTACTACCACATTAATTCAACCATAAACCTAGACATTTGTTCCCACTGGTAAGCTCAAGCCTGCTGTTACTCAAGAACCAGCTTCCTATCCAAAGACCTTCCGCCTGCAGACTACCACTTTTGTCTTTCATTGCTAATATTTAACTTATTGTTTTTTGCGTTTTTCACCTAATTTTTTAAACTTTATCTGAAGACCAATTTCTGGTTGACCTAGAATCACAGTGTCATCTGCACATTGTAGAATATTTAATAGATTGCCAGATAATTTAGGGGGAAAGGAGTCCAATCTCTCTAAGGCTGTTCCCAGATTTGTTATAGTCAAAGGCACTGCGTTGTTTCCGTTCTTTGTTTTTGTTGATCATCTCTGTGGGGCCGGACTGGCCGTAGCGGACACCGGGCATTTCCCCGGTGGGCCGCCAGGTTGGGGGCCGATTTTGAACCCCTGTTACCAGTGGCCTGCAATATTGGCACCCTGTAACAAAGTCAGCCGAAACCGGCCCTAGCAAACATCTCAGCCGCACCCGCCCCTCACCTCCCCGGGGGCCGGCCAAGCAGTTTGCTAGGGCCAGTTTCAGTTCCCAGTCCGGTCCCTGGTCATCTTGTCTGGGGTCAACATGATGTTTATTCCAAATATTTGAATACAGATGCTCAGTTTTGTAAAAGTTTACTTATTTGCCTCTTTGCTGCTACTTTTGGATCCAGAACTGTTGCACCGTCACTTTATCTGCGGCTAAGTTAGCCTTCTTGCCCAGTTATTTTATTATTTGTGCATCAAGATATTTGTGATTAGATTATTAAAAGAAAAATGTGGCTGCTATTTTAAGAAAATGGATTCTATGGGGGGGCGGTAACCTTTGTTGCTGGTAGACATTAAGATGGTAATTTCGTGTTCAGTGACTGTAATCTCTTGATTATAATACGTAATTTCTAGAATGACAAAAAGTGAACTGTTGACAGAAACATATACATATTTAACATAGGTTTACATCCTTGCTGGTGACAGTTGGAAAACATATTGAGTTTTATATGTCAGGGAAAAATATTGTGGTACAAAAATATCGTGATGCAGAAATAATTTTGTCAAGAATATCGTTTTTTTTCAGGTAAGTAATGTCATTGTTAAGAATATCGTTGTGAATATCGTTTTCAATAATTAATGTTGGAAAGAATATCGTTTTTTAATTATTTTTTGTGTTTTACTATATATATTATTTTTATGTGTTATTATTACTTGTATAATTGTTATTCATTTTTAAATATAGTTTGACATTAAAAGTGATTTAGAAGTTTTAATGCATTTGCTCATAGTAATTCACAGTGTTGTAGTGGGTTATTGGGTTTGAAGGGGGTTAGAGTGGGAAGTTAATAAGTAACAAATTCATTAATAATTAATTAATAATGTTCAAGTAATGTGTGATTGAATATTTATTATTTATGAGAATGTAACACTGATTTAAATTACCTATATTTTAGAAGTAGGTTGCTATGTTTGTAGGGGTATAGGGTGCAAAGATAAATAGGCAATAAATAACAATACTAACAGTATTATTATTACATGATTATTAATTATGTTAAATGTTATAATCATATGTTAGTTACATTTTAGGTGCTGGCTGCTGGGTTGTATTGGTATAGGGCTGGAAGCTGATGACCACCCTGAAGGGAAAATATCGCCAACATTGAGCCTCATGCTGACCCTAAAAATTGCATAAATTGCAGAATTTCATCTAATCAGCGAAAGAAATACAAATACAACAAATTGACAAAGTGAACATAAAATCCCACAAGAATCACCACATGCAGGTAAAGAGCACACTTAGACCAAATAAGTGAATTAGTGACTTGCACCCAAGACACAGAGAACTGTAGACCAAGAAATACCATGCAAGCTAATATAAAATATGAAAATATGTTCTTTCACCAAATCAAGAAAAGAAAAAATGAAAATAAAGAAAATGTGATTTACCTACTGACGTGTGTCACCAGAGACCATAGACGTGGCAATATCATCACTTAGTTTCTCAAATGTGTGTCTATCTATACAGGAAAAAGGGGAGGGTAAGGAGGAAACCAGATCATGTTATTGTCTTCTCTTAGAACTCATAATAGATCAAACCAGAATCCCACCAAAGAAAATATGAACATCTTACTGCATGCAATCACAGAAATTGTCCTTAAGGTACTATGCAACACTTGTGAAAATGTGAAGTCAGGCTGCAGTCCTCCACAATGTACAAGGCAAGTAAATTCACTAAAGAGAAATCGCACAGGCACCTCCTTGATAAGGGCTGATTAATAATGGCAGAAGAACAATGGAGAAGATGTATGTTGGAACTACATAATATACCAGTACAAACAGTAAAAGGCATATTCATCACTGGGGACAGAATAGTGTACCCCAAGATCTTAAGAATGTTAAAATGTACATATATGTCATAAATAGAAAAGAATTCAAAATGACTATTAGATATGGTAAGTTGAATGGAAAGACATATCTGATGAAGACTGTCTAAAAATTGAGGCGTCATCTCGAAGCAGCTTGATAAACATGCCTGACAATGGTTGTCTGGCAAATAAAGCGTTGTCTCACAAAGGAAACAACATTGTCTGTGATGGAAGGAGGCAGTTAATACGTGTTCACAAAGACTCAACTATAAAAACATTGCAGAATGTGCATGGTATGCAGTCATTGATGTAAAATGACTTGCCAGAAGTGTGCATTGCCAATGACCATCGTGGCTTAAAAATGGCTTGCCTCCACGCGGGCGCAGACACTCATCTGACAGTGTTGTAGAACTAGAAAATGTATATTATGCCTGGATATACAAGAAGGTTTATATCATAACTGTACATAGAAAGTGGCTTAGGAATAACTCACCCGCTGAGCCTATTAAGGCCACAGCGCAGCAATCTATAAGAGGGACCACTAGGTGCCTGAGCCCAAACCGCTTCTAGTATCAATGAATAATAGCAACTAACTGCAGAGTTACAAATGAAATCCTACAAATGAGGGCAGCTCCAATAATGGCATAAAACCCTGTGGTAGAGTTGTCTTATGCTGCAGGAATACAATAACTAAGAAACTATCAATAAAGATACAGTATTGCACAAGTAGTGTAGCCACCCAGTCATGATTAATAGAAAAAAATGTATGTTATTATTATGATGCAAAAACACTTACCTAAGTATACTAAAAAGTATAATATATTTTCCCCAAGATCAGAATCCACTTCAAGGACTTATGCACAGCAAGAGGAATGCTGTAACAAGCATGTTTGTGTCAAAGGCGAATTTAAATACAAAAGTACAATATTGAAAACAGGCCAAAGATTCAGGATCCCATTAGTAACAACTGCGAGTCGTCGCCATATTGGAAAGGTAAAGAAAAGCATCAGATCTATGCATACAGCTGGTGTTATTTATGTGCAAACCCACACAAAATTTGGGCAAGCAATAACAGAATATTACCAGATCGTGAATATCTCAAACCAGGAATGTATGTAGAATAGGAAGGCCCTGTTCCCCAAAACAAACCTTAAGGGTTAACCTGTCATTATGGGCAATTCCATGCCAGAAGTAGACAAACCTCCTCCGTGGTGCCAATCGTCACACCAGAAGAGACCCAACCAACATAAAAATGAACATGAACAGCTGCTGCTCCAACCACAACTGGTACGGCCTAATCACGGCGTATACAATCAACATAATGTCTCAGTAAAGCCATCCCAAGTTGTAAATACAGTGTAGGTAATCATTCAGTAAACTCCATAGCAATAGCATCCTGCAGAACAGCACACCTTAATAACAGAATAACATAGCCAAACTAATAAGGTTGTGTCTATGATGATCACATATGTTAAGTGATAAGGATATATACACATTAAATCCTAGTGCTTGCTAGGGGAGGGAACTAGAGGCTACGATGTGCTCAGGGTAAGATGGCTTCCAATTAAGACATGCACACACAAAAGAAGTTACCCTGAATAGATATCTGATTCTACATATGAAACCAGGCACACTACGCTTACTTTTGTCGGGTGCCAGGCATCTAAAAAAATGTAAAGGACTGTTCTCACACACCACCAGGTGTCATGCTTCATCATTGGCAGTCCTCGCTCTCTATAAACCGTGTTTGGTATTAGCAGGCCTTCACCTGAAGACAGGGAGGCCCTTCTAAGAAATAAGTGGGGGGGGGACCGAGAAAAAGTGATGGGTTAAAAATGCATGCAAACGCAACATATAATTTATTTGTTAGGTGTTTGCTTAATATTAAAAGTAAAGTGTGGGGACCTGAGGGTTTAGTACTCCATCCCTATCCATGTAGTCAACATGTTTCTGCTGTGTCGGCCCGAGGGTCCATTGTATTCATCAGGCCGAGATATAGGGGCTCCTATCAAATTGCTTAGGATTAAGATATGACCACCTTGTAGGATGAACTTTGTCAATCTCTACTAAAATATAGGGATTTCCTTGAGACCTGTAAAATAAAGGTTAACAAAGTATCAAAACAGGCTATTCAGCAATTTATATAGAATCAGAATGGTATCATGTATATCAACAGTGTTGCACATGTGGATGTGAAACATGAGTCACTGCAAACGTGGCACACATATACTTACAAGTAATCATTGTTAGAAATAGCACCATTGGCGTGGGTCTCCCTTCCATTTTTTTGCTATTGCCTTCTATGTTTTTGCTATGTTTTTGCTGGTCTAGATGCTTTGGGCACTTTGCCACTGCTAGTCAGTGCCAAAGTGCAAGTGCTCCCTATTGAAAATTGTTGTATGGATTAGTGATCCCATGAATGGTTATTTGATTTATTTGTCAATCCCTAGTACAGTACACCATAAGTACCCAGGAGCTGTAAATCAAATGCTGCTTGTGGGCTTGCAGCACTGATTGTGCCACCCACAGATTCAGCTTGTAAAATGTGACCCAGGCCTGCCATTGCAGAGCCTTTGTGCAGTCTGGGACTGCCATGTAAACTTGGCAAATGCACACACTTGCCAGTCCCTATACCTTCACTTCTCTGCATGTTAGTCACCCCTAAGGTAGGCCCAAGGTACCCTCGTTGGCAGGGTGCATTGTATGTCAAAGGTAGGATATGCCATGATGTGTGTGGCATGTCCTGATAGTAAATTACAGCCAATGTCGTGTTTCACTATTGCAAGACTTTCTGTTCCCAAAGGCCAGAATAGGCAGTTTGATTATAACATCTTATAAACATACCTGACCCAGGGAACAAGATAGTAAAATAAAGTTTAGTATGCCTGAACTCAGAATGTTAAAGTGCATCTTTAAATGTGGGTGGGTGATTTTAACATTCTGTGTTTGAAAATACCACTTTTAGAAAGTAGGTATTTTCTTGCCTACCATCCGGTATGCCTCTGCTAGGTTTGTGTATTGCATGTCTGATTTCTGAGTGACAGGGGGCAGGAGAGGGCTGAGGCTCCAGCAGTCTGATGGGTCAGGGCTGGGCTGAATAGACCTGGGTTGAGAAGAGAGTAGGGGGGGCGATTTCCTTTCACTTGCCTGAGCCTGCATTGAATAGAGAGTAGGGGGAGGAGATTTCCTTTCAGCTACCTGGTCCAGGTCTGCTTTCAACAATGCTGTCTACACCTCCTGCCAGGAAGCAGCACCAGGGAGGATAGAACTGGTTTAGACCTTGAGAACTACCACCTCCCTGGGGCTTTAACATTTTAATATGGGAGGCCTCATGGTACCCCTGGCACCGGGAAACACCACCTCCTTGGGGCTTCACCATTTTAAGGCGGGGGCCTCATGGACCCCCTGGCCCTGAGGACCACCACTTTCCTGGTTGCAAACTCTATACTTAAGAAATGGGAGGGGGGGCATTCATTTACGTTCTGGGCTCCGGGGACCGTCACCTCCCTGGGGAAGGCCCCCACTCAAGGAAAGAGGGGTGCTACGCTGCCCCCACTCAAGGAGCCCTAGATGACCCTTGAGACTGCCACCACCCATGGCCAGCTCCAGCAATGTCCTGGGGTGCCCACTCTGGGTCATTGCAGTTGACTATGGAATGGCAGGAGCACCACTCCTGCCATGTCTAGCAAACGGGTGCTCCAATTTTAGGAAGTGAGAGCATTTTGCTCTCACTTGCTGAAAGCGGAGCACTTTGCTTTCTACACACAGAGATCTGCATGTCAGCAGCTCGCGTGTGTAAAAAGCAGTACCGGCTCCTGCAGGAGGCGGGGAGCTGGCCTGGACCGCGTGGGCTTTCAGGCTCCCCCTGCGGGCCCCAACATGGTCGCCTGGCCCAAGGGGACCAAAATAGGCCTTGAGAAAAGAGGGCAGGCCCCGGCAGATGGGATCCCTAAGGACAAACATGGCCCAAGAAAAGGGGGCCATGTGACCCCACTTCCTTTACTTGAAAAAAAAATGAAAGTCTGGGCTCCAGGGGATGGGGTCCCTGCGGCTGAAAATGGCCTCAGGAGGAGGGCTGCGTGGCCCCATTCCTTTGAAAAAAATAGAGGAAACAATGGAAGGCCCAGAGGATGGGGTCCCTGTAGCCAAAAATGGCACATGGCCCACCTGTTTTTTATTTGGGGAAAAAAACTATGAAAATCTGGGCCCCAGGGGATGGGGTCTCAGGGGTCAAAATCAGCCCGGAAGCGGGGGCGCTCAACCCCCCTCTCCTTTTATTATATTTCAAAAATAAAAAATGGGTCAGGCCCCCAGGATGGGGATTTAACAAATTAGAGTTAGATACAACTACGTGTTCTTGTAGGCCTATAATGAGAAAAAACAATTAGGTAGGTATTTAGAGCCAGTGGCAAAGAAGGACCAAAGGACAGGACCAAAGATTTAAAGAGAACTCTCTTGTAAATGGGCAACCAATGCAATTCTCTTAGCACTTTAGTAGCGGAAATTTTCCTGGGATTTCTAATCTCAAGCTTAGCTAATAAATTCTGAACAATCTTTAACCTGCAAAGAAGCTGTTTGGAAATTCTAAGTAGAGTCTGTTAGAGTACTCCAGCTTTGAGGCTATAAGAACAAAAAACACAGTTTTCCTGGTGGCCAATTGAAGAAAGTCAAGAAATATTTTGTAAAGGTTTAATCAAAGAAAAAAACTTTCCAGCCAATCGGAATACTTGTAGTCGAAAGAACAGAACATAATCAAATGTAACTCCGAGGTTTCTTGCCACCTGTACAGAAAGAAGAGGAGGAGGAGGCACAGAGTCAGGCCACCAGATTGTAGGGGAAAACAGATTGTGTTTCCGAAATAAGAGTATTTCATTTTTGTCTGTATTGCTTTTCAAATGATTATTTCACATCCAGCGAATAATGTCAGTAAAACAGTTTTTAAAATTCAGTTCTGACCCAAAGGAGTTTTTGTCTAAAAGCAATGATCGGCATAGGATGTAGCCAAAACACCAAGGGCCTTATTTATGAAGGCCTTGTGCCGCTGCAGCATCACTTTTAAAATGGGATAAAGCGACGTACCGGCGGTGCAAGGCCTTCATAAATAAGGCCCTAAATGCGCTAATCACTGATATGAGAGGGCCCATGTACACATTAAATAAAGAGGGGCTGAGAATGGGGCCCTGTGGGACACCAAGTGATAAAACGTTCTCATCAGAGGAAAAGTGCCAAATAGACACCGATTTTCTTGTTATGTTATGTTATGTTATGTTATGTAGCTTTTATATAGCGTACGGCTACTCAGTAAGAGTGTCCCGACGCTTTCCACCAGCAGCTCAAAGTAAAATAACACAACACAGCTAAAAACAGAAGACATCAGAGAAAAATAATAAAAACAGTAGGCGGTAAAGCAAACTAAGAATTAAAAAGCCAGGTCTTCAGGCCCTTCCTAAACTGGAGCGAATTGGCAGTGCTGCGGAGTGGTAGTGGAAGCAGATTCCAAAGCTGGGGAGCTCTGCAACTGAAAGACCGCCCTCCTGCACGGGCCTTCCTCACCCGCGGGACCGTAGCTTTAAAGAGGGACTCAGAACGGAGAGAGCGGACTGGACGATAGAAAGTCAATCTCCGCTGCAGATATCCAGCCCCTGATCCATGCAGAGCTTTATGCATCAGGGTCAAGGATCTGCAAGGCAGGATTTTAACCAGGACCAGACCTTGCAGAGAATTCCAATTATTAAAAGATGCTATAGGAATATTTAAAGTGAGATGATATGAAATGCTGCTGAAAGATCTAAAAGGATCAAAACAGTATTAGGACCACCATCCAACGTCATCTGTATGATGTCAGAGACATCCAATAAGGCTGATTCTGTGGAGTGTCTGGGCCTAAAACCTGATTGAAAATCGTGGAAAACCTTCAATCTTTCTAAAAAAGTAAACGACTGGTCATTTACTAGTTTTAAAACTATGGGGCATATTATCAAGTAAGCGTGTTACATTATCGCCGCTTTTATCGGCAGGAAACTGCTGATAAAGCGGCGATAATGGGCTTGATAATATGCTCTATGAATTCCAATCGAAGCCCATGTTAGATGTGAAGACATCTAACATGGGCTTCGATTGGAATTCATAAAGAATATTATCAAGCCCATTATCGCCGCTTTATCGGCAGTTTCCTGCCGATAAAAGTGGCGATAATGTAATGCCCTTACTTGATAATATGCCCCTATGTTTGTAAGTACAGGAAGAAGCGAGATAGGTCTGAAATTTGCCAAGATCGAAAGATCATCCAATGTCCTTTTTTAAAAGAGGTCCACTGACACTTTCCAAGGTGCTGAACAGTGATGTGGTCAGTATATGATTGATGACCGGATTCACAACTTCAATAGCTTTATGAAGCATAGCAGGAGGGCAAGGATCTTGCTGATAATCAGATTTGCAGGAGAGGAGGGCTTGTTCTGATTGTAACAAAGATTGGCTGCAAAACTGCTAGAGAGAGGTTGGTGGATAACATTACCTGAGTAGGCCCTTGAGGGTGATTCAACACTGGCCTGTTGTGTTCAAAGGAATTTTTAATATTTTCGATGTTCTCTTCAAATTAATTAGGCAGGTTGTCACAAAAGGATTAAGAGGGGAGGATATCTCTCCAAAAGGCTTTTGGCTGTAGAAAAGCCTTTGAGATTTCAAAAATTGTCTTAGAGTCGAAGTTTGCAAGCTCAACCTGAGAAATATAAAAAGTCTTATGAACTTCCCTTACAGATTTATGATAAGTTTTCAGAGTAGGCTTATATTTGAGCATTATAGGCCAAACGCCATTTCAGGTGTAATTGTTTGAAGAAAAGTTTTCATTTAGCTAGCGAATTCTCCTGGGGCCCGCAAAGGAGCTAAGTGATCTACAGGTTTTAATATCCACTGATTGTATGATTCTAATTAATTCAACAGCTCTCCTATAAAAAAGGAGCTGCGATTACACAGTTAGTCAACTTAGGGCTGTTATCTTTCCACACTTGCGAGTATTCAAGGATGCACACTCTAATTGTTAATTAGCCGAAAGCCAAAGGTCTTCCAATAGATTAAAAGTCACAAAGCAGTGGTCCAACCATTCCTGGACTTTAGACACCCCCTCAAATAAGGAAGGGAAATGAGTCCAAATTATTTCCAGAGTGTGACCAAGTGAATGAGTCGGTCTCACCACTAAACCTATAAAATATCATGCAGACTGTTATTGTCCGGGTTCTCAGAGCTGTTGAAATAACAATTAAAATCATCCAATAAAGTAAGGTTTGAATATTGTGGTAAATAGGGTAACAGATTGTCAATCCAAGAATCCAGAAAAATCAGAGTGAGGGCCTGGCGGGCGGTAAACTAAAATGACTGCAATAGAATGATAGTGACTTGCTTTAAAATAGAAGCCCAAGCTCGCAGCTCCATTAAGATTCTCCACTGTTGCGTAGTTCTTAGAAACCTATATAGGATCTGCGCGTTTAGACAACATACACGGTAAGATTGGTGTCCGGACTGATTCTAGACACCCCCACTGGGTATGTAGGCCTGTATACCAGCTAGCTCACAGTGCCACTAGAAACAACTCTTACCAAGGAGAGAATAGTTCTTCGCAACTATCGAACATGACAACACAGATTGTGGTAACAGTGTTATACGTTTCACTAAGTCACTAGTGTTCACTTTGTCTCAGACAGATACACAGAATAAACAGTGGGGAAGTTTTCAATAAGCATTTATTGAACCAGCGTCATTCTGGTATAAAATAGGTGTGCTGAAACAACCGCTAGACAGCAACAAATATAAATGAATATAAGCACCAACAGAGTAATAGGATGTTAGATTTCCACCATAGTGCTAAAACAATGAATACAAGCAAGTATCAAAATACATGACAATAAAATGTATACTCCTACGATGCAACCCTAACTTGATGTACCTAGCATGTTTATCGGTGTAAAGCCAAGAATCCCTCTAGGATAAAGTCAACCCCATTACCTGAAGTGAGAGACTGTGGGACCCCATCTTGTTCTCGAGATGGACACCCTGCAAGGGATGTCAGACCACTGCGAGCTTGAGTGTCTGCATGCAGGAACCTCAGTGTCTCGCGTCAGTGTGTTGGCATGGAAGCCCTTTTCTTCTCCGACTACCTCAGCAAGATATGGTGTATATATACCAAAAGTGGTACCCCCGGGGATATACCTTGCTGTGTCATGTCGGACTAGGATGACGGAAGGAATGACCCTTATGCATAGTTATTATGCACAAGATGGTAGGCCTGCATTCCTGCTGTGATTCCAAGAATCCTCATGCATAATGAATGAGGCTTAAGCTTTTCGGAGGAAATCCCATGTCATCTTTAGGCATTACTGTAACTAGGTGAAAAGTCAGTACTATGAACCATTATGCAGTGTAATATCAGAGGAATGTAGGTGAAAGGTGCATTCATTACCTGAGCTGATATTGGGGTACCTATATGGAACATAACACTACTTTAGAGGAATACAACTGTGAGGTTTCCCGGAGAGTGATGGCCAGCCGACCATCTGGCCCCTTAGATATATCATGTCTAACAGTAGAGCAGCTTGAAGAGAGCACAGCAGCAATATCAGAATTGGACCAAGCTTTAAGCCAAGACTTTGTAATGAGCAGAAAATCAAGCAAGGTGGTCATTAATAAGATCCCACAGCTCTTGAGAGTGTTTGGGTGGTGATTGCACATTTATAAGCTCACCGGAAAGAGATACTATGTTGGAGGGCTTTGGGCTGCAAACCAGTAGTAAGTCTAGCACTAAACATGGCCTACCACTGGTATTTTGCCACACCCTCCCATAGAAAATAATGGAGGTAGGGACTTTCAATAAAACCCCATGGGAAATAATATTAAATTGGATTATTTTAAAATGTTCAAAATATAAATACATATGAAAAAAGCTAATATAGTTCATAATAATTATTAACATATAAAATATAGTTTCAAACTTTTTCTAATTTGAACACTAATGTAAAATGTTTATCACACTATAAATACATTATTTATATTTAATGCTGTACAACTCTTTTATTAATTATTCAAGCATAATAAAAACAATTCTTTTAATGGGAAGTCAATATTTAATTTAAACTTCAGAAAAAATATATTAGTGTAATATATTTAACAAACTAAAGAAAAGATTCAAAATGAAGATAATATGACTGTAGCATTATATTTTTTTTCTTTCTTTCTTTTAAAATCAAACACATAACATTAATTTACATTACTATTTAACATAAAAATATGTTTCATAATTTTTTAGAGTTAACTTGGTGGCCTAAATATAGCATCGAGCTCTGCCCTATCTTGCACTTACTGACCATGATAGTCATGTGTGCTGTTTGCAGGGCCTGAAGCACGTCTCTGAGATGGAAGTGGTTCAGGTGGTCATTGCGTTGGAGCTGAAGAAAACAATGTCATCTCATCCCAGTACGCTGCACAAAGTCTCCAAGCCCAACTAGGACCCAGTTAACCAACCTCTGAAAGGTGGCAGGGGTATTCTTCAACCTAAAGCACATAACTTTTACTGGAACTTTTGTGGAGAATGCTGTCTCTCCTTAGCCCCTTTGATTTGGGTACTCTACAATACCCTGAGATCAAACCAAAGATGCTGAGGAATTTGCAGCCCCAAGCCTATGTTCTGGGGATGGGGAGAGCATCTGTTTTCATGACTGAATCAAGTCCACACAGAGTTTCAGTTCTTATTAGTGCTCAGGGCCAACCTTTGACATCAAAACCACTAGGCTGGACAAGGGACTACAGGGAGGATTATTTATTCCCAATTCCATCATCTTAGAAACTTCATCTTTGATGCTGGCTCTCACTTTGTCAAGCAGCCTGTAAATGTTATTTTTCATAGGCATTCTGACCCTTGTATAAATACCAAGGGGCTTATTTATGACTTAAAAAATGTGCCTTGTTGCACCATATTTACAAAGTGACGCATCTAGGTAGATGCGTCACTTTGTAAACCCCTGCGCCACATCATACCTGCACCAGGTATAATGTATGCAGGGGGGCGTTCTAACGCAAGAAAGGGTCATAGAAGTAACGCAGTGAAATCTATAAGATTTCACTGCGCCACTTCTAAGACGCAAATGCATCAATATCTTACGCCTGCCTCATGGCAGGCGTAAGAATGACACAGGCACATTTCACTTGGGACTTGCCCATGTGTAATGACCCATTGCTGGAGTTGTGTCAGTTTTGTGACACACTCCAGCAATGCGTCATTTTTAAGGCTACCAATACATCAGAAATACTGACGTATCTGTAACCCCTTGCACCATGATGCGTCATACTGTAAATAAGACGCATCATTGGTGTCACAAGGAGTGCGCAATGAAAAGTGACGCATCGCTGTTTTCTCGCAGCGATGCGTCCCTTTTCATAAATGAGGCCCCAATTGTGCAACAATTTGTAAGCCCTAGGGTAAGTGAGAAAAGGGAGACAAGAGTCATTCAGTTGCTCTGCTGTCAGAGTGAGGGAGAGCCCAAATGCAACCACTGGCCCATCTTGCTCATTGGAAGACAGTAATTCTGGGCTGGGTTTACTCTCCTTTTCCTGACCACGATCTGTTACCACAAGCAGTAACTCGGATCTCTCCAGGCATGGCTGGAGGGGACTCACATGCAGTGCCCTTAAGGGGGTCCTAGATGTCTAGACAGGGGACCTCACTCCCTCGCTCCTTAATTACATAGAGCCCGGTCTACTGGACCTATAAGGCTTGGGTCGTCATGGGACCCATGACTCACACTTTATATTTTATATATATTGATTATATTGGAATTCTACGACAGTGGCCTTCCTGCTTGCCCAAGGTTCTCAGTGGTTTCATTTTGAAAGTGTTTCACTTGAGCTCTGAAGGCTAACATGTAGCATACTTTATCTTGTGGGGGTTTCTTAGGAGCTCTCTCCCACCTCTCCTTGACAATGCTGAGAGGTCACCTAAGAGGGTGGCAAAACAGGAATTCAAAGAGTCTAAAGTCCACTCCCTTCTGGGGCACGTCTCTGTAGGCAAAGATAAGGCCTGGCATCAGGACTTTCCACTTGTATCTCGGGGGCTCAGAAATGCCCATAATCATGTCCTTCAGGGTCTTGTTGAATTTCTCAACAGGTCCTTTCATTTGGGAATAGTATCATGTGGAATGGTGTGGCTAGACCACTGCACACAACATGGCCTCCACATAGGCAGACATGCAGTTAGTGCCCCTCTCAGATTAAACCTCCTTGGAGAAACTCATCTGGTAATGATCCCCATTAGTGCCCTGGTCACCATGGGTTCAGTCACTGTCCCGAGAGTTATGTTGTCAGGATATCTTGTGGCATGGTCCAACAAGACCAGTAAGCTTGTCTTAGGGTCCAGAGGCCCAACAATATCAACTCCTACTCTCTTAAAGAATTATCCCACCATAGCAAATGGCAGCAGGGGAGGCTTATACTGTATTGTTGACTTACCACTACCCTGGCAGGTGACACACAACCTACAGAACGCATATGTTCTAGTCCCCATTTGGGGTCAATAAAAGTGAGTGACCAGGTGGTCAAAGGCTTTGGCCAGCCCGCGAAATAATGCCAAGGGTGTCACATGAGCTAGCCCCAGGAGGAAGGCACCCCAGGGACCATGGGCTCACTATACAGCAGACCATTTGTCCAATAACTGTTTGATCACCAGAAGTGTCACTATTGGCCTGGACTTGGGCCTACCACCATAGGCCCTCAAGAGTGGGACATTTCCTCTGTGCCTTTCATGTCCACTTTTACAGGCATCCTACAGCTTGCCACTCAGCTTGCTCAACAAGGTCTCCCAGGGCTGCAATATCTTCACCTGCATGTTCTGGGGGCTCATCTCAGTCTCGGTCTCCTCTTCTCTTGGAGCATTGGAATATCTGGAGTAGGTTTCACCGCCCTTGCCCCTCCATTTCTTGAGAGGGGCCTGGGTCACTGTTTCTCACTCTAGGTTCTTCTGACACCCTTGACGGGCTGCCTTAGACTGTATGTCACCAACGGATGTACGTTGTTACAACGCAGGTTGTAACAACGCATACCTTTACCACGCGGCCGCTGCAACGCAAGTCGTTACCATGACTTGCGTTGGAGGGCGCGGATTTAGGATTTTTATAATTTTATATTCCAACACCAGTCCCCGTAACAGTAGGGAAGGTGTTGGAATATAACTTTATAAAACTCCTTATCCCACAGCGCCCTCCAGCGCAAGTCGCGGTAACGACTTGCGTTGTAACGGCCGCGTGGTAAAGGTACCGTGTGGTAAAAACTTTGTGGTAAAGGTTGTTTACCGTCACCAACACCCACTCAGGCAGTCCTAACCTCTCCAGACGTTAGCTCAATTTTTTTCCAGTTGGTGTGCTCTAGGTCATTTCCAGCAACCACCCTACAGGCATTGCTGGACTCACAGCTGATGTTAGAGAATCAGAAACCACACTCCAAGGGAACCATAGCCACAGGGTAATGGCATACCTAGTTGTTAGCTGGCACAACCTGCTGGACTACATTGGATATAACTTGCTTAGAAGATATCAGATGACGCCTAATAGTAATTCTGGCTCTTGTGTCACAGAGCCTCCATCATCTGCCTATCAATGGGGACCATCACTCTGTCACCCATGGAAAGTGTGATAACATTTGCACTTTACCCCAAGCTAACTGGGACACCTTCCTCCCCCAGCACTAATCTGGCAATACTCAGGGTAGGCACTCCAGTGAGGGATGCTTCCTCCTAAGACAGATGGCATCTCCTTTCTTGTGCCCCAACTAGTAACATTCAAAACCCTTGGGCTGGTATAAAGTCCCTGGGCCTTCTTCCCAAATAAAGCATAGTTTGTAGATTTGTATAGCATGGCTTATCACCTGTGAGGGTATCCAGGCACTGTCCATGAGCACAGTGAGATTAAGTGACCACAACTTCTACAAACAAAGGATGAAGGGACAACTTCACTCCCATTAATATGGAAGACATATTTTCAGGAGCATGTCATTCGACAAATGTGATGAAGACGTACAGTGAAGAAGATGCCTGACCCCCTTCTCTCTGTGCTCTCTGTGCCCTATACATATTATGTCACATAGATTGATATTGAGAATTATATTTTGGCATTGTTATTAATTAGTTAGTACCTGTATTTGTTTTGTTGTACTTCTGGAAATTATTTTAACTACTGCATTAAAAAAGATGTTGACAGGGAACAATATTGCCCGCCTATAAAATATCGGTGTCCTGTTTTAGAATTTCCACAAGTTGGAAAAGAATTACAATAGAAGACAGCTCCAATAAAGGTTTGTCACAGCGAATACAGCGATCATGGGATCCAGGCAGTGAACTTCATTTGAAACCATGCACTCATTTATTTCATATGAATCAGAGTCAATCAAGTTTCATGTGACTGAGAATATTGTGACTCACTCAAGCTAACAGGTGATTCTTAGTTGGAGGTTTAAGGAAGTCATATTTCAAATGTATTGTTTATTGGATGCTTTGCTAAAGAGCCAGGTGAGGTTAGGGCAAGATGTCCTCATGGCAATGCATGATTGTTTAAAACATTTTTTGAACCTGACGAACAAAATAAAAATGCTAGTCTATTTGTATACAAAGTTTATATCAGAAGGTCAGCAGGTCGTAAGCTGTCAACTATCTGAACACAAGCAAAACATGTATCTGCCATGCATTTGCTATAGAAACAGCTACACGTTTCTTTCAACTTTAGCCATAAATGCCAACAACAGATCTTGCAGAGCCAGTTTGCCTTCTACTCAGTGAGTTTTATTGTAAAGTTCATTAAATACAGTTGCTTTGTGAGTTGAGTCTGATCCAAATGTCACTGGTTCAATGGCTTGGGGAATCCACATTGCAGCAATGAGACAAATCTGTTCTTGAACCCAGGAAAACGTGTCCTGTAAAAATCAAAATTTTAGGTTCATGAGAATTTCAAGATAATTTTAGTATGTACTGTTTGTTCTTATTCTGGTTACTTAAAGACAACCAGGTTCCATAGAATATTATATGTAGATCCAGCATTATTCTGATTCTGAGAAAACCCTATAAAAACGGACTATTGGCCGGCAGATATACTCCCGGAATTACAACAATCGAATTGGATTGCAACTGAAGACTCTTCAGCTCCTAACATCTCAGTAGATGTTCACCCTTTGTCCGCTTTGTCCTAGGCCTAAACTTAAGACCACTGGAATCAGCAGTTATTCTTAAAGGGTAGGGGCTATTATATAATTGGTAGGTACAGTGGCATAACAAAACTTGAGGGGGCCCCCACTGGACTCAACCAGGAGCTCTCCGGCCAGGGTACTGTGCTCAGTGGGTCCCCTGGAGCTTAGGTGCCCCTGCACTGCGGGGGCTGCGGGGGCCTATGTTACACCATTGGGTAGGTGAGGTGCCACTGAGCAGGGCATGACTAGAATCCAAAACCAGAAATGGCAACAGTGTTAAACGCAGTTTCACACTACAAGGTGCTGTGTCTAGAATTGCAACATGTGAACATTGCTGGGCATAGTAAGTCATCCTGCTCTGAAATGGTCCCCTTGACTTGCAGCCACTGAGGAAATGAGATAGTTGCATACAGGGCAGCCCAACCTTGACAAAAGTTAACCACAAGATGTCTGGCGTGCTTCGCCCTTTTCATAGCAATGTAGCACGTCCTGCACCAAGAGCTGCATTTATCACAAAGCCCACCGAGCCAATATCAAAACTCGCAAGGTCTTTTTTTATGCGACAAATCGTTGATGGTTATCACTCCTAATTAACAGCCCAGCCAAAATGTGCTACAAGTCATTCATTATCCTACTTTCACGGAGGTGGAATCCCACATAGGGAGCAGGTGACCAAGTACTGGGAAAAGCACAGCCTTAAATCACTAGATGATGGGGTCCTTCACATATCATTGGCATTTCTATGCAGAGCTCAATTGAGCAGCTCCTGTCAGTACCTCTATCCCGAAAACCTTACCTTACCTGTTACTGAATAGCAAGGTTAAGGTGTGTGAGGAATACACTTAGAGAGATGGGTATGAGTAGGCTATGGACCAACCCTGGGGATATTGTTTTTCCGTCCAAGGCAGAGTGTAAGGCAGTATACTGTAACATGGTTGTAGCCAGGCGCTATGCGGCCCTTATTGGGCCTTCTCTGTCTAGTGCATTGCTTGACCTAAAACATGAAGCCACGTATGAAGGCTATTGGGACCTAATTACCACCCCCAAAGAAAGAAAATTATACCATCAGTTTAGGGTGGGTTCTCTACCCACAAAGGTATTTACATTGAAATAGAATAGCATGAATTCTAGCTCCTGTCCCCATTGTCTAGATGTGGTGGAGACAGTGATCCACATTCTAATTGCTTTTCCAGCCTATCACAAACCTAGGCAAAGATGGCTGAAACCTGTTTGCCAGAACATGGGAACTAGGTCGAGCAACGAGGCTGTTAGGATTTTATCTACATCATTGGAAGAGCCGATAGTGGTCGCTGTCTCTAAGTTCTTGGGATGGGTGTGGGTTATTCGTTCGAAATCTATTAGCCCATGTTAGATGATAAGACATTTCTTGTATCTGTTCCTTCCACTATGAACTTCATATTATTTGCACTGTGGCCTTTGAATGTAATATTGGTAGTATTTCTGGATTGCTGCTTGTTGGAACTAAATATTTTAAACGGTTTATATATCAGGGTTCTCCTTCGTTCTTATATGGTTTTAACGTGTTATTTGTATATTTATATCCATTTTGATCAATTGTCTAAATTGTAGAAATTGATGAATAATTGTTTTGTATTGAATTTTTAGAGCTTTTTTAACCCCACCACTCTTATGTCATGTATCAACTTTTGTGATTTTTAATCGAAATAAAGTTACTGAACTGAACTGAACTGAATAGCAATTTGGAGTTGCTATTTGATATTAGATACTGGGTGTTTAGGGCGTCCCTGCCTGCTCATGAATTGCAGTAGGATGTTTGAATGTTTTGTGACCGAAATGCGGTCGCAAATCATCAGCAATTTACCAACAACTTAAAGTTATTGGTAACCCAATCACAAATGGGAAGGGGTCTCCAAAATACCCCTTCTGCTTTGTGAATGTTTGCAAAAATATTTTTTAAGAGCAGGCAGTGGTCCCACAGACCACTGCCTACCCTTAAAAAATTAAAAGTAAGCTTTTCATTTTTTTTTAAACGCATCACATTTTCCTTTGAGGAAAACAGGCTGCAATTAAAAAAAGATTGCTTTATTTAAAAGCAATCACAGACATGCTGGTCTGCTGACCCCAGCATGCCACAGTCCCTGTAATTTTTGCTATTCCCAAAGGGTTGCAAACTAAGACCTTCCTTATTATTATTCATGAGGTAGGTCTATTTGTCACCCACTGAGAATCGCAGAATGTGCCAAAAATACATTTGTACATTGGTGTTTGCGAATACCAAACAGAGAGTCACAAAAATTTGCTATTTGGTAATTGCGAACGATTACCTAGGTACATCTGGTCCATAGTGTCTGAGACTTGGTTAACAGACCAGGAGGCTGCTCTCTCCTCACCTGATGCCCTGCTCACTCTCTGATCCTTTATACACAAGAGGCATGTTGATGACACGCATAGAATTCCCGCACCACACACTAGCGGTATCATACTTCTGCCCGTCCTTTCCCAACTATGATGGACAGCTCACTCAAGGGACCTCGGCGCCTTTTGGCGCGGTGGCGAAGTTACAGGCACACACGGTCAGTGGAGTCAAATCTTCTGGCCCTTTACGCAGCTGCAGTGTAAGAAAAGCACTATACATTTACCCAAGGAGGTAGCACTTACTGATTAGCCACTAGCCAGTAGAAAGTACTCCAGTTGAGTAGAGGTATTGCACAAAACGGTGGCATCTTCGTGGATAACTATGCAGGGCAGGATTCCTTCTGGCACGGGACTCCTGTCACAAAAAATAAACCTCAAACGGAAGCACTTACAGATTTAAATAAAGCAGGTGCCTGAGTTGAAGCTCAAATTCAGTAACGTTTTAATCAGCCCAAAACATTAGTGAGCACGGTCGAGGCTGGGCAAGTGTGCTTTAACCCCATATCTGCCATCGAAAATTAGCTGTAATACTCGAGGGAGGTCTTTGTATCCATGAGTGTCTCAAGCGCAATCCCCGTTTAGTTTCTGTGACCAGGAGGCTGCTTTCGCCTCACCTGCTGCTCTCTGACCCTTCATATACAAGAGGCATGTTGACACTCATAGAAGCCCCGCACCACACACTAGCGGCATCAAACGTCTTCCCACCCTTTCCCAACTATGAAGGACAGCTCACTCAAGGGACCTCGGCGCCTTTTGGCGCAGTGGCAAAGTTATAGGCACACATGGTCAGTGGAGACAAATCTTCTGGCCCTTTACGCAGCTGCAGTGTAGGAAAAGCACTATACATTTACCCAACGAGGTAGCACTTACTTATTAGCCTGTAGAAAGCACTCCACTTAAGTAGATGGAAATTGCAAAAAAGTCTGCGAGTTCGTGGGAAAATCCGCAAAATCGCAGACTTTTTTTACGATTTCGCGCAAATTCGAGGACTGCAGATCCGCAAAATTCACCCATACTTACTCCCTATTAGGAAGGGATGTCCTTGAAAGTCCCCTTACTAATTCCAGCTTCCAAACCCTATTTTGCAAGTTGGTAATAGGTTACCGACTAGCAAAATAAGGTTAGTACATTGAAAAAGGTTCTATAGCAGTCGCAAACAGCCCAAGTTTCCATTTGCAAACACTAAAACCGTTTTTACATGTGGCCCAAGGTCTTTCTTCACACTGATGGATAACTTTACTGTGGTGCTGTGAAGCTGTCACACAATTTGCTGAAAAGGGTCTACCTTTCCTCCCGTGCTAGTACTCCTTAATTGAGCGCTCTGGCTCACAGAGGGTGATCTTCATCATCTCAGTCAGTACATTTCATTACATGGGGGTTGCTATCATTTATTCCGCCAGCTTTGAGCCATTAGTAAACTACCTGGCCAATATTTTCCATAATACACTTGTCCTGATGAGACCCCTGTACCAAAGTGAGGGTTGAAACATCGTTGACAAAAAAAAACACACAAACAGGATTTGACATTGGCCTAATAGTTATCAACTGTTTTTGTTGTTTGAGTTGGGGAAAAACACAATTAGCAGTTCTTTGGAATTCACTTGTTCACTTGTTTTGTTACACTTTGGATTGTGGTTTTCCTTTTTACTGTGAAACACTGCACTAAATATTTGCTGTTATGAAGAACAATTGATGTTGTTAAATATACGTTTTGTATAACACATTATGGTCTGGAGATTCCATTTGTTCAGGATGTAAGTGTGTACAGTCAAATAGACTGATTATTGAAAAGTTAAGTGAATGATACCTATGAGAACCACTGTGAAAAAGAAAGTGTCAATGGCCCATGTTCCTATGGGTCTAAGGGTGGGTCTTATGCAATAAAGGTGCTGCCTTTAAACAAGACTGATGGCTCTGGCAGCAGGCATTATGACATCAGAACTTGACTGCAATAACTTATTACAATTGAGTTCTGGCATTGTTTCTTTATAATTAGTGAATGGGTACCCTGAAGGAAAAGTCCATTTTTAAGGTTATGGAACTCTGAGGTGACTTGCAATATCCTCCTCATGTGTTTCAGGGGGATATTTATCCCATTTAATGCATGGTCATACCTTCAACTTTCCCACAAAGCGCTGAAAACCTTAGTGCATATCTCTTTCATATGAAAGAGCAAGCATGTTTGCAAGCATTACATATACAAGCAAAACCCCTAGTGCAACATCAAGCACATCAAAATCAAGAAACAGTTCAATACAAGTCAATTTAAAGACAAGAGCTGCAGTAGTTCAACATTTTTCATTTGTGTTGCTTTAAACAGCTGCATCAATCATGCTGCATGACCTGATCTGCCTCTCCCCTGTGACATCAGTACCTTACTGTAATAACTTAATATTCGAGGTCTGACGTCTTTTCTTTGAAATTGGTGACAGGATGTGTCACAAGTCGCCATATATATACAAATTGGAGACTGCTGTTTATACAGGAATTACAGAATCCCATGCATTATAAAGAAATTAGAGACAGGCGTTTATATAGGGAATACAGATTCCCATGTAATATAATATTAAGAACAATAAATGTGAGGCACAAAGAAGTACCCCCATAAGAAGAGCTAAACCTGTGTGAGGAGAAAATGCAGAAATGCCCCATAGCAGCTGTTCTGCATATAACCAATGGATGTTTTGACCACCGAAAAGACATAGATGAGCTATATAAATGAATGCATTGAATGTATCATGAATTAACTTCCATTGAAGGCATCCAAATCATGAAGACCTCAAGTTTTTCTGCCAAGTACATTGTGTTCTTCAATGCAGCAGACAACAGAAGAACTGCCTGGCAGTGCCAACTCTGATTATGTGCTTGAGTCAACTTTTGAGACTTTGGCTACTGATTATGAGCTAGTGGCAAACATGCAGAGATTCCAGATGGCCACAAATTCTGTTTATGACTGACATCTCTGTACATGTTTAATTTTATTATTGGTAAAACACCGCTGAATGGGGAATAATGTGTAGATCTGCATTTGCCAAGCATAAAACCACACAGAAATCTCAATTTCATGTGATTTAATGCTTTCATTTACCAAATGGTTAAAGCAGGTGGTAATCAGGAGCAGGGGCTTCTGCTCAGGAGGGAAGTGGGGGTTGGGAGAGTAGGGGAGGCAAGAAGAACATTAGTTCTGGAGTGGAGAACATTGAATGCTTCTTCCTTGCCATAAAAAATGAAGGAGTTAGAATGGGGGACCGGGCTGCTGATGCAGCTAAATCCTCATGTGATTTTAACAGCCAACATTACCAGCTGGTAAAATTGGGTCCGGTTTGAGACGGTTGTGATCAGATGGAGTTGTAATCTACCTGGGATAGCACTGCACCCGACTTGTTATCAGTCTCTTAGTGACTTTTCTGCTATTGGTCTGATAGTAACTTGGACAACGGAATTGTATTTATATTAGCTCATTAGCCAAGTAAATTTGGTTAAATCCACTTCCCTTCTGGCTACCTATGTGTCACTCTTTAAGTGAGTCCCTAAATGAAAAGTGAGTGTTATTTATACCACAGCTGCAAGAATAAAGAAACAGGTTCGGAACATTGAGGTCCATATTTATGAAAAGTAGCGCAGTGCAGCAACTCACCTTGTTGCGCAGCGTCACTGGAAAAAAAGCAGGAATGCACCAAATTTAAGGCAATAAGGCACTTTCCTGTGATTCCATTGTGCTGAAGCACCGTGGGCGGGTTAGAACCAACGCAGACTCCATCGCACCATGGTGCAAGGGTGCCTGTGTTGCATGCAAATTTGTTTACGTGCAGGAAGGGACACCTTTCTGTACAAAGATAATCCTGAGAGGCTTTGTCCTCTTTCTGTGTGCGCTGCAGAATTCAGCACACATAGAAAGACGAAAAAGTGAAGAACAATAAAGATAAATCTCCTCATTATGCCTCTCCTGTGAAGGCATATCTTTTGGCGCATTGCCAGGTTCTTGTAGAGTTGGGAATGCATCAAACTCCATGGAAGTTGTGTGGGAACACCCTTTTTGCAGGACATAGTTACTTGAACCTTGTTGTGCTAGAGTCTAAACTTGACCCAGTGAGACACAGACAACAACATAGTGTTGTAAAGTCAACCTACAACCTTAGCATCTTTGAAAATTTCATAATGACAACAATGGTGTGTATTTATGTCACTGTAAATAGCGGAATTTTCTAATTTCTGAGCACTGCAAATAATAGAAATGATTACTGCAAAAACAATCCACTGTAAGTAGTTTACTTTTGCACTTAAATGAAACAGGTTTGTTCCCCTATGCTGTGCATTGTATCTATGAGAATAGTTGTAACTCGTGTGCTTACTAAATTCAAGAAAATAGATAACTGTTTTGGTCGTACAGATACTTTTATATGAAATGAGCAATCAGTTAAGAAACTTTGTTTTTTAAATTATTAGAATACTCAGCTCACACTAGCTTCAGGTAGTACACAGTTAAAAATCTGCATGGAGAGTATTATTACATACAGATCATATTTCAGACAAATCAATCATTGTAGGAACACAAAAGGTCGTAATATATTATGAATCAAGTACAGCAGTCTGCAAACGGAATGCATCCTTAAAATCTACATGGACCAAAAATATTCCGCCCTGATTTACCATGATTTTACATCATGGTTGCATCACTTTTGTAGCATACCCCTGACGCAAAATAATTGTTGCCATTTACTAAGCCACACAAAGCCATTTTGAGTGGCTATGTGAGGTTTAGTAAATACAAAGTAATGCAATTACTTTCCGTCGAGTAGGAGTTACATTAGCGAAGCAAGAGAGATCCCGTGCATCCATCCATGTATTTTGACGCAAACTCAGATTTAAAAAGACTTGTACTCCTGGGTTTGTGCAAAATTGTGCCCTTACCCCACAGAAGTGTAATGAAGAGAACTATCCCTATATGTGTGTAAGGGGCGTGCACTGGTGCTAGGCAGTACAAAGTTCAACCGTGCAAGGAGATAGAAGAAATGCTCTATATCTGTGTAGATATGGAACGTTTCTGTCTCTCCCTTTCACGCAACACAATGCAGCAAGTTCCCTTGCTGCACCGCGCTGTGTAAAACAATAACAACTATGCCCCTACAGTGTGAACAGCCTGGGAACAGTTTTGGTGAGGTGTTGAAAAAGAAGTAAATAGAATTCCCAATTGTGCAGAACATACTTGAAATGCATTGCCCAAAGCAAATCCCTAAAGTGGCAACTTCTGTGTGAAGCATTACACATAGGTGTAGACTTAAGAGTCTCCACTACGACAAATGACTGAATGCACAAATGTACTATTAGTAACTTTCCACTAATAGTACATTTAGTGGATATATCTGCCATTATATAGATATATCTGCCATTATGCCCCAGATCATCGTATAGGATTATTTACTAACATTTACTTATTTAAAAAAAAATTATGTAATGTAAAATAATATTCAAAATAATTTTCAACATAGACTATCAGCAGGAAATTTCTTTAAGAAACAGATAAAACACACTGCCATCTAAAATTATTCTAGAAAAAGGAAGTTGACAGTCAGCGACTCTAACCCTGGGCCACAAATTAGTTTCTACTGATGTAGATTCAGGTTGGTACAATGATGAGGTTTTGTGCAACATATCTGTAACATGTTTGCAGACAGTGTTTGTGTATTTCATTGGTCTAACTCACAGGGCAGTTTCGAGCAGTCGCTTCAACACTGAACCAGAAGGTTCGTGGAGATTAGGGCATATTGTTAACACCTTCAATGCTATGGAGATTTTTCTCCTACGCTGAAGAACCTTATTTCCCATTATTCATGACAAGGTCAGCTCGTCATAAGCACACGTTCAGTGTACTGCATGACGAGCTGACCTTGTCATTAGCATCAAAGAGGTTAAAGGAGAGCCAAAATAAAGGCACAAATGAGAGAGGTGTTCCCACCTATTTACCTCTCAGCCTGGGCTAATCCTTCCAGAGAACAATAGAGTAGAAAAAAGCAGGGGGTTACCTACTCATAAAGAGATCTTATTTGTCCTACCCTCGACACCACAGAATCCGGTGCACTAGAAAAGACATCAGTAATGCTTTTGGAGAATTCCTCCAACTCACAATGCTATCTGGGTCTATTCCAACCTCCATCTTGTGTAGCTCTCCAATGAAGTAGATCAAACTGAATTTGTGGGTGGCTTCAGCCACATGTAGCACACACTCCATAAACATATAACTGTATATGACTTATGTTACACCCATGCCTGGCATCCATGCCCCACTTAAATGTGACAAAATCCTGGCTGCAAGTACTTGCAAACCAATATAAAGATGCAGAATAGGTCTTCATGAAAGTCTTCTTGGTAGGTAACAGGTAAAAAGGCCCCCACTCTCAGACCTCCATAGTCTACTGAACTGGCCATCTCTATTAAACAATGAGGTTGCACATGGTGTTCCCTTGTGGACTATAGAACCCTATTATGGATTTCATTTCATCTCATATTGCACTTACAGTTAAAAAGCATGATTGCCATACGTGCTGGTAAAACTAACAGAAATTCACAATGAAGAGTTGAAGGCAAAAGTACATGCTGTCCAGAAACATACAGTAGACCTTTTCTTTCACAACAAAAACTATGTCATCTATTCAGAAAGACCCAGGTTAAACTTGCCAGATTTTGAAGAAAATGTAAAGCTTAATCAATCCAACAATTTAAATAAATGGTGATAGAGTTGTTGCATCTCTGTGTGTTTTGTTTACTGGTCATAATGTCTTGGTAGTTAAAGTCTAGTCTACAATCTTTTATGGAATAGTTTTGGATCTACTCCATGTTGGGTCTGGTAAACTCTTCCTGTTTCTAATTAGTAAACAAATTGTTGGTCATTAGAGATCATTCCAAGTGGTGAGGTCTGTGAACAAATGTGTGTGTGTGTGTGTGTGTGTGTGTCTATGCATGTGTGTGTGTCCTAATTGCAGATGGTGACCCCTGAGCAGCAAGGTTTTGTAGTACAATCTAATCATTAGACAATATCTTTAAATCCTAATCCATACAACTGTGGGTCCGTTTCTAAAACAAAAAGATCATTGTGAAGACTCAGTATAGTATTCACTTCACTTTCTTCTCTAATTAGTTAAGGAACATTTATTGTGCATATAATCTATTACATGTCCTTGTACTGATATTAACTAATACATTTGTTTATGAATATTGATATTATCAAATTGTTGTTCCTTCTCCTTTTTTGACTAGAGCTATACAATATTCCCTTTATTGTATTACGCCCATAGGAGAACTATGGGGCATATTATCAAGGGGGTTTATCTCCGTTTTTTTGGCTTTACAAGCCAAGAAAGCGGAGATAAAATTACCTCCCTATTACCTAGCTGTCGCTAACACCAGTTAGCGACAGCTAGTAGGAGATAGCAACCATCTTGGGCCCCGCTTTGCATGTCAGTGAAATTTATCAATAATGACATGCAAAGTGGGCGTGCCAAGATGTTAGCGACTGGAAACAGTCGCTAACATCGCTATTTCCTATTACCAACTTTTGGAGATATTCGCGCTAAGCCCAAATATCTCCAAAAGCTAACACCTGCCCCTGAGCAGTTCTTAGCCATGTTATCCAATGGTAGGTGGATAACATGGCTAAGAGCATCAGCTCGGTAATGCATGAATATCACTGACTTTTCAGCGATATTCATGCATTTCGGACCATTTTTATCGCTTAGGAGATAAACCTTGATAAAAGCAAGGTTCCTAAGCGATAAAAATCGCCGCAGCTCGGCGATAAAAATATTGCCGCTAAGCCAACATAGCGATAATTATCGCTAGTTGTTGGTAATATGCCCCTATATTTTCAGGACTATAGATCAACGTAAATTTACCACAGGTAGTAAGTGGACAGTCCCAGTTTTAAACGTTTACATTTACTTCACATGGACACTGGTTTTGTACTTTTTAAACATATATACATAATCATTACCTGACTATATGTATTTTATATTTTTTTCAATGTTATATATTTCAGCCCCCGATTTCAAAAACTCTTGAATTTTACATTGCCATGTAATACCCTATTTGCACTCTAGTCATGCCTTGTGATACTTATACACCAGGAATTTATCCTTGCTCCTGTTTGTAAGGATACACATGTGAGGTGAAACACTGGTATCTTCACATAGGTGTTTTAGGAAGGTGAATGCAATACTTTTGTGTTTGGAGATTAGTATATTAACTTTCTGTATCAAAATGTTTGCATCAATGTATGTTAACATTGCAAAAGCCTCAAACCTGCCAGCTACTAGTGAACGCAATGTGCATTAACTGTGGATTAAGCAGAAAGGAAGTAAAACTACAAGCTGTAACCCATTAAGAATCAATCTAAAGATTAAAATACCCAACTTAACCCCCAGTTATGCTTTCTTTACATGATGTTTACAAAATTGATTGAAGATGTGATGATCCATGCTGTTCAAGCATACAAATTAATCGTCAATAACATCTTAATTTTTATTTGAATTATTGAGGCCATTCTTGTTCCCATCCATGAAGCAACCAGCAAAATAATATATTAAAGAAGTTGACATGGTCATCCAGCTGGAGTAAAGGTTATGCTAAGAGAAAATAGATAATTTCTGAAAAATCCTTAAAAAGAAACTTTAGTTTATAGAACAGGTGATAACAATCTATGGAACTGATTATAATAGCTGTGACGTGCACTGACTGTCATCAATGTGCTGGGTTTCCTTGCAAACAAGACAAAAGTACAGCTTACACACACAATTATGCTTCAAAAGAATTATACACCAGCTGAACAAAATTATTAAATTGCTATAATAATGCTTTCTTGCCTTAATACTTAATTTTGTCTATTCACATGAGTGAGGCGCTTACATGTGGGTTTAATATAATGCCACAAATGTATTTAAACTCATTGTTTGTGCTAAATGCGAAATTTCACGACTACAAAAAGAAGTTTGGAGGAATTTGGGTTATCATTTGGGGTGGATGACTGGGCACCTCAAGGAATAATCACAACTCTTGTCAGAGTGAACCCTTGATGTTGCTAAATTAACCTGAGCCCAAGCCCCTGTTAGATACGGCACAGAGCAAACAGGCTTGATGTGTAAAGTATGATGCAGTACCAAAACAGTAATAAAACAAAAACACCAAGAAGTATAAGCCCCAAACTGAATTACCAAAGCAACAAAACTCTAGTATTGGGAACCAGAGGTATGAATTTTTAAATGTTTTATATAAAAATATGACCAAAGAAAAGTAAAGCAAAAAAAATTGTTAATAGTTGTAGTAGATTGAGGGCAAAGTGCAAATTCAAGCTGACCTCGATGAAGCCATTGCCAGATTGGTCCCGATAAAAGTCTGGAAAGCAAACAGTTTGAAATAGTTTCTAAATCCCACTAGTCTGAAGGAAAAGTTTTCAAAATATTCCAAACTTTCCTCTGGCTCCCAAACAACTACAGGAGTTCACTTTTAAAGTCCCCATTAGCTTAAACGAGGCAATTAGAGACTCACAGGGAGTCAGGTAGCGGCCAACAGAAGGGTCCAGTCCGTGTCAAGTTGCCACAGGAAAAGTCTTCTTGCAGCTGGTTGAGTCCGTGTAGTCACACAGCAGGTCAGCCAAGTAACACTCGGAGTCCCCTTCTTAGTCTAGGGTACAAGGGGGGCAGGTCAAGTCTTTCAGTCAGTGCGGTGGACTTCTGAGCACTCCATAACCAATGGGATAAAAGTTCCCAGGGTCATCACTACTCATTTTTTCAGCAGTCACTGTACACACAACAAACTCAGATCACTGATTCAACCGACCGCATCCCGGTGACGGCCATCGAGCTGCTCCCCATTCCCTAAGTGCCAAACTCACCCAGAAAACTTCATTAAGGTCCACACAACCTTAAAAACAAGGGTTCCAAGTGTACCGATCACTGGCCCCACTGATTGTTGTCAGAAACCTCAGAGGGCACCAGCCTATTCCGAACCCATATAAATCGCCTTGCTTGTTCGGAACCACTGAGCCCAAGCTGCGGCCATTGAGCCCCCGCCTGCATTGACAAGGGAAGCCCCCATGACGCTGGCATTCCCACGCCCCTGTTGAGAATATCAACCTCCCCACCTCTAACCAGAGGCGTATCTAACCGTTAAACCAGGCAAAACAATTAATTAAGTCCTGAAGATGATCCCTTTATAATTCGTGCACGGGATTGAAACGTCGACTCCTTTGAGTGGACATACGTTGAATTAATGTATATTTATATCTGTATGTACTACTCCAGGAGATACTGTTAACTTCTGACTCTAAACAGTACCCTGTCTGCTCTTTTCCTTTGCCTGAAACACCCCCTGTTTTTCTCTCCTATTCTCTCTTTCATCTCTCCCGGTACGGCACAGGACTGTGATTTGCTGCAATGAACTGTTTGCTGTATAAATGTATTTAGAATGAGAATCTATTTATCTGATTAATAAATTCCCTGTCCGGCTGGACTAGGGATATAAATATATAGCAGCCTATTGTGGTCTATATAACATTTGTCTATTATTTTGTATATGCTTAGGACCTTTGTCTCCCAAAACTTAACTGATACCCATGGTCCATAGCCACCCGCTGGGTTCCCCTTGTTCTTTCAAATAACTTTAAAATGCAATACTCCCTGCATTGTGTGGTCCAAGGCCTGTTTGGGCTAAGTTATTAATATTTAAAAGGATGTTTTTCCTGTCACTGTAGCAGCCAGGCTACAACAGGATAGGCCTGTATCCAGGTTTGTACTGCCACTGAAGTGGATGGCACAATAGGTGTTACGATCCACCGCTGGCATTTAATGTCCAGCCCGAAGTGCTCTCATAACACCATATACTAGCAACATACACGCAAGATAAATGCATCAAGCTGGAATAAGTCAATTTAATTATGTTTGAAGAGGAGAACAGGCACTTTAGTCCTGGTCAACAAATAGGGACAAACAAAAACATGGAAAATCTGGCGTGATCATACAGAAAAAGGCAAATTTCTGCCGTAGGTCTTTTTTGTATTACTAGATTAAAACACTTTCGGTATTACAACTCACACAACTCACAATTTTTCCTGATAAGGGAAATTAGATGCTGAGACAAATTGATTCGCTCTGCATCACATAATTTTATCAATTGTTGGAAGCTAGGATTCCAAGATTCTCCACTTTGCTGCTAGCCATATATTAAACAACATCTCTTGCATCTTATGTAGCAGCAACATTCAAGTGGGTGCAATAAACTAACACATTATGGAATTCCAAGTGGTAACACCCCACAGCACGGAAACTCAACTGGTGGCAGTCTTTGCTTGTGATCAAGTGAATAGGTTGACCTGGCCAAAATTGACTGGGCGCATGTTAATTATGTCACTCAAACAGTCATCATCAGAGACAAATGTTGATTTTCCATTCCATACCCAGTGGTGACTGGGGTATGGACCGGGGTATGAATGTCCACATTTAGACTAGTCATGTGGTTTTAAATATGTGCAGAGTTATGGAGGGAAAATAGCTACTCTCCCCCAGACCCCAGTAGTGTGCCAGGAAGGTATCATAGCTACAATAAACTATCTGAAGTCAGTTAGAGACAAAAACATTTTTTTCTCCCATTAAGATGCATATGTGTACTATAAATTGTGAATTAACACAGAATTAATAACGGTCTCAGGGTAAATCATTTATTGATTCTAGACTTCTTTAGTTATTATTGCTAAAGGCAAATGCTTGAACACACTTTTATTTCCGCCAAGGAAGGATTGACAGTCAGTCAATTCTAGGGTATGACATTTCCTGATCCTTTCCTTTCGACAACAGCTTCTATTGTTTTAATGTTGAAATAAGACACAATTGCATAATTTTAAAAATAATAAGATTGTCACCAGCTCTGTAGCGGCACGTATGGATTGGGGGTGGGGAGTCGGTGGAGGGGGTGGGAGGGAGTATAAAAAAGAACATTGCACTTACCTCCTTGCAGCGTCTCTCCTTGTTGTCCCTCCACTCCATCCGGAACAGGAAGCACTTAGGCTCACCTAAGCCAATCACAATGCTGCAACGTAGTGTTGTGATCGGTCTGAGTGCCGTGGTTTGTCACTCAGATGGGGACTGGGAGCCTAGGCTATTTTCTCCATCCATCTGTAATGCAGCCTAGATGGAGAACAGGCAAAGTGTGCATGACTGTTTGGCCGGCCTGAGACGGCCAGCCAACCATTCATGCACACTTGAGAGTGCCCACCACTCCTCCCCCTGATCCTCTGTCAGCAGACCAGCTCCACCAACAATGCTGCTGCAGCTGGAACAAATAAAATTAAAAGAACATTGTTATTATCATTTTAGTTTTCCTTTAATTACACTGCTGAAAAGCAGTGTGGCGATGCTCGTCCTCCTTAGCGGAGGAGCCACCACTGCACCATCTTATCCCTGGTTGAAGTAGCACCACTTTCAGGCTCTGTGCTGTGTGTTTTCAATTGCAACATGTCAAATTATTTCAGACAAAGGCATCTTCTTCTTACCAAACCACTTCTTCTTCCTAGTGGTATTTAAATCCCCGTGAAAACCATCTAAATATATTTTGTAATGAAAAACAGTATGCTAGAATATGTCTTGCTATATCCTAAATAGTATAATGTTTAACCATAAACCCATTAAGTCATCATGGAACAATGCCAAAAGAAGTATGTCAAATATTGATCATGAAACCAATTTAATACTATCATTCAGGTTGCATAAGATGAGGAAAAAGATATTAATTGTGTTTGGTACCTGTAACAGAAACAGAGGAGTAATTTTTAACTACGAACGCAGAAAGTTTCATTCCATTATGGAGATCTAGAAAAATGACTTCAACAGTGGATGAATGTGTTTTGTTTTTAAATGTAGACATATCAGGTATCAAAAACAGTGCTCACTAAATGCATGCCACAGACACCTTTGAGGCTGATAAATAAATCACTTACGAGGATAAAAAGAGTCCGAGTCTGACCCTCGAGAAATCCTATGAGGGTAGTTACAAAGTTTTGCACACTCCCATAAACATTCGCCAAATAATAGATATGACTAATGGGAACATGGGAGTTAATTGAGCCTGAGAATACGGTCTGGTCATCATGACATATAGAAGAATTGTTACACCTGCCTGAAGCGGCTTTTCATTAGCCCAGAACTTCAATTACGCCAGTCATCGGAGTAATTTAAATAGTTTTGTGTTACGCTTTGACACAGAAATACTAATAACGCAATTACTCCTGCTCGCATAATTAAGAGTTATGTGCTGGAAAAATTCCTACTGCAAGAGCACATTTAGTGAGCGTGAGCAGCTGCTTACGCTCACTATTCTTATTCTGCTGCATTTACTGCTATTTCTCCCCTTAAAGTGCATCATCACATCGTTTTTGGATGCAAACATGCATTACTGCACTAAGAAAATAGCACAAAAGGCCAGGGGTAAGTTGCAGTAAAATCCTATCCCAAGAGCACATTTAGCAAGCGTGTGACTGCTCGCACATGCTATTCATGTTCTGTTCTGTTGCATTTAGCACTATTTTGTAATACAAAATACATCCTTGCATCCTTAAAGTACACTAGTGCCTTGCAAGAGTTAAGAATTTCCTCGTCCCACCAGCATGTTTAAGTGTCACTTCCTTCCTTCTTGTGTTTTGGTCGTCAGTTATATGAACATATACATATGTGTGCACAACAAGATTAGGTTAGAACATTTCTATGAACTCACATGGGGCCTTATTTATGAAGGCCTTGCGCCGCCGGTGCGTCACTTTTAAAATAGGAAAAAGTGACTTACCGGCGGCGCAAGGCCTTCATAAATAAGGCCCATGGTACTTAGGCTCCCAGCTCCGTCTTTCTTGGTCTCTGATATTATGGTGCTTTCTTACTTTCTTAGTGCATGCACACTGCAACATATGTCGGTCTGACACACTTTCCCTAGTTGGTTTGGTAGGTGTAATAGCTGCCTGCAGATCGTGTGGTATCCTGGTGGGACATTGGTGCTGTGGTTGTCTAGCCCGGATCCTCCATTATTTCAAGTTTACATCTGGTTCCACCACATGCGGTGTTGTTGTTACAGGCATGAGCTTTACCCTTATGTGATTGTCCAATGCTCACCTTTCCCAGAGACTCATTCTTCTATTTGGCCCCGTTGTTTCAGTCTCCTACCGGCCCACTGCATGTAACAGTGTGTTCTAACTTTACACCTCTATATCTTGAATTTATGGTACTATAAAGATTCATATCGATTCACTTTGCATTCACAGTGAGCATACACACTGGAATCCCTTTGTAGATGCAGGTTTGCTTCGATTTTGGGTGCAGTGGTGATTCTTGCACAACATGAGGGTCAAGCATTCAGTTATATAAAAAATGTGAAGGTGGCGGTTTGTTTTCTCACATTCAAGACTCCCTCCTTTTGACTTAGTATTTATTCAGACTTCGGTCTTTAGGACAAGCTTCCCCAAGTTCATTAATAAAATATTCCAACATGCATTGGGATGGTTTACCACATGTTGTGGACTAAGCAGGTATTGCACTTAAAGAAAATGAGCTTCTCTCCACCACTTTTGAATGAACTACACTGAAATACTCTAGTCTAATTGTGATAAATGCACTTGAGTTCGACATATCGTTCACCTAAAACCCTGAAGACTGTTTGCTTCTCAGAACGTGGTCTAATTTATTTTGCATGTCTGGATAGACACAATATTTACTGCATGGGACACATTCTATTTAAGAGTATTTCTTTTTTTCACATCTTACATTTTTAATGGTCGGTTGTTGATTTATTCACCTTTAAATGTCGTAGAGCAACTTCTGGAATAATATTAAAGAAACATAAAAAACCTTTATGAGTCTGACGAGCTCTGCTCATTAAATGGTTCTACTCACCTTTATACCTTTCATATTAGCGGAGGTTTCTGACAGTTCTCATGTCTTTAATAGTTTTTTTTGTAGGTTGCTACCAAAGTTTGATTGTCCTGGTGAAAACCCCATATAAATTCCTTTGAGGAATTCGCAACATTGATGGGTGCCAACCATATCATAGATTGCCAGACTCCTCAAACCGACAATGGCTATATTGTCAACTTTTAACTTGCTCTTGCAATGCGCAATCACTTGAAGCACCTGCATTCTTTTAAACTGTATATAGGATTCATGTTATGAGAATATCATAAAAGCATATGTTGCTGATGAATTTGTGCTACCCGTAAGTCTTCTAGTCGGATGCAAGTTCATCATAAATTTCAGATCTTCCTACATTTCTTAATGTATGGTTAAAAGATTTCTAGAGAAACACTGGGGCATATTACCAAGCAATAGCGATAGTTATCGCTATGCATGGTTAGTGGCTAAAATAATATTGCCGCACTCCGACGATTTTTACCCCTGAGATACCTTGATATTATCAAGGTTTATCTCAAAAGCGGTAAAAATCGGCCGAAATGCATGAATATCGCTGTAAAGTCAGCGATATTCATGCATTACCCAGCAAATGCTCTTAGCCATGTTATCCACCTACCATTGGATAACATGGCTAAGAACTGCTCTGGGCAGGCGTTAGCTTTTGGAGATAATCGCGTTTATAGGAGATAGCGATGTTAGCGACTGTTTCCAGTCGCTAACATCTTGGCACGCCCACTTTGCATGTCATTAGCGATAAATATTGCTGACATGCAAAGTGGGCCCCAAGATGATCGCTATCTCCTACTAGCTGTCGCTAACTGGTGTTAGCGACAGCTAGGTAATAGGGCGATAAAATTATCGCCGCTTTAGCGGGAAAAATTCCCTCTAAAGCGGCGATAAGGCCCTTGGTAATATGCCCCACTGTTCTCATATTAATATAATACCCATGTAACCTTGAATATTGGGTGCCCCTTGTTTTATGTCAAAAACCTGTGATGCTGGTACATAATTCACTAATGAGGATAAAAAGAGTTCCATTCTGAACTTAGCATTATCTTTTGAGGGCTAGGTATACAGTTATATCTACCTGAACCTGATTTTTAATAGGTCTGGGCGGAATTTTTAATCCGCCATAGTGATTAGATTAATTTCAGAAATTTAGCATAAATCTTAAACGAATTTTTGATAATACCTAATTGCCCATGCCCTCATAATTAAGAGTAGTATGGAGAGAAAAAAAACCTAGCTCAAGAACACATTTAGGGAGTTGCTGCTCACGTGCTCAATTCATGGTCTGCTGCATTACTGCTATTTCTTATATTGAAATGCATCCTGGCATCCATTGTGGATGTAAGGGTGCATTTTGTGCTAAGAAATATTGATAAACTCATAAGAACTCTTCTCGTTTAATTCCGCATTATCTTGCAGAACTCTTAGGTAGTTCTGAATGATTACGTTACATGGAATTACGTGAATTACGACCACACCTGTTCATACTAGCTGCAGAACAAAGACTGTTGTGAAAGCAATATCACACAAGCTGTGTAGGAGCACCGAGATTAACACTCCTGCTGTCCCTTTTCTAGTAAACTTTTCCGTGTCCGTCTATACGGATCAAGCTTGAATTGTTATTAAAAAATTTGATGGCCGACAGAATTACATGAGTTGCCTTGTAATATTTAAGAATAATTATGTCCCAAAAGCATGTCCAAGTGTCTTTTCCTCCTCTGTCTTGGAACCAAGATCACTATTATGTGATGTACCTCTGGGATCTGCACTTATGCTATTATGGTTTAATCTGTTTATGGTCCTCTTGTCCCTCTTGGCTCAATCATTTGGCTTAATTGTATATGTGTACACAGATGATGCACACATTATTTTGCTGATTTCAGAGATTCAATTCAGGATACTAAAGTATTATTTTGTTGACTTCAAGCAGTTGAATCTTTAATGTGTAAACATAATTTGAAGCTTAATCTTCCATTCTATCCACCTTGTTTTGGTTAAAACCTGTGGACTGTATATCAATATTTTCGGTGAAATTTGAGGCAAAACTGTCCCTTTCGGTCAGTCGTGGCCAGCATGGCTCACGGGTGGGGAGGGATTGGGGGGATCCTCGCGCGGGGAGTGGAGGTCATGCAGGGGTGTTAATTTAATAATAATAAAAAAATTAAACTTACCTTTCCTCCGGCTGGGTCCCGTTGTCTTCTGTGCTCCTGCTTTCCTGCCTCTGGCAGGTACAGGCTTCAGAAGCAGGCAGCCAGTCTCCCTCCCCTGAGCCAATCACAACGCTGCAATACATGGGCCTTCCTTCTAACCTCCTGTTCATTCTGATAAGATTATACACTAATAACTATTCATAGGTAAGATGGGACTTCTGAGCGCAACTTACTGACCCGATTGCAGTCCAAAGAGGTGTCAGATACGGGTGTGAAGTGCTGAAAATGAGAGGGTGGAGGATACCTGCCCTCTTGTTAGTGGACGATACACTTCTACTGTTCAAAAACCCCGGGGCCTTCTTCAACAGTTTAATGCTTTTGAATTATTCTGTAAAGAGAGGGGGATGGAACTTAATACGAGTATGACCAACTATATGTTTTTCAGTCCCCTTAGCAAAAAGGCTCCAAATATATTCATATGAAGAGGCTGAGAAGAGATTAACCACATCTCTCATTTCGATTACCTGGGAGTAAAGCTGTTTCGTCATTTTTCTGCAATCCTGCAGTTACAGAAAACACAAGCAACTTTAGTGAAATACAGCTCCAGCATAATAAAATTACATAAGGCCTCAGTCTCAAGGGCAATTTCACCTGCTATGGAAATTTATATCAAGGCTTTGGGGGCTGCTTTATATGGTGCAAAGCTATGGGGTCATTTGTATTGTAACATCTTATTTATCCCTGAGAATAGAGTACTTAGGTTTTTTCTAGCTCTCCCTCAGATCACCCGCTAATCCCAATGTGCTTAGACTTGTCTCACAATTCTGTTGCATAAAAGGTACTGAGTCGACCAATTTAATATTGCATTACCTCTGGACAACGGAGGAACTGCCCACCTACTGAGCTGGCCTTAGAGTAATGGTCTGTTGCATTGATAGTGCAAGGATATCTTGGCTAGACTATATTAAATATAGGTTGTCTAGGTTGGATATGGGTAGGTAATTGGATCATCCTGAAGAGATGGTAATGATTTCCAGGTCATCATTTAAAATAAACGTATTGGAATTTTGTGATGGAGGAAAGCTTTCATAATTGTAAAAGTTGATAACTTTTTTGTCTTTAAATTGGTACCGTCATTCGTACAATTTTGAAATATGTCATAGCTCCCCTGGCCAAGAAGTTGTTTTCCCAATTCAGATATGAAATCCCTGAGCATCAAGAGCTTTTAGAAAAACTGATGGCATCAAGTTGATATTTCTGGTAAATGCCCGCTTGTATTACTGAGACAGAGATGATGGCCCATATTATGTTGTTTTGTAAGGGATATGGCCCCTAATGGAAAAGTTGATAGTTCTACTATGTAAAAGCATTGGTTGCAGGCGATACAATGATGCACTAAGAATTCTGAAGTCGGACACTAGCAATTTAGTTGTATATTGCATGTCCAAGTATTTGCTGTATGTTTGGTTGTACAGAACACAGCCTCTAATATGTAAATAACATTGATACATTTATGATTTGGGTGAAGTGTGGTGCAGCGGCCAGAGCGACTGACTCAGGAGCCTCGGGCTCATGGTTTGAAACCCAGCTGCAGCTCAGCTCAGCAGCATTTGACTCTGGGGAATAGCTCACATAATCTCCCCAACAGCCCTAAGTTCCTTGAAACATTAAACGGTGTTATTTTTGCACTTTACCAATATAGTTTCTATGATACGTTTACATTTTCCATCATTTTTAAATTTGACTGAAACGTTCATAACTAGAATTATTCTTACATGTATTTACGAAAAATTCACTTTAGGCGCACGTGGTGAGTGTACGTTGAGCAGTCAGTTGTAGCATTATTGAATTGTGTATGATGCGTCCACTTCAGCTTCAGAAGGACCACGATCCACCACCACCAGCAACAGGTTGCTCGAAGAAACTGGAACAAGATCACGGCAGACCAGCTCGCTGCTTCCCTGAGCCAGCACCCTCCCACCAGCTCAGCGAACCCCAGCCAGGCCGCCGATAACCTCACGAAGTGGATCAGCAACTGCGCAGACGACCTCGCCCCACTGAGGACCCCACCCAGCAGACCCGGCAGCAAGAAGGCCCCATGGTTCACTGACGAACTCAAGAGCTCCAAAAAGAACTGCCGAGCCCTCGAGAAGGCCTGGAGAAGGGAACCAACACCGGACAACATGACCACCCTCAAGCTCGCTAACCGGAAGCACCATCAACTGATCCACGCCACCAAGAAAACAGCATTCAAGGACCGATTGGACAACAACGCACACAACTGCAAGGAACTCTTCAACATCGTGAAAGAGCTCTCCAACCCCAACGCCGGAAACAACGACATCACCCCTTCGCAAGACCTCTGCAACTCCCTCGCCTCCTACTTCCACAACAAGATCGCTGACATACACAACAGCTTCAGCCCACGAACAACGCTCCCCACGACCGCACCAACGCCCCCCACCACCACCCTCAGCGCCTGGACCCAGATCAACACAGAAGACACCATCTGCACGATGAACTCTATCCACTCCGGATCTCCGACCGACCCCTGCCCCCACCACGTCTTCAACAAGGCCGACACCATCATCGCACCCCACCTGCGGGACATCATCAACACCTCCTTCGACACAGCCACCTTCCCTGAGAGCTGGAAGCACGCTGAACTCAGCGCACTACTAAAGAAACTAACAGCGGACCCCACCGAACTCAAGAATTACCGCCCCATCTCGCTCCTCCCGTTCCCAGCCAAAGTCATCGAGAAGACCATCAACAAGCAGCTGGCCGCCTTCCTCGAGACGAATGGATCCCTTGACCCCTCACAGTCAGGCTTCCGAGCCAACCACAGCACCGAGACCGCCCTCATCGCTGCCACAGATGACATCCGGACCCTGCTGGACAACGGTGAAACAGCGGCCCTCATCCTCCTAGACCTCTCCGCGGCGTTCGACACTGTTTGCCACCGCACCCTAGTGCAGCGCCTCAGCGACATCGGAATCCAGGAGAAGGCACTGGATTGGATCATCTCCTTCCTCGCAGGAAGGACACAGAGAGTCCGCCTACCACCGTTCAGATCGGCAGCCACGGAAGTCATCTGCGGCGTTCCTCAAGGCTCCTCGCTCAGCCCCACCCTCTTCAACGTCTACATGAGCCCCCTGGCGGCCATCGCACGCCAGCACAACCTCAACATCCTCTCCTACGCCGACGACACCCAGCTGATCCTCTCCCTGACCAACGACCCCGCCGCCGCCAGAACCAACCTCCACGAAGGGATGAAAGAGGTAGCCGAGTGGATGTCGACCAGCCGCCTGAAACTGAACTCAGACAAGACGGAAGTCCTCATCCTGGGCTCCTCGCCCTCCGCCTGGGACGACTCCTGGTGGCCCCCCGCCTTGGGCACCGCACCCAAACCGACAGACCACGCACGCAACCTGGGCTTCATCCTGGACTCCTCCCTCTCCATGACCAGACAAGTCAACGCCGTCTCCGCATCCTGTTTCAACATCCTGCGCATGCTACGAAAGATTTTCCGGTGGATCCCCACCGAGACCAGGAAGACGGTCACCCAGGCCCTCGTCACCAGCCGACTGGACCACGGCAACGCCCTTTACGCCGGAACCACCGCCAAGCTCCAGAAAAGACTCCAGCGGATCCAGAACGCATCAGCCAGACTCATCCTCGACATCCCCTGACGCAGCCACATCTCCGGACACCTGAGAGACCTGCACTGGCTTCCCGTCAACAAAAGAATCACCTTCCGTCTCCTCACCCACGCACACAAAGCCCTACACGACCAAGGCCCGAGCTATCTCAACAACCGCCTCAACTTCTACGCTCCCAAACGCCACCTCCGATCGACCAACCACGCCCTCGCCGCCGTCCCCCGCATCCGAAGAGCGACAACAGGAGGAAGGTCCTTCTCCTACCTGGCCGCCAAGACCTGGAACACCCTCCCTACCGACCTCCGCATGACCCAAGATCACCTCTCCTTCAGGAAGAAGCTCAAGACCTGGCTGTTCGAGCAGTAGCGGCCCCCCACCCCCCCCCTAGCGCCTTGAGACCCTCTGGGTGAGTAGTGCGCTATATAAATGCCATGATTGATTGATTGATTGATTTTTAAGGATAACATTTTTCAAAATAAATAAATATGATGTTGCTGATAGCACTGGGGGTTCCATACATGATAACTTACATGATCATACACGAGAGAAAATGTTTTAGAATCACCAAAGCCTCCATAGATAGTACACCCCTTATAGTTGAACGTATCTATGCTCCCAACACTGGACAAAAACAATCCCTAGGCACACCGATACCACACTTAACCAGAGCACTAGGTGCTTCTAGTATATGGAGCGGTAATTACAATTTGGTCTCAGACTGTTAAAAGGACCACTCTGTTCTGCCACTCTAGAGAGCCTCCTATAGAACAATGGCTCACAGGTTTCACCAAGACAGTAGGGTTTACATGATCTATGTGGAGATTGCCATATGGAAGACAGAGATTATTCTTACCACTCTCCTGTGCATGGAATACACATATGTTTTGACAAGTGTATGGGAACATCAGATCTAGCTCACAAGATTTTTACTGTAGAATATCTATGACTCCAATTATAATTTACTAATTATAGCACTCAAATATAGAGGTAACACACCTGTGGCTCCAACTTGGTGGCAGTTTCAACCAGATGCATTGTTGGACATCCCCCGTTAGGGTGAACATCTCCAAGGAAATAGACCTATATTTTAGGGGGAATGTAGGGACAGCTTCACACTCCAAAATTGAGTGGGACACTTTAAAAATTGTAATCAGAGGAATTTGCATTAACATATCATATGCATGAAGATCTTGCTGAACCAGGAATTATCTGAGACAGGGTCGGCCATGCATACCATAGATTATTTGGCCATGCATAATGCAGGGGTAGACTGTGTCTGTTAGAGGAACTTGAAAAGACCAAGTCCAGGTAAAACAATTAATATGCTTAAATTATAAGGAATACTTAACATGCCAGCACAATGAAGGTGACAATACAAGCCGACTGCTGACATGGCTTGTAAGATATGAGGTCCCGTACAAATCCATCTGTAGTATTCACAGACTATTCACAGACTGCTATCAGCATTATTAGATAGAGATCTGAAGGTGCAAGAGATGAAATCAGCTATGGATCAATTAGCAGGGGGGAAAACTTCAGAATTAGGTGGGAGATTGCTTTGGATTCCTATACTGCTTACAAATCACAGTTAGCCCCACACCTTCATGCCCTGTAATTAGGAGCCTATTATAAAGGGTTACTACCAGAATCTTCTCTCTAAACAATTATGATGGTTTTACCTAAATTAAGCTGATACCACCTCAGCATCATATTATATAAACCACTATCCCTACTAAGTCCAGAATGCAAAATATTGGAGAAAATGATCATAAATCGCTACTCCCCAATTTACCCAGACTGATTCACCCAGATCAGTAGAGACTTATTCCTGGGAGAAACATCCAAGTAAACATTCAATGGTTACTAATTACTTTTGATTGATTGAGTCACACACCAGGCACACAGACACTAACTTGGATATTGAAAAAACTTTCCACACACTTTCATGGCCATATCTTTTCGCAGTACTGGCACAGATCATGGTATCAGATGGCCTGTTATGCTGGATTAAATTATTGGATGCACAAACTCTAGCAAGGGTGCGAACAGGCTGCGTGTTTTCAGAGTAATGGCAGATATTTCGGGGCACCAGACAATGATGAAAATTGAGGTCTAGACTGTTTGTGTTGGAACTTGAGCCACTAGGATCCCTGGTGGGAACTAAGAGGCATGAATGAAAGAGGTGCAATCTCTAATAAGATTAATGCTGTGGCTTGGATAACGGCTGATGCCTTGCTGTTTCTTAGAGATCCAGAGACAATCTTCAACAACAAATCTCACAATTAGTGGATTTGGGGACTTATAGAAAGCGGAAATAAAGTTTGAGAATACAAAAGATGAAAGAGAAAAGAATCACAGCAAGATGACAGTATACGATCTATTGCTGTATGTCGAGAAGTATGGTGAGGATGAGTTGCCCGACATTGATCGTGACACCTAGGTACGTCTCGTATTAGCCCTAAACCTTCCTTTTTCATACTTCTAATTCACCATTAAGGTAAGTTCTTAAGGCTACTAGGTCAGGGCATATGTGATTTCAAAAGTAGGATATGTGGATTTATCTTTTATATGCCTTGATAGTGAAAAACTCCTAAAGTAATATTTTACTGTTGTAAGGCCTATCAAGTGAAGTCAAAATAGCTGTGTTCAGTTCCAGGAAGAAACATAAAAGTTTAAAAAACGACTTTACAAATTAGTATTTCCATGGCTTCTTTACATAACAGCATAAGTAACTATTAAAAAGAAATTCATAAAATTCAATCATATACTCCATGGTACAAAGCACAAGAACATTACAAATTTGTATTCCTGTGACTTCTTTACATAGCAGTAAGGTAACTATTAAAAGAAATTCATAACATTCAATAATATAAATCCCTAGCACAAAGCACATGCCACCACAGTAAATCATGATCCCATCTTACAATTTGATAAGTACTTAAGTTGAGTGTAAGAAAGTTACAGCATTCATATTCATATGCTTTGACTCATCAAGTTTCCTAATGGCTATTGCGGCTTTAATGTAGTTAGAAACCATAATCAGGGGTGGGGAATTCCTATCTCCCGACGCTCGAGACATCTAGATTTCTTACAAGGGCAAGAGGTTTTAATGTCTAACTTGTCCAAAGGACAAGTAGACAGTCTTGCATTAGTCTGATACCCAGCTGTTCAACCTTTTTGTTCACAGCCACTTAATGATGAGCTCTGAGCAGGTTATCAGCAGTGAAAGGCTCAATGCAAAAGCTGGGGCCTGCACTTTAATTTCCACAGAACAACAACATGATGGAGCAGAGCTCACAGTTGCAGCTCCATATAAAACATCCACAGCGAGGCTCTTGTGTGGCTTACAGGCCCTCCCCTGGTCATTTCATTTTCTTCGAGCACAAGACGCAGCTCCAGAACACAGACATCACTGGAAATTAAAAGGCTGCCTTAAGGGTCTCATGGCTCCTGCTCTGTCTTTAACCCCTGACTTTTATTCTGTGCTTCACCCTTGAGCCTCAAATCGGCCCAAGATCCCTCCTCACCCTCACCTCCTGGGGCCTACAGAAAAGCTCATGCTTTTCCTTCTCACGCAGCCACTGCATGATCCTCAGGTGCACCCTCATGTCTCTCCTTGCACTGGGCCTCATCTTAACACGCCGCTGTAGCAGCTACAGTAGCTATGAAATTCTTAATGGGCCTCTTCTTTCTTCAGATCCAGACAAAGGTTCATAATAACATGAAATGTTGGATGGATATATACATGGATGAATGAGTGAAAGGATATATGTAAGAATGGATGAGTGAAAGGATGGATGTATGGATGAGTGCAAGGGTGAATGAATTGATGGATGGGGTGAAAGTGGATGGATGAGTGAAAGGATGGATGGATGAGCAGAAGGATGGAAGAGTGAAAGGGTAAATTGATAGATGAGCAGAAGAATGGGCGAGTGAAAGGATGGACAGATGGCTGAGATGGATGGATATGTTTGGGGATGGATGGTTAGATTTGGATATGGATGGGCGGATGGATGAATTGACAAACACACTGGTGAAAGGCTGATTTAAGAATGCATGGAAGCCAATGTAAAGGTGACATTTTAGATATCAGTGGGTGAATGAAAGGATGAATGGGTAAAACTGCAGAAAAGAGGCAAAATAAGGAAATCACTAGTATTCAAATCCTTCTATACTATGAGCCTGACATAACCAGAGAGGCTATTATCCGATCTCCTATATAATGTATATAATGAGTGCTGCCAATTTTTGATGGTGCACTACATGATGGCACCAAAGGGTCAAGTGGATTTTGTACATGACAAGTAGATTTATGAAGCTACCTGTCCCATGGACAAGTAGATATTTTATTAAATTCCACACCCCTACATAATACATATGAGAGGGGTAGCCAAATTGTACAGATGATTAAAATCTTCAATATAAGAACATGGCCTAATTTTTCTTAAAAGTGGGGCTAAAAATTTGCCCCTCGGCTCTTTATAAAGTGGGCAAAATAGCGTTAAGTGCAAAGTGCTTTGGACTGCCAAATTATCGCAAAAGCAAGGCGTACGTTCATCAGCCCATCCCGATTGTCTAGGGAAGGCAACTAAAAAGTGTAGACTAGGTAAACAAAATCTTGTTAGGTAAAATCTTGTCTGTCCGTTTATAGTAAATGTTAAATAAAATTGCTGCTGGGTAGCGAATAAACATGGAAGACCTGTCGACTTGGGTTGTGAGCGCCTAGTATTTACCCCTAAGTAATGTACTTCTTTTATGATGGCTTTTGCATTTTTTGGGATGCTAGTTGGGTTGTCAAAGTAATGTCCCAGGCCTAACTCATGGGGTTTAACTCTAATAAATCTGAGTCAAGGGATAAATAATGCGCCGTCTAGGTTAATGCAATCTTTAATTAACTCGCTTGAGAACGCTAACTCCTTAGATAGCCATATTTTTGCCCATAAGAGCAAAGGAGCCAAGTCTATGCGATGCTCTAGGAATTCAAGCCCCAGCTCTCTGTGACAGAAAAATGCGGGGGCACTATTTGGGGTCATCAGTAGCCTTATTATGAATGTATTCTCCATAACTTGGAGATGGCTGCTATTATGATAACCCCAGACTCCTGCCCCGTATGTTGCAACAGAAAAACATCTGGCTTTATAGAGGGTAACCAGCTCGGTCACTGGCTTGTGGCACAACTCACAGGCAAAACGAAGTAGCCCCTCCACAACCCTGCCCGCATGTTGCACCCTTGCAGTAACAAGATGTTCCCAAATTCATCTTATTGTTAAAAATATTCCTTAAATAATTAAAATTATTCAATTTGTCAATTCTCTTCTCCCTTATAGCAAGTTTTCAAGATTTAGTCATTTTGAGTCCACAAACCATAGTGTATGATTTAATAAAATGTACTTTTAGGTCAAGAGCCAGCATAAAATCTATAAAAGTGATTTTTGGAGGCCATTTGCTGTCAGGGCAATTAACACAGTGTCATTCGCATAAGAAAGTAGCGGGACCGGAGTGCCCCCAATTCTTGGGCTGTTAATTTTCTTATCTGCTAAAAAAGCCTCAAAGTCATTGTTATTAATTAAAAAGAGAAAAGGAGATAAAATGCACCCCTGCCGAACACCTTCTGTGGAGACAATAGGCCTGGTCTTCTCCCCTTGTGGGCCGTATCTTATGGTAACCGCGGTGGAAGCCTGAAGCCCGCACAGAAGGGTCAATAATGCTTCTTCGACACCCGTTTTCTCCATAAGTACCCTCAACTTCTCCCAATTTACAGTGTCAAAAACACTGGACAAGTCCATGGAGGCCAGGTGGATACAACCCCTCCTGGCCTTCACATCCTTGACAATGATCAGGGACAGATTAAACTACAAAACAACCAGAGATTCCAATACTGGTGACTGTTCAAATTACTTTATCAGGCACAAAAAGCTGCTAGTCAAGATGTATCATGATTATTCAATAATATTCATTTATTCGAAAACTACAATCTTCTTATTTTATTAAACTTTCTGTCTCAAAAAAGACAACGCCACATTCAACATGTAATGTTAAGAAAAATAAGGACACCACATCTAATAATCAGACTAAATTGATCTATATACAGGGAAATATCACACGCCAACTCATCCATTCATAGCTTTCCACATTCATACCACATTACCTCAGACATACTAATCAAAATTCACACACATACTACAGGCCCCTTAGAACCCAAAACTGATTTTTTTCCTACCTTTTGATGGGCAATGGGGCCTAAGACCAAACAATGCAATAATACAATGTAACGGCTTGGTTGTACAAGAAACCTGTAAAAGATAATACTAATACATTCAACAAGACCAACTTTTTTGCACCGTATAACCAGCCCTATCTATCTAGGTAGTGCAATTGTCTGATATCCAACAAAAGACGATAAACAAAGGGGTCTACGCGTTTCGAACCCCCTCACTTTTGGGGTTCTCCTCAGGACCACAAAGAGCTATTCTGCACATTCACTGGTGATCAATAAAGTTTTTTTGTAGCCAAAAGAGCAGCGTGTTCTCGATATAAACTAGATGGTGTCATGTAAGTTACGGATTTTTGAGCTTGTTGCAGCTTCTAATGTCGGAAGATGAATGTAAATACAATGTAACAAAATGTCAGCTAGAGGGAATCGTGCCGTATAATGTTGTAGGTTCTTGCTAATTTAGAATCCACTTGTTCCAATGTCCAGCTCGTCGTAGGGGGTGCCCGGTAGCCTGGCTGTGGCCGCGTTTCCTTCGTGCCTTTCAATCTATGTTTATTTGAAAAGAAATTGTCTCCTCTATGGGTGGAAAATGTTTCCTACCGGTCCCTCCGGGTGTGGCTCTTCGTAAAAAGAGGGTGATTGATAATGTCCCAGAATCATTTAGAGTCTTTGAGGGAACTAGCTCTCTCCAAATTGTCCTAAGCTAGGCTCCTCAGTTCTTCTTTCCTTCGTCTGACTGTACTGTTATAAGCCTTCCTTGCATTTTTTTAATTTGGGACGTATCACGAGGGTTAGCACGGAGGGCCATTTGTAGAATCTTTTGGGCTCTAGAACATTCCGCTTTAAACCACTATATCTCCTGGGGATCTCTATTCTTCATTGATTGGGTCAAGTTTTTTGCTACATCCGTGCAAATCAATTCAAATTCGCGGATGACCTCAGCAGGGGGGATCATATTTAAGACCCCCCATTATCAAGTCATGGTTAGCTATGACAATTTTTGCCTCAAATTAGAAGGGGTTTATTTTATTCGAGTTTAGTCTCATTCAGTTATTGGGGTTATAATGGATCAAGCAACCATCACTTTTCCCTGTCTGAGCTAATATACTAATATATTAAGAGAAGCTATGAGGGGGATGTGGTCATTGGCATTATTTGGTTCCAGCTCAAAGTCTCCAACAAGCGGCAAGAACTTCAGTGAAATAAACATAAAATCAATAAAGCTTTTCCTGCCACCTTCAACATAAGTGGGGCACTGCAAAAAGGGACTAAGAGCTAAGGGCCAGATGTAGGTAGCCCAATACTGGTCGGTAACGGCAGAAATTACCGAATTTCGCCGTTACTGACCGGTATTGGGCATTTGAGATGTAGGGGCCAAATTTAAGGATTCGGTAATTTACCAAATCGGTAATTTAAGGAATCCTTACATTACCGATTCCTTAAAATACTGATTCGGTAAATTACTGAATCCTTAATGTAGGGAGCACTCAAGTGAGTGCATTTCTGAATTATTCGGTATTTACCACCAACTAAAAGTTGGTGGTAAATATCGAAAACCTTTGTAAAAGCAAATTTGTGCTTTTCCTAAAGTGCCATGTGGCAGACATTCATGCCCTTAGGGCATGTATGTGTGCCACATGTGCACCCATGCACTATTCAGGGGTGTAATAGGGTGTCAATGTGACACCCTGCCACCCTTGTAAGTCTTATCCCTATTACCGATTCGGTATTTACCGAATCAGTAATTCCCATTCATTGCTATGGGCCTCCATTGGAATGAATGGAAATTACCGAATCGGTAAATAGCAAATCGGTAATTACTGAATTTTACCTATTCGGTAAAATTTACTGAATCAATACCTACATACCATTTACCGATTCTGAAATACCGAATCGGTAAAATTCTGTATTTTAGAATCGGTAAATACTATTTACCTACATATGGCCCTAAGTTCTTAATGAGGGCTAGGTCATTCCCGATGATGATAGAGTTTAATGCCTCATCCTGTGGGGTGTGAATGAAGTGCAGCTGAGGCTGACCCCCTGTATCCACCATCCCACAAACTTGGTTGGAGCTATATGGGCAAGTAGAGCAATTAAAATCCCCCACCCAGAGAATACATAAGAGTTGCCATTTCCCATAAATGTTGTTGATTTCCACCTGTAGTGCCTCAATGACATGACTATTGGTTTGGTCAAAGATATTATAGTATCAATTCACCACTATATGCATAACCTGCATCATGTTAGAAACCATAATTAGTTGATACCACGGTGACGTACTAACAAAAGTTTTATAGACTGATATTTAACTGAAATTAACAATACTAACCCACCTTTTGCCCTCCCTGCTATCGAAGATGTTGCATGGACCGTGAAGGAGCAGAAACCATCCATTACAATATCTTCCTTGTGCTTCGTCTCTTGGAGGCAAATGATGTCAAAGCCCCCGATATATTTTAACCGTACCACATCTGTCAGAGAGGGGCAAATTCCTGCAATATTGCATGAGATGATTTTATGTGAGTATGTGGAATGTCCCTGGTTCAGCAATCCCACAGAAACATTATTGGTGGCAGGAATTATAACCGGGGTTGGCAGACCGGGCCCTTCCCTACCAGGGATACCATTTAAAGTTAGTTTAGGAGACAGGGGACAGTGTTCAGATATATCTCGGGTCTTGGTGGTACTGATTCATTTGAGTGGGGTGATACCAAGTGAGTCTACGGGCTCCATGCTCCCATGTTCATCTTCATGTGATTCACCCCCTTGGATGCTACGATGCAGGCCTACTCTCCTCATTACTACTGAGTGTCCAAATCACCCAGTCAGTCAATCCATTTCAGACAAACCAAAAAGAACATCAAATCGGTTAGGGTGACTAAATGGTGAGGGCTGTGCGGGGGGATATATCTATGGGCCTAGCCAAGGGGGCTGTTGTCTCAAACCAGGCGCCTGGTGGGGAGGATAGAAAAAACCCAGCAGGCCAACCCCTATTGGATCACCTGGAGAGTCGCTGAAGTATGTCAGGCCGTAACGTACATACCGAGCATTACACATATTTAGCAAAACATAATCCCTTTCCTCACGTTTGGCCATATAATCCAGCCAACTGACCAGCCTTATCTTGAAATTACATTCGGACCTGTTTATCCCAGATGGAATTTTCCTGCAACACCAATGAGCTTTATTAAGGAGGTTTTGACAGCTTTCTTTGTGGCCAGGGGTCAGATAGGGGACCCCCGTCAAGATCAATGTAATACTTTATTTGCAGCCGCCCGCTCATAGTGTCATACACTGGAACATTGGATCCAATATTATCTTGTGAGGCTCTACCCCAATTTATAGTACTTAGTCTTGGCCGATTTGTAACCCTCTGCCCCAGATTTAGGTTGTTCCTATGGGTATTCCCATGAGGCTCGGTATCCCGTGGTGTTCGAAACAAGGGGTTATTGCTGGCATTGTTGGGAAGGGCATCTTGATAGGGGGGCAGGTAACTTGCAATAGGTTTTGTGGTTAAAGGAGTCATCCGGCTCAACCGGAGACTAGGAGGGACATCATCTGCCTTGTTATCTATGCTACATGATAGGATGGCCGTATCATTCTGCTTTTCAAGCATCAGCTTATTCCCTAAACCCAACAGTACTAGAGCAAGTTGCTCTTCAATACTGGCTAATCCGAGAAAGTTAGGTGTCAAGGCCTCTTGTACAGTTTTGCTGAATCTATCAAGAAAATATCCATTTATTCGGATGCAGTGATTCTACCCCCTCCCACACGAGTTCTGGTTGTGTTTTGGACTAAGTGGGTTTGTTTGGTTCTCTTAACACTCTGTGAATGGCCCATTAATTTACAGTCAGCCCCTGTCAAGTCGATGTGTTTCCTCTCTCCTCCTGTTACAGCTTGAGGTGCAGTGCTTTTCATGGCTGGGCAGAGAATACAGTCCACTCCTTCATGGGAAGTGTGTAAATCCTCCTGACTCAAGATAATTACGTGGGCGAAGTGGGGGTTGTAACCTCTGCTCAGTAGGTATTTCTGCCGCAATTACTTAAGAGCCAGTTGAGTCAGTGGAAGCAAGAGGGTCCGGGAATCGGGCTAATGAGATCCTTTGTTCAGCAAGTTCTATCTCCTTAGTTATAGCCCCTACCCCTTTTTGAAGGAAGCCATACAGGGTTGTGTCGTTGTTTATGAGACAGGGGTAGGTTTCCGTTTCCCCATGATAATGCTTGCCATTATATAAAAACAACAAGGGTAAAATAATGGTAGAATATCAGTTTTTACCTTCACGTAGCTTCACAAAGCTATATCTCGAAATCGGTGATGCCCGGTCTGGATGAAGAACAACTAAGAGAGTAGGAGTAGGGGAGAGGTGTGGCGCCGCGGCCAGGGCGACTGACGCTGGAATCTGGAGACCACGGTTCGATCCCCGGCTCCGGCGGCAGGTTAGCCCAGCACCATGTGACTCTGGGCAATAGCTCGCTTAATCTTCCCGACGGCCCCCAGCGCCTAGAGACCCTTACGGGTGATTGTGCGCTTTACAAATGTGGACTTTACAAATGTGGACTTTTAGGCCCAGCCTAGCCTCCTCCAGGTTCTGATGGGTGCAGAGGGGCCTGTCTTTGGCCAGGACGTAGCCCAGGCACACCTGTGCATGTACCTTGTTGTGGGAGCCTTTGCCGGTCCAAATGTGCTTCCTGGCGTGTTGGATACAGTGTTGGATGCATCCATGCCACTTGACAGGCTGGGGAATGTAGGCGGTTCCCCCGCTGCCACACAAACAACAAGGAACTACTCTTCTTCCTGTCTCACAATGAATTGTCTTTAGAAATACGTTTTCATGTTAAACACCGAGTACCCTTCCAAGTCCACCTCTCCCATCACTATTACTGTCAGGCCTATCACTCCTATAGGCTAACACTGGGTTACCTTTTTCCATTTAATAAAGTGCTAACTTCAGATTGGGAGCAGATAGAGAAAAACTTTGTGGATTCTTTTGAATAGTAATTTAAAATCCTCCTTAATGGTAACTTTGAATATTAAGCCACAATTTTAGGCATTCCACTTTTAGAAAGTTTCTGTGCCCAAATCCATTCTGCTAGTAGCCAGGATAACATGACTGTGTCTGTCTCTCTTGTGATGTGTTGTTGACTATTTCCTGACATGGGAACGAAGGGACTTAGGCGCAGACAGGATGTGCCATCCTGATAGGATGGCCGGGGCAGGAGTTGCACCCAGCCCTGATTATATTTCAACGGTCCATGCCTGCAGCACACACAAAGGAATCTAACACCAGACCTACCCTTGCTTTTGTCCCAGTTAACATTTAGGAGCTAAACCCAGGAAGGACAGGGGACTGGACAGACATGTTTTGCCCTCCCACACACAAAGGCTGGCACTGGAGAGAAAAGGTGGCACTATCAGATCCCAAATCAGAACACTCCTGGATCTGTGGAAGATTCAGAAGAAGGACTGTCCTGTTGCCAGAAGGACTGCATTGCTGCATAGAGGAGCAAGATTAGGCCTGCTTGCCTTGTTCGTAAGCTACCTAGAGTGACTCCAAGGGTCCAATGACTGGCCTCCTGTTGGAGCTACAGGGACACAAGCTTCCAAAACCTACCCTGCAACTGGCCGACTGGACATGCCTGAGATATGAAAGCACTCTTCCCTGCCTAACAGAAGGTTCAGTCAGAAACAGCATAAGCCAGTGCAGGGTACTTCAAAGTCATGCAGCTCTGAATTGAAGGCTTCACTGGCCAAAACGCCAAGCAAAGTAAGCCTCACATAGCCACACTGCAAAGAGCACACTCAAAAGCTTCCCTGGATGTAATGCAGAGCTATCCTATCACTGTAGAATTGTGCAGGTCATACCTGAAAGCTTCATTGGATCCAGCTGCAAGTGACCCAAAGCTCCGCAAAGTCTTGCCACCCAGCTGACAGCTTCATCTGAACTGAAGTCCAGAGAAGTGGAGAACCACAAACCCTCACCACACAGCTGAAAACCTTATTGGAACCAACGCTGAGTGTTGCAAAGCCTCAGAAAGCAATGCAGTGCAGACCTAATACCAAGGACATATGGTACAACTCCCAGAGGGCTGAACTTAGTCAGGTGCCCAGCCTGTGCTCCATAGCTGGCATCCTGAGGTTGTGGCTTTTTCCCAGTCCAGACCAACCAGATACCCACAGTTAGCCCTTTGTGCTTCTTGATGCTAGTTTTACTTAAATCTTTCAAATTCAATAGCTGTGGTTCTATTGGTTGGATTTTGTCGTTCTAGTCTCATTATATTTATTCAAATGCACTCTATTTTTTTTATTGTTTTTGGGATTTTTGTTATGTATGTACGTAAATATTTTAATAATTGCCTCTAAGTTAAGCCTGACTTCTTTTTTTGCCAAGATACCATAGGTTTGAGCAAGATGTTAATTTAGTGACTGCTAGTGGTTCAGCCTACAATGATTGTGCTTGTTGTTTGAGTGGGAATTCAACTCCTCCTCAACCAATAATCAAATTACTTTCACAAATCAAGAGCTGATGCCGGTGTATATTGCTTGTAAACTTAGCTAAGGTTGTTAAAGATAGAGGCCAGGGGAACTCATTTATTCCAAAAGATCTACATGACCTAAAAACCTGACCAGACAGCAAGGCAAAAGGAATAATAGGATGTTAACTTATCTCTCAAAACAGCCTTCGACAAAATACTATCAGAAGATCTTTCACTATTGCTCACTGAATGAAACTATTCATAGCTGCATACCCACAGATGATCATTCATAGATCGAAGGAGTTGCAAAATATAAGAAAATAATGTGTCCACAAAGGATGTCAGATATGGAATCTCCGCCATTAGTGAGAACAATGGATTTTCCTCTGTGTTCTTTTCTACGATTACTCCAGCAGTTAAATTGACATGTTTTGCTGTGTCATTTTAAAAGTTTATTGTCGTAATGATAGTGTACCATTCGATGCTGGAGAGTTTTTTTAAGAAAGCTTTTCATGAAGAGCCTTTTATTGAACCTCATTTACAATTTCATTTCTCCAGATGGTATTTGATGTGAATGAAAGTATATTTCTAGTATTTTTATAACTGTATTCGGTGAAAAAGCTTCCCAGTGAACACCAGGAAGGCTTTTCTGTTCCTTTGTCTGAAAGGCATATTGCTTTCCCATCTATTTTCCTAGGCTGTTGTTTCAGGTCTATCTGTTCCTTCATGTAATCATGTCGATTTCACCACATAACTCCCTTCAGTGGTTACCTACTATCGATGATGATCATCACAAATAAACTTCACATAAATGCAAATGTACTTGATTCAATTGATCAGGTATGGCAGGGAACACATTTAAATTGGATTTTAGAGTAATGTGATCTAGGACTTTATATTGCTTCGTAATGAGTTATGATGGAATTTAGGGTTACTGAATCCCATCGCACGCAGTTCCCTCTCCTATTCTCTAATGTCAACAAAGAATGTGGGGAATGAGTCGCCACTGATAGGTAATTTAAAGAATCCAAGTGCATGTTAAGTGCTTGTGGACCATTTCAACTCGAATACATATTTTGGAAAATCACCAAAAATATTTTGGTACTTTACCATCGTAATTTGATCACTGGAAAGTAAAACCAAATAACCACCTGCTATACAGAAGAGGCAGCCTTTTACAAAATGCAGGCCCTATGAAAAACAAAGGACTTTTAAAAACCAGAAGATGGATTAGAGGTTTCAAAATACATGTCAAATATAGAATCCTAAAGCTGTGAGGCATAATAATATATACCAAATTCAAATTTGACAGTTCTGTATCACCAGCATCTTCAATAGTCTACCTAGAGACTATCAATATCACAGGAAATCCATCTTTTTCCATGATTGGCCTTATTTGCTTTTATTTCATTTTTTGATCACGGAGAGCTTGCATGTTTACCTTTGAATGACAGGGACTTCTTCCCAACTGCATATGTATATTTTTATGAATAAATATAATTTTGCTATGAAATTATAATGATTGTCCATTGCTAAGTCAGCTGTGAAGTTCGCTTTAGTTATACAAGCATCCCAAAAGGTCAAGTGCAAATGTAAGCTTGCAGGACATAGGCCCAGATGCATCAAGCTAAAAACCGCTCGCAAAGGGGCAGATTCTCAGAATATGCCCCTTTGTGACCGGTATTTTTGCATTTGGGATGCATCATCCCAAATGCAAAAATCGCAATTTAAGAATTCGCAAAATTGCGATTACTTAAATTGCTATTGCATTTAAGGAATCTCAAATTGAGATTACTTAAATGCAAGGCATTAAAGTTAAAAAAAATAGCGATTTCGCTAATAGGGGGCGCAAATTACCATGAAGTTGAACTTCATGGTAATTTGCAAAAACTTTGAAAAATGCACTAAAGTGCATTTTTTAAAGTTCCATTTTACACACAGACATGCCCTTAGGGCATGTGTGTGTGCAAGATGTACCCATATGCAGATTTCAGGGGTGCAACAGGGTGTCCTTTTGAGACCCTGGCACCCTTGAAATTGCAATCTCAATTTGCGATTCTCTTATTGAGAATCGCAAATTGAGATTGTCTTTTCATTCTTTCTTATGTGCCTCTAGGCCCAGTGGAATGAATGGGGAGGTATTCCTTAATTGCGACTCGCAATTTGCGAATCGCAATTAAGAAATTTTAAGAAATCGCTATTTTTTAAGTGAGTTCTTCATGCATTGCATTTTGCTATTCCTTATTAGCTAATCCTTATTTTTTGCTAATAAGGAATCGCAAAATGGATGCTTGATGCATCTGGGGCATAGTATTATCCTCATTTGGAGTAAAATATTAAACTGTTATGGGTTGTATTTTCAAAAATGGTCCAGGGTGCAATACGTGTATATGCCTGCTTTTTGTGCTGTGGGGCACTTTAGTTTTACAGAAGGATCCAAACAAAGGGGCATATTTACAAGCCCCATTTGACACTGGAGGTCACTTTCTTTGACACTCGGGTGGCATGGAGCCATTCCCCAATTATACAAGGTGGCGCTAAGCTAATTACCATGGCTAAATGCCACCTTCCAAATATGCCCTTTTCCGCTGTAGTCCTCTCCAGCAGAGGGGCTTGCAATGTGTGTTTCTGTGGGCATTCTACTGCAACTCCCATTTCTTTTTGACAATACCCCAGACTTACAAGGCTGAGGCAGCACCAAAAACAACACCAATCGAATGCCTTCGATTACCAGGCATTACATTGGTGAAACAGGGAGAAATTATTAATTTCTACTCATTTTTTGCTATGCAGCACACATAGAAAGAGAAAATCGCCATGAATGATTGTGTGCAGGAAGGTGGCCCTTCCCACACATATACAATTGCCCCCGCAGTGCAGACACCCCTGCAACATGCAGTAGAGTGCCTGCGCTGGAGCTAGGCAGCTTTTTTTGTGCGAGTACTAGGGCAAACACAGGGGTGCACAGTATTTTTGTGAATATGGTGCATTTCTATATTTTGAAAATGTTGGAGTGTGGCACTGCTGGATTTGGCATAACACTGTTCTCCTACATTTTTTTGTATATACGCCCCTTACATGCCCTTTTGTGAAATACAGATCTTGCACAGGTAGTGATTCTGCGTTCTTAAAGGAGTGTTTCCTTATTTTCATGGCGATATGGCCCCATGCAAATTAGGTAACATGTTACTTTTGGGCTCACCCCGTATTATAGATGCAGGTACAGTGGTAGAGGACTAGTCAGGGAACACACTTACTGTGCATTAAATTGATATAGTGTAAAATTAGTGTCACTTTCCCCTGAAGTCTAACCTTGGACTGGAAGAATGGGGGTCATATGGACAATCCCAGACATACCTGGGAATGTGCGTGCAAGCACTCACTGCAACAGACTGCAGGGGGTGTCATCTGCCTTTCAATTGTAGGCCAAGTTGCTACCTGAGTAGTGAAAAGCAGACAGGCGGTTACAAACAGTTGATCTGTCTTTAACTAATGTACTCTCCATATGGCAGAGGTGAGTTTGTGGCTGCCTTAGGAGCAGTGTATTCATTTTGAAAGTGCACATTTTTGCAGTCTATGTCAAATGCACCCAGCTAAAGTGCAGCTCAACCCAAACCAAACCAAACCAAGGCAGGGCTCACTATCTGTGATACAGACCCAGGTGTCCATTTTGCAGTGTATCTGCCCCTTTAGAGTAAAATAAAATGTTAATGAGTGTTGTAACATTTTTAAATATGTAATATGTGCAATTGTCATGTGAAAATTATTTTTGATAGTGTTTTCAATGATTCATAGCGTTGTAACCCATGAACTAATGATGTTCTACCTGGAACGAGTTTCCTATGTCAATTAGAAGTGTGAATAATGTCATGAATATTCATGCCACATTTTCCTGTGATATGCCTTAATTTATAAAATGGATACAGTTTCTAGTGTTCTGCTCAACTTGCTCTTACTCATTCGCCCTTTGTCCTGTTGCAAAATCATCTCTCTATGTAATAGCGATATACAACATTGTTAGAAAGTGTGCATTGTGAATGAAGCTTCCACCGTTTGCCTAAATTATAATTTTTTGAAGACTTCTTCTGCAATTATTAGTGTAGTTGTGCTAATTCTATAAACCATTGTTTAAGAAATGTTTCATTTTTGTTATACATCTCCAGAGTGCAGTTGAAGAGAAAGAAAGCAGATGTTTCTTATCTTAAGAAATGTGTTAGTACTAAATATTTAGAAAATTCAAATCAAATCAGTCTTTATTTCAATTGTTTTCAATCATTAAAGACACTTACAGGAAAAAAAATACTAAACATTGTCGTCCATTAAAACATACTATTTAGAAAATTACTTTGTTATTGTAAAGTGTTTTATTAGTAGGTATAGGTAGGTACCTGCCACTAAGGGAACAATCAAACTCTAAGTTTCAGTCAAGGTCTCGATAAACTATTCCCTTGCTCAACCCCTGGTAGCTTGGCTGTGAGCAGGCAAGCTTAATTTAGGAGACATGTGTGTAAAGCATTTAAAAACACCAATACATTAAATAAATAAATAAGACGCAATACACAATAAAAACCCATCACCACTTTATGGAAATAGGCTTTATATTTGCAAACAAAAAGACACCGAAATGACAAAAATCCAATGTAGGGAACCAATGATATGAATTTATAAAGATTAAAAGTAAAATTAGCACTTAGAATCCACTAGTACTGAAAGAGTTAAAAACACTTACTTCCAGAAGTGTTTCTTGATGTAAGAAAGAGGTCCACAGCAACAGCCAGGTATTCAGATGCTATAGTTTGCCTCTTGGGGTCTGTGACTACAACTCTGACAATGCCCCTCGTCCTCTTCTAGAGCTTTTTACAAAAGTTGCTCCAAACGTCTCCAAGCTTTTGGAACTTCTTCCAGAAGGTCTCCTTGGAGGTTAAAAGACTCCATGACACAATTCCAGGGGTCTAGAAGCTCTGAGATGGGCCTTGGGATGTTGGGACTAAAATTCTTACAAAGCACCTGGCCAAATCCTTAAAAGTGCAACGGACGCACTCCAGGATGGTGACGTCTTGGTGGAGATAATGCAGGTAGGCTCGGTTAACCTGTAGCTTGCGGGTAGTCCACTTCTTAATCCTTCTTGAAGCAAGGCATCGTCCTTAGGGCTGTAGTCCTTGAATGTGCAGCAGGTGTAGTCCTTCAACGTAGCACATTCTACCAAATTTCAAGGTGGAAAAAGTCTCCCCTAAAAAGTTAAATGTGGTTAAAAACCACCCACTGGCATTGTTAAGATTCACTAACAATCCCCTTCCATCCTGCCCACTAACCTAATTACAGGGGGTCCTATGCGGATGGTGAAGCAGGCTGTGGGGGAGGGGGCTGCCTTTGGTGTCCCAAAGTGTCATTCTCCCTTTGAAGACTAGTTTGGCCACCCAACCCCCAACCTGCCTTCTGCTTCTGCAGTTTCACTTCTCCTCCCACTGGAAATCCTCGGTCTCTCTAGCAGGCCACTCCATACCTCATTAAGGCAGCTTTGTCTCAGCCTGGCAGAGGCTAACCAATCCTGAGAAGGCAACTGGAAGGCTGGAGTTTGGCTTACAGAAAAGACATTTCTATAACTTCTTTTCTGCAATAGTTTTATAAATCTAACAGTAGTAGGTTGTTGGATTTATCATAACTATCATTTTAGGAATATCAATAACATGTCTAACTCTCTCCTTTTAATACTTATACTTAAATCAAATATTCCCATGTTAGCCTATGGAGCTAGTTTTCAACAATGGGGAGAAACGAAATTGCCATTTTGTCCTTCACCAGGGCTTATAAAACATATCTTATAATGCCCCTGCTTATGATTTTTACAGGGCATTCTACACCTGGGGCCCATAGGGGAGACCTTAGGGATGACTTCTATGTAAAAATAAGTAAGGTTTAGACTTTGGAAGTACCTTCAAATCCAAAGTCGAATTTGCATATAAATGTAATGCAAAGGCAGCCTGAAAAGAAGTGCTGCCTTCAAAATAACAGCAAGCAATACAGTATTGCACACTTAAGTGCATTAAGTCCACTGGGCCTTTAAACTTACATGCCCTATTTTATACTAGGGACTGAAACTAGGCTGTCAGTACCAATTATAATTGTACCATGCATAATTTGCAGCATCTAGTAATAGCTTGTGTGATATGTCTATAAATCCTCTGAGTTTCTGTCTTTTGTGATAGTTTTTATGAGATTTTAAGAAATTTTTCTCATTGTGTTCATTATTGACTTACTATATACTCCTCTTTTGCTTTTAAACTTGCTATTGGGATGCTGCCAGTATTTTTATGGGTTTGACACTTAGAATATTTGCTTTTATTCTGCCTAACTAGGATTTATTATGGTTTATTATTTTACATTTATCCTTACTTCTGTGATTGGGCCTTCATGCTAGTTCATAAAGTTTTCTCTGTGCTGCATTTGGCTATTCTATAATGAATCCACTTTTTGCCTTATTTTGGATCTAAATCTTTGATGTTTCGAATATTCTATTCAATTTAACTTAGCTAAATTGTGTTTTTCTGGTGAGTAGTATAGTCTCTAACCGCTAGATCAACAGGAGACACTGGAAACCAAATATTTTGGAAAAATATCAGGATGATTACATATTGGGGTTCAAATGATTACTGGGGTTTGGCTCCCACAAAGGTGGTAGAAGAGGATAGTTAGCATTGGAGCTCCATCTGTTAGGAGTTCCACAAACATTTGTTTAGACAATTGTGGCCTTAAGTGCCTAGATCGAAGGAGAAAGGAGTTTTGAAGTTTTGCCAACTTTACCGGTGCTGAATTCTTCTGTCGGGGGACTGGCTGCATTGCTGTGCAGTCATGAATGAACATGGAGTGTGAGTATGATGAGTGAAAACTTAAACACATTGGGGGATGTTCTCAAGAATGTGCGATAGTCATCGCCAAAATAGGTTAACGCAATTTTTCAAATCGCCGTCTATCATGGGAAAATAACTCTGTGTTAAAATCGTATTCACAACACGGCGGTAACATGCAATAGCTACACGATAACGCGTCAAATGTCCATGATAAAATTACCGGGACGGCAATAAAAATCTAAACCCGAACGTAAAATAAGTTGCGATGGACCCAACAGTGATAAAAAAATCAGTGACAAGTCAGGTGGGAAAAATCACTATAAAAGCAGCAACAAAAAACACAAACAAAACACAAACAACTGCGAAGCCCCAGGGAGGTAGCTGGAGCAAGTACAGAAGACAACCAGAACCCCACAAGCCCCATGAAGGACCAGCCTGGGACCTCGAGTCAGGGAAGGGCAATTGTGTGGCTGAAGGGCCATGCCATTTTCGGAAGGTCAGCTGTCTTCTTCTGCGCTGCCTCAGTGGTAGTCCTGGGGGGGGTTCTGGGGGTAGTGGCGGTGGCTGTTGTGGCCCTCTTGGATCTCTGAGCTGCATGATCAGTAGCTCCATGACATGTGTTGGTCTTCAGATGTGGCTCTGGGCTGGGCTCCCTTTCTACTGCAGGTTTTCGTCGTGTTTAACACCAGTAAAAGGCAGGTGTTAAATCCCTGCTGCTAACGCTCCTTATCGCCTGTTTTTGGATCGTATCGCAGATCTGGCTGGTTGTTGATAATATCACAAAGTGGTGTTTTTGTGTGTTTTTGCAATGGAACGCCTACTCTGCATATCATTAGCGTTAATTGTCTCTCTGATCCGTGGGGATGTTGTTTGAGGCAGCTGTCGCTGGAAAACTGGAAATATCAGCAGTTTGAACCAGCCACTTATGCGGCGCTAAAGTGCAGATAAATCGGCAATAATTCCTTGAGAATGTGTGTTTTTGTGATGATCAGCTTCTGTTTTCGTGGTGAGCTTTAACTGGTAGGTTGATTACTATTGTGATGTTGTATTATTTGACTCTGTGTATCCATTTTAATTAATTTAACAGTGAAAATTAAGTTGTTATCGGACTTCGTATAAAATCCACAATCCTCAGATATTATTACCTTGTCTGTATTGTGGTGTGTAGAGCGAGGCACCACTTACACGTTGATAGGGACTGGTATTAACATATTTCCTTTTTCAGGTTTGAGAAACTAATTTGGGTTCCTGTGCTTGCCCTGAGTGCACAGGGTGTAGTACATTAACGTAGAAGGTAAAATTCTGCTATTCAGAACTTTTCCCATTGGGAACTCTGTAGGCTGCTTGAAAGTCAATCTTGCTTTCTGGTACTGTGTTCTTTGCTTGATTGAAATTGAGTTTCTGCTGTTTAGAGTATTTTGAATTGAGAAATGGTGATTCATTTTCCTTTCTAGGTTACACAGACACGTGGTTTATGTGTTTCTGAAGGTTTACTGTTGTTCTGTAGTTGTTTTCCTGTTCATGGAGAATCTGCACTCTGATTGGCTTCTCAGTCTGGGAGCCATGCTGGGATTGATGTGACGTCACCACTAGCTGTGCTCTGATTGGTTGCGTGTTAGTATAGCATCTCTTTGATAGGCTGACATGTGAGAAACAGTCAGAGAGCATCTAAAGAAATGAATTCTAGAAAGGGATGTAAATTGGATAAAGATTTTCAGGACAATACAGGGGCCTAAAATGTCATTGCATATGAGTGGTTGATGGATATATTCAGAAAGCATGGTAGAGATGAAAATCCAGTGAATTATGCTTTTGAAGGTTTTGTTTCTGCTTTAATGAATGGGCTAAGATCTGAGATGATCAATCATATTAAGCACAATAAATAGGGTTGGTCGACAGAGGGAACTGATGAGATTTCGAAATTGGCTAAAAAGGTAGTGATTTCCTGAAAAAGAAACAGGAAAATATGAAAGTGAAACTCATAATTGCCCTGACTAAGTTTTTTGAAAGGGGTCAGATAAGTTCAAATATGAATTTTGTAAGAAATGGGATGAATGGGATTAATCAAATGGACCAAGACGCTAAAGTAAGTAGTATGGCTTGAATGTTGAATTGTTGAAAATTACTACAGTTTGTAAATGTTGGGGGCAAATCGGGCATTGAAGATGGAATGTATACAGAATCCAGACAGAATTCAGGACCACATGCAACAAAACCATTAGGTGCAGAAAAATAATAAAACGTCAAATATACAGAACATGGGAGCAGAATTTGCGGAGTCAGAAAACTTTTGAAATGGCAGTATTCTCAGTTCCGGTAGTGCAGCAAAATATGAGTGAATAGAAGGCGATACAATTTGAGTTAGAAACAGAATGCGATGTTCATCACCGATGAGATGGCAAGCAAGGGTTCACAATGACGGTGTGGGGGAATGATTGATAACTTATACCAGTCCTTGAGATATATCAAAGTGACCCATAGATTGATGGATAAGTCAATTCCTATCTCATCTTACTCTTGATTGATACAGGATCTACCTATTCTGCAGTTCATCCTATGGAAGTTCCCAAACCTACTTCTTTTGGGGAGAGAAGCACAAGTTGTAGAGATCAGCAATAAACAAATTGTTAATGAGATTTCAACAGATTTACTAGTCAAAATAGGACAAATGCAGAATAAACATCAGTTTATTCTTTGTGATTTAAGCCCATGAACTTGCTTGGAAAGGATCTTCTTTGCAAGATGAATTGTGTTATTTATTGCACGCTGGATGGTGTTGTAGTAGAAAAACAAGATGAGGATAAACCTTTGAAACTTAGTGAAAATGACTCTAAAGTTGAAACTGTGCCCAGTTTTAACAAAGGAAGACCTCCCTTGAGACTGAAGATTCACTGTCTTATAGGAGGTATGGGATTTTTGAAGAAAGGAAATTGGATTGATTAAAACAGCAGAACTGATGAAAATAAAGGTGAAACCAGATGCAATTTTCCCCAGTACTAGACAGTACAGACTAAGTAAGGGGCTGGATAGGGAATAAGACCAATGAATGAGAAAATGATTGACCAGGGAATCCGTCAAGAGATCCTTGGGGGCCCATGTAATTCTCCAGTAATGGGATCAAGAAACCAAGTGGCGAATGGAGAATTGTTCAAGACCTCTGATAGACTGGTAAAATTGAGTTTTTTAGCTGTCCTTTATTACCAAATCCAGCTGTTCCAAATTCCAGCAGAGGCAGAATGGCTCATGATCACTGACTTATGCAAAGAGCTCTTTTCAATATCATTGCATGAAGATTCACAGTTCCTCTTTGTGTTTCACTTTTTCAATTTTATTCTAAAGTTCTTGTGTGGTGCAAAATCCCATACAGGTTATACAGAGAGCTAATAATTCAGCCCTGATACAGTATATAAACGACCTTACGTTAGCATCCAAATTGAAAAAGGATTGCAAACTTGATACAATTGCATGGGAAAATCATTAAGGGGAAAATAGGCATAATGTCTCCCCAACACAAAAGCACTATTGTGAGAAGCAAGTTCCATATCTCAGACACTATATTGAAAAGTGTGTACAAAAAGTCTCAAATAATGCATTTCTGCAATTCTGAAATTGAATCCCCCGACTACTCAGAGGGAGGTTCGGATGTTTCCGGGCATTGTTGGTTACTGTCGCCAATGGGTTCCAAAGGTTTCCAAGATTGCAAAGCCTTTAGAAAGACTGACATGTAATGATGTTTGACAATAGAGCAACGTGCTTGGAATTGTGATGGTCATACTTTAATTGTTAGTCTGCCACACTCAGTTGAATTCATTTTAAGAAGAAAAACAGAGCATATTACAAAAGGCTGACTGACACATAATGAACAAGTAATACTTGGAGCAGAGAGCATTTCAGTTCAATGTCCTAAATTTAGAAACACTGCTTCCGATTTCAAACGAATGTTAAGGAAGAAAAATATTGTTGAAGATGAGTTGCAACATTATTACATTGAGGTGATGAGTTATGCACAAAGCTGAGACCCGATATCAAGGAAGTCCTATTAGGGGACTCAGATTTGATATTGTTGATGGTTCTTGTCTGAGGGATTCATATGGAGGATTAAGACCTGTGTATGCATCATGTTCTGATTCAGAAACATTAGGGGCATCCTCTGTATCAAATGTGACATCAGCACAAGTGGAGAAATTAAATATTTTTAATGAGAGCTTGCAGCAGAGAATTTAAATGTGATTATCTATGCAGATAGCCATTATGGTTTGGTGGTGCACATGACTGTGGTCAAATCTGGTCACAAAGATTGTTATTGACATCCTAAGGTGCTCCAATTTTTTAAAAGGCTCATATTTGGATGTGTTGGATGCAATTTAGAAACCAGAGGAAGTGTCAGTTGTATAGTATCAAGCCCATAAGGCTGACAACATCTTGGTCATATTGGGAAACAGGTATGCTGACCAAATGGTAAGGTATTGTGCCATGCAGGAACAGACCATCATTTAGAAAAGGAAGATGACACATTTGTAAATGGTAATGATACACAGAGTTCATAAAATGTAAACTGCTACTCTTTCAATTGTTTGTAGACTTGTTTGATTGAATTTGAGGATGTTCTTGATTATGAAATATTAAAATGGATGAAATTGTGATATTAAAAATTATCAGGATTTTTATGTGAATAAAAAATGTATTCTTCCTAGTTCAATGTTGCAGCTCTTGTGTAAATATTTGAATAACCAGACGGATGCAGGAAGGGATAGCCTAATCGGCTTATTTAGAAAGCATTGGGAAAATACATGATTTTGACATTGTTGCACAAGATGTATGTAACAGGTTTCTAGTTTGTCACCTAAACAATCAGGGTAAAAAGACTATTACTGTCAGAAATCACATTGGCAAATCAGGGCACCCGTTTATGAGATTACATGCAGTCTTTATAGGGATCCCACTTTGCAATGACCTTAAGTACATATAGGTAGTACTCTGTTTGTTCTCTAAATACGTTGGGGCATTTCCCATGAGAAGACCAGATAGCCTTACAGTAGCCAAATTTCTATAAAGGAAGTTGGGACTCTGATTCAGCCTTCCATATTCTGTTGAGACTGACTGTGACACCCATTTCATGAATAAGATACTACAGAAACTTTGTACAGCTTTTGAAATCAAGCAATGATTCCATTGCAATTATTGACCACAGTCCTCTAGGGTGGTGAAGAGAATGAATGGTACCCTCAAGAATAAACTGGCAAAAGTCTGTGCCTCAACAGGTTTGAAATGGTCCAATACACTTCCCATGGTGTTGATGAAAATGAGAGGTACTCCAAACAAGAAGATAGATTTATCTCCCTGTGAAATCATCATGGGTAGAGCAATGAGACTTGCACATTTAACATCAGCTACATGAGGTTTCATAAGTGACAAGATCATTCTGTATTACTGCAAAGGTCTGGCTTTTGTGGTAATATGTGTCTCTTGCAGGCTCTGTTTAGACAGGTGATGAAGTGGCCCTTACCAAGTTATGCTGACTACCAATAGTGTAGTCAAGTGTGTGGGAGTGCCACAATGGATACACACTGCTCACACAAAGAAAGTTAGAGCAGTTGAAACAGTGGATTAGCCAAAAGCTGATGATCAAGGTGTAAAGACTACTGAACAACCTGGCAGTGTGTGTGAAAGTCCTGAGTAGACCAAGTTCACAGTGTGTATTCAGAGAGGGGAGGCATATTTTGTAACAGGTAAAAAAAAAAATTGAAAATCAAATTGAAATTTAATAGAACAATTCAAAGAGGTATTTTCAAATGAGTGAGAGTTCAGGTGAAAAGCAAAAAACGCCTGAAGTCGAGTTACAAAATGATCAGAGCAGAGGGCTGTTGCTATGCAAAAACGTACTGTATCTGTGGTAGCAAGAATAAGTAGACTTACATCAAAATGAGAGGCTTGACGAGTTGCAAAAGACAATCAGAGTTGAAAAGACCCCCTTTGAAAGAGCAGACAAAAGAGAGCCTGAACAAAGTACAAGATCAAGTGAAAGCTGAAGCTTTCAGAAAAAACGAAAACTGAAGACTGTCACTGAGAAAGAAAAACACATTTTCCTTACATTTCTGTGATGGAAAGTTCTGGAATCTGCGGGGAGCCACAAACTTCTATCCACCCAGCTTTCCCCAAGTCTCCTGACAAAAATTGTACATCACTTGTGTAGGTAGGCCTAGTAGCTACGAAAGGAAATGGCCTAAATCACAACATGGACGCATCACATTTTTCCACCAAAAGCGGATCCTTTATTCCAATGTGGGTGGCTCTAGATTTTGGACCCTACCTCAGCCGGCACATAGGAAAACCTAGCCAATCTGCACAGTTTTACAAACTAGACACCTAGGGCTAACCATGGTGGGCTGACTTACCTGGTTTTCAGCAGTTTTTTTAACCAGAATCCCTTGCAAACCTAAACTTTGACTAAAGAAATGCATTTTCCTTATATTTCAATAACTGAAAATTCTAGAATCTGCAATGAGCCACAAATTTCCGTTCACTCGGCATGCCCCCAAGATTTCCAAATACAAATGGTACCACACTTGTGTGGGTAGGCCTAGTGCCTGCAACAGGAAATGGCCCAAAACGTAACATAGACTCATCACATTTTTCCACTGAAAACTGAGCCTTTTTCCAATGTAGGTAGCTCTAGGTTTTGAACCCTAGTTCAGCCAGCATCCAGGGAAACCTAGCCAATCGATACTTTTTTTTAAAACAAGACCCCTTGAGATTTCCAAGATGTGCTGGCTTGCGTGGCTCTCACCACTTTTTTTAAGCAGAATCACTTACAAACCTCAAACGTTGAATAACAAAACACATTTTCCTCACATTTCTGTGGCAGAAAGTTCTGGAATCTGCAAGATACAACGAACTTCCATCCACCCGGCATTTCTCCAAGTCTACATTTCTCCAAGTCTACCAATAAAAATGGTACCTCACTTGTGTGTGAAGGCCTTGTACACGCAACAGGAAAATGGCCCAAAACACAACATGGATGCATTGCTTTTTGCCACTGAAAACTGAGCCTTCTTTTCCAATGCGGATAGCTCTAGATTTTATTCCCTAGCTCAGATTCATAGGCAAGTAGGCTAACTCTTCGGTAGTGTTTTTTTTTCAAAAATGAAAGTAAACCAAGTCATTTCAATGCTAGGTTTCAGTAAGTTACACCTGACCCCAACCCTTTGTAGCTATAGCACAAAGCAGACAGGCTTAATTTGAGAAAATGTGTAAAGCATTTAGAGACACCAACCTACTTAGAAAAGACAAAAACACAACAAGCAAACCACATTACAATTTATAAAATATATATTTTTGAATTTTTAATGAAAATAGCGCAAAAAGATTTAGGGCCCGATGTAGGTAGCCAAATACCGGTCGGTAACGGCCGAAATTCGGTAATTTCGGCCTTTACCGACCGGTATAAGTGCATCGAGATGTACGTGACCAAAAACGTACCGATTCGGTAAATACCAGTCGGTAAAACACTGAATCGGTATAACATGATTCGGAATTTACCGAATTCATATTTACCGAGTCGGAAAATAAGAAATGGTAATTGTCCGAATCGGAAAATACCGAATTCATATTTACCGAGTCGGTAGATAAGAAATGGTAAAAATGGCCAGTTGAGATGTAGCAAATCCAAAAAATACTGAATTTCATGAAATTCGGTAATTAAGAGTCGTTATTTACCATGGATTGGAAGCAGGTAGAAACCAGGAACAGTATATATAAGAAGGTCCCAAAATTCAACAGTGCAACCACAATGGCGGCTTTCTACGTTATTGCAAGGCGGCTACGGATACAGGCAGCAGGAGAGAGGGTGTGGCTAAGGGAGGAGCAGGTGTATAGGCAGAGGATCACCCTCTTCCAACTGACTGAAGCAGAGATCCTGCAAAGGTACCGACTCCACCCCAGAACCATCCTGGACTTGATCAGGGACCTCCACCCATATCTGGAACACCCAACCCCAAGAGCACACGCCATCCCACCCCATGTGCAGGTGCTGTGCTGCCTACACCTTCTTGCCTCTGGGAGCTACCAGCACGTGATAGCCACAGTAGGTGGGGTGTCCCAGAGCTACCTGTCACGTTTTTTCAGAAAATTCCTTGACGCCATGATGCAGAGGATGGAACACTACATTGAGTTCCCTGACACACCTGCAGAACTAGCAAGGACGAAAACCGATTTCTATCAACTTGCACAGTTCCCGCACATCATAGGCTGTATCGATGGGACGCACATCCCACTATGCCCACCTGCAGCAACTGAACACATATACAGAAACCGGAAGTCCACACATTCTATCAATGTGCAGGTGATCTGCAACGCTGGCAACATGATTACGGATATTGTAGCCAAATATCCAGGGAGTACCCACGGCTCCTACATATTCACCAACAGTGGGATATACAGACGCCTTGTGGCTGGTGATTTTGGTGATGGATACCTGCTAGGTGAGTATGTGTGTGACACCCTGATAGTCCATGCAGAAGGAGCAATCATGAGTATATGAATAATCAAAATTTCATTTCCCACCCAGGTAACAGTGCATATGCCCTGCGGTCATTTGTGCTCACCCCCTACCTGAACTCATCCACCAGGAGCGATAGGCGTTATAACGTGGCACACAGAACAACACGTTGCGTGGTGAAACGCACTTTTGGACTGCTGAAAAGTAGATTTAGGTGCCTCCATAAGAGTGGAGGTGCACGGCAATACACGCCAATTATCTGTTGCAAGAATATTGCGACCTGCGCCATGCTGCACAATCTTGCAACCAAGGAGGGCACAGAGATTGAACTAACATATCATGAGGACATAGATGATGTGACAGTACAAGCAGATCACAATGCAGCAGAAGCAGCACTAGCAACAGATGGTCGACTGCGACACGTAGAAATCACCAACAGATACTTTTAATAGAGTGATGACCACAGGCATGTTCATGTCTTGGAACACTCACTTTAATATGCACTTCTGCACTTTTCAAAACCACATAAATCAAATTAAATGCACTTTGCACACTGGGTGGCCAAAGTTCACTTCACTGTGACCTGTCGTGTGTTCATTATGTTTCGCAATGTTTGCGCGTACGCATGATGTTGTGGGAGCCACGGGGCTGGGGGTCTACCTGCGCAGTCGTGCCGGTGTCATCTGCATGGAGTCTGCTGCTCCGACGAATGTCCTGTTCAGGCGTGCTGGACCCACTCCTGCTTGTAGACTCCTCTGTGTCCCCAACACACGTGTTACCACCTGTGGCTGTCTGCTGTGTCAGCAGTACCTCCATAGCAGAGGTCACCCTCCCCATCCCCCTGGACAAGTCACTGCAGCAGTGTACAATGTCAGTCTGCATGTTCACAGAGTGGCGGCACAGCAGTGTGGTAGATGTTGCCAGATGGTTAATAGACTGATTCAGCAGCCTGACCTCACGCCTATACCTGCGCCTCTCTTGGTGGTCACTCTCAAGCCTGTCACAGAGGGAACCCATGCGCACACCCATGTCCCTCACCCCCTCTGCCATGGACTCCATTCCTTTGCCCATTGACTCCATTCCTTTGCCCATGGACTCCATTCCCTTTGCCATGGCACTTATCCCCCGATCGATGTCTGACATCCTGCTGTTCAGGATGCGCACCTGTCTGTGCACTGCCATGATACCTTTGGCCTGCATGCGCTGGTGCTTAACCATTGTGGCTTCCAGCCCAGCAAAGACCCCCTGCACATTCTGCCCCTCATCCTGCTCACGTGCCCTACGGCCACGGTCACTTGCACGCCAGATCCCATTGAACCCTGTTGGCCTGCGTCGCCAGCCAGTGGTGGTTTGCTAGGTCTGGGATCCTCGACCACTTCCTCATCAGAGCTCTCCAGGATCCTTAATGGTGGTCCTGCCTCCTTGGACTCACATGCACAGGGGACCCTGAGCTGGGTGTTGTGGCATCTGCAGGTGCTGGCGGAGTCTGTGTCTCGAACAGCAGGGGCGACAGTGGCTGTGCAGTGGTTTCTTGCTCCATTGCTGTGAGTGCGTGCGTTGTGGTTGTGTCCTCAGGGACAGTGCTAGGTCCTGCTGTGTCTATGGGCTTCTCCCTTGCACCCATTGTTGTTGCACTTGACTCCCCTCCCTGCGCTGCTCTGCGCGATGACTCTCCTGTGGACAGACATGGACAATGATCAGCTGTGTTTTTTCATCACACAGATTCCTAACACACATTTTCATATGCCTCAACTGTTTGTGTATGGGGAGTGTGTCATGGCATGCAGTGTTTGGTGTTGGCAGCTTTGATGTGTGTACCTATGACTACGACTACCATGAGGCATTGCTGGTGACTACTGTCATGTGTGCTGGATTGTGAGTGAGTCACCCACATTGGGGAAGGGGCCAGGAAATGGGTGGGGTACATGTCCCTGCATCTTACCTTTCTTTCTTGCAGCTCTGGCTGAGCTATCAGCATCCCCGATCCCGTGTATGCTCTCAGGCTCCAAGGTGGATTCCACAAGCTGCTCCAGTTCAGTGAGGCTTGGAGCACGGCTCTTCCCCCCACCTGTGGCTGCTGATTCCTTCCTCAGGGTGGCAAGCTTCTTTTTGGTGGTGATCCTCAGATCATACCACCTTTTCTTCATGTCATCGATTTCGCGATGAGTCACTCCTAGGGCATTGACTTTGCTCTGGATTGCCAGCCAGGTGTTCCTCTTTACAGACTCTGCTACTTGCAGAGACTGTATCCCAAACAGCTGACTGTAATGCTGCACAACCTCCTCCACCAGCACCTGGAGCTCAGTAGGGCTGAATTTCACCTTCCTCTTTCTGTCACCTCCATCCTTTTGTGCCTCCTAGGACTCCATGGTGTTGCTATGCTGGGCTCAGTGCAGCATGCCCTCTGTCTCCCCTCCAGCTCTCTCTGCAGTTCTGTTGCTCTGCACCTGCATGGGTGTGGCCACCTCCAGGTACTGGGGTGTGGTACTTGCATCTGATTGGTTGATCTCTCAGATGCTTTGTTGTGGGGTGTGGTGGGTGTGCCTGATTGGTTCACAGGCTCACATGGCATGTATTCGAATTTTCGAGATCGGAATTTACCGAATCGGTAAATACCGATTTGGTAAATACCAATTCTGTATTCTCCGATTCGGTGTCTCCCATTCATTCCTATGGGACTGAAGGCCCATAGAGTTGAATGGGTGTTACCGAATCAGAGATTACCGATTCGGTGTTTACGGAATCGGTATTTACCGAGTGTGGATACCGAATGTTACCGATTCGATATTTTTTACCGATTATTTACCTACATATGGTTTTCCGGTTCATAAATACCGATTCGGTATGATTCGGTATTTACGAACCGGTAAAAAACAATTACCTACATCGGGCCCTTAATCATTAAACGCAATCACCTAGTGGTGTTTGACCGGGACTTAGGCGTGATCTAATTTAGACAGCAATAGAGAGTGGGTCAGATACAAAAAACAGGTTAGACCAGGCCAGAAATGTTACCTTCTCGCTTAGTCTCTCAAATTGAAGTCAAAAACCCTCAAGGTAAAAAAGGCTACGGCTGAGAATGTTTACACGAGGCTGAACAGCCATTAGACGAGGTCAGGTTAAAGTCGCTGGCTTTTGGTGTGAAAGCTCCAGGTGAGATAAATTCAAAATTCACACCCAAGTCAAATCCGTCTCCGGGCAGATACTTTTTAATGCCTTCGCCCGGTGAAGATGTTTACATTCTGACTCAGTCACTGTTTAGTAGCTCGGATTCCTCCAGTGGTGCAAAGCTATGTACCGCTGAAATGGATTTGCTGTTGTGGAAATGCTATGAACAGAGCAAACTGAATCTTTTGTCTAGCGGCGACACACCTGCATTCACTTGGCAGGATTGTCCTGGCCCTCCAGTAGTTTTTTAGAGCCAAAACGTTTCCAAGTTCTAGGTATTCCAGGATGTTTGGCTGAGTACACTTTGATGCAGCGATGGGTGCCAATAACAGCACTTGGGGGTCAAGACTCACTCCAGCAGAAGCAATCAGCAGGAACCAGGGATGGTCCAGTTGGAACTGGTCAGCTGGACTCTTCAAGTTAAAGGACCCTGACACTAGCATGTGAGTGGTGGAGACTTGTTCCCCCTCCCTGATCAATAGAGAAGATGTTTTTTCAGGAGTAACCCTATACACTTTTGTAGCAGTCCATGTTTGCCTTACATTAAACAATCCCACTCTGTACCTCTCTACCTAAATGCAAAATTGCAGATCCATTTTCCTTTGCATAAAGCCTGTATATCCACCCAGGGGATTGGTCATGATAACGAGCAGTTCCATCCTTGGTCACTCTAAACTGGTTCTAGGGGAAGTTCCCCTACCACTGGGATGAGTGCCTTACTGACTAAGAGGAAAAAGAAAGCCACTGGCCCGGGTGTTAGCCACACATGTCTGTGACAAGGAAGGCCTCTGTGAGGTTAATAAAGTTACTTAACCCACCCCACAGGCCATTCTATCAACGGAACAACAACACCTGCCCACACCCATCTCATTTGTCTGTGCTATGTGAACAAGTTAACTTTTCATAAAAGGGGCCATGCAGCTCCCGAGTGACAGACGGAGTTCATGCAAATGGCCCTCATGAGGCTTTAGTAAGAAATAAGGTAATTTTCTAGAAATACCTTTTTCTTAATAGTTATCACAAATTCGGTATTACTATTATATTGGATTTGAAATGTTTATTGAAAAGAGTGTTTGAATTATATTTATAGTTGTTTCCTAATTTTAGCATTATCAAATGCAATATTGTAATCCAATGCTCTACTGTGGAACTGCCAGTCTTGAAGAGCGAAAATAGCTTTTGGGGCTTTTTCAGTGTAAGAATATAACATTCCTACATGTCCTACTTTAAAATACCACATATAGGGTTGCAAGGGTTGACTCAATATTATTTAAAAGCAAGGGTTTTACCTGTCAAAGGGTTTTTAGGCCTGAAGCCTTGTCATTGGAGTGGTGGTACAATAGGTGCTGCAATGCTCTTGCAACATTTAACTCACAGGCCCTGGGTACACTTTGTCCAATATTCTAGAAACGTACAGGTAAGTTCAATGTACCAATGAGGAGTATAACCAATTTCAACATATTTTAGGGTTAAGAGCCCACACACTGGGGCCTGGTTAGCAGAGTCCCAGTGCACAGAGTAAAAATTAGAAGCATTCATGCACATACAATGGGAATGATCAATCAAAAAAGAGACATTTTCCTACAATAAATGTTAGAAATTGAGGTTTCTGGTTGGCAGATTACACACCCTGTCCAAGCAGGAACCACAATCCTAGTCACACACTAAATTAACCTCTACTCACCCTCTGGTAGCTTGGAACAAAGCAGTTAGGCTTAACTTAAGATGCAATGTGCAAAGAACTTATACACACTTTAAGTGCAGTAACACGGTGAGGACACCAGAAAAAGACTCCTCACTAGTTTAGAAAAATAGTGAATATTTGTCTGAGTAAAACAAGTCAAAAGGTTACCTGAGGACTCGAGGGACTGGTACAAATCGAAAGTTCAGGTTGATCACAATAGAGGTCAGGCTAGCTACAGATCCCATGCAGAGCCAGCTGAAAAAGTACCTTGTATGGAGTAAAGCATCAATCGCGAAGACAAAATTAATCTGTATTTTCACTGCAGTCGGGAAACTGCGACGGAGACCAGCATTGTAGATGGCATTGAAGATTAGGCTTTGCATTGTCGTCAAGCCTCGCAGTCGGGAACCCCGCTGTCATCGATCCTGCACTGCGTCAGCATATAGGAGCAATGTTTCGTTTTTTTCTCATGCAGTTGGGTTGATGTGCTGGCATATGCAGAAAAATTGGTCCACATTCCACTGCTGAGACCCAGTCTTGGAGGGGGCAACTCAGGAAAGGGTAGGACTCACAGATGGCAAAGTCCGACAGCTTCAGCAGAGTTGCAAGAAGTCTTTTGTGTCCCTTAGACTTTAGAAAACAGGAAGCAAAATGGCACCACAGATATAAGAAAACCAATAAAAAGTATTTCAACAACTAACATCTACAAATAACTAGACAGTTGATATAAATGACTGTGTAATACATCTTCATCAAAAATGGTTTATTTGTTCCCTCCATTGTACTATCCAGTACATTTTAATTATGTACAGCAGTACAAACTCCTCTCTCTTCATCCCAATGTGTTTCTACCAGTCAATATCTTTAACACAGTGTTTGCTTTGTCTTCTTTCATTTTTCTCTGGTACATGCTTTCACAAGATTATGACTCAGTTATTTCTAGCTACAGTAATCAAAGTATCAGGGAGTTGCTGTTTTTCATTGATATGTAATTTAAACAAACTTATTTTTTGACATCTTCCTGTGGATTCTTAGGTTGCTTTTAGCTAATTACCCTTAATTAAATAACTATACACACTTTGACATTTTGTCACATTCACACCATCCTGTGACGTGTGTAGTTTGTAATTAACTCAGTTCACATATCCATACAATTTCTCCTTGAGTGTTAGATGATATGTTTGATTCCAATGGTAGCAGTTTGTGTACTTAATTCACACCTCTCGTTTTTGATATACTGTCAATTGAATAAAATATAGTATTATCCAATAATTCCTATGTTTTAACCTGCACTGCTTGGCCATTACATAGTTAAAATCCCCTTTCAGTTGCTCTTATGTGTTAAAATATGTGTTGCTTCAGTTCCGACATTGCCCTTCAATGAAACAGCCCACACTAAAGTTCCACAGTAAACATGATGTTTTATTTCTGCTTCCTCAGGTGCTCCCACTTCCATATGGTTGGAAGTTTGTCTTTGAATCTATACAGATACAAATTCCACATCACATATTTTCAATTATTAACACTCCAAACTGAGCGAATTACAAATGTGTTTAACATATACTTGAAAAAAAATATTGCTTAATTGAAGTATTTGTAAGACCCTTCTTAGCACTGATGAAGCCAATGAACTGGTACTTAAATAACCCGTGACTGGGTACCAAAGTGTCCCTTTCTGTGGTGGCTCAAGCATTTCATACCAATTAATATAGGGACTTATTACGATGGCAGTCGGATGAGCATCTGATTGCTATAGCAGTGGAAGTGGGACCGTCTGACAAGTAGTCGGAGGTCCTGCCCGCCAGATTAGTATTTGAATGCTGTGTAGGTGGTCAGAAACACCCCTTTTTTCATTGCGGCTTGTGCTACATCCCGGAAAAGGGTGGTAGGACTGACATGGAAAGGCTGTATAAAATGGACATCCTAATCTGTATGGCAGTGCCTGCACAGGCACCACCTTCATTGTAGGTATTATGGTCCGAACGGTGCCCCGACGGGTACCTCAGGCCTGTCGGAGGCATTAGTCTGTCCTTTGAACCATTGCGGTCCGACTGCCTGCATCTCAATTCGGTTGTCACACCGCTATCCTGTATGTTAGTGGGACCGCCCCCAATGGTATGTCAGTGGCAGTCCCACTGACACAATAATAAGGCCCATAGTTCTGAGCCTAATAGAAGAACATGTTAGAATGCCTTTTGGAAGGCTGTGAGATTATCACAATGTTTTAAAGATAAGTCAGTACAGCTTGTCCTACATTTGTTCGTGTGCACACTGAGTAGCAGAAGCTTCCTGGGATCTGGGCAAAACAAGTCACAGAGCACCTCAAGAAGATTATTCTCTCAGTCCTTAGTATAGCTGAATTAGGCACAATCAGGGTTGTCCCCTAGATTTCAGGTAGCAGTTGAAAGGGTAAGGTGGAAATTATAAGTCTTATTTAGAATTTGGCAGTGTAGGAGCACAGCTTTAAATCAGCAGGGCTATCCCCCTGCCAAACTCCCAGTTCTCCCAATGTATATAGTACCAGGGAAAGCACTGGACGTACACTGGTGGAGCCTTCACTGTCTTTACTGACTCTACTACTTTAAAACCTTTGTCCTGGTGACCCATCCACTTAGTGACTGCCTGGTCACAATGTGTTCATCCTGTCCTGTTGAAGGCAGGTTGACATTCACTGATGATTTTTTTTGCTTGTGGCCAGCATGAGATGTATGGCACACACCAGCATGAAAAATGCAAAATACCCCCCATGTACAGAAAAAATACTTTCTATGCACTAGGAGCATTCGTTTTTTTGTTTTCAGAAAACTAACTCCTGCTTTAGGTGATTGCTTACTATAAACATAAATGTTTACTGTGTAGTCTCTTAAAGTATAGCATCCACTCAGTAAATCTGAAGTGCTGTGAAGGGAACCACCATGGTAGCAACTTGCTTCACAGCATATACCTCCCCACCTGGCTGGTGGTCATTTCTTTATGGGGTGGGTGGTACTCTGCCATGATTGCTGACCAGTTGACTTTCTGCAATGTTCTAATTACCACTAAGTCCGTACATATTTTGGCTTTACAGTCAGTGCAGAGTAGTTCTAAGCTCAAGTGAAGGTTACAAAGCTGGAGAAATGGGCAACCAAAACTCTGCAAACTACACCCAGACCTGATTGCAATGCAGCGGAATTTCTCACACAGTTGATGCAATGGGACAGTTTTTTATGACATTGGCTGCAGAACCCACTTCAGAGTCCAGCAACACCAGCAGAATTGTAGGAAGTCTTTTGTTTCCCTGAGACTTCAGAAAACAAGCCAGCAAGCTCTTGGGGATCACTTGGAAGGAAGCAGAGTCTTTCCAGCGGAGTCAGGGAGCAGCAGACAGCAGGGCAACAAGCATAAAAGCATACCTTCCAGAAAAGCAGCCCAGTTGATCCAGAAGTGTCTGATTTCAGGGGGTCAAAGACCCAGTACTTATACCCAAAAGTGCTGTTGTGTAGTCCCTATAAACCTAAATAGAATCTGCACGTTTAGACAATATATACTGTAGGATTGGAGTCAGACTGATTCTGGACACCTCTACAGAATATGTCAGTCTGTATACCAGCTAGATCACAGTGCCACCAGAAACTCCTCTTACAATGGAGCGCATATTTCGTGGCAACTATCAAACATGACAACCCTGATACTACAGAATTGTGGAAACAGGGTACTACTTTTTGCTCAGTCACTCATGCTCACTTTGTCTCGGAGAGATACACAGAATAAATGGTGGGGGCGTTTTTCAATAAGTATTTATTGAACCAGCATCATTCCAGTGCAAAATAGATGTGCTGAAACAACCATTAGACAGTAACAGATATAAATGATAATAAGCACTAACAACATAAAAGAAGCGAGATTTCTACCATTGTGCTAAGACAATGAATACAAGCAAGTATATAAAATACATGACAGTAAAATGGTACTCCTACGATGCGTCCCTAACTAGATGTACCTAAGTGTACCTAGCATGTATGTGGGTGTAAAGCCAAGAATCCCTCTAGGATAACGCCAACCCCATTACCTGAAGTCAGAGACTGTGGGACCCCATCTTGGTCTTGAGTTGAACGCCCCGCAAGGGATGTTAGACCACTGCGAGCTAGAGTGTCTGCATGCAGGAGCCTTAGGGTCTTACGTCATTGTATTGGTATGGAAGTCCTTTACTCCTCTGACTACCTTAGCAAGAGATGGTGCGTATATATCCAATTTTTAATAAAGTTTGGAACAACTCCGAGGATTGTCTGAAAGGTGCTTAATAGTCCAGAACCTATGGTCCTAAATAAATGGACAATGCCCTTTGTATCAGACATGTTAAAGATATGCTGTACCATTTCTGTTTGTATCAGTACCTGTATCTCAGCCGAAGACCTGACGATCATAAGTTTCTTGGGTGAAGGTTGAGGGCACAGTTTACTGTAAAATCATGGCTTTCATTCTGATCAAAGTATCGAACCGTATAGAGGAAACATTCAATGAAGGCCATAACAGCGCCATCCTGATTGTGTGGGTCAGTGGAAACAATAGTTGTATACAGCAAATAACCCTGGAGCTTACAGTGACAAGATATGTGATGCCGTGGAGCATCCCACAACAACCTTGGACATTCAGCATCAAGTAACTCAGATTCGAAAGTAACTCAAACACCGTATTAATTACGTCAGCTGGGGAACCTTTCAAGTGGCAGCATAAGTTTGCAACTGAACAGTTACAGGCCCCGTGAAGCATGATATCCTGGCATATGAGAGATCCCCTTAAGTAATTCTCACAGTTAGTACCGCTAAGAAACACTTCTGTGTCCCCATTCCTGCATCAAAATCTTTATGGCAATTCCAAAGATTCCTTGATTAATTCCCTACCCAGCGCTTCATATCTGCCTGCCTAGTGTTGTTCTAGGCAATATTGAAAGTAGAAAGTAGTGACCAGTAATGTTATATTGCCATGGATTACCCATTCTGTGGATGGTGACTCTGCCACAGTAAAAGGTAATTTGACCAATTTTTCAATACGCAGAATTGTATATTTTGCTTCCCTTTGTGCCATTGAAATCTGTTTTTCATTTAGATTGACCACTGAACATAGAGACGTACAGTTGATAAATTGCCAAGGCACATAACCAGAGCACAATGATTGCAGCATCCAGCTTAACAATCTAATAGAACGTAGTTGAGATTGTCTGTGTTGTAGTATGGACAAGCCTTGTTCTAGTATATCAATAGCAGAAGATACAATGTTGCCCCGTGAATAAATCCTGGATGTTAATGCAGTCAGACCATTGTCAACTACAGTTAGCACCTTTTCTAGGTTAATTCTATCCATTTCACAAAGTCTCTCCGCAGCTTCTTGTTGACAGATTTTCCAGAGTTCATTATAGACAGCATAATAGAAACGTTTCTGACATGGCTTTCAGGGACCTAGTAAAAAAATCCCTAAAGTTCACCTCATCTGATAGTAAGAATAAGTGCTGTTTCACCTGGGACAGTGTAGAGGTTTTTAGCAAATCAAGGTACAAATTCTCAACACTGTATCATGTCACTACCCCCGATGTTCTCGTTTTAAATATCGTGGGTTTGGCCTATGAACACTAAACCCTTCAGTTGTACCCCTGAATCTTGATTGACATCTGTTTTTGTCTGTGGGCCATACTAATCATCCCTACCAATTGGGGTCTGTTGTATTGTACTTCATGGTGTCATATATTGTATCCCCTCCACTTGATGTAAAATTGATGTGTGAAAGTGTGGGAAACCGTAGTGTGTTCAAATCCTTGTTCTTGGTCAGTCAAAGACAGGAAGTCTGTTGCACAGTTTCATTCAGAAATATCATTTGTTGTGGAATGAGGCACGCTCTAAATAGTGCTTCAGTTCCCTGAACTTTCCATTCCTTACAACCCCAGGCTGATTTTGTGTCTATTGTGTCTTTCCATAAGTTGAGACCCTGTTCAGACACTTTGGCAATAAAGGATGCAGAATAAATCTGTTTTGTGTTAGTCAGCATATTTTTCTGTGTAGTTGCAACCTTATAGTAAACTGAGGTTGGGTCAGAAGTGTTAAACCCTGAAAAATATTAACATCTCTGTGCAAATGCTTTCAAACTAACTTTCAGTGGTGTTGGGCAATGCTCCCATTGGTGGTATGTTAAAACATTAGGAGGGATACTCGATTTGTATAAAAAGTGATGACCATAAGGATAGTAACAGTACATAGTATCAAAATCAGATTTTTTTTATTTTTTTAAAAAGATTTTTATTGAAGTTCTTTGGGTCATGATGATGTACGAAATGAATACAGATACAGTATAACTAGCAAAAATAAGAATACAAAATAGATCCAGAGTATCTGCTCAGAGGCTACACAGGTGGTCATTAACATTAATGCATTAGTCCATAATTACTCAAAATACGATCTCCAAACTTTATCAAACTTCCTCATTTTTCCAATTCGATATGCACATACGGATTCACTCTTTCTTATATTCTTTATTTTTTTAAACCAAGCATGGAAAACGGGGACCAGTATTGTTTTCCAATTCTGTAAGATCAAAGACCTTGCCACTGCCATTGCAATAAACAACAGTTTAACCATCTGATCTGTCAGTTCAAGATCGGGGTCGTAACCATACAGCATTAATCTAACATTGTAAGTAACCTGGATCTCACAGTAGGTTTGTAAAAATAAGAAGATCTCATTCCAAAATGGAGCAATTTTAGAGCAATGAACAATGATGTGAGACCAGTTAGCTAAAGTACATTGTTGACATCTAAAAAATTTGCAGAAGTGTTAATGTACATTTTAGCAGTGGCAGCCGGAGTATAGTATAGAAGCCATTTACTAAAGAACATCATTCTTCTCCAGTTTGAACCACGGAGTGCTTCAAAATTAAGTCTATTTAGTTTCTTCCAAGTAATAACAGAAAGAGCATGGTTTTCTTGTTCCTGCCATTTTTTAATGGCCTTCAAGCTCCAATCCTGCTCAATTTGACGAGTTAAACAGCGTTTCCATCGTCCCATAATTGGTTAGAAGAACAGATATCTTGAGGGTCTAATTGTCTCAGCAGCTTATAAATCAAGTTATACGAACCCATTAACAGAAAGATTCCCCGAATTAAATATTGCATCTCTTCAGGAATTATCCAATTTCCCTCCTTTAAAAAATCTAATAAGGTATTAAACCCAACACGATTCCAAAGCGTTACGATATCTGATCAAATATTGGTCCCTGTATACATAAAAACGTACATTATGGGAGTTCTGGAGTTAAACTGCGGGAGAGAATATCTTTTAATAATACTATCCCGTCGTTTAAAAAACCAGTTTATAATCTTATAGCGAGCAATTTTTGGAGATTTAGGAATTTGTAATGGAGAGGGAACTTGAGCTTCAGGACATATTTGGTCAGTAAAGAAATTAATGAATAAGTTTGGACTAAACCTTCTAATTTTGAATCGATCTATATATTGGGCAAAATATGCACTATAATAGTCTTTGATATTAGGTAATGAGAGACAACCCAAGTCAGTATCTGCATATAATGTCCGTATTGCTAGCCGCGATTTTTTTTTTGCCCATATAAATCCAGAAAACAAAGTTTCAACTTTTGAGAAAAAAGAACCAGGCAAAAAACATGGAATAGTTGAAAATAAAAAATTAAAGAGCGGGAGCACGGACATTTTAATCAGGGCAACGCGGCCCAGAATAGAAAGTGGCAACGGATTCCATCTATCCAACATTAAGTGTACCTTCCAGAGAAGAGGTTCAAAATTAAGTTTATATAGGTCTGCGACTAAAGCAGAAAAAAAGACCCCTAAATATTTCTTAGGTCTCGAATTAATACAGCCAGCCAATTCTGGATGTAGCTGTGAGTCCGCTCCTCCGCAAACAAAAATGTCAGTCTTTTTTCAATTAATCCGATAGCCGCCTAAAGCTTCGAATTCTTCAAAAAGTTGTAAAACAGAAGTCTGAGATTGAATTTCCGGTTTTATTAATAACATAATGTCATCAGTGTAAAGTTTAATTTTATCCATAGAGGTAATCGGAGGGGCCATATTCTCAGAACTACGAATAGCTGTAGCTAACGGCTCAATAAAAAAAGCAAAAAAATAGGGGACAATGGGCAACCTTGCCTGGTGCCTCGTTGAACCATCACTGTGCCTACCATTACTGAATTAATAATTATATTAGCTTTAGCACCGGTATATAAGTTTTGAATTAAACTAATAATTTGTAACAGAATTCCAAAATGTGTTAAAATAATGAATAATGTTTTCCAAACCACCAAATCAAAAGCATTTTCTGCGCCCCAAAAAAAAATTAAGGCAGGATTTTTTTTCATCTGAAAAAAATCTAAAGCTTCAATCAGAAAATGAGTGTTAGTAACTAATTGACGGCCCGCAACAAACCCATTTTGATCAGGGTGGATAAGACCGGCCGCAATATTGTTAAAACGTGTAGATAATAATTTCGTAGTGATCTTGTAGTCGGTGTTCAGTAATGTAATGGGCCTATACGAGTTAGGGTCTTTGGGGTCTTTACCCTTCTTCACAAAGCTAACAACAGAACCTATACCAAAAGAGTCTGGAACATGCCCACCCGCCAACATAGAATTTAATAGTAAAAGTAATAAATCGGAAAAGGAAGTAAAAAAAACTTTTAAAAATTCAGCGGGGAGGCCATCTGGCCAACAGGCTTTACCACTCGGTAAGTCCTTAATCACCAATTTTAATTCGGCCATAGTAAATGGGCTCATCATTGCTTCCTGATCCATTTGCGATAGACTAGGCAGCTCATATCTGCTTAAAAAATTAGTAAGTTTTAAATGCTCTTTGTTTTGATGTTGACTATATATCTTTTGATAATGAGAAAGCATTATATTACCGATTGCGACGGATTCTGAGGTCTCTGTATGTGTAGTAGGGCAGATTACCGAACGAATCTGGTTCGCGGCGGCTTGTTCTTTCGCCTGCCAGGCTAAAAATTTACTGGTGAAGTTGTTCTCCTCATAAATTTTTTGAGACTGTCTTCGAAACTGCTCTTCACTTTGCGCAAAGAAATTTGCACTAAGTTCTCGTTTTAATTCGTTTAATTTACTTTGGACGGTACTAGATGGATCGGATTGCCGTAAAAGAGTTAAGGCATGTATTTTTTTATATAATCGATTTCTAGTTTGTTTAATAGCAGACCATTCCACTGCATCCTTACTTATTAGGATGGCACGGATAAAAGCTTTCATTGAGTCCCAGATGATGTGAAGAGGGGCTGTGTCAGAGTTACGTATGATAAACTCTGTGATCTCCAATTTCAAGAAGGAAATCCAATTATCGTTCTGTAAGTATGTTTTATTAAATAGCCATCTGTTGGGAATTCTAATGTCGTCAGCTGCCACAAATTCAATAACTAGCATTGCGTGGTCTGAAAACCCATTATACAAAAAGCTTTGATAAGAAAATTTTAATTGCCTAGAGGCTAAGAAAAAGTCAATACGCGAAGAAGATTTATGTCTCTCTGACCAACAAGAGAAATCTTTTTTTTGCGAATTTTTCAGACGCCAGGGGTCACAAAGATCTAATACTGTTATATTATCCATAATAGATCTGCGTGATTTAGGTTTTAGTTGCCTTTTAGGGGGAGTAGTCGAATCTAGTTTTAAATCCATAAGAATATTAAAGTCTCCCCCAATAACTATATCTCCTTTAACCATAAGTAATGATTGGAACAGACCCTCGTAAATTTGAGAAGAGTCATCAACTGGGGCATAAAAACAAACAAAGGTAATCGGGTTAATTCTATTTTTCACTAAGCATGTGGCCCAACACCAACGTCCAGCACCTCCTTCTTCAACCTAAAGAATGTCAGGTTCTAGATTTCGATTTATGAAAAGGGCAACACCTCGTTGAGACTCTACAGAACATGAAAACCCCTGATATGAAGCCCACAATTTAAACATAGAAAAGACATCAATCTTTGCGGCTGCAATATGAGTTTCCTGTAGCATTACAACAGCAGGATTCTCTGTTTTGATCCAAAGCTCTATGGCACGCATTTTTTTTCTATTGTTTAGCCCATTAACATAAAATTAAATTATTTTAAGCCCCCTATTAGACATTTCAAACAAATAATTTTTACAAAAGAAAAGTTTCCAAACATATTCATGTGTCCATTCTGTTCAATTAATTTTTCATTTCTACCCAAAAATACTTCAATTTTTTTGGGTATCAAAATCAGATGTGCCTTCCAACATTTCATTGTTTGAAAATGCAGCAGATTTTTCTAAGTCAGAAAACATATTATTGACAATTTCAAAATTCCAATCAGAAAATGTACTGGAGGTAATGATATCATTTAGAGAAATGTTAAATAAATGTGGAATCATCAAAAGTTCAGTGGGACCAAATACATCATAATCAACCTTATCCCAAACTATACCATCAGGAAATGGAACAGCTGTAATGTTCACGAAAACAAGTCTCTCTGTTGACGATGAGATTTATGAGATTACTAGAACAAAATCACATTGGACACTGCAGAGCATTCTGGGAGATAATTGTAATTCACAAGTAAGCAAAGAACAGTCACTAGGTCAATCCAGAACAGAAAAAAACAATATTCCAGATATTATCAAGAGCTGGAGCCAAGGAGAGACTAAGTATGTCTCTTTTAGAAAAGTGTGAAGTTCACAAATTTGTCGCTTACGAGAAACTGGAGCTGGTGCTGTCTCATGTTTGCTGAGATCAAGAGAGAAGGCATTGAATTTGATGAAGTAGCCAGATGCAGTTTTATCAATCTTTAGTAACTCATCAGTCTGTGTTGAACTGGGAGGTGTCTCTTGTCGAGGTATACTGCTATATACATCGGTGTTAGGCAAAATTGATATTTGCCTTTCATCTGTGTTTTAATGTTCTAAATCCGGAGGAACGAGTTCCATTTCATTGTTGTAAACTCCATCACTACGAATTGTTGACTCTTCGAACGTTATGAGTCTTTCTATCTGTACTTCCTTTATGGTAGCGAGAGCAGAGCGTCAGCTACCAAGGATCCCACGAGGCCTACTATTCAGTATCATCCACATAGTGTGGTTTGCTCAGATCAGTGGAGACAAATCTCTTTTCTTTTTTGTTGGCAAGAGGCGAAAGAAGTAATGTTCTTGTTCCTTCGATAGTCCAGGACAGGCTTTCTTTAGGATGACAAATGCAAAAAGAACAATTGATGGACAGAATGCAGAACAATGTCATACATTCACCCTAGTACAGAGATCTGGGCCTAAATCCATCGTTTTTTTGCTCAACATGCCATTGCAGTTTGGACCCACCATATGCAAATCAGTCTTGACCCTGCGCACAATGGGAACAGTCCAGCCCAAACTGCCCGGCCAGGTCCTACCTGAACTGGAAACAAGCATCCTAGGGCCAGTTTCAGGCTTTTAGCCCTCATCAGCCCAGATAGCTTGACTCCAGTGCCATGGAGAGCATGGGACCCACGTCTGGACATACCCGTCCCACTCGGGGTGACAAATGCAAAAAGAACAATTGATGGACAGAATGCAGAACAATGTCATACATTCACCCCAATACGGAGATCTGGGCCTAAATCCATAGTTTTTTTGCTCACCGTGCCATTCCAGTTTGGACACAGCCGTATGCAAATCAGTCTTGACCCTGCACCCAATGTTAACAGTCCAGCCCGAACTGCCAGGCCAGGTCCTACCTGAACTGGAAACAAGCATCCTAGGGCCGGTTTTGGGCTTTCAGACATCATCAGCCAGGATAGCTTGACTCTAATGGCATGGAGAGCACAGGACCCACGCCTGGGCATACCTGTTCCACTCGGGTGACGAATGCAAAAAGAACAGGATGCTTGTTTCCGGTCCAGGGAAGACATGGCTTGGCAGTTCTGACTGGACTGTTCCCATGAGGCACAGGGTCAAGACTGATTTGCTTATAGCTGTGTCTGAACTGGGATGGGGAAGTGAGCTAAAGAACAATGATGGATTCAACCCAGATCTATGACTGGGGGTGAGTGTCTGAAAAATGTCAGTGCTCCGTCCATCATCTCCTTGTGTTTGCTTTGTTTTCCCTAAGTTGGCAGGGTCTGCCCAGACGTGTGTCCCTTGCGCTCTTTGCCAATGGATTCAAGCTAGCCTGGCTGATGAGGGCTGTTAGCCCGAAACTGGTTCCAGGATGCGTGTTTCCGGTCCAGGGAAGACATGGCTTGGCAGTTTGGGCTGGACTGTTCCCATGAGGCACAGGGTCAAGACTGATTTGCATATAGCTGTGTCTGAACTGGGATGGCATAGTGATCTTTAGAACTATGATGTATTTAACCCAGATCTGTGTCTGGGGGTGAGTGTCTGAAAAGTTGAAGCGCTCCGTCCATCATCCCCTTGTGTTTGCTTTCTGTAGGATGACCCAAATTCTTTCTTGTCCCCGATATTTTCTCAGACCAGATCCTCGACTTTTGGGATCCAGACAGTTCTTACTGTGACTGATTTGACTTCCCCAGTGATGGTGCGTTTGACCAGCACATTGCTTAGTAGTGCTCGTAATTCATTTAGATCCTGTAAAACAGCCAAACGTTTATTGATGTCAAATGGCTTTTCATCTACCACTGTGCCTTCACAATTGAGATCAGGTACCCACATTCTCGTCCCAAATAGAACTTCATTAGCAGTGACAGTCCCTAGAGGAATTCTTGGCATGTTGTTGAGGGCACGCTGTATCCCATATAGGTGATTGACCCAACTACCACCCTAACCTAATACTCTTGCTGCTAAAGGCTGCTTTAAGTACTGCAATGCTATACCCAAACCTTCCATGGCATCCTTGTAATCCTGTGAGCTAAACATGGGTCCATGATCAGAATGTAATGTGCCTTCTGCATATGTCCCTATGAAGACTGGTAAAACTTTCATAACAGTAAGAGCGTCAGCCGAGCACTGAGGCCATACCCATAGGAATCTTGAGCATGAATCCACTGCCACCAAGATATGCTTGTAAGCCCCATCCAAATGTAGTGGGCCACAGTGGTCCAGATATACACATGCTAGTGGTCTGTCTGATATAAGTAAAAGTGTCTTCTATGGATGTGCTACGGTAGAACCCTTCAGCTGCTGACAAATGTCACTTATTAAGACAAAATTCTTCGATTGTTTTGTTAAACCAGGCCACCAACAGCGCTGCTTCTTTAATGAAATTGTCGTGGTAATCCCTGCTTGTGGAGAACCTATACCCTTGTGTGCAGCTAGTATTATACCCAATGTGTGATCCATGTTTGGTATAACTCCATACCGCACGCCAGGAATCTGAGCACACGGAATGTTGTTTGCATCTAACTTGTAAGAGTACTTGAGTGGAAAACCTTTTGGTAAGGCTGGGCTGATTTGTGTGAAGCAATGACAGTTACCATTATCTGTCCGTCTATTCTCATCTTTGAACAAGTGTTTACAGCTATGGCAGCAGTACGTACTGCCCCCTTTGTAGCTTCATCAGCCAATGAATTCCATTCAACGTGAACGCCATCGTGTGGATGACTCAGCGTGAGTAGCACGCGAGCTCTTGGTAGTTCATTTTGCAACTCAGCTACCTGTTCCCAATGCATTTTATGTTTAATTGTACCATCTTTTGAGTCTATAAACACATTTTGACCCCAGTAGTGAAGATATCCGTTGTATGACTGCAGACAGTAAAAAGAATCGCACACTATGAGTGTGGGAATTCTCGATCCGTATTTATTAGTATCAGTAATAGGGCTTTAAGTTCTGCCAGCTGAGACGTGCAGTCTCCTAGAGACTGTGTCTTTATATCGCTGGTATGGAACTTGCCTTCGCGCATATGACCTTTTATAATCTCACAAGCGGTGCTGTATTGTTGCTTACTTCCTATTGCCGGCTGAGCAGATCCGTCAGTGTAAATATTGTTTTCATACTGAAGTAGAGACGTTATTTCATTTGGCAGAGTATATTCTTGTTCATATTGCAGAAATGTTTGTGTTTTTAGCCTTGGGTCATATCTGTATTCAACATCAGTTGCAGTGAGAGAATTACCATATTGTATCAATCTTGGATGTAAGGTTATAGCATTAGGAACATTAGCCTTTGTAGCAGCCTCTAAAGCTGGTACTGGAGTTACGACAATAATTCATTTCCACTGAGCCAGTGCTCTTTCTCTTATTACAGCGGTCTGTACTGCTGTTTGCTTTTTTCTGTAGAAGCAAAGCACATTTCAGCTTTTGTGCACAAATGTGATTTGTAAGCTGTGGGTACTGCTTCGCCTTCATTGAAGGTTAGGTAAGTGTTCCCAAATTGACACGCTATAACATGGATCACTAGATGCATACGTTTTCACATTTTTTATTTTTTATTTAGTCCTCATTGCCCAGATATACAAAGGATAGAGCCATAATCACTTCCCGGATGCGCCCCTAGTGATCTTTTAGAGACCTGTAGTGGCACACTCTACACCTTGCCTTTACTCAACCATTGGTGTCTACTCCGCCCAATCAACCGTCGGCAACCGCCAGAGTATTTGGCAATGTAGTATAGAGGCGTAATCATTGGACTCAATTGGTTAGTGACTGTGCCCATTCCTCATAAGGAAGCCAAAACGCATTTTGCTTACACTTATGTGTTCTATCCAGCATATTAGTGTATTTAACTGAGCCAGCCATTCTGTTTTCCTCGGGGGGTTAGGCTTTACCCAATTTTTACAGATCGCCCTACGAGCAAGTAATATTAAGTAAAATATCAATTCTATGTATTTTTTCACAAAGATACATGATTATTTTTAAGTCCAAAAAAGACCAGCAGTTCGCTTACCTGGGGTGCTTTACCAAGTATAGAGAATAGTGTGTTACTCACATCTAGCCAAAAACCTTGGATCGCCGGACAGAGCATAAACATGTGAGTATCATCGTCTTTCACCTTGTTACATTTAGGACATCTAGATGCTGTTCCACTCCCCAGTTTAGACAATTTGTACGGAGTCCAATAAACCCTATGGAGACAAAGGAGGTGGTTCCGCCTTAAATTTGCGGGTCGAACTGTGGAGTATAGTATGTCACAAGATACTTGCCATAAATCTTGGATCTGCTCTCCTGGCAAGCGCTTCTCCCACAGCTCCGCCAGCAGGTTAAAATCTTCCTCTGCCATCTCCTTTAGCATCCAATAACCATTCACTACCTCTTTTTTGAAGGTTACCCTGGCTGCCAAACTTTCTTCCAGTTTATTGGGAAGTCCTGCTCCACGGCCATCAGTGAGACTCCAGCTCAGGATTTGCAGATACTTAAATCTCAAAAGTTGGCCAATAGACAATGTTTGGCTCTCTTCCCAGGATATTAAGGAACCATTTGATATCAATTGACTCCACCTATTGATTCCTACGATCTTTAATGGACGCACCATACAGTCCTTTGCCCACTCTGGGGAACCAGGAGAGTCAAAAATTGGCGCCATCCCACTATAATAGTTGATTTTTAACTCTCTTCTGACTTTATGCCACGTTTCTGCTAAGCTCTGTAGGGTCTTTAGCCGAATCTTTTTAAAAAAGCGCGGATCTCCATATTTATAAATAAAGCCATATTCTCCCTCTTTTACATTTTTTAACATTGCTGTGTACATCTTCCCTATTTCTGAGTCATCTGGCCCCTTAAACAGCACTTTCCCTCCTTTTAATAAGAAAACCCAAGCATAGTAAGATAGATCCGGCAACCTTAGGCTCCCCTTCTCAAATAGTCGTCTCAGTTTTTTCCCTGAGATACGCACCCCTTTAGAGGCCCAGATGAAACTAGATATCTTAGATTGGATTTTTTTAAGCCACTCATCCGTGAGAGCCAGTGGAATATTCTGAAATAGGAAAGTAATTATAGGGAGAATGGTCATTTTGATGATATTGACTCTCTCATAGATGGATAGAGGCAGGTGAGACCACCCCAGCAGTAGTTTCCCTATTTCCTTGTTGGTTTTTTGAAAATTTGATTCTGGGATATGCTCTATTTTCTCAGTGATTTTAATGCCCAAGTACCGCATTTCCTTTTTAACACAACTCTTCTGTGTGGTAATATTCCAAGCCATTATGACAGTTTTCCCTTAGTTGATTTCATATCCTGAAATCTTTCCAAAACCTGCCGCTAACTCATAGACTTTTGGCAGTGCTGAACTAAGATTTGAAGTATATACCACCAGATCGTCCGTGTCAGAAGGCTCACTCGAAGTCCATCGAAGCCGACGATGCTCCCAATGCCCCACCACCTCAGCAACGGTCAGAAACCATCTAAACCGCTTCTGAAGTAGAAGGGAAAGGGGAAGTGGATTGAAAAAGAGAGACAGCCTGGTTGAGGATTGTTCTTCTCTGGTCTTCTGCCAACGTCGAAGATAACACTGGCACCTGCAGTAAGACACACACTTAACCTTCTCTGATACTATTACAATTTTCAGAAAAACATAACCAGTCTAATTATACTAACTTTACCTGGAAGACCTGGCTATCTGCTTCTCTCTTATATGAATAGGTGGTTGACAGCTACTTATAGGTTAGACTGTTCTGTGTCTGCAAAAACATATATGAACATATATTAATTACTATATTCCACTACTGTGTTTTGTGACTTTACAATGTCTCAGAATATTTCTCCCAGCTTCTCTACTCACCAACCCTTTATGTGTCGCTGCCTCAAAAGTTACCAGAAGATTAATGAGAAGTCCTGGTAATTGCTTCAACTGTGAAAAGAATAGTCCTGTACACTGAATGGTACTCAGGGAGAAAATAGGAAGAATTACGCCACACTCTGTCCTGGCGTTAATGTTAATATTACTAATCTTTTTCCCCAAGACCTCAGTAATTGAAATGTTCCTTAAATAACGAAAATGAACTGAATGCAAGTCCTTTGACAAACTGTCTTCTAGAAAGTTCCAGTAGATGGCACTAACAACCTGTGCCTCAAAACCGGATTCAAAACCCTCTTACTTGACTCTGAAAACGATAAATGTCTTTGGTGCTCCCACGTAGCGCATGCGACTTGATTGAAGGTATTCCGAAGTCTACTGGAGCCTTGAAAACTGAAGCCTTGACAAGAAACAGATACAGGTACGGCGAACATCACAGATAACGCACCAGCCACGGCGCGATTTCAGTTGAAGTGCGTCATTCCTTCGTTCTAATCTGAGCTTCAGCTGTGCCTCCAGCGCGAGCTCACGAGCACTAGACCGCTGCCGCTGGGCAGCAATCACAGGACTTACTGCGGCCATGATGAGGATTGCAAAGTGCCTTCAAACATAGTCTCCACATAAGGCTGGACACTATGAACCCTCTTCTTCCACGAGGAAATGATGGCACCTTTTTGCGCCTAATCCGCTTGGCTACAGATCTTGACCTGGAGACCTGAACAGAACCTATAATCCTGACAGTACCTCCCTCCAAAGGGGGCCCTCCCAATTTTGGCTTTAAGGGATTGGTCTGGTGAAATTGTCTAACTAACTTAGGAGCATGAACATTACTGGAAGGTTCCCATGATCTTTCCTCTGGTCCAAAACCCTTCCAATCGACTAGATAGAACAATTTTTTCCTGGAGATTTTAGAATCTAAGATTCTACTGACCTCAAATTCCTCTTCTGACTCTACTCTGATTGGTGCTGGTTTACTTTTGTATCGAACCTTAGGAGGATTTTTTTTTTAGCAAAGATAGATGAAAAGCGGGGTGCACTTTAAAACTACGAGGAAGTTGCAATTTGACTACTACTGGGTTTATTTATTTCTGTATTTTAAAAGGGCCAATAAACCTAGGCTGAAACTTCCTGTTACCTTTTAATCTAAGATGTTTAGTGGATAACCAAACCTGATCACCTACCTCAAAATTTTCTCCTGCCCTCCTCTTTTTATCTGCCTGTTGTTTATAGGAAATCTTTGCTTTGGTGAGATTTAACTGAGCCTGTTGATACGATTTTTTCAAGTTTGCTATCCACTCTACCACAGTTGGATTTTCCTCAATAAGTTTCCCCAATGTTATCTTAGGATGACGACCATAATTTAAATAGAATGGGGTAAAATCGGTGGAAGCATGAACTGCATTGTTGTAAGCGAACTCAGCCGACCACAGCAGGTCTGACCAGTTCCCTTCTTGCTCCATTAAATATAATCTCAGGTATTGCTCCAATTCCTGGTTTACTCTCTCGGTCTGCCCATCTGTCTCTGGATGGAAACTAGTTGAGAACCGAGTGTCTATGCCCAAACTGTGCATATAGTTCTTCCAAAATCGAGACACAAATTGGGCACCTCTGTCCGAAATTAGAATCTGAGGAATACCATGAGCTCGCACCACATGTTGGTTAAATAATTTCACCAACTGTGGCGCAGATGGAACTTTTTCCAAAGGGACAAAATGACTCATTTTAGAAAAGGTGTCGACTAACACTAAAATAGCCGTGTACCCCTGACTAAGTGGCAAATCTACAACTAGATCTAATGATACTGTATGCCAAGGACCTGGAGCATTGGGTAGAGGTTGTAATAACGCCTGTGGACTCTGTCTAGAGGGCTTTCCTTCTATACACAGTTCACAGGTTGCGACATACTGTCCCACTTGAGCTGCCATTCCTGGCCACCAAAAATGCCTCTGTAACAACTGCAACGTTTTCTTACTGCCCTTGTGACCAGCCAGCTGGTCGTCATGACAACTGGCCAGTGCCTTTTCTTGTAATTCTCTGGTGGGTAAGTACAAAGCTTCTTCGTAGTACGGTAAAGAGTGCCTTATAGATTTTTTCTCATCGTCAGCTGCCCACTTTTCCAATTCCTGCCATGAACATTTTTCCAATATTTCCTTGGTGAAGTCTTCTAGCTGAATAGCTCCCACAATTCTCTCTCGTGGAATGATTGGTTCGTCTCCGGGAACTCTTTTATCTTCTGAACAATTCATTCGCGATAAAGCATCAGCTTTGCCATTCTTCACTCCTGGTTTGAAGGTTATGACGAAATCAAACTCAGAAAAATATAACGACCATCTCAATTGACGAGGGGTCAGGGTTTTGGCGGATTTCAAAAATTGCAAATTCTGATGGTCCGTGTACACAGTTACCTTATGTCTGGCCCCAAGCAGATAGTGACGCCAATCCTGAAATGCTTCCTTAACGGCCAGTAATTCCTTGTCTGCAATGGTGTAATTAAATTCTGTTTCAGACAGTTTTCTCGAACGATAAGCCACAGGATGGAGTTGCCCAGTAAGCTTGTTTCTTTGTGATAAAATCCCACCAGTTGCGAAATCTGACGCATCCGTTTCCACGAAAACTTCCTGCGTTGGGTCTGGATGCATCAAGATAGGTGCCGTGACAAATGCCCTCTTAAGGAACTGAAAGGCCTCTTCCGCTTCAAGGGACCAAACAAACTCTTTCCCTTTCTTAAGGAGTTAAGTAATGGGTTGAACCTTGGCTGAAAAATTCGGAATAAACCTCCTGTAAAAATTGGAGAAACCTAAGAAGCTCTGAATTTCCTTGACACTCTTCGGAGATGACCAATCCTGAATGACTTGTACCTTGGAAGGATCCATGGCCACCCCATCAGCCGACAAGATGAATCCTAGGAACTCCACCTTCTCCACGTGAAAAGAACACTTCTCCAGTTTGACATACAAATGGTTTTCTAACAATTTCTTTAAAATTGCTCGCACCTGAAGAACGTGATTCTCAATGCTGTCCGAAAAAATAAGGATATCGTCAATGTAAACAACGACTACTCTGTCCAAAAATTCTCTCAGAACATCGTTTACAAAGTGTTGAAACGCTGCCGGAGCGTTGCTCAATCCAAAAGGCATTACCTGGTATTCGTAAAGGCCGTACTTGGTGCGAAACGCTGTTTTCCATTCCTCACCCTCAGCGACTCTAACCAGATGGTATGCCCCTCGTAAGTCCAATTTAGTATATATTTTCGCTCCCTTCACTTGATCTAGTAGCTGCGAGATGAGTGGTAGTGGATAACGATTTTTTACTGTCACCAAATTCAAAGCTCTGTAATCGATACAAGTGCGCAATGTACCATCCTTCTTCGGCCGAAAAAACAGAGGCGAGGAGACAGGTGATTGAGAAGGTCTTATGAAGCCAATCTTCAAGTAATCATCCAAATACTTCTTTAAGAACTTATTCTCTGCTTCTGTTAGGGCATAGATTCGACTGCACGGCAACCTGGCTCCAGGTTCAAGCTCTATTTTGCAATCGTACTCACGATGGGGTGGAAGTGTTTCGGCATTTCCTTTATCGAACACACTGGCCAAATCTTGATACTCCGGAGGAATTTCTATAGTTTCCAGTGCACACACTTGATGTGTAAGTTGAGCCAAATTCCAAGCTGGTGAACCCTCAGTTTTCTGATGAGAAGCGGAAAAACAAAACCGACGACAATGTGCTGAGGACATTTCCACTGCTCGCTGTTCCCAATCGATTTTTGGATTATGCTCTGTGAGCCATGGTAATCCCAATATTAATTTGAACTGTGGAGCATCTATCAGATTGAAACGGAGAAATTCCCGATGGCCCTGTAATCCCAACAACTCCAAAGTCTCAGTCTCTTTAGTGATGGGTCCCGAAGTGAGATTGGTGCCATCCACTGCTTTGACTATTTCCGGGTGTTTCTTTATCACAGCCTGAATGCCCATTGCTTTGGCATAAGACAAGTCACAAAAATTGCCAGTGGCACCTGAGTCAATCATGACTGATACTCCAGAAATTTCTTTAGTACCAAATTTCACAACGAATGAGACTGTCAGATGTGGAGCTGCCGACTGTAGGGTGTTTATTAACTGCTGCACTTCTGGAGTTGAATTTTGTTCTTTTCCCACCAGAGCAACTCCCTCTACTGGTGGGATTTGGCTTTTAAACTTCCACTGACCTTTGGTTTTTTCAAACAGTCTCTTACGAAATGACCTGACACACCACAGTACAGGCACAAGTTGTTGGCTCGCCTTTTTTCTTTTTCTTCTTTGGACAATGGTCCCCTGATGGAACCAATCTGCATTGGTTCCTCCCCTGCACTGTTTTCAGATCGACTAGTTTCACTCTTTACCCGATCAAGACGTGGGAAATAGGTCCGAAAGTCTTTCTTCTTCTCTGACTTCCTTTCTGAAAGACGATGTTCCAGCTGCAAGACCAGGTCTATTAATTCTGATATCTCCTGTGGTCTCTTGGGTATCTGCGCCAACGCATCTTTTAGCTCGTCCCTCAAACCTCTGTAAAAAATGGCGGAGCGCTTACTTTCTGGCCACTCAGTCTCAACAATTAATTTAATAAATTGAGCAATGTAGGCAATTAACTCTCTATTTCCTTGTTTTAGATCCAAAAGTTCATTATCCATGGCCTGTTCTGCAGTTCTGCGATCAAAAATCCGTAGAAATTCCTTTTTAAATACATCGAAGTTGTACAGGGCTGGGTCATCTCTTGAAATTAATGGCATTGACCACGCTGCCGCATCACCACTCATGTAGGACAGCATGAACGCAACCTTCACTCTATCATCTTTAAATACTACAGGACGACAAAGAAAGTGCAGCGAACACTGCGTAAGAAATATCTGGGCCTTATGTGGGTCCCCCCCAAATCTCTCTGGATTAGCCAATGGAACCACTGGGGCTACCGAATGAATCACCTGAGTAGCTGCTTCTGAAGCTGAATTTCTACTTGATCCCGAAGACCCTCCTGCTATGAGTTCCTCCATTTTTGACCTAATTATATGGTTCTCTTGTTGGGACCTTTTAATTTCCTCTCTTAACGCCCTATTATCTTCAACAGACTGAGTCAACTGACTTTGCAGTCCATCCAAGATTCCTGCCAAAGTTTTCAAATCAAAGCCCTCTGCCATCGTGGCTTAGATGGAAAGTTGGCACTTCAATCTGTCAGAAGGCTCACTCGAAGTCCATCGAAGCCGACGATGCTCCCAATGCCCCACCACCTCAGCAACGGTCAGAAACCATCTAAACCGCTTCTGAAGTAGAAGGGAAAGGGGAAGTGGATTGAAAAAGAGAGACAGCCTGATTGAGGATTGTTCTTCTCTGGTCTTCTGCCAACGTCGAAGATAACACTGGCACCTGCAGTAAGACACACACTTAACCTTCTCTGATACTATTACAATTTTCAGAAAAACATAACCAGTCTAATTATACTAACTTTACCTGGAAGACCTGGCTATCTGCTTCTCTCTTATATGAATAGGTGGTTGACAGCTACTTATAGGTTAGACTGTTCTGTGTCTGCAAAAACATATATGAACATATATTAATTACTATATTCCACTACTGTGTTTTGTGACTTTACAATGTCTCAGAATATTTCTCCCAGCTTCTCTACTCACCAACCCTTTATGTGTCGCTGCCTCAAAAGTTACCAGAAGATTAATGAGAAGTCCTGGTAATTGCTTCAACTGTGAAAAGAATAGTCCTGTACACTGAATGGTACTCAGGGAGAAAATAGGAAGAATTACGCCACACTCTGTCCTGGCGTTAATGTTAATATTACTAATCTTTTTCCCCAAGACCTCAGTAATTGAAATGTTCCTTAAATAACGAAAATGAACTGAATGCAAGTCCTTTGACAAACTGTCTTCTAGAAAGTTCCAGTAGATGGCACTAACAACCTGTGCCTCAAAACCAGATTCAAAACCCTCTTACTTGACTCTGAAAACGATAAATGTCTTTGGTGCTCCCACGTAGCGCATGCAACTTGATTGAAGGTATTCCGAAGTCTACTGGAGCCTTGAAAACTGAAGCCTTGACAAGAAACAGATACAGGTACGGCGAACATCACAGATAACGCACCAGCCACGGCGCGATTTCAGTTGAAGTGCGTCATTCCTTCGTTCTAATCTGAGCTTCAGCTGTGCCTCCAGCGCGAGCTCACGAGCACTAGACCGCTGCCGCTGGGCAGCAATCACAGGACTTACTGCGGCCATGATGAGGATTGCAAAGTGCCTTCAAACATAGTCTCCACATAAGGCTGGACACTATGAACCCTCTTCTTCCACGAGGAAATGATGGCACCTTTTTGCGCCTAATCCGCTTGGCTACAGATCTTGACCTGGAGACCTGAACAGAACCTATAATCCTGACAGTCCGCATATAACCCCACTTTTTTTGCCAACCCCTGGCCCGAAAAGGGAGTATCTCCTCATGCTTCCTGATCTTCTCTGCCAAGGGTTAAATGTAAAGATTAAAAAGCAGTGGGGACAATGGACACCCTTCCCTCGTCCCTCTGAGAATGTTGATTTTTTCAGATAACCTCCTGTTTATTAATATTTTTGTATATCTGTTTTATTGCCATGCAAAAGTTTCTCCTAGATTTGATAATCTCACTACTTCATGTAAGTAGGACCAATTAACTCGGTCAAACTCTTTGGTAGCGTCAACTGTAATGACCGCTAATGGCTCCTTTTCCACAGTGGCTAAATCAATGGCACCTATGAGGCTATAAGTTAAATCCTTAATACTCCTTCCGCGAACAAACTCTTTTTGATCTTCATGAAGGAGTGCTCCCACCACCCCATTCAATCTATCTGCTAATATCTTTGAATAGATCTTATAATCCAAATTTAGCAGAGAGATAGGTCTGTATGAATCACAGCAATCTGTTTTTTTATCGGGTTTAAGGATCAAAGGCACAATGGCATCATTACATGAGGGAGGGATCTCTTCCCGATTTTCAAAAATAGCTGTAAATATCTCTCTAATTGCTGGCATCAAATATTTACTTAGTTTCTTAAAAATATCTGTAGGCAGTCCATCAGGACCCTGTGCCTTGCTGGATTTTCCGGATTTAATGGCTTTTTCTATTTCTTCCTCTGTTATTGTGTTGTTAATGGCAACCTTTTCGGGTTCAGATAATTTATGGGGTAATTCTTGTTCTAGCCAAACTAGAGCCCCCTTCTCTGTTGTAAGTTCACACATGTCTGCAACTGTTTGAAGCCATCATGTCAGCTTGTAGGGAACGAATGATATCTGTGTGTTTCTGTGTCCAATGCCTAACCGAGAAATCAGGTCTTATTAACTTGTAGAAAGGTTTTACTCTTTCTGCATAATTCAAAATGTATGTTCTGCCAAAGTTTAAAAATCCCAATATGTATTGTAAGTTTTTAAAATATTTAGGACGTTGGAGCAGCGCAGACTTTTCAAAAAAGTTGGCTGCCAGGCTTTTTCTTTCACTTGATAACTTGTATCCCAAAAATAGGACGTTGAGGAGGGCTATTTTTGATTTTTTGAAGTTGAATTTGTAGCCCTCAGAGGCAAATCCCAAAATGATTGTGTTCACCCTGGTCAAGTGATGCAGTAAATCATTTTCCGTCAGATAAATATCATCTACATAGGACAATGCATCTCTTTATTCAAATTCTGAAATAATGCTGTTACCTTAACGCTGAACAACCCGGGGCTATTCTGATACCCTTGGGGGAGTCGACAAAATTGACGCTAAGAACCTAGCACCAAAAATGCTATCAAATACCTGCTTTCAGGTGCTATATTTTGGCAGAAGAATCCATTTGAGATATCTAATGTTGTTTTGTATTTTTCGTCACAATGTTATTCATTAATGCAGCCCTGTGTGCAATATTGAACTGCAAATGTTGCAAATGTGTTCAGATGTCTATAGTCTAAAACTAGACAATATGAATTGTCAGGTTTCATTACGGGCAACATAAAATTATTCTTTGCAGAGGTGCAAGGTTTCTATTACACCCTGGTATTCATGTCGATCTAAGATCTCCCTGACTTATTTTTTTGCATCTTGTTTTATTGGTATTGTCTCGGTGGATTTGGACTAGTTTTTACTGGGATTACATGGTGTGGTGACTCAGCATCCCACCCAACATGGTTGCGATAGAGTGCTGGAGCAAGGGCTACTGCCCACTCCTGTGCATATGTTAGTTTTAATTAAATTGGAACATGGTCAGAAAAATATGGTAAAATCACTGTTTCTCCCTCTGGGTATCAATAACAATTTCAGGCTGTCAATCTTGTTCAGCTAAAAGTATGTCATTGCCATGAGTCAAGCTCTCTCAGAATAGAACTCTAACTTTTCTGGGTTTGTCCCCCTTCATTTGGAGTGTTATTTCATGTAACCTATTTGGGACACTTACCCTCGTTTCAGGTGTTTCCACCATGATATGCTCATTCAACTCCACTGTCACCAGAAATTCCATCAGGTTCTGGGGAGCTATTATTACTTCTGCTTTGCTGTCTGGCATCGTCAGAGCCCATTTTCCATTCAGTAGTTGAGTCCTAAGAATTCTGGGTATGTCTAAATTTGAGACCTGCTACCTTCTTCTTTTTAAATTGAGGTTTAGATTGTGGCTTGCCTTCTTTTTCAGAAATGTAGCTTGAAGCGCGTTGCGTGTCTCTGGCCTTTGTACGCTCTTCTTGTCTGTGTTCTGACTGTTCTTCTCTCGCAGAGATTCTTGGTGAACCCTGAAAGGAACGAGAGGAGCATGTATCAGTATCCTGTTATGTTATTCATATTTCTAAGGTTATATTTCCTGTAGAAGTTCTCCTGTAGAGCAGACCCACTCCTAGATCGAGATCTATTTTCTCTAATCTTTTTGTTTTTGTTATTATCTCATTTCTACCTGGAAGAATCAGGTACTTGCTTGGTGTTATCCTTCTCAGGACCACCCATTAGTTGAGGTTTTGTTGCTCTAGCTCCCAGATACCATCTCTGCCTAATTCAGCATAGGTGTCAGTTATAATTTTAGATAATTCATGTTCCTTTTGTAAAGGAATGAAATCCATCATGTGTTGGCTTATTGCCACTGCTGCTTCCCCTTTGATATTAGCTAAAATAATAGCTGATACCTGGGCAAAATTACCTAGTAATTTCATCCCTAAGTTCTGCTCCACACTCTGGGGCCGATTAGGATGGCGGACGGATCGCCACCACCATGCAGGCGGTGGCGATCCGTCCGCCATCCGTCACTGTCCGCCAGCAATTTACCCCCACCATATTACAATGGCGGAGGGGACCGCGGCGGACAGAAAGACCGTCCGCCGCTTTTCCGCGGAAAAGGTCTAATATGGTAGCGTGTTGGAAAAGGTCTAATATGGTGGCTGTGTCTATCAGACACCACCAGCCATATTAGGATGGTCTAAAAGGTCTAATATGGTGGCGGTGTCTATCAGACACTGCCAGCCATATTAGGATGGGCTTCGGGGTATGCCTTTCTGTGGCGGCAATGCCGCCACGGAAAGGCATACGGTCTTTGCTTTTCTTGAGACCGTGTGTGTGGAAATACTGCCTCTGGCTGTGTTATTTTCTGAGCTATCCAGCATGGCATTAGCTGACATTTAATGGGCATTCTACCCATAACTGCATATAGTGTTTGTGGTATAATTTTAGTTGCAGAATTCTGAACTTGATTTGTTTATGTGACTCTTCTTGGCTGAAGTGTGAGTGTCCTCATCACAAACTGTGTCATGTTTCTGTAAGGTTGTATTATTTCTTTGAGAAGTGTGCGTAGATTTGCTACTGGCATAGTGTCAATGTCTAGATGGGGTGTGTAAGCTGCAAGGACATGCCAAGTAGCCCTGTCTTTTCCAAGCGGACCTAGTATTGCTTTATTTCTTGTATGGGGAGGGCAGCTTTAAATCAGTTTATGTACTCCTGGTAGGTGGGCGGAATTTCAATATCCTCATACGGACAGTAGTCCTCTGGTATTTCATCTTCAGAGTAAGAATGAAATGTATTTAATTGTGCATCTGCTTGTGGGAGTTTAACACATTAATAGAATACGTCTGTTCTGTATGACTCGTGAGCTACAATCACAAAAGTTACTGTCCCAACCCTAGCTGTGACTCCGTAGTCTGTTAGCTTTTCTGTAAGGCCATTTCTGACATTTTCTGAAATGTTAATTTCCCCTTCTTCTTCCTGTACTAAAACGCGCCATGCTGGCACAGCGTCTTCTTCTGTCATTGTTAAAAAATAATTTCTAGGAAGATTTTTAAGGAAAATGTGACAAGGTTTTATGCACAATATGAAGTGTTTGTCCTTCAAGCTTGATAAACCTTCAGCCGATACATATGATATGTTTGCCTACTCAGCTGTAGCGGATAATTCCCTTCCCTCTCCAGGCATATCTTAGAAAATGTGAGTAGGGGTCTCTGCAAATACCACGACTGAACTTCTCAGATATGACTGTTAAATAAGTACCAAACCAATGTTGGCGGCACCATGTCGTGTAGTTCCTATAAACCTATATAGAATCTGCGCGTTTAGACAACATATACTGTAGGATTGGAGTCAGACTGATTTTGGACACCTCTACCCAATATGTCAGTCTTTATACCAGCTAGCTCAGAGTGCCACCAGGGACTCCTCTTACCAAGGAGAGAAAATTCTTCGCAACTATCAAAAAGGACAACGCTGATCCCTCAGAATCGTGGCATTAGTGTACTAGTTTTTACCCAGTCACTCGTGTTCAGAGAGATAACCTAATAAACGGTGGGGACGTTTTTCAATAAGTATTTATTGAACCAGCATCATTCTAGTGTAAAGTAAGTGTGCTGAAACAACCATTAGACAGTAACAGTTATAAATGATAATAAGCACTAACAACGTAAAAGGATGGTAGATTTTTACCATTGTGCTAAGACAATGAATACAGGCATGTATATAAAATACATGACAGTAAAATGCATACTCCTGTGGGAGCCTAATTGAAATAATATTAATCAGCACATATGATAGAGAAAATGTATTCTAGATGACAAGATAATACAAATATGTGCAGCACAGAGACAGTCAGCATAGCCGCTTAGTGTCCAAAGAGGTGACGTTTCTGACAGCATTTATTGGTACAAACCACAGAAGGAAAATCCTCACTATTCATGCAATATATTCAGTAAAAGTACAGGATTAACTTCAGTAGCCTAGCTTCAGCAAGTTACACAAGTATAGAACACTAGGCAAATCAGAAGATGCAAACATTGTGTGGTACCTGCCTGGTCTGAGCTGGTGTGACTTGTTGCTACCCATGTGATCTTTGTTTGTGACGTTTTGGGACTGCCCAACATAATGCAATGTACCAGTAACTGTAATTTCAACAGAAGTGATTTGCGACATCTGTTCTAGTACCATGCACGTAGACTGTGTCATTTCCACATTTGGTGTGTCCATACGCATGTGGCTAAGCTAGCGTCATGTACTGTCTGAAAGTGGTTCTTGAGCAAGCATTGTATTACAAAAGCATCTTTACTTTCAGCAGCTTCTGTAACTTGTAATTAATTATTTTGTGTCAACGTTCTACGGGCCTTTAAATTAGATATTTGGTATCACATTATAAAGGCGGCTTCTACATAACCCCATCTGATACCAAATCACTACATCTTACTCACAGGGCCTCCACAGCATCATGTTGGTACCTCAAAATTACTCCTTAGTAGGCAGAGTGTTGTAACTAGTACAGTTGTATTGTTCCCAGTTAGTGCATTTTAGAAATGGGGTAGCGTGGTGCAGAGCGGGCGGGCCAAACTCCAGAGGACATGTGCAAAGCATCGACGCAGTACACACAGGCGACACACAAGGCACACCCCAATAAGAGACCCCACTAGATTAGGTGAAAAGAATAACTGTTGTATTGTATCAAACATACAATAGTAATCACAATAATTGTTATACTGCGCCAACTGGTGCTAAGGCAATATTTACAGGGGTATTATTTACACAGCAGGGCCAATCGGGCCGCTGCCAGAACCATTGCGAAGGACAAAGAAAAAGAGAAAAAGGGAAGTCCATCAGTCTCAATCTATAATGAAAACATCAGGGCATGAAATCAGTCGCTAGGCATAGAACGAGAACATGACCTCAGCACGGGACATTAACATGAGGCATCAGAGCAGGCCTAACAGTATGCATGAGCAACATGAACAACCACTGAGGCAGGAAAGCTGTAAGGGGAAAACATTAGATCCGGCATAGCAATGCTGTAGGCTTAAATCATGAGTCCATGAACATGAATGATATTGAGGCCCAGGAGCATCAGGTCTAACCTAAAACTTCCCAATGGGTCACGCACTAGCATAGGCCACCATACCGGTGGGCAACATGGATCACTGAAATAATATCGACTACCAAAATATCGACTACCCAAAATATCGATGAGAAAATATCTACAACCAAAATATCGAGTTTGTATGTACAAACAGGTAAGTACAAAAATATCGAGTACAAAATATCGTTAACAAAAATATAGTTGTAAAAAATATCGACTTTAATAAAAACAATGTTTAATTACATTAATATAAAAAAATTATTACTAAAATATAATTAACAATACTTAAAATAACTTTTAACAATTAAATAATTAATGAAAGTAAAAAAATAATATTTTTTTAATCATATTTCTTAAAACATATATATATATATATATTAACAAAATTTAATTAAATAATAGCCAATATTATTAACGTACAAATACAAAAGAGTAAAAATTACTATTCCCACTGCAAAGAGTGCAACAGTGGATATATGACGTTACAACGCAACTTTTACAACGCACTACCATTACAACGTAAGTATTGGTAAGTATATAATAATTTTTTTAATTTAAATTATTTAAAATTATTTAAATATAATTTAATTTAATTTCATTTCATTAAATTAAATTAATGTAAATTTAATTTTACTTTATTTGTACACTGTACCCCTGTACCCCTGTACCCCAAAACTGACCCTGAACCCTAAAAAACCCTTTACCCAAAAACCCAAAACTGACCCTGAACCCTAAAAATACCCCTTTACCCAAAAACTAAAAACTGACCCTGAACCCTAAAAATACCCCTTTACCCAAAAACTAAAAACTGACCCTGAACCCTAAAAATACCCCTTTACCCAAAAACCCAAAACTGACCCTGAACCCTAAAAATACCCCTTTACCCAAAAACTAAAAACTGACCCTGAACCCTAAAAATACCCCTTTACCCAAAAACTAAAAACTGACCCTGAACCCTTAAAATACCCCTTTACCCAAAAACTAAAAACTGACCCTGAACCCTAAAAATACCCCTTTTCCTCAAAAACTAAAAACTGACCCTGAACCCTAAAAATACCCCTTTACCCAAAAACTAAAAACTGACCCTGAACCCTTAAAATACCCCTTTACCCAAAAACTAAAAACTGACCCTGAACCCTAAAAATACCCCTTTACCCAAAAACTAAAAACTGACCCTGAACCCTTAAAATACCCCTTTACCCAAAAATTAAAACTGACCCTGAACCCTAAAAATACCCCTTTACCCAAAAACTAAAAACTGACCCTGAACCCTAAAAATACCCCATTACCCAAAAACTAAAAACTGACCCTGAACCCAAAAAATACCCCTTTACCCAAAAACTAAAAACTGACCCTGAACCCTAAAAATACCCCTTTAATTAAACATAATTAGCAATTAATCAATTAAATTAAATTAATTACCAATTACATTTTAATTAATTAACAAATATTATTTAATTACCAATTAATTAAATATTACTACCAATTAATACATTTACATATTTAATAAATAATAATTAAATTACTTCCCACCCTATTCCCCTATAAACCCACAACCCGCTACAGGAAATACATTATTTTAATTTACATAATTAGCAATTAATCAATTAAATTAAATTAATTACCAATTAAATTTTAAATAATTAACATATAATATTTAATTACCAATTAATTAATTATTACTACCAATTAATACATTTACATATTTAGTTAATTATAATTAAATTACTTCCCACCCTATTCCCCTATAAACCCACAACCCGCTACAGAATAAAATGACACAATAATTTTAAAAAAATCATTAATTAAAAATAATTATAACATAAAATGACACTTTTCACACATATTAGAACATAAAAACACTATAAATAATTACATATTATATAAAAAAAGATATTTTTTACTTTCGATATTATTTACAGTCGATATTACTTCACTTACCTTAAAAACGATATTTTGGCTGTCGATATTCTGTCCTGTCGATATTTTCTCCAAACGATATTTAAAACTCGATATTTTGTCCATTCGATATTGTGGAGTCGATATTATGTCTGTGCACCGGGCAACATCACTCTAGGCACCATTTGGGGCATCAGACACATGTGTAGTGTAGTTCCTATATTCCCAATAGGCTCTGCGCATTGGAATAATATAAACAGCAGTGTAGACGTAGGACTGAGGTCGACTAGGTCTCTACTGACTATATTAGACTTAATTAGTTTTTGCCAGCTAGCTCAGAGGTCACTAGAAACTTTCTCGAATGTTCAAGAAGGAGTTACCTTTCCTGATTAGACAAGAAGGGATTCGTTTCTGACAACCATAAAACATGACAACTTTGCTCCCTCAGAATAAGAGTATATCTCTAGAGTCGTGTGAAAACAATAGACAGCTATTTCACTCAGTCAAGTGTGGATACTTAGTTTCACCAGAGTGCAGAGAAAAGAGAGACGGGCGTTTTCAATAAAAGGTGTTATTTATTGAGCAGTCTTCTTTCTCATGCAAGAGAAATGAATTGCCACAATTGCAATACTTAGCATAAAGTAAAGTGCGTACAGTAAAAGGAGTCTTATGAAATAATACTGTAAAAGCATTGATATGGTTTCATAGCCATATGATACTTTAAAATGGATAAAATATATACATACATATATACATTGACTAACGTACTCAACTGGTGCTTCTAAATACGCCTACCCCGGTGTACCTGACCTAAGCCTAATACGTGGGAAGGAGTAAGTAGCAGTTTTAAGTTAAGTTGATTTTGCCAAGAATCTGATTCTAGAATTCTCTTTAAGGTTTTAGTCAGCTCCGTACCTGGGTAAGAGAAAGCAGGAGGTCTGGTATCTCTCTCTCTCAGGACTCGATATCCCAGTAACCCTCGAGGGTATCTGGAAACACCGGAGCTGGATTTCTCGGCAGGAGAAAAGACAGCGTCTCTCTCAGTGCGTCAAAGGGGAGTGGCGGCGTCCGTGGGCTCTCGCATCAGCTGGGCTCTCGGGCAAGTAGATAGCCGCTCTGCTCCAAACCACCGTGTGTTTGCTTAAGGCAACGTTGGTATATTTATACCTGAAAGGTGCCGGGTTTGACGTAAGGTTGGACATAAGACGTCAATAAAGATGTCACTAAGAACTGGCCGTTCTTACAGTGCTCACAGGAGTTCTAGGATGAAATCAAAATAAAAGCAATGGGGATTTCCCAGGTTGCTGGAGGTTTGGTTTGTTTAGAGAACTCGTTATGCTTTCTAGGAGTCCGGGGAAGTAGCCTTGCTTAATGTGTACTGCATGGGCTATGACCACATATGGATATGATTCTTATGCATTTATAAGGATATTATTTATTATAACCGTACAAGGGCATAAAATAGAAATATCGAATTAGGTTCCTAGATAGAAACACAATACATGGTGCATGACATCAGGCCTGGTCACACGCATAAATCACCTCATGTAGTACCCGGGGCGTCAACGTCAGGCCTGCACCCAATTCCTTTTAGACAACCTTAGATGAGGTATCCCAGGGGCATAAACATCTCCTACCTACTCATATCAGCAGTTGTACATTTCGCCTGTACCTAGTTAGTAGTAGTCTTACACCTCAGGCCTAGAACCAGGGGCACAAGGTATAAAACACAATCTTAGGTATAACATTGAGCAAGACATTAGGCACAAGTCCCAACAGGGAAAATAACGTCATTAGCATAAACACATTTAACATGGGAGCCTACAGTGTCAGCCTAAATCACATTGGTAGGGGGACATAAACCATTGGCACAAACATCATCGCAGTCAGTTTGCATCAACCCCTACCCTACAGTCCTGGCCCCCTACGCTGCAGATGAGTTTCTGGCGCACTGCGCAGTCACACCAAAGTACTGGCAAGGTTGGAGTCCCCCCTCTGGGACTCGGAAGTTCCAGCAATGCCTCCTCGTGGACCTCTAACACTTAAGAGTCCCCAACGGTGCAGCTGCCCACTGCCAGATGGGGCAGCTGTGAATTTACCCAGGCGCGGGGGGGGCAGCGGACTGCAACAGAATGCTGGGACTGGGGGCAGGCACCGGCAATGTGCCCCGACAAACCCCCCAACTCCGCAACATGCCCCACTCACCAGGATCTCGGGGCAGGCTCCTAAGCCCCTTTACTTCTGGCCTGGGCACGGTCCGCTCCTCTGGCTGCTGGCAACTCCTCTCTTTTCTCGGGTCCCGCTCCTGGGGCCCGGGGCTTCTAGGACTGAACGCGGGGCTCTCCCTTCCTCCTGGGAGCCCCACGAGTTACTTGCGGCACTTCGGGTGTCGCGAGGGGAGCCAACACCTTGCTCCCCCTTTCCTCTGCCCTCACTCTCCTGGGTGCAATGCTACCTGCCCCAATCACCACTCCTTGGGGCGGGGCAAGAGGGCTCTTCCGCAGAGGGCGTGGGGCTCTCCCTTCCACCTGGGAGCCCCGCAAACCACTGGCTGTTTGCTTCCTCGGGCGGAGGCGGGGTAGGCTCCCATCCCCCGAGGCCGGGACGCTCCACTCCTTCTTGCGTTGCACGGGCCCCCTCCTGGAACGCGGGTCTTTGATGCGGAGCCCACAAGGCTCCAGACTGTGTCCTTCCGGGGCAGTAACTGGCGGGGTGGACTCCCGCTCCGGTTGTAGATTCGGCAAAGGCGCGGGCTCCCACGAGCTCACGGGAGCCCCACCTGACTTCCGGGTCGGCTCCTTCTACTTCCGGGTCGCCGCCGGTAGCGCAGAGGCCCTTAGTTAATCCCTGGTCGTGGCGGTGATTCACGGCGGCAATGAGGGATAGGCTCCCTCTTACTCGGAAGTGGACGGCGGGGTGGGCACCATACGCAGTGTGAAATTAGACAGTTCTCCCGGGCTGCGACGGTGAATCCTTCTTGGCGGCAAAGCGCAGGGTAGGCTCCCGCCAAATGAACATAAAAACCGTGGGGTAGGCTCCCGCTGGTTTTAAGTCGGCAAAAGCACGGCAATATGCGGGGTGAGCACCCGTGGCGCTTTTAAGTAGACCGTCCTTCCTGGCCTCCCGGCACTGGTGAATCCCCGCTCCTTCTTCTTGGGGTGATTAAAATTAGGCGCTAGAAAGCGGCACAGGCTGGGCAGCCTCACAACATGGCTCGGCAGTCCCTGGCTCCTATCTCGTCTCTCGGAAGGGGGGATTGCAATACAGCGCTCCAACTACAGCACCCATAAGGCGCTAGGGCCCAGAGGCACACAGTCCCACACAGCACGGTAGGGCCCATGCTCCTTACCTCCTTCTTCTTCTTAGGGGGAGTAAGTTACAGCGCTCACCATGCGCTGGAAGGCACAGTCCATGGGGGTATAGCGCTTTCTCAGCCCAACACTGCAGAGGACAGCCACTCCTCTTCTCCTGGCACCATTACGTATAGCGCTCGTGAGGTGCAAGGTCCCACCAGCAGCCTCAGGGACCTAAGATAGCGCTCCTTCCTTCTTCAGAGGCCAGGTAGCAGAGCAGCAGGCACTCCTAGGGAAGGTCAGCAGTCAGTGGTCACTAATCAGGACAGGGCGGTAGGTCTTAGAAACATCTTCCTTTGTAGCGTGGCACTCCTGTTACAGCAGCCTTTACTCCTGCAGTGGGCCTTTTGCTAGCCCTGTGGACAGCAGAGGGGTTTCAGTTGGGTGCAGGGTCCAGCACTCAGGCCTATGTGGCGGTACCTCCTGGCAGCAGGTTCCCTCACGTTCATGTCCCTGCTCTGTCTGAGGACATGGTGGCACAGCCCCCTTATTTATAAGCCCCTCACCCCAGCTACCAGACAGTGCCAGAAGCTTCTAGAAGTGTCTGGAAAAACTGGTTATAACTGGCTCAGGGGGAGGAGTAGAGCACCCTGGGTGCCAAGCTTTCCCTCCAAAAGCTGGGATGGCTGGGAACCAAACAATTAGACTTCTATCCCACCACAGTCAGGTGGCACAGCACACAGCCATGGCATCCATTTTAAAAGCAACATTTCACCAGGGTGCATTCTTGCAATGGGGGGATTACAGGTGCGCACACCATTGCATTATATTTAACATGGCATCTCACACCACACATGGCCTATACATTTCTCTTCCCAGGCCTCGTGTCTCCACTGTATATTGAACATTTTTCCCTTTCCAAGATGGTTGCCCCGTTTACCCCCATTAATTAATTTCGTTGTTCTTCATCCCAGTTCTGTCTTTTGACCCTCTGTCATGTTTTACCTTCATTATTTTATCAGTCTTATTACCTTGCATATTGCTACGATCCCCTGTATTATTTCATTTTTATGTTATTTTACGTGACTTTTGCAGAGTTGCATATGGTTCACGTTCACGTCTGTAGTTCACCGTCACTTTCCCTACCTTCTGGCACCCACCCTCCGTAGTCCTCTTTTCATGTTTACGCTCTACACTTTATTGAATTCACTTCCTGGAGACACTTTCGCGATGCTTTACTCGTCTGATTGACACGCTATGCGTTACTCGGTGCACCGATCCGGTGAGTGCTGTATACTTCATTTGCTTTACCCTCCACCACACGGGTGACTCAAGATGTTTATATTGTTTCGATTATCCACACTCTGCGTTTTTTGCCCGCCATGCTTTTCTCTTTACCCGATATCTCACTTCCCGGCACTATTCATTTTATTTTCCCTGATAGACCCAGTGTTTTCACTTTTGAGCACTTCGTTTTTGAGGAATTAAATGCCCATACACGCGCTTCCTCTGCATGTTCATTCTCACCTTTACGTTAATGTCAATTCCTGACGCACATTTTCACTTTTTCATGTAAACACCGATTGGAGGCAGCTCCCCTTCCTGATTCACTGTACTTTCCATTTACAGATTGCGATCTGCTGTCCCCTGATGAAGGGCCTCTGTCCCGAAATGCATAGGGACTCCAATAATGCAATTGGATCTTCTTGAATTTTGAATCGAGTATATAATCTTTTCATCTAGTCACTATGAGTTAATATGTAACTCTCAAAATAAAACTCACCTATGAAACTTTGAATGAATAGTGATATCCCTTTTTGACTTTATTATACACTCATTGAACTTTTGTGAAGAAGTTATCTTCTCTAATCGGAGTGCCACAGGATATAGCGCAGGAGGTCCCTGCACTCCCCCATTTATATTACTCTTCCATGGGGGAGACATCCTAAAGCAGGGGGGTGAAAAGCAAAACATTTTGGGAAAATGGGCCAAGTCCAACAGTGCAATTATCCTGACCACAGTGCAACCCACTACTCTGAACTTTGCGAACCTCCGAGAACACTACCACTGTTAGCCAGCACTATCATTGGTGCCCTTTCGCAATATATTCCCTTTCTATTGTATTCTTTGAAATTAGTGTCCTATAAAACCTAGTCATTTCTTAATTGTATTTGTGGTGTGTACTTTCCCGAACCTTTCCTAATGCTATTTCTAAATTTGGCAGAACTTCAAGATGACTGTATCTATTCTATAGTTGTAGATGACAAAATGTGATGTCCCCTATTATCTTATTATTCTGCATGCTATTTTCTACTAGTCACTAGTCATTATAATGGCAGCAATGGGGGTGAATATTGCCAGTAGCACCCATGTCCATTTTCTCTCATTGTTCTTAAAGTCTAAAGGCATTGTTCCCGTCGCTGGTACGTGTGGCTAGTGTGACTAGTTGGAAGAATGTCTCATCTTCTGTTGCACTTTCACACTTTTCCAAAGTCTTCTTAGGAATAATGCAGAGCCTCAGTGATACCTGTAAACAGAAAAGTAACTGTTGGTGCCTGTCTTCAAGTAATTTGAGATGTTAGCAAGCACTTCCATTACTTAGGCACTTTCAATATGATGAAAACAAAGTGATGAGGAAGGTAAAGATGTCTTGTTATCACAGCTTGTAGACTGAGGGGTTGGGTAATTGATGTTTCAGACGTCTTTAGTTGATGTATCGTTGGAGCCCGCTTACGCACTCTTCCATTCTCTGCTGTGTGCAGCACGCGCAAACCTTCAGGATGAGCTTGGCTACCTTTCTCACTTGGTGCCTTTCATGGGACGCAGGTTGTGATGAGGCTTCCCTAGATGTGATGTAGGGGTAGGCACTGGAGGCTCCTCTGGTAGTTGTAAAGTCACTTCTTTCTTTGTATGAGACCCATAGATCCAGGAAGTCAGGCCCTCACACTTGATCGCTGTTGCTGTTGTCAAAAGGACCTGATACAGCCCCTGCCACCGATTTTGGAGACAGTGCCGTCTGTTGTGGGATTTTATCCAAACCCAATCCCCTAGCGGGAGGCTGTGGGCTGCTGGTGTCTCTGCGTCAGGAAGGGCCTACAGCACCAGACGATATTAGTCTTTTGCCGTATTGAAAAAGCAGATCATTAGATATGGACAGATGGAAAATAGACATGTGGCCTAGAATGTTCTTTGGCCGTCCAAACACTATTTCATGTGGGCTGAGCTTTGTCACTCTGTCTGGGATAATTCTCATGGACAACAGAGCAATTGGTAGTGCCTCAATCCATGTCTGTTCAGTGTATATACAAATCTTACCTATCTTATTTTTCAACACTCCGTTCTTTCTCTCAACAGTGCCCGCTGCTGGTGGATGATAGGCACAATGTAGTTTCTGTGTAGCTCTTAGCCCCTTGCACAACTCTTCAATCACATGTGAGATGAACACCAGTCCATTGTCAGAACTCAAAAGCATATGTACTTATAAGCGCAGAATGAACTCTTTCAGGAGGCATTTGGCAACAGTCTGTGCATCACAGTTTCTTGAAGGGTATGCCTCAGTCCGTTTGCTGAGCTTGCACACTATTACTGACACATACTTGTACTTCTTAGTGGGGGCATGTCCATCTGGAGACTCTCAGAGTGTCCGTGGGGAGGTGGAAAGTGACCAGGTGTAGTTGATGTACCCTTCCCAGTGTTGTATTGTGTGCAAACAGAACATTTCTGACAACGTCTTTCCACTATTGAACATGTGTGTACTTATCTGTTGCTAGCACACGTGGACTATGCTTTACCGAATACTCCCTGTTTATGGCCCATTGCTAGGTGTGAAATCAGTAGTGGCACAATGTGTGGGCAAAATTGTCAGTAATATAGAAAACATTTGCACCAGTGAAGCTTCCTTTTTTTTTTTGGTTCTCATTCCGCCAATTGACTTGTTGGCAATACTCCTTTTCGCTTACCGAGGGCTGGACGGGAATGAAGTAATTCCACACAAGAAATCTAGCTGCTTCCACTCCTATCCTTCTCAAGTATAACATACAGAAGAAGGGGACCAGGACCAACAGCTGTTTATTGGCTTAATCATTGGACCCCGTTCCTCTTACACCAATCGACCAACATAGCCCATATCTTCTCCCGACTTCAAGGGTCACATGCCATGTCCTGTTGGCTTATGTGGATGATAATATTTTTACACTCAGAAAAAAGGGTGGAACAGCTGATTTCCAGGCTCTGTAGATCTCTCATCTTCCCATTGAGATAACATAAAAGATTAGTGTTGCAGCCTTTTTATTTGGAACAGATGTACTGTCTTGGCCTATTCCGAAAAATACAAGTAGGGGAGTTACTTCTATCTGAATTCCAATTACATCCGACAAGTGGAGCTTCCTAACCAGTTATGAGAAGGTGAAACAGTTATCGTTAAGCACATGCAGGCAAACATTTTCTAAACCATGAAGCTTCTCTGTCCCGATAACACTTTTGGGAATCAAAATACTCCTGAAAGTTAATTGCAATCACCCCTAAAGACTGCACCTGTAAACCTAAAGTCATCTTAAATCTGTATACATTGCTTTCTGAAAAGATTATAATTATAATACGAAGCACAGTTATTCAATCCACACAAATATTCTGCATGTGAATATACTCATTACTAAACGTCAATATATAAACATAGTATTACTACTTATTATCAATCCTTGGTAGTCCCTGGCAAATGCAGTGCATCAAGATGCATGTTAGTGCATCCCACCTTACAATGTAATTTGTTATAATAATATTTTCTGCAACTCTGATTTAGATACATACATTAAATAGTACTTCTCCTCATGCTGCTGATTATGCAAAAACCCGCTAGAACTCAATATACCCAATGCTTTTCCATATGTGCTTGTGGGGATGGCCAGTACCTAACCGGACCAAATTGTGTGATCCTGGGAATTTAATTATCTCCCCCCCTTTTATATATGTATATATACATATACATACATATACATACATATATATTGTATAATGTGATACCAAATATCTACTTTAAAGGCCTGTAGAACGTTGACACAAAATAATTAATTAAAAGTTACTGAAGCTGCTGAAAGTAAAGATGCTTTTGTAACGCAATGCTTACTCAAGAACCACTTTCAGACAGTACATGACGCTAGCTTAGCCACAGGCTTATACACACCAAATGTGGAAATGGCACGGTCTATGTGCACGGTACTAGAACAGATGTCACAAATCACTTCTGTAGAAATTACTGTTACTGGTACATTGCATTATGTTGGGCAGTCCCAACATAATGCAATAGCGGCTTCCACACTCCTAAGATGTGTCCTTAACTAGATGTACCTAAGTGTACCTAGCATGTATGTGGGTGTAAAGCCAAGAATCCCTGGAGGATAAAGTCAACCCCATAACCTGAAGGGAGAGACTGTGGACCCCGTCTTGTTCTCGAGCTGAACAACCCGCAAGGGATGTTAGACCACTGCAAGCTGGAGTGTCTGCGTGCAGGAACCTCAGCGTCTGACATCAGTGTGTCAGCATGGACGTCCTTTTCTCCTCTGACTACCTTTGCAAGAGATGGTGTATATATACCCAAGTGTTTACCCCCTGGAGATATACCTTGCTGTGTCATATTGGACTGGGATGACGGAAAGAATGACCCCTGTACATAGTTTTTATGCAGGCGATGGTAGGCCTACTGTCCTGCTGTGATTCCAAGAATTCTCATGCATAATGAATGAGGCTTAAGCTTTTCGGAGAAAACCCCACGTTATCTTTGGACATTACAGTAACTAGGTAAAAGGTCAGTACTAAGAATCGTTATGCAGTGTAGTGGTAGGGGAAAATATAGTGGAAGGGCTAGGTTACCACCCGAGCCTATATTAGGGTACCTATATGGAACTTAGCAGTGCCTTTGATGTAGGGGTGATATCAAATCAGCTCTCTGAAAAGCACAAGAATCGCTTTCAATCCAGTCCTCTCTGCCAGGCTGTCTATAGGGGTACATCAGTGCTTTGTGTAGTTCTCATACAACCTACATGTTTATTGGAGACAGTCTGTCAGGCACAAGAAGCAGGAAGTACAGATAAATGACCTCTTTTTAAAAGTGGCATTTTTAAAACAGTAATGTTAAGTTCAATGTTACCAGTAAGGAGTAATTATCATTACCATTCCAATCATGAAATATAAAAAATCTACTCCTCTCTGATCAGGAATTAGAGCTTAAAAGTGTATTAAGGAATTCCCAATGCTGGCTAATAAAATGGGTAAGATTCACAGTAGTGAAAAACAATAGGCTGTTTGTCACTACCAGAACATGCAAAACATACAAGTACATGTCCTTTTACTTACACGGCGCCCTGCCCTTAGTGATACCCAGAGCCTACTGTAGGGGTGACTTATATGCCATAAAGGTGGTATTTAAGGTTAGATAAGTAGTTTGAAATGCCATATCGAAGTGGCAATAAACTGCACACACAGGTACTGCAGAGGCAGTCCTGAGACAGGTTTGAAAGGCTACTTCTGTTGGTGGCACAATCTGTGTTGCAGCCCACTAGTCGCATTTGAAGTACTGGCCCTGGCTGTATGGTATAGAACTTTACAAGAGACTTATCAGTACATCAAATATGCCAATCAGGTATACACCATTGTCATCATGTTTAGGGGAGAAGCACATGCACGTTTAGTACTGGCCAGCAGTGGTTAAGTGCTCAGAGTCCTAACGGCCAACAAAAAGAATCAGAAAATGGGAAGGAAAAAGACATAAAGTCCAGGTGAAGACCACCATAAGGATGACAGGTCTAACAACTCCAAAATCTTACAGAGGACTAGGACCAACCTGCCAAGCCGATATGATGAAGGTGTGTTTCCACTGTGTCAAAGATTTTGGTTGCTCCTTTTCAGAGCTTTCCCACAGCAGTAATTCCAATTAAGGGGCCCTCAAAGAGAAGGTTGTCCGGCCTCATGGAGCCCTCATCGTCTACCTCATGCAGTCTTGCCCTGCTGGAAGAATCTAAGCTTCTAAAAAGAGACTCAGTCAGAAGTTCGAAATTTTCCCTGTGCACAGACAACAAAGTATCTGGCTCACGATGGACCTTCTCTTGGCTTGAAATTCAAATTTTTCCCAGTCAGATCAGTCTTACCCAAAGTCAGTGGTTTCATTGAGACCTCATCCTGCATCTATCCAATGATATGGAGCCTTTTAGGCCGCAGCATGCGGCCATGCCCCACTGTGGATTTTTGACTTCCATTTTAGATGACTGCGGTTCGCAACTACTGCTTTCTGGGGCAATTTTCATATTTAACCTTAAAAAATTCATAACTCTGGTTTCTGTTATTGGATTTTTTTCATTTTGGTGCATTCTATTTCCTAAATATACTCATTGTATCTAAATAGTTTCAGGATTTTTCTTGTGTTGTATTTTGGGTTCATTATTGTTATGGTACTGCATAAGTGCTTTACACGTTGCCTTTCAATTAAGCCGGCCCGCTTTGTGCCTGGGCTACCAGCTGATTGAGTTCAGATTTAATTAGTGACTTTCTGGGGTGCACCCTGAGTATGGTGGAAGTGCATCCCCTCCCACTCCTGCCAGCACAGATGCAAAAGTTGTAAAATAAAATGATAACCCAGATCTGTTATAATTTTATTTGACTTCAAAGGGTAGATTCTAGGCGGCGAAGCCATTGTGATGATGGCATAGGAGGAGTGGTGGGCACTGCTGCTCAGTGTGCATGTGGGTTTTGCCGGCCGTCCAAGGACGGCCAAACCAACATGTGCACTGAGATGTCTCAAATCAAAGCTGCATTGCCTAGTTGGAGACAGCAGGCACAGGCTCCTAGTCTCCATGGGAGGAATAATCTGGAAATTCAGGCCAATCCTGGCACTTCTTTCATGCTGTCAGCATCATGAGAGCTTCATCGGGATTGGCCGTAGGGGTGTCTGGGAGCCTCATCCTGTGCTGCAGATGAGCAGGAGAGAGGCAATGCAGTGAGAGGCAGGTATATTTTTTTATATTAAGAGTTCTCAGTGACAAGGGATGTGGTTATTATTTAAAAGTGTGTACCCACCCCCTACAGCTAATACCCCAATTTGTAACAGAGTACGTGTGTATTTTTAAGTGGAAAGCACCAAAATGCGCTATACTCCATTTTAAAAAGCCAAACTTGTAATAGGTGGGCATTATCTCACCTGTTAAAGTCGAGTACCTAGGCTAATACATTTTAACAGATCCATAAATATTACATCCCCACTGGGCCCCCTCCTAATGTGGGATAACATTTGTTTTTTTTCTGTGTCTACGTCTACCTAAAATCGATTATATCTCACCCAGATTGTGTTTCACTACAAGCAAAAACATTGCCGCTGATTAAGTAAACCACGTGTAAATGATGACAGTAATGCATAATGGTGATAATTTACAGGTGTTCACTTGATTAACAAGCCTATCCGACCTATGCATGAATAACCCAACCCTGCTTTAAAGTGCGGAGGAGGTGTTCACGACCAATGTCAACTTATCCACTTTTCCTACACTTAACTCATGCAACATTCCATACGTTGTAGTCTGTGCGAGTACAAGGTGTTGCCATAGTTATCGGAAAACCCATTTCACTTTTACACGTTTCTACTTCAGGTAAAACGTGCGAATTTCTCCTTCGAACCCACACACTGCAAAAGAAGGCGTGCTAGAGCACCTTACAATATTGTGCGCCACCTGGCAGTGCTCAATTGTAAACGCAGACAGGTGAGCGCGCCTTTGAAAAGAGTTCTCAAGCACAGTATCTATTGTTCGTGAGCACCTGGCTCGCATCGCATTTCCCTGTTCAGTACTGGCATACTCGCTTGGGAATACCTCACACATATCTCTGTATACACGGTCTCTGCTTAGAGCACTCGATGCTAGAACACGCTGCACATGTATGCCTTCGACCTCCGCGCTGGAGTAAAATAGGACGCACCCTACCTTTACACGTGCCAAAACCTCGACTGCTTCCAGTTTGGTAAAGGTTTGAGATTTGCGAATAGGTCACATTGTTTGCATTAAAATTGTTTCTGCACTAAAGCAACCTGCTCCCTCTCCAATTACCTGCTCCGGTGTCTTGGGGCCGCGCGCCTGTGGCTTTTACGTATCATTATGATAAATGAATCGGCACTACACATTTCCCTGGGGACACTGTAGGTCAACTGAATTGCATTGAAAACAAAGCATAATTGCTCGAGAAGGACTAGACTGGTGAACCCAAGAGTTATTTTTACATCCAAAACATATTGGCTATTTACAGATTATTAAGCAACTCCGTGTTAAGTGTACTAAGCAATCATAATGTCGCTCATAATATATTCTAGTAAAGTGGAAGGAAAGATGACGGGAATAAAACACGAACCAAGTATTAAAGGAAACAAAAACCCTAACATAGAAGGCGGGAGTGGTGGGAGAAGAAGGAAATTATGAAAAGCAAAAAAATAAATATATCAGATGTAGTAAACATTTTGGGCCATATGCACAAAGTATTGGTGTGGTAAGAAACGGCCCAATTCACAGAATAGGGACGTTTCCAACCGCAAAAATGTTTTTTCATATGTACAAAACACAAATTGCAATTCTGTAACATGTTAGTGAATCACAATTTGTGTTTAGGGATTCGGTATTTGGAAGGGGCTTGCAAAGAGCGTCTCTTCCAAATACCAAATCAAAGTGCTATGTATGAATGTTCTGCAACCTTGTTATGGTCGTAAAACATTAATTTATTTATTGACATCTCAAGGGTGGTGGTAACCATTCGCAAATTGGAAGGTGTTCCCACGGGACCCTTTCCCCTTTGTGAATGTTGAAACAAATATTTTTAAGAGCAGGCAGTCAGCCAAAGGACCACTGCCTACTCTTAAAAAATGAAACGCAAATGTTTAATTTAATTTTTTGAAACACATCCCATTTACCGTTAAGTTAAATGGGCTGCATTAAAAAAAACTATTCTTTATCAAAAAGCAATCTCAGACAAGGTAGTGTGCGGACCGCAGAAGGTCACCATCCCTATGATGGATGCAATTCCTAATAGGTCACAAATTGCTCACTAACTCATTAATATTAATGAGGTAGATCTATTTGCGACTCCATTAGGAATTGCTATCTGAAGTTTGTACGTTTTCTTAGATTAGAAATTGTGATTTCCTAAATGTGATTTGGCAAAACTCGCAATTAGGGAATCACAATTCCTATTTTTTGTACATATGGACCTAAATCCCCCCCAAAAAGCAAAGTATGAAGGAATTTAAGCAAACAATCAGATGGTGCAAAGGATGGAAATGGGAAGGAAAGAAGTGTGTGATGGATGAAAGAAAGAACAAAAGGAAGAAAGGAGGAAGTAAATGAAAAATGAAGGAATACAATTGAAAAAAATATTACAATAAAAATGTAAACAAAGATAAATAGAGAACGAGAGTCATGGCAAGAGACAGGGTATGAAGAAAAGGGGGGAGTGTTGTTGAGACATAGGCAGTAAAGAAGACAAGCATTTGCAATGCAATCAGTCTCACCTTTGGGACCTTATATGTATTTAGCTATGCAGTACATTAGCCTGGGTGCTGAAACATCTACTGTTCTTAAAAATGGAGGGGAAATAAGCACCAAACTGGGTGACATGCCAGGTATGGGAACACATGGAGAGAAATGTTGCCTTTCAGCAGGAAATGGTATAGTTGAAACCTCTGTTTTTAATATAAAATCAGGGCTTTCCATGGTCATATCACTGAAAATACAACATTTGAAAAAAATATTATTGTCTGCTCATGGAAGACAATTTCTATGGACTGGAATTTAGAGAATGCTAAAGTGATTCCTGTATTTTACTGACCTCTGCTGGTAATTTTCTATCAAGAAAGTTAAGTAGAGGCAGATGCCAGAAAAATAAAAAAAAATAAAGTACCTGAGTAGAAACCAATTCTGATATTTTACTGACCTCTGCTGGTCATTTTCTATCAAGACAGTTAAATAAGGGCGTTTGAACAGAAAAAAAATGGCCCTAAGCGGAAGCAGACAAATCGTAGGGCTGATCTCCAGAGCCCACATCTCCAGAGGTCACAAGGTACATACACATATAAGTATGATTCTGGTATTTTACTGACCTCTGCTGGTCGTTTTCTATCCTGAAAAGGAAATAGAAGCAGATGACAGAAAAAAAAATTAAAAAGTCCCTAAGCAGAAAGCAATTCTGGTATTTTACTGGCCTCCGCTGGTCGTTTTCTATCAAGACAGTTTAATAGAGGCAGTTGAACAGAAAAAAAGGCCCTGAGCGGAAGTGCCAGAGCCCACAAAGTACATGAACATATAAGTATATACTAAGGTATATACAAGAGGTCTCAAATGCTCAATCTAAAAAATGAAGGTGGGACCAAACATTAAATTAATAAAGAATGAAAAAAAAGCATTGATGGATGGGATGAAGGATGAAAAATAAAGCATGAAAGCGAGCAACGAAGGAAGCGTGGGTTGAGGATGATAGGAAGCAAGAAAGGATGCCATGGGCAAAGGACGGAAGCAAGAAGGGGGTGTGAGAGGGAGCTATAGAGGGAGAGAGGACTGCAGAAAGTGAAAGAAGATAGCAGGGAGCATGAATCGTCTTGAAGGAAACCAGATTAAAATAAGTTCATGAGGAAGCAAAAAAGTAAGAAAGGAACAGAAAGGATACAGAAAAGACAAAAGAGTGAATAAACATAAAAATAATAGAGGGCAAAAAGTAATGTCGACATTTGCAAAGAATACACATGAAGGGAAGAATGAAAATCAAGTGTATGAAATCAAAAAACAGAGTTAATCTAGAAACACACTAAAATAAGAGAGGTTACCAAAGCAGAAGGAATAGGAGTAAAATAGATGGGAAATTTAATATGAAGAGAGAATGTAATGGCACAGTAAGATAATGATGAGCAGATTACACAAAGACCCTGATTATGAGGTTTTGGAGGAGCTGTGGCATGACGGTGCAAACCGCTGCACCTCCGCTCTGCCAAAGCTAGCGCTGCCCACCAGATTATTACTTTTCGTAGTCCAGCAGGCAAGTGGTGGGGCAGTCCCATGTCATTGCCTCTTTTAAAGGGGATGTTGCCATTAAAAGAGCCACCACAATGGGACCACACTACAAGGGTCCTGCACAGTACGGACTTGAAAGTCCATGGCATGCTGGAACCTATGTGCACGAGCACAGAGTGTCACATGTTATGCCCCCCTGTGTGCATCTACATATCCTTGAGGCAGGGGAGGGCCCTGTAGGGTCCCCTTTGTTTCTTCCTCACCAGGCTTTTCATGGCGATTAAACCACCGTGAAAAGCCTGGCTGAGAGGAAACTTTTAATATACTTAACTGGACTATGGCGTTCCTGCCAAGCATATTGCAGCCTCTTACCGGCCCTCCTATCCCAGAGATGAGTGGTTCCCTTGTGGAGCCGGCAATGCCCGAGTCGTATTCAGGCAGTTGGACCGCTTGTGCAGTGGTGGTGAATCCACCACCGTTACCCACCATGAGCCTGTCAGTCCTCAGACTGCCAGACTCGTAATAGGGCCCTTAGTGTCAGTGCAGTCACAAAAAGTGAACCAAATCAATGAAAACTGTAGTTATAGTAATACTTTCCAGTGCAAAACATTATTTGTGCCGGAAAGTAGCCTATAAGGTGGGCACAGTATTATTGCCATTTATTCAAATTCATAATAAAAATTATAAAAGTGCGATATATTACATTTTAAAACCTTAAAATACAACATAAAAAGTGATTCATAGAGCAATTAATTTCTTTTTAAACAATACGAAAGTGCTAATGAGAAGCAATTTGAAATGTTCTTTCGAGCATAGAAAACATTCCACAGAAAACGTGACATACTACAGCAAATCTCCATGGTGGACAAAGATTGTAATTAAAGATAAGCAGGACGACATTGTGTAAAGTGAATCTTTCTTAGTGTTGGTACAATATACAATTTTCTCAAATTGCATAAAAATGTACAGAAGAAACCTACATGAATAGTAATCTGTGCCATCAGAGGATCAGAAGGACAGATCATTCATTTTAGGAAAGCTAGTCAAATGATTATAGGTATCCAATCTCAAACAAGTCAAAATAAATCAATACCTAGAATTGAATACAAATTTAAGATAGGGTTGCATTTCATGTGTAGTTAAACTGGCTTGATTTTTTTAAGACGCTCTGCTTTAAAATTTCAGTAGTTAGTCTAAGATGCTCATGTTGTGCACAGCATTAATTGTTCAAATCTTTTCTATTAATTCCTTCCAGGGATTTAGTTACCGAGAAGGGTAAACCCAAATAACGTCACAGGGACCTGGGTATAAAGCAGTACATTAGAACAATTGTCCCAGTATACAGATGTTTAAAAAAAATCACAAAGTTACCATGAGTTAAACAAAAATTAAACAAAACATATCATTCCTGATGTACAGTGTTATTTAATCACACTGAACAACCAGTGGTTCATTGCATATATTGACACATTAAAAGCAGTGCCCCAGGAAGGAAGAGTGAAGGTATGATGAATGAAGTGAGGATAAGCAAGTGAGTGGAACAGAGTACAATTCACGTAATCAATAGTTTTGCAAAAAGGGGGCTCAAACACGAGCCAAGGTATTCACATTAGGTACAAATGTTTAGATAGCCATGATTCCGAACAAAGTCACAGTGATGAATCGCTGTTGATCAAACTGGCTATTGTGGTAGATGTCGACGTTTTGACCCATGGTAGTGGTAGGTAAGTGTGTCCCTTATATCGGGGTCTTCCTCAGGACAGGAATGTAGGGGGGGGTTCGGGGGCAAATAACCATCAGTGGCCCAATCGTTGGGCTTGAGGGACAGGAGGGTCCGTGGGCTCCAAACCATGGTCAGAGAGAGCAATCTCTAAGAGGGGGTAATCATCGATGGAAGAATCAGTGATGGGCCAATCAGGGTAAGTCTGCTGGGCCTGGAAAGAATACAAAGAATAAGCAGTCAGCAGACCAATGCCCCATAAAGGGGCGTTGGTCTGGTGCAAATTAACTGGTATAGCATCAGGGCCAGGGGCTTTCCTGCCCTTCCTTTTGTTTATTGCTCCATTAACATCCTCCAAATTAAAAGGGGTAATAGTAAAGGCTTCGGGGATGGCATTAGTGTCAGTACTACAGGTTTCATGGCACATCTCTGACATGCCTGTGAGAAGAGAATAGATGCCGGATTTTTTTTTATCCATTCATCATCCAGGATTGTTATCTCAATCCTAGGGCATTCCTTTGCTCTTAATGGTAGGAAATTAATGACCCTCCAGAACGTGTTAGTGTAACCATTAGTACTTGTCTTCTGCAAGGATTCCCAAGCTTTCTCCCAGAACCATATTTTCCTTAGTTTCACTGCCTTTTTATAATCAATTCTTGGACCTCAGGTTTGCATCTAGGAGTTTTATGTAATCCCTCCTTTAATCTCTTATGGGCCTTGGTCCACTAGGAGTCAAACCACCCATTTCTTACGTGTTTCTGTTTCTCTCTGGCAACAAAGAGGCTCTCTTCTACCCCTTGTGTAATCATTAAAAAGGCCTTGATTTTTTTTAAACACTTTATTTCCAGCTTTTCAGGATAAAATAATGCAGTCACATATCAATCAATGCAGTCTTCAGCCAACTTTTCCGGTTTCTCCCCAATAAAGTCTTTCCTTGAGTGCAGAATTCCATACATGTCCCGCACAATAGCATTACTAACAGAATGTCCTTGGTCATCTTTGACATATTATATATACATATATCATATTTCCCACATTAATGGGGAACAGCAGTATGTCCTCAACATTGACCTGAATTACAATAGGAAGGAAACAAAAGGAAAATCTCAGCAACTCCCCTTCCCTCCCCTCTTAACCCTCCCGTTCCCCAACCCTCCCTCCTCATGGTGGCAGTGGAATCCTCCATGAGCTATCTCCAGCTGACCCTATCTAGTATGTACACTGTCATGTAGTGAGTCCAAGTAATCCGTGCGCTCCCTCGGGTACCCACAGCTCTCGTTAAGGAACCCCCGTGTTGTGTGTAGTCTCTACACTCCATCCCCTTGTGATGGGTTAAGGTCTATCTCCTCCAACGCCGCCAACATGACCTCCCAGTCTTGAGATATAGGATATTTTCTCTGACCTCCTTCCTCCTCTTCTCTAAGAGCCGTCCCCTCTGCTCGGCCCCACCACACCACCTCTGTCTGCCACAGGGATGTCCTCGGTGGTCTGGGGGATTTCCATCTCATCGTCAATGCTCTGACTGCCAGTAGGAGTGCCAAGTCAAGGAATTTCTGCTGAGCCTTCTGTGTTTTGGACCGTTTACGGGACCCCACCAGGCAGTACAGAGCCTCCCCGGGCACTGGCAAATGAGTAATCGTTCGTAGTGTTTGGCATACCTCCGCCCAATACCTCTGTATATGTGTGCAGGACCAGACCATGTGGAGGAATCCAGCTTCATCCTCCTCACATCGTGGGCAACAGTGGGGGGTGTTCGGAAACATTTTGTGTAGCCACTTGGGGGTCGAATAGACCCTGTGCAACACCCTCACCTGTATAAATCTAAATTTAACGTTCCGTGAAACCCGCCTGGGGTTTTCAAGGATAGTCTGCCACTCTTTGTCCGTTAGTATTGTATCTGTGTCCTGAACCCAGGTGTCTCTAAGTGTCGTGAGCGGGATTGCTGCGTGCGTTCTGACCCCCCTATATAGCCAGCGTACCTGATGTCCCCCTGCTCCCATGTAGTATAATAAATGAACCAATTCATTCTGCGCAGTTTGGAGTCGTTGTGGTGCCCAAGTAGTTTGGATGTAATGTGTTACTGTTGCGTACAACAGATAAAGTCGAGGGGAAGCGCCTGTGATCTGTACAAAGGTTTCATGATCTAATAGGTTACCATCCCCAAAAAAGGCACCCACCTCCTCTATCCCGGCCATCGACCAAGGGCGCAGCATCCATTCTGTGAGCCTACCATGTGGTGTGGGGATGTTCACTGCATATGGTATAGCCAATGAGGTGTATGACAGGGATCTCCTCCAGCACAGCAGGGCCATGCGCAGAAGCGGGTGGCCATCTGGGGGAATGCGGATCCTCGGTAACAGCAGGGCATGTAGCTCACCCCGTCTAAGTCTCTCCGGCGTGAAGTCAATCTCGTGGAGGTTTTTGCCTGCCCTCCAGCAGGAGAGTCACTGAAGTTGACTGGCATAATAATAACCCCGGAAATCTGGGGCTCCCAGGCCCCCCAATCTGGTCCCCAATTGGAGCTTACGCACACTAATACGTCTTCTACCGACACCCCAAATAAGATTAATCAAGAGAGCATTGAGTGTATTAAACACCTGTTGAGGGATAATTACAAAGTGGTACAAAAGGGGATGGTGATGGACGGAGCATCTGAACCAATCAAACACTCAGACCCAGTCAACAGACCTGGGTTTAATCCATCACCGTTCTTTAGCCCACTCTGCCACCCCAGTTCAGACATGGCCATATGCAAATCAGTCTGACCCCATGCCTCATGGGAACAGTCCAGCCCGAACTGCCAAGCCATGCCTTCCCTGGACCGGAAACAAGCTTCCGAGGACCGGTTTCTGGCATTTCAGCCGTCTTCAGCCCGACTTGCTTCAATCCAGTGGCAAAGTGAGCAAGGGACTCATGTCTGAGCGTACCCTGCTAACTTATGGCGAGCAAAGTGGTACAAAAGAGGGTGGTGATGGACGGAGCATCTGAACCAATCAAACACTCAGACCCAGTCAACAGACCTGAGTTTAATCCATCACCGTTCTTTAGCCCACTCTGCCACCCCAGTTCAGATATGGCCATATGCAAATCAGTCTGACCCTGTGCCTCATGGGAACAGTCCAGCCCGAACTGCCAAGCCATGCCTTCCCTGGACCGGAAACAAACTTCCGAGGACCGGTTTATGGCATTTCAGCCGTCCTCAGCCCGGCTTGCTTGAATCCAGTGGCAAAGTGAGCAAGGGACTTACGTCTGAGCATACCCTGCCAACTTATGGCGAACAAAGTGGTACAAAAGGGGGTGGTGATGGACGGAGCATCTGAACCAATCAAACACTCAGACCCATTCAACAGATCTGGGTTTAATCCATCACCGTTCTTTAGCCCACTCTGCCACCCCAGTTCAGACATGGCCATATGCAAATCAGTCTGACCCTGTGCCTCATGGGAACAGTCCAGCCCGAACTGCCAAGCCATGCCTTCCCTGGACTGGAAACAAGCTTCCGAGGACCTTTTGTATCGAGGGCTAATTACAGGCAGATTTACAAAAAAATACTGCATGCGAGGGAGCATGACCATCTTGGAGACTGTAATTCTACCCATGACGGACAGAGGCAATGAATTCCTGAAGCCCACACTATTACGAAGTCGCGTGATAGCTTGTTTAATATTACCGTCAAGTTGATCTTCTGGCGACCTGTATACCTGGATCCCCAGATACTTAAACGTGGTCTGGGCCACTGGGATCCGATGCGCTCCAAAGGGAACGGAAGCAGGATGTAGTGCTTCCTTAAAATAGAAGCCGATTGATTTTTCCGGGTTAATAGCTAAACCCGAGATCCCCTCAAAGCGGCTAAAAATATCATAGAGGGCTGTGTGGTCCGCCTCCAGGCCGTTGATGTACAGTAAGATATCATCCACATAGATTGATATCAAGTTATGTGTTCCCCGGATCAGGATGCCCATCCGGTCGCCAAGGCACGTAGTGCTAAAGCTAGGGGCTCTAGGGCAAGGACAAATAAAATCGGGGGACAGGGGGCAACCCTGCCGTGCCCCCCGGTGTACCGATTAACTGTCAGAAACATGCCGACCTGTGCGCGCTCTAGCCGAAGGGTCCGTATAGAGCAATCTGATCCACTTCAAGAAGGGAGCTGGAAACCCAAAGCGTTTTAGGGCTTCGAACATAAACGACCAGGACAATGAGTCAAATGCCTGTCTCAGGTCCAGCGCTATGCATCCCGCCCGATGATATTCCCGTGGTGTGGACGACATAAGTGCGAGATGTACTTCGGCCTGGAATAAACACGCACTGGTCCCGGAGCACAAGGGTAGGAAGTTAGGATTGTATTCTTAACGCTATGGCCTTACTAAGGATTTTATAATCCGTCGAGAGCGTCGACAGGGGCCTATAATTCGTCATTTCCAAGGTATCCCTGCCGGGTTTAGGTATGGAGATAACCAAGGCCTGCATCGTTGACACAGGTAAATGTCCTTCTTCAAAGGCCGTTCTATATATCTTCTCCAGGACAGGCACTAGGGTGTCAGAATAGGCCGTGTAAAACTCCACGGGGAGCCCATCTGTGCCCGGTGTTTTATTGCGGTTGAGGGATTTAATGGCAGCCCAAATTTCATGTTGTGTGATGGGCCCCTCTAAGTCCCGCTGGGCTTCATCCGATAGGACTGGAAAGGGAAGATTGTGTAGGAACTCGGACACTCCGTCCGGGTCCTCTCGGTCAAAGGGGGCGTACAATGCCCTCAGATGGTCATGAAACACTTTGTTGATCTCAGATTGTGTGCGGACCAGATCGCCCGACAGGTCGCGGATCTGGGTTATCACCGGGAGGTCCGGTTGATCTCGTATGAGGTGGGTCAGTAAGGCACCAGATCTATCCGCCTCCGTATGCTGTCGGCGAACGTAGTCTTTGTGGTCAATGGTTCTCAACGTTTCCAGTATGTCAACATGATCAACATTCCCCTTTTGCAGCTCTCCTCTCTTCCCGGGGTCCTCACTCGCCTCTCTTTCAAGTATCTTTAACCGGTCTTCTACCTCACAGAGTTTTCGGTGGACTTCCTGCCTGGCTCCTACCAACTGCCCTATGGCTGTTCCCCGTTCTACAACTTTCATGGCGTCCCACACCACCAAGTTAGCGGTAGCGGAGTCCCAATTTTCTTCAAAGTACTTAGTCAAAGTATCGGACAAGGTCGCCGGAAGGGGCCATCCTCCAGGAGGAGTGGGTTTAGCCACCAGGTAGGAACTGGGGTCTGGACCCAGCCCCAGATGAGGCCAAACGACAGAGGTCTGTGGTCTGAAAAGGTTTTGGCCAAATACTCTGGGGCACCTATCTTTGAGACCAGTGACCTAGAACACATGAATCCGTCAATCCTAGTATGTAGAGCATGTAAGTGGGAATAGTAGGAATATTCCTTAAGCTCCGGGTTCAGAGCACGCCATGCATCCATCAGGCCCCAGCCCTCCGCCCGTCTGTAAGGGTGGGTGTGATCTGTCTAATCCTAGGTCCAATACCATGTTCCAGTCGCCGCCCAAGACCCAGGGGATTCCCACCCAATCCGCGAGCGCCAGGCCTACCAAATTCAGGAACTTATCCTGGTCAGGGCATATATGCAGCCAATCACTAGCAATGCGCCATCAAGGGTACTCTTCACCAATATGAATCGACCCTGGTCGTCCACCTTCCTCTTTATTTCCTCAAATGGCGTCCCATGTCTAACCCAAATAGTCGCTCCCCTAGAGAAGGATGAGTATGTCGTAGAATACCTCTCCATTTCTTCCTCAATTTCTGAGCTTCTGATGCCGTGAGGTGGGACTCCTGGAGGAAAGCGACATTCGTGTGGTGTCTAAGTAGGAATGAGTGGATCCGATGACGCTTCTGTATCGCCCCAAGTCCATGCACATTCCAGGTAGTGAATCTTTAAGACTCTACAGTGTCAGCCATACCCATCTACCGTCAAATCCAGGAGTGGCAGGAGGCCCATGACATTTTCTCTAAAAACTAACCGCCAGGAGACTGTCACCCTCACCCCCCCTCCATAAACTGAACAAATACGGCACAGCAGGACAACAATGCCGGGCCCAACATAAGAACAATAAACATAGAACTCCAAACACCAGTGCATATGCCAATGGGGGGGTGGTCTAGCACTAATTTGGTCATCTCGTCCGTCACATCGGGCACCGCTGGCTCAACGGTATACCGTCCCGGGGGCCTAACTATAAAAGTATACTTTTAATCACTGCCCGCAGACACCCTCATGGAATATACCGGCCCTTCCACTAAGGCCGTGCCCTCCCGGGGGGACCGCCCACAGGATGTTGTCTCAATCGGGTAGTGAATTATGTTTTCCACAGTATAGATCAGCAGTAAATACATATCCCAATTCTCGCGTACCCCCTTTAGTATGAGAAAACAGTAAACCATAGGTAATCATCAAAATATAAAGGATACAATACATCGTAGTGCAAATAGTCCGCTCCGGTCGGAGCCATCCATTCTTTCAGTTGTCCAGCATGTCATCTGCCGCTCGGGGCGTAATGGTAGGGAACAGGATTACGCTGTGGTCCGAGTCCGAGTGGACGGTGCTGTCATCCGAGTCTGTCCCAATCTTTCCTGAGTCTTCTCGGAACGTGCCTACCATCGCCAGTGCTCCCATTTGGTCCTCCCTCTGTTGCTCCGGCGATGGGCAGTGTCGTCTCTCTTTCCTCCTCGACTCTGGGGACCCCACATCTTCACATGCCGGGCTATCCCTCCGCTCACTGGTGGCTGTCTCTTGAGTGGCTGCCTGACTCCCATCGATGCCCATCACCTCTAGGCACTCTTCGACATCCGAGAGGCTCTTAAAGAAGTGCATCTTCCTGCCGTGGATGATCTTCAGACGGGCAGGGAAGAGGAGTGCGTACTTTAACTTAGCCTTTTGTAACTTCTTCTTCACCACCATGTACGAAGAGCGCTGTTTCTGGACTATGTTAGTGTAATCCGGATAGAGGGAGATCCTTTGGTTGTCGTACTGAATGAGGGATTTCTCTCATGCCTACTGCAGCAGAACATCCCTGTCCGGATAGTTAAGTATCCGTACGATAAGAGGGCAGGGGGTGGCCCGGTCGGGGCTGACCAGTCGGGATCCTATGTGCCCTTTCTACACAGAAATGTGGCGATAGGGCTTCAGTTGTGGTATGATCCCGGAACGATTGTTCTATAAAGTCCGCAGCGCGGGCCCCCTCGCATCTTTCCGGAAGGCCTATGACGTGGATATTATTGTGGTGATTGCGGCCTTCCGCATCTTCCACCCGATCCATGAGGGAGGTGACCTGCTGTCGTAGTTGCTGAATAGAGGTAGAGTGATCCGTCACTGCCGGCGTAAGGTCAGCTATAGCGAGTCCCTAATCTTTCACTTTATCCGCTAGTTTACTGTGATCTGCTTTTAACAATGACAAGTTTGTGGCGAGGGTACCCATCTGCTGCTCCAACGCCACTCTAGAATCCCGTATTTCTTTAAGGATTATGTCCAACTTGTCTACTTGTTGCTCGCCCGTGGTGCTGCGCAGAGGCCCCCGGTAAAACGCGTCCATCCCCAGCAGTCGGTGCAGTGCGCATGGTCTCAGGGTCTCCGAAACTCTCCGCTGCTCTCGCTCCTTTACGAACCATGATGGTCTGCATGTATGTCCCAATGACACTCAACAATGTAGGGGCTACAGAGGAGGGTCACCGTCACAGAAACCGGTCTGTGGCGAGGAGTTCGTCGCAGAAGCACTCCGTGGTGCACACCAGCCTGCCGGGTTCAGGGGGTCCGGGAGGGAGGTTCAGCACTCCTTCAAAGCAAGGCAGAGGAGGGCCAGTCTTCGCAGCCTCCACCCCGGTGTGAATACGTCCCCTTCAGGGGTTCCAGCGATCTCCCTCCGGTGTCCTGTAATCTAGCTCAACAAGGCCTATCCCGGGGCTTCCCTCAATCAGGGTCTCAGGCCACTGTGTCCAGTATCAGCAGCCACGTGGGGGGCCAGGGTGCAGTATTACAAGAGTTCCGCCCAAAAACCGAGCTCCGGTCTCATCCACCCACGGGCTCGCTCAGGGCCCACCTTCGCGCCCGCCGGGTCGATGGTCTGGCGGAAGCAGCCCCCCTCCGGAGCAGTAAGGAGTAGGTATGGGGAACAAGCAGCGTCCTGCGTCCCCTCCGCGAGTGTCCGACACCGCCCTCGAGGTCTGTCAGGGTCCTGCGGCAGTTCCCGGTCTCACGGCCGACCCGAGCCGTAACTGTGATGGGTGGAAGGCCGCTCCCACCGTTCCCCACACCCCAGCTTCTATCCCCCGGCCCGTGCAGAAGCAGCGTCCCACGAGGGCCTTTCCGGCAGCTCCGTGCCGTCCCTCCTTCTTAGGCCGTCCGTCTCCTACCTCCCATCAGCGGCGATGTGCGTCTCTCCTTCCTCGCGGTGGGGCTCCGACAGGGTGAAGTGCCCGGTGCGCTCCCTCTCCGCCTCCGTGACATACATGGGCCCCGTCTCTACCCCGCACCTCACAATGCCGCAGGAGCCGCCTTTCCAGCGGGCACTCGGTCCGGCACAGCGGCGCCTCCGCGTTTCAGGAGCCTCGATCAGGGCACTTCCGCTGCCGCGTGGCCCACTCAAGTCGGGCTCCACGCGCACCGTAGCTCCCAGCTTCGGCCTATCAGCCCCACAGTAGGACCGATCGCTCTCCGCCAGCCCTCACGGGACCAATTCCGTCCGTCTGCGGGTCCCAGGGATACAGCAGGGCTGTGCTGTTGTTCTCCCCTCCGCCACTGCTTGTAGCGGTCTCGCAGTCGCTTTTTTGCAGGATATTGCCCCAAGCGAGTCCGGAGCTCTAGCAGTGCCCGACCGGCATCTTGGCCGGCTAGCCACGCCCCCTTAAAAAGGCCTTGATAATAGCACTTGGATTCGTTGTTTTAATAACCCCTCACGCACAACCTGTGACCAGAGCAGGATGCATCCACTTAAGGTACCCAGCTCAATATCTTCAGATCAAATGGTGGTTTGGCTGCACTGCCGGTTAAAGAATAGATCTGGGGAAAGTTGGATACTCTGGGGAAAATGATCACTTAGTGATATAGTATGAAATGTGAAAGTTAAATGCACACGCTGCATAATTATTAGACAATAAAACAAAATCAATAATACTGTGGGCATTTCTTCAGTTAAAAGTACTTTTAAATGGAACGTAAGGAGAAGAAATGTTATTGGAGAAAGCTAAGTAAAATGTAATATATCAATTCATTCAAAATATCCCCGTATTGGTTGTGCTTAAAATGAGATTGGCAGGCGTTTTCTAGGTTAGTCAATCCACTTATTTTTTGGAAGGCGTAATGCACAATCTTATGTTAAAATCACCCCCTATAAAGCGATTACATTCTTACTATCACTCATGCCAAGGTGCCCCAAATCATTATCCAATTTTAATTATCCTAGTAATCCTATTATTTCTAACATGGTAGATTTATTATAAAAATTAATCACTTCTAGCTGTGCAGATCAAAAGGCTTCACATATAATTATTTGGTAATAAGGATTGGATGACACCTTACTTATTTTACTAAATGTCAGGCTGTTAGAAATGAAAATACATAGTCCCTCCCTTGCTCTTCCATAATTTAAAGGAGTTGATGGGACGTGATATGTTCTAGAGCAATTTATGTGTTTGGGGTCCATTAGCCAAGTTTTGGTTCTTACTCAAATGTAGCCTATGGATATCATCTTTTATCCACCTATTTGGCGTTCTATGATCTTAAGAGTGAAATAATTGACCAGCAACAGCATGTACTAACTTACACAGGCAGAAATTTTGCTCCACAAACTGATTACATCTTTACGTCTAGATACATGCACAATCACGAATCCAATGGGTAGGTCTTGCCCAGCATTTACAGTGACCACAATCTGTAACCGATATGATAAGTAGTCCCAGAGAGGGTCGGCACTTGCAGTTTGTGCCAAGCAGCCTGTCTTAATAAAAGATTCTGGGTGCAAGCTAGTTCGGCACTCAGCAAACATGTCTTTAATTGTGCACAAAACTATGGCTGGAAGTAGAGACTTGATCAGCTCCTGTGATTATAATGATGGTGATCTTGCCACTGTTTTTGGTAGTTTTTGCAAGTTCAATTCTAATATTAGAGCCCTGCTTACTAGGCTTGTTGGCAATAGATCTGATCATAATGAATAATGGTTTTACAAGGCATGCAGTGGCTCCACTGATCGGCTTAGAAGGAAACTAAAATTCATACCCAGCAACAGAGAAGCACTGTGAACCTGTAGAAGAGAATACACAATGTCTCTTAAAAAGAGAAAGGCCGATCTGCAGACTGATCTCTGGGAAAAGCTGATGCATGCCTGTAAAACCAAAGATTCCCTGGCTTATTGGAAGACAGTACATGCCAGTCTTTCCTCATGTAGCACTATAAATAGGGTTTGTGTGCATATTGGCTCTGTGGAGTGGATGCATCCCTTCAGTAAAATATATTGTCCCCTCAAGTGCATCCAGGCTATTGATAATGGAGATTCTTCTGTTTTTCACTTAGATAGCTCATTCTCCACAGAGGAAGTATTTGAAGCTATAATTAATAGTCTCTCCAAAAAGGCCCCTCGGCTAGATGGGATCTCGATGGATCTGTAATAGGAAAACCCAGAGTTTTGACCTGCTACACTTACTAATATTATAAATTTAGCGTGCAAGTTTGGTGTATCAACTTCCCGTCATTCTCCTATATATGTACCTGCATTCAAAAAGGGGAACATGCAGGAGGTGAAATGCTACCATTCCATTTCCCTACCTGAAACTACGGTAAAGGTCATTGGTAGACATGTTCTGGATAGGTACAATACCAATAGGAAAGGAGCTTATCCCCTTCTTTCAACGTTATCAATCAATTATTGGATTTCTCAAAGAAAGTCCAGTCCACAGGCCATTTTTTCAGTTCCAAAGAATTTTTGTTCCAAATGTATTATAAAAAGAACATCATATAATGTAATTCATTCAATTTCATCAAATCTTTTCAGACAATTTCATCAAATATTTTCAGGAGAAGCGTCTCGTCCTAACCCGGACTTCATCAGGGCTGAAAAAAAGAAAACACCAATCAATTACATAAAATGTGATTCATTAATATGTTATACATTATACTGATACTAAAGCACTACTCACAAAAATAAATTAAAACCCAAAATACTACATAAACTTTTAGATACCTGCCATAGAAAGGCAGGCATCTAAAAGTTTATGTAGTGTTGCTACTTATATTGAGAACAATATTATCCGAGAACAACGAATTGTGCGCACATGTGGCAAGCCCTCACTCCCTTGGGTTTAGTGAATGAATGTTCTGGATAGGGTGCTGCTTTGAACCTCAGAGAAGAACATTCTATCACAGGTCCAATATGGGTTTAGGAAGGGGTCCAGAACAAATGAATTTTTTTTTCAATCTGCACCTACTAGTGAGTAAATATGTTTGTGAAATGTAGCTCTCTCCATTTAGCATTTATGGACCTATCTAGTACCTCCAACTGTGTCAATAGGTCAAAATGGTGGGACAATCTAAATGTCATAGGTCTTGAAGGTAGAGTGGTGACCTTTCTGAGATTTTTGCACCTGGATTTCGTTGCCTCTGTGGGTTACTGGGAGGGAGGCGAATACTGATACTTTCCCTTTAAGGCAGGGGGTCCGTCAGGGATCCATGCTTGCTTACGTTTTGCTTTTTCTTTACATAAATGGGTTACAGTCTGCCCTTGTGAATCAAGGATCAGATGTCCTGGTGGTAAATAAAAAACCCATTCCAGCACTTGTGTATGCAAACAATGGTATGTTGCTTGTTAGGATGGCAAATGGCTTAAACTCCTTGCTTGTCGCCTTCATTTCCTTCATGAAACACCTTGGCTTGTAGACACGTTTCTCTAAATTTTTCATCATGGTCTGTGGCCTTAAAAATTTGAAAACCCGCTGAATGAGAATCAATGATAGGAACATTGAGAAAGGGAATCAGTTTCATTACATTGGTTTATTGTTAGACAGTTCCTATACTTAGGCACCCTGTGCTGACAATAGAAAAAGCGCTTCTTCCAGGCAATTGACATGATTTCCACTCTTATTTCTTCCATAGAGAAAAAGCCCATCGCCCCCCCAAACTGAGACCTTTAAAATAAAATGCACCCCGTCCTAATTTACAGAGTGGGGGTATGGGGCTATAAGGATGTGGGCTGTATTCAAGTTGAAGAGAATAGAGTCTGGCAATGTATTTTGGTGGTTCCATTGACTACATCTCATTTTGTTACTCATCAGGAACTGGCATTGAACTATGTTGAGGGTATGAGCAAACTTGCCCCTCTGCTTCTGTGGTGCTCAATCTAGACTACTGAGCAGGCCAGTTTAAACAAAGAGAGAATTTCAGGCTTCCTCTCTTGTGTATAAGAGAATAGAATTCCTTGGCTCAAATACATCAGACATACATCTGTTACTCATAGCTGCCCTTCCATTTGTGAGAAGGATAATGGGTAGTTTCAGGATCATTTTTATCAGATAGGAGGAACCAGAGGGAGGGCAGAGGACTAATGAAGCCCTCCGTGAGAGAATATTGTCTGGTACAATCCTTGCTGAGGGTGGCAGCCTATTTGGTCTAGTCCCGGGATCTTGGGAGCACATGCTGGTGCCATGGTTTAGGTTGCACTCCATCAGATAGCTAATACATTTTCCTCAAGGTCAGTTTGAGAATTCTAATATATGTATTTTTCCATGTGATGATGTTTCTACTCAGTATTTGTTGCATTTTGTATTTTTCTGCAACAGCTATCTCCTGTTTGCATATCACTTTTTAATGCCTCTTTTATGGAAGCATATATTCTGCAAGTGTTGAGTAGCAATTCTGTATTTGCAGCAACTAGATTATCTTGAAGTATGTTGAGTTGGGGACTCATTTTTAAAATCAACAATGCGTTCAAGCAATGTAATGACTTTTCAATCTGATCTTCGTTTTAATGATTGATAATGAATGTTTGTATTGCTGATGTTTAATTGTAATCATTTTTATGGTGGATCCTGTATTTTTGATCTTACTGATATTCATGGTGTTTTCACATTTCACAAGTGATTGAATAAAGATTATTGATTGATTGAAATATGGAACCTCATTTCCTAACAAAGTTAGTTACAAATACTGTAGTCAGGACATAGTAAAAATATGAAGATAAAAATATGAAGAGCATCACGTTTTAGAACACAACCTGTTTTATTAAAACTAATTTTCAGGAAAAAATCTATTGATCGTCAATGGGTGCTGTAGACCCTACCTAAGCTCCTCCACAACCAAATTGTGAGGGATTGCTGCTCAGTAAAGTTTGTCCATTTAAGTTAAAGGTTTTACATTCACACTTGGAGACTGTTTGGAAGGTCAGAAATGTTCATTGGACCAATTGTGGCAGCAGGGCGATGGAAAGTTCAATGAGACTGCATAACTCATTAAGATTGCCATTTAGCCTCACACTTTGTACCGAAAAGTTTAGAGTAAGAATAATTGATAATATACTGCTCTCAAGATTGTGCCTTGTTTGGAGTAGTCTTGGTACTTCACCCTCCTTCTAAGCCTCATTTATAGGAAAGTGTTATAGCAAACAAAATGATGGACGAAATGCTGACAATGCAAACATTCTCCCCAGTCAAAAGATCTGGGTTAAATCCATTGTTCTTTTGCCAACTATGCCACCCCAGTTTGGACCCAGCCATGTGCAAATCAGTCTTGACTCTGTACCCATGGGAAGAGTCCAGAGCGAACAGCCAGGTCAGGTCCTCCCTAGACCGGAAACAAGCATCCTGGGGGGGGGGCGGAGCTTGGCAAGCGCCGATGTGAGACGTGCTAGCCTTGAGCTCTGCGCTTAAGCCTCAACAAAATCCTTCTTTTATCCTGATATTGAGGTGCCCGACATCCTGATCGGGTGAGACTGTCCCCGGTGGGCTGTCCTGACCATTTGCTGCCGCCGGTGTCCCTCATTTGGCAGTAAAAACATTGTTTTCGGGAGACGCGGCGACTCCCGGCGGACCGGGCCCACAGCCCCGGATTTGCCCGGAGACCAGCCAGTTGTGCGTAGCTGTACGTGCGGCCAGTTGCAGGAGGTCCGCCCCGGGCCCTGGGGCCGAGTCGGCAGACGGAGTAATTGAAGCCTCCGTGGCCGAGCCCCAAGACAACGCCATTCAACCCTGCGGTCGCTCCAGTGGTAAGGCGCACATCTCCTCAGGGGACCCCAGGCTCTCAAGCCCAGCAATCGGTGGACATCCCGAGAAGACACGAGAGTGGGCCCGGACAGGCCTACTACGCAGAGAGACGCGAGGAGAGGATACAGTGGGGCAATCGCGGCGAAGCCGGGAGTTGGCTCTGCAGGTTCCCCCACGCCAGCAGGGAGGACGGGACAGGGTGTGCCGAAGGAGGATTCTGGTGCAGGGCCAGGTAGGAGCACACGATCCTGGTGGTGTTCCTCCCACGAGGAGTGGCAGCCTTGTCCCAGCCCTGGGAAGCTAGGACTGGCTGAACGAATATTGTGGATAGTACCCGGGGCCAGGTGGATGGCCGGCAAAGCCTAGTGGGCACGGCTGGTGGGAACCCCAGGCCAGGCTCAGATACCAACCTCTCTCACCGAGCAGCTGGCAGGGCCCAATACGACGGGGAGCGAGGCCCATACTCTGAACTGTGCACACGTGACAGCGGGAGGCAGACGGAGCTGACACCGAGGATGCGTCTACACCTGTGAGGTGAGCAGCTGCTAACTGGGGCGGAGATAAGCACAGAGACGTCGGGATCCCAGCGCAGGGAGAATCGAGTGAGGTTCATACGAAGGGGTGAGAGCCGAGTTCCCCGGCGGTACTCCTGGGGGATATTCACAGAGACAACTCCAGATACTTGGGATCGCGGCTCATCGCTCTGCGCTGTAATTTAAAGCCTAGTACACCTGCTGTATAAGTGGAGGACGTGAGTGCTGCCGGGTGAAGACGGTCGCCTTGCGCTGGCTCTCTCTCCAGCCCGCCCTACCGGCTGAGAGCATCCGGTTACAGGAGGCCAGGGTGCACGCACTATTTTGGCCTGGACTCTTACTCCGCGAGTCGCCACGATGGGAAAGGGCGACAAAACCCAGTCAAAATTAACGTTTGACCAGCGGAAATCCAGGGCACAGGATCCGCAGACTCCGGAACCGTCGCAGCAGTCCAGGGGATTGGAGGGTTCGGTGTACTCCGACATTAAAGACCTGCTAGTCACAATGGAAAAAGGCCTACAAGACAGCATGGCATCCATTGGCTCCAAAATCGAAGCACTAACCTATCGCATGAACCACATGTCCGACAGAGTAGATAAACACGCGGAGCGCCTAGACATGTCGGAGAGACGGCTGACTGAAGTGGAGGAGGCGCAGACGGAGCTGGACAAGGATCGCATGCAGCTCAACAGAATTCTCCAGGTGATTCAAGACAAGTCGGAGGATTTGGAAGCGCGCTCGAGACGCTCCAACATAAGAATCACGGGCATTGCGGAAACGACTCAGACGGGGAAAATGGAGCTGTTTGTAGAGAAATTACTGACTGTCCTTCTGGGGGAAGGTGTTTTCTCGCACATGTTCATAGTAGAGAGAGCGCACCGTTCATTGCGCCCATGACCGCGCTCGGGCGCTCCCACTAGACCCATCATTGTGAAGCTGCTCAACTATAGAGACAGAGACACAGCACTGCAGCTGGCGAGGGAAAAAGGCAAGCTGCAGTACGAAGGTATGGATGTTTTGCTTTACCCCGATTTCACGGCTAAAGTTCAGGAGGAGCGGCGACACTTTGCTCCCTACAAGCAGCAGCTTCGAGACCTGGGTCTGGACTACGCTATGTTGTATCCGGCCAAACTCAGAATCAATCGCCAGGGGCACTCACACTTTTTTACAGACCCTAAGGATCTCCAAAAGTCGCTAAAGGTTTGGTCGAAAGAACAGAGAAGCAGCCCTAGGGGCCAGGAGGCCGAACAAGACAATAATAGCCATTTGAATGAACAGGAATAGGGATCTGGCGACTGTATATTCAGCACAGGGATCCCGGCCTTCCCCTGGAGGTGGTCTGGTGGAGTGAAGCAGGGATGACGAGATGGGACTAATGGGCTGACACATCAGAGTAAAGAGGACAGCGGAGGGGGGGCATAGTCCAATGGGCCTCCTGAGGGCGCTGGATTCGGCAAGAAACTGGACAATGGGTGAGACCTTTCCATTATGATTGTTCTGTTTGCAGAGTGGTTGAGGATATGTACTTATGGAGGGTATAATGTTTTCACGCTTATACATAATGGCACGCCCAGACTTGCTGATGCTGAAGAGCCCCCTGCGTGATGGGTCTTGCTTCCCGGGGTATATAAGCGATAAGCTCATGGGCACAATCGGCAACACTGTTGAGAGGCTGGGGCACGGGACAAGTGCTGGAATTTACTTCTCTTTGTAATTGTACTTGCATTCTTGACAACCTCTGCCCTAGCGCTTATGGCACTCTAGACTGCGGTTGCGGTCACAAGGGAAGTTAAGGGTGTGTTCCGGGAGGGGGGAGGTCTTCTCATGCTAGGCCGCATTGGGGTTTGTCTGCTGTGGGTGGGGGTGGGGGGGTTGCGGGGAGCTTATTTCTTGTTCATTCTATGTTATGTTGGGGGTATTGGAGCTGTCTATCACCACACTCTGTGACTGCTACGGTGTGGGGGAGGTACGAGTGTTATCGTCCACATGAGAAACTTCTGAACGCGGCACTGGAGTCTGATGGATTGTACATTCGCTGCACTCTGTTGTTGACCCGGGACTATGGCTGATACACAGGGAATTGAGGTGCAGGGGGAAGCGGAGTTTCTTAGGGTGTTAACCTGGAATGTAAGAGGCCTAAATGACCATCGGAAACTGCGTAAGGTTCTGAACTACCTACAACGCCACCACATAGATGTAGCTAATATTCAGGAAACACACCTTACTCCCATGAGCAAAATGCTCCTAGTAAGGGGGTTACTGGGTAATACCACGCAGGCTGGGTTCACAACACACTCTAGGGGAGTTTTGACATGGGTCAATCCTAGGTCTAAGCTGCAACTCACACTGATCCGTGCTGACCCGGAGGGTAGATACGTGATTTCTAGGTGTGTTGGGAAGGGACATGACTTGTTGGTAGTGAATGTGTACGGACCCAATTACGATTCCCCTGATTTTTATGATGCGTTGATCCATTGTAGTGGAGCGTCTGATGTCGATCGCATGCTTTGGGGGGGGGGGGATTTTAACCTAGTGTTTAACCCTGATTTTGATAGGTCGGCAGGACCCCCTAGACGGCCGGCAGCGGCTGCCCTACGAATGCAAGCGGGAATGACTGCGCTGGATATGGTAGATGTTTGGAGAGTTTTCCATAAAGAAAAAGGGGGCTACACCCATTACTCGGCCTTCCATGACATACATACAAGGATAGACTACTGGTTGGCCTCTAGCTCCATTCTACAACACATCCGGTCCTGTGCGGTCCTGCCACGCACATTATCTGACCACTCCCCGATACTCATTACGCTCAACACTCCGATTAAGAGAATCCCTCCCTTTACATGGCGCTTTCCCCCGTACTCTCTCCTAGACGAGGTGTTCAGAGCAGAATTAGCGGAAGAGATAGATACATTTTTCACCACTAACATAGGATCGGTTGACAGTTTCCAAACAATCTGGGAAGCGTTCAAAGTCTATATCCGAGGTATAGTCATGGCCAAACACTCCAGTGTTTTAAAGGCTATCAGACAGAGGCTGAAACACCTAGAACAGCAGATTTCAGTTATTGAGCGTAGCCAGCAAGGGGGTTCCACGGGAACGCATGCAGACAAGCTCCAAGTGCTACTCTCTGAGTTCCACGAGGAGACGGATCGAGAAGTCTGCCATATGGGCAAATATGCCACGGCACGCACGTATGGCGAAGGGGAGCGCCCTGGAGCCCTACTGGCCAGAATTCTGAAGGGCAACAGGCAGCCGCTGTGACTAGCGGACTTAGAGACGGATTCAGGGGGAATCCTCACTGAGGAAGATGAAATACTGGCTGAATTCAGGGAGTTCTATTTAAATCTGTATACCACCAAATCCTCTAATACAGAAGACCAAATTGATGACTATCTGAGCTACATAAAAACTCAGTTTCTAGCTGACTGGCAGAGGGAATTCCTAGCAATGCCCATACAAAGGGATGAGATTTCTGAGGCCCCAGATAGTATGAGAGCGGAGAGTGCCCCGGGCGCAGATGGCTTGACTGTAAGCTTCTACAAAGCGTTTAGAGATAGGCTTCTTCCGCACCTGTCTGCACTCTTCGATGAGATATGCGTAGAAGGTGCCATGCCGCAGTCCATGCGAGAAGTGGTACTGGTCACCATCCTTAAACCCGGAAAACCCCCTAACAAGTGTGGTTCTTATAGACCACTGTCATTACTGAACGTGGAGGCCAAACTGTACGCGAAAGTTCTGGCTAACCGTCTAGCGTTGGTCGCCCCCGAACTGGTAGCACCGGAACAGGCGGGATTTCTCCCTGCGAGGAACCTGACATATAATCTCAGAACAGTGCTGGGTGCTATACAGCACACACGACAGGACACCAAAGCGGTGGCAATTTTCCTCGATATGGAAAAAGCCTTTGATTCGGTTGAGTGGCCGTTTATGTTAAGAGTACTAAGGAAGCTAGGCCTCGGCGAACCATACCTGACTATGCTGGCGGCGTTGTACCATCGTCCTACAGCCCGCATACGTATTGGTAACAGGGTATCGGAGACTATTGTGATTAGCAGGGGCACGAGACAGGGATGCCCACTTTCTTCGCTTCTATATGCATTGGTGGCGGAACCGCTGGCATGCGCCATCCGGGAATACCACAGGCACAGGGCTATTAGTTATCCGACATACAAGATAGGGATTTCCACGTATGCAGATGATACATTGCTCTACGTTAGAGACCCGGAAAATAGCCTGGCTCCGGTCCTGAGAGAGGTGGTGCATTTCGGAGCCCTATCTGGCCTCAAGGTGAACTGGTCCAAATCAGTGGCGTTCCCGCTAACTCCAGTCACAGAGCGATTCGATATGGAGTACCCACTTCAATGGACCACGGAACCAGTAGTACGTTACTTAGGAATTATGCTGCACTCCGACCCAGATGTGCTAGTTAGAGAAAACTATGGTGTGGCTTATAGTAAGTTAGTCGACGATGTTGAAATCTGGTGCAGGCTCCCGTTGTCACTCATGGGACGCATCGCCATAATGAAGATGGTAGTTTTGCCTAGATTCCTGTTCCTATTTGCGAACCTCCCCATAGTACTGTCAAAGGCGTTCTTTAGTACCCTGACGAAGATCCTCATCAAGCTGGCCTGGGGAGGCAAGCAACCCAGGGTCAAATGGGAAATTCTAAGTTACCATACGAGCAGGGAGGGTTAGGCGCTCCGGATCTAGAACGCTACTACAGGGTGGCTCAGGCCGCCCACCTCCACACCTGGATTCATGGTAAGCCAGATATTCCGCATGTAATCCTGGAGAGACTCTTTGCCCATCCTGCTCCGCTCCCGGCCACGGTCTGCAACCCAATGGACCGTAGAGTCGGGAGACTTGACTCGCTCATGACCACCAACCATGCATGGCACTCGCTGCTGCGCTCACAAGACTGTGTGCTGTTATACTCCCCTAGCATGCCAATGGAATGGGCGGTCTGGTTGCCCCCAATGACTGAAGTAGGAGTAGTGAGGGCCCTGCACCAGCTGGGATTGAAGGTCATGGGAGATCTTTTTGCTGAGGGACGTATGAGAACCTGGGAGTCGGTAGCGAGAGGGAACTCCAGTACAACACTGCTTCACAGTTTCCAGTTTCACAGAGTACGGAGCGCATTTCTCGAATTACTGGGTCCAGACCTGGCAGAGCCACCTGAAATTCTGGAACAGACGCACGTCATTAAAACGGTTACACCGAAAAAACTAATCACAACATTGTACAGGCTGGGCACTCGGCATAGCGAACAACATTACACGAAGGCTCGGTTGGCGTGGCAGAGTGATCTGCAGATACAAATAGACGATAGCATGTGGGCCTATTGTTGCGCGAGCACAAGGAAAATATCATTGAACGGTAGACACCGGTTAGTGCACTTCAAATATCTGCAGCGAGTCTATTATACACCGGAGCGACTGCATAGATACGGCCTCAGACAGAGCCAGGAGTGCGAGCGCTGCCACACAGCCTTGGCAGACTTTATGCATTTAGCGTGGTACTGCCCGGGCGTACAAAAATTCTGGAACAAGGTGTTTGCAGAATTGAAAAAGATAGTGGAATTAGAGCTCGAAGCGGACCCGGCCCTAGCGCTACTTGGCTATTCTAAGAACCTCCCAGCAGCAACACGTAAACTGGTGGACATGGGTCTTTTGATAGCTAGAAGGGTGGTTGCGATGCGCTGGATGCGAGGCCCGCTACCAACGATAAAACAATGGTCCTGAGATATGCTGTACTGTAACACTCAATCTGAGGTATATAGCGAACTTCTTCCCCCCAAGAATCGTCCTAAGAACTTTTGGGGACTATATCAGACTTACCTGCACACTCAAGATACAAAGGGGGACACAACAGGTAAGGCGCCAGATGACCGGGTGCTAACGGGCAACCACAAATGACGAGGTTAAACATATGTGTCCAGTGCGGATGACTTACTTCATCAACAGAAGCGCAGACAGTTACAACAGATGTTGGGAATTTCCAAGCATGCATAGTCGTGTGGGGGAAGAGACAGCTCCGGGAGGGAGGGCGGGGGGAAGAGGGGGGGGAAGAGAGAGGGGGTGTGTACATAGTTAAACATACATAACTCAAATACTACACTGCAGGACAGGCCTTTCTTAGGCATAATAGTGAGAGGATTGGGGGTGCACATTAATCCACGAAACGCACACGGGGTAGCTTATGGTTGATAAGTCTACTTATTCGAAGTTTGACTTGTGATCCTTGAAGATGAAATCGCCTCCAAACCCCCGGGTTGTTGGATAACGGCTGTGTACACTCGTCTGTAGTGCTAACAGATGTCCCTATGTATCTTGCCGTCGGCCTCCGGGTTGTAGGCAAGGCGCTGTGTAATGGACAATTTGGATCAATAAAGGTATTTGAAACTTAAAAAAAAAGAAAAAAAGAAAAACAAGCATCCTGGGACCGGTTTCAGGGTATGTCACCCTTCTTCAGCCAGGCTAGCTTGAATCCAGTGGCACAGTGAGCATGGAACCCATGTTTGGGAATACCCATCCCACTTAGGGCAAAAAGTGTTACAGCAAATAAGTGATGAATGGAATGTTGACAATGCAAACATTCTCCTCCGGTCAAAAGATCTGGGTTAAATATATTGTTCTTTTGCCCACTACGCCACCCCAGTTTGGACCCAGCCATATGCAAATCAGTCTTGACCCTGTGCCCATGGGAACAGTCCAGACCGACCTGCCAGGCCAGTTCCTCCCTGGACCAGAAGCAAGCATCCTGGGACCGGTTTCAGGGTATGTCACCCTTCTTCAGCCAGGCTAGCTTGAATCCAGTGGCACACTGAGCAAGAGACCCACATCTGGGCATACCCATCCCACTTAGGGCAAACAGTGTTACAGCAAATTAATGATGGACAGAATGCTGACAATGCAAACATTCTCCCCCAGTCTAAAGATCTGGGTTAAATCCATCATTCTTTTGCCCACTACGCCACTCCAGTTTGGACCCAGCTATATGCAAATCAGTCTTGACCCTGTGACCCATGGGAACAGTCCTGAACGAACTGCCAGCCAGGTCCTCCCTGGACCGCAAACAAGCATCCTGGGACCGGTTTCAGGGTATGTCACCCTTCTTCAGTCAGTCTAGCTTGAATCTAGTGGCACAGTGAGCAAGGGACCCACGTCTGGGCATACCCATCCCACTTCGAGAAAAAGTATTACAGCAAACAAATGATGGATGGAATACTGACAATGTAAACATTCTCCCCAAGTCAAAACATCTGGGTTAAATCCATTGTTCTTTTGCCCACTACGCCACAGCTGTTTGGACCCAGCCATATGCAAATCAGTCTTGACCCTGTGCCCCTTGGGAACAGTCCAGACCGAACTGCCAGGCCAAGTCCTACCTGGACCGGAAACAAGCATCCTAGGACCAGTTTCTGGGTATGTCTTCCTTCTTCAGCCAGGCTAGCTTGAATCCAGTGGCACAGTGAGCAAGAGACCCACGTCTGGGCATACCCATCCCACTTAGGCCAAAAAGTGTTACAGCAAACAAATGATGGACGGTATGCTGACAAAGCAAACATTCTCCTCCAGTCAAAAGATCTGGGTTAAATTCAATGTTCTTTTGCCCACTAGGCCACCCCAGCTTGGACCCAGCCATTTTTAAAGCAGTCATGACCCCGTGCCCATGGGAACAGTCCATACCGAACTGTCAGGCCAGGTCCTCCCTGGACCGGAAACAAGCATCCTGGGAACAGTTTCAGGGTATGTCACCCTTCTTCAGCCAGGCTAGCTTGAATCCATGCCACAGTGAGCAAGGGACCCACTTCTGGGCATACCCATCCCACTTAGGGCAAAAAGTGTATTAGCAAATAAATGATGGACGGAATGCTGACAATGCAAACATGCTCCCCAAGTCAAAACATCTGGGTTAAATCCATTGTTCTTTTGCCCACTATGCTACCCCAGTTTGGACCCAGCCATATGCAAATCAATCTTGACCCTGTGCCCCATGGGAGCAGTCCAGACCGAACTGCTAGGCCAGGTCCTCCCTGGACCAGAAACAAGCATCCTGGGACTGGTTTCAGGATGTATCCCCTTCTTCAGCCAGGCTAGCTTCAATCCAGTGGCACAGTGAGCAAGGGACCCACATCTGGGCATACCGATCCCACTTAGGGCAAAAAGCGTTAAAGAAAATAAGTGATGAACGGAATGCTGACAATGCAAACATTCGCCCCCAGTCAAAATATCTGGGTTAAATCCATTGTTTTTTTGTCCACTATACCACCCCAGTTTGGACCCAGCCATATGAAATCAGTCTTGACCCTGTTCCCCATGAGAAGAATCGAGACCGAACTGCCAGGCAACATCCCTGGATCAGAAACAAGAATCCTGGGACCGGTTTCAGGGTATGTAACCCTTCTTCAGCAAGGCTAGCTTGAATTCAGTGGTACAGTGGGCAAGGGACCCACGTCTGGGCATTCCCATCCCACTTATGGCAATAAGTGTTACAGCTAACAAATGATGGACAGAATGATGACAATGCAAACATTCTTCCCCAGTGAAAAGATCTGGGTTAAATCCATCATTTCTTTGCCCACTACGCCACCACAGTTTGGACCCAGCCATATGCAAATCAGTCTTGACCCTGTGCCCCATGGGAACAGTCCAGACCGAACTTCCAGGCCCTGGACTGGAAACAAGCATCCTGGGACCAGTTTCAGTGTATGTCACCCTTCTTCAGGCAGGCTAGCTTGAATCCAGTGGCAAAGTGAGCAAGGGATCCACGTCTGGGCATACCCATCCCACTTAGGGCAAAAAGTGTTATAGCAATTCATGATGGACGGAATGCTGACAATGCAAACATTCTCCTCCAGTCAAAAGATCTGGGTTAAATCCATTGTTCTTTTGCCCCCTACGCCACCCCAGTTTGGACCCAGCCATATGCAAATCACTCTTGACCGTGTGCCTCATGGGAACAGTCCAGACCGAACTGGCAGGACAGGTCCTCCCTGGACCGCAAACAAGCATCCTGGTACCGGTTTCAGGGTATGTTAGACTTTTTCATCCAGGCTAGCTTAAATCCAGTGGCACAGTGAGCAAGGGACCCACATCTGGGCATACCCATCCCACTTAGGACAAAAAGTGTTACTATAGGAAAGGTTTTGTAACTTTGATGTAAAAATAATTCAAACTTTCAAAATTCGATTTCCTAAACCCATCGGTGAGTAAGAGTATCTTAAACGTTCCTCATAATGTAAGTATTTATCCACATTAAAATCATACTTTGTTTTTTACGTTGTGCTTCATATCATACTACTGCGCATCCTATGCAATGTAAGTAATTGATTTTGATATTACTCAGTCTAATGTTGGACAACATTTATTATTCTTGAAAGAATGGAAAGTTGAATCTGCCTTGAAATTATTCAAACTTGTGATATTCAGATCAGTAAAGATGGCTCCAGCAAGAATTAACTTTAAATCCCTCGTGCATAGTTCCTAGAAATCCTCTGCCTGTGACTGTCAGCTCTCATTTCCTGCAATGGTGCGCTGCTCAATAAATGGCCATAACTGGACACTCATTCCCATACAAGCTGGCTACCATGTTGTCATAACTAGTACTCTATTTTCATTTTCCATACACAAGATAAAAATCCACAGGAACATGCAATCTTTACCGGCAGAACTTAGGCATTATTATCCTTGTGTTTAACAAGAGACTTTCAGCTTTCTTGATCCACAGATTTAAGTTATTAAATCACAAATCAAACTAAAACGAATAGGACTCTAGCTCACCTCTTGTAAAACAGGGTTTTGCTCTTCGGATACACATGTAGGTAAATAGTATCCCATCTTTCAATACATACATCGAAATGTTGGAATATGTGTACCCCTCTGCTCATCTCCGACCAAGTCACTACCACCAAAGGTTAAGGAGAACTCAACTGGCGAGTCTGCTCTTTACTGGACAGCAAGATTTTTTTTTTTGCTTCAAACATCTGAGTCTGGTCCCAAAGCTCAAAAGAAACATTTTGGAGCGCGATCATCAAGAGCAAATGTCATCTGGAAGGTTAAGTCACTTAATACAACTGTGAGAAAGTCCCTATTTTTGCATTATGACCCTGAGTTATTTTTTTGCTCACTAGTATTGCTGGTTTTTTTTTATTCTGCAAACGGGAACACTTCTGTCTGGTGTATATGCTCTGCCTCCTAAAACATGACAAAACAGACTACTCTCTTGTTGGCATATTTGCCTTTGCACAATGGCCATAGTTTATGGTGCATCAAAATACGTCAGCATAGAAAGTTGAATGTTACATGTGGACCCCAGCACCTATTGTGCCCTCCGCTCGCTGACAAGGAGAACTGGCTTCAGGTGTGCATGTGTGCAAGTTCCTAAAGTGAGTAGCCACCAAAAGCTACTTTTGCTGTGTGGGTTGTTGTTAATCCTATGAGAAAATATAAAGTGCAAATAAAAACAGTTTTACTAACTTTAGTTCAGGATAAGTCACAAAAATGGTTTCTGCACTTTTTTCAACATTTGCTAAATGGCAAGGTTAATTATTTGAGAAACAAATAGAAGAAGTGACTTTTAAAAAGTTAGACATTGCCTGTTTGAAGCTCCACTAGTTAAATACAATTATTCTGCCAGCAAATGCCCCAGGTCAATGTTTTCCGCTTATGAGGTGAGAAAGCTGCAACAGAGTTTGAACAATGGCATCGGCCTCTGCTAAGGAAGTGCAGAGGGTGAAAGTTCCAGGTCTTTGATAAACAGAAATCAGCCAGGGTGAGGACTGCCAATTCACTGTTAGGTGTAAAGGGAGACTTGGGGAAGAGAAGGGGGAAGAAGCCCTTTGATCCATGGCCAACTGTAGCCATCGATGCACAAGCCTAGTGGGAGGGGAAGCTGGTCCCAGAACCAGTTCATTGTTGTTGAGGTGGAGGGGACTGCTTATTTCTCTGTACCTTCCCCTGACTAGTTCACCAGCTACTTCAAAGGACAGAAGGGTTCTAGCATTTAGAACTCTACTAAGAATAGTAGGATGTGGAATAGTTTGCAGTAATTACACAGGATGTAATGCAAATGTGGGAATGTTTACCCTTCAGAAAATTTTTCTCATTGGTTAGGGAGTGTTCAGAAGCCACCTTAGCTCACTTTCTAGTGGGTCCTGCAAAAGTGTCACATCACTGAGCTCACAAGATCACATCTAGGCCTATAGAGGAACATAAAATTACTCAACCTATTTTCTATGACTAGTGTGGAGATCCGAGATCCGAGGAGCTGAACATGTAACCTGGACTGAGAAGTGGACTCCAAGGGTCAGTTTCAAGGTAGGGGCTGCGTACACCCCCGAAGATGTGCCATGAAGGCTTCATTAATTTCCTGTTGGGTATATACGATTTGACCCAACTGGTCCCTCAGGGCCACGATAGGCTGGATCGAGGTCTCAGACCCTATCAAGCAAGCCAATAGATGGCCAGCTTTGTTGCCCTCCATATACCATCTGCGCCTCCCATTATTACGGGTTTGTTTCTCTAGTTGATCCCATAGTTCAGCTATCTTTCTGAGTTGTCAGTCCCATTCTCCTCACAATTCAGGCTTAATAGACAGTTGTTTCTCCAGAATCACCAAAGTTGTCTCTCTGAGAGTTAGGTCTCCCTCCTATGTTCGGTGAATACCGACTGTGGTAGCCAAGAATACTCCACTCAACACCACTTTCATGGCAACGAACTCAGATGACTGGTACCAAGGAGGGGACTGGGCTGTTCCTGGGTTTAAGGTGCAGGTCACTGGGGAGTGGATATGTGGAGGTGGTTAAATGGTAACCTACCAGTGGGTATCCATTTTGTTGGACATGTTGGCCTCACACACCCTTGCAGGTGTCATGCTTCATCATGGGCAATGCTCCTCGTTGGGTGGGCGGTGCAATACCCAACGGGCTACACCTCAAAGAGGGGCTCTTTGGCGGAGATCTTTTTATCCAACTGCCCTTGGATGAAGTGTGGGTGAGGGACCAGAGAAGTAGTAGAAAGTCTGTGAAGTCTAAAATAACGCAGGGGTACCAGAAGGAACTTTATTCGGGTGGTCCCGTGCGCTAACTAAAAGCAACAGTTAGTCTAGGAGGTCTGGAAAGTGATGTTTTCCACACTCAAGACTATACTAGTAAGTGAGGGTTGTGGTCGACATGTTTCTCGCTCAGGGCTTATTTACCCGTGATTCATCAGGACCTTTAAAAAACTATACTCATTGTCTACAGTATTGCTGATCTATCTAAGTATCAGTGCTTACATATATAGTTAGGAAATGGAGTACCTGCATATACATTGTTCCATGCCTAGAGGTCAATTGTAAAATGTAACAGCAGTGTCTGGCGGGATGGACATCCCTCCGCCGGTCCTGGTGGAGAGGGGTAGGCAACACAAGGAGGACACAGGAGCTTCAACCTTAGCTACAGAGGCTTGACTCACCGATGTCCATCCCGGCAGTGTGGCCTGAAACACCTGGTCCATGAACTTGTCTGGATCAACCTCTTAAGCGGCACCCTAGATGTCTGGTGTTCCAGGGAATACGTAATAAGGAGCAAGGAAGGGTCGGCTATATACCCAGTCAAGTATTGGGGGTCGAGCACCCTGTATGCACTGGCTGAAGAGACAACAAAAAAAATCTAGACAGATGTAGGTGTTCGCTGCTGGTGTAAAGCAAGAATAGGCAAGAATGGTTGGATGTCGCAAGCTCCAAATATCAACTAGGACAAGGGCTGCTTGTGCTTGTGGAAGTGCAGTGGACATGCAAGGTTTAGTACCCAGTCAGGGAGGGGATCTGTCAAGCTTGCCATTGAGGGTACAATTAAAATCACCTGCCATGATAACCTCCACCATTGCAGGGACCTGGGCAGCCCCAAACACAGAGCCCATAAAGGCACTGTCATCAATATTAGGGGTATATATACGTTGATAAAGCATATATAATGTGCATCAAGCTTGCCTTCCAGTATTGCAAACCTACCCTCTTTGTCCAACATGGCCCTTGTGGGTTTAAGCAGGACCCCTGGGTTACCTATATCAAGGCTCCTCGAGTGTACCCAGAATGGGAGGTGGCATAGACCTTTCCCCTCCACCTCTTTTTCAAACGTGTAAGACAATTGGCCTACAGGTGTGTCTCTTACCTGTCCCTTCCACCTCTTTTTTAAACATTTAAGACAATTGCCCTACAAATGTGTCTCTTGGAGAAAGGCCACTGCTATGGTATATCGTCACAGGAATGTGTGTACCCTCTTGACTTTGCTGGATTATTTAGATCTCGGACATTCCAGGTCAGCATTTTATATTTCATACCTAATCGCACCATGTATAGAAGGGGAGGTGTTTACCTTCCACACCCAGTAACGAGGCCCACAATGTAGCACTCTGCACACATCATCTATAGAAGCTTTCCCAGAAACGATCGCGACCTAAATAACAATTTTCTCTGTTTCTTGAGCTTTTGGCGAGGGCCCTTAGACAAGACCTGGAGATTTGGCTACCACTTCCTGGCGTCCCAAAATGAAAATTATCTGCCGATTACATAATTCTCTATTTAGCGGGTACAGCTCACAATGTCTATAACACCTTCTGTAGAATACAATATTTTTCGGATATTGGAGGCTATGAAATTAAGAGAAATCTGAGGTGCTTTTATATCACTACCAACCCTCAAATCTCCCTATGGAACTGCAACAGAACTTGTTGACAACTCGCCCCATAAGATTTTTTGGGCATTTTGTTTCACATGATTTTTGAGACTTGTTCAAATTATATTGCACTGTTGTCCTTAGCAAAACACGTGCAATATTACCTAGCTGCACAATTTATCATCGTCCATCAACGGAGGAGTAGCGATAGTCAAAATGTCGATCTATCCTTTATTTGCTTTTGTTTTTTCAAATATAATGATCTAGCAGCCAGATGCATCAACCTAAAAACCGGTCGCAAACGGGCAGATTCTCAGAATCTGCCCCTTTGCGACCGGTATTTTTGCATTTGGGATGCATCATCCCAAATGCAAAAATTGCAATTAAGGAATCTCTAAATTGAGCTTCCTTAAATTGCGATTGCATTTAAGGAATCCCAAATTGAGATTCCTTAAATGAAATGCATCAAACTAAAAAAAATAGCAAATTCGCAAATAGGAGTAGCAAATTACCATGAAGTTGATCTTCATGGTAATTTGCAAAAACATTGAAAAGTGCATTTTTCAAAGTTCCATTTTACACACACACATGCCCTTAGGGCATGTGTGTGTGCAAGATGTACACATATGCAGATTTCAGGGGTGCAACAGAGTGTCCTTTGGACACCCCTGCACCCTTGAAATTGCATTCTCGATTTGCGATTCGCTAATTGCGAATCTCAAATTGAGAATGTCTTCCCATTCATTCCTATGGGCCTTTAGGCCCATAGGATGAATGGGGAGATATTACTTAATTGCAATTCGCAATTTGCGAATCGCAATTAAGGAAAGGGTAGGAATCTCTATTTTTTGCATAGGCTTTTGCGATTCCTAAATAGCGATTCCTTAAAAATCGCTATTTAGGAATCGCAATTCCATCTGTTGATGCATCTGGCTGTTAGTTAGGTAACTTTTCTTTACGGAGATCGATCAAATGGTGCAATATTTCTCATGGCAAGGGAAGAAGCACTAAACTATCTATGCTTCAGCTATCAGTTGAGGATGTTGGTCTGGAGCTTCCCTTTATGCGGAAATATTTTCAAGCAGCCTTTCTTGATTGGTTAAATGGGGCAGCCGCGGGAAGCCTCTCTTTGAGTTGCTTTTTTATACAGAAAATGTTCGTTGAATATGGAGGTCAGCTACCAGCTTTTCTAAAAATCCCGAAGCTGCCCAAACGCTCCCGAGTTCTCGCAAGCAATAACAAAAAGGTTCAAGTGATTTAAAAAAGAACATCAGTTTCCTTTGATGCATCTCTTGATGCCTTTGAAAGGATGTGGGCTAATAGGCTTATCTCTGCAGAAAAGTACTTTCAAGAAATAGGGCAAGGCAGTGTATTACACTCGTGTCCATTTTTTATTAGCAGGGCAGATACAAATCTGTGAGCAGTTAGCAGCAGACAATGCTAATATTTCATTTGATCTTACATTTTCCTATCTTCAAAAACACCATCATCTTCCGGGCTTAAATCCAGACGTCCAGCATAGCTAAAGAACACATCAGTAGAGCACATTTCCTGAATAAACTGATAGGGCTAGGAAATTGAATGTTATGTTCGTGTCTCCACGAATCATTGTTTTTCCTCAATTTCAACATTATATTGATGGGAGAATGGACTTTGCTAGTTGGGGTCGATTCAATCAAATGGCCCATAAGGCCGTGTGTGGGGCCAATTTGAGGCATGTGCCCTAATACTTAAAATGGGCTTTAAATTCTACACCATATCACTTGCAACAGTTGTACAAAATGATTTGATTATTGGAGCACGTGTATGGCCTTCTTAAGCCCAAAACTACAAGTTCAAATCGAACCTGACTTGCAGGGGGCGTTATTTGGGCTCCCTCCCTCCAACTTCTGCCTAAAGTTGCAGCAGCAACAATACTTCTTTATTGGGTCATTAGTAGCTACATCATTAATGCTACAAAGGTGGAAATCCCTGATTCTGCCGCTATGTGAAATCTGGATAAAGTAAAATGGATCATGTTAGGAAGCTACAGAAACTGTATGCCCAAAGGATAGGTTTTGGAAAAGGGGGGTGGTGATGGACAGAGTTTCTGAATGGTGCAGAATACTCTTACCAAGTCAAGAGATCATGGTTTTAATCCATCACCGTTTTTTAGCTCACTGCACCATCCCAGCTCAGAACCTGGCTATATGCAAATTAGTCTGTTCCTGTCCCAGTGCATGATGGGAACAGGGCAAACCAAACTACCAAGCCAATTCTTATACTGGGAAGGAAACAAGCTCCCGGGGACCGGTTTCTGGCATCACAGCCTTCTTCGGCCCGGTTTGCTTGAATCCTGATGGTGCAATGAGCAAGGGACTCACGTCTGAGTATACCCTCCCACACATAGTGTGGATAAAACCGATTTTGGAAAAGGGGGGTGGTGATGGACAGAGTTTCTGAATGATGCAGAATACTCTTACCAAGTCAAGAGATCATGGTTTTAATCCATCACCGTTTTTTAGCTCACTGCACCATCCCAGCTCAGAACCTGGCTATATGCAAATTAGTCTGTTCCTGTCCCAGTGCATGATGGGAACAGGGCAAACCAAACTACCAAGCCAATTCTTATACTGGGAAGGAAACAAGCTCCCGGGGACCGGTTTCTGGCATCACAGCCTTCTTCGGCCCGGTTTGCTTGAATCCTGATGGTGCAATGAGCAAGGGACTCACGTCTGAGTATACCCTCCCACACATAGGGGCCGATTAGGATGGCGGACGGACTTGCGTCCGTCCGCCACCCTTGAGGAGGAGGGAACGTCCGCAGGGGCTGCGGCGTTCCCTCCGTGCTGATTAGGATGTGACCGCCAGGGTGGCGGTCACATCCTCTATATTTAACATTGCGGCGGGTGCAGCTTCAAGCTGCACCCGCCGCAATGTTAAAAAAGCATGTTTTACATTTACATGCACAAAGCGGCCGGCACCGCACGGTGCCTGCTGCTTTGTGCACGCAAATGCAGGGGGGTACCATAGGTACCCCCCATGTGCACCCCCACCCCCCATTCACCCAGGGGGCCCGCAACGGGCCCCCAAAGTGAATGTCCGTATGCTTTTCCATGGCGGAAAAGCCGCCGTGGAAAAGCATGTATTCACGAACATCCTAATATGGCGGACGGTGTCTCATAGACACCGCCTGCCATGTTATAGCTTTTCCGCCACGGTCGGAAGCCGACCGCGGCGGAAAAGCGGCGGACGGAATTCCAGACCCACCAGCCATCCTAATTTGGCGGTGGGTCTTTGGAGGCTCCGCAGCGGTTTTTCCGCATCCTCCAGGCCGGCGGACACTTCCGCCGGCCCGGAGGATGCGGAAAAACCGCCATCCTAATCGGCCCCTATGTGTGGGAGGGTATACTCAGACGTGAGTCCCTTGCTCATTGCACCATCAGGATTCAAGCAAGCCGGGCCGAAGAAGGCTGTGATGCCAGAAACCGGTCCCCGGAAGCTTGTTTCCTTCCCAGTATAAGAATTGGCTTGGTAGTTTGGTTTGCCCTGTTCCCATCATGCACTGGGACAGGAACAGACTAATTTGCATATAGCCAGGTTCTGAGCTGGGATGGTGCAGTGAGCTAAAAAACGGTGATGGATTAAAACCATGATCTATTGACTTGGTAAGAGTATTCTGCATCATTCAGAAACTCTGTCCATCACCACCCCCCTTTTCCAAAATTGCCCAAAGGATAGGTGCACTGAAGAAAGCCAAGGGAATTTGGGATTCCCCCAAGGAGGAGGTAACAGATGAATGATGGAGTGTATTATTATGTACTGACAACTCGATTTTTAAACATCAATTAAGATTTTATATTTTAAAACCCTATTGTTTTTTGGAATTGTCTTTGCATTGCTCTTTTTTTCTTTTTATATCTGTAGGTGAATGAATTCAATGTAACGAACAATTTTGCTTTCTTGAAACTATTCTTTTTTATCTCTTTATTAATCATGGTAGTGTTCCTGATTCTCAATGAAAAAATATGTATAAAAAAATAGACTAAGTCCAATTCTCAACTGACAGGTCAGGATCAGAGAACGTTATTCCACTGTGGCAAAGCCATCCTTTCGATATGAAGAGCTCTTCACAAAGCCTAGCGGGCCCACCGTCAAAATTCTTCTGCGACTACTGCAGCGGTATTAACACCTATGAAATCAACCACAAAACATCAGCCTGGGAACATCAGAAGGAAAAGAATTAAAAAGAATGGACTATCATTTTTCAGTTGCTCAAAGATCCAAACCAAGCACACTTCTGAAACTACATCAACAAATAAAAAAAATGGCAATGTAACCAGGGAGAATGAAGTCCCTGAAGCAGCATGGGTTAAAGCACGAATTTGAGCTATACGTGGATTGGGCCTACAGTTTCCCTGACTATCAGCCAGGCCATGGTAAAGGTCTAAAAGCGAAACACCTTTGCAGTCCCAACATCTGGTGTGTTAGAGATTTGGCTGTCGAACTGTGTCGAATAAAGGCACAAACAAGACACCTATTCTGAGGAGAACCAGAAACAGCACCGGTGAACTAACAGGCTTTAGTGAGGTAGCTAGCATAATCAACTGCTTGAAAACTGGTGTGCCCCCAGGCCTGAATGGCTTACTGGAAAGTCTATTCAAATGTGCCACTAACAGTTTGACACGGTTGTTGGCTCCGCTTTTCAACTTTGCCTTTTAATCTGCTGCTATCCCTGATGCCTGGAGAGGGTCCACCCTTTGCCCTATATATGAAAAGGGGGATCAGACACTGGCCTCATACAATTGTCTGGTTGCACTTTTGGAAGTAAAAGCCCAAGCCTGCGCTATTGTCCTGTTGGGTCAGCTAGAGGCCTGCATACTAGAGGAGGAAAGCCTGTTGTTTTCAATCAGGCTTCCAGGCCAGGGCATCAACTGTGGATAACATCCTAGCGTCATCCTTCCTGAGACATCAAGCTCTTCAAAATAATTGATTACATCTGACCACTATCCAATGGATTTGAAAGACCACAGCCTGAGGAAGATCCTTCTTCTACCTCTCTGTGAAGACCTAGAACTCCCTGTTTCTGCACCTCAGGCAACAACCATCGCTGCTAAAATTCACTAAGGACCTGAAGACCTGGCTATTCAAGTGAATTGCAGACCCCCCCACCCACTGATCATCCTGAGACCTTCCTGGGTGTATAGTCACACATTATAAGATCAGTGATTGATTGATGTACCTCTCTTCTGCTTCTTCTTAGATTACAGTGGAGCATTTACCAGGCCTGACCAGGCAACTCTATCAAGGCAGCTAGATTATTGGGGCAAACCTCCAATGCTGCAAAGAGCTGTCGTCTCCTTATACATGGAGACATGGGTTTTGGATTAAACTGGCCTCAGCATGGTTACATGCAAAATTGACACCAAATGTGGACTAATGTAGGTCTGCATTTTGGCCCTCTTGCTGTTTAATCTTTACGTGGCTGATTTATGGAAATCATTAGATTCCAATTGCATGGTTACTACCAAGCTAGGAAACAACAAACAATACAGTATGCAGATGATATTGTAATCATGGATCACACAAAAACCAGAATACAATGGGCATTGGACGCACTGAAAAAATGTTAATGGGGCCAATTATGTCTAGGTTAATCAGAACAAAACTAAACAAAAGGCCTGATTTCTGGAAGGTAACGGAGCAAAAGGATGGTGACTTGGCGCAAGGCAAACAGAATATCGAGGAAGTATACTTATCTGGGTGTCTGGTTGAGTGAAAATTGTACAGAAGCGGCACAAGTAATAGAACTCAAAAGGAAAGCTGCTGCAATTACATATGGAATTGGCCAACTGAATTGTTTCTGAAGGTGTTCTTCGGCAGCCCCTATTTGAAGAGTAATGATGGTGAGCCTACTTCCAGCTATACAGTGCGGCCACCACAATTACTTAGGTGTTCTGGATTCAACTTTGGAGGAAATTCATTGTAGATCATATTAAAACGATCCGCACTTTGATCAAGATTCAGGTTAGAATCTGAACTAGTAAATCAATCACTAGACTGTAATTCCTCCATGCTGAAAATTTACATAAGGACCATGAAGGCCCAGACGAACTCTTTAAAAGCCCAACTGAAAGTCATTTTTGAAATTCCTGGTAATCCTTGGTCCAACCAAATAAGAAGTGCCATTTCAACCTTATGAATTGAAGAAGCAGCCCTCCACGATGGAGTTGCTTCATACTCCGTCTGGAAAAAAACAATCAATCAGCAAACTGTTGGTGACCTCCATGGAACAAGACCTACTATTGGCAGATAACTCAGTGCCGATTCAGCCCCTGAATGACACCTACCTCATTGGGAAGCTGCGACCTTATTTTTTGGAATCCATAAACACAGAAACATGAAAACAGATATTGTATATGCGATTACAAGCGCTCCTAATGAAAGACTTTAATCCAGCCTGGGTGGGACAATGAGGAAAACTGGACTGTAGGTTATGCAACTACAAATAGGATTCATGGCTACATATGCCATGCTGCTGCCCCGCCCTATACCACCAAAGGAGACTCCTTCTCAAACCGGTCTTCCTGGTCTTTGGGGCGTGCACATGCCAGGAAGTATCGTCTACCTGCTTCAAGATCATTGCACCCTGGGAGCGGCGAGATGCGCCAAATTTGTCAAAGTACCCAGACACTAGTTCTCCCAAAGCATAGTGGCAGCACCCAGACTTAACCAAGGACAGAACCTAATATCGAAATATGCTGTCCGAGATACAAAGAAAAAGCAGTAATCGGTGATTCTGTGACAGGTAGCCAAATTTCAGCATGGCGGAATTACTGTCTAGTGATTGCTGTAAAGCACACCTTAATACAAACTGGCTGATACCGAGCATGCCAGGACAGGATCCACCATATGATTTGGTTTCTGGTGATTGCTACACCACCTTTAGCCTGGCATTGCACTGATTGCCTACTGTAAGCAGATTGGTTATTCGCATATCACACTTTGAACATTTTAGCTGTTTCTATCTGATATTAGCCAACTGTAATGGTCTTTATTAACTACTGTAATTGCACATTGGCTATTTGCACATCACATTTTGAGTATTTTATCTGTTTTCTATCGGATTTTAGCCAACTGTAATGTTTTTTTTTTATTAACTGAACAATAAAGCTGTGAAATGAACTGAATGGTAAAAATATGTACTTGCATTACTTTATTAATTCATTGCAATTGAGTCTATTACATTTGGAAGCTAAAAGTCTGAACTGATACTAGCAGGACTCACATACATAATCTGTTTGTGACACCTAAATGTAAGCATTGAGGGCTTAACTCCTTGAATCATTTGGCCCTAAAACACCTGGGGGCAGATTTACAAGCCACTTGCGCCACTTTTGCGTCACTTTTAACATGGGAAAAGTGACTCAAAAGTGGCGCAAGGGGCTTGTAAATCTGCCCCTGAACCCCACATTTGAGCATTATGTTAATACCTCATAGACTAAAAGCACAGTATTATTTAAGAGATCAGCGCTTCACCATACCGATCCCAATTTTACTTTATCTGTGCAACAAATGCATCCACTGATGAAACAGTGGATTGCAATGATGTAACTTAAAAAAAATGTACCAATAAGTGTGCCGATCCACTGAAATGGTAGATCCAGTACTGCACTCGTTGGCCATCCCATCACACCTCTCTCTCAGCTAATTGTTTCCTTCCCCAGTTTCCTCAACATCCCTTTGCGAACTCTCAGCTTTAGGACCTTCAAAGGTTCTGAGAATGAACCTTGCAGCCTGAACCCGGTCATGGGCCTCTCTGATCTACTTCTGACTCACTCTGCTCGGGTGAACTGTAAATCTGTAGCACAGCAGCAGATGCAGCTATCACGGCTGTTACGGCGACACCTAATTTCATGTGTGCATACTGACAATGAACGGTTGCAAATATTTTAATCGAAGAAATTATTGCTGTAAATACGTCTTTGGGAGTATTTTTTTCAAGTCTGCCAGGAAACCTTTTTTTAACGTTTTTTGCAGCATAAATGATACAAATGGTGGACATTGCGCTCCTTAGCTGATTGTGCAATTGTATAGCGAATAACAAAATCCTGAAATGGTGGGAGCTCTGTTTGTAACTGACCTTCATGCTAGGTGGTTCAGGTGCAGGCCCTTGCAATATTCTGACTATGTTTTGCTTTTATATTAAAAGACAGACGGCCAGATGTTCGATCTTTTTTTGTGGTCGCAAAGGAGAATTTGCCCCTTTTGCGACCTCAAAAAACATCTGCCCAATGTACTAACCCTGTTTTGTGAGTCGCTAATCTATTACCGACTCACAAAGTAGAGTTAGCGACTCGCTATTAGGAAGGGGTGTGCCAAGAGCGTCCCTTCCTAATAGCCAGTCCATGTATGTTTGTTTTGCGACAGGCCACCATCCCTGGGAGTGCTAGCCATTCCCAATGGGGTCACATATTGCGATAGTTTCATTAATATTCATGAGGCATGCAATTTGCGACCCCATTGGGAATCGCAAACAGTGTCTAAGACACTGTGGCCCAGTATACGAAGTCATGACTGCCTGTTGGAACATATCAGTTTAGTAGTGGAAGAGTAATAGAATGGCTAACTTGTGAAAGAGTTTGGTATTTTTTTAAATCAGAGAACCTAATAATTATTTCCTGTTGGTGCTGTTTTACTGTGATTAATATTGAGACTTCCAGTGTTGGGAAGTCTAGAAAGTTGACATACGAGATCTGAATGTATGTGGCATCACATTTGTGAGAATGGCACTGCCTGTCCATATTGGAGAAATACCTTGTCCTTAAGGAGAAAGATTTATGAAGACTTTGGCCCACTGCAAGTCATGCAAAGTCACACAAAGCGATGCAAAGTCTTGCCAGGGTCATTCTTTTCCAGCGTGAAAAGTATTTTGCACTGGAAAGATACGCTCTTCTGAGCAGCACAAAAATAGGACCTTGAGCTGATTTGCCACCACTGTGTATCAAGGGGATAATTCTTGAGTGTTCTGCATAAGCACTCATAGTTTTTTAATGCTTCCTTAAAGCAGGTGCTAACAAGGAGAAATGTTTAAGTTTCTCCAACATTCCACATGCTGAATGTGAGCTGTACTGCATAGCACATATACGAGTGAAATGATTCAGAATGTTTCAGAATTTGTGTATGATTAAGGCTTTTTACTGGAAGTGTATGCTTCCAATACAAATTCTATGCTAGACAATCTGCACACACTGCTGCATCATTGTGCAAAGGTTGTGCATGAACTTGAGCGGCCATTATAGTGCACCAGCAGAGAGGATGACAGCAGGAGCAGGCCTTTTAAAAACAATTATGTTTCTGAACTTCTTTTTCCGCTTCTACAACACAGTGCAGCAACTTCTGTTGCTGACCTAGGTCGCACTAAAAATTAATAAATCTGCCCCAAGTATGTAATCATTCCCAACTGGGTCTTCGTAACCACTGCCAGCAGTACGTTGCAGTCCTGCATCAGCATCTGCTGCCAAAAACACCTTCCCATATCAATATATTGACTCCAACAGGTGTCTCCTCAATGGATATTCCTGTTCATTAACCTTGAAGCTCATTGATAATACCGAGTCTGCAGCCTATCCTGCTGGACAGACATTTGCTTACACTCCTTTCTGGGCCCAGAGTTAACATCTTCGACTGTCCATAACCTGTAGCTGTATCTGGCTCCGATCACCTACAGGTCCCCATCACCGAAGCAATAGACCCCAGATTTACTAACATTTTGTGTGGTGGTTGCACACTTTTGTTGGTGCAGCCATGATGGAATATGTATGGCGGGAAATCAAGATTCCAAAAAGTAAGGCAGCACAGTGTCTTGCGTAGCGTTGCCTTACCTTCTGTCAGGGAGGCGTACATGGGTGGCGCATGAGCATTCCTGTCCCTCCACCCAAGTGTTGTGACACAAACCCTGATATACTAAAGCTTGTAAACCTGGGTTTGAACCTAAAATGATGTGCCTACCCGAGATTGGTGCAAGGAGGAGGAATTCATTTACTTGCAGTAGAATTTTTACTACAGTGAAGCACGCACTCCAGGAATTAACTTGTCTTTGTTTGAAAATTTTGGAGCCCTCGAGGTATGCAGGGAATGAACATTGTAGCATTGTCACCACTGATATTGTAACTTCCTCTCCTATTCATATACCAGTACTGTGTACATAGAAACACATAGCACTGTGAATGAATGGAGCACATGATGTTTAAGACTGCCAGTGTAGCTACTTAAAAATCCGTTGGGTTGAATGCCGTTAGCAATTGCGTCCGTTTCGCCTAAATGTAGCAATAAGTACTAATTTCTGGAAATGTGACGTTATTCTTATGAAGTACGCCTATAAAACAGAGCAGTTGATAAATCACATTCTATTCCTTACAGATGGCAAGTCCTGGCAGTGGCTTGATCGCTTGTTAAAGATGATTGTTATACGGAAATCTCTTAATGTGCTTTTCGATGTTCTTACCTCCTTCGGGAAGAACTCGGGTCTCGTCATTAATTGGACCAAATCATGTGTCTACGTTTTGGCTGGGGGTCCTCCCTCCTTGCCTCGTAGATGTCCTGTTCAAGTGGCTGAGACTGGCTTTAAATACTTGGGGATTTATATCTCCTTGGATGCCACCGTTCGCTATGAACGCAATTTGTTACCTCCTCTTCAAAGATTGAAGATAGATGTCGCTCGCTGGCGTAAGTTGCCGTTGTCCCCGTTGGGTCGTGCGGCTCTATTTAAAATGATGTCGCTGCCCAGATTTCTGTATGCTCTCCAGAACTCGTTTGATCTTGTTCCCTCTCGGTATTTTCGTGTGGTGGAGGGCTTACAGAGGCGACTGCTCTGGGACGGTCGCGTGCGCATTGCCCTGTCTAAGCTTACCTTACCGTGGTATGACGGAGGTATCGCACTTCCTGACATCAGGCGCTACTATTGGGCTTCCCAGCTGAGCGCGGTTAATCACGCGACGTATGCCCCCGGCCCGGCCCCGGCTTTTGAAATGGATAAACACCTTTTGTCTGGTGGGACTTTCATCAGGGCGCTTTATTCCCGTAGGCTTTGTGGTTCGCTGACTAGACCCACTAGGATAGCGGTGCAAGTGTGGCACGCTGCGAATGCGGCTCTTGGTTGGCGTGACAGATTCACCCGAGCGACCCCCCTGTATGATTCTGAATGTTTGGGCAATTTGTGGCGAACGAAAGGATTTGATAAATGGGACATGATTGGTATTAGCAAGGTGGCGGATCTTTGGTCCAAAGGAGATGTGAAGTCATTTGCGGTGCTACAGGCTGAATACGACCTGGGGGATAGAGAATATTTTCGCTATCTGCAGGTCCGACATGCTCTTTTTTCGGTTTTCACGGTGGGCGCGGATCTACCTGAATCTTCTCCCCTTGAGGATCGTTTACTGGATGGACATGTACCTGATAGTACGATTTCCCTGACTTATAAGAAGCTCATAAATAATAGGGCCGATCTGCTTGTGCGCCTCAGGGCCTCGTGGACCGCTGATGGTCTGGAATTGGATGACGAGGACTGGCAATCTGCCTTGTCCTCACCTAAGGAGGTCGCCATCCCAGCTCGCCTCCGATTTGTTCAGCTCAAGATCCTCCATCGTGTGTATGTCACTGGTCCGAGTCTGGTTCGCATGGGTTTCTCTGAGGATGATCGGTGTAAGCGTGGATGCGGTATGCAGGGCACCTTCCTCCATATTCTGTGGGAATGCCCGGTGGTTTGTAAATTCTGGTCTGGTGTACATGCTGTGATGGAAAGGGTGACTGGTGTCGCCCTGCTTCCCGAAGCCAGGCGTTGCCTTCTTAATGTCTGGGAACCAAATGACTACAATACGGCCCAGATTACCTGGGCGACCCTGGGGAATATGATTGTGAAACGTGATATTGCGCAGCTGTGGGGTTCTAACAGGCCGCCTACAGTTTCGCCCTGGAAGGAAAACATGGATTGGTGCATGCTTAGGGAAAAGACTGTATATCTGTCGCGGGGTCGACCCAGGAAATGGAGTAGAATTTGGTCACAGTGGAACTCCTATCGTGGAGATATTTGCACCCCCCACAGGCTTTGGATCCGGATGTCGCTTTGTCCCCATGATTAGCATTCCATTTATTGGTTTTATGTGTTACTGATTCTCTCCTCGCTGCCCCCCCCATTTCCTTTTGTATCCTGCTGGTTTGCTACGGGATATTGCAGTGGAGCGCCTCCTGCGCGGACCCATGGCATGCTGATTTACTGTCCTTATTGCCTTGTGATGTTGTTGTGTGGTTCTGTTTTGTTTCAATAAAAGTTTATATATAAAAAAAAAAAAAAAGATGATTGTTATAGTGCGATGTTTCTGATACAATGTTTTCAGTGCCAGACAGAATATGCATTGCACACATACACTGTCAAAAAGAGTAATTCGGCGACTTGTCAAGATCAGATGTATCAAAGGCTGCACAAATAAAATGACAGAATTAGGAATATTTTTGCAAGGGTTTACTGATTGCCTTCAAAGTTTTCCTTTAATTTGTTTGCATTTCTGAAATATTTAGCACTCAGCGTGCTGTCCTTCAGGATCTGGAGTGCAGCCCTTGGCTTGTTAACATTGAATCTGTCAACTACTTATTAGAGATAAGTGTTAAATCTGGCAAAACCCTAATAACGCAAGCGAGGCTTGCAGCAAGTGTTAAAATCTTAAGGGAGGTTCTGTTCTTCACAGCGGACCAGTGAAGCGTGCAAATAATTGGGGGCAATTAGGATGTGCTTGCTTCCTGGTCACACTCCTTCTCACAGAATTTAAATCGGTCCTAATTTCAGCAGATGAGATTTTGAAATTCACCCCAGCCTGAAGAAAGATGTTCTTTAGACTGTTAATGGATTATTGACACATTCATTTCAGATACTATTTGAATGCTGAAGTGAGGATTATTTTTTTTAATGTCAAAAACACCGAACTTTGGGGCATATTATCAAGGACAGGTGATACATTATCGCCGCTTTTATCGGCAGGAAACTGCCGATAAAGCGGCGATAATGGGCTTGATAATATGCTCTATGAATTCCTATCGAAGCCCATGTTAGATGTGAAGACATGTGGCAGAGATGCGTGGCTTGCTTACTGTAGCTGCTGTGAGCCGATCGCTGCTGATCACAGGCCACGCTGAGTTTGACTGTTGTCCCCACCTGGCCCACTTTGTCTTCGCTCATTGTGCCCATTCCTTCCAGCAGGTGAGGGTGGTGCTCTGGTCGCGGGGCTTCTTCCGGTGGCCCCGCGCAGTCCCTCCATTGCGGTGATGCCACACAGGTGTGTCTGTTGGGGGGCAGCTGGTTCCCACGCTGGACCAAATAGACAATACAGCTGAGGATCATTAGAGCAGCAGCTGGAGGCTAAGGTGGGTGTGGCAGCTCCCACAACCAAGTCAGGAGGTGTGCTGAAAAGGCAGTGAAAAATGGTGAAAGGCAGGAGGCACCAGGCTGTGATGCAGAGCTTTGCACGGAGGCACATGCATTAGCCTAGTGCGGCTTGTGCTTCTTTCAGGCACCCACTCTGCCCTTCTCGTGTCAGAGTAAGACACACATGACATCCTGCTTCATACACTCTTGAAGTAAAATCAAAAAGTGCACCTTAACAATCTGGGATTACATCTGGCTGGCAGTCAGAGGAGGTAGTGCCTGTCTGTAGGATTGTTTGGCACTCTGATTGTAACAGCTTCGAACTCACTGAAGTGGGTGTGGTGGTGACTGGCAGGTATGACATTCCTGGAAAGCCTGGAAGCAGGTGGCATACTGGATCCTGCAGGGGCAGAGTATTCCACTTCTCAGACTCCCCAGTCTCACGCCATATGACGGCAGCACCTGTAGGTGCTTAATTCAACATTGTGGATACCCGTCCTGCGTCTGTCATCACCTGCAGGAGGCTGAGCTGTGCCACCTCTCTTACATCCTTAGTAGAGATTCATCTTGGAGGCGGTGAATGGGTTTCTATTATCATCTTGTGGCCTTCTGAGTGGATTCAATTGGAAGTTCCTGAATGTTACAGCCAAGCAGTTGGTCTCCTAATCATGGCAAGTATTGTTTTTCAATCTGAGCTCTAGTACAATGGGGAAGAGGAAAGCAGAAACTACTAATCGAACTTAGAAAAGATTAAGAGCCAGCAATAGCATACTGTCCTTCCTAAATCAGGCATTGGGAGTGTTATCAGACGAAATCACCTGTGCCGAGATAGAGCTTGTTGTTAATCAACAAGCTATAGCCCCAGCTAGAGATGCAGAGGTGAGGGGGCTGTTAATTTAACTGCTTACCCCTCTGATCATTCCCCTGTCCTACTCTCCTCTTACCAACCTTTAACTTCTAACTCCTCAAACACTGAGGCACATCCTAATAACGGCAAACCCAATATCAAATGGTGTTCTGATGATAATCAAAGATTGGGAGTCTGACTTAAATTATATAACTCAGGGAAATTACATTCTAACAAAATAACTAGGAAGCCTGCAATCGGCCCTAGCAAGGCACCATGGAGCCTGTCCATGAAATCAATGGGGATAACCTTACTGTCCCAATGCCTGATAAAACTGAAAGCTACTTTGCCGAACTTTTTGGCAATCTAGAACATAAGATTTTAATAGCCCTTAATGCTTTTGTAACTTGGATTTCTGCCCTGAAGTATTTATTGGGAAATCTTCAAGGGTCTGTAGATAATATTCATATCACACATCAAGAATTTCCTCTGTAAACCACCGCCAAGCACAAACAGTTGTATCATTCAAGCGGGAGATGCCATCCCCAATAATCCTCTTAAGGGCACTTCAGAACGTACTGGTCCCCTTTCATCCCAGGTAACCTATAAAGCCCCATTGCCTCCATATGCCGGCGTTTGCTTCCTTCACCAAACGCTTTCATGATCAAATAATGGTGACCTTTTTTCCCGTCCTGCCAACCAGTAATATTGACCCCAATAACCCCACAATGGTAGCTCCTCACACATTACAAAAAGCTTCCCCGGTAGATCACCCCTGTAATAATGCCAGTCAGCTATCCCCAGAAGCCACCCCCTATGTTCTCATAATGGTGGACGTCCCCAACTTTAAGGGAGGATATTCAGGAAAATCACAACCAACTCAAGAACAAAGTAGTTCATTGGCTGGCAATCAGGATGAATGCACAACAGCCTCTATTCTAGACTGTGGCAGAGGAGATTATCATGATTCACAGGGTGGGTTGGATAGGCCCTTCTCAGAAGTTGTTTCCAGGTGACTGTATAACAGTTAATTTTAACAAAGGCATGCAGGCAGGCTTTATTCTCTGCACCTTGGGGGTCAAAGGTTCTTCTAAGGATCAAATATCAGTGCTCCCTCGAGTTTTTTTAAACCCACGGCACATTTCTAGGATACCTGATAGGGGAGTCCCACGCTTTAATCAGAAAAGGCTGCGAGACGGATCGACCAATCACCCATGCCATAGTAGTGATGAAGCAAAGCTTCGCATATTTTGCGGCTTGCCGAAGTCAAGAACCTCGTTTATGTGTAATAAGGTAACAAAACGTATGTTTTACTAACGTTTATTTTTGTTTAGGCAAAGTTTGCGAAGCTTGCCTACGTGTATTTCTAATACATTTAACCCGTGTACTTTAAAATGGCCGCCGCTTGTATTTTAGTTACTGCGCATGCGTCAGCCACACTCACGTGTCCTGACGCGTCTGCAGAAGTGGAGGGAAATTTATGCGCATGCGTAATCCATAGCTGTGCCCATCATGTGGTACTGCTCGTGCCACTGCTCTTGTGTCTGTATCAATCTAGCTAACATTTAAACTGCATAAGTATATTTTATAATGATAAGTAGAAAGTACAAACCCTGTGATGTGTTTTCATGATGACATTATTATGTATTAATTTGTTTTCGCTTACTTTTCATGTACCGCGGGGAATGGGGGTCTGAGTGAAAGGAGAGCCATATTGGAGGTCCCTTCTGCGCCTGCGCAACTTTGGCAGCACAGTAGACCTTGACTGATGGAACATAGCCAGTTGGCAGCGATGGGCGAGATGCTCCTGAGAAAGTCACCTCTGCCCTGCGAGAACAGCGAATGTGGCTCCTTATATGATACAATGTAATATTGTATTGCTGCTTGCTGTGTAGCTTCTCATGGGAACCCCAATCTTACTAGGCGGTGCCCAAACATGCAAATACAGGCTTGAAATGTTGAATTGTGATTGGTGTGTTACCCAAATTCTACCTTAGGACCAATCGAAATTGAGGGATTCTGACACTTTGCAACATTGGGGGGTGGTACACTGTCCCCAAACTGTATATCTACCCTGGGTTCCCCTAGGGAACCGTCCGACTTGTCTGGTTTAGCTGACCTGTCACTGACCCATCGTACTCAATAGGTGACTGAAGATACAGAGCACTGCGGAGCACTCTGTCTGAATTTGACCATAGACTAAGGTTCTACTGAACCTTAAAGTGCTGGCGAAGCACTTTGCTGGGAGTTCGCTGACCCAATCGGGGTCTTGATCGATAACTGCAGAGCGGGTGGAGCGCAGGCGTTGCTTCCGAACTGTGGGTTCCGGTCCTGTCCTGAGCGGTCCTGTCCTGAGGGTTTGCTGTCCTGTCCTGAGGTCCTGTCCTGATTCCTAATCCGAGGGTATCCTGTCCTATCCGGGGTCTCCATTCTGCACCTGCTGTCCTTTGAGGGGTATCCTTCCTTGAGGGTTTCCTGTCCTTAACTGACCCGTGGCCAGGGTTTGGTTTCCACACCTTTCTAGGTAAATATTGCTCTGAACCTCTTAAATCTTGCACCTTCTGAATTTCTAACTTTTGCTTCAATAAAGTTTACCATTGCATATGTTATTTTTCCATGTCTTTCCGCAACTATTGAAAGTCATTTGCATTTTTCCATAAGTTTGTTCCTATGTCTTCTCACTTGTTAGAAATTATATTTTGCATTGCAGTTTGTCATTTTCTGATATGGTCTAGAACCTCATTGCCTAGATTGTTTAAAGGCCCGTTCACCTTAAGTGAAGCGTGTTACTCTTTATAGGCCCTCCTGTAGTTATACCTACATAGTCCGCCCATGCTTAAATATTATTGAATAGCATAGTATCTTCTCGTTACATTTTATATCAGTATTTCAATGATTACTCTGTCGTTATTTCTTCACAGTTACCTCATTTATGTTATCTTGGTTATTGATTGCCTTATATTGATGTACCTTATGAATGAAGCAAATGAACTTTAGATAAACATTTTAAAACTTCCCGTTGTCCGTGGTCATTTCAAACAGTATTTTGAATGTTATTGGTTGGGTTTGTATTTTGCTGCCTTTCCTTTTACAGCTAGCTCCCTGATTCATTGTGGTCATTAGGTACCCGCATCGGTGGATGGTAAGTCGGGTGCACTGAGAAATAATAGTAGGGAACACACACACAAATTGGTAGAGCTCGTGAAGTCACCTGATCGATGTATATGGTGATTTGAAAGTATATGGGCCCTGAAGCCGGAAACGGCGAAAACTATTGGTCGGGTGGCCTCGCGCGCTCTATCAGTTTTACTGGTAGCCAGAGGATGGTTAGGGACTAGCTAAAGGTTAGGTAGGATTAGTTAGACTAGTTAAGTCGGAAGCTGCTAGTATATTGATGCTGCTAGAAGAGCGGCTGTTCTAAAGAGACCTGATCAATCTCTTGTGAATACGCACGAATAATATCTTGTAAAAACAATTCATGAATTGCTGTATTGTTATTATTCTTGTTCTTATATTGTTATATGTATTAATCCATGCATTTGTCAACCGTTTAGTTCTGTGTTGTCCGAACTCCCCGGGGAATTGAAAGGGCAAGTGGTGAATAGAATCCATTGTCCTGAGGTCACAGGCTCGAGGAAAGTTAGGTGCAGGTTTAGATAACCGGGAAGCACTAACTAGGGTTTTCTGAATACATGTGTGAATAAATGTCAGTAACGGGGTTCATTGGCAAAATTCCCATAGTGGCGTAACCTAATAAGGGTCACATCGGAAGAGTAGCAGGTTCCTCGGAGCTAGCGTGAAAGCAGAGGGGTCCGCTGGGAAACCTTAAACTCGGAATATATCCCGGAAAGAAGTGGATGAGTTTAGGGGAATAACAGGTTCACCGATGCTAGAGTGAAGGGTAGGCGGAAGAGATCTACCCGCAGCGAGTGAAAAGTAAATGGAAGTAGTTTACTTGCAGTAAAATAATTCTTTCTCTGTCTAGACACTTGAGCACTGTGGCGAATGTGTAATTGTTGTAAAATAACCAAGCACGGAGCACTTTAAAAGAAAGAAAGTTTCCGTTACCTTGTGAAGGGAGGGAGTCAGTCGCGAAGCGCCTCTGACGTCACTCTGTGCCGCGCTGGGATTGGTAGAAGCAGCGGGCGGGTAGCGGAGCTGAGATTGTAAAGGAGGGGTGAGCGCCAGAGCGTGGGAACTGTCTCACGAAGGGGCCGCGCACCCATTGGCGGAGATTATTCAGAGTCGCGGACCCATTGGTCGCACGGATTTCTGAAGCGCGTTCTGATTGGAGGTAGTTTGTAAACAAAGTTTAGCGTAGAAGTCGTATGTGGCACTCGCAGACTACAGGAACTCGACCTGATCCAAGGCACCTAGGGTTTGAAAGGGATCAGTGGAAGACTAATAGATACGATATTATGTACGGAACCAAGAGAAAAATGTCCCTTGTAAGTAAGGTGAAAAATTATTTTAAAACGGACAAACCGATTAAATCTAGAGAAGGTGTTCTTGTCCCACCACCCAATACTCCTGCCTCATTCATGATGTTTGACCGAGGGTACAATACCTGTGTGTGGTTGGAGAATTGGGTGAAGTACACAAAAGATGACGGAGTATTGGCTTTTCCGTTAGATGGTACTTTCAATGGTAGGATCTTATTTAATTTAAGAACTCGGATGAATGAACTGCATCCCAGACCGAGACTAACGCAGTATGAGGCATTAGAGGAATGGGAGATTGAGGCTTTTGAAAGAGAAAGACCCCGAATGGACAAGGGTTTGACCAAATGGTACCCCCGGCTGAAACAGGAGTCCAGGGATAAAAGGATGAAACAGTGGAGGCAGAGCATGATTGTTGAGGGTCTGGTTCCCATGATGCCGGCATGTCATAACCCTGCAGCGGGTGAGAAAAGTACCGAAAAGTGTAAGCATTGGGGGGCCCCTGGGGAGTCAGATGATGAATTGATAGATGACATCTGTACCAGAAGTCCGCCACCTTATAACGAGGGAACCCGATCTTCCAGTGTAGGAGATGCTCCCCGACGCCACTTCCTCAAGGAAGAAGACAGATCCCTAGGACTGGGAGGGGGTGGTCAAGTATTGCCCTATTTTGAGAAACCCGAACCGGCGGAAACAAGGGATATATATCCCAAAGTGCCCGCAAGCCAGGAAGAAAAATATTCACGTACGAAAGTTTTCTTTCCCAGACCCTTGTATGAAAACGAAGAGAAACCATCGAATTCAGGACTGCCTTTTGTTCAACCTCCATATGAGGAAGAACGCAGGTCCTTTAACACTGGAACTTTATTCCCGAAACCAAATTATGGTGGGGGACCAAGTGAAACGCATCCTACTGCCCCGAGTTTTACTCCTCCATTGACCCCACAGATATTACATGACACGACTTTAAGAAGGATACTAGTGGAAAAGGAGCAAGAGGCCCTAGCTAGACAAAGGACAGAAATAATTCAGAAAATCTCCCAGTTAAATACCAGTCCTGAGGCATTGACTATTCCAGTAACTATTGGACCAGTGGTCCCGTTATACGGAAATGGTCAGGGAAATCCGATTACTCCAGTTATGACCCCAGTCATGGCACCCCCGAGACAGGAACCGATAATCATAGATGATCAGTCCAGTGAGTGCGAGTCTGAAGTTGCGTTCTTGGACTTGCCCAACAAACCGACCGGAAAGGGAATGCAGCAGAGGCATAACCCTTTTAATGCGAAAGAAATTAAATTAGAGTCAGCAACAGGCACTAGGAATGTCTCTCTGGTAACTCCGGATGAAATTGAGAGTTGGAGTCGTGAATTAGAGAAACAGACTCCGCAAACGAAACCTTTAGACCTCTACAAGCTGAGGGTAGAAATAGAAGAATTAATGGCAGGAAATGTGGGGTTGGATCGATTGAATACCTACTCTGAAGAAGAATTGTCGTTTATATGTAAAAGCTTTACAAGGAACACCAGAGTGCTCCACGAAAAACTGACCGAAACCGCAGCTAGTATGGGGGTAGATATCTCGAAATCCAAGCCCTTACAGAAACCGTACAGAGCAGACTTCTCAGACAAAGATATAGAGCACCTGAATGTGGCGGGAAAAAAGTTGCAGATTAAAGAATTATTGGGGGTACTGCAGAAATGGGGAGATGTGGAAAGATGGAGAAGCAGGTGGGCGAAAAGGAGGGAAGAGGCTCGCTCCCGACAAGTGACTCCTGAATTTGCTTTAAGGGAGGTAGAGAAACCTGAGCAGTTATGCCCCATGCGCGAAGTACCTGGAGGGAAATATGTGCATGTCCCCTGGTCTAGACAGGATATTGTGTCCTTTACGAACGATTTTCCAAAATTACGAGAGAAACCAGTAGACTGGTACAGGCAGGTGGAAAGGTTCGTGAAGGTACAGAAATGTCTGTGGAAAGACCTGGATGGGTTTTTCGACATTGTGGTTCCGGTAGATTTATGGACCCAGTGTAAAATAGCCATAGACTGGCCTACTGAAGAGTACCCAAGAAATAAGGAAACAGGGGAGCCATCAAAGGATGTCATGCGAAAATATGAGCAGGTAATTCAGCATTTGAAAGAAAAGGTGCCCGCAAAAGAAACTGATTGGACAAAAATAGATAGAACAACACAGGAAAGGGACGAGACAGTGCACTCCTTCTATGAGAGGTTATTGCAGGTATTTAAAACATACAGTGGTATTGATAACATCGATTTGAAGGACATGACGCACTTTATTTACAGGTTTGTAAATGGTTTAAGACCTGAAATTTGTCAGTGGATAAAAGATAATAAAATCTGTTGGCATACAAAGAAAATGGATGAGGTCCTACGGTACGCTAAGTACTGCGAGGACGAGATGGCAGAAAAGAAAAAGGCCCTTAAGGAAAAAGTGATGTGGGCTCAAGTAAAGCTCGCAGAACAGCAGGAAAAACAATTGAGTAACATGGTTAAAATGCTGAGAACAAAAGTCCTGGGGGAGGGGGTGGAGGAAAGCCCCGGCCCAAATTTAGCAGGGAAGAGGCTATGAAGAAATTTCCCTGCCACCAGTGCGGTGAAATTGGACACTGGCGAAACGAGTGTCCCCAATTGACCGATGATAACCCCAAAACACCTGATTTAACTCCACAGACGCAGAAAGAAAGACCAAGAAAAACGCAACCCCAGGTAAAAACAGTTCAGGTGCCTCGAGCACCCAAGCAGGTATACAGGGGAAAACAGGGAGAGGGTGAGGAGATAGAAGTTTGGGAAAGCGGTGAGAACAGAAATACAGCAACTTCGCAGTATCTGCTAAATGATACCTTCCTTTGTAATGATCAGTACTGACGGGGCCTGAGAGGGGAGGACGAGGAGTGCGTACTTGGCGCTTCCTTGCCGGTAGACCAGTCTGGACCATACATTGAAGGAAAGGTTGACGGAAATGATGTCACCTTTCTGTTGGACACTGGCGCTACCCGTTCTACTGTAAGAACAGTGGACGTTCCAAACCTACCCCTCTCGGGAGAAAATATCCAAGTAGTGGGTGTATCTAATCAATTGATTAGTACTCCTGTTACCGAACCAATGGAGATTTCAATTGGAAATTTTAAACAAATGCATAGGTTTGTCGTCTGTGACACCAGTCCAGTGAATCTACTGGGTCGTGATTTGCTGTGCAAAATGAACTGTACCATCTTTTGCACACCAAAAGGTGTTGAAATACAGACCCCGGATGAAGATGGCATTTATAAACTATTGTTACTTAGACCTGACTCAGAAATTAAAAGATTGACCCTGCAGGATTTGCCCCAAGAACTCCAGGAAGCGGTAAAGCCAGAGGTGTGGGATTTCACTGGAAAAGATGTGGGATTAATGAAAGATGTGGACCCCATACAGATAGCCATCAAGGACAATGCAGTATATCCTAACACTAAGCCCTACCGAATGAATGCTGAAGTGAAAGCAGGTGTCACTCTGGAAATACAAAAATTATTAGAAGGAAACATCATACAAGAAGTGATGAGCAGCCCATGCAACTCACCGATTATGGGCATCAAGAAGCCTAGTGGCAAGTATAGGGTAGTGCAAGACCTGAGAAAGGTAAACAAAATTGTAGTTCCTTGCTGCCCTATTGTCCCGAACCCAGCAGTGATATTGTACCAGATTCCTTGGGATGCTGAGTGGTTCACTGTGATTGATTTGTGTCATGCATTCTTTTCGATACCCCTGCACCCCGACAGCAAATTTCTTTTCTCGTTTGCCTTCGAAGGTCACGTGTATTGCTGGAACCGGGTCCCTCAGGGGTATACAGAGAGCCCTTCTATCTTTAATCAGATCTTGAAAAAATGTCTAGAGACTTTGATCTTACCTGGGAACTCTGTCCTAGTGCAGTACATAGACGACCTTCTACTGGCGTCTAAAAGTCATAGGGACTGTGTAGTTGACACCATTGCCCTCCTAAATCATCTGTGTGAGAAAGGGCATAAAGTGGCCCCTGACAAACTACAGTTCTGTGCAATATCAGTGAAATATCTAGGACACCAGATAGAAAAGGGTGTCAGAAAAGTCACATCAGAAAGAGTGAGAATAATTCAAAAGATGCAGTTGCCCCGTACTCAAAAAGACGTCAGAATGTTCCTGGGTGTACTAGGATACTGCAGGCAGTGGATTCTGGGATTTGCAGTCTTAGCCAGGCCTTTGATAAAAATGACCACGAGAGGAATGCCAGACATTGTAGAATGGGACGATGAAAGCCTAATGGCTTTCACAAGACTGAAAAACTGTCTGTGTACAGCCCCTGCGCTGGGAATGCCAGATTATTCCAAAGAGTTTGCCCTATTCTGTGACACTCGCGATAATTGCGCATTGTCAGTCCTGACTCAAGAACATGGCACGACCAGAAGGCCTGTGGCCTATTTCTCTGCCACCTTGGACCCAGTAGTTGCTGGGTTACCAGGCTGTCTGAAAGCAGTAGCTGCTACCTGTGCAAGTTTGGAACAGAGTGAGTCCATAGTCATGGGACATCCTGTGACTGTGTATGTTTCACATGGAGTGGTAATTCTATTGACCAGAACTAAAACGCAGTATCTCACCCCTAGTCGGCTGACTAAATACGAGAGGATTCTTGTGGGTGCAGCAAATGTAAGCATTGTTAGGTGCGGTATTCTGAACCCTGCCACTTTACTCCCCGACTCCCTGGAAATGGAAGGTGGGGATGATGATGAACATGATTGCATTGATCTGACAGAGTTCAGCACCAAACCACGCCCAGACATAAAAGAAACGCCATTGCCTGAGCATGATAAAGAGCTGTTTGTAGATGGTTCCTGTCTAAGACATGAACTAGGAGGCCTGAGTGCTGCTTATGCAGTAGTCTCTTTAACAAAAATTGAAGAAGCAGGTTACCTATATAACATCAAGTCTGCACAAGTAGCCGAATTGATTGCTATGATAAAAGCTTGCAAAATTGGGAAGAACCTACGCATAACAGTGTATACTGACAGTCAGTACTGTTATGGAGTTGTGCATGACTTTGGCCAATTGTGGCTACAGAGGGAATTCCTGACTTCCTCAGGCACTCCCATTCGGAATGCAAAAGTTGTTCATGACCTTTTAGAGGCCATCCAGTTACCCAAGGAACTGGCAGTGGTAAAATGCGGTGCTCATAAGAAGAGCATGGACAAAGTATCACTGGGAAACGATTATGCTGATCGAGTGGCCCAATGGTGCGCCAGAGATCACTATATCGTTAATCCTAAACGAGGGGGGATCGGAGCCAGCTGCCAACTTCAAGTGTTTGAAGAAGTGCCTACTTGGGATGAAGTGAGAGAGTGGCAGGAGTCGGCTCCTTGGCAAGAAAGAGAGAAATGGAAGGAGGATGGGTGTAGACCGAGACGTGTGGATGGTGTAATTTTGGGCCCAACTGGTATGCCTGTGTTACCCCGACACTTGCTTGGCACAATGGCAAGATTAATACACGAAGGATCACACATTGGTAGGGATGCCATGATTCTGGTATTTCAACAGACTTGGTACAGTAAGAAGTTCAGGAAAGTAGCAGAGTCCCTCTGCCAGAGGTGCCTGTCATGTCAACAGATGAACCCAGGCAAGAGGACAATGGTTGAGCTGAGCAAAATTGGGAGATCAGGGGGTCCCTTTGTAAGGATACAGATTGATTTCATCACCATGCCCCGTTGTGAAGGGAAGCGATATGTCCTTGTCATTGTTTGCGTATTTTCAAAATGGGTAGAAGCTTACCCTACTCCCCAAAGTGACGCACTGACAGTAGCGAAGTGTTTACTAAAAGAACTGATACCTAGATTCGGGGTGCCATTCATTATTGAATCAGATAAGGGTGGACATTTTCAGAATGAAATACTGGCTGAACTCTGTAAGGCCTTTGGAATAAGGCAGAAACTTCACTGTGCATATCATCCAGAGGCTTCTGGAATAGTGGAACAAGTAAATGGAACTATCAAAAACAGACTAGCAAAGCTGACTGATGCAACTGGCATGACCTGGGTGAAGGCCCTGCCCCTGGTCCTGATGGGACTGAGAAGTGTTCCTGACCGCAAGACAGGCCTAAGTCCCCATGAAATCATTATGGGAAGAGTGATGAGACAAGCATGGGTGCCAGGAAGCAAACTGTTGAGTATTACTGATGATTTGGTGCTTGAATACTGCAGAAGATTGGGTGACCAAGTGCGTTCTATCTCTCGCCAGATTGGAGACGACGGCATCCTCAATCCAACGACTCCTCTCCACAGCTTGGTTCCAGGAGACTGGGTCAAAATAAAGAAGCACACTCGATCAAGCTGTCTGGCACCAAGGTGGGGAAAGAAACGCCAAGTAATCCTGGTAACAACCACTGCAGTGAAGGTCGCAGGTATTCCCCAATGGATCCACGCTGGCCACACCCAGAAGGTATTACCAGACAAAGAACTTGAAGAAGAAGGGCATCCAGCAGAGGACTCTGCAGGAGCCAGACCAGAAGCAGCTGACAACGAGCAGCCCAGCACCAGTCAGGCTGCAGGAACAGCAGACGTTGGCCCAGGAGTAGTTGACTACGAACTGCCAAGAATCCAGCCTGCTGAAGAGGTCCAGGAAGCTGAGCCAGGAGTAGCTGATGACGAGCTGCCAAGCATATGGCCAGAAGAATGGATACCGATGATTGATCTGACCGAAGATCCCATCCGAACAAGAGAGCGACTTTGTGAAGGTAGAGAGTGGATTAGTCAGGAAAAGCAAGGCACAGGCGAAGAACCTCAGCCGCCTGAGATTCACATCAAAACTGAGGAAGGAGAAGGTCAGACAGGGACAGAACAGGTGTTCGATACACCACCGCTAACACCTGATGTGGATAAGGGACATTTTAGAAATAGAGTAATAGTTCGAGCAGAAGAAAATCAAGAGATCGAAGTGCTTGAACAGGATCAGATAGGGTTAGAAGAACGGGTTCAGGAAACAGAAACAGAAACAGAAACAAAGACAATCGAAAGCCAAAAACAAAATATTCCTGAACAGGGCCAGATTAGTAACCAGGAAGAAGAATTTGATGCTAGCCCTGGAACTAGCGAGATAGGGGAAGAAGAAGAAGAAAGTGAAACAGAAGTGCCACAAGCGAAAGAGAAGAAGAGGATAAGAGAAGAAGGTGAAGTCCAAGTACCCACTAAGAGACTAAAGAAAAGAAACAACCTTGAGCCTAGGTTCGTAAAGAGACTAAGGCTAAGGATAAAGACGGTGGAAGAAAAACGTGCAGAAGCAAGGAGAAGTGCGCGGATAGCAGAGCAAGAAGAAAACTCTTCCAAAAGAAGGAGTGAACGAATAAAAAGACAAAACAAGAAGTACAAGTCTCCTGAATGGACACTCGTTTTGGAAGAACTTGAAGATCTTGATATAACTGACGTAAGCGACAGAGAGCCCGTCCCTGAGTACTCTGCTGAAGAAGAAGACGAACCACCGTGAATTTGCACAAAGTAAGCTAGCTGTGTAAAGACACAAAGAGGGGTCGAGAAACTTCTTCTGAGCCGAAATGTCTGATTCAACTGTGAATGGTAGACCTAGTTGCAGTCGTTGCAAAACGTGCTGCAAGGTGTGTATATGTAGTATAGTAGTACTGATAGTAATTTGGATAGGACTAACAATCTTTGTACCCTTCACTGTAAGTAAAGATACTAACATTGTCCCTACTGAAATTGTAAATACAGACAGTGAGGAGTTGACAACACAGAGTGTAGCAAGACATGAGAGAGCACTGAGACAAACAAAACGAGACTTAGAAGCATCAGATGAGGGAGGACTACATTATCATGGAATTAAGAACAGGACACACTTAAATGTTTTTGCAAACTTGTTAATACACTATGTAGAGACTATGGAAATTGAAGATTGCTATGTCTGCATGAAGCTACCTACTTCTGTGGCTGAAGGCGTGACATACCATCACTTGCCATTGACATATGGAATCTCCTGTAGCATTTTAGCTAGTTTATTTTACAAAAGAGGACCGTTACAGTACTATTACTCTAATAATGACGTAATCTTTTCTGAACTTCCTATACGTGGGAACTTGAATCCTGTACATACCAAAAGCGACACCATAAGATATATGGGAGACTACTTCTTGACTATAGGTAACATTGACATAGCTGATGCACACAGAGATAACTTGACTTGTTCTTTGCGTGAACAGGAAAAGATGTTCCTGAACATGGCAGAGAAAAGAAGAATTAAAATACAAAAGAAGGCTAATGACGAAAGTCAGAAAAAGCCAAAGTGGGCAGAGAACATGGAAGGCACCTCAAATGGTGGGGCGGGACCTGCTCTGTTGCTGGATTTTGAAAAGAAAGGCAAGCTATGTCTTCACCGCGAGAAGACTAGCTATTATAATAATGTTTTCATTGGTTCCAGTGAATGCGAACATAATTACAAGGTAATTGGAGGTTGGGGTTTCAAAAATGGGTCAGAGCCTGTGTTTCCTGGAATTTATTATATTTGTGGGGACAAGGCTTATTTCAAATTGCCGGATCACTGGTATGGAAGCTGCTATTTTGGCATTGTCTTCCCGAAAATATACCATGTGAATGGAAAAGCTGGAAGCAATGAAGATACTAATGGCTTAGTGCGTAGTAAAAGAGAAAGTATAGGTGAAATTATGGGTAGTATTTTCAGTGCACTGATACCTGGAGTGGGAGTGGTTCTGAACACTCACAGAATTTGCAAATTGTCTACTATAGTGGATGTGCTGTCTACTGAAACAGCTCATGGATTTCTGCTGGTCAATACCGAAATGGTTGCGATCAGATCAATGGTTTTGCAGAATCGACTTGCTCTTGACACCTTATTAGCGAAAGAGGGCGGAGTCTGCCGGATGTTGAAGGCGCAACATTGTTGCACTTATATTCCGGATAAAAGTGTACAGATCAAAAGATATGTGAAAAACATTACTAATTTGACAAAGGAACTCAAACCACTCAAGGTTGATAGTGCCTGGAAGAGACTGGTAGATGGTCTCTCAAATGTAGGTCATTGGCTTGCTAGCGTAGGCAAAAGCTTATTGTTCAAGATACTGATGCCAATTGGTATTATAGGTCTTATTATATTTCTCATTTTTATCTGTTGTAAATGCCGTAAGCACACCAAGAAGCACGAGGTAAATGCAAGAGGGTTGAAACGGAGTGTGGATGAGATTGAATTGGAGGAAGTGAATGATCAGATATACAAAAAGGTGAAGACTTCTCACCCTACTAAAACTGAGAGAGAAAAGTTAGAACGATTGCTGGAAGAGATAGAGCTATATAAAGTGTGAAAGAAAGTTGGCATCTGGTTCCATTTTTTGTGATGATAGTAAATATCATCAAAGAGGGGATTGATGAAGCAAAGCTTCGCATATTTTGCGGCTTGCCGAAGTCAAGAACCTCGTTTATGTGTAATAAGGTAACAAAACGTATGTTTTACTAACGTTTATTTTTGTTTAGGCAAAGTTTGCGAAGCTTGCCTACGTGTATTTCTAATACATTTAACCCGTGTACTTTAAAATGGCCGCCGCTTGTATTTTAGTTACTGCGCATGCGTCAGCCACACTCACGTGTCCTGACGCGTCTGCAGAAGTGGAGGGAAATTTATGCGCATGCGTAATCCATAGCTGTGCCCATCATGTGGTACTGCTCGTGCCACTGCTCTTGTGTCTGTATCAATGTAGCTAACATTTAAACTGCATAAGTATATTTTATAATGATAAGTAGAAAGTACAAACCCTGTGATGTGTTTTCATGATGACATTATTATGTATTAATTTGTTTTCGCTTACTTTTCATGTACCGCGGGGAATGGGGGTCTGAGTGAAAGGAGAGCCATATTGGAGGTCCCTTCTGCGCCTGCGCAACTTTGGCAGCACAGTAGACCTTGACTGATGGAACATAGCCAGTTGGCAGCGATGGGCGAGATGCTCCTGAGAAAGTCACCTCTGCCCTGCGAGAACAGCGAATGTGGCTCCTTATATGTTACAATGTAATATTGTATTGCTGCTTGCTGTGTAGCTTCTCATGGGAACCCCAATCTTACTAGGCGGTGCCCAAACATGCAAATACAGGCTTGAAATGTTGAATTGTGATTGGTGTGTTACCCAAATTCTACCTTAGGACCAATCGAAATTGAGGGATTCTGACACTTTGCAACATTGGGGGGTGGTACACTGTCCCCAAACTGTATATCTACCCTGGGTTCCCCTAGGGAACCGTCCGACTTGTCTGGTTTAGCTGACCTGTCACTGACCCATCGTACTCAATAGGTGACTGAAGATACAGAGCACTGCGGAGCACTCTGTCCGAATTTGACCATAGACTAAGGTTCTACTGAACCTTAAAGTGCTGGCGAAGCACTTTGCTGGGAGTTCGCTGACCCAATCGGGGTCTTGATCGATAACTGCAGAGCGGGTGGAGCGCAGGCGTTGCTTCCGAACTGTGGGTTCCGGTCCTGTCCTGAGCGGTCCTGTCCTGAGGGTTTGCTGTCCTGTCCTGAGGTCCTGTCCTGATTCCTAATCCGAGGGTATCCTGTCCTATCCGGGGTCTCCATTCTGCACCTGCTGTCCTTTGAGGGGTATCCTTCCTTGAGGGTTTCCTGTCCTTAACTGACCCGTGGCCAGGGTTTGGTTTCCACACCTTTCTAGGTAAATATTGCTCTGAACCTCTTAAATCTTGCACCTTCTGAATTTCTAACTTTTGCTTCAATAAAGTTTACCATTGCATATGTTATTTTTCCATGTCTTTCCGCAACTATTGAAAGTCATTTGCATTTTTCCATAAGTTTGTTCCTATGTCTTCTCACTTGTTAGAAATTATATTTTGCATTGCAGTTTGTCATTTTCTGATATGGTCTAGAACCTCATTGCCTAGATTGTTTAAAGGCCCGTTCACCTTAAGTGAAGCGTGTTACTCTTTATAGGCCCTCCTGTAGTTATACCTACATAGTCCGCCCATGTTTAAATATTATTGAATAGCATAGTATCTTCTCGTTACATTTTATATCAGTATTTCAATGATTACTCTGTCGTTATTTCTTTACAGTTACCTCATTTATGTTATCTTGGTTATTGATTGCCTTATATTGATGTACCTTATGAATGAAGCAAATGAACTTTAGATAAACATTTTAAAACTTCCCGTTGTCCGTGGTCATTTCAAACAGTATTTTGAATGTTATTGGTTGGGTTTGTATTTTGCTGCCTTTCCTTTTACAGCTAGCTCCCTGATTCATTGTGGTCATTAGGTACCCGCATCGGTGGATGGTAAGTCGGGTGCACTGAGAAATAATAGTAGGGAACACACACACAAATTGGTAGAGCTCGTGAAGTCACCTGATCGATGTATATGGTGATTTGAAAGTATATGGGCCCTGAAGCCGGAAACGGCGAAAACTATTGGTCGGGTGGCCTCGCGCGCTCTATCAGTAGCACTGCATCTTTCCAACTTAGTAACGGTTTTTCTTCTCTTAGTCAACTAGAAGAACTTGATTGACTAGTCTCAGTTCCCATTGTAGAGGACCAGGATAAGGCCTCTGTGACGAATAGCTTTGGGACTCTTAGGGTTCTCAGCTGGAACATAGCCGGGCTTCGGAGCAAGTTAAAAGATGCTGGATGGCTGAGCATGTTGGAAAAATCTGATATTATTTGTTTGAAGGAAACATGGGATGCTAAGGGATGTCTACATTTGGATGGCTTTACTTCCCATACAGAACCAGCAATCCTTTTGTCAAGTTGGCATGCTTGTGGTGGCTTAATCATATTAGTAAAGTTCGGCTTCAATTGTAAAGTAGTTGCTTTGGAATCTAATTTGAAGGCTTTTTTGGACATTCTTATATGTTTTACAAACAAGTGTTGATTGGTTCTCATCAACGTTTATAATGCAGCTATATCTAAGAATGAATTGGATGCCGTTACCAGTCTTAAAGCTTTTATAGAATATTTGTATCATTCTGAACCTCCATTTAGTGTGATTATGTTAGCCGGGGATTCAAATTTACATGCATGTTATTCCTGCCTTCATAATATCTGCCAAGAGTGTGAGCATTCACCCATCGATCAAGTGCATCTCAAGCTCACACATCAAGGTGATTTTGTTAATAGTTTAATTATTTAGTTTAACCTGATCAACCTAATGGAGCCTAATCACGAGGGCTTAGTCAAGAGAATACCTACATTTAAAGGGGGAGGTTATACTTCTATTATAGATTATATCTTCATGTCTTTTTGTTTATCCTTAGCCTTTTTAGGGTTTAAAGTTATATGGCATCATTTAAACAATCATAATCCCTTAAAGGCTATTTTTCTCTGAGACAAAAGGCCTATTGGTATAGCACCTCTATATAAGGAGTCAATTTCTCGGAACCATCAGGGATGGAGAGTCCGGTGGGCCTCTATTGTCCCCTCAGACTTTGTCCATAAGTTGGCTTCTCCTTGGAAAGCTGATTTTCATTCATGTCTCTCAGAAGAGGAGCCGGCGCAAAGTATTTTTTTTTTTATCATCATAAACTTTGTTCGACAATTAAGTCATAAAAGCAATACATAAAATACACATTTCCCAATAAAAACGTCATTAAAATGTTTACAATAAATATTTAAAAAGAGATTAAACTACAAAGGACCTTTGCCGAATATCGAATATCGTGTATCCTTAAATATAAAATCCATCAAATATACAGTCATGGGTGATATTTACACAAAGCTCAAATAGCTGATACATCTCCTATATTTACAACTACGCTAAGCAAATGGAATAGAGTTCATATTGCTTTGCCGTAATTCTTGTGCCCGAATTACCCATGCCCATTTTGAAAACTTGGCCACAGCTATAGCAATTGGGGGGCTAGGGTCTGTGCATAAAATTCTTAATGCTTCTTCATGTCTGCGGGTGCCAATTAGTTTACATATCGGTTTAACCCACATCAGTCTAGGAGCAACATAGAGGGGACAAAAAAAGAGAAAATGACTTATAGACTCTTGTTCGTCCCGACACCTAGGGCATTTATCATTGTCATTTTCTCCTGCCCATTTAGCTGTAAATGACCTTATTGGAAGGGAGCCTACTCTAAGTTGGAAGTAGAGTTTACGGTCATACTGCTTTTCTATGGCATCCCAATATCGTTCCAGCTTAGAATGGGTCTTAAATTCCAGAAAGCGACCTTTAAGATGTGAAGAAAGACCCTTTGTAGATAATTTAAGATTAACCATCTCCCAATATTTTGCCTTCATAATTTTTTTAGAGGGAAATACAGCATTTGCAGGGTCGTCCCAGAGTTCCCTCATTCCCAGGCTAAGTAACAAGGACCTTATGGCCTTTAGCCAATGGATTTTATGGGAGGAATTTTGGCAATTATTTACTTTAGACCCCCTGCATAATGTTGGAGTTCTTCTGTGGTCCATATCCTACGCCAATACAGAAGCGGGCGTAGGAAAGCAAGGTCTTGGACAGATTTTTTTCCAAGATCCAACATTAATGGTATCAACGAGGTGCTTGATGGAACGCTAGTGGCTTTTCTCAAGAATTAATTTTCTACTAGTGTCAAATTTCTTAGGTTTTCAAACCCCCAGAGTTCAGCTCCGTAAAGAGCCGAACTTAGGACCTTCATTCCATATATTTCTAATAAAAGGCTGATGGGTTTCGATACAGAGGAATTAAACCTTTTGAGAAGAATACCTGCCTGCTGGTGGTATTTAAGCACTGCTAGATCTAATTGGCTAGTCCATCCCAGAGCTTTCTGGAGGGTAACCCCCGATCAGTAAAGGCGTCAACCTGCTCTAGCGGGGATTCATTCATATATATCCTCCCTCTAAAAGGTTTCACAAACCCGGGGGGCTTACGGGCAGTAAGGACCATAAATTTTGTTTTTGCTATATTTATTTCCAATCCCCGATCCAAACAAAAGTCTTCAAAGCGCTTTAAGGCACCCTGAAGCCCACTTGGCGTTTTTGAAATTATCAGGGTGTCGTCCACGAACATGAGGATCAGAACTCGTTCACCAGACATCGCAGGGGCATCGGTCAGGACCAATGAGAGGAAACTCACCACCCCGTTCACGAAGAGCGAGACCAAGGTAGGCGCCATAACGCAACCTTGCCTCACTCCCCGCTCAACAGGGAAGGGTTCCGTAACCTCTCCCTGGCGACCCCACCAAACCCGAGCGATCGGATCCTCATGTAAGCGAACGATCAGACTCAACAATTCAGGGGCCATCCCTAGCTCCTCCAGAACTCGCCACGGTTTGTTCCGGGGAACTCGGTCAAAAGCCGCCCTTAAATCTACCAAAACGGTATATAGGGTACCCTTCTCCAAGACCACAGTGTGCCAGTATAGGATAATGAACCAGAAGACCTGGTCTATAGTACTGGTCTTGGGTCAAAACCCAGCCTGGAGGTGACTCAAGATGTTCTCATCATCCATCCAGGTCTGGATTTTCCCAATACCAACCCGCCCATGATTTTTTGGATGGAGTCAATCAGGCTGATAGGCCTATAATTGCCTGCTAACAACTTGTCCCCTTTTTTGTAAACCAGTACTATTTCAGCGCCTTTCCACGAGAGGGGAACTTCCATCCCTTGAACTATGGCATTTATAAAGCCGCCATCTATTTTTGTCGTTTAGAAATAGATCGGCGGGAACACAGTCCAGTCCTGGAGCGCGACCCTCAGTCACTAAATTTAACGCGCTATCAACATCTCTTACAGTGAAGGCGGCTTCCTTATAATAAGTATGGACGTAAGTCCCCTCACTATTGCCGGCTTCACTACCAGCGTATTGTGGTTTAAAATACTCAACCCATGAGCTTTGAGCAACATTATTATGTGGGCACTCACGATGCCCACCCCTGTCCCATTTAAAAAGATTCCCAAAAATGTTTTGATTCTTGGAGTCACATGCAGCTTTAAGGTCCTGCCACCTACTCTCTTCCCAAGCTTGCCGGCAAGAGCCATCATACCAACTCTCCATTTTTCTCTTTTGGGTACTTTTACCTTGGCAAGGTTTACACAAGTACGTTTTTAATTTGGTGAAGAAGCGATCATGGGAATCCATAAAAGGTTTATGCAAGGGCCCATGCGTTATATCTACCTCCATAGTAGCTAACACACCTTCCAAACCTAACTCAATGTCTGTCATGATATTCTGGTGCTCTGCAACCTGGCACCACTTAAGGTAACGCTCATCATTTGTTATTACTAAGTCAGGTGAAATAGGTCCCTTGGACATTTCTTCGACTTTATTTAAGCCCAGGTTGAACACCACGGCAATAGGATTGTGGTCGCTCTCAATACGAGCCATTACCTCCATATCGAGTAGAGTGTACCACAGCTTAAGGGGGACAAGTAAATAATCTATATTACTTGCCCTAACACCATTATCGAATGTTTTCTTGGCCATCCTATCCGAAAGAGTTCGACCATTGGCAGCCCTCAACTGGTGCCCCATGCAGAGGCCCTTCAGTTGAATTGCAGCCTCTGTCCATTTTCTTATAGGGTTAATATCTAGTTGAGGGACTCCCCATCTACAGTCCTCATCATCTGTTAGGTGCATATCATCAGGGCCAAATGACTCGAAAGTGGTGTTAAAGTCTCCTGCTATTAGCGGTAGGACATTTGCTGGAGAGGCCTGAAGCATAGCATCCAGAGCTGTTACAACCTCAGATCTCCTACCTCCTGTGAGGTCCCTGGCATAAACATTAAAGATATCTATTTTTAAGTTTGATGGGAAGCTAAGCCTAACAGTGAGAATATCACTATTTTTTACAGGGAGTAATTGGCTACGACACTTAAGGCGCTGCCTAACTCAAACCACTAATCCACCCATAGGACGGCCCAGTTGTTTTTTAACTGCAGGAAAAAAAATATCCAAGTAGCCCACTTTAAGACGGGTTCCACCGCCCAAGTCTCCTGTAGTAGACAAATATCAAATTTATCAATAAACTCCATCCATGCAGGTGAATTGAGTTTAGGCCCCACACCCGCAACATTCCATGAAAGAATTGATGTCTGGCATACTGACCCATCAGATCCACAAATAAATTCACCCAACACAGGAGATACCATGGGGGCTTGGTATGCGTTACTCTGGATGACCGATGGACACACTCTTGTAGCCACCTCTACATTACCAAGACATGAATTGGTTTGCCTGCGACCACCATTCCTTTCATGCCTACATTCCTGGATGGTCACTTGTCCTATCTTCCTATCTACTTCTTCCCCATTTCCTGAGGCTATGCCACTCAAGACAGGACTTGGGGACACATACCGTCAGTCGCAATCTCCCAACCCCGACAAAGCATCAAATCTGTTGAACAGCATTATATTCCCCGGAGGGCAATGATTAGATACCCTTCCCAGTAAAAAAGTATCCCTCTCCTTGGAAACGGGAGGGCCATAAAAATAGGATAGGGGGAATGCTTGTATCCTCGGGGGCTGGTCATTTTGAGGCCAGTCACAGATGTGATTAACACACCTCCAGTCTCTAAAGTTAATAATGACACAGTCCCCTGCCACTGACTTGGAGCTCCTTCCTAACCAGTTCACTCTCCAGGCAAAAAACATTTCTGCATATATGCTAATCGGCAGAGGTTGATACTTATTAAGCCAGAAGGTGCACTTGTTTTTGAGGTCAACATATGACTCCCGCTTCTCCTGGACCACAGAGGGTACCCCCACCAAGACTACCACAAATGGGGCTGATTCAGGGGGAAGATCAATGGTAGGTAGGGTAGCCACATTAAGTATCGTAGGCAGCAAAGGCAGTTTTTGCAATTTATTTGCTGGTCTGCTCCCGACATCCTGAGGCGTCCCTTCACCCGCAGCTATGTTCCCAGCCCCTGTCAATATAGGAGGCGGGGGTGCGGCAGAGGGCGCCACAATAGCTGACTCAGCAGAGCTGCCCCCCCCTTACTGCACCAGTACTAGTAGATTCGGTTGGACTTTGAACTAATGTTGTTTTCTGCTGACAGATGGGTGCACTGTACCGTAATCCCACCTGCTTCTGGACTGATACTAGCAAAAGTTCCAGACACACCAGTCTGTTTTCAATAGAGTCCAGCCGATCATATATTGGATGAAACAACTTCTTAAAAGTTTCCTCCAGCCTTTTCCAAAACAATGGCCCCAGATCAAGATGTACTTCCTCCCCCACAATAACTTGTTGACCACTGTGCCCTTCTTTAGCAGATAATACAGGCCGAGTAGGGCTAGTGAATGACATAACCACAGGGTCTTCAGTCGATGCGACATTTTTAGCAATTTTCGCTTTCCTCCCCCCGCCTGCAATGGTGCCCCGGGACGTTTTCTTTTTGCTAGCGCTCCCCCCTCAAGCTGAGCAACCCCAGATTTTGCATTGCTAGCTGAGCGAGTTTTGATATTAGGGGAGGGGGCTCTTCTTGCAACGCTATGTGAGGCCATACCCCTAGGGGAGATCATACTTGCGTCATGAATAATCACAGGGTGTGGTGATAGGCTTCCCTCTACCACCCCCGATGGCGGAAGTGTACCCTGAGACTCGGACTGTTGATGTAATGGTAATCTAGCACTTGCCAGATTTCCCAAAGGCGATCTCTTATCAAAGGGAATGTCCAGGGATAGTCTCTTTTCTGTGAGTTCAATATCCTTGGCCAAAACTGTCGATACCCTGATTAGAAAATTATCCAATGTCCCCAATAATGTGCCTCCCGTAGATTTCCTGCCATTTGAAACTGCATTTGGTGAGGTGGTCATGTTTGCTGCGGTCGGATTGCTACTTAGCACTCTTAATTTCCAAGTAGTACCACACCAAGACTCTTACTATGTATCACTGACCTTGGGCGGCTGGATCAAATGTTAATAGGGTGGCCCGTCCCGTCCTTATCCATTGTTTAACGGGCTTAAACGGGCCCGCCCTTGGGCCGGGCTTTGCCCGGGCGCGTTCCCGCACGCGTTCCGCGCAGCGGGATCTGCGCGTTCTTAAGTAGATCCGGTGGGCGGGCGGGCCTTAGGCGCAGGTGAGGCAGGTGAAGACAGTGCACGGACTCCTGGGCAATGGAGTCCCGTGCTTAAGTGCTCTTGTGACCCCCGCAGTTAGTAGCATGACAAGCGCATCAAACACCCAGTCCAGTTAGGTGCTCCTTCTTTCCTCTGGAAAACAGCCACGGCGAGTCTAATGGCGAAGCGGGACCAGCGCCAGCGGGTACCGCGAGCTGTTAAGTAGATCCGGTGGGCGGGTGGGCGGGCCTTAGGCACAGGTGAGGCAGGTGAATACAGTGCACGGACTCCTGGGCAATGGAGTCCCGTGCTTAAGTGCTCCTGTGACCCCCGAGGTTAGTAGCGTGACAAGCGCATCAAACACCCAGCCCAGTTAGGTGCTCCTTCTTTCCTCTGGAAAACAGCCACGGCGAGTCTAATGGCGAAGCGGGACCCGCGCCAGCGGGTACCGCGAGCTGTTAAGTAGATCCGGTGGGCGGGCCTTAGGCACAGGTGAGGCAGGTGAAGACAGTGCACGCACTCCTGGGCAATGGAGTCCCGTGCTAAAGTGCTCCTGTGACCCCCGCAGTTAGTAGCGTGACAAGCGCATCAAACACCCATTCCAGTTTGGTGCTCCTTCTTTCCTCTGGAAAACAGCCACGGCGAGTCTAATGGCGCAAAGTATTATGATGTCCTTAAATATCTGCAAGCTTATTAAAGCTGCTCTCTGTAAAGGAGGTGCACCTCCGATGACCCAAGTAGTTAGATGGTTTAATAAAAAGTTCTGCCTTTTGGAGCATGACAGTGCTGCCTTTTGGAGAGTAGTAAACTGTCCTCTTTTCCATAGCGACTAACTCTCTAACAAGGCATCCACTATCACACCACCAGCATGGGTTGAACATTTTAAGGCCATTTATAATCATGAGAAAGAGGTTAGTGAACTGAAAGGTAATAGGGATGGTCACATATTTATTTTCCACGTGCCCGAGGTTATGGTAGCCATTTCCCTCCTTCCCCCCTATAAAGCTCCCGAGCCTGATGGTGTGCCATGGGACATTTTTTAATCCTACATTGAGCTTTGGGCCCCTTTGATAACCTTTAATAACTCAGCAGTCAATGGCCCGCTCCGATTGACTTGGTCTCAATCAGTCATAGTTCCTGTTTTTTAAAAGGCCAATAGGGCTGACACTGCTTGTTTCAAGCTCATATCTCTGATTGATTCAGAGGTGAAAATTATCGGCCGGATTTCCTTGGACCGCCTCTCTTTTGGGGCTGAGAAGTAAGGCATTTTGTCTGACCTTCAATATGTGTATAGGTCAGGGCAGGGCACCATTGAGCAAAATTTGAACCTCAATTTACTTTTTTTTCAAGTACACTAAAGTCAAGAAGAGGGCCATCCATTTGGCTTTCATGGACTTAAGTTCTGCCTTCAACAGAGTTAATTGCTCTAAACTGTGGGCCATGATTAGTCAGATGTGAGTAGAGCCTGCATTAATTCATTTTCTGCATTACTTACTTGAGGATAATTCAGCTTGTGTAAGATATGGGCCTAATGGTGAATGCACACAGCAGTTAAAACTGCAGTGTGGGATCCACCAGGGTTGTATTTTAGCGCCTTTTTAATACTTTTGCATATTATTCATTTAGAATTAGCACTGACTGACTTGTACTTGGATGTCTGCAAAGTGGGTGGCCGTTTAATTCCTGCTCCGCTTTTTGCAGATGACACTGTTTTAATTGCTCAGAAGGCCAAGGGACTACAAAGGCTTCTTAAGCTTTTTATCGAGTTTATGAACAGCCTTAACCTCTCCACCAATTTTTTCTAAATCACACATGATAAAGTTTGGACCACCTAAAATGAAAACTATGACATTTATAGTAGATGCTCACCATATTAATCAGGTGGACGAATTTCATAATCCAGGGGTTCAGTTATATTTTGGCCTTAATTGTCATTCACTCATAACCCACAAGGTGGCTTTTATTAGAGCTATGTATAGCATAGGCGATTTCTTATGTCGGCTTGGGTACACCCACATAAAATTTCCAGCTCTGTATGTGGAATTTAGGGTTATGGCCCTGTAGCCCCAATTCAAATTGCGGAAAATAAATTTTTTAGGGGGGTATTCGGAGTCCCACAAAGCGTACCCTATGAAAATGTGCATGAAGAATTGGGATCGGGTAATCTCACTGACCAGCTTCGACTCTGACCTTTAAAACCTTGGCTCCTAATTTGGACAAAGGAGGACCATTGTCTTAAAAGATTCATTATACAAGACTGTTTGAACATGGATAAGCCTTCCTTGATTCCTTGGTTGACTTTTATCTCCCTTAATAGGAAATATTTATGAGGGACCTGAAATCCATACCAATTCTGGTAGAATAGGTAAATCCAACTTCAGATGGGTCACTGAAGTATTTAGAGACAAGATCCCAGCTGATCACGAGGACACAGTACTACCCAAACATTCTGTGAGACACTAGATGATAGTGAAAACTGTGAGTGGCCTTGAACACTACCGGTCCTGGAACTTGCCCTGCCATCAGCAACGTCTATTGACATGTTTTAGGCTATATTTATTTTAGCGACTAGTGCCTTTCAATAACTGCTGTTTTAAGGACTCGTTGATGCCCTTATGGAATTGCTATAATGTTTCAGTCAATGACACCTTACATATTGTCATGATTTGTGTGAAATGTTATCATTTGCGATTAAAATGTATACGTCCACTCTTGAAGCATATGAATTTTACCTAAGTTGGATCTGCACTATTGTATATACAGTTTTTAAACACTCATACAGTGTGCTTTTTTCTCTCACATTATCTTTCTCGGGTTTTAAGCCTAGTGTAAATTTTTAACCTATGTTTATGCTGACTTTGTGCTCTGTTTTATACTGTGTTTGTCTTTTATGATTTTATTTTTAAAACCGAATAAAGAATATATTGATTGAGTGATTGACATATGTTAGAAATGGGATCTCTGGTTGGCTAAGGCTTGCGCCAAAGCCAGGCAGAGACCACCATTCTAGTCAGGGCAAGGAAGTTACACGCCAAGATAACCCCTGCTTACCCCCTTGGTAGCTTGGCACGAGTCAGGCTTATCCCGGAGGCAATGTGTAAAGCATTTGTGCAACACACACACACACAACAGCAGCAACACACTAGGCACACACAAAAGGAACTCCACACAAGGTTATATATAAAAATAGCCTTTGTATTACCATAAACACATTAGATCTCAATCACACAATTTACACTGTGCCAACTGGCACTGGGCAGTATCTACAGGGGTTATATACACATGACAGGGCCAATGGGGTTGCTGTCATGACCATCACAAATCACCAATTATAAATGTAGCACAAATTATAAATGTAGAGCACAACCAGTAACTACTGGTAAAAGTTAGGAACACACTATGCGATAATATTCACATTAGGCATAAAACATATTAGGCCTAAAAACCCTTAACATAACCATATTACGCACTATCCTCATAATCATAAACCACAGTTAGAGGTATAACACAGGGTGCGTAATCATACTATATGCATTACATTTCCTAGCACCACCATCACATTAGGGCCTGGCACCCTACAATTCTAACAGCCCCCCTGGCCAATGGGCCATCTCAAAAAGGGGGTTCAAATGCCCTATGTCCAAAAGTCAGGGCAGCTGCCAAAGCAGCGAATGTCAAGGTGGACGCAATCTGCGCAGACCTAAACTATGCAACTGCCCACTACTTGCTGGGCAGCTGGGAAAGTATGGGGCAAAGGAGTGCATCTCACTCCTAACTCAGGCATGCCCCTAAAGAATTGTGCGCCTAAACGGTGCAGCTGCCCACTACTTGCTGGGCAGCTGGGAAAGTTACAGATGAGGCCTGTCACCACTGTGCCCCTTCTGTCCCTCTCAGGGACTTTCTCAAGAATTGCGCCACCCTTTGCAGCTGCTCGCACTGGTGCGGCGCAGCTGTTGATCAGGAAACGGGCCCTGGCACCACTGTGCCTTGAAGATAAATGTGCCCAACAAGAAAAGCATGGGCCCCTCCGGGCCAGCCTAAAACAATTATGGCCATTGATGGAGCCACGCACAGGCTCTGAAGATAATTAGTGCCCCCAAATGTTGGAGCGCGCTGGCTCTTGGGGGACAACGTCCCCCCCAAAGGAACTGGAGGACACGGGCCCATGGGGCCCTTTAAACATTATCGCTATGTTGGAGCGGCCCGCTGCACAAGCGGGGCTGCTCTGACTGGGTGCCTCTGCCAGACACTATTATCTGAGAGCCCCACTCACCTGGGGTTTTTGCTGGCGCAGGCAACAGTCTTCTCTCTTCACACGCGGTGGGAACAGGCACCGGCAATGTGCCTTGCACCCCCTCCGCCTCAGTCTCCACTGGCTGGCGCCCGCGGGGCTCTCCCTCAGCGATGGGAGCCCCGCACAAGCAGGCGCCATAACCTTCCTTCTGGGCGGCTTCTCAGGTGGCGGCAGCGTGCATGGGACTTCCCTCTCAAAACGGAAGTCCCGCCCGCTGCCAGGCACATCGTTGCATGACTTCAGCCCTGTCTGCGACTCGGGCCGCCGCAGTGATTTAACAGCCGCAATCTGATAACGGCAAAGTCTAGGGGTGGGCACATGCACAATTAACATATAAGGAAGCTGCCATAGCAGGGTGGGCACCTGCTCTATTAACATATAAGGAAGTGGCCATAAGCGGGGTGGGCACCCGCTCTAAATACCAAAAATAAGCGGGTGGGCACCCGCAAGGCTTGCATCACGGGGGGGATCCCTAAGCTGGGGATTCCCTCTTTCTCCCTGCCAGAAGCGTTGCGCTGCAAATCCTGCTCGCTCTTGCTCTGGGGAAATTAGGCTAAAGCGCTCCCCAGGCGCTGGAAGGCTGCATCAAGCCTGGAAAAAGTAAAAGGAAAGAGCAAAAAGGTCCAAAAAGTCCTGGAGGCATCAGGGGTGCAATGTAGAGCCCAGGGGCAAGCACACAGGGCCCTCAAGCAAGGAGGCAGCCCCCATGGTGTCCCTCCTGAGCCCCACCAGCAGCAAGCCCCCTCTGTCAGGATCCAAAAGAGAACATTTTCATGGGGTCACAGCCCCTTCTTTTATATACCATTTCCTTTGTCTAAAAGGTGCAGGGTCTAGGGGAACCAGATACAACTAGTTCAGAGGAGCTGTTGAGCACTTTGTTTTGCTCAGCTCCTCTCTATTCACAGGACAGGCCGGGTGCTCAGACGCACCATAGGAGGCGGAGCCAGCATTGTAGAGGGAAGGCACAGCCCTATTCAGGTCCAAGGTGCAACTCCTCCCTCCCATCTACATTCAGATCTCTCTCCCTAGTCACCACCGGGCAGACCCATCCTGGCTCCTGGAGCCACCCACATCATCCAGAACCTGTCAATCACAAGTCAGACATGCAATTCACATCAGGCAGGCAGACACACTGCACACAGAAATGCCAACTTCTAAAAGTTGCACTTCTCCACTAGCCACAATAAATTTAGCGTACACCATCGCGCAGCATTTATTCTCACGAGTTCGCACATACTAAACTCGCCCCTGCACTGCTCTCATATCAGGAATTACCATGGACACACATATCCCCCATGCATTCCTATGGGAGGGCAGGCCAATCTCACCACACATACACAGAGAGCACACGTACTTTACATTGGACCCCAGTGCTAAAGTGCTCAGAGGCCTAAAATCACCAACACCAGTTTAAAGAAAAAGGCTAGGAGAATGCAAAAAGTTTCGGGGTGAATCTGCCAAAAGGGTCAAGTCTAACAACATGCGAAGACCACAATGGGGATTATAGGTGGTTGTTGCACAGTAGACAAATATTAAGTGTAATGATTTCTGAAGTAGTTATGTTTTTTCACAAGAATTTTGGCTTATTCTACATATTTGTTACTCTGGACACTTTCAACAATGTTCAAAATAGTTTTCACTCCACACAGAAGTACCTTGGGAGAAAGAGAAGGTGACAGCCTCCAGTGTACTGCCTATTGTCAGACTTTCAGACCATGGAAGAAAGGGATGTTATTAAGAAGTTTAATTTGAATAGACAAACAATACAGGATTTACGGCATCAGTTCAAGCCTGATCTCCTTCCTCAAAACACTAATTCCACATGAATCCCTGCTTTTGTGAGACTTATGGTAGTATTTTGTTTTCTGGCCACATTTTCCCTTCAATACCGGTGGCTATATCTGGCGGTATGGCACAACCAATGTTCAGTAGTGTAAGACAAGACATGCTTTCAGCAAGGATGAGACACATTGACAGCTACATCAAGTCCTACAGACGTGGAGATTTAGCCACGGTAAAGGTGGACTTCTATGGATTTGGTTGCATCCTACATGTGGTTGGAGCCATAGATGGCACCCACATTGCCTTAGTGCCACTGCAAGCCAGGGACCACGTTTACCATAAGAGGAAGCACTTCCATTCCATCAACATGCAAGCAAGTTGTCTGCTTACTGGATTTGTATATCTCAAACGTCTGTGCCCGGTTTCCAGGATCAGCCCAAGATTCCTTCATACTGCGGGACAGCATCATACACCAGCTCATGTCAAAACTACTACTGTTGAAGGGCTGGCTTGTTGGTAAGTTGAAATGTCCTAACTTTGTGGGGGGATGTCCGGCATTATGATCAGAGAGTGTGTAACTTATTGTTGCATTATGTTTGTCTTCCATCTAGGGTACTCAGCATCTCTCAACCGTTTTTGGTTGCTGGCACCACTGAGGAATCCAACTACACCAGGACAAATCCACTTCAATGAGGCCCTTGGAAGAATAGAACAGCCAATGGAGTGGGCTTTTGGACTCCTGAAGGCCAGATGAAGATGTCTGGACAAGACTGGGGGAGCCCTCCTCTACTGACCCAGGAAGGTGTGTCAAATCATGTGGCCTTGTTTTGGTCTGTTTTAGGTGCCTTGCCTATGTCATCTTCATTTGGACATTTCAGAGTTGTGACATTAGCGGGTATATAATGCTGTTTGGAGGTATAAAGTGGACATGGATTGTTCCTGGCAATGTCTGTCGCAGACTTTGGGTGTACAGATCCTGTAACAAGACAGCTTGCACAGCGATAGGATGGAAGTTAAGAGGAATGCATCGGACGTGTTCCTTGTTATGTGGTGATCCTAATGCAATATGTGTGCCATCATGTGCTCCAACAAAATGTTGCTGACGGCCCAAATCATGCTAGTCTCCCTTCACATTGGCTACATCCTCATTGTGTACAAACTATATGTAGATGTTAAAATGTCTCCTCATTGTTAGCTAAAGTGCTTGTGGCACATCACTTTTTTTTAGTACATTCCACCAGATGCAGCAACACTGGATTGAAATGACCCCATGATCAGAAACTGCTGTGCTGCCATGTGTCTGTTTATTGGTTTAAAGGATGTGGGTTTCCTTTTCTGAGGTTTGCGATATGACTCGAGCTGATGATATAGAGTAATTGTATTTGTTATATTCTATAGGAAATTGTATGATGTATCATTTCCTTCAATGTTGTTGAAGTCTGTACCTGAAAATGTGATCTCTGACACAGAATATTTGAGTCATGTTTGGTGTGCTATGTTTCTGACATCATGCCAGACTAGGAATATAAAAATGGAATAAACACAAAACACTTGTATGTATGTGTTGGTGTGACATGATTGTGATCCTGAGCTAAACATTGTGCACATGCAGCATATCCATGCTTACACAAGTAGCTTGTTATAACATTGTAAAGTTTAGGTGGGAATATGTATATACATTGATAGATGTATCCTTTAGATAAATGTAGTTATCTTAAAAATCTGGCATGGATTTGGCCCTCTAGGACCGACTTTGTGGAACCCTGGTAATTGTGAATGAAACCATAGTGGTAGATGCCAAATTGTCTCAAGTCCAAAATACTACTCCCATCAGAAAGGGAAATGTGTCCAGAAATAGTCCACAGAGTACGTGTGTTGCACACACTGGAGTATATTAACGTTGATATTTCTTGCTGACAGTGGTGGGTGTCTTGCCATCTGCACCGCCTGGAATTTTGCATGTTGATCTGCTACTGCAGAGACAGGTGTGTCTACAGGCATATCTTCCTCTGACAGGGCCTCCCTTCCCGTGGTTGCTGCAGATGTAGATGACCCAGATTAGGTGAACCCTATAAAGAAGTAGATGATGGTAGACAAGCCCTGCAGACGGTTGTGTTGAGGTCCTGCAGCACCCCAACAAGGTGGCCCATGTTGGTGTTGTAGATGGCCAGCTCCTGGTGCAGCTGCTTCATCTCCTGGACTTCTGTCAATACCTGGCCCATCACATCTTGGGAGTCTTGACAAGCTCCCAGGAATTCTTCGATGGTGACCTGGGTGTGAGTGTTCCCAGTCGTTTCACACATCGAGTCAACAGTACCTCTCCCACAATCTCTAACTCCATGGGCCTGTGCATTGGCCCAGGGTGCACTTCCCACTGGTTTCTCATTCTGATGTGACTGGGTGGGTGATTGTCACTCAGAATCCAGGACTGGGGAGGACAAGATGGTAGTGACTGTGCTAGGTACACAAGCTGGGGGTCTGGATTTTGTTGAGGTGTTACAGCTGGAATGGAAGGTGTAGGTGGGGGCATAGTGAGACTCACTTTTGCCATCTGCCCTGTTTGAACAGATGGGCCAGAACTATCATCCGTGCCCAGCTCTCCAGGAGTGTTGTCATCACTGAGGACTTGATCCAGGGGTGGAGTGGGAGTCTGTTCGGTGGCCAAGCTCTGCCCAGGTGCTCTGCCAGATTGACCTGTTGTGAAATAGAGAAAATTGTTTTTGATGGAAGTGCAGTAGCTACATCCAAATGTTTTGCGCACCTAGGAAAAACGAAATACGTAGAGATTTCTATTGTGATATATTTCTGTGGTATGGAAGTTGTTACTAAGACCTTTAGAAACATTCAATACATGTACTAACATTGAGAAGCTCATTAGATGTGTGTATTATGGTTTAAGGAATGGACATGACATCTCCCGTGGAAAAGTAACGTGTATTTGACCTTTCCAAGGAGCAGGTATGCTCAATACAGGCAAATACACAACTTCGTTGTATATATATATATATATATTAGTCATCATGTGAGCAGTGCAGAGTCAATGGGTCACCTTTCAGTTCCAATCAGCTACGGTCTCTTAATACCATCAATAGTTTGAGGTGAGGAGACCAGGACAACATTTAGCCAGCTAGGTTGAAATGTCTCATTATTTATAAATTGCTCAGTCCATGAGAGATGAACATCAGTTGTAACATGGCAGACAAGAGAGAATGGGCAAAATAGCTATTGGAATTTTTTTTTAGTTACAGAAAAAGGGCCTTATGGCAGTCATAGTCATTGTAATCTCTACTTCCCAATGCTTGCAAAATAGTTAGTGTAACATACTTGTTGTCAAAATGTAACCAGGCTTGGCCATACATTTACATATCAATACATATCAAGGGTCCTGGGATGATGATGATTTCACAGTAATGCAATTACAGACACCATTTCAACATTTGGAATGTAACAGAGAGTGATATATGTGATCTTATATGCAACAATACACATTGGCACTGATAATTAAACATCTCTGATACTTTGAGTATTGCATGTTAGGAAAGTAGATGAATAACAGAATAGCAAAAGCTGAGATGAAAGCATACAGGACATTGAAGGGTTGTGAAAGTTACTTACCAGACTCCACTCCCTCAGTTATTCCTGTCAAGTCCTCAGAATGCAGGATGGCCAAGACCTTCTCCTCCCAGTTGCTTGGAGGCCAGGGAACACCCCTTCCCCCCAGGTAATTCTACCTTTTCCTAATTTCTTCCTTTGTGCGCAGGGTGGTGCCTACAGCATTCACTATGTTGACTATCCTGTCCCACTTTTACCTTTTCCTACTGAGAGGGGTATGTTGGACTTGGGCAACTAACAATTGTGGGTCTACTCTTATGATTTTATCCACCATGACTGACAACTCAGACTCTGAAAGACGTGGATTTGTTTGAGGTATTATAAGTGTAAATTAAAGTGAGTGTCAATGATTAAAAAAAAACACGACAGGATATTGGAAAAAAATGCAATAAAAGTTTGTGAAGAGTGTTAAATGGGATAGGGAAGAAAATCTGCCCAATCTGAACAAAAAAGTGTGCTGTCTGTCTTGTTGTGCTGCAGTAGAGAGGCAAAGAATCATGGTCTGGAATGGGTTGTGTCTTATAATGTGATGTGCAGGTGTGTCCACTTGGCAAATGGATATCAGCGCTGTTGTATTTGTATCCATCCAATGGGCACCGTTCTGGTGCTTTCCTAAGAGCACACAGCGATGTCCTGCCACCGTTGAGGAAACAACGCAAGCGGACCACGACTAGAACTGTGTTTTCATGATCGGTTTGGCGGGAACCCGTGGTTCTGACAGTGATGAGGTATGCATCGCAAACATTGCAGTCCACCACACTGCTGGAAGGAGCCACTCCACCTATGGTGGTAAGCGGTTTGGATGCATGCTCTGTAATACAGCAGGCAGAAGACCGCCGGCTCAGCGGTCTTCTTGGGACCACTGTCATGGCAGTACAGCAGGGAGATTGCTAAACTCATAATCGGGCTCTAAGTTCCTGCCTGTCATTTTTGACAAATGCACAAAACACTTTACCTATGTCTTTTGTACAGCGTGCACTATTATAGTTAATTTTCGATCTTAGAGGACAGAGTGCAACTCAATATCTTAACAGTAAATATGGTCACAGTGTTTTGTACATGAGATGTTAGCAAGTGTCTAACCTTGGTTCAAAGCTTCGTTTGACAAGGAGGCAGTTAGAATGAAAGTTGAACTTTCTGATCCTCGGGTTGTATCCATGTTATTGTGCAAACAAAGACCAGATCTATACACATGTTTTTGCTGAAACTGAAGGATGTGATTCATATAGTAGGAATCATGAGGCAGTGGTTGCCTCTTCTTGTTTCTGAACAGTACTGTCTACCACATATTTACTATCTCATACATTTTCCAAGGAAATGTATGCACTAAAAGCAGTGCAATTTCACTAAAACCAACTCATGGGCACTGCAATTTTTCATGACATGGCCTGTGTTCTTCTCTATAAAGGGATGCCGCCCATATAATGCTGCTTTTTAGGCCATCACAATGTAAATATAAGAACAGAAGTGATGGGTGCAATGTTTTATTGGAGGACATTGAGTATAGATGCATCCACATGCAAGGTCTTCTTGCCACAACTGAAATACCTGAGCTTTCAGAAAGCAAACCTCTGTCCTGCTCTCAGTGAAAGAAGAAGGCATTATTGAGGTACTTGGCCTGGACTGAGACACCTTTCAGAACTCAGCTGTGTATCTGCAGGCTGCTGTTCAGTAAAATACAGTGAAAAGTGAGCTGAATGTAATATGATTTAATCCATATTCTCAGAAAGGGAGTGAAAGTATTCCCTAAGGTTCTAGGGTACTTGCAAGTGACCGCAAGGGAATATTATGTGGCTTAGCAAAGCATGGCATAAGTGGGTCATAGTAGGAGCATCTATCATAGATAGGTACTTAGAGGTAGGGCTTCATTTCTACTGATTGATGCTAGAGGATGCCAAATAAGTATAAATGCCACAAAACCTGGTGTTTTTCGATTTCGACTAAAATAAAAATAAAAATAGTTTTAACTAATTATGTAATTATGTATGTATTATGTAAAAATCTTATTTGGAGATAATTTCCTTAGAGGATTAAACATCAATGAGATACTTCTGTTCTGACTCATGTGCAGGCAGCCTCACCAAAGGATCAGTAAGTCCACTTTAGAGAATGCCAAACAGGCCACTAGGAAGAAAGTGACCTGTAGATATGGCATTGTGCCGGTAGGTCTAGGAAAAATGAAATGTTGGATGGACATTTAGAGATACTCTAAGGGGGTGATGGAGACAGGGTCCGACTAGGACAGAAAAGAGCCAGCAAAATAAGAGTGTTCCCAACAGCAAAACAAGTAGCAAAACAAGCATTGACATAGCCAATAGGTCTTGCTTTTTGGACCTTATAAGTGTTTAGCCAGAACTATTGGCTTTGCCAATGTCTGTAGCTATCTTGTAGAACTGCGTGGGGAGAGGGTGATTTGTAAGGCAGGGGGCAGCAACTGTAAGACCCTCTGAACAATGTGTGCACAGCAACACTGGGACAAAGTGCGTTGCTCAACACAGTACAACAAGCATTTTTATTTATGTGTTGGTTTTGAAAACAGATAAATCAAGCATTTACAATGCAACGGTCTCGCCTTTGAAAAAGTTAGAGCTATTGGCATTGTAAATGACAACATTTTTATTTGTGTTGGTTTTGAAAATAGATACATAAATGGCACTGTCATTTACAATGCCAATAGCTTAATCTCTCGCAAATGCCACACACAAACACACAGACCCACACAGAGTCCCACACACATACATACCTACAGAGCCGCACGCAGAGCCACACACACACACAGAGCCACACACTTCCAGTAGTCGGTGGGCAGCGTGGAGCAGACCAGCACCCAGCCTGACAGGGCCAGCAGCAAGGTCACGATCTCCCCCGCCATGCTGGCCATGGTCACCGGTGAGGGTCACAGGGCACAGGTGTCAGAGCTGAGGGAACGGGTGAGGGCAGAGGGCACAGGGGTAAGAGCTGAGTGCAAAGGGGTGAGAGCTGAGGGCAGAGGGGTGAGAGCTGAGGGCAGAGGGGTGAGAGCTGAGGGCAGAGGTAAGAGATGAGGGCACAGGAGTCAGAAGCGAGGGCCTAGGAAGAGCTGAGGGCACAGGGCAGGGTAAGAGCTGAGGGCAGAGGGGTGAGAGCTGAGGGCAGAGGTAAGAGCTGAGGGCACAGGAGTAAGAAGCGAGGGCCTAGGAAGAGCTGAGGGCACAGGGCAGGGTAAGAGCTGAGGGCAGAGGGGTAAGAGCTGAGGGCAGAGGGGTAAGAGCTGAGGGCACAGGTAAGAGCTGAGGGCACAGGGGTAATAGCACACATCTCCCCCTCACTTGCCCCCACCCGCACGAACAGTAGCTCAATAAAGTACAAGAACATAAAAGGAACACAAGAAACTGAATACATAACAGCCAAACTAAAGGAACATAACACTGAAACAATGAAAGTAAAATAGAACTTCATGAACCATGCATACACCGTACAGGAAATAAGCTTTGAGCTGAACACCACCATTCACACCTTCACACAGAGCAAATAGCAGCACACACAATCTCATGTGTACATACATACTTTACTCCCCCATTTCTGGTTACTATGGGGAAATCAGGCTTTGTCCGGTGGGCTGTGCTGACAGATCAACTGTGGGCTGCTTTTTTAAATAAGTTTTTGGCCTGTTTATGGCCAGGTGGAGCGGTGTTTACTGTACATTTCCCTGATAGTACCACAAAAGCAGGCACTCTACCATACCTTGCAAAATATCCATACAGAGCTTTAAACAAATTCAAAACTGGCCTTACCAGTAAATGTAGGATTTTTTTTAAGGTATCTGGTTTGCTAATGGGGGTCTCTTTTATTTCGGAGCCCGGGCATATTTTTCTTTCCCAGTCCGCCCCTGCCAGACACACTCCGGTCTCCCCCCAGCCCAGGGAGCGGAGGAGACTGCGACAGGCCCTGGCTGTGCAGCAATGTCCGGGATCAATGGTGACCAATAACCGAGACAAAACAGGGGTTGTGACACCTCTCTTCACGAACATGGGGGCAGAGGTCAGAGTTGATGAACACATCCTTCCACAGATCCAGGAAACATTGAGTGCGAGGGCGAGGCGACACCTTTCACTCAGAGCACACAGAGAAACATGACATGGAGTGGGATTACAGGGGGCAGAAGCGCAAGCGAGTGTTTATAGCATTGAGATGCAAACCCCAACACAGGTACCCCCAGAAAACACACGACCCTTGCACCAAACCAGATCCACGGCATCTTCTTCAGCACGTGTGCTAATGTTAAAATATAGCGCCTTAAAACACCAAAACTGGCCAAGGTTACTGCTCAGATTAATAGGCATGCATTGTTCTTTGTATGGTACTTGTCTTACCTGCTTATCTCAGCACGCTGGAGAAGTCGAGTAAAACTTGCATGTCTGCGTGATCCATGGGCCGGCGTCAGTGCAACTGTGCCTCGGTATCCGCTCTCTGGGTGGTCGCCGGTGTGGAGTGCGCCTTGGTGTGGTGGGCTCGTGCTGCCTGGCGCGTTTGTTCTTCCTCGAGTGCCGGGTTCCAGGGATGGTTTTCCCCGCGTAACCCTCACTCCGAGCAGCCCCCGGATCCGATCTTCCGGCGCTATCCTTCGTGCACGGCTCACCCCCAATCTGCCTCAGTGTCTGTGCGGGTCCCTCTAGGAATCGAATGAGAGCTGGTCATCTCTCAGTGGGGTTAGTACCTGCTGCAGGTGTCCCTCAGTTGAGGGATGTCTGTCTCTCGGAGGGTGAGGGTACCAGGAGCTGCAAGTCCCCCAGAGGAGGGCTGTCCGTCTCTCGGCAGGTGAGGATGCCCTCCTGTCTCTCGGTGGGTGCGATAGCTGCTGCCCTCTCTCGGGGATTAGGATCCCTCGGTGGGTGCTGGTACCGGGCGCTGCAGTTCTCTCGGCGGGTAAGGGTCCCTGCCTGTCTCTCAGTGGGTGAGGGTACCGGATGCTGAGAGGATGCTCTTAGCCAGAGAGGCTCCCACCTCTGCTGCCTGTGCTTAGGACACGGAGAGACAGATGGTGCATCTGAGAGTGAGGGAAGGTGGGACGGGCAGTCAGTCCGAAGGGATGTATGACGTTACAACGCATACTTTTACCACGCCTACCATTACCACGCATTTTTTACAACGCAGGATCCATTACAACGCATACCATTACCACGCATGTATTTACAACGTATATACCTTTACAACGCATACAATTACAACGTAAGTATTGGTAAGTATATAATATTTTTTAATATTTAATTTAATTTAATTTAATTTAATTTAATTTAATTTAATCAAATTTAATGTAATTTAAATTTAATTATATTTAATTTTTACCCTGTACCCTTTTACCCAAAAACCCAAAACTGACCCTGAACCCAAAAAATACCCCTTTACCCAAAAACCCAAAACTGACCCTGAACCCTAAAAATACCCCTTTACCCAAAAACTCAAAACTGACCCTAAACCCTAAAAATACCCCTTACCCAAAAACCCAAAACTGACCCTGAACCCTAAAAATACCCCTTTACCCAAAAACCCAAAACTGACCCTGAACCCTAAAAATACCCCTTTACCCAAAAACTGAAAACTGACCCTGAACCCTGAAAAATACCCCTTTACCCAAAAACTGAAAACTGACCCTGAACCCTAAAAATACCCCTTTACCCAAAAACTGAAAACTGACCCTGAACCCTAAAAATACCCATGTACCCAAAAACCCAAAACTGACCCTGAACCCTAAAAATACCCCTTTACCCAAAAACCCAAAACTGACCCTGAACCCTAAAAATACCCCTTTACCCAAAAACCCAAAACTGACCCTGAACCCTAAAAATTTGGACTGACCCTGAACCCTAAAAATACCCCTTTACCCAAAAACGCAAACTTATAATATTTTTAATAAAATAATATACTTACCAATACTTACGTTGTAATGGTATGCGTTGTAAAGGTACCTGCGTTGTAAATACATGCGTGGTAATGGTATGCGTTGTAATGGATCCTGCGTTGTAAAAAATGCGTGGTAATGGTAGGTCGTTGTAAAAGTTGCGTGGTAAAGGTTGTATACCGTCCGAAGGCTCGCCCTCTCCCCTCCTGCGCCCTCCTCCTTTCCAGCCATTGGCCGGAGACCAGCTCATCCTTGTGCCCCAGGGAGCCCGAGTCAGACCTCCCTACCATGGTACCTGCTGGAGACAGCACAGCTGGACGCGAGCACCCGCCCAGCCCCCTGCAGGGCTTTGCACGCTCACTTTCACTAAATTCAAACCCACAGCAGCACACGCTAATAGAAACGAAAACAGGCGCTATACACCCACACAGGCGCTGAACCTCCCTGTGTGCCAGGGGCCGGGTGTTCTACTTCAAGGGGTCCTAAGAAAGCGAGCTCTCTTGTTACAACAGCAGACACACCGGGCTGAACTCGCAACTCGCAACAAAGTACAGCGCACTGAGGCAGCCTCTCGCCGCTGGGTGTGCTCTGCAGGTCCGAATCTTAACCGCGCCTTTCAGCCTTGTCAATGAATGTGTCGGGTTTGAATGGAGAATCACGTTGTAGGGGAATCGGGCAACTTGACTAAAATAGTGAATTTATGGAACGCGGACTTTGGGACTTCGTGTGTTAACAGCATTTCACCGCTAATGACGTGATAAGATCAGAAGCGCACACTAGCAAGCTACAGAAATCTGGCACTTTAACCTGGAGATTGGCGACTTGGGCATTGCAGTCACTGGGCTCCCCAGCCCGCACTATACAATGCTGCCACGTCGCTTGCACGCAGGTGGGGGGGGGGGGGGGGGGTTCGACCGAACTTTACAGGTTTCAGTCAGGGCTCCCTCGAGGCACCGTCGGATGTGCAATAATAGTATTTTAAGGTGGCACTTGTTCGACTTGAATACAAATGTTACCTTGTCGGTGCATTTAACAACAAACAACTGTTACCGTGGACAGGAGTAGTGTATTTAAGGGTTCGTGGACTTGCCAAGGCCCCATCTCAGCTGTTAATGGTATCCATCTAGGGCGCGCCCACCTCCGAGGGCAATAAAACTCCTGCCAGGGAAGAAAACAATTAGCAGCCATGGTAGGGAGCCGGGGGCTGAGCTGGGAGCCATAGAGCCTAGACACCGAGCACAGTGGGCGAAGAGTGCTCGGCGGCGGACCCCTGGGTAGGGTGACCGGAATTTTTAAGCAAAAAACCTGAACTTTTCACAAAAATAGAAGAACAGGTAGTTAGACCATACATAAAATGCAGTTTTTAAACCCAGAAGCTTCCCTATTAAATAACTTGCTTTCTCGAAACAATTGCTCACTATCTCTGTCGGAAAACTTTGCAGCACCAGAAAAGGTTTGTATTCTTTGTGTAAAAAAAAACAAGTCAGGTCCCGGGCCGGCAGCCAATCACAGCGCGGCCCGGGGAATGATGTCACGGGGGTGTCCCGGCCGGCAGAATCGGGGGCGTGTTTTTCGTGCTCTCCCCTTCCCATTGGCTGGAAGGGAAAATTCCAGCCAATGGGAAGAGGAGAGGGAGGGGCTTAAAAAAGATAGCCAATCTCTTCCAATGGCTAGCCTCCATTTATGGAGCTAGCCAATGGAAGATAGAGGCGGAACCAAAGCCCCATATGTAGGATCATAAGATTTCGCCCTGGGCGGAGCAACTGCTACGCAGTTGCAACGGCCAGGGCGAAACCTAAAAATGGGGAGCAGAGGGTGCCCTGAAAGTCATGGAAGAGCAAAACGTGTTCCATGCGACATGGGCAAGTTTAAAGACAAAGGTCGTCTTTGTTTACCACATGAGCTGGTGGTGGCACTCACAAAAGATGCCAACATGGGCTCTTATGTGAAAGTGAACACTGTGATCCATACTGCAGAAGTGCATAACCAGAGCACCATGGGCAGATAACACACGCATATTGTGTCTGGCTATCACCTTGCCATACTGTGCATACACCATGCCCTGCAGTACAATTGCAGGATGCATCCACTGCAATGCTTAATTTGAGACAGTGATTTGCAGTGCTCGGCACCAGCAATTAATAGTCAACTCCGACACTTAGTGTCTGCCACTTGGTGATGCTGTTTGACTAATTTAGAAATAAACACAACAGTTGTTTATTAATTCAATTTACATTCAAAATGACTAATACCTGCCCAAAGCCATTCTGATAGCTTTGGGGGGCTGGAATAGTCTGAATTGTCACACTTGTGGGAGTTTGATGGTTGGTACCTGGTGTTTTCATTGGCAGTGCTGGCAAGGGCAATAGGTGGTGCAATCTGCAGTGGCCTCCTGACAAGGGCCCTGACACTTACTGCTTTTACTAATTAAGCACTGGTCCAATGTGATATTCAACAAGCTGCGCCCTACTGTAAAGCTGCACATTCTAAGCTCTTCTGCACAACACACGAGCTGCTGCCCTCGGCTCTACAGTAAAGCTGGAAACCTGTACCCTTCCTATAGCCAACGCAAATAATGCCCAGCTACCATAGCACAGTGTCTGGACATGCTCTGCAACTAAGGCACAAGAGGTAGTAAAATAGGAAAAGAAAACAAAAAAAATAGAAAAGAACATGGGGAATAGAAAGGCAGAAAAGACAAGAAATCTTGAAAAAATAAAAAGAAATTAAATTATGCAGTGGTAACAAGTCGCAACAGGAAAAATATGATAAGAAATTGAGTAGACTTTATGGTGGGGCGGGAGAATAGTTTACTTCAAAAGAGGGTAATGTACATTACGACATGGGGCAAAGTGCACTATAAATCTGTTGGATACGAGGGCCACCATGCACTGATGTGCGGAGAAGTGCACTATTTGTCTGACGTGAGGGTGGCACTCACTGCATGGCAGGAAACAGTCAAAGGAGGGAGGAGGAAGGCACAAGATGCACTTCAATTACCTCTTTTCATACAGACACAGAGATTTGTCCCCACAGACAGAAAACGTGACTGTCAGTAATAAGAAAAAAGCATACTAGCTATCACACAAGTTCACTCAGTTACACACTGGTCCTTCTCACCGACAGACAATTTCATTGACAGACACACAGGTTTGTCTCACAGACGGGTGAGTTCATCTTTGCGAACAAGTAAGTACATCCATACTGACACAACACAGGCGCTGTAGATTATTCATCTCAGGCACACAATTTCATATGCAGAGACACTGTATGCAGTCATCACAGGCATATTCTTCATCACAGTCCAATGAGTTCATCCTCAGGGACACACAAGTACATCCTGCATCCTCACAGACACACAAGTTCATCCTCAGACATGCACGTTTATCCTCTCAGACACACACGTGCATCCTCACAGACACAAATGCATCCTCACAGACACTCATTTGCATCCATAAATACACGTGCATCCTCACAGACTCAGTAAGTAATCAGTACAAGTGCAAACATTCTCCCTGTTGTCATAGTACATAACCATCACAGACTTACATTTTTGCTCTCATATATTCACCTTCATATACACACAAGTTTATCAACTGAGATGCACAAAATTTGCTTCTATGCACACATGTTCATCCTTGCAGACGTTCCTTCACAGTGTCACACAGAAGCACACAGGAGTTCATTTTAATGGGCCATCCAGCTCTGCTTTAGACAGATGCTTGTCCTCAACGCACTGTATGTTATCCTCACAAGCAGGAGTTTACACTCAGAAATGCCCTAGTTCACAGATGCTCACAAAAACCGGGCAGAAGTGGGCAAGCCCAAGGTCTGCCTATGTCATATGTGAAAATACGGTACTGTAGCACTGCACAATAATGTACTACCATAACACAACCTTGGCGCTGCGGTACACTGGGTACTAGTGTCTCTTGGGGGGTGAGGCAGCCCCAATTCTGTTTTTCCTGGCCCCACAATCAAAGCTGCTGAATGTGTCAGAGGGCAATGCAAACAAAACAAAGCTGCACCTTACTCCAAACATGAACTTTCTCGACTACCTTTCCCTGCGCAGCAATGCTGTTTGCTTACAATGTATAGCTCTGACGTTGTATGAATGCGTGTACAGATACACACTCACACATATAAAAAGTCACATTTAAACATTGCTGATTGAATCCTGACTTTTTGCATTTATGTATGTAATGTAGTTAGTTTGCCTTTAATAAAGGTATAAACTGTTTTAGGGTTGGTAACAGGTTTATTAATACATTCAGGAGAGCGCCGGGAAAAGCGTCCGGACCGCTCCGATATCTGTGTACAGTACGCCTACAAAATGGCGGCCACGCTCTACGTCATTACGCTCTTGCGTAACGACTAGAGCGTGACACTACATATCTCCTTTCTTTATATAACAACAACAAATACAAAAAGTCTCTGAGTCTCTCAGTCATCAACGAGCTTCACTTCACTCAGTTCATACTCTCTGAATTTGACTGACCTTACTACTGTTCTCCCTGCACGTGTACGCCTTACCGGAGTGGAGGTGGGACTCTCCACACTGTTCTCTGCCCTGCTTGACAGACTCTTTCCAGTTTCCTTAGGACTCTCTCTCACTGGAGTCTTGCCAGCATTCTCCTGATGTTCCTTTGCGATGGGGTTGTCTTCATCTTCAAGCTTGACTATTCCTCCTTCTACTCCTAAGTCCCTCTCTCCTTCACGTGGTAATAAACTGTCCGTAGGTGAACATTGGTTCTCTTGTGTCCTCGATCCTTCCTCTCTCGCCCACTGCAGTATCTTGTTGCACTTTGACATGCGAACCTGCGACCAGACGTTGCCGTCGCTCAGCAATGCCGCTCTGTCATACACCTCTTTTACTTGTAAGGGCAAGCTGTATTTGCTATCTCCTTCCCTTCTCAACTGGGCCAGTTTGACTCTGACACACTCTCCTCTGTGCAACGATGTCTCCTTCACATTGCGTCTCTTATTGTAGTGCTCAGTGTATATTCTCTGTGCTCCTTCCAGGTTGTGTTGAACTACTGCCGGTGGCCATTTACTCGTGACTGTCTTCTCCTTCCACGCTAGATTGTCCTTGGTGAAAGGATCACGTCCCCTTAGGATTTGGACTGGGCTGTATCCAGTGCTAGTGGGTGTGATTCGGTAGGCCCACAGCATACTCCTCACTTCCTTTTCCCAGTCCTTCCCCACAATAATAGCTGACTGTATGGAGCCCATTATGACACGGTTAAACCTTTCGGCCAGACCATTGCCTGTCGAGTGGTAGACAGAAGTGTGCTTGACCTTGATGCCATTTCGTTCCATGTATTTGTACCACTTGTCCGAGGTGAATTGGGGTCCATTGTCACTCAGGATGGAGCGGGGGATACCTTCTCTGAGGAAGGTGGCAGTAAGAAACCTGAGAACTGTATCCGTGTCCATCTCTTCCTGTATGTCTACCTCTGGCCACTTTGAATACCGATCTATGACAACACTTACATACTACGGGGTTCCCTGTGCATCCAATAAAGGGCATTTGTCGTTTGCCGCATGGGATGGACTTCCGCACCTGTAGCACGAATTTGTGCCCTCCTTATTTGGTTTCTTTGCCTGTGTTGGCCGTGGAGTCCATTTGGTTTGCACCTTCCCTTCTGCCGCGGTCGTTTTGCCACTCTCTGTTGGTTCTGCTTCGACGACCCTATTGACCATGGGCCTCGTGGTGGTTTCTTTCTTCGCTGCATCAGCACATCTTTAGGACAGTTCTGCCTTTTTCACCATGGCTATGACTTCCTTCAGGGTAGCGTCCCCATTTACCCATAGTTTGTCCTGGATTGCTCTGTTTGTCGTGTGCATGACTATTTGGTCTTTGATAAATTCGTCATGCAGGGCACCAAATTTGCATGTGATCACTAATTTCTTTAACGCCGTAATGTAGTCGTCTATGGACTTACCCATTGCCTGTTTCCTCTGTTGGAAGTTTTATCTGTCTATGGACGTGCACATTGCCAGCCTATAATGGTTGTTTAGGTCTTCTATTGCATGTCAAAATACATCATCATCAGCGGCCTGTCGTGGTGTGGGGACTAGATTCTGGAAGACCCTAAATCCTTCTGGGCCTAGGTTGTGAAGCAGTATACTCTTCCTCCTCTTGCTGGGAAATGCTTCGCCACTTTCATCTTCTAGGGCATCTAAGTAGTTCATAAAATATTCCCTCCAATCCTCCCATTTCATCAGGAGTTCACCTGGTTTAGGTAGGAATGGAATTGGAGTCGTAAGTGAAGACGCCTGCGCACACATTTCAGCGCATCTTTCAGGTGCTGCTTCTTCCCCCTTGGACTGCCCGGTGCACTTGTGATTCTGTGGTGCGTTTGGTCTTGTTGGGGCTCCAAGGCTCCCTCTTCACTGTGCTGCGCTTGTTCCGCCAGGGCCCTGGATATCCTGCGGGTGCTTTAGCTGGGTCACATTGCGCTTAGCGAGGCGTTGTTTTCCTATGCTTCTCTTCTTTCCCCCGTTGTGAATATTCCTTCCCTGTGGGTTGCTTTCCTATTTGGCGTGCTTATTTAGTTCTTGGGTGCCGGTTTTTTGTTATGGACCCTCCCCGTGGAGCTCTGATTCTGCCTGGGCTGTGGGGTTTGGGTGTCTCCTTTCCTCCTTTAAGCAAGCTGTTTGTGCCCCCTTGGTTGTGACTAACCTCACTATGCGTGCTTGTCCTTTGCGATGTTGTCCTGTGCCACGCTCTCCTGCAGTGTGCGCTGCCCCAGGCCACTGTTCCTCATGGTCTCCCTTGTTTTTTTCTCAGTGGGTCCTCGTGTTGTCTTCTGGTCAAGTCCCAGTCTCGTCGCCACTGTAATGTAGTTAGTTTGCCTTTAATAAAGGTATAAACTGTTTTAGGGTTGGTAACAGGTTTATTAATACATTCAGGAGAGCGCCAGGAAAAGCTTCCGGACTGCTCCGATATCGGTGTACAATACGCTTACAAAATGGCGGCCGCGCTCTACGTCATTACGCTCTCGCGTAACGACTAGAGCGCGACACTACAATGTATATATCTCTTTACACACATGCATAAATACATGTACAAACAAACATATATATCCTTTCTTTTCTGTGGCTCAGTTTGTGCCCCCAGTAACATTCTCTTCTAGAGACGCCACTGTGCAAGCAATGCCATGCACGAACGCCACTCCCCACAATGCGCACTATTGTCAGAGTGAACACTGTGAGCTGTACTGTAAAAGTGCATAACCAGTGCACTGCAGGCTGATCACACACATGCACACTGTGGCCTGCTTACGCCTGTGGATACACCGTGCACTGCAGTACAACCAGGGGATGCACCCACAGTCAGAGTCAACAACCTGCGCCCTACTGTAAAAGCGGTACAAAAGGGGGTGGTGATGGACGGAGAATCTGAACCAATCAAACACTCACACCCAGTCAAAAGATCTGGGTCTAATGCATCACCGTTCTTTAGCCCACTTTGCCACCCCAGTTCAGACATGGCCTTATGCAAATCAGTCTGACCCTGTGCCTCATGGGAACAGTCCAGCCCGAATTGTCAAGCCATGCCTTCCCTGGACCGGAAACAAGCTTCCTAGGACCGGTTTATGGCATTTCAGCCGTCTTCAGCCAGGCTTGCTTGAATCCAGTGGCAAAGTGGGCAAGGAACTGACGTCTGAGCATACCCTGCCAACTTATGGCGAACAAAGCGGTACAAAAGGGTGTGGTAATGGACGGAGCATCTGAACCAATCAAACACTCACACCTAGTCAAAAGATCTGGGTTTAATCCATCACCTTTCTTTAGCCCACTCTGCCACCCCAGGTCAGACATGGCCAAATGCAAATCAGTCTGACCCTGTGCCTCATGGGAACTGTAAAAGCGGCACGTTCTCAGCTGAACTGCACAACACGCGAGGTGCTGCCCTCAGCTCTGCAGTAAACTTGGGAACCTGTGTTTTTCCCATAGCCAACTCGAATAATGCCCGGTTACTCACCGGTAATATCCATTACTCCGAGTCCTGGTCTCCCCGTCCCATTCCTGATACGTGAGCAGCTAGTCTGCTCCACAGAAACCCCTACCCAACTGCGCTGTTTGCACTTCCCCCTATGATGATGTCACCATCACGTGACTATATAGGGGGAAGTGCCACAAACAACATCCTGAAAATACCAAAGATACCCAGAATGAAAAACACAGACAATCACCCAAACAAAAAAACCCAAACCAGGGAGGGAGGGAAGGGCTCAGGAATGGGACGGGGAGACCAGGACTCGGAGTAATGGATATTACCGGTGAGTAACCGGGCATTACCTCCTCGTCCTGTCTCCCCGTCCCATTCCTGATACGTGAGCCCATACCCAAGCACACAGTGATTGGCAGAAAAAAACAGACCACACAGGTTTGAGAAAACAAACAGGTCCATTTAATCCATGGAAAACAGTACATTTCAAACATCATGCACCGCAGAAAGGACACTAGCCCCAAAAGCAGCAGAGGCCGCCATCCCCAACTGAAGCCGGTAATGGGAAACAAAAGTATGGGGAGAAGCCCACGTGGCAGCATTGCAAATGTCCCTCAAGGACGCCCCCTTGAACATGGCCCAGGAGGACGAAACGCTCCGGGTCGACCGACCCTGAACAGAGGAAGGCAGAGGACAGCTGGCAGAGTCGTAAGAGGAAACCACAGCACCCCGGACCCACCGAGACAAAGTGGACAAGGAAGGACACAGCCCCAGCCCCGAGAGGCCATAGGTGACAAAGAGGGAATCAACCTCCCTGAAAGCAGCCGTACGCTCCAAGTAGATGCGGAGAGCCCTCAACACATCCAAAGAATGAAGGAGCACCTCCTCAGGAGAGGCAGGGGCCGGAAAAAACACAGGGAGAACAATATCCTCCTGACAGTGAAAGGAAGACACCACCTTAGGGAGAAAGAACTGACTCGGACGGAGAATCACCTTATCCTCGCAAAAACGCAAGAAAGGCGGGGAGGCCATCAGCGCCCCGATCTCACCAACCCGTCTGCCAGAAGTAATGGCCACCAGGAAAATAACCTTAGCAGAAAGGAACTTCAGGGCCACGGAGTCCAAAGGCTCGAAAGGAGGACCCGTCAAAGCCCGCAGAACCAGGGGAAGATCCCAAGGAGGCACAGGAGAACGGGAGACAGGACGCTGAAGCAAGAAACTCCGCAGAAGGCGAGCCACCAACGGGGAGACAGAGGCAACTGAAGAACCCCGAAAGCAAGTACGGCAGCCCACTGAGCCCGTAGGGAAGAAACAGCAAGACTCAGGAGGAACCCATCCCGTAGGAAGTCCAAGACCCTCACAGCGTCACAGGAGGCAGAAGAGAGACCCTTCCCAAGGCACCAAGAAGAGAAATTCTTCCAGTGACGGGCATACGACTTCAAAGTGGAAGGACGCCGAGAAAGCTGAAGACAATGGGCAACCTCAACCGAGCACCCGAGATCCAGCAAACTCAACCTCTCAAGTGCCAAACCCCCAGCCGGAGGCGGCGCAGAGAGGCAAGGCTCAGAAGAGGAACCCTCAGAGGGGAGGGACACAGGGGAAACCGCCAATGAGGGCGAACAGAAAAGGTCAACAGAAGGGGGAACCAAGACCGCCGAGACCACTCCGGAACAACCAGGAGAACCTCCGCCCGATCCCAACGAACCTTCCGGAGGACCCTCGGAATTAAGGCAAACGGAGGGAAGGCAAACAGCAGACCCTCCGACCAAGGAATCGAGAAAGCATCGGTGGCCCACGCCTTCGGAGAGGGAACGATGCTGCAAAACCGAGGAAGAAGGGCGGACCCCTCCGAGGCAAAAAGATCCAGCCAAGGAAGGCCGAACCGGAGGACAATCAGATCGAACAGACCCAGAGACAGACAGAGGGACACAGAGGACGGGAACACCCGGCTCAACGAGTCCGCAGGCCCATTCTCCGTCCCCGGAAGATAGACCGCCGTCAGAGACAAGAGATTCGATTCGGCCCACAGGCCGATCTTCCGGGAAAGGAGAAACAGGGTACGACACATGCCTCCCTGGTGATTCACATAAGCACGAACCACCTGATTGTCGGTCTGCACAGAGACCGCCCGACCCCGAAGGAGAGGAGCGAACCAAAGAAGAGCCAACCAGACAGCCCGCAGCTCCTTCCAGTTTGACGACTGGAGAGACTCGAAGCCGGACCACCGACCCTGAGCCGAGGAGGCACCCAGAACGGCACCCCACCCCAGAGCACTGGCATCCGTGGACAAAATGACCACAGACAGGGGAGGAAGAAGATCGAACCCCCGGGACAGAGACAGAGGGGACAACCACCACTGGAGATCCGCCCGAATCCCCGGAGTGACAGGGATGAGAGTCTCGTAGTCCAAGGAGGCAGGATCCCAGTGAGACAGGACATGATGCAACAGGGGGTAGAGATGCAGCCTGGACCAAGGAAGGAGATGCAGAGTGGACGCCATCTCCCCCTGACTCCGCAACCAGAGACGGGCAGACACCCGGGACTGGGACAGAAGCCAGGAAAGGTGACGAAACAAAGTCAACTGGCGCTCCTGTGAGAGAAAAACCATGTCCATAAGGAAGAGAGCCCCCAGGAACTTCAGGGACTGGGAGGGCACCAGGGAGGACTTCCTGTGGTTGATAAGGAACCCAAAGGACCCCAGCAGAAAACACACCCGGTCCACATCCAACAGAGCCTGCGAAAAAGAAGGAGAGACAATCAACCAGTCATCCAGGTAAGGAAAAATCACCAGTCCCATGGAATGTAGAATACCCACCAGAGGGGCCAACAGCTTGGTGAAAACCCTGGGCGCCGATGAAAGGCCGAAAGGGAGCACCCGGAACTGATAATGCCGGCTCCCCACAGCAAACCGGAGGAAACCCTGGTCGTCCGGATGGACGGGAACATGAAGATAAGCATCCATCAGGTCCAGCGACGCCAGGAAGCCACCCGGAAGGACCAGAGGCAGGATGGACTGGAGAGTAACCATCTTGAAAGGACGATGGATCACGAAGCGATTGACCCGCTTCAGATCCAAGACAGGTCGAAGATCCGAAGTGTCCTTCTTGGAAACCAGAAAGAGAATGGAGTAGCACCCCATGCCCCTCTCCAGCGGAGGCACCTCCACAATCGCCCTCTTTTCCAACAGGATCCGTACGCCGGCCAACAAAGCATCTCTCCGCAGAGGAAGACTGGGCAGAGGGGTCCGAACAAAACCAGGAGGTGGAGGAGAGGAAAACTCGAGCCGGTAACCCTCTGAAACAGTCTGAACCGCCCAGGCATCCGGAACCGACAACCACTGGGCACGGAAGGACTGAAGGCGACCACCAACCGGCAAAGGCAGACAGTCATTGAGAAGAGGAGGAAGCGGCGGCGGCAACACCAGCAGCGGCCCGGGGCTTGGCACTTCCAGGGGCCCCCCGGCCACGACCCCTGCCACGAAAGGGCTGAGAAGCACCACGAGCAGGAGGCCCAAAGGCGCGACGGTAACCAAACCCACGACCCCAGGAAGAGGGGCGGACAGGAGCCACCAGCTTGCGATTCTCCGCAGATTGTTTGACTAAATCCTCCAACCGAGGACCGAAAACCTTGGAACCTTCAAAAGGCAATTTAAGGAGGACCGACTTCTGGGAAGAGTCCGCCTTCCAGGAACGCATCCAAATATGATGACGTGCAGCGATGGAAGCACCAGAAGCAGCCGCCGCTGCCCCCAAATTGTCAAAAGAAATATCCGACAGGTACCGAACCTGCTGTTCCATCAAAGACAAAAGAGGAGTGGCATCCTCGCCGTCCTGCAGCAAAACCGACAGGGACTGGAAATCCTTAAGGAGCGACTGAACCATATAGTTGGAATAGGCAGTCGCACGGACGGAAAAATTGGAAACAGCATAAGAACGCTTCACAGCACCCTCAATACGCTTATCCACAGCATCCGCCGGCAGGGCGTCCTCAGAAACGACCAAACCCTGAGAAGAGAGGCCAGCCATCAGATTATCCACCTTCACAGCCTGAGGAAACTCAGCAGAAAAACCCTCAAGAGGGTAACGCCGAGATAGGAAACGAGGAAAGGCAGACTTATCCACCTCCTGCCACTCGTGCGACAACACCTTGCGAATAGCACTGTGCAAAGGCAAAGAATCCGGAGCAGGCTGGACATATTGCGTGAAGAAGTCATCCTCCAAGACATCAGCGGCAGGAGGAGAGAACCCCAAGTTGGACCGAACATGTGCGAATAGGTCAGAGAGCTCAGCACCCTGAACAAAACGTCCACGCACACCCTCATCTCCCTCAGGACCCAAGTCATCTTCAGCTTCAGCCTGGGGATCCACAGAAACACGAGGTCTCTTGGGAGGAGGAGCAGCCGCATCCCTGGCCAGGAAAGCAGCAGCCACTGCCTCACCAACAAGGAGGCGCAGGGCATCCAGAGGGGACGCAGAAGAAGAAGCTGCAGCATCCATGAAAGCACAAGTCCAAAAACCACACCAACAGGCAAAAACAAGGACAAAAAAACATCCAAGAAGGACCCCTTAAATACAGGACTAGGACCCGAACACCTGTGGCAGGTAATGCAATGGGCCGGCATAAAACAGCCCAATCAGCAGGCCACACGCCCCCAAAGTACAAAAAAAACAGGAGCGCCACACTAGCAGCACCAGCAGAGCCCCAGCCCGCTAAAGCAGGGCGAAAAAGGACCGAAGAAAAACCGGGGACGGCCGCTGGAGCAGGCCAACCAGAGCCAGGTGAGGAAAAGCACATAAAACGGCCGCTAACGCGAGCCGCGTGAACAAACAGTGCCCCCAGACCACAGACGGCCGCTAACGCGAGCCGCGTGGACAAATGAAGCCCCCAGAATGGAGACGGCCGCTAACGCGAGCCGCGCAGAAAGAAAACAGCCTGGGGGAAGCAAAAACCAAAAGGAAAAGACGGCCGCTAAAGCACGCCGCCGACCATACCAAAAACAGCAGGGAACTCACCTCGAGAGTAGACCCAACAGCACAGCCAGGAACGCGGTCCACGGGAACGCAGAAAAAAAAGAACAGGATGTTGTTTGTGGCACTTCCCCCTATATAGTCACGTGATGGTGACATCATCATAGGGGGAAGTGCAAACAGCGCAGCTGGGTAGGGGTTTCTGTGGAGCAGACTAGCTGCTCACGTATCAGGAATGGGACGGGGAGACAGGACGAGGAGGTAATGCCCAGCTGCCATTACACAGTGAATGCACACTCTGTGCAACAAAGGTATACCAAGAGGGCCTCGTCATGACGCCAATCATTAATGATGTCATTGCGCACAACGTGCAGCTGCCATCTTAAATTGGGGCAATATTCATTTAAAATTGTAACAGTATCGAATTTTATCTGCGCCTAGGCAGCACGTAACTGGAAATCAATGCAAATAGTTGTGGTCATGATTCTGTTTGCGGGGTGAGGGTGGAAACAGGCGCCCTCGGAAAACATTCTCTAACATTTGATCTTGCTATTTGAATGCACAGTAAATGTAACGAGAGAAGAACATGATTTACAGCCCTGATTACAGAAAGGACCTGGAGTGACTGAAAATTCAGGGCTCTGGTCAGATGCACTTAGAGAAAGGGAAAAGTAGTCCATAAACAGATGCCACAATGAGTCAAGTGGAATGGTACAGGTACTAGGGCACTAATCCATGGACTGAAAAGGCGGGACAAATAGGAAAGACTGACCACTAGCAAGCAAGGATTTTTAAAGGATACTGAAACAAACCAATGAAAAACAGAAAGCCCACAAAGAAGTATATAAGTATATACTAAACTACATACATGAGGTCATGAAAGATCGAACTAATAAAAAAAAATGGGCCACATTTGCAAATCAGGGCAGTTTTAAACTTGTAAAGACAAGCTGTTAATGTGTTAAAGGTGACTGCATGCATTTGTGCTTGCTGCAGGCACGTTTGATGCAATATCAGAGAACAAAACACCCCACCTAACAATAAAACAGGCCCACAAACGGCAAAAAACAGCCCACACACTGACCTTTCAGCTAAGCTTTTTGGGTCTGCGTGATTGCCCTATTAGCAAGTCCAACCCTGCCGTGTGACGTGAGAACCAGCAGGGTATCAGCAAGAAAGTATCCAGGAGGTGCATCAGCAGACTGGTAAGTGCTGGAAACTGGAGAAACGCCTAGAGGAAGTGAATGTCTAAAAGAGATTTGGACACCAGGGACCAAAGTGATGGATAGATGTATAAGGACCAGCAGGAGGTACAGAGTTTGAATGCATTCGTTGTATTACTTTTAAAGGCGACTGGGAGCCTGCTGTGTTAACTTTGAATCCTATGCTGCTCCAACACTTAAAATATATTTTCTTAATATGAAATAAAATATGTGCTATTGCTTTTACTCTAAATCGGATCTCCAAATTAGATACTAGTCAGCACTTTAGTATATGATGGCACTAAAATTATGGATAGGGTCCTGGGATGCCTCAAGTGTCCCGGGCTTCCCTGAAACTCTAAGAGGGCCGCATTATTTATGGAAATATGAGTGGTTTTATGAATTTAATGAATATTAATTTACAGGAGGCATCATGTAACATATAGATTTAGTACACTGTATAAACATAAGGCAGCTTTAGATAGACTAAGAAGCAGCCATTCTGCGAACATTCATCTGAAGACATTCCTTTCCTTATTAAAATTCACAAGGTCTTATTTCCTTGTAGGTCCCCCGGCGTACACAGAACAAACAGACCGGTAACGCTTTTCAGAAATATGGCTTTTCAATTGCTACATCTGGGGCACACTCTGCAGAATGGATGGGCTCCGCGTTCTCTGTAGACGTGTTTACTGCGCTGAACATATTTCACAGTTCTTTCATTTTATTATACACAGAGCCACCAAAGAATAAAATGCAATTCATACATCTTTAAAAAGCAAATCTGAAAGCCCAACAGTTGTCTTAAAATACACAGAACATAACATGAAATCGGACACTAGCCTTACATTATTAAAACAAAAGTCACCTAAATGGCAAAACATGAATAAAACCATACGAAAACAACCAAGAACAAGAGTCTCATTAGTTAGACCCATACTCGTCAATGCGTTGTGGTAGATTTTGTAGTTCTCTAGTTAGAGCTTACCAATGGAAAACAAAAGCTTCTTTTACCTAGGGGTGCACCTAGTGAACGTCAAAAGTTTCCCAACTTCACACTTTGTAAACCAAGTGAAGTTTAAAAAATATATACGCATGCTTGGCAGACATTAAAATAACAAGCATTGGAAAATATGTCGCAACCTTGACACAAGGAGACAGACCTGTTGGTTTTGCCTAAATGTTACTTTCCATAGATTGCTACTGTGCGTGCGCACTGCAGCCATCTGGAATGTTTGTTTTTTTTAATCCCAAAGAGAAAGCGTTGCAAGGCGGCATGACGTGCTGGTGCATGCTTAGGCGGCCATCCCGGAAGGATATAAAAGTCATTTGATGATGCCCACGTGCAATTACATTGGTGGGAGGAGCGCAAGGGTGGAATGAGCTGGGGGAAACCTTAGTTTGGGGTGTGTGTGTGTGGCGTGTCGGTGGGGGGGGATGAGAAAGGTGGGGGAAAGGGAGAGAGAAAGCGATACAGAGGGAGCAGTCCCTCATGCCTTCCAATGTCCAGACATCAGTAATGAAAGGATACAACCCATCCATTCAAAATACAGTGAGACTGAGAGAGCACAAATCTGAAAAATGTATAAGTACACCATATTTACAAGCACGTAGTATTAGCTTAGTGAGGAATATACAAGAGTGTCAATTTATATAGTGAAAATATATGAGTGTTTGTTTTAATTAGAATAGATGCATATATAAGTGTGGAAAACTAATGTAGAGGTTGTAGAAATGTTAAAATGATGTTGGAGTCACACGTTAGATGAATAAGTGAAAACGAAATGTAATTCTGCAAACCATGAAAATGTGTAGGCCACATGGCATTTCACAGGAAACGAAAGATGCTGCTACACTTTTAGTGACGTGGATTCTAATGTCATTTGAGTGCAAATGTATTATTAGGCCTAGTATTGAAGTATATGTTTTACATAGATGTGTTGCATTATATTATAGTAATATGTGTTAGTTAAAATACTGTTTAAACCAAAGAAAGGAAATGTTTAAGAAGGCAGAGACCTGCTTTATGTAAATCAATTAGGCCTGAAAAGACCAAGACATTCTCTTTGATCTAAAATGTGCTCGTTAGGGGAAAGTTGTGCTAGGCACTAACTGAGAATTCTTATACATGTTTTATGGTCTTAGATATGGTAGAGACTGGAATTTGGGGCCTACCGAGAGAGTGTCTGTTTGCAGGTGCAAGGGGAACTTAAATCAGAAATAATGAATAGGCCCTTGTTCAGAAGTGCCAGGCACAGGCCTGTAGGAGTCTTCAGGAATTTTAGGGGGTACCGCTTGGACGGAGAGAAGCCTGGGAAGCAAGGTCAACTTTAATGAAGAGTCCAGAGGAGCACCAGGACGGGATTTGCCGCTCAAAACTGCACCACGTGAGAGGCGTCTCAAGGGGCGTGCCTATTGGAAATGTGATTTGGTATTAGGGATAGCACCCCGGGGAGGAGTTAGAGCAGATGATCTGAGAAGCCTAAGAGAGCGGATGGGTAGGCAGATAGAGAACTAACAGACTTCAATTTTGAGACAAAGACTAAGGGAAGTGTGTGATCTTCTTTGGAAGTCACCACTGCTGACACCTTTTTAGGTAAAGATCTTGTTAAGTAGGGATGTCACTTAGTTTAGTGTAGGGACAGACTAACTTGTATTTTTCTTTCTGTAAATGACTCTCAGGTTGCAACTCACAGCGATTCTTGCAACACTTATGCTTTTTGAGATAGTATTGATAATTGATAATTTCCTTTTGCCGATTGAGAATATTTAGAGAGTACCTTTTTGTATTAATACCTGTATACCTTTTGAATCTTATTCTGAGATGTTTGTATCTCCAGATACTTTTGGCTTTGAATTAAAACTTTTTAACCTTTCCCAGTGGTAAGTGGTTCTTTAGAGTGGTCTAAGTTCCTAATTGACTAACCTAGTAGTAGATTGTCTTTTACTCAATGACAGGTACCAACGATTCAGTCGACATGATTAGGGATCTGGTAAGATAACTAGTGACCAGAAACCCCGCGTTAACAGTTGGTAGCAGTGTAGGATGGTTATCTTCTTGAGGAAGGTAATCTAGGCTAGGTTAGCTTACCCCAAGGCCCCTAGTGCTAGACATCGAGAGATGAGCAGCGGAAGAATCGCGTGCCGAAGAAGGTGCTGACGGTGCGAGAAAAGCAGCAGTATCGGAGGAGAGTGAGTATAACAAGGGTCATGCGTGAACAGATTGCGGTGTTTTGTGTTGTATTTGTATTGTAATGTCTAGTGGAGTTGAATGCCTGTAGCGTGATTGTGAGAAGGTTGTGAGCGCGCGCAACCTGGTAAAAATCTTAAGTTCAAGGTAGAGCTTAAGTGGTCCGGGTGTATCGAACACTCAGAGTAATTGCCAACCATAGTACGGAGGTCATGAGGTACCATTGACCGCCGCAGAACCGAGATAGGGGGAGTGCAAGAGTGAGTGTGTGGGTAACGGACGCTGGTCGAAAGTTACTGTGTGTAAGTAACCTATCAGAGAAGGCGATTGTCTGGACATAAACGGAAAGACATTTCGCCAGTTAAGGTGACAATTACAGATTGACTGTGGGCGTACAGTCAAAGAAAAGTGATCGCTTGGACGGAAGTAATCATTTTTCGAAGTATGAATGGGACGCATGCATAAACGCGGAGACGAGCTGAAAAAGGAGGGGAACTGCTGCGAAGGGGGACGAGTGACGTCGGCAAGAGCCGCGCTGAGATAGGGTGGATAGTGAAGAGCCGCGACGCAATAGGACGGTTGGTGTGACGTCGGCAAGAGCCGCGACGGGATTGGGCGGCTGGTGCGACTTCAGTGAGAAGTCGCGTTCTGATAGGCCAGTTGGCGAGAACCGAGCTGAGATTGGTGGATTGTCATCAGGAAGTAAACAAACCGGAGAAAACAGAAACTAGTAGATTGAAAAGGAAGTGTTTTAAATGTTTGAAGGATATTTTTAAGAGAAAAAGGAGAGAGTCTTTTTACGGGCAAGAGGCACCGCCAGAGGGTACACCGGCTCATTATATGGCAGCGAATGTTGGGCTGCATACGATATTATGGATTGGGTACTGGAACAAACTTACGGAAGGGAACGAGGAAATGCAATTCCCAAAGTATGGGACGTTTAAATTAGAGGTGTTACATCGGTTAAAAGCAACCATGTCCGCATTGAAACCCCCGCCTAGACCGACCCAGTTTGAGGCCCTTAACGCATGGATTAGGGCGGCGCACGATAGGAATCTGAATAGGCGTCAAGAAAGGCTGACGCGATCAGTAAGAGCAGTGCGAGATTCCAAATGGGATGAGGACGCCAAGAGGTGGAGGGTACAGGCTATTGAGGTGGATAAGTTGTACCCAGTGAGAGAGGTAGCAGGAGGAAAGAACCTCATGGAAGAGGATGAGGAGAGCGACTCGGAGGACAACTTGATAAATAGATTGCTGATAGATAGACCGCCTCCGAGAGTTGGGGAGATTGAAAGTAGAGGACTCGCAAGGGAAGATGGTGCTGCCATAGATGGGTATGTACCACTTCCTACATCGGAATGGACACCTATCAAAAGTGGGGAGACACCTCAACATAGTATAGCACAGAGTGTAGTCGGAAGGTTTGTGGTACAGAAAACGCCAACCGCAGAGAGGGCTGAAACCTTTGGATTGCCAGATGCTCTCCAAGTACCCGTTACCATAGGACCCATAGTATCGATTTACAACCCAGAGAATGGGAGAGAGGAAGAACAGATACGGTTAGACAGTGAAAGGGTTGAGATGGAAAGGAGGAATAACACGACAAATGCCTGGAAGCAATTGCCAGGACCGGTAACGTGGAACACCCCATTCGAGCCAACAGTGAGTCCCGCGACAGAGCAGGGGGGTCAAAGAGGACCGATGGACCTAAGGGAACCACGTCCGAAATCCTTTAAAGAGTTAAGAGTCGACTTGAGAGAATGGGATGGGTCTGCAGAAACGCAGAGCAGTAGGTCAAGAGCAGAAGCTGAGTGGGGAAATCGAGGCAATGGGACAGTATCTCACTGCGGGGCTAGCGAAAGCAGTCAGGGACGTGAGGGTCAAAGCCAGGAGAACAGAGGAGTAATACGTCCTAATGATGGGAGGGACCAGCAGGAGCGAGAAGGTAGAAGCATGGAGTGTGAAGAGATGTCTCGGCTCTTTGAAAAGGGTGAAGATCAAATGGTACTAGCATACAGAGATAGGTTTAGGTGCACTCATCACGCGCCAGGGGAGAATGTGCAACACTGGAATAGGGGGAACAATGAAAGATCTTGCCATACATCGGGTGATCAGAGGTCACAGACCAATTGTGAAGAAAGGGGGAGTAATGGAATGTCTTACCATGAACCCAGAGAATCCAGGCATGAAGGGGAAGGTGGGACTATGAGGCACAATGGAGTGTTTCATCATCCACCCAGAGAGGACGGAACAGCATGGGACCTGGAGGGGTGGGAGCATGGGAGGACTCCACGTAACTCACCTGAGCCCAGACGTAGGACTCGGAGCTGGGATGGGAAAGATGTGAATGGACCCCCTAGAGCTAGCGTACTGAAAGCTACAATAAAGGCGAAAAGACTTGATGTCACCAGTTTGAAATCTGATTTGGATGAGATTATAGATGGTACGTTGCCATTAGAAAGGATTGAGTTATACGAGCAAGATGAGCTGCTGTTCATAGCAAAGGATGTTACTCGGAAGGCGAGAGCGACTCATGAGAAACTGTCTGAACTGGCAGACAGGTACATGGTAGATTTGTCCAGAACAAAGACCCTACAGAGTAACCATAGGTTACAATACTCAGATCAAGACTTAGATGAGAAAAGAACTACAGGGTTAAAGACACACATAAGGGAACTAATAGCAGGAATGAGAGCGTGGAGGGATCTGGAGAAATGGGAGGAGAGATGGTCCAAAAGGGGAACTGTTAGGCGGTGTGCGAATGGGACGTCTCCTGAGGGAAGGTTGATGCAGATGGAGGCATTCCCTTTGAGAGAAATATCAAATGGGAATTATGTACATGTGCCCTGGAGTAGAGAAGATTTAGCTGCATTTACCAACTCATTCCCGAAGTTAAGGGATAATCCAGTAGAGTGGTATAAGCAGGTATAAAGGTTTGTAAAGATCTCGAAAGTATTGTGGATTGATTTGAACACTTTGTTTGACATTGTGGTCCCATCTGACTTGTGGACATCGTGCAAGACTAGTGTTGAATGGCCAACTACTGAACCAGTGAGGGATGCTCAGACAAATGGACCGTCTGAAATTGTCATGCAAAAGTATGAAAGGGTAATAGCTTGGCTGAAAGATAAGGTACCACCCCAGGACATAGATTGGGTAAAAATAGACCGAACAAGACAAGAACCAAAGGAGACAGTTCATGAGTTCTATGAAAGGTTGTTGAAAACATTCAAACAATACAGTGGACTCGATGTAATGGATCCCAAAGATATAGGACAGTTTGTGTCAAAGTTTGTTTTGGGGTTGAGACCTGATATTTGTTTGATGATTCAGCAACATTTAATTTGTTGGCAAAACAAACCACTAGATGAAATTTTAAGGTATGCCAGATACTGTAGCGATGAGATAGATTCCAAGACAAAGAAAATGAAGGAGAAGCTGATGGTGGTACAGATGCAGTCAGCCGGAAAGGGCGGACAGCAGAAACAGGGAACGGGGACAATGGGACGGAAGTCGAATGGTCAGAACAAGGATAGTGAAGAAAGTCAGAGACCTAGAATAGATTTTGCCACTTTAAAGAAAACGACAAAGTGCCACCAGTGTCACCAGGTGGGACATTGGAGACGCGAGTGTCCCTTTAACCCTGAAAGTGGAGAACTAGAATTAGAACAGGAGGTTCAGGAGGTTCCAGTTCAAAGGGCGACAGTCTCAGGAAGCAAGGTGGTCAAAGGGGGGACTTCGGCTCCACGAGCTCAGTTTCCACAGCCACCGAAGATTGCGACAGGGGGAAAAGTCTATAAACAAATGCCTCTTTTTATTGAAGAAGAAAAATGTTATTACATTGACCCAATGACCGGTCAACGTGTGAACAGAGAAGAGGACTGTACCCTCGGGGCAGTTCTAGAAGTAGATCAGAGAGGGCCATTTGTTGAGGCAGAGGTAGCAGGGTGCCCGATGACATTCTTGGTGGATACTGGAGCTACTCGATCAACTCTGAGATCAGCAGTGGTTCCTGACCTACCAATGTCGGGGGAAACAATTCAAGTGGTTGGAGTCGCAAATAGAAGAATGACTAGTCCTTTGACAGAACCAGTGTCAGTGAAAATAGGGAATTACACAAATGAACATCAGTTTGTGGTATGTGATTCTAGTCCTGTATGTCTGTTAGGGAGGGACTTGTTGTGCAAATTTAATTGCACCATATACTGCACACCTCAGGGTGTGGAGGTACAGACCGCAGATGATGATGCTACCTTTAAGATTGCCAATGAGAAAACATGTATAGAACTGTATCCTACTCTGACTGTGGAAGACCTTCCTTGGGACCTAAGAGATGCTGTCTCAGCTGAAGTATGGGATTTTACTGGGGAAGAGATAGGACTGATTAAAGGGGTGGAACCAGTGAAGATCATGATAAAACCAAACGCTGAATTTCCAAGAACGCCTCAGTACAAACTGTCCCAGGAAACGATTGCAGGAATAAAACCTGTGATTGACTCAATGATTCAACAAGGAATACTGAAAGAAATCGTGGGTAGTCCATGTAACTCCCCGAATATGGGTTTGCAGAAACCTAGTGGGAAGTTCAGAATAGTTCAGGACCTTCGAAAGATTAACAACATTGTGGTTTCATGTTGTCCAGTGGTACCGAATCCATCAGTGATACTGTTTCAAATACCATTCCAAGCTGAGTGGTTTACAGTGATAGACCTTTGTCAAGCCTTCTTTTCCATCCCATTAGATGCGGACAGCCAGTATCTTTTTGCATTTAAAATGGAAGATCGCGCCTTAACATGGTGTCGAATCCCACAAGGGTTCACAGATAGCCCTTCGATCTTCAGTCAGCTGTTGAAGAAGAACCTTGAAAGTCTGGTACTGCCACAGAACTCGGTTCTGGTCCAGTACATAGACGACCTACTTGTTGCGTCAGAAACAGAGGAAGCTTGTAAGGAAGACACCATTGCTTTACTGAATCATTTAGCTGAGAATGGACATAAGGTATCTCCGAACAAATTACAGTACTGTCTGACAGAAGTACAGTATTTGGGTCACCGAATAGAGAAGGGGAAGCGCAAGGTGTCTCCAGACAGGATAGAGGCCATCATGAAAATGAATGCGCCAACGACACAGAGAGAAGTTAGGATGTTCTTAGGAATGGTTGGTTACTGCCGACAGTGGATAGCTAACTTTTCACTGAAAGCAAAACCTTTACAGAAACTGACGCACAAGGAGGTGAGTGATCCGGTACCATGGGACAACGAGTGCCTAATGGCGTTCCTACAGCTGAGAGAGGATTTGTGTCGTGCTCCGGCTTTGGGAATGCCAGATTATGAGAGGACTTTCTCATTATACTGCTGTGAAAGAGAAGGATGTGCGTTATCAGTGTTGGTGCAAGTACACGGAAATGCCCGTAGACCAGTTGCATATTTTTCGGCTACATTAGATCCGGTAGCCGCAGCGTTGCCCGGATGTCTTAAATCCGTTGCTGCAACAGGTGTCAGCATTAAGAGGTGTGAGAACATTGTTATGGGACACCAATTAGTGGTGTATGTACCGCATTCGGTAGAATTGTTAATGACAAGGACCAAGACGCAGCACTTGACCAATAGTAGGCTCACGCGCTATGAGCAAGTTATTCTTGCTGCAGAGAACGTGACCCTTAAGAGGTGCTCGGTCTTGAATCCTGCTACATTGATGCCACTTCCTAATGATATAGAAGGCGAAGAATGTGAAGATCACGATTGCCTAGATGTGACTGAACTATGCACGAAGCCCAGACCAGATATTGTGGATGAGCCGTTGATCGACCCTGATGAAATTTACTTTGTTGATGGCTCATGTTTAAGAGACGATACTGGTCGGTTGAGAGCAGCTTATGCTGTTTGCACCATTACGGGAGTTGTGGAAGCCGCTTGCCTGGAAGGAGTACACTCCGCTCAGGTAGCAGAAATCATTGCATTGACACGTGCCTGTATAGCAGGTAGCAAAAAGAGAGTCACCATCTATACCGATAGCCAATATGGTTTCGGTGTAGTTCATGATTTCGGGCAATTGTGGTCTCAGAGGAGTTACATGACCTCCTCTGGTTCGCCAATCAGAAATGGGGAATTTGTACGACAACTGTTAGAAGCATTGCAAGGTCCAACTGAAATTGCAGTGGTCAAGTGTACAGCTCACACTAAAAATACAGATTTTGTGTCACAGGGGAACAGATATGCTGATGAAGTTGCCCGCTATTGTGCGGAGCAAGGGTATACTTTCACGGAGGTGGAAGTAGGCGGGGCGAAGGAAAAAACAGAAGTCCAGAGAAAAAGTCCTGGGAAGAGCAGTGTTACCAGAGGAATTAGTGAGTCCAATGGCACGACAAATACATGGTCCGACACACTTAGGAAGGGATGCCATGCTGAGAGTATTTAGGCAAACTTGGTATTGCCCAAAATTCAGGATTGCAGCAGAAGCAGTTTGTAGGAGATGTGTCACATGTCAGCAACTGAATGTAGGGAAAAGAACACCAGTTACCATGAGTCACATTGGGAGGTCTGGGGGGCCTTTCAACAGAATGCAATTAGATTTCATTGAAATGCCTAGAGTCAACCGCCTTAGGTATGTGTTGGTGGTCGTATGCATATTTTCCAGGTGGGTCGAGGCATACCCTACACGTAGGTGCGATACACTCACCGTAGCAAAACTGTTACTTAGAGAATTGATCCCGCGCTACGGGGTGCCAGGCTCTCTGGAATCTGATCGAGGAACGCATTTTAACAGTGAAATTGTGAAGATGCTCTGTGCCGCATTGAACATTGATCAGAAGTTGCACTGTAGTTATCGACCAGAGGCTTCTGGAATTGTGGAGCAGATAAATGGGACACTAAAGTGTTGAATTGCCAAAGTGTGTTCTTCAACTTCCTTGAGTTGGCCAGATGCTTTGCCTTTAGTGTTGATGAGCATGCGCAGCACACCCGACCGGAGGACAGGTCTCTCTCCACACGAGGTGCTGATGGGGAGGGCAATGAGGCTTCCTTCTGTACCAACTGCGACACTATTAAACATTACAGATGACCTGATCCTGGATTACTGCAAAGGACTGTCTGACGCCATTCATTCTGTGTCCTTCCAGGTGCAGGCTGCTGAGGTCCCATCTTCGAGAGAGTTGTGTCATGACCTGTGCCCAGGAGAGTGGGTGCTGGTGAAGAAACACGTCCGGAAAAACTGCCTAGACGTGCGCTGGAGAGGACCTTTTCAGGTCATACTGACCACGAATACGGCTATCAAGTGTGGAGGCCTGCCGAATTGGATACACGCTTCCCACACCCGAAGAGTTCCAGCACCCCTGGAAGAAACAGCTCCTCTCACAGATGAGAATCCAGCTGAAGACGGTGAACCATTAGAGGGGACCAGTCAAGCTGTGGGGGTGTCTGAAGAAGTTGGGAGCGTTGCAGATCCAGAAGAAGAAGGGCAAGGCGGTAGCGAAACTGAAGCTGCAACAGAAGGAGAGAGCAGTTGTGAATGTGATTTGGAAACAGATCAGGAACAGAGTGATCAGGAACCGAGCAGGAGGGAAAGCAATAGGAGAACAAGAAGTGGGGCAGCTACTTGGCCTGAAAGAAGAAGGAGGCCGAGCCTGAAGCTAGCTCGAGAAGAAACTCTTGCTCCTATATCCGAAGATTCGGATCTGGAAGAAGGTGTATCGGACCAAGAGCAGGAGGGTCTAAGGAGATCAAGGAGAGTACGAGTGCCTAGCAGAAGATACTCTACACCTGAGTGGACCTACCTCGCTGCAGATGTCCGAGGGACGCAGAGCTGGGAGGGTGAGGGAAGTGACCCTGACCAGAACTGACCCAATCATCACAGTGGAAATAAGATTTCTGTTGCCAGGATTGGAGGTTGAAAGACTGCTGACACTCAACATCGTCTATCCTCCTCTCCTGAGTGGAATAAGAAAATTGATATTTGAGACTGTTGAGTTTCCGTGTTGCTGTTCAAGGAGTCCAATACTGGAGGGAGTCCTTCTCCATATGGAAATATTTGAGCTAGTGGTGGAACTTCTGGGACCACGCATAGTTTCAGATTGCTAAAAAGACTTTGATAAAGAACATTTGTTAATACAGATCAAAAGGATAACCTAGTGCCAAATGTAAGAAGACAGAAACTATGGACTTCCATTTTAGTGAATGGAGAAGGGCTAGAATTGTCTATTGCTACAGAACTTAATGACTGTTCTTGCGGGAGAGAATTGTCAGCTTCCAAGAGTGGTTTCAAAGAAAGACATTGTGGTTCAAATGAAGAGAGTCCTTGTGCAAAGCAACAAAGACATTGAGAAGAAGTAAGAGACATTGCTGGGAACGACGACCAGAGCTACACTGTTTGAGATCATGGAGACTGGCAACCCGAACCGCAGGGCAAAATGCATAGTAGGCACACTTTTAGTGTTAGTGATTTTTCTTATAGTTTTAGTAGTTACTGTATCATATATAGTGGGACATGAGAACGTAACAAAGACAAGATCAGAAACAAAGAAAGCATCCACACAAAAGCCTATCACTGTTGCTGAGGTAAAAGGAGAAAACACTGAGAAAGAAAAGGCTTTGCTAGATGCTGAGATCAAAAGATTACATGTTGACGAATCACAGGGGAACTTTAGGTCAAATGCTTATGCCAAATTGCTTTACGAATACATTGATGTCATGGAGGCGAAGAATTGCTACGTTTGTATGCAATTACCAGCTTCTGTGGATGAGGGTATCAGATACCATCATCTTCCATTGACGTATGGAATCACATGTAGTTTGTTGTTGAGCATATTTTATGGACGAGATGGATTCGAGTATTATTTCTCGAATTTTGACTCAACATTGCCAGAGGTCCCAAATTATAAGCATCTGAATAAATGGGACTATTACAAGAGCAAAGACAGGTTACAGAAATTTTTCATTCCTTGGAAAACGTTAGATACTTCACATGCCCGAAAAAATAATCTGACTTGTCAAGTGTCAGAAATTGAGAACAAGTTTATAGGGCAGGTGGATACTAGATACAGGAGGCAAAAGATTCTAAAAGCTTCAGGACAGTGGGAAACAGATTGGACTAAGGAAGAAAGGATACATCAAAGAAAGGGTAGCTTTGGTCCAATTGCTTTAGACAAGGAGAAACGGGGGAAACTGTGCATTCACAGGAGTTACTCCTATTATGAGAATCTGTATGTAGGTCAAGTCAGTTGTGAACATGCTTTCCAATTGGAGTACTACTCCAAGGATTTTTTGAAGGAGATGCAAGCAATTCCAAATGTATATTTTGTATGTGGAAGAAATGCATATGTGAAGCTACCAGATAATTGGTACGGATCATGCTATTTAGCAATTGTCTTCCCCAAAATATACCATGTTGAGAATTTAGAAACGACAAAGAGAGGAATACCAACAAGAGGGAGGAGAGGTCTAGGTGCTGAAGAGGTAGTTGGGGATGTATTTGGTGCTGCATTCCCTCTCTTGGGATTGATACTGAATGACATCAAAATTAGAAGATTGGCTACAGTCGTAGATAGGTTATCTGCCAGTACTGCTAGATCCTTAATGCTGGTGGAGGGAGAGATGCAATCGATAAGAGCAATGGTTCTTCAGAACCGACTTGCTTTAGATGTTCTGTTAGCCAAAGAGGGCGTAGTCTGTAAGGCCTTGAAGGTCCAGGAATGTTGTACTTACATTCCAGACAATTCAAAACCTTTGGAGAAGTACATACGAAATATTACTGCAATTCACCATGAAATTGAGGATCTGACAAAGATAAACGTGTGGGAGAAAGTAGGTAAAGGGATGGGTAATGTTGGAGGTTGGTTTGCCAACCTAGGAAAGGGTATCGTTTGGTACATATTGAAACCCATCATCATAATTGTGATTTGTGTAATCACTTTGTGGGGATTGGTGCGACTGTACAAATGGTATAGAGCAAACAGGTTGCAGAGATCCATGAGGGAACAGGAGAAAAGATTGACTGCGATGCAGGATACACAATATAAGAGTCTGAAGGCTCTAGAGACAATGAAACGAGGGGGTATTGCAACAACTTCAATCTGAAAGATCCTACATTTTAGGGATGTTGTTTTGATGGTGATGACTCCTGAAAGTCATCAAAGGGGGGACTGAGAGAGCACAAATCTGAAAAATGTATAAGTACACCATATTTACAAGCACGTAGTATTAGCTTAGTGTGGAATATACAAGAGTGTCAATTTATATAGTGAAAATATATGAGTGTTTGTTTTAATTAGAATAGATGCATATATAAGTGTGGAAAACTAATGTAGAGGTTGTAGAAATGTTAAAATGATGTTGGAGTCACACGTTAGATGAATAAGTGAAAACGAAATGTAATTCTGCAAACCATGAAAATGTGTAGGCCACATGGCATTTCACAGGAAACGAAAGATGCTGCTACACTTTTAGTGACGTGGATTCTAATGTCATTTGAGTGCAAATGTATTATTAGGCCTAGTATTGAAGTATATGTTTTACATAGATGTGTTGCATTATATTATAGTAATATGTGTTAGTTAAAATACTGTTTAAACCAAAGAAAGGAAATGTTTTAGAAGGCAGAGACCTGCTTTATGTAAATCAATTAGGCCTGAAAAGACCAAGTCATTCGCTTTGATCTAAAATGTGCTCGTTAGGGGAAAGTTGTTCTAGGCACTAACTGAGAATTCTTATACATGTTTTATGGTCTTAGATATGGTAGAGACTGGAATTTGGGGCCTACCGAGAGAGTGTCTGTTTGCAGGTGCAAGGGGAACTTAAATCAGAAATAATGAATAGGCCCTTGTTCAGAAGTGCCAGGCACAGGCCTGTAGGAGTCTTCAGGAATTTTAGGGGGTACCGCTTGGACGGAGAGAAGCCTGGGAAGCAAGGTCAACTTTAATGAAGAGTCCAGAGGAGCACCAGGACGGGATTTGCCGCTCAAAACTGCACCACGTGAGAGGCGTCTCAAGGGGCGTGCCTATTGGAAATGTGATTTGGTATTAGGGATAGCACACCGGGGAGGAGTTAGAGCAGATGATCTGAGAAGCCTAAGAGAGCGGATGGGTAGGCAGATAGAGAACTAACAGACTTCAATTTTGAGACAAAGACTAAGGGAAGTGTGTGATCTTCTTTGGAAGTCACCACTGCTGACACCTTTTTAGGTAAAGATCTTGTTAAGTAGGGATGTCACTTAGTTTAGTGTAGGGACAGACTAACTTGTATTTTTCTTTCTGTAAATGACTCTCAGGTTGCAACTCACAGCAATTCTTGCAACACTTATGCTTTTTGAGATAGTATTGATAATTTCCTTTTGCCGATTGAGAATATTTAGAGAGTACCTTTTTGTATTAATACCTGTATACCTTTTGAATCTTATTCTGAGATGTTTGTATCTCCAGATACTTTTGGCTTTGAATTAAAACTTTTTAACCTTTCCCAGTGGTAAGTGGTTCTTTAGAGTGGTCTAAGTTCCTAATTGACTAACCTAGTAGTAGATTGTCTTTTACTCAATGACAGGTACCAACGATTCAGTCGACATGATTAGGGATCTGGTAAGATAACTAGTGACCAGAAACCCCGCGTTAACAAGACCGAATTGCACATTAGGTTGTACAAAAAGTATAAGAAGGAAAACCATCAAATAAGGCGCAGGAAACGAAGATAAAGAAGACATGCCGTTATGAGCAAAGTGCTGACGCAAATCTCATTTTATGTTTATCGTGTGGTAGACAATATGGGGCATATTTACAAGCCCCTTGCGCCGCTTTTGCGCTGCCGTTGCGTCACTTTTGTGACGCAGCGGTGGCGCAAAAGATGCGCCAAGGTGCGAAGTATTTACAACGTGACGCATCTGGGAGATGAGTCACGTTGTAAAGCTCTGCGCCAGAAGGAGGCGTTCCTGCGCGGGTGGGGGGGGGCGTTCCGGCGCAGGAACGCCTCCTGAAAGTGGCTGAGTGAAATCTACAAAATTTCACCCAGTCATTTTGGTGCCCATGCTACGTCAAAACCCTGCGCCTGCTTGAAGCAGGCGTAAGGATTGACGCAGCATTGGAGTAATAGGGCCCCCCGACCATTGCTGGAGCTGCGTCGTGCTTGCGACGCAACTCCAACAATGCAACACTTTTACGGCACAGATGCGTGACGTATCTGTGCCGTTTATTGCCCCATGGCGCGCCGCATTGTAAATGCAGCGCAACCATGTTGGCGTAGGCATGGCGCACAATAAGTGGCGCATCCCTGCTGATATGCAGGGATGCGCCACTCATTTTAAATATGCCCCAAAGTCTTTGCCAATGACAGTTAAAGCTGTTTTTAGGCAAGACATAAAATTAAGTCCTGAAGGATGGAAACACAGTATTGAAACACAGAGTCATGAGCTGTCACTAATGCCACAGCTCACGTTTTCCTTTTCCTGAAGTGTGTCATTGTATTCCTTGCCAGCTTGAGTTTTAACAGATGGGAAATCATGCTACACAGGCACTGCAGCATGTCACTTGCACTACAAATGGCAAGCCTTAAGGAAGTGGAAACAACTGGAGATATAATTCCCATTAACATGATGACCCACACTTCGGATGCAATCTAAGGGTGGAATATTCACCTGCTTGCAATGAGTTTCCTGGCTCTGCAGGCAAAGTTTAAACTTCACTCTCTCCAACGTTTACAGTACCAGCCCAATTCCGTTTAAACAGTCCTGCTAAGTCTGCATTTGTAAAAGATAGCATAATACTCACATTCCTATGTTACACAAATAGTGCAAATACTGGACGTTTAAAGGCGGGGGGGGGCTCGCACCACACGCCCCAGCAGCACCAGTGGCAGTGCGGCTGCCAACGTTTCTTCAAAGCGCCAGGAGGTGCATAAAGCCAGCCTTTCAGCTCCCGCAGCGCAGGACATTTACAGGCAGAAGGGGGGCTCACACCACAATCCCCAGCAGCACCCCTGCAATACAGCCAGCAACATTATTTCACCACGCCAGGAGGTGCATAAAGCCAGTATTTCATCGCACACAGCGAGGGACGCATGTGGGATGTGCCCGGGTGAAGACCAGACCAAGACCGGGACCATCTGAGCCCATCAGAACCCGAAGGAGGCTTGACTGGGCCACCCCCTTTGGTTCTACCTTGAGGTATGTTTAGTGACCAATTTTGATTTTAATCATATTGATCCTTTTGCTGTTATTTTAAATTATTTGTGGCATATTCAGATTAACATAATGGGGAAGAAAAAGGCTGGAGGTCCCTTGATTGTGTCTAAGCATCCCCCTGTTCCAACGTCAATTGATATCATTTTACAAAGAGCGGTGAATGCCATCAGCAGTGAAATTGACTCTACAGTAAGAAGACTCTCCCTTAGTTAAATGAACGTGGCTACACTTCTTGAACAATCCCCTGCTACCTTAAGCTTGGACTCGCCCGCAGTAAAGCTACCAGACTCTCTGGTTCGGGTAACCTGTGTGATATATTCTGTGGCCTGGTAAAAGACTACTTTAAAATCTATGCTAGTCATCAAACATTCCAAGCGGCTGGGTAAATTTGGCCAAAGGGGAATGTCCACTTAGGAAAATGAATCTTTATTAACCTCTGCATTGACCACCTTGTGATCGCACTCATCCCCCGTTGTGAAAGCCAGTTCTGCTGGCTTGACGCCTAAGCTGTTAGAAGGGGCGTTTTCCCTGGAGTGTTGCTTGGATAAGATGAATGTCCTGATGTAGGCGGTCATACCACTGGTCATTGCACAACTAGAAGCTATTAAACGTTTGCTTTCTGATTTCCCAGGATATATATAGATTGTTCGAATTCCACTTAGTATCAGTTCTAATCCCTGATTTGGCAACAGGCCGCACATGGGCTTAAATTATTTAATGCCCACTTTCCTTGGCACAGGTTAATACCTTTGTTAGGGCTTCAAATACATATCAAAACTCAGTGTATCTTCCCCCAGTGGTTACTGATCCTGTTTCGATCCAAAGCAGGCATTTAAAGAAGGAGTCACTAGAGAGTCATGATATAAAGATACTTGAATCTACGTGGGGTCCGATCCAAACAATCAACCAGTCGGTGATTAATCTCTCTACAGCTTCTTGTCGATATGTTTTCGTCTTGTCTGGAGTTCCACCATTATGGAAGGATCAACAGGAACCACACAATGAGCTGGTTAACAAGACTTTGCATAGATTAACCAGGCATAGGAACTTCAGCCCTAAATTGAAATGTAACATTCTAATGACAAGAAAGGTGGGTTTGGATTGGCCCCGGGCCTGTAGACAGACAATGTGTCTGTATAATTGTACATTCAAAATCACCCTCTTTGGTAGCGCGTTTGCTCTTCGGGCTAGAAAGAAGTTACTAGGTCCCTATCCTGACTTTTCCCTTGGGCTACTTTTACAAACCTTAGCTTGCCTGTATTTAAACCTCTTTGTGATCCAGTTGCTATTCCTATCCTTTTATGCCCTTACTTTCTGGTATTCCGGTCCACGACCGCTATGATGTTTTGGCAGAGGTGGACTGACTTGATGAAACAGAAAGGGAAGTACATTTGAGCCTTGAAGCCCTCAGTGATGTGAGCCTGACCCCAGCCTCATCTATCAAATTGGTTTGTTGGCATATTGCAGGAATACTCTCTAAACTTTCTAACCCAGAGTGGTGTAATTTTATTGACTCGTACGATTTATTCCTGTTTCAGGAGACCTGGTCTACTGTCCCGCTTTTCCGACAAGGATTTGCTTCTTATAGTGAGTTGGCTATTTCAGCAGGGAGAGGTCGTCCTTTGGGGGGCTTTACAATATGGCTTAAGACTGTCCTTTATTCCACCATTAAAGAAATTAAGCTGGGTTCACCCAAAGTACTCAGCGTTAGTCTTGAATTTCCAGACTCTACCTTATGTTATAACTATAATGTATATTGTAGGCCCAGGGTGGTAAGCCCAAGTCGGAAGTGATCAGGCTGTTATCCACACATGTATATTCACTCCCTAGTGAGGTGAGGAAAATTGTTGGAGGCGACCTAAACTGCCAGTTTGAGGCACTCGATGCTCATTTTAGACTTCAATCCCTAATTATCAATTATTATTTATAACAATATTCTGATTTCTTTCAATGTGTGTTCTATTTATCCTATATGTACTTCTGCTCACTATGTACCCGAAATTGTTCCCTTTACGTTGTTTCCTTTACTTTGTTTGACCACCTGTATAGCTTACTTCGTTCAACTGCTATGATTGTTCTTCTTGTGCATTTCCATTGCTGATGTAAAGCGCTCCGATACCCTCAGGTGGAGCTAGCGCTATATAAATCCTTCAAAATAAAATAAATAAAATAAAATAAATAAGTATGGTCAATACCACAATTGTTGATTACAGTAGCAATTAGATGGTACCCTCTGGCAGTTCAATTAATTGCATTTAATTTAAACCAGGGCTTGAGGGTCTACAATGGTAAAAACTAATATAGACAGTGAGGTTTAGGTGACCGCTTGAGGTTACTAGAGCAGTTCCATCCTGAGTTAGGTAATTGGGCCAACCTTGCTAATGTACATTTACAATTCTAAATTACGCTGCTTCTTTTTTGTAGAGTCTCATAACTTGGGCAGGAGGCCGAAATCCCTTACGTGGTATAGTACACATTGCATAAGGGCTAGAGGAATGCTGTCATCTGCCTTTAAGTTGCAAGAGTGGTCCAAGATCCAAGAAGCTAAAAAGCTGTACAAAGCTCGTATTTGGGAGGCTAAGAGAGACTGGGAGATAAGTAGGAGTAGGCTAATGTTGGAGCAAACCTCGGGGGGATTATAAAATCACTGAAGGATTCTCCCTTTCATCCCATCTCCATAGCGTTGCAAATTTCTGATTGCCAAGCCTTGGCTCAGCCCTGTATGGATAGGAGCTTTTGGGGCATGGGGATGGATCTACTCTTGAGCTAGTTGAGAATTGCTTTTTGCGAAAACAAATTGGCCTCCCATGTAGTACCCCTTTGATTCACTTAAGCAGTGCTTTAAATGGACAAAAATAAGTGCAGGTACTCATCAGAAGGAAGGATAGATTGGGGGTGGAGCTTGGGGGGGCATAAGGGTGGTGCTAAAGGCGGAACTAGAGGCGGGGCTACATTTTTTACCTTTCTAAGGTTTTTATGCAAGAAATATGCATGCATTGTTAGAATATCGGATGTATCTGTCCATTACCTTTTTACACTAAACCCATTTATATAGTACTTATTAATAAGTGTTTATTACTACCCAAAGTAACCCTTTTTAGCAACCTTAAAAAATGAAAAGGTTAAGAAAAAAACAGTAAGGTTCTATGTATATGCCTTGTTATTGCATTCAGGTCCTTGCTGAAGGGGCGTAATTCACTCTAAAATGTATGCCAAGGATGTTAACTTTTACCCTACAGGGAAGACAAGGATCCATGCAACAAAAACAGTATCCAACTGAGCTATCTGCATAAAAAAATCTCTAAACTACATGTTACATGCTATGATTTCCAGAAGGCACAATGACCCTCTAGATATGGCATTGTGCTGGTAGGTCCAGGAAAAATGAAATGTTGGATGGACATTTAGAGATACTCTATAGTGAGTTGAGCCTTAGATTAGAATGCACACAGATCTTTCTAGCAAGCGCATTAACCACCAGAGTTATCTACTTGATTGCTACTTATGGTGCCCCAATCTCACTTACTTAATAGGAAGGCACTGGCTTCCTGTTTCATAAGATTAGTAAATGCTTAACTGCAAAAAGCTAGCAATTCATCAGACACTCTTTTCATTCTTGGCACTAGTGGGTGTTTTTGTCTAAAATGGAAACCAGAGTTGCTTTCCAATGGACATACATTGTGTAACTGGAGTTGCTTTCCAAAGGACATACATTGTGTAACGTCAGTAAGCAGCATATTCTCTCTCTCGCTGCCACTGGATAAGAAATGTTGACACGGAGACACTGGTGAAGTTGCTGCTTGTGGCTCAAACTTTCAGCATTCCATTTTATGTGATTGAAAAGGAGTGGTGGACAGAATAAACAGGTTGCACATGTGATTTTAGATCAATAAAGGTATCTAACTGGGTTTTCTGAATACACTATGTGTAATTAAAATATACACCCATATTGTTTCACAACATACATGTTGAAAAAACGTCTCTATTGGATAATTTGAATTGCTTTAAAATCTTTTGTTGACATTACTTTGCAGTATGTATTGCAACCCCACATATGTTAATCTATATATTAACATATTATATGCCTAATATAGTAAATGTCCAATGCATTCTTGCATTTTAACTGTTGATGAAATAAATATTTTAAAAAAGCAACAGGCATTCACATCACGTTACAAATGGCAAGAGTGTCTGTCTGAATCGAAATATGGCTACTGACATGAAGACCCAGTCAGGAGATGAGACTTATTACAAATAAAATGTGTTTCCTGTGCTTGTACTCAAATAACTTGTACCAATGCCCACCTGGGGTTGCAAAACAGATGAAGCATTTCAGTTTTCCTGCTTTTGCCGTCCAATCACAGTGTGCAATAAATTGCAACCATGAGTGTGAGTTACATGAAGTTACCTAGTCATGCATTACATATATTTGCTTTTTATTAAAATACAGCTGTATACTTCCTTGTAGCATGTAAGCCCATATGGTTTAGCGCTGGCTGCAAACATCTCTGTTCAAAGAGCATATCGCATTTCTCACAGGGATCAGTGAGTTTGGTACAGAAATCCCATTATATTTACAAATGCAAAACGGCAATTTAGTTTGTGAAACGATGGTTAGAGATAGGGAACGTAAGCACAAACTTTTTGTTCTTGTCAGGCTTCTTGAAAATACCCACCACAGGCACCAGTAACAGGAAAAAATGCTTGTATGTGTTTTGTAGCTAACAATATCAAGTATTTGACTTTTACATAGTGCTCAACATCTTGTCTTGTGATAGATGTACTGGGGATTTGTATTAAAAAGTCAAATGGCAGCAGTTTACATATAGTGATTTGTGCTGACAATGCCTCTCACACCCTTGCCCATTAGGTTTAATAGCCACCTCTCTGCCCCCACTGTGTAAAAAACAAAAGATAAACAAACCTCCCTGCAGCCACACTTCTGTTCTGATGGCTTCCAAAGCAGTACATGCAGATCACTGTGTAATGGTGACATGAGCAGCTGTTCTATTGTATGAGCCCAGCCCAGGCTTCCACTGTGATTAAGAGTGGAAGGTGCTGCAGAGGCACGAGGTGAATGATGAAGGGAGCACCACCTGTGGCAAAGCCAGGCCCTCGTGAGTACCGGTACTCTCCTTATTCAAGAAAAAGTGCGAGAAAATGAAAAAGTGCCGGTACTCAGTACCGGTGAGTACCAGCCCATTTAAAGCACTGCCCTTAAGGTTAGACATGGAACAAAGAAACATTATGGATGTGCTCAGTCTGAGGCCCATATTATACTGGTAGAGATTCTAGCCTACTCCTGAGCTGGCATCTTATCAGACAGGGTTGTTGGAGATACTGCGAAGTGCGGGTGCAAGCGATATCCCATGGCTGAAGTATGTACGGTGTACTCTTTCTAATATCGGTCTCAGTCGTCTTTGGAATGCACCTTTAGATGCTTGTGGAGCATCTAAAGCCCTAGTTAAGAATGCTCTTTGGTATTACAAGCTGAGTCTGCTGCATCGCCAGTCAATAATAGAATCCCTGACCATGTCATTCCTCCAAATGAAAGATAGTTATGGGCTGGAAAATGTTTTGGTTGAAATTGATCTGGTGACTGCCAGGAAACTGTATTTGCAGGTCAGATATGGATCCTGTGCCCCTTTAGTCCTTTACAGCAAGGTGAGTTGGGGAGCATTGCGGTCTTCTTCCATGTGATTTGTATCTTGCTTTGAAGTTGTTGAAACGCTTGACCATGTCTTACTTTTTTGTCCAGTGTATCACGCCCCCAGGAGATTATATATTCACCCGCTGAGTTGTATTATAGGTGTTTGGTTACATAGAGAGGCTCTGAGAATTTTGCCTAGTGACACCAGCCAGTGTGTAGTGTTTGCGTTCTTATATCTTTTATTGACCATGTGGAGGGTTAGACAAAGTAACGTCAAACACATTGCCTATCCCTTACCATGATGTAAACACCTAGACTAATGGAATCCTTCATTTTATGACAATCTTTCATAAGATACAGATTTTTGGGATGATTATGAAGACTCATTTAATCTTTTTAATGTATTTTTTTCTCTCAATTTTGAGTATTGTTAATTTTTGAGAATTTTATTATATTGTAACACTTTGGGGGTCATTATGATGGCGGATTTTCCGCATACTCCGGGCCGGCGGAAGCCACCGCCGGCCCGGAGTATGCGGGAAATCCGCCGAGGAGGCCTGAAAGACCCACCGCCAAATCAGGATGGCTGGTGGGTCTCACAATGTGTCCGCCGCTTTTCCGCCGCGGTCGGAAGGCGACCACGGCGGAAAAGCACTAACATGGCTGGTGGTGTCTATCAGACACCGCCAGCCATATTAGGATGTAGGGAAAGTAATGCTTTTCCGCGGCGGCTTTTCGGCCGTGGAAAAGCATACGGACAATCACTTTGGGGGCCCGTTGCGGGCCCCCTGGGTGAAGGTTGCGTGGGGGGTGCACATGGGGGGTACCTATGGTACCCCCCTGCCTTTGCGTGCACGAAGCGGCAGGCACCGCGCGGTGCCTGCCGCTTTGTGCATGCAAATGCACAGCTTTCGTTTTTTACATTGCGGCGGGTGCTGCTTCAAGTTGCACCCGCCGCAATGTAAAACATACAGGATGTGACCGCCACCCATGGAGGGACCGCCGCTGCCCATGCGGACGGTCCCTCCTACTCAGGGGTGGCGGACGGACGCAAGTCCGTCCGCCATCCTAATCGGCCCCTTTGTTCTTTGAGGGCATAGTTCAGAATAAGGTTGTTTGATTGATAAGCAAATTATGGGTCGGTGTAGTACAATAAGGACTCACAGGACACAGAACCGATCTGAGACCAACCTTGTAAACATGTTTCGGTGTTGTAATGTTATGGTGTTACGGGGTCACCACAAACTATAACAGCCATCGCCAACTATCAGCATAGAAACAAATTAAAGAAACCTATCCCCTTGTAAATATGTGTGAAACAGGGCACTCTGACGGTCAGCCAAAAATCACCACCAAGTTTCAACTTCTGATAGATGCCATCTATTAAACTATTACACCAATTATGAGGCTGCTGTCCCAGTTACAATAACCATCATCATCCAAATGAAAGGACAAACCTCAAATCAGACTACTCTCACCAACTCTACAATACCGCCAGTCCCTGTTCCTGTCCACATGATCAATTGTTTCAACAGCAACCTAGGTCAACGACAGGGAACCCCAGACTGCTCAGATGAAGCAACAAATGGAAGCCCCCAGAGTCAAGATACCATAAAAGAGAAAGAGAAAATCGAGCTGGAGGATAGCTTCGAAAAAAACAGCCCAAATAGTCCAGAAGCAACACACATGTGTGAAATTCTGACCGAACTGAATGCACAGACAACCAGCAACTCTGAGAACTTCAATAGGAGCCCCCGACAACCAGCCAATGGACTACATGGTGAGGGTCAGCTCAGGAATAAGCCCCCTAAAATTGACCCATGATTTAACCCACAGATGTTGGAGGAAGGCTCAAGGAGGCCAAATAGTTATAAAACGACTCACAACTGCCTGTCTCCAGAAAAAAAATCCTACAGATGCAGAAGCAGGAACGGAATTCTATGACCTAACACAAGAAGAGTGGAATGGGCTGCTGGCCTCATACATGTCAGAGAAGGCCCACGAGAGCTCAACAGAGGGTACAGAGGTGATCCTATTAACACCTAATGGACATACGACAAAGCAAACGGACCAGACAAACAACAGCATCTGGACTTCCATGCTGAAGACCATTCAATCAATGGCTGGTGCCTTGGTATACCACTCAGTCAAAAAGGACCTACAATTTGAGGTATTGAATACCATAGCAGCCTACATGGCTGGAATTGATGACAGCATTGCCACCTTGAATAAGATAATCAAAAGAGCTTAAGATGAAAAAAATGGTACTTATCCCGAGAATCACCTGTCCCCCAGAACTGGAGAAGTTGAGCACACTACCCGAGTTCCTGGGTAATCAAAGACTTAAAAGCAATTAACAAGCAAAATGTAAAGGTGGATATGTCCTCATGAGAGGAATGAAAAGCTCTAAGTAGGGACAGCTCACCAACTGAGCAAATAAAATCTGCAGTGGACGGGCCTGCACAGCCCCACCAGAATACTGGTCCAGCTCAATCAGGACCTCAATAATGGGCAGCTTACCGAAAGAGGCAAGGCTGTGAGGACAAAGGGTGAGACAAAGAATAGAATTACTTCAGGGGTAGCCAGCAAAAGGGATGAACTCATCCACCAAAGTAGACGCCAACCCACTCTAGGGGCAGCCGGAAAAAGGGACGATCCAATGTAAAACCATCATCCACTGAAGAAGAAGTCCATCCCACCACTGCACCCGGAAACAAAATAAAATCTACTAGAAACCAAAAACAGAAATCAGGAGACAAAAACATCCCAAAAATAACATGGTGACGGAACTATGCCATCTTCCAAAAACCTGGCCACAGAACAGGAGGACACAACAGAGACCATTCACCATTGATTGAATCATTTTCAGAACAAGTTACCAATGAAAATCAACTGATCAAGCCATCAAGCCCAGGCACTGAGATCATAAGCGTCCACACCAGGGGTACCACATTGCTCCTGGATCATACCCCAGAGACACACATATCAAATCACTCAGCAGCTGGCTCTTGAGAAATTGGCAATCGTCTCTAGACCCAAATGGTGACTACGACAGGGCCCAAGTATATTGAGCCAGGGACTAGGCGCCTCTGCCACTGTACATAGGGGCAACACAAATTCAGAAATAGTATTACCCCCCTTAACAATCTTGGAAACAGCGATTCCTGAAAGCACTGTCTCCTTAAAAAGAATGATTTTAAACACCAAGGCAGGGGAAGGCCTCTCTCAAATTCCTCAGGGCAACAGGACCCAACACATCACACAGCATGAAAAAACAATCAACAAAGATCCTCTTGACACAGGCGGTAACATAGAACCTCTTATGCTTAAAGCTGTCCACATCATCCGTAAGCAGTTACTATTCATTACAAATTCACATAAGATTTATCTGCCCATTACGGCAACCAGGCCTATGAAGCCAAAATCAACTTGATACCGGCAGAGAGGAACACATCAGAGCATCTCCCATATGGGCCACCAAGCATAACCCTGTTCCATCCAAAATGTTGCTCAATGGGAAATGAAGACATTCTAAACTAAGGGATCATAATCAGACATGTAAGGCAGATAACTGCCCTAGTAGGGGTCCCTTCAGCCAACAATGAGTCTATTTAATTCATCAGTCCAGCACTAGAGCGCCACGGTGATTGAACCAATGTCACTTAGAGATCTACTGAAACAACCCAGAAAGTCCTAAAAGAGAGCAAACCGTTCATAGGCGGGGGATCTTGATGGGAACCTTTCTTGAACCAGGTTATCCTTACCTTCTGCGGTAAATACTGTCTGCTCAAATACATGCAGACAGAGAACATGACACTCCCCTCTATGCCCTACTCAGTCCTTAGGAAGGCAAAAGGAGCACCACCATTGAAAGCAGATAAAGTCAAAGGCCCCAACGTAAACACTCACTCAACAATACAACACAGAAGGGAGACTTCTAGAAAGAATGGGAGTTGATTGTGGGTAAAATCAACTGACAGCTACCTTCAAAGTGAACTGATGCCTAAAAGGTAGGACAGGAATAAAGGATGCAAAATTTGGCCGAAGCAAAGGTGGTCTAGAATATAACTATCAACAGCAATTAAAATTAGGAGCAAGGAATTAACAACAGACTCGAAAAAAGTTCAAATACTGCACCTAAAATTTTAAAGTAGTGTAAAGGAACAGACGGTGACTCTAATAAACATCTATGCACCACCCACGTGCAAGGACCGTGATGAGTTATTGAAAAAAATTAATTGAACACATCCTTGAAGTAGGGGAAATCCCACCCAAGTTCACCGCTAATAGTGACTGGAGACATTAACATGAAAATGCTTGGTAGAACTACAAGAAAGTAATTCACGGAGGTTCAGGGCACCAGTAGGAAATACTAAAACAAGCTCAAATAAACCTTGGAAGGAGGGACTCAATGGGCCAAATCATGCTTGGGAAATTAGAGCACCTAGGTCTACGGGTCCTAAATGACCACTTCAGCTGGGACCTCCCCCCAGCCCCCTTGTTTTTCTCAACAATTGGAAATTCACTAATAGGTTATACACTGATATCCCTCCCCTGTTATACTTGGTCCTCTCCTTTAAAATGGGACTAAAATCCAAAAGTGATCACCTTCCCTAGGAGCTGGAACTTGCCTTCAAACCAACCGTGAACAAACTACGCAGCAGAACGTGCGGAGTCCATTTACTCGACTGATCTAAAATGAGTCAAATGTTCCTATGAAAGAATAGAGACTGGCCTGAGAAGCTGAACATTAGCTGCTAAATACTCAACAACTCAAATGCTCAGTTAGAGAACAATGGGAGGTATTCATCGAAACCTTTAGGAAACAGTTTGCCAAAAAAGTTAACCCAGTTAGGGTCCAATTCCAAACTATTCCTTTGAACACCCAAAAAATACACAGGTAGGTGTGCTGAAACAATTAAAGTGGAAATTCAACAAGGCCCTTTGAATAGTCCAGAAGTCCCCACTTAATAAAACCCACACGACCGATCTGAGGGCCACAATCAGTAATACAAAGAAGCCTATAGGCCATATAGTGGCAAAACACAGAGTCCTTCGGGGCCAAAGTTATCTGGGACCGTCAGCACCACACGTCTTATATGTTTTAGAAAATGGTGAACGTCCTAAATAAAAAAAACCTCTGCGGGTTAGAATCTAGCATCTCAAAAGAAATCTGGGCACCCTACTTATAGGCTAACTACAATTTGTGAATGGGCACAAAAGCAACCCTGCAAAACCCGAGGGTGTTCACTTGTAGGGAACTGATCTGGCAGCTGAGCCGATGTTGGATACAGGCAGCACACCCATTATTGCTGCTAATTAGGTATTCCGACAGATAGCAAAGGGGTGCTTCACAGGAGCACCAAGGCCAAATGGTATTTTCAAGACAGACCCGACAAAAGTAGTGGCGACACTTTTTAATCACTTTCTAATAGAAGTAATGAAACCCAGCCTCATGGCAAGAATCCCTAGTTTCCCCTATTTTCAGAGGAGGCAAAAAACTTCTGCCAAGGAACTACAGGTCAATTGCCCTCAGTGATAATGAGGTGAAAAACTACAGCGGGATCCTACTTGAACAACTCTGTGACTTAGCCAACTCGAACTCTATTATCCCTTCCAATCGAACAGGGTTCACAAGGAAATCCAGAAGCACAACAAAAAAGATAGCCCATTTACTCATCTTCGACTCTTCCAAAACTTCTAAACTTCCTCTCTACCTTTGCTAAATCAACTACCAAGCAGCCTTTGATTGTGGTAATCGCATAAGGCGCTGGGAAAAACTAAAGAGCTGGCGTACCCCCCCACCCCACTTTTTTTTTAATTAATAGAAAGCATATATTCCAACACTTGGGTCACAATCAAGTTGGGGCTCAAGACAAACTATCAAGGTCCCTTCCAACAGCAAGTGGTCTCAAAGAGAGGGGTGTCTTCGCACCGACTTGATTTAATATTTTTCTGGCTGACCTTTCCCCAGCTCTGCCATCAGTAAATTTGCATGCCCCAAAATTAGGATCAACAAATCTGTCGAACCAGGGTCGGCATGCAGCACCTCCTGAGAGTGACCCAAGCATGCTCCTTGGCGAGTGGGCTGAAAATAAACAGCAAAAAAAAAAAAATCATGATCCGCGCTGGGAGTACCCTAAAAAGAAAGGCCTGCTGGTACCTCTACAGGAACGAGTTCAAGAAAAAAAAGATTACAAATACCTCCTAAAATTAAAAGGAAAAGGGATTGCCTTGGCGGCAGGCCTCACAGTCATGTTTACGAAACTAAATGGGCACTCATTCAGCCCCATATTGGAAATTGCCAGGGCAAATGGTCCCAACACTGGCTTATGACAGCAAGGCTCTCCAGTATAGAGACACAAGAACTTTGGACACCATCATTATATATATATATACAGACAAATCTTTTAGTTGCCTAGTCACACATCACTAGCCCAGATGAGGCTGGAGTTTGGGCTAACAAAACAGTTTTACACCAGGCACGCAGCATTTGCAAATTTCAGCCACGAGCTTAAAACCGCTAGGGAAAACACAATCAACATTACATATGGAAGTAAATCTTTAAAGGATCACACTCACCAGCACGAGGTGACCTAGATGAAACAACTGCCCTGTTTGGATTGGCAGAACTGTGGCCTGTAGCAGCGAGCCACGATATCTTCAAAAGAGCAGTTAATAATACCACCAAAATAGCTTCCTCACTAGAAGACAGGGCAACCCTAAAAAAACACTCCCACACCTGTTCAATATTAAACAGCTTCAAGGCCCTGAGACCACAGCAATATCTGGGTGAAGTTTTAAATTGTAGGACAAAGAGTAAATATGTGTACTACTGCCTTTGGATCCTGCCATCTTAGATGCTTAACAGGCCACGGCAGAGGACACGAGGGGAGATGACTTGTCGACTATGTGGGCTCACGACTGAAGACTTTCTGCACACCAGCTGCCTCTGCAATTACTCCTTAGGCACTCATCGACAATGGCTGCACCCTCTTTGGAATCATTTGGGTGCGCTCCTGTAGACAAGCTATTTTGGTCTGCCTCAATTCAGCAGACCACATAATAATCTCCCAGACTATAACACACCTAAAAGGATTGGGATGGGACCTGAAGAAGGCAAAAGTCACCTATCTGCCACTTGCACAGAAATCAAATCACTTTTCCTGCAATGCAATTCTTTAGACACTGAACATTTTAGCTGTACCCCAATGTTTTTAAACTGCTGCCTGCTCTCAACAATCTGCTTCTAACTCTTGCAAAAATACTTTTATTGTTCCTTTTTACACTCAAACTTTGTCTATGGTTTTAATTTTTTTAAATGACAGCTCTATTTTGCACTAGGCTTTTTGTACATTGTATAGAACTTTTTTAATCTAACACTGAAGGTTGACTTGACAAATGCTGCCGGTCATCAAGCAGTACCTAAAAAATATAGATGCACTTGTGACTTTATAAATTTTCATGGTATGCCAAGACAAATTGTAATTTCCTTTTTACCCTACACTGGGTTATTATATTCATTATAAAACTAAGGGTCTAATTTCGATGTTGATCAGAACATAGCGGAATAATACCACCCGACTATAAGACGATTGGGTTCCACCCACTAAATTAGGATGCTACTGCCCTATGGGTGGTCGTAAACATAAATTTTTTAATAGCAGCTTGTGCGGCAGCTGGAAAAGGGCTTCAGTACAAGCTGCAATCGAAAAATGGATGTTTTAAACATTCTAAAACATGTAGCAGGCACTTTGCAGTGCCTACCACAGGGTGCAGGGGTGTTTCTGCCCCCCATGCCCCATAGTAGATGGCCAGGGGGGAGGGGACTCTGCTAGAGGCCCCCAAAGGCACTTTCTGCCTGCCTTTTCATGGTGGGCAGATCGCCAGGAAAGGGCAAGTGGAAAGTGACATCATAATCCTGACGGCCATGTCGAGGCTGGCTCCGCCATCATTATGGGATTGCTACTCCACCCTCTGCCCCGATGGGCTCTGTGAGCCTGTTAGAAGCGCAGCAGAAGTCCCCTGCTGGTTTCCCTCCAACTTCCAGTATTGTAATATGGTGTTTGGACAGAAAGCTATGATGTCAGCAAAAGTTTTACGACGAGCTGTCGGATGGCTTTACGCCCAACATCATAATTAGGCCCGTAGTGTTTAAAGCTGGCCAATCGTGCTACATTTTTTGTGACAATGTAAATCATTCTTGACAGTGCTTTGTATTCTGGGATCTATAGACTCATAGCAGGAATAGAAAACCCCAAACAATGAGTTTAGAAAGGTTTTTGAGGGGCGAGGCTTACGTGTCGACGTGGGATGGCGGCTCTCCCGTGAGCTCCGGAGAGATACGGACTCCCAAGGATTTTCTAACCTCGTTTCTACATGTTTGAGGTCGGAATTTTACATCTTCGTGCGGCGGAACATATGCGGCGCTGATGGTATCCAGTTCTGAAGCTCCCGACGCCGTTTTTGAAGCCCTGCGAGCCTTTCTTCCTGCAACGGTATCGGGACGCGGGCGGCCGCCATTTTGAGTTGCCGTGCCCGCGTTTCTCCACAAGAATTTACCGTCGCCTCAGTCTATCTTCTGAGATATTCTCCCACCTACCTTGCACCTCTCCATAAGGTATGGCGTACTTTCCTCAATGACTCTTTCCTATATGACTCATTTTTTCTCCTCATGACTTTTTCACCGTAATAAGTGACGACCGCCATTTTCCCAACTCTGCTGCAATGGCGTGCTGCGTATCTTCTTCTCTCAACTGCCGTAATGTGGTGCTTTAACGCTGACTCTCAACCTGCATATTTTTCATGATCACTTGGCTGATATATTCTTTCCATCACCTCATGTGGCTTTCCTCACCTTGCTTGTTAGCGGAGTCTGACTGACCTACTCTCTCTCATTGCATTTGTACGAGGTGTGCTTTGGAGTATTGGAGCAGATTGTTTGAGTCATCCTACCCATCTCTTTTTTGAGGTTTATTCTTCACGCTTGGTGACTTTTTTTTTATTTTTACTGCTTCTTTGCAACCATCATTCTTTTTATTTATCTTTTTTCTGTGTTCCTGGTGTGTCCCTATACTGGAATAATGACGCACGTCACTGGCAGCTTAAAAGCGTCGAACACAGGAACCACGCCCAAGCGCCTTAAGAATGACCCCCCTTCTCCGATTGGCACCTCCCAAAATCCTATTTTGGACTCTATCTTAGAGGAGGTTAGGGGTCTCCAACCCTTTATGTCTGCCACCAATGAGAAACTCAAGCAGATTGAAGAGAGGTTATGGAAGGCAAAGTCTTGAATCTGGAGCAGCGTGTTAGTGATATTCAAGATATCTCTACTAAGATACCCCTCCTGGAAAAGGAAATTCATCAGCTCAAGCTACACACAAAGGACCTTGAAAATCGCAACCGTAGGAACAACCTACGTATTTACGGAGTTCCAGAGAATCTTGAGGGGTCTGACATGGTGTCTTTCATTCGCGGACTCCTGCATGAGCTGCTTGACCTTCAACCGACTGCTCATCCCCTAAATATCCAGCGAGCGCACCGTCTAGGTCGTCCTACTTCTAATTCCCCAAACCTCGGGGTATCATACTCCTTTTCCTCGAGTTTACTGAATTAATGACTGTTCTCAAAGCTGCCAGGCTCAAACGTCGCCTTGTGTGGTCAGGTCATAACATCTTTATATCTCAAGATTTGTCAAATGCCACCAATGCCCGACGTAAGGAATTTCTGAACCTACGCCCTCAGATGCGACAGTTAAATATTCAATATGGAATTTTGCACCCTTGCCTCTGCAAAATTACCCATAATGGTCGCACTCGCACATTTGATGATCCTCAGAAGCTGCACGAATATCTGCAATTTGCATCTCCACCTAACATGGATGTTAATACCTGATGCCTCTTTTTTGCATCTTCTGTTTCTCCTTTTCTGCCAGCCTTCTGCTGACTTGTTGTCCTGTTTCTAGCCTCAACATGGTTTCATTCTATATGTCGTATTGTTCTTGGTTTTTCTATACTCCTCTCCTGAGGTACTGGAGGGGTCTGCTTCTCCTTCGGCGTCTCCTCGCTCCAGATGTCTTGGTGTTTTCTTTCTTCTCAGATCTGGCATTCTTGCCTTGATCTGTCTACTTTTTCCTCTTCCTTCTTATATCTCTTTTCTTTCCTCCTCCTAGTCTCTTTTTTTTCTCCTACCATTATGTATTTTTGTTCATCATCTCTTTCCCTTTTCTTTCTTTTTTTACTGTTCTATTCCTTGATTTTTGTTTTCTGTTCCTTGTTAGTTCGTCTTTGGTACTTTTTGGCATATTTGTCCGAATTAATGTACTTTCCTTGGATATTATTTGCATCTCTAATGCGTGTGTTGCTTATCCCTTTTATTTTAGTCATTCTCCTGCAATGTGTTCGCCCCAGATGTTCGTCCCCATCCCCACCTCCCATCATGTGTAATCTTGTCACGTGGAACGTTCGTGGTCTGGGTCACCCCGTCAAGCGTCAAAAGGTATTGTCACACTTATCCAAGCTTAATTCACAGGTTGCCTTTCTTCAAGAGACCCACTGTACGGATTCGGAATCTTCTAAGCTCAAGAGACAATGGGTGGGTCAAATTGTATATTCTCCTGCTGTCAACAACAAGGGAGGTGTTGCAATTTTATTTCACAAAGGTTTATGTGTCCAAATTCTCTCCTCCAAAGCTGATACTGAAGGTCGAGTGGTTATGGCTAAAGTTGTCATCCAAAACAAAACACTGTTTTTTTTTAATATTTATGGTCCTACCCGCCCTTCTCCTGAATTTTGGAATGAGATTAAAGTTCTTATCTCCTCTATTGATTGTCCCAATATTGTCATTTCTGGTGATTTTAACCAATGGTTGGATCCTTTTTCTGACAGACTTTCTTCCACTAAATTTCGTCCTGACAAAACTCATAAATGTTTCCAATCTGCTATCTCTTCCCGTCCCCTATATGATGTATGGAAAACTTGTAATCCTGATACTTTGGAATACACGTTTTATTCAAATGTCCATCATACTAGATCTAGGATTGATTATATTTTAGTTAGTAAGTCTCTCCTTCCCACACTGCATAAATCTGAAATTGGTTCCATTTTTATCTCGGACCATGCCCCCGTCTTTGCAACTCTTGACCTTACCTTTACCTCTTCCAAATTCAGTCGCTGGAAGTTCAACACCTTCCTTTTGTCTGATGTTGTCTATATGAAGGAGGTTCAGAATTTTATAACTGAATTTTTCACTTTTAATGTTCCTGCAGACACATCAGTTCCTAATAATTGGGATGCCTTCAAGGCTGCTCTGAGAGCTTTTACGATCTCATATGTCTCTAAAAAGAAGAAACTTACTACTTCTAAATATTCGGAACAGCTCACTTCCATTAAGAAGCTGGAACATTTGTATTTCTCATCTAAAGACTCTGATGCCCTCCATAATCTTGTTAAAGCGAAGTCTGAACTGAATAAAGTAGCTACAACTGAAGCATGTAACACTTTATTGAAAATTAAATCTAAGTTTCATGGAGGTCAGAATAAGGCTGGTAAAATGTTGGCAAACTATCTAAAAATCAAATCTGAGCGTAAAACTGTGGGCCCTATCCTCAATGAATTTACAAATGCACTAGTTATCTCTGTTGAAGATATTGCTGAGGTTTTTCACAACTACTATCATAATCTTTATACTGATGATACTCACCCCACAGATCAAAATGTATCTTCTTTTTTTGATAATCTCCCTTCTCCTCCTAAACTCCCTGATGAATTTGTTCAATTAGAAAAGGATATTACCTCCCAAGAGATTCTTCTGGCCATCAACTTCCTCAAAAAATCAAAGGCCCCTGGCCCAGATGGTCTGCCAATTGAGTTTTACTCTGCCCTCCATGCTATTTTTGTGCCTAAATTACTACAACTGTTTAACTCCTTCATTGCTGATGCTAAGACCTCTGGATCGTTCTTGGATGCACTCATTGTCATAATTCCCAAACCTGACAAAGATCATTCCCAGTGTAAAAATGACCGCCCTATTTCCCTGATCAATTATGACTGTAAAATTTTTGCCAAAATCCTAGCATCCTGTCTTGATTCCATCATCCCACTATTAATTAAAACAGACCAAGTTGGTTTTGTTAAAGGCAGACTCGCTGCTGACAATGCACGTATGTTTGCTAGTGTCATCTCTCATAGCAAACAATTCAAAGTCCCTCTAGCTGCCTTATCCCTAGATGCGGAAAAAGCTTTCGACCGTATTAACTGGAAATTTATGTTTCGCACCTTGCAATGGTTTGGTTTTGGTCCCTCTTTTATTTCCTTGGTCAAACTCCTATATTCAGCTCCCCGTGCCAGTATTTTTGTTAATAATCAATTCTCTAGATTCTTTCCCTTGTGTAGAGGAACAGGACTAGGGTGTCCCTTATCCCTATTACTGTTCATACTTTGCCTTGAACCCTTTCTTGAACGAATTCGTTCTAATCCCCAAATAACTGGATTCAAACTTTCCTCTGTTGAAACTAAATTGTCTGCCTATGCGATGACATTTTAATCTACATGTCTAATCCTGTTACGTCACTTCCCCCCTTTTTGGACGAAGTCCTCCTTTACTCCTCAGTCTCTGGGTATGAACTCAATTTATCTAAAACTGAAGTACTACCTCTAAACTCTACTTGTTACCAATACATGTTTTCCTCCACTGACTTTGCATGGTGTACCTCTAAACTGAAATACCTGGGCATCTGGTTCTCATCATCCCTTAATGACACTCTTAAAGCCACATTCACGTCCCTCACTCAGAAAGTTCAATCCCTCCTTCAAAGTTGGTCCCCTTTATTCTTATCTTGGTGGGGTAGACTTGACACCATCAAAATGATGATTACGCCTCATATATTATATACTGTATCAATGCTCCCCATGAAAATTTCAAACATTTATTTTACTCGCTTAAACTCCATTTGTTCCAAATTCCTGTGGAACAACAAGCACCCTCGCATTGCCTTACATAAGCTCATACGTCCTAAATTGGAAGGTGGGGTTTGTTTCCCTAATTTCAAACTCTATCACTCGGCCTTCCTCATTAAGCAATCCTTTTCTTTAGCTTTTGACTTTCATAACTCCCCGATTCCTAAATGGATTACCTTCGAACGCTCATTGTTACAAGATTTTTCATTTCAACATATTGTTTTTATGTCTAACTGCTCGTTTTTATCTAAGCATACAGTTTTAAAATACTCACGAACTTTATTGCATGATATATTTGCTAAAGGTTTATCTCCAATCCAATGTTTTTTGTCTTCTTGTGTCTGGTACAACAAATTCCTCAAATATAAGGGCAGATCTTTCTATTATAAATACTGGAAAGAAAAGGATATTGTTTTTGTACATCAGTTCTTCGCCAATAATTACATTATTTCTTTTTCCGAACTACAAGTTTTGTATAATCTACCCCTGTCTTTCCTCAAGGAATATATGATTATTACTAATGCTATAACTTCTTACTTATCATCTTTTCCTTCCTCTGATACTCTACCACCATTCTCTCCTTCCTCTCCCCTTTATCCTGTATTTTCCCTACAACAACCTAAGGCTGCCCTTGTTTATAAAATATTGTCTTCAAATGTTGTGGAACGGCCTAAGTCAGCTACTGAGCTTGCTTGGGAATCTGATATGTCTGTATCTTTATCTGTTGATGAATGGAATTGTATATGGAGCAAATTGTTTAGGACTTCTGTTTCAGCCCACATTACTCTATCATTATATTTTATTTATCATAGATCCATTCTCACCCCTCTTAGTATTGCCAAGTTCTCCCCTTCTTCTTCTACTCTATGCTGGTCATGTTCTTCGCTCACTGGTACACTCAAACATCAACTTTATGAATGTCCCTCTGTTTTAGTTTTTTGGAACTCTGTTTGGAATATTTGCATGCGTATATTTCATTGTTCTGTTCCCTTATCATTCTTGACTGTGTTTTTAGGATCTGCTTCAGTAGATATTGATATTGCTCCTTCTAGTGTTAGATTACTGGATCTTTTTATTGCTATTGCGTTTAAAGTAATTTTATCTTGTTGGAAGGACAATTCCAAATTATCTGTTCTTACTTGGTGGAACTTTGTATGTGATGAACATAGGATTGCTATTGCTTCCTCCTCTTCTGTCTCCTCTAAGGTTAAATCTGATCTTCTTTGGCTCCCCTTCTCCACCTATCTTTCATCACCCCCTTCTCTTTGATAGCTGGGCCTATATATCCACTATTTTTAACCATCCCTTCTTCTTTCTTCTTCTTTCTTCATTCCTTTTCTCTCTCTCACCTCTTTTTTTTTCTTACTCTCCTTCTCTATCTTTTCTCTCCCTATCTTTTCATTTCCTCTCTTACTAATGAACCGTTATTCCATAGCTTTTTCTTTACCTCACATGTGTATCTTGGTTCTAATGTACTATTGTATTACCTTAGTATTGACCTTTATTTAAACAAAATAAAAATTTCTTAAACTGAAAAAAAAGAAAGGTTTTTGAAATTAAATGCTGGAATGGTTTTTATATATTACATTTTACATCACATCTCTGCCATGTCAGCCCAACTTTCGAAAATAATTCCTACAGGCCTGGGCAAACAAAGACAAAAATTAATCTTTTCTGTTCACAGGGTGGCAGAAGCAATGATTGCCATAATAAAGTACTGTTGTTGAGCTCCCTTCTGCCTACCATCCCATCCACCCCATGTTTTCATCTTAGCAAGTAAAAGAGGGAGTTAGGTGAACTGGTTTGCACTTCGTAGCTGCTTTCTCAAACATTCCCCTCCGCAACCGAGTTGCTTTCATTTTAGCACACAGAGAGATGGTGGCTTAATTTGTGCCGGTGCTTTCCGGTGCTTAGCACCGGCACTTATTTCTCAGGGCCGGGTCTAAGTCCTAAAATATTTCACATTGAATTCCTCATCGACGAATGCCTTATTAAGAGGCACGCACATTTCGTCTCCCCGGGACTGCCAGAGAGCACACATTGGAGCAGTGCCTTCCCATGATCCTAAGGCTGATAATGATCTTTCTCCCCGGCTGTAATCACGTCCCTCCTGCTGCCTAAAAAAAGCAGCACATCCTCCAGGGCAGATCAGCCTTCTCAAACGGGCACCTTACCCGCCGCCTCTACGCTTCAGCTTCCTGCCCTTGACATGGTCCTGAGGTCACTCGAATAGCAGCAAAAAGCGGGTATTTTCTTTATTGGAGGGAAAGTGTGAAATAAGTTTGGCGGCGCCATTCTGCCGCCATTCGCAATGCACAGCCATCATTTGATGGCCCAGACCGCACCCACCGAAGTAGTGGTGGTGTTGCTTCCAGTTCAGCGAGTTGTTGAGTCCTAGACCAGCGCTGAACGCAGCCCGTACTGTGAAGGGAAGTATGGTCGCACTCTGCTGCTACCATCATGGCCCTACTCCTAGTTCAACTGTAAGTTTTATTAAAAGCTTAAAATAGAAGTCAAACGTGCGTTCTGTATTAATATATTTAAAACGTTCGTTCGTCAAAAAGGTAAAACAATAATTCTAATATAGACGGTTGTGCCATTTTGACAGTGAGAAGGAAAACAGAGTGAAATGACAAAAAGTAACGTTGTTTGTTCATAATTCAATGTGCAGGTCTTATGTGGAAAATGCACTTGCAAACCTCAAACCACTTCAATAAGGCAACAAAGTATAAGAAAGATGTCAGCCCAAAACAAAATGCTAATTATGCAGTCTGGCCTACCTCTGCTCCTTCTCTGTAGCGTTTCTGGCACTTCCATTCCTGTCCCAGAATCTGCTGAGGTAATCCTGTGATTCGTGGCTTTCACAGCGCAGGAGATATGGCCGCATGGGCGTAACAAAGGTCCCCGCAGCCCCCACGGTGCGGGGGGGAGCCAGCACCAGGGGCCCCGCAGCTCACAGTACACTCACTGTAAGGGTCCGTCTCTGGGACCTAGTTTTAAAGTTATGCTTGTCGCTGTTGTCGCTGTTGTTCACTCATTAATGATATGGTGCACTCAGCACGTGCGCTCCAGACTCACCTGCTGAGCCCCACTCTGTGGTTTGCAGTGGTCTGCAGTGCCAAACAACTTGTAAGTGAAGAAGTTGCTGATTTTAATTCTTGTCATGCATTCGTAATCACTTTAAAGTGCGAAGCGATGTTTCAACTTATGTTAAATGTAAATCTTGCATTTTTCTTCTTAAGGCTTGCAAACGTGTATTAATTTAATGCTTAGATTTATACTGTCACTTTCTGATATGTGGGGAGGAGTCTAGGACATCGCAGGTGGACAGATGTGTAAGAATGTGTGAGTGTGGAGAGTTTGTGTGAGTGGAGAAACTTTCTAGCTCACTAGGTACTCCCATAACAGACTGTGCTGTGCCGAGCTACGAATATGTGGTAGAGAGCACACACCTCCGTGCACATAGCGTGTGTGCAGGCCCGTGCTTTGTGTGTGGTGAAGAGCGATGCAGTTTCAGGGTCATCACCTGATATAACACGTGTAAACTTGTTCTTTTTGTTCACTCTTAGTGCAAAGGTATCCTCCTTCACCTCTCATTTTCCCCCCCCGGCATATTTAATAATGTACTTTTGGGATACTAATGGATTACCTTTGAAACAGAGTTCTCTGACGCTGCTGATGGTAACCCTTGTCCAAGAAGACTGTTCGTGCAAGGAATAAGCTTACTACGCATTGAGGTTATTTACTTTCTGTTCAGAAGAAAAACCTACCTTGCAAGTTTGCTTCCTACGAGCAAAAAATGATTACAGCGCAGACACTTTAAACACGGCGCACGCACCGCAAACTTCATTCATGTGAAGTGAGATACCATAGCATCAGCTCCCTTCACAGCAGAAAGATCTCTCATAGCAGCCAGAGATCTCTAACAATTAAAAAAAAAAAAAAAAATCAACCATAATAAAAAAAATGCTCATTGTCTTGGCCCGTGACGTGCGCCATGACGAAAAGAGGATAGAAATAAAAACAAATATGCTGAAAACAGGTCCGATTTGATATTCAAATTTGGCTCTGGCATCCAAAGACAAATATTTGCACTGCAATAGGAGAGCTTAAGTGGTCGCCATTGTCCCGAGCTGCCTCAAAAGTGAAAGTTAAATGGAGGTTTCGAATCTAAATATGCCAGATTTTTGGGTGGTGGGGCAAAGAGTTGGGTGATGAGGTGGGCCGCCGGGAGGGGGCCCCGCTTAGGGTGACCAACTGGCATTGGTGCAAATTCAGGACGGTGAGTGTAAAAATTCAGGACAAAGGGTCAAAATTCAGGACAGAAATTCAGGACAGAAGGTCAAAATTCAGGACAAAATATTTGGGACAAAAAGTACGTTTTACAGACACATCAGAGGAGGTCTCGCAACAGTATATAATTCAGATGAGGATGAACTCCAGAATGGCATTATCAGCCCATGGATTCCGACTGAAGGAGAGAAAAGCTGTGTAAACTAGTGTGAACTTCTGTCTGGACGAGCACTGACTATACCAGGGAAGGGATACAAAAGAGGACATACGAGGAAAAGGCCAGAGAGTGCTGCGAGACCATAGCAACCTTTCAGGACGAGAGCCACCCTAAGTCAGCGGCAATGCACTGCAAGGGGCTAGGATTTCTGTGCCTCGTATGACCCTTCAACAAAAAGGACATATCGCCCCTCACCACAGAGGGTATATCATTATATATGAGATTGTAAAACACCCTCAACAGGTCCCAAAATTGCTAATAATCAGAATAACATAAGTTGTTCTTTATTGAATGCACTTTCTAAAAAGCAGAACAAAAATTTACAAAGATGAGTTTAGTTGTTGCAAATAGACCTGGGATGCTCCACATACATCTCTTAATTCCCCATTCCCTTATGAATGGAATTACATTTTATTTTAGTAAAACTGAGAAAAATTGACTCCCAAAAAATGCAGCATACTCTGAGGGGAGATTTAATCTGTTGGACATATTAAAACTCTAGATGAATCAAACTGCTCAAGGGGGAAACCGAGGTGCCATCTCACGAAGCCTCGTCTAAACCAAATTAAGAGCAATCTGTCTCAGTTTATCCACCCACTCAAGATACGGCTCCAAGGCTGGTGAGGTTTGTAACATAACATACTCCCTAATAGTAGTATTTAAGATTTCAGGTTCCTCCCTTTGGCAGTGCCGCAATGCTTTAAAAAAAATGTTATAGCCCAGACTATATCCGATTTAGTCATGGCGGTTGGATTAGAGAAGAGGGCCAGCCTTCCCAGATTCGTCAATTCCAGCTTCATATATTTAAGTCAGGGAATCTTCAATCCTTTTTAATATGCCCATCTAGTGTACTGATCTTTTTTTTCGCAGAGGCTCCCTCCATGTTAGGACCTAGCTTTCGCTTAGCCATCCAACAAGGCTAGTGGGCAGAAAACAAGATAAGCTAAGGTGCTTTTAATAGAAAATTACAGCTGATTAAAGTCGCAGGTCAAGCTCATTACAAGCTTGTAGTCCGAAATTACAATTCCCCTAGCCGCAAAACCACGGGCGATGGCCCAGCGCAGCCTCTTCCAGGCGCAAACAGGCCCACTTTTGGCCCAGTCTTTGCCTGGAAGTATCCTGCGCAGCGGGTGAAAGATCCGTTGTTTATGCGTCCGACTGGTGCAAATTTCAGGACCCTTCTTTCTGGCCTCAAGTGTGCTGGTGCGGGCTGAAGCTTGCAGTCCTGCCCCCACAAAATCTGGTGTGTCAGCCACTTCAACAACTACAGCAAAGAGCGACAAATAAAGCACATGAGAACACAACCAAAACAAATGTGAGGTCTAAGTAGTAGGCAGGAACTTGATGGACAAGATGGCTCCTCAGGTTTTAGGGGGGAAAAATCTAATACTTCTGCTTTCAGGTGGCACTATTACAAGACAACCAAAATTAAAAGGTAGTGTGGTACATACATTTAAAATGTACACCTTCGTGTCAAAGGGTGGCAATGCCAGATGTAGGAATCAGAGGAGATGCATAAAAGCTGTTAAAAAAAACTGCAGAAGAAGGTTTACGTTTCTTAACAGATTGTTGAAGTTCCTAATCAAACAAAGGAAGTCATCAGAATATCCAAGAAATAACGTACGCTGAAATGACACAAAACTGTGCTCACTCAAACCTTTACAGTGCTATTGCACACATCTGCAAACTGTACCATAAAGTAGAAAATATACACTTCAGAGCTCTTTGCGAAACTTCTAAGTGGCTAGCCCACTGCTTGCCATACAGCAGTTGAAAATAAATGACGCATCACCTGTTTGTAAACTGTTCGATTTCTGTGCCCTTTTTTTTCTGTCTCAAGTTTGCTGTGTGCCTCTCTGTCTGTCTTGAACTCGTCTTCCTTGGCTTGCCTTGCCCTAATCTCTTGATCTTTCAATGTTTTCTCTAGTTCATGTGCATGAACTCTGTAAATGTCGCCAGGAAGCTCCAAGGATTCCCGCAGTTATCACCTCCTAAGCAGCCTTTACATTTGCCAAGTAACCATTAACATACATTTGCATTTCTTTGGGGAAGCAGACACCCTGGGCTTCTTTCAGCTGTCTGCCCCTCTCTCCGGAATGCAGCACCCGGAGAATCCCCTGCACTTCAGCTCGGGACTCTAAACTGTGGAAAATAACATCGTATTTATTTTACAAGCTAAAATTACGGACAAATGCCGTCCGTTAAGACATTCATCACGGACAACGGACAAAGGCTCTAATTTACGGACCGTCCGTGAAATTTGGTCACCCTAGCATACATGCCAACCCTCCCGATTCAGGCGTGAGACTACCGATTTGAAGGCTAGTCTCCCGCCTCCCGATTCCTGCAAGCAAAAACCCGATTCCTCGGGGTTTGTTGACAGGGCGTTTGTGTGAAGTGCTAATTTTTCCAGCAATAGTCAAAGTGGCCATGCAGGGGCTCTCGATGGGGTGAAAAAACAACAAAGGGTCATTAACAAGGCAATAGTCTTTTGAAGACCTGTGAAGTAGGGGGGGGGGGGCGTGTGTGTGCACAGGAAGCTGTTTTCGGCTGGGGTGTCACACAGGGGCGGGGGGGGGGGGGGGGACAACACTTGCATCACCCTCTCAGCCTGCCATTGCGCTCCATGCTTGTAAAAGGTAAGAAAAAAAACGTACATTTGTGTTTCAAATGTCCAATCCTGCAGCAGCACACTTCCAAAGCCCATACACGCCAGTAACCCGATTTGAAGCCCCATTCTCCCGATTTTTTAAAAAAAATCTCCCTCTTTGCTCTTCTGAAATGTTGGCATGTATGCCCTAGCCCCGCTATGTACTTTGCAGGGGGGCCCCTCAAGTTTCGTTACGCCACTCCATGGCCATACCCGAGGCCCTCCAGCGTGAGACTGAGTGGTCAGCCCACACATTGCCCGACTGCCTCCCACTCCAGCTGTGTGAAAGTGTATCCCCCTGTGTGCTTATCTATTCAAGTAAGAGTCTGCAAAGCCGTTGACAGCTGAAACACCATGCTTGAAAAGAAAGAGGCATGTAGCATATTGGAAATGTAACTACGTGCACGTTTGTTTGTATCAAAGAAAAATCCCATAGAATTTCAAAAACGGACACTAGAATGCAAAACAACTTAAACCAGCGTACGTGCACTCTCTGGGAACTGTTACCATCTTAGCCAATGCAGCAGCTGACACCCACAGAACATGCTGTCTCACCCTACGAGAGCAGTGTCTCCCCGGGTGGGATTATGCAGCAGGCAGTCCCTCGGTCACAACACCTGCTGTCACACCTGTGGTAGGTTTATCCGGTTTGTGCTGTGCTGCCATGCCCCCCCGGCTGCAAGGGTGCTCAAATGCAGGCAGTGCACTCTGTAATGGGTGTGTTTGTGAGCAGGCGTCATCTGACACAGCCTAGCAACCCAGCGAGGCCAGCATGCAGATGGCCAACACCAGAGCCTGCTATCCGCCCAGTAACTCACTGCAAGGGCATTTCACCCTGCACCACCTCTGCTTCTTGGGATACACTACTACCCCTGCACTGAAAACAATAAATGATTCTGATTAACTCTGCTAGCACTTAATGAAGAAGCGTGCATTTTTCCACTTTAACGAACATGCCAGTGGCTTCTGCTTACACTACTGCTGAATAAGGTTAGGAGCAGAGTTTAACACAGGCCCTACATCACAAAACTCGTAGGGTGATGCATCACCAGTCCTTTCAACCACCTGTGAAAATAAAGCAGCCTCTCTTCTCCAATGAATCGTAATTTAATTTACTAACTTCGAGCTCGTCAACATGAGCATATGTTAAGTCTTTTTAAAAATTACAGCAGGGCAGGAGGTTAGTGCCCTTCCATTTCTGCCGCTCTGCAGCAGTTTTTAGATCTTCTTAGTTTCTCGTTGCTCATATGAGTGTAATTTCAGATTTGTATATGTAACCATCGTCTTCATTGCTTGATTTTGCTCAGGAAAAAGTATCACTCGTAGTCATTGAATGTCACTCGTAATTACACGGAAATTATAAAAATGTCTCACATGGCAATCTGTAACCTTGGCAGCTATGCTGACTGTATGCAGCGGGATGACAGGACTGTGTAACTGCCGGCGCACGCCTCAAAGCAGTTCCGGCGCTTCCTGAATCTGACTTCACTTACTTCCAGGAGGAGCCACTGGTGGAAGAGAGTGGAGCTGAGGGAAGTAGGTGGGCCTCCGAAAAAAGTTTGAGCACCTGCACTTCATATTTTACAAATTAAGCACTGATGGTGTGCTTTACTTGAAAGTGCTTCTCGTCACAATCGGCCTGCATTCAATCTCTGCCTACCATAGTGCCAGCTGGTAGTTGTGGGAGAATTTGGTGCGTCACACCTTAGATCCTGCCTTCTGCTTCGTATAAACACACAGGACTGGGCTCTCAGAACCATCTTGCCATTCCTATCTTGGAATGCGTGAGGACATGCGTTAAGCCTTTCCCTGCTTTTAAGATCACTCCTCAGCCTGAGTTTTCAAGACAGCATTGTTCTTAACCCAGCATGCTATGTTCTCAGATAGGGAGAGGGAGGGAAGCCCTTTCAGTGTAACCCAGAAGCAGGAGTCAATATGTGTACTGACACTGTGGCATCACTACTTGTTTGTGGAACTTTTTAGTGCCAATTGTGTCCCATTCACATTGCACAGCTGGAAAAAAAAGAAATTCAATGCTGTGCCATACGTTAATAATACAATAGTGCACTGTTACCAATTGTATGGACAAGGCTGAGTCTGTTTTCCATTTTCAGTGGATGTATAGCGCCTTTTTCTAAATAAATGAAGAACTATGGGGCAGATTTACAAGCCCCGTGCGCTACTTTTCTGTCACTTTTCCCATGTTAAAACTGACGCAAAAGTGGCGAAATGGGCTTGTAAATAGGCCCCTATGTTTTCAGCTGCACCAGTAGGTCTGCAGGTTGCCTTGCTGAACAAAATTCCGCTACCATGGTGACATGGTAAGCCTCCAACAGATCAGCTTTATTTCAAATGGCTAATGTACTGTGAAAAAGTGGTAATATTTCCGAAGTTTTTATAAAGACTTTTTTCCCCCCTTGAGCACATTTTACTTGCCTATTTACGTGCAAGGAATCTGTATCATAGGCCCAAATTGCGTCACCCAATGACAACATTTGCGTTATTCCATATTTAATCATTTGTATTTATTTCTTTTCATTCCTCCGATTCCCTCATGGTCTTGCTGCATGCTTTATAATTTTTGTAAAAGTTAACAGATGTATGAAACCCACAGTGGTTCCCTTTCTTGTTGAACCTAGCATGGTAGAATATTTTGAAAGTTGGAACTACTGCCTTGTTTTGCCAGTAGTCTTGAGGACTACTGCATGTATCTTAAAGGGGCATATGTATGAAGCCATTTTCCCATCCGCAAACAGGTCGATTCTCAGAATCGGTCCGTTTGCGAATGGGAAAAAGCCTTTTGGGATGTATCATCCCAAAAGGCCATCACAAATGAGGGAATCTCAAAATTTGCGATTCCCTATTTTGCGATTGCATTTAAAGAATCACAAGTTGTGATTCACAATTAAGGAATATGTCGGAATTGCAATTATAATTGCGATTCCTACATAGATTGCATTTTGCGAGTCCTTAATAGCGATTCGCTAAAAATAGCTATTAGAGACTCGCAAAACTGTTGTTTGATACATATGCCCCTAATTGTTTAAATAGAATTCTCATCATAGAAAAATTGGTGAATCTGAACCTCAGTAACAAATTGTTTAAACCTTGCATAGAGTCATCAGCCTTTAGAATACAAACGTGTGGAGTCAGCGCCATCAATATAAACTTTTCAAGGTAATTAAGCATTGTTTGGGATTTTACATGCCACACATTTTGAGCCTTTGCACAGCAGCATCTACCTAGATATTTTCCACAAAAAACTAAAGCTATAAAGCTAGTCATTCAGTAAAACCAGAAACAGGTGAACGTGGGACCATACACAGCCATGGTTTTCTTATCATAAAAAACATGTGGGACCTTCTTACTAGGACGATAACATCTGATCTATTTCAGTACATAGAAGACCGCAATGAACATCATTGCAAAAGACCCCCAAAGCATTGATGAATAAATATTACCTTCTCCGTTGCAACAAACGTGCTACAGCAGCTTCCTTTACAATGAAAACTGGTTTATTCTTTCCGCAGCCAAACTTCCACTGGCTCTAAACTTAAATAAAGGCTAACCCTGCCTAAGTAAGGCAACCGTTTTGCTTTAACTCTCCTTAAAATGTTCAAATTCTTCAGACATTTTTGTAAGGCATATGGAGAGCTCAAAGAAATTGAAAGTATAGTTTAAATGTCATATTTCTGATGTTTATATTATTGTTGCTGCTATAGCATTATGGACGCTTACCGTGAATGCTGACATGTTTCTGTTGTTTAGCTATAGGATCAAATTATCTAAATGTAAATTGAGCTGATGCATTTATCGCCCTACTTATTTTGTCATGTTGGGACTTTAGTGTCACTAGACTTGTAAATATGAGATAAAATCAGCAATGCGATATGATAAAAACTTGTGTATCTGCGTGGCTTTGGGACAGAACTATCATGCCAGAGATCACACAGGTTTGCCGTGACAACCATCATCTATCAGGGGCTCCTCTAGGAACAATACAGAGAGGTGGCCTTCAACCTGGCTCTGGTTATTAACCACGTTAGGAATGTGCCTCATGTTTTAGCTGGCCATGTCATTCATTGCTGCATGTATGTTCTCATTGTTTATGGTTACCATTCAGTCATGCACTAGACTTGAGTTTTATAAATACGTCTTAAAGTTTTAGCCCTTGTTTCTTAGTGCTATTTTTTAAGTTTCTTATTCCTTTATGAAAGAAGGTTTGCAGTTTCACTATTGTGATGATCTCATCTAGTGGGACTAACCATGATCAGAAAAAAAAACCTACACAGTATGACTTTCTGGGTTGTGGATCAGTTGCAGTCCAATTGGATGTCTAATTGGTGGTGATGCATTGAACTAAGGTCACAAAATGGTTGTATGATAGAGGCACGACTGGATAAACCATGTGTGCCTCTACCACACTGCCTAAACCACAAATGCGTGTTAACCACGCATTCCTTTACCACGCATGCCTTTACCATGTAATTTCATGGTAAAGGCATGAATGGTAAAGGAGTAAATGTGGCTAAGGTCGTGACACCCCTCCCCTCACCCGAAGATATAAACTCCACCCTGCCCCATTCCTCTCCCTGAGGTTCAAATATCCCTTCTCCCTCCCAACCCCCAAGCTGTCGCTAACCCTTAAACACTACCTCAACCCCCTCCCACGCCCTTGCACTGTCCCTACAACTACCCCTACCCTTCCATTTCCCTTAGGCAAACCCCTATTTTCAAAAATCCCAACCCTAAAAACTGCCCGCCCTCCCCTAAGCCCTGAGGCCTAAAACCCTGTGTCTTAACCTGACCCAGCCCAGCCCTGACCCAGCCCTATAAACTACCCCGCCCTCCACTAAGCCCTAAAAACTATCCGACTACCCATTCCACTCCCCTGCTGTCTAATACCCTAACCCCTAATTAAAAAAACTACCCGACCCTCGCCAGACCTAAAAACTGCCCCTGACGCCCCAGCCCTGAAAATTAACCCTGACCCCCCAGCCCTGAAAACTACCCTGACCCACCTCCAGCCCACAAAACAACCCCAACCCACCCCCAGCCCCCAAAACTACCCCAAGCCCCCAGCCTACAAAACTACCCCCTGACCCACCCCCAGCCCAGAAAACTACCCTGACCCACCCCAGCCTACAAAACTACCCAAGCCCACAAAACAACCCCAACCCAGCCCACAAAACTACCTTGACACACCCCCGCCAACAAAACTACTCTGACCCACCCCCAGCCCACACAACTACCCCGACTCACCCCAGCCCACAAAGCTACCGCGATCCACCCCAGCCAAAAAAACTACCCATGACCCATTCCCCAGCCCACAAAAGTACCCCGACCACCCTAGCCCACTTACCTCAACGTGGATCTCTTCCTGCGAGGTTTTCCTGCTTTCATCCAATGTAGCCTGCTGCTAGACAGCGCATTGCGCTAACTACACATATGCTTGGTTAAGGCATATTTGTGGTTAATTCAACAAAAGAGAGGGGGGGACCAAGGAGCCAATAAAGGTCCAGTGTCCATGCCCCTAAACCAAATGTTCACAAAAAGAGGACAAAGTTCCTATACCAGGGTGCAAAAGTCCCCCACGTATCTGAGTGCAAATAGTCACCCATACATTAAAAACAGGGAAGAATGGGGAAAAGTAATCCTAGGTAAAAAATACCCTGATGGGAGAGGGAAAGAAATACTACATCCTCTGCTGCCCTCACACACCCTGGAGGATGTCATGCTTCATCATCGGACAATTTTGCTCCTCGTAGGGCCGGCGCTGCAATTCCCTACGGGTCCCCGAAGGGTCACTTTATCGGAGATCTTTTAGAGGATTAGCCGGATGTTACATGCAGGTGTGTGGGGAAGGGTAAGGGAGGGTAAATCAATTACGTGCAAACATCATAGTGTGATAACATCAAGGGTATGGAAGCAGCGACAAGATTGTCTAGGTAACCCTTGGCAGTTAAAAGTACTGCTTAAAAATGACTGACCCCACAAGGCCCACTATGCCTGGGTGTCACTAGTCAAGGTCAACATGTTTCGCGCCTCTATTGCCCGTAGGTCATTGGCGCTTCGTCAGGACCAAAAACAAAGTGAAGTGCACGTGAGTAAAATACATAAAAGTTAAAATGAGAACCCTCTTATCTCATCCAGGGCGGATCAGGAGACCTGTGTCCCCACCATGTGGTTGTAGCTGTTACATAGAAGCTGCTCCTGGATGATACCTAGAAAGAGAAAAAGCAAAGTAAGCCGCATGTGAGCGTCAGTAACGACTTGATGCATCACAAAGTGTCACTTATGTGTACACAGCGCTTCAAATAGAAAGATTACGCGGGCACACAAGACTGGTCCACAGTAGATCGGGGGCTGCTAGTTCAAGGAGCCCTTAGGCTCAAAATACGCATATAATGGTGTTAAAAGGCAACTAACCTTGGCTGTCTAAGGTTGATTAAACGTATAACAACTATAGGGCAGAAATCTGCCAATGTTGAAAATTGGTGAGAAGTACCAAACCGTGAGGTGGGTAGTTCACATCACAGTGCTTACCAAATATTAATTAAAGCTCTCCTCCAGTGGTCAAGGGAATGGACACCCGCGAAAAGTCGGGCTGTGGAAGCAATAGACACATACCAGGTACATAAGCACAACGGAAAAAGTACCGGTGAAGTAAGATGGAATTAATTGAAATGGCACTTACTATGTAATGCGGGTGTAGCCTCTAGTACACCTACCCCTGTCCAAACGCTCGCCGAGAATGAAATAAAGGCGGCGAAATGCAGAGTTTAAATAAATGGATCGGGTGGGGGGTGGAAAAAAGAGAGGCGGTAACTGTTTACGGTGAAGCCTCACAAGGAAGTGTTAAACTGCGCATGTGCGAAACAACACAGCAGCGGCGCATGCGTATTAGCCGTGCACACTGCTCCCTCGCTTCTGCGCACTGGCTTCATAGTCAAGGAAAATAACAATGCCGGTAATGATTAAGACTTCACAAAAATCTACAAAATGAATCCGGTTTAAGTTACTCCTCACTGGTTCAGGCCTTCCCGTATGAGACAGGTCCTAGTATCATGATTGGACCACACCTCGAAAAATAACTTAAATCTATGTAGGAATTTCCCGTTTGTGACATGTCCTGATGTCGTGACTGGACCACCCCTTGAAAATTAACTTAAATCTATATGGATGTTTCCAAATTCACAACCATCAACATATAGTTGACGCTTAGGCCATAAAATGGGGACTAAGAGAATACAGCCAAATTGCCTAACACCAAGGACAGTAATGTAGGTCCTCACGTATTTTAATGCAAAGAATTAATCCCCCGGAATTATCCGAAGTTACCAATTCAAGGGTTAACATAGAGTCAGCACCCAACGACCCCAAGGACCCGTCTCGTGTGCCCACTTGAAAAGGAAAGGAAATAGGGTAGGTCCCGCGGCCGTACAGCCGTGCATAATCAATTCAACAAAAGAGAGGGGGGGGGACCAAGGAGCCAATAAAGGTCCAGTGTCCATGCCCCTAAACCAAATCTGTTCACAAAAAGAGGACAAAGTTCCTATACCAGGGTGCAAAAGTCACCAAAGTATCTGAGTGCAAATAGTCACCCATACATTAAAAACAGGGAAGAATGGGGAAAAGTAATCCTAGGTAAAAAATACCCTGATGGGAGAGGGAAAGAAATACTACATCCTCTGCTGCCCTCACACACCCTGGAGGATGTCATGCTTCATCATCGGGCAATTTTGCTCCTCGTAGGGCCGGCGCTGCAATTCCCTACGGGTCCCCGAAGGGTCACTTTATCGGAGATCTTTTAGAGGATTAGCCGGATGTTACATGCAGGTGTGTGGGGAAGGGTAAGGGAGGGTAAATCAATTACGTGCAAACATGATAGTGTGATAAAATCAAGGGTATGGAAGCAGCGACAAGATTGTCTAGGTAACCCTTTGCAGTTAAAAGTACTGCTTAAAAATGACTGACCCCACAAGGCCCACTATGCCTGGGTGTCACTAGTCAAGGTCAACATGTTTCGCGCCTCTATTGCCCGTAGGTCATTGGCGCTTCGTCAGGACCAAAAACAAAGTGAAGTGCACGTGAGTAAAATACATAAAAGTTAAAATGAGAACCATCTTATCTCATCCAGGGCAGATCAGGAGACCTGTGTCCCCACTATGTGGTTGTAGCTGTTACATAGAAGCTGCTCCTGGATGATACCTAGAAAGAGAAAAAGCAAAGTAAGCCGCATGTGAGCGTCAGTAACGACTTGATGCATCACAAAGTGTCACTTATGTGTACACAGCGCTTCAAATAGAAAGATTACGCGGGCACACAAGACTGGTCCACAGTAGATCGGGGGCTGCTAGTTCAAGGAGCCCTTAGGCTCAAAATACGCATATAATGGTGTTAAAAGGCAACTAACCTTGGCTGTCTAAGGTTGATTAAACGTATAACAACTATAGGGCAGAAATCTGCCAATGTTGAAAATTGGTGAAAAGTACCAAACCGTGAGGTGGGTAGTTCACATCACAGTGCTTACCAAATATTAATTAAAGCTCTCCTCCAGTGGTCAAGGGAATGGACACCCGCGAAAAGTTGGGCTGTGGAAGCAATAGACACATACCAGGTACATAAGCACAACGGAAAAAGTACCGGTGAAGTAAGATGGAATTAATTGAAATGGCACTTACTAAGTAATGCGGGTGTAGCCTCTAGTACACCTACCCCTGTCCAAACGCTCGCCGAGAATGGAATAAAGGCGGCGAAATGCAGAGTTTAAATAAATGGATCGGGTGGGGGGTGGAAAAAAGAGAGGCGGTAACTCTTTACGGTGAAGCCTCACAAGGAAGTGTTAAACTGCGTATGTGCGAAACAACACAGCAGCGGCGCATGCGTATTAGCCGTGCACACTGCTCCCTCGCTTCTGCGCACTGGCTTCATAGTCAAGGAAAATAACAATGCCGGTAATGATTAAGAGTTCACAAAAATGTACAAAATGAATCCGGTTTAAGTTACTCCTCACTGGTTCAGGCCTTCCCGTATGAGACAGGTCCTAGTATCATGATGAATGTCTTCGGCATTTGACACGGTTAACCATGAGGCATTACTTACTAGGCTACGGGACAGGATGGGATTGTCAGGAATTGTGCTGAAATGGTTCGAATCCTTTTTACAGAACAGAACGCAGCGCTTCCTGGTTAACCAATCAATCTCACTTCCATGCCCTATCTCAATAGGAGTCCCTCAAGGATCAACATTATCCCCAGATCTTTTTAACCTATACGTCGAACCACTCACAGAAATTCTCCAAAAGTCTCAATTATCCTATCACATGTATGCTGACGACACGCAAATATACTTAAAGATCGCATCCCTAAAAGACTTAGAACGAATGAATGAGACACTAAAAATGGCACTCCAATGGTTAACTACAAACCATCTGAAGCTGAACGCACATAAAACAGAGTTCCTACTAATCTCACCACCAAGGAACAACACAGAAATAAAGGAATGGACGAAAGTCGTGACTGCCCTAAACTGCACCCCAACCCTGGTCAATTCAGCTAAATCACTAGGTATCACCTTAGACGAGAATCTAGACATGAAAGCTCACATTAACTCAATGGCGAAAAGTGCCCGCTTTCACTTGAACTACTTAAGAAAATTGAAACCTTTCATCTCAGAAGCGGACCTCAAACTGGCAATCCAATCCTTAGTTATCTCGAGGATTGAATATGGCTGCACCACCTTAGCGGGCTTACAAAAATGTCTACGGCACCACTAAAAAAGCCTGCCTTAACGCTGCGGCTAGACTTATCACCGGAACCAGGAAATATGATCATATATCCCCTCACCTGAAAGCATTAAACTGGCTACCTTATGAAGCCAGAATCCAAATGAAGATAGCATGTATCACACACAGAGCGCTACACGACAACACCCCAAGGTATCTAGCCAAGAAAATTCAACTGTCCGGTGGCAACCGACCAGCTAGGAGTGCAAAGGAGTTGCTGCTACGGCCAGCCATCTTCCGTAAGAAATAAAACCTATGACAGAGCGTTCTCAGGAGCTGCCCCCAGAATATGGAACTCACTCCCTCCAAATATCAGGAAGATCCAGAATCTGGTAACATTCAAGCGGGAAGTGAAGAGCCTGCTGATGAATAGATACATTACGTAGTGAAGATCTCTGTTCACGGGTCTGATATATTACTGACCTAGTACAGTACTTTTATGGCACGAGTAAGGGAAGCTTAATCAATACTATAAAGAAAACGTATTCTATGATATGAGAACAACTTAAAGGCTACCACTAATGGTTATGTTGACCGAACTTGAGAACAACACCATATATGAACATATACCTAGCTACCTCATATTTATTATATATACCTGTTTTTGTTATAAGTTTTAACCATAGCATATTTTAACGTGAACGTCACATGTGTTACGAATATACAGATGTTGTACTTTAATTGTTTTTATATATGTTAACCCTCTACCTCTCCTATGTTAAGCGCTCTGATACCCACGGGTCTTGTTCGCGCTATACAAAACTTTATAATAAATAAATAAATAAATAAATAATAAATGATTGGACCACACCTCGAAAAATAACTTAAATCTATGTAGGAATTTCCCGTTTGTGACATGTCCTGATGTCGTGACTGGACCACCCCTTGAAAATTAACTTAAATCTATATGGATGTTTCCAAATTCACAACCATCAACATATAGTTGACGCTTAGGCCATAAAATGGGGACTAAGAGAATACAGCCAAATTGCCTAACACCAAGGACAGTAATGTAAGTCCTCACGTATTTTAATGCAAAGAATTAATCCCCCGGAATTTTCCGAAGTTACCAATTCAAGGCTTAACATAAAGTCAGCACCCAACGACCCCAAGGACCCGTCTCGTGTGCCCACTTGAAAAGGGAAGGAAATAGGGTAGGTCCCGCGGCCGTACAGCCGTGCATAATCAATTCAACAAAAGAGAGGGGGGGGACCAAAGAGCCAATAAAGGTCCAGTGTCCATGCCCCTAAACCAAATCTGTTCACAAAAAGAGGACAAAGTTCCTATACCAGGGTGCAAAAGTCACCCACGTATCTGAGTGCAAATAGTCACCCATACATTAAAAACAGGGAAGAATGGGGAAAAGTAATCCTAGGTAAAAAATACCCTGATAGGAGAGGGAAAGAAATACTACATCCTCTGCTGCCCTCACACACCCTGGAGGATGTCATGCTTCATCATCGGGCAATTTTGCTCCTCGTAGGGCCGGCGCTGAAATTCCCTACGGGTCCCCGAAGGGTAACTTTATCGGTGATCTTTTAGAGGATTAGCCGGATGTTACATGCAGGTGTGTGGGGAAGGTTAAGGGAGGGTAAATCAATTACGTGCAAGCATGATAGTGTGATAAAATCAAGGGTATGGAAGCAGCGACAAGATTGTCTAGGTAACCCTTGGCAGTTAAAAGTACTGCTTAAAAATGACTGACCCCACAAGGCCCACTATGCCTGGGTGTCACTAGTCAAGGTCAACATGTTTCGCGCCTCTATTGCCCGTAGGTCATTGGCGCTTCGTCAGGACCAAAAACAAAGTGAAGTGCACGTGAGTAAAATACATAAAAGTTAAAATGAGAACCCTCTTATCTCATCCAGGGCGGATCAGGAGACCTGTGTCCCCACTATGTGGTTGTAGCTGTTACATAGAAGCTGCTCCTGGATGATACCTAGAAAGAGAAAAAGCAAAGTAAGCCGCATGTGAGCGTCAGTAACGACTTGATGCATCACAAAGTGTCACTTATGTGTACACAGCGCTTCAAATAGAAAGATTACGCGGGCACACAAGACTGGTCCACAGTAGATCGGGGGCTGCTAGTTCAAGGAGCCCTTAGGCTCAAAATACGCATATAATGGTGTTAAAAGGCAACTAACCTTGGCTGTCTAAGGTTGATTAAACGTATAACAACTATAGGGCAGAAATCTGCCAATGTTGAAAATTGGTGAAAAGTACTAGACCGTGAGGTGGGTAGTTCACATCACAGTGCTTACCAAATATTAATTAAAGCTCTCCTCCAGTGGTCAAGGGAATGGACACCCGCGAAAAGTCGGGCTGTGGAAGCAATAGACACATACCAGGTACATAAGCACAACGGAAAAAGTACAGGTGAAGTAAGATGGAATTAATTGAAATGGCACTTACTAAGTAATGCGGGTGTAGCCTCTAGTACACCTACCCCTGTCCAAACGCTCGCCGAGAATGAAATAAAGGCGGCGAAATGCAGAGTTTAAATAAATGGATCGGGTGGGGGGTGGAGAAAAGAGAGGCGGTAACTCTTTACGGTGAAGCCTCACAAGGAAGTGTTAAACTGCGCATGTGCAAAACAACACAGCAGCGGCGCATGCGTATTAGCCGTGCACACTGCTCCCTCGCTTCTGCGCACTGGCTTCATAGTCAAGGAAAATAACAATGCCGGTAATGATTAAGAGTTCACATAAATCTACAAAATGAATCCGGTTTAAGTTACTCCTCACTGGTTCAGGCCTTCCCGTATGAGACAGGTCCTAGTATCATGATTGGACCACACCTCGAAAAATAACTTAAATCTATGTAGGAATTTCCTGTTTGTGACATGTCCTGATATCGTGACTGGACCACCCCTTGAAAATTAACTTAAATCTATATGGATGTTTCCAAATTCACAACCATCAACATATAGTTGACGCTTAGGCCATAAAATGAGGACTAAGAGAATACAGCCAAATTGCCTAACACCAAGGACAGTAATGTAAGTCCTCACGTATTTTAATGCAAAGAATTAATCCCCCGGAATTATCTGAAGTTACCAATTAAAGGCTTAACATAAAGTCAGCACCCAACAACCCCAAGGACCCGTCTTGTGTGCCCACTTGAAAAGGGATGGAAATAGGGTAGGTCCCGCGGCCGTACAGCCGTGCATAATCAATTCAACAAAAGAGAGGGGGGGGACCAAGGAGCCAATAAAGGTCCAGTGTCCATGCCCCTAAACCAAATCTGTTCACAAAAAGAGGACAAAGTTCCTATACCAGGGTGCAAAAGTCACCCACGTATCTGAGTGCAAATAGTCACCCATACATTAAAAACAGGGAAGAATGGGGAAAAGTAATCCTAGGTAAAAAATACCCTGATGGGAGAGGGAAAGAAATACTACATCCTCTGCTGCCCTCACACACCCTGGAGGATGTCATGCTTCATCATCGGGCAATTTTGCTCCTCGTAGGGCCGGCGCTGCAATTCCCTACGGGTCCCCGAAGGGTCACTTTATCGGAGATCTTTTAGAGGATTAGCCGAATGTTACATGCAGGTGTGTGGGGAAGGGTAAGGTAGGGTAAATCAATTACGTGCAAACATGATAGTGTGATAAAATCAAGGGTATGGAAGCAGCGACAAGATTGTCTAGGTAACCCTTGGCAGTTAAAAGTACTGCTTAAAAATGACTGACCCCACAAGGCCCACTATGCCTGGGTGTCACTAGTCAAGGTCAACATGTTTCGCGCCTCTATTGCCCGTAGGTCATTGGCGCTTCGTCAGGACCAAAAACAAAGTGAAGTGCACGTGAGTAAAATACATAAAAGTTCAAATGAGAACCCTCTTATCTCATCCAGGGCGGATCAGGAGACCTGTGTCCCCACTATGTGGTTGTAGCGTTACATAGAAGCTGCTCCTGGATGATACCTAGAAAGAGAAAAAGCAAAGTAAGCCGCATGTGAGCGTCAGTAATGACTTGATGCATCACAAAGTGTCACTTATGTGTACACAGCGCTTCAAATAGAAAGATTACGCGGGCAAACAAGACTGGTCCACAGTAGATCGGGGGCTGCTAGTTCAAGGAGCCCTTAGGCTCAAAATACACATATAATGGTGTTAAAAGGCAACTAACCTTGGCTGTCTAAGGTTGATTAAACGTATAACAACTATAGGGCAGAAATCTGCCAATGTTGAAAATTGGTGAAAAGTACCAAACCGTGAGGTGGGTAGTTCACATCACAGTGCTTACCAAATATTAATTAAAGCTCTCCTCCGGTGGTCAAGGGAATGGACACCCGCGAAAAGTCGGGCTGTGGAAGCAATAGACACATACCAGGTACATAAGCACAACGGAAAAAGTACCGGTGAAGTAAGATGGAATTAATTGAAATGGCACTTACTAAGTAATGCGGGTGTAGCCTCTAGTACACCTACCCCTGTCCAAACGCTCGCCGAGAATGAAATAAAGGCGGCGAAATGCAGAGTTTAAATAAATGGATCGGGTGGGGGGTGGAAAAAAGAGAGGCGGTAACTCTTTACGGTGAAGCCTCACAAGGAAGTGTTAAACTGCGCATGAGCGAAACAACACAGCAGCGGCGCATGCGTATTAGCCGTGCACACTGCTCCCTCGCTTCTGCGCACTGGCTTCATAGTCAAGGAAAATAACAATGCCGGTAATGATTAAGAGTTCACAAAAATCTACAAAATGAATCCGGTTTAAGTTACTCCTCACTGGTTCAGGCCTTCCCGTATGAGACAGGTCCTAGTATCATGATTGGACCACACCTCGAAAAATAACTTAAATCTGTGTAGGAATTTCCCGTTTGTGACATGTCCTGATGTCGTGACTGGACCACCCCTTGAAAATTAACTTAAATCTATATGGATGTTTCCAAATTCACAACCATCAACATATAGTTGACGCTTAGGCCATAAAATGGGGACTAAGAGAATACAGCCAAATTGCCTAACACCAAGGACAGTAATGTAAGTCCTCACGTATTTTAATGCAAAGAATTAATCCCCCGGAATTATCCGAAGTTACCAATTCAAGGCTTAACATAAAGTCAGCACCCAATGACCCCAAGGACCCGTCTCGTGTGCCCACTTGAAAAGGGAAGGAAATAGGGTAGGTCCCGCGGCCGTACAGCCGTGCATAATCAATTCAACAAAAGAGAGGGGGGGGACCAAGGAGCCAATAAAGGTCCAGTGTCCATGCCCCTAAACCAAATCTGTTCACAAAAAGAGGACAAAGTTCCTATACCAGGGTGCAAAAGTCACCCACGTATCTGAGTGCAAATAGTCACCCATACATTAAAAACAAGGAAGAATGGGGAAAAGTAATCCTAGGTAAAAAATACCCTGATGGGAGAGGGAAAGAAATACTACATCCTCTGCTGCCCTCACACACCCTGGAGGATGTCATGCTTCATCATCGGGCAATTTTGCTCCTCGTAGGGCCGGCGCTGCAATTCCCTACGGGTCCCCAAAGGGTCACTTTATCAGAGATCTTTTAGAGGATTAGCCGGATGTTACATGCAGGTGTGTGGGGAAGGGTAAGGGAGAGTAAATCAATTACGTGCAAACATGATAGTGTGATAAAATCAAGGGTATGGAAGCAGCGACAAGATTGTCTAGGTAACCCTTGGCAGTTAAAAGTACTGCTTAAAAATGACTGACCCCACAAGGCCCACTATGCCTGGGTGTCACTAGTCAAGGTCAACATGTTTCGCGCCTCTATTGCCCGTAGGTCATTGGCGCTTCGTCAGGACCAAAAACAAAGTGAAGTGCACGTGAGTAAAATACATAAAAGTTAAAATGAGAACCCTCTTATCTCATCCAGGGCGGATCAGGAGACCTGTGCCCCCACTATGTGGTTGTAGCTGTTACATAGAAGCTGCTCCTGGATGATACCTAGAAAGAGAAAAAGCAAAGTAAGCCGCATGTGAGCGTCAGTAACGACTTGATGCATCACAAAGTGTCACTTATGTGTACACAGCGCTTCAAATAGAAAGATTACGCGGGCACACAAGACTGGTCCACAGTAGATCGGGGGCTGCTAGTTCAAGGAGCCCTTAGGCTCAAAATACGCATATAATGGTGTTAAAAGGCAACTAACCTTGGCTGTCTAAGGTTGATTAAACATATAACAACTATAGGGCAGAAATCTGCCAATGTTGAAAATTGGTGAAAAGTACCAAACCGTGAGGTGGGTAGTTCACATCACAGTGCTTACCAAATATTAATTAAAGCTCTCCTCCAGTGGTCAAGGGAATGGACACCCGCGAAAAGTCGGGCTGTGGAAGCAATAGACACATACCAGGTACATAAGCACAATGGAAAAAGTACCGGTGAAGTAAGATGGAATTAATTGAAATGGCACTTACTAAGTAATGCGGGTGTAGCCTCTAGTACACCTACCCCTGTCCAAACGCTCGCCGAGAATGAAATAAAGGCGGCGAAATGCAGAGTTTAAATAAATGGATCGGGTGGGGGGTGGAAAAAAGAGAGGCGGTAACTCTTTACGGTGAAGCCTCACAAGGAAGTGTTAAACTGCGCATGTGCGAAACAACACAGCAGCGGCGCATGCGTATTAGCTGTGCACACTGCTCCCTCGCTTCTGCGCATTGGCTTCATAGTCAAGGAAAATAACAATGCCGGTAATGATTAAGAGTTCACAAAAATCTACAAAATGAATCCGGTTTAAGTTACTCCTCACTGGTTCAGGCCTTCCCGTATGAGACAGGTCCTAGTATCATGATTGGACCACACCTCGAAAAATAACTTAAATCTATGTAGGAATTTCCCGTTTGTGACATGTCCTGATGTCGTGACTGGACCACCCCTTGAAAATTAACTTAAATCTATATGGATGTTTCCAAATTCACAACCATCAACATATAGTTGACGCTTAGGCCATAAAATGGGGACTAAGAGAATACAGCCAAATTGCCTAACACCAAGGACAGTAATGTAAGTCCTCACGTATTTTAATGCAAAGAATTAATCCCCCGGAATTATCTGAAGTTACCAATTCAAGGCTTAACATAAAGTCAGCACCCAACAACCCCAAGGACCCGTCTCGTGTGCCCACTTGAAAAGGGAAGGAAATAGGGTAGGTCCCGCGGCCGTACAGCCGTGCATAATCAATTCAACAAAAGAGAGGGGGGGGCCAAGGAGCCAATAAAGGTCCAGTGTCCATGCCCCTAAACCAAATCTGTTCACAAAAAGAGGACAAAGTTCCTATACCAGGGTGCAAAAGTCACCCACGTATCTGAGTGCAAATAGTCACCCATACATTAAAAACAGGGAAGAATGGGGAAAAGTAATCCTAGGTAAAAAATACCCTGATGGGAGAGGGAATGAAATACTACGTCCTCTGCTGCCCTCACACACCCTGGAGGATGTCATGCTTCATCATCGGGCAATTTTGCTCCTCGTAGGGCCGGCGCTGCAATTCCCTACGGGTCCCCGAAGGGTCACTTTATCGGAGATCATTAAGAGGATTAGCCGGATGTTACATGCAGGTGTGTGGGGAAGGGTAAGGGAGAGTAAATCAATTACGTGCAAACATGATAGTGTGATAAAATCAAGGGTATGGAAGCAGCGACAAGATTGTCTAGGTAACCCTTGGCAGTTAAAAGTACTGCTTAAAAATGACTGACCCCACAAGGCCCACTATGCCTGGGTGTCACTAGTCAAGGTCAACATGTTTCGCGCCTCTATTGCCCGTAGGTCATTGGCGCTTCGTCAGGACCAAAAACAAAGTGAAGTGCACGTGAGTAAAATACATAAAAGTTAAAATGAGAACCCTCTTATCTCATCCAGGGCGGATCAGGAGACCTGTGTCCCCACTATGTGGTTGTAGCTGTTACATAGAAGCTGCTCCTGGATGATACCTAGAAAGAGAAAAAGCAAAGTAAGCCGCATGTCGTCAGTAACGACTTGATGCATCACAAAGTGTCACTTATGTGTACACAGCGCTTCAAATAGAAAGATTACGCGGGCACACAAGACTGGTCCACAGTAGATCGGGGGCTGCTAGTTCAAGGAGCCCTTAGGCTCAAAATACGCATATAATGGTGTTAAAAGGCAACTAACCTTGGCTGTCTAAGGTTGATTAAACATATAACAACTATAGGGCAGAAATCTGCCAATGTTGAAAATTGGTGAAAAGTACCAAAACGTGAGGTGGGTAGTTCACATCACAGTGCTTACCAAATATTAATTAAAGCTCTCCTCCAGTGGTCAAGGGAATGGACACCCGCGAAAAGTCGGGCTGTGGAAGCAATAGACACATACCAGGTACATAAGCACAACGGAAAAAGTACCGGTGAAGTAAGATGGAATTAATTGAAATGGCACTTACTAAGTAATGCGGGTGTAGCCTCTAGTTCACCTACCCCTGTCCAAACGCTCGCCGAGAATGAAATAAAGGCGGCGAAATGCAGAGTTTAAATAAATGGATCGGGTGGGGGGTGGAAAAAAGAGAGGCGGTAACTCTTTACGGTGAAGCCTCACAAGGAAGTGTTAAACTGCGCATGTGCGAAACAACACAGCAGCGGCGCATGCGTATTAGCCGTGCACACTGCTCCCTCGCTTCTGCGCACTGGCTTCATAGTCAAGGAAAATAACAATGCCGGTAATGATTAAGAGTTCACAAAAATCTACAAAATGAATCCGGTTTAAGTTACTCCTCACTGGTTCAGGCCTTCCCGTATGAGACAGGTCCTAGTATCATGATTGGACCACACCTCGAAAAATAACTTAAATCTATGTAGGAATTTCCCGTTTGTGACATGTCCTGATGTCGTGACTGGACCACCCCTTGAAAATTAACTTAAATCTATATGGATGTTTCCAAATTCACAACCATCAACATATAGTTGACGCTTAGGCCATAAAATGGGGACTAAGAGAATACAGCCAAATTGCCTAACACCAAGGACAGTAATGTAAGTCCTCACGTATTTTAATGCAAAGAATGAATCCCCCGGAATTATCTGAAGTTGCCAATTCAAGGCTTAACATAAAGTCAGCACCCAACAACCCCAAGGACCCGTCTCGTGTGCCCACTTGAAAAGGGAAGGAAATAGGGTAGGTCCCGCGGCCGTACAGCCGTGCATAATCAATTCAACAAAAGAGAGGGGGGGCCAAGGAGCCAATAAAGGTCCAGTGTCCATGCCCCTAAACCAAATCTGTTCACAAAAAGAGGACAAAGTTCCTATACCAGGGTGCAAAAGTCACCCACGTATATGAGTGCAAATAGTCACCCATACATTAAAAACAGGGAAGAATGGGGAAAAGTAATCCTAGGTAAAAAATACCCTGATGGGAGAGGGAAAGAAATACTACATCCTCTGCTGCCCTCACACACCCTGGAGGATGTCATGCTTCATCATCGGGCAATTTTGCTCCTCGTAGGGCCGGCGCTGCAATTCCCTACGGGTCCCCGAAGGGTCACTTTATCGGAGATCTTTTAGAGGATTAGCGGGATGTTACATGCAGGTGTGTGGGGAAGGGTAAGGGAGAGTAAATCAATTACGTGCAAACATGATAGTGTGATAAAATCAAGGGTATGGAAGCAGCGACAAGATTGTCTAGGTAACCCTTGGCAGTTAAAAGTACTGCTTAAAAATGACTGACCCCACAAGGCCCACTATGCCTGGGTGTCACTAGTCAAGGTCAACATGTTTCGCGCCTCTATTGCCCGTAGGTCATTGGCGCTTCGTCAGGACCAAAAACAAAGTGAAGTGCACGTGAGTAAAATACATAAAAGTTAAAATGAGAACCCTCTTATCTCATCCAGGGCGGATCAGGAGACCTGTGTCCCCACTATGTGGTTGTAGCTGTTACATAGAAGCTGCTCCTGGATGATACCTAGAAAGAGAAAAAGCAAAGTAAGCCGCATGTGAGCGTCAGTAACGACTTGATGCATCACAAAGTGTCACTTATGTGTACACAGCGCTTCAAATAGAAAGATTACGCGGGCACACAAGACTGGTCCACAGTAGATCGGGGGCTGCTAGTTCAAGGAGCCCTTAGGCTCAAAATACGCATATAATGGTGTTAAAAGGCAACTAACCTTGGCTGTCTAAGGTTGATTAAACATATAACAACTATAGGGCAGAAATCTGCCAATGTTGAAAATTGGTGAAAAGTACCAAACCGTGAGGTGGGTAGTTCACATCACAGTGCTTACCAAATATTAATTAAAGCTCTCCTCCAGTGGTCAAGGGAATGGACACCCGCGAAAAGTCGGGATGTGGAAGCAATAGACACATACCAGGTACATAAGCACAACGGAAAAAGTACCGGTGAAGTAAGATGGAATTAATTGAAATGGCACTTACTAAGTAATGCGGGTGTAGCCTCTAGTACCCCTACCCCTGTCCAAACGCTCGCCGAGAATGAAATAAAGGCGGCGAAATGCAGAGTTTAAATAAATGGATGGGGTGGGGGGTGGAAAAAAGAGAGGCGGTAACTCTTTACGGTGAAGCCTCACAAGGAAGTGTTAAACTGCACATGTGCGAAACAACACAGCAGCGGCGCATGCGTATTAGCCGTGCACACTGCTCCCTCGCTTCTGCGCACTGGCTTCATAGTCAAGGAAAATAACAATGCCGGTAATGATTAAGAGTTCACAAAAATCTACAAAATGAATCCGGTTTAAGTTACTCCTCACTGGTTCAGGCCTTCCCGTATGAGACAGGTCCTATTATCATGATTGGACCACACCTCGAAAAATAACTTAAATCTATGTAGGAATTTCCCGTTTGTGACATGTCCTGATGTCGTGACTGGACCACCCCTTGAAAATTAACTTAAATCTATATGGATGTTTCCAAATTCACAACCATCAACATATAGTTGACGCTTAGGCCATAAAATGGGGACTAAGAGAATACAGCCAAATTGCCTAACACCAAGGACAGGAATGTAAGTCCTCATGTATTTTAATGCAAAGAATTAATCCCCCGGAATTATCTGAAGTTACCAATTCAAGGCTTAACATAAAGTCAGCACCCAACAACCCCAAGGACCCGTCTCGTGTGCCCACTTGAAGAGGGAAGGAAATAGGGTAGGTCTCGCGGCCGTACAGCCGTGCATAATCAATTCAACAAAAGAGAGGGGGGGGCCAAGGAGCCAATAAAGGTCCAGTGTCCATGCCCCTAAACCAAATCTGTTCACAAAAAGAGGACAAAGTTCCTATACCAGGGTGCAAAAGCCACCCACGTATCTGAGTGCAAATAGTCACCCATACATTAAAAACAGGGAAGAATGGGGAAAAGTAATCCTAGGTAAAAAATACCCTGATGGGAGAGGGAAAGAAATACTACATCCTCTGCTGCCCTCACACACCCTGGAGGATGTCATGCTTCATCATCGGGCAATTTTGCTCCTCGTAGGGCCGGCGCTGCAATTCCCTACGGGTCCCCGAAGGGTCACTTTATCGGAGATCATTAAGAGGATTAGCCGGATGTTACATGCAGGTGTGTGGGGAAGGGTAAGGGAGAGTAAATCAATTACATGCAAACATGATAGTGTGATAAAATCAAGGGTATGGAAGCAGCGACAAGATTGTCTAGGTAACCCTTGGCAGTTAAAAGTACTGCTTAAAAATGACTGACCCCACAAGGCCCACTATGCCTGGGTGTCACTAGTCAAGGTCAACATGTTTCGCGCCTCTATTGCCCGTAGGTCATTGGCGCTTCGTCAGGACCAAAAACAAAGTGAAGTGCACGTGAGTAAAATACATAAAAGTTCAAATGAGAACCCTCTTATCTCATCCAGGGCGGATCAGGAGACCTGTGTCCCCACTATGTGGTTGTAGCTGTTACATAGAAGCTGCTCCTGGATGATACCTAGAAAGAGAAAAAGCAAAGTAAGCCGCATGTGAGCATCAGTAACGACTTGATGCATCACAAAGTGTCACTTATGTGTACACAGCGCTTCAAATAGAAAGATTACGCGGGCACACAAGACTGGTCCACAGTAGATCGGGGGCTGCTAGTTCAAGGAGCCCTTAGGCTCAAAATACGCATATAATGGTGTTAAAATGCAACTAACCTTGGCTGTCTAAGGTTGATTAAACATATAACAACTATAGGGCAGAAATCTGCCAATGTTGAAAATTGGTGAAAAGTACCAAACCGTGAGGTGGGTAGTTCACATCACAGTGCTTACCAAATATTAATTAAAGCTCTCCTCCAGTGGTCAAGGGAATGGACACCCGCGAAAAGTCGGGATGTGGAAGCAATAGACACATACCAGGTACATAAGCACAACGGAAAAAGTACCGGTGAAGTAAGATGGAATTAATTGAAATGGCACTTACTAAGTAATGCGGGTGTAGCCTCTAGTACCCCTACCCCTGTCCAAACGCTCGCCGAGAATGAAATAAAGGCGGCGAAATGCAGAGTTTAAATAAATGGATCGGGTGGGGGGTGGAAAAAAGAGAGGCGGTAACTCTTTACGGTGAAGCCTCACAAGGAAGTGTTAAACTGCACATGTGCGAAACAACACAGCAGCGGCGCATGCGTATTAGCCGTGCACACTGCTCCCTTGCTTCTGCGCACTGGCTTCATAGTCAAGGAAAATAACAATGCCGGTAATGATTAAGAGTTCACAAAAATCTACAAAATGAATCCGGTTTAAGTTACTCCTCACTGGTTCAGGCCTTCCCGTATGAGACAGGTCCTATTATCATGATTGGACCACACCTCGAAAAATAACTTAAATCTATGTAGGAATTTCCCGTTTGTGACATGTCCTGATGTCGTGACTGGACCACCCCTTGAAAATTAACTTAAATCTATATGGATGTTTCCAAATTCACAACCATCAACATATAGTTGACGCTTAGGCCATAAAATGGGGACTAAGAGAATACAGCCAAATTGCCTAACACCAAGGACAGGAATGTAAGTCCTCATGTATTTTAATGCAAAGAATTAATCCCCCGGAATTATCTGAAGTTACCAATTCAAGGCTTAACATAAAGTCAGCACCCAACAACCCCAAGGACCCGTCTCGTTTGCCCACTTGAAGAGGGAAGGAAATAGGGTAGGTCTCGCGGCCGTACAGCCGTGCATAATCAATTCAACAAAAGAGAGGGGGGGGCCAAGGAGCCAATAAAGGTCCAGTGTCCATGCCCCTAAACCAAATCTGTTCACAAAAAGAGGACAAAGTTCCTATACCAGGGTGCAAAAGCCACCCACGTATCTGAGTGCAAATAGTCACCCATACATTAAAAACAGGGAAGAATGGGGAAAAGTAATCCTAGGTAAAAAATACCCTGATGGGAGAGGGAAAGAAATACTACATCCTCTGCTGCCCTCACACACCCTGGAGGATGTCATGCTTCATCATCGGGCAATTTTGCTCCTCGTAGGGCCGGCGCTGCAATTCCCTACGGGTCCCCGAAGGGTCACTTTATCGGAGATCATTAAGAGGATTAGCCGGATGTTACATGCAGGTGTGTGGGGAAGGGTAAGGGAGAGTAAATCAATTACATGCAAACATGATAGTGTGATAAAATCAAGGGTATGGAAGCAGCGACAAGATTGTCTAGGTAACCCTTGGCAGTTAAAAGTACTGCTTAAAAATGACTGACCCCACAAGGCCCACTATGCCTGGGTGTCACTAGTCAAGGTCAACATGTTTCGCGCCTCTATTGCCCGTAGGTCATTGGCGCTTCGTCAGGACCAAAAACAAAGTGAAGTGCACGTGAGTAAAATACATAAAAGTTCAAATGAGAACCCTCTTATCTCATCCAGGGCGGATCAGGAGACCTGTGTCCCCACTATGTGGTTGTAGCTGTTACATAGAAGCTGCTCCTGGATGATACCTAGAAAGAGAAAAAGCAAAGTAAGCCGCATGTGAGCATCAGTAACGACTTGATGCATCACAAAGTGTCACTTATGTGTACACAGCGCTTCAAATAGAAAGATTACGCGGGCACACAAGACTGGTCCACAGTAGATCGGGGGCTGCTAGTTCAAGGAGCCCTTAGGCTCAAAATACGCATATAATGGTGTTAAAATGCAACTAACCTTGGCTGTCTAAGGTTGATTAAACATATAACAACTATAGGGCAGAAATCTGCCAATGTTGAAAATTGGTGAAAAGTACCAAACCGTGAGGTGGGTAGTTCACATCACAGTGCTTACCAAATATTAATTAAAGCTCTCCTCCAGTGGTCAAGGGAATGGACACCCGCGAAAAGTCGGGATGTGGAAGCAATAGACACATACCAGGTACATAAGCACAACGGAAAAAGTACCGGTGAAGTAAGATGGAATTAATTGAAATGGCACTTACTAAGTAATGCGGGTGTAGCCTCTAGTACCCCTACCCCTGTCCAAACGCTCGCCGAGAATGAAATAAAGGCGGCGAAATGCAGAGTTTAAATAAATGGATCGGGTGGGGGGTGGAAAAAAGAGAGGCGGTAACTCTTTACGGTGAAGCCTCACAAGGAAGTGTTAAACTGCACATGTGCGAAACAACACAGCAGCGGCGCATGCGTATTAGCCGTGCACACTGCTCCCTTGCTTCTGCGCACTGGCTTCATAGTCAAGGAAAATAACAATGCCGGTAATGATTAAGAGTTCACAAAAATCTACAAAATGAATCCGGTTTAAGTTACTCCTCACTGGTTCAGGCCTTCCCGTATGAGACAGGTCCTATTATCATGATTGGACCACACCTCGAAAAATAACTTAAATCTATGTAGGAATTTCCCGTTTGTGACATGTCCTGATGTCGTGACTGGACCACCCCTTGAAAATTAACTTAAATCTATATGGATGTTTCCAAATTCACAACCATCAACATATAGTTGACGCTTAGGCCATAAAATGGGGACTAAGAGAATACAGCCAAATTGCCTAACACCAAGGACAGGAATGTAAGTCCTCATGTATTTTAATGCAAAGAATTAATCCCCCGGAATTATCTGAAGTTACCAATTCAAGGCTTAACATAAAGTCAGCACCCAACAACCCCAAGGACCCGTCTCGTGTGCCCACTTGAAGAGGGAAGGAAATAGGGTAGGTCTCGCGGCCGTACAGCCGTGCATAATCAATTCAACAAAAGAGAGGGGGGGGTCAAGGAGCCAATAAAGGTCCAGTGTCCATGCCCCTAAACCAAATCTGTTCACAAAAAGAGGACAAAGTTCCTATACCAGGGTGCAAAAGCCACCCACGTATCTGAGTGCAAATAGTCACCCATACATTAAAAACAGGGAAGAATGGGGAAAAGTAATCCTAGGTAAAAAATACCCTGATGGGAGAGGGAAAGAAATACTACATCCTCTGCTGCCCTCACACACCCTGGAGGATGTCATGCTTCATCATCGGGCAATTTTGCTCCTCGTAGGGCCGGCGCTGCAATTCCCTACGGGTCCCCGAAGGGTCACTTTATCGGAGATCATTAAGAGGATTAGCCGGATGTTACATGCAGGTGTGTGGGGAAGGGTAAGGGAGAGTAAATCAATTATATGCAAACATGATAGTGTGATAAAATCAAGGGTATGGAAGCAGCGACAAGATTGTCTAGGTAACCCTTGGCAGTTAAAAGTACTGCTTAAAAATGACTGACCCCACAAGGCCCACTATGCCTGGGTGTCACTAGTCAAGGTCAACATGTTTCGCGCCTCTATTGCCCGTAGGTCATTGGCGCTTCGTCAGGACCAAAAACAAAGTGAAGTGCACGTGAGTAAAATACATAAAAGTTCAAATGAGAACCCTCTTATCTCATCCAGGGCGGATCAGGAGACCTGTGTCCCCACTATGTGGTTGTAGCTGTTACATAGAAGCTGCTCCTGGATGATACCTAGAAAGAGAAAAAGCAAAGTAAGCCGCATGTGAGCATCAGTAACGACTTGATGCATCACAAAGTGTCACTTATGTGTACACAGCGCTTCAAATAGAAAGATTACGCGGGCACACAAGACTGGTCCACAGTAGATCGGGGGCTGCTAGTTCAAGGAGCCCTTAGGCTCAAAATACGCATATAATGGTGTTAAAAGGCAACTAACCTTGGCTGTCTAAGGTTGATTAAACATATAACAACTATAGGGCAGAAATCTGCCGATGTTGAAAATTGGTGAAAAGTACCAAACCGTGAGGTGGGTAGTTCACATCACAGTGCTTACCAAATATTAATTAAAGCTCTCCTCCAGTGGTCAAGGGAATGGACACCCGCGAAAAGTCGGGCTGTGGAAGCAATAGACACATACCAGGTACATAAGCACAACGGAAAAAGTACCGGTGAAGTAAGATGGAATTAATTGAAATGGCACTTACTAAGTAATGCGGGTGTAGCCTCTAGTTCACCTACCCCTGTCCAAACGCTCGCCGAGAATGAAATAAAGGCGACGAAATGCAGAGTTTAAATAAATGGATCGGGTGGGGGGTGGAAAAAAGAGAGGCGGTAACTCTTTACGGTGAAGCCTCACAAGGAAGTGTTAAACTGCGCATGTGCGAAACAACAAAGCAGCGGCGCATGCGTATTAGCCGTGCACACTGCTCCCTTGCATCTGCGCACTGGCTTCATAGTCAAGGAAAATAACAATGCCGGTAATGATTAAGAGTTCACAAAAATCTACAAAATGAATCCGGTTTAAGTTACTCCTCACTGGTTCAGGCCTTCCCGTATGAGACAGGTCCTAGTATCATGATTGGACCACACCTCGAAAAATAACTTAAATCTATGTAGGAATTTCCCGTTTGTGACATGTCCTGATGTCATGACTGGACCACCCCTTGAAAATTAACTTAAATCTATATGGATGTTTCCAAATTCACAACCATCAACATATAGTTGACGCTTAGGCCGTAAAATGGGGACTAAAAGAATACAGCCAAATTGCCTAACACCAAGGACAGTAATGTAAGTCCTCACGTATTTTAATGCAAAGAATTAATCCCCCGGAATTATCCGAAGTTATCAATTCAAGGCATAACATGAAGTCAGCACCCAACGACCCCAAGGACCCGTCTCGTGTGCCCACTTGAAAAGGGAAGGAAATAGGGTTGGTCCCGCGGCCGTACAGCCGTGCATAATCAATTCAACAAAAGAGAGGGGGGGGGACCAAGGAGCCAATAAAGGTCCAGTGTCCATGCCCCTAAACCAAATCTGTTCACAAAAAGAGGACAAAGTTCCTATACCAGGGTGCAAAAGTCACCCACGTATCTGAGTGCAAATAGTCACCCACACATTAAAAACAGGGAAGAATGGGGAAAAGTAATCCTAGGTAAAAAATACCCTGATGGGAGAGGGAAAGAAATACTACATCCTCTGCTGCCCTCACACTCCCTGGAGGATGTCATGCTTCATCATCGGGCAATTTTGCTCCTCGTAGGGCCGGCGCTGCAATTCCCTACGGGTCCCCGAAGGGTCACTTTATCGGAGATCTTTTAGAGGATTAGCCGGATGTTACATGCAGGTGTGTGGGGAAGGGTAAGGGAGAGTAAATCAATTACGTGCAAACGTGATAGTGTGATAAAATCAAGGGTATGGAAGCAGCGACAAGATTGTCTAGGTAACCCTTGGCAGTTAAAAGTACTGCTTAAAAATGACTGACCCCACAAGGCCCACTATGCCTGGGTGTCACTAGTCAAGGTCAACATGTTTCGCGCCTCTATTGCCCGTGGGTCATTGGCGCTTCGTCAGGACCAAAAACAAAGTGAAGTGCACGTGAGTAAAATACATAAAAGTTAAAATGAGAACCCTCTTATCTCATCCAGGGCGGATCAGGAGACCTGTGTCCCCACTATGTGGTTGTAGCTGTTACATAGAAGCTGCTCCTGGATGATACCTAGAAAGAGAAAAAGCAAAGTAAGCCGCATGTGAGCGTCAGTAACGACTTGATGCATCACAAAGTGTCGCTTATGTGTACACAGCGCTTCAAATAGAAAGATTACGCGGGCACACAAGACTGGTCCACAGTAGATCGGGGGCTGCTAGTTCAAGGAGCCTTAGGCTCAAAATACCCATATAATGGTGTTAAAAGGCAACTAACCTTGGCTGTCTAAGGTTGATTAAACATATAACAACTATAGGGCAGAAATCTGCCAATGTTGAAAATTGGTGAAAAGTACCAAACCGTGAGGTGGGTAGTTCACATCACAGTGCTTACCAAATATTAATTAAAGCTCTCCTCCAGTGGTCAAGGGAATGGACACCCGCGAAAAGTCGGGCTGTGGAAGCAATAGACACATACCAGGTACGTAAGCACAACGGAAAAAGTACCGGTGAAGTAAGATGGAATTAATTGAAATGGCACTTACTAAGTAATGCGGGTGTAGCCTCTAGTACACCTACCCCTGTCCAAACGCTCGCCGAGAATGAAATAAAGGCGGCGAAATGCAGAATTTAAATAAATGGATCGGGTGGGGGGTGGAAAAAAGAGAGGCGGTAACTCTTTACGGTGAAGCCTCACAAGGAAGTGTTAAACTGCGCATGTGCGAAACAACACAGCAGCGGCGCATGCGTATTAGCCGTGCACACTGCTCCCTCGCTTCTGCGCACTGGCTTCATAGTCAAGGAAAATAACAATGCCGGTAATGATTAAGAGTTCACAAAAATCTACAAAATGAATCCGGTTTAAGTTACTCCTCACTGGTTCAGGCCTTCCCGTATGAGACAGGTCCTAGTATCATGATTGGACCACACCTCGAAAAATAACTTAAATCTATGTAGGAATTTCCCGTTTGTGACATGTCCTGATGTCCTGACTGGACCACCCCTTGAAAATTAACTTAAATCTATATGGATGTTTCCAAATTCACAACCATCAACATATAGTTGACGCTTAGGCCATAAAATGGGGACTAAGAGAATACAGCCAAATTGCCTAACACCAAGGACAGTAATGTAAGTCCTCATGTATTTTAATGCAAAGAATGAATCCCCCGGAATTATCTGAAGTTACCAATTCAAGGCTTAACATAAAGTCAGCACCCAACAACCCCAAGGACCCGTCTCGTGTGCCCACTTGAAAAGGGAAGGAAATAGGGTAGGTCCCGTGGCCGTACAGCCGTGCATAATCAATTCAACAAAAGAGAGGGGGGGCCAAGGAGCCAATAAAGGTCCAGTGTCCATGCCCCTAAACCAAATCTGTTCACAAAAAGAGGACAAAGTTCCTATACCAGGGTGCAAAAGTCACCCACGTATCTGAGTGCAAATAGTCACCCATACATTAAAAACAGGGAAGAATGGGGAAAAGTAATCCTAGGTAAAAAATACTCTGATGGGAGAGGGAAAGAAATACTACATCCTCTGCTGCCCTCACACACCCTGGAGGATGTCATGCTTTATCATCGGGCAATTTTGCTCCTCGTAGGGCCGGCGCTGCAATTCCCTACGGGTCCCCGAAGGGTCACTTTATCGGAGATCTTTTAGAGGATTAGCCGGATGTTACATGCAGGTGTGTAGGGAAGGGTAAGGGAGGGTAAATCAATTACGTGCAAACATGATAGTGTGATAAAATCAAGGGTATGGAAGCAGCGACAAGATTGTCTAGGTAACCCTTGGCAGTTAAAAGTACTGCTTAAAAATGACTGACCGCACAAGGCCCACTATGCCTGGGTGTCACTAGTCAAGGTCAACATGTTTCGCGCCTCTATTGCCCGTAGGTCATTGGCGCTTCGTCAGGACCAAAAACAAAGTGAAGTGCACGTGAGTAAAATACATAAAAGTTAAAATGAGAACCCTCTTATCTCATCCAGGGCGGATCAGGAGACCTGTGTCCCCACTATGTGGTTGTAGCGTTACATAGAAGCTGCTCCTGGATGATACCTAGAAAGAGAAAAAGCAAAGTAAGCCGCATGTGAGCGTCAGTAATGACTTGATGCATCACAAAGTGTCACTTATGTGTACACAGCGCTTCAAATAGAAAGATTACGCGGTCACACAAGACTGGTCCACAGTAGATCGGGGGCTGCTAGTTCAAGGAGCCCTTAGGCTCAAAATACACATATAATGGTGTTAAAGGCAACTAACCTTGGCTGTCGAAGGTTGATTAAACGTATAACAACTATAGGGCAGAAATCTGCCAATGTTGAAAATTAGTGAAAAGTACCAAACCGTGAGGTGGGTAGTTCACATCACAGTGCTTACCAAATATTAATTAAAGCTCTCCTCCGGTGGTCAAGGGAATGGACACCCGCGAAAAGTCAGGCTGTGGAAGCAATAGACACATACCAGGTACATAAACACAACGGAAAAAGTACCGGTGAAGTAAGATGGAATTAATTGAAATGGCACTTACTAAGTAATGCGGGTGTAGTCTCTAGTACACCTACCCCTGTCCAAACGCTCGCCGAGAATGAAATAAAGGCGGCGAAATGCAGAGTTTAAATAAATGGATCGGGTGGGGGGTGGAAAAAAGAGAGGCAGTAACTCTTTACGGTGAAGCCTCACAAGGAAGTGTTAAACTGCGCATGAGCGAAACAACACAGCAGCGGCGCATGCCTATTAGCCGTGCACACTGCTCCCTCGCTTCTGCGCACTGGCTTCATAGTCAAGGAAAATAACAATGCCGGTAATGATTAAGAGTTCACAAAAATCTACAAAATGAATCCGTTTAAGTTACTCCTCACTGGTTCAGGCCTTCCCGTATGAGACAGGTCCTAGTATCATGATTGGACCACACCTCGAAAAATAACTTAAATCTATGTAGGAATTTCCCGTTTGTGACATGTCCTGATGTCCTGACTGGACCACCCCTTGAAAATTAACTTAAATCTATATGGATGTTTCCAAATTCACAACCATCAACATATAGTTGACGCTTAGGCCATAAAATGGGGACTAAGAGAATACAGCCAAATTGCCTAACACCAAGGACAGTAATGTAAGTCCTCACGTATTTTAATGCAAAGAATTAATCCCCCGGAATTATCCGAAGTTACCAATTCAAGGCTTAACATAAAGTCAGCACCCAACGACCCCAAGGACCCGTCTCGTGTGCCCACTTGAAAAGGGAAGGAAATAGGGTAGGTCCCGCGGCCGTACAGCCGTGCATAATCAATTCAACAAAAGAGAGGGGGGGACCAAGGAGCCAATAAAGGTCCAGTGTCCATGCCCCTAAACCAAATCTGTTCACAAAAAGAGGACAAAGTTCCTATACCAGGGTGCAAAAGTCACCCACGTATCTGAGTGCAAATAGTCACCCATACATTAAAAACAGGGAAGAATGGGGAAAAGTAATCCTAGGTAAAAAATACCCTGATGGGAGAGGGAAAGAAATACTACATCCTCTGCTGCCCTCACACACCCTGGAGGATGTCATGCTTCATCATCGGGCAATTTTGCTCCTCGTAGGGCCGGCGCTGCAATTCCCTACGGGTCCCCGAAGGGTCACTTTATCGGAGATCTTTTAGAGGATTAGCCGGATGTTACATGCAGGTGTGTGGGGAAGGGTAAGGGAGAGTAAATCAGTTACGTGCAAACATGATAGTGTGATAAAATCAAGGGTATGGAAGCAGCGACAAGATTGTCTAGGTAACCCTTGGCAGTTAAAAGTACTGCTTAAAAATGACTGACCCCACAAGGCCTAAGCGTCAACTATATGTTGATGGTTGTGAATTTGGAAACATCCATATAGATTTAAGTTAATTTTCAAGGGGTGGCCCAGTCACGACATCAGGACATGTCACAAACGGGAAATTTCTACATAGATTTAAGTTATTTTTCGAGGTGTGGTCCAATCATGATACTAGGACCTGTCTCATACGGGAAGGCCTGAACCAGTGAGGAGTAACTTAAACCGGATTCATTTTGTAGATTTTTGTGAACTCTTAATCATTACCGGCATTGTCATTTTCCTTGACTATGAAGCCAGTGCGCAGAAGCGAGGGAGCAGTGTGCACGGCTAATACGCATGCGCCGCTGCTGTGTTGTTTCGCACATGCGCAGTTTAACACTTCCTTGTGAGGCTTCACCGTAAAGAGTTACCGCCTCTCTTTTTTCCACCCCCCCACCCGATCCATTTATTGAAACTCTGCATTTCGCCGCCTTTATTTCATTCTCAGCGAGCGTTTGGACAGGGGTAGGTGTACTAGAGGCTACACCCGCATTACTTAGTAAGTGCCATTTCAATTAATTCCATCTTACTTCACCGATACTTTTTCCGTTGTGCTTATGTACCTGGTATGTGTCTATTGCTTCCACAGCCCGACTTTTCGCGGGTGTCCATTCCCTTGACCACTGGAGGAGAGCTTTAATTAATATTTGGTAAGCACTGTGATGTGAACTACCCACCTCACGGTTTGGTACTTTTCACCAATTTTCAAAATTTGGCAGATTTCTGCCCTATAGTTGTTATACGTTTTATCAACCTTAGACAGCCAAGGTTAGTTGCCTTTTAACACCATTATATGCGTATTTTGAGCCTAAGGGCTCCTTGAACTAGCAGCCCCCGATCTACTGTGGACGAGTCTTGTGTGCCCGCGTAATCTTTCTATTTGAAGTGCTGTGTACACAAAAAAAACGATGGATTTGGGCCCAGATCTTTTGACTGGGGGAGTGTGTGACATTGATCCACATTCAGTCCATCACTTGTTGTTTTTGCAATTGCCGCCCTAAGTGCGCTGGGGATGCCCAGACGTGGGTCCCAGGCACTCCACACCACTTGGAGTCAAGCTAGCCGGGCTGAAGAGAGGTGTTACCTCGAAACCGGTCCGGTCCTCGGATGCTTGATTCCGTTCTGGGAAGGACATGGCTTTTGTAGTTCGGACTGGACTGTTCCCATGGGGCAACAGGGTCAGAGCTGATTTGCATATCGCCATTGTCTAACCCAGGGTGGTGTGGAGTGCAAAAAAACGATGGATTTGGGCCCAGATCTTTTGACTGGGGGAGTGTGTGACATTGATCCACATTCAGTCCATCACTTGTTGTTTTTGCAATTGCCGCCCTAAGTGCGCTGGGGATGCCCAGACGTGGGTCCCAGGCACTCCACACCACTTGGAGTCAAGCTAGCCGGGCTGAAGAGAGGTGTTACCTCGAAACCGGTCCGGTCCTCGGATGCTTGATTCCGTTCTGGGAAGGACATGGCTTTTGTAGTTCGGACTGGACTGTTCCCATGGGGCAACAGGGTCAGAGCTGATTTGCATATCGCCATTGTCTAACCCAGGGTGGTGTGGAGTGCAAAAAAACGATGGATTTGGGCCCAGATCTTTTGACTGGGGGAGTGTGTGACATTGATCCACATTCAGTCCATCACTTGTTGTTTTTGCAATTGCCGCCCTAAGTGCGCTGGGGATGCCCAGACGTGGGTCCCAGGCACTCCACACCACTTGGAGTCAAGCTAGCCGGGCTGAAGAGAGGTGTTACCTCGAAACCGGTCCGGTCCTCGGATGCTTGATTCCGTTCTGGGAAGGACATGGCTTTTGTAGTTCGGACTGGACTGTTCCCATGGGGCAACAGGGTCAGAGCTGATTTGCATATCGCCATTGTCTAACCCAGGGTGGTGTGGAGTGCAAAAAAACGATGGATTTGGGCCCAGATCTTTTGACTGGGGGAGTGTGTGACATTGATCCACATTCAGTCCATCACTTGTTGTTTTTGCAATTGCCGCCCTAAGTGCGCTGGGGATGCCCAGACGTGGGTCCCAGGCACTCCACACCACTTGGAGTCAAGCTAGCCGGGCTGAAGAGAGGTGTTACCTCGAAACCGGTCCGGTCCTCGGATGCTTGATTCCGTTCTGGGAAGGACATGGCTTTTGTAGTTCGGACTGGACTGTTCCCATGGGGCAACAGGGTCAGAGCTGATTTGCATATCGCCATTGTCTAACCCAGGGTGGTGTGGAGTGCAAAAAAACGATGGATTTGGGCCCAGATCTTTTGACTGGGGGAGTGTGTGACATTGATCCACATTCAGTCCATCACTTGTTGTTTTTGCAATTGCCGCCCTAAGTGCGCTGGGGATGCCCAGACGTGGGTCCCAGGCACTCCACACCACTTGGAGTCAAGCTAGCCGGGCTGAAGAGAGGTGTTACCTCGAAACCGGTCCGGTCCTCGGATGCTTGATTCCGTTCTGGGAAGGACATGGCTTTTGTAGTTCGGACTGGACTGTTCCCATGGGGCAACAGGGTCAGAGCTGATTTGCATATCGCCATTGTCTAACCCAGGGTGGTGTGGAGTGCAAAAAAACGATGGATTTGGGCCCAGATCTTTTGACTGGGGGAGTGTGTGACATTGATCCACATTCAGTCCATCACTTGTTGTTTTTGCAATTGCCGCCCTAAGTGCGCTGGGGATGCCCAGACGTGGGTCCCAGGCACTCCACACCACTTGGAGTCAAGCTAGCCGGGCTGAAGAGAGGTGTTACCTCGAAACCGGTCCGGTCCTCGGATGCTTGATTCCGTTCTGGGAAGGACATGGCTTTTGTAGTTCGGACTGGACTGTTCCCATGGGGCAACAGGGTCAGAGCTGATTTGCATATCGCCATTGTCTAACCCAGGGTGGTGTGGAGTGCAAAAAAACGATGGATTTGGGCCCAGATCTTTTGACTGGGGGAGTGTGTGACATTGATCCACATTCAGTCCATCACTTGTTGTTTTTGCAATTGCCGCCCTAAGTGCGCTGGGGATGCCCAGACGTGGGTCCCAGGCACTCCACACCACTTGGAGTCAAGCTAGCCGGGCTGAAGAGAGGTGTTACCTCGAAACCGGTCCGGTCCTCGGATGCTTGATTCCGTTCTGGGAAGGACATGGCTTTTGTAGTTCGGACTGGACTGTTCCCATGGGGCAACAGGGTCAGAGCTGATTTGCATATCGCCATTGTCTAACCCAGGGTGGTGTGGAGTGCAAAAAAACGATGGATTTGGGCCCAGATCTTTTGACTGGGGGAGTGTGTGACATTGATCCACATTCAGTCCATCACTTGTTGTTTTTGCAAGTGTACACATAAGTGACACTTTGTGATGCATCAAGTCGTTACTGACGCTCACATGCGGCTTACTTTGCTTTTTCTCTTTCTAGGTATCATCCAGGAGCAGCTTCTATGTAACAGCTACAACCACATAGTGGGGACACAGGTCTCCTGATCCGCCCTGAAAGAGATAAGAGGGTTCTCATTTTAACTTTTATGTATTTTACTCACGTGCACTTCACTTTGTTTTTGGTCCTGACGAAGCGCCAATGACCTACGGGCAATAGAGGCACGAAACATGTTGACCTTGACTAGTGCCACCCAGGCATAGTGGGCCTTGTGGGGTCAGTCATTTTTAAGCAGTACTTTTAACTGCCAAGGGTTACCTAGACAATCTTGTCGCTGCTTCCATACCCTTGATTTTATCACACTATCATGTTTGCACGTAATTGATTTACCCTCCCTTACCCTTCCCCACACACCTGCATGTAACATCCGGCTAATCCTCTAAAAGATCTCCGATAAAGTGACCCTTCGGGAACCCGTAGGGAATTGCAGCGCCGGCCCTACGAGGAGCAAAATTGCCCGATGATGAAGCATGACATCCTCCAGGGATGTGTGAGGGCAGCAAAGGATATAGTATTTCTTTCCCTCTCCCATCAGGGTATTTTTTACCTAGGATTACTTTTCCCCATTCTTCCCTGTTTTTAATGTATGGGTGACTATTTGCACTCAGATACGTGGGTGACTTTTGCACCCTGGTATAGGAACTTTGTCCTCTTTTTGTGAACAGATTTGGTTTAGGGGCATGGACACTGGACCTTTATTGGCTCCTTGGTCCCCCCCTCTCTTTTGTTGAATTGATTATGCACGGCTGTACGGCCGCGGGACCTACCCTATTTCCTTCCCTTTTCAAGTGGGCACACGAGACGGGTCCTTGGGGTCGTTGGGTGCTGACTTTATGTTAAGCTTTGAATTGGTAACTTCGGATAATTCCGGGGGATTAATTCTTTGCATTAAAATACGTGAGGACTTACATTACTGTCCTTGGTGTTAGGCAATTTGGCTGTATTCTCTTAGTCCCCATTTTATGGCCTAAGCGTCAACTATATGTTGATGGTTGTGAATTTGGAAACATCCATATAGATTTAAGTTAATTTTCAAGGGGTGGTCCAGTCACGACATCAGGACATGTCACAAACGGGAAATTCCTACATAGATTTAAGTTATTTTTCGAGGTGTGGTCCAATCATGATACTAGGACCTGTCTCATACGGGAAGGCCTGAACCAGTGAGGAGTAACTTAAACCGGATTCATTTTGTAGATTTTTGTGAACTCTTAATCATTACCGGCATTGTTATTTTCCTTGACTATGAAGCCAGTGCGCAGAAGCGAGGGAGCAGTGTGCACGGCTAATACGCATGCGCCGCTGCTGTGTTGTTTCGCACATGCTCAGTTTAACACTTCCTTGTGAGGCTTCACCGTAAAGAGTTACCGCCTCTCTTTTTTCCACCCCCCACCCGATCCATTTATTTAAACTCTGCATTTCGCCGCCTTTATTTCATTCTCGGCGAGCGTTTGGACAGGGGTAGGTGTACTAGAGGCTACACCCGCATTACTTAGTAAGTGCCATTTCAATTAATTCCATCTTACTTCACCGGTACTTTTTCCGTTGTGCTTATGTACCTGGTATGTGTCTATTGCTTCCACAGCCTGACTTTTCGCGGGTGTCCATTCCCTTGACCACTGGAGGAGAGCTTTAATTAATATTTGGTAAGCACTGTGATGTGAACTACCCACCTCACGGTTTGGTACTTTTCACCAATTTTCAACATTGGCAAATTTCTGCCCTATAGTTGTTATACGTTTAATCAACCTTAGACAGCCAAGGTTAGTTGCCTTTTAACACCATTATATGCGTATTTTGAGCCTAAGGGCTCCTTGAACTAGCAGCCCCCGATCTACTGTGGACCAGTCTTGTGTGCCCGCGTAATCTTTCTATTTGAAGCGCTGTGTACACATAAGTGACACTTTGTGATGCATCAAGTCGTTACTGACGCTCACATGCGGCTTACTTTGCTTTTTCTCTTTCTAGGTATCATCCAGGAGCAGCTTCTATGTAACAGCTACAACCCCATAGTGGGGACACAGGTCTCCTGATCCGCCCTGGATGAGATGAGAGGGTTCTCATTTTAACTTTTATGTATTTTACTCACGTGCACTTCACTTTGTTTTTGGTCCTGACGAAGCGCCAATGACCTACGGGCAATAGAGGCGCGAAACATGTTGACCTTGACTAGTGACACCCAGGCATAGTGGGCCTTGTGGGGTCAGTCATTTTTAAGCAGTACTTTTAACTGCCAAGGGTTACCTAGACAATCTTGTCGCTGCTTCCATACCCTTGATTTTATCACACTATCATGTTTGCACGTAATTGATTTACCCTCCCTTACCCTTCCCCACACACCTGCATGTAACATCCGGCTAATCCTCTAAAAGATCTCCGATAAAGTGACCCTTCGGGGACCCGTATGGAATTGCAGAGCCGGCCCTACGAGGAGCAAAATTGCCCGATGATGAAGCATGACATCCTCCAGGGTGTGTGAGGGCAGCAGAAGATGTAGTATTTCTTTCCCTCTCCCATCAGGGTATTTTTTACCTAGGATTACTTTTCCCCATTCTTCCCTGTTTTTAATGTATGGGTGACTATTTGCACTCAGATACGTGGGTGACTTTTGCACCCTGGTATAGGAACTTTGTCCTCTTTTTGTGAACAGATTTGGTTTAGGGCATGGACACTGGACCTTTATTGGCTCCTATGTCCCCCCCCTCTCTTTTGTTGAATTGATTATGCACGGCTGTACGGCCGCGGGACCTACCCTATTTCCTTCCCTTTTCAAGTGGGCACACGAGACGGGTCCTTGGGGTCGTTGGGTGCTGACTTTATGTTAAGCCTTGAATTGGTAACTTCGGATAATTCCGGGGGATTAATTCTTTGCATTAAAATACGTGAGGACTTACATTACTGTCCTTGGTGTTAGGCAATTTGGCTGTATTCTCTTCGTTCCCATTTTATGGCCTAAGCGTCAACTATATGTTGATGGTTGTGAATTTGGAAACATCCATATAGATTTAAGTTAATTTTCAAGGGGTGGTCCAGTCACGACATCAGGACATGTCACAAACGGGAAATTCCTACATAGATTTAAGTTATTTTTCGAGGTGTGGTCCAATCATGATACTAGGACCTGTCTCATACGGGATGGCCTGCACCAGTGAGGAGTAACTTAAACCGGATTCATTTTGTAGATTTTTGTGAACTCTTAATCATTACCGGCATTGTTATTTTCCTTGACTATGAAGCCAGTGCGCAGAAGCGAGGGAGCAGTGTGCACGGCTAATACGCATGCGCCGCTGCTGTGTTGTTTCGCACATGCGCAGTTTAACACTTCCTTGTGAGGCTTCACCGTAAAGAGTTACCGCCTCTCTTTTTTCCACCCCCCACCCGATCCATTTATTTAAACTCTGCATTTCGCCGCCTTTATTTCATTCTCGGCGAGCGTTTGGACAGGGGTAGGTGTACTAGAGGCTACACCCGCATTACTTAGTAAGTGCCATTTCAATTAATTCCATCTTACTTCACCGGTACTTTTTCCGTTGTGCTTATGTACCTGGTATGTGTCTATTGCTTCCACAGCCCGACTTTTCGCGGGTGTCCATTCCCTTGACCACTGGAGGAGAGCTTTAATTAATATTTGGTAAGCACTGTGATGTGAACTACCCACCTCACGGTTTGGTACTTTTCACCAATTTTCAACATTGGCAGATTTCTGCCCTATAGTTGTTATACGTTTAATCAACCTTAGACAGCCAAGGTTAGTTGCCTTTTAACACCATTATATGCGTATTTTGAGCCTAAGGGCTCCTTGAACTAGCAGCCCGATCTACTGTGGACCAGTCTTGTGTGCCCGCGTAATCTTTCTATTTGAAGCGCTGTGTACACATAAGTGACACTTTGTGATGCATCAAGTCGTTACTGACGCTCACATGCGGCTTACTTTGCTTTTTCTCTTTCTAGGTATCATCCAGGAGCAGCTTCTATGTAACAGCTACAACCACATAGTGGGGACACAGGTCTCCTGATCCGCCCTGGATGAGATAAGAGGGTTCTCATTTTAACTTTTATGTATTTTACTCACGTGCACTTCACTTTGTTTTTCGTCCTGATGAAGCGCCAATGACCTACGGGCAATAGAGGCGCGAAACATGTTGACCTTGACTAGTGACACCCAGGCATAGTGGGCCTTGTGGGGTCAGTCATTTTTAAGCAGTACTTTTAACTGCCAAGGGTTACCTAGACAATCTTGTCGCTGCTTCCATACCCTTGATTTTATCACACTATCATGTTTGCACGTAATTGATTTACCCTCCCTTACCCTTCCCCACACACCTGCATGTAACATCCGGCTAATCCTCTAAAAGATCTCCGATAAAGTGACCCTTCGGGGACCCGTAGGGAATTGCAGAGCCGGCCCTACGAGGAGCAAAATTGCCCGATGATGAAGCATGACATCCTCCAGGGTGTGTGAGGGCAGCAGAGGATGTAGTATTTCTTTCCCTCTCCCATCAGGGTATTTTTTACCTAGGATTACTTTTCCCCATTCTTCCCTGTTTTTAATGTATGGGTGACTATTTGCACTCAGATACGTGGGTAACTTTTGCACCCTGTTATAGGAACTTTGTCCTCTTTTTGTGAACATATGTGTGGTTAAGGCAAGCGTGGTTCAGCTTGCAAAGTCAGAACACTTGTGGTTTAGACCGCAGTGTTCCGACTGTTTTTCTCGCAAAATATTAGTCTGAATTTGCGACCCGTATTTCTGCGACCAGGTTGCACTTTCAGAAACTGACCTATGTACTAATAGGTAAGTTTACAAAATACTTATTCCCTGTGGGTCGCCATTGGACCTATCTCATCAGTGATAATGTGATAGGTCACAAATTGAGACCCCCAAGGAGTCGTGGCCATAACAGTGATGGGGGATGCTGAGGTCAGTGACCACCAGTTCTGTGATTGCTTTTAAAGGAAGCGTTTTTTTTAAATACAGCCCATATTCCTCAAAGGAAAACTGGATTTGTTAAAAAAAAGTTTGTAACTAAAATGTATTAAGAGTAGGACCATTGTCTCCTCTTAAAAAATATTGCTTTTAACATTCACAAACGCGAATGCCGACCACTGCCTTGGATGCCTTCCCATTTCCGATTGCCTTACCAGTAACTTTCATTAGTTGGTTAAGTATTAATGTTTTGCGACTGGATTTCAGTTGCAAAACATCAATACATACCACTGTGATTTGGTATTTGCACGGGATACCCTAACAATGGCCTTACCAAATACTAAATTGATACTTGGTTGCAAACCGAAATTGCGATTCAGTAATGTGTTACTCAATTGGTATTTGGCTTCATACATAACATAAAATCTTTTTGCAGTCACAAACCGGCAAATTATGTGAATTGGGCTGTTTCCAAATGCAAAAAGGTGTCATACAATTTGCCCTAAGTCCTGGCACTAAATAGTTTCAGTTTCTGCAACTCCGGTCGGTGGGGCTGGGGGGGGGGACACGATCGGGACAGCTGAACTGGATCCTCATTTCTGAATATACTTCTCTAGACCATGACTATTCCTGGGCCACTGTAATACGCTTCATTTATTAATGCCATTATTATACACCTCCTTATGCAGCTGTGTACATTCACAGTTTTATTTTCTTAAGTCTGTTATTTAAGTGCAATTTATGTTATGGTTTTTCTTTGTTTCTGTTTTACTCTTTTATGAATAGTTGAATAATAATCAAATACAGATTTACCAACAACAACATGTTAAGTAACAATAAATTGTCTGCCGTGGAAGGATATTAGGTAGGTGTGCAGACTGAGAATATCTCTAATCATGCAGTAACAATAATATTAAAATTACAAGGAGGTTACTTAAGTAATTTCTAAGATGTGCCTTAAGACTGAAAAAAATGTGTAGGAATAGATCTGGATGTGGGACATTTGAGATAAATCACAGGGTTGTTTGTAGTTGATTAAAGACGAGCATCCAGTAGCAATCTGATGTATCCATATTGTGGTTAGCCATCAAGAACCTCTAAAGTAGACAATGCACGGTTTGATTTGCACAGTTGAAGCAATGGCTCCAATGAGCAAGTGAAATGTGTTTCTTTGACTACAATCAGTTTAATGTTTTAAAAATGTTGGATGCAATGCTTCTCGCGTTTTTAAAAAACAAGAACCTAAAGTTAAATTGCATTTCACTCCTTGAATCCAAGGATGTTTTTAATGCATTGACAGATAGGAACACCAAAATACATGAGGCTTCTAGAACTTGCAGCTGATCGTGGAATTCAGCACAAAATGTTACTCTGGTTGAGAGAAGGAGGAACAGCATTGGCTTGCAAAATGCTTAGCTATCCTTCAGCCGAGAAGAACGTTTTTGTGTTTTGATCTGCTTGCTCAATAAGTTTTTGTAGATGTACTCATCAATGCTTAATTTGAGTCAGTAGTTGCCGGTGGGGTCAACTGGCACTCATTTTTTTGGAGACCAGAATTTATGTTTCCTCTTCACTCTTTAAACCAGAGCAAGAGAGGGGTAATACCAATTGAAAAAAAGCAGGAAGAGAAAGACGGAAAAAACATGACAGTGAGAGACAGCTAGAGCATTCAAGAGTGAGATAAAGGGGCAGGAAATGTCTGACCTTGACTTAAAGAGGCATGAGGTGGAAACAAGACAATGCAGCCTTTGCGTGCCCCAGCATTCCATGGCACAGAATGGCGGTGTCTGATCAAAACTTTGGGCGCCGGCATTTATTCTTTCACAAAGTAAGCACTGGTGCTCATAGTTTTTGCCACTGGAGACAATATTAAAGTGGCGCAATATATAAGCTTATGAACAGACAAGGCCTGACTCATACAACACGCGTGTCTGTACTGCACTGAAGATTTTTCCAGGCAAATGAAACCCATGAAGACTCAGCAAAAATATGCAACCTTCAATCGAGAAACCGAGATTATTAAAAAGCACAAAGAGGAGAATCATGGGGTATATTATCAAGGACCAGTGTTAAAATGATCGCTGTTTTATTGGCAGGAAACTGCCGATAAAACGGCGATAATGGGCTTGATAATACGCCCTTGTTAATTCCCATTGAAGCCAATGTTCTTGTGTTAACATGGGGTTCTATGGGAATTAACAAGGGCGTATTATCAAGCCCATTATCGCCGTTTTATCGGCAGTTTCCTGCCAATAAAACGGCGATAATTTTAACACCGGTCCTTGATAATATGAACCATGATTATTAGATGTAAAATAATTTCAAAGTAATATGAACTTAGAATGTTTTTGTTCGATCAACTTTTGAAAAGCTAATAGTCGAAATCTGTAAATTTAGCAAAATATAAATTTACAGATGTGTCATATAAGTAAGCAGTTCAAATATAATCATTTCATTGTTAAAGTTTTACTTACTTGGGCAGGTAGATGGTTGTAGTCAAGTCTCAATTTTTTAATATTTCCTGCGTGCCCTCAAACATAATCACTATATTAATGGATGTGAAATGGTGGCTGGCCCTTTTTATATGGGTTTGGTGTGTTAGATGAAAATGTAAACAAATATATGTGTTGTAATGTCCATTTTCCACAGAGTTTTATTGTGTATGTGTTGTTTATTATTTTGTTCATAAAAATAAAACATTTATTACATTTCCTGTTTTAAAACAAGAGCCATTTTTATTTGGGAACACTGAAAGTGAGTGGTTAACATATAGGTAGGACTACTTTGCAAAAGTATATTTGGGAATGCAATTTTTCAATATTAATTGTATTGTCTCATTTATGATATTTATTTGTAGAATGTGTTTTGGAATATATATTTGGTTGTATAATTTTTTATGAATTAAGGTACTCTTCTGTATTTGTTGTAAAGACTCATTGTAACTGTATGCATGCTGATGTGCTTCCGGGTAATAATATGCATGGTAATGACACTTTAAGTATATAAGTGGTAGTGTTTCGTGGTAAAAACGTGCATTGTAGCAGTTAGAGCTTTGAAAAAACTGTATGGTTTAGGTGTGGTGGTAGAGGTACTTATCGTTCCATCATACATACATTCCTTTACTACTTATTTCATGACCAAGATATGTCTACCTCGCTATTTTGCGTTTAATGTATTTGACTGTTAATCCTTTTTCTTTCAATAGCTCAAGAACCTTTACAAAATTTGCATTATGCTCTGATCTTGTTCTACCCAAAACCAGGATGTCATCTTGGAAAACAAACATCCTTGAATCCCTCAAATATCTTAAACATGATTCGCTGGAACATGACAGCAGCCAATGCCATTCTGAATTTGTTAGAACTGGGGGTCTCTAGTTGGCTGAGGTAGGTACCTTAGTCCAAATAAGGACCCTTATTTCTAAGTCAGGGTATGGAAGGACACTTTCTCAGATAGGCCCCACTCGCCCCCTCGGAAGCTTGGCACGAGCAGCCTGGCTTATCTCCAAGGCAAATGTGTAAAGTATTTGCATCTACGCTCTCAGTAACCCAGTGATAACAACACAAATGGACTCCACACAAGTTTCATAAAAACACTTATATGTTTATAAAAAAAGATATACGATGAGACCACACGATAAAAATCCAACATATGCATATTTGTAATATTTCACCTTGTCGGTTATTAGGCCAGCAAGCCCTTGTAGGTTTTTGCAGTATTCTTGAGCATTTCTTGATGATCCAGTGCAGTCCTAATGTAATGATATGCAGTTCGTAATGCAACAATCAATCACTTCATAAAGTAAAAATAATGCAGTTCGTAATGCAACAATAATGCAATTCGTAATGTAACAATCAGGCCGTTTTTGTAATGCCAAAATAATGCAATTGGTAATGCCACAATCAGGCAGTTCAACACGCAAAAATAATGCAATTTGTAATGCAACAATCAGGCAGTTCGTAATGCAAAAATAATGTTCTCCGGCACCGCTCGCGGTGCTCTGGATGGTCTCTATGCCACTCTTACTGACTCGCGGTCAGCTAACGGCAAAATATGCTCCCAACACTGTTATGATGGAAAACAAAGTGCAGCTCCACACTTCAGCCCGTACTGCCACTCCTCGGCAAGTATGGGCCACGATAGGGACTTGAGTGGAGGCTCGCGCTGCAAAGATGGAAAAGGTCGAGAGCGTTTCTCTTGTAGCCCGCAACCCGCCCCAGGCGGTGACACACGCATGCTGGCTGAGCGCTATCTGTGGGGTACGATCTCACTCTCCTCGCGGCTTGGGCCTCCGATGCGACTTTGTTGATCTTGGGTAGTGGAACTCGGACTCCTGACGGTGATCTTTAGGGGTATCTCCTTGGCAAAGGCAGGCTCGGGCCGGCGGTGGTGAATTCTCACAGCTCCTCTGGGGAGGTCGGTCCGGGCCAATGGCAATGACGATTGCAGCACTGCTGGTCACGCTGTCATTTGAAGCAGAGAACAAGACTGCTCCGGGACACACAGTCATGGGGCAATTTCTCACAAAGGTCTCAGGCTGCAACAGGGCACACGCACACAGCATCGCTGAGACTCACTTGAGCTCCGGATGCACATGATCACAGGGCAATCCTCACGAAGGTCTCAGGCTGCACGATGCACAAAACACACAGCGTCGCTGAGACTCACTTGGACTCCAGGTGCACACGATCACAGGACAATCCTCATGAAGGTGCAGTTGTGTGGGCGTGCGCGAAGATAAGAAGTCCAAAGATCACAAGGTAAGTTTAATGAAGTTTCTTTATTTCATGTTTAATGTCCGAAGAATATACTTTACTTTCCAACCAAAACATTTCGTTCTCCAGCAGAGAACTTCATCAGGGCTGAAAGTACATAAAAACCCATTTAATTCACATCTATTGAGACATGAAGAGAGAACATACAAACAAAAAATAACTAAAAAGACCACAATATACAAAATTATGAAACTCTTATCAATAGAAAATCAAAAAACAGAAAAAGAAGAAAAAATACTTTAAAAGTAAACATAGATAGAACAAATTCACAGAGAATTATACTCATTAACGGAACAACGCTATTTAAACCATGACATATATTAAAACCATTCGTAGTGTTCAGATCTTCAAATCCTTTATCAAAGATGAGAAAATACATTAAAAAAATATATATAAAAATATAACAATATAGTTAAATTATTCATCGCAAACGATGTATCAGAGAGCATTCATACGTCCTCCACGTACCTATAATGAATAACAGCATTATATAACTACAGTGGTCAATGCATTGACGGCAAATCGCCTAGTCATTCACAGGCATTTACTGTAAGTACAGAAATGAGAAAACAGTTAACTCCATATGGACCATATAGTATCCTGCCAACAAACACCTCAGTATAGGTTGCATTTTTTATGTTCCCAATATACTAATATATTTGGCGTGAACATTCTCCATTTAGATTCTAATTATAAAAAAATTGCACAAAGAACTGCTGTTTGAGAATTTTGAACTATATCACAGTTTTCATTTGCCTTCAAAATAAATAGACTATGAAATAAAGTCCATACATGTAAATACCATTGATCGCCCTTACTTAGCCAGCCCAGTCCGCTGGGTAAATACTCCCAGCTGAAAAAGTAAACAAAAGTATACTATAATTTTAAAAGTTAGAAAGCAGAAAGAGAAGAAAAGAGAGAGTGCGCCAAGTAATAGTAGATGAGAGGGCCTTTACCACAGGATTGCCTATGCTACAAATAGTTATAAGGAATCATCTCAATCTTAAACACGATGTACCCATCCATATATTGTTCACATGGTCATACATCTGGTTTTTAGGTATAATCTTACCTTATTGTTAGTAGTACGCCGTTCTGTACGAAGCCTAAAGATTATCAGTGCGTATTCAATAAGTTTTCGCTGAATCTTGTGCGTGAACAGTCGATCCTCGGTGGAAGATTTATATATAGATAAAGATATGTTCATAACCACTGCCCTAATTTGATAACATCATGTACCACATGTGCAAAGATAATTTGACTAATGAAATGTTGAAAAAGAACGTGCCCTATATTGGGTAAAAGCTGGGATAACAATACCAATTATATCCCCCAAATAATAAGCTAAAATGTATTGTCCTCAAGCTTACACGGGATACCCCATAAGGGCTCCTGAGGGCCCATTCCTAGAAGGGAGCCAAGCCTAAAATAGAAGAATCGGCTCAACTCACCTTAATCATTTGATAAGTGATGGAATATATCGATTCAGCTCCAAGGATACAAGGGTGCCTCTCAGGAAAGCAACATCACTAGATGGAAACAATCAATCAGAAATAATCGGGCATGAGTAAAAAATAAAGAGCTATGTCCGACAAAAATCAAACTTATATAGTTGGATCGCTACCTCACCTCAAATCCTCACGAAGGTGTCAGGCTGCACGAAGCACACGCACACAGCGTCACTGAGACTCACTTGAACTCCAATCATGGACAACCAATTACCATTACGCTTTACACATGGAGCACTTGCACTTTGACACTGATCAGCAGTGGTATAGTGCCCAAAGCATCTAAGTTCACAACACCATGTCAGAAAAAAGGTCTAGGGAAGGCAAAATATTTAGGGTACTTTTGCCAAAAAAGGCCAAGTCCAACAGAATGGAACCATTACAAATTGAAAGCACCCAAAAAGGATAATTGAATACAAGTGAGCCTCCAGCTGTCAGGGTGATGGGATACCTGATTGTATGCAGATTTTAAATCAATAGTGGTGAACCATTCTATACCTTGGTTAACATCCTGTGCCCTGGGCACCCCCCAACTTTTTGTCGACTGGTACTGGTGGTAAGTGACTCTGACTTACCCTTGGCTCTGCCTAACCAGGTCCGGAGCCAGTGTTATGCTGAAAGACACTTAGAATACAGTGAAAACACATACATACACTAGGGTACACTAAGGGTTGGGGGTACCCCTGTGATTGGCATGACCTCCCCTATAAGGCCGTAGTACATAATAGGGCAGGGGATTAAAACTATCTCTGAGCCCCTAGCATATAATAGGGCATGGCAGTTTAGAGGTCAGCAGCCCTTCTCAGCACTTGCATGTGTGCACTGCTGAGCCTGAGGTCAGTTTAAAATTAGCCCTGTATGTGCATAAAGAGAGGTGCAGAAAGAGGCAAGTGATGTGCAGAAAGAGGGAAGAAGGGTGAAGAAAGAGGCAAGAGAGGTAGAGAAAAAAGCAACGAAAAAAGCAGAAAGAAGCAAGAGAAGTGCAGAAAGAAGCAACAGAGGTGCAGAAGGAGGAAAGAAGGGTGCAGAAAGAAGCAAAATGGTTACAGAAATTTGCAAGAGAGGTGCAAAAAGAAGACAAGAGCAGTGCAAATAGAAATAATAGAGGTACAAAAGGATAGAGAAAGAAGGAAAAAAAGTGCAGAAACAAGCAAAAGAGGCACGGAAAAAGGCAAGAGGGGTGTAGAAAGCGGCAAGGGAGATACAGAAAGAGGCAAGAGAGGTGTAGAAAGAAGCAAGAGAAGTGTAGAAAGAAACAACAGAGGTGCATAAAGAAGCAAGAGGTATACAGAAAGAACCAAGAGATGAGCAGAAAGATGGAAGAAGGGTTTAGAAAGAGGCAAGAGAGGTACAGTAAGAAGAAACAAAAAAGCAGAAAGAAGCAAGAGGAGTGTAGAAAGAAGCATCAGAGGTGCAGAAAGAGGCAAGAGTGGTACAGAAGAGGCAAAGGAAGTGCAGAAAGAAGCAACAGAGGCAGAAGGAGGTAAGAGAACTGCAGAAAGAGGCAATAGAGTTATAGAAACAGGCAAAAGAGAGGCAGAAAGAAGTAAGAGCAGTGCAGAAAGAACCAACAGAGGCACAGAAGGAGGCAAAAAGGGTAGAAAAAGTGGTAAAAAAGTACAGGAACAAGCAACAGTGGCTCATAAAGAGGCAAGAGGGGTACAGAAAGCAACAAGAGAGGTGCAGTAAGAGGCAAGAGAGAAGAGGGAAGAAGAATGCAGAAAGAGGCAAGTGGGGTGCAGAAATAAGCAAGAGAGGTGTAGAAAGATGCAAGAGAAGTGCAGAAAGAAACAACAGAGGTATAGAAAGATTCAAGTGCAGTGCAGAAAGAACCAAGAGAGGTTCAGAAAGAGCAAGAGGGATGCAGGAAGAGGCAAGAGCAGTGCAGAAAGCACCAAGAGATGTGCAGAAAAGGGAAGAAGGGTGCAGAAAGAAGCAAGAGAGGTGTAGAAAAAAGCAAGAAAAGTAAAGAAAGAAGTAAGGGAAGTACAGAAAGAAGCAACAGAAGAGCAGAAAGAGGCAAGAGGGGTGCAGAAAAAAGCAAAAGAAGTGCAGAAGGAAGCAAGAGGTGCCAAATGTATAAGAGAGTAGCAGATAGAAGCAAAAGCAGTGCAGAAAGAACCAACAGCGCTGCAGATAGAGAAAAGAAGGGTGCAGACAGAGGCAAGAGAGGTGCACACAGAGGTACGAGGGGTGAAGACATGTGCAGGAGAGGTGCAGAAAGAAGCAAGAGAAGTGCAGAAAAAACAACAGAGGTGCAGAAAGAGGCAAGAGGGGTGCTGAAAGAAGCAAGAGAAGTGCAGAAAGAAGGAACAGAGGTACAGAAAGAGGCAAGAGGGGTGTAGACATAGGCAATAGAGGTGCAGAAATAGGAAAGAAGGGTGCAGAAAGAGGCAAGAGGAGTGCAGAAATTTACAAGACAGGTGCAGAAAGAAACGAGAAGTACAGAAACAACCGACAGGTGCAGAAAGAGGCATGAGAGGTGCAGAAAGAGGCAAGATAAGTATATAAAGAGGCAGGAGAGTTGCAAAACAGGCAAGAGATGAGCAGAAAGAGGGAACTTGGATGCATAAAGATGCAAGAGAGGTGCCGAAAGAGGGAGGAGAGGTATAGAAAGAGGGAGAAGGCTGTAGAAAGAGGCAAGAGGGATGTAGAAAGAAGCAAGATAAATGCAGAATGAAGCAAGAGATTTACAGAACCAGTCAAAAGAGGTACGGAAAGAAGGAAGAGTAGTGCATAAAGACCCAACAGAGGTGCAGAAGGTGGCAAGAGGGGTGCAGAAAGAGGCAAGAGATGTGCAAACACTTGCATGAGAGGTGCAGAAAGAAATAAGAACAGTGCAGTAAGAAACAACTGAGGTACAGAATTAGGCAAGAGGGGTGCCGAAAGAGGCACAAGCAGTACAGAAAGAACCAAGAGTTGTGCATAAAGAGGCAAGAGGGGTGCAGAAAGAATCAAGACATGTGCAGAAGAAGGGTGCTGAAAGAGGCAAGTGAGGTACAGAAGGAGGCAAGAGAACTACAGGAAGAGAAAAGAGAGTTGCAGAAACAAGCAAAAGGGGTACAGAAAGAGGGAACAGGTATGCAGAAGGAAGGAGTAGCAGTACAGAAGAAAGCAAGAGGGATGTAGACATTTGCAACAGAGGTGCAAAAAGAAGCAAGCGCAGTGCAGAATTAACCAACAGAGGTGTAGAAAGAGAAAAGATGGGTGCATAAAGAGGCAAGTAAAGTGCAGAGAAAATCAAAAGAGGTACAGAAAGAGGCAAGAGGGGTACAGAAAGAGGCAAGAGAGGAACAGAAAGAGGCAAGAGAGGTGCAGACAGAGGCACGAGGGGAGCAGAAAGAAACAAGAGCAGTACAGAAACAACCAAGAGAGGTGCAGAAATAGGCAAGAGAGGTACAGAAAAAGGAAAGAGATGTGCAGAAAGAACCAACAGAGGTGCAGAAGGAGGCAACAGGGATGCCAAAAGAGCCAAGAGGGATACAGAAATTTGCAAGAGAGCTGCAAAACGAATCAAGAGCAGTGCAGTAAGAAACAACAGAGGTACAGAAGGAGGCAAGAGGAGTGCAGAAAGAGGCAAGAGCAGTGCAGAAAGAACCAAGAGACGTGCTGGAAAAGGGAAGAAGGGTGCAGAAAGAGACATGAATAGTGTAGAAAGAAGGAAGAGAAGTGCAGAAAGGAGCAACAGAGTTGCAGAAAGAGGCAAGAGCAGTAGAGAAAGAACCAAGAGATGTGCGTGAAGAGGCAAGAAGGGTACAGAAAAAAGCTAGAGATGTGCAGAAAATGGGAAGAAGGGTACAGAAAGAGGCAAGGAAGGTGCAGAAGGAGGCAGGAGAACGGCAGAAAGAGGCAAGAGAGTTGCAGAAATAGGCAAAAGGGGTGCAGAAAGAAAGAACAAGTATGCAGAAAGAGGGAAGAGGGGTACAGAAGGAGGCAATAGCGATGCAGACATTTGTAACGTAGGTGCAAAAAGGAGCAAGAGAGGTGCAGAAAGAGGCAAGAGGGGTACAGAAAGAGATAAGAGAACTGTAGAAAGAGGCAAGCGAGTTGCAGAAACAGGTAAGAGATGTGCAGAAAGAAGGAAGAGGGGTGCAGAAAGAGGCAAGAGGGGTGAAGAAAGAGGCTGGAGGGTTGCACAACGAAGGAAAAGAAGTGCAGAAAAAAGCAACAGAGGTGAAGGGTCTATGAGTTGTGGTGCACTAAAGTAGGGGCACCAGAGATGAGAGTGCTCATGTGAAGAAATTGTTAATGTCCCTTCAGAATATTCCTGCTGCCTGAGGTGACATTGTTGCGCCCGGTGTCTATAGCACGAATCATAAAGGGTCCATGAGTTGGTATGTACAGAGTTAGTGGCACCTGAAGAGCTCAGCGTGTGCGCAGCCAGTGATGATGGCAAGGTTTGGGTGGGCCGCACTGGGAACAATGTCTTTTTGCCTAATGAACTCTGCCTTAATAATGCCACAAGGCGATGACTTGTGGTGTACTGAGTTAGTGGCATCAGAAGCATGCAGCGTATGTGCAGCCAGCGATTAGGCTTGGTGCAGGCGAGCCGCACTGGGAGCAATGCCTGTTGCCTACTGGACTGTGTCATCTGCAATCACGACTCGATCTGAATTGTGAGCCCTGCTGTCCACAGTGTAGATTGAAGGCAGTAGTCAGCACAGACATCATGGAATGCTTTTTGTCACTTCCTCTTGACACAATTTGTGGACATGGAGTACAATTCACTCTGCAATTAATAAATCAAGACTGAATTTGAATTGAAAGCCCCGCTGACCGCAGTGTAAGCCGGAGGCAGCAATCAGCAAGGGCCCATAGGCACGTGGCATTGAGTTGAGCTGCACAGTCAGTAGCACCAGAAGCACTCAGCATGTGCACAGCCAGCGATGATGCGTTGTCCGGGCGGGCCACACAGGGAGCAATGTCTTTTGCCTAATGAATTCTGCCTTAATAAGGCTATGTGGCAGTAACTTGTGGTGCACTGAGTTAGTGGCACCTGAAGCACAAATTATGTGCATAGCCAGCGATGATGCTGGTCCGGGCAGGCCGCACTGGGAGCAATGTCTTTTGCCTGATGAATTCTGGCTTAATAAGGTTACGTGGCAGTGACTTGTGGGGCACTGAGTAAGTGGTACCTGAAGCACTCAGCCTGTGCACAGCCAGCTATTATGTGTGGTCCAGGCGGGCCGCACTGGTAACAATAGCAAAACACACAAGATGATGGACGGAATGTTGCACAATGGCAAAACATTCACCCCTTTTCACAGATCTGGGTTTAATCCATCGTTATTTTGCCCACCAAGCCACCCCAGTTCACTGGTAGCAATGTCTGCTGCCTTCTGGACTGCATCATCTGCAAATCGCGACTCAATCTGAATTATGAGCCCTGCTGTCCACAGTGTGTGTAGGCCAGAGGCAGCAGTCAGCAAGGGCCCACAGCCAAGTGGCGTTGAGTTGAGCTGCACAGTTAGTGACACCAGAAGCATTCAGCATGTACGTAGCCTGCGATGATGCGTGGTCCAGGCGGGCCGCACTGGGAGCAATGTCTTTTGCCTAATTAATTCTGCCTTAATAAGGCTATGTAGCAGTGACTTGTGGTGCACTGAGTTAGTGGCACCTGAAGCACTCAGCTTGTGCACATCCAGCAATGATGCTTGGTCCGGACTGGCCGCACTGGCAGCAATGTCTGTTGCCTACTGGACTATGTCATCTGCGGTCGCGACTCGATCTAAATTGTGAGAACTGCTGTCTGCAGTGTAGGATGGAGGCAGTGGTCAGCAAGGGCCCACATCCGCATGGAGTTGACTTGATTTGCACAGACTGGGAGCATATAGTTTTCTTAACCGATTATAGTCTCTTACACAATTTGCATCGGCACTAATCTTGAATTGTGAGCCCTGCTGACCGTGGTGTAGGCCGGAGGCAGTGGTCAGCAAGTGCCCACAGCCATGTGGCGTTGACTTGAGCAGCACAGAGTTAGTGGCACCTGAAGCACTCAGCATGTGCGTAGTCAGCGATGATGCGTGGTCCGGGCGGGCCGCACTGGTAGCAATATCTGTTGCCTACTGGACTGCGACATCAGTAATCGCGACCCGATCTGTATTGTGAGCCCTGCTGTCTGCAGTGTAGGCCGGAGGCAGCAGTCAGCAAGAGCCCACAGCCATGTGGCGTTGAGTTAAGCTGCACAGTTAGTGGTACTAGAAGCATTGAGCGTGTGCGCAGCCTGCGACGATGCGTGGCCCGGGCAGACCGCACTGGGAGCAATGTCTTTTGCCTAATGAATTCTGCCTTAATAAGGCTATGTGGCAGTGACTTGTGGTGCACTGAGTTAGTGGCACCTGAAACCCTCAGCATGTGCACAGCCAGCGATGATGCGTGGTCCATGCCGGTCGCACTGGGAGCAATGTCTGTTCCCTACTGGACTGCGTCATCTGCAATCGCGACTCAATCCGAATTGTGAGTCCTGCTGTCTGCAATGTACATCGAAGGCAGTAATCTGTACAAACATAACTCTGTGGGGCTGTGCTGCTGGGTTCGCAGGTGGCCTGTGTCGAGGAGGCCAGCGGTCACAGCAGCGGCCTCATGGCAGAGTGAGGGGTGGCGCTCTGGCAGACGCGTTTGCCTTCTTAGAAGTGAATCATGCCCAGAGCCCCGGCCTATTTATTCACACTTCTATGCTGGAGTGGCATACGTTGGACCAGCCCACTCCGCTTCAGCTTCCACTTACAGGGGGGATGACACAGCTTCATGACAGATCTTCCCCACTGCCTGAAGTAACATGGTTGCGTCCAGATCACAACAGGGAAGACCTGGGACATATAGCGTTGTAGTTCCCTCCCTGTAAGCCTAAGCGAAGTGGGCTGGCTGAAATGCGCATCCTTCATGACTTTACCAATATGGCAGTTTTTATCCGTGCACCCACTGAGATAGGTACACGATGGGTGCACAACTCAAAAAATATATATTAATATTTAAGAAAACAGAAGACATTATATTACTTTAATAACAAACACAAAAAATGACAAAAACTATTTTTAGGATATTAAAGTTACAAAATATTACTAATTTTTTTTTCAAAATCACTGAAAAAAACCATAGGTTTAATGAACATTATAATTTAAAATTAGCATTTAAAAAACCTTTGAAATTCACAAAACCCATAGGTTTCAGGGACGTTATTGTTAGAAATTAGCATTTAAAAAACCATTAAAATTAACTGACAAAACCATAGGCTTCAGGCACGTTATAGTTAGAAATACGCATTTGAAAAGCCTTTGAAATTCACTGAAAAAAACATGTTCAGGCACATTATAGTTAGATGGACATTTCACTCGTACAAAACCAGTGAAATTCGGCTGTTATAGTCAGCTGAGCTAATTATAACTCGCGCCCCCGCATTGCACTGCTGATGACGTCGCATATTACATCATTCATGACATGGTCAGTGACATCACTGAAGAAATCATTGTTGACATCTCAAATGACAGTTCGGATACCAAAGATTTTGCACTGTGCTATTGATGAGAAGGGTTGTGGAGGTTGAATGTGCATAAATTGCCAGAACACAGAAATAAACAACAAGGTTGATGCTCCGAGGCCTCTGATGTTATTTGCTGCCTTGCATGATCAGACACGCTGCCTGATGAGTATAGGACATGTCGTAAGTGGCAAGCCTGTCGCTTCAGTAGCTGCCGATGTATTTTGCTGCCTTGTGAACACGTCTTGATATGAAGTGCTAACTGACGTGTCTAGAGTGCATCAGAAGAAGCAGGCATGTCCCTGTTATGTTCATGTTGGGCGGGTTCAACCAAGTTGGGAGAGATGTTAAGGTTCCAGCCCCATCTCATCTGGTTGCAATGTATGAACAATGACGATGGGTTCGGAGGAATAATAATTATGCAACCAGTTTCAAAAGTAAGAAACATCATGTTGTGGCCTCCGTTTATTAAATAAGCATGAGGCCTGTTTCACATGCTAAACGTTGGCTTTAGCCAAAATAACAACTTGGGGACGAAGGACGTCCAGAACCCGCTGAGAGCCTGCTGCTCCATCCCCAGCTCTGATCTCCTCCACGGGGCCCGAGGCGTCAGCTGCCCCAGCTCAGCGGGCCGCACTGCAGGAGGGGTGCATGCCTAGTGTGGGGTTCTGGTGGGTGTGTCAGAGGGGCGTGCTCCTCCAGACTGATTTCGCTGTCCTCCCCTGGCCTTTGAGTGTTCAAGTTCCCACACCCATTTTTCTTTTTGTCTGCACTCCTGTTTGTCCGCCAGAAGATTTCAGTTTGCATTGCCAGCTCTGTTGAGTGGGCAGTATCTACTCAGCTCTGCCTTGAGGCAGAATCACCCTGTGGCTGTTTTTGAAGCCATGTATGGCACTGACTGGAATTTTTTTTGTCTTCCCAGTGCTTGGTCCCACGTTTTCGCATCACCAGCCCTGCATTTTTTTCGTAATCATACAACAGTGTCCAACTCACGTTTGAGTGAGGTGTCTGGTGATCATCAGTGTGTCTGGTTTGAATGACATCCATCTCACAAGTACCTCTTGCTCCCCTGGTGAGGGAGAACTCTGGCTACAGCAACACCTCCCTTGCGAGGTTTCTCCCACAGTGGCGAGATCCTCCTCTCGCCATCCACAACAGTCCCAGATCATGGTCAGTGGGGTGCACATAGGTAGGCTCAGTGAACGCTATTGCTCTGTCCGCGATACCGCCTGTAGAGCCCTTCCTAATTGATGGTCCTCCATCTGTGCATGCTGTGAGATGGAAAGAATGGGTGGAGCGCCTGGAGACCTACTTTGCGGCTATTAATCTAGATGCGGATCGACAACCCTCTATGCTGTTACATTCGGGAGGTGCAGCAATATACGCCCTACACGTATGTCACCCTTACATGGGCATTAACTGCCTACGGTGAACCCCTGGCCAATCCTGATTATGAACGATTCTTGCTGCATCAGGCCAGACAGCTATCAGAGGAATCAGTTGGTTGTTTCCATGCCCATCTGAGGGAGTTAGCCAGAATGTGCAAGCTGCCTGATAAAAATGATGAGATACAAGCTCAATTTATTCAGGGCTGCTCCTCAACAAAACTCCAGGAGAACATTCTGCAAATACTAGGAATGCCTATGGCGGACATGCTGACCCTGGGTAGGTCAAAAAAACTTTGCAAAGTGTGAGCAGATCACATAAAGGTTGCACTACAACCCCAGGTTAAGACAGAACCGGTCAATGCTGTGGCTATCAAAAACCAGGACAAGAAGAAAACCCGCACCAAGACCACTGTGCAACCCAAGACATGTTATGGCCACGGAGAATCCTATCCACATCAAGGGATCTGCCCAGCCCAAGGGAAGCGGTCTTCAACGTGCAACAAACTGAACCACTTCAGCAAAGTGTGTCAGTCGTGAGCGCCCATCAAAGGTCAGAGAACCAAATCGATCAATACCCTTCATGCTGCGGAGATCCAGGGATGTGAAGAGGACATGAACGATGATGACTTAGAAGGTGCAGTGCACATAATACATGCTATGCAACCAGACAGGTGCTTCCAGAAGCACATCTCAAGATGCATTGTCCTCGTGGATGGCCATCAAGTACACAGGGGCCTCCATCAACATCATGACGCAGTCCCTGCTGCGCACATTTCCGGTTCAACCCACTATGAAGCCTACCACCACAAAGGTGTTTGCCTACAGATCCACCTCTCCCCTTCCCCTAGCGGGTGTATCCACATCTGAGATCACACATGAATCTCACTCAACGAGGGCCACGATCTACGAAACCGGAGGTACCGGAATGTTACTGAGTTGTCGCACACCAGAGCAGCTTCAACTCGTCACATTTGCCTTCAGCACATACCGGGAAAGCATGGACGACATGGTGGCTCAGTTTGCATCGGTATTCGAAGGCATGGGGTGCCTCTAGAGCCGCTTGATCCACCTGCACATTGATGACTCGATCCGACCAGTGGCTTTGAAACATTGACGAGTGGCCTTCCATCTCAGGCCCTAGGGGGAAGAGGAACTGAGGAAGTTGGAGCAGGCAGACATTATCGAAAAAGTGGAGGGCATGACTCCGTGGGTGTCCTCAATTGTTGTAGTTTGCAAACCCAAATCAGCTAAGAGAGGTTCGGATATGCGTGGACAGTCCCCTATTGAACTTGGCCATCAAACGCGAACACCATCTGATGCCCACGGTTGATGACATTGTATCAGAAGTGAGTGGGTAGAAATGGTTCTCAAAAATAGATCTGAGAGCCGGCTATCATCAGTTAATGTTGGACCCTGACTGTCGCGCTATCACTACCTTTTCCACCCATGTAGGCTTACGGCCATACAGGCATCTCAGTTACGGGATATCGAGTGCCACCGAGGTTTTTCAGGACACCATCCGAAGCGTGTTGGCTGGCCTAGATGGACTCCTCAATGTTTGCGACGACATTTTGGTCCATGCTTCCACTCTTGAAGAAAACTTTGATAACCTGAGAGTCACCTTTCAACAGCTAAGAGAGAATGGGTTCACCGAGACAACTGCGCTTTCCTCCGAAATGAAATATTGTTCTTTGGATATCGGTTCTCCCAGGAAGGGGTACAACCAGATCCTGCAAAGGTCCAGGACATCCAAGCTGTCCCTTGTCCCCCCAGGGTGACTAGCATATGGAGCTTCCTCCGCATGGTCACCTACTGTGGCTGCTTCATTCGTAACCTCACCGACCTCACTGGTCATTTGAGAGAACTGGTCAAGGCAAGCACTGCCTGGAGTTGGGGCCTAGACAAAGTAGCAATGTTCCAGGCTACGAAACAGGCACTGTCAGAGGACACAATATTAGTCTATTTTGACTTGAAAAAAGACTCTGAGATATCTGTAGATGCCAGTCCCACCAGCCTCAGTGCTGTGCTATCCCAGAGGCCGAACAATGATTAGTGGGCTCTGGTGGCCTATGGCAGTCGAGCACTGACAGACACTGAAAAACGCTACTCCCATATGGAGAAAGAAGCCATTGAGGTACATTGGGGGTGCCGCCACTTTCATCTGTTTCGTTATGGCTAGTCTTTTGTCGTTCAGAATGACCACAAACCCCTCTTCTCAATATTCATGGGGTCAGCATCCAAACCTCCACCCAGGATCGAGAAATGAATATTGCAGTTACAAGACTACCATTTCACAGTCTAGTTTCGACCAGGTGCTCAAAATGCCGCCGACTATCCTTCTAAGCATGTAGACCAGCCACTGAATGTGAGGAACAAGATGCACAAGTCGTGGAAGAATATGTTCGACTGGTCATTGAACACTCTTGCCCACTGCCCATCTCGTTGGAGGAAATTGTTCAAGCCACTCAAACTGATGAGTGCATCCAGCTGGGCATCTCTGCAGTGAGGTCAGGAAGATGGGATACCCTAAATCATAAGACTACGTATCCCACAGAGACCGCAAGATTGACGCTAACTTCTCTGTACAATTTTTGCACTGAATTGGTGATATCCCAAATGGCTGTCTTATGAGGGGTCCTTTGCTAGTGGTTCCCAGAACTCGTCAACAGCAAGTAGTGAACTTGGCCCATTTGGCCCACCAGGGGATCATGTAAATGTAAATGTCATGGTACTTATAGAGCGCACTGTCACCAGATGGTCACCTTGCGGTGTCGCCTATGCGGCTTCCTGGCGCTGATACTCATACCGCTGTGGAACCCCTCCTGGCTTTTCCTGTGAAGTGTCCACTCCTGGGCACCCCCAGGGTGAAGCCAGGCATCCTTAGCGCTGTTGGGGCCGGTGTGGAGGCTAAGCAAGCTATTTCCCAGAGTTGCAGCGTGGGGCCCGTGATTAGAATAGGCACCGAGGCGAGAATTAACAGGTCCGAGGAAATTGAGCCCGAGACCCCGCCGAGGCGGGAATCGAACCCTGGTCCCTGGTCCATGGCCAGAACTCTGCATCAGGGTCTGCCGCTCTAACCACTGAGCCACACTCCTCCACCATCATCAAGACCAAGTCTTGGCTGAGATGCAAAGTCTGGTTTCCCGATCTGGATAATCTATTGGAACAAAATGTGCGGCAAAACTCCTTATGTCAGACTACGGGATCCGCTGATCCCCCTGCACCTATCCTTAAAGAAGACATTCCCCCTTTTCCCTGGCAAACGGCTAGTGATGACTTTGGCAGCCTCCCGGATGGTCAGCACATGTGAGACTACATGGATGCTTTTTCAAAGTATCCAGTGATCAATCTCATGGAATCCACCACAGCCAGTCAAATGTCTTTCATCATGTTATTTACACATTTGTACTAATGTGTAAATAACATGATGAAAGATATTGGGTAAAACATGCTCCTAAAAAGATGTGTTTTGGATTTTAGATAACCAAACCCCTGACGAAGGGTCGAAGAATGACCCGAAATGCATTGGGTAAATGAAACTGATGAATGTGGATCAAATTTACGCACGCCCTCGGGGTGCAGGATAAAGCTTGAATTAGCATTGCTGTACCTTTTAGAATTGTGGTGAACACGTAAGCGCCTCTCTTGTGATTTGCGCAAAAAGCTGGAAGAAATGATTCATTTCTGATTACCTTGATAAAATACACGAACTTGGAAGAAAAAAACATTTGTTCATTGGCATCTGTGGAATGCAAGTAAAACATAGCTGTGCGTCCGGTGAGGGGCGGTATGCCGCTCCTATTCAGAGCATTTCAAGTAAACAGTGTGGCTTTGGGCTGTCCACGCATTCCGGGGAGCACGCAAAGGGAAGTGAATACGGAGGAATAAATGGGAAAAACATGTAAAAGAGGTGTGCACCATGTCATAATCATACAGTGCAATTAAAGACTACTGGGAGCCATCATCAGCACCGAAGGGGTTAAATAAGCACGAGGGCTGTTTCACATGTCCAACGTTGGCTCTAGACAACACAACAGTTCCTACAGTATTGTTGCCGACTCCAGTACCTTGGAAGTCGGCACAAAGAATGAGCACGTTTGTAGAATGCACGTAATGCAAATGCTCATGGGATTAGTGCATGGCAGAGAAGGAGTGTGAAAGAAGATTACGGTGAGTGAGGGTTAAATAGTTTTCCAAATAGTAAGCCACTGATCGTTTGCGCCAATACCCATGTGCTGAAATTCCAATACTTTGACCAATGATAATTTGTTTTGAAATCCAGTCAACAACCAATGTAAAGTTAGACACTCAGATGGATTTGTTGTGGAAACAGTCAATACAAAGGTTCGGTGCTAGGGTCACTGATCGCCAAAATTGTAATGAACACTCCAAACAAGTAAATAAGATTTATTGTAGAATCCAATCCTAGCACAGAAGAAAGGGAGGCAGCACAACATACAAACTCCAACTGCTCCTGTCCTCTGGTTTCTCTACCTAGCTTATTCAGATTCCATAATATACCATCAGATTCTAATAGGTCCTATGACACAATGCATTCCACAACTCTACATCATGACAGTTCTGAGCATATAAATGACTAAAATTACCATAATTAAAAAGAAAAACTAAGGAAGAAAGGCCACTTGACGTAGTTGCTGAACATTTTTAAACGTAGCTTTTATTGGTATGACAAATTTATGTGTAGGTCATTATTGTAAAAAATGCACATGGATATGTCGTGCCTTGCAAACCCCTATTTCAAAAAATGCTTTCAGTTGTTCACTCTCATAAGGCAAAAGCACGTTGCACATGAAGAATTATGGGTTTGTTCTGAAAATGGCTGACAACACAAATCCCAGTCGTCAATCTGATGTTGGCTAAAAAACAGCCAGGTCTGGCTAATTGCTTCACTTGGGGGTTGCCTAGTAGCTTTGGCTACATCACAAATGCATACAAGTGTATACATAATCCAAGGTTATTTTTTCACCTTGAAATATTTTAGCACAAATCCAATGATAAATGAGCTTCTGAGAATATAATTATTTTTGAAACGTTTTTTAATGGTTGTCAAAATTCTTTAAAATAGCTCTTGGAAGCAATGTTGCATTGAATGTGCTTTAGGGTCTCATTTAAGTATTGATAGAAGGGCTATCGAACTGCTGTGCACTGGAGTTGGTGCCTCAGCCTCTCTGACCAGTTATTAAATTATGCACACCCACTTACATTTTCTTCCCATCTTCTTTTGCATCAGCAGGACGCTGCTGCCACATGAATGATAGATATTGCTAGGAGAAGAGAAAAGATTTAGCCCGGTTTGGTGCAACTACATTAGTTTTCAGCCTGTCAGCTCATGAATTTTATTAGAAGGCCTGAGGCTTATATTATGCTTTCTTAACTTGCTACTTTTATATAGCAACCACAAATCACAAAAAACCCATACTTTCCTGCAAACCTTGGGTTCATGCTTCAAGTTGAAGATAGTTGAAACAACTTGTCAGGTAAGAGCTTAGTACATATATCAGTCACCAGGAAGTGACAGACTCTTTTCTTGTTTGCTCAGCCACCAGTAAAGTACTCAATTTCACTCCTCTTTGTTTTCTATTGTGAGAACTGTGTTTGAAATGTGTTTTTATTGCAAATCTGATAATGTCCTGGGCTTACTCAGGCTGTTTAACACAGCTGGGTTTCTAATTTGCTTTGTATCTATATATCGAGATAGATTTTTAGGGCTTGTTTTCTTTTGACTGCTACTTGGGCTCCCACAATAGGCACACCATATGTTAACATGACAATGACACTACAGTGACCAACATGCATTACTATTGTAGAATAGATACAGTTTTGGAACACTTAACTAACTATACGTCCCATGACTGCACACATGCATTTATGTCTTGCAGTTGTCAGTCTTTTCAAAGAAGCTTTGATGAAAACATTTCAAACAGCAATGGTCGAAGGTATTGTGCATATGTCAGATTGTCTGGTGCATGACAGTGAAACTAAAACTACAGCTTACATGAGTGTTGCCCTTTTTTATTTCTGAATATTGGATTTTAATATATATATTTATGCGAATACTGTTGATTTTATGTAAGGTTGAAACTATGATAGGAATAGCTATGAATTACCCGATATTTTTAATATTTCTGAATTTGAAGAGGGAGGATTGAATGAATATAACAATATAACCTATATTCTTCACTTTCTATTGATATTTTAAAGTCGGTGGCTCATGAAACTGGTTTCTGGGCCTGTGTAATTACTGAAAACCTGACCCTTATCTTCTGGAAGTGGCAGGGACACTCACTTTGGTGAGTCGGTCTCTGTAGTAAGAGATGGTCACTTTTGTCAAAAGGCTCTTGGCCATGTGTAGGTTTCATCCCAAAGAATATCAAGGATGAGTGACGCAAGTAAAAGTCTTTGTTTTCGGTGATCCATAGAAAGGAATAGTGACGGCCTGTGTCTCCTGCCAGGACAAGCTGTTAAAAGTAGGGAATTTCTTTACTTATTTTATTTTGCTGAATAAACAAAGACGTCTAGGGATTCAGCCCACTTTCTTGTCTGAGGAGGCTCAACAAGTGTTGTGTTTTGCTGATAACGCGACTTGGCTATTTAGCTGGAAAGACACTTAGAGCTTTATTATGCATTTAGCGGTCCGATTGCTGTAGACTGCCCCGCCAACAGCCCATGGCACTGGCGATACAAAACGTACAAATTACAGGTCGACTGCAGGCGGGTGGTGTGGAGGTTTGATCTTTTCAGCTATGGGGCGTACTGTTACCAAATATATCGATGCCTATGTGTGCATTTCGACTACATATGTATTGGATGTAAAAACATATGCATGGTATATGTGGAACAATACCATATACCCATTACTGGGGTTTAGCCCATATGTGGGCAGTCCTGGCAATGGGTATATGGTCTGATCCTGCAAGTACACAGGACCACCAAACTCGTAATAAGGCCCAATTTTATTTTGCATAAGATTGAGTATAAATCGTGTGAACTTGCAGGATCAGACACTCGTCCGGCAGCTCAGGGTTTGCTTTTGCACTGGATATTTTACATTTTACAAGGAAAATGACTCAAGGCTTATACTCACTGTACAAAGTACACTACTCCGTCACCATTGCCATTTTGATAAACGGCCTCAACACTACCCATGTGGTACCCAGTTTAAGTATTAACAATAACTTTTTTCTCCTTTCCACAGAGGAGAATGGCCTGATATTTCCCCTAAAATAAAGGTCAAGGGAGAGCTTTTTCTCAACAAGGTTAAGAGGTGCTTGGCTGGTTACACATGAGATCATCTGCACACATGTGTGAACATGTGTGTGGCCAATGATGTGAGACTGCCATTGTGCACAGCCCAGTACCTATACACAGGTAGCCTGGCACAGAGGGGATTCTGCAGGATTAGATATTGACCTAGGGTAGGCCTTACAAAGTTGGTGTACACTAATAGGGAAAGCAGGTGATTTACTGTTTTGTCTGTAGTGACACTTTATTATACACAAAGGGAGAAAACTGCCTCAGAGAGCAGTTTAGCTTCGAGTTGGCCTACAGAGACCAGTGACGTATAGAATTGAGGTGCAACCTCTGCAGGGAAATCAATCTTGCAAATTCCAAAAAGATATCTGCACAGCCGATGTGTCATCCAGAATTGTCATATTGCCCTGGCTTAGCTCAGGACCAGAGCACAGTAATTTTGTCACCCTTTTGTGCCAGAGTTAATACATTTCACTCCAGCAGCAGAAATAAATGCCTCCCCCCCACGAGGGAGCAATAAACAGTGCTTCACTCAGCTCCTAAGGGTTAATGGGGTGAGAGTGGAGGATATACATCAATCAATCAGCTGTCCAGTAGGGAGGGACCTGACCAAGCCCACTGAACAAAGGAGGTAGCTAAGACCTCTGGAGCGGGAGGAAGTGAGGCCCCCAATGGAGATGTGACTAGTGACCTCTGGATGACATAATATTGAACTGTCACTGCATGCTGTGCAGGAGGGTTGGGATGGTGACAGGTGACATGGCATTCTAGGATTAACCACCCTAGGATTGGCCTGGGTGCTCCTGGAAGCTTGACTACCGTTTAAAAACTCTTGCACAAGGGGGAGACTCTCTCTTGCTTGGTAATATTTATGGGCTCCACTGCTGTACTATGGGTCTTCCATGGACAACTGGAAGAAAGAACCTCCTGATGCCTATAAAGAACTAAGGAGACTAGCCAGTTGACACCAGGACCAGTGGACCTCACCAAGGGCCAGTGAGGCTGGCCCCCTTAACCACTTAAAGACCGGTTGGGGGAAAACCTTGGACTTCTGCGCCCAGAAAAACCGACCAATACGATGGAGCTAGAGAACGAGCTCCCTGAGGCCTACACTGATTTAGAGGTAAGGACGCCTGATGCCACTGTCCTTGGTGGTTTGAGACTGCAACACGAGTAAAATGAGGCAAGGATTATCAAAATTGACCCAAGGGAGCACGAGTTACAGTATTTTAAAGAATGGCAACCTTGACCTCTTTTTCGCCTCACACTCACCTTGCGCCTGGGGTGGGCCAGGGTCTGGTGCAAGATTTGTTTATTTAGTTTTCCTCAGGGAAGGAGAATGCATGGAGCCCCCTCCCTGGCCTTTCTACTGGCCTGTGGACCCCATACTCAGGCTGTTTTCACTGAAAAGGGGTCAGAGTCCTGATTTCCAGCTCCCCAAAGCAGAGAACATTGGAGGAGTGTTATTGTGCCCACCATGCTAGTGTCATTGCCCCTGCTCCCCATACCTCTGTCTGGGGGCAGCAGGGCAGCCACCACAGAAGGTTGCACCCTGCTCCCAGGAGCAGGCATGGAGAGAACCTGTGTTCACCTCCTGCTGGTACACATGGAGGAGTGGGCTGCTTGGGAGCTGACATGGCAGTAAGGAGTAGGCTTCCTCAACTGTACCCCTATGCTAGAAACATGGGGGTGCCCAGCCCCTCATAAAGCCAAAAAATAAAATGAGGAGTAGCCAAGCGTTACAAGAAAAAACCACACAGCACAACCAAAGCTGTGACTCTCCCCGGCACAGGTGGAGAGCCGCTCTTCAAATATGCACTGGTCCCGCAGGATCGCCCCATAATGCCTTAGGGGCAATTCAATTTATTTATATGTATTTCACTCCTAGTGGTGGCCCCAGAGTGGCTGGGCACCGCCAACATCATGAAGGAAGCATGAGGGGCTGCAGTAGAGGTGGAGCTCTTTCCCTTAGGAATTTTTTGTTTTAAGAATGACTGACCCTATGTCTCTAGGGGGCAGGAATCAATGACCCCTCCAGGATTTTGCTTAATGTTTCAAAGCAGTCGCAAGATTGGAGCAGCTACTCTACAGCAAGGCATACTGCACCCTCTAGGAGTTTATAGTGTGGTTCCAATATTTGTGGTTTGAATATGTTTACAAAAAGTGCAATATTGAGGCTATTGAGGCTCCCTTTAGGTGTGAAGTCTTTGGTTGCATATAATGTAATTAAAATGTGATTCCATCTAAGCACTGCCATTATTATTGTATTTTCATGACTGGACACTTTATAGGAAGTATACATACACGTTTTTCTCATTTTAAATTCTTTATTGATCTAGTAATACTAACAGTGTCGATTGATCACAGTGACATTCAGAAGTGCATTTACATCTTTGATTATTGCTGATTGCATTTACCTGCAAAATGATGTCTTTAATATGTGGTTTGCGTACCTTAAACATTCTACCAAGTCAGTAGATTTACCTTATATGTTTGTATGACCCCTTTAGGGGGCTCAAAGTTGATTAGACAATGTCATCTACGGCATTTCCATCTGCGTATGTACATGTTTGTAAAGTAACATGTAGTATTTAGTAGCGTGTGTTTAATAAATGTACTTTCATTTTTCTAAAGAGAAAGCACTGAATGGACAATCATTTATCTAGTGGGATTATTGCGTGTCAGTGAACGATGTTTATTGGCCCACACCACCTCCCCTAAGTAGGCCCTGGACTGCTTTGCTTTGCTTTGCTTTGATCGCTGAGAAACTGAAGCACTACAATGGGATGCTTGGTCCCCAGTAAGGAGAATTGTTGACCTATTGCTTATTCAGGCCACACAAATATTAACCACATTTCCTACACCATTTATGTGTTTAAGAATTAGAGCTCATATAGAATATTCCAAATGATCAATGGAAGAGCTTTCACGCAATCCTAAGTGTTTTAAAAACAAAAGGGCCAGTAACATCAAACAAGAGGTTATTGTTCATCTGAGAGGTGTGCTTTTTCCATGGGGTGGATAGATAACCCAGACCATAATGTCTCTCCCTCTCTGTTCCAATTTGTCTGGTACATAAGAGGTTCCTTAGATTTCAGTAGGACACCAGGGTGTACCAATTTGTGTCTAAACCTCTTGATTTTCTCTTCTACTCCATATTTCACCAGGGTTGTAGAATCCAAATAGAAAATTTCACAAGTTCCATAGTCCAAGAAAACTCCTATAAAAATAAATAACAATAATGTCACACTGTTATATATCCCTCAGTCAATTGGTATTGTCTACTTATACTGTATTTCCATCACCTCTTCATTACTATGCATGTTAATATCTCTTAATCAGACATTTACCGAAGGGTATCTCTATAAAGACAAAGTACCTGAGAAGAGATGGTGTTTGTTTCTTCAAATGGTCGTACCATCTTAACTAGATTCCCAGATATATTCTAGACTTAGTCACATGCCAGTCTGTGGGAATGTGCTTGGAGTATTCAGTACTCAACTGGGGGGGGATTAGATGTGGCAGGAAACTTCACCCAGTAGTTTTCCAAACACTGAATCATCACTGGTGCCTGTTGCCAATAGATCCTTGCCTCATGTTTGAATTCACAATTGCCCCACTTTTACCGTATCCTCTTGCAATAGACATGTTCTTGCAAGGCCAGTCACATTTACGCTTGTCCTCCCTTTGTAATGATTTCCAGGTGCCTGGCTCAGATTCTTACACAGATGACCATTGTGGCTCTAAACTCTGGATGGCTCAGTCTTGGCTATAATTTAAGCTCAGCATGGTAATGGACATTCTTGTATTGCTTACATTTAACTCTCACATTCTCTAAGATTCACACAGCAAGAGTCACAGCTGATGGCTGTGAAACTTTCTGGTATTCTTAGTCACTAACGGACCTTTTACCTTCAGCTGCTAGCCTCATGAAATCTTCCTGTGCCCCAGATACCACAAAGACTTGCAAAAACGTCTTGGTTGATTGGTGTGTGGGAGAAAATCACTATCTAATTTTAGCAAATGTCATTTCAGTTCTGAATTTGCTTCTTTTATTGGTATCTCAAGGCAAGTCTTTCAGAATTATTACCGGATACCTATCATCTATTCTGCTGGATCTGAGCTTGATGAGGACAAACCTATGGTGGAACGTCCTTTAGTGTGGAAACTGCTGATGGATATCAGATATTCCACCATGTAAACTCTTATTCCTCATCATAGAATTATAAACTTTTTCTGTAATTGTTCCAAAAATGAACGCTTGATTTCCTCTTGAAAGAGTCTGACATGATAGGGCTTCAAGTGTTTCTACAAGACATTCTTTGCCTCCAGGGATGCTTCTTTCTGGTACCAGGGGCATGAAGAATGCCTTTACTAGGTTTGAGCATCCCTATTTTCCTCCTCATGCAAAGCGGTGTATAATAGCCTTAAATAACATGAACTAAAGATTTCTAAGTGTACATTGCTCTAGAACGGTACTGCTTTACTTTCTTGATAATACATGTTGCTACTATGTTCTTTGGTTCCTATACATGCTTTTACATTTTGTATTTTTTTTAATAATTTGACTGTATAATGTTAAGGTCTGTGTTCAATTATTTACAGAAGCACAGTTTCACAATCCTTGTACATAGCAACAGGAACATAGTACATAAGGTAAATTGCATTTCAGGTGGGAAACTTGTAGATAGATATGGATTTGATTAATGTATGTGATAATTGTGAGACAGTTTGTAGAAGAACAAAAACATACAATGACATACATAGTTATATGAAAGAAGGAAAGGGGATACTCTGGTTTGGCATGATACAATTGTATATTTAGTTGCCTTTGCTCTGAAGGTTAAGAAGGTGAGTTATTATGGCAGTGGTAAAAGCAGAACGAAAGGAGATTGAGCATAACTCAACTCGATTCGATTCGATAAGTCTTTATTTCGAATAAAAGATTCATAAAAGACAGTGTACAATCATACATACATATTAAAAAGCATTTTACAGTAAAATAACAATATACACATTTCATTCCTAGGAACAATAAAAAATACTTCACAACTGTGTATAATAAGACAGATGGGACGCAAATTAAATGCACATAGATAGATAGCACTAAAAGAACATACAGGATACTATGTGTAACTAATTGAGAACTTTCAACATACGGGAATACCCAATTTTTTGGATCGAATCAGCCAAGCCCATTTCAAAAATTTGGCAACACATACCACTACGGTTTCAGATCTAATAGTACGAAGTTTCAGGAGTGCATCTTGATAGCCACCACTATTAAGGGTCAAGCAAATCGGTCTTAACCACTTACTTCTTGGTGCTCCATAGATAGGACAACCAAAGAAGAAGTGTCCAACACTTTCTTCCTGGTCAAGGCACCAGGGGCAATTGTTACCTACAGACTTGTCCCATTTAGCTCTAAAAGTGTTAATGGGCAAAGTGCCAGTACGAAACTGATGGTATAATTTTCGATCCAATACACTTGTAATTAGGTCCCAGTACTGTTCTAACGAAGGGGCAGCCTTGTGCACTAAAAAAGAGCCAGTTAAATTAACATCACATGATTGGTTAACAAGAACGGATTTTCTCCAGGCCCAGAAAAGCGCCTTAAACTCAAGTTTAGACGGAAATCTGGACCCCCCTGGATTAGACCAGAGGTCCGGAAGGCCCATTAGGTTCAAAGTGTTTTTCACTACCCCAAACCATTGTAATTTGTGTGCCCCCCACATGAGTTTAACTTCCTCCAACTCTTGGGTAAACAGACCAAGCTCGGGAGTGGACCAGAGACGGCGCCAAAAGGCCACCAGACGGTACTGGGCCATCTCGTCGATTGGTCTGCAGCCAAGGTCCAACAGTAGGGGTTTAGTGGGGGTAGACTGGGGGAGGCTAACCAGATTCCGTAAAAACCTGTTCTGGGCGGTTACCAGACTGGAAAGATTCTTATGACCCCAGACTTCGGCTCCATAAAGGGTGGCAGAGACAACCTTCGCGTCATAAATTTTTAGAACAGGGGTAACGCACCTAGTTAACGAATTCCTCTGTTCAAGAATCAAGCTGCCAGCCAACCTATTAAATTTAAGTTTGGACGTTTCCACTTGGGGGTTCCAAGTGAGACGGTGATCTAGGGTCACTCCAAGATAAGTCATGGTCCTAACCTGCTCAATAGGGACTCCATTTAAGGAAACTGTGCACTTTGGGGGATTTTTCTTGCAAAAAACCATAAATTTGGTTTTATCTGTGTTTATTTGCAAGTCGTTCAAAGTGCAGAACTCAGAAAATCTGTTCAGGGCTACCTGAAGCCCGGCTCTGGTTTTGGAGAGCAGAAGGGTGTCGTCTGCAAAGATCAGCATGGGGTACTTACGGCCACCCAACTTAGGAGCATCCGACTGGGTGTTTAGAAAAAAATGTGTGACCTGATTAATAAATAAAAGAAACAACGTGGGGGCAAGGACACAGCCTTGACGCACCCCTCGTTGTACTGGAAATTGTTTGGTCACCTGCCCCTGGCTACCCCACCTAACCTGGGCGTAGTTGTCCTCATGGAGTCTCTGGACTAAAATCAAAAGCTCAGGCGGAAAACCCATGCGACTAAGAGCCTCCCACAGCTTTTTCCTTGGCACTAAGTCAAAGGCCGACTTAAGATCGACGAATGCAGCAAATAGCATACCTCCGCCCAACAGGACCACCTTCCAAAAAAGTAGTGTAAACCGGAAAACTTGGTCCACAGTACTAGTCCCAAACCTAAAACCCGCCTGCATGGGGGAAAGTACATTATTTGAATCGATCCAGTCCAGAATTCTTGCCAAGATCATTCTCGACACGATTTTCTGGACTGAGTCGATCAAACTAATGGGCCGATAGTTATTGGGAAGGGAGCGGTCACCCTTCTTATGTACTGGCAGAATTTCTGCCCCCTTCCATGAAAGAGGAATCTCGGCCCCTGAGGCTATGTTATTTGCCAGTAGGGTGATATAAGGGATCCATAGGTCAGGTTTGAGTTTAAAAAGGTCAGCAGGGATAGTGTCAATACCAGGAGCTTTGCCCGACTGAACTGACTCGAGAGCAAGTGCGGTGTCAGATTCCGAAAACAAGAGTCTATCTCCTGTTAGTGATAGTTGGGGTGGTAGAGCAGATTTAGTCGTCAATACCTCCGCAACATTTGGGTCATTAAATTGAGCAGTATAAAAGTCAACCCACGATTGAGCAGAAACATGGTTTACCGGAATCTGGGCAGCAGGATCTTTTCCCCTCCTTATAATCAACCAGAAATCAGTTGGGTTAGGGGAATCACATGCACCAAGGAGGTCAAGCCAAAAGGAATCATCCCACTCTCGCTTTGCAGTCTGGATGGTACGCTTGTAGCATTGCCTTGCTATCCTTATGGCATCAAGGTTCCTTGCCTTTACGGCAGCTAGTAAGTTACTGTGGGCAGCTCTACACTTCTTATTATACCATTTTTTGTGTACTCTGGTGTTAGCAGGTCTAGATGGTTTCGTGAGAAGGTTCCTAAGGGTCAAAAAACACTCCTCATGAAGATTGGTAATTGTGGAGTCTGGGTTACCAGCAGAAGATAGCAAAAGCATTCTATTCCACACGTCCCGTACCTCTTCCTCGATCAATGGGATAAGTAAAGGATCCTCCAACACCCTATGCCATTTCACACGGCGCCTGTTATCGCACAAAATAACATCGGATGTTAAACTATTAGTGCTCCTAACAGGTACCCCCATACCTTGGACCAAAACCTCAAGTGAAAGGGGATTATGGTCGCTCTCTGGGCGAGACTCTATCACCATGTCTTGTACAATGGACCAATACTGCATGTTAATTAGTATATAATCGATACGGCTTGAAGACAAACCGTTGTCGAAAGTATTGGACCCAAGACGATCGGAACGTGTACGCCCATTGGTGGCCCTAAGGCCCCATTCTAAGCAAAAGCCCAGCCAATGTAAGGCTGCCTCAGTGCCCCTGACAGCCTTTACAATAGTAAGTGGGGGAATTGCCCAAACAATGTCTTCCTCAGAGCCCACATCCTCTGCCAAAGTGGAGATGGGCTCAATGGGGGTGTTCAGGTCTCCTGCTACTATTACGATCTGGTCAGTCCCGTAATTCTTAAATAAAAGATCCAGATCGTCCAGGACAGCTTGTTTTTTTCCCACCCTGATTACCACGAGCATAGACATCAACTAAAAGGATATCAGTGGTATTAGGTTTGGTCAGTCTAATACATAGAAGGTCCACACACGCCACCAGTGTTTCCCTACCATGAAAGCCCAGGTTATTTTTTATCCAAATAGTAAGACCACCAGAGGCCCTACCCTTGGGGCTCTTAATTGCTGGTTTAGAGAAGTTCAGGTAACCCAACCTATACAATGGGATAATTGACCAGGTTTCCTGGAGGATGACAATATCATAAGAGTCAATAAAATTGACCCAATCGTCATTCTCCAGGCGTCCCCGTAGTCCTGCGATATTCCAGGAAATTATTCTTAATGGGCAATCCCTGGTCTGTGCACATGGTAGCAGTGATACTCCCTTAACTTCATTATAGGCCAAAGCAGGAATGAATAACGGGTCTAAAGTTTCGCCCAAGTTATTAGATAACGATGACCCAACAATGGATAGGTTTGGAGATGGAGGTCTCCGTTGGTGGAGAGTATACCTAGGAGGAGGTGTATGTCCAGACCTCGCAAGTCAATCCACCTCCTCCAAACATCCAAACCTATTAGAGGTTGGGAACCCTTGCCACCAATTAGATTGATTCTGACCAACAAGACTATGGGTCGGGCGACTAACATTCCTAATAGTGGTCCATGGCCCCTCACTCGCTAGTTGTTGCCTAGGAGGGTAGAAAAAGGTAAGAGGCCTCACTACTATTGTGGAATTGGCCTCAAAAGATGGCCATGCACAAAGATACTGGGCGGTGTGGGGATCAGAAAATGAAACCACTACACAGTCACCAGCTATCGACTTATGGGTGCGGCCAATCCAAGGAACTCTCCGGACCATAAGTACACTACTTCTTAGATGATCGGGGAGCTGTTTATTGGAATTCAGCCAGTGAATGACTTTGTTTTTTAAAGAAAGGTCATTCTCCTGGGATTCTTGGCCCAACTCTGGAACACCGGCTAGTATAATAACATACGACCCTGCTTCTGGCGGAAGGTCAATAAACCCTCCGCGAAAGTTATGGCGACTAACCTGACGTGTTGGGTTGCGCGTCAAGGGCAGCCTAGGGGTATGGTTGGTTGATGCCCTAGTATCGGTATTCAACCTACATTGTGCCTTCTGTGGATGGAAAAGTTTAGGTACCGCTGGGCTAGGGGTAAGTACAGTAGTTTTTGCAGTGGTGGTACGGGGTTTTGGGATAGGTTTAGAAATAGGTAGAGTATCAGGAATGGTTGGGGCTGGTTGTGGGGGTGGATGAGCAGATTCTATTTCTAAGGCCTGTGGTGTGGGTGCGGTCATACATGAATGCTTAGCATCCATTTCCTTAAGACTCAAACTAGCCAAAGTAACTATGGTCTTATCCATCTCAAGGAGATTATTCTCTATACGAGAGAGCCTTAGTTCTAGGGGGGAAAGCAACTGCTTTAGCGTTCCCCAGACTAGTTGGAGAAATTCGCTATCACCCTCCTTGACCTGCTCGGGACCGCTAGCCCGACCCTCCGAGGTGTTCATGTTATTCTGGCTAGGAGAGATAATAAGTATATCGTCTTCCACCATACTAACTATTTCAGAAGTAACATTTTGTGTTGGTATGGGATTAACATCTTTCACCACAAGAGACCCCATGGCCCGCCTACTGTTAAAAAACTTTAGCCTTGCTATTCTAGCTTTTTTCCTAGCAAGTAAGGTTCTCGCAAGGCATTTCTTTTTGTATGCTGCCGCTTTTTTAGCACTACAAAGGCTAGGTGCCTGTCTTGCTTTGGGAGGTGAAAAGGGGCCAGCAATACTAAACAGAGAGACTGATCCACTATTTTGTTGTGCTGGGTTATGTTGGGAAGTTAGAGGGGAGTGCAAAGGGATGATGGGGGGGACGGGGTGCACTACAACCGATGTTAGCAGTGGTCGTGGGTTGGCAGGACGATCGGGGGTACGGGCAGATGCAATATTCCCCAAAGAAGATTTTTTGGAATTGGCAATATGCGCGGACAGCCTGCGTGCAGCATCAAGTTCTAGAGAGACCTTATGCTGCATTTTGCTGATTTCCTCGTCAATAGCCAAATTGGTTTTGACTAGGAAATCGTCTATGGACCTATTAGAGTTACTAGCAGCCATAAGGGTTTTGCTCCGGCTACCCCGTGAACACATATTACAGAGTACAGATCAATAAATAAATATACACACAACAATAAAACTGTAATATGTGCCACCCTATATAAAAATATGAAAATGAGATTAAAACCAAAGGGAGGTGGCCCAGCCCAGCCCTCTTAGACCTCGAACGGCCTCAAACGGCCCAGTCTTTGCCCTGTCTTCGCCCGGGCTGCGTCCCGCGCTGCGGGAGTGCTAAAGCAATAAATAGGGGGAGCGGCAGCAGGGAGAGCGGACCGGAAGTTGTGAAATGGTCTCGCAGGGGCTCCTGGGCAATGGAGTCCCCTGCGCGCTCGCAGCCCCGCTGACCGCACTCACCCGGAAGCCTGCAGTCCCTCAGCAAAGTCCCGGTGTGCAGGTAGGCGATGCGGCACCCGCGGAGCGGGTGCGGCGAGATGTGGCTCCTTATCCTCGGTTAGCCGCTGGGTAGCGAGGTCAGACCCAGAAATGCCTCCAAAGTGCCTCTGTTGCCTGGAAAAGCGTCCCGCCAAAGAAGAGGGTGAGAGAGGTTTAAAAGAGCAGGGGGCGGGGGGCGGCAGCAGGGAGAGCGGACCGGAAGTTGTGAAATGGTCTCGCAGGGGCTCCTGGGCAATGGAGTCCCCTGCGCGCTCGCAGCCCCGCTGACCGCACTCACCCGGAAGCCTGCAGTCCCTCAGCAAAGTCCCGGTGTGCAGGTAGGCGATGCGGCACCCGCGGAGCGGGTGCGGCGAGATGTGGCTCCTTATCCTCGGTTAGCCGCTGGGTAGCGAGGTCAGACCCAGAAATGCCTCCAAAGTGCCTCTGTTGCCTGGAAAAGCGTCCCGCCAAAGAAGAGGGTGAGAGAGGTTTAAAAGAGCAGGGGGCGGGGGGGCGGCAGCAGGGAGAGCGGACCGGAAGTTGTGAAATGGTCTCGCAGGGGCTCCTGGGCAATGGAGTCCCCTGCGCGCTCGCAGCCCCGCTGACCGCACTCACCCGGAAGCCTGCAGTCCCTCAGCAAAGTCCCGGTGTGCAGGTAGGCGATGAGATGTGGCTCCTTATCCTCGGTTAGCCGCTGGGTAGCGAGGTCAGACCCAGAAATGCCTCCAAAGTGCCTCTGTTGCCTGGAAAAGCGTCCCGCCAAAGAAGAGGGTGAGAGAGGTTTAAAAGAGCAGGGGGCGGGGGGCGGCAGCAGGGAGAGCGGACCGGAAGTTGTGAAATGGTCTCGCAGGGGCTCCTGGGCAATGGAGTCCCCTGCGCGCTCGCAGCCCCGCTGACCGCACTCACCCGGAAGCCTGCAGTCCCTCAGCAAAGTCCCGGTGTGCAGGTAGGCGATGCGGCACCCGCGGAGCGGGTGCGGCGAGATGTGGCTCCTTATCCTCGGTTAGCCGCTGGGTAGCGAGGTCAGACCCAGAAATGCCTCCACAGTGCCTCTGTTGCCTGGAAAAGCGTCCCGCCAAAGAAGAGGGTGAGAGAGGTTTAAAAGAGCAGGGGGCGGGGGGCGGCAGCAGGGAGAGCGGACCGGAAGTTGTGAAATGGTCTCGCAGGGGCTCCTGGGCAATGGAGTCCCCTGCGCGCTCGCAGCCCCGCTGACCGCACTCACCCGGAAGCCTGCAGTCCCTCAGCAAAGTCCCGGTGTGCAGGTAGGCGATGCGGCACCCGCGGAGCGGGTGCGGCGAGATGTGGCTCCTTATCCTCGGTTAGCCGCTGGGTAGCGAGGTCAGACCCAGAAATGCCTCCAAAGTGCCTCTGTTGCCTGGAAAAGCGTCCCGCCAAAGAAGAGGGTGAGAGAGGTTTAAAAGAGCAGGGGGCGGGGGGCGGCAGCAGGGAGAGCGGACCGGAAGTTGTGAAATGGTCTCGCAGGGGCTCCTGGGCAATGGAGTCCCCTGCGCGCTCGCAGCCCCGCTGACCGCACTCACCCGGAAGCCTGCAGTCCCTCAGCAAAGTCCCGGTGTGCAGGTAGGCGATGCGGCACCCGCGGAGCGGGTGCGGCGAGATGTGGCTCCTTATCCTCGGTTAGCCGCTGGGTAGCGAGGTCAGACCCAGAAATGCCTCCAAAGTGCCTCTGTTGCCTGGAAAAGCGTCCCGCCAAAGAAGAGGGTGAGAGAGGTTTAAAAGAGCAGGGGGCGGGGGGCGGCAGCAGGGAGAGCGGACCGGAAGTTGTGAAATGGTCTCGCAGGGGCTCCTGGGCAATGGAGTCCCCTGCGCGCTCGCAGCCCCGCTGACCGCACTCACCCGGAAGCCTGCAGTCCCTCAGCAAAGTCCCGGTGTGCAGGTAGGCGATGCGGCACCCGCGGAGCGGGTGCGGCGAGATGTGGCTCCTTATCCTCGGTTAGCCGCTGGGTAGCGAGGTCAGACCCAGAAATGCCTCCAAAGTGCCTCTGTTGCCTGGAAAAGCGTCCCGCCAAAGAAGAGGGTGAGAGAGGTTTAAAAGAGCAGGGGGCGGGGGGCGGCAGCAGGGAGAGCGGACCGGAAGTTGTGAAATGGTCTCGCAGGGGCTCCTGGGCAATGGAGTCCCCTGCGCGCTCGCAGCCCCGCTGACCGCACTCACCCGGAAGCCTGCAGTCCCTCAGCAAAGTCCCGGTGTGCAGGTAGGCGATGCGGCACCCGCGGAGCGGGTGCGGCGAGATGTGGCTCCTTATCCTCGGTTAGCCGCTGGGTAGCGAGGTCAGACCCAGAAATGCCTCCAAAGTGCCTCTGTTGCCTGGAAAAGCGTCCCGCCAAAGAAGAGGGTGAGAGAGGTTTAAAAGAGCAGGGGGCGGGGGGCGGCAGCAGGGAGAGCGGACCGGAAGTTGTGAAATGGTCTCGCAGGGGCTCCTGGGCAATGGAGTCCCCTGCGCGCTCGCAGCCCCGCTGACCGCACTCACCCGGAAGCCTGCAGTCCCTCAGCAAAGTCCCGGTGTGCAGGTAGGCGATGCGGCACCCGCGGAGCGGGTGCGGCGAGATGTGGCTCCTTATCCTCGGTTAGCCGCTGGGTAGCGAGGTCAGACCCAGAAATGCCTCCAAAGTGCCTCTGTTGCCTGGAAAAGCGTCCCGCCAAAGAAGAGGGTGAGAGAGGTTTAAAAGAGCAGGGGGCGGGGGGCGGCAGCAGGGAGAGCGGACCGGAAGTTGTGAAATGGTCTCGCAGGGGCTCCTGGGCAATGGAGTCCCCTGCGCGCTCGCAGCCCCGCTGACCGCACTCACCCGGAAGCCTGCAGTCCCTCAGCAAAGTCCCGGTGTGCAGGTAGGCGATGCGGCACCCGCGGAGCGGGTGCGGCGAGATGTGGCTCCTTATCCTCGGTTAGCCGCTGGGTAGCGAGGTCAGACCCAGAAATGCCTCCAAAGTGCCTCTGTTGCCTGGAAAAGCGTCCCTCAACTCACTGAGGTCATTATTTGAAGTAAGGATGGTCTTCATGTTTTTATTTATGCCGCTTTGATGTCTCAGTTAGTTAAACTTGCATTGCTGACATTATTAGATCTACAGCTCACAAGTCTAAAGAGCAGAAAAAGGCCAAATCAGTCTTCTATTGTTCCAAACAGATGTACATTCATTGCGTGTCATTAAACTATGTAATAGGAACAGCAGTGTTTTGGTGTGATGAACTTTATAAAAAGCCAATAACCATAACAAACATTCTTACTTAAAGGGTCTTTTTACTGAAATGATCAAGATTTAGAAAAGGTGCTGTGAGATGGCTGTCACTTTTATTATGCCTGCCCCAAAGATAAACCCATAGGGCAGATTTCAGTAACTAATACAAGAGCAGCTCAAGCACGCCGAAATCATCACAATAACTTTTACACCCATAAACTCGTTTCTAACACTTCTGCAGTCTGCTTTATCCTGGGCTTCTCAAGCTTTCTGGAAAGGAAGAGTAGGGCTAGTGACAGCAAGTCAAGGTATGTGGATTAGATCTGAACAACCCCTCCTAGTCATAAGCCTACACTCAAAACACAAATCATGGTGGGTGAAGGAGAACTCTGTTACTGTGGCAGGCAGGTGAACATCAGGATATATCCAGATGGATATTTCCTAACCCAGTAGACACTGACTCTCGCTTCGGAGCAAAGCACAGGGTACATGAACATACATGTTGTAACGTCTAAAGTAAAAAGACATCATTAAGGGAAGCAACATTTTTTCAGGCCCTAACAATATCATCCATACGAAACAATTCACCTTATACATCAGGGCCTATATTACATATAGAGTTCACTATCCTTGTTTGTGCACATGGCACACCTTTAAGCATCTACACCAGGCAAACAGAGGAACAGTGCACCCTATTACAATGATTGTGCTGCCCTCAGGACAGCAGTGAACATGTGCAGCCCAAGGACAGAGCGTTCACTAAACCATGGAGCAGCAGCTTCAAGCCGTTCCATATTTTTCTGGGCAGACAGCAACCCATCTGTACTTGACAGAGGGGCTAGGGACACCTTCTGCAGGCGAGTGCAGGGAGTAACTGCACCTGACTGCAGGGGAATATTTGTGCACCTCGATAGGGATGCCCTTAGGGGGCACACTGACAGTGAACCACCTTTTTGTGGCGCAATATCAGTGTGACTTCTAAGGGCATGTTGCCTCATTCCCTCACCCCCATGCAAAAGAAGAAATGCTCTTTCAGAATAGCATTGGCTCTACAAGTGCGCCAGCCCTATCAGTATTACGAAGGGGCCACACAAGCATATGCGGCCCCTTCTTTAATACCATAGTTGCCCATAGGTGCAAAAAGCAGGGGCAAGTGAACATTTGCACCCCTGGGGCACTAAATGTAATACAGCCCCAGCAGTGTTCAAATGTGGGGGACAAGATCACAGTCTATGTAAGTTAGTTCAATTTCAGTTCATATTATACACGTTGTTCTTACATAGATCTACTAAAAACCCTGGGGGGCAGATTTATCAAACTTTCAAGCAGTGCAGTGCAGTGCAGCACAGCAAGCCACTTTGCTGTATGAAAGGGCAGGAAAGCACCATATTTAACATTATACAGTCCATTCCTCTCCTTTCCTTGCACTGGCTCTTTTTTAACTGCTCCAATGCAGACAGACTTGCGCTGTGGTGCAAGGGTGCCTGTATTGTAGACAGGATTGTAATTGTGCAGGAAGAGGCACCTTCCTGCACAAAGACAATCCTCAGAGGCACTGTCTTCTTTCTAAGGGTGTTGCAGAATGAAAGAGGTAACAATGAGAAGAGATAAAGATATTTTCCCTCATTGCACCTCCCCTGGGAAGGCATACTGTTTTGACACATTCCCAAGTTTATCAGTTGGTTGGATGTGTGGGAACCCCCACGCTCCCCCATGGAACAACTCCCAGGGGCAGAATAACTCGACACAGCGGTGTGCACTGAATTGCGTTACTCCAGATTTATCAAGCTATGCTGGGCCACACACAGTGGCCTTGCTTGGCTTGACAAATCTTACTTTAGTGCTATGTGTGCATTGACAAGGCTGATACAATACATTGATCAATCTTTCTCTAGGTATAAATCCAGCCATTGTGGACCTATGATGGACATGTCTGCATTAAATGGTTTCACAGTCATATGGCATATATGCAACATAGTACAAGCAGAACTCTGTGAATGCGCACACACACATACACATCCATAAGGGGGGATTGTGAGGTAAAAGAGTTGGACCCCAGTAATGAGGAATTATATGTGGTAGTGCTGAAATAGTGCCACCTCACAAGGTAAACAGTTCTGTGTGGCAGAACAATAAATGATTGCCATCAAACTATCCATTCCTAGTTATGAAGGAGCATTGTCAACTTTGATGTTGGGGACAAGTACACTTTCTGTTCCACACTGGCCAGAAATGAGCAGGACGCTTTGAGGCTTTAAGACCTGATAATTGTTGGTGCGAGGCAGCTGCTTCTGAAGAGCCGCTGGGGTCTCACTGTTCCATATCTCCCAGCACTCCCTGCACTTTTCAATCCTGTGAAAAGCTGTAAAAGCGCCAACAACGCCTCGCTGTCTGGGGGCTTTGAGACAAGGTATTGCTTTGTTGGTGTGGGGGAGCCGTTTCTGAAGAGCCGCTGGGGACTCGCTGTCCCATAATTCCCTGCACACCTACACTTTCGAACCCTATGAAGTACTATAAAAGCGCTGATGTTGCCTCGCTGACTGAGGCCTTTGAGACCTGATAATTGCTTTGTTGGGGCAGGGGACCCGCTTCTGAAGAGCTGCTGGGTACTTGCTGTCCTATAACTCCCTGCACTTTGGAATTCTGTCAAGCACTATAAAAGTGTTGATCTTGCCTCGCTATGTGGGACACGTGCGGGCCACACCCAGGCAAAGCCTGGGCCATGTGTGGGCCCATCCTGCGCTCGTCAGTGCCAGGAAGAGACCGGGCAGGGCCACTTTGGCTTCACCTTGTGACATTAGAAGCAGTCTTCTTGGTGAGTCTCTACCTTCCTTGCTTTTCTTTCCAGTTGAGCTTTGTACTGCTTGCATTTGTGATAAAAGGCTCTGGGCCAGATTTACGAGGAAAGTGACTCAGATTGGGCCGCAAGCCATTTTGGTGCGCCTCACTGAGTCACTTTGAAAGCACAGGGATGCGACAAATTTACAACAATATGACGCATCTCTGTGCTTCCTCCTGCGCTGGTACACAAGCTGCTGCTATGCGCTAGCACAGGCACCCTTGCACCATGGTGCAAGGATGCCTGCATCAAGGGGAGATTGTTTATGTGCACGAAGGGTTCCCTTCCTGCACAGAAACAATCTGGAAAATGCTGCTTTTAAACTTCTATGTGTTGTGCATCAGCACTCATAGAAGTTGAAAGTTTCAATAATTGTTTATGTACACGAAAGGAACCCTTCCTGAACAAAACCGATCAGTGGTGATTTCCTCTTCCTATGTGTGCTGCAGAATGCAGCTCGCATAGAAAGAGGAAAAGAAAACGAGGAAAAATCAATACATTTCTCCACGATTTGCCTCCCTATGCCTCCCCTGGGGAGGCGTAGCATTCAGAATCATTTCAAGATTTACGATTTCTTGTAAATCTAGAAATCTGTCTGGTTCCATGGGTGTTGCGTGGGAACACCCAAAGCAACACCCATTGAATGCCCCTTTCACGCAAAGTTCTGCTTGTAAAGGGGCCATATTTACAAGGACAGGTGGTTTTTCCTGTCCTTGTAAATATGGGGCAGAAAAATGTGTTGCCAGTTCATCACAAAAAGCGACGCACTGGCAGCGCAGGGGGCTTGTGAATCTGCCCCTGTGTATTGACCTCTGATTCATTTTCACCCTTACGCAAGATGAAGCCTGATTAGTGGTTGAAAGTAAATCTTCAAAGCTTTTGGGAGGTACTGACATTGCTATTGGTGGAAAACAAGTGAAGTTTAACTTTGGCACAGACTGAGGGAGGTGCCTGGTCCTTATGTACTAGCCTTGAGGGGAGAACTGAATCCTTATATACAATCCTGGGCCAGAGAAAGGCATCTTTACACATGAGTGGAGATCTTTGATAATATCTTTGTTTAGATATCGGATAGCGACTGATTTGGGAATAGAAACACATTTTTGTTAATGAGCCCTAAATTATGATGTTATTGCTTGTTTTATTCGGGTGGCCATTGGCTGGTAAATACCCATAGTAATACATTATTAGCCTACATAGAAGGTCTACTTTGTTTTGCAGCTCTGTGGTTTTGATCAATTAGAAATTGGTGGGGGTGAGTTCTGGTTTATCTTGACATCTGCTTAGTGTATCACTTCCAACTATATCATTTGTTATTTCCCACCATTAGTACTGCCAAAGTCAAAATATTCTTTATTGGGTTATTGCCGTAACCATAAAAGAGCACATCACATATGCAATTAAAAATACAGTTAAGAGCATTAATCATCACTTTGTGAGGTAAAACAATCAAAAAATACAATTCATAATAATTTTTACAAAAAGGAATTAGTGGGCAGAGTGCTTGAGTGCCAAAATGTATACAAATTAATTTAGCAAACTCTTATTCAAATCCTTGTAAAATAGGTAACTTTCAACTTTTATCAGTCTTGTTCAATTTATCAAATAGCCACCAAAAATCAAAATACACCATATATACACATTATTGCACAGTTAAAAAAATCAAAGTAGGAAAATGCATAATACATAAAAAGATGTCATTCATTAACTGTGTGAAATGCAACATGTTGATCATTTTCCCACTAAATCAGGCAAACGTACTGCTGACGAAATACAATTATGAATCATCTGGCAAATTTCTTCTGTTTGCTGGCGCTGTAAGTAATACAGAGCCAGTCTACGTTTCCTTATAGTCAAAGTTTTTAAAAGTGGAATGACAACATTTCTCCGTGGCCCAGAATAAAGCTGGCAGAAGAATAGAAAATGCACCATATTTTGTTTAGACTCTGAATCGCACAGGCATAATTGGAGCACAACATCAAAATACACCTTGCAGGTATAGGAAACCAAAGGTGGCTATACTGAACCTAAACTGACCTAAGTAAATCTTGCCATATGACTTAGGGGGAACAATAAATAAGGTTTTTTGTTGTCTGTACAGGACAATGGCAAATACTCCTGGACTTTCTTCTTACCCAGATCTATGCGCTCATTATCTTGTTTTAACATGGAGAACAATTCCCTTTTCAGCTGCTGTTTGGGTATATATACCATTGTTTCCAAAGTACTAAAACATTCATCTCTGCCCACTCGTTCTAGCATTATCATGATATGTCAAAATCAGGGAATCTCTTGTGTATATTCTACGCTAAAACAATCTAATATTATTGCGTGATTAAGCGCAGGCTCTTCTTTATCCCACACCGAGTGCCACAACATTATCGGGGCTATCCAGTGGCGTCACTAGGGTCGGTGTCACCTGGTGCGGGTAACTCATGGTGTCACCCCCTCACGACTTACCGCATGGAACTCCTCCGCTCTGAGTCCGCCAATGGACACAGTTGGCAAATAACAGGACCATACCACCCTATCAAAAATTATGTCACATTACACCAGGCGATTTCCCTTTTCTTTCTTCATAATTTAGTCAACCCTCCCACATAATGTGGCCCACCTCTGCTGCATAATTCCAGTGGCCCTAGCTACGAGTGGCATTAGTATACTAAATGGCCCCGGCTGAGGTGAAGGGCAGTCTAGGTACTGGGGAGTTGCTTGGTAATGGCTAGCAGCCGCAGCTGCTGTGTAACTAATTTCTAGTTCTATTAATTTTAAGGATGTTTACCTTATGTGGATAGCCTGGAAATCTCCTAGACCCTAGTTTGAAATCCTCTGAAATATAGGCATTTCATCTATTCCATCTTCTAGTCTGTATGAATCCCTAAAATTGGAGGAGTTGGCATAAGCATTTCACGTTGAGCATTGCATAGCCCTATACAAATACATTTTGTATTAGATGTCATAATCTGTGGGGGTCATGAAAGCTGAAGCCAGGTTCTCACTCATCAATAACAAGCAAATATAAATTTCTTGATAAAGCTGTTTGGTTTATCATAGCTCAGATTGCAACGTGTCGGAATATTGTCTCAAACCTACAAAACAGAATGTGAAAACTATTGGTAAAGAAATTAATAATGAAACTCTCAAAATAGTTTGAGCCGACAGAGTTGAATTGTTATGGAATAGAATGCACGTTACTCATCCCGGAGTGCTTCTAACGACTCTCTCAACTTCCTACCAGGGCCGGACTGGGAACCGAAATCGGCCCTGGCAAAGTGCTTAGCCGGCCCCCCCCCTCTCCCCTGGGGGTGCGACCGCACTCTTTGCTAGGGCCGGTTTTCGGCCGATTTTGTTACAGGGCTGCAAAAACGGCCCTGTAACAAAAACGGCCCCCAGGGGTCCAAAACCGGCCCCCACCCATGCGGCCGACCGGGGGTTTGCCCGGTGCCCACAATGGCCAGTCCGGGCCTGCTTCCTACTACCTTCTGACTAGTAGAGATGTTCCTAACACATATGCAAATTAAAGGCTATTTTCTCTTGCATCCATCTTTTTTGTTTTGGCCTTCTCTTCCCAACTTTTCTAGCTCCTTTCCCAATCCTGCTCATTAACTTCCTGTTGCTCCTTCCCTCTTGCAAGCTCCCATCTCTACCTTTCCTCACCTACCCTTACTCTCACGGCTCCTAATTTTGACATCATGTCTACACATTCACCTCCTGTCTACCTATGTCCCCCGTCAGCCTCTTGCAATAAATTACTCCAAAATCGGCAATGACAACTTTTGGAACATTCCTGTGCCTGCAGATTTAAAAGGGAAATACATTTTTATTGGCCTTTAACATGTTTCATGCTACGTTTCCATTTTTGCGTGATCCAGCAGCTAAATTACAAGATGTGGGAACAGGATACTTTAGGGCAGATTTACAATAACTGGCGCATCCCTGCATATCAGCAGGGATGCACCAGTAATTGTGCGTCACGGCTCCGCCACCATGGATGCACCACATTTACAATGCGGCGCATCATGGGGCAAAAATGGACAGATGCGCGACGCATCTGCTTCCGTAAAGGCGGTGCATTGCTGGAGTTGCGTCGCAAGCGCGACGCAGCTCCAGCAAGGCTCGGGGGTGCCCTATCCTGAAAATGCTGTGTCAATCCTTATGCCTGCTTCAAGCAGGCGCAGGGTTTTGACGCAGCATGGCCTTAAAAGTGGCTGAGTGAAATCTTGTAGATTTCACTCAGTGAGTTTTAGGAGGCGTTCCTGTGCCGGAATGCCCTCCCTGCGATGGAACGCCTCCCTCTGGCGCAGGGCTTTAAGACGTGACTCATCTCAGAGATGCGTGACGTTGTAAATACCCCACACCATAGCGCATCTTTTGCGCCACCGCTGCATCACAAAAGTGACGCAACGGCGGCGTAAAAGAGGCGCAAGGGGCTTGTAAATATGCCCCTTAGTTCCAAATCCGGATTTCACCAAACTGTGTGATTCTGGGGAAACTGCATAATTCCCTTATCTTCCCAAAGTTCGATCCCTGTTTCCATTTATTTGTAAACGCTGAAAAATACTAGACTATGTTATTGTTGCGATACGCTTGACGGATGGCCGGCCGATAGCTGCGCATAAGGGAGATTAAAAAAAGATTTCCAAATGAAGTTTACATAGCTGCACGTGTGGGGATCTGTTAGTGCTGTTATGCTAATATTTTCAGGCGAATATATACTTTATTGTATGTGTCTCCTTAACACACTAAGACACCACGGTGCGAGTACTGTGCACGTTTATCATTTAAATAAAAGTGAAAATATACTACTTCCAACTTAATTTCTTCATCACTGAAAAATCTGGATAAGTGCCAATAGGAGAAATATAAATTTGACCGAATCCAGTCTGAAATGTGAAACATTCATACTTTGAAAGCTGGATCCCTACCTAAAACGAAAAAAGGAAAACTGCAAGAGACAGAATGTAAAGGAAACCATTAAAGCTGGGGGGGGGGGGGGCTGTGCGTGTGCCATGTGTGTCTGACTGTGTGTGCCCGTGTGTTCTGACCCCTGCATCCTCTGTCTATTTCCAAGCTGTGCGGGTGGGGGCTCTGGCAGTGCACGGGCCGTCTCTGTCAGGAAAGCCGAGCTCAGGGCACACTGCAGTATTTTTTAAGCAGGTGCGCTTGCAGAGCAGAGGCGAGGCTGCAGAGCTGTGCTACACAGCGTAACCAGTCAGATTGGTGTCACCCCATGTATGTTGTCACCCGGTGCGGTCCGCACCCCCCGCACCCCCCTAGTGACGCCGCTGGGGCTATCTTTTCATAATGCGTTAGCAGCATAAAACCTAGCTCCCTGCAACATAAGATAGATGGCAGGTTGCTAGGAACTGCAAAGAGACGTCTGCAAATTTTTTCTTCTGCTCTCTGGAGGCACATTAAGTTACCAAAGCCCCACACTCCAAACCCAAAAAAAAATTACAGCACAGCTGCGGGCTTAATAAATGGTGATTAAGGAGTCTAACCGCTTGTGATCCAACTTTCTTGCAAACCTAAACAGTGCCTCCAGGTTACGATCAAATAAACTTTTCCTAACATTCATATGGTGACTCTATGCTCCTTTCTGATCAAAAGATCTACCTAGATACGAAATGGTTGGTACTTAAAGTAATTTATCACTATTGATAAAACAGGTTTTTAGTGGGCGGGGAGTACTTCCAACAACCATAACATAAGACTTGGTGTATTGGTCCTTAATCTGAGATCGTGCATAAAATCATTGAATCTTCTTAAAAGTGATTGCAAACCCACCCCAGTCCTGGACATCAAGACACAATCATCGGCATAAAGTAATGCTGGCAAAGTCATGGAGCCCACCCTCGAAACAATAGCCTGCCCTTGACTGAGTGATTCTCAAGGTCGTTAATATACAGGCAGAATACATATGGGGTTAACACGCAACCTTGTCGGACTCCACAGTTCATATTTATGGGAGCAGAAAGTTCCCCATCTGCTCCAGATCTCACTCTGCCGGTTACATCTTGGTGCATTTGTTCTAAAAAAATAAACCAGTGGTGGATCTAAGCCCATGGCGAGCATTTTTTTTGCCCAGAGTTTCCCTCTTTCTTCCCAATCAAAAGCAGATGTTAAATCCATGAATCCCAAATAAAGCGATCCTTTCTTTGCTAAGCCTATATTTACTTATGAGCAAGCGTAGGTTAAGACACTGCTCATCTGTACCAGGCCTCTCCTGAAGCCATATTGGATGTCAGATAGCGTCCCTCTCTCAATTACCCAGGTTTCAAGTCGGTCCAATAAGACCCTACCAATTATCTTGCAAGTGCAATCGATCAGCAAGATTGGTCCATAGCACTTGGGATCCGCCCTGTCCCCTTTATTAAAAATGTGTACTATTGTCACAATGACCCAAGATTTAGGCGGGCCAACATGGGCTACACAGCTCAGGATGTTAGTTAAGACTGGAGGCATTGTTTGCTGCAAAGGAGGGGCAAACCCCAAGCTCCAGCTGACACTGCGGCCGGAAGTCGCAGGAAGCCACCCATGCTGCTCGCGACAGGAGGCACGCATTTAAGACCAAAACTTAAGACAAAATTAGGTTTAACTTAAGTTTGAATTAAATTTAACTTAAGACAAAATCCTAACCTTAGTACTACTAAATGTCTTATGTGAATACCAAAAGTAGAAAGTTTAGGATTTTTTCTCAGATTAGTTCTGTGAATTGGCCCTCCTGGTCTTAGCTGACTGTCCTGCCTTGGAACATGCTGACAAAATCCCTTGGATACGCTATATAAAGTAATCCGTCCAGGCCATAGCAAGGTCAGAACTCTTTATCATACACAAAACTATAACCCCAGGGGATGTTAACATTACAAAAAACGTATTTGATAAATTTCCCGCTGCCCAGCATGAAACTATTGAGCTTAGTAAACCTACAGTGATGGCTTATGTTATGTTAAAGTCTGTGTCTGGTATAGAGCCATATCTTTTTGCACCTTTTAGCGTCCACAACAGATTTTTAATTACACGTTTCAGATTCAATCAACTGCACTACCTTTTAGCATCTCCAGCTAGATTTTTTCCCCTATCCCAAAGAGGCCCCTGTGGCTGTAATCTTAGATTTCCACAGGACACGCTTCACTTTGTATTATTGTGTAAACTGTTTTAAGTGCCAAGAAAACAATTCCTCCGGCCTTTACTAAAGAGTTTGAAGTTTAGGCAGGCTAAAGTGGCTCTTTTTCACCTGCAGTTGATACTAAATCCCTATACCCTCCATGCAGTGATTTGTTTTTTGAGGGCAGCTCACAGATCTAGGCTATCAAGAAATGACTGATCCCTCATTAGTTTGTATCTTTGAGGTCATTGCCAGTGTGATGAGGTGGATAGCCTTAGATCCTCGAGGTTTCAGTAACTTGTACTGTCTTAATAACTTGTACTGTCTTAATAAGCTGTGCCGTTTTATTTGTTTGTATTGAGTTTTATACTGCATGATTGTTTTATTGTATCTTTTATGAATGTGTTTCCATCCGAATAAAGGAAGAACTTATTATAGTTATGAATGGGACCCAGAGATCAGGATTAGCCAAGAAGAGATCAGCGGGAACACCGTCTGGACCCGATGCTTTTATGGCACCAGTTTGTCTTAAGACTTTACTAACTTCTTCATAAGTGCATTAGTACTGAATTCAAAAGTATGCTGCATCCGGCTGATCATAGGCCAGTCTACTTGTACACCCAAGTAGGTTGGAAGTGGCACTTTTGCTTTGTACTAGGGACCAGTACAAATTGCTTGGTATTTCAAGGTCTCCTTTTTAGAAGGATCAAGTGGAAAAAAAGATTACCAGGATCAAACCTCAGTACAAAGTCCATCTGCAGTTAAAAATGCAGCAATTGATTGTATGTTAGAGAGAGCCATAGGGGTGGCAAATGTCGAGATAGAATTGTCAGAGAAAAGGCTCCTTGAAACTAAGCTCTGGTCTGCCTGTTGTTCACCCCGAAGGGAGTAACCCCATGGCACACTCACCTAGGTCATTATAGTCCTCTATATGTGAGTACCCTGGCACGTTTGATATGGTTAAGGGAACAGGTAAACAGGGTGTAGACCCAGCACTGAGTCCCCTAAGGAATAAGAAGGGTAGTGGTACAACTTGAGCTAAAGCAAAAACAAACTATAAAAATAGAAAGCCCCATAGGGATAGGGAAATTTCACAACAACTCTCCTGGACCGATTTCGGAGCGTAGAAAACAGAAACTCCCAGGGTATGTCAACCCTTACCAGTATCTTCTTTTAAAGAATATGTACTCAGTCTTCCCTCCCAGGTTTACTCAGGTGCCTATAGTGATAAAGGCAAAGAGTTCCTCAGGATGTTATCAGGCAGGAAATGTGCCACTCTTCTTCTCAACTGGTCAAAACATCGACAGAAAACCCCAAGTCTCTAATTTCATCCGAGGAATTCTCCTCGTTTTTTGCGGACAAAATGAAAACCTTAGGTAACAAACTTATGTTCGCCTCATACTCTCTACCCCCCCGACCTGCCTCCTCCAGCCACTCCACCCCAACAGGTGTCACCTAAGAATCAAGCACACTGGACCAACTTCACACTCTACAATGAAGACTCTGTCTCCAAAATCCTATCTACCTTAAACCTGAACAATCATTTCAACGACCCGCTCCCCTCTAACTGCCCAGCTACCGTCGCCCAATCTATTATTCCTAGCTGGACTGCGATAATTAACGCCTCTCTCCGGCAGGGATCAATTCCTGACTTTCTGAAAGTTGGCTTAGTCCTTCCCATTCTGAAAAAATCGTCTCTGGATCCAACCTCCCCTGACAATTTCAGACCTATTTCCAACATCCCTCTCTTATCTAAAGTGGTGGAGAAGTGTGTGCAACTGCAGCTAAGTCATCACATCAACAACTTCCACCTACTCGATGACTTCCAATCTGGATTCAGACCAGGACACAGCACTGAACCCACCATGCTCCACATCGTCGATGATGCCCTCCTAATCTTTCTAGATCTATCTTCGGCCTTCGACACGATCCACCATCGGAAGCTACTTGAACGTCTCAAACTCCGGATGGGACTAGATGGCCCCGTCCTTGAATGGTTTAGATCCTACCTCCAACACCGATCTCAGAGATTCCTAATCAACGGTAACCTGTCCGCTCACTCTTCGGTCACGGTTGGAGTCCCTCAAGGTTCAAGGCTGTCCCCCACCCTCTCCAACCTTTATTTAGAACCTCTTGCCGAAGTCCTTCGCACCGCAAATATCTCCTACCATATGTACACTGACGACACTCAGATCTACATCAAAATCTCATCTCTCGAGGAGATTCTCTCCCTGAATGAAGCCCTGAAGCTGACCATCCAATGACTCTCCTCCAATCAACTCAAACTCAACGCAAAGAAAACAGAATTTCTTCTAATTTCCCCTCCAAAAACCGACCCTGACATTCAGATATGGATTAAGGCCATCACAGCCTTAAATTTTCCACCGACCATTGTGGACTCGGCCAAATCACTGGGAATAACCTTGGATTGCAACGTGAACATGCGAGACCACATCAGCTTGATGGCCAAATCTGCCAGATTCCACCTGAGCTACCTATGGAAACTGAAACCCTTCCTTGACGCTCCCGTCCTGAAAATGGCAGTCCAAGCATTAGTCATTGCTAGACTGGAATATGGCTGTTCTACCCTCTCTGGTCTACCCAATATCTCCCTAGCACCCTTAAAAGCCTGTCTCAATGCGGCCGCCAGACTACTTACGGGCACAAGGAAATTTGATCACATTTCTCCACACCTGAAAGCGCTGAACTGGCTTCCTCTCGAGGCCAGAATGCAGCTTAAGCTGGCATGCATCACACACAAGGCCTTATACTCAAACTCCCCTGCATTTCATGCACAGAAACTTGTGGTATCTGGAGGAATCAGAAATTCACAGTCCGCCAGATACCTCCTACTCCAGCCTGCGCGCCTTTGGGAAAAAAACTTATAATCGGGCGTTTGCTGGGGCAGCCCAAGAATATAGAACTCCCTCCCACCCGCCATCAGAAGAATCCCCTCTCTTGCACGTTTCAAAAAGGAGGCCAACTCCTTCCTTATGGGTAAATTCCTCATCTAAACCCTGTCCTTCAACCACCACAGAGACTCTTGCCTCCCTCTGTCGACCTTTTGCCCCACCAAGAAACCTGGGGCCTGTCTTCAGCAACTGTAATGTTAACTGTACTTTGTATCCTTCCATCCCTCTTGTACTCAGCACCCCCCCACCCTCCAAATGTATGGTATACTCTTGTGATTCCATGCCTCTTGTACAACTCTATGACTCTGTAAAGTGCTCTGATACCCTAATGGGTCATGTTCGCGCTCTATAAAACCCAAAAATAAATAAATGCAAATAAATAAACTTAGATGAAAAGGCCCATCAAATAAAAGCCTTAAATACCCTACTGAAGGAAGGACTTAGGACAGAAAAAAGAGCCATAGAGAGCACTGCCATTGAGAGCACTGCCCCTACTGTCTTGCCTGTAAAGGTAAATTATAATATAACTGAGGCACAGTGGAGTTAAGCATCTCAGAATACAGAAGCAACAGCAGTCATTCAGAATCCCATGGCTACCCACCTCACCCACTTAGTAACAGGCTGCACAAATAATATACCTAAATAAAATAAAATTCAACAGGGAAAAGTAGTTGGGAGGGACCATGTTTATGCCAAGGGCTACCCACTCCTCCCCCCTGAGTGTACACCATACATTATTGTTCTAAAGGATGTACTAACTCTTCTAAAAGAGGGTAGTGAAGACTACCGTACCTTGCAAACAAGACAATGCACTGTTTGACATCAAATATGGGTTGGAAAGGGATCCTGGCATGAGGACTGGTACAAGTGAAGAGAACGCCTTGGCTTGGAGTTCATCCTAAAGAATCCATAGGTGAGTGCATAATCATCAACTTTAGAAGGCCACATATAGATTTTAGAACAAATATCCCCTGGTGTGAATAGAATTAAAGCTCACCCCTTAGGTTATTTTTATAGACCATTTAGAAACAGCAGAGTTAAAACTCTGTCTTATGATTCTGTTACCAGCAGTACCATCACCACATGGGAGATCCAACTGCGGGGTCAGATGGGATTATACTGCAAGCCCTCCTCCACTTTTTACATCTAAAAGATATGCCACTCTATTGCAGCTAGATGATCAGGAATGACAAATACAGGCCCTGGTGTTGGATAGAGGGAATGAAGGTCTGAGGGCTATCGAAGTTTATGGTCAAAAAGGGAGTTATCAGGGGGCGGTGACATCTAATGGTATCTTAAATCAACATTTAATTATGTGTTTGAATGTGTCAGGTGGAAAATCCAAGTTACAAAACCCAGATTGGTTAAATATCATGAATTCTGCCCAGATAATATGACTACTGGAGACTTTGATGTAAGGATATTTTTCATGTAGGTGGCTTTTATTCCATATTAATATCTGCAACCCCCTTGTTAAACAGGCAAGCCAAGGGAGGGTTGGCAACACTAATTTTAACTCATTTTCCCATCATCGTGAAGAAATCTCTTCTTATTGACAGATGAGCGATATTTCTATAGGCCACAAATATGATATAATCCTTATAAATGTTTGTAATGATATTGTTAACAACTCAAGTAATAGAATTATTATGGAATTAGGAAATTATCTACAGTTCTTCGTGGCAAAGGTGGAAAAAAATTATAATTCTCTGGGTAGGATACTTTAATACCAGAAAATGTCAAATGAAAAGTAGTTCTGTTTGTGGTCTCTTGGACTGTTTTGGGTTTGAACAGTCCAAGTTTACACATGATCGATAAGGGCATTCTTAAATGAATGTATATACAAATATAATTTAGACAGATGCAAACGCTCTGTTTCCAGTTAGCGTGTGCTGACAAAATGTTCTTGCTTGCTGTATGCAGAGCATTTGTCTGTTTCTCTGCCTCTATCAAGCGAGCAGGGAAACAGAGGAATTGCTTTCAGACACAGAGAGCTGCATGTTTAGCTGCTCCCTATATCTAAAAGTATGCCAGGGAGCTGTTAAGGACTGTGTGGACCTTCAGGCTTCCCCAGCAGGCAGAAGAGAAGAGAAACATAGCCATGGTCCCTGAGGCAAAAATCAACCTTGGAGGGAGGGTACGTGGCCCCACTTTCCTATAAAATAAAATTAAAAGCCGGGTCCCTGGAGATGGGGTCACTGGGGCCAATATCGACCTGGGAAGGGAGGCCAAACAGCCAGGGCCCTCCCCATAGGGTTTTTTTATTGTCATTTGCTGCTGAGAGCAGAGATTGTATTCTAAACTTTGAAAAACAAGAATAATTACATTGCCTAAAAGCCTCACCCATTATGCCCCGCCCCATATACATAAGCCGTATTCAACGTCTTCCTGACATTTTTCCAGGATGATGGACACTTACTTATTATCCAGTAGAAAGTACTCCAGTGGTGTTGCTACCAAGAGGTGTTGCACAGAACACTGGCTTCTTCCTGGATAAATACACATGGCAGGATTCCTTCTCACACAATGCTCATTTCACATATATAAAACCTCAACAAGAAGCACTTACAGATATAAACAAAGCAGGTGCCCGAGTTGATGCTCCACTTCTGTAAAGTACTAATCATGATAACGTTGTGGGCATGACCAAATAAAATCAAGTGTGTTTCTCTGCATTTTCACTATGAAAAGTTATCCGTAATGCTTGATGGAGGTGTTTGCATCCTTGCTTTTTTCAAACATATAATCGCATTCAGTGTCTGTGATGAGGGCGTTCGTTCTTGTCATCTGCTGCTGAAGAGCAGAAGTTGTGTTCCAGACTTTTAAAAATTAGAAGTTTGTAAATTGCCTAGAAGCCCCAAACATTTGGCCCCACCTCATACACATTAATGGTATGCAAAGTCTTCCCGCCCTTTACCCAGGATGATGGACACCTTACTAAAAGGCCCCACCGGTGCATTTTCCACCAATTTGGAGAGACGTTCCTCATGACTAGGAATACAATTGCATCTCCACCAAACACAGAAGCAAAGTACACATTTTCCAAGTGTGTTTTTTCTGCAGGTCCACTTTATAAAGTTATCTGGTGAAGTCGCTCAAGGAACAATCACATTGGCATAGTTACAAACACATAAGGTCCCTGGATACATTTCTTCGGCATCCTTTACGCAGCTGTAGTGTAGGAAATGCACTATACATTTGCCAACCAAGGTAGAACCTACTAATTAGCCAGTATAAAGAACTCCGCTTGGGTAGAGGTGTTGCACAAAATGATGGCCACTTCTTGTATAAAAGCAGGGCTGGATTTATTGTGGCAGGATGCCCGTTTCATAGAAATTAAACCTCAGCAAATTACAGTTAGGAAATACATTTTAAAAAACTTAGAAATTCACTTAAACAAGCAAAGATTACAGGGACGTCATAGCGATGAGGTAGAGTTAAAAAAACCTTAGAAATTCGCTGACAAAACCAGAGGTTACTAGTACATTATAGTTAGGAACCAGAATTTAAAAAAATTTAGAAAGAAAAGTTGCAATGAAAATTACATTGGCAGTTAGAAATGTCATAGTGACTCACATTGTCTATGTTGTGATTCCATATGAATATCACAGAGAAATGAGAACTATAACAATTTGTTCCTCCTCTAATGGTATTCACAAGAATATGTATAAATAGATGGTGATCTTCCTGGGATTTCTGAATGGCCACCTTTATGGCATTTCCAGCACCCTATGAATTGTGTTACCATTTGCGTAGTGGAGTCTGTCTGTGAAGGGCTGCTTAGAATGTGTGATATACAGCTTCAGGTATCGAAGGGAGAAGTCAGCAGTCCCCAGAGCTATTGCAAACTTCCCATGTGCTCTTTTTTTGCCATTGCCACTCTTGCCATTTTCACAGGGTTAAAATAGTGGCACTTTGTAAATGCAGATATCTATGTCTTGTTTGCTCCACCAGCCTCCAGCTCTGCAATTTCAAATAGTCAAGAAAATTTGAAGAACCTATTTTGACTTGTGAATGAATATTGATGCAGGATTTTAGTGAATCCCTGTAACCAGCCTGTTTACACCGGCCTAGTTTGAGAAATCCCTCCTGGTGCAAAGAATTTGACAGGATGGTTCAAAGATGGTGTGCAATTCAAAATATTGTGAAAAGCACTGCTGACCAATAAACTGGCCAGTAATATATCTAGAGGATCATTTCCTTTTGACCATACCATTCATATTGACGTGGGTGTTCCATGGCACACACTGAACGTGAGAATCAAACTGACACTGATTTATTTTTCTATAGTTGTGAGGCTACACCAATCGTTAGGAAACAGTTCTTCTTCTACTGCAACTACTGCCAGGTAAGATAACATGGTTAGTTCTAACTGACTCGGTATCTGTGAATTGTCAAAGACTCATATTCCATCTTTTATTCTCTTTACCAAAATGGGGTATCTAGAATGCTGTTTTGTACACAAGAAATTTTTGCGCAGTTCACAGATGCAAATAACATGTATTATCATCATCACTATCATCAATGGCACTTGTCATGAGGAGAGATACCTCATTATCAAACACTATAGACTAGGGGAGAAAAGGCAATTATGAAATGTTCATGAAATAGCAGACACTAATGCAAGTAAAGGACATTGGCAATCTCGAGGGGAGTAGTTGGGTGTGGTGGAGAGGTGATAGCATTGGACACCTAGAGAGGGTGGAGGGGAAAGAGGGATCGAGATCCCCCTCCTTGACAGGTATATAAGTAATACTTGAGAATTGGAGGGCGTTCCCTTCCAGTAGTTCTAGACAGCAAGCTAAAAGATGATCTATGTAATCCTGAAAAGAACAGACTCATGAAGCTGTTTTAGATCTGGCACGACAGCTCTAGTTTTCTGTGACAGCTATTGCTTCGAATAAACCTCAATAACAGTAGGTGGTATGGATTTAGGACAGCCACCTTCAATCATTGGCTTGTTATGGCTCAGCTCCTTCTAACTTTTGCTTTGAAGCTATGTCTCTCACATCTTCCATCAGCCCAGAGGAGCATACTTCTCTCACTTCATGCTGTATGCTGTTTTGTATATTATTCCACTTCCAGGGGACCGCATCTATTGGAATGCATGAATTGCATAGTTTCCAGCATGTGACATTGTGTTTCTGGTGAATGCAAAAGCCATCTTGGAAAGATTGTGTTCTCCACTATCATCAGCACGTTCTATGTAATAAACCGTAATAAACCCATACCTCTTAAAGTATGCTGTAAATGGTCTTGTAAATGAATGATAGTATTTGTGAGGTTTTATTTTGCATCAGTAAAATCATTATTTGGTATGGAAAAATGTTACATTAAAAACTCAAAACAAAACCTGTTATGAAAAATTCTATCTTATGATAACTAGTTTGTTATATGATACGTCACATAAACATTTTGTTCAAGACGTAGTTTGTGTTTGGTGAAATGAGAAAGCCACCTTTCCAAAATGTCTTCCCTGACCCACAAGTCGCGCAAATATTGAGTAAATGATATTTCTGATATTTTTCAGTCAATGACAAGGGTGGTATTTGACTCTTATTGGATTCTTCATCTACCTCAGAATGCCATCTGTTGTTTCTTCCGCCACTGAGCAAACAACAATCCTCAGAGAAAGTCATGAGTTAAGACATCATTAGTTTGTGGCTTGTATAGTAGAGCTAGCTATTCAACCTAAAATTAAGATGACTGCCAATATGGGAATGTGTAGAAGGTATCTAAAAATCATGCATATTTCACAAATGAAGGAGGGAAGGCAGCATACTTTCTGGCATACCAGCGCACATTTTCTCCCAGACATATCATAGTCATGGGCGTCCGCAGGGGGGGGCAAGAGGGGGCGCTTGCCCCCCCCTGGATCCAGGCCCGGTTCTAGAGGATGGGCCGACTTTCCTGCTGGGGCGACACCTGAAAGGCTGCTACAGTACAGCCCGAATGTGAGTCACAGCAGGTCACATAGTCAGCCATTCCATTGTCATGGGCAGTATGACAATGGGCCGGCAGAGGAGACACAGCATGGAGCATCTCCCCCCATCCCAGGCCTCAGGAGATGACGTTGAGGTTTTGGGGAGCTGCTGATGCTTTCAAGCAGCACAATTAGCAGGAGCCGGGAGCTTTAGTCCCTCACAGCAGGCCACAACGATCAGATAAAAAGCTAAGGGGCGTGGGTGGGGGCGTCGTTTGGGGAGCGGGGTTAGTGCCAACATTCTTAGTTTAAAAACTGTGAAGTGACAGACCGGATTGAAATTGAAAGTTTCATTCTCATGAATTTGTGAAAATACTCCGGTAAAAACACTAAGGACTGTAATAACTACATTTAAAGAACAATATGACTAAAAATGGAAAAAAATGAAAATTCGATTTTGACAATGTTGTAGTGGAAAAATGTAACTAACCCTCCATGTTGAGGCTAAGGGAGACGTAAGAGCAGAGGAGAGATAAAAGAGAGAGACAGAGCCAAAAGGAAAAATAAGAGACGGAGTGGGGAGTAGAGACAAACGGAGAGTGGGAGAAGAAAGAGGGAGAAATGATTGACGAGAGAAGATAGTGAAAGAGGCGAGGGGGGACATTATTATAGATAAGCACAATGAGGCAGGGAGATGGAGGGAGACAGAGGGCGACAGACAGAAGGAGACAGACAGGGGGAAGGGGGCAACAGAGGGAAGGGGGCGACATAGGGAGACAGACAGACAGACAGGGAGATAGATAGAGGGAGATACAGGGTGGGAGACAGAGACAGACAGAGGAAGAGAGACCGAGAGAGAGGGAAAGAGAGGGAGACCGAGAGAGGGAGACCGAGAGAGAGGGAGACAGAGGGAGGGAGACAGAGGGAGGGAGACAGAGGGAGGGAGACAGAGGGAGTGAGACTGAGGGAGGGAGACTGAGGGAGGGATACTGAGGGAGGGAGACAGACAGACAGAGGGAGACAGAGAGAGAGGGAGACAGATAGGGCGGGGGACAGATAGGGCGGGGGACAGATAGGGTGGGGGACAGAGGGAGAGAGACAGAGGGCAACAGACAGAGGGAGGGGGCGATGGAGGGAGACAGACCGAGAGAGAGACAGACAGACAGAGCGAGGGAGACATAGAGAGGGAGACAGAGAGAGGGAGACAGAGGGAGGGAGACAGGGAGGGAAACAGGGAGGGAGGGACACACAAGGGAGGGAGACAGAGGGAGGGAGATAGAGGGAGGGAGGCAGAGGTAGGGTGGCAGAGGGAGGGAGACAGAGGGAGACTGAGGGACGGAGACTGATGGACGGAGACAGGGAGGTAGACAGGGAGGGAGGGAGAAAGAGGAAGGGAGAGAGAGGGAGGGAGAGAGAGGGAGGGAGACAGAGGGAGGGAGACAGACGGAGGGAGACTGAGGGAGGGAGACTGAGGGAGGGAGTCTGAGGGAGGGAGACAGAGAGAGGGAGACAGATAGGGCAGGGGACAGATAGGGCGGGGGCAGAGGGAGAGAGAGAGAGAGAGAGAGAGGGAGACATAGAGAGAGGTAGACATAGAGAGAGGGAGACAGAGAGGGAGGGAGACAGAGAGGGAGGGCGACAGAGAGGGAGGGAGACAGAGAGGGAGGGAGACAGAGAGGGAGGGAGACAGAGAGGGAGGGAGACAGAGGGAGGGAGACAGAGGGACGGAGACAGAGGGAGGGAGATAGAGGGAGGCAGGGGGAGGGAGGCAGGGGGAGGGAGGCAGAGGAAGGGACACAGACAGAGGGCCACAGACAGAGGGCCACAGACATAGGAAGGGAGACAGAGGGCGACAGACAGAGGGCGACAGATAGGGGTGACATACAGAGGGAGGGACATAGAGGGAGGGATACAGAGGGAGGGAGACAGAGGGAGGGAGACAGAGGGAGGGAGACAGTGAGGGAGACAGAGTGAGGGAGACAAAGGAAGTGAGACAGAGAGAGAGAGAGACAAGGAGACAGAGGGAGGGAGACAGAGGGAGGGAGACAGGGAGGGAGACAGGGAGGGAGGGACACAAAAGGGAGGGAGACAGAGGGAGGGAGACAGAGGGAGGGAGGCAGAGGGAGGGTGGCAGAGGGAGGGAGACAGAGGGAGACTGAGGGATGGAGACTGAGGGACGGAGACAGAGGGAGGGAGACAGAGGGAGGGAGACAGAGAGAGGGAGACAGAGAGAGGGAGACCGATAGGGCAGGGGACAGATAGGGCGGGGGCAGAGGGAGAGAGAGAGAGAGAGAGAGAGTGAGAGGGGGAGGGAGACAGATGGAGGGAGACAGGACAACAGAAAGAGGGAGGGGGCAACAGAGGGAGGGAAACAGACAGGGAGACAGACAGAGACAAACAGAGGAAGGGAGACAAACAGAGGGAGGGAGACAGACAGAGGGAGGGAGACAGAGAGAGAGGGAAACAGAGAGATAGGAAGACAGAGGGAGGGCGACAGAGAGAGGCAGAGGGAGACATAGAGAGAGGGAGACATAGAGAGAGGGAGACAGAGAGGGAGGGAGACAGAGAGGGAGGGAGACAGAGAGGGAGGGCGGCAGAGAGGGAGGGAGACAGAGAGGGAGGGAGACAGAGAGGGAGAGAGACAGAGAGGGAGGGAGACAGAGGGAGGGAGACAGAGGGAGGGAGACAGAGGGAGGGAGATAGAGGGAGGCAGGGGGAGGGAGGCAGGGGGAGGGAGGCAGAGGAAGGGAGGCAGAGGAAGGGACACAGTCAGAGGGCGACAGACATAGGAAGGAGACAGAGGGCGACAGACAGAGGGCGACAGACAGGGGTGACAGACAGAGGGAGGGACACAGAGGGAGGGAGACAGAGGGAGGGCGACAGAGGAAGGAAGACAGAGGGAGGGAGACAGAGTGAGGGAGATAGAGTGAGGGAGACAAAGGAAGTGAGACAGAGAGAGAGAGACAAGGAGACAGAGGGAGGGATCCAGAAAGAGGGAAACAGACAGAGGGAGGGAGACAGAGGGAGTGTGACAGAGGGAGGGAGACAGAGAGAGGGAGACAGAGGGAGGGAGACAGGGGGAGGGAGACAAAGGGAGTGAGACAGAGAGAGAGACAGGGAGACCGAGGGAGGGAGACAGAGAGAGGGAGAGAGACAGACAGAGGGAGACAGACAGAGAGAGAAAGAAAGACAGAGGGCGACAGACAGACAGAGGGCGACAGACAGACAGAGGGCGACAGACAGACAGGGGGTGACAGACAGACAGAGGGAGACAAAGGGAGTGAGACACAGTGAGACAGAGAGAGGGAGGGAGACAGAGGGCGATAGACAGAGGGAGGGAGACAGACAGACAGAGGGAGCTCGACAGACAGACAGAGGGAGGGAGACAGACAGACAGAGGGAGACAGTCAGACAGAGAGAGGGAGACAGTCAGACAGAGGGAGGGAGGGAGACAGACAGACAGAAGGAGAGAGAGGGAGGGAGGGAGAAAGAGGGAGGGAGGGAGGGAGAGGGAGAGGGAGAGAGAGTGAGGGAGACAGAGAGAGGGATGGAGAGAGAGGGAGGGAGAGAGAGGGAGAGGGAGAAAGACGGAGGGAGAGCGAGAGACAGAGGGAGAGAGACAGAGGGAGAGGGAGGGAGGGAGAGGGAGGGATGGAGAGAGACTGAGGGAGGGAGATGGAGGAAGAGGGAGAGAGAGGGAGGGAGACAGAGAGAGGGATGGAGAGACAGGGATGGAGAGAGAGGTAGAGGGAGAGAGAGGGAGAGAGAGAGGGAGAGGGAGAGAGTGAGGGAGGCAGAGGGAGGGAGAGAGAGATAGACAGAGTGAGTGAGACAGAGGGAGACAGAGATAGAGAGAGGGAGGGAGACAGAGAGAGAGAGAGAGAAAGAAAGATGTGTGTATGCCAGGTCTGGTGGCTCAGCGGACAAAGGCGTCTGCTGCAGGGACCTGTGTTCAACCTCACGTCATAGTTTTTTTGTTGCTCTAGCCCCACCCCCTCCCTCACCGACCCCGCCCCCACCAATGTTGCCCTCAGCCACAAACCACACTGTAAATTTGGCCCCTGAGAGAAAGTTTGTGAGTACCCATGCTCTAGAACCGCATCAACCTGATTTAGAATGTTTTTGTTTATTTACGGTCATTTTTTGTTTTTCCCTCTGTTTTATTACTTGCCAGGTTGTCTGATGTGGCGCCTCACAAGATTTTTCTCTTCCTCCAATTGATATCTTTGTTTATTTAAGCTCTTTGTCTTATTAGATTTTTTAAAATGTATTTAATATTTGTGCTAAATCATGTCGGAGGATGGTGATGAAGTTAAAATGTTCCCCCCCCCCCCGGAAACATTTCTGCGGATGCCCATGATCATAGTAAATGCAACGTATGGTAACAATCAGTGTTTGCTATTTGCATAGCCAGTGCTATGTTTCTCTAGACACATGCTTTTCTGTATTACTGTCCTCCAACACAGAGTAATGAGTTGGTTCAGGGATGCTTGGAAATTCAGCACAAAGTCTTTTCAGGTTAAGTACCACTCTTAAAGTGCTGGTGCTCGTCAGCAAGTAACTTCATGGATCCAATCAAAGGAGAGAGGGAATTTCACTACCTGGCATACCATTGCCCATATTTCCCAGACGCATCATGATAAATGCATGGCATGATAACAATCACTTTCATTTAGTCATAGGTATTAAAGTATTTGCCATTGTTGGCGCAGAGAGTGCTATGCATCTCTGGACATGTGTTTCTTGATTATTGTTCTTCTTCAATAGAATATAACACATCGATTTGGGGTGCTTCCCTCACCTAAAACTATTTACATCAGGGGCCATATTATGCATTGTAATTGTTTGCGCAGAGCGCAAACAATCACAAAATGCCCTAATATGATGTATGCGCTGCCCCCAGGGCAGCCGTGAACTTGCGCTGCCCAGGGGCAGTGCATTCATGTGAAAAATCGGAGCAGCTGTTTTCACAGTGCAGGAGGCACCCACCTGCACTTTTACAGGGTAATAAAGACCCCCCTGCAGGCAGGTGCAGTCAGTGACTGCGCCCACCTGTAAGGGGATGTCTGGGGGGGTCCCATGGGAACCCTTTACCCGCCCTAGAGGGCTGCACCCAGTGTGGGTGCAGAGTCAAAGGAATTCCATCATTTGCATGGGGCACACCCCTATACAAATGAGGGAACACCCTCCGAAGATAGCGCTAGGGCTTTAAGTGCACAAGCACTATTGGTATTATAGAATGAGACACACAGGTGTCTGTGCCCTCTTCCATAATACCAAAGTGCCCCGGTGGTACGCAAAGTGGCCGCAAACGCCCGTTGCGCCTCCGGGGCACTTATTGAAATACAGTCCCAGACAGTGTTAAAAAAATAGTCATGGCATTTCATGTGTCCAAATTCACCAGTCAACGTTTCACTTCTTCTGCAGAAATCCTGATCCAAAATCAAACTGTATTTATACCATAAATTCTTGTGTAACCCCATGGTCTTTCAATGCTGAAGCACCTTGTTATGTAAACAGCCTGGACATATATAGCCTGGAAATACTGCTTGTCTCAATGATGATATGTAACGAAATCATGAAAAAAGTCACCTCCTCCTTTTTGATTGCTAAACAATTAGGGCCAGATTACTAGTTTGTTAGTCAGACCGACGGACCACCATAGAGGTGGTCAGAGAAACGGTGCCAAGCCAGCGGCTTCCTAACCACTTTAGTATAACAAAACTGTTGGGCTGGCAGTGTTGTGTTAGGAGGCATTGGCTGTGTCATGCTTCGGCTCAGAGACAGTCTGAAGTATATATTGCCACCATGGCAGTGCCACTTGCACGTCGGTACACTGTGTGCCACACACCATGATATTCATAGCACACAATGCACGCATGACAGTGCCAGCAGAGGGGGGCAAAACAAGTGCCTCCATGCACACACCCCATGAGTTAAAACGCACTGGGGCCCTGTTTGGGGCCCCTCTACCTGCCTTTCTGCTGACATTTTCATGGCAGGGGTCCCCACCATGAAAAGGTCAGCAGAAAGGCAGGTCGTAATCTGACCACAGCTTTCCTCACTGCCTCACCGGCGGTATCCAGGATCCCTCCTGTGGCGACAGTCCTTTGTCGGGCTGGTGGCAGTACCCTGCCACCACGGGTACTGTGGTCTTGGGACCAACGCACTCGTAATCATGTCCTTATCGTTTGGAAAAATAGGCAAAGACTTCAGGTTATCTACACAAAATACTATAAATGCCAAAACCTGCATGGGCTTCAACAGCAACTTCACCTTGTTCACAGCAAGCCCCAAGTTTGACAGTAAATTTAAAATCATAACCAAATACTCCTCCGATATTTCCATATGATTAGATTTCCAAAATATATTACTTAAATAGCTAACTAAGACAACTTTGTAAAACACATAGATGTTGATGAGGAACCAAAGCTTGCATCTTCCCAACAACAAAGAAGAATTTACTTTGCCTAAGACAAAAGGCTCTCTGCACCTAGTATTGTAATAGATTCTTATCAACTGGAATCTCCCTTGATGTTGCCTTACTGGCCATGTAAAATTTCAAATTAATGGCCCTACCGTATCTAACACGTTTTCCTTCATAGACTTTAAGATCCAAACACTTACATAGATTATTTGTGGTCAACATGAGGGATATTGCAGGCTTTCTTGCCCCTGTCTGAAAGTGAACATTAACATTTTTGCACATTTCTTTTATCTATGTTCAGAGTTATTAATATACTGTGCCGGATTAGATATCGTCCTCCAAATATTTAGCATTGGATAACAGGTTTTTAAAAAGGCCCCCGACTTTTGGGCATCCGTCCTCACTCCTCTTTACAACCATTCCTTAACGACAGCAATAACCCCCGACTCATGGAGGGGCTCCATATTAGTCCCAATTTTTAAAATGGGAGATCCTTTAAAGCCATCAATGCTTCCTTGCGCCCATCCTTTTTAACCTGTATACGGCAGATTTTCGGGATGCCTTGACAGGCGCCAGCCTAGTAGCACCAAGATTAGGCAGCATGAGGATGCCGGTCCTACAATATGCCGACGACACAGCCATAATGGACCACAAAAGGGTGGGCCTAGAGAGAGCCCTAAATGCGTTGAATCAATTTAACAAAGATAACAACCTTCTAGTAAACCAAGGGAAAACTTAAGTCGTCGTTTTTGGGAGCTATCATCTGAAAAAGAAAGCACAGTGGCGAATGGGAGATCTGCAGCTCAGTACAGTGGCAGAGTATAACTACCTAGGGGTTTGGTTTACGGAACGGGCCAAGGCAAATGTCCATCTGAAACAGCAGTCGTCCAAGGCCAATAAGGTGATATTCCGTTTAAAGCAACTGAGCTTACATCTGATAAGCCCCACGGCCGGACCAATATTAACTGCCTTAAAAGCAAAATTGCTGCCAGCCATTAGCTATGGCCACCAGGCTTTTCCGGGGTTGCAGGATGCCCTTCTCACCACAATCCAAGCCAAAGCATTTAAATAAGTCTTTTCCATCCCAAGGTCAGCAAGGAAGTCAAGACTAAGATTGGAGCTAGGCCTGGCAAGGCCAGACTTGATGTGCCAAGGGGAGATTATAAAATCATACTTAAGGATTATAAGGGCCCCAACAAACTCCCTAAGATACCAATTGAGAGCCATCTTTGAAGGGCCAAGATCAGCATGGCACACCAGTCTTGGCAAAGCACTCAAGATTTTAAAGATCAAGGAAAAGAGCATACCACTGCCAGAAATCCCACTAAATGCATGGAAAAAAGCCATAAACAGACAAGTTCTCAAAATCTCATTCAAACTGGACCTTAAATCCCTTCGCTATAGCCCCCACCTAGACCCGCTGAATAGTTCCTACACGGTAGGCAAGGCACAACCCTACCTGAATGAGGCCCTGACACCACAAGCCAGAACTAAAGTCCTCTCTATGAGACTTTGTACTCTAGGAATCACTGAATTTAACCCCACATGGGCTCGCAATGGGGAAAATACAAGCTGCAGACTGGGCCCCTACACGAGAGAATCCTGGCTTCACCTTTTATGCTGCTGCCCCTCCCTCACGAACGAACGCCGTCGACTTCTCCTCCCAGTCTGCATCATCAAGGGAATCAAGACATGCCGCGAAGCATCAGCCTTGTGCTTTTCTAGAATAACCACGATGACCTTGGCGAGTCTTGGGAAATTCATTCATCTGATTGGAATGGCTTTAAAGGCAGCAAACGATCACAAACAAACCAGGTCCACCAGCGTGGTACAATAAGGGGGTCAAGGCAGCCTCCCCTCAAATGAGGGAAGAGCCATGATTCTGTCCACTCGCCCTACAGAAATCGCACCACATCAATATCTCGAAGCGGAAGGGATAAAGAGAACGATCCACAGACTGCCGTAGGAGAAAACCACCAAGGCCTACGCAGCTGTCTAAGAAATTTGGTGCAAGGACTTATGATAAAGACCCGGTGCTGACGGTCCGAGTGGGTGCAGCGGAGCAGGGATATAATACTTGAACAAAAAACTTTTTAACCAGCAGTCTTTTAAGTTTTAATGTGATTATTGTTTTACTCACCAGTTTTATCCTTTCTTACTGTAATGATTTTAATTAATTGAACAGTTAATAAATTCATTGTCATTCAGTGTCATTGGATAATGGATTCTTGAGGGTCAAATGTCCCTTTATCTAGGGAACTACAATTTGCAACTCAGATAAATGCATTTAACTTATCACCAACATGAATGTCATCAGGAACAAAACTTCCATCTTAATTTAGAAAGAAGATATGATCCCCATGCTCCAATTCAGCATCTTATTGATAAAACTCCTGTTTTTGAGCCTCTGGACTAGAGAGTCCAGCACTGGAGATACCTTGCCTTCTTTTCTTCTCCTATTTGAATTGTGGTTCATTACCAAATGCTGTTGTCTGTAAGTAATTTACCATCATCTTATTTACATTGTTCTTCAGGAAGGCTCCTCTTATTTCACTCTAACATTGTCCACATTTCTCTTCTTTTGAGGCGTCTTAATCATTTTTCTTTAGCATCCAATTTTTACTGTTTTCCTTTTCACATTTAAAACCCTGAAAAGCTACTTTAAAGGATGCCTTCTTTTATGGGGAAAATAATTCCCCAAGCTTCTCTTTGTCAGAAATGGATGGATCTCCCATTTACGGAAGCCACTGCACTAAAAGATACAATGAAATTCAAACCAGGCGAGCAACCGAACAGTACACTAATTGCGCTGAGTAAGGAGGAAAACGAAACCTCGGTCGTCTCAAAATGCCAAAATAAAGTCAAAACACACTGAAAAATAGCTTCCTCATTTCTCACTTTTTTTTGTTCCAGAAATTAGGATGCAACTTTTCCCAAGCCAAATAATGACCCACAGGCAGTGGGGAGATTTGTTTGATACCCCTTACTTTCCCGTATGCGCAATGCAACACCTAGAGTAACAAAAAAAGAAGGTTGGTGAGATTGCTGTGGTATGTAGTGGAAGACATGCTCTCTTGCCTATGTGCCTGCTACAATTGCAGCCTACACAAGTAAATACAGAAGGAACGTGCGAACACGGGCTTTCTACTGGGCTGGCTGCTTGTTTCATTGTGCCTGCAACACCAACACACAACATAATGAGGATTGCCGACAAGTAAGACTGTTGTCAGCAAGAAATTTGCATTATGTGTTTAAAAGCATTATATTAATACTAGATAGCCATAAAATGCCAACCAATAAATGTACACTTTATGAAGTGTTTCAAATTTAAAAAATGGAAAACAAACAATGATGAAAATTCTGTATTATATAAGGAAAAACAGTAATTTCTGTCAAAGAAACACTAAGTGAAACAACCAAAACAAACAAACAAACTCAATTAACATAAGCATTTAAAGACAGATGCAACAGTGAGAAAAGCATTTCAAGAGAAGTTGTACAATGGTGTTGATGCTGTTTTATTTAACTCTCAAGTTTTATCCAGTTGTTTAAGGAGCTTAATAAAATAATATGTAGTTAAGACAGGCCTGCCTCCTTGACCCTAAATTATCATTTGTAAGGTTTCATAGGTCAGAGACAATATGTATGTTCAAGATCTCAAGATCCCGGTCTGCAGACACGTTTCTCCTTTCAAACTTTAAAAAGTGCTAGTATTTACTCTTTTAGAGGGGTTTCAAGGAACCCATCCTATCAGCATTTATGCTCCGTTTTGAGGTCAAGCATTCAAGACCTCGTGTATGTACTTTAGTATATACACATATATGTAGTACTTTGTGGGCTCTGAAGATCAGCCCTAGGACTTGTCTGCTTCCGCTTACGGACTTTTTTTTCTGTTCAACTGCCTCTATTTAGCTGTCTTGATAGAAAAAGACCAGTAATGGTCAGTAAAATACCAAAACTGCTTTCTGCTTTTTCAACTCCCTCTATTTAACTGTCTTGAGAGAAAACGGCCAGTAGAGGTCAGTAAAATAACAGAATTGCTTTCTGCTGAGGGACTTTCTTTTTTTTTTTGGCAACTGCCTCTATTTAACTTCCTTGATAGAAAACGTCCAGCAGAGGTCAGTAAAATACCAGAATCACTTTATCGTTCTCTAGATTCCATTCCATAGAATTTGTCTTCCACAAGCACCCGTAGACAATTTTTTTTTTTCAAATCTTATATTGTCAGTGATATGACCACCAAAGGCCCTGATTTTATATTAAAAAAACAGAGCTTTGGACTATACCATTTCCCGCTGAAAGGCAATATTTCTCTCCATGTGTTCCCATACTAGGCGTGTCACGCAGTTTGGTGCTTATTTTTCCCCCATTTTAAAGAAGAATGTCTGACGTTACAACGCATACATTTACAATGAATGCCTTTACAACTCAGTTCTTACATCGCAACATTCTTTACAACGCATTCTTTTACATAGAATACCATTACATCACATTTTGAGAAACTACCTTTACAACACATTCCATTACATCGCATTATACCTTGACAATGCATACCATTACAATGCATACCATTACATTACATTTCAGGTAAGTGTTGGATAGTATAGGGGTAATAATTACTATTCTAACTCCAGTGAGTGCAACAGTATGGTAAGTGTTGGATAGTGTAGGGGTAGAAATTACTATTCCATCTCCAGTGAATGCAACAGTAGGGTAAGTGTTGGATAGTGTAGGGGTAAAAATGACTATAGTAACTCCAGTGAGTGCAACAGTAGGGTAAGTGTCGGATAGGGTAAGGGTACTATGCATTGTAATGGTATGCGTTGTAATGACTTGCGATGTAATGCCTGCGTTGTAGTGACATACAATGTAATGGCTGCGTTGTTATGACGTGCAATGTAAAGGATGTTGCGATGTACTGACTGCTATGTAAAGGTAGTGAGATGTAATGACTGCATTGTAAAGGTTTTTTCCCGTTAAAGAACAGTAAATGTTTCAGCACCCAGGCTAACGTACTGCATAGCTAAATACATATAAAGTCCCAAATGCTAGAGATGTTTTAAGGCATGGGCAAAGTGAGCTCTGGCCCAGGCCCTAGCCTATCAGGCCCCCTGATAGATAGGGCTCTGTTCTCCAAGCAATCCCATGGCCTTGAATGATTATTAACCATATTGTTATAAATACTATTTTCCTTTAATTTGTTTTTAATACAAGTTATGTGTGGGAGGCTATTAGAGACATTTTGCAAACAAATGTTTGTTTGCTTTTCAACACCATGCAACATCCTTAACCCCTTCCATGCGGATGACAAAGCCAGCTCGTCATGGGCGTTACCTGCGCTACGCGGATGACGAGCTGGCTTTGTCACAAACCGCGCGATTTTTAAATTTCAGCGCACAGCGGGAAAACCCGCTAGCGCGGTAGCGGTTAAAAAAGTTCAATTTAGATCAAAACAGGACCTCACACATGAGAAATGGCAGTGGGTCGCAGAGAAGATTTGCAATAATATTAGTGAGCCTCTATTAGTATCTAAAATACACATCATTATCCCAGTATATTATTGGAAACTCATTTAGTCTTTTGACTAATGTGCAGTGTCGGTGGCCTGGCCAAAGAGGGCATGAAAAATCTGAAATTGGATTATACATTCAAAGCTGTTGCGAACAGGGGCACCCAAAACACGTTTGACCCATGGCCCCCAAAATCCTTAAGATGTCCCTGCTTCAGGACAGGCATGGTAATGGTTTGCTTGGGACCAGAAGAATGCCATGTATTCAGTAACGTAGCACCATTGCTCTGCTCAGCTTCTTCCTTTTTGTTGCCAGGACTGCTCACTGATAATAAACCCAGGGCCAGAGAAAGACATTTCTTGTTTGTCTTTGGAAAGTGGGAGATTCAATTAGTGTTGTATTGTGCGATAAAAGCGCACGTTTTTCTGACTGTATTTTTGCTTCCTGTCTTGTCCACAGATAATTGCGATGAGCCGCTGGCCTCCTCTCTGCCCCCAGCTGCTTTTGACAGCTCATCGGAGCTATTTGGCTCCTTCAGCACGAGCTTTGCAAAGCTCAACAGAAGAGACGGTAAGCTCTTTGTGTGAGAAGTCTTGTCACTTGTATGAAGGATTTATTGAATGTTTTCTTTAGTTAGAATGGATATGAGTGCATTTGTATATATTTTTGGGAAGATTACTTCAAAATCGTTACTTTTTTGGGAGAGATTACTTTTACACAACCCTCAAAAATGGCAGAGTTTCAAAAAGCGTTTACCATTAATCAGTGCCTGTCAAGCACACCCTTGGAGGTCCATCCTTGAAACAAGCATCTACTAATGAATCCTCACCAGTTTGTAAACATAAAAATTGCGCAGGCAATGTGGGAGCTACACTATCCCACATTGCACTTTATTTTCTTTCTTTATTTATGTCTAGTTAAACCTAGTCACATTTCAGAAGGCATGTTTCGATTTTCTTATAAAGCTTTGTGCATTTAAAATGTGGATTTATAATGAGGCATAATTGTTGCATAAACCACATTCTAACTATTTTCATATTATCCCCAACAAAAATACACATTTCTCAAAACATTGACAGACATTATGCAATCGCAAACAAGCAATGAACACTAAAGGAACGATGCTCAAATGATCTAAATCTTTCTTAAATGTATAAAACTCAATTAATAAACCATGTTATATAAATAACACTTAGCAGATATTGTGTATTATAGTCCTAAATTGCCATCTTGGGTTTTAGGTAATATTTATTATCTACGATCCTTCAGCTTGGAGGAGGACTGAACGTCTGCCACCCTGATGGTCTGTAGTCCATCCTTCTTAGAGATAACTGCTTGCACAGCAGTCATTTCAGTATGCTGAAATGAACAGCCATCACCACGGTTCTCTTCAAGATACAACATGTTTGGTGGACAGCTATTGTTAGTTTTGAAAGCCATCCACCAAACTTTAAAACATTTTTGTATTTCAAAAACAAACTCCCAATGTGGGAATTTGTTACTGAAAAAACAATAATAAATTGTTCCCCACACCCTGTTTATTTTCTTCCAGGGTGTGGGGGACATTACATTTTTTGTGCCTCACCACCTTAAATAAAGTGGGCAGTGTGATGGCTTCACTTGGACAGCCCCTACTCCATGGCCATGGAAGGTAGTTTTCCGTTGATAAAGTACCCTGTTCGCCATACTCTAAATCATGGCCTGAATTTTCTTTGAAAATACATTTTTGATTTGCTCATAGCTTTTGAGTCCATGGATGGATATGCACAAACTTCAGAAAACCTGTAAAACATTTGGGGATGGGGTGTTCATTTACTATTAAACTTGGCACTGTATGTTGAATCTACACAAAAATTGGCAGAAGCTATGAAGGATTAGTTTTTTATTCATATGTCATGTTTTTGGTCAGTGCAAAAAGGAGCGGCACAGTTAATGGGGGTGTCTAAGCATTTTAATTTGCTTATAACTTTGACACTTTTTCATTAAGTTGCGTCAAATGTGGAAAGTAGTTAGCAATTGAAACTCATTGAGGGTTTCATGAAGAACCAATAGCGTTGCAAATTTCAAGGGATAACATTTAAAAATATGTTTGATTTACTAATAACTTTGACACTCTTTTATGTATCTGCATGAAAACTGAGAGGAACTTTGCAAATTGAACCTTCTTTTAATATTTGTAAGGTTGGCATGCCCATCAAGGGTGGGAGGAGGGGGACAATAAAAATTAAAACTTTAGCACTGTTTGACGAATCTACATCCAATTTGTTAGATAATTAGCAAGTTACATGCGGAGCAGGTATTTCAGATTTTGTGCAGCTCTAATGGGAGCTACAGAGGGGGATCTGAATATTTTTGATTTACTAATACCTTTGGCACTGTCTGATGTATTTAAATCAAAGTTGGCAGAGGCAGACCATGTTTAGATTACTTTTGGTTTTGTTCAATTTCGTGGAGGACCACCAGAGAGTAGACATCAATAGAGGGTGAAAGAAGTGTACACATGCTAATAAAATCAGCACTGTTAAGTGAATCAACACACAATTTGTCAGACGTTTAGAAGATTAAGCTTACGACTGTTAATGTAAAAATGTATCCAGGTGTAGAAAAAGATAAACAAGAGGACAGTTTAAGTTTAAGTCATTTATAACATTGACACTGTTTAATTAATTTGAATGTCATTTTGCAGCCAGTAAATTATACGGTGTAAGGATAGGCTAGCCTTGCAACCAACTCCCACTGCACAGGGCAGTTAGTGGGTGGGAACAGGTCACGGCCTAAAGCTGTTCCCAGCACATAATGAGTACATGGCAGGCTGTGTGCAGTCAGTGGGGGTTGGGTAGGCATGGTAGGAGCGTGGTCCTCTAGCTAACCATGCAGTACACAGAAAAAAGCCATACACATTATGTGTTGGTCTGTTATGGCAGGTTGGTTGCGGGGCAGGCCTCCAGACACATATGAGAAAATAGTTTCAATACCTTCACATGCTGCAAAACTGGAAGTATTTACACAAGAGGATACTGCACTAAATTACCAAAATAAGGATGTTCTTTTGTGATAGAAATGATGGTTAGTGCACTTAGAAAGCTAAAACTAGGACACATTTTTCATGAATTCTGGAATATCTTCAATGTCAGAAAAAAAGTCTATTATGCTATGTGAAACATGTACTTTCAACACCAAAAAGATAAATAGTTACCAAGTTTTTTACTGTAGTTTCACCACAGTGTTCAAAAGTACAACCAGAGGGCTAACATTCTATATTTACGACAAAACAGTGGTATGCCTGAGGGCGTTATCCTTCTTTCTTTCTTTTTTGATTTTCTTTAGCATTGTATCATGCTTATTAGTGTACCATGGCTATGAAAACCAGACATTCCTAGGAAGTACACAAAACCAACAAACCCATCATAGACTGCTGTTTTGGGAAATAGCCAGGTTTTCATAGTCTTCTGAATTTCAGTAATTCTGTTTCAGAATCGAGATATTTAGACAGCATATTCCATCTCACTGCTGCAATCAAAAAATATCTTTCTTACTTAAACGTTAGATGGGATTCTGGGGTTGTTAGAGATTCGAAGATCATAGTACACTGAAGGGGTAAGATTGATTAAAACAATGAAAGAGTTGTGAACTGGTGGGAGAATAAAAGGCTTTGTAAACTAGATAGAGGGATTTAAAGAGATCACGCTCCTTCACTGGCAACCAATGTAGGAAAGCAAGAACAGGAGAAATATGTTCCTTACAGTTGATTCTGCTATCGCAGATAAAATATTCAAGAGCTGGGTTGGCCATACGATATCCTCTTCAGCTGGACTGACACAGAGAGGAACATGTATTTTGATAGGAAAACATCTAGGTTTCACTCTGGTAGGTACAGTCACAGACAGTCACAGACCCCAGTGGTAGATGGGCCGTCGCTCTTGGTAAATTAAACAATGTAAACATAATTCTTGCTACAATTTACGCCTCTATTTTAGATGATTCTCTGCCAATTCTAGAGTTAAAGAACGCTATAACAGGCCTTCCTGGGTTAATAGTATGGGGGGGCGATTTTAATTTTTTGCAAAATACTGTATTGGACTCGTCCAAAAAAGATCGCCGTCAGAATAAACCCCAATCTGCTTTGGCGATTCAAAGTTGTAAACTAGACCTTCACATCATGGATTATTGGCGAGTCAACAATCCCCTCAAACGAGAATATTCATGTTTTTCGGCGAAGTACATTTCTGCTTCAAGATTAGATTTCTTTCTAACCACCCATGAGCTAGAGCTACATAACTATGTTCATTTATCTAATGCCTTTTCGGATCATGCGGCAGTTTCCATGGAGGTAAAACTGGGACCGCAAGACATAAGCCCTATAAAACAATGTTTTTTAATAAATCTAACCTCCTGGATCCTCAATGGTGTGTAGAAATTGAAGAATTCTTTGCACAAAATAGAGGCACTGCCACGTTGAGCACGATTTGGGATGCATTTAAGGGCACTTTATGGGGGTTAATTACATCTAAAGATATACCAAAGTACAAGGCGAGAAAGGAGGAGAAATGTAGATTACAATCTGATCTCATAGAGGCAACCCAAGAACACTACTGGGTTAGATCAACATATTCTAGACGAAAACTTTCCGAGGCTAGGTGTAGGATGAGGGATTTCTACTATGCCCTGGGCGAAACTAATAGCAACTTTTACGCTCAGAGGTTGTACGAGGAGAGCGAGTACACAGGGAAGCTCCTGGCCTGGCAAGCCAAAGAAAAACAGGCTCGTAATAGAATAGATCAATTAACCGACCCGATCACTAAAATGCATGCTAAGAACACAACCTCAATTGGTGAGTGGTTTCTAAAACACTATGAGGGGGTCAATGAAGCAACAGAAGAGGCCTCATCTGATTCAATAGGGGAGTTTTTAGCTCAACTTACAATTACCAAACTAGATGATGAGGACAAGAAATCCCTCACTGAGACCTTCTCAGAGTCTGAATTAAATGAGGTGATTGGTTCCCTCCCTGACGGTAAGGCCACCGGAGACGATGGCCTTCCGATTGAATTTTTTAAACAATTTGGAGGAACTCTACGCAAAGAATTTTTAATTTTAGTAAATGATCTACTCCAAGGAGGATCCCCCCGGATTCTTTTCACTCAGCTGTAGTAGTTAGTATTCTAAAAAAAGGAAAGGACAGGGAGAATATAAATTTGTACCGACCTATAAGTCTACTAAACACAGACTATAACATTTTTACAAAGCTTTTAACAAACCGACTGAATAAAATAGTGGGAGGTCTGGTAGTTAATGATCAGTGCGGTTTTATTGCAGGCAGGCACCTCCACACAAATACAAAGTTCTTATTGGAGGCACTAGATTTTTTTAAAACTAATAAAGTGAAGGCCCAAATCTGGTTTTTGGACGCGGAGAAAGCCTTCGATCTAGTGTCCTGGGACTGCCTGTTTGCTATTTTGCACAGTTTTAGTTTCCCGAATGTTTTTATCTCTCTTTTAAAACAACTATATCTGAATTCTAGGGCACAGATTATCATCAACAATTCTAATATTGGGACATGCCAGATTACTAGAGGTACTCGTCAAGGCTGTCCCCTGTCGCCAATACTATTTGCATTATTTATTGAACCCTTGGCTATTGCGATTAGGAATCTACGAACCGATACAGTCCCAGTAGCTGGCATGACTAATATAAAATTGTACGCAGATGATATTGCCCTCTTTCTAGATCCTAACCCCTTAAGTCAAGCGAAAATTCTAAAAATATGCTCTGACTTCCAAAAACTAGGGGGTTACAAAATTAATGTTAACAAGACGGAAATTATTTTAATAAACTGCACTGTAGAAACTTTAATACCAGAATTTAGGCAAATTTACAACCTAACGCCGAAGAGATACCTGGGAATATTTATATCGGACAATTTAGACGACTTGTTTTCACTTAATTATTCACCGCTGCTAAAAAAGGTTGAGTCCCCTTTAGAACGCTGGAATTTATTACCCCTGTCTTTAATGGGTCGAGCAGCACTGATATGAATGTCGATTTTACCTCTTTTTAATTTTTTATTCAATGCAGCACCCTGTGTTATTCATGTCTCCTTCTTAAAAAAAGTGGATGTCCTAATTTCCTCATTTCTCTGGGCCAAAAAGACTCCTAGGCTTGCACTTAGCACCTTATATCTTACATCTGCACAAGGAGGGTTGTCCCTCCCAAATATCAGAGAATATTATTTTGCGTCCTTTGCTCACCACAGTTTTAGGTTTTTCTTTTTAGACACGAATGAGGCAGACAATTTTTTTATGAAGAAGATGCTGCTAGAGGTAAAAATAATTGATCCAATCAGAGTCACTAAAGATCCAAAGAAAATTCGTTACAAGTACCTCCAGTGGATTTTCTGACAGAAAATCCAGTTTTTCAAATTCCACTCTATTCCTAGAATATGTAACACAACGGACTTGAATAACTTTAACCTAGGGGAAGAGGGATGTATGAACAGTAAAATAATTAACCTCTGGAAAGACAATGGTTTTCAGACAATTGAACAGACAGGTGCACCATTCTCATGCCATCCTGAATTGGTCTTTCCTTATGCTTAATCCAATACTCAGGGAGCTATATATAGGAAATCTTTATATTAAGGAAACTATCTCTACAGCGTTGAATAATAAAACTCAAAAAAAGATGAGCATTTTGATTAAAATACTAAAAGAGGACAAGGTGCAGGAATCTTCTAGTAAGATTATTGAGAGGTGGAAAAAGAGGAAGGATATTGAAATCAATCAACAACCATGGGATAAAATAAATAAATTCAATAAAACAATCTTCCGCTGCGCTAACTTTAAACGCATTCAATTCTATAAAAAATGGCTGATTTACAGAACTCCCTCTTATCTCCATAATATCTTCCCCCTAGTTGCCGACAAATGTTTCCGTTGTGAGGAAAAAGGGAATTGGAAACACATTGTCTGGGAATGTACTAAAATCCGGCCACTCTGGAAGGAAATTGAAAAATACCTCTCACTTGAGCTTAAAGCTTCTATAATATTCGATGATCTAGTTCCTGTTCTAGGCTGCTCAGCGACCAACACCCAATATGATGAATTTCTTTTTATAGCCTCCCTAATAGCTAAATCACTGGTTCTGCAGTCCTGGAAAACCAACCAAGTACCGACCTTTCAGGCATGGAAGGCTAAATTACTATGAATCCAGGGCAGGGAAAGAAAATATGTGCTTAGATCAGGGGCGCTCAAGAAATATGAAAAGTTTTGGAGTGTGTTTGATTCGTAAAGCTTATCTTCATAACCACCAGTCTGCTTCTACGTACTTTTAAGCACTTTGCACTTTACAACTCTATTTTGCACTTTATAACTATGTTGTGGATACTTGAATGTCGATTACTTATTTACATTTACATGCCATGTACTGTACTAAATCTTTTACAAATGTAATGTTGATTCTGTTTTTATGAACTCTCAATAAAAATATATTTTAAAAAAACAGTTGATTCTGCTATCCAGTCTGGCTGAATTATTCTGATACATTTGCAATTTACTAATGAAACAAAAAGCAATTATCCTGTTTGCATTGAAGAGGGTTGCCAGGAGCAAGGAGAGCATCACATGCGATGGTCGGTGTGGCATGATGAGCAGAGCGGGTGTAGTAGAAGGGTGAGCTGGAGCTTCACATTGGCAGTCCCCCACGGGCTGTTGATGCTATTGTGTGAAGAGATGGGCTGGTGATGGCTTGTGCTTTTTTGGAGCAATCAGCACAGTTCCTAAGTGAGCGGGACCATTGCTGGTCACGAGGAGCCCAAAAGCTTGATTTCAAGAGCTCGAGAACCACTCCAAGGGTCCAGAACCTGAGAGGCACTATTTGGGGGTCAGGACCTCGCTGAAGATGGGTCCTGGAGCTGATAGCTGATGGGGAACCTTTTATGTCTCTGAGGCTCAGATCAGGAGGCCACAAATCTAACCCTATCAATCACTCTGGCATTCAGGATTCAGGGTTAGCTTGCAGGTCTGGTTCTTCTTCCCCAGGCAAGAGGCACACCATGGCAGCAGCTCCTTCAGAGTAGTAGTCCAGCATGGTGGCAGTCCTTGTAACTGCACAGCAGTCCATTTTCCTGCAAGAGTATCCACAGGTCCAGAGGTGAACTGAAGTGGTGGCAGAGGTCCTTCATTTATACACAGTTGTGCCTTTGAAGTTGGGAAACACTTCTAGAAGCATGGCTTTGAAGTGCACAGATGGCCTGCCGTTCTGGCTTGGGCTCCAGACTAACTGCAGGAGATATTGAGCCCTTTGTGTGGAGATAGAAATCAGCCTATTCAGGTGTAATTAGGCTGGGCCCAGATCCTTCCACCCATCCTGTCAGTGATGGTTCATCCAGTCCCACATAAGCTCGCTTTGCCTATGGCTGTCTAGGAGCAATATGCAAAGCCCAATTTTCTAAAAGTGTCATTTCCAGAATTGTGAGTTAAAATCTGACTTCACCATAAGATAGAGTTTTAAATTAGGATTCCAGAGACACTCAACATGAACCAGTTATCTCTTCCTATTTAAAAGTTACACTTATGAAATATATTCCAATGTTATTCTACAGGAGAGTTAGTCCTTGTAGTAGTGAAAAATGAATTCAAGATCTTTTCACTACCAGGACATTTAAAACTTAAAAGTACTTGTTTAACATTTTAAAGAAACTACACTCTGTACTCGGGGCTCTCCAGGACATACCATGGGATGACGTACATAATAAAAAAGTTACGTTTAGGCCTGGAAAAAGTTTTAGTTTGCCAATTTAAAAATTCATTTTAAACTGCACACACAGGCTCTGCAGTGGTAGGCCTGAGACACGTTTAAAGGGCTACTTAAGGGCGTGGCACAATCAGTGTTGCGGGTCCAATTATAGCATTTATTTTGCAGGCCCTGGGTACATGTAGTACCACTTTTCTAGGGACTTATAAGTAAATTCAATATGCAATTGGATATAAGCCAATTCTACCAGGTTCTAAGGAGAGAGATTGAATACTTTAGCACTGGTTGGCAGTGGTAAAGTGCTCAGAGTCCTAAAGTCAACAAAAACAAACTCAGCAAAAAGTGGAGGGCAACGCCTATATGTTTGTTGATGGCCCTATAGAAAGGGCCAGGTCCAACTGTATTGTAAATTTGAGGGTTTAAATGTATCATTTTTATTCAAACCTAAGCACAGCAAGGAATGTATTGGTCTTTATAAGAGTTAGGCTTACTATTTTTAGTCTAAACTATGCAATAGTAGGGAAAGTGTTGGACTTTGGAGGGATCAAATGTACTTTTACCATTTGTTTGCTGAAGAACACTAGCACATACTTGTTAGAAATGGGGGTCTCTTGTATACATCCTGTCCAAGTAGAAATCTTTCCATCTAGTCAGGATAAGGGAGTTACACACCTAAATAACCCCTGCTCACCCACTTGATAGCTTGGTACCAGCAGAAAAGCTTATCTCAGAGGCAATGTGTAAATTATTTGTACACATCACACACAGTAACACAGTGAAAACATTACAAATGGACACCACATCATTTTAGAAAAAAAGTATCTTTATTTAAACTAAACACAACCAAAACAACAAAAAACTAACAATCCCAAATCAAAATATGACTTAAGAAAATGTTTCAAGCAATTCTGTCCATAGAAATCCATGAATGCATGATTTTTACCTAAAGTACCTCAATTGCTTCAAAATCCACAAGGCAAAACAGCAGCAGAGGAGGGAAGTTTCAGAAAACACAGCATGAGAATCTGGGATGATGCAAAGATTCCAAGATGATTCTGGTCTGTGGGTGCTGTGTCGGAGATGCGTGCTGCACAGGTGCGATGCGTGGAAATCCAGGATACACTGGAGGCCAATGCGGTAGAGGCAAACAGGTGCTGCGTAGATTTCTTCAGTACCGGTCCCACAATGCGTTCCTTCTTTTAGGCGCACAGTAGGGGCTGCATCAAAGTCAATGCAGTGGTCTCAGACTTTGGAGACTGGTGTGCTGAACTTGGCGCGCAGCCCTTCTCCAGGCTACTGACAGGTGCCGATTTCTTTGGCCGACTGTGCTGTGTCGGTATGGTGTCCCGCACAGCAGTGCTGTTTCTGAAAATACAGCTACAAGAAGGGCGAAGCATTGATTTTGTAGTTTTCTTCCGTTTTTTGTAGTTCTTTGCAGCAGGAACAACCTTTAAGGGCCTAGAACTGGAATTGACATCACAAAGCAGGTCAGAACTCCCAGCAGTGTAGTTAAAAAATACTGCAGGTGAAGTATATGTCGCTGAGACTTTTTAACAAGAGTCAAGCTCTACTTTGAGCCCTTGGAGAAGCTTTTTAAGCAGGTTACCACAACAAGGCAATGGTCCAGTCCTTCTACTGCCTATAGACAGAAGTAGCAACTGTAGGCCAACCCAACAAAGCAGTACAAAAGGGGGCTGGTGATGGACGGAGTCTCTGAACCAATCAAACACTCACACCCAGTCAACAGATCTGGGTTTAATCCATCACGGTTCTTTATCCCACTCTGCCACCCCAGTTCAGACATGGCCATATGCAAATCAGTCTGACCCTGTGCCTCATGGGAACAGTCCACCCCGAACTGCCAAGCCATGCCTTTCCTGGACCGAAAACAAGCTTCCGAGGACCGGTCCTAGGATGCTTGATTCCGGTCCAGGAAAGACATGGCTTGGCAGTTCGTGCTGGACTGTTCCCATGAGGCACAGGGTCAAGGCTGATTTGCATATGGCCATGTCTGAACTGGGGTGGTGTGGAGTGCAAAAAAACAATGGATTTAGGCCCAGATCTCTGTACTGGGGTGAATGTATGACATTGTTCTGCATTCTGTCCATCAACTGTTATTTTTGCATTTGTCACCCCGAGTGGGATGGGTATGTCAGACGGCGGGTCCCATGCTCTCCACACCACTGAAGTCAAGCTATCCTGGCTGAAGACGGCTGATAGCCAGAAACCGGTCCTAGGATGCTTGATTCCGGTCCAGGAAAGACATGGCTTGGCAGTTCGTGCTGGACTGTTCCCATGAGGCACAGGGTCAAGGCTGATTTGCATATGGCCATGTCTGAACTGGGGTGATGTGGAGTGCAAAAAAACGATGGATTTCAATCAATCAATCAATCAGAGCATTTGTATAGCGCACTACTCACCCGGAGGGTCTCAAGGCGCTGGGGGGGGGGGGGTCCGCTACTGCTCGAATAGCCAGGTCTTGAGCTGCTTCCTGAAGGCGAGGTGGTCCTGGGTCAGGCGGAGGTGGGTCGGCAGGGAGTTCCAAGTCTTGGCGGCCAGGTAGGAGAAGGACCTTCCTCCTGTGGTGGCTCTTCGGATGCGGGGGACGGCGGCGAGGGCGTGGCTGGTCGATCGAAGCTGGCGCGTGGGAGCGTAGAAGTTGAGGCGGCTGTTGAGGTATCCTGGTCCTTGGTTGTGTAGGGCTTTGTGTGCGTGGGTGAGGAGCCGGAAGGTGATTCTCTTGTTGACCGGGAGCCAGTGCAGGTCTCTCAGGTGTCCGGAGATGTGGCTTCGGCGGGGGATGTCCAGGATGAGTCGTGCTGAGGTGTTCTGGATCCGCTGGAGTCTCTTCTGGAGTTTGGCGGTGGTTCCAGCGTAGAGGGAGTTGCCGTAGTCCAGACGGCTGGTAACGAGGGCCTGGGTGACCGTCTTCCTGGTCTCGGTGGGGATCCATCGGAAGATCTTGCGTAGCATTCGCAGGATGTGGAAGCACGACGAGGAGACGGCGTTGACTTGTCTGGTCATGGAGAGGGAGGAGTCCAGGATGAAGCCCAGGTTGCGTGCGTGGTCAGTTGGTTTGGGTGCGCTGCCCAGGGCGGGGGGCCACCAGGAGTCGTCCCAGGCGGAGGGTGAGGATCCCAGGATGAGGACTTCCGTCTTGTCTGAGTTCAGTTTCAGGCGGCTGTTCGACATCCATTTGGCTACTTCTGTCATCCCTTCGTGCAGGTTGGCTCTGGCGGTGGCGGGGTCGTTAGTGAGGGAGAGGATCAGCTGGGTGTCGTCGGCGTAGGAGATGATGTTCAGGTTGTGCTGGCGTGCGATGGCTGCGAGGGGGCTCATGTAGACGTTGAAGAGAGTTGGGCTGAGCGAGGAGCCTTGAGGAACGCCACAGATGACTTCGGTGGCCTCGGATCTGAACGGGGGGAGGCGGACTCTCTGTGTCCTTCCGGTGAGGAAGGAGGTGATCCACTCCAGTGCCTTCTCCTGGATTCCGACGTTGCTGAGGCGCTGCACTAGGGTGCGGTGGCAGACAGTGTCGAAGGCCGCGGAGAGGTCCAGGAGGATGAGGGCCGCTGTGTCTCCGTTGTCGAGCAGGGCTCGGATGTCGTCTGTGGCTGCGATCAGGGCGGTCTCGGTGCTGTGGTTGGCCCGGAAGCCAGACTGCGAGAGGTCGAGGGATCCGTTCGTCTCGAGGAAGGCGGCCAGTTGCTTGTTGACGGTCTTCTCGATGACTTTGGCCGGAAACGGGAGCAGCGAGATGGGGCGGTAGTTCTTGAGGTCGGTGGGGTCTGCTGATGGTTTCTTGAGTAGAGCGCTGAGTTCGGCGTGCTTCCAGCTCTCCGGGAAGGTGGCGATGTCGAAGGAGGTGTTGATGATGTCCCGCAGGTGGGGTGCGATGACAGCGTCGGCCTTGTTGAAGACGTGGTGAGGGCAGGGGTCTGTCGGAGATCCGGAGTGGATGGAGTTCATCGTGCGGATGGTGTCTTCGGTGCTGATCGGGGTCCAGGCGCGGAGGGTGGTGGTGGGGGGCGGTGGTTCGGTCGTGGCGTGCGTTGGTTGAGTGCTGAAGCTGTTGTGTATGTCCGCGATCATGTTGTGGAAGTAGGAGGCGAGGGAGTTGCAGAGGTCTTGCGAAGGGGTGATGTCGTTGTTTCCAGCGTTGGGGTTGGAGAGCTCTTTCACGATGTTGAAGAGTTCCTTGCTGTTGTGTGCGTTGTTGTCCAGTCGTTCCTTGAATGCGGTTTTCTTGGTGGCGCGGATCAGCTGGTGGTGTTTTCGGGTGGCGAGCTTGAGGGCAGTCATGTTGTCTGGTGTTGGGTCTGTGCGCCAGGTTTTCTCGAGGGCTCTGCAGTTCTTCTTGGAGCTCTTGAGTTCGTCGTTAAACCATGGGGCTTTCTTGCTGCCGGGTCTGCTCGGCGGGGTCTTCAGCGGGGCGAGTTCGTCTGCGCAGTCGCTGATCCATTTCGTGAGGTTGGTGGCTGCTTGACTGGGGTTCGTTGTGCTGGTGGGAGGGTTCTTGCTCAAGGACGTAGTGAGCTGGTCTGCCGTGATCTTGTTCCAGCTTCTGTGGGGAGCCTGTTGCTGGTGATGGTGGAGCGTGGTCCTTCTGAAGCTGAAGTGGACGCAGCTGTGGTCCGTCCATTGGAGTCCCGTGGTGTGGCTGAAGGCGATGTCCTTGCTGGAGGAGAAGACGGGGTCGAGAGTGTGTCCGGCGTAGTGGGTGGGGGTGGTCACCAGCTGCTTGAGTCCCAGGTTTGCGAGGTTTTCCAGCAGGGTGGTGGTGTTGCGGTCGTCGTTGTTCTCCAGGTGGAAGTTGAGGTCCCCGAGGAGGATGTAGTCGGCTGAGGGGAGGGCGAGCGGGCTGATGAAGTCGGCGATGTCCTCGCTGAATTGTGTTCGTGGTCCCGGGGGTCTGTAGATGAGGGTGCCTCTGAGGGTGGTCTTGGGGTTGACGTGGATCTGGAAGTGCAGGTGTTCGGCGGGTGCGATGGTGTCGTCGGTGTTGGTCGTGATGCGGATGGTGTTCCTGTGGATGATGGCGATGCCTCCTCCTGTCTGGTTGACGCGGTCTCTCCGGATGATCTTGTAGCCGTCCGGGATGGCGATGGCGATGTCGGGCGCTGAGGAGGCGTTCATCCAGGTTTCCGTAAGGAAGGCGACGTCTGGGTCTGTGGTGTCGAGCAGGTTCCAGAGCTCGACGGCGTGTCTGTGGACGGAGCGGGTGTTGAGCAGGATGCACTTCAGGTGGTTGCTGCTGGTGTTCTGCTTGGTGGGCGCTGGTGCAGTGCAGGTCCGGATGCAGGAGAACTTGCAGGACTGGCAGATGAAGGGTCCGTGGGTGCGTCTCGGGGTGGCTCGGTAGCATCCAGGAGTTCGGCCGGCATTTAGGCCCAGATCTCTGTACTGGGGTGAATGTATGACATTGTTCTTCATTCTGTCCATCAACTGTGTTTTTTGCAACCCAACAAAGCAGCACACACTAAAGGGGAAATATTCCTACTGGCAGCTCTTCTGCTCTTCTTTTTGGCAGGGCCCTCTTAATCCAGAAGTAATCTAAGGTTCTGGGTTGTTAGGTCTAGTACTTATACCCCTTTTTAGGTCTCGCCTGTCGATGCGCATGCGCATCGAGCTTGCGAGACTATTGCGGCTTAACCACTCTTTAACTAACTTGCAAGGAATCGTGGCGATTCCTTGTAGTGCCCGTGACTTTTAAGCTCAATGTGCATGTTCATTGAGCTTAAAAGCGCGTGCACATCAGTTCCCTCAGCCGCACTCCAGGCCCCTGCTGTTTTCACACCCTCTCCCCGCTCTGCCCCCTCCCCTGCCCGCCGTGTCGCAGATCACAGAATCTTGTTTATCTACTTTGAAGCGCACGGCCGCTAGGCCATGCCTCCCCTACTCTCCTCCCCCCTCCTCCTCCTACTCTCCTCCCCTGCCTGCCGTGTCGCACCTCTCCCCTCTCCCCGCTCCGCCCCTCCCCTCCGTGTCGCAGATCACAGAAGCTTGTCCTGTCATGTTTTTCGAGTCGGAAGTGAAACAGAGGCAATAGGATTTATAGATTTCCACAAGAAGACGGGAAGTAAGTCCTGCGCCTGGGAAGCTTGCAATGTATTTTTCAAGTGCTCGCTTGCATAGCAAATGTCTTCTTTACTCGAACGTTTTTTAGCCATTGTCTAACATTAAATCACCTATTTATTCTGTAATGGTTTGTGAATACGCGTGTAAGTGAATAACAGATGGCTTGTTTCCTTTTGTAACGTATCGTTTGTTACCTCTGTTTTTTTTCCCGTGGCCGCCTCAGTTTCATTTTTTCCGTGCTATCTCACAAGCGCGGCCGCTCACTTTTATTTTCTTCCCGCAGGATTGGTCTGTGCATATAAAAGTAGGGCTGGTGCTGCTTTGAGCCAAGTGGCACAGGAGGTGGGGTGGGCAATCCCAGTTAAAGTCAGCATGCCAACCTAGTACCAGCACAGCTAATGTCAAGGCACTCAAGAAGATAAGGGCCCGCTTCCCAGCGTCATGCAGTGTCCATGGGTACAGCAGCACAAGCAGCCCCAACACCACCTACGTCAGGCCCCTCGGGCAGTTTGTACTAGAGGGTAGAAGCACAGCGCGTCCGAATGCTCCACACTTGGCTCCCACCACCCTTATCGCACCACCCCGCAGCTTCATGGGGGCTGGCAGGGGTGTCACGGCACCACAGGGCATCACAGTCCATGGCCCACTAGATCACCACTCTGCAGTTTGCAGCCGGGAATCGGCTCCACCTCCTCACCCCCCAGCACCGGATGTCAGCAGCTTAGCTCCAGCAGCCTTGCCTCTCGGGCCGTAGCCTAACTCCCAGCCATTGTAGATGGGGCCCCCAGACCTGCCACAATGCTGTTCGCAGTGGTGCCTTCTCCTTCAGGCACAGCAGGGCAGTCAGGAAGCACGGGAAGGGACTCTGCGGGCACACAGCAGGGCTCATCATAGAATAATCACCGGATAAACGGGGCAAATAGCATAGCTCACTTAGAGCACTCCCGCCATGATGGCTGCTCAAGCCACGACCCCCAACCTCCCTCATATTAAATTGTATTCATGTGTAGTGTTATTTAACCTACAGGATTTGGGGATTATGCACTATGGTTTTCCTTACATGAGGTTATTGTATTCATGTGTACTGTTCTTTGATACACAGGATTGTGTTATTATGTGCTACTGTTTTCCTATGTGGTGTTTTTCCTTGCAAGGTTTTTCCCCAAAATCTGATTTAACGCCTCAGAGGCAGGATGAGCTGAGGGCTCAGACAGTTTTCAGGACTCTGTTGGTTTCGTGGATGTTGTTAATCTCCTGAGTTTTATTTTTGACATTTTGCTACGATGGAGGTGCTCCAATTCACAATTTCTTTCCATGAATTCATCCTGTACCACAAGAGAGAACAAGCACTGGCGTTGCCAATAGGTCTCGCAGTAGGAAAGTTGGAGCTATTGCAAATAACAATGCCTTTTATTTTTGTTTTCTTTTAAAAAAATTAAAGGGCTTTGTCATTTACAAAACCAATAGCTCCAACTTTCCTACTGCGAGACCTATTGGCAACGCCAGTGCTTGTTCCATTTGGAATCTTTGCTCAGTAAAACCAGATCTGTTTTCCTGGTCCAGTCACACTACAGTGGGTGGAGACAGCATTGTGCAGGACCGCTGTAGCCTATTCAGGTGCTTGTGGCAACTCCTCACACCACTCAAGCCTAGGATGACTCTTCAGCATTTGCAAGGCTCACCTCAGCTCCCTTTGTGTGAGTGTCTGAAGTGAATGCACAAACAGCCCCTGTCACTTTAAACCCAGACGGTGAATCCACAAGCAGGCAGTGGCACACAAGATGGTTAAACAAGAAAATGTCCACTCTCTAAAAGTGGCATTTTCAAACACCCAATTTAAAAATCGCCTTTACTCAAAAGGTGCTTTATTAAAATCTAAGCATTGAGAGCCCAAACTCCAAATCTCTATCTGTTCCCAATTGAAAGTTACATGTGTCAAATGTTACAAGGCACCTCAAATGATAGCCTATGGTAGAGCTAGGCCTTGCAATAGTGAAAATGAAATACACAGTATTTTACTATCAGACCATGTGAATCACACCAGTGCATGTTGCACCTGTAACATACACTGCACCCTGCCCATGGGCGGGGGAGGGGGTTCCTTGGGTCTATCTAAGAGGTGACTTACATATAAGAAAAGTGAAGGTTAGGTCTTGGCTAGTGTGTGCACTTACCAGGTCAACATAGCAGTTTATAACTGCACATGCAGACACTGCAGTGGGAGGTCTGAGACACATTTGAAACACAACCTGTGTGGGCGGCACAATTGGTGCTGCAGGTCCACTGGTAGCATTTGATGTACAGGTCCTTAGCAAACACAGTGCACTTTACTATGGGCTTGCTAGTAAATCAAATATGCCAATCATGGATAGCCAATCATAATTACAATTTACACACAGAGCATCTGCGCTTTAGAACTGATCAGCGGGTAGTACAGTGCCAGAGTCCTAAAGCCAACAAAGCAGGTCAGTAAAAATAGGAGGAAAAAAGAAAAAAGTATTGGGAAACCCTGTATAAAGGGCCAGGTCCTGCAAGAATTGATCACTATTGCGGAGAAGATGTCAAAAATGGTGATGATGTAAAATTATTCTGACTATTCACTTGCTTATGTTTTCGTTGTGAATGAGGTCTTTCCAAAATATGGTCACCAGATTCTGCTAGTCCCACATGTAATCTAGAAATCCTGTGAGAAGGATGAAACATCTTCTGGTGGTTGCCAGCTCTGCTTGTGTGATAAATGGTTACAATCAAATGGTAATGTAATCAGGTTCCTATGTTGTTTTGACCCTCCACTTTCACTCTTCTAGTGGCCAACTCAACACACCATAGCTTCCTCTCCAGTGAAGTCAGTTAAAAATCTAGAATGAATTTTTACAGTGGGTACTACATCACATGCCCACTTAATACTATCACAACTGTTATTTTCCAACCATTGTTTTTTTTGCGTTTTTCTTGTAAGTGTCAGCTACTACACGATAAGTAAAAAGAATGTTTTCCTTGGGTGGTGGTGGGGAGGGTTGTCTTATATTGACAGTAACTATTGTGGTTGAGTACTGCTATGTGGAACCATGGTACTTACAGGATCCATGTGATTCCTGGAGCTCCCATGGTTACTGGAAAAAAATTAAAGGGGAGTTGGAGACTGGCTGTTAGGAAGACAGGAGCTATGTGTCTGTGCTGTATAACCTGGTGGATTGAAGAACACTTTAACTGGTAACCGTATCCAGAGAACTTCTCAACACATTTATTTCAAATTTTCTTCTTCCAGAGTAGGCTGATAATTAAACGAGTAGCACATACTCAATTTGTCTGTCACTGTATAGACATTGTATTAATGTGACAGATTGTTCACTATAACGTTGTTATGCTATTTATGCAATGTTTAGAGTCCGCCATTTCAGTATTAATGGTAAAGAAATCATTATGTTTTCTTAGAAATGGTTGTCTTTATGTTTGCACTAAGATTGTAGTGCAACAAGGAAAAGAACGGAGTTGCAAAAATGTAGCCCTCAAATAACATTCTGAATATGTAAATAGATCCACCTATTAAATATTATTACTGTTAGAAGTACATAGCAGCTGTCTCATTTTTGTGTAATTGACATATGACATAAAGTGACACATTTCATGAGAAGAGACACATTAAGTTTTAAGAGGCCTTGATCTCGCTTTCCATTTTAGCAAAACAATCATAACATAAATAGTGCATGCTGTGTAGAGATGTTTGCAAATTACATCCACCTCTTTTTCTTCTGCAGGTACTGGAGGTTGGACACCACTTGAATCCAACACCCAACAATGGCTTCAGATTGATTTAGGAGACAAAGTGGAAATTACTGCAGTCGCCACTCAGGGCAGATATGGCAGCACAGATTGGGTAACCAGCTACGCTGTGATGTTCAGCGATACAGGGCACAACTGGAAACAGTATCGGCAAGAACACATTTGGGTAGGTAACCTACAGTGTAATCAATCAAGTGATTGAGCAGCTAGGTTTTTTGGTTATTTCCATGAGATCTTAATTGTAAAAAATTGGATACATTAGTGTCGAAGCCATATCACCACTATATGAGCTGGGATCAGGCTAATTTTCATAAAGTTGGCATTCCCTTGTGAGAGTAAAGTCAGCAGAATTGAAGAAATGCTACACAATAAAGGCCAAGTCCACAAATGATATGCTCAGTCGCCCATCTATACAAATTTCAACAAATCCCATCACAAAACTTTTCATTACAAATATTCCCCTTAAATGCATTACATATTCAGCTAGGCCCAGGGTTTACAGTTACACCTGTCATGCGAAGCCAAGAAAGTCAATCTTTTGTTGCAAAAGTCAAGTGCATAAGTTACAACATTAGAAACTTTTAAAGTAGTTAATTACATATCCGTAGGATGGACTGGATTGTCTGCAGTATATCATTTTTTATTCTTTGGAGTAAGAAAGAAAAAGCATACATGAAATCCGTTACTTCTACGTATGTGTATTAGCAATCTCTATGCTAAGAAGTTGAAGTTCGGCAAGCTGTTGAGATAAGGGAAAAGGTTGCAAGGTTATAATGGTTCTATTACTTTTTGCATTATATAGAAAGGATATATCGTGAGTTGAATCAAATTACGACTAAGCCATAAAATTCTAGTTCTAACCCACCACCACATTACACTGTGTGCATTGATTACCAAAATGTACACCTTCTGTAAAACATATGAATGAAAACTTGAAAAAATCATGGGGTGTGAATTTGATGCGAAACCTGTGTTAGGCTTTTTTGGGGAGGAACCTACCTCTATGAGAGCAAAAAAAACAGTAAGAGCTTTCCTCTGCGTTTATTCCTCTTCCTCAAATATGTCATTCTAATAAAATGTATTAGATTTGATTATTTGGGCATATGATTAAAATACTGGCAAATCCAGAGTCATCCTCCTAAAAACGTTGGTCTTTTTTTTACCATTCACACCAACTCTTCCTTCACAGTGCGATACTTCATCTTGGACCGGACTGCCACCTGCCTGTTCTTCCCAAGAAATCTCACATAAATTGGTTAACACTGTGATAAGCATTCCTCTAAATATCAACCTTTCCAAAGGTTTCAGGTCAATAGAAACCATGATTGAGTTAAGATGTCTTCTTACCATAAGCTTCATCAGCTGTGGGTTGCTTTGTACCTCTAGCAGTAAACTTCTTGAATGAATGTATTGTTGGTGTTTCCCTCCTCCACAATGTATGTAACATGATGAATAGTGTTGCTGAAAATTCATTAAGAGGAATTGTACAAACAAACAAATATGTGGAGCACATTTCAAGGTAATCTTTAAAGACACAAGATTAGCAAGTTTTATGGTGAAAATATTATTGAATACATTTTGTGAAAATTGGGGGACTTTCTTAGTGAGTACACCATGGAGATTCATGGTAAGCAGATTATTAGAAGATTTTTTGTATTTTCAACATCAAAAGGTTCATGAGGGGTTTGATGGCTGCACATCTGTAGTGAAATTATGTTGAGAAGAAATTAGATGGTTCAGAATGAAAAGGTTGGTGTCGAAGCTAGAATTCTTGCATACTCTGCTCAGCACATTTGAAAAGAATCCATTGTAAATTCACAATATGGATTGTTTGTAAGTGTACAGGTTTAGGAAATGCTACAAAACATTTCAAAGAACTGCATGTCTTTTATTGGTACAACATATGTTTTAAATCAACCTGAATAATTTTGCTTTCTATTTTAATTTCAATCTGTGCATCAATTTAAAATCTCTAAAGTTGTGTGACACCCGTGAATGCTAAAATTCTTCACATGCTTTTTGTTTACTTCCCTGGTGTCAATCCCTCTAGTGATTCAGCTGTAAATCTACTGCAAAATCATTATGTTGCTGTAATGATGAGGAAGTGTGGATAGTTGTAACAACTATATTAAAACATTGATTAAGAAATAATTGATAGTTGACATACAATAATTGGCCAATTAATATGGAATTCACAATTTAATTCCATGTCATACTAAGAATTATCCAAGCCATATCAATATTTTCAGTAATTGAACTGTGTCTGAGAATGTCTTTTTTATGCTCATATAATATGCTCTAGATTGAATGCTTCCATAATTTAAGATTTCATTGAAGTGAGTATAAGAATCAAAGTGAGACCTCAGTTTATATGAACATTGAGAAAAATTCCAAGTGAGTCTGATTATTATAACAAGGATATTTTATCATCAAACTCTCTAAAGTCCTGAATGTACCAGGGTATTACCAAGATACACAAGTGAGTCTTATGATTTTCAAAACTACTTACTGAGAATGGGATAATATATGAGTGTGCTTTACACACCTGCAATCATTCTTGGCTGTAGAACAGTAAATATAGGCCTGGCGATGCCACCATGGTCAAAAGTAGTAATTTTCTAAAATGTGGTTCTGCATCTGAAATGTCATATTTTGTAAATTCTTAAAACATAGGAATATCAAAATCATGGTGAGGCGCCCGCCAGACTAGGAGTCAAGCGGCAGGTGAGCCTGCGTTGGTCTGACGGCAGCTGTTGTTAGGATCATAGAATTGCCTAACATGCTGACTGCCGCTGTCATTGTGCTGACTGCACCTTCCTGCCTGGTGTGGCATACATGCCACACTATGCAGGAACTGGAGTTTCAAATCCATGGGGGCACTGCAAGTGCCACTCTGTATGCCCCCCGCCCACAGACCAGGAGTGGCAGGTGCCTCTCTGCTACTCTTTTCATGGCAGGCTTACTGTGATGAATTGGGCGGTGGAAAGGCAGCTTGTAATATGCTCAGGGGTGCCACTGTGGCAGCGCCTGCATATGGCGGCCGGCACCTATAAAGCAGTGACCTGCCTTTACTCTAGAATGCTACGAGAAACGTTAAAGCCACTGCTAACGCTGAAGGCCAAGTGGGAACTGGATCTCCAGATGGAGATTCCTGACACTACTTGGGCGCAACTGCTGAAACGAGCAAGGAAGAGCACGAGAAATGCAAGATTTCAATTGATACATTTCTATATCATCCATAGGGCCTACCTCACTCCGGGGAAAATTGGGAAATATTTTGGAGTGGACAGTGCAGCTTGCCCCAGATGCAACATAGCGGAGGCGGATTTGGGACATATGCTATGGGATTGCCCGCATTTACGGGACTACTGGCAGGAGATTGGAGAGACATTGAATAACACAACGGATAGGGAGCTGCACTACACTAAGGCGGTAGGAGTGCTGCACTGGTTTCCACACACATCCAAGAATAAGATAACTAGTAAGTTTATAGATATGGGATTGATACTGGCTAAAAGAGAAATTACTAGGAATTGGAAGTAAAAAAAAGGACCCGCATATAAACGGTGGTATAATGAATGTCTTAAATGGGCGGCTAGCGAAAGCACACTTAGATATCAATTAGCCCGACGCAATGCTGATGAAAGGGCGCTAGAAAGGGCGACAGCATGGGAGGCACTAGTGCAAGCGCTTCGAGATGGTACAGGGGAGGAAGAGGAGGAACACGCTGACTCAGAAACTGAAGATCCCACTGGCACACCAGGCACACACTCTTTGTGAATAACATGTTACTCCTGACAGCGGTCATACACGTACACTAATTGCGAATCCAGGCGTAGGCAATGGGAGAAAAATGGGGGGGGAGGAGGGAGTTGGGAAGTTTGGGAAGAGGAGAGGTTTAGGGAGGGGGAGGGGAGAAAAATGTAAAAGCGGACTGCAGACATTATAGCACAAGGATTTAACATATTTGCGTATTTTCTCCCCTGAGGCGGAAGCCGGGGGATCTCTGCTCTATTCTCTGCTCTACCTTAAAATTGATTGTTTGCTCGTTATTGAATAAAGAATAACGTACTTTTAAGAATTGTAAATATTTTAGCCAGTACTTTTTAAAATATCGCCCCTACCTCGGCGCAAGACTTGCGTGGCTCCGAGGCTGTTGACCGATTTGCCCTGCCACAGCGCTGCTGTTACCAGACGCTGTCACCTCACTCGACCCTCCTCAGCCGCCATCTTGCTGAGGGTAAGGCTGGCGGTGTAGTTGTTCGAGCCCTCCCGCCCTCCCAGGATACTTAAGGGTGTGTCTTTAGTCCACCGCGATATTTGCGTATTTTCTCCCCTGAGGCGGAAGCGGGGGGATCTCTGCTCTATTCTCTGCTCTACCTTAAAATTGATTGTTTGCTCGTTATTGAATAAAGAATAACGTACTTTTAAGAATTGTAAATATTTTAGCCAGTACTTTTTAAAATATCGCCCCTACCTCGGCGCGAGACTTGCGTCGCTCCGAGGCTGTTGACCGACTTGCCCTGCCACAGCGCTGCTGTTACCAGGCGCTGTCACCTCACTCGACCCTCCTCAGCCGCCATCTTGCTGAGGGTAAGGCTGGCGGTGTAGTTGTTCGAGCCCTCCCACCCTCCTCCAACCTCCTCACATACATGTATAAAAATACTAGACCTCCCCGTCCGCGCAGCGGGCGGGCGCAGCGGGCGCGCCAAAGACAAGCCCGTCTGCGCCCGTCCACGCCTGGACCGGGCCTAGGGCCACCACCCCTGGCCCCCTTGACCTAGCCTCACGACTAACCTATTCGACGACTAGGCTCCGAGAGATGCGTCGTCACAACTATCAGGAATGCCAATTATTCGATCCAGTATCCCTTCCTGGTAATTTCGCCCAGTCCTGTTTTCATTGTAAGACACCAATGCCTTTCCTTATTAAAACATCCTCCGGTATCAATAAAAATACATCTAGCACTATTTCAATAGCCCTCTCTAATGTCCGCTCGCTCAGTAAACACCGACAGGACATAGCAGACCTCATAGAGAACAGTAAATTGGATATACTATTCATGACTGAAACCTGGATGGACAATTCCTCCGACCCAGATCTAGTGATAGCAGTCCCAAGAGGTTTCTCCATCCACAGACTTGATAGACAGCGTAAAAAAGGTGGCGGAGTAGCAATTATCGCCCGTGACTCATTTATCGTAAGAACTAACGCTATCGCGTCACCTTATTGTGAAGCCCTACAATTCACCATCAAGTTATCTCCCTCTTACAATTTTAGAGGGATCCTCTTGTACCGACCACCGGGACCAAGAGCAGGTTTTATCTCCAACTTCAGCTCCATCTTGGAATCATCGGCCCTTGAAAACTCTTTAACAGTCCTCGGTGACTTTAACTTTCACTTAGATAAAATAGAGGATAGGGATACTTTATCCTTTATAGCGGATATTATAACCTTCGGTCTCCCCTTAATGGTCAACTCTCCTACGCACGACGGAGGGCAGACACTGGACGGCATTTTTTCCAACCTAGATGAAATTCACATATCCCAAATCCTTCCCCTTACCTGGTCGGATCACCATGTTATCTTGGCTTCTCTGACTGTCCACGACTCTGGTTCCCCCATATTATCTTCTAACCCCCGTCGACCGTTCCTGGCTTGGAATGACATCGATAGTTCCAGTCTGAAAACACAACAACTGTCTGCTTTCATAGAGGAACACCATCTACTCGATGAGACCCAATTTGGCTTCCGCCGATTTCACGGTATGGAGACGGCCCTAATTAAAGCCGCAGGCAACATCAGATCCATCCGAGATGTTGGGGGAACAGCAGTATTAATACTGCTAGATTTGTCGGCCGCCTTCAACACGGTCGATCACGCTATTCTGATCGACCGTGTCGAAAACATGGGCGTCCAACATACAGCCAAGAAACTGCTAGCATCTTTTCTGGCCGATAGGACTCAGGCTGTTACACTGGGCTCCTTTCAATCGTCCAACCTGTCTCTGCCATGTGGGGTACCACAAGGCTCATCCATAAGTCCAACACTTTTTAACATCTATGTGTCGGACCTAGCTAACATCATTTGAGCTCATGGGACGAGCCTTACCTCCTATGCGGACGACACGCAGCTGGTCCTGGCCATTAAAAAGAACGGCCATAAAATAGCCGATGACTTCAAAGAGGGCATGTTGGCAATTGGGGACTTGATGGTCACCAATTGTCTAAAATGTAATTCCGACAAGACGGAAGTCGTCATCTTCGGACAACTGACGCCAGAATGGTCCTCTGTTTGGTGGCCCTCGTCCTTTGGACCCCCCCAAACCTGCCAGCAAAGTGAGGAACTTGGGAGTGATCTTCGATGACCGCCTCAATTTTCTCCCACATGCCAATCAAATTACTTCTTCCGCCTTCCATAAACTGCGACTCATAAAGAAAATCCTCCCCTTCCTGCCCGAAACGGCCGGCAAAACCTTGGTGACGTCTCTAGTATTGTCCACCTTGGACTACTGTAACGCTTTGTTCACGAATGCACAAGCAAGGGTCGTTAATAAAATGCAAGTCATCCAGAATTCAGCTGCTAGACTCCTAGGCAGAATTCCTAAATATAAGTCCGCTACAGAAACTATTAGATACCTACACTGGCTGCCTATCAGAAATAGGATTAAGTTCAAAACCCTTTGTATTGTATATAAGGCTCTGCACAAACAAGTTTGTGCATTTCTTACTCAAAACCTGATTCCTTACTGTCCCCCTAGATCGTTACGTTCTTCTACTCTAAATGACCTAACGGTTCCCCGTACTAAATCGGTTGCTTGGGGGGGATAGAAGGTTCCTGGTATCAGCCCCGAAACTATGGAACACTCTGCCCCATTCAATAAAAACAAGCCCCTCACTTTGGTCCTTCCGCAAGCAGTTAAAGACCTGGCTGTTTGACCAGTAAATTTAGATCCACTCCTCCTCTAGGAGTAAATACATGCAGATATACTAGCGCCGAGACGCCCATGGGCATTTGTTCGCGCTCTATAAATGTTATTAATACATAAATAAATAAATAAATAAATAAACATGCTCGGAGGCTGATGTGAGGGGTGAAAAACTATTTGACGCCTCCCGACCTCCGGGTTGTGGGCCCATAGTCTGTGTAGACGGATCACCCGAGCTAATAATTAGAATTGTTTATGGTAATGTAAAGTGCTCATGAAAGTATGATATCTGTAAGATTTGGTTCTGCAATGAAAACGATGTTAAAGAAAAAAACCAAAAAAAAAACCAGTATACAATACTACTATACCGAAAGAATACAACTTAAAATCACAAAACCAATATTGTATTAAAAATCTTTATAAGTCCTTAGGTCGACGCGTTTCGGTGTCTTTATTATGACTCTGTGAAAACCTTCCTCAGGACAGAACAGTTAAAAACATGACATCTTCCATATCAAATGCCTTTTTCATGTGGCTTTTCCCTCTCGTGAATAAGATCTTCTTAATCAATTTGGATCCTCTGTTTAGGAGTTTACTTTCAAATTCTCCGGCGATTTTTTATATGTTGGGATTATTTAAATTGCCCCTTTTCTATTCAGACCATTCGATTATCTTTTCTTAATACAGATGGTATGGGGATCATATTGGCTGGGGCATTCTTACCAGGTGAGTCGTAATCCAAAGACCCCTATACAGGTGGTTCAATGTTGTATTGGGCACCTTTGTCTGCACTCGTATCCCTCTGACCTCTGTGTTTGCTGTCTCGATGGATCAGATCAGATCCATCGAGATGGCGAACACAGAGGTCAGAGGGATAGGGTTGATGGTTTCTTATACTGTGTGTGGAGATTTTTCTCGAATTAATTGAAAAACACAGAAAGGAATTGTTGGAAATGGGATCCCCGGCTGGCCAGGGCTTTCGCCAAAGTCAGTCAGAGACCACCACTCCCAAGTCAGGGCAAGGGAGTTACACGCCAAGATAACCCCTACTCACCCTCTAGGTAACGTGGCGCGAGCAGCAAGGCTAAACTTGGAGGCGATGTAAGTTAAGTATTTGCGCACGCACCCCAGCAACAACAACCAAAGGCCCACCACAAAGGAAACTCCACACAAGGTTATATAAAAATAGCCTTTGTATTACACCAAAACACATTAGATAAAACACACACTTTACAATGTGCCAGAGGCACGGGCAGAATTTACAAGGGATTATTACAAGACAGGGCCACCTGGGCCACTGTCAGGAATCAGAAGTAGCACTTTCAGAAATAGCACTTAGTACATAGAATATAGCACAAAATAGCACACAACCAGTAATCACTGGTAACCAGGACCTCACTAGCACCACCTGTACTAGGGAGAAAACAACCACCTACACATCACAATACCTGTGGGGGTGGAAGCACATAACACATGATGCAATGCATAACATTCATTCAGAGGTGTAAGGGAGGAAAACACATGATGCATCACAATACATTCAGAGGTGTAACAATAACATTGCGCAAAACTTAGATCAGTCACCACCTGTGACAGTCCCTGTGTCCCAATGTCAGGGCCTAAACGTCGCAGTTGCCCACAAAGTGCTGGGCAACTGGTGCAGGGAAAGTCTGGGCAACGTTGGAGCCTCTCTGGCTCAAGAACCACCACTGTGGCACTGTGGGGCCTCTCTGGGCTCCTGGACAAGAAATGGGGCTTCAGAGCCTCTCAGGGCTCTCCAAACGAATATGGGCACCAGAGCCTCTCTCAGGCGTTTCCTTCCAGAACCATTGGGCCCCAGGAGCCTCTCTGGGCTCCTCAACAAATAGCGCCTGGAGCCTCGTGGCACCAACAAACAAATGCCACCTTGGAACCCTCTCTGGGCTCCAACAACAAAGGTGCAGCCTCGCTGGGCTGTGGGGGCCCCTCACGGGGGACCCTCGAGCACGTGGGGCACTTCTGGGGTGAGTCCCCCCCTCTGGGGACTCAGGACGACAAATGGCAGCAAGAGCCTCTCTGGCTCGGGTTGGAGTCCCCCTCTTGGGGACTCGAATTGCCCAGGGATGCCCCCTAAGAGCCTCTCTGGCTCTAAACGCAAGGGCGCGAGGTCGCGCTGCTGATGGGGCAGGGGGGGGCGGACACCGACAGCGTGTCCCGGCGCCCCTCCCTTCGCTTCTGGCAACACTCACTGGCTCTGGCTGCTGCAGGACGGCTCCTCTCGCGCTGCTCCTCTCTGGGCGGCGCTGCAGGGGCCGCGGGCGGGGCTCCCCCTCACTCTGGAGCCTCGCCGAGATGCTGTAGGCTGCTTCCTGCGTCTCCTGTCCCTCCGCTCCTCCGATGACGCGGCAGGGGGGGCTCGACCGCCTGGGCCAATCCCAGCGCGGCCGGGCTATGACGCGGCCGGCTGCTTACTCTGTCTCCCGCCTGGCCTCGTCACGCAGCCATCCGCCTGACTTCCTCCGGGGCTGCCAATGGCAGCGCGGCCCTGGGGGTAGGGAGGCGGGACTTCCGGGTCGCCGCGGGCAGCGCGGCGGCTCGCTTTTAGGCAGGCAGGCGGGCTCCCATGATCCGAGGAGTGGGCTCCCTCGTGATCCACATAAATCACGGGCAAACAAAGCGGCAAGGAGCGGGGTGGCACCCGCGCCGCCAAAGCAAATATAAAGCGAGGTAGGCACTCGCTAGGCACCGCAATTTCGGGCTGATGCCGGGTGGGCACCGGCTGGCTCTTAAAGCGCTAGCTGCGCTAGCCTCTAAGAAAAGGCGCTCCCAAGCGCCACCGGGCCAAATGCAGCGCTCTCAAGCGCTAGCCCAGGGATTCCAGCGCTCCCCAGCGCTGAAGGGCAGAGAGCAGCGCTCTCAGTGCTGCAGGCACAGCACAAGCTCCAGCAGGCGCTGGAGGCAGGCAGGGGGGCAAGGCTGGGCCAGAGCCAGCACACTGGGTCTCCAGGCAGGGAGACACCCCAAGTGGCGGTCCTCCTGGCCCCAGTAGCAGCAACAGCCCCCTCTGGCAGGATCCAAAAGCAGAACAAAAAACTGTGGGGACACAGCCCCATTTTTATACAGCATTTCCCTTTGTCTGAAGGTGCAGAGTGGGGGCGGAACCAGTCGCAGCTGGTTCTTGAGTACTCTGTTTACCTCAGCCACCCTCTCTATTCACTGGCAGGGCTTGGGTCATTAGACACACCACAGGGGGGCGGAGCCAGCATTGTGTGGGGAAAACCCAGCCCATCCAGGACACAGGTACACTCCTCCCACACATCACTCATGCTAATCTCCCACTCACCACCGGGCAGACCCACCCAGACTTCCTGGAGCCTGGCATGCCAGCCAGCTCCAGCCAATCACACGCCAGCACCCTCACTGCACACGTACAGCCATGTCTAGAAATTATACTTCCCCACTAGACACATACAAGCCGCACATACCGTTGCGCAGCATTCATTCCCACGAGTTCACACATACCAGACTCAAGCCTGTACACCCCATGCATCAGGAACTACCAGGGACACATACATTCCCCATGCATTCCTATGGGCGGGCAGGCCTAGCTCAGCACATGCACTCAGAGTGCGCACGCACTTTCCACTGGGACACAGTGAAAGTGCGCAGAATCCCAAAAATCAACATTGCCAGGTCACCATTTAAAGCAAAAAGTTTAGGGGTGAACCTGCCCTAAGGACCAAAGTCCAACAGGAATTAATTGTCTTTTACATTTTTATATGATTACCTTATTTTTTTGCAAGTGGTTTTATTGCATAAAATGACATTTTAGTTTTCTATTATATACTTAATACATAGTAGTATGGGTTATGGTATAATATTTAATTATTGAACAAAGTAATGTGTATATTTATTTATATTTATTTAATTGTTTTCAAATCAATTTGTTAGTATTTTGATTATTTATGTACTCTATTAAATAAGAGCAATTATATGTGTAAATCTGTATGGGTAAATATTATATATGTAATCAAATCAATAATTTTCATTTTAAATATATAATTTATGTTTAATGTATGTTGTTTAGTCATGTGTACTAATATGTAGTACATATCAATATATTTATTATAAATATTAACAATATTTTACATTTTTTAACATGGCATTTTCCTAACTTTTTATAAGTTTTAATATTTTTTACTGTTAATTATATTGAAAAGATTTATTAAGTCGGAGTAGGTAAACGTAATTTCACTCCTTTACTCTTAAATACCTTCGCTGAAATGGCCTGGGTTGGAGTTGGAATAGTAAATGTTACCACTTTAGTATTCAGCGCTTTCCCTATATGGTTTAGATTGAAGTGGTGATAGTAAATTTGACTGATTTAAGGTCCAACACCTACCTCTAACTGGTTTAGGTTTGAGTGGATGTAGTAAATTCTACTCATTGAGTGTCCAGCCCTTTCCCCTAAGTGGTTTAGGTTTGAAAGGGAACAGTTAATACTACCCCTTTAATGTCCAACACCTTCCCCTAAATGGAATTATTTTCCATTTTGATTGGAGTGGGAACAGTACATCGTACTCCTTTCGTGTCCACGGCCTTCCCCTGAGTGGTTAGACTGAAGTTGAATAAGTAAATCTTTAGTGTTCAACACCATCCTCTAAGTAGTTTAGATTGGAGTGAGAATAATAAATCTTAAACCTTTCATGTCCAACGCTGTCCCCTAAATGACTTAGATTTGAGTGGATATAGTAAATGTTACACTTTTCTTGTCGAATTCATTCATCTAAATGGTTTAGATTGAAGTGGAAATAATAAACGTAACCCATTTAGTGTCCAACTCCTTCACCTGAATGGTTTAGATGGGAGTGGAAATTGTAAATGTCACACATTTAGGGCCTTATTGCGAGTTTGTCTGTTCTCCTGTTGCACCGCCACTGCTGCTCTGGCAGGAGGACCACCAAGCCTGTGGTGCACCTCCATTTTGTATTCAGAGTGGAATCCAAGGTGCGTGGGCAGTGCTGCGGAGGTCTCATGCAGGCTTATAGGAGCCCCTTAACAGCAGACCACTGTCATGACAGTGCCTGGAGCATATTTCTGCATAGTGTGGCATGCACCATGTCACACATGCCACACCGTGCAGGACTGGAACTGCAATTCCAGGGGGCACAACATGTGCTCCAATGCATGCACCCTCAGGCCCAGAAGCAGCAGGTAGCCCTGATAGTGCTCCTTGGTTGTATCTGTGCCACCCTTTGAATGGCAGGCTCACTGCATTGAAATGAGCGGGGGAAATGCAACTCTGAATAAGCTCTCCATTGCCGCTGTGACACCCCCAGCACACTCCTCCCCCTTTCTGTTGCTCCACCGCTTCGGGATCCTAGATTCTGGCAGCCGCGGCAGTCCTGTGTGGTCTGACCTCCAGACTTGAAATACAGTGCCCAGACTAGTGGAGGTGGTGTTCAGACCACCACACGTAATCACATAGGGCCCTTAGTACCCAACATCTTCCACAAATTGTTTATATTGGAGTGGGTATTCCATTTTTCACATATTTATTTGCCTCTTACTTTAATAATAAAGGTACATGGCATAATTTGTCATTCTTTCCCAACATTTATTCACTGTATATGTATACATTTTCTATTACATAGACATGTGCATGCATATGAAAAAAATACATTGTAATACCTTTTGTCAAATTAAAAATGTTTTATATTATTTTAGAACATTGTTTCACATATTTTTTTCAAGTATGGTACACTCTTATTAATTAAATATATACATTTACCCAGTATCATTTTTTGTATCTTTCATATAATTTTTAAGTACATTATAAATAATGCTACAATATTTATTTATATAGTAATTCTAATATGCAACCTTTATTGAGATATTTTATAAAAATGTTGCACTTTTTGTACACATTTTTTAAACCTTTTCATTTTGCTCATTGCTTTCTACATTGAAATATTATTTTTTTCATTTTCATTTAACTGCCATTTTTTCTGCTCACTTCACTTTTGTAGTTTATTTGTGCCATTTTTTAATGGTTATCCTGGTAGTGTGTCACAATAAAGTACTGCCGCTGGGTGAATAAGGTACGACTTTTTAAAGGTTTTAAATAGGGTTTTTGAGGTAGGTGGGATGTAGGTAGAACTAATTAAAGGCAGTCGTAGTGTAGGTCTCCACTTCTTGGGTTTTTTACTTGTACTTTGTGCCATTTTGTTTAATTGTGTTCTGTTAGGCCTAGTCTGTGTTTAGTAGTACTGTATTGTTATTTTATATAATGTTATGTTATGTGTTTTGCATAGTTTTAATATACTGTTACATTATGTTTGAAGATAGTATTTTCTGTGGATTGATACTGTATATTTTTTACAAGAATGGGGATTCGGGCTGGGCAGTGAACTCCACCCCACCAGCGGAGTTTGCGGAGGTTTGCTAAAAAATTCAGATCCCGCTGCGTGGCTGAGTTTGCCCATGTTGCACATCACTATACATGTGTCTAGAAACTGCACAAACAAGGCCAGCTTCTCTCGGGGAGTAAACACGCTCACTGCATCAAGTTTAGCAAATAGCCATGGCAGTGCTCTTGCTTTCAGAAGCCACACATTTTAAATATTCTTCTTTATACCGCTAATGTGGTGAAACTTCTCAACTTGTTAGACATATTCCCTCCAAATGCATCTCGTCCTCCAAAGTAAGACAATAGACTTCTGCAATCCTGTTTCTTTCTCTAATGCACTCCCCCTTTATGTGGGTTCCCAGACAGTGGACACATATGTAAAGACAAACACAAATTGTCAAAGGCTCAGCAATTTAGCAGTGGAGAAAGTATGTACCACGCTCTCTCATGACAGAGCAAGAACAAGTAGAAATATGTTGCCAGGGATGGAACAGATGCCTTCCTAAATATAGGGAGAGATTTTTTTATCTAAAGGTGGCAAATTTGATATTTGTTCACTGTCCTCCTTAAAAACCTTTTGCAACCTGTACATTACCCCCTCACAGTCAGAACATGTCACTCACGCAGGCTCCTTATCTGAGCTTTTTTGGCAGTGGTGCTTTGGGTCCTTTCACATATAGGCTTCTGTGTGTGTGTATGTGTTCGCACACAATTTGCTTTGTTTCCTTCTGTGTTTTTTTATTTCTGTGTCTGTTTTTCTGTCCCAATCAATGTTCCTCTACATCTCTTTCTCTGTGTGTATGCTTCTATGCTTGCCTTGGTTTGCATGTGTATCGAGAATGTTTCTTTGTGTATGTCTTTACACATGTGCTTTTCTGTAAGTGTTTTATGGGTGTTTAGGTGTTTCTGAGTGTTGGTGTACATGCATGCATATATGTATATGGCTGGCTGTTGTTTTCTTGTGATCCTTCACCTTCATCTTCAAGTATATATATATTCACTGAAAAAACCATAGGTTATAGACCATATATAGTTAGGAATTAGCATTTACAAAACCTTGAAAATTCACTGAAAAAACCATAGGTTATAGACCATATATTGTTAGGAATTAGCATTTAAAAAACCTTATTTTACTCACACAAAACCATTGAAATTCCATATATAGTTAGTTGCACTAACTATATATCGCGCACCCGCAATCCACTGCTGATGATGTCACATATTACATCATTCATGACATGGTCAGTGACATCACTGATGACATCACTGATGACATCTCAAATGACATCACGGATGACATCACTGATGACAACATCCAGTGACTGTGTGTTTCTGTAAAGTTAAAATATGTCTTACATATTGAAGAATGAGTGGAAGTATAAGTGTCTGGACGAAGGATTTAGTAGGTGCATGACTGAATGTATGAGTGAGTGATTAAATGTGTCTCACTGAGTGCATGGGTTAGTGACTAAACTGTCTTAATTTGTGCATCATTATGTCTGTTGTTCTGTAAACTGCAGAATGTGTTGATCAGTAGCTATATGAGTAACTATATGGGTTATTGATTGATTGCCCAAGTATTTGCATGGGAGACTGAGTGTGTGTGTGGCTGGCTGGGAGGTGTGTGACTCTGTGCAGATCAATGTGTACTTGTATCAATGATTGTATAAGAGACTAAGTATGTGTTAGTATATGGTTGAAAACGTAAGGTGCTCTATGTTTAACTGTATAGATTAGAAAATGGAAGTGTGATTGATTCTTTACAGGACTGACTAGGTGTGTGAGTAACTCCATGGATGAGTGGCAGAGTGTGAGTGTCTGTATAGGTGTATGAGTGCATATGATAGTGTTGTAAAGATGATTGATTGTATGTATGAATGATTGTATGGGTGAATGAGTGAATGTGTGTGTAGACGTAGGAATCAGTGAGTGCGTATGTAGTAACTAGTATTGGTGTGTCAATGGTTTCAAAAATTATACTCTGTATTTAACACTGAGTGTAACAGAGGTTATATTAAAATGTGAGGAGATGCATTGTATTGTCACATGAATGATATCATCAGTGATGTGGTCATTGATGTCAAATGAGATGTCATCAGTGATGTCATCCGTGATGTCATTTGAGATGTCATCAGTGATGTCATCAGTGATGTCACTGACCATGTCATGAATGATGTAATATGTGACATCATCAGCAGTGGATTGCGGGTGCGCGATATATAGTTAGTGCAACTAACTATATATGGAATTTCAATGGTTTTGTGTGAGTAAAATAAGGTTTTTTAAATGCTAATTCCTAACGATATATGGTCTATAACCTATGGTTTTTTCAGTGAATTTTCAAGGTTTTGTAAATGCTAATTCCTAACTATATATGGTCTATAACCTATGGTTTTTTCAGTGAATTTCAATGGTTTTTTAATAGCAAATATCATAAGCTGTCGAATGTCAAGTACGTGGTAAGTGAAAACATTTTCGTGTTTATGCACACTGATCTGCTTTGAATGGTGCCCCCCCCCTCATTTCTATTAGGAGTACTCTCTCTTTGCAGATAGTGAAAGGTAGTTAACGCAGGCCTTTGCCCCCGTTGTAATCCGTCGTGCCTGTTTCTCTCTCCATTTGATTGATTGTTATCCAAGTATTTACTGTTTTAGAATTAGTTCTCTTTGGTGCATTCTCTATTTACAAACAAACACAGAGTCGCAATACTCAGTTTAGTCTTTGCAGATAATGAAAAATCGTGTAAAAAAAAAGAAAAGGAATCGAGCAAAATCAGTAGGCCACTAATGGGATCTCTTTTTGACCTCGCTAAAATAGAAACATTAGGAACAACCCCTCATGACAAATACAAAACTAGTGAGATGAACTGAACTCCACACAATGATGGCTGCAAAACAGCTCGGCTCCGCCACCCACCCCGCCCAAAATAACGATAAAGAACGGCTGCCATGATTGGTTGCGGAATGACCACGACGGAGCTACGAAATGGTGCTGCTCTCATGCTAACCCCAGCTTCAGTCTGAAACATCCAGAAACACTGTAGACTACCAATTCGATCAGTTCCGGTAGCGCCCCAATGTAACCCGGTAGAGAAGAACTAGCCCTCCCCTCTTTGACTGATGGTTCTTGTTGCCTGTCCCTTCTGTTGTCATTTAACAGAACTATTTAGCCTGCTGAAAGGGGTTGTGTTCCGACCGCTGGTTGGTGGAGACATTTTGACTATATTCTGTACCTGCGTTGTCGCGTAATGCGTCATATGACGCGCCGCGTTAGCGCATCCGGAAGTCATCCGGGGCGCGCAGCGCGTAACGTAAGCATAACAAGTCATGTGACTTGTTAATAAAACTTTTCATTGGTTCATTTTACTTTTCTTATTGTAATGATGAAAGGCTTGGTCATATGACCTAAAAATTACGCTTTTCATTACTTCCGAACATTATTTTTTCTTAAATATATGTTATAATGTTCCAGGCTAATGTACTTTCCTGGAAATTTTACAACTGTCCTGCAAGTAAAATATATTCTTTTTTCGAGAAAAAGAGCGTTTCTTCGTCCCATGACGGAGCCGTTGAGCAAAAGAGGGTCGACCTGCTGTCTTAGTCGCCGATACGCCTGAATATGAGATTCTTATCGATCACTTTATGTTGCAGGAATAGAAAACACAACAGCCCTTGACCATTTATCTTTACTGCGTTCCTTCGTATTATACCTTTTACCCTTCATGTAATTGGTCTGCTTTATTTCACTTGCCTTTTAATGATTCTAAAACAGTCACTATTATTAAAAACTTTACCAATGTATATACTACTACCATGTTTTCTTTTAAAAACCTTTATTGTGAAAATTTCATTATACAAATACGAGCCTATAACCACGTGGGCCTGCCACAGAGCAAACTGTAATCGTATATGATGAATAGACATTTACACTGTAGAGGAACGTAACGGGCGGGTCATTAGGTTGCAAGAACTAAGGTGTCTAACAGTTACGGAATCGGTGGACGTACATTTTATAATTAAAATACGACAGGGCCAGTTACAATAAAATTATCTAGATATACATTTGCGGGCAAGTACCATGGGTGACGTTAATTCGAACTTTCAACAGTACAGTAATCAATAACACATCAGAACTTAATATCAATAGGGATGTCGAAATATTCAATCAATTCTCGTCCCCGCCCGCCATGTGCTTCAAAACTGCATACGTATCTCGTGATTTCAAGGTTCTGCAACCAGTACACAACAAGGAGTTACGAGTCCCATTTATTCCGGCGCCATTTTGGGCGAGGACGGGCAGGTCCAGGATATAGTCAAAATGTCTCTACCAACCATCGACTATGATGATGTTCATATGCTGTATTTATTAGAGTAACACTCATCTGTCCACATGAAATTAATTTGCCACAATCTAAACATGTCATTTTAATCTTTCCAAAGTTCTTCTAAATATTTGGGACCGTTTCCCTTGCCTCTGAAGCTCTCAGTGCCACTTCTTTGATGAATGTACTAGCAGGTCAGGGGTTCTCCTCCAAATCTCTCTTTTATGCAGCACTATAATTAATTGGTGCCACCTCTCCATATGACGATGCATGGTATAGTTACCACAACTATATTTTTTTTCGGTTCCTCTGGAGAGTTCATCGTGGCAGATGAAGCGTGTAACGTACCGGGCATTTACCTTTTTTTGCATGTACAGGAAAGGAAAAAAAAATCGAGCGTCCGAGTTCTAAGGTGTCCCAGGGCCATTTTAGTGGACCAGGCCCAAATCCAAAGAACAGGCCGCCATTTTGAGAGTCCTCTTGCAGCCGCCTGTCGCTGTAGCATCAAGAGCAGCCGAAACTCAGCTGAATGGCAACTGAAACGGTAAAGGGGCGCCCCACTACAGCAGACGAGCCTCCACCTAGGAAGGCCCATTCACGCCGGCTCCCCCCCCCTTCGGGCACCCCACGCCGTTATTCGGAGCAGTATTGTAGGATGGCCACACCAGTGCGGCAACTTGCTAGACATCACCTCGGTGGTAACCGAATCTCAACGCCTTGTGGTGTCTTCTATTCAAAAAACATTGTTATGCTGCCTTCGACCTATTCGCCGCAAGTGCGCACACAACTCAAATGCATAGCTTGCTAGACACCACCTCGGTGCCATCCGGATCTTGGAATGTCAGCACCTTTTGGTGTCTTCTCTTCAGAAAATATTGTTGCGCTGCCTTTGGCCCCATTCGCACATCAGTCCGCTACTGACGCCATCTCACAGGCTAATGGGGCGCCCCACGCTGACTTTCAGCATTGTAGAATGACCACACCAGTACAGCAACTTGCTAGACATCACCTTGGTGCCATCCAGATCTCGGCGCCCCACTGCAGATGAAGTGCCTCTCAACTATGAAACCACCACGGTGACATCCGGATCTTGGCGCGTTGTGCTGCCTTCGGCCTATTCGCACATCGGTCCGCTACTGACGCCATCTCACAGGCTAATGGGGCGACCCTTGCCGAGTTTCAGCATTGTAGGATGACCACACCAGTACAGCAACTTGCTAGACATCACCTCGGTGCCATCCAAATCTTGGCATCTCAACGCCTAGTGGTATCTTCCATACAAAAAATATTGTTACGCTGCCTTTGGCCCCATTCGCACATCAGTCCGCAACTTAGACATCACCTCGGTGCCATCCGGATCTTGGCATCTCAGCGCCTTGTGGTGTCAGTCAGAAAATATTGTTGCGCTGCCTTTGGCCCCATTCGCACATCGGTCCGCTACTGACGCCATCTCACAGGCCAACGGGGCGCCCCACGCCGACTTTCAACATTGTAGGATGGCCACAGAAGTGCGACAACTTACTAGACACCACCTCGGTGCCATCCGGATCTTGGCGCGTTGTGCTGCCTTCGGCCTATTCGCACATCGGTCCGCTACTGACGCAAACTCACAGGCCAACGGGGCGCCCCACGCCGACTTTCAGCATTGTTGGATGGCCACACCAGTGCGGCAACTTACTAGACACCACCTCGGTGCCATCCGGATCTTGGCGCGTTGTGCTGCCTTCGGCCTATTCGCACATCGGTCCGCTACTGACGCAAACTCACAGGCCAACGGGGCGCCCCACGCCGAATTTCAGCATTGTAGGATGGCCACACCAGTGCTGCAACTTGCTGGACACCACCTCGGTGCCATCCGGATCTTGGCGCGTTGTGCTGCCTTCGGCCTATTCGCACATCGGTCCGCTACTGACGCAAACTCACAGGCCAACGGGGCGCCCCACGCCGACTTTCAGCATTGTAGGATGGCCACACCAGTGCTGCAACTTGCTGGACACCACCTCGGTGCCATCCGGATCTTGGCGCGTTGTATTGCCTTCGGCCTATTCGCACATCGGTCCGCTACTGACGCCGCCTCACGTGCCAACGTATTTTCTCCGCATTTTATACCCTATGCTGCATAACAGGTCATGTGACTTGTTTATAAAACTTTTCATTGGTTCATTTTACTTTTGGTTTCCTAATGATGGAAGGCTTGATCATATGACCTAAAAACAACACTTTTCATTGGATGAAAACTTTTTTTTTTCCCCAAACGATGAAAGCCCAACCTTGTTTCTGGATGTTTCAGACTAAACTGGCGTCAGCATGAGAGCACCACCATCTCGTAGCTCCGTCGTGGTCATTCCGAGAGCAATCATGGCAGCCGCTCCCCACCAGAAGCCTGCAGGAGTCGGGCCCCCAAAACTTTTGATGAATTCTCAAGGCGGAGGGGACGCTTTCGAGAATGGGGTCCAAGACCTAGCAGACAAGCGTCCGATTTCCAAGGTGTCCCAGGGCCATTTCAGTGGACCAGGCCCAAAAAGGAAAGAGCCTGCCGCCATTTTGAGAGTCCTGTGACAGCCGCCTATCGCTGCACCGCAAGAGTGGGCGCAACTCAGCTGAATTGCGGCTTTTGACACAGTGGACCAAAAACGGACGGAATGGCAACTGAAACGGTAAAGGGGCGCCCCACTACAACACATGACACTCCACCTGGAGAGGCCCGTTCACGCCGCCTCCCCCGGGGCGCCCCACGCCGTTATTCGGAGCAGCATTGTAGGATACCAAAACCAGTGCGGCAACTTACTGGACATCACCTTGGTGCCATCGTTCTGCTGCCTTGGAACTATTCGCACAACAGTTTGCTACTGATGACCCACCCCCCGCGACGCCCCACGCCGTTATTTGCTGGGTGGCAACTTACTAGACATCACTTTCGTGTCATCTAGATTTCGGCGCGTTCTGCTGCCTTGGAACTATTCGCACAACAGTTTGCTACTGATGACCCACCCCCCGCGACGCCCCACGCCGGAAATCTGGACGTTGTGCTGCGTTGGGACTATTCGCACAGCCGACCGCTACTTCGTTGTTTTTCCCTAAAAATGTTTATATGTTATTACTATTTTTGTTTTCTTGTATATATTTATAAATTATTAAAGTTTTATAATCTTACTACTTTGTCGGAGTGCTATATATTTTTAATGTGACACATAATTGTAAAAACTTTGATGTACAAAGAGTCATCCCTGGAATCTTCCGCTTCACGCTCGGTCCCCTCCCCAATCACAATACAGGATGGTTTTCAGATAATAGCAACGCTTCTGCTGTGACGGATCTCATCGAGTGTGGGCCTTGATCTACTATAACTCCTTTGAAGAGGGGTGATTCTTTACAGCTGTGGCCATAAACTACATCTGCAGGGCTAGCTGATAGCCTAGGACCGGCCTGGACAATCGGACACAGAGAAAAAGGAGTGTCAGAGGGTGCGGTAGTGAATAGGGCGAAAGGGAGGTGTCGGGCGGGCACAGGGTGTGATTCTCAGGGAAGAGCAGCGCAGATGGGGGGAGGTTTATTACCCATGCATAAGACAGAGAGCGGGGGTGACCACTGCCTGGGTGAGATGCTTGTGAGGGTGGGGAGCCATGCTAAGGATCGACAGCGTGCACAGAGTGGGTCTGGTCAAGGCATCTAAAATGGCTGCCGTGCACGACAAAAGTGTGGCATTTGAAAAAAGACAAGATGGCGCAGACAATGTTTTTCAACACTTCCTGATTTCCTTTCGAATCGAACGTTAACAGACGTTGGGGCATATTACCAAAGTTAAGCGATATTTATCCCTAACGATGCATTGCAAAGATTTTTTTACCGTCAGAAATTATCGCAGATAAACCTTGCTATTATCAAGGTTTATCGCAAATACGATAAAAAACGACCGCAATGCATTATTATCGCTGAAAACTCAGCGATATTCATGCAATACCGAGCTAATGCTCTTAGCCATGTTATCCACCTCCCATTGGATAACATGGCTAAGAACTGCTCAGGGCAGCTGTTACTTTTTGGAGATATTCGCGCTTATCTCGAATATTTCCAAAAGTTGATAATAGGAGATAGCGATGTTAGCGACTGTTTCCAGTCGCTAACATCTTGGCATGCCCACTTTGCATGTCATTAGTGATAAATATCACTCACATGCAAAGTGGGGCCCAAGATGGTCGCTATCTCCTACTAGCCATCGCTAACTGGTGAAGGCAACAGCTAGGTAATACAGATATAATTTTATCTCCGCGAAGCGGAGCGCTGTTACAGATATATATCTTGTTTTTGAACGTTAATTTCTCAAAATGCACTGAAGCACATATATTGAGACCTAGCAAAGGCACATCGGGCTACCAGTCCCTAATATTTTACCAAGTTTCGTGCAAATCCATTCAGCCGTTCGATTATTATTATTATTTTTTTTTTTTGCCCCGGGGGGCCCTTTTAAAACCTCCACATCAAACCTAGGGGGTCAGCGAGGATCTACTATGCCCCCTTATGGTCATTTGCCCCTTCGCTTTGGCCTCCTCTTGTCTCTCGATCCTACCGAGAGACAAGATGGCGGCCGCTACGTACTGTTTGGAATGTTTACAGACACCGGAGAGCCAATCAGCTTCGCTTCGCAAAGCTCCGTAACGCGAAAAGTACGCGAAGCGGTGCGCTGTTACAGATATATATCTTTTTTGAACGTTAATTTCTCAAAATCCACTGAAGCACATATATTGAGACCTAGCAAAGGCACATCGGGCTACCAGTCCCTACAATTTTGCCAAGTTTCGTGCAAATCCATTCAGCCGTTCGATTATTATTATTATTTTTTTTTTTGCCCCGCGGGGCCCTTTTAAAACCTCCACATCAAACCTAGGGGGTCAGCGAGGATCTACTATTCCCCCTTATGGTCATTTGCCCCTTCGCTTTGGCCTCCTCTTGTCTCTCGATCCTACCGAGAGACAAGATGGCGGCCGCTACGGACTGTTTGGAATGTTGACAGACGCCGGAGAACCAATCAGCTTCGCTTCACAAAGCTCCGTTGCGCGAAAAGTACGCGTCCTGGAGCGCTGCCCGGTCCGCTGTTACAGATATATATCTTTTTTTAAACGTTAATTTCTCAAAATCCACTGTAGCACATATATAGAGACCTACAAAAGGCACATCGGGCTACCAGTCCCTACAATTTTGCCAAGTTTCGTGCAAATCCATTCAGCCGTTCGGGCTAAAAGTGAGGCCAACCGCCCTATGGAAAACTCAATGTTAAAAACACGTTTTGGGACCCCCCTTTTTTCTCGACCCCCCCTGGACGAACCCCCCCCCCAATTTTCAGGGGCTGCTCAGTAACAAAATGTGCCATTTTCCTGAAAATTTCAGCCAATTCCGTCCACAAACGCCAAAGTTATTAGACATAGAATTTTCAAAAAACCCATAGAGAAAAAATCCTAACTATATATACCTACTGGCGACCGCCAGTAGGTAATATATATATATATATATATATATATTCACTGAAAAAACCATAGGTTATAGACCATATATAGTTAGGAATTAGCATTTACAAAACCTTATTTTACTCACACAAAACCATTGAAATTCGCATATATAGTTAGTTGCACTAACTATATATCGCGCATCCGCAATCCACTGCTGATCATGTCACATATTACATCATTCATGACATGGTCAGTGACATCACTGATGACATCACTGATGACATCTCAAATGGTACGCGAACCGGGGCGCTAACCGGGACGCTGTCACAGATATATATATTTTTTTGAACGTTAATTTCTCAAAATCCACTGGAGCATATATCTTGAGACATAGCAAAGGCACATCAGGCTACCAGTCCCTACAATTTTTCCAAGTTTTGTGGAAATCCATTCAGCCGTTCGGGCTAAAAGTGAGGCCAACCGCCCTATGGGAAACTCAATGTTAAAAACACGTTTTGGGACCCCCCTTTTTTCTCAGCCCCGCTTGACGAACCCCCCCCAAACTTTCAGGGGACGCTCAGAAACAAAATGTGCCATTTCCCTGAAAATTTCAGCCAATTCCGTCCATCAACGCCAAAGTTATTCAACATAGAATTTTCAGAAATCCCTATTCAAAAAAATCCTGACTATATATACCTACTGGCGACCGCCAGTAGGTTATATATATATATATACCGCCCTATGGGAAACTCAATGTTAAAAACACGTTTTGGGACCCCCCTTTTTTCTCAGCCCCGCTTGACGAACCCCCCCCAAACTTTCAGGGGACGCTCAGAAACAAAATGTGCCATTTCCCTGAAAATTTCAGCCAATTCCGTCCATCAACGCCAAAGTTATTCAACATAGAATTTTCAGAAATCCCTATTCAAAAAAATCCTGACTATATATACCTACTGGCGACCGCCAGTAGGTTATATATATATAAACTGAGGTTTGCAGGATTCTAGTAATTCAAAGTGAGGCTGGCGCCAGCATGGGAGCGCCGACGTCCCGCGGATACAGTTTCGTCACTCCACGGGCGATCATGGCAGTCATTCCCCATCGGGTCGGAGACTCCCGCGGCTCCTCTAGAATCTTCAAGGTCGTGGAGGACTACGGTGGTGGAGTCAACCAGTGACCGGGCCATTTCTTTATGCTGGGCCCGCTCTTGCCAGGTCGATCGCCATTTTGAGAGTTCGGTAGCTACTGGCGATCGCGGGGTCAAATGAGCGGACGGGCTCCACCCTGCCGGGCGAGACGTTGCAGCATCGCCACAGTGGAAGAACCCTTTTCCGGGCGCCTGGAGCGCTGAGGGTGCAGGTGGGAAGCCTCCACTGGGGAGGCGGGAGAGGCCTGTTCGCACCGTCTCTCCCTCCCAGTGCACCCCACGGCGTCTCGCTTGAGATTTGTTATGGCCGGACCAGGCGATGTGGACGAGGGGGGGGGGGGTCGGAGGCATGTGCAAGACATCCCCTCCAGTGTTGTCAAAGCCATTATTGAAGAAAGAAGAAATGTCCCGTCCGTCTTCGGGCCGGGCTTCCGGTGGATGTCGGCCGGACGCCCCTTGCTCTGGCCCCATGAACGGGTTCCTTGGTTTATCGGCTGCAGCCGGATCCCATCGGCCCCGGCCGTTGGTGGCCGGACCGGTAGAGAATGTGGCAGGACTACCTGCAACTGTCAAGGGCCACCGCAGCCGGACTGGGAGAGAGAGGGGAGGGTCGAGGACACGGACATTCCCCCCCCTGCAACTCTCCAGCGTTGTCAATCCCCCTGGCCGGGTCCCGCTGGCCTTGGCCTCTCCTCCGGCTACACCCTACGTGATGATCTCCTGGCCGAGGCGTGGCAGCAGGACCCGCCTTATATGTGTTGCTTCCGGCTGGGCGTAGCCGAAAACCTGTTGCCCTTTGGAAGTTTCTAGAATGGGGCGGATGTCTGCTGACTTCTATCTTTCCCAGTTTGCCGTTATTTGGCCGTGGCAGGCGGTGGGACAGACACGTTTTGGGGCAGTGAGGGGCGATGTTTTCAGGTTTCTTATTACGGGCTTACTTCTAACGTTTCTTGTTTCTAGGACAATAATAGGTTTTATCATTACGTATTGTTATCGTTTCTTTGTTTGTTATTTAATAAAAAGTTCATCAGTGGCCTACTGATTTTCGTTTTCCTATTCTTTTCTTTCCAGGTTGTTTCATGCTAAAGTTTCTGTTAACAGGATACAGTGATCACTTCGTTATTATTGCATATGTCCTTTTCACTAGGGGTGCTCTCTTGTTGGGCCAGATGACCTATCTCTAGTAAATGGTCCGGGTGAAACAGGTGCGTCAATCAGTGGGGAGTAGATAGGCATGACAGATTACAACGGGGGAGAAAGGTCCGCATTACCTACACTTTCACTACTTGCAAAGATTTTCCTACGTTTATTTGCAAACAGGGAATACCTCCAAAAAGAACTAATTCCCAAACAGTCAATGTTCGGACAATCAATCAATCAATGAGGAATGAAATAGGTACGACGTGTTAAAGGCTTGCGTTACCTACCCTTCACTATCTGCAAAGGGAGAGAGAATATTCCTATTCTTCCTCGTTTGCAGGCAGAGAAGATCCTTAAGAGAACCAACTTCGAACAATTCAATGCTCGATTCAAACAATCAACAAGGGGTACTGTGAACACAAATGAACGCCGCTTATGTACATACACATTGCTATTTTCAACAGGTTGTTCCTAATGTTTCTATTTTAGCGAGGTCAAAAAGAGATCCCATTAGTGGCCTACTGATTTTGCTCGATTCCTTTTGTTTTTTTACACGATTTTTCGCTATCTGCAAAGACTAAACAGAGTATTGCGACTCTGTGCTTGTTTGTAAATAGAGAATGAACCAAAGAGAACAATCAATCAAATGGAGAGAGAAGCAGGCACGACGGATTACAACGGGGGCAAAGGCCTGCATTAACTACCCTTCACTATCTGCAAAGAGAGAGTACTCCTAATAGAAATGAGGGGTGGGGGGCAGCATTCAAAGCAGATCAGTGTGCATAAACACGAAAATGTTTTTACTTACCACGTACTTGACATTCGACAGCTTATGATATTTGCTATTAAAAAACCATTGAAATTCACTGAAAAAACCATAGGTTATAGACCATATATAGTTAGGAATTAGCATTTACAAAACCTTGAAAATTCACTGAAAAAACCATAGGTTATAGACCATATATAGTTAGGAATTAGCATTTAAAAAACCTTATTTTACTCACACAAAACCATTGAAATTCCATATATAGTTAGTTGCACTAACTATATATCGCGCACCCGCAATCCACTGCTGATGATGTCACATATTACATCATTCATGACATGGTCAGTGACATCACTGATGACATCACTGATGACATCTCAAATGACATCACTGATGACATCACTGATGACATCATCCAGTGACTGTGTGTTTCTGTAAAGTTTAAATATGTTTTACATATTGAAGAATGAGTAGATGTATAAGTGTCTGGACGAAGGATTTAGTAGGTGCGTGACTGAATGTATGAGTGAGTGATTAAATGTGTCTCACTGAGTGCATGGGTTAGTGACTAAACTGTCTTAATTTGTGCATCATTATGTCTGTTGTTCTGTAAACTGCTGCATGTGTTGATCAGTAGCTATATGATTAACTATATGGGTTATTGATTGATTGTCCAAGTATTTGTATGGGAGACTGAGTGTGTGTGTGGCTGGCTGGGAGGTGTGTGACTCTGTGCCGATCAATGTGTACTTGTATCAATGATTGTATAAGAAAGTAAGTATGTGTTAGTATATGTTTGAAAATGTAAGGTGCTCTATGTTTAACTGTATAGACAAGAAAATGGAAGTGTGATTGATTCTTTACAGGACTGACTAGGTGTGTGAGTAACTCCATGGATGAGTGGCAGAGTGTGAGTGTCTGTATAGGTGTATGAGTGCATATGATAGTGTTGTAAAGATGAGTGATTGTATGTATGAATGATTGTATGAGTGAATGTGTGTGTAGACGTAGGAATCAGTGAGTGCGTATGTAGTAACTAGTATTGGTGTGTCAATGGTTTCAAAAATTATACTCTGTATTTAACACTGGGTGAAACAGAGGTTATATTAAAATGTGAGGAGATGCATTGTATTGTCACATGAATGATATCATCAGTGATGTGGTCATTGATGTCAAATGAGATGTCATCAGTGATGTCATCAGTGATGTCATTTGAGATGTCATCAGTGATGTCATCAGTGATGTCACTGACCATGTCATGAATGATGTAATATGTGACATCATCAGCAGTGGATTGCAGGTGCGCGATATATAGTTAGTGCAACTAACTATATATGGAATTTCAATGGTTTTGTGTGAGTAAAATAAGGTTTTTTAAATGCTAATTCCTAACTATATATGGTCTATAACCTATGTTTTTTTCACTGAATTTTCAAGGTTTTGTAAATGCTAATTCCTAACTATATATGGTCTATAACCTATGGTTTTTTCAGTGAATATATATATATATATATATATATATATATATATATATTATCCACTCCGCTTCCTGATGCACTCAGGAGTCTCACCAGCCGGCAAGCAGTACACGGACCAGTTAGGTGCTGTTTGTTTTTATTCGCAGAAAAAAGTCAAAGACGTTTCGGCTCAACGGAGCCTTGTTCACATGACAACGTTACTATAATAGGACAGCCCTTTTAAAGTGCACGTGTTACAACATAATTGATATCACCTGTGAGTGTATAGTATGGACATAAAAAACATACTTCCTCAGTTTTATGATCGAGATATAACATTTATGCCATCACTCTCATGTTCTGATTACAGTAAAATACCCTGAATAAATGTATTTGCTCGTGTTACATCTCGAAAATAGTGAAAAAGTGGGTTTACATAAGAATAAAAGATATCATAGTTAAATACAATTCCAATTAAAAGTAGGCTAGATTATTTATGAGTTTCTACATTCTTATACAGCAATTCAGAAACCGGTTGATATTTTCTCATCAGCTGTGTTAACTTGACATATATAGATATCTAACACTGGACTCATGGATGAGGAATGGTTTAAAGTGCAAGTGCTTTCATCAAGATGTGCAAATATTGCTTACAGTACATAATGATAGTGCAAAATATCGCAAAAATTTGCAAAATATAGCAAGTTTGGGCATAATATTCCCCATCTTCATGTGCAAAATAAGCTACTCACTTCTATCCTAAACCACAGTCCCACTTGTATTGTATAATGGTTACATGTATATACATTTACAAAGTAAAAATATATGTCAAACATATATACTCAATTGTTAAGTTCATATTATATTAATAGCCTATCTTTCTTGGTTTACTTAAACCCTAAAACAATCCACTTAATTCAACTTATTTTCATAATCAACATAAGCTAAAAAGGTACATACAATTTGTGAATGTTTGTAGAAATCCCATAAACTAATTTACATAGGATTGTTTAGGAATAAGGTTCCATACAATCCCTATCTGTATAAAGTGCTCAACAAAGGTGTTATTAAAAAAGAATTCATTTGATTTACAATTCATTAAAAGTGGCAGTAGAATTCAATGATCAATGTTAAATATATATCTGGTCGCAGCCTTCTCATGGTGCCCGTGTGGTTACACCCAGCCGGGCGTTACCCACACGTGTAAACCACAAGAAGGAGACCCTTAACAGATATGATTATTCAAATATTAGGTTCTTATGGCAAGCATGTATATAGGTCTTCTGTTACATTAAGGCCTACAGGGGTCTTCGTATTAAGCAAGAGGATGTACTTGGTGTCAAGCCTTCTTAGTTTCGCTTCCCTGTCACCTCCTCTCCTACTGTTCATGACTGCGTCAATCACCCAATATTTAAGGCTAGTATTGTCACTGTGGTGGACATCTCTAAAATGTCGTGCCACAGGGTACGTATTATCGCCATTGGTGATTGCACGTAGGTGCTGGAGGATACATTTGTGGACAGCATGTTTCGTGCTGCCCACATATCTGAGTTGGCAAGGGCATTGTAAAACATAAATTGCAAATTCTGTCTTGCAAGTGAGGACCTGAGTAATCACATGCTCAATGTTGGTAAATCCATCTTTGTATGTTTTGGTGTTTATTCCATGGAGGCAGGCTTTGCAGGTTTTACACCTAAAAAAGCCTTTGTTCTCCTGCCACCATGGCGAATTGACAAAAGGTTCAGTGTTTGTTACCACTATGTGGTCTCGTAGGGATGGGGCTTTACTGAAGGTGAGCGATGCTCTATTGGGGACAGTTTTGCCAATGACATTATCCTTCATCACCAATGGCCAGTGTTTGTCAATAATCCTACACACTTGTTGGTGTTGTTTGTTATATCCTGTTATTATCCGAAAACAGGTAATACCCTTCTCACCTACATTTTGCTTATCTAGGGTGGATTCCATTGGGCGATCAGATTTATTCACCAAGAGTTCCTCCCTAGATAATATCATGGATTTCTGTTTGGCCCTTTCAATCAAATGGCTTGAGTATCCTCGTTCAAGAAAACGCATCTTACTTTCTTCCTGTGCCTTTGCCAAGTCAACAGGGTTGCTACAAATTCGTCGGAGTCGTAACATTTCCCCGTAGGGGATGCTTGACACCAGATGTGCTGGATGTGCACTTGCAGCATGTAAAATGCTGTTGCCAGCCGTTTCTTTACGGAATATTCTGGATTCAATGTGTCCGTTACTAATGTACAACTCTGTGTCGAGGAATGTGACCTTCTCTTGACTCAGGGTGGCTGTGAATTTTAAATTCAATTTGTTATCATTAATCACGACCACCCCTCCAAATTACCAACAGGTCATCGATAAAACGAAACCATGCCGCCAAATTGTTGCGAATATGATGTTGATATTCAAAGCCTAGAACCAGCTCCTCCCAAGCCCCCATGTGTAAACATGCAAAGCTCGGGGAGAAGCTGGCTACATATATATTACCTACTGGCGGTTGCCAGTAGGTAGTTATAGTTAGGATCAGTTAGGATCAGTGATGTCATTTGAGATGTCATCAGTGATGTCATGAGTGATGTTACTGACCATGTCATGAGTGATGTAATATGTGCATTGCACGCGCAAGTTATAGTGAGTCCAACTAACTATAACGTGGGAATTTCGATTGGTTTTATGCGAGTAAAATTTCCACCTAACTATTACTGGTGTGAAACCTATGGTTTTTTCAGTGAATATATATATATATATATATATATATATATATATATATATATATATATATATATATATATGCATCATTGTATCTGGCTACTTCATCCATTTTTGGGGGGTTTCTTTGTGTATCTGTTTCTGTTGCAGTGCATTAGTGTCCATATGCTTGTTTCTATATGCACTCCATTTTATCTGTTTCTGTGCAAACTTCAATGTGTGTTTGTTTCTGCTGCTTGGTGGGTGTGGTGGGCGATAGTACGTTCCAGTATGTCTGCATTGTTTCTGTGTGTTTCTGTTTCCGTGCATGCCTCAATGTTGTTTGTTTCTGTCTGTTTTGTGGTCATTGTATGTTTCTCTCTGTCCACGTAATATTTGTGCATTTCTGTTTCCTTGCGTACTTCAACATGTGCTTGTTTCTGTCTGTTGTGGAGGTGATTGTGTCTTTTGTGTGTCTGCGTAGTGTCTGTGTGTTACTGTTCACTTGCACATTTCAAAGTGTATTTGTTTGTCTTTTTTTATGACAATGAGTTTATGTTTCTGTGTGTGCATACGTCTGTGTATGTTTCTGTCTGTGCTTCGGAGTATTTATTTAAAATGGGCAGGAGGGAGTCAATTTTTTTCTCGATGCAGGAACCTTGATTAACGCTGAGAAAATGCACCTACTAAATCCAACATCCAGACACTTATAGACCCACTCATTCTTCAATACTCCTTGGCATATATATAATACATATTTAACATTTAAAGAAACATACAGTCACTGGATGATGTCATCAGTGACATCATTTGAGATGTTGTCAGTGATGTCATCAGTGATGTCACTGACCATGTCATGAATGACGTAATATGTGACGTCATCAGCAGTGCATTGCCGGGGCTCGAGTTATAGTTAGCTGAACTAACTATAACGCCAGATTTCTACGGTTTTCTATGAGTGAAATGTCCAACTAACTATAATGTCCCTGAAAACCTTTGGTTTTTTCAGTGAATTTGTAACGTTTTTTAAATGACAGACTGGATATTGGCTTAGTACTGAGACGACTTTAGGAGCAATGCAGCACAGCAACCAAATTTGCTATACTGCAGTACACGAGGTGGAAAACACAGGGCAATGTCATATCTACTAGGAACTTCAAGGAATAGCCTGCTGCAACTGTCATCACCTGCAGACCCAGTGGCAAGCCTAACGCAGGGTAGGATCATGTTTCAATTGGAAATGTATTTTTTATGGTGCTAATAACTTTAGCGCCATTTGTTGAATCTACACAAATTTTTCAAAAAAATGCTACTTTTGGACTAGTTTGTGCCTGGAAAATCTCATGGTGATCTGTCAAGCGGTGGGGGTACGAAAACGGGGAGGCTCCCAAAATGCTTTTTTCCGATTAATTTTTCAATATTAATTTTAGACTCAGCTACAACTCAAACCGCTGAACTGATATACAGCAGATTTGGCAGAAAGCTAGATCTTGGGCCAAAAAGAGTTTTCTTTTGTGTTTTGATATAACTCCATTCAGTAGTTTTGGAAAAAAAAGTTAACATTTTTTTTATATCAGGCTGCTGAGGATCTGCAGAGCCGACATCTCCTGCTTAGATCTGCAGGCCTGCCACCACATAAACCAGGAGGTGGTGGAAGCCATCTTAGGACTCAGTCCTGATTCAAAAGCAAAAGCAAAAAGAAAGCCATAGGGGTCAGGGTCAGATACTCCAAAAATATGGCCCAAGGCTGAAAGGGCAGAGAGGGTCTTCTAGCGTACTGGAAGAGAAAGTGGAGGAATACAACCTTCTAGTTATATACTAACATTCAAAACAGTATCCCATCTCCTTATAGTATATATTGGGCACTATTCTCTATTATAGATGTATCACAGGTTTCATTGCTAGCTTGTATTATCAAACCCCCCAGGGTGAACAAGGGCCCGGGAGAGAAGCATGCTAATTTTTTGTGGGGTGGGGGTATGTGTGTGTCCCCTCCCCGAGCCTCTGAGAGGCTCCGGGAATCCCATCACTCCAGATAGATGCAAAAAATAAGGAAGGGGCATGTGGCCATGCTCAGAGCTTAATTATATTTACAACAAGGGGTGGTGAGGGACAGAGTCTCTGAATTAAGCAGAATACTCTCACCCTGTCAAGAGATCAGGGCTAGATCCAACACCGTTTTTTAGCTCACTGCACCATCCCAGTTTCAGAACCTGGCTGTATGCAAATTAGTCTGTTCCTGTCCCAGTGCATGATGGGAACAGGGCAAACCAAACTACAAAAGCCAATTCTTACACTGGGAAGGAAACAAGCTTCCGGGGACCGGTTTCTGGCATTACAGCCGTCTTCGGCCCGGCTTAATTCAGAGACTCTGTCCATCACCACCCCTTGTTGTAAATAACAGAGCTTAATTAGGCATTGTGGACCCCATTTCGTGTGGCCAACATGTATAAAAAAGGGGAGGGAGACCTCTCCTCAAGCCTCAGTAGGCCCCGGGGACTCTATCCCCTGGGGCCATCACTTTAATTGAAAGGGAGGGAGGCATGTGTGTCCCCTCCCTGAGCTGCTAAAGAACCCGGGGATGCCATCCCCCAGGGCTGGCTCTGAGTCTGTGTCATAGGGAGCCCACCCCGGACCACAGTAGTTTCCCTGGCCGCAATAACGTGGGCAGGAAAACATGTTTGCTCCCTGTCTGGCTGGAGCGTTTTTAAATCTCCAACCAGCAGCAAACTCTTAGTGGTATGTTGACTTTTAGCAATGTTTTATTTCTCCCTATTTTTGCTTTTTCTATGCTGTGCTGCATTCTGCAGCACACACTGATAGGGAAATACACCACTAATGAAGGTTTATGTGCAGGAATGCCTTCCTGCACACAAACAATCATTAGATAATGATGATTTGCTACTTCTAGGTGTGCTGCATTGAAGTAACAAATCCACATTATTGATTGTTTATGTGAAGGAAGGGACACCTTCCTGCACATAAACAGTCATTCCCTGCAATGCAGGCCCCCTTGCACTATGGTGCAAGGGTGCCTGCGTTGGCGGTGGGCAGCTAATTTTAGTGTCTGTGCGAGGGAAAACACAGGGGTGTGCTGTATTGTTGTAAATACGAGGCATCCCAGTGTCAGCAGCACTGCCAAATTGAGCGCAGCTCCATGCTTCGACATTTCCTTGTAAATATATGCCGTAGTCTGCTCTCTGGAAGTAGATTTAGAAATGCTCCTGCTGGCTGGGATCAAGTTTGTGTTCTGTTTCCTTGCCTGAACTGATGTGGGCAGGAAAACAAAAGACATATATGCCCACATGCATTAAGGTAATTTGCATTCGCAAACGATGCGAATCGCAAAATTCAGCCGTTTGCAAATGCAATTTCCTTTTTTGGGATGCATTATTTTTTTCATTTTTTCGCAATTTAAGCAATGGCAATTATGTTGCGATTTCTTATATTGCGATTGCATTTAAGAAATTGCAATTTGTGATTTCTTAAATGCAATGCATTAACATTTTTTTTTGCGAATTCGCAAATAGGAAGAGGTAAATTACCATGAAGTTGAACTTCATGGTAATTTGTGAAAACTTTCAAAAATGCACAAAAGTGCATTTTTGAAAGTTTCATTTTACACACACACACATGCCCTTGGGGCATGTGTGTGTGAAAAATGTTCTTAAAATTTAATTTCAGGGGTGCAGGGGGGGGTCCTTTGGACCCCCCCTGCACCCATGAAATAGCATTCTCATTTTGCGATTCCTTAATTGCGAATTGCAAAATGAGAATGGCTTCCCATTCATTCCTATGGGCCTCGAGGTCCATAGGAATCAATGGGAAGGGAGTCGCAATTAGGGAAAATTAAGAAATCGCAAAAAAAATTGCGATTTCTTAATGCATAGCATTTTGCGATTACTTAATTGCGATTCCTTAATTTTCGCAATTAAGAAATCGCAAAATGTAACAATGATGCACGTGGCCGATAGCTCCCAACCGTAGGAGCAAGCAACAAGCAGCTGCTCACACTGGGAGGGAGCAATGCTGGCTCCTGCTCCATGTGGGGAACCCACTGAGACATTTTGGAATATAAAAAAATATAAGAAACAAAGAAAACTGCACAAATGTCCTATACTTGTTTTTGTATCCGTCACTATTCTACATTTGTTTTAAAGTTTGTTGGCTGCAAGGCTTGGTTTTTATATGTTTATAAACTGATTTGCTTTAAGATAATGCCTAAATTTAGTTCGTTTTTTGCAGTGTAAGGCACATCCATATGGAAGGTGCGGGCAAGAGAAGAGCAATATTCATAGTAAAAGGCTGAAATGTAAGAGAAAAGCAGGTAAAATCACAATTCAAGGCCCACCAACATCATGAAGTTTGGGTAACCCCCTTGCGAATTCACTATATAAGAAGAAACTAGATTTAACACCAGAGCAGCAGCAAATGCAGGAGACATTGCAAGGCCCACTTCAGAGTCGTGTAAATGAAAAGCATGCTGATGTGATGTGAGTGCAGCATCATGACATGATCACACTAATGACAAATCTGGGTTTGTTTAGAATGCAACAGACAAGTGTTTATAAAGTCCACCAACATGTGATGAGAGGGAACAGCAGAAAAGCAATGTAGGTAGCATCATGTGAGGCGAATGGAACCGCACACTTTCTCAATGAATGGCTGACCTAGGTACAATATGCATATGGAAGTAAATTCTATTACCAGTTGAGAGTAGACCAGACACTCAAATGCAACATGAGCTGACAGCAGAAGAAACACAGTGTCGTCTCACTCATAAGCACAGAAAGCACCACAGAAGAAAAATCACCACATACGACTCACACAGATGGGACGGATGAATTGTGGAATCAACTCTATTTAAAAGCTACCTAGAAGGAGAACAACAAAACAACCACAATTTATTGCCTACTCTGATTATGAGTACAAAATCATAACTTTAAGAATGCCTCGCCCACCAATATGTAGAGACCAAAGTGGAAGAACAATCGCAATGTGCAGTACACACGGATGTGATGCCAATACAGCCTGAAACAATCCCAATAGGTGCCTGTGACTGTCTTCAAAGATAGTTTCATCTGTGTTTTCAAGCAGAGGGTGGCAACATTAGCCTCACTCCCTCTGCTGCATTGATGACTTCAAAAGCCTTTGCTATCACTAAAATCAGCAGCACTTGCAGAACCCACTCCAGTGTCCTATGTATATTATGAGTGACATTACCCTGAAGACAAGGAATGATCAGCAGCGTTTTGTCCCATTCCTTGGTCACTAGAATGAGTATAACCAGTTTAAGCGCGAACTACCACCTGCATCGTCAGCAGATGCTTCACCTTAGCAGCAGTGCCATTACTAACACTACAACTTCCACACCCTGCATGAAGCTGTAAGAAATCAAAAGGCAGTGAAAAGCCTTGGCCCGCTTGTTGTGGTGAGTCTACGATTCTCACAACTGCCCCAGTTCCTGATTATGATAATGCATTTGTGGAGTAATTTATGCTTTTCTGTCTCACCCATTTTCAGTTTATGGGGCCCTATAGGAGGACAATGCAAGATGGTTCAATCATATTTCATGTAGTTCACTAGTGTTAGAGTAACCCATTGTCTGTGTTGAGAGCAACAGAGGGGAAGAAACAAATTGCAGAGAAAGAGAACAGGTCCACACACTATAATCATCAACAGCAGCAGATACATTGTGATCTACAATCAGAAGTCACTTCCCTAAAACTACAAACAGTAGATTCTCAAGCTCCCTTTTATCTGCCAACAGGCTCTCATATGGATTCAACAAAGATGGCTAATCAGTGCAGGCAACCAATAAGAGAGTAAAAGGTTAACATCTAGACCTAATTTGATACTTATATCACAGCCGACCTGACTTGAAATACAAGGCTAGCCAACAGATAGTTTGTGCCCCTTTTGAAACTGTTCTGCTGCTGTATTCAACCCCACATCTGGGTGGCCTGCGTACTGTGATTGTGACTTTAGGGTATAAAAGAATTCTATTCAGATTCACACAAAAAAATATTTCCAGAAATGCCAGAGTGTGTACCTCTAATTCTGTACCTGTGCACCTTACATCTTTTTCACATTTTGATGCGCACATCTGCGGCATATCGTGCTGGCTCAAAGAAGAGCCGAGCACCCACAGTAATTTTTTGGCAATGCCTAAAGCACATATATTTACCTCAAATTTCGCTAATGCATGAACTTTAGGCAGTCCATATACATACAGCGCAAAAAGAATTGTGCAATAAAGTACATGGTAAAGATGGTCAGGGTACAGCTGATCTGCCCATACGGAGTGGATTAAAGCAGTGCTCCTTACTTGCACTATCCATGAAAGTAAGATAGGCTTAAGTAAGGAGCTTTAATCGACTTGTTTGTCACGTACGTTTAGTCTAGTACATTTTTAAGGGAAAGGGCATACAGCCTGATTCATGAAGCTAAATTGCACTCGCAAAGGGCAAGATTCTCAGAATCTTGCCTTTTGCGAGTGCAATTTTGGCATTTGGGATTCACAATCCCAAATGCAAAAATCGCTAATGAAGAATTAGCTAATATGCGAGAATTAGCATTTAAGGAATCTCTATTAGAGATTCCTTAAATGCTATTCATGACACTTTCAAAAATTGCGATTTTGCAAAATTGGGCCGCTATTTACCGAGAGGTCAGACCTCTCGGTAAATAGCAAAAACTTAGAAAAATGCTTTTAATAGCATTTTTCTAAGTTGCATGTTGCACACACACATGTCCTTTGGACATGTGTGTGCGCAACACCTGTTCAAATGTGCATTTTAGGGGTGCTACAGGGTGTCCTTTGGACACCCCTGGCACCCTTAAATTCGCTATCTTATTTGCGAGTAGTAAATTGCTACTCGCAAATAAGGGATACTCCTCATTCATTCCTATGGGCCTTTTGGCCCATAGGAATGAATGGGGAGTTATTCCTTTTTTTGCGAGTAGCAATTTTCTACTCGCAAATAGAGAACATGTAGGAATCACTATTTATTTAGCAATTCCTACATGAATACCGTTTTGCGTGTCCTCAAAAGCGAGTCGCTATGATTCGCTATTAGGGCCACGCAAAACGGCCCGTACATGAATCAGGCTGATAGTTCCCTGTAGGGGAACTGCGGACTTTTTCCCCAAAAATGTATTTGACAAGCATGCCAGTGCATTACCCTGTGCAGGGAACCTTTTAATACTGGATTTGACCTCTTTGGAAACACAGAAGGACATATTAATGAGCCCCTTTCACCCCAGGAACAGCACTTTTACAGATGTTCTTGTGGCGATAGGGACTTTGCCTTATTTACAAGGCGGCATCAAGCCGCCTAATGCAGCTCAAAGCTGACTTGTAAATAAGACACCCCTTTCACGCTATAATTAACATGAAAGGGGTGGGCAATGGGTGACTTTGATGCTGCCTCTTATTTACAAGAGTGGCATAAACAGGAGGCAGCACCAAAATTAACACCAGGGAAAACCAGGTCTTAATATTTTTGCTGTTTCTATGTGTGCTGCATTGTGCAGCACACATAGCAACAGCAAAACACCATGAATGATTGTTCATGTGCAGGAAGGACCCCTTCCTGCATATAACCAATCATTAAAAAAATTACAATTTGCAACTTCTACATGTGCTGCACAAAACAGCACTCATGGAAGTTTCAAATCACCATTTTTGGTTGTTTATGTGCAGGAAGGGACATTCATTAATCATTCCCTCAATGCAGGCACCCTTGCACTATGGTGCAAGAGTACCTGCATTGGCGATAGGCACTAGGGAAAATGTAGGGCTGTGCCATATCTTTATAAATATAGCTCATCCTGCATTTTTGGAATGGCGGAGTGTGGCATTAGCATTTTGTGCTTAACGCCACTGTCTGCCATTCCCTTGCAAATATGCCCCAGAGACTGTTGATTAGATGGTCATCTTATTGCTGATTTAATGAACCCATTGTTAGTTACTTGAAGCTCAGAAATTGGTGTTTGCTCATAGTGGAGTGAATTAAATATTTAAATTAAACAAGGAGAGAAGCATATGAATGCAATTGCTGAAGGTCTATACAAACCACAGTTCCCCCCTACTAATTCAGCACACCAATATTCCCATATAAAGACTGTTTACATTAATGTGAGCAAATGCGGTTTATTATATGGTGTAATAGTATGACCTCACTGTGTAATAAACTCACAAACCGGTATTGGGTCCACTCAGGCTCATTTGTAAAATCTTAGTTCAAACCTGGGTAGCTGTGGCTTTGAGCAGTCAGATTTTAACAAAGGAAAAAGGGCAAACCATTTTGAAGTACCAAAACAACTGAATAAAAAAGAAACACGACCTGAAGAAACTCTAACACCAAGTCATAAAAACAGATCTTATTTTTATAAATTTGTAGACAACAAAATTAAATCGCTAATCAGAGCTTTTCACTAAAAATACAAACAAGCATTGGTAACTACCACGTTTAGCTGTTACTTTGAAAACCTTTTACAAAACTGTGAGGCATAGTTACAAAGAAGTGACGGAGTGTGGCGTTACCCTTCTTGGCACAACAACACGCTCCGTCGCCATTTCAGAAACACAGGGCTGCACTGTATTTACAACAATATGGTGCAGCCCTGCATTTCCCCTTGCACTGGCGCTAAAAACAGCTGCCTAGCACCAATGCAGGCACCCTTGCTCCATAGTGCAAGGGTGTCAACACTGGGTGGAATCCTAAAAATACACTTACCACTCAAATACCCTTACCCCCTTAAACCCTAAAAATATCCATTCCACCCAAATACCCTTACCCACATGTAAAGCTAAAAATATCCTTGCCACCCAAATACCCCAACAACTCTAAACACTAAAAACACCCTTGCCCTAATATACCCAGTCTAAACACTAAAAATACAATTGCCACCCAAATACTCTTACCCACCCTAAACCCTAAAAATTCCCTTGTCACCCAAATAACCTTACCCACCGTGAATACAAAAAATTCCCTTGACACACCAAATACCCCTACCGACTCTACACCCTAAAAATACCCTTGCCTTCCAAATACCCTTATCCACCCTAAACCCTAAAAATACAACTGCGACCCAAATACCCCTACCTACACTAAAATCGAAAAATGTACTTTACACCCTACAAATATACCAGTCACCCAATACCCTCAACCACCAAACCCCTAGAAATACCCCTGCCACCAAAATACACTTACCTATTCTAAACTCTAAAAATGCCCCTGCTACCCAAAAAACCTTACCCACCTTAAAGCCTAAAAATACCCCTATCCACCCTAGAATCTAATGTTGATGAGAGGAGGTCCGGTGTTCCCTACCATGGTAGCTGACTACTGTGTGGTCTGAGCCTGCATGCCAGGACAGCTGCGTACCATGTATTTTAATCCAGGAGAAGTGTGAATGTGACTTTTGAAATGCCCCTATGTGCAAGTTAAACCCTTGGTCCACACTTCCCCCACCCCTCATGTGTGTTGATTCTCCTGTGAGATACCAATTGTATGTTAGGAAATTGGAGGCTTGTTTAATGTGCATGGGCCCAGGTGAGACGGGGGCCAACTTTCACAGACTTAGGGGTCGATTATGATGGCGGACGGAAACCGGATCCGTCCGCCACGGACACGGCCAAGATACTCCCGACTGCGCCGCGGAGAACTCGCCGTTGCGATTAGGATAAAAATGCCATTAAACTCCATCCGCGGCGGACGGAGTACAGCAAACCCCGTCCGCGGCAGACGGAGTACACCTGAGACCGCCTCAAGCGGATGGAACCCAAGAAACTCCGTCCGCCGCGGACGAACATGACCGCGGGAACAGGCACAGCCACCGCAATACCTGCGGATGCTCCGTTCCCGCGATTAGGATAACGCCGCCAGTCCCACAGAACTCACCCCCATCCACGACCGCTGCGGAAACAATGCTACGAGAAATCCAGCATCCCAGCAGAAGGACTACACGGACACCATCCCTACCGTCAAACCAATTCACAAATGGCTGACGGAAGTAAATACTAAACACACTACACAGGACACCCACCCACCTGAAACACCCACACCAATCACAAGCCACAATGACAACCCCCCAAGCACCTACTAATCCACTCAAGTCAACACACCCACCTAGGACCTGACTGCCATCAACCATTGGGACACAACCACGACACAGACTATAAAATTACTCCCACCCACTACCACAGTCCTTTGCATCACAGCATAGCTGCTAGCAAGAGGCCCGAGACGACGAAGAGCAGAGACAAATTGCACACATACAACCACCACCCAAACACACCCACCATACAAACACTCACCACACCATTCCTACACACCACACACCTGCACCTCCCAAAACAACCAACCCACACCTTGAGCACCACACACCATGGCACCCAAAAAAAAAACCAAATTCACGAAGACAGAGTTGAAGGTCATGGTGGATGAAATCATCCGTGTTGAACCCCACTTATTCGGGACACTAGTCCAGCAGACCACCGTGGCCCAGAAAAATCATATGTGGGACAGGATTGTAACTCGGGTGAATGCGTCAGGGACCGTGCCAAGGACAAAGCACGAAATCCAGAGGCGGTGGCATGACCTAAAAACCAGGGTCAAAGGCATCCATGCCAAAAACAATCTACGAGCAAATCTCACTGGCGGGGGCACACCCCCGGAGGCCATACTTTACACTGATTGGGAGGAAAAGGTGCTGGGCATTCTGCACCCAGAGAGCCTGGAAGGAATTGAAGAAGGAGAAGAGGCTGGTAAGTAAAAACCAAACACCACGAGCACATAGACATGGCCTGCCACACACAACTGAGAAGAAAAAGCTCCCAGGCCCTAACCTATGCATGTGGGCTACATACTCACCAAAATGTAAACGACTCCCAAAAGGCCCCCATGTCCACAGGGTGTGTGTGAGAGGTGTGTGTGGGGTGTGTGAGAGACCAGCACTACAACTCCCAACAGACCCCCATGTCCACAGGGAGGGTGGTGGGGTGTGGGGTGTGTGAGAGACCAGCACTACAACTCCCAACAGGCCCCCATGTCCACAGGGTGTGTGTGAGAGGTGGGTGGGGTGTGTGAGAGACCAGCACTACAACTCCCAACAGGCCCCAATGTCCACAGGGAGGGTGGTGGTGAGTCGGGTGTGTGTGAGAGACCAGCACTACAACTCCCAACAGGCCCCCATGTCCACAGGGAGGGTGGTGGGGTGTGGGGTGTGTGAGAGACCAGCACTACAACTCCCAACAGGCCCCCATGTCGACAGGGTGTGTGTGAGAGGTGGGTGGGGTGTGTGAGAGACAGCACTACAACTCCCAACAGGCCCCCATGTCCACAGGGAGGGTGGTAGTGGGTCGGGTGTGTGTGAGAGGTGGGTGGGGTGTGTGAGAGACCCGCACTACAACTCCCAACAGGCCCCCATGTCCACAGGGAGGGTGGTGGGGTGTGGGGTGTGTGAGAGACCAGCACTACAACTCCCAACAGGCCCCCATGTCCACAGGGAGGGTGGTGGGGTGTGGGGTGTGTGAGAGACCAGCACTACAACTCCCAACAGGCCCCCATGTCCACAGGGAGGGTGGTGGGGTGTGGGGTGTGTGAGAGACCAGCACTACAACTCCCAACAGGCCCCCATGTCCACAGGGTGTGTGTGAGAGGTGGGTGGGGTGTGTGAGAGACCAGCACTACAACTCCCAACAGGCCCCCATGTCCACAGGGAGGGTGGTGGTGGGTCGGGTGTGTGTGGGAGACCAGCACTTAAACTCCCAACAGGTCCCCATGTCCACAGGGAGGGTGGTGGGGTGTGGGGTGTGTGAGAGACCAGCACTACAACTCCCAACAGGCCCCCATGTCCACAGGGTGTGTGTGAGAGGTGGGTGGGGTGTGTGAGAGACCAGGACTACAACTCCCAACAGGCCCCCATGTCCACAGGGAGGGTGGTGCTGGGTCGGGTGTGTGTGAGAGGTGGGTGGGGTGTGTGAGAGACCAGCACTACAACTCCCAACAGGCCCCCATGTCCACAGGGAGGGTGGTGGGGTGTGGGGTGTGTGAGAGACCAGCACTACAACTCCCAACAGACCCCCATGTCCACAGGGTGTGTGTTAGAGTTGGGTGGGGTGTGTGAGAGACCAGCACTACAACTCCCAACAGGCCCCCATGTCCACAGGGAGGGTGGTGGGGTGTGGGGTGTGTGAGAGACCAGCACTACAACTCCCAACAGGCCCCCATGTCCACAGGGAGGGTGGTGGTGGGTCGGGTGTGTGTGAGAGACCAGCACTACAACTCCCAACAGGCCCCCATGTCCACAGGATGTGTGTGAGAGGTGGGTGGGGTGTGTGAGAGACCAGCACTACAACTCCCAACAGGACCCCATGTCCACAGGGAGGGTGGTGGGGTGTGGGGTGGATGAGAGACCAGCACTACAACTACCAACAGGCCCCCATGTCCACAGGGTGTGTGTGAGAGGTGGGTGGGGTGTGTGAGAGACCAGCACTACAACTCCCAACAGGCCCCCATGTCCACACGGAGGGTGGTGGTGAGTCGGGTGTGTGTGAGAGACCAGCACTACAACTCCCAACAGGCCCCCATGTCCACAAGGAGGGTGGTGGGGTGTGGGGTGTGTGAGAGACCAGCACTACAACTCCCAACAGGCCCCCATGTCGACAGGGTGTGTGTGAGAGGTGGGTGGGGTGTGTGAAGGACCAGCACTACAACTCCCAACAGGCCCCCATGTCCACAGGGAGGGTGGTGGTGGGTTGGGTGTGTGTGAGAGGTGGGTGGGGTGTGTGAGAGACCAGCACTACAACTCCCAACAGGCCCCCGTGTCGACAGGGTGTGTGTGAGAGGTGGGTGGGGTGTGTGAAAGACCAGCACTACAACTCCCAACAGGCCCCCATGTCCACAGGGAGGGTGGTGGTGGGTTGGGTGTGTGTGAGAGGTGGGTGGGGTGTGTGAGAGACCAGCACTACAACTCCCAACAGGCCCCCATGTCCACAGGGAGGGTGGTGGAGTGTGGGGTGTGTGAGAGACCAGCACTACAACTCCCAACAGGCCCCCATGTCCACAGGGAGGGTGGTGGGGTGTGGGGTGTGTGAGAGACCAGCACTACAACTCCCAACAGGCCCCCATGTCCACAGGGAGGGTGGTGGGTTGTGGGGTGTGTGAGAGACCAGCACTAAAACTCCCAACAGGCCCCCATGTCCACAGGGTGTGTGTGAGAGGTGGGTGGGGTGTGTGAGAGACCAGCACTACAACTCCCAACAGGCCCCCATGTCCACAGGGAGGGTGGTGGTGGGTCGGGTGTGTGTGAGAGACCAGCACTACAACTCCCAACAGGCCCCCATGTCCACAGGGAGGGTGGTGGGGTGTGGGGTGTGTGAGAGTCCAGCACTACAACTCCCAACAGGCCCCCATGTCCACAGGGTGTGTGTGAGAGGTGGGTGGGGTGTGTGAGAGACCAGCCCTACAACTCCCAACAGGCCCCCATGTCCACAGGGTGTGTGTGAGAGGTGGGTGGGGTGTGTGAGAGACCAGCACTACAACTCCCAACAGGCCCCCATGTCCACAGGGAGGGTGGTGGTGGGTCGGGTGTGTGTGAGAGACCAGCACTACAACTCCCAACAGGTCCCCATGTCCACAGCGAGGGTGGTGGGGTGTGGGGTGTGTGAGAGACCAGCACTACAACTCCCAACAGGCTCCCATGTCCACAGGGTGTGTGTGAGAGGTGGGTGGGGTGTGTGAGAGACCAGGACTACAACTCCCAACAGGCCCCCATGTCCACAGGGAGGGTGGTGGTGGGTCGGGTGTGTGTGAGAGGTGGGTGGGGTGTGTGAGAGACCAGCACTACAACTCCCAACAGGCCCCCATGTCCACAGGGAGGGTGGTGGGGTGTGGGGTGTGTGAGAGACCAGCACTACAACTCCCAACAGGCCCCCATGTCCACAAGGAGGGTGGTGGGGTGTGGGGTGTGTGAGAGACCAGCACTACAACTCCCAACAGGCCCCCATGTCGACAGGGTGTGTGTCAGAGGTGGGTGGGGTGTGTGAGAGACCAGCACTACAACTCCCAACAGGCCCCCATGTCCACAGGGAGGGTGGTGGTGGGTTGGGTGTGTGTGAGAGGTGGGTGGGGTGTGTGAGAGACCAGCACTACAACTCCCAACAGGCCCCCATGTCCACAGGGAGGGTGGTGGGGTGTGGGGTGTGTGAGAGACCAGCACTACAACTCCCAACAGGCCCCCATGTCCACAGGGAGGGTGGTGGGGTGTGGGGTGTGTGAGAGACCAGCACTACAACTCCCAACAGGCCCCCATGTCCACAGGGAGGGTGGTGGGTTGTGGGGTGTGTGAGAGACCAGCACTACAACTCCCAACAGGCCCCCATGTCCACAGGGTGTGTGTGAGAGGTGGGTGGGGTGTGTGAGAGACCAGCACTACAACTCCCAACAGGCCCCCATGTCCACAGGGAGGGTGGTGGGGTGTGGGGTGTGTGAGAGACCAGCACTACAACTCCCAACAGGCCCCCATGTCCACAGGGAGGGTGGTGGGGTGTGGGGTGTGTGAGAGACCAGCACTACAACTCCCAACAGGCCCCCATGTCCACAGGGTGTGTGTGAGAGGTGGGTGGGGTGTGTGAGAGACCAGGACTACAACTCCCAACAGGCCCCCATGTCCACAGGGAGGGTGGTGGTGAGTCGGGTGTGTGTGAGAGGTGGGTGGGGTGTGTGAGAGACCATCACTACAACTCCCAACAGGCCCCCATGTCCACAGGGAGGGTGGTGGGGTGTGCGGTGTGTGAGAGACCAGCACTACAACTCCCAACAGGCCCCCATGTCCACAGGGTGTGTGTGAGAAGTGGGTGGGGTGTGTGAGAGACCAGCACTACAACTCCCAACAGGCCCCCATGTCCACAGGGAGGGTGGTGGTGAGTCGGGTGTGTGTGAGAGGTGGGTGGGGTGTGTGAGAGAGGTCACTGAAAAGTAATGTATGCCAATCAAAACATTTCATGTCCAAAGTATTGATCATCAAAACTTTTCCCCCACAGGTGATCGCAATTTGACTGGTGGAACCAGCAACCCGCCACCACATTCTCCTCACCCACATCCAGGACTCTCTGGGGACGATGCCACAGCCAGCTCCGGTGCGGAGGAGGAAGCGGGCCAAAGCACACTGCCAGGGCCATCTGGCACACGGGAAATCCCTGCCTCCACAACCGTGGCCTGTGTCACTCCTGCAACACCTGCCACAGTGAGCTCTAGTACCACCACCACCACCATCACCACCACCATTACCACCACTCCTGCCTGTGCCACCCTGCCTGACCCACCGCTAGATGCAGGGCCATCAACATCCCACGCAAGCAGGGAGAGTGGACGGGAAAGCAGAGAGCCGAGGCAACATCCCCCACGCAGGAGTACCTCACACCGGCGAGCTGGGGAAGGACACCCACCCCATCCTGCCGCTGAGACACTGGAAGCCCTAGGCAGAGTCCAGGCTGCCTATGAGCGTGGGCAGGGACATGCTGATCGTGCATACCAGGACATGGTTGATAACACCAATGTGTTGCGGGTCATTGACAGCCGCATTGGCCAATTTGTGGACCTCGTGGCCCAGCACACATCACTGTGGAGGGTATGGTTAGAACGCAACACCCCCCCCTCAACCAAGTGTCCAGCCGCCACAGTCAGCAACACCACCGCCACCGCCACCTGTGCCCCTGGAGACGGATGTGGCCCCTGAGCAACCTGCCCCACAAGCTGACTCTGCACCGCCTCCAAGATGGAGGGGCCATCCGAGGCTGGATGGAGGGGAGAGCAGTGGGGATGCTCCATCTACACGCTCGAAGAGGGGCCGACAATGACTCTAACACTGCCTCAGGCTGCCATCCACCCGCAAACTATCCTGTCCCACCACGCCAAGTATTGGCACAGGTCTGCTGGACTAGCCGGACATCACGCAATGTGGTGTCAGCACGGACATTTCATCTACCATGACCTTCAACTCACACTCCCCCACCCAACACTTACTTGTATATATCCACCAGCACCAATGCACAACCTGTAAATTAATTTCACTTACACACTCAATGATGCGTTGACTCCATGTTTATTCACATGATTGTCTCAGAAACAGACCTGACCAGGTGCAGGGAACCATGTCGTACAGAATCCTGCCGCAGTGGGAGTGACCTAGGGAAAATCAGAGACAGCAAACACACGTCAGGTAAGTGAATCACAACCATCACAACACACAGCAGTGTAAAATTCCACTAATCACAACTATCACAAAATCAGTGGATGAGAGGACACACATCATGGAGATTTGCATGGCCAGAGAAATAAACACACACACATGCAAACATAACATACCAGAACAGGCAGCTGATGAACACCACATCCACACACCACCAGCAAACTTACAAAACGCATTGTCAACCGGCACATGAGGTAGTCACTCACATTCAAGGGAAATAGCGATCAATGAGCTGACGCCTCTGGTCCACACCTTCCTCCTCAGCACTATCCTCATAAGTCGACATGGGTGGGATGGGAGGCCGAGGAACTTCTTGGTCTTCAGTGTCCAAGATCAGTTCAATGTTATTGCGCACTGTCAGGTTGTGGAGCATGCAGCAGGCAATCACGATCCTGCATACTTTGCCTGGTGAGTAAGGCAGGGCCCCTCCGGTCTTATCCAGGCACCGAAACCTGGACTTTAGCAGTCCAAAAGTACGTTCCACCACTCTACGTGTCCTTCCATGGGCATCATTGTAGCGCATTTCACCCGCTGTAGTAGGATTACGTATGGGACTCAGGAGCCAGGGCCGGTTTGGGTACACCGAGTCGCCTATGTAGGGGGATGACAGACACAAATATCACAACCAGAATTGGTGGGTACCCCATACCACACAGAAATCACAAATGTCCCCACAGCATACTTACCAACAAGCCACGCGTGTCCTGGATGCAGATTAGCCATCAGCCTGGGAATCTTGCACACACATGGGAGATGATGTTGTTGGCCAGGCACACCACCTGCACGTTCAGCGAATGAAAGTGCTTCCTATTCCTATATACCGGCTCACGTGCCCGAGGTGGAATCAGAGTGATATGTGTGCCATCAATGGAACCCACTACGTGTGGTATCTGGCCCAGTGCATAGAAGTCTGCTTTGACTGCTGCCAACTCTGCCGGCCGTGGGAAATGGATGTAGTCATCCTTGTACAGCATCATGGCTTTTAGAAACATCCCGAAGTACCATGCTGAACATGGACTGTGACATCCCGCCGGCATGTCCAACTGTGTACTGAAAGGTGCCAGTAGCAAAAAAGTGTAGTGCTGCCATCACCTTAGCTGTGGGTGTAATGGAACCAGGATACGTCCTTCGTGGCTGCAGATGAGGAGACAATTGGGCAACAAGCTCCATCAATCTACGTCGATGTAGCCGGAATTTCCTGATCACCTCCTCGTCAACCATATCCTCCAGCACAGTGTATGGGCGATGGACATTTGGAGCCCTCCTGTGTGGGAGTAGACATGATATAAGTCAACTTACAAACAACGCATGGCTGTGCAACTCCATCACATGTAAGGCAACACTAGCAAGAAGATAAATGTTGTGGACAATAGTCATATGTGTGAAATGTCAGAAAGTTACGACAATACGGAGTGCCCTATGAAGAATGTGCTGCCACTAGCAACATGAAGTGCGTCAACTTGTACATGTCAACATTACTGCCAAGAAGACATGTTAGGACTATACAGCACGGTGCAGCGGTCCAAATAATAACAACATTAGCGCCGCCATGGCGGTGCACAGCTTCCGCGATTTCCAAATGGGCATACGCGCCCCGCGTTCACTCTTCCCATTGGCTGCCTGTGCACGGACCGTCACGGTCACACATCGTCAACCGCATGTGCAAGCTTCCGGGACGGCCCTGTCACCCACCGCCAGCCCGGCCATGTCACCCACCGCCGGCCATGTCACCCATCGCCGGCCCTGTCACCCACCGCCGGCCCTGTCACCCACCGCCGGCCCTGTCACCCACCGCCGGCCCGGCCCTGTCACCCACCGCCGGCCCGGCCCTGTCACCCACCGCCGGCCCGGCCATGTCACCCACCGCCGGGCCGGCCCTGTCACCCACCGCTGGCCCTGTCACCCACCGCCGGCCCTGTCACCCACCGCCGGCCCTGTCACCCACCGCCGGCCCGGCCCTGTCACCCACCGCCGGGCTGGTCCTGTCACCCACCGCCGGCCCGGCCCTGTCACCCACCGCCGGGCCAGGCCGGTCACCCACCGTGGGTGACCGGGCGGCCCGGTGGTTGTGCACCGGGCCAGGCACGGCGGTGGGTGACCGGGTGTAGTTAACTTGTATAGATGAATCACGCAGGTGGAACTGGTACATGTTAGGTTCATTCGCAGCACAGAAATAAACAAGCAGAGCTCCAACTGCCAGCATTACAATTCCTAAGTAGAATCATGACTTTAGGAACACACTAAAGTTCCACATAAGAAACAGAGAAAATAGACGGAATGGACAATGCTATTTACAACACCGGGCCGGCACGGCGGTGGCTGACCGGGCTGGCCCGGCGGTGGGTGACATGCCTACCAGGGACGGTGTACAGTGGATGATGCAACATGACTGTAAGGGGGGTCATGAACTGCCATCTCCATTAACAACATCAGAAGGATGTGTTGGCCTGCACCTCCCCCGCGGAAGGCGTGCACCGCCATGGTGGCGCCACTGATTGAACATTGTTGCAAAAGATGCAACCGTCGCGGAACTGCGCACTTGCGGTTGCCGATGTGTGTCCGTGACGGCACGTGCACAGGCAGCCAATGGGAAGGGGTCACGCGGGGCGCGTATGCGCCTTCGACAATGGTGGAAACAGTGCACCGCCACACCAGGGCCTGTCATTGGGTCTTTTCGAATGAGGCATCCACGGGGAACCAATAGCTGGCCACGTGTGCCACTGACATGGGCTCTGGTCCCTATATATGTGTGACTTTCAGAAGCACACATTCACTGCTTCGATACAGTGCTGCCTGTGACCATCACCTCGACCTGCTGCTGTTGAGCTGACCTACGGCTGCTGCCTGTGACCATCACCTCGACCTGCTGCTGCTGAGCTGACCTACGGCTGCTGCCTGTGACCATCACCTCGACCTGCTGCTGCTGAGCTGACCTACGGCTGCTGCCTGTGACCATCACCTCGACCTGCTGCTGCTGAGCTGACCTACGGCTGCTGCCTGTGACCATCACCTCGACCTGCTGCTGCTGAGCTGACCTACGGCTGCTGCTGTTGGGCCACAGTCCAGGACCTTGACATGGAGGGAGTGCGAGAGAGCCGGTCGCGTCCCTTCACCGCAGCGGAGCTGGATGTCCTTGTGGACGGTGTGCTCAGCCACTACCAACGGCTCTACGGTGCACCCAGACAGGTGGTAAGTACAGTGGTGTACAAGTTGTTGGTCATGAGGTGTTCGGTGGCTCCTGTCTTCTGCAGGCCTGCCGGTGTGCTGTGGGACCTTTACATGTGTAGTGCTGAGCATGGCTGCATGTAGAATCGTGTTCCTGCGATGTTTGTGCATGTCATACTGTCCACTTACGTTACCCTCTTGTCTCCCATCATGGCAGGTAAAGCTGCACGTTCGCAAGGCCGTGTGGAGGATGAAAGCACGTGATGTACGGGCAGTGGAGGGGTTCAATAGACGACACACACACTGCCACTAGCGCTGGGACGACATCTCCAGGCTTAGCAAGAATGTGGCGGAGATGACACTCGGGAAGATTCCAAGATCTACACGTCTGGCCCGCCGCACCATGACCCCTCTTATGCACCGTATCATTGCTGTGACGCATCCTGACCTGTCCGCCCAGCTGGGTGGGGAATCACAGCAAAGTAGCGGTAAGCAGATTGTATGTGTATGTTACTTGGGCCTGCAATGCATGTATTGCTGCTCGGACACAGTAGTGGCTTCTGTGGTGCGTTTGTTTAGCAGAAATACCATGCTGGTGCCATTAGCGGAGTAGGCGTTGGCATCCATGTCCGCCAGGTGGACAGCCCACTTGCTTGGTAGTTGAGGGTTCCAGGACATGCCGTTGAGGTCTGTGGTCCCATGGCATGACATGTGTGCAGATAGTAGGGGTGGGACGTGTGCAGGATGTGTGCTACATGTACAATGTATGTAATTCAATCCTAGATCTGTTGTCCTTCAGTACGTGTGTGTGGCACTTACTCACACCGCGTTTCTCTCTATTTCAGCTTTGGCAGAGGGCACTGACCCGCAGACGACGGAGATGAGTGGTGGCAATGCTTCAGAATCAGAGGTCGCACACACGCAGACTGACACTGAAGAGGGCAGCCCCGGAGAGGGGGACAGGACCGTCCCTGAAGACTCGCATATGGAAACACCATCGCCCTCATCCTCAGAAAGTGTTGGTGAGTCCGCACCGTTGGCACAGACAGGGAGTGGGCAATCGACACCTTCAGTCGGGACACAGCACACAGGGCCCACACTGCCACCCACTGCAACAGGTACTGCTCGTGCTCGCCAGAGGAGGGGGAGCAGAGTTGCCTTCGGTGCAGGAACCGCCGCCCCTGCCCCAGTGACACAAAGTGCACTTTGTGCAGAGGCTGTTGATCTGCTGCGACAGCTGTGTGTAGGGCAGACCAACATGATCAATGCATTCCAAGACCACAATAGGAAGTTGGGGCAGGTGGTGGCATTCATGGAGGGGATGCATGGAGATGTTGCTGGTCTCCACAGAACAGTTCAGTCATTGGCAAACACTGTGTCCTCAGCCATTGTACAGTCGCAGAGACAGGGTGCTACTTCTGTACAACCATCCACACCACTTGATGTTACAGGGGAGAGTGAGTCTTCAGAACAGGCCTCTTATTCTGGTTATTACACTAGGAGCAGCCACAGGCAGCAAGGCAGGGCACGGAGGGCACAGACACCATCCCATGAGCCTGTGATCTCTTTATCCGAAGACGACGTGTCCAACACTGGAGTTGACAGACATGATCATGGAGGTGTGTGTATGGAAATGGATTCACATGCTACACAGCCATCCCCCACAAACGTGACTCCCAAGCCAAGGCCACCTCCCAAGAGCAGGGAGACTCCCAGGGACAAGGACAGTAGCAAGGAAAGGCCACCTCCCAAGAGCAGGGACACTCCCAAGGACAGGGACAGTAGCAAGGAAAGGCCACCTCCCAAGAGCAGGGAGACTCCCAGGGACAAGGACAGTAGCAAGGAAAGGCCACCTCCCAAGAGCAGGGAGACTCCCAGGGACAAGGACAGTAGCAAGGAAAGGCCACCTCCCAAGAGCAGGGAGACTCCCAGGGACAAGGACAGTAGCAAGGAAAGGCCACCACACAAGAGCAGGGACACTCCCAGGGACAAGGACAGTACCAAGGAAAGGCCACCTCCCAAGAGCAGGGACACTCCCAAGGACAAGGACAGTACCAAGGTGAGGGCACCTCCCAAGAGCAGGGTAGCTTCAAAGGAGAGGGACACTACAATGGACATGTCTGCACCCAGGGACAGAGCACCTGAAAGGGATCAGGGCCATTCCAGGGACAGGACACCTCCGACGTCCAAGGCACATCCCATGGCCAAGGGTTCTCCCATGGACACGAGCACCATCAAGGACAGGCATATTTCACCCCTGGCTGCACTGAGGATGATGTTTAAGGAACGTACAACACATGTATCAGCGGTCGAGTCCCCCCATATCTCTACTCCCATCCACGGACCACTAAAGCAGAGGAAGGAGTACACTGTTGTTGCATCACCCATTACACATGATGCAGAGGGCAGAAGGCAGGCCCACAGCAAATGGCAGGCAGGGTCCAGCACGTCCCCAGAGAGCAGACCACCACAAGCACATGATTCACCTTTGATGTCTGGTGATGCCACTCCACTTACCAGTCCAGGCATGTCCGGGGTACCCCTACGTTTCACAAAGAAACGGAGACACACACCAGTGAGACCTGAACACCCCAATGCCGCTCCAGTACAGCTGTCCCCAGCTCCCAGAGCCACCCTGCCTCCTGGCCCATACAGCCCTGTGGCTCACCATTTCAGTGGTCTTAGTGGCTCAGCTGCTGTTCACTCACATGTGTCAGGTGCAGGCATGGTATTTGTTGGTCAGTGTACAGGGACATGTCCGGCAAGTGTGTCTGGGTCTAGGGCTCATGTGTCAGTGTGTAGATCGGTGGCTGTGTCTCACACTCCTGGTGCTGGTGCTGGCGGTGTGTCTGGGTCTATGGCACATGTGTCAGTGTGTAGATCGGTGGCTGTGACTCACACTCCTGGTGCTGGTGCTGGCAGTGTGTCTGGGTCTATGGCACATGTGTCAGTCACCACAGCTGTGGCTGTGTCTCACACTCCTGTTTCTAGTGCTGGCGGTGTGTCTGGGTCTATGGCACATGTGTCAGTGAGTAGATCAGTGGCTGTGTCTCACACTCCTGTTTCTAGTGCTAGCGGTGTGTCTGGGTCTATGGCACATGTGTCAGTGAGTAGATCGGTGGCTGTGTCTCACACTCCTGGTGCTGGTGCTGGCGGTGTGTCCGAGGCGAGTTGTTCAAGCAGTCCACCAGATTCTGTGGTGTGAGGTCTACTTGCCATCAGTCACATGTCATTTAAGTTTGTGTGTAGATTGACGAATGTAACCACCTATGTTTTGTTAATCTCCTTGTGACGGGTCGCTTGACACACGTTCTTGGCTAGCCAATGATGTACCTGCTCTGTTGTCCACAATGCCCTGTTGCTGTTCTGATACTGCATTCTGCCCTCTCACGTGCTGCCTCTGATGTACCTGCTCTGTTGGGCACACTGCCCTGTTGCTGTTCTGATAATGCATTCTGCCCTCTCACGTGCTGCCTCTGATGTACCTGCTCTGTTGGGCACAATGCCCTGTTGCTGTTCTGATAATGCATTCTGCCCTCTCGTTTACTGACTCTGATGTACCTGCTCTGCTGGGCACAATGCCCATGCTCTTGGATTTTCTGATATGCAATGATTATGTTGAATAAAGCTAATAAATCATGTTTTGTGGTTTGTCGCTGTCATTCCTGGTTGTGTACTTCAATTGTGTATATTTTGGTGCGTTCGTCAATGTATTTCCTGTGACATGACACTCCCCCTCCCAACGTCACAGCTCTGCCAGGTACTCCCCTTCCGACAGTGAATGGTGTGTAGCGTACCTGCGTCGTCGTCGATGATGGTCCATGACTTGCTGGTGGAGGATCGCGAAGAGTATCGGAAATGCGTGTAGCGCTGGGTCCATGTGGGCGAGCTGCTTGTGGTGGGTATCTCTGCAATGTGTTGTATCTTCGCTGTGGGGAATCCGCTGTGTTCAGGCAGGTTGTTTTTCTGCAGCGGTTTTATGTGTGTTTTCCGCCATCGTGATTTGGGGCACGGTCGGAGACGTCATTCCGTACGGCGGTGTCTCAGGATTGGTTACGTCCGTCGCGGGGTCGGGTGTAGTTCCGCGGCGGTGCATTCTCTTCCGCCGCGTACGGAGTTTTCACAGTTTTTCCCATCCTAATATGGCGGTCGGACTGTCCGCGGCAGGCGGACGGAAAAGGGCTTTTTCCGCCTACTCCAGTACGGCGGATGTCCTTCCGTCCACCATCCTAATGAGCCCCTTAGGGTGTTGCGCAGCACAAGAAACCATATTGCTGTTCCAAGCTGTTTGAATAGGAAAGTATAGGCTTGAACTGTGTTTACAACAATACAATGCATCTCTGTGCTTTCTTTTATGCTGGTGCACATTCAGATGGCTAGCACTAATGCAGGTACCCTTAAAGCATGGTGCAGATGTGTCTGCTTTGGTGAAGGTCTGCTGAATGTGCACCTGAACAGGTAGTTAAGTACGGAATGTGTCATATCTTGTTGAAAGGACACATTGTTGCCCATTCATTTTGGCATAGGATAGCACAGCTAGAAGGCCTGTGATGCTGTCCTATGCCAACATATGTTCAAAATGCCCACAAGCCTTCTGTTGATGATGCAACTAACTGCAGATGAGCCTGGCACCCACCCTTTGGCCTGCAAAGAGTGCCACAGAGCGCTTTGACATAGCTGCCTGGACTGCACGACATTACGTAGTTACCCACATTGGCATTGGTTGAGATTTACCCTGTTGCTGATGCGGTACATCATAATCACCACTGTTCTGTCGCATAACTCCAACCACCGACTCCTCAGAGATGACTGCAGATACCTGCTCCCCTAAGGTTGCAACTCCCCCTGGGGGAATTGACTACCACCTCTTGTCTACAATGATGCCTGTATATTTGTAGCCAGTTTCTCCTTAGGTTTGCGCTTAGCATCATGCCAATGCTTCTTACAGTCTGTCACTGTCCTCTTGACTTCAGCAACATTGTTCACCTTGTCCACTATGGATGACCATTTGGTCTTTTTACTCCCCATTGAGACTTTGGAGCCCACAGAGAGCTGGTGTTGGTGCTCTATCACCTCCGTGATCAAGATCTCACTCTCCTCCTGACTGAGCTTGCACTTCCTCTTCTCTTGGAACTCTGGCTGGTCATCCCGGCTGGTAGTGGGGTTCGTGGGATTGTTGTCCTGTGCTGTGCTCACTCCTGGCTGCTCCATAGGTGCTTTCAATAAATGTAACTTCTCTTTTTATCTTGATGGTGTTGTTGTAATTTGTTTTCCCTCTAGGCACACAAAAGTGACACTAGGACGACTAGCGTCTATTTTTCTGGCCGCTAGTAGGCCGAACATTACTTGGACGACGTTAGCGTTAATTTTTTTAGTGACTCAGTACAGAGATCAACATCAGTTTCTCCGATGCTGGCCTCTTCCTAAAGCCATGGAGCACCGTATTCATAATATGATACCAACATGGCGTCAGAAAACGCTGTACTTTGGCGGTAAAATCTTGACGCTCCGGTGCGGCAAAACAGCGAAGTGACATTACTTGTAAATACACCCCTATATATACTCCTAATAAAAATAGACCACAACTATTTTGCGTCAAGCTTAGTTTCACAGTGCAAGTTTTTTCAGTGAAGAAATCATATATGTGTCCCATTTCTTATGATGCAAATACAGCTTTTCAAAGCTAATAAGGCGTATCCGTGTTTTGGTCAGTAGGAAAATACCTGGATATCAGGATCAGCAACTTCCAATTAATCAAAGCTGAAAAAAAGCTACACTAGTATGTTTGTCTGGTTTTGCATGATTGCAACGTTTATGACTGTTTATGTTTTCTTCCACCAGCTCCAACCGAATTCTCAAAGACTCCGTATTAGTCGGGACTGCATTAGTCCTTGGTGGGTGTCCAGCCAAGGCCTGCCCCTCGAATAGGTTTTCCCAAAGAGTCAGCAGAGTGGTGAAATATTAACCAGCATTGGACACTCCTGCAGATTGGAGTCCACAGTTTACGTTATTCATTATAGATTTCAGATGCTCCTTAGAGGAAATGCCTCATGTTTAAATATATTCAACACCATGCTCTTTCGTACTGCCTCTCCCTTTCTACACATGTTCAATTGATTAAATGTCAGTAGATGACATGATAGAGAATCTGATTCATGCTTATGGGGAATAAAATAAGTTCACAACATTTCTGGGGGAACATAATATCTGTGTTTTTAGTTTTTTTACAAGAAAATTAGTGAGCGCCAGATTTTGTCAATCAATGCACACATATTATTAGTTAGCATCGACCCAGCATGATGATAACAACAATAAATCCATCTCAAATGCGAGTAACATGCACAAGCAGAACACATGCGGTGCAGCTCTGCATTTCCAAAGTAGCACAGCCCGGCGTTAAACCAGGAAGGCTAACGCCACGCTCCGGAACTTTCCTTGTAAATATACAGCTATGTTTGCTAATCACATATTTGCAAATCCTCTTGAGCCTTATAGCGCACCATTCCCTGATTACGTGTGTTGTCACGGAAGTAACATTTGTATGCTGTTTGGCTATTTTAGATTAGTAAATTCTTCCAAGATTCGGAAGTCCTGTCAGCCTTAAGGCCACCTTTTAAACCAGGGCAACATTGTTAACATCAAACCAAGTGACGTGCGTTTTATGGCAAAAGTATTTTATGCAGCAAACCTCAGTTAATTTTATTGATTGATTGGACATATGGCATATTTATGAAATGAATAAATGTAATTTCCACATTCCTTCACCACTCCAATATACATTATCAGTATTAAAACCAGCACGTGGGTAACAAAAATAGGACAGTATAGATATATTTTTGAACATATGCTAATTCAGCAAAGATGATCCACTGATCAAAGCTCTCCTTTGATCTTCACAAGTGCGACGTGATCGCAGTGTCAATTGAACCAGCACCTTGACTCTCTTTTATGTATGGAATCGCAGATCAGGTATAGTAAAGGAAAGGAAAATTAGTTTTCCCGGACACCGTTTTGGTTTAAACTAGTGTCTAAAACAAAGTTGAACAGCTGGAACGCCGATATTTAAACACCTTAGACTGTACTTAAATAATTAGAAAACAGTTTTAATACTTCCATTCTGGTTGGGAAATCATAATCTGCTGAAGACAGGCACCATCTTAGAAGTCTTACTGAATTTTTTTGCTCTGGGTTTAACTGTAGATTTCTCATATCAGAGAAGATGGTTACCGCATCTTGAAGCCCTAAAAGATAACAGCTCCCTTCCTCAAAATGTCATTTTAAGAGATTACATAATTAATCTAAGCTACGGATAGTTTCTGATAGTTATGCTTTTTCATGGTGTTTTCCTAAATGCTAATTACGCTATTAATAGAATAAGGTGCAAAGTGGACAGAAAGATATCACCTTCAAACGTTAGGTTTTTGTGGGTCTTCCCAGTTGTACCCTTTTGCCTACTACTACTACTTATAGTCCAACTGTGAGGGACCTTTCATACTCCTCTGCCTCTGAGACAGCATCCCTTTGTTATGGCCAAACCAGTGTGTCAACCTCCCACGGGGACTGTGGTTCCTGAATTGCCTGAATCTTGGACCCTTGCCCGCAACCACCCCAACTTCGTTAGATAGATATACTTGGTGGAAGTCGCCCCCTTTGTTTACTGTTGTATCACAAGCTTTTGATATCCCCTTCACTTACAAGTCAATATCTGAAAAGGAGGTCGACGGTAATTCAAAGGCTTTATAGTATTACCAGTTCTTGCAGTTTGTATGCAAAAGACAACACTGATTTCATCTTCGCCAGAGTTCGCTTGCCATTTTAGAATTGACATAACCCTCTCTTTGCCAACAAAAATATATATTATGATTCAGTTTAGAGTTAAATCTGTTTTTTCATTTAACTATAACTGATTCTACTTTCTATGTGTAGATTTGAGGTATCGGGGGCAGGGCTCGAGTCAGGGTACCACGCGGGTGGACGGCGTCCCCCCACTTATTTTACCGGGTGGACACCGTCCCCCCTGCCTAACAGCTGGACTTCACTCTTTGGCCTCTCTGGGACGACAGTGTGATGGATGAAAGCCCCCGTGGCCCCCTGGTTACTGCAGCTGCACTGTCAGGCAAAATCAGTCATTTTACTGAGTGAATGAAATGCGGACTCAGATCTGTGCCGGACCGTCTGGGGTAAAAAACTCTTGCGGGGGGGCAGAGTGCTGCTACCATGGAACATTTTCGAAGTGTGCACAAAGCAGTATCCAAATTAAAATTGGAGGTTTCTTCCACCTACACCGCGCTGCGAGTAAAAAATACGCCGAGGCGTTCACAGCCCCCCCCAAAACCCCCCCCCCCACCCTCCCAGAGCACTGCATCCAGTGTAGTCTGCGGAGCTCGGCGGCTTCTTCTTTATATATTGTTCCTGCAGTCCAGGCACTCACTTCACCCTGCGTCTCCTTTATATATTGATCCTGCAGTCATTGGCGTCCGCAGAAATTTTTCCTGGGGTGGGGGCAAAATGTTAATGTCATGATGCAAGTCACCTTTCGTGACGTCACTTCCTGTCATGACGTCACTTCCAGGGACAGCGTCCCCCAACTTCTTTTTTTAGGACTTGTGCCCTGATCGGGGGTGAAGGCATTTCGGGAAGTCTCAATTTCGCGTTCCTAAAATTAGAAATCTTGTTGACTGTGTCATGGAGGTGACATCCGTGTGATATATTTAGTGAGTACTGAGCTTAAAGTCTTAATTTCCTATGGACAAAATGTATCCAGGCTTGTAGGAGATCTGATTCAGGTGTACTATCATAGAAACATGAAAAGAAAGGATGTGAGATTATTTTGCGTAGTTTAAAGGAGGTATATTTTGGGGTTTTGTTAGGAAGGATGTTAGTTCTTTGTATAGTATTACGGCTTTTATGAGCCCTCACTTCAGTTGGACATTTCCTTGATGGTGGAGTAATACTAGGGGGATTAAGCTGGTATGGAGCGGTTCTTTTATGCAGAATGTTACATCAGCCCTCCATACATGATATGCAAAATAATCAGGTTTTCAAATATATTATTAAATGTGCAAAATGTGTTATTGCCACATTGGTGGCTGAATGACTTCAGAAAATATATAATGTCTCACAGATTCAATTCTTGCATGATTTTACAGAATAAACGGACTGGGGACCAGTTATTGTGATTGTATCTGATTTCACAGTTGTAACCTCTTGTGTTCTGGCTAAAGTAAAATGAATTTATTTGTAACTAATAAATTGCACGACCAGAATCAATTCTGCTTAATTAAAGAGCAGAAATGAGTCTACTGTCTTAAGACCCACATGTGTGGTTATATGATGACATCCCATGTGTTGGACTTGACCCTCTTTGCAAGGTTACCCACAAACCTTTTTGCCTTTCCCCTCCTATTTTTTTTAGCTTGTTGTTCTTTCTTTTAGTACTCTGTACACTTTAACACTGCTAACCAGGGCTAAAATGCTTGTGCTCTCTCCTAGAAACATGGGTAAATGTGGCTTACTCTCAACTGACACATTTAATTTACATTTACGTCCCTTGTAAAGTGGCATTACATGTACCAAGGGCCTACATTAAATGGTACTCATGGGCCTGCAAAACTTATTGTGCCACCTGCTGAAATAGACTTGTAAAACATGCCTCTGGCCTGTCGTTGCATCCTGCGTGCAGTTTCTAACTGCCAGTTTAAAAAAACCTTTTACAAGGCCTAGACATCCCTTTTTAATACTTAAACGTCACCCCTAAGGCAGTCATTGAACAGCTGACAGGGCAGGGGGCATTGTATTTAAAATGTTGGACATGTACATTTAGGTTTTATGGGTCGTGGTTGTGAAAAACTCCAAAATTGCATTTTCCCTACTGGGTTACCTTATTAAATTTAATAAGTGATACCTTTGCTTGGAAGCAGGTGGAATAATCCTATTTGGTGTCAAAGGAATTGTTATGTAACTCCTCTGTAATGGCAAAGTCATACTTTATGTCACAATTCTGAAAATGGCACTTTTAGAAAGTTCTAAATATGAGATTAGACAAGGAACAGCGAGACAGCGGGACGCCGATAAGAATACATTCCAAGGGTGATATCGTTCCCCAGCTAACCGTTTCAAGAACCATCGCATGAACCAAGATTATTTCCTAAACAATGAACCTGAAGGGATAAAGTAGGCATTGTTATTCCCTGACGAAGGGCTGCAATAAATGGCCCGAAATGCATTGGATTCAATAATAATGCCTCAACACGTAAATAAAAAAATGATGAACTAGCAATGGATGATAATTGCGGAAAACGTATAAATCAAAAATTAAAAGGAAACTTTTGAAGTACAAAATTGCGTTGAATATCCTCATTCTGGTCAGTGGGGTATAAGGGAGTGCCCACGGGGATGTTTCTAGTGACCCACTAAAAACACAACCATCGATTACTTTTAGAAAGTTGTCAGTTTGTTGTCCTAATCATTTGGTGCCTGCTGCCTGTTTGCTGGGTCACATGACTTGGTGTAGTTGGCGGGTGGCCTTTGCATATTCCTCCCAGACAGTCACACAATAGAGGGACTGGGTGTTGGCTGAATGGGCCATCCTAAGAGGATGAGGGGGCAGAGCTGAGCACAGCTCCGCTTTCACTTCTGAGTCACTGCCTCAGCTCATAGACAAAAAATGTCACACTAGCCTATTGCGACTGCAGAAAGCCTGGGACCAAGGCAGGGAGACAGGAAATTCCAAACTCTTGGGACAAAGGGGATACTCCAAAAGTTTCTTCCACTTCAAATCTGACGCCAGGTATAACATTAAGACCCTTAGACCCACTGTTCAGTTTTCTTCTGGATCTGCAGAAGGACCCTCAGAGTCCTGCCCTGCTGTCTGTGGCCTTCTGTTTACTTCAGGGGTCTACTCTGCTGTACCTGCCTCCTGAAGCCTGCCCTGTGCCCTTAGAAGACTGCCCTGCTGCATGAGACCAGTGTTCCTGCTTGAACTGAAGACTTCCAGATTAACTCCAAGGATAAGTTAGCTGGCCTCCTGATCAGAGCCTCAGTGACAGAAAAGGCTCCAACCATCTTGAACCAACCTCTGGAACCAGCCTGTGTGGGCCCTGACCCACCGTGTGGTGCCCCTCTGTTCCTGAATCCGTGAAAGAGGTGCTAAAGGTGCCAAGATGGGCCAATTCCAAAACTTTGGAAATTAAACATTTTTTAACAAAAAGTGCACTGAAAACTGAGAGGAGACCAGGATCAACCAGCTCGCCGATCTGCCCAAGGAGCATCGCTGGTCAGCCTGACATTGCAGCAGCTCCTGCTACGTTCTTCTCCACAGCAGCAAGCACTGTTTAGAGGCTCCTCACGGAATGGTCATCCGGCCTTGTGGACCCCTTGTCGGCTACAGCCAGCAGCTTTGTACCACTGGAGATTTTCGACTTCCATAAAACATAGTAAGTTCAAATGTACAAATCTTCACAACAACTTCGTACAGCAGCTCCCCAACAATGACACCTCTTCTTCGAATTTAACCTTCTCAGACATTTTTCTTCACCTTTTTTTAAGTTCAAAGGTAAGTAGATATTGTGCTCAATTCACTTTTAGTATCCAAACTGTCAATCAATCAATCAATCATATCATTTGTAAAGTGCACTACTCACTCGTGAGGGTCTCAAGGCGCTGGGGTGGGGAATGCTGCTACTGCTCTAGGTCTCATGCAACCGCCAAGAAAATGCTTTTGTACATCTGACCCTTAGTTCCTTTAATGTAGCAGTTGTGAATTGCCTTATGGGCATCACATTTTTGTACTTTTCTTAGACATTACTTAAAGATGATCTGCAACTACATCAAGAAAAATGTGTTCACAGCCATGCGGTGCCAGGCCCCCTAAACCACTGGCTGTCATCATTGTCTTTCATTATTTTAAAATATACATATATTTTTCTTTTTATTTACTTGTACCAAGTACAGTTGCCACAAGCACATACCTGGTTTGGGGTTTCAGCACTTTTCACAATGAAGTTCTGAGTTTCTTTTCTAACTTGTCTCTGTACACTGTTTACTCTACTCTAAGTCAACTCTGTTCTGTTCTCTGCTTTTCTGCTTGTTCCTTCTCTTGCAGTTATTTACCAAAAAATGTAAGGCAGATGTCAAAACCAGTGTTGACAGCTTTACCTGACAGTGTCTAAAATTTATTTAAAGATTGCATTCATCATTTTTTTTTCTCCCTGTTATGACACCATATGTGCAATGGGTGTAACCAGATCTGGATCATATTCTAACTGTGTCCAACACTCAAGCTATATTTCACTGACAACGTCTAACTAAGTCAAAACCAGTCCGGGGTTGTTTGTGTTGTCCTACAGAGGGGACGTGGCTTGGCAATTCATGCTGGCCAGTAGGAACTAGAGCAGGACTAAGATTGATTTGTATATAGTTGTTTCCTGTCTGAGGTGCTGTTGTGAATATAAACAATGTACTAGAATGTTGCCAGATTAGTCTCCAGAAACTGAGGTTATTTCAAGCAATATCCTAAACACTTTTGTTGTTTTCCTCAAAGCGCCACTCTAAGTGCAACAGACATGCCAAGACATGGGTCCATGCTCAGTGTGCCACAGAACTCAAACTATGTCTCCCTGACAAAGCCTAACTAGGCTGAAACTGATCAGGGATCGCTTGTGTTCCTGTTCAGAAAGAACTTGGGGGCATATCATCAATGGCCTTATTTCCACTTTTTTGGCTTTAAAAGACAAAAAAGCAGAGATACAATTTTTGCCCTATTTACGAGGCGGTGCTAACATGCATTAGCGCATGTCAGCAGCCGTTTTCCTGACGCCTCGCTTCATATCTCTAATGAGATGCAATGTAGGCGTTTCCTCCCAAAACAACACGGGAATCATCGCCAACTGCACTTCTCCCTATTATTAAGCTGGCACAGGATACCAATACCGACATGAAAATCTGCGCTAACCGTGGATATCGCCGTAAGCTAACGTCTGCAAAAATCCAGACTTAGCTATACATTTAATGGGAGGTGGATTTTATGGCTGAATCCACATCTCCCTATCATAAAGGTTTTCCCTATTGCTGCAGGAATATCGCTGGATTTTCAGCGATATTCCTGCATTTCGCCGCTATTGCTAGAATATTTATCGCCTTGGAGAAACGCGTTGTTAATAACAGGCTATCCGGGCGATAAATTCCAGCGATAGATGGCGAAAAATGTAATAGCATGAATTTTACCAAGTTCCTGCACCCTCTCTAAGGACTCAATACCAGCCAAGTCAAGTCCGGACAAGAATGAGAATTCTTGCGTGACTGGATGCTTATCTCGGTAGGCGTCTTTATGTTGCCAGTGCTGCATTCAGTCAGTTAAATAATCTGTGCTTTTTCGAATATATACACCATATAATACTTACTGCTATGTATGCAGTTATGACCCACCCCTTTAGCTTAGGGGCATCTGCCTTATGAAGCATGTATAAAACTGATCAGGTATGTGTAGTATCAAGCATATATCGTCTCCACTTCTTGTGTAGTTTGGTATCATGCTCTTTAGTGAGATGTGTTTCCAGGAGATAGGTCACTTGTATGTGCCTACATGTCATGTGCGTATTACTCTTTGACGTTAAGCTGGGGTGGCCCTGCCTATTATGTTCCAGGTCAAGATGTCTTATCTAAGTTCTGTTGCCATATGCCTTGTTTTATTTTGGGCAGACCCTTCTGCCCACGCCAATTTTCGTCCCATCTCCCTCCTGCCTTTCCTGGCGAAAGTGCTTGAGCGCCATGTCACCTGCGCTCTGAGCTCTTTTGTGGAGAAGCACGGGGCTCTTGCCCCCCGCCAGGCCGGGTTCCGCCCCGCACACTCTACGGAGTCCGTAGTCCTTTCGGTCCTCGATAACCTCAGGGAGGGAATGGACACCAACCAGACTCAGGCCTTGGTTCTCCTCGATCTCTCGGCCGCTTTTGACACGGTGGACCACACCATCTTGCTCTCCCGTGTCAGGGCGGCGGGGATCGAGGGCACCGCGCTGGTATGGCTATCCTCCTTCCTGAGGGACCGCACACAGGCAGTTCGCCTGGGTGATTTTACTGCGGACTTTCGGAAAGTTCAGTGCGGGGTCCCCCAAGGCTCTTCCCTTTCCCCTCTTTTGTTTAATCTTTACATTGCCCCTCTTATTTTTTCACTGCAGCAAATGGAGGTCACCGTATTTAATTATGCGGACGACCTCCAACTTGTTTTCAATCTGTCTTCTTCCCCTGCTTCTGTCCTTAACTTTCAATCTATCATGATTCACATCCGGGACTGGATGAACCACAATCATCTTAAGCTCAACCCAAACAAGACTGAGCTGGTGTTGACGGGTGGTTCATCCAGCCCCTGGTCCCCCCTGTTCTGGCCCCCTTCCCTAGGCCCTCCACCCGTCCCCTCTACCTCAGTTAAAACTCTAGGCATTAAGCTAAATTCTCAACTCACCCTTCACTCCCAGGTTAGTTCTGTGGTTTCTTCTTCCTTCCTTTCACTGCGCACTATACGCAAGGTGTCCCGCTTTTTTCTTTTGATGCTCTAAAATTGATCACCCTGGCAATGGTCATCTCCCGCCTGGACTACGGCAACGCCCTTTATGCAGGTATACCTGCATACAGCCTAAGGCGTCTGCAGCAGATCCAAAACCAGGCGGCACGCCTGGTGTTCAAACTACCCAAGTTCCACCACATCACTCCCCTCCTCAAGTCCCTACATTGGCTCCCTGTCTGTGCGCGTGTCCAGTTTAAGCTCGCTTCCATCACCTTCCAAGCTCGACTGGGCATGGCACCTGCCTTTATTTAATCCGAGATCACCCTCTACGTTCCCTCCAGGGAACTACGTTCATCCACTCAATCCCTTCTCACAGTCCCGCGATTCCGGAGGAAGAAATGGGGTGGATCGAAATTCGCGACCCTCGCTCCCCTCCTCTGGAACTCCCTACCTCTTGAGCTCAGAGCCTTAACTCTCTATCCGCAATTTCGGAAACAGCTCAAAGCTCACCTGTTTACTAAATTTTTTAATTAATTCATTAGCATTCTTCCCTCTCAGTTTGCTCCTGCTCCCCCTGCCCAGATACATGTTAGTTTTAGCGCCATGAAGCCGCTGGCGAACGTGCGCTTTATAAATAATTTTAAATCCAAATTAAATTCAAATTCAAATTCAGGTTTGTTGCTGACCTATCATGCTTGTTCTGTTCTTTTGCGATAGTGTTGTGATTTGTCTTAGATCACTATTCTTTACTTTTGGCAAGACCAAGCTATTTCTAACACCCTTCCACAGGGTGAGGTCAAAAGGCGTCATCATTGAAACAGTTCATTACATAAAACATTAGCATATCAAATATCCCTTGTATGAGTCTTGTGTGTGGGAATGAATGCCATTGTAAAAACCCCCAGCCTTCAGTCTATAATCAAGTTTCACCCAATATTCAGGACCCTGGATGGCATCAGCAATTCCTCAGTTTTGACTGGGTGAATGGTTGCACAACCCATGCATTGTAGGATGATCAAATGTTCCTCTGTGTGACAAAGTCCCTGTTTGGGTGATTGGTGTGTAATTGCGTCTAACGATGTCATCGGCCGACAAGGTGGCGACAACTGGTTTCTATCAGCCATACTTTTGGGAGTCCTCTGATCATTAATCTGTGATCTCCATTAGTGCTGGTTACTGCTCTTTTTGAGACATTTCACAATATTAGTAAGCCCTTTGGCATACTGTAGTAAGTCCATTAAAAACAAGGTGCACCTAGAGAACTAAAGTGGAACCCAACAATAGCAGAGATGCACACAAGCTGCAGGCCTTAAGAAAGATTGTGGTATAACAGGTACTACATGCCGCTAATTAAAATACTGTAGAAACGGTTTCTATGCAAATTGTTTGATGTAACTAAAAGTATACTAAGTTGTGAAGTACATGGGCTTTGCTTTTTTTTGTTTTAAAAACTGTGAGTTTTACAAAGTGTGAAAGAGTTTGACGTAATTTGTTCAAATACCCAGTGAAACTCTTCCAGATGTCCCGGTCATTCTCCCCAACACTAGTGCTCCAGAATCACTGAGGCTGCCCTACCCAGCATAGCCACACAATTCTCATTGCACAGGTTTGCACCCTGCAGTGGTCCACCTGTCCACGCCTTGCGATGCCTGCTGTTTAAACCATCCCTAACACCTTTTACCTTGGGATAGCAGGATGGTGTAGGCTGTATCCACCATTTCATGCTTCAGGATATTCCACCCTGGAGAATGAAATAGCCATAATGAAGGCCAGACATGATTACAACTCAGCCTCTTTGATCCAGATAAAGTTGGTCACATCGGCCTTGGCCAAAAAGGTTACCGACTTTGCTAAGCTACTTGGGCATAGAAAATGTGCATTGACCCCTGCGAGAAGAAGCCTGCAGGACAAATGAAACCAGCCATCTCTAATCGGGAAACAAATAACACAGAAATAAATTAGGAAACCATGGGGCATATCTACAAGGAAATGGCACACCGTGGTGCTGCAGCAAACTTTGCAGTACTGCATCATTTAAAAAATTGCAGGGAGGCACCATATATTTAACCATATGGTGCACCCCTGTGTTTTCCCTTTTGCTGTTGATAAAAGTACCTGCTAGTGCCAACGCAGACAGCCTTGTGCCATAGTGCATGGGTGTCTGCATAGTAGGGAATGATTGTTTATTTTAAGGAAGATGTCTCTTCCTGCAAATAAACAATAAAAAATGGCGTTTTGCTCTTTTTATGTGTGCTGCAAAATGCAGCACACATAGAAACGTAAAAGCGAGGAGAAATAAAAGTAGTTCTATTTGCACCAATCTAACAGCTGTTTTTGCATGGTGTTAGTTTTGGGCGCTGCCTCAGATTTACAGTTCCTTGTAAATCTGGGGCAGCATAAAAAAAGCAAGTGATATTGTGGTGGAACTCCCCCAGCAAAACCCATTGCACGCCCCTTTGATGCACAAAACTGTGTGAAAGGGTACCATATTTATAGAGTAGTGTTATAGTGGGGATATCTCGTGCCATTTGCTCATCACCCTTTGCTCACCCGACCACAGTAAAACACTTACAAGTGACTGGTGTCCACTGCGTAGCTTTATTATTATATCAAAACACCATTTCATTTGTGGGTAAAACCTCCCACATTGACCATTTTTATTAAATTGTCCTTTTTTTAAATTCACACATAAATGATGCGCTCCATACAATATGCGCCACAGGTTAACATGTATTTACAATTCAGCATCTCTAGAGGCGTGTTGTACCAGCAGGACACAACACCACCCCCTTTCTAAGCACCAGCTACTAGGGTAGGGCCAGAGAGTCCGGGACCACCAGCAGGACGGCCCCCTCTCCCGCCAGCCCAGAGCCGCCATAACTGCCTTCCCTGCTTCAGGGTCATCCATTTTCCGGCCAAAAAGAGTCCCCCGGCCTTTTCTCTTATCCGGGACCCCACCACAGGGCAAGAAGCCCCTCTGGCGCTCTTGCCCTCCCCCCGCACTAATGCTCTGCTACTCTTCCAAGGTGTAAGGCAATGGCCCCCAGAATGGTTTGCACAAACACTTCCAACCCTGCCTTGAACAGGTGCGTCCCCCCTGACCGGTACTCGTCTGAGGTCAATGTCTGCAGCAGGCTATGTCTGACAACATGTATCGGCGACCCCCTCAACAGTTTTTCAACTTCCCTGTTCATTTTTCTCACCGACGTGTTCACTGCGGGTGATGGAACATCACCCCCCCATACTCTCCGAGTGAGCACCTCCGACCAAATAATTGTAGTGCCCGGCAATACCTTTCTGATCCATGCAAGAAGAGAGAATAAGGCCTCCATTGCTCCCCTCCTGCCCCCAGGGAACATGCTTTCCGCCCCTGAGTGAATAACCAGCACATCTGGAATAGGCAAACCTTTGTTGAGCGCACTCTGCAAATGAGATGAAACATCCTCGGTCCGCTGCCCCTCAATCCCTAACCAATTATGGACAGTTCCCATGGCCTTTTGCATCTTGTCCACCCCGGACTCTCTGAACCATTGCCCTGCTCCGAGTATGACCGAATCTCCACACCAGCATACTTGCGTCCTCTGACTTGCCACCACTGCGTGCGAGCCCCAAAAAAGAATAAAAAAGAAAGAGGTGCATAAATACCAATCTGCCGCAAATACCAACACTACCTACACCAGCTGTGGTCGCACATAGCGCTCGAAACACGATGAACTCCACCTGCCCATCTTCTTAATTGCGCTTGATGAGAGTCCCAATTCCGCTGCTGTAGTGGCCGCCCCAATACGGAACGAATGTGATGTGAAATGAGCTATGTCCTCACCCAATAATTCCAGAGCCCGCTTACATATTCGTGTGAACTGGAATCTCGTCAAAGGTGTACCATCTGCGTGCACCAACAGCCTATCATCATCACATCCTGGCCTAATCTGCAGGAACCTCCCCATCAACATCACCGGGCAGTAACCCGCCCCCTGAACTGCTCTTAATTGCACCCATACCCCTTTCCCCAACGGGTCTGTTTTTGACCTCCGCACTCTCACCTGCAGTAATTCTGCGGCCACCACCACATCCCCCACAGCCATTCCCCCTTGTTTGTCCATCTTGGAGCTTGGCACTAGCTCTGATATCCGGAATGCTCAAAGAATGCTAAAGAATAGGCTAAGCGCAACAGTTGCTCCTCATAATGCGACCAACATACCTGTGGTAACACCCCCAAAATATTCACCAACCTTTTGGAATCTATTGGTCTCCTGGTATCCTTCACCTTTGGAGCCAGCCGCTCCCAACCTCTCATAGCCCTTCTAACTCTAAGGTCCTTAGTGGGATCCGTTACTCCTTTTATCCCCGCAAAGAAGGCTATTGCCGACAATTGTCTGCGCACCAGAGTCAACGACCTTCCCTCCTCTCTCTGGCTGACTATGAACCTGAGAACCCCCTGCGGTGTAAACTCCCCTGCACCCCCGTTGCTCTGCAAGACTGCTATGTACACCTGCCAAGCCTTTTTATACCTACTCTTAGTCTTGGGTGCAACCGAAGCCGCTATGAGATCGGAAGCAATGGGGCACCAAGCTTCCACAGACTTTCCGGGAATGCCGTCATTTGACCGTCTGCTTGTGGCCATCGCGCTCTGAATTCTGTCAACTTCAAACGAGACAGGGAGTCAGCTACTGTGTTTACCACACCTGGCACATGTTTGGCAGTAAAATGTACATTACGCCTGAGGCACTCCCGCACCAACACTTTCAACAAACGGAGTACCCACGGGCATTTTGCCCTTTGGTTGTTCACCCCCAGGACCACTGACATACTGTCTGACCAAAACACAATTCGTTTATTTTCCAGCAATGTACCCCATATCTGAAGCGCCACTATTATGGGAAATAACTCCAGGAATGTGATATTGCGGACCAACCCTCTCCTGAACCAATCCTCCGGCCAATGCTGCATACACCACCTTGTTCCTAGCACTGCCCCAAACCCGACACTGCCCGCTGCATCCGTATAAAGTTCTAATTCTCTATTGTCCTGTGCCGGTTGTTGCCATATCACTGAACCATTGAAGTGCTCCAAGAAATCCCTCCATGTGACCAAATCATCTTTCACTTCAGCTGTCAGCCTAGTGTGATGGTGTTTTTCCTTCAATCCTGACATTGCCCTGGCTATATTCCTTGAAAAGACCCTGCCCATCGGTATCACCCGCAGTGCGAAATTGAGTTGGCCCACCAACACCTGCAATTGATGCAGTGTAACCTTGCGTGCCCTTAAGCATTGGTCCAGAGACCCCTGAAAAGCCTTAATTTTGTCCTGCGGTAATCTGCACACGCCTTCCACCGTGTCTATCTCGATACCTAAGAAAGTCAATTGTGTCACTGGTCCCTCTGTCTTCCCTGCCGCCAACGGCACCCCCAATGCCTCCGCCATCCGCTGAAAACCCACCAACGCCTCGTGACAATCTGACGAGCCTGCCGGCCCCATAAAAAGGAAATCATCCAAGTAATGCACGATCTCTTGCGTGCCCACTGCTTCCCTCACTGTCCATTCCAAAAAACGACTGAATGTTTCGAATATTGCACATGCAATTGAACAACCCATAGGCATACATAAATCCACAAAGAAATTGCCATCAAATGTGAAGCCTAGCAATCTAGTGTCATCTGGATGCACCGGCAAGAGGCGAAAGGCTGACTCAATATCAGCTTTAGCCATCAGTGCCCCCCTCCCAATCTCTGCAGTTTCTTAATCGCAGTGTCAAAAGTGGTGTAGCGAACCGTACACAAATCTGGATCCAGCCCCTCGTTGACTGACTTGCCCGATGGACTCAACAAGTTGTGTATGAGACGATATTTCCCCACTTCCTTCTTTTGCACCAGCCCCAATGGTGAACAGACCAGGTCCTGCCTTGGCAATGTCTGGAAAGGACCCGCCACCCTCCCCAACGCTATCTCCTTTTCAATTTTTTCCCAAGTCGCTTCTGGGTTCCTTATCACTGACAATTGGTTGCGAGGGGGAGCTGCACTTGGCACTGCGGCAGACGGGATGTGAAAACCAGTTTTAAAACCTTCATACAAAAATTGTGCTTCTGCCCCCCTTTCATATCTGACGAGCAGGTGTGCTAATACTGGCAGGTGTATGGGAGTGGGCAAGGTCTGATCTTTATTGGGCAGGGCGAGGTTTTGGTTGAGCGGTAGCTGTGGGAGGGCGGTGTTCCTTGGGCTTTCCCCCTTTCTTGAAACACTTAATCTCTGGGTGCCCGAGCATCCCACAGACGGAGCAAATGTGCTTGAACTTACATGCTGCTCCTCTATTACATTCATTCTTGTTGAATTGCCAACATGCTTGCTTCTTGTCCCCGGCTCCCCTGTCTCCCCGAAAGGAATGCGTCGGTTTGCTAACTGGCACCGCCGAATAAAATTCTCCATGCCATATATTAATCTCCCGCTGGTCCCATGCTACTTCAGGCCTCACTGCTTTCATCTGCCTGAACTTTGTGTCATATTGCAATCAGGACGTCCCCTGAAATTCCGAAGCTGCCCCATGAATCAATGACATGTAGCTTATCAACTGAGCCGCCAATGAAGGGAACCGCTCGACCATAATTGCTGCGTAAATAGCAAACCCAGTCACCCAGTTCTTCAACGACCATTCCACCCAAACCTTTTTTTGTTTCAGTTCCCCATCTTTACCCGACCTGGACTTCCCCGGGACCACACCCGCATTAATCAAATCAAAGACATCCACATATTCCCCTTTAAAGATCTTCTCCCTTGTATCTGCAGGCACATGCCAAGTTATACTTGCTGACGGTGACACTGCCAATGAAGTTGAACCGTATAACACCGGGCTATGTAGTAGAGGAGCGTGCACCGATGCCACCGTCGCCGGGGGGGGCGGTGGTGTCATCGTAACTAGCCCCGCCCCCGCGGCCCCTGAGTTACTCACTGGGCCCTGAGCCCTGGTAGCCACCACCATCGGCGATTGCAATAATCCCCCTGACTGGACCCACACCTGAGCCACCCCACCACCTTGTGTCGCCACCACAGGGGCCTGTATTGTTTCCACCGGAGTCCGCGATGTGGTACCAGACGCGGCTCTCCCCTCCCCATGTACCCCCGTATGTGCCTGGCTACCAGCCTCCCCGGTTGGCCCTGTTGTCATCACCGCACTCTGTGTATGCCCCCCCATAAGGGACAACCCGCCTTCTTCTGAGCCTGTTTGCGTGCCCACATCATTCACCCGCATATTGTCCGTGACCACCAGGGGCTGGCCCACTGCCATTGCCTCACCTGGAAGGGTCGCTCGCGGTTCCGAGACCCGCTTGGTCTTCCCCTGATGCGTGTCTTTAAAGCGAATAGGCGTCCGCCGTATGCGTTTTGGCAAGGGAGGCTCCTGCTGCCCGCTTGTTCCTGCATCCTGGGATAGAGTCTTCAGGGCCCAATCGATACCTCCTTTCTTTGCAACCTCCCACAATGCCGCCAACGAGCGGAATTCCTCTGTTGTTGCTGGGGCCTCCTTGCCCCCCCGTGTCCTTTTGGGCGGCATCCCGTCTACTAAGAAAAAGAAGGCAAAATTATTAACTGGTCAATACTTCCATGCCCCTTCAACAGGCCTTGCACCTGCGTGCCTCTTTTCCCCGTGCCTGCCACGCCCCTTTTACCCGGGCACCAGAGTTACTTACCGCCCTAGTGCCCCCCCATCCACAGGTAAGTACCCCAGGGGTATCGCGCTCCCCCCAGACAATGACGTCACCTGCCATGCCCATCAATCCCCTATTTGCATGCCAGCATATCCACCATTGTCGCGCTCCTTCCTTAGCTTATGCCCCCATTAGGCCCCCAACTGTTATTAAACCAATTTGTAGTCCAAATGCGCCTTTTTATTAATTAAATTCCATTTTGACCCACTAGTGGCATTATGCTGTAATTGTTAATATTGTCACTTTTGGCTCATGGAACTCAATGTTTTCTTTTCCAATATTTTGTCCTCTTTCAATTTTCCCCTCATGAATCATTACTGTGCCTATTGTGAAGCGCTCTGACACCTTTGAGTAAAGTCTGCGCTATATAAAAAAGGAAGACAGCGCCCCCCTCTGTGCCCGGACCGCGCTCCCCAGCTGTGCCTATTATGAAGCGCTCTGACACCTTTGGGAATTCGGCGCCATATGAAATCGAGGGCAGGGCCACTCCGTGCTACCGGCCGCGCATCCCCAGCAGTGCCAATTGTGAAGCACTCGGACACATGAAGGGCTCTGATACCATTCAGGTAAATTCTGGCTATGTCGAAGCCTCTCTCTGCATGCCACGCGGTCCGCCATCAATCTCTCCTCTCCCCACAACGAGCTGCGCCCCCCGTGTCCGCACTGTCGCTGCCCCCCTGCCATGCCCATATAGCTCCATATTTACGAAAACAATATTGATAAAACCAGCATACACTGTAAATGAAACCACAAATTTTTTTTGATTTTTTTTTGATAATACCAGTATCCCCTTGAAATGATGCCTACGCCAAGGCTCGAACCCGAGTCTCCCGGCCCAAAAAACAGCCGCTTTGTTCGCTACGCTAAGGCCTCTCACCTTCTGACTGCACCCTGGCCGCCGGGCCTGTCCCTTCACCGCTTGGCAACTGTTGCTCCGGCTAGCCTCCCTGTGCTGAAGGCAAGAGACAAAGAGGGCTACTCCCTGGGGCACTGTGATTTTAATACCTTTTGGGGGGAGGGCTCTCAGACGCCCACCTGGCATCTCACATTACTGAGAGACCCTCCCCATGACATTCGCCTGGAGAATCGAAACTCTCCAGTAGTAGCCTGGAGAATCGAAACTCTCCTGCCAGGCACAGAATCCCACTAAAGGCCCCCCTCCCCTAGCCGCGGGGGTGGCCTCTCAAGACATGAAAAGTGCCTTAATGCCACTTTGTAAATATGGTGCAGGACACTGCGTCACAGGAACGTCATAAAAAGTGACGTTCCGGTGGCGCAATCCCATTGTAAGTATACCCCTCTGTTTTAGAGCGTCCATTCTCAACAACCAATAGGCTGGAAATGTGGGATTTGCTGACAACCAACCAACATGTTCTCCAAAAGGATGTTTGAGACATGGAAGGATCAAAGGAGCATATTATCAAGAACAGGCGATAAAATTATCGCTGCTTTATCGGCAGGAAACTGCCGCTAAAGCGGCGATACTGGGCTTGATAATATGCCCTTGTGAATTCCCTTAGCAGCCCAGGTTAACACCAGAACCTGGGATGGTATGGGAACTCACAAGGACATATTATCAAGGCCATTATCGCTGTTTTAGCGGCAGTTTCCTGCCGATAAAGCGGCGATAATTGTATCGCCTGTTCTTGATAATATGGTCCAAAATATTTTCTATCCAAATGATGATGTGACGTGGCTGCAGCGCACGTTTTACTCCGAAATGAAAGCTCATGGAAATTAGGATCTTGTGTGCTTTTAATCAAATCAAAAAAGACACGTTACTCATTCAAATGTAAATTATTTGTGCACAGCTTGATATGTCGGATGCTTTGGGTTTGACAGTCAGGCAAAAATAAGTATTTCTTGGTATTATGTTTTCTCTGTGATTAATTTAATTCAAATATTGACAAATGTTATTTCAACTTGTAACTAAGCGCGGCAAATAAGTGAGACTGTTGTGTTTACGAAATGAGCAGGCTTTCCATTCTTGGAAAACACGTTAGCAATATGGTAATGGTTTATGAAAGAGTAATCAATGTAACATGTAGGTTATGGTTTCCCTTGGTAAGTCAAGAGTCAAGCTAGATCCAATCAAATGTCCAGGTTTTTATTTTGTGCTTTCCTGTGAAGTCACTGATGCATACTTGCATCACACCGAAAAATCTAGATGAATGACATATGAAATCAATAATTGTGAATTTAGTAACTTCTGGGGCTCAGGATATAGCAATAAGTTCATAATTGTAAAATGGCTAGAAACATTGACGATGGTTTAAACATGCTGCAAAATTCGTCATAAAATGACACAATAGTCTCCACTCAAATAAATAACTTTTTTAATGTGTGTGTGTGTGTGTGTGCGTGTGGGGGGGGAGGGGGTGGGGGCTACGTGGGTACAGGAGAACCAGATCAATTCCAGTGTTTAAGTATATTTACTTATTATACCAGTGGCGGCTCCTCTATTATGGCGGAGTAGCGTTGCCCCTCCTGCTGAGAGTGCAGCAGGCACACACATTAATGAATGTTGATAAATGTCCTATTACTTACCGGTAATCTTCATTACTCCTGGTCCCGTTGACCTCGTCCCATTCCTGAAAATATGGAGATAACCATCTCCCTGACAGAAAAAAAGAAAAGGAGCATGCTGGGATACCTTACCAGCTCCCTCCCACTGGGAGTACATAAGCAGTACCAGCCCAGCATGCAGCCTGAAAATACCAAGCCAACAACAGGAAGGCCAGCCGCAAGGGAGGGAACTAAGGAATGGGACAAGGTCAACGGGACCAGGAGTAATGAAGATTACTGGTAAGTAATAGGACATTACCCCCAGGTCCCTCCTGACCTTGTCCCATTCCTGAAAATATGGAGAATACCAAAGCAGAGAACCCGGCCTTCCGGAACCCCACCAACAACAAGGGCACCAGACCAAAAAACAGCACCCCACAGGCCCGAACCAAGACCCCAAAGGCCAGAAGGGGACCGCCACGCAGAAGGGAGGCACAGAAGCAGAGACAAGCACCCAAGGGAGCAGGCAGAGGAGCTAAAACCCAGGCCCCCCCACCACGACCAAACGAAGAGCAGGAGAAGCGCACGCGCCACAACAGAGAACGGAGCCAGGAAAGGGCAAACGACCATCGAGAAACCCCCAAGGGCGAAGCCCCCGGACCCAGGCCGCCAAACAACCAGGGACCAACAGGCCAAACCAGCCCAGAGGACAAGGGCAGAAAAGAACAACCCGCACAGGGCGGACGAGCCGAAGGAACAGAAAGGAACAAAGCAGAGGGACAACCCCAACCCAGCAGGGGAAGCCCCCAGCAGAACCGAAACAAGGGCAGCAACAGGGAACCACAGAGGAACCCGGCCACAGGGCAGGACCAACCAAAGGCCAACCCCCGCAGAGACGCCGCAGAGCAGCTGCACCCAAAAGAACAACCAACCGGGAGAAAAAACCCGGCGCCCCAAAAACGACCAAGACCGGGGCAAAAACGAGGGCGCAGCCAAGAAAGACAACAAAAGGCCCACACGGAACTAGGGAAACCAAAACCCCAGAACCGGACAGGAGGAACCGACCCCCAGGAGGAAAAAGGGACATACCACGGAACCACCGAAGGCGAAACCCCAAAGGCAGAAGGCCAACAACAAGGCCCACAGCCCAACCCCAAGAAACCCACCGGAGAACAGGCAGGACAGCCAGCCAGGAGGCACACAACACCGTGCCACCCGGACCCAGAGGGGGAGGCAAAAAGGAACCCCCAACCTGGAAGGGGCACAGGAAAGGCACAACAGCCAACCACAGCCAGACCTCCCAGAGAAAGGAGAACCAGAGGAAGGAAGCCCAGAGCCCACAAAAGGGACCCAGCGCCACAGCCAACCGAAGGGAGCGGACCCAGAAAGGACCGAAGACCAACCCAGGACCATGACAAAGCCCAAAAGAAGGAGCAGCCAGGAAAGGAACCCAGCAGGGACCAAAAAACAAAGACCCAAAGCAAAGAAGGGCCCCACAGCACAAAGCCCAACAGAAGCAAGCCAAGAGGCTCACCCGGCACCCAAACGCAAAGCGAACAGGACGCCAAAACAGTGACCGGAAAGGCAAAACCAACAAAGGTAGAGCCACGGCTACCCGAGCACACGGGAAAAAAACTCCGGCACCGAAAGCAAAGGACAGGAGCCCAAAGAAGCCCAAGGAGCACCACTCAACAAGCGAGCTGGAAGGGACTCCCCAGAACCAACGAGAGAGCAAAGGGCACAGGCCGAAAACAGCCGGCACGGGGGCACAGGGCCAACGCCAGGCCCCCCAAAGCCCCAAAACGGAAGCAAAGCCAACCGCAACCCAAGGCAGAGCGAGAGAGGCGGGAAGCAAAAACCCGGCCACACACCAGGGGAGGCAGACACCCAAACCCACCAAGGCAGCGAAAAGGCATCGCCAACAGGACAGGGCACAAGAGGGGAAACAGGGCAGCAGGCAAGAAGAAACCCGAGCCAACACCACCAAAAAGGCCAAGACCCACCAGCACAGAGGAAGGGCACAACAAACCCAACCACCACCCCCCCCCCCCCCCCCCGGAAACCAGGGGGAGACACTACCAGAAGGCATACACCCCGAGCACGGGGCAAGCAAAAGCACCAGAAAGGAGCAAAAAGCGCCCAAAAGCGAAAAAGGCAGGCAGGCAGGCAGGCAGGGCCGGCACCCAGACAGGCACACACCCTGCACAAACCAACAGAAGGGCAGGAACCAAGGGGCGAAAGGAAAGTACAGAGAGGCCACACAGCCGGGGAGACCGACACCCAAAACCCACCAGCAGGGAAAGGGCACAGCACAGCCAGGAACGGCAGACAGGGAGTGGCCCAGGGCCAGGCCCACGAAGAACAAGCGTCCACCGAAGGCAGAGCCAAAGACCCAGCGACAAGGCGCCCCCAGGACAGAGAAAGGGCCCAACAGCCCCCCCCCCCAACAAGGAAACAAGGGGAGGACACAGGAAACCCGCCGAAAGCCAGAAGGCCCGAGCAGGGCCCAAGCAAAGCACCCAGAGAGGAAGCAAGTCTCAGGAAACCCAGAGGCACGAACCCGGACCGAACCCACAGGAACGCCAGGAACCGAAGGACAGAAGGCCGCAAAAAGCGAGCCACGGCCCAGCAGGAAGACACCCCACCAGGGACGGCCAGGCAGCAGTAGGACCAGAAGCCACAGCCATAGGGCAACACAGCCGCAGAGCACAGCACAAGCGGCAAACGACCCAATCCAAGCGGCAAGCACCAGAGGGAGAGGCCGGACGGAAACAGAAAAGAAAGCCAGCAAGAACCCCGGAACAGAAAGCACAGGGAACCGCAGCAGCCGGAGAACGAAAGAACAGGAGCCCGGCAAGGCCCAACCGGAACCCCCAAACAGGACACAGGCCAGGGGAACAGGAAGAAAAAGCCCAAACCAAGGCACAAGGGCAAGCCAACCAAAGAGGCACGCCCAAGGCACACAGGGGAGAACAGAAGCGTCCCCAGAACACAAAAAGGAAACACAGGGAACCAGGGAGCAGGCAGGAAGCGATAGGGAACGCACACTTCCCAAGGGCACAGGCGCACCCACCAGGGGCGCAACAAGGGCAGAGCAGGGGGGCCCGAGCAACAGGGGACCCCCCGCAGCAAAAAAGAGGGGCAGGAGAACACCCGAGAGAGCCAAAAGGAGGAGGCCAACCCCCACGAAGCAGGAGGACCCCACCACAGGAGAAATACCCCAGAATAGAGGAGGCACGGGGAAGGCAAACCAAGGCAGCAACAGAAGAGCCAAGGCAGCACCGGAGACCAAGCAACATGCGGACACGAGCGGAGGAAACAGTGCAAGAAAACAGCACACACCCCACACAACCGCCAGGGAGACGCCCAGAGGACTACACCCACCAGCAACCGTCACGGACGGCAGCAGGCAAAGACGGAAACATGCCCAGCAAGGCCAACCCGTCCACACACATCCCAACCGCCACACAGCGCACAAGGACAGTGAACAGGAAAGAAACAGGGACCGCCGATATACGGCACTTACCGTGGAGGAAGGAAGAGGGCCACAGCAGCACCCCCCCCACCCCCAACAGACTGTCCAGGCGCCCACCAGAACACCAGCGCCGGGCAGAGAAGTCCGCCCCGCCGAGGCCACAGTAAGATCCACACCGGCCACCGGCAGGGAGCCCAGGACCCGGCCCAGGAGGAACCTGCAAAGGAAAGACAGCAGGAAAGGCGGACATCAAAGAAAGAAACAGGGACCACTACGCAGTACTCACCAGGAGGGCAGGAGGAGCGCCCCAACAGCTCCACGCCCCCCAAGAAACCTGCCCAGGCGCCCACCAGGACATCAGCGCCGGGCAGAGAAGGCCACACCACACGCACAGCTGCGGAAGAAATCCATGGAAACAGCACCGGGAGGGCGAAGGCCAGACCAACAGGAGGTGCCCCAGCAAGGGAAAGCGGCACCCCGGCCAAGAAAAGGCACCCTCACACACCCGGGCCCACAGCCCAAAGAAGCATGACCAGCCCGGTGCATGAGGACACAAACAAGAACGTGAAGGCACAGTATAAAGCACGAATAAACACTGAACCAGGACATAGCACTCCAGTAGCAGAAGCAGGGAAGGCCAGCCCAGGAAATCAAACGGATAGCCACGAGCAAGGAAGAAGCCAGCCCCAAGCCGTGCCCAAGGACCCACTGCAACCAGATGAAAAGATACGCCCCATTCGACTTGCAGCATGTCCTAGAGCACAACTAATCACCCAGAGAGACCACGATATTTGCCCAGACACACAAGATGCGGAGTCACAGAGACTTGAACCGGGAACCCCAGCACTCCAGTCAGCAGCCTCGTCAGGGAGCCATATGAAAACAGCTAAAGAATCTTTAAAACACCGCAAAGCGGGACTCACCCGCAGCGGGGGCCGCAACACCAGGAAACGAGGCCCCCACACACCGCCGACCCCAGGATCCAACCAGCGCCAAGCCAGCAAGCCACAGGAGCAGCGCGTCTCCCACCCGGCCAAGCTCGGGGAGACGCGCCCAGGCGACCCGGAAGAACAGCGGGATGACGGCACACCAGCCGCAAAGGGCCAGCAATCCGAAAGCAGCCAGGAAGAAGCCCCGTGACCCAGCAAGCCAGGCAGGCCGGGAGGCAGACCACCAGGAAGCAGCACCCCTGCCCGCGAAGCCAGGCAGCTGGGCAGGGGAAGCAGAGAAGGACCAGCACGCCACCCCAGCCCAGCAGGAGCGGGCGCCGTCCGGTAGAAGAATCCAGGTAAGGAAATTACATCACAGCATACACGAACATCCATTCTGTCGGAGACAGAAAAAAGAACAGGCTGCATGCTGGGCTGGTACTGCTTATGTACTCCCAGTGGGAGGGAGCAGGTAAGGTATCCCAGCATGCTCCTTTTCTTTTTTTCTGTCAGGGAGATGGTTATCTCCATATTTTCAGGAATGGGACGAGGTCAGGAGGGACCTGGGGGTAATGCCATTTTATTAATGTGTCCCACTCTCATGCTGTTAGAGCACGAGGGCAGAGGGCGGGGCTGAATAGTGCAATTTCACTATTAATGCAGCCCCCTGCCAGTACGTATATTAGATTGGCTGGCTGCCTACAGCCGACCAATCTGACCTGCTCACTTCAGAACCTGCAATCCCAAGGCTGCGAAAGAGCAGATGTATTGCAGCTGCAGGCCCCCGGCCTCAAAAGGAGCGCAGGGGGAGCCTGCTTCAACCAATCCTGAAGCTGCGATGTAGCTCCAGGATTGGTTTATTTTGGTTGTACAAGGAAGGAAGTCCCTCCCTTTCTGCCCGAGGCAGCACCAAGGAGGAGAGCACCAGGACAGAGACCGTATTCAGACCCTGCAGCTGGCATATATGGTGAGTGTTTTGGGCATCATAGCCCACTATATTGTAATGTAGTGATGAAGCGGCTATGGGACCTAAGGCTACCTGGGGCTATATTTTGCCAAACTGCGAATGCATCTTTCCTTTTTAAGGCTTCCAAGAACAAAAAGACCAGTTTAGGTTGATCCAGTTTGGCCTAGAATTGGACATTTGTTTATGTCTGGATCTTGCCAACCTGATCCCTTCATGTCAAGCAATTTATTAGTCATGATTAATGCCAATTTGCCTTTTGACAATTGCTTACGAACCATGTGTTCCTCTTGAGGTTGTCAATTTGGGTGGTGAGACCTTCTTTGTACACAGTGTTTTTAAGGTCTTGAACAGTTTGTTGTGGGCGTACATAAATGGGATGTCGCTACTGTCTTGTTCGCTTATAGGGCCTAATATATTACCGAATAGTTCTTAGATTTGTGCTAGGGTAACACTTTTAGTCACCAAATTGTAAGGTTTGTCCCAGACTATTTTGGTACATGTGCGGAGTAAACGGAAACGTACTCCCCGCAATGTTAATTTAAATGAGTCATGATTGCTATCTGTTCTATGTATTACACTAAAGGCTTTCATGGTGGGCCATAGATCTACATCCAAGATGACATAATTCTACTATTATACCCCCCTTTAGAGAATGTGTAAGACTTAGAGTGTCTGTTATATGCACATACACTAGGCGTTGGTGGTAGAGATGCAAGCTGCATAGCAGCTGCTGACCATTAGTTCCCATCTATTTTTGGATACCTCTTGCATCTTCCTCAAAGTCAGTAAGGGTGTCTATACAATCTAGTCTCTCATATTTTACATTAAAATCCTGAACTAGAAAAAAGAGAGGTCTTACTATAGGACCATATAGAGTATAATCAAGTAGGTAAAGCTTTGGGGAGAACTTGTCTTTTTGTACAGAACAGTTGTAAATATTAAACAGGCTAACCAACGATCTATTGCTCCCCTACACAGTCGGGCAATTAATATCAGGGCTGTCTGTCGCCAATTGTTTGATTGTTAGATATAGAGAAATTTAAACCCAAGTTTAAAAATTCTGCCCTATGGGCGTCTAGCTCTGGATGGAGTTGCTTCATAGGTAAAGTATATATAACCAGCTCTATAAATTGGTTTTATGGACCAACTTTCCTGCAGCAATTTTACATCATGTTTGTCTATAAAATTGCACCAAGGAGGATCATTTAGTTTATTCTGTAGGCCTACGACATTCCAGGATAGGACCTGTAATGTCAAAAGATCTCTGCTGAGCTTGAGGGTTAAATCCCGCCTACTTAGGGTAGAATTGCATGGATCATGCATCAATGACAGTAGGGAGTTTCTAGGCTTAGAAGCTTGCCCAGGGTAAATTGCATTCGTCTACACAATAGATGTTGTCATTATTACAGTCTCAAGCAGTATGTGATGAGGAGAGATTATATTGACAGGTTGGAGTATACTAGCCAGGCTGAAGGAACTGTGATTCCAACACCAACAAGGAGAGTTGAAAAGTCAATACTCTTTCACTAATGAACGAGCAGCAGGGATTATTGGATGATGCACCCCTTCTTCTTGCTGTCACAAGACCCAGGAGTAAACGTTGTGTGGGCTCTCCTCATGGTTTGACTAGTTGAGCAGGGGTTCGACTTGGTTATGGTTGCATCTGATGGGAACCTTATATTTGTTTTGAAGTGAGTACTCAAGCTTGAGATTGGGATGGTGTGGGTGACAAACGGAAATTACCCGTCCATGATTTTTTGGGGGTTCGATTTATATAAACATGGACCATGAGTTTTCGGGACAATTGGGCACATGCATCATTGTAGGATTTTGCACTTCCTAAATTGCGAAAATTAAGGAATCGCAATTTAGGAATTGCAAAATCCTATGCATCAAGAAATCCTAAAAGTTTTTAGGATTTCTTAATTTTCGGAAATTGCGATTCCTTAATTGCGAATCGCAATTAAGGAATGGCATTACATTGATTCCTATGGGCCTAGAGGCCCATAGGAATCAATGCCGTTTTGCATTTTTTTTTTTTGCACTCGCAATTTGTTGATGCATTGCAAGGGTGCAGAGGGGGGTACAAAGGACCCCCCCTGCACCCCTGAAATGTATTTTAAAGTGCATGTTTCACACACACATGTCCTAAGGACATGTGTGTCTGTAACATGAAAGTTTAAAAAATGAATTTTTTTGCTTTTTTAAAGATTTAAGCAAATTAACACGAGGGTCAACCTCGTGTTAATTTGCACTTCCTATTTCAAAATTCGCAATTTAAAAAAAAATTATGCATTGCATTTAAGGAATCGCACAAATGCGATTCCTTAAATGCATTCGCATTTTTAGGAAATGCAAAAAATAGCGAATTTTGAAACTCTGTTTCATGCATCCCAAAAACGTATTTAGGAAGCGCAAACGGCCGAATTTACCGATTCGCACCGTTTGCACTTCCTAAATAAGTTGATGCATGTGCCAGTAAGTATATTAGAATTTATGAGTGAGTATGAATGATGGTGACACCTTATCTAATGCGTGGTCTTATTAATTAAGGAGCTTGTGTCTTTACTTTCTCTGACTTTTAATGTTTCTCTGTTGTTTAATTATGTCAGCGAACTAAAGACCATTTTAAAAAAATATATATTTTATTAAGCAGAATTATAGCAGAGCAAGAAATCATTCACAGTACATATGATTATTAATTAAATGCTTTTCTTGACTAACCACTGAAATCATACCATTCCCACTTCTTCATCTCGGACAGGCGCAACTATCGCGCCTAGTCCATATACAGATAATAAATGATAAAATGCGGTGCAAAGCAGTTTGAACAGGTGTTTAAGCTCGACTTACTAAAAACGCAAGTCTCCCTCTACAAATATTAAAGTGCGGTGCATAGCAACTTTTACAATCAAGTTATTAAAAGACAAATCTCCCTCTCACCTTTTACATGATTAAACCATTTTCAAGACAGCACGAATCTCCTACTTATGATCTAAAGTCCACTTGTCCATAATATGAATGCACTTTAATTTTCCTACGTTTATGCAGACTAATATTTCGCATCCTAATTGTAATATATATGCATTTTGCACTGTAATATGTATGGGCTTCAACTTTATATTTTTCAATGTGTTTTCTTCTAGGGGGAAGTAACAAAGTCAAAAAATGTGCTTGTTCTAGCCATGGATAGTTAGACATTAAGAGTGCATAAATAGTGGTTTAAAATATTAATCACATTGGTTAGATTTCTAACAAAGTTGAGTATGTATGTACATATAAGAATCATTAATATGATAAACCATTCTGCGATTTAGAAAACCTGACCATTTAGTGGGCCTTCCAGACTGGAAGAGGGGCGCCCTCATTGTTACAGTCCAGTAGTCCTGGAAAGAATGTGAAAAAAAACATCTAGAATCCTGATTAATTGAACTACCACCAATCAGTGCTGAACAAGAAATTGTAAAGATAAATCCTGACATTTTACCGGGTAATGACAGTAAACAATAATTATTGGAAACTTTGATTTTCATTAGCTTTCAGTGCAGCAAATCGACAGACAGAAAACATTCTTGAAGAAGTACATACATATACCAGTTGTGGCCGTTATTGTATAGGATAATTTTGTTTGAAAAAGGTACAAAATGGGTTTCGCAATTTTAGTTCTAATAGGAATATTTGCGAACGCTACACCAAAAACCAATGAACGGATTTATGCATATTTGATAATAAGATGAAGTTCATTAAGCAAGTGTGATTTGCATGGTATTGTGTTCATCCTTCCAGTAGATAATGAGAAATAAGGGTTACAAAAAGGTGTCAGGTGACCTTAAAATGCTTAACACTTTTGGACACAGTTAAAATTGCGAGTTCTAAAATAATATTTCTTTTTGTTGTCTTACAAATCATAATGTTTGAACAATTATTGTGATTTTAGTGGTACAAAACAAATTCCATACCAAAGGAGGAGTAGTATGAGAGGTACCAGACTACATGTGACTGCTGGAGAGCACCCTTAGGTATGGAAAAGGAGGTAACAAATTGAAAAATACAGAATTTACTATGATGATATCCTGACTTCAGTGATGACCTGTAACTTTGAGATGCCACTGAAAGAACAATGAAAATTGCGAAACGCAAACAGTTGACAAATGAAGGCTCGCGAATGCAAGTAAAATCATGATATTTAAAAAAGTAGAACATTCAATAAAGAACCACCCTTCAAACACACATACAGACTCTAATACATCCATGCACATTCATTCACAAACATGTGAGCAAAACCATATTTACACTCTAGCATACATACATACACCTGCAGACAGATCCAACTGAACAGGCTACACTCACACAGATCTAAGAAAAATATATATAGCGAAACCCATGTATTTACACTACCATATTGTGATCTGCACACTCACCAACAGAATTACAAAGAGCCATAAACAGAACTACATACAAGCAGAGGTAAACTCAGTAACCTAGACACCAACACACCGACATACAAAGTGGCACAGACCAAAGCAACATTATAATTCACTTATACAGACTAACATACACATGTCATACATGTGATTGCAAAGACATAGATAATGATGTGCACAACGTACACAGAATATATTAATGCTTATACACAGAGCATAACACTAACATAATTACATAGTACCTGAAACAAACACATCAAACCACATACAAAACAGACTTCCATACATACAGAAACATATTAGTACAGACCAAATTGACGCACAAAAGAAAGCACTAATTAACATGCAACCACACATGGAAGCCATGCACACCTCTATTTAACCATTTATATAGACATGTAGAGGTATATTGACAATGGATAGCGCCATCAAAGTGTCACATTTAGTGATGTTCTGGTGGAGCTATGCCCTTCTCCGTATTTACAAAGTGATGCTAAGCCACTTTCAGTGGCATGACGCTGCCTTGTAAATACATCCCCTTTACACACAGCACTTTGTGTGAAAAGGGCATGCTAAGAGTGCTGCTTTGGGCTTTCCACCGCAACCCCATTGCATTTTGACGCTGACCCAAATTTACAAGGATGTGTAAATCTGAGACAGCTACAAAAACTATCTCCATCTAATAGTAGGTCTTAGAACGGTGCAGCGGGGAGAAATAATTTAATTTCTCCTCATTTTTGCTTTTTCTATGTGTGCTGCATTCTGCAGCACACATAGAAAGACCAAAACGCCATTTATGATTGCATATGTGCAGAAAGATGTCCCTTCCAGCATATAAACAGTCATTTAATAATGATGATTTGCTACTTCTACGTGTGCTACAGAATGCAGCAAACATAGAAGTAACACATCGAAATTATTGATTGTTTGTGTGCAGGAACGGGCAACTTCCTGCACATAAACAATCATTCCCTGAAACACAGGCATCCTTGCACTATGGTGCAAGGGTGCCTACGTTGGCGCTAGGTGGCTAATTTTAGCACCAGTACTAGAAAAAACTCATGTGTGAGCCATATTGTTGTAAATAAGGTCCATCCCAGTGGCAAATTTGGCACAGCTCCACGCTCCAACATTTTCATGTACATATGCCCCACACTTTCATAAGCAATGACACTCTCTTAAACATCTACACAAACAAATGATGGATGGAAAGCTGAATAAATAATACATTCTCCACCAGTCAAGAGATGTGGGTGAAATCCATTGTTTTGCTCACCATGTTGTTCTGGCCTGGCTCCTTAAGGGCCAGCGGGACAACCAAGGTCCTCCTACATGTTACTTCTGTACAGAAGTGGGTCATATTTGCCCTAGATGCCCCAAGAAGTCATCTGCACCCACTGGTGCTCCAACACCGGGATTGGTGAGTGTAGCGTTGGGGGAGGAGTTGAGTCCTTGGAATGGGGAGGAGCAAGCAGTTATGACCCTGGTCTCATTGGGAGATCAAGAGATGGTCCAGGAAATCTCTCTGACTGAGAATACTAAGAAATACAGGCAGTGGGTGACCATTAATGGACAGAGGGTGGAGGCTCCGAGGGACACTGGAGGTAGTTTGATATCTGGCAGGTACCAGTGGGTGTCTGAAGAGCAGATAATTCCTGATGTGCTTCACCCTGTAGTTGCAGCAGACACCTCAGGGCACCTTTGTGGGGTGGCACTGGTTCCCTTTGAGTGGGGGGGTCTCAGTTTCTTTGAAGGTCGTTGTAAGTCCGTCCATGCCTGTAGACTGTCTGCTGGGAAATGACCTGGAGAGTTCCCCCTGGAAGGAGGTGGAGCGCAAGGCGCATTTGGAGATGTTGGGTCTGCCTGAGTGGGCTTGTGTAACCACTCAGTCTATGGCCGCCAGTACGGGTAATCAAGAGGACCTGGAGCCTGAAACAGTGGCCCAGGTGCTTGCCGTAAAGAAAAGAGGCAGGGGGTGCGGGAAACCGACTCCCACGGTTCCCATGGTCCAGGAGGAGGCACCCTTGTAGGAGGATGCCCTGGAACCTACAGGGGAACAAGTAGCTGAACTGGGGGACCTACTTGAGCTGACTGAATGGCAGCAGGAAGGCGGGCCCTCCAGTCAGGAATTCTGTGAGGAGCAAAAGAGGTGCCCTTCTCTTGTGGATTTGCGCAACAGGCAACAAACCAGGCAGCAGGTGATCAGTCTGGATCACAATTTATTTACTGGGATAATGATCTCCTAAACATTGAGCCTAAGGTTGCTGAGCCTGGCTCAGCCCATGTGCTCGTGACACCCCGGCGCTTCAGAGCCTTCCTACTGGAGTTGGCTCATGATGTATCTTTAGCAGGACATGTGGGGCAGGACAAGACCTTTGAGAGGCTTGTCACTCTCTTTTACTGGCTTAAAATACGCAAGAGTTCTGATACTCATTGCAGGACCTGTCAGACTTGTCAGGCAAGTGGGAAGAATGGAAGGAAGCACAGGGCTCCCCTTCAACCTTTCCTGGTGGTCAGCACCCCTTTTGAGAGGGTAGGCATTTACTTGTCGGGCCGCTGGATCCCAAGACAGCCATGGTCAACAGGTTCATCCTGGCCTTGGTGGACCATGCTACCCGGTACCCGGACGCCATCCTTTCTCCAGACGGAGGCAGCCCCCGTGGTGGGCCAGGCACTATTGGGGATTTTCTCCCACTTGGGGTTCCCCAGGAAGGTGGTGTTCGCCAGCGGTACTAATTTCCTATCTAAGTATATGAAATCTCTGTGGAAGGAGTGCAGTGTAACTTACAAGTTCACCACGCCTTACCACCCCCAGGGTAATGGTCTGGTTGAGAGATTTAACCGGACCCTAAAAGGCATGATCATGGGTCTTGAGGAACCCATGAGGCTTAAGTGGGACATACTTTTACCATGCCGGCTGTTTGCTTACAGAGAGATGCCGCATATGTCCCTAGGGTTCAGCCCCTTTGAGCTCCTGTATGGGCACGCTGTAAGAGGACCCTTGAGTTTGATAAAGTAGGGCTGGGAGAAGGCTCCAGGTAAACCCACCCAGGATGTATATAGCTACATGCTGGCTTTCAGGAACCAAACTAGGCGTTTCAGGCAACTCGCTCAGGCGGATCTGGAAGTCAGCCAGGAAGAATGGAGCCTTGCGTGCGCCAGGACAAGTCGACTGGGCCTTAGGAGGTGGTGGAGCACAGGAGTGAAGTGACCTACCTGGTTGACTTCCAGTCTCCTAGGAACCCTTTGAGGGTCCTCCATGTGAACCGCCTCAAACCACACTTTGAGAGGTCTGAGGTGACCATGCTCTTGGCTACCAATGACGGGGCAGAAGAGGAGAGTGAAGCTCTTGCTGACCTCTTGTTAGCCAAGGAGAAGGATGGGTCAGTGGATGGAGTAAACCTCTCGCCTACCCTGACCCCGGAACAGCCGAGGGGCTGTCGCCAGGTATTTGGTCAGTTCGCCTCTCTGTTCTCCCTGACCCTAGGAGTCACCCATTGGTGCCCCTGGTTGTCCCTGATTGGTATGTTTGCCTTACTAATAGAGTCCCTAGTAAAGTGCACTATGTGGGCCAGAGCTGGTAATGCAAATGCTAGTAGTGGGCGTGCAGCAGTATTTGTGCCACCCACACAAGTAGCCTTAAAAAAGGGAACTCAAGTCTGCCATTGCAGGCCCTGCGTGCAGTTTTTTAAACTGCCATGTTGTTCTGTAAAGTGCATTAATTTTGCCAGACCTTAGCCTTCCCTTTCTATGCACATCAGACACCCCTATGGTAGGTCTAGGGTACCCCCTGGACAGGGTGCAGTGCATGTGAAAGGTAGGACATGTACTAAGGTGTGTGTCATGTCCTGACAGTGAAATAATCTCCATTTTGTTTTTCACTGATGAAAGGCCATCTTTCTCATAGGACAGAATAGGAAGATTGGGTAAAAAAACTCCAGTCTATCTTCCAAAAAGCTTAAGATGTAAAGGTGAAGTTTAGTATGTCTGAACTCACAAAGTAATAACACATCTTTTTATGTAGGTGGTTTTTGCATTGTGTGTTCAGAAGCCACTCTTTTAGAAGTGGCTGAGTTGTTGTGCTCTAACATTTTTGTGTGTCTCTGCCTGGCAGTGGATTGACTGTATGGATTTGAAAGCAATAGGATACAGGGAATGTCTTGACCCAGGGGAGGAGGTGAGACAGCAACAGGCTGACCTGCATCTGGAGTGTAGAGGGAAGAGAAACCCCTAGAGGGGAAGAGGCCTGGGTTGCTGCTATAAAACAATTGGCTCTTCTCCTGCTGAGTGATTGAGAACCCAGACCCCCACTAATCAAAGGAAGAAAGGTGTCACTGGCAGGGAGGCACCCACAACCTGTTTGAACAGAGGTCAGTGCCCGCTAAAACACAAGGACTTTAAAGCCATTGAGGGTTATAACTATGAGAGCTGAAGCCCATGAACTTTGGAGAATGGCTTGATCAAGTGTGAACAAGACTAGAGATACTTCGTGGTCAAGAGGACCTTTGCCAAGGAAGAAACAACTGAATAGACTGAAGGATAGAAATGAACCTTGCTGTGTGATCCGGGGCTGGCCTGCAGTTTGCTGTTTCAACCAAAGAAAGTCTAAAGGGACTTTGCTGTGTTCTGTGCCTCCCACCTTGAAGGACTTTGTTGTGTGTTGTGTCCTGAAGTAACATATTGTGAGAAGTTGGCCTGATGTATGATGTCTCCAATTCTGGGGGCACCTTGTATCAGTCCAAACAATCCCTTATGGTTGTGGGTGTAAGTCAACCTTAAAAGACAAGCTATCCTAATGGTAGCATGGACTAAGCAGCCTAAAGGCTTAACTCAAGAGGGCATGTGAAGCCAGCTGTTTTACCATATGCAATCCTGTATTATCAAATGAAAGGACACCACACAAGTTATATATTATAAAAAATACGTATTTATTACTAGAATAATCCCCTGTACTCTTTATGAGTATAGGAGCACAAGCGTTTAAACAAAAGCACAGTATAACATACGAAAGTTGCACAATTATGGATGAGGCCGGTGGCCACTCAAACCATATATCAAAAAAGTGGTATAAGTATCACCTTTTGAATTGTGGTAAAGCCTGGGGCCTTGGGAATCGCTGGGACTACACTGGACTAACAGCAGTTAGGACGAGAGTAGCCCGCGGGATTCGGGTGCAGCGCTAAAAGCACACGCATGCACCAATGCAAAGTCAATGGTGCGTAAAAGTTATCGAGTTACAGTTTTAAGAGTCTTCCGACTGGAATAGAATTACCACACTTTAGACTTAGACACTAGAGGTGTAAACCACTACAGGAGCACCGGTATTAGATCGTTACCTCACCCACAGGAAGCAGGTGCATAGGTGCCAAAGTGTGTCGGGTTTCGTCGTGTAGATCTATGGAGCCTTGAGATGAAGATGCTGCAGGCGGCCAGTAGAGAAGAATCCGGTTGGATCCAAAGGTGGATCGAAGATGTAGAGTACCTGAAAGCAGAGGGGACAGAGTCTGGGTCACTAGCCTTGTGTGCCCCAGGCAGTGTATAGTTTCTTTCAACCCTCCCTGCTCCAATCCACTATCTCCTGTCTGGGGTGGTATAACACCTCCCTGTGACAGGAAACCCTTTGTCCAGGCCTCCCCTGCCAATTTTCGGTCAGCATCAGGAGATCAGACTTGTGTCGGGTCAGCAGCATCCATTTTGTGATGCTGAGGCTCTGGTTAGGATTAACCGCGTTTTAAGTAAAGTATCATGTCTTCTCCCTCTAGAAGGGTGGAATGCTACCCCGGTCGCCAGAACTGGCGAGGGGGTAGTATTCCAAAGTGTATGGCACCAAACACGGCATGTTTTGATAAAGCCAAACCAAAGTTAGCATTAACCGCGAGGATTATAATGCACTTAAGAGTATATGGTATGGCAGTATCACTGAAACAGCAGTAAGGAAATGGTTCCGAACACTGCAGACAGGCTCAGCTCATGCTAGAGCACCATCTCACATCAAACCAAGCACTCTGCCTCCAGGATTGTAAAGGCCTGCCATAGGAGTGACTTATAGGTGCATATGTGTCCAGATATAGGTATAGACATAGGTATACTATATCTAAGCAAGGGGTGGGTACACCACCTTGCCCCAGCTAAGTGATCATCCAGTTGTGTCGATTTAAGTGACCAGTCAGGGGTGGCAAAAGATATGCTGCAGCCCCTATTGGCCTTGGATGCATCTATGCCCTGGGCACCTATAGTGCACTATACAGGGACTGATAAGGTGTCCAGTACCAAATTGGTGATGTACCTATAGTACATGGTTATGGATTTTAGAGAGAGAACAGCAGGCTGTGGGTCTGATTAGCAGGCCCACAGCCACATTAAGTTGAAAACCAGTGAAGCAAAAAGCAAAAATTGGGGTGACCATAGGAAAGCAGACCCTAGGGCCTGAGATGAGCTGGCACCCTGTTCGTAAACACAGGAACACAAAGTTTCCAGAAGAGTCTCAGTGGCACTGTGTGTGTGTGCTTGTTGCAGCCTGAGACCCTCGTAAGAACTGCCCTGTGATCATAGGCACCTGGAGTCCAAGTGAGTCTCAGTGACGCTGTGTGCGCGTGCTTTGTGCAACCTGAGACCTTCAGGAGGATTGGCCTGTGATTGGGGGTGCCTGGAGTCCAAGCAAGGATCAGTGACGCAGTGTGCGTGTGCTTTGTGCATCCTGACCCCTTTGTGAGGATTGTCAATTGATCATGTGCACAGGAATCCAAGTGAGTTTCATGGCCGCTTTGTGCGGGTTCATTGTGCATCGTGAGACCTTAGTGAGGATTAGACTTATTATCGTGTGCACCGGCATCCAAGTGAGTCTCATCGACACTGTGTGCGGGTGCGTTGTGCACCAGGAGACCTTCACGAGGATTTGCCTTGTTATCGTGTGCACTGGAGTAAAGTGAGTCTCAGTGATGCTGTGCGCATGATCTTCATACAGCCTGAGACCTGTGTGTGGAGTGCCCAGTGATCGTTTACCCGGAGTGAAGGAAGACTCAGCGACACTCTCTGCGTGTGCTTTGTGGCAGCCTGAGGTCTTCGTAACTGAAGTGTCATGGACCATCAGTCGCGGAGGAGCTGAGTTGCCGGCCCGAGCCGCCGTTGCCATTTCACAAAGCTGCGCTTGAGGCCCAGCCACTGAACGAAGAGAGGAAAGTGAGTTTGCGCCCCTCAGGTAACTTGTATCGACTCCAGGGGAGGGGAGCAAGCTCAGAGGGAAACGCTCTTGGCCTCTCTCTTGTGTTGGCAGCGTGAGCCTCTACTTCGGCTCATGTCGCGGTCTGTATTGCCAAGGAAGTGGCGGTACAGGGGCTGGAGTGCGAAGCTGCACTTTGGGATAACATTGTACTGTGTTGGGGGGCAACTGTGAGAGGCGGACTGCAAGTCAGAAGGAGAGGAGGAGAGACCTCCTAAGGCCCGGTGATCGGGGTCTGAGTGTTCTACGTAGTATTCCATACCTGCATAAAGGAGTACCTGATTAGAGTATTACGCATTGCATTATTCCTGAATAACAAACTATCTGATTAGTGTATGATGCATTACATTTTATCTGCATAGCAAAGTACCTGATTGTCGTATGGCGCATTGCCTTGTTTCTGCATAACAAACTACCTGATTAGTGTATACGCATTGCCTTATTTTTGCAGAACGACATATCTGGTGGTTGTAATATGCATTGCATTATTTTATCTTGCAAAGGGCCTGATTGTTGCGTTACGCATTGCTTTCTTTTCATTGCAGAGTGTCTGAATGCTGCGTTACGCATTACAGTATTTTTACATTACAAAAGTGCCTGATTCTAGCATTACGAATTGTATGACATGATATTAGGAGCACAGGAAAATGTTTAGAAGTGCTCATTGACAGGGCCAGAAGTTACAAGGGCTGGCTGGTCTAACAACCGGCCAGGAGAAATATTTCACAACCTCATATGTTGGTTTTATATTGTGTGGTGTTATCATATATCTTTTTACATAAAGTATATACCTGCTTTAAAAAATGCAGGTGGAGTCTATTGGTGGTGTCATCATTGGATTTTTGTGAGCATGGTTGCGAATACTCTACACATTTGGCTTGAATATAAGCCTGGCTGCTCGTGCCAAGCTACAGAGAGGGTGAGCAGGGCTATCTTTTCCCTGACGTTGGAAAGTGGTCCCTACTTGGCTTAATGTACCTACCTCAGCCAACCATGGATCCCGGGTCTAACAGTTCGAAATTACGATTTCCTAATTGCAATTTGCAAAGAATCTCAATTAGTAAATTGAAATTCCTAAATTCTGCATACATGACTCTTGGTCTTTTATGTGATGATGTCCTGGGCTGTTATTTCTTCCTTTCGTTGGAATTTCCTGATACTACTGTTATAAAAGAAAAGGCAGCTTGTCATCTAGCAAGTGCAATGCCATTCCAGTAATAAGGCATTTAAACCACTTCCTAGGCTATAAGAAAATCATGCAATCCTTATTTATTGCTATGTTTGTATGTTCTCTTTTCAGTGGTTTATTTATTATCTGGGATGACGATTTTATTGATCATGAATGTGTCTATTTGACTATAGAGCTGGACTTAAAATCTCGGGATATTTCTACCCTGTTTTCTCCTTTATGAGAAGAATATATCTGCCCAATATTTTAAAAAATGCGGACTTTCAATATGTATTACTATGCTAGAACAATGTCGAAGCATGAAAAACTGTTTTCTAATAAAATATTTCTCTACATGCTTCAGAAAATCCTAAACAGCTATAGTTAATTTCCTCATACATATTTCGGTAAACAGAATGCTCTGATTTTCATTATGAGGGTTCTCAGGTATTCTTAACTTTGGAAGTTGTGTCATCAGTATATACAAGGTTCCTATTTCTTTCACCAATTTTAAGTACATGATCACTTCTGGACTTGCTTCTCTCATTATGCTCTCTGCATAAATGCTCAATAGGTAAGGTTAAAAAATGCAGCCTTGTTTAACTACTTTCTCAATGTGGAACCAGTCTGTTTCAAGCTGTCCAGTATACATGCTAGGAATGAGACCAATTAGGTGTTCTGAAATATTCATTTTACTGAGGATGTTCATAACTTGACGTCCTAGACACAATCAAAGGCCTTGTTATAGTCAATAAAGAACATGTTGGTTTGCTATTGCTATTCCTTGGCTTTTACAATTACTCTTGGGCATTATTAATGATGCCTTTTGTTCACCAGCATTCCCTGAACTGAGATTGCACATCTGGTCGTTCTATTTCCATACAAAGCTATAGTCTTTGTTGAGCTATACTAAACTTATCTTACTGTCATGTAAAATTGAAGAAATTATACAATGGTGTCCACAGTCTTTGAGGTCATCTTTCTTTGGTATTAGAATCTAAAGTAATCTTTCTAATCTGTTGACTATTGTGTTGTTATTTTGAAATCCATTGGCACACTTTGCTAAGCATCCTGACAGAATTTTCCTCGATTGCCTCTGATATTTCTGGTGCAGTGCCATCAATTCCATGTCTTTCCTTCTTGCAGTGACATTAGGGCTGATCTGTCTTCTTCTTCCATTATTAAAGATTCTTCTTAGAAGCTAATGTCATCAGGCTTATCTCTAGTTTTGATATTCCTAATGTAGAGGTTAATTGTATTCTATCGCAGATTGATTTTTGTAGTAGCTGCTGTCATCTATCCATAGTATTTCTTGGTTGTATCTTTTTTTTAATTTCACAAATATTTTGAAAACCAGTCTTTGATTTGCCATATTTGTTTACATCTTCAATATTGTTGCCAATATTACTGTAATAGCTGCACTTCTCTCACATAGTTGCCCTATGAAATTGTCAACTCAATTCTTAAATATGGCTTCTCTCCTTTTCCATGGTCTACTGTCTGTTCTGATATCCAATTAAGTTACATTTTATCTTTTCATCTTCTGTAGCCTCTTCAGGATTCTTCCTTGATTGCTGTCTATAATTTGTCTGGCACCCTATCAATTGAGTGTATAATTTCAATTTCTTTTAAAATATTTTGCTTAAATGTGACAGGTATATTTTCCAAATGTTATCTTGAAGGCAAATAGACCTTGCTATTCTTTTTCAACTAGACCTGAATTTTTCAACTGAGGAAGTTGATTATCTGTTCCACTGTCTGCTTATTGGAACAACTTTGCCTCTAGAATTGAACTTTTCCATATTCTGGCACTGAAAATATAGTTATTTTCAGGGCTATGTGTGCCATTTGGTAATGTCCATGTGTGTAGCTGTTGCTTTGATTGCTTAAACCATGTGTTGACATTAATGAGCTCTTTGGAATGGTAATTACTGAAATGTCGCTCTCTTGCATAATTTGTGCTTCCAGGGTTTGCACTTCAAATATGCTACCTTTTTTTTAGATATTCTAATTAGGCATTCTAGTCTCCAACCACCAGGAGCACATCGTAGTTGTGTGCTATCTACATCAGCTTGATCTTGATTGCAAACCGTATCTAGTTCTCCTTCATCTGTTACAGTTGTTGGGACATAAACACGGATGACGTCATTTTGAAATCCATCACTTGGAATTTGATTGATATAGGTCCATCATTCATAGGATTATGCCCAATTAAAGTCCCTTCAATGCCTTTCCTGATGATTCAAGGATCTTTTTTATCTGCTTTTAAATGTCCTAATTAGCTGCACCGTCTCCCAATTCAAGTTCCTCATGATATGGTCCAGTGAAGGGGCAAAGGATCTTGTATTCATCCATGATGCTTGGAACTATTCTGGCAGGAGTATGAATCTTGTCAAGGTCACCCATGGCAGAGAAGTCCTAGGAGAGCTCCCATACAAAAGCTATGACCTATTTTGGATGGCAGTGTTATAGGTTGGTGATGCAAGCGAATGATCCATTCAGTAACAGCAGAAACAGTTTACACTGTGCAGAAGAAAGCAATGGTAAACCACTTTTGCATTTTACAATGAAAACCATGGAGATAGGCAAGTCAGAATGATTCTTTTTACAGTGGTAGAAGATGGGCCCCTCAGGTCATAAGGCACTCCACTTGCTACTTAGGGAAGTACAGTGTATTCTTTAAAACACCGCTGGCATTTGTGACATGACCTGATCAAAGCTGTTGGGCCTCTGGCTGCCAATGTTGCCAGCAGGGAAAGAATTACAAAGCTTTAAGCGCTAAATAATAATGCAAACTTCCAAATACATAGATACAATATGTGTGTGTTATCTTAATTGCAACTTAGATTTGGGTTCTACATAAAAAATATGATAAAATGTTTACACTGATAATCATTTTCTTCAAGAATCATTTGGAAATGAGGTAAAAAATACCAAAATCACAAGCCTACATAGCTACCCCTTTTTGTAAGAATAAGTTAAACATTATTGTATCTCCAGAGGCTGTGTGGTTAAGGACAAATGGCTGATGGTGTGTTGGCCTAGGAAAATCTGTACTTAATCAGTTTCAGGATATTTTTATTAAAACATTTGTAGGTTTTGTAAACATTATAATGCTGAAGTAAAAAAATATGAATGGTTGAGAATACCACAAAAATGTTCACTGAGTACAAAAAAACGCAAGTTGCCTAAGCAAGACCAGAGAACTCCCCCTTGTACTACAGTACTGAGTGGATCCTTGGATGAGTTAACTGTATATAGTTCAGGGGACGTGTTTCATGTTACTGGATCAGCTCCTAAGGCTCAGAAGTCACCTGAAGCATCCCCTAATGAACAGTCTGAAATAAGGCAGCAGAGCAGTTATGACCCTAGAAAAACTCTTGTCACGGGGGTAGATAGTGCCTCCTCTATTGATGCAAAAACTGGATGTAGTCTCATATCGAGGAAAATGTCAGGACAACGAACCAAGATTGGCAATCTCCAGTGGTCTGAATATATATTAAATTATTACATTATTTGTCTACAGGAGACTTGGCTGAAGGACGTAATCTATATAAATGGATACAGAACTTTTAACACACAAGCTATATGGGTTTCCCATGGTAGATCTAAAGGTGGACTCTGTACATATGTATCGAACAAGGTAAACCTCATCAATATCGAGTCCCACCTTGAATCCCCTTATTATCAATTGCTAATTTTGGTACTGACTGCCTCCTATTCCATGATACTGGTCAACTTTTATAATAATATTCCTTCTGATTGCATCCCTAAGGTGGCTAATACATTGTATAATGAACTAAGAACCCTCAAGACTTCCCACCAATAGGTAATCGTCCCATCCCAGGATTGTTATATGCGGACGATGCTGTGATTATGTAAGAAACTGATGTGGGAGCACACTGCTTCACCTCCCAGCAGAGTCGCCCCTAGGCATCATGGTAGATGCAGTTCAGTTCGACAAGCGAGTACACTTGGAAAGTCTTGAGTGTTTCACCAGGTGGGTGCAGATGCTGTGATTATGCCTTGCACCCAGACTGGCCCACAAAAGACCCTAACTAATTTTTGCAACTTCATGAAGGATTTGGATCTTAAAATTAACATCTCAAAAACTTTTATAATGAGATGCGGTCATGGGATCCAGAAACGTAAGGATATATTTGTGGAGGGAATTCCATTAGCCCCAACCAACAGTTTTTCATATTTAGGCATTTTGTTTAGCCATAATGACACATGACAAAAGCTGTTTCAGCAAAAAACTGGCATTAATCAGAACAACAACTACTCTTGTAAGCTTTGCCAGAAAACTGGGACCCAAACCACTGGTGGAACTACTGAAGAGCTACAAAGCCAAATGTGACTCAAATGTTCTCCAAGGAGCTGGGATTTGGGGCTTTGCTGACGCTAATTTAATTCAATTAGTTGAGAACTCTTTTTTGAGATATGTCCTGTCGGCATCCACTAGTACATCCACCTATGTCTGTCACATGGAGCTGGGTCTCCCATATATATCCGACCTAATAAAACTTGAGCAAATTCTTCTTTGACACAGGATCTGGTCTAAGGAAGAGACTAAACTTAACAGGGACCTACTACAAGATAGTCTTAGGCTGTATGGTGCCCAAAGAATACCAAGCAAATTCTTCTTTGACACAGGATCTGGTCTAAGGAAGAGACTAAACTTAACAGGGACCTACTACAAGATAGTCTTAGGCTGTATGGTGCCCAAAGAATACCATGGGTTAAGTATATTTGAGATTTTACTAAAGATATGGGCAATCCCGAATATTTTACTGACCCTAGGATCATCACTTTGGTATCCAGGAAAGACCTCAGAAAAAGACCCTTTCTTTCTTGGACACACTACAACTGTCGGGGAAAATCATTAAGCCCAGTGTCCTACAGCACCAGATGGTACTTACAACTTTTAATCTTCAGCCATATTTAGTATTCCTTCCCAGTGTTTTTGATAGGTTTTTAATAATAAGATTTAGATTAGGGACAATACACAGACTAGTTTCCTTCACCAATATGAACGATTGGGCCAGGGAGTTACAACAATGTCCATGTGATTTTCAGTAAAATCAATCCTCACTACATCTGTTTTTATTCTCTAAATTCTATAAGGAGCAAAAAAAGACTTGGATAGTCCCGATTTTACAGAACTATGGCTTGAGACATTGCCGCCCTGCGCTCATTAAGCTTCAGCTTTTAGAAAACGAGAATGTAGCTTGGAGGATGTCTATGTTTTAAAAAAAATAATGCATCAAAAAAAGAGCATTGCAATCTAGGAAAGAGGAGGTGGATAATCTTAGATGTATTTTTTTTTTATCCTTTTATTGTATTTCTGATTATGTGACTTAAATATACATGACATTTATTTTTTATCAGATAAAAATGTGTATCTCTTTTTAAATTTGCGATGAAACTTTTTATATTTACTAAGTATTTTATCTGTGCTTTTTATGATTTTACAATTTAATCGCAATAAAGCTTTGTTTGAATTTTGAGTGTTACAAATGTTTTACGTCATTTATGTTTTTCTAATTTATGTGTTCTATTGTATTTTATCAGTGTAATGATTTTTTTTTATATTTTCATACATTATCAGTATTTCTGTGGGTAGATAATAGATAATATTGTTGACATGAGAACTTCCCTAGATCTTGCAATCACTTCCTCCACTGATATGTCTATTTCGTTTTCGCCAAGAATTTCTACCCAATATGTCATATGTTTTTCCAAGTCGTCCTTTTTTCTTAAATTAAGGATTTTATATAGCCCACCAATTCTACTTTGAGCCTTTAGAGCTTCCATCAAGGGGCTAGATAACAGTTTCAGATTTTTTTTTACTAAATAGTCTCTAATTTGTAAAAATTTAAAAAATTGTGTTTGTGATATCCCATAAACCTATGAAAGTAGTGAAAATTGTTTGATCGTACCACTTTGATCATAGAAGTCGCCTAGCGTCCTAATCCCTTTAGCCTGCCAGGCCCTCGCCACACTATCACCACAAATAGATGGGAGCAATTTTTTCGCATTTAATGGGGTATAGTAAGTTAAAGTTCCTAAGTTTATTACTTTGCGTACTTTCCTCCAGATATTACTGGCTGCTGCTATCGTCTTGAACTTAGTTCTTTTGTAGTAGCTCCATTCTATCTCCCTAAACAGACTCCGATTTGCTGTTGTTCCCAGGGTTAAATGGTATATAGAAGTACTGCAGCTTAATGTTATTAAATTGTCTCCCTCTTCACCTCCCATCAATAAAATATGCATCTTTTGTAGAAAGACGACATAATAATATAATAAAAAATCAGGGACTGATAGTCCTCCCCTGTCTTTTGGTAGCGTCATAAGCCGCATTGCTCTGCGCGGTTTACCAGGAGACCATATGAATCTAGCACATAAAGCCTGTAATTGTTTTATTTGGACTGGTAATATTTCTAATGGTAGTGATCTAAAAAGATACAATACCTTTGGCAATACATTCATTTTTAAGACGTTTTTAAGACTTTATTTAGGTTATATTATACACCTGCGCGGATGAAAAAATGGGGTAGTAAATACGATGGCAAATGTTTTCGATGTGCTTCACCCGACGCGGATATAGATCATATCTTTTATTCTTGTGGTACATTGTCTACTTTCATACAAGCCATGGAACGATTCCCATCTGTTATACTAGGGACACCTGTTTGCATAACTCCTGCCTTGTTGCTGTTAGGGATGGGGCAGGATGTTTCCAAGGGGGGAAGTCTATACAAGCATAGATATTTTTTATTTGTTATAATGACTATAGCCCGATTATGTATAGCGGGGGATTGGTTAAGCCCGGAGCCTCCAAGCTTTGAGATGTGGAGGGCTAAGGTATATAGAATTCCAAGCCTGGAATTTAGGGGCTCATTAGGATGGCGGACGAAAGAGCCACCGCGGCCCTGGAGTAGGCGGAAAAAGCCTTTTCCGTGTCCGCCTGCCGCGGACACTCCGTCCGCCATATCAGGATAGGAAAACGTGTCAAATTTCCGTCCGCGACGGAAAAGCACGCACCGCCGCCGAACTACACACGACCACGCGGCGGACGGAACACATCCGGAGGCCCCGCCGTACGTACTGACGTCTAAGACCGTCCCCCAAATCAAGATGGCGGAAAATACACATAAAATATCGCAGCGGAAAAACAACCTGTCTGAACACGGCGGAATCCCCACAGCGAACATAGGTGACATAGCAGAGATACCCACCGCAAGCTGACCACCACCATGGACCCAGCGCTACACGCTTTCCCGATGCTCTTCGCGATCCACCACGTCCTAGTCATGGCCCACTATCGACGACGACGCAGGTAAGGCACAAACCATTGGCTGTCTGGAGGGGAATACCAGCAAGGGTCGTGACGTAGGGAGGGGGAGTGTCATGTTACCGAAACCACTGATGAGAAGCAAATACAAATACACATTTGTAGTACGCAAGCAGGAATGACAACGACAGACCACGAGACTTGATAGACTACCTTTATTGTACATTATAGGGGTATAATCACAGTGTATGCGTGAGCATGGGCAAAGTTGGCACCAGAGCAGCTACATCATTGGCAGCACATGAGAGGGCAGAATGCAGTATCAGAGCATCAACAGGGCATTGTGGAGTACAGAGCAGGTACATCATTGGCAGCACATGAGAGGGCAGAATGCAGTATCAGAGCATCAACAGGGCATTGTGGAGTACAGAGCAGGTACATCCTTGGCAGCACATGAGAGGGCAGAATGCAGTATCAGAGCATCAACAGGGCATTGTGGAGTACAGAGCAGGTACATCAGAGGCAGTAAACGAGAGGGCAGAATGCAGTATCAGAGCATCAACAGGGCATTGTGGAGTACAGAGCAGGTACATCATTGGCAGCACATGAGAGGGCAGAATGCAGTATCAGAGCATCAACAGGGCATTGTGGAGTACAGAGCAGGTACATCAGAGGCAGTAAACGATAGGGCAGAATGCAGTATCAGAGCATCAACAGGGCATTGTGGAGTACAGAGCAGGTACATCATTGGCAGCACATGAGAGGGCAGAATGCAGTATCAGAGCATTAACAGGGCATTGTGGAGTACAGAGCAGGTACATCAGAGGCAGTAAAGGAGAGGGCAGAATGCAGTATCAGAGCATCAACAGGGCATTGTGGAGTACAGAGCAGGTACATCATTGGCAGTACATGAGAGGGCGGAATGCAGTATCAGAGCATCAACAGGGCATTGTGGAGTACAGAGCAGGTACATCAGAGGCAGTAAACGAGAGGGCAGAATGCAGTATCAGAACAGCAACAGGGCATTGTGGACAACAGAGCAGGTACATCATTGGCAGCACATGAGAGGGCAGAATGCAGTATCAGAGCATCAACAGGGCATTGCGCCCAACAGAGCAGCTACATCATAGGCAGTAAACGAGAGGGGCTAAGTGCATCAACAGTCCATTGCACTGAACAGGTCCATCAGAGGCAGCACGTGAGAGGGCAGAATGCAGTATCAGAACATCAACAGGGCATTGTGCAGTACAGAGCAGGTACATCATAGGCAGTAAACGAGAGGGCAGAATGCAGTATCAGAGCATCAACAGGGCATTGTGCCCAACAGAGCAGCTACATCATAGGCAGTAAACGAGAGGGGCTAAGTGCATCAACAGTCCATTGCACTGAACAGGTCCATCAGAGGCAGCACGTGAGAGGGGCTAAGTGCATCAACAGTCCATTGCACTGAACAGGTCCATCAGAGGCAGCACGTGAGAGGGGCTAAGTGCATCAACAGTCCATTGCACAGAACAGGTCCATCAGAGGCAGCACGTGAGAGGGGCTAAGTGCATCAACAGTCCATTGCGCAGAACAGGTCCATCAGAGGCAGCACGTGAGAGGGGCTAAGTGCATCAACAGTCCATTGCACTGAACAGGTCCATCAGAGGCAGCACGTGAGAGGGGCTAAGTGCATCAACAGTCCATTGCACAGAACAGGTCCATCAGAGGCAGCACGTGAGAGGGGCTAAGTGCATCAACAGTCCATTGCACAGAACAGGTCCATCAGAGGCAGCACGTGAGAGGGGCTAAGTGCATCAACAGTCCATTGCTCTGAACAGGTTGATCAGAGGCAGCACATGAGAGTGCAGAATGCAGTATCAGAACAGCAACAGGGCATTGTGGAGTACAGAGCAGGTACATCATTGGCAGCGCATGAGAGGGCAGAATGCAGTATCAGAGCATCAACAGGGCATTGTGGAGTATAGAGCAGCTACATCATAGGCAGTAAACGAGAGGGGCTAAGTGCATCAACAGTCCATTGCACTGAACAGGTTGATCAGAGGCAGCACATGAGAGTGCAGAATGCAGTATCAGAACAGCAACAGGGCATTGTGGAGTACAGAGCAGGTACATCATAGGCAGTAAACTAGAGTGCAGAATGCAGTATCAGAACAGCAACAGGGCATTGTGGAGTACAGAGCAGGTACATCATAGGCAGTAAACTAGAGTGCAGAATGCAGTATCAGAACAGCAACAGGGCATTGTGGAGTACAGAGCAGGTACATCAGAGGCAGCACAAGTACGTGTCCCTACCAACCCGTCACAGGAACCACAAGAGTGCCACGCAGTTCCCAATGGACACATCATGTGAAATAACATTTGATTGAAGTGTTCAGCACCTCACATCACAGAATCAGGGGGACTGCGTGAACTACCTGCCTCGGACACACTGTCAGCACCAGCAACAGGAGTGTGAGACACAGCCACAGCCCGAGTGACACACACATGGGCCACGGACCCAGACACACTGGCAGCACCAGCAACAGGAGTGTGAGACACAGCCACAGCCCGAGTGACACACACATGGGCCACTGACCCAGACACACTGGCAGCACCAGCAACAGGAGTGTGAGACACAGCCACAGCCCGAGTGACACACACATGGGCCACGGACCCAGACACACTGGCAGCACCAGAAACAGGAGTGTGCAACACAGCCACAGATGTAGTCACTGACACGTGACCCACTGACCCAGACAGACTGCCAGCACCAGAAACAGGAGTGTGCAACACAGCCACAGATCTTCTAACTGACACGTGAGCCATAGACCCAGATACACTGCCAGGACCTGCAACAGGAGAGGGCACAACTGAGACTGTGCCACTACATGATGCATGACAGCCAACAACAGACACAGTGCCACCATCTGATACATGAGAGTCAACTGCACCAGCGCCACTGGGACAACTGAAATGATGAGCCACAGGGCTGTATGGGCTAGGAGGCAGGGTGGGCCTGGGAGCTGGGGATAGCTGACCTTGAGCCAAATCGCGGTTGGCAGGTGTCAATGGTGTGTGTCTGCGTTTCTTAGGGATGTGTGAGTGCACCCTCGACAGGACAGGACTGCCAAGTGGTGGGGACTCTAAAGAATCACCACCCACCATAGGTGGAGCATCTGCAGCCGGGGATCGGGTTTCTGGGGACGTGCTGGAGCCTGCTTGTCGTTTGCTGTGTGCCTGCCGCCTGGACTCGGAATCATGTGTAATGGGGGATGCAACAACAGGGGACACCCTCCTCTGCTTCTGACTGGCCTGGATGGGAGTGGAGGTATGGGGGGACTCCGCCGCGGAGACATCTGTTTGGCGTTCAGTAGAAAACATCAGCCTCAGTGCAGCCAGGGGTGAAGTATGCCTGTCCTTGATTGCGCCATTGTCCATGCTAGATGCCTTGTCCGTAGGATGTGCCTTATCCTTAGGTGGAGTGTTGTCTCTGGATGTAGCCTGTGCCCTGGTCGCCGCCCTGTTCCTGCCAGCAGACTTGTCATCTGTGGTGCACCTGTCTCCAGTAGACACCTGCTCTCTGTGTGTGTCCCTGCCCTTGGGAGATGGACCTTGCTCTGCTGTGGGCCTGCCCTTGGGAGTCTCCCTGCTCTTAGGAGGTGCCTTTGTCTTTTCACTGTCCTTGAGAGTGTCCCTTTCCTCTGCTGTGGGCCTGCCCTTGGGAGTCTCCCTGCTCTTAGGAGGTGCCTTTGTCTTTTCACTGTCCTTGAGAGTGTCCCTTTCCTCTGCTGTGGGCCTGCCCTTGGGAGTCTCCCTGCTCTTAGGAGGTGCCTTTGTCTTTTCACTGTCCTTGGGAGTGTCCCTTTCCTCTGCTGTGGACCTGCCCTTGGGAGTCTCCCTGCTCCTAGGAGGTGCCTTTGTCTTTTCACTGTCCTTGGGAGTGTCCCTTTCCTCTGTTGTGGGCCTGCCCTTGGGAGTCTCCCTGCTCCCAGGAGGTGCCTTTGTCTTTTCACTGTCCTTGGGAGTGTCCCTTTCCTCTGTTGTGGGCCTGCCCTTGGGAGTCTCCCTGCTCCTAGGAGGTGCCTTTGTCTTTTCACTGTCCTTGGGAGTGTCCCTTTCCTCTGTTGTGGGCCTGCCCTTGGGAGTCTCCCTGCTCCTAGGAGGTGCCTTTGTCTTTTCACTGTCCGTGGGAGTGTCCCTTTCCTCTGTTGTGGGCCTGCCCTTGGGAGTCTCCCTGCTCCTAGGAGGTGCCTTTGTCTTTTCACTGTCCTTGGGAGTGTCCCTTTCCTCTGTTGTGGGCCTGCCCTTGGGAGTCTTCCTGCTCTTAGGAGGTGCCTTTGTCTTTTGACTGGCCTTGTCCAAGGTACAGTCCATGGACATGTGAGTATCCCTTGCCTTGGGAGTACCTTTTGTGTTGAATGCCTGTGTAGCTCCTGAAGGCATGTCCCCCAACAACACTTGTGGATCCTGTGTGTGTACTCCAGTGTATCTGACGTTGTCTACGTGAACAGATTTAGCTGATCTAGGGGATGGGGTCTGTGCCCTGCGTGCCCTGACGTGCTGTCTGACGCTGCTTCTAGTGCAATAACCTGTATTTGAGTCCTGCTCAGAATAATCACTACCCCCTGAGACATCCAGTGGTGTAGATGGGGAAACAGAAGTAGCACCCTGTTCATGCGACTGTACTATTGCAGACAACACACTGCTTGCCAATGACTGCACTGTCCTGTGTAGACCTGCAAGATCGCCATGCATCCCTTCCATGAATGCCACCACCTGCCCCAACTTCCTATCATGGTCCTGGAAAGCATTTGTCATATTGGTCTGCCCCACACACAGCTGTCGCAGCAGATCAACGGCCTCAGCACACAGTGCATTTTGGCTCACCGTGGCAGGGGCAGCGGTGCCTGCACCGAACGCCACTCTGCTCCCCCTACTCCTCCGGCCACGAACAGTACATGGTGCAGTTGGCGGAAGTGTGGGCCCTGTGTGCTGTCTTCCGACAGAAGGTGATGATAGCCCACTCCCAGTCTGTGACAACAGTGCAGGCTCACCAAGAGTGTCCGACGAGGAGGACGATGGTGTCTCCACATGCGAGTCCTCAGGGACGGTCCTGTCCCCCTCTCCGGCGCTGGCCTCCTCTGTGTCAGTCTGCGTGTGTGCGAAGTCTGAGCCGGACTCATTTCCTCAACTAATCTCCACCGTTTGTGGCTGAGTGTCCTCTGTCATAGCTGAAATGCACATAAAAGATGTGTGAGTCATGGGCACACTGACGTACAGAAGGACCAGGAGTGCCAAATTACATAGCTGACAAAGATTTTGTAGCCCCCATCCTGCACACGGCCCACCTTTACCAGTCATCCTCACATTTACTGCCATGGGGCCATGGACCACTAGGGGATGTGCTTCAACACTCAACTACTAAGCAAGTGGCGTGTCAACATGGCGGACCTGGATGTCAAATGACAACCACCCAATGGGACCAAAATGGCATCACAGAGATACATACGCAACACGGAACTCAATACTGTGTCTGTGCACCAATACATGCATAGCACTCACAGGTTTCCTACACAGACAGTATGCTCACCGCTAGTTTGCTGTTGATCGGCACTCAGACGTTCGGCCAGTTCAGGATGCGTCCCTGCAATGATACGGTGCATGAGAGGGGTCATGGAGCGTCGGGCCAGACGGGGCGTCCTTGGAATCATGCCCAGTGTAACTTCCGCTACATTCTTGCTCAGCCTGGAAATGTCGTCCCAGCGTTTGTGGCAGTGTGTATGTCGTCTGTTGCACACCCCCAATGCCCGTACTTCCCGTGCTATGCTCCTCCACAGGTCCTTGCGAAGGTGCAGCTTGACCTACCATGATGGGAGACAAAAGGGTTTAAGTCAGTGGACAGTTGGCCTGTCACACACATAGGGGCAAGACATAACTGTCAGCAGCCATGCACAATCAGGAACATATGTCTAGCCCACACTACATAGCTAAGATAGAAATAGGCCTGATTATTTGGCCCCCTCATGCACACCAACATGTCCCATATTGCACTTACCACCCGTCCTGGTGCGCCGTAGAGGCGTCCATAGTTGCGGAGTACACCGTCCACGAGGACATCAAGCTCCGCGGCGGTGAAGGGTCGAGACCGGATCTCTTTGCCTCTCGACATGGCAAGATCACGGAGTATGGCACTAGAGCAGCAGTCGGTGGTCAGCTCAGCAGCAGCAGCAGGTCGAGGTGATGGTCACAGGCAGCAGTCGGTGGTCAGCTCAGCAGCAGCAGCAGGTCGAGGTGATGGTCACAGGCAGCAGTCGGTGGACAGCTCAGCAGCAGCAGCAGGTCGAGGTGATGGTCACAGGCAGCAGTCGGTGGTCAGCTCAGCAGCAGCAGCAGGTCGAGGTGATGGTCACAGGCAGCAGTCGGTGGTCAGCTCAGCAGCAGCAGCAGGTCGAGGTGATGGTCACAGGCAGCAGTCGGTGGTCAGCTCAGCAGCAGCAGGTCGAGGTGAACAGGCAGCACTGGTCCCCAGGGTAGGAAGTGTCATTTTGGCCAACACACATATATAGGGCCCTCAGCACGTGTCAGTGGCATACGTCGCCAGCAATTGGTCAGCCCTGGAAGCGTGTTCGTGAAATGGGCCAATGACTGGCCCTGTTGTTGCGGTGCACTGCTTCCGCTACTTGCGATTGGCCATATGCGCCCAGCGTCCCTCTTCCCATTGGCTGCATGTGCACGGACCGTCACGGGCACACATCGCCAACCGCACGTGCAAGCTTCAGGCACGGATGCTTCAGTTGCAACAATGTTCTATCACTGGCGCCACCATGGCGGTGCACGTACTCAGCGGGGGAGGTGCAGGCCTATACACCCTGTAGATGTACTCAATGGACATGCCAGTTCATGTCCCCTCTTACAGTCACATTGCATCATCCACCGTACACCGACCGGAGCGGCCGGGCCAAGGACGGCCGTGCCGGCCATGTCCACAACCACCGTGCCCGGCCATGTCCACAACCGCCGTGCCCGGCCATGTTCACAACCGCCGTGCCCGGCCATGTACACAACCGCCGTGCCCGGCCATGTACACAACCGCCGTGCCCGGCCATGTACACAACCGCCGTGCCCGGCCATGTACACAACCGCCGTGCCCGGCCCGGCCTAGGACGGCCGTGCCCGGCCATGTCCACAACCGCCGTCCTAGGCCGGGCCGGGCATGGCGGTTGTGTACATGGCCGGGCACGGCGGTTGTGTACATGGCCGGGCACGGCGGTTGTGTACATGGCCGGGCACGGCGGTTGTGTACATGGCCGGGCACGGCGGTTGTGTACATGGCCGGGCACGGCGGTTGTGTACATGGCCGGGCACGGAGGTTGTGGACATGGCCGGGCACGGCGGTTGTGTACATGGCCGGGCACGGCGGTTGTGTACATGGCCGGGCACGGCGGTTGTGTACATGGCCGGGCACGGCGGTTGTGTACATGGCCGGGCACGGCGGTTGTGTACATGGCCGGGCACGGCGGTTGTGTACATGGCCGGGCACGGCGGTTGTGGACATGGCCGGGCACGGCGGGTGTGGACATGGCCGGGCATGGTGGGTGTGGACATGGCCGGGCACGGCGGGTGTGGACATGGCCGGGCACGGTGGTTGTGGACATGGCCGGGCACGGTGGTTGTGGACATGGCCGGCACGGCCGTCCTTGGCCCGGCCGCTCCGGCCGGTGTACGGTGGATGATGCAATGTGACTGTAAGAGGGGACATGAACTGGCATGTCCATTGAGTACATCTACAGGGTGTATAGGCCTGCACCTCCCCCGCTGAGTACGTGCACCGCCATGGTGGCGCCAGTGATAGAACATTGTTGCAACTGAAGCATCCGTGCCTGAAGCTTGCACGTGCGGTTGCCGATGTGTGCCCGTGACGGTCCGTGCACATGCAGCCAATGGGAAGAGGGACGCTGGCCGCGTATGGCCTTTGGGAAGTAGCGGAAGTTGTGCACCGCCATGGCGGCGCCAATTATGTTATCTTGTCAGACGCTGCACCGTGATGTGTTCTGTGCAGTTGCGTCATGAGGGTTGTGAGCGTGATAGGGAAAGGTCATATGTCATACAATATAGCATGTGTGTCCATACTATGACCATCGGTCGGCACACAATGGGCAACAGATGTGCATTTGGACGTGTTGACGTCGGGTGTGACCCTACAGACGTTATTACATCTTCACAACTACACAGTACATCATGGCTGTATGGCCAAATTATGCATCTGTTGTCAGTGTCTTGTTCTGGCGAGGTGACTACAGTGGTGGTGGTACACATGCAGTCAGTGTATGTGTTTTGGACGTTGTGTCACCATGCATGTAATTACCGTATGCACAACATTACTGGTGTTGGCATTGGTGCTTGATGACATGGCGTGTGTATAATTATCGTTTGTGTGCATGCAGTTGCATGTGTGTCTGTGATGTGGCTACTAAACATTAGGGTGAAGACTGACGTTTTGTCAGTAAGGTTCACATGTGATGGAGTTGTACACGTATGCGTCGTTTGTAAGTTGACCTAAGTTACATCTCTCTCCCACACAGGAGGGCTCCAAATGTGCATCGGCCATACACTGTGCTGGAGGATATGGTTGACGAGGAGGTGATTAGGAAATTCCGGCTGGATCGACGTCGGTTGCTGGAGCTTGTGGCTCAATTGTCTCCTCATCTGCAGCCACGTAGGACGTATCCTGGGTCGATTACACCCACTGCAAAGGTCATGGCGGTACTACATTTCTTTGCTACTGGCACATTTCAGTACACAGTTGGACATGCCGGGGGGATGTCACAGGCCATGTTCAGCACGGTTCTTCGGGATGTCTTAACAGCTATGATGCTGTACAAGAATGACTACATACATTTCCCACGGCCGGAAGAGTTGGCAGCAGTCAAAGCTGACTTCTATGCACTGGGCCACATACCTCACGTTGTGGGTTCAATTGATGGCACACACATTGCTATCATTCCACCACGGGCACGTGAGCAAGTTTTTAGGAATCGCAAACACTTCCATTCGCTGAACGTGCAGGTGGTGTGCCTGGCAAACAACATCATCTCCCATGTGTGTGCAAGATTTCCTGGCTCCGCACATGACGCCCACATCATGCGGAGCAGCATTGTCCCATGACTCATGGCAAATCTGCGTCCCAGTCAAGCGTGGCTTGTTGGTGAGTGTGCAGTGGGGACTCTTGTGTTCTCTGTGTGGCATGGGGTACCCACCATATCTTGTTGTGATGTTTGTGTCTCTCATCCCCCTACATAGGCGACTCGGCGTACCCAAACCGGCCCTAGCTCCTCAGTCCCCTACGTAATCCTACAACAGCGGGTGAAATGCGGTACAATTATGCACATGGAAGGACACGGAGAGTCATCGAACGTACCTTTGGACTGCTAAAGTCTAGGTTTAGGTGCCTCGATAAGACCGGAGGGGCCCTGCCTTACTCACCTGGAAAAGTATGCAGGATCGTGATTGCCTGCTGCATGCTCCACAACCTGACAGTACGAAATGACATTGAACTGCTGTTGGACCCTGAAGACGAAGAAGTTCCTCGGCCTCCCATCCCACCCATGTCGACTGATGAGGATAGTGGTGAGGAGGAAGGTGTGGACCAGAGGCGCCAGCTCATAGATCGCTACTTCCCTTGAATGTGAGTAACTACCTCTAGTGGCGGTTGACAATGCCTCATGTATGTTTGCTGGTGTTGTGTGGATGTGGGGTTCATCAGCTGGGTGTTGTTTGTGATGGTTGCATATGTGTGTCTTCATTTCTTTGGACATACAAGTCTCCATGATGTGTGTGCTCTCATCCCATGCTTTTGTGATGATTGTAGTTTGTGTAATGTTGCTGTGCATTGTGTTGTGATGTGTGTCAATCTGTTTCCTGACGTGTGTTTGCTGTCTCTGATTTTCCCTAGGTCACTCCCGCAGCGCCATGATCATGTACGACTATGATCCCTGAACCTGTTTACGTCTGTTTCTGAAGGCAATCATGTGAATAAACATGGAGGCAAAACATCATTGTGTGTGTAAGTGCAATTTATTTACAGGTTGTGCTTTTGGGCTGGTGATTATTTACAAGTAAGTGGGGTGGAGGGAGTTGGAGTTGAAGGTAATGGCAGATGAAATGTCCGTGCTGACAACACATTGGGGGGTGTCAGGGTAGTCCAGCAGACCAGTGGGAATGATTGTCAGTGGGACAGGATACTTAGCAGGGTGAATTTCTGGCACAGGCAGTGACATTGTCATTGGCGTCCCCTCTTGGAGCGTGTGGATGGCGCTCCAACACTGCTCTCAGCCACTTCCTGCCTCGGCCGGCCCCTCCGTCTCTGAGGTGGAACAGAGGCAGCTGGGGGGGCAGGTTGTTGATGGGCCACATCCGTCGCCAGGGGCACAGGTGGTGGTGGCGGCGGTGGAGGCGGAGGTGACGGTGGCGGTGGAGGCGGAGGTGACGGTGGCGGTGGCGCTACGACAATTGGTGGTGGGGGGGGTTGTTCCGGGCAACCCATTCCCTCCACATCGTTGCCTGCTGGCCCATGATGTGCACCATCTGGCAAAGGTACCCAGAGATTTTGCGCAACATGTTGGTGTTGTCCACTGAGTCCTGGTGTGCACGATCAGCGTTTGCCTGGGACCGGTCGTATGACGCCTGGCACCTGGCAAGGGCTTGTAGGGACTCTGCCACTGGATGGGGTAGCTGTCCTTCCTCTGCACGGCGGTGTGTGGCTCGCCTGATTGGCTGATGTCCCGTTGCCTCTCTTTGTGGCACACTCACCCTGCTTGTGTGTGAGGCCGATGGACCAGCGTCGTGCGCTGGGTTAGGCTGGGTGGCACAGGCAGGAGTCGTGGTACTGGTGGTACTGGTGGTACTGGTGGTACTGGTGGTGGTGGGGACTGTGCAGATCACAGAGACAGGTGTCGCTGGAGTCACACATGCGACGTTGGTCGGTCCCGGGAGTCCCTGTGAGCCAGATGGCCCTGGCTGTGTGCTTGGTCCCGCTCCATCCTCCGCACCGGAGCTGCCTGTGTCCTCGTCACCAGAGAGTCCTGTATGTGTGGGAGGCGAGGCTGGCGGCCCGGTACTGGTTTCCCCAGTCAGTGCACGATCACCTGAGGGACAAGATAGAGCTGGTCAGTAATGTGGACATTACATGTTCATATAGATTTGTAGACATTTCTGTTTCCTGTCGCATACACCCCACCCTCCACCACCACCACCACCCTCCCCGTGAACATGGGGGCCTGTTGGGAGTTGTAGTTTGGGCCTCTCACACACCCCACCCTCCACCACCACCACCACCCTCCCCGTGAACATGGGGGCCTGTTGGGAGTTGTAGTTTGGGCCTCTCACACACCCCACCCTCCACCACCACCACCACCCTCCCCGTGAATATGGGGGCCTGTTGGGAGTTGTAGTTTGGGCCTCTCACACACCCCACCCTCCACCACCACCACCACCCTCCCCCTGAACATGGGGGCCTGTTGGGAGTTGTAGTTTGGGCCTCTCACACACCCCACCCTCCACCACCACCACCACCCTCCCCGTGAACATGGGGGCCTGTTGGGAGTTGTAGTTTGGGCCTCTCACACACCCCACCCTCCACCACCACCACCACCCTCCCCGTGAACATGGGGGCCTGTTGGGAGTTGTAGTTTGGGCCTCTCACACACCCCACCCTCCACCACCACCACCACCCTCCCCGTGAACATGGGGGCCTGTTGGGAGTTGTAGTTTGGGCCTCTCACACACCCCACCCTCCACCACCACCACCACCCTCCCCGTGAACATGGGGGCCTGTTGGGAGTTGTAGTTTGTGCCTCTCACACACCCCACCCTCCACCACCACCACCACCCTCCCCGTGAACATGGGGGCCTGTTGGGAGTTGTAGTTTGGGCCGCTCACACACCCCACCCTCCACCACCACCACCACCCTCCCCGTGAACATGGGGGCCTGTTGGGAGCCATGTACATGTTTGTGAGTTGGTGTCCAACGTGCATGGGTTGGGGCGTAGGAGATGTTTCTTCTCAGTTGTGTGAGCCTGACCATGTCGTGCTGATCGTGGTGCTTGGTTTGTACTCACCAGCCTCTTCTCCTTCGTCAAGTCCGTCTAGGCTCTCTGGGTGTAGTATCACCAGCACCTTCTCCTCCCAATCGGTGTAGGGTATGGGCTCCGGGGGTGTTCCACCGCCACTATGATTGGCTCTAGCAAAGTTTTTAGCTCGGATGCCCTTCACCCTGGTCTTCAGGTCATGCCACCGCCTCTGAATGTCATGCTTCGTCCTCGGCACAGTCCCCGACGCATTCACCCGAGTGACGATCCTGTCCCACATGTGGTTCTTTTGCGCCACGGACGTCTGCTGGACTTGGGCCCCGAAGATGTGGGGCTCAACACGGATTATTTCATCTACCATTACCCTCAACTCGGTCTCCGTGAATTTAGGTTTTTTTTTGGGTGCCATGGTGTGTGGTGCTCAGTGTGTGAGTTGAGTGAGTTGGGGGGTGCAGGTGTGTGGTGTGTGATGTGTAGGATTTGTGTGGTGGGTGTTTGTGTGGTGGGTGTGGTAGGGTGGTGGTTGTGTGTCTTCTATGTGAGTTAGCAGTATCTCGAATAGGGCCTCTTGCTAGCAGCAATGCTGTGATGCAAAGGATTGTGGTAGTGTGTGGGTGTCATTTTATAGTCGTGTCTCAATGGTTGTTGGCAGTCAGGTGGTAGGTGGGCGTGTTGACTAGTGTGCATTATTGGATACTTGGGACGTGTCATGGTGGCTTGTGCTTGGTGTTGGTGTATGGGGGGGGGCGTTGTCAATGTTCGTATGTTTGCTTTGGACTTGCGGTACACTTTCTAACATTTGTTTGCCGCTAGGGATGTTGTGCGTGTTGGCCTTCCGCAGTGATGCTGTGTTTATCGTTGCATTCTTTCCGCCGCGGACGTGGATGGCTGTGCGTTCCGTGGTACGGGCGGATTTATCCTAATTGCGGCCACGGAGTATTCACAGGTATGGCGGTACATGTGTTATTTTCCGTGGTCATTTCCGTCCGCGGCAGTGGTTGTTCATTCGACTCCGTCCGCCGCGGACGGAGTTGGATGTGTTCCGTCCACTGCGGACGGTGTTGGTTATGATCCGTCCGCCGCGGTCGGAGTTTCGTGACATGATTATCCTAATCCCAACCGCGGAATCTCCGCGGCGCAGCCGGGAGTAAAATTTCCCCCACCATGGCGGACAGTACACATTTCCGTCCGCCATCCTAATCGACCCCTCTCTATTCGTTAAAAGGGGCAAAGAAACGGAGATTGGGTCTATTGATGTGGGAACAATTTTTGGCTCAAATGGACAATTAAGTGAACTAATTTGCAAATTCAAAAGAATTTTGTAAAGTAAAAGGACTAATAGTTGCTGAAAATACAATACGATAACTACATTTGTTAAGCTAAAGTACAAATGGGGATATGCTAATGATAAGGTAAATAAATTTTTTTGTGGAAGCTTATTTGTATTTATGTTACGCGCTGCATATTCTCTCTTGATAAAGTCTAGTGAAAAGGCTCAGCTGGATAAAACAATGTATAAAAGTTATCTTAAAAGTATATATATATATATATATATATATATATATATATATATATATATATATATATATATATATATATATTTTTACATCCACGATTTGTCTCCAAAACGATGAGGCCACAACTCAGCATGTAAACCCATTTATTACCAAGGATTGCCACCTCCACGAGCAACTCACAAATATGGCCAAACGCGTTTCGGGCGTAGGACGCCCTTGTTCACTGGCTTAAGAGACCCCCGGAATGAGCGGACCACCTGAGCACAGTCTATGTCCCGCCCCAGTGGGCGTGTGCCGCAAGGAATTCTGGTTAGGGTCCGGAGTGCAGTATATGCAGAGGCACTTTGGAACAGCATGATCGTGCCAAAGGAGGGTGACATTAACCTAATCCTCGTTGCAACACATACCCACTGGGGTAAGACTTGTGATTTGAGACCTCAAAGGTAATGTACACGCTGCAGGTTTTACCACTCCCGCCAGAGGGGTCTTCACCTGGTTCAATCCAAAGTCTTCCTTAACATGGTCGCCGCTGGTGACAGACGGCGATGGTCGATTTGCTATCACTGGCTGCCACGGCAAAGGCGCAGACTTGTGCATTATAAACACTTATGGCCCCAACTTTGATTTTCCTACCTTCTATACAGAACTAGCGGCAAAGATCCTTACGTTTGCTGACAAGATCATCTATTGGGGAGGGGATTTCAACCTGAACTCGACACCCTGGGCTGGACAGGTCAGATGGCCCCAGGCGGCCTCCCTCGGCCTCTGCGCGGACCCTATCCATGCAGCTGCTAAATCTAGACTTGGTTGATGTCTGGATACATAGACACCCGTCGCAGGGGGGGTTTACACACTACTCAGCCCCACACAATATATATACGAGAATAGACTATTGGTTTGTGTCCTCTCGATTTCTCCAGAACGTACGAGTATGCGAAGTTTTGCCCCGAACCTACTCGGACCATTCACCAATCCTGGTTGCTTGCTCCATGCCCGCCCGACGGATTCCTTCTTTCGCCTGGCGATTCCCCCCGTACTCTTTGCTGGATCTTCTCTTTAAAGAGGATCTGCAGACGGCATTGGAGACTATGAGAAATTGGCCTGATGTATGATGTCTCCAATACTGGGGGCACCTTATATCAGTCCAAACAATCCCTTATGGTGGTGGTTGTAAGTCAACCTTAAAGACAAGCTATCCTAGAGGTAGCATGGACTAAGCAGCCTAAAAGCTTAACTCAAGAGGACATGTGAAGCCAGCTGTTTTACCATATGCAATCCTGTAATATCAAATGAAAGGACATCACACAAGTTATATATTATCAAAATATATATATATATATTCTTAGAATAATCCCCACTACTCTTTATTAGCAATGAAGCACAAGCGTTTAAATAAAAGCACAGTATAACATACACAAGTTGCACAGTTATGGATGAGGCCGGTGGCCACTCAAACCAAATATCAAAAAAGTGGTATAACAATCACTAATCGATCAGGGGTAAGGCCTAGGGCCTTGGGATTCGCTTGGACTACACAGGACTAACAGCAGTTAGGACGGGAGTAGCCCGCGGGATTCGGGTGCAGTGCAGAAAGCACACGCATGCACCAATGCAAAGTCAATGGTGCGTAAAAGTTATCGAGTTACAGTTTTAAGAGTCTTCCGACTGGACTAGAAGGACAAAACTTTAGACTTAGACACTAGAGGTGTAAACCACTACAGGAGCACCGGCGTTCAAGAGTTACCTCACCCACAGGAAGCGGGTGCACAGGTGCAAAGATGTGTCGGGTTTCGTCACGCAGATCTAGGGTGCCTGGAGATGAAGATGCTGCAGGCGTCCAGAAGAGAAGTCTCCGGTGTGATCCAAGGGTGGATCGAAGATGTAGAGTACCTGAAAGCAGAGGGGACAGAGTCTGGGTCACTAGCCAGTGACCAGGAAGGAACCAGGAAGGAACCAGGCAATGTCAGGCGCAATCAGGTGCTTGTCATGAAGCTTGTCTCTGCTGCCACGTGGTCTCTGGGGCACCGAGGATGTCCTGGAGTGAATCACGAGCTGTCCCACAAAGGCTCTCGCTGTCAGCGGTGTCGGCTTCAAGATCAGAGTCAACAGGCCTTGGCAAATGCAACCCATGTAGGATTCGAAGATGGCTTCTTACTCAGACCAGCAAGGTCTGAGCGGGTGCTCCTTTTCAGGGGAGCGAGTGCCAGTCAGGGGCAACCAGACTAGCTGAGCAAATTCAAAGGTTCGTCAGTACTGGGGCCACTAGCCAACGGGCAAGCGACCGGACCAACGCGTCAAGCAGGAAACTTCAAAAGAGCCCCACGCAGCACTCGTCAAGTGTGGAGGGGTGAGCTTCGGTGCCCAAGTTGCTCGGGCTGGAGCTTCTCAGACTTCAATGCACAGCTTCAAGGGAGCCTTGGATGCTGCATGGTCAGCGCTTCTTAGTTTTTCCAAGATGGCCGGCCCCATGCTTCAGGTAGCCTCCACGGGTCTCAGCTCTGCAGGGACTGTGGATCGGGCTGTTAGAAGGCAGGCGCGCTGGGTCTTGTTGATCTCTGTTGCTCGAGTTTTGGCAGGAACTGCAACAAAGCAAACGTCGAGGTGCTGGATGGTGCCTGTTTGCACAGAGTGGTCACTCCTTGACCACAAGGGAGATTCTTCAGTCTTCCACGTCGAGTGGGATGTCGAAGGGTCCAGAGTTTCATTTCATAAGTTTCAATCAGGATAATCTGCTGTGCATCAGCACAGCTCCTACTTTTAAGTCGAATCAAGGGGCTGAATTACCTGCTAGGTCCCTCCTATGGGTGGGACCCAGGAAGGGGGTGGTTACACCCCTTTCCCTTTGTCCAGTTTTGCGCCAGGACTGGGGCTGGATGGCCCCAGAACCGGTTTGACTGGAATCTGCCCAGGGACACCTTGTGCGCCCCAGGCAGTGTCTCGTTTCTTTCAACCCTCCCTGCTACAATCCACTATCTCCTGTCTGGGGTGGTGTGACACCTCCCTGTGACAGGAAACCCTTTGTCCAGGCGTCCTCTGCCAAGTTTCGGTCAGCAGCAGGAGGCCAGACATGTGTCTGTGGCAGCAGCATCCATTTTGTGATGCTGGGGCTCTGGTTAGGATTAACCGCGTTTTCAGTAAAGTAACATGTCTTCTCCCTCTAGAAGGGTGGGATGCTATCCCCATCACCAGGACTGGCAAGGGGATAGTATTCCAATGTGTATGACACCAAACACGACATGTTTTGATAAAGCCAAACCAGAGTTGCAATAACCGCGAGGATTATAATGCACTTAAGAGTATATGGTATGGCAGTATCACTGGAACAGCAGTAAGGAAATGGTTCCGAACACTGCAGACAGGCTCAGCTCATGCTAGAGCACCATCTCACATAAAACCAAGCACTCTGCCTCCAGGATTGTAAAGGCATTCCATAGGAGTGACTTATAGGTGCATATGTGTCCAGATATAGGTTTAGACATAGGTATACTATATCTAAGCAAGGGGTGAGTACACCACCTTGCCCCAGCTGTGTGAACAGCCAGTTGTGTCAATTTAAGTACCAGCCAGGGGTGGCAAAAGATATGCTGCAGCCCCTGGTAGGCCTTGGATGCACCTATGCCCTGAGCACCTATAGTGCATGGTACAGGGGCTGACAAGGTGTCCAGTACCCAATTGGTGATGTACCTATAGTACATGGAGTCCATTTAAAGAGAGAGCAGATAGCCTGGGGCCCTGATTAGCAGGATCCCAGGCCAACTAAGTCAAAAACCAGCTAAACACAAGGCAAAAAATCTGGGATAACCATAGTCAGGTATCCACCTTCCTACATAGCCCCCCACCCCCCAAACGAAAGGAGATAAGGCTATCCTTGACCAGGTAAGCCTATATTGCCTAAGTGGCCTTATAAGGAAGTACCTGCACTAGCATGGTTACCCCCTGTCTCATGGTCCACTAAGCAATCCCAAACCCTAGGGGTATCAGAGGGTCTCCACCATAGGGAATCACTACCTGTGGTGTGTTTTGGCAAAGTAAAAGGCTGGTGTTGAGATGGAGTACTGAAGTGAGGCTCCACTAAATTAGGGCTCAGCTTCCTCCAATCATCTTCCACCATGTGTGCCTTTCTATCCTTGACTGAGTTGCACTGTGCTCTCAGGGTCAACCTCTGGCTGCCTACAGCTGGAGGCTGGTTCCCTTCTGTTGGCTTACTGGAGGGACAGGTCAGGTTTGGGGCCTGGGGTCCCAGGTTTGATTGTGCCCAACACTGTCCATTTGAGGGAGGTCCCTAACTAGTTGTAAGGGGGATCCTTCATGAACTTTTAAAGTTTTTACCTTGCTAGGGCTGCTAGCTTTGGTGCCCCTAATCTGCTGATGGGGGTGGTTTATTTGACAGGGGTCCCTTTGGGGCTCACTGACCTCCTTGACCTCTGCAGCCCTGGGCTGACTGAGGCAGGGTAGAGAGGGGCAGGTTACCTGCTCCGGACTGGGTCCCACCTTGGAAGGGTCCACTGACATCAGGGGCTCTGCCAGGCTAGGCCTGACTACCTCTGGGGCAGTTCCTTCACAAGGGGTAAGATCAGTTCCCTGAGGAGGCTGATCCTTTCCTAATGTCTGGAGGGAGGGAGATTTCTCTTCCTCCTCAATGCTCTCTGTTTCTGTGGAGTGATCCATAGTTTCAGGCTTTACAACACATGAATCAGTTTGAGTTTGGGCTGTGGCCATCACAGCCCCACCAACCTTTTCAGGAAGGGACTCTGTTTGGGTATGGGCTGTTACCATAACAGCTCTGCTAACTTCTTCAGGAAGGGATTCTGCTGAAGATGGGGCTGAGTCTTGCACAGCCCTACCAACCTTTTCAGGAAGGACATCTTGGATTGGGGCTGTAGCCATCACAGCCCCACTAACCTTTCCATGGACATTTACCATTTTAGAATGGGTTTCTTGTTCAACCTCAGCCCAGGCTGAGATTTCCAAATCATTCCCAAGTAGACAATCTGCAGGCAAGTTTGCTGACACTGCCACTCTCTTTGGGCCAGTGACACCTCCCCAGCTGAGATTTACTACTGCCATGGGATGATTTTTCGGAACTCCATCAATGTTAGTCACCTGACATGTGGCACCAGGTAAAAGCTGCCTTGAGGGGACTAGATTCTCAGTCACCATAGTGATACTAGCCCCTGTGTCTCTGTAGGCCTCATCTTTTTGACCATTGATGATGGGCTCCTGTCTATACTTGCTCAAAGTGTTTGGGCAATCAGTGAAGTTGGCAAACCCCATGCCATTTTCATAGACAAGAGTATCTGTATTAGAGGATCTGGTTAGGCCAGAATCCACATGAGCTCCAAAAGTAAACCCACCCAAATTCTTGGGGGTGCTCCCACCACCTGGGGCATTACTGCTGACAGTAACAGGAGGTGTTGGAGCTTTACTTGGAGGAATATTTTCCTTATTGTTATTCCTGGGACAACTGCTGTCAGTTTTCCAGTGGCCAGGCTGTTTACAGACATGGCAATAAGGTTTCTTCTGGTCAGAGGAAGTGTTTTGGGACCCACCCCCACCCTTGGAGTTTTGGGGCCCTGTGGGAGACTTTTCCTTTAGATTTATCCCCACCCTTCTCTTGAGCCTTGGAAGTATCCTTCTTTTGGTCATTACCCTGATTCTTAGGCCTAATCCGGGTTCTGACCCATTTGTCTGCCCTCTTACCCAATGCTTGTGGAGAGGTCAGATCTGAGTCCACTAGGTGCTGGTGTAAAAGCTGGTTCTGACAATTACTTAGGATCTGCTCCCTCAGAATCAAATTATACAATCCTGTATAGTCATGTACATTGCTGCCATGTAGCCAACCTTCCAGAGCCTTAGTAGCACAATCTACAAAATCAGTCCAGTCCTGAGTGTGAGCTTTTTGGGTATCCCTGAACAACAACCTGTATTGCTCAGTGGTTAAGCCAAACCCATCAATGAGAGCACTCTTCAGGACTGTGTAGTTTTTAGCATCCTCAGATCTAACTGTGAGAAGCTTATCTCTCCCTTTCTCAGAAAAGGAGAGCCACAAGATTGCTGCCCACTGATCTTCAGGAACCTGCTGTGCCATGCAGGCTCTCTCAAGACAGTTATCCACTTGTGGATATCATCCCCATCTCTGTAGGGGGGCACAATCTTACTCAGATTTCTATGGTCATAGGACCTGTCTTTATCCTTTGGGATATTGCTGCCACCAGTGGGAGTCTCCCCACTCAACTTCTGCTCTCTTGCAAAAGCTAGTCTAGCTTGGGCCAGGGCTAATTCCTCTCTTTCTATTTGGAGATTAACAGCTCTCATCCTGGCCTTATGCTCTCTTCTTTGAGGGGAAGTCATTCCTCTCTGAGATTCTCTTGAGGCACTAGAAATGTGAGAATCCCTTGAAGGGGTTCTCTCTCTCCTATTGCCTGGGAGAATTCTGTTATTGGGTCTGGGGAAGTGATTCCCTTCTCCATTCCCATGTAGGACCAAGTTGGCTTGGCTAAGCCTTCCAATTGGTACCTGGTTATCCCTCTGATCATGATCTGACTCTTCACCTTCTGATTCAGGGTCTGCCTCCTCATTTTCTACTTCTGGGGAGGTGTTCTCAGTCTCTGGGGGATTCACTCCTTCTCCTGACCCTGAGGGAACTATTCTAGCTTTCTTAAGATCATCCTTCTCCAGGATGGCTATCAGGATGGGAATGGTAGGGTTGTGACCCTTTCTCAGCTTCCTTGCAGTGCACAAGGCACACAAGTCTCTATGGCTGAATTTGTCATAACTGGAGGTTGCCTGTGGAGGGTCAACCGTCACAGGTAGAGAGCCTGTAGCTTCACCTGTGCCAGACATGACTCTAGTGTGGTGTAAGTGATGCACCTACCTACACTAAGTGTTTTCCTACTGTACCTTGCTAGTGAGTTGTAGTCAGGGTGTTCTAAGCCATTCTACCTACAACTACTAAGTTCAGTAGAACTTAAATATGCTAAGCTTTTATTTATATGTACCTATGGTACTTAATGTGATCTTTCAATTTGATATAAGATTGCAAAGGTAAAATAACAGCAAGCTCAAATCCGCACCACTGCTCACCAATGTGAGAAGTTGGCCTGATGTATGATGTCTCCAATTCTAGGAGCACCTTATATCAGTCCAAACAATCCCTTATGGTGGTGGCTGCAAGTCAACCTTAAAGACAAGCTATCCTAGAGGTAGCATGGACTAAGCAGCCTAAAGACTTAACTCAAAAGGACATGTGAAGCCAGCTGTTTTACCATATGCAATCCTGTAATATCAAATGAAAGGACACCACACAAGTTATATATTATCAAATATATGTATTTATTCTTAGAATAATCCCCACTACTCTTTATGAGCAATGAAGCTCAAGCGTTTAAATAAAAGCACAGTATAACATACACAAGTTGCACAGTTATGGATGAGGCCGGTGGCCACTCAAACCATATATCAAAAAAGTGGTATAACAATCACTAATCGATCAGGGGTAAGGCCTAGGGCCTTGGGAATCGCTTGGACTACACTGGACTAACAGCAGTTAGGACGGGAGTAGCCCGCGGGATTCGGGTGCAGTGCAGAAAGCACACGCATGCACCAATGCAAAGTCAATGGTGCGTAAAAGTTATCGCGTTACAGTTTTAAGAGTCTTCCGACTGGACTAGAAGGACAAAACTTTAGACTTAGACACTAGAGGTGTAAACCACTACAGGAGCACCGGCGTTCAAGAGTTACCTCACCCACAGGAAGCGGGTGCACAGGTGCAAAGATGTGTCGGGTTTCGTCACGCAGATCTAGGGTGCCTGGAGATGAAGATGCTGCAGGCGTCCAGAAGAGAAGTGTCCGGTGTGATCCAAGGGTGGATCGAAGATGTAGAGTACCTGAAAGCAGAGGGGACAGAGTCTGGGTCACTAGCCAGTGACCAGGAAGGAACCAGGAAGGAACCAGGCAATGTCGGGCGCAATCAGGTGCTTGTTGTGTAGCTTGTCTCCGCTGCCACGTGGTCTCTGGGGCACCGAGGATGTCCTGGAGTGAATCACGAGCTGTCCCACGAAGGCTCTCGCTGTCGGCGGTGTCGGCTTCAGGATCGGAGTCAACAGGCCTTGGCAAATGCAACCCATGCAGGATTCGAAGATGGCTTCTTACTTGGACCAGCAAGGTCTGAGTGGGTGCTCCTTTTCAGGGGAGCGAGTGCCAGTCTGGGGCAACGAGACTCGCTGAGCAAATTCAAAGGTTTGTTGGTACTGGGGCCACTAGCCAACGGGAAAGCGACCGGACCAACACATCAAGCAGGAAAATGCAAAAGGGCCCCACGCAGCACTCGTCGAGTATGGAGGGGTGAGCTTCGGTGCACAAGTTGCTCGGGGCTGGAGCTTCTCAGACTCCAATGCACAGCTTCGAGGGAGCCTTGGATGCTGCATGGTCAGCGCTTCTTAGTTTTTCCAAGATTGCCGGCCCCATGCTTCAGGTCGCCTCCACGGGTCTCAGCTCTGCAGGGACTGTGGATCGGGCTGTTAGAAGGCAGGCGCGCTGGGTCTTGTTGATTTCTGTTGCTCGAGTTTTGGCGGGAACTGCAACAAAGCAAATGTCGAGGTGCTGGATGGTGCCTGTTTGCACAGGGTGGTCACTCCTTGACCACAAGGGAGATTCTTCAGTCTTCCACGTCGAGTGGGATGACGAAGGGTCCAGAGTTTCGTTTCATAAGTTTCAGTCAGGATAATCTGCTGTGCATCTGCACAGCTCCTACTTTTAAGTCGAATCAAGGGGCTGGATTACCTGCTAGGTGTCTCCTATGTGTGGGACCCAGGAAGGGGGTGGTTACACCCCTTTCCCTTTGTCCAGTTTCACTCCAGGACTGGTGCTGGATGGCCCCAGAACCGGTTTGACTGGAATCTGCCCATGGACACCTTGTGCGCGGCAGGCAGTGTCTAGTTTCTTTCAACCCTCCCTGCTACAATCCACTATCTCCTGTCTGGGCTGGTGTGACACCTCCCTGTGACAGGAAACCCTTTGTCCAGGTGTCCTCTGCCAAGTTTCGGTCAGCAGCAGGAGGCCAGACATGTGTCTGTGGCAGCAGCATCCATTTTGTGATGCTGGTTCTCTGGTTAGGATTAACCGCGTTTTCAGTAAAGTAACATGTCTTCTCCCTCTAGAAGGGTGGGATGCTATCCCCATCACCAGGACTGGCAAGGGGATAGTATTCCAATGTGTATGACACCAAACACGACATGTTTTGATAAAGCCAAACCAGAGTTGCAATAACCGCGAGGATTATAATGCACTTAAGAGTATATGGTATGGCAGTATCACTGGAACAGCAGTAAGGAAATGGTTCCGAACACTGCAGACAGGCTCAGCTCATGCTAGAGCACCATCTCACATAAAACCAAGCACTCTGCCTCCAGGATTGTAAAGGCCTTCCATAGGAGTGACTTATAGGTGCATATGTATCCAGATATAGGTTTAGACATAGGTATACTATATCTGAGCAAGGGGTGAGTACACCACCTTGCCCCAGCTGTGTGAACAGCCAGTTGTGTCAATTTAAGTACCAGCCAGGGGTGGCAAAAGATATGCTGCAGCCCCTGGTAGGCCTTGGATGCACCTATGCCCTGAGCACCTATAGTGCATGGTACAGGGGCTGACAAGGTGTCCAGTACCCAATTGGTGATGTACCTATAGTACATGGAGTCCATTTAAAGAGAGAGCAGATAGCCCGGGGCCCTGATTAGCAGGATCCCAGGCCAACTAAGTCATAAACCAGCTAAACACAAGGCAAAGAAATCTGGGATAACCATAGTCAGGTATCCACCTTCCTACATAGCCCCCCACCCCCCAAACAAAAGGAGATAAGGCTATCCTTGACCAGGTAAGCCTATATTGCCTAAGTGGCCATATAAGGAAGTACCTGCACTAGCATGGTTACCCCCTGTCTCATGGTCCACTAAGCAATCCCTCACCCTAGGGGTATCAGAGGGTCTCCACCATAGGGAATCACTACCTGTGGTATGTTTTGGCAAAGTAAAAGGCTGGTGTTGAGATGGAGTACTGAAGTGAGGCTCCACTAAATTAGGGCTCAGCTTCCTCCAATCATCTTCCACCACGTGTGCCTTTCTTTCCTTGACTGAGTTGCACTGTGCTTTCAGGGTCAACCTCTGGCTGCCTACAGCTGGAGGCTGGGTCCCTTCTGTTGGCTTACTGGAGGGACAGGTCAGGTTTGGGGCCTTGGGGTCCCAGGTTTGATTGTGCCCAACACTGTCCATTTGAGGGAGGTCCCTAACTAGTTGTAAGGGGGATCCTTCATGAACTTTTAAAGTTTTTACCTTGCTAGGGCTGCTAGCTTTGGTGCCCCTAATCTGCTGATGGGGGTGGTTTATTTGACAGGGGTCCCTTTGGGGCTCACTGACCTCCTTGACCTCTGCAGCCCTGGGCTGACTGAGGCAGGGTAGAGAGGGGCAGGTTACCTGCTCCGGACAGGGTCCCAGCTTGGAAGGGTCCACTGACATCAGGGGCTCTGCCAGGCTAGGCCTGAATACCTCTGTGGCAGTTCCTTCACAAGGGGTAAGATCAGTTCCCTGAGGAGGCTGATCCTTTCCTAATGTCTGGTGGGAGGGAGATTTCTCTTCCTCCTCAATGCTCTCTGTTTGTGTGGAGTGATCCATAGTTTCAGGCTTCACAACACATGAATCAGTTTGAGTTTGGGCTGTGGCCATCACAGCCCCACCAACCTTTTCAGGAAGGGACTCTGTTTGGGTATGGGCTGTTACCATAACAGCTCTGCTAACTTGTTCAGGAAGGGATTCTGCTGAAGATGGGGCTGAGTCTTGCACAGCCCTACCAACCTTTTCAGGAAGGACATCTTGGATTGGGGCTGTAGCCATCACAGCCCCACTAACCTTTCCATGGACATTTACCATTTTAGAATGGGTTTCTTGTTCAACCTCAGCCCAGGCTGAGATTTCCAAATCATTCCCAAGTAGACAATCTGCAGGCAAGTTTGCTGACACTGCCACTCTCTTTGGGCCAGTGACACCTCCCCAGCTGAGATTTACTACTGCCATGGGATGATTTTTCTGAACTCCATCAATGTTAGTCACCTGACATGTGGCACCAGGTAAAAGCTGCCTTGAGGGGACTAGATTCTCAGTCACCATAGTGATACTAGCCCCTGTGTCTCTGTAGGCCTCAGCTTTTTGACCATTGATGATGGGCTCCTGTCTATACTTGCTCAAAGTGTTTGGGCAATCAGTGAAGTTGGCAAACCCCATGCCATTTTCATAGACAAGAGTATCTGTATTAGAGGACCTGGTTAGGCCAGAATCCACATGAGCTCCAAAAGTAAACCCACCCAAATTCTTGGGGGTGCTCCCACCACCTGGGGCATTACTGCTGACAGTAACAGGAGGTGTTGGAGCTTTACTTGGAGGAATATTTTCCTTATTGTTATTCCTGGGACAACTGCTGTCAGTTTTCCAGTGGCCAGGCTGTTTACAGACATGGCAATAAGGTTTCTTCTGGTCAGAGGAAGTGTTTTGGAACCCACCCCCACCCTTGGAGTTTTGGGGCCCTGTGGGAGACTTCTCCTTTAGATTTATCCCCACCCTTCTCTTGAGCCTTGGAAGTATCTTTCTTTTGGTCATTACCCTGATTCTTAGGCCTAATCCTGGTTCTGACCCATTTGTCTGCCCTCTTACCCAATGCTTGTGGAGAGGTCAGATCTGAGTCCACCAGGTGCTGGTGTAAAAGCTGGTTCTGACAATTACTTAGGATCTGCTCCCTCAGAATCAAATTATACAATCCTGTATAGTCATGTACTTTGCTGCCATGTAGCCAACCTTCCAGAGCCTTAGTAGCACAATCTACAAAATCAGTCCAGTCCTGAGTGTGAGCTTTTTGGGTATCCCTGAACAACAACCTGTATTGCTCAGTGGTTAAGCCAAACCCATCAATGAGAGCACTCTTCAGGACTGTGTAGTTTTTAGCATCCTCAGATCTAACGTGAGAAGCTTATCTCTCCCTTTCTCAGAAAAGGAGAGCCACAAGATTGCTGCCCACTGATCTTCAGGAACCTGCTGTATCATGCAGGCTCTCTCAAGAGCAGTTATCCACTTGTGGATATCATCCCCATCTCTGTAGGGGGGCACAATCTTACTCAGATTTCTATGGTCATAGGACCTGTCTTTATCCTTTGGGATATTGCTGCCACCAGTGGGAGTCTCCCCACTCAACTTCTGCTCTCTTGCAAAAGCTAGTCTAGCTTTTGCCAGGGCTAATTCCTCTCTTTCTATTTGGAGATTAACAGCACTCATCCTGGCCTTATGCTCTCTTCTTTGAGGGGAAGTCATTCCTCTCTGAGATTCTCTTGAGGCACTAGAAATGTGAGAATCCCTTGAAGGGGTTCTCTCTCTCCTATTGCCTGGGAGAATTCTGTTATTGGGTCTGGGGAAGTGATTCCCTTCTCCATTCCCATGTAGGACCAAGTTGGCTTGGCTAAGCCTTCCAATTGGTACCTGGTTATCCCTCTGATCATGATCTGACTCTTCACCTTCTGATTCAGGGTCTGCCTCCTCATTTTCTACTTCTGGGGAGGTGTTCTCAGTCTCTGGGGGATTCACTCCTTCTCCTGACCCTGAGGGAACTATTCTAGCTTTCTTAAGATCATCCTTCTCCAGGATGGCTATCAGGATGGGAATGGTAGGGTTGTGACCCTTTCTCAGCTTCCTTGCAGTGCACAAGGCACTCAAGTCTCTATGGCTGAATTTGTCATAACTGGAGGTTGCCTGTGGAGGGTCAACCGTCACAGGTAGAGAGCCTGTAGCTTCACCTGTGCCAGACATGACTCTAGTGTGGTGTAAGTGATGCACCTACCTACACTAAGTGTTTTCCTACTGTACCTTGCTAGTGAGTTGTAGTCAGGGTGTTCTAAGCCATTCTACCTACAACTACTAAGTTCAGTAGAACTTAAATATGCTAAGCTTTTATTTATATGTACCTATGGTACTTAATGTGATCTTTCAATTTGATATAAGATTGCAAAGGTAAAATAACAGCAAGCTCAAATCCGCACCGCTGCTCACCAATGTGAGAAGTTGGCCTGATGTATGATGTCTCCAATTCTAGGAGCACCTTATATCAGTCCAAACAATCCCTTATGGTGGTGGTTGCAAGTCAACCTTAAAGACAAGCTATCCTAGAGGTAGCATGGACTAAGCAGCCTAAAGGCTTAACTCAAGAGGACATGTGAAGCCAGCTGTTTTACCATATGCAATCCTGTAATATCAAATGAAAGGACACCACACAAGTTATATATTATCAAATATATGTATTTATTCTTAGAATAATCCCCACTACTCTTTATGAGCAATGAAGCACAAGCGTTTAAAAAAAAGCACTGTATAACATACACAAGTTGCACAGTTATGGATGAGGCCGGTGGCCACTCAAACCATATATCAAAAAAGTGGTATAACAATCACTAATCGATCAGGGGTAAGGCCTAGGGCCTTGGGAATCGCTTGGACTACACTGGACTAACAGCAGTTAGGACGGGAGTAGCCCGCGGGATTCGGGTGCAGTGCAGAAAGCACACGCATGCACCAATGCAAAGTCAATGGTGCGTAAAAGTTATCGAGTTACAGTTTTAAGAGTCTTCCGACTGGACTAGAAGGACAAAACTTTAGACTTAGACACTAGAGGTGTAAACCACTACAGGAGCACCGTCGTTCAAGAGTTACCTCACCCACAGGAAGCGGGTGCACAGGTGCAAAGATGTGTCGGGTTTCGTCACGCAGATCTAGGGTGCCTGGAGATGAAGATGCTGCAGTTGTCCAGAAGAGAAGTGTCCGGTGTGATCCAAGGGTGGATCAAAGATGTAGAGTACCTAAAAGCAGAGGGGACAGAGTCTGGGTCACTAGCCAGTGACCAGGAAGGAACCAGGCAATGTCGGGCGCAATCAGGTGCTTGTTGTGTAGCTTGTCTCCGCTGCCACGTAGTCTCTGGGGCACCGAGGATGTCCTGGAGTGAATCAGGAGCTGTCCCATGAAGGCTCTCGCTGTCGGCGGTGTCGGCTTCAGGATCGGAGTCAACAGGCCTTGGCAAATGCAACCCATGCAGGTTTCGAAGATGGCTTCTTACTTGGACCAGCAAGGTCTGAGTGGGTGCTCCATTTCAGGGGAGCGAGTGCCAGTCTGGGGCAATCAGACTAGCTGAGCAAATTCAAAGGTTCGTTGGTACTGGGGCCACTAGCCAATGGGAAAGCGACTGGACCAACGCATCAAGCAGGAAAATGCAAAAGGGCCCCACGCAGCACTCGTCGAGTGTGGAGGGGTGAGCTTCGGTGCACAAGTTGCTTGGGGCTCGAGCTTCTTAGACTCCAATGCACAGCTTCGAGGGAGCCTTGGATGCTGCATGGTCAGCGCTTCTTAGTTTTTCCAAGATTGCCGGCCCCATGCTTCAGGTCGCCTCCATGGGTCTCAGCTCTGCAGGGACTGTGGATCGGGCTGTTAGAAGGCAGGCGCGCTGGGTCTTGTTGATCTCTGTTGCTCGAGTTTTGTCGGGAACTGCAACAAAGCAAATGTCGAGGTGCTGGATGATGCCTGTTTGCACAGGGTGGTCACTCCTTGACCACAAGGGAGATTCTTCAGTCTTCCACGTCGAGTGGGATGACGAAGGGTCCAGAGTTTCGTTTCATAAGTTTCAGTCAGGATAATCTGCTGTGCATCTGCACAGCTCCTACTTTTAAGTCGAATCAAGGGGCTGGATTACCTGCTAGGTCCCTCCTATGTGTGGGACCCAGGAAGGGGGTGGTTACACCCCTTTCCCTTTGTCCAGTTTCACTCCAGGACTGGTGCTGGATGGCCCCAGAACCGGTTTGACTGGAATCTGCCCATGGACACCTTGTGCGCCCCAGGCAGTGTCTAGTTTCTTTCAACCCTCCCTGCTACAATCCACTATCTCCTGTCTGGGCTGGTGTGACACCTCCCTGTGACAGGAAACCCTTTGTCCAGGTGTCCTCTGCCAAGTTTCGGTCAGCAGCAGGAGGCCAGACATGTGTCTGTGGCAGCAGCATCCATTTTGTGATGCTGGGGCTCTGGTTAGGATTAACCGCGTTTTCAGTAAAGTAACATGTCTTCTCCCTCTAGAAGGGTGGGATGCTATCCCCATCACCAGGACTGGCAAGGGGATAGTATTCCAATGTGTATGACACCAAACACGACATGTTTTGATAAAGCCAAACCAGAGTTGCAATAACCGTGAGGATTATAATGCACTTAAGAGTATATGGTATGGCAGTATCACTGGAACAGCAGTAAGGAAATGGTTCCGAACACTGCAGACAGGCTCAGCTCATGCTAGAGCACCATCTCACATAAAACCAAGCACTCTGCCTCCAGGATTGTAAAGGCCTTCCATAGGAGTGACTTATAGGTGCATATGTATCCAGATATAGGTTTAGACATAGGTATACTATATCTGAGCAAGGGGTGAGTACACCACCTTGCCCCAGCTGTGTGAACAGCCAATTGTGTCAATTTAAGTACCAGCCAGGGGTGGCAAAAGATATGCTGCAGCCCCTGGTAGGCCTTGGATGCACCTATGCCCTGAGCACCTATAGTGCATGGTACAGGGGCTGACAAGGTGTCCAGTACCCAATTGGTGATGTACCTATAGTACATGGAGTCCATTTAAAGAGAGAGCAGATAGCCCGGGACCCTGATTAGCAGGATCCCAGGCCAACTAAGTCAAAAACCAGCTAAACACAAGGCAAAGAAATCTGGGATAACCATAGTTAGGTATCCACCTTCCTACATAGCCCCCCACCCCCCAAACGAAAGGAGATAAGGCTATCCTTGACCAGGTAAGCCTATATTGCCTAAGTGGCCATATTAGGAAGCACCTGCACTAGCATGGCTACCCCCTGTCTCATGGTCCACTAAGCAATCCCTCACCCTAGGGGTATCAGAGGGTCTCCACCATAGGGAATCACTACCTGTGGTGTGTTTTGGCAAAGTAAAAGGCTGGTGTTGAAATGGAGTACTGAAGTGAGGCTCCACTAAATTAGGGCTCAGCTTCCTCCAATCATCTTCCACCACGTGTGCCTTTCTTTCCTTGACTGAGTTGCACTGTGCTTTCAGGGTCAACCTCTGGCTGCCTACAGCTGGAGGCTGGGTCCCTTCTGTTGGCTTACTGGAGGGACAGGTCAGGTTTGGGGCCTTGGGGTCCCAGGTTTGATTGTGCCCAACACTGTCCATTTGAGGGAGGTCCCTAACTAGTTGTAAGGGGGATCCTTCATGAACTTTTAAAGTTTGTACCTTGCTAGGGCTGCTAGCTTTGGTGCCCCTAATCTGCTGATGGGGGTGGTTTATTTGACAGGGGTCCCTTTGGGGCTCCCTGACCTCCTTGACCTCTGCAGCCCTGGGCTGACTGAGGCAGGGTAGAGAGGGGCAGGTTACCTGCTCCGGACTGGGTCCCACCTTGGAAGGGTCCACTGACATCAGGGGCTCTGCCAGGCTAGGCATGACTACCTCTGGGGCAGTTCCTTCACAAGGGGTAAGATCAGTTCCCTGAGGAGGCTGATCCTTTCCTAATGTCTGGTGGGAGGGAGATTTCTCTTCCTCCTCAATGCTCTCTGTTTGTGTGGAGTGATCCATAGTTTCAGGCTTCACAACACATGAATCAGTTTGAGTTTGGGCTGTGGCCATCACAGCCCCACCAACCTTTTCAGGAAGGGACTCTGTTTGGGTATGGGCTGTTACCATAACAGCTCTGCTAACTTGTTCAGGAAGGGATTCTGCTGAAGATGGGGCTGAGTCTTGCACAGCCCTACCAACCTTTTCAGGAAGGACATCTTGGATTGGGGCTGTAGCCATCACAGCCCCACTAACCTTTCCATGGACATTTACCATTTTAGAATGGGTTTCTTGTTCAACCTCAGCCCAGGCTGAGATTTCCAAATCATTCCCAAGTAGACAATCTGCAGGCAAGTTTGCTGACACTGCCACTCTCTTTGGGCCAGTGACACCTCCCCAGCTGAGATTTACTACTGCCATGGGATGATTTTTCTGAACTCCATCAATGTTAGTCACCTGACATGTGGCACCAGGTAAAAGCTGCCTTGAGGGGACTAGATTCTCAGTCACCATAGTGATACTAGCCCCTGTGTCTCTGTAGGCCTCAGCTTTTTGACCATTGATGATGGGCTCCTGTCTATACTTGCTCAAAGTGTTTGGGCAATCAGTGAAGTTGGCAAACCCCATGCCATTTTCATAGACAAGAGTATCTGTATTAGAGGACCTGGTTAGGCCAGAATCCACATGAGCTCCAAAAGTAAACCCACCCAAATTTTTGGGGGTGATCCCACCACCTGGGGCATTACTGCTGACAGTAACAGGAGGTGTTGGAGCTTTACTTGGAGGAATATTTTCCTTATTGTTATTCCTGGGACAACTGCTGTCAGTTTTCCAGTGGCCAGGCTGTTTACAGACATGGCAATAAGGTTTCTTCTGGTCGGAGGAAGTGTTTTGGAACCCACCCCCACCCTTGGAGTTTTGGGGCCCTGTGGGAGACTTTTCCTTTAGATTTATCCCCACCCTTCTCTTGAGCCTTGGAAGTATCTTTCTTTTGGTCATTACCCTGATTCTTAGGCCTAATCCTGGTTCTGACCCATTTGTCTGCCCTCTTACCCAATGCTTGTGGAGAGGTCAGATCTGAGTCCACCAGGTGCTGGTGTAAAAGCTGGTTCTGACAATTACTTAGGATCTGCTCCCTCAGAATCAAATTATACAATCCTGTATAGTCATGTACTTTGCTGCCATGTAGCCAACCTTCCAGAGCCTTAGTAGCACAATCTACAAAATCAGTCCAGTCCTGAGTGTGAGTTTTTTGGATATCCCTGAACAACAACCTGTATTGCTCAGTGGTTAAGCCAAACCCATCAATGAGAGCACTCTTCAGGACTGTGTAGTTTTTAGCATCCTCAGATCTAACGTGAGAAGCTTATCTCTCCCTTTCTCAGAAAAGGAGAGCCACAAGATTGCTGCCCACTGATCTTCAGGAACCTGCTGTATCATGCAGGCTCTCTCAAGAGCAGTTATCCACTTGTGGATATCATCCCCATCTCTGTAGGGGGCCACAATCTTACTCAGATTTCTATGGTCATAGGACCTGTCTTTATCCTTTGGGATATTGCTGCCACCAGTGGGAGTCTCCCCACTCAACTTCTGCTCTCTTGCAAAAGCTAGTCTAGCTTGGGCCAGGGCTAATTCCTCTCTTTCTATTTGGAGATTAACAGCTCTCATCCTGGCCTTATGCTCTCTTCTTTGAGGGGAAGTCATTCCTCTCTGAGATTCTCTTGAGGCACTAGAAATGTGAGAATCCCTTGAAGGGGTTCTCTCTCTCCTATTGCCTGGGAGAATTCTGTTATTGGGTCTGGGGAAGTGATTCCCTTCTCCATTCCCATGTAGGACCAAGTTGGCTTGGCTAAGCCTTCCAATTGGTACCTGGTTATCCCTCTGATCATGATCTGACTCTTCACCTTCTGATTCAGGGTCTGCCTCCTCATTTTCTACTTCTGGGGAGGTGTTCTCAGTCTCTGGGGGATTCACTCCTTCTCCTGACCCTGAGGGAACTATTCTAGCTTTCTTAAGATCATCCTTCTCCAGGATGGCTATCAGGATGGGAATGGTAGGGTTGTGACCCTTTCTCAGCTTCCTTGCAGTGCACAAGGCACTCAAGTCTCTATGGCTGAATTTGTCATAACTGGAGGTTGCCTGTGGAGGGTCAACCGTCACAGGTAGAGAGCCTGTAGCTTCACCTGTGCCAGACATGACTCTAGTGTGGTGTAAGTGATGCACCTACCTACACTAAGTGTTTTCCTACTGTACCTTCCTAGTGAGTTGTAGTCAGGGTGTTCTAAGTTATTCTACCTACAACTACTAAGTTCAGTAGAACTTAAATATGCTAAGCTTTTATTTATATGTACCTATGGTACTTAATGTGATCTTTCAATTTGATATAAGATTGCAAAGGTAAAATAACAGCAAGCTCAAATCCGCACCGCTGCTCACCAATGTGAGAAGTTGGCCTGATGTATGATGTCTCCAATTCTAGGAGCACCTTATATCAGTCCAAACAATCCCTTATGGTGGTGGTTGCAAGTCAACCTTAAAGACAAGCTATCCTAGAGGTAGCATGGACTAAGCAGCCTAAAGGCTTAACTCAAGAGGACATGTGAAGCCAGCTGTTTTACCATATGCAATCCTGTAATATCAAATGAAAGGACACCACACAAGTTATATATTATCAAATATATGTATTTATTCTTAGAATAATCCCCACTACTCTTTATGAGCAATGAAGCACAAGCGTTTAAATAAAAGCACTGTATAACATACACAAGTTGCACAGTTATGGATGAGGCCGGTGGCCACTCAAACCATATATCAAAAAAGGGGTATAACAATCACTAATCGATCAGGGGTAAGGCCTAGGGCCTTGGGAATCGCTTGGACTACACTGGACTAACAGCAGTTAGGACGGGAGTAGCCCGCGGGATTCGGGTGCAGTGCAGAAAGCACACGCATGCACCAATGCAAAGTCAATGGTGCGTAAAAGTTATCGAGTTACAGTTTTAAGAGTCTTCCGACTGGACTAGAAGGACAAAACTTTAGACTTAGACACTAGAGGTGTAAACCACTACAGGAGCACCGGCGTTCAAGAGTTACCTCACCCACAGGAAGCGGGTGCACAGGTGCAAAGATGTGTCGGGTTTCGTCACGCAGATCTAGGGTGCCTGGAGATGAAGATGCTGCAGGCGTCCAGAAGAGAAGTGTCCGGTGTGATCCAAGGGTGGATCGAAGATGTAGAGTACCTGAAAGCAGAGGGGACAGAGTCTGGGTCACTAGCCAGTGACCAGGAAGGAACCAGGAAGGAACCAGGCAATGTCGGGCACAATCAGGTGCTTGTTGTGTAGCTTGTCTCCGCTGCCACGTGGTCTCTGGGGCACCGAGGATGTCCTGGAGTGAATCACGAGCTGTCCCACGAAGGCTCTCGCTGTCGGCGGTGTCGGCTTCAGGATCGGAGTCAACAGGCCTTGGCAAATGCAACCCATGCAGGATTCGAAGATGGCTTCTTACTTGGACCAGCAAGGTCTGAGTGGGTGCTCCTTTTCAGGGGAGCGAGTGCCAGTCTGGGGCACCGAGACTCGCTGAGCAAATTCAAAGGTTTGTTGGTACTGGGGCCACTAGCCAACGGGAAAGCGACCGGACCAACACATCAAGCAGGAAAATGCAAAAGGGCCCCACGCAGCACTCGTCGAGTATGGAGGGGTGAGCTTCGGTGCACAAGTTGCTCGGGGCTGGAGCTTCTCAGACTCCAATGCACAGCTTCGAGGGAGCCTTGGATGCTGCATGGTCAGCGCTTCTTAGTTTTTCCAAGATTGCCGGCCCCATGCTTCAGGTCGCCTCCATGGGTCTCAGCTCTGCAGGGACTGTGGATCGGGCTGTTAGAAGGCAGGCGCGCTGGGTCTTGTTGATTTCTGTTGCTCGAGTTTTGGCGGGAACTGCAACAAAGCAAATGTCGAGGTGCTGGATGGTGCCTGTTTGCACAGGGTGGTCACTCCTTGACCACAAGGGAGATTCTTCAGTCTTCCACGTCGAGTGGGATGACGAAGGGTCCAGAGTTTCGTTTCATAAGTTTCAGTCAGGATAATCTGCTGTGCATCTGCACAGCTCCTACTTTTAAGTCGAATCAAGGGGCTGGATTACCTGCTAGGTGTCTCCTATGTGTGGGACCCAGGAAGGGGGTGGTTACACCCCTTTCCCTTTGTCCAGTTTCACTCCAGGACTGGTGCTGGATGGCCCCAGAACCGGTTTGACTGGAATCTGCCCATGGACACCTTGTGCGCGGCAGGCAGTGTCTAGTTTCTTTCAACCCTCCCTGCTACAATCCACTATCTCCTGTCTGGGCTGGTGTGACACCTCCCTGTGACAGGAAACCCTTTGTCCAGGTGTCCTCTGCCAAGTTTCGGTCAGCAGCAGGAGGCCAGACATGTGTCTGTGGCAGCAGCATCCATTTTGTGATGCTGGTTCTCTGGTTAGGATTAACCGCGTTTTCAGTAAAGTAACATGTCTTCTCCCTCTAGAAGGGTGGGATGCTATCCCCATCACCAGGACTGGCAAGGGGATAGTATTCCAATGTGTATGACACCAAACACGACATGTTTTGATAAAGCCAAACCAGAGTTGCAATAACCGCGAGGATTATAATGCACTTAAGAGTATATGGTATGGCAGTATCACTGGAACAGCAGTAAGGAAATGGTTCCGAACACTGCAGACAGGCTCAGCTCATGCTAGAGCACCATCTCACATAAAACCAAGCACTCTGCCTCCAGGATTGTAAAGGCCTTCCATAGGAGTGACTTATAGGTGCATATGTATCCAGATATAGGTTTAGACATAGGTATACTATATCTGAGCAAGGGGTGAGTACACCACCTTGCCCCAGCTGTGTGAACAGCCAGTTGTGTCAATTTAAGTACCAGCCAGGGGTGGCAAAAGATATGCTGCAGCCCCTGGTAGGCCTTGGATGCACCTATGCCCTGAGCACCTATAGTGCATGGTACAGGGGCTGACAAGGTGTCCAGTACCCAATTGGTGATGTACCTATAGTACATGGAGTCCATTTAAAGAGAGAGCAGATAGCCCGGGGCCCTGATTAGCAGGATCCCAGGCCAACTAAGTCATAAACCAGCTAAACACAAGGCAAAGAAATCTGGGATAACCATAGTCAGGTATCCACCTTCCTACATAGCCCCCCACCCCCCAAACGAAAGGAGATAAGGCTATCCTTGACCAGGTAAGCCTATATTGCCTAAGTGGCCATATAAGGAAGTACCTGCACTAGCATGGTTACCCCCTGTCTCATGGTCCACTAAGCAATCCCTCACCCTAGGGGTATCAGAGGGTCTCCACCATAGGGAATCACTACCTGTGGTGTGTTTTGGCAAAGTAAAAGGCTGGTGTTGAGATGGAGTACTGAAGTGAGGCTCCACTAAATTAGGGCTCAGCTTCCTCCAATCATCTTCCACCACGTGTGCCTTTCTTTCCTTGACTGAGTTGCACTGTGCTTTCAGGGTCAACCTCTGGCTGCCTACAGCTGGAGGCTGGGTCCCTTCTGTTGGCTTACTGGAGGGACAGGTCAGGTTTGGGGCCTTGGGGTCCCAGGTTTGATTGTGCCCAACACTGTCCATTTGAGGGAGGTCCCTAACTAGTTGTAAGGGGGATCCTTCATGAACTTTTAAAGTTTTTACCTTGCTAGGGCTGCTAGCTTTGGTGCCCCTAATCTGCTGATGGGGGTGGTTTATTTGACAGGGGTCCCTTTGGGGCTCACTGACCTCCTTGACCTCTGCAGCCCTGGGCTGACTGAGGCAGGGTAGAGAGGGGCAGGTTACCTGCTCCGGACTGGGTCCCACCTTGGAAGGGTCGACTGACATCAGGGGCTCTGCCAGGCTAGGCATGACTACCTCTGGGGCAGTTCCTTCACAAGGGGTAAGATCAGTTCCCTGAGGAGGCTGATCCTTTCCTAATGTCTGGTGGGAGGGAGATTTCTCTTCCTCCTCAATGCTCTCTGTTTGTGTGGAGTGATCCATAGTTTCAGGCTTCACAACACATGAATCAGTTTGAGTTTGGGCTGTGGCCATCACAGCCCCACCAACCTTTTCAGGAAGGGACTCTGTTTGGGTATGGGCTGTTACCATAACAGCTCTGCTAACTTGTTCAGGAAGGGATTCTGCTGAAGATGGGGCTGAGTCTTGCACAGCCCTACCAACCTTTTCAGGAAGGACATCTTGGATTGGGGCTGTAGCCATCACAGCCCCACTAACCTTTCCATGGACATTTACCATTTTAGAATGGGTTTCTTGTTCAACCTCAGCCCAGGCTGAGATTTCCAAATCATTCCCAAGTAGACAATCTGCAGGCAAGTTTGCTGACACTGCCACTCTCTTTGGGCCAGTGACACCTCCCCAGCTGAGATTTACTACTGCCATGGGATGATTTTTCTGAACTCCATCAATGTTAGTCACCTGACATGTGGCACCAGGTAAAAGCTGCCTTGAGGGGACTAGATTCTCAGTCACCATAGTGATACTAGCCCCTGTGTCTCTGTAGGCCTCAGCTTTTTGACCATTGATGATGGGCTCCTGTCTATACTTGCTCAAAGTGTTTGGGCAATCAGTGAAGTTGGCAAACCCCATGCCATTTTCATAGACAAGAGTATCTGTATTAGAGGACCTGGTTAGGCCAGAATCCACATGAGCTCCAAAAGTAAACCCACCCAAATTTTTGGGGGTGCTCCCACCACCTGGGGCATTACTGCTGACAGTAACAGGAGGTGTTGGAGCTTTACTTGGAGGAATATTTTCCTTATTGTTATTCCTGGGACAACTGCTGTCAGTTTTCCAGTGGCCAGGCTGTTTACAGACATGGCAATAAGGTTTCTTCTGGTCGGAGGAAGTGTTTTGGAACCCACCCCCACCCTTGGAGTTTTGGGGCCCTGTGGGAGACTTTTCCTTTAGATTTATCCCCACCCTTCTCTTGAGCCTTGGAAGTATCTTTCTTTTGGTCATTACCCTGATTCTTAGGCCTAATCCTGGTTCTGACCCATTTGTCTGCCCTCTTACCCAATGCTTGTGGAGAGGTCAGATCTGAGTCCACCAGGTGCTGGTGTAAAAGCTGGTTCTGACAATTACTTAGGATCTGCTCCCTCAGAATCAAATTATACAATCCTGTATAGTCATGTACTTTGCTGCCATGTAGCCAACCTTCCAGAGCCTTAGTAGCACAATCTACAAAATCAGTCCAGTCCTGAGTGTGAGCTTTTTGGATATCCCTGAACAACAACCTGTATTGCTCAGTGGTTAAGCCAAACCCATCAATGAGAGCACTCTTCAGGACTGTGTAGTTTTTAGCATCCTCAGATCTAACGTGAGAAGCTTATCTCTCCCTTTCTCAGAAAAGGAGAGCCACAAGATTGCTGCCCACTGATCTTCAGGAACCTGCTGTATCATGCAGGCTCTCTCAAGAGCAGTTATCCACTTGTGGATATCATCCCCATCTCTGTAGGGGGCCACAATCTTACTCAGATTTCTATGGTCATAGGACCTGTCTTTATCCTTTGGGATATTGCTGCCACCAGTGGGAGTCTCCCCACTCAACTTCTGCTCTCTTGCAAAAGCTAGTCTAGCTTGGGCCAGGGCTAATTCCTCTCTTTCTATTTGGAGATTAACAGCTCTCATCCTGGCCTTATGCTCTCTTCTTTGAGGGGAAGTCATTCCTCTCTGAGATTCTCTTGAGGCACTAGAAATGTGAGAATCCCTTGAAGGGGTTCTCTCTCTCCTATTGCCTGGGAGAATTCTGTTATTGGGTCTGGGGAAGTGATTCCCTTCTCCATTCCCATGTAGGACCAAGTTGGCTTGGCTAAGCCTTCCAATTGGTACCTGGTTATCCCTCTGATCATGATCTGACTCTTCACCTTCTGATTCAGGGTCTGCCTCCTCATTTTCTACTTCTGGGGAGGTGTTCTCAGTCTCTGGGGGATTCACTCCTTCTCCTGACCCTGAGGGAACTATTCTAGCTTTCTTAAGATCATCCTTCTCCAGGATGGCTATCAGGATGGGAATGGTAGGGTTGTGACCCTTTCTCAGCTTCCTTGCAGTGCACAAGGCACTCAAGTCTCTATGTCTGAATTTGTCATAACTGGAGGTTGCCTGTGGAGGGTCAACCGTCACAGGTAGAGAGCCTGTAGCTTCACCTGTGCCAGACATGACTCTAGTGTGGTGTAAGTGATGCACCTACCTACACTAAGTGTTTTCCTACTGTACCTTCCTAGTGAGTTGTAGTCAGGGTGTTCTAAGTTATTCTACCTACAACTACTAAGTTCAGTAGAACTTAAATATGCTAAGCTTTTATTTATATGTACCTATGGTACTTAATGTGATCTTTCAATTTGATATAAGATTGCAAAGGTAAAATAACAGCAAGCTCAAATCCGCACCGCTGCTCACCAATGTGAGAAGTTGGCCTGATGTATGATGTCTCCAATTCTAGGAGCACCTTATATCAGTCCAAACAATCCCTTATGGTGGTGGTTGCAAGTCAACCTTAAAGACAAGCTATCCTAGAGGTAGCATGGACTAAGCAGCCTAAAGGCTTAACTCAAGAGGACATGTGAAGCCAGCTGTTTTACCATATGCAATCCTGTAATATCAAATGAAAGGACACCACACAAGTTATATATTATCAAATATATGTATTTATTCTTAGAATAATCCCCACTACTCTTTATGAGCAATGAAGCACAAGCGTTTAAATAAAAGCACTGTATAACACACACAAGTTGCACAGTTATGGATGAGGCCGGTGGCCACTCAAACCATATATCAAAAAAGGGGTATAACAATCACTAATCGATCAGGGGTAAGGCCTAGGGCCTTGGGAATCGCTTGGACTACACTGGACTAACAGCAGTTAGGACGGGAGTAGCCCGCGGGATTCGGGTGCAGTGCAGAAAGCACACGCATGCACCAATGCAAAGTCAATGGTGCGTAAAAGTTATCGAGTTACAGTTTTAAGAGTCTTCCGACTGGACTAGAAGGACAAAACTTTAGACTTAGACACTAGAGGTGTAAACCACTACAGGAGCACCGGCGTTCAAGAGTTACCTCACCCACAGGAAGCGGGTGCACAGGTGCAAGATGTGTCGGGTTTCGTCACGCAGATCTAGGGTGCCTGGAGATGAAGATGCTGCAGTTGTCCAGAAGAGAAGTGTCCGGTGTGATCCAAGGGTGGATCAAAGATGTAGAGTACCTGAAAGCAGAGGGGACAGAGTCTGGGTCACTAGCCAGTGACCAGGAAGGAAGCAGGAAGGAACCAGGCAATGTCGGGCGCAATCAGGTGCTTGTTGTGTAGCTTGTCTCCGCTGCCACGTGGTCTCTGGGGCACCGAGGATGTCCTGGAGTGAATCACGAGCTGTCCCACGAAGGCTCTCGCTGTCGGCGGTGTCGGCTTCAGGATCGGAGTCAACAGGCCTTGGCAAATGCAACCCATGCAGGTTTCGAAGATGGCTTCTTACTTGGACCAGCAAGGTCTGAGTGGGTCCTCCTTTTCAGGGGAGCGAGTGCCAGTCTGGGGCAACCAGACTAGCTGAGCAAATTCAAAGGTTCGTTGGTACTGGGGCCACTAGCCAACGGGAAAGCGACTGGACCAACGCATCAAGCAGGAAAATGCAAAAGGGCCCCACGCAGCACTCGTCGAGTGTGGAGGGGTGAGCTTCGGTGCACAAGTTGCTCGGGGCTGGAGCTTCTCAGACTCCAATGCACAGCTTCGGGGGAGCCTTGGATGCTGCATGGTCAGCGCTTCTTAGTTTTTCCAAGATTGCCGGCCCCATGCTTCAGGTCGCCTCCATGGGTCTCAGCTCTGCAGGGACTGTGGATCGGGCTGTTAGAAGGCAGGCGCGCTGGGTCTTGTTGATCTCTGTTGCTCGAGTTTTGGCGGGAACTGCAACAAAGCAAATGTCGAGGTGCTGGATGGTGCCTGTTTGCACAGGGTGGTCACTCCTTGACCACAAGGGAGATTCTTCAGTCTTCCACGTCGAGTGGGATGACGAAGGGTCCAGAGTTTCATTTCATAAGTTTCAGTCAGGATAATCTGCTGTGCATCTGCACAGCTCCTACTTTTAAGTCGAATCAAGGGGCTGGATTACCTGCTAGGTCCCTCCTATGTGTGGGACCCAGGAAGGGGGTGGTTACACCCCTTTCCCTTTGTCCAGTTTCACTCCAGGACTGGTGCTGGATGGCCCCAGAACCGGTTTGACTGGAATCTGCCCATGGACACCTTTTGCGCCCCAGGCAGTGTCTAGTTTCATTCAACCCTCCCTGCTACAATCCACTATCTCCTGTCTGGGCTGGTGTGACACCTCCCTGTGACAGGAAACCCTTTGTCCAGGTGTCCTCTGCCAAGTTTCGGTCAGCAGCAGGAGGCCAGACATGTGTCTGTGGCAGCAGCATCCATTTTGTGATGCTGGGGCTCTGGTTAGGATTAACCGCGTTTTCAGTAAAGTAACATGTCTTCTCCCTCTAGAAGGGTGGGATGCTATCCCCATCACCAGGACTGGCAAGGGGATAGTATTCCAATGTGTATGACACCAAACACGACATGTTTTGATAAAGCCAAACCAGAGTTGCAATAACCGCGAGGATTATAATGCACTTAAGAGTATATGGTATGGCAGTATCACTGGAACAGCAGTAAGGAAATGGTTCCGAACACTGCAGACAGGCTCAGCTCATGCTAGAGCACCATCTCACATAAAACCAAGCACTCTGCCTCCAGGATTGTAAAGGCCTTCCATAGGAGTGACTTATAGGTGCATATGTATCCAGATATAGGTTTAGACATAGGTATACTATATCTGAGCAAGGGGTGAGTACACCACCTTGCCCCAGCTGTGTGAACAGCCAGTTGTGTCAATTTAAGTACCAGTCAGGGGTGGCAAAAGATATGCTGCAGCCCCTGGTAGGCCTTGGATGCACCTATGCCCTGAGCACCTATAGTGCATGGTACAGGGGCTGACAAGGTGTCCAGTACCCAATTGGTGATGTACCTATAGTACATGGAGTCCATTTAAAGAGAGAGCAGATAGCCCGGGGCCCTGATTAGCAGGATCCCAGGCCAACTAAGTCAAAAACCAGCTAAACACAAGGCAAAGAAATCTGGGATAACCATAGTCAGGTATCCACCTTCCTACATAGCCCCCCACCCCCCAAACGAAAGGAGATAAGGCTATCCTTGACCAGGTAAGCCTATATTGCCGAAGTGGCCATATAAGGAAGTACCTGCACTAGCATGGTTACCCCCTGTCTCATGGTCCACTAAGCAATCCCTCACCCTAGGGGTATCAGAGGGTCTCCACCATAGGGAATCACTACCTGTGGTGTGTTTTGGCAAAGTAAAAGGCTGGTGTTGAGATGGAGTACTGAAGTGAGGCTCCACTAAATTAGGGCTCAGCTTCCTCCAATCATCTTCCACCACGTGTGCCTTTCTTTCCTTGACTGAGTTGCACTGTGCTTTCAGGGTCAACCTCTGGCTGCCTACAGCTGGAGGCTGGGTCCCTTCTGTTGGCTTACTGGAGGGACAGGTCAGGTTTGGGGCCTTGGGGTCCCAGGTTTGATTTTGCCCAACACTGTCCATTTGAGGGAGGTCCCTAACTAGTTGTAAGGGGGATCCTTCATGAACTTTTAAAGTTTTTACCTTGCTAGGGCTGCTAGCTTTGGTGCCCCTAATCTGCTGATGGGGGTGGTTTATTTGACAGGGGTCCCTTTGGGGCTTACTGACCTCCTTGACCTCTGCAGCCCTGGGCTGACTGAGGCAGGGTAGAGAGGGGCAGGTTACCTGCTCCGGACTGGGTCCCACCTTGGAAGGGTCCACTGACATCAGGGGCTCTGCCAGGCTAGGCATGACTACCTCTGGGGCAGTTCCTTCACAAGGGGTAAGATCAGTTCCCTGAGGAGGCTGATCCTTTCCTAATGTCTGGTGGGAGGGAGATTTCTATTCCTCCTCAATGCTCTCTGTTTGTGTGGAGTGATCCATAGTTTCAGGCTTCACAACACATGAATCAGTTTGAGTTTGGGCTGTGGCCATCACAGCCCCACCAACCTTTTCAGGAAGGGACTCTGTTTGGGTATGGGCTGTTACCATAACAGCTCTGCTAACTTGTTCAGGAAGGGATTCTGCTGAAGATGGGGCTGAGTCTTGCACATCCCTACCAACCTTTTCAGGAAGGACATCTTGGATTGGGGCTGTAGCCATCACAGCCCCACTAACCTTTCCATGGACATTTACCATTTTAGAATGGGTTTCTTGTTCAACCTCAGCCCAGGCTGATTTTTCCAAATCATTCCCAAGTAGACAATCTGCAGGCAAGTTTGCTGACACTGCCACTCTCTTTGGGCCAGTGACACCTCCCCAGCTGAGATTTACTACTGCCATGGGATGATTTTTCTGAACTCCATCAATGTTAGTCACCTGACATGTGGCACCAGGTAAAAGCTGCCTTGAGGGGACTAGATTCTCAGTCACCATATTGATACTAGCCCCTGTGTCTCTGTAGGCCTCAGCTTTTTGACCATTGATGATGGGCTCCTGTCTATACTTGCTCAAAGTGTTTGGGCAATCAGTGAAGTTGGCAAACCCCATGCCATTTTCATAGACAAGAGTATCTGTATTAGAGGACCTGGTTAGGCCAGAATCTACATGAGCTCCAAAAGTAAACCCACCCAAATTCTTGGGGGTGCTCCCACCACCTGGGGCATTACTGCTGACAGTAACAGGAGGTGTTGGAGCTTTACTTGGAGGAATATTTTCCTTATTGTTATTCCTGGGACAACTGCTGTCAGTTTTCCAGTGGCCAGGCTGTTTACAGACATGGCAATAAGGTTTCTTCTGGTCAGAGGAAGTGTTTTGGAACCCACCCCCACCCTTGGAGTTTTGGGGCCCTGTGGGAGACTTTTCCTTTAGATTTATCCCCACCCTTCTCTTGAGCCTTGGAAGTATCTTTCTTTTGGTCATTACCCTGATTCTTAGGCCTAATCCTGGTTCTGACCCATTTGTCTGCCCTCTTACCCAATGCTTGTGGAGAGGTCAGATCTGAGTCCACCAGGTGCTGGTGTAAAAGCTGGTTCTGACAATTACTTAGGATCTGCTCCCTCAGAATCAAATTATACAATCCTGTATAGTCATGTACTTTGCTGCCATGTAGCCAACCTTCCAGAGCCTTAGTAGCACAATCTACAAAATCAGTCCAGTCCTGAGTGTGAGCTTTTTGGGTATCCCTGAACAACAACCTGTATTGCTCAGTGGTTAAGCCAAACCCATCAATGAGAGCACTCTTCAGGACTGTGTAGTTTTTAGCATCCTCAGATCTAACGTGAGAAGCTTATCTCTCCCTTTCTCAGAAAAGGAGAGCCACAAGATTGCTGCCCACTGATCTTCAGGAACCTGCTGTATCATGCAGGCTCTCTCAAGAGCAGTTATCCACTTGTGGATATCATCCCCATCTCTGTAGGGGGGCACAATCTTACTCAGATTTCTATGGTCATAGGACCTGTCTTTATCCTTTGGGATATTGCTGCCACCAGTGGGAGTCTCCCCACTCAACTTCTGCTCTCTTGCAAAAGCTAGTCTAGCTTGGGCCAGGGCTAATTCCTCTCTTTCTATTTGGAGATTAACAGCTCTCATCCTGGCCTTATGCTCTCTTCTTTGAGGGGAAGTCATTCCTCTCTGAGATTCTCTTGAGGCACTAGAAATGTGAGAATCCCTTGAAGGGGTTCTCTCTCTCCTATTGCCTGGGAGAATTCTGTTATTGGGTCTGGGGAAGTGATTCCCTTCTCCATTCCCATGTAGGACCAAGTTGGCTTGGCTAAGCCTTCCAATTGGTACCTGGTTATCCCTCTGATCATGATCTGACTCTTCACCTTCTGATTCAGGGTCTGCCTCGTCATTTTCTACTTCTGGGGAGGTGTTCTCAGTCTCTGGGGGATTCACTCCTTCTCCTGACCCTGAGGGAACTATTCTAGCTTTCTTAAGATCATCCTTCTCCAGGATGGCTATCAGGATGGGAATGGTAGGGTTGTGACCCTTTCTCAGCTTCCTTGCAGTGCACAAGGCACTCAAGTCTCTATGGCTGAATTTGTCATAACTGGAGGTTGCCTGTGGAGGGTCAACCGTCACAGGTAGAGAGCCTGTAGCTTCACCTGTGCCAGACATGACTCTAGTGTGGTGTAAGTGATGCACCTACCTACACTAAGTGTTTTCCTACTGTACCTTGCTAGTGAGTTGTAGTCAGGGTGTTCTAAGTTATTCTACCTACAACTACTAAGTTCAGTAGAACTTAAATATGCTAAGCTTTTATTTATATGTACCTATGGTACTTAATGTGATCTTTCAATTTGATATAAGATTGCAAAGGTAAAATAACAGCAAGCTCAAATCCGCACCGCTGCTCACCAATGTGAGAAGTTGGCCTGATGTATGATGTCTCCAATTCTAGGAGCACCTTATATCAGTCCAAACAATCCCTTATGGTGGTGGTTGCAAGTCAACCTTAAAGACAAGCTATCCTAGAGGTAGCATGGACTAAGCAGCCTAAAGGCTTAACTCAAGAGGACATGTGAAGCCAGCTGTTTTACCATATGCAATCCTGTAATATCAAATGAAAGGACACCACACAAGTTATATATTATCAAATATATGTATTTATTCTTAGAATAATCCCCACTACTCTTTATGAGCAATGAAGCACAAGCGTTTAAATAAAAGCACTGTATAACATACACAAGTTGCACAGTTATGGATGAGGCCGGTGGCCACTCAAACCATATATCAAAAAAGGGGTATAACAATCACTAATCGATCAGGGGTAAGGCCTAGGGCCTTGGGAATCGCTTGGACTACACTGGACTAACAGCAGTTAGGACGGGAGTAGCCCGCGGGATTCGGGTGCAGTGCAGAAAGCACACGCATGCACCAATGCAAAGTCAATGGTGCGTAAAAGTTATCGAGTTACAGTTTTAAGAGTCTTCCGACTGGACTAGAAGGACAAAACTTTAAACTTAGACACTAGAGGTGTAAACCACTACAGGAGCACCGGCGTTCAAGAGTTACCTCACCCACAGGAAGCGGGTGCACAGGTGCAAGATGTGTCGGGTTTCGTCACGCAGATCTAGGGTGCCTGGAGATGAAGATGCTGCAGTTGTCCAGAAGAGAAGTGTCCGGTGTGATCCAAGGGTGGATCAAAGATGTAGAGTACCTGAAAGCAGAGGGGACAGAGTCTGGGTCACTAGCCAGTGACCAGGAAGGAACCAGGAAGGAACCAGGCAATGTCGGGCGCAATCAGGTGCTTGTTGTGTAGCTTGTCTCCGCTGCCACGTGGTCTCTGGGGCACCGAGGATGTCCTGGAGTGAATCACGAGCTGTCCCACGAAGGCTCTCGCTGTCGGCGGTGTCGGCTTCAGGATCGGAGTCAACAGGCCTTGGCAAATGCAACCCATGCAGGTTTCGAAGATGGCTTCTTACTTGGACCAGCAAGGTCTGAGTGGGTGCTCCTTTTCAGGGGAGCGAGTGCCAGTCTGGGGCAACCAGACTAGCTGAGCAAATTCAAAGGTTCGTTGGTACTGGGGCAACTAGCCAACGGGAAAGCGACTGGACCAACGCATCAAGCAGGAAAATGCAAAAGGGCCCCACGCAGCACTCGTCGAGTGTGGAGGGGTGAGCTTCGGTGCACAAGTTGCTCGGGGCTGGAGCTTCTCAGACTCCAATGCACAGCTTCGGGGGAGCCTTGGATGCTGCATGGTCAGCGCTTCTTAGTTTTTCCAAGATTGCCGGCCCCATGCTTCAGGTCGCCTCCATGGGTCTCAGCTCTGCAGGGACTGTGGATCGGGCTGTTAGAAGGCAGGCGCGCTGGGTCTTGTTGATCTCTGTTGCTCGAGTTTTGGCGGGAACTGCAACAAAGCAAATGTCGAGGTGCTGGATGGTGCCTGTTTGCACAGGGTGGTCACTCCTTGACCACAAGGGAGATTCTTCAGTCTTCCACGTCGAGTGGGATGACGAAGGGTCCAGAGTTTCATTTCATAAGTTTCAGTCAGGATAATCTGCTGTGCATCTGCACAGCTCCTACTTTTAAGTCGAATCAAGGGGCTGGATTACCTGCTAGGTCCCTCCTATGTGTGGGACCCAGGAAGGGGGTGGTTACACCCCTTTCCCTTTGTCCAGTTTCACTCCAGGACTGGTGCTGGATGGCCCCAGAACCGGTTTGACTGGAATCTGCCCATGGACACCTTTTGCGCCCCAGGCAGTGTCTAGTTTCATTCAACCCTCCCTGCTACAATCCACTATCTCCTGTCTGGGCTGGTGTGACACCTCCCTGTGACAGGAAACCCTTTGTCCAGGTGTCCTCTGCCAAGTTTCGGTCAGCAGCAGGAGGCCAGACATGTGTCTGTGGCAGCAGCATCCATTTTGTGATGCTGGGGCTCTGGTTAGGATTAACCGCGTTTTCAGTAAAGTAACATGTCTTCTCCCTCTAGAAGGGTGGGATGCTATCCCCATCACCAGGACTGGCAAGGGGATAGTATTCCAATGTGTATGACACCAAACACGACATGTTTTGATAAAGCCAAACCAGAGTTGCAATAACCGCGAGGATTATAATGCACTTAAGAGTATATGGTATGGCAGTATCACTGGAACAGCAGTAAGGAAATGGTTCCGAACACTGCAGACAGGCTCAGCTCATGCTAGAGCACCATCTCACATAAAACCAAGCACTCTGCCTCCAGGATTGTAAAGGCCTTCCATAGGAGTGACTTATAGGTGCATATGTATCCAGATATAGGTTTAGACATAGGTATACTATATCTGAGCAAGGGGTGAGTACACCACCTTGCCCCAGCTGTGTGAACAGCCAGTTGTGTCAATTTAAGTGCCAGTCAGGGGTGGCAAAAGATATGCTGCAGCCCCTGGTAGGCCTTGGATGCACCTATGCCCTGAGCACCTATAGTGCATGGTACAGGGGCTGACAAGGTGTCCAGTACCCAATTGGTGATGTACCTATAGTACATGGAGTCCATTTAAAGAGAGAGCAGATAGCCCGGGGCCCTGATTAGCAGGATCCCAGGCCAACTAAGTCAAAAACCAGCTAAACACAAGGCAAAGAAATCTGGGATAACCATAGTCAGGTATCCACCTTCCTACATAGCCCCCCACCCCCCAAACGAAAGGAGATAAGGCTATTCTTGACCAGGTAAGCCTATATTGCCTAAGTGGCCATATAAGGAAGTACCTGCACTAGCATGGTTACCCCCTGTCTCATGGTCCACTAAGCAATCCCTCACCCTAGGGGTATCAGAGGGTCTCCACCATAGGGAATCACTACCTGTGGTGTGTTTGGCAAAGTAAAAGGCTGGTGTTGAGATGGAGTACTGAAGTGAGGCTCCACTAAATTAGGGCTCAGCTTCCTCCAATCATCTTCCACCACGTGTGCCTTTCTTTCCTTGACTGAGTTGCACTGTGCTTTCAGGGTCAACCTCTGGCTGCCTACAGCTGGAGGCTGGGTCCCTTCTGTTGGCTTACTGGAGGGACAGGTCAGGTTTGGGGCCTTGGGGTCCCAGGTTTGATTTTGCCCAACACTGTCCATTTGAGGGAGGTCCCTAACTAGTTGTAAGGGGGATCCTTCATGAACTTTTAAAGTTTTTACCTTGCTAGGGCTGCTAGCTTTGGTGCCCCTAATCTGCTGATGGGGGTGGTTTATTTGACAGGGGTCCCTTTGGGGCTTACTGACCTCCTTGACCTCTGCAGCCCTGGGCTGACTGAGGCAGGGTAGAGAGGGGCAGGTTACCTGCTCCGGACTGGGTCCCACCTTGGAAGGGTCCACTGACATCAGGGGCTCTGCCAGGCTAGGCATGACTACCTCTGGGGCAGTTCCTTCACAAGGGGTAAGATCAGTTCCCTGAGGAGGCTGATCCTTTCCTAATGTCTGGTGGGAGGGAGATTTCTATTCCTCCTCAATGCTCTCTGTTTGTGTGGAGTGATCCATAGTTTCAGGCTTCACAACACATGAATCAGTTTGAGTTTGGGCTGTGGCCATCACAGCCCCACCAACCTTTTCAGGAAGGGACTCTGTTTGGGTATGGGCTGTTACCATAACAGCTCTGCTAACTTGTTCAGGAAGGGATTCTGCTGAAGATGGGGCTGAGTCTTGCACAGCCCTACCAACCTTTTCAGGAAGGACATCTTGGATTGGGGCTGTAGCCATCACAGCCCCACTAACCTTTCCATGGACATTTACCATTTTAGAATGGGTTTCTTGTTCAACCTCAGCCCAGGCTGAGATTTCCAAATCATTCCCAAGTAGACAATCTGCAGGCAAGTTTGCTGACACTGCCACTCTCTTTGGGCCAGTGACACCTCCCCAGCTGAGATTTACTACTGCCATGGGATGATTTTTCTGAACTCCATCAATGTTAGTCACCTGACATGTGGCACCAGGTAAAAGCTGCCTTGAGGGGACTAGATTCTCAGTCACCATATTGATACTAGCCCCTGTGTCTCTGTAGGCCTCAGCTTTTTGACCATTGATGATGGGCTCCTGTCTATACTTGCTCAAAGTGTTTGGGCAATCAGTGAAGTTGGCAAACCCCATGCCATTTTCATAGACAAGAGTATCTGTATTAGAGGACCTGGTTAGGCCAGAATCCACATGAGCTCCAAAAGTAAACCCACCCAAATTCTTGGGGGTGCTCCCACCACCTGGGGCATTACTGCTGACAGTAACAGGAGGTGTTGGAGCTTTACTTGGAGGAATATTTTCCTTATTGTTATTCCTGGGACAACTGCTGTCAGTTTTCCAGTGGCCAGGCTGTTTACAGACATGGCAATAAGGTTTCTTCTGGTCAGAGGAAGTGTTTTGGAACCCACCCCCACCCTTGGAGTTTTGGGGCCCTGTGGGAGACTTTTCCTTTAGATTTATCCCCACCCTTCTCTTGAGCCTTGGAAGTATCTTTCTTTTGGTCATTACCCTGATTCTTAGGCCTAATCCTGGTTCTGACCCATTTGTCTGCCCTCTTACCCAATGCTTGTGGAGAGGTCAGATCTGAGTCCACCAGGTGCTGGTGTAAAAGCTGGTTCTGACAATTACTTAGGATCTGCTCCCTCAGAATCAAATTATACAATCCTGTATAGTCATGTACTTTGCTGCCATGTAGCCAACCTTCCAGAGCCTTAGTAGCACAATCTACAAAATCAGTCCAGTCCTGAGTGTGAGCTTTTTGGGTATCCCTGAACAACAACCTGTATTGCTCAGTGGTTAAGCCAAACCCATCAATGAGAGCACTCTTCAGGACTGTGTAGTTTTTAGCATCCTCAGATCTAACGTGAGAAGCTTATCTCTCCCTTTCTCAGAAAAGGAGAGCCACAAGATTGCTGCCCACTGATCTTCAGGAACCTGCTGTATCATGCAGGCTCTCTCAAGAGCAGTTATCCACTTGTGGATATCATCCCCATCTCTGTAGGGGGGCACAATCTTACTCAGATTTCTATGGTCATAGGACCTGTCTTTATCCTTTGGGATATTGCTGCCACCAGTGGGAGTCTCCCCACTCAACTTCTGCTCTCTTGCAAAAGCTAGTCTAGCTTGGGCCAGGGCTAATTCCTCTCTTTCTATTTGGAGATTAACAGCTCTCATCCTGGCCTTATGCTCTCTTCTTTGAGGGGAAGTCATTCCTCTCTGAGATTCTCTTGAGGCACTAGAAATGTGAGAATCCCTTGAAGGGGTTCTCTCTCTCCTATTGCCTGGGAGAATTCTGTTATTGGGTCTGGGGAAGTGATTCCCTTCTCCATTCCCATGTAGGACCAAGTTGGCTTGGCTAAGCCTTCCAATTGGTACCTGGTTATCCCTCTGATCATGATCTGACTCTTCACCTTCTGATTCAGGGTCTGCCTCGTCATTTTCTACTTCTGGGGAGGTGTTCTCAGTCTCTGGGGGATTCACTCCTTCTCCTGACCCTGAGGGAACTATTCTAGCTTTCTTAAGATCATCCTTCTCCAGGATGGCTATCAGGATGGGAATGGTAGGGTTGTGACCCTTTCTCAGCTTCCTTGCAGTGCACAAGGCACTCAAGTCTCTATGGCTGAATTTGTCATAACTGGAGGTTGCCTGTGGAGGGTCAACCGTCACAGGTAGAGAGCCTGTAGCTTCACCTGTGCCAGACATGACTCTAGTGTGGTGTAAGTGATGCACCTACCTACACTAAGTGTTTTCCTACTGTACCTTGCTAGTGAGTTGTAGTCAGGGTGTTCTAAGCCATTCTACCTACAACTACTAAGTTCAGTAGAACTTAAATATGCTAAGCCTTTATTTATATGTACCTATGGTACTTAATGTGATCTTTCAATTTGATATAAGATTGCAAAGGTAAAATAACAGCAAGCTCAAATCCGCACCGCTGCTCACCAATGTGAGAAGTTGGCCTGATGTATGATGTCTCCAATTCTAGGAGCACCTTATATCAGTCAAAACAATCCCTTATGGTGGTGGTTGCAAGTCAACCTTAAAGACAAGCTATCCTAGAGGTAGCATGGACTAAGCAGCCTAAAGGCTTAACTCAAGAGGACATGTGAAGCCAGCTGTTTTACCATATGCAATCCTGTAATATCAAATGAAAGGACACCACACAAGTTATATATTATCAAATATATGTATTTATTCTTAGAATAATCCCCACTACTCTTTATGAGCAATGAAGCACAAGCGTTTAAATAAAAGCACTGTATAACATACACAAGTTGCACAGTTATGGATGAGGCCGGTGGCCACTCAAACCATATATCAAAAAAGTGGTATAACAATCACTAATCGATCAGGGGTAAGGCCTAGGGCCTTGGGAATCGCTTGGACTACATTGGACTAACAGCAGTTAGGACGGGAGTAGCCCGCGGGATTCGGGTGCAGTGCAGAAAGCACACGCATGCACCAATGCAAAGTCAATGGTGCGTAAAAGTTATCGAGTTACAGTTTTAAGAGTCTTCCGACTGGACTAGAAGGACAAAACTTTAGACTTAGACACTAGAGGTGTAAACCACTACCGGAGCACCGGCGTTCAAGAGTTACCTCACCCACAGGAAGCGGGTGCACAGGTGCAAAGATGTGTCGGGTTTCGTCACGCAGATCTAGGGTGCCTGGAGATGAAGATGCTGCAGTTGTCCAGAAGAGAAGTGTCCGGTGTGATCCAAGGGTGGATCAAAGATGTAGAGTACCTGAAAGCAGAGGGGACAGAGTCTGGGTCACTAGCCAGTGACCAGGAAGGAACCAGGAAGGAAGCAGGCAATGTCGGGCGCAATCAGGTGCTTGTTGTGTAGCTTGTCTCCGCTGCCACGTGGTCTCTGGGGCACCGAGGATGTCTTGGAGTGAATCACGAGCTGTCCCACGAAGGCTCTCGCTGTCGGCGGTGTCGGCTTCAGGATCGGAGTCAACAGGCCTTGGCAAATGCAACCCATGCAGGTTTCGAAGATGGCTTCTTACTTGGACCAGCAAGGTCTGAGTGGGTGCTCCTTTTCAGGGGAGCGAGTGCCAGTCTGGGGCAACTAGACTAGCTGAGCAAATTCAAAGGTTCGTTGGTACTAGGGCCACTAGCCAACGGGAAAGCGACTGGACCAACGCATCAAGCAGGAAAATGCAAAAGGGCCCCACGCAGCACTCGTCGAGTGTGGAGGGGTGAGCTTCGGTGCACAAGTTGCTCGGGGCTGGAGCTTCTCAGACTCCAATGCACAGCTTCGAGGGAGCCTTGGATGCTGCATGGTCAGCGCTTCTTAGTTTTTCCAAGATTGCCGGCCCCATGCTTCAGGTCGCCTCCATGGGTCTCAGCTCTGCAGGGACTGTGGATCGGGCTGTTAAAAGGCAGGCGCGCTGGGTCTTGTTGATCTCTGTTGCTCGAGTTTTGGCGGGAACTGCAACAAAGCAAATGTCGAGGTGCTGGATGGTGCCTGTTTGCACAGGGTGGTCACTCCTTGACCACAAGGGAGATTCTTCAGTCTTCCACGTCGAGTGGGATGATGAAGGGTCCAGAGTTTCGTTTCATAAGTTTCAGTCTGGATAATCTGCTGTGCATCTGCACAGCTCCTACTTTTAAGTCGAATCAAGGGGCTGGATTACCTGCTAGGTCCCTCCTATGTGTGGGACCCAGGAAGGGGGTGGTTACACCCCTTTCCCTTTGTACAGTTTCACTCCAGGACTGGTGCTGGATGGCCCCAGAACCGGTTTGACTGGAATCTGCCCATGGACACCTTGTGCGCCCCAGGCAGTGTCTAGTTTCTTTCAACCCTCCCTGCTACAATCCACTATCTCCTGTCTGGGCTGGTGTGACACCTCCCTGTGACAGGAAACCCTTTGTCCAGGTGTCCTCTGCCAAGTTTCGGTCAGCAGCAGGAGGCCAGACATGTGTCTGTGGCAGCAGCATCCATTTTGTGATGCTGGGGCTCTGGTTAGGATTAACCGCATTTTCAGTAAAGTAACATGTCTTCTCCCTCTAGAAGGGTGGGATGCTATCCCCATCACCAGGACTGGCAAGGGGATAGTATTCCAATGTGTATGACACCAAACACGACATGTTTTGATAAAGCCAAACCAGAGTTGCAATAACCGCGAGGATTATAATGCACTTAAGAGTATATGGTATGGCAGTATCACTGCAACAGCAGTAAGGAAATGGTTCCGAACCCTGCAGACGGGCTCAGCTCATGCTAGAGCACCATCTCACATAAAACCAAGCACTCTGCCTCCAGGATTGTAAAGGCCTTCCATAGGAGTGACTTATAGGTGCATATGTGTCCAGATATAGGTTTAGACATAGGTATACTATATCTAAGCAAGGGATGAGTACACCACCTTGCCCCAGCTGTGTGAACAGGCAGTTGTGTCAATTTAAGTACCAGCCAGGGGTGGCAAAAGATATGCTGCAGCCCCTGGTAGGCCTTGGATGCACCTATGCCCTGAGCACCTATAGTGCATGGTACAGGGGCTGACAAGGTGTCCAGTACCAAATCGGTGATGTACCTATAGTACATGGAGTCCATTTAAAGAGAGAGCAGATAGCCTGGGGCCCTGATTAGCAGGATCCCAGGCCAACTAAGTCAAAAACCAGCTAAACACAAGGCAAAAAAATCTGGGGTAACCATAGTCAGGTATCCACCTTCCTACTGAGACCTTCTTCGAAACAAATGTGGGCTCTGTCGATGAGTTTCAGGCGGTTTGGGAGGCATTTAAATTATACACCAGAGGGGTCACCATCTCCAAACACGCGGGGGTACTGAAGTCGATCAGGGCTCGACTAATGTAATGTATGTAATGTAATGTATGTATACTTGTAAAGCGCACTGTTACCTCGTTACGTGGTGTCCTGGCGCTGTATACCGCTGAGGAACCCGTCCTGGCTTTCCCTGTGAGAGGGCACCCCAAGGTGAAGCCAGGCATCCCCGGTGTTGCTGGGGCCGTTGTGGAGATTAAGCAAGCTATTGCCCAGAGTTGCAGAGTGGGACCCATGGTTAGCGTAGGCACCTAAGCGAGAATTATCGAGTTTGCGGACATTGACCCAAGACCCTGCCGCGTCAGGAATTGAACCCTGGTCCCAGGCCGACCTCTGCTTCAGGGTCTGCCGCTTCTAACCGGTGAGCCACACTTCTCCACAACGACTAGAGTTGTTGGAAAACAAAGTTAGGGATCTGGAGGCCTTGTGGGCGCAGACCGGGGACGATCAATTGATCAGGAACTGGCGAGGGTCCTACGAGACTATAATGACGAGGCGGACTCGGAAATCCAGCACCTAGGAAAGTATTCCACAGCCCGGAACTACTGTGAGGGTGAGCGCCCGAGTTCCATGCTGGCCCGTCTGGCTAAACGCAATACAGATAACACCTCGATACCGATAATGCGTTCGGTGGACTCGAATGTCCCGCTTCCGAATTAATCTATAGCGGCACGGTTTCATGAATATTACGCGAGGTTGTACGCGTCGAGAGGTCCTGCTCCTGAGGAGCGTTTTATGGACTACCTGGCACATATCGAGCTCCCGTGGCTCTCGGACTTACAATGGGAATTCCTAGCTTGCCCATTTGAACGGGACGAGGTAGTGCTAGCTTTGTCGTCCATCAGGAGTGACAGCGCGCCTGGCAGCGATGGTCTCACTGTTGCCTTCTATAAGGCTTTCTCTGAAATTTTGATACCGCACTTGCTTACTCCGTTTAATGATATGGCCAATTCGGGTATCATGCCACCTTCCATGAGAGAGGCAATCATCGTAGCAATCCTTAAACCGGGCAAGGACCCGAGTGACTGTGCCTCGTACCGGCCGCTTTCTCTCATGAACATTGACACAAAAGTCTTTGCCAAGCTCCTCTCTAACCGCCTCCAACCCTTGGTCACAACCCTAGTAGCCCCGGAGCAATCTGGCTTCGTCCCAACGCGCAATCTCACATATAATATTAGAACTGTCTTTGCTGCGTGTCAGCAAACGCGACCGGAGGTATCGGCTGTTGCAGTCTTCCTGGACATGGAGTAGGCCTTCGATTCAGTGGAATGGGGGTTCCTCCATCAGGTGCTGACCAGGATGGGCGTGGGGCAGCTATTCTTACAACTTCTGATGGTTTTGTACTCTTTACCGACGGCACGTATCCGCATTGGCCCGCTGGTATCGGAACCCATTGCTATCGGCAGAGGCACGAGGCTGGGCTGCCCCCTCTCCCCGATACTTTATGCGTTGGCCGCTGAGCCACTGACGTGTGCTCTTCGGGAGTATCATAGCCACCGAGGCATCCGCTTCCCGACATATAATCTTATTGTTTCCACCTACGCGGACGACACTCTGTTTTACCTCAGGGACCCCTCTACGCACCTCTCTACTGTCCTACGTGAGGTGGTCCTCTTTGGTTCCCTCTCGGGCATACAGGTTAATTGGGCTAAGTCCACTATGTTTCCTTTGACACCCTCCACAGTACAGTTTGAAACGGAGTACCTACTACAGTGGACTACCGATGCGGTCCGATATCTTGGAATACGCCTCCATACGGATTCTAATATCGTTCTTCGTGAAAACTATGGGTGCGCCATATCTAAACTGGAGGACGATGTAGAGAAATGGATTTCCCTCCCGTTATCACTTCTGGGACGCATTTCTCTGATGAAAATGGTGATTCTCCCGCAATTTCTCTTCTTATTCTGTAATATCCCAATGAACCTATCTTCACACTTATTTCGCAGGCTAAAATCCCTATTAACACACTTTGCCTGGGCGGGTAAGCAACCTAGGGTGGCCTGGAGCGTCCATTACGACCTTATGCTGCGGGAGGCCTGAAGGCTCCAGACATGGAACTCTATTATCGCGCTGCGCAGGGTGCTCATGCTTTCTCCTGGATACATGGCCCGCGTGATGCTCCCCACGTCCGTATTGAGAGAATTGTCGTGGACCCGACTCCTCTGCCGCCACTGCTGACCTTATTTGAAGATTGCCGCACGGGCATATTAGATTCCTTAAACTCTGTTATCCATGCTTGGCATCGCATGACGGAGATCCAGGCGTGCACTTTATTGTACTCCCAAAGGGCGGAGATTGAATGGTGCCATTGGCTAGCACCATGTCGGGAGAGAGGGGTTACCCTGGCCCTTCATCAACTTGGTCTTCGCACTATGGGCAACCTATTTGCGGATGGCACGGTGCGAACCTGGGACGAGGTTAACACTGCTGAGATGAACCCCACTCTGATATCACGTTTTCAGTTTCATAGGGTACGACATGCTCTGCGAGAACTTCTAGGCGATGACATGGAGGAACTGGTAACCGTTGTAGCATTTGATTACGTGGAATCTGCCAAGTCCCCTATGAAATTAACGACCAACCTTTATAGGATAGCCCAAACTGAGAAATACACTGAATACACAAAGCCGAGATTAGCCTGGCAGCGTGACTTAGGTATCGAACTGAACGAGGATATGTGGCAGTACTGCTGCACTAGCTCTAGAAAGATCTCCCTAAATGGGCGTCATAGACTCATACACTTTAAATTCTTGAACAGGACTTATTACACTCCGGAGAGACTCCGCAGGTACTCGCTGCGTGACTCATCGGAATGCGAACGATGCAGAGCCCCAATGGGGGATTTTCTGCATATAGCTTGGACGTGTCCTACAGTCTCCTCTTTCTGGCAGGCGATATATGGTGAAATTAACAGAGTCCTGTCTCTTACCCTGGCCCCGGACCCTCTGCTAGCCCTTCTGGGATATTCAAAACCCTTACGCCCAGCCCTGAGAAGATTAGTTGACATGGCGTTTCTAATAGCTAAATGGTGCATTGCTAGAACCTGGAGGAGAGGCCCCCCTTCCCCTAATTTATGGAAGAGAGAATTAATATTTTGCTGTACACAAACTGAACTATATAGTGATCTGATGCCTCCGAAAAATAGGCCTAAGAACTTTTGGTCCCTAATTCTGGATGGAAATTTAATGTCAAGTGCTCAAGACGGGATGGTGCAGATGAGGATGATGTGCAAATTTGTGATGAAGTGACGACTGGGGACGCCTGTTAAAACAGCTCTGGCATGCTCAACATGATGGCTGTGACGAATGCTGTGACACCTCCTTAGTTCGAGCAGCTTGACCCACGAAGTTGGGGCGGTGGGAACTAGTCACGGTGGTTGGGTTGATTTGGTTAATAGGTCGGCCTACACTGCACAGATTTTTGTCATGTCTCTTTGTAGATATCATTATGTTACTGCCATTTTGATTTTTTTGTAGCTGTAAACACTCCTACGAACCTGCGGACTCTGACAGATGTGACCACTCTCGTAATTGTGCTGATTGATGCTTGTGATTTGCCAATCTTTTCTGTTTTGTTGTACCTTGTTCCTTTTACCTTTGAAATTGCAATAAACAAATTAATAAAAAAACAAAAAAAAACAAAGAAGGTAGGGTTGATCCGGGATTCTTGGTTAGCAGTCAACACTATATCAAGGGAGTCGTTAGAGAATATCCTATATGTTGGAAAGATTCACTCATTAATCCTTGTGTTATTCACACCCTGCACCTCAGTACCTGGCTTCTTTTTCCAATTCTGGCACTTCTGGTCTTGTATGTTTTGCTATTTATTCTTTGTTTTTATTTTTGTTTGGAAATCTCATGCACTTGGCTTTGCCATTGTTTACTTAATAGTTTTTACATGTCTTGTACGCTTTCCACTCTCTAGATACTATGACTCCTTTTTTGTTTTTCCATCTCTTGTGAACGATCTTGTTTTACTTGCACCTTGCTTACCATTGACTATACAGGCATTACGGATCTTGGTGGTGTGACAGTGGGGGAAGGACGTGTTTAACATTCCTTCTCCAAATGAAAGGATTAATTATGAAAATCTGACTTAGCATGAAGGGAATATCACTAATAATGTTTGAGAAACAAACCCCAGCATCAGGTTTGTGGGCACTGACAAGGTTGAACTACTTTGATGATGTAGTTCTAGTGTCCATGCTTACGAGATAAAGGTCTGAACAGCTGTACTAGGCATTAGCAGGCTGCACGCTAGAGCATTCCCTGTTCATGCTTTTCAAACAGAAAGTTCAACTATTTTGGTAAAGAGATCTCTACTGATCTGGTGGAGAATTTATGTATGATTCTTTTATACCGGAGAGTTAAAATCCACCAGGATGGCAAGATAATATATTATCACCCGTTCTTGAAGCAAACTAATAATCCGAAGTATTCTTTTAGATTAGTTCTTCCTCAGTCTTTCATAACCTTGCATGAGGCTTTCTTGAAGGTACACGTCATGCATAAGCTAAGTACACAATACTTACAGGTATTGGCACACCCTCTAGATTCTGCCAAAGTATCGGCATTCTGCAATTGCAAACATGACCTCCCATGACGACCCTTCAAGGGGCTGAAACACAAAGGCAGATCACTTTGAGTCCATGAAAGATGTTGAAGGCTCTCAATTTCAGTCCAAAACATGCATGCACCACAGTTATACCTGCATCGGTGGAGTGGTTTCCCCTGCATTTTTGCCTTCTTACTTCCTGTTTTGCAGACTTCAATTTTGCTGGCTTTAGGATTCTGGGCACTTTTCCACTGCCAACCAGTCCTAAAGTGCATATACTCTGTACTCTAAACATGGTAACATTGGCTTATCCATAATTGCCATATTTAATTTACTTGTAAGTCCCTGGTACAGTGCACTATGTGTGTCCGGGGCATGTAAATTAAATGCTACTAGTAGCCCGGCAGCACTGATTGTGTCACCCACTCAGCAGCCTTTTAAACATGGCTCAAGCCTGCCATTCCAGAGCCTGTGTGTGCAGTTTTAAACTGCCATTTCGACCTGGCAAGTTAACTGACTTGCCAGGCCCAAACCTTCCCTTTAATTGCATATAGTTCACACCTAAGGTAGACTCTAGGCAGCACCAAGGGTAGGGTGCACTGTATTCAAAAGGAAGGAGATTACTTTTAAGTTTTGCATGTCCGGGTAGTGAAAAACGTGTAAATTATTTGTCACTAATGCAAGGCCTATCTCTCCCATAGGATAACATGGTGCTTGCCTTAAAAAAAAAAAAAGTGTAACTTCCCTTTGGGAGCAGAATGTTTTTGAGAGTTTAGTATCTCTGGACTCGCAATTTAAAATAATATCTTTTAGTAAAGTGCTTTTGTATATTACAGGTCTGAAAGTGCCATTTTTAGAAAGTTCTCATTTGCCTACTTTAACCACCCTGTGTCTCTGCCTGTCTCTGAATACACATCTGGGGCAGGTTGACATTTTCTCTGAATACACGACTGGGGCAGGGTGACAGCTTGGCTTTGTGCTTTCCCACAAAGGGTGCTGGGGTGTGACATTTGCATCCTGATGGCTCATCACTAGTCTGATGGGCCTTCCACAGGTAGAGGGGGGGACGGAGCTGACATTTGCACCTGAATAAAGCTGTGCCTTTCCCATACAAAGACCTGCATATTCCCCTGTAGTGAGTCTGGAGCCAGGGAAGGAAGGGCAGGGACCATGTGAGGTTCAAAAGCTTCTTTGATGTCTCCCCCACTTCAGAGGCACCTTTGGGTATCAGTACTGGACTCTTGCAATTCAGCTCACTTTTGGGTCCTGAGGAGAGTCTGCCAAGAACAGCCGCTGCGCTGCCAGGAGGCACTGCCACTTTGCTACTTGCTTTGCAGTGTTGGCCTGCTTCCTGCTGATTACTGTGCTGACAGGAGGGACTGCCACTTTGCAACTCGCTCTACTGTGTTGGCCTGCTGCCTGTTACCTCTGGCAGCAAGGGAAGATTGAAACTGCCTCTGAAACGTTTTTGTTACAAAAGAACTCCAAGGGTTTGTTGACTTGTCCCCTGTTGTTGAGGTCTCAGGGTCACTAAAGACATTGTTTTCAACAGATTGAGCACTATGCACTGCAAAGTTCCAGCATTGGGTGTTTGACTTCCAATGTCAAACTGCAACGATCTTCACTGATTGCAATCACCTACTCTGTGTTTGTCCCGACGCCCCAGCTGCGAGGGAAGGCCTTAAGTGAGGACGCCAGAGTTGCTTGATGACCAGGGAGTACCTCAGTGATGTCATACCAGCTGAAAGTGTGCTTAGGAAGGTGGGGCCAGCTGTGAGCAAGAATGCTGCATCTGGGCATCACAGCTCAAGGAACTTGCCATGTGACAAGCCCTGAACCAGGAGACCGACACTCCTGCTTCCCCAGACAGCTCAAGGACTGTGGGGTTGTTGCCGATCATTTTATCGCAGGTGGCCAGGAGGGCCTTTGAAACACTGGTTTGCCGTTTTAAAACAACCCACTAACTGCCAGGACTTTCAGAGTCCTGCTTTCACGCTGGGACAGTCCTGTTTCTGATCCCCTGTCAGAGACCGTTACACTTGGACTAGAATTACTGTAATAAACCCAAGAGAAGCATGTGTTCTAAAGCACTTCAATTGCATACCTGCTTTACTTAAGTATAACTTGAGAGGTATTGAATGGATTTTTGTTATTTTGGTCTTATGTGAAGATAAAGATACTTTATTTTCCTACAGTGGTGTGGAGTCACTGTGTCACTGCAATTAATGTGTTGCACAAATACTTTACGCATTGCCTCTTAAGTTAAGCCTAACTGCTTGACGCCAAGCTACAAGCGGGTGAGCGCAGGTTAATTTAGGTTGTTTAGTTGACGTCCCTTGACTAGAGTAGTGGTTCCTACTTGGACAGGGTGCATACCTCTGCCAACTAGAGACCCCATTTCTAGCAGCTGCATACATTTAAGAAATTATTTAAAGCCAAACTCATCTCTTACACAGCATCTCATCCAATCTTAACGTCCCCAAAATCATGTCTTTGTACTAAGTGTATTAAATCTTGTAGATGTCTGGGATGACCTAAATGTAGGGCACACTACCGTACAAAACTATCAAGAAAATAAATACATTAATAAATCATGGCTATCCAGCCTTGTTGGGGGGTGGAGGGTGTAAATTAATATAATTTGTGTTCTATCTGTGGTAAATATCAATTTTGTAGCAAATTATATTTTAATATTCTAGTGGTATTTCATGAATTAGATCAACAATTCAACAATTCTGCACAAATAGGTTGGTTGGTTGCCTCTGATGCCAGTAGCAAGATGAGAAAATAACCAAGATTTAGTTGAAGAATCGCACTTTAGCTCATCTTCGACTTTGCATGAGAAGATCGTAGTTAAGGAAACAGATTGTTTTGATAAATCAAAATATGTCGAAATGTAGGAACTTTCTTTAGTGATATATATAAAGTTATTTACAAGAACAAGGGTCTGTATCATGACATACCTCTGGGCCTGCAGAACAGCACGAAAAAGCTGTATTCTAATTCTCTAAAAATGGAATCGTGTACCTCTAATACAACCCATGCCTCATATCATGAACATGTGCGATGATGCAGTGCACACTTGTGTGCTCGTTTTAAGACATTTCACTTTCAATAGTGCACACCCTTGAAAATCCTCTGAGCTCAAAAAGCAGCAGTAGAGAGTTGCCTCTTGCTGTTTCCAAGCCATGCCGTTTGCACTGGTGAAGTCACTCTAAGAATGTGTATGTGATTTAGACGGTCAAAAGTCTTAAAAAGCGGTGCTCTGCTCTGCACGAGTGCACCCATTCATGATGCGTCCCATTGAGTTAAAGAGATAGTGCCAGTCCTGTAATCAGCTCTAAAAAATAAAAATAAAAATTAAGGTACACAGCTAAATTCCGTATATCTGCTCAGGCACGGAATGAGTTTATTATACACATAAAATAGGTGTGCACCTAACTTTATTGAGTAAGCAGGGTCTCTGTTTGATAGTAGAATATCTTCAAGCAATGAGTGATATGGTTGCCTTCCGCTCATTCTCTTATGTAGTATTTCTGTAGATTGTTTTACATTTCAGGTCATGCCTCTTCTCTTTCCCTCAGAAAACATGAAGAGTAGTCATTACTTGTTATCATATCCAGAACATATACAGAACAAAGGGGCAGATGTATCAAGCCTTTTGCGAATTTCGGCCTTTGCGACTCGCAAACGGTCTTTTTGCATGTTTTGGCATGCATCAAATTTTCGCAAATTAAGGAATCGCAAAAATTTGCGATTCCTTATTTTGCCATAGCATTTAAGGAATCGCAATTTTTGCGATTCCTTAAATGCCATGTATGTAGCATTTTTGTATTGCGAATTTTGGATAAGAAATCGCAAATTGACACCAACTTGAAGTTGATGTTATTTTGCGAATTCTTTAAAAATGCACAATTTGGCATTTTTTAAGGTGGCATGTGACGCACACACATGCCCATAGGGCATGTATGTGCGCCATATGCACACACACATGTACATTTCAGGGGTGCAGCAGGGTGTCTTTGAGACACCCCTGCACCCTTGAAATATTCTCAATTTGCGATTAGCAAATTGCGAATTCGCAATTTGAGAATTGTTTCACAATCATTCCTATGGGCCTCCTGGCTCATAGGAATACATGGGAAATTATTCCTTAATTGCGAATTCGCAAAATGGGAATTCGCAAATAAGGATGATTTTTTACATACATTCCATTTTGCGAATTCTAAATAGCGATTCCTTAAAAAACGCTATTTAGAAATCGCAAAATGGAATCTTGATACATCTGCCCCAAAGTCACAAGGCGATGTGCAAGTGCAGTTTACCTCTTCTTCCTTCCCTGGCCACCTTTTTTTTAGTCCCATTAAAATTGGATAAGAAAAATGTAATGTAACACGAACAAAGAACAAAGAAGGGGAGCTCGGATCCAATTTATTGTGCATTGTTGGACATAACCAGCCGGTTCCCAGTCTGATTGCATGCCTGCCACTGTGTCACATGGATAATGCGCGCTTTGTTTATAATTGATTGTCCCAATTAATGCAATGCTAATTGCTTCTCCTTAACGAAGAACAAAAGCGGTGCATTCATGTCTGCCTGGGAATTAATTTAATAACCCCCTTAGCTTAAATAAGTTATAAGTGATTCTACATTGGATGCTTATTAGATTTCACAGTATTCAAACGGTTTTCGTGAACTTTTGGCTCATGGCTTCATGCAGGGTTTTATTAGAATCTTTGTTCTAAATTGGCTTGTATTTAAAATCTATCTTTCTATTCGAACTGTATAAAACAGCACACAATTACTAGATATTTATCTGATGGGATCTCTGCAGTCAACATTTTTTTATCAACTTTATGGTATGTTATGCAGATTTGTAGAGTGCACTATCGCCCAGAGGGGTATCCTGATGCTGAAAAGGTGTTAGTCTAGTGGGGCTACCCATAAGCCAGGCCTTGTTGCGGAATTCAAGAAGTGGGGAGGAGGCTCTCATGTGTAGGGCGGATTGTTCCATTCCTTAAAAGCAATGTGGAGAACATTTGAACGATAAATCTGGTTTCCTATATGGGTGGGATTTGTGCAAGTATTTGTTAAGACGAGTTGATGCGTTCGAAAGGTTTGTGAAAGCAGGTACGATTGTTGAGGTATTTTGGACCAGTGTTCTGTTGTGCCTTGAAAGTGTGGGTGAGGAGTTTGAATTGAGCTTGTTTGTAAATGGGGAGCTCTTGGAGCTCCTTTAGTTGTTGTATGATGTTAGTGCACTTGAGAGTGGTTCTGGCCACTAAATTCTGAATGGCATGCAGCTTTCTGGTGGGTTTTTGTTGATCCCGCTATAGAGGACTTTCCTATAGTCCAGCTTGCTTGTGACCAGGGCACAAATGAAGGTTTTCTGGGTGCTGATTATGAGCCATTTTGAAATCTTCTGCAGCATCCTCAGGGTATGAAATCATGAGGCGGTGACAGCATTGACTAGGGCCGTCATGCCAGGTTGCCACCAGCTGGAGTCCCACATTGATGTGCTCCTGCTGACGATATCTTACCGGTGTTCAGCTTTGGACAGTTGGTCCTCATCCAGTGGGTAATTTCATTTCTACAGGCACTGAACTTGATCCGGGCACTGGGCATCTTGCCTGTGAGGGTGAGATTGAGTTGTGGGTAATTAGCATAGGAGAAGACGTTGATTTTGTTGGAGCAGATACAGGATGGCCAGAAGGATCATGTATGCATTGAAGGGGATCGGACTCAGAGACAATCCTTGGGGAACTCAACAGATGAGGGTGCAAGGGTTAGAGGTGGTTGGTGCCAGGCTGACTGACTGGATTCATCGGAGTGTGTCTCCTTAGATTCTGGTGTTGTGTAAGCGTTGGATGAATATTTACATACGTATATTTAGGATTCAATCAGATCCAATTGAAACAGCATTAATAGAAGAACGATAAGGTCCTTCATAAAATGAATTTATGAGAGGAGTTTGTCAGGAACATAGCATGGGGCATAAGTGAAGCAAGTATTTTCAGGCTCCAGGCTGAACTTGATCTTCTCTGCTGGAGTGACCCCTCGATTGTTAGAATGCCATCTAGTGACAGTTCTGAATTATGATTAAAGGCCAGATAAACAGTCTTTTGTCTGTTTATGGAAGTACTACACGAGGCAAAGTCATTTTTTTCTGGAGCAAAGAAATTCCTTGCATCTTTCTCCTATGAAGAATCTTAGGGGCATATTATCAAGAACGGGCGTTACATTATCGCCGCTGTTATCGGCAGGAAACTGCCGACAAAGCGGCGATAATGTGCTTGATAATATGCTCTATGAATTCTAATCGAAGCCCATGTTAGATGTCTTCACATCTAACATGGGCTTCGATTGGAATTCATAGAGCATATTATCAAGCACATTATCGCCGCTTTATCGGCAGTTTCCTGCCAATAAAAGCGGCGATAATGTAACACCCTTTCTTGATAATATGCCCCTTAGTTCACACGAATGTACAATCAAATCAATATAAAGGGCACACTGAAACCTGTTTGTTTTTAACAGTTTTAGGCACATGTATAAACTCATTGACTTATCGGTCTATAAATGGGTAAAAAAGCTGTTTATTTCTCTACACATTTGAAATTAAACTGAAAAGATGTGAGTTCCTAGAGATTGCGTTTTAAAATGGCACACTACCATCATGGGTGTTTCCTTCACCTTGAATGCCTCTAGGCAGCTCTCAAGGTATTTAAACATAGGGCATAATCATTTCTGTTACCACCTTGCTATGAATATTTTTATCATCCCAAATCTGCGAGCTGAATTCATTCACATGTGATTGAGGAAGCTTTTGAAAAGCAAATTATTTTGACCTGCTTTACAATAAAGCCAGTACTGGCAAGCCTTCAGGATTTAAGAATTTCAGAGCTACTTAATCACCTACACATCGCAACTCTAAATCCCTGCCGTAATGTTTCATCTACACCTTTTTAAGCACTGTGAGGTGAACGAAAGTGTTTTACGAAATATCAAAATAAATACATGCATAAATAAATAATTTCACAGACACTTGAACTCTTCTGTTCTAAGAGTGAACTATCTACCACTGTGATCTCCATACATTTAAATGAAATACCCTGACAAACCTATGTTTCCCGATTCTTCTTGGCCCGGATAATATAAATGTTTTGTGCTGGACTATTTCGTTTTGGTCTTGGGCATGACTGTGCTGTGCAGTTTCTTTTCAGATTTGTCTTTTTGTAATTCCTTTGTGATTTACAAATGGTGTAAATGCTCACTTTATGTTTGTGTTTAAATTTGACACTAACTCTCATATTTTCTATCTGGGGTCCCATCTCATTATTGTTAAAGACTAAATGTGATGCATCAACTCTTTGGCGCTTTATCTGCTCCCTGGTTTCTGATATTCTGAATCAACAGTTCTTAAAGAAATTACATAACGACTGGTAGAGATAAAGGATGCAATTGGTAGGGTTCCATATGAAAATAGTACACTTTCTGGGGGGATCGAACTAATAGCGGTGACTTGAGAAAGGAGAATACCAACGGATTCTGCTTCACTAACCAATGCTGTGTATCTCCCAACATGAATTAAAATTCAGTGATGTATGTGTGTTGTCAGTGGAGTGAATGTAGGGTGAGTCTAGGCACAGTAAAACAAAATTATACTTGCAATACAAATATGAATGTGAACTCAAAGTTGAGAGTGCACAGCACTGTAATGATCTCTCCAAATAAATACATATATTGAAAATGCAAATGCGAGTCAAAATAAGAGAACGGACACAGAACACAATGCTCAATAAAAACAGTAACATGCAGAAATGCAATGATCAAATCTGTCCCACTGGCTATGCCCAGCATGCATTGTTAGCAGTAACTATTCGATTGTAAACAATAAAAATATCCCGAAATCAAAAACCTAATTCCATAGACATGCAGTTAAGAAAACACGAAGCTTCAACAATGACTGAAAATAAACATTAATCTAACTGGATAACTGATCACAGTCATCATACTGTAAAGCGGGAGCAGAACATTTCGCTCCAAAAATCTAAAATGCTAAATAAAGAATCTCTTACAAGTGCTGTTCACAGATCTGATGTTCAGCACTTAATCTACAGTTTTAGCATTAGTTCTTGGGTAAAGCAGTATAAGTGAGCGGTAGAGAGGTCTAAAAGGGGTTGTGTCATCTTCCCTGGAGTCCATGCGCTGGCTGAGGGCTTCCAAAAGGGCATGGTCAGTGGTTCTATTCAGAAGAGACGTGAAGCCCCATCTAATCTCACACTTTGATGCCTTTTATTCTGGCGGTACAACAATCAGTGAAGAACCTACCATATTAACAGTGAGATGTAAGTTTGACTTTAAGTGACTTATCGGTCTGTAGAATTCATGAAGAAAAATATTGCAAGTTAAAGCCAAAAAGATGAAAACTCCTGTGACCTGCTTATATCAAAATTTTGCAATGACATATACCACATATTAGAGATTTTTTTTCCTCTGACTTTTATATAGCGCAAAATTAACCCAAAGGGATCAGGTATCAAGGCGCTTTACATGAACACCAGTTGCTTACTCAAAGACACAATAATTTTTGTTAGGCACAGGGAGATTAAGTGATTTACCCAGAATCACAGGGTGTTGGGCTTTATTGCAGAGACTTGAACCCGGTTCCCCGGATTTGAAATTAACCGCTCTAGCCGTAAGGCTAAATCCTCTCCCCAAGAGGATGTTTTGCAGCTAGGAGTGAAATAACACATGTGACACTTCTTGTTATCCCCCTATTCAAGGTGTCAGAATCTTGAGGTAGTAACACATTTGGGTGCATATTTACAAGCCTGTGCACCAACAGAGGGTCACTTTTTTTGATGCTCCGGTGGCACAGTGTGCTGACCCATATTTACAAGGCCAAGCAAAGCCTCCCTGTGTGGCTTTTTAGGACCTTGTAAATATGGCCCCCCTTTCAGACATTACTCTGCGTGAAAGGGGCGTTCCATGGGTGTTGCTGTGGGTGTTCCCACGCAACACCCATGGATTCTGACACATTCCCAGATTTACAAGCTTTTGTAAACCTGGCAATGCATCAGATTCTAATGCCTCCTCAGGGGAGGGGAAACAGCGTTTACAACGCTGGTAATATCACGCAGGTAGATAACAACAAGGACGTTACATCATCTGCGTTGTTACCACTCATGGCATTACATCGCAAGTCGTTTCAACGACTTGCGCTAGATAGCGCGGAACAGGAGGGAATAGATGGCGTAGTAACATCATACATTCAGGGAAGGCATAAAAGTGGCACAAAGGGGCAAATACCTTTATTTCTCCTCGTTTTTCCTCTTTCTACATGTGCTGCATTCTTCAGCACACAAACAAGGAGGAAGATGCCATCGATTATTGTTTTGTGCAGGAAGGTGTCCCTTCCTGCACAAAAACAATCATCCCTACAATGCAGGAATCCTTGCACCAAGTTACGTAACATTAATGACACTATCTTGCTATCCCTCTTTTCAAGATGTCAGAATCAGGAGGTAATAATACATTCAGTAAATAGCACACCCAGCATTATGATATTTAACTGGTGCAGTGGTACCAACCAGCCAGTACATAACTTATGTGTCCTAAATGACCAGTTCTAAAACAATTTCTCAACTATTCAATTGTAAATTAGCCAATATTTAGGCTCTCATTTATGGGATTTGGCACAGGGAGTGCGGCAAGGCATCTTGCTGCGCCGTCCTATGCCAAAGTGAAAGGGCAGGAATGCACCACATTTATGCAATATGGTGTATTCCTGTCCTTCATCTCTGCGCTGGTACCGTTTTAGCAGCCTAGCGCCAATGTTAGCACCCTTGCACTATGGTGCGAGGGTGCCTCAGTTGCATGCAGGAATTTTGTGTACAGAAAGTGGCATCTTCCTGCACTAAAACAATACTAAGAAGCGTTTTCCTCTTTCTATGTGTGCTGCATAATTCAGCACACATAGAAAGAGGAAAAAACGAGGAGAAACAAAGATATTTCTCCTTGTTATGCCTCACCTCGGGAGGTGTAAGGATTTGGCGCTTCCCCAGTTTTGTATGAATTTGAAAATCTTCGACAGCGATGAAAAATAAGGGTGTTGTGTGGCAAAACCCACTGCAACGCTCATGGAACGCCTCTTGGGCACAGTGTAAGGCAATGCAGTGATTTTCACTGAGTTGCCTTACTCAACCAAATGTGACACAGGGCTCTCATAAATAATCCTCTTAGTCTAGATAGCTGATAATGCCCCTAGTTGGCATTACATCTCAACACTATGCGATCCAATTAGAAGGGATATGTTCAAATGTTATCTATCGAAAGACAATAATAATTCTTTATTTTTCAAGTACATTTTAATGCAGTTCACTTCAAAACTAATGAATGAATTATTACATGTCAACACATCTCATGCTAGATGTTGTCTTCTTGCAGACGTACATTACTAGATACACAATGTGCTGAAAAAAACATGTACCAGTTCAAAAATATACAGCTGAATAAAATGAGTTTGATGCAAATTACAGCAGCCACTTCAGACAAGAATAACTGATTAAAAAAATTCAAATGGGACAGTACAAATGATTACATGAATAATGTGTTCCTTGATTTACAGTCTTTTATCTGTTTAATTAAATGTCTCTTCTGCATTATTGACCCAATAATTGTCTATTAAGCCTAAAGCTTGCATGCATTTCCTTTAAATGGACAGTCAAGTTCTTTACTCTTTTATTGATTTCTTCTGTGTAAGTCCTGGCAAACGTGAAAATGTTTTAAATCAACTGCTGAACCGGACCACATACACATTTTCCAAATTTTTTTTAAACCCCGAAATCTTCGTGCGGAACGTTCCAAGAAAAGCTATAAATTACTGGAGAAAAAACTACAAAACATAAATGGGTGAATCCTCGCTTACCCCAAAAATATTTTCTGGGCATATCTCCCTCTAATAATTTTTTTAATGCATGAAATGTATTATGCAGATCAAGTTTTGCAATGATGATGTCATTTTATTGCTGGAAATTTAACTTTCCACAATGCTAGTAATATTGGTAGAGTTATGCGTGTGCTGATTAACTGTATTGGTAATGAGTGCAAAAACGTATGCAAAACTTTACCTTAAACATTGTCTGGTAAGATAGTTCTGTCAAATAATGCACCCACATCACGGACCATTTTTGTATCCCATGGTCTTTTTCATACCACAGTGGGGGAGGCAGACCTGCCTAATTTGAAATCTATTCTATGGTATGAGCAACAGGGAGGGCCTAGAAGGGGTAGGGCCTGGTGTTGGGGACAGCAATTTGAGCCTATCACCCCTTAGCCAATGATAGAGAGGGTAATGAGGTGATGGGGTTTTGAGTCCAGCACTGTCTGCGGTGGGCTCCCAATCCTCTACCAAATACAGATTACAAATGCTCCTAAGTCTGCTGCTGACATCTTGGAGAGGGTGTAAAACCCTACTGGATGTGTGCTGTGCAAAACTACAGAATGACCCGAAAATCCATTCTCTGCAGGTGTTTCCAGCTGACTGTGTGCACCGTGAGATAGTGGTTACTCACTGGGAGACTGGGAGAAGAGAGACGATTTCACATGCCACGTGCTGATCCGGCATGAGTTGGCAGGTCTGGAGAAATAATACTACAACAAAATCGTGGGCACTCATAATGAGATCAACTGTTTGAGATTGTCAGAAAGCGATTGCCATTTTGTAGTAGTGAAATAGAACAAATGCACTTTTCACAAATAAATAATCTTTCAAAACACTTTTAAACCAGCATATTATAGAAGAACACTTCATCCACAGATGAATAATAAATACAGTGTTAGCAAAGGTTGCACACATTATCCATTTCAGCCACAGGATTTTAGTATGTATGCAATTGTATAAACAACCAAAAGTAAAGTGCAGCAAAGTTTCAAGTTTCAGGGTTACTGACGTCTCAGCATGAAAGACTAGTGGTTGCATTGTGAGTTACCCTTTAATTTGGGTGATACCACCCCACCAGTCAAGTATCATAATGCTGGGTGTGCCATTTACTAAATGTGTTATCATTTTCTGAATCTGACACCATGAAAAGGAGGATAACACAATAGTATCACATATGTTAGTCACTCTGAGCTGCAAAACTCTAATGTGTAGTATATTCCCACTCAAATGTATATACAAGTTACAATCACCACTGGAATAAGGACTTTATTTAGCAAGGAAAAAAAACTATGATCTGTAAGCTGCACACAAGCCATAAACCTAGAAACGAAGCTTCCTCTACATATTGTAGTTTTGTGTGCCTTGGTCTGGGAAATTATTGTTTCTTTCACTCTTTTTAAAATTAAATCAAGTTCAACAACCTGTGTTGGGAACGAATATGATGGACAAGACTGTACGCATACACTTTACAAACTCATTGCTTCTTAAGCAAAAAACGGCAATGAATCCCGAAGAACAGAACAGCTATAGAGACTGTCTCTTGTGTTTTATTTCCCCCATGAACAGCTCATCATTGCGGATTTGCTGCTTCTTTGAGCATACAACATGTCTAAGTATCACCATTGAAGAACATAACACTATTTCCGGTTTACCCAAGCAATCCCTTTTAAATGTATCATTTTAGTGGCTGAACCTTTTCAAATTGAGATACATTTTTATTAAATTAGCAGCTACAGGGCAACCCAGGGCTTCGCCACCTGTTAAGTAATAAAATGCTCCGTGGAGGTTTGGTGGCAATTATTTACAGAGGAAAAAAAAATGTAGGCAGTTGAAAAAGGTCTCCTGTATAAGTAATACTTTTGTTCATGAAAGTGTCCAGCTAGCCTGGCGATTACATGCCTTTCATCACTCTTCAACAGCGCCTCACAGCCTCAGCTGAGCAACTGAGGTGTTGGGTAAACATCCTGCTGCTGGCTAGAGACACTACTGCCAGGGAGGGACATGACCATCAAGGGCCCGTTTTATAGTCGGGAGAAATATTTTCTGAAGTGAGAACATCGAGCAAGAGTATTTTAGAAAACTTTAGAGAGAGGCATAAGCACAGTACTATTGTTTTTTTTAATTTTTAATTTTATTTTTATTGAGAGTTCATAAAAACAAGATCAACATTGCAGAATACATCTATAGAAAATTTAGTGAAAAACATGGCAAAAGAATTTAAATTCATAATTGACATTCAAATATCCGCTACACAGTTATAAAGTGCTACAAAGAATTATAAAGTGCAGACGTGCTTACAAAGTGCATATTAGTAGACTCGTGGTTATGAAGATATTCTTTATGAATCAAACACACTCCAAAACTTTTCATATTTCTTAAACGCCCCTGGTCTAAGCGCGTATTTTCTTTCCCTGCCCTGGATTCGTAATAGTTTAGCCTTCCAAACCTGGAAGGTCGGTACTTGGTTGGTTTTCTAGGACTGGAGGACAAGCGATTTAGCTATTGAAGACGCTATAAACAGAAATTCGTCATATTGGGTATTGGTCGCTGAGCAGCCTAGAACAGGGACTAAATCGTCAAATATTATAGGAGCTTTAAGCTCAAGGGAGAGGTATTTTTCGATTTCCTTCCAGAGTGGCTGTATTTTGGGACATTCCCAGACAATGTGTTTTCAATTCCCTTTTTCTTCGCACCGAAAACATTTGTCAGGGACGAGGGGAAAGATATTATGGAGATAGGAGGGAGTTCTGTAAATCAGATTAAACAAAAACCATTAAAATGGGGTCCAAGGGATATATGGTTTAAGGACCCACTCCTGATTTTATCCCCAGCAACACTTGAATGTATAACATACGAAACACAGGGGGTCTAACAGCCAAATTGAGAGGCTACACTATCGATACTGAGTCAACAAGATCTCAAAATATCTTTATCACACATACATAACATATTAATAAGGATTAAGGAAGGAAAAGGGTCTGACGATACGCAGATTGTGTTTTCTCTTTCTGGCAGCAGGGTTCAGGAAGCTTCCGCCCTTAAAGTTGGCCTATCTCGCGTCGCAGCTTGGATGCAAGACCATCTGCTAAAGCTAAACGGCGAGAAAACTGAGGTTATTATATTAGGCAAGCACAAAGATCTATGGGGCACTAGCCATTGGCCATGTGATATGGGTCCTCTGCCTACCCCCGTGCCTGTCGCTCGTAACCTCGGAATCTTACTTGACGACAAACTCTCGATGAGGCAGCAGGTGACTAAGGTCGCTGCAGTCTGTTTTAACACCTTACGTTGGCTGCAGAGGATCTTATGGATGCTGCCCGAATCCACCCGAAGAACAGTCGTACAGGCTCTTGTGATGTCACGGATCGACTATGGCAATGTGCTTTATCTTGGAGCGGATAAAGCAACAATCCACAAACTACAAGTGGTACAGAATTCAGCTGCTCGCCTCTTGCGTAATGTTCCACGGAGAACGTCCGCAACGCAAGCCTTACGTGATCTACACTGGCTGAGAATCTCTGAACGTGTGACCTTCAAAACACTGTGTCTTCTGTTTAAGATCCGTCAGGGTTCTGCTCCTACATATCTGCATAATCTCGCTCAGCCTTATTTACCTGGCCGTTCCTTAAGGTCTTCAAATAATGGCGATTTCCTGATCCCCAGAATTCGACTGGCAAAAATGGGAGGCCGTTCTTTTGCATATCTTGGACCAAAGATGTGGAATGCCCTCCCATTGGCATTAAAAACAGAAACTAATCTTCTGGCCTTCCGAAAAAAGTTGAAGACTTTTTTGTTTTAACTTTTTTCATCCTTTGTGATTCCTTTTAGTGTTACCTGATTTCTCTCTCCAGTCTGTCCCTGGCGCCGGGAAACCCATTGCGGGTAGCTGTGCGCAATATAAATTCAATAAAATAAATAAATAAATAAATAAAGGGTTAGCACTCCATGCATAGAGAAGACCGGTGCATCATTGATTATTCATATATGGCTATGGCTGATTAATCCACAACAGATTGAAAAGGGTTTCCATCAAAATAGACTCAATGATCAGTCATATCATTTGGCCAAACCCATGTGCAAATGAGGCTGGTCCCCTGATCAGTGGGACACTCAGCTCCGCACCTTATTGTTGTATCAAGATTTGGTCCACCAAATACATAAACCATCCATGATGACTGATCTTTTGATGGAAAATTTGCACATGGGTTTGGCTAAATTTGGCTGTTAGACCCCCTGTGTTTCGTACAGTTCTGTAAATCAGCCATTTATTATAAAATTGCATGCGTTTAAAGTTTGCACCGCGGAAAATTGTTTTGTTGAATTTATTTATTTTGTTCCATACTTGTTGATTGATTTCAATATCCTCCCTTTTTTTCCACCACTCAATAATCTTACTAGGAAATTCCTGCTCCTTGTCCTCTTTTAGTATTTTAATCCAAATGCTCATCTTTTTTTGAGTTTTATTATTCAACGCTGTAGAGGTGATTTCATTAGAATAAAGATTTCCTATATCTTGTTTCCTAAGTATTGGATAAAACATAAGAAAAGACCAATTCAGGATGAAATGAGAATGGTGCACCTTACTGGCTATTTGGTCCCATGACTTCCAGCTATTGCCAACCAGGAAATCTTCAATTTTCTCAAAGCCATTGTCTTTCCAGAGATTTATTATTTTACTGTCCATACATCCCTCATGCCCAATGGTAAAATTGTTCAAATCTGTTGTATTAGATATTCTAGGAATGGAGTGGAATTTCAAAAACTGGATTTTCTGTCTGAAAATCCACTGAAGAGACAAATTTTCTTTGGGTCTTTAGTGACTCTAATCGGGTCAGTTATTTTAATCTCAGACAGCATCTTCTTCATAAAAAAATTGTCTGTCTCATTAGTGTCTATAAAAAAGAACCTAAAACTGTGGTGAGCAAAGGACGCTGAATAGTATTCTCTTATATTTGGGAGGGACAGCCCTCCTTGTGTTGATGAGAGATATAAAGTGCTGAGTGCGAGCCTAGGGGTCTTTCTGGCCCAGAGAAATTAGGAAATCAGGGTATCCACTGTTTTAGAGAAGGAGACCTAGATAACACAGCGTGCTGCATTAAATAAAAAATTAAATAGAGGTAAAATTGACATTCGTATCAATGCTGCTCGACCTATTAAAGACAGGGGTTATAGGTTCCATCGATCTAAGAGGGATTCAACCTTTTTTAGCAACGGTGAATAATTAAGTGAAAACAAATTGTCTAAATTGTCCGAAATAAATATACCCAGGTATCTCTTTGGCATTGGGTTGTAAATTTGCCTAAATTCTGGTATTAAAGTGTCTACAGTGCAGTTTATTAGAATGATTTCCGTCTTGTTGACATTCATTTTATAACCCGCGAATTTTTGAAAGTCAGAGAATATTTTTAAAATTTTTGCTTGACTTAAGGGGTTAGAAGCTAGAAAAAGGGCAATATCATCAGCGTACAATTTTATGTTAGTCATGCCAGCTACCGGGGCTGTATTGGTTCGTATATTCCTAATCGCAATCGCCAAAGGTTCGATAAATAATGCAAATAATATTGGCGACAGGGGGCAGCCTTGTCGGGTACCTTTAGTAACCTGGCATGTCCCGACATTGGAATTGTTGATGATAATCTGGGCCCTAGAGTTCATATATAGTTGTTTTAAAAGAGAAATAAAAATATTCGGAAAACTAAAACTGTGTAAAATAGCAAACAGGCAATCCCAGGACACTAGATCGAAGGCTTTCTCCGCATCTAAAAAACATATTTGGGCCTTTACTTTATTAGTTTAAAAAAAACTAGTGCCTCCAATACGAACTTTGTATTTGTATGGAGGTGTCTGCCTGCAATAAAACCGCAATGATCGTTAATTACCAGACCTCCCCCTATTTTATTCAGTCGGTTTGCTAAAAGCTTTTTGAAAATTTTATAGTCTGTTATTAGTAGACTTATCGGTCGGTATGAGTTTATATTCTCCCTGCCCTTTCCTTTTTTTAGGATACTAATCACTACAGCTGAGTGGAAAGAATCCGAAGAGGATCCTACTTGTAGTAAATTATTTACTAAAATTAAAAGTTCTTTTCGAAGAGTTCCTCCAAATTTTTTTAAAAATTCAATCGGGAGGCCATCGTCTCCGTTGGCCTTACCATTAAGGAGGGAATCAATCACCTCATTTAATTCAGACTCTGAGAATATCTCAGAGAGGGATTTCTTGTCCTCGGCGTCTAGTTTAGGGATTGTAAGTTGACCTAAAAATTCCCCTATTGAATCAGATGCTGCCTCTTCTGTTATTTGATAGACCCCCTCATAATGTTTTACAAACCATTCACCAATTGAGGCTGTGGTCTTAGCTTGTATTTTAGTGATCGGGTCAGTTAACTGATCTATTCTGTTACGAGTCTATTTTTCTTTGGCTTGCCAGGCCAAGAGCTTCCCTGTGTACTCTCTCTCCTCGTATATATCCTCTGAGTGTACAAGTTGCTATTAGTTTCGCCCAGGGTGTAATAAAATTCCCTCATCCTGCCCTTAGCCTCGGAGGGTTTTTGCCTAGAGTGTGTTGATCTAACCCTATAGTGTTCTTGGGTTGTCTCAGTGAGATCAGTTTGTAATCTAATTTTCTCTTCCTTTCTTGCCTTACACTTTGGGATATCTTTAGATGTAATTAACCCCCGTAGAGTGGCCTTAAATGCATCCCAAGTCGTGTTCAATGGGGCTGTACCTCTATTTCGTGCAAAGAACTCGTCAATGAATTTTTCAATTTCTGCGCACCATTGAGGATCTAGAAGGTTAGATTTATTAAAAAAACAACGTTTTATAGGGCTTATGTCTTGTGGACCCGTGGCCGCGTGATGTGAAAAGGCGTTAGATAAATGAACATAGTTATATAGCTACAACTCGTGGGTGGTAAGAAAATAGTCTAATCTTGAAGCAGAATTATACTTCGCCGAAAAACATGAGTATTCTCGTTTGAAAGGAATGTTGACTCGCCAATAATCCATGATGTCAAGGTCTATTTTACAGCTTTGGATCGCTAAAGCAGATTGAGGTTTATTCTGACGGCGATCTTTTTTGGACGAGTCTAATACAGTGTTTTGTAAAAAATTAAAATCACCCCCCATACTATTAACCCGGGGAGGCCTGTTATAGCACTCTTTAACTGTAGAATTGGCTGAGAATCGTCTAAAATCGGGGCATAAATTGTAGCAAGAATTATACATACATTGTTTAATTTACCATGGGCAACGGCCCATCTACCTCTGGAGTCTGTGGCTGCGCCTGCCAAGGTGAAGTGTAGGTGTTTTCCTATCAGAATGCATACTCCTCTCTGTGACAGTCCAGCTGAAGAGGAAATCGTATAGCTAGCCCAGCCCTTAAATATTTTATCTGCGTCACCCTGATCTCTGTAATGGGTCTCTTAAAAATAGATAATATCAGGGTTTAGATTTTTTAACCAACATTCAATGGCATTTTTTTTACGAACATTATTCAGACCGTTTGCATTAAAAGAGATAAACTTCAGCATCTTGTTTGTTTTTTAGGAAGACAATATTTAAAAACATGCTTGGGGGTGTCTATGGTAAATCTTAGCCTATACAATTGAATATTAAGCACAGTGTTTATATAATAATAAATTTGTATAAATGCAACAAAATCTATTTGTGCAAAATAAGCGAATGAACAGTACAATAATATGATAGCTATTAAAAACCTCTCTTTGTGCAAATAGGCAAATAAACAAAGACTTGTTATACAACACTAGGTAAATACACAGTGCGATCATGCATAGCAGCAGATAAAGATAGCAGCAGACCCTTACTTTGTGCAAAATAGGCAATTCAGCAGTACAAGTAATAATAGCAGCAAGCCCTTTCTTTGTGCAAAATAGGCAAATAAGCAGTGCAGATAATAAAAGCAGAATAGGCAGATAAGCGATGTAGGTATAAATAGCAGCAAACCCTTACTTTGTGCAAAAGTAGGCAATAAGCAGCACAGATATAAATAGCAGCAGATCCTTTCCTTGTGCAAAATAGGCAAATAAACAACACACTTTTTTAATAGCAGCAGTCTAAATCCTTCCGTGGCCTTAAACATATCAGAACTGTGTAAAAAAAACAATAAGCTTGTCTATGCCATGTCTGTGCTGATATTAATGTTGTAGCAAACAATTCTTCGATATATGAACTCTAATTTTTTTTCCCCCTGCTACACCTCCCTTCACCACCGCATCTCCCCCTCCCTCCCCCTAGAGTGGACGGAACCCCCCCATGTCCCACTTCCGTGCTTCTCTTGTGTTCCTTCTTTTTGGATGCCATTACATTGCATCCTTGTGTGCTTCCTGTCGACACCTTAACCCCGCCTGACAAGAGCGGAAGAAAGATCCGCTATTTCATCCTTGTGTGCTTCCTGTCATCGCCTTCGCTCCACCTTGCGGATTGATATAGGGGTCAAATATAGGCTATGCTCCTAGATATACAGACAGAATGGGAATCAGCTATACGCTATACTCCTAGGCCTTCTAGAAAGGACTGGGCTTCGTGTACACTTGTAAAAATAAAAACTTCCCTTTGGCCAATACTATAAGTTTTGACTGCTGTATGATCGTAGCTTGGGCTCCCTTACTTTTAAAAGAGTCGATCATCTTAACAAAGTCTCTACGTCTGTGAGCAGAAGCCGCCGACAAATCTGTAAAGATTCGAAAATTATTTACACCTTCCGCGTTGAATGATTTCTTAGAGTATGCAGTGTTTAAGATTCTCTCTTTAACCCTGAAATCCGAAAAATTCAGCAAAATTGTGCTAGGATATTTCTGATTGTTAGGTCTATATGCTGGGACTCTTTGTGCTCGTGTAATTGTCAAATCCCCCTGGAGCTCGGGTATGGCTTTTTTCAGGAGGGATTCTGACCACTTGACTACGTCCTTATCTTCCAGTCCCTCTGGAATGCCTACCAGACGTAGGTTTGACCTCCTGTTATAGTCTTCAAGGTCCTGCAGTTTTTCTGCTAGCTGGGCTCTTTCTCTATTGGCTACCAGCAGATCTTTCTGAATTGCTGATAGTGAATCCTCCAGAGATGAAATCCTGGTTTCAGCTTCAGTGACCTTTGAAGGAAGACTACCAAAGCATTCTTCCAGGAGGAGATGGGCGGCTGACGTGTATTCACGCACGCAGCCGTTGTGCTTCCTGTTGCACTGAGGCCCCGCCCACAGAAGGCAATGCCGACCGGGACGCTGAGCTCCGAGACTCTGTTGCTCCGTATGGCGGCTGCATATGGCGGCTGCTGCTGAATGACCACCACCATCCCTTTTGGGCGAGCGCGCAAGTGACGACAAGCTACCGCGACCCGGGAAAAAAAATCAAACCTGCGGCAGGAGCCGACGGACATCAGCTGACGGGCAGACCGACTGGAGGAGGAGAGAGGACGGGGATGCCTGAGTGAGTTCGTGGAGGTGCCGAGGGGATATCGTGGGGCTGCCCGCTTCTTGATTTCCGTGTTCTTATAGCCTGGTTAGCTCACTTTTGTTTCTCCACCTCCACCTCCTGCCTGGTTTCGCACCACGAACGTGCCCTATCGTGAGCTTTTCTGCTCCACTGCCTGCAATGCCTGTCCTAGTCCGAATCCTGCAAACACGGTACTGTGTGGTGTCCTTTGATGCTGGATTGGAGTTGGCTTGGTCCCCCCGCCGCCGCTTACACAGTCATCAAGCGGTCACCGAGTGGGGGACCGTAGCGCCAAGCAGACTCTAGGCCTTCGTACATACCATCCACCATACCACCATACTCCGTTTCCATTGGGCGTCATATATCATCTGCGACTTCTTCACCTGTTCACCTTCTGGGTATTTATAAGACACTTACAGAGTCGCTGCAGGCTCCGTTAGCGAATAGGTGCAGGACAGGTGCTAATAAAAAAATATAGAATAACCACGCATCTGATACCCCCGCCATGTCTGCGAGAGTAAAGGGCAAACAACAACAGCAGGCCAAGCTGGAACAGGTGAAAGAACTGTTGAAATCTGTCAGTAAAACCCCGCCTGTGGTCAAAGGGGAGAGAAAAAAGTAGACGAAAGAACCAGCAAAAGAGCGCCTTGAGACAGAAGGATGCAGAGATGCAACCAGGCCAAAACAAATATAATGTTCTGAGAGAACAGGATGAGGAAGAAGAGGAAAATGGAGAGGTCAATGAAGATGACCAGGAGGAGGGCGGTGGGAAGGGGGATGAAGATGACGATCCTAAAGATCCTGAAGTCCAGTACCTTCCTGATCATTCAACAGTATCGAGCTCCACTCCATCTGTCGCTGTTGCTAAGAGAGGCACCGGAAAAGGCGAGTATGGAGTGAAAGGTGAGGTGGATATGGAGAGGAATAGCAAGGGGGCTAAGATGGGCCAGGTGGATACTGCGCCAAATAAACCGCCCTTAGCCCATGGGACTGGGAACCAATTAAAGCAGTACCCCCTTTTCTCAAAACCCCTCCTCCAACAGGGGCAACAGGGGCAACTTTTGAGCACCCCCATGGCGGGGGGGGGGGGAACAAACCAGGATGGGAAGAACGACCTGCTGGTGGAAGAGGTTCTGAGCGCTGGAGGGGTGTCAACTAGCTCTATTACACCTGAGCTACCAGAGACGGTGCTATCGGTAGGGGCTGACCAGGAGGATCTTGAGGAAGTAATATCTGCGGCTCCTATGGTACCTATAGCATCGGCCCTGAACAACAGCACAAGCCCATACGTAAGGCGCACCATGGGATCTCCTAGCCAAGAGCTAAGCCCTTAGTCATCTCAAGCGTCTCAAGCGTCTCAAGAGAACGGGTTATTTTCCCTTCCGAATACTACAACCACAAAAACAAACTCCATCGAAATATTACTTGGAACCATTCTCCAGGAGTTAAGAGATTTTAAACATTCCCAAGCACAGGAGATTTCTCAACTGCATATCAGGCTCACGAAAAGCACAGAACTATTGTGATTTTATATTTAGAGGGGTAACTGTAATTTACATTTAGATAATGATCGGGATAAAGTACAATATGTCCATACATGTAAATAGTACGTTTGAAGATTTATATTTTTAGTCTTAGGGTCGCATTTATAGGATTTATGACATAGGGCAGCGCAGCAAGTCACCTTGCTGAGCTGCCCTATGTCAAAGTGAAATGGCAGGAATGCACCGTATTTATCTAATACGGTGCATTCCTGTCCTTTCCCCCAGCGCTGGCACTGTATAGGCAGCCTCATGCCAATGCATGCACCTGTTGTCAGCAGAATTGTGTTTGTGCAGGAAGGGAGATCTTCCTGTAAAAATCAATCTTGCTATGCATTTTTCTCTTTCAATGTGTGCTGCAGACTGCAGCACGCATGAAAAGATGAATAAACAAGGAGAAATAAAGTAATTTCTCCTTGTTATGCCTTCCCTCAGGAGACATACAGTCTTGGTGCTTCCCCAGGTTTTTATGAGCTTGTACATCCGGGATAGCATCAACATCCATGAGTATTGCATGGGAACACTGACCGCAAGGCCCATGGAACGCAGAGCAAGGCCATGCAGCGATTTGTGCTGCCTTGCCTGCCTCCACATCTATGAGTTCATTCAAATCCACACAATATTTTGTAGTTTGTGCACCAGGAGCATCACAAAAAGTGACTCTCTGGCGGTGCAAGGTGCTCATAAAGGCCCTTAATCTCCTCATTTCAATTTACATTTCGATGAGTGAATGTAAATTGATACAACAGCTAAACATTGAAAATACCAGTATAGTGCAATATTTATATGTGAAAATACAGTGATATAAAGAATCAATGATGCTCTGCTTGTTCAGAGTATTTATTTTTATTTATTTATTTTAGACGTTTTCTATAGCACTGGCCAGACCCGAGGGTATCGGAGCGCTTTACAGCAGGATGGAGAGAAGTCAAATACAGGACAATAGAACAAAATAGACGTAATCATAAGTGTTCACAGATTACAATTGTGTTGAGTGCCTGAGGTACGACGTTGAGGTAGAGAGGTCAAGGGATCCAAGGTGCTCCATTGAGGTAGAGCGGTCAAGAGGTATTCTCGATGCATAGTCAAAGTTTTATGCTGAAATTCTCTCCTAGCGGTGATGAGCCAAGGCTGTGGGTTAGGGAGAGGGGATGGGGTAGGCAGTAGGTGTGCAATGACAGGTGACTGCCAGGAGGAAGCGTGTGAGTCACATAATTGAGTTCGGGAAGGCACGGTTGAGGTAGAGGACTTTTAGGCGTCTTTTTGAACTTTGGAAAGGAGGGAGTATTTCTGATGTCCACAGGGATGGAGTTCCAGATTTTAAGAGCGTTGCCTGCAAAAGAGCAGACTGTGGTTTTTTGTTTTCACATTTTCAGGGGGATGAGTAGGAGGGAGTTGGAACTCCTGAGACTTCTAGACTGGCCGGCTTTCTTGAGTTTAGAAGCTAGGTATTCCGGTTCCCCTGTGTGCAAGGCTTTGTGTGTAAGGCAGGCAGTTCTGAAGCTGGCACGCATTTCCACTGGGAGCCAGATATACATTTTTTGACTCTGGAGACCATTCTGGCAGCTACATTGAGGGTCGTTTTGAGTGGTGCTAGGTGGGAGAGAGCTGTACCGGAGAGGACTGTGTTCCCATAGTCCAGTCTAGACAACACCAGAGATTGGGTGGCTTGTTTGAGGTGCCTAGGTGGAATGTGGGGTTTGATTTTATTGAGGAGCTTCAGATTGAGGAAGGCGTTCTTAGCAGAGTTCTTGATGTGGTTAGTCATGGTTAATTTGTGGTCAAGGGTGATTCCAATTTATTTTACCGAGTTTGTCAGGGTGAGATTCCCGTTGAGGGCATCGATTGCTTTCACCCATTCAACGAGATGCGGGTTTTCTTCCTTGTTGGAGATGAGGAGGATCTCGGTTTTTCCTTGATTGAGTTTAAGGTGGTTCGTTGATAGCCAATCTTGGACTTCTATGAGAGTATTGTTGAGTCTTAGAATGCTGTTAAAGGAGGAGGTTTCCAAGTAGATCTGGGTGTCATCTGCTCAGAGAGGGAAAGAGATGTTGCCTTTTTTCAGAATGGTGGTGAGGGGTACCATATATATGTTGAACAGTTGAGGAGAGAGAACGGATCCTTGGGGGACACCTCTGGTCACGGGTGGAAGGTCAGATGTAAAGGATCTGATTTTAACTCTTTGGGTGCGATTTTGAAAGAAGGAGAAGAACCATTGAAGGACCACTTGGTCCGCACCTACCCGCTCTTTGAGAGCCTTAATAAGAAGCCTGTGGTCTACCGTGTCAAAGGCTGCTGACAAGTCTAGGAGGATGAGTAGACAACAATGGTCTGAATCAAGGGAGTTGCGGATGTCATCCACGATGTTGAGGATTGCGGTTTCGGTGCTACAGCCTTTTCTAAAGCCTGATTGGTGATGGTCTAGTAGATTAATATTGTCAATATATTTGTTCAGTTGGCGGAGCATGCATTTTTCTAGGATTTTGGTTAGGAAGGGGAGATTGGAGACCGGTCTGAAGTTGTTCAGGTGTTTAGTGTCTAGGCCTGGTTTCTTCAGAATAGGTGTAACTTGGCCGACTTTGAGACAGTCTGGTATGATGCCAGTTTTTAGGGAGCTGTTTATGATTTCGCACCAAAGTGGTGCATGGGTGAGTTTCAGCTCTATGGCCATTTGGGAGGATATGGGGTCGAGGTTGTGGGATGAGGACTTTTGGAGGAGGAGATTAAATTGAGGATGGATGGGGTCGAAGGAAGACCAGGTCATTGCGGGTCGCTCTCTAAAGGTGGTATCGATTGCTGTGGTGCAGTTTTTGCCGGGAGGATGGAGGTTGATGTCGAGTGATAGTTCGATCTTGGAGATTTTTTCGTTAAAGAAGTTGACGAAGTTGTCACATAAGGATTTAGAGGGCTGGAAATGGGTAGTAGACGGCTTGGACATTTGTTTTTTGATGATGTCAAAGGGTCTGTTTTTGCCTTGTCCAGCGCAGTACAGAAAAAGTTGGTTTTTTCGTTATTGATAAGCTTTTTGGACTTTCTTCTTGCTGATCTTAGTTCTTCACAACGGCTGGAGGAGGGATTCTTTCTCCAGAGACGTTCTGTGGCTCTAAGTTGCCTTCTTTCCTCGTTGATGTCCTTGTTAAACCAGGTTCCTGATAGGGTGTTCCTGGGTTTTTTCAGTTTCAAGGGAGCTAGTTTGTCTAAGATGGCGGACATGGTTATGTTGTAGTGTGATGTGAGTTCTGCAGTTGAGAGGCCGTCCGGGAAGATGGGCAGGAGGGAGGATATTCTTTCTTCTAAATCAGCTGTGTTGATCTGTGATAGGTTTCTAGACCATGTAGGGGGGTCTGTGATGGAGGGTTGACACAAGATCAGTTGAGAGAAGTGGAATAGGATTAGGTGATGGTTTGACCAGTCGACCAGAAGGATGTGGTCTATAGTAATTGCGTCATGGTGGGCGATGATGGCGTCCAGGATTGCCCCTTTGTTGTGAGTCTCTTTTGAGCAGTGCTTGGTAAGGTTGTTGGAATGTAGTAGCTCATTCAGGTTTTGAAGTGTAGCACTGTTCTTATCATTCCAGTGGAGGTTGAGGTTGCCTAGAATGAGGTTGTTGGTATCTCGGAGAGAACAGTGGACGATCAGGTCTGACAGGTGTTCCGTGAACGTGATGGTGTTGCCTGGGGGATGGTACAGGAGGTGGCAATGCAGTAGATTGCTGTTTGTGATTTTGATGTTGGCAGTTAGGCATTCAAAGGAGTTGTAATTAAAGGTATCAATTTTGGACACTGATAATTTGTTGTTGTGGATAATTGCCAAGCCTCTGCCTTTTTGGTCTTTCCTATCTTTGTTGATACTAGAGAAGCCCAGAGGTACAAGCATATCCAGGATAGGAGGAGAAGAGTCGTTTAGCCAGGTCTTGGTGATGAAGGCTATGTCTATGTCATGGTTGAGGATGGATTCTGCCAGCTCTGTAGCATGTTTTGTGGCAGATCTGCAGTTTATGAGCATGCAGTTAGTACGGGGAGGCTCTTTTTTTGGTTCAGTAGGGATGTTGATGAGGGAGGCTGGGGGTCTGGGGGTTTCGGGAAGGAGTGGTCACTTCTTAACCCGGTGATTACCTGAATAGTGGATTGCAGTACATGAGTGGAAGGGGTGGTGTATGAGGAGGTCAGCTCGAGCGCTTCCTCCAAGGACATGGCTTCCGCAGCTCTACTCGGTCTCGGGGCCTGGGACGAGGAAGGGCAAGGTGACTGGCTAGGGGCGGGGGCTTGGTTGGCCTAGGGTGTGTGGGGGAGGAGGAGATGGGGGTGGAGTGGGTACTTATGGGGGATTGTGAAGTGTCGAGAGGTTGGTAAGGATAAGATTTAGGCCTTGTATTATAATGGAGACTTGGCTTTCAATACGGGTGAGGCGGCAATCTGTCTCTTCTTGAGTGGGGGAGGGTTGCTTCTGGATGGGGTCTCTTCGGAGGGGGGAAGATATGATAGTGTTGTGTTGCCTTTTTGTGTTAATTAAGTTTTCTGTTTGGGTTATGGGCTGGGGAGGAGGATGGGGGCGTCGGTGTTGGTAGTCGGCTTTTTCATGTGGGAGGGTAGGGACCGGGGATTGGGAGACTTATGGTGTGTCTTGCGGTCGTCCGGTGCTGATTGGGGGGTGTTCAGCATAGTGGGTGGTTCTAGAGGATGGACTAGAGCTGGGGGCGGGGCCGTGTCTTTGGTGGTGGAGGGATTGGGGAGGGTTAAGGGTTGAACAAAGGTGATTGTGGTTGCGGGGTGGAATCGGGAGGGTGTTCAGTATGGGGGCTGGTTGCCCTGGAGGGGGGTAGAGCATGGGTGGTGTTGGTATGTAGAGAAGGGAAGAGGAGATCAAAAGCCTCAAGATTGGCATTGTTGGCTTGCATCAGGACTGTGTCATTAGAGTAGATGGTCACCGATGTGATCATGTAGTGAGGCAAGTGGTTTGGGGAGTAGAATGAGAGTTTGCAGCTATGGGTCGTCTTGGTGGTTTTGGTGAATTGACGTTTTGCTCTCAGGATGGAGATCCAATAGCCGGGTCTAACTGTGTGGAAGATGAGGTCCATTTTTACTTGCCCTTTCGAGGAACAGTGATATAAGTCCGCAAAGAGGCATTCAGGGAATTGCCTGATCAGTTTGTGTTCGAGGGATTTTTTGATTTTGGTGCGAGGTTGGTGGGGACGATGATCGAGAAGGAGTTTGGGCCATGCCGTTTTATGTAGGTTGAGGAGAGGGGGTTAGAGGAGGTTGTTGTGATGGAAGGCATTATAGCTGGGGTGTCAGTGTGTGTGATCCTTTTGTGCTGGGTAGTTCTAGTAACCCAGTGGATGGGGCGGGAGTGACTTCGGACGGGCTGTTAGTGGTGACAGATCGCTCTATATGTAATGGGTTGGAGGGAATTGAGACACGGTCTTGTGGGTCGGGGCGATAGGGAATAGGGTAGCTTGAGTCAGATTAGTATCTGGAGGGGAGTGGGGTAGTAATGGTGGCCATTGCGTGGGGTGTAGTAACTGAGTAAAGTGTTAGCTACGCAGTGGGGATTCAGTATTTCTGAAAAGGGGGTAGTGACTGAGTGTAGTTCTAGCTATGCAGCTCTTTTGGGGTCAGGATGTGAGAGCATTGGGGAATTAAGAGCTCCGGTTCGTCAAGAAAACACCTAGGAGAGGGGCCAAGGGCCGGAGGCAGTCTCCAGGTCTTGTGACAAGGAGTGGCTCACCTGTGACTATTTCAGGATGCATACATCAAAAATGGACTTGGACACTTGTAACTACATTACAATAGGTTCTCTAGATAACCCCCATAAACGCTATGTCAGTTTTTGTGCGGTGTATATCGATTTTCCGCCCCACATAGACGTTGTGGCATTTTATCATTGGGTGATCTAGTGTGCTACATGCCAGCCTCAAGCCTGAGGCAACCTCTGGAGTAGCGTAGTAGTGTCCAGAGATGTGTATAGGTACCACCACAAAAGAAGGTTATTCTTAAAAGACAAACCTACATCCAGGCAACTACTTTAATTATAATAGGATGTGATCTGTTGTTAAAAAGAACAAATGGGTATACTTTTGGATCAAGTGACTGGATCCTCGCATATCACTTTCAACATAAAGTCGACATGTTTCTGCTCCCTATGGTCCAGCCGGGTCTATGGAGCATTCGTCAGGACAAACACATTAAAATTGTACTCACACCATTTGTGTAGTATTCAGGGGTCTTGATTTAACCCACCGTAGTTTTTTTAAAAGGCTCAATTTTACCTTATTGTTAGAAAATATCCTCGGCCTCGGGGGAATTGGACTCGAGAGTCCCAGGCCGCAGTGTTAGGCGAATTCCGTGTCTGGGGCTGGCTCTGCCCCCGGACCATATTTCAGGATGCACCCACAGTTGGGTCCTGTGCACCCCAAGTGCAGTCCTAGTTGGTCCGCCATTTTAAAGTCAGGAGAAAGGACCGATTAGGAAACGTTAGGAGCTCCGGTTCAGCAAGTTGACACAAAGATGGAGGCCAGGAGGTAGTCTCCAGGGCTAGTGGCAAGGCGCGACTCACCTGCACCTACTTCTGGATGCCCCCGAGAGGTTGCATCCAGGAGTTACGAGCGTCCTGGCTGGGCTGCCCTTTTAAAGTCAGGCGAGACAGGGAGATAAAGTTAGGGGCTCCGGTGTGGCATGTGAACATCCAAGAGAGAGGCGAGGGGCAGGAGGCAGACTCTGGGATTGTGGCCAGGCGAGAATCCCCTGCGCCTACTTCAGGATGCCCTCAGCGTGGTTGTGGCCGGGAGTTTCGGGATGATCTGTCCTTGTTGCTCTGCCATTTTGAAGTCAGGCGAAATGGGGAGAATGAGTGAGGTGCTCTGGTTTTGCAAGTGTACACCTCAGGCAGAGGCCAGGGGCAGGAGGCAGTCTCTGGGCTTGTGACAGAGCGCGACTCCCCTGGGCCTACTTATGGATGTCCCCAGAGAGAGAGAGTTTCTAGGCTAGCTGCCCTGGCAGGGCCACCATTTTGAAGACAGGCGGAATGGGGAGCTTGAAAAAAGCACTCCGATTTTGAAAGTGAGCACCTCCGAGAGAGGTCTGGGGCAGGAGGCAGTCTCAGGGCTTGTGCCAAGGTGCGATTCCCCTGCACCTACTTCAGGATGCGCCCCGAGTGATTATGGCCAGGAGTTTCACAGCGAGCTGTCCTGGCAGGGCGGCCATTTTAAAGACAGGTGAGAGGGATTCGCTCACGCTCCACATTGCAGCGTGCTCCTTGATCCATCGGGCTTCTTCAGATGGGCCTGGGTGAGGGGCGACTAGTGTCCTGTGGCGTCAGCGTTCTAGTCGGTGCTCCTGCGGTTACGGGCAGGGGTTTCCTGGGGTCCAGGGAGGACTGGGAGGCGCTGTTCACCATGGAGGCAGCAGTTAGCAGCCAGAGTGTGAGGCGGTGATGCGCCTCATCGTAAAGACTCGAATCTGGCTTATCCAGCTCGGGAATCTGGTAAGTATCTTCATTCCAGGGGTTGGTTGGGAGCGGAAACGAAATGTTCTTTCATTTCATAGTAGTTGTCCGTCCGTTCCAGGAGCTCGATTTCGGTGATGAGGGGAGGGTGCAAGTTCTTTGTCCAGCAGGAAAGCCATAAAAAGGAATACATATGTCCAGGCATCACGGGAGGAAGAATCGTTGGACATTATTTACTAATGGTTTTGAGTGCCATGAGTGCAGGAAGGATAAGCCTATCTGTTTCAGCAACAGATAAAGTTTGAAAGAAAGAAAAATGCATGATATAAATCATCATTGTCTACCGATAACATGTATGGCAGTAAAGAGCTACTTACTTCCCAGTGCTTTGTCAAAAAATAGTGTGTCTTTTCTTTTGCAAAATGCAATTACAATCACTCATATAACACTTGTCACGTCAATGACCTGAATGTGTGAGACCGAGGGCACCAAAACAAAACAAGCTGCGCCATGCACATGGCAGGTCAGGATTCCTCAATGCCAAAAATGCAAAGTATCCTGCTAACATGCTTGCTATCACTGTTATTGCTAATGCACGATAGTTGCTCCAATCATAGAGCAGTGTATTAATTAGGTAATCTCACAATGTATACAGATCTCGCAACCTGCCGCCACTGACCCGCAGACATCATCAGGGGGACTCTAGCCCCCAGGATGCGCAGCACCAGGGAGGCGCCTACGTCACTCTGTGAGCGCCCCGAGGCGCTTATAACCAGCACAGGCTTCCCGCTGCGCTGGAGCCCATAACCGGCCGCCACTGAACCGCTGACACCATCAGGGGGACACTAGCCCCCAGGAAGCACCATGCCAGGGAGGCTCCCACGTCACTCTGTGAGTGCCTGGAGGCGCTTATAATCAGCACGGGCTTCCCGCTGCTCGGGAACCTGCAACCTGCCGCCACTGACCCGCTGACACCATTAGGGGGACCCTAGCCCTCAGGAAGTACCACACCAGGGAGGCGCCCACATCACTCTGCGAGTGCCCGGAGGCGCTTATAATTGGCATGCGCTTCCCACTGCGCAGGAGCCCGCAACCTGCCGCCACTGACCCGCTTACACCATCAGGGGGACTCTAGTCACCAGAAAGCACCACACCAGGGAAGAGCCCACGTCACTCTGTGACCGCCTGGTGGCGCTTATAATCAGCACCGGCTTCCCGCTGCGCTGGAGCCCGCAACCTGCCGCCACTGACCCACTGACACCATCAGGGGGGCCCTAGCCCCCAGGAAGCCCAGCGCCAGGGATGCACCTATGGCACTCTAAGAGAGCCCAGAGGTGCTTATAATCCGCACAGGCATCCCGCTGCGCGGGAGCCCGCAACCTGCTGCCACTGACTCGCTGACACCATCAGGGGGACTCTAGCCCCCCGGTAGCACCGTGCCAGGGAGGTGCCCACGTCACTCTGCGAGCGCCCGGAGGCGCTTATAATCAGCATGGCCTTCCCGCTGCTTGGGAACTCGCAACCTGCTGCCACTAACCCGCTGACACCATCAGGGGGACCCTAGCCCCCAGGAAGCACCACGCCAGGGAGGAGCCCACATCACTCTGCGAGTGCCCAGGGGGGCTTATAATCGGCACGGGCTTCCCACTGCGCGGGAGCCCACAACCTGCCCCACTGACCCGCTGACACCATCAGGGGGACTCTAGCCACCAGAAAGCACCACACCAGGGAGGCGGCCACATCACTCCATGAGCGCCTGGTGGCCCTTATAATCAACACGGGCTTCCCGCTGCACGGGAGCCAGCAACCTGCTGACACTGACCCGCTGACTCCATCAGGGGGACTCTGGCCCCCAGGAAGCACCGCGCCAGGGAGGCGCCCCTGTCACTCTGCGAGCACCCAGAGGCACTTATAATCAGCACGGGCTTCCCACTGTGCGGGATGCGAAGTCCGGGCCAAGGGCGGGCCCGTCCTTGCCAGTCACTCTTTCTCCTGCTGCCTGGTAGTTGATCTGCCACTTGGACCCTTCCCGGACTTTCGGACTATAGGGTACTGATTAACGGACCATATTTACCGGCTCCTATCCAAATTCTCTGGCGGATTGGCTGTGCTGAACTTTCTGATTTTAAGAGTCTTTTACTGTTCCATCCTGTTAAATGCACATATGTAAAGTCTTACTCTGATGTTAGGCATGGATCTGGCATAGCTTTGGAAGCATTAGTAGCCATTATTGGTTTGATTGCACAAGGCTATGGAAGGAAGCGAGGATGGGGGTGGGGGCTCTATAACTGGATGGGGTAACAAAGGGGAAAAGGCCAGGAAGTTACACAAGCACGCAGGTAGTAATTGTGTTCTAGACCCTATTGACACCCTAATTAGCGAGTGCGAGGATATACTAGAGACAGCGCCTTTTGCACAAACTGGAAGTAACAAGTCCCCCCTGGATCAACCCAATCCATTAATGGAAGCCTAAATTGTCATCCCGCTATCCCTGCTATGTTTCTCAAAACACACAAAAAGGCCCGTTATTCCTAATGATGAGGGAAAGCGTGATACAACGGGAGAAGTTCACTCGACTACTAACCATCAACAAATTGATACTACAATCATATGTACAAATAGATTTCTGCGTCTGTCGGATCCGACTAATGCAGACAGGGAAAAAAGGCCCCAGATCGTCCAGCTACCACAGTTACCTGCAGCTAATAGCAAAGAGGTAGTGTCAGGGACTAACTCAGAGTATCAGGACATGATCCAACTATTTAATGAGCTACGGCTGGAAGTAGGGACTATGAGAACTTTGATTGAGGACTTAACCTCTATGGATATGCTCCTATCACAAGAAGATTTCTCCCGTAGAGGGAGTGGTAGCAGTAAGGCAAGTCATCTCCCTGCACGCTACCAGGCCATCAATCCCGAAATTCCATCAGTTGCCCCTGCCACGGGCACTAACACTAACTCCAATGGCCCTCCCTTTCCTTCTGGTATGGATAAGACCCATAAACTCATGACACCATCACCGATGTTTAAGCTCCTACCACATCCTATTGTAAGCAATCCCAATAATTATCACATGGTAGCATCAGCGAGGGACCGGACATTGTTCAGCAGAAATACTCCCCCTCAAACTGAACATCATCAGTGCAGTTCCCAAACCAGGTTGTCCCAACAAGACACCTCCAACCCGCCCAGTACCCATAGAATCTTTATGGTGAACGTGCCCAAGTATGACATTATTAAAGGCATAGAGAATGCAGATTCCCTGACTAATAAAGCCATTTATTAGATACGGTATGTCAGGGGATGCCGTTCAGTGATAAGGGAAGACATTATTAAGACTCGCAGGCTCACCTCTCCAGCTAGCCAGTTAGACTGTATTGAACTTACCCTGACCTGGGCAGATCTAGCTGAAAACCCTTTTGCTCTGGAGTTTTGAACCACTTCCCCAGGACTGTCATCCATTCAGTTCAGAGGATCTCCACGAGTAGCAAGATTACACATCCCTCCAGGCATTTACTAACCAGCCAGCTGAGAAGCTCCACTTTGGACACTAATGACTGACTCAAGAGAGTGCCACCCCAAAAGCAACAAGGATCACCTATAGCCAGCTCTATCATCAGTGGTAGCCCTCAAGTACCAAGCTGTTTAACACAGGTCTGACCGATCTCTATAGACCACATCTGCATCTCAATCTCTGATAGAGGGCACGAGGGAGGTGGGCTGTATATATTCCATTCTAGTGGGCCATCATCACCTTGCCCAACTCCCCTGAGGGATTCCTTTTTGTCCTGGAACATCGGACGGTTGAGTTCGAAGACTACTTCTTATGCATGGCGTGCTTTTATTGAGTGCTATGACATCTGCCTCTTTCCAGAAACCTGGGCAGAGGTTCCCCTCTTCTGCCCAGGTTACTTGAATTATTACATTCCAGCTATTAGAGGAGCAAAAGGGCATCCATCAGGGAGATTGACAATTTGGGTGCGGCAAGAATTAGGCTTTAACATCCAGGTGCTCTCGACCCAGAGTTACGACATGCAGGCAATTAGATTGACCTTGGGCTCACAAGGAAACATAGTCATTTATAATGTCGACATGAGAGGAACTAGAGGGAAGAAGTCAGAAGTTTTAGCAGCTCTCGACGATCTTCTTGACCTATATTCAGAAGAATCCAATGTCCTAATTGCGGGCAACTTTAACTCGTCATTTGAGGCCCCTGCCAATGAGCAGTGTTATTTCACAGAAGAGGAAGCTGCCAAGTGGGGCATCCCATAGCTGGAACTTGCACCCATCAAAAAGTGGACAGATGTGGCCATCTGAATTAATTCTATCTGTAAGGAAAAGGGCTTGCGGGTGGCAAACGGAAGATCACCATCAGATAGACTCGGGGCTAACACATTTAACAACGGGCATAGTGCTAGTCGAATAGACTACATAGTAATTAGCTTGAAACTATGGCATGCCCTTGGAGATATGATTGTCAGACCCTAGGACTAACAAGATATAAGGTACCTGCCCTATCAGGAAATTAACTGTCCTCGTGCGATATTGTCCCCATTAATGATATGAGACGTTTAAAATGGGTAAAGATACTAGAGATGCTGGAACTCCTAACTAGTATCCCTGAGGATATGGAATGTGCCTTAACAGAGCTTGAGGTTAGTGCAGCAAATAGAGCGGCTCCCGAGCTTTCCATCTATAACCATAACAAGTTTTTTGCACTTTTGCTTACATACTTTATTAAGTGGGGCAAGCCCAATAAGGCTATAAACCAGAAAGCCAGGCATTGATTGTACAAGGAATGGAGAGTGGCACGTGTAGCACTAGGGCTAGCTATCAAAGCAGGTGATCCAGTAGCAGTGCGAGCAGCTAGGCATAATTATAGGAGTACCAAGATACAGGGCAGGAAAATCTGGGACGACAAAAGATGGCAGGACGCGCTTCAAGTAACTCCAAGCACTTTTGGAATATAATAAAAAAGGACCGAGGCGGGCAACCCCAACAGCCACAAAATCATGTATCACAGAAAGATTGGGTTAATCATTTTAAACCCCAATATGCCCTGGGTTTATCTGTGGAAGATTTGTGTGAAAATACTCATTTGTTTTATCTAGGCAAGGCCTTTAGTAGGGCTGACGTTGATGTAGCACTCAGGTCACTAACTGTCGGCAAAGCACCTGGCCCAGGCGGCATCCCTAGGGACGTATTCCTTCACGATAAGGCAAGATGGTGCCGGTATATATTCACCTGTTTGCTAATGCTATTGCTTAGGGTGCGCCAGTCCCCGACTCATGGAAAGGGGCCAAAATTATACTGTTCTTTAAAAAGGGGGGCACATCTCACCCAGGAGACTATAGGCCCATAAGCTTAATAGATTCCTTGAAGAAGGTAATGGGGAAGCTAGTTCTCAATAAAGTCCAAGAGTAGATTGATGAACATAGTATTTTATCCCCACTGCAAGCCAGCTTCGTGGCTTTTACCAGCACCATTGACCAGGTGTTAAAGTTTGTTTGTTATACTGGAAAACTGTGGTTCCTGGCAAGGGTAGCTTGTATGCTACCTTTGTTGATATCAAGTCTTGTTCCCCGTACCAAATTATGGGTGACTCTGCAAGAAATGGGAATGCCATCCGAATTACTAACCCTTATCACTAGATTTCACGAGAATAATTATGCCAAAATCCGATGGGGCTCACAGGGTAATGTCACTAGTTCCTTTCCAATTGAGAGAGGCATAAGCCAAGGCTGTGTGATGGCACCCACGCTATTCTCCTTGTTTATCAATGGAATAGTGAACTGTATGGGATTTACCGCCACTGATGCCCCAACATTAGCAGATGCAAAAATACCTATATTAATGTTCACAGACGACACATTAATCATCTCCAAGACCCCGAGTGGTCTTCAACTGCACATTACATTAAGACACAGTGAGTCATCTTCTCTAACTGGAGTTTTCCTGGAAATTAAATGAATCCCCAGTCTAGAGCCATTTTGGGTTTTAATTACAAAACCGCATGACCGGAAGTTATACTTCCAGTTTCGGGTGGGCTCATTGCCTTTAAGAACTTTCACTGCTAGATGGGCTAAATCTGGTGATAATTTGTGTTGCTGTATGCCAGGCTAACAAAGAGTCATTGGCTCACCTATTGTTTACTTGTGTAGGATATGTCACCCCACGTCGTGACTGGCTGGCACCAATTTGCAAACTATTAGGAACCAGAAGGTGCAACCAAGGAGAAAGAATATTACATACTGACAAGTCTACTCCCATTGTTATAGCACTGGCAACATTTTGGGGTGGTCATGGGCCATAAGATCATATTCTCTTCATTCCAAATAAGGTTGAATCAGATTTTGTGCACCTGCATATGAACGAGTAAAGATATAATTTAACCAGCAAACGAGGTAGATGTAAGGCAGACCCAAATGTCTGTACTAACTGATTGTGGCCTGATACTTGTACCCCTTTTTAAAATGGAGCTTGAAAAAACACTGATGATTTTTATTATTCGAGTTTTTAATGTTTTTTTTATTTTTTTACTATATATCAGTTTTACTGTGCCTTAACTTATTTCCCCATTTAGGCTTTGCATCATACCCTATTCGGTGTTTTATGAAATATTTGTGTATTGTGCTTTAATGGCTAATATGTTGAATAAAGCTTCTTTGGAATAGCATCCCCATCTCGTAAGAGATTTCTGAAGAGAGCCATAACAATATTCTCGGTCTGAGACTCACTGCACCCTAGTGAGGATCCTAACGGCCACAATCAATGGCCTGGCAGCTGGAGGCACATGCACACTCTCTGTCAGCATGACGACCGACACTGTGGAAAGTTGTGTGCCTGTATTTTCACATCTATCCTCTGGAAAAGGCTCAGGAAGCCTCTCCCTAAATGTGGGGGCGCAGGCTACCACTGCAATCCATCCTAAAGATATTCCCAGACGGTCCCTGTAATTCTCGTCTTCTCTCACCAACATGAGGCACTTCAAGGCATTGATTCTAAGTGCTGTGTTACAAGGTGAAGTATTGTTTTGTGACAGCAGTTAACCCCTATCACAACTACAGTGTGATGAATTAGCAGACTTTGGGGCATATTATCAAGAATGGCGTTAACATTTTCGCCGCTTTAGCGGCAGGAAACTGCTGCTAAAGCAGCGATAATGGGCTTGATAATATGCCCTTGAGAACTCCAATAGAAGCCCATGTCCACACCAGAACATGGGCTACTATGGTAGTTCACAAGGGTATATTATCAAGCCCATTATCGCCACTTTAGCGTCAGTTTCCTGCCGCTAAAGCGGAGATAATTTTAACACAGTTTCTTGATAATATGCCCCTTTTTCTTTAAAATAAAGTGAGAGACATCCAGGCTGCTTTCCCTATCACAGGCGAGGCTAGTAGTCAAGCAGACATCACTACTGAAGACATCTTGCTGGATATGTTTCAGCTCTAAAATGTCCCCACTTTTATGGCGCTTTTTGCATCCACTAAATCAGGAACCCTGTACCCCGGGGTAGAAGTTGGTAAGCTGTCCCTCACTGCCCGGAAGCAGCTTATCCACCTGCTAAACTCATCTCTGTCATAGAGCATTGTTCCCAAAACATTGGGAAATGGCCCTGGTTACCCCTCTATTGAAAAACCCAATCTAGATCAATTTACCAGGTCAAATCACAGACCCATATCCCTTTTACCCATTTTAGATAAAGTGTTGGAGAAATATGCGAAGAAGAAACTCATAGCTCACACAGCCTAATACCCCTTCACAATCCGGATTCTGAGCAAGCCATAGCACCGAATCAGCCCTCCTTGGTATCACTACATTCCTAAGACACCAGTTAGATCAAGGTGGGGCTGCTGCACTGATCCTTTTAAACTTCTGTGCATCATTCAATGCTGTAAATCTCACCACACTCCTACAAACATTAGATGTAATGGGAGTTCCAGGCACTGCCCTATCCTAGATAAAATACTTCCTACATCGCTGGTTCAGCACACATCAAACTCCCACTACTTAGCCTCAGGTGTGCCTCAGGAACCCACTTTGAGGCCACTTCTCTTTATCATTTATGTAAGACCATTAGCAGAGATTGTGAAAACATTTCTTCACATTTTTCTTCTGAAGATGATACACAAATTGTGGTATCGTTGTTCTCTAAGCACGATCAGAATGCGTATTCCCACAACACTTACCTTTCCCTAGTCTTGTCAAGGATGACTGCTTTCTTCCTGAATTTAAACAGGGACAAGACTGAGGTTCTGTTGGTAGGCAGAACAAGACTGAAGTTCTGATGGTAGGTAATCTCCTTAACCTCTAGGGACCTCTCATGTGACCTACGACCATGGGTAATCTCCCAAAAATCCCAAGAAATTTAGAGTTTGGCTGGGTGACATGCTAACTTTGAGCCTTCAGATCAACAAGGCGACAGCTACTTGCTTTTTCATCTTAAATGGCTCAGGAAGATTCTCAACTGTGTCCCTACTTCTTCCTAGAGAGTTAGTAGTCCAGGCTTTAGTTATTTCTAGGCTGGACTATGGGAATGTCCTTTATCTGGGAATAGTGAAAGCACTACTCAAGCACATGAAGATTGTACAAAACGCTGATGTTTGTCTTCTGCTTCACACTCCCAAGTTCACCTGTACAGTTGATCCAGCGGCCTATAGAAAATATATCATAAACTACACTACCCAACTTCATAACCTATAAACAAAATTCTATACTAAATGTGGACCCATTTATAAACCTGACATATTTTGGGCCTACTGAATCAGGTGGTCAAATTAAATCTATATACACATTATCTACAAACTATATACATTTTATACATCTGCGAAAGGAATGTTGTCATTAGAATAAAACTATACCATTTAAATGACCACCATTGGCGACGTGATCTAGCTAATAGTAACCTACACTTCTGAATAACCAAGACCAGCTTATTTGTCAAAAGTAAGATTTTATTTACTAAATTATGGTATATAAATTGATAGTTTTATAAATGAATTTTATTTGCAATAAAGCAAGCATGATTGTAAAGAAATATGAGAAAAATACAATTTAAGCAAGTGAATCAAAATTAAAATGAATATTTAAAGTTTAGCATTTCTAAAATCTAATTCCCTAACTGAGCTAAATAGATAGAAATTAAAGTAAAGTTCTTTGAGGATTCTTACGTGCTCCACGCAAAGTCCAACAGCACATCACCCTCATCGGAAAGTCAGAAAGCAGCAGCCAGCCCATCCCTAAGGGCATGACTTTTTATACCTTTCTACGCTAACTGAACTAAGCAAAGGAAAGTTTTCAGAAATCTTCGACGTCCCATTGGCTGAGAGTGACAAGTGACATGTCACCCAGTTTTCAAAAAGTTCCACTAAATCATATTTCATAGAGACCATTGTTCCTTCCACGTGAAGCCAGAAGCTTCCTCATATTGCAACAAATGTATTAAGTCATTCTCGCAGCGTCCATTGACTTTCATTATACTTCCGCGGATGCCAAGTTAAGGATTGACAAAATGTTCACTTTCGACCTTGGCCATGTCCGACAGAATGATGACAGCATTAGTTTTTGCTTTGTGAACGCAGCTTTTGACGAATAATTTATTTCAGAATGGGCGTCTCGTGACTTTCTGCAGAAATACATGTCAGCTCTTTTCTGCGGCTCAATTGACTAGGCCCAAAAGCAGGCAACTTATGATTTCTAATATAAAACAAACACAAGAAAAGTATTAATGTAAGAAATAATGTAGATTCTGTATCCACCCCTTGGTTCACTAATTAATTAACCCACCCGATTAATCAAAATGTTACCTAGCCATTGCAAACAAATAAAGCAGCGTTTATATCTACCAGTCTCCGTTATTCCATGAGACTCATATGCACCTAGAATAGTAGAAATGACAACACACAGACAAGGAAAAGCAAAACAAGCACATGCTTATTTTAAGTTTGCAGCAGTTAGTAATGACAAAAACGAAAACAATAAATTATTTTATTATTTTGCACGAACAAAAAGATGCAACATTTATGCACGTTTATGAGCACACATGTTAGTCCCCCCATGTGTAAAGTTTAATCTAAGTTGTATTAGCACGACATATCACAAATCATTAATATTTTTATTCATGTTATGGAAATGTGACTTCGCGAGTTTAAACAAAATTTTGTTTTCTATCTCGCTCCATCAACTCCCTCATCTGGTGATTAACAAATCACCACACCAGCACTCAAAATTTTGGTAAATTAAAATTTTAAGAAATCGATTCAAATTCATTTGTATCAGTAAACCTAAAAGTCTGTTTCTGCATAATCTTTGCAATTAACATGACGCTCTCTATGTAACTCCTGTAATTCGATCTCCCTTTCTTCTTCTTTTCTGAGTTTATAGATTCTTTTCTTTTCTTTCAACTGTTTCTTTCTTTTATGTAACAAACAACCTAATTTGGTCAAAATAAAAATGAATACTATTATAATCAAAGGTGCCAGAATCTTGCCAAGAATTGAACTTCCGATATTATGAAACCAGTTTTTAATTGCTTGAAACCTTTTTGAAAGTTTCCCTGTAAAATCTTCTTCTTCTAAAGGAATTATCTCTGAATGCATTTGTGTAATATTCTTAATATACATTTCAATATTTTTACTTTCATCAGGTATATATGTACAGCAATGTTGAACATGTAAAATGCCACAGACTCCTCCCTCTTTTGCTAGAAGAATGTCCAAAGCAAGACGGTCTTGAATTACCATAGATCTAATTGCAATAACTTCAACATTCACTAATTGAAATCCATCAGCTGTGTCAGTTGATAATGTATCAACTATAGTGGACAATTTTCTGATTCTCCCTGCATTTAGGGTTATACCAACAAAAGGTATTACAGCTTGAAAAATATCTCCCAGAACTTCAGTAAAAGTTTCTCTTTTAGCTCTATTTACATAATTATGAATTTTAAACAATCCTTCTGAATCTCTGTCAACATGAAACACTTTAGGAAAAACAATTCCCACATAACAAGTTCCATACCAATGGTCTGGAAGGTTGTAGTAGGCTTTGTCACCACAAACAAAATAAATCCCAGGAAAGATAGGATCTTTTCCACCTTTAAATCCCCAACCTCCCAAAATCTGATAAGTATCTTCACAGTTACTTGCACCTACAAAGTAATTATCAAAAAGTGTATTATCTCTTCTAATGCAAAGCTTTCCACTAACTGGTTTGTCTATGTGAATTGCAATATTTTCAAGCATTTTGCCATTTAATCTCTCATCCTCTTTTTGCCAGAAGGCTGACTTAGTCTGCTTGACTAATTCATTTCTTTTATAAATTGCTCTTCTCTCCTCAACCAAATTCAAAAATTTCTTTCCTTCAGCACTTAATTTACATGTTAAATTATTCTTGTAAGCATACTCATATGTGAGTTCATTAGTAACAAGGAAAAATTCTCTCATTTGTTTTGCTTTCTTATGCTTATTTAAAGCGTTATCAATCTTAATATTAGCAAAAATTTCATCATAATTTGAATAGTAATATTCTAAACGTCCAGTTTGATAAAATAAACTAGTTAATACACTACATGTTACAGCATAAGTGAGAGGAAGCATATTATATGTTACTCCCTCAGAAACAGAAGCAGGTAACTTAACACAGACATAGCAGTCTTTTGCATCCATTACCTTAACATATTCACTCAATAGCTTTGTAAATGTATTACTTGAAAAATCACCTATTGATTTATCTTGATGAATGTTAGGCTGATGATCAATAACTTTTGCAGATGCACTATGTTTAGTTTGGCTAACCAGAGCTTTGCTTGTTATGTTAACTTTGTGTAATTCTCTATTCATTTCTAAAGGGATAATCACAGCTAGTACCAACCAGAGCAGAACTAAAATGAGCAGACATACCAGAGTCATCTTACAGCATCTTTTAAAAACAGAACATTTTGAAGTGCTCTCCTTAACATAAGGCATTTTTGGTTAGTTTTAGTCTCAAAAATAAAAATAAATTTTAAAATTTATATACACCCCCCTTTTAAAATATATTTTTCTTTTATAACCCTAAACAAGATTTCTTCGACCTTATGTCATACATAAGTTTTCTTCAACTAAACAGTTTTTCTTCGACCTTGTGTCAACTAACAAATTTTCTTCAGCCTTTTGCCAATTTAATAATTCTGTACTTCAATCATTGTCACTAATTTCTTGGATTTCGTTTTCTTCTTCACTACTATCATATATGTCAATAACAGGTGGAATTACTAAGTAAGTCCACTCAGGAGACTTGTATTTCTGGTTTGGTCTTATTATTCTCTTCCCTTTTCTCGATATCACTTCAATTTTCCTTCCAACTCCAACTTCTTTTCCTGGACTCTTTTGACTACTGATTTCTTCAACTTGTTCTATTGGCTTTTTGATCAATCTGACTCTCAATCTTCCACCTGGCCAGTAGTCTGCTTTTCTCACGTACTTCTTCTTTGGTTCAGAATTATTTGATTCTGACTTCCAAGTCCTTTTCTTTCTGTTTTCACTTTCACCTTCCACGTCACTTTCTTCAGTTTCGTAGTCTGAAATTTCAATTGACTCAGGAACTTCTCTATTCGGCAATTTCACTCCTTCAGGAACTTCACTTTGTCTTCCATCACTGGTACTTGGTAATTCGTTCTCCTCCTCTTCCTCAATTACCTCCAACTTCCCAGATTTCGGATTTTTGTTCCTTACTTCAGAGTTTGTTCTCTGCCTTTCGATACTCTCCTGGTCTGAAACTTCTTTTTGTTCAGTTTCTCTGTCTTCAATGGAGACAACCGAATCCTCAGTTATCTTTCCTTTTAACAGATTCTCTTCACCTTCAGAATCTATTTCAATTATTTCCAAGTCTTTTCTTGTCAGATTTCCATTCACTGGCACAGTTTCCAGATGTCGACTTTCTTGTCGATCTTCAGAATCTGGAATTACTTCACCTTCTGTTTTGTCTTCTGCTTCAGAATCAGAATCTTCTGTGGTATCACTTTCAACATCAGAACTCTCAGGAGTTGGTACTGGAATAGTATGACTAGGATGTATCCAACGTTTTAATCCTCTGCACTTTACAGCATTAGTAGTGATCAAGATTATCTGCCTAGGTTTCTGCCATCTAGGAGCTAGACAATTCCTTCTCCGATGTACTTTCGTTCTGACCCAATCGCCAGGTCTCAGATCATGAGTCAAAACTTTTTCATTTGATTGAGCTTCAGTTCCCACCTGATTAGACACAGAAGTTACAATATCAGATAACCTTTTACAGTAATCCAAAATTGCACTGTCATTTATGCTCAACAGTTTACCTACAGGTACAAATGCTTGTCTCATAACTCTTCCCATTAAAATTTCATGAGGACTCAAACCTGTCTTTTTATCTGGTGTGCTTCTTAATGACATCAAAACAAGTGGAAGAGCATCGGTCCACTTAATACCTGTCTCAAGACACATTTTTCCAATTCTGTTTTTGATTGTTCCATTTATTTGTTCAACTACTCCTGATGCCTCTGGTCTGTATGCACAGTGTATTTTCTGCTCAATGCTCAAAGCTTCGCAAATTAACTTCATCAATTTGTTATCAAAATGGCTTCCTCCATCACTCTCAATAGTGACTGGAAAACCGTACCTTGGGATGATTTCTCTGAGCATTAGTTTTGCTACTGTAATTGAATCACAATGTCGTGTAGGGAAAGCCTCTACCCACCTTGAGAATAAGCATACAATTACAAGTACATATTTCAAACAATTGTGTAAGGGCATTTCAATGAAATCCATTTGTAACCTGGTAAAGGGACCACCTTCTCGACCAATTATTCCTGTCCCCACCACTGATTTTCTGTTTGGATTCATTTGTTGGCATGACAAACACCTTTGACAAAAAGATTCAGCAATAGTTCTAAATTTGGTATTGAACCATGTTTCTCTGAAAAGTCTGACCATAGAATCTCTTCCTAGATGTGCTGGACCATGATATAATCTGGCCATATCAGCAATCAAACAATTTGGTAAGACTACTCTGCCATCTTTGTAAACCCACACTCCATCTTCTTCACGTGGTCTACAATCTGATCTTAACCATAAGTCTTTTTCATCATCTTCTGCTTCATTTTGTAAATCTCTAATCTCATGCCATGTTTCTACAACAGTTGTTAGCATTAATGAATTTGAATCAGTTTCTTTACTCCTCTCCCGATTGTATGAATAATTTTTCCTTGCGCAGTACTTTGCTGTTTCGTCTGCGAAGGCATTTCCCTTGGAAATATAATCAGTTCCTCTAGTGTGTGCTGCACATTTAACAATGGCAATTTCTTTTGGCAATTGTATTGCTTCAATTAATCTCCTTATGAAAACTGCATTTTTAATTGGTGATCCTGTTGATGTCATGTATCCTCTCTGTGACCAGAGTTGTCCATAATCATGCACAACTCCGTACCCATACTGACTATCAGTAATGATGGTAACTCTTATATCCTTTGATATTTCACATGCACGAATTAAAGCAATCAATTCAGCCACTTGTGCTGAACGAACTCCTTCAAGACATGATGCTTCTTCAACATCTACGACTGTACAAACTGAGTATGAAGCTTTCAAGACACCTCCTTCGGATCTTAAGCATGAGCCATCTACAAAGTAGACAAAATCCGATTCAGACAAAGGTCTGTCTTTGATGTCTTTTCTTGGTTTTGTGCAGAATTCCATGACATCTAAACATTCATGTTCTGTTTCAATGTCATCAACAATTTCAGAATCAGGCAGTAATGTAGAAGGATTCAGATTCAAACATCTTGAAATCGAAACATTATCTGCTCCCAGTATGATTTTCTCATACTTTGTCAATCTGCTACTTGTTAAATGTTGAGTCTTACCTCTTGTCAGTAATATTTCAACTGAATGAGGCACAAAAACTTTCACAGGAAATCCCATAATGATTCCTTCACTTTGTTCGAGGCTGATACTTGTAGCTGCAACTGCTTTCAAACAACCTGGTAATGCCTTTGCAATTGGATCAAGAACTGCAGAGAAATATGCAATAGGTTTCTTTAAATTTCCATGTCTCTGAATTAACACAGATAATGCACATCCTTCTCTCTCACTGCAATACAGTTCAAAATCTTTCTCATAATTTGGCATACCTAAAGCAGGAGCTTGGCATAAGCTCTTTTTCAGGTTCTCAAAAGATTCCATCTCAGCATCATTGAGAATAATTGGATCTTTTACATCTGACTTTGTCAGTCTTTGTAGTGGTTTTGCAATTACTGAAAATCCACTTATCCATTGTCGACAGTAACCTACCATTCCCAAGAACATTCTGACTTGTCTTTGTGTTCTTGGTGGTAACATTGCTTGAATCATTTTTATTCTCTCTATTGTTACTTGTCTTTTTCCCTTTGCAATTCTGTGACCAAGATATTTTACTTCTTGTTTGCAAAACTGTAGTTTTGCTGGGGACACTTTATGTCCTTCTTCTGCAAGGCGATTTAACAGAATTATTGTATCTGTTACACAATTTTCTCTTGTCTTTGCAGCTATTAACAAATCATCAATATACTGCACTAGTGTAGACCTACCAGGTAAGTCTAGGTCTTCTAATGATCTTTTTAACAGTTCGTTAAAGATTGAAGGACTTTCTGTATAGCCCTGTGGGATTCTTGACCATCCGAGGGTCTTACCTTGGAATCTGAAAGCAAATATTTCATAACTGTCTGGATGTAAGGGAACAGTAAAGAATGCATTGCAAAGGTCGATGACTGTATACCATTCAACATCATGTGGAATCTGAAATAGAATTACTGCTGGATTTGGAACCACAGGACAACATGGAACGACAATTTGATTAACCTTTCTCAAATCTTGTACTATTCTAAATGTTCCGTTAGACTTTTTAACTCCCATAATTGGTGAATTACAAGAGCTACTCTTCATTTCCTTTAATACACCTTGCTTAATTAATTTTTCAATTATAGGTGTAATACCTTCAATTGTTTCTGTTTTCATTTTATATTGTGGAGTGTTTGGAAATTCTATTCCCTGTTTCAATGTAATTTTCACTGGATCTACGTTTTTCATCAGACCCATCTCATTTCCACTAAAATCCCATATTTCAGATTTCACTGTTTCTTTGAGTTCTTCAGGTAGATCTTTTTCTTCAAATGCAGGAAACAATTTTGTTTCTTCTGCTTCTATCATCATCATTGTCATTCTGTATAAACCATCTTCCTCCATTGTTTGTAATTCAACTCCATCAGGAGAACAATATATTCTACAATTCATTTTACATAGGATGTCTCTACCTAATAGATTTACTGGACTACTATTACAAACCACAAATCTGTGTTTATCTTTGTAGTTTCCAATTTCGACTGGTACTGGATCAGTTAAGTCAGTTTTAATTTGCTGATTACTTACTCCGACAACTTGGATGGTATCCCCAGAGAGAGGTAGGTTTTCAATTTCTACTGATCTAACAGTAGAACGGGTAGCACCAGTGTCCACTAGAAAAGTGATGTCTACATTATTAACTTTCCCGTTTACAAAAGGACCAGACTGGTCAACCTCAAGAGTGGCTCCAACAACACACTCTTCCTCCTCTCTCGGGCACCTTCAGTAACAATCATCAGAATCATTGTCTTGTCTTTCTGCTAATAAAAATTGTTGTGAAGCATTTTGCATTTGAACCCTTTGCTGCTTTTGCTGTTTTTGTGGTTTTATTACCTGTTCACTTCCCTGAAATCCCACGTTTGGATTATATTTTTGAACTCCCCCACAATTCGGAAAAGGTGGTTGTGGCAATTGGTCTTGACGATTATTCACCTGTTGTTGTTGCTGTTGCTGTAACTGTCGTTGAATATTAAATTCGTTTAACCCCTGTTGCATCTGTAGCTGTCGCTGCAGGTCAACACCATTCTGCATCTGTGGATTCAATAAGGGATTCTTTAAGTTTTTAGGAGGATGAGGACACTCGTCCCTCCAATGTCCAATTTCGCCACAATTAAAACAAGGTAATCTTTGCTTCAGCTCCTCAATCTTTGGGCTAAATTTCTTTGGGAAATTATTACCTTTAAACTTTCCTTGTATCTGGTTTGTATTTCCAGTTTGAACAAAATTAGTGTTCTTATTTCCCATGCTGGCAATCTGTTGCTCAGCCACCTTTACCTGAGCCCACATGGCTTTCTCCTTCAGCTTTTTCTGTTTTACTTCTATTTCATCGCTACAATACTTTTCTTTTCTTAGAATATCATCTACAGATAGTGATTGCCATCCGACAATACTAGTTCTGATCATTTCTCCAATTTCAGGTTTTAGTCCATAAACAAATCTATAGACAAAATGACTCATGTCTTTTTCATCTAATTTTTCATAACCACTGTATTGTTTAAAGATTAACAGTAGTCTTTCATAAAAAGAATGAACTGATTCTTTTGTTTCCTGTTCTGTTCTTTCTATTTTAACCCAATCGACTTCTTTGGGTGGAATTTTGTTTTTCATCCAAACAATTACTTTTTCATAAAAATCCATTACAAGTGGATTTGGAGCACCTGTTTCTTTTATTCGTTCAGGTTCTGCTTTTGGCCAACTAATCGATATTTTGCATTCTGTCCAAAGATCAGATGGAACGACAATGTCAAAAAATCCATCTAAATCAATCCACAGAACTTTTGACACTTTGATAAACCTATCAACTTGCCTGTACCACTCAACTGGTTTTTCCCTCAATTTTGGAAAGTCATTTGTGAATAACAGAATGTCCTGTCTCGACCAAGGGATATGAACATATCCTCCACCTGCAACTTCTCTCATTGGAAATTGTTTTGACAATTTATCCAATCTTTCATCTTCCTTCTTTTTCGTCCATTTTACTCTCCATTTATTCAGTTCTCCTAGCTTTTTGATATAGACAATCAAATCTTTAATATGAACTATTCTTCCCATTGAGTTCAAACTCTCAATGTCACTTTCTGAAAAGTCTAATCTGTAATGTTTTGCAAAATTCTTTTGTTTACTCACATCGATTTCAAGTTCTGCTGCTAGATCCTCTAATTGATCATATTTATTTTTCGTTTTCCACTGAATGCTTTTGCAAATGAACAGTAGTTCATCATCCCGATAGTAATTTAAACTATCTGGACCAATTGTTCCAATTATTAATTCTTCGATATTCGCTTTTAATTTGGCCACATCTAGTTTTGGTGTGGTTACCCTGACTTCAGGACTCCCTATATCTGATATAGCACCCATAGGTGTTTTTGGAGATAAATCCTCATTAAAGGTTAAATCAGGCATTCTTGATTTAGAAGTGTTTATTTCAGATAAATCTGAATAAAATTTTTCAGCAGCCTTTTGAATTTCTGTATTTAAAGGAATAGTTAATCCAGTTTTGCTTGTTTTCCTTTGGTCAAATACAGGCTGAACAGGACCAATTGTTACTGGAACTGTCACAGCTTCCATGCCTTTTGTCATTCTTTTTATTAGTTCTTCCTTTGATCTTATATATTCATTATAATCAACATCTTCAACATTTCTTGCCTCTCTTGTATAATCTTTTGGAGGTTCCCTTGCTCTTGGAGTCATTGAAAAATGTCTACCTTCATTTCGAGCATTCTCGAATTCTGGTCTTCTAGGAGTTTCATTGATTTCACAATTATTTGGATAAAGTTTAGGAACTTCACTAATTGGAGGTGCACTCGGTGAAGTTTCAGTAGAAACCACCGGAGTAGACCATGATCTAGGAGGTCTCAAAGGCTGATTAGGCTGATTCTTTCTAGCAGTTGTATATATTTCTTCCATAACTGCATCCTCAGATTCACTTTCCATAGATTTCCCTGTAGGAGTACCCATTACCATTTCATGAATTAAATACAATCCTTCACTCATGTTTCCCTGTCTCCACATTCTCAATCTATCTTCATGAGTTTCTCTTTTCCAAGATGGATTTTTAGAAGGTCTTTTAATTCCACTAGCTTCTCTTTGTAACTGATACATCTCGTCTTCCCACTCAACTAAAGCTTCAAATTGAGTTGGTCTCGGTTTTGGAACAAGAGCATTCATTTTCTCTCGTAAATTTCTTAAAACTCTTACATTAAATGAACCTTCATCAGGCCAAGTTAAAACACCGTCATTTTTAGTATAACGTTTCCAACTGTCAAACCATAAGACAGTATGATATCCATATTCACCTTCCATGTACGCTGCAGGTGTTTTATACTTATGAAGTAGTTTACCACCTCGCGTTTCTATTTTCTTGTCAGGTGAAAATAAATTCTTGAACTTCTGAAATAATGTTGGCTTTTTCTCAACATGTTTAAAATGATAACTCATTTTTAAGAGTTAAATCTAATTCACAAAATCGTTCGTAAAATATTTCCGGGATGTTCCGTACAACAACCAATCCGTGCGCGAAACACACCAACAAGCCAATGACAGTTGAGCTACGTCACTTTTCTGCTCAACCAATAAATTTGGAGATTTTCCGAAGGACCAATCAGCTTACAGGTCGTCAGAGACTCAAGAGCCAATCAGAATATAGCTTGTGACGTAGGTCACCCAATCCCAGCGCGGCTCTGTGACGTACACAGCAGCTGCGGTTTCTCGTTTCTCACTCCTGGCGCTTACCCCTCCTTCACAAAATCTTTTCACAGCGCCATTTTAAGAACACTTTTCAGAGTAAATTAATTCTTAACGATGACTATAAAGACAACATCTGTTCGTTTCACTATTTAGGATAGTTTACATACATTCAAGTATCCACACTTCGGAATAGACGGCGCTATTCACACTAAGGATAATATTCAATTGTCAGTAGAGTAACCTTACCCCACCCTTCTAACACGTATAATTATGAACTCGTTTTGCTCTGAACCCACCGCGAAGTGAAAGTTCTAAGAGTTTCCACTTGAACATAAAATACAATTCAAACTCGCACTTTCACACTGAAATTTCCCTAATTTCAAACATACATGAAATCCGTACAGGACTCTCACCTGTTTATAGAAATCATGCACCGTTAGCAAAATAACGACGTTATCCGTACAGGACTCTCACCTGTTTATAGATATGAAACATGTACCCGTACAGGACTCTAACCTGTTTATAGATAATCATGCACCGACGCTAATTTACCCTTCACTCAAGCTCGGATATATCTAATACTTTTATCACAGTGAGTTTTATGGAAGGCGCTTTGTCCCTATTCTCATGCTGCTCTAATTTCTTAGAAAACCCTCACTATACAAGATTCAGACCTAGCCCTAAAACTGTGCTGCTCGGCGACAACACTATGGTACACGGCGATACCTCTTGTGATACTCGGCGATATCACTACAAACAGAACAGATGGCTTGCGTGACTAATTTCTCGCCACACAATCTATACCGGTATAGCTTATAGATAGCACGAAAAACGAACTCAACATGTGTTAAAACATCGATCCTATTTCCATACCATAACGTAACTCTTAGCAACCAACATATTACCTTGGTTACCCCTTAGCAACCATCAATTTCTGCTACCAGAGAATTGATCCAGCGGCCTATAGAAAATATATCATAAACTACACTACCCAACTTCATAACCTATAAACAAAATTCTATACTAAATGTGGACCCATTTATAAACCTGACATATTTTGGGCCTACTGAATCAGGTGGTCAAATTAAATCTATATACACATTATCTACAAACTATATACATTTTATACATCTGCGAAAGGAATGTTGTCATTAGAATAAAACTATACCATTTAAATGACCACCATTGGCGACGTGATCTAGCTAATAGTAACCTACACTTCTGAATAACCAAGACCAGCTTATTTGTCAAAAGTAAGATTTTATTTACTAAATTATGGTATATAAATTGATAGTTTTATAAATGAATTTTATTTGCAATAAAGCAAGCATGATTGTAAAGAAATATGAGAAAAATACAATTTAAGCAAGTGAATCAAAATTAAAATGAATATTTAAAGTTTAGCATTTCTAAAATCTAATTCCCTAACTGAGCTAAATAGATAGAAATTAAAGTAAAGTTCTTTGAGGATTCTTACGTGCTCCACGCAAAGTCCAACAGCACATCACCCTCATCGGAAAGTCAGAAAGCAGCAGCCAGCCCATCCCTAAGGGCATGACTTTTTATACCTTTCTACGCTAACTGAACTAAGCAAAGGAAAGTTTTCAGAAATCTTCGACGTCCCATTGGCTGAGAGTGACAAGTGACATGTCACCCAGTTTTCAAAAAGTTCCACTAAATCATATTTCATAGAGACCATTGTTCCTTCCACGTGAAGCCAGAAGCTTCCTCATATTGCAACAAATGTATTAAGTCATTCTCGCAGCGTCCATTGACTTTCATTATACTTCCGCGGATGCCAAGTTAAGGATTGACAAAATGTTCACTTTCGACCTTGGCCATGTCCGACAGAATGATGACAGCATTAGTTTTTGCTTTGTGAACGCAGCTTTTGACGAATAATTTATTTCAGAATGGGCGTCTCGTGACTTTCTGCAGAAATACATGTCAGCTCTTTTCTGCGGCTCAATTGACTAGGCCCAAAAGCAGGCAACTTATGATTTCTAATATAAAACAAACACAAGAAAAGTATTAATGTAAGAAATAATGTAGATTCTGTATCCACCCCTTGGTTCACTAATTAATTAACCCACCCGATTAATCAAAATGTTACCTAGCCATTGCAAACAAATAAAGCAGCGTTTATATCTACCAGTCTCCGTTATTCCATGAGACTCATATGCACCTAGAATAGTAGAAATGACAACACACAGACAAGGAAAAGCAAAACAAGCACATGCTTATTTTAAGTTTGCAGCAGTTAGTAATGACAAAAACGAAAACAATAAATTATTTTATTATTTTGCACGAACAAAAAGATGCAACATTTATGCACGTTTATGAGCACACATGTTAGTCCCCCCATGTGTAAAGTTTAATCTAAGTTGTATTAGCACGACATATCACAAATCATTAATATTTTTATTCATGTTATGGAAATGTGACTTCGCGAGTTTAAACAAAATTTTGTTTTCTATCTCGCTCCATCACAGTCAGTATGCTTTGTGACTTACACTGGTAGCCTATTGAATAGCATGTGCTATCCAAGGCTCTATGCTACATGCATAAATGCCTATCAAATACCAGACCACTCTATCACAGTTCCTTGGTGTCCCTGAGCTCAACAGCAGACTTACTGCGCTCAAGCCATTTTATACTGCATATTGTGGGAATTAGAAAATCCCACCAAGGAAGCCGAGCATTCTCTTTTCTTGGGCCAAAGCTCTGGAATGCACTGCCACAAACTTTGAGAGAGTGTCACTCACTCTTCTCTTTTCATAAATAGCTTAAATCCCAGCTGTTTCAACCCCCTGATCTTTCTTAATCTTCCTTCTCCTTAGACAGCATTCTGGAGGTACCCATTATTTGAGATGCGCTTATCACTTGGAAACATTTTTTTATGTAGCTATGCGCTTTATAAAACATGCAGAATAATAATAATAATTTACCACACTCTATAAATATTATTAGTTAAGGGAAAGGCATTTACTCAGTAAAGGATATACTTCCCATTAAGAGTTTGCTGGGGAGAAGAGAAAATTGAATGCACTATCCTTGTTTCCAAAATCAAATTCTACACGGAGGAGATTTTTACTACACATTTTCTTCAATACAGCAGGTTTGGCCAGTCAAAATCTGTCAAGAAAAAATTGAGGAAGTGTGCTGTTTATCTCAAACCTTGAAATTCATACATTTGTGCAAGCTTCTGTTTACGTAGTGACCATATCTTCCTTCTCTCTCATAATCATGGGCTAATTGTGCACATACTCCCAAGTAGCAAACATTAAGTTCATACTCGCAAACCTCTTTTCCTGTGTGCTTGTTCAGATAGGAGCAGGCAATTTAGCTTAAATCCTATTAATCTGGAGCCATAATAGTCAAGTATGGTGTGCCTCAGGAATCAGCCCTGAGTCCCACACATTTTAATATATATATGATGCCACAGGTACATCTCATTGATACTTTTGACATACATGCAGACGACACACAACCTTTGCTGACTTAGAGAAACAAAGAGCCTGAGACAAAAGCAAATTAGGCTTCTTGCACAACAGCAGTGATGAGATGGCCGGGAGCTTATTCTCTGCAATGTAATTGATAAAACAGAGGTCCTGCTGTTCGGCAACAACCCACTACTTGGGTGTTCTTATTGATACTAACTTATCCCTCAAGTCCCAGATCCCAGCTGTGGTAAAACAGCATATTGGATTCTCAGAATTTTAAAAAAACATTCTTAAAGACCTGTCTTGGGAAGGCCAGAAAATAGTGACACATGCTCTGATTATATCTAGACTTGATTACGCAAACATCTTATATCTAGGAATCTCTGACAACCTCATGCAGATTCTTCAAAAGGTACAAAACATGGCCATCTGTCTCTTGTTTAACCTTCCTAAACATACCTTCAGGGGCGGCCGGTAGTGGGAGTACCGGCCGGGTGGTGACGTTGGGAGGGGAAGGGCAGGGGCAGGGTGGGGGGTAGTAATGTATGGATTACGGACTTTAACAGGTAAGTAAACATAAAAATAAATAAAACGAATTTCGTTGCTTGCACTGCATCACAAAATGCGATGCAGTGCGTGCAAAAAAATTTGTTTTATTTATTTGTATGTTTACTTACCTGTTAAAGTCCGTAATCCATACATTACTACCCCCCACCCTGCCCCTCTCCCTCCCCACGTCACCGTCCGGCCGGTACTCCCACTACCGGCTGCATACCTTGATATAAGTATGGACGAAATTTTCGAATTCGCGGGCCGCCAATTCGTGCGAAATTGTAAAAAAAGTCACAGAGTTCGCGAATTATCCCGCGAACTCGCGGATTTTTGTGCCATTTGCACAAATACGTGACCACTTGTGCCTGTAACTTTGCCAGCACGCCAAAAGGCACCGAGGTCCCTTGAGTGAGCTGGCCATTTTAGTGGGGACGGGCGGGAAGACGTTTCATACCGCTAGTGTGTGGTGGATGGGGCCTAACGGGCGGGGTTTCTATGCGAGTTCACATGCATCTTGTTTATAAAGCGTCAGAGACCGAGCAGAGCAGCAGATGAGGAGAAAGCAGCCTCCTGGTCACAGGAGCTACACGGGGATGACGCTCCGGAAACGCATGGATGCAAAAATACGTTTGCCACAGGACCCCAGAATCCTTCAGATGTCCAAGATAGCTCTGCTGCACGTGTTGGTACAAAGCCATTCTGATCCTGCTCAGTCGGTTCAGGCGCATGCAGCTGCTGCTGCTGGACAATGTCCCATCTCATACTAAACTACCCGTACAGGCATATGCTGATGCTGGGCAGTAGGGTGCAGTGGCATGCGGGTGCTCCACGCCTGGTACATGCGCATACCGGTGCCAGGGTGGACACATGTTTATTGGTGCTGTGTAGCAAGTTATGACTTTACATTTTGACTGCACCAGACAGTGGTACCACCTACACGGATCAGGAGCATCCAGGCACCAGACTTCATGGTGCAAGAACATAATGGTGCTGTGCGGTACGGGTATATATGTACTGGGGGCAGGGGGACACTTAGCACAATGTGTGCCCACACCCAGAGGGCTCCCAGGCAATTGAGCATGAATGATTTTCACACTGAGAGGGCTCAGGGTCAGTTCAGCAGCACGGGGGCTCACACCCACTGGGCCCCGGGTCAGTTCAGTAGCGTGTTGGCTCACAACCCCTGGGCAGCTCAGCAGCGCAGGGGCTCACACCCACAGGGCTCCCGGGCAGTTTAGCAGCGCCACCCTCTGGTTCATCACTGCCACCCTCTGGTTTATCACTGCCACCCTCTGGTTCACCACTGCCACCCTCTGGTTCAACACTGCCACCCTCTGGTTCACCACTGCCACCCTCTGGTTCACCACTGTCACCCTCTGGTTCACCACTGCCGCCCTCTGGTTCACCACTGTCACCTTCTGGTTCAACACGTTCACCCTCAGGTTCATCACTGCCACCCTCTTGTTCATCCCAGCACCCTCTGGTTCACCACTGCCACCCTCTGGTTCATCACTGTCACCCTCTGGTTCATCACTGCCACCCTCTGGTTCATCACAGCACCCTCTGGTTCACCACTGCCACCCTCTGGTTCATCACTGCCACCCTCTGGTTCATCACTGTCACCCTCTGGTTCATCACTGCCACCCTCTGGTTCACCACTGCCACCCTCTGGTTCACCACTGCCACCATCTGGTTCATCACTGCCACCCTCTGGTTCACCACTGCCACCCTCTGGTTCATCACTGTCACCCTCTGGGTCATCATTGCCACCCTCTGGTTCATCACAACACCCTCTGGTTCACCACTGCCACCCTCTGGTTCATCACTGCCACCCTCTGGTTCATTACTGCCACCCTCTGGTTCGCCACTGCCACCCTCTGGATCATCACTGCCAACCTCTGGTCCATCACTGCCACCCTCTGGTTCACCACTGCCACCCTCTGGTTCATCACTGCCACCCTCTGGTTCATCACAGCACCCTCCGGTTCACCACTGCCACCCTCTGGTTCACCACTGTCACCCTCTGGTTCGTCACAGCAGCCTCTGGTTCATCACTGGCAGCCTCTGGTTCACCACCGACACCCTCTGGTTCACCCCTGCCACCATCTGGTTCATCACAGCACCCTCTGGTTCACCACTGTCACCCACTGGTTCACCACTGTCACCCTCTGATTCATCGCTGCCACTCTCTGGTTCATCACTGCCACCCTCTGGTTCACCACTGCCACCCTCTGGTTCACCCCTGTCACCCTCTGGTTCATCACTTCCACCCTCTGGTTCATCATTGCCACCCTCTGGTTCACCACTGCCACCCTTTGGTTCACCACTGCCACCCTCTGGTTCACCACTGCCACCCTCTGGTTCATCATAGAACCATCTGGTTCACCACTGCCACATCTGGTTCACTCCTGCCACCATCTGGTTAATCACTGCCACCCTCTGGTTCATCACTTCCACCCTCTGGTTCACCACTGACACCCTCTGGTTCATCACTGCCACCCTCTGGTTCATCACATCACTGCCACCCTCTGGTTCAACACTGCCACTCTCTGGTTCATCACTGTCACCCTCTGGTTCACCACTGCCACCCTCTGTTTCATCACTGCCACCCTCTGGTTCACCACTGCCACCCTCTGGTTCATCACTGTCACCCTATGGTTCATCACTGCCACCCTCTGGTTCATCACAGCACCCTCTGGTTCACCACTGCCACCCTCTGGTTCACCACTGACAATCTCTGGTTCATCACTGTCACCCTCTGGTTCATCACTGCCACCCTCTGGTTCATCACAGCACCCTCTGGTTCACCACTGCCACCCTCTGGTTCATCACTGCCACCCTCTGGTTCATCACTGTCACCCTCTGGTTCATCACTGCCACCCTCTGGTTCATCACTGCCACCCTCTGGTTCATCACTGCCACCCTCTGGTTCACCACTGCCACCCTCTGGTTCATCACTGTCACCCTCTGGTTCATCATTGCCACCCTCTGGTTCATCACAACACCCTCTGGTTCACCACTGCCACCCTCTGGTTCATCACTGCCACCCTCTGGTTCATTACTGCCACCCTCTGGTTCGCCACTGCCACCCTCTGGATCATCACTGCCAACCTCTGGTTCATCACTGCCACCCTCTGGTTCACCACTGCCACCCTCTGGTTCATCACTGCCAAACTCTGGTTCATCACAGCACCCTCCGGTTCACCACTGCCACCCTCTGGTTCACCACTGTCACCCTCTGGTTCGTCACAGCAGCCTCTGGTTCATCACTGGCAGCCTCTGGTTCACCACTGACACCCTCTGGTTCACCCCTGCCACCATCTGGTTCATCACATCACCCTCTGGTTCACCACTGTCACCCACTTGTTCACCACTGTCACCCTCTGATTCATCACTGCCACTCTCTAGTTCATCACTGCCACCCTCTGGTTCACCACTGCCACCCTCTGGTTCACCCCTGTCACCCTCTGGTTCATCACTTCCACCCTCTGGTTCATCATTGCCACCCTCTGGTTCACCACTGCCACCCTTTGGTTCACCACTGCCACCCTCTGGTTCACCACTGCCACCCTCTGATTCATCACTGCCACCCTCTGGATCACCACTGCCACCCTCTGGTTCACCCCTGTCACCCTCTGGTTCATCACTTCCACCCTCTGGTTCATCACTGCCACCCTCTGGTTCACCACTGCCACCCTTTGGTTCACCACTGCCACCCTCTGGTTCACCACTGCCACCCTCTGGTTCATCACTGCCACCCTCTGGATCACCACTGCCACCCTCTGGTTCATCACTGTCACCCTCTGGTTCATCACTGCCACCCTCTTGTTCATCACTGCCACCCTCTGGTTCATCACAGCACCCTCTGGTTCACCACTGCCACCCTCTGTTTCACCACTGCCACCCTCTGGTTCATTACAGCACCCTCTGGTTCACCACTGTAGATTATGGGGAGAAAGCACACCTGCCCAGCCTCAACCGGGGGCTAGTTAATGTGTTACTGAATTTGAGCTTCAAGTCTGGCACCTGCTTCCTTATCTGTAAGTGCTTACTGTTGTGGGTTAATTTTTGTGACAGCCTGGAGCATTGTGCCATCCTTGTAACTAATCTCTGACCCTGTTTCGAGGGTCAGAGCAGGGTCAGAGAATAGTTGCAAGTAGGCAACAACTCTGGAGGCACCGCTCTGGAAGCACTTACAGGGGTACAGCAGGTGCCCAAGTTGAAGTTAATTTATTTGTAACGATTTTGTAAATGGTTACAAAGAAATTAGCTTCAACTTGGGCACCGGTTGTAACCCTGTAAGTGCTTCATGTACTTCAGTTTTTGAAAATCCGTCCCAAACGCGATTTCGCTGATTTTTCTGCGATTTTGCGAGATTCGCGGACCGCGAAATTGCAGAAAATCTGCAAATTACGCGAACGGAACGGATTTTACGCCTTAGTATCGTACGCAACTGCACTGGCTCCCAGTGAAGAAAAGAGTCATGTAATATACTGGCAGTGACACACACAGCCTTTTACAGAACAAGCTCTAAATATTTACAGGACAAACTGACACCCTACCACCCCAAAAAACTTTGAACTCACAGTCTGCCCTCCTACTGTCTATACCTTCTACCAGACGTAAGAAATGGGGCAGCTCAACATGCTCAGTTCTGGCAGCCAAATACCGGAACGAACTTCCTTTGTCCATTAAATGCATCCCTAATAAAAAGTACTTCTGCAAACAACTGAAAATACACCTGTTCAAAGAATAAACTGGTTGCCCTCTATCTCAGCCTTATGCCTAGCACCGGGACACTCTAGTAGTAGCCGTACACTTTACATTCATACATTCATTATGTGCATATGGAAAGGCAAAGGAAATGCTTATTTACATTTGGAAAAAGCTAATGTGCAGGACCGGTCTGTGAATGAAAAACAAACCTGGCAAAATGTTCAAATCAGCTCCACGTTGCTACATGAAGGCGAGTGTGGTAGGCACACCTGACCCTCTGTGGTGGGAATGATGATCCTCAAAAACATTTTTTGAATAAATGGGTCTAAACAGTGACTATCACAGCACCATTTTCAAACATATGGGGTAAGTCCTTTCAAGGCTGGATCATGGCAGCCAATCAAACTATGATAGCAGCTGTCCAGATTGCAACGCAACCAGGAAAATGCCAGGATGATGCTATGCCCGTCCGGCCCTGCTAATGTGAATATTGAACTCCAAATTTGAATGTGCCTCGCTATGATACCAGATGCCCATTCTGAATCAACAAATGGGTGTTGTGGTCCCTACTGAAATGCCATTATGTACAGGGCCTGGACAAGCAACCCCTTTGCACGATACTTCACCCTTAACTATTGACGTCCACAAGAATCAGTCATGTGAATAGGACTTTGCTCTAGGATGCCCTCCCCACAGTATTTTGTATTCAAGAACATAAAGTCGAAACATTTCTGAAATAGGCTATTTGTATCAACCAGTTGCATTCGATGAATTCCCCTATATTCCTTGATTGAGATGGAAAAGGTTCATGGTTGTGTGCTAGCCTAGACAATTTAGTTGATCAGTGTGCACGGGCCTGTGAACACATTCACTCCGATCAATATCATAAACAAGGATGAAAAATCAATATAGTTCATAGTGGTGGAAAGCTTCAGCTGGCTCTTACATCCAAAGATATGTCTGAATTATATGAAGCACCCCTACACTAGTCTAAATCTTGGAAAAATTACAAAATGACTGATAGTTTAACGCTTTTACTGATTTTACAATTGACCGATTTGGTAGTGTGGAAAATGTATGTGTGTACGTTTCAAGGGCGCCCTTTGGTGGCAGGTAACATTCTAAAAGAAATTAAGAAAATATATTGTCTCTTGGGAATGAATATTTATTTGCACCAATTTCTGTGCAAGTTTTCAACAATGTGTTCAAGGACCAACCAGTGCAAAAAAGGATATTTGCATTATCTGTCTGGTACGACGAGTACAATACGGTAAGGTGATAATTTTATTTGTGTCTGATTAATTAAAATCTTTACAAAAGTATAAAAGCCATATGACAATAAAAAGTAATGTAACTTTTTTTTTTTTTTAAATGCAACAGTTACTGTGGTCAATTCAAGGTTGTTACTAAATCCCAATGAGTCTTTCAAGTGTGATTGAGTACAATACATTGAAAAACTATCGGCAAATATAATTTTTCACTAAATGAAAAATATATAGGTTGGTCTTACACTGAATCGTGCAAATGTGGGTGCTAAATTATGCTGTGGTATTGCAATTTTATTTTGAGCACATTGTGTAGATTTGTCATAGGAAAGTTTGTGCTGTGTCTTGAGCTCCGTATCAAGTCCGGACCGGCAACTGTGCAAAAATAATTTGATGTTCAGTGGGACCCCTCAACATTTGCAGACCAGATAGGTTAATAAAACTAGTTGCACACGAAGGGAGATAATCTGGACTGTGTCTAATGAGAGCTACTAAAGTGTTGCACATTACAAAACACAGGGGCATATATACAAGCCCCTTGCGCCGTTGGTGCGTCACACTATTAATATGGGGAAAAAAGTGACGTACCGGCGGCGAAAGGGGCTTGTAAATAAGCCCCATAGACATCTTGTTGTAGATCTATGTTAATATTTCAGATCATTGTGTTTGAATCATTTTATTCAAATGTGTTCATTCCAAAAAAGACTTTTTTAACGAGTAAATATAATTTTAACCCACCTTTCTGCTTTTTTGCACCTTATATTGTTTTAGCTAATTAAGGGGACTCCACCTCGCACCTTCATCCTCTCATGCTTTTACTTCTGTGAACTATTCCCGTGGACTTATTTACCCGTTCCTCTCTTCTCCTTCCCCATCTCTTCCCTTCTGCCGTTTCCAGTTCCATCCTCGCCCTGTTACGTCTGCTGCAAAGATATCATGGGTAGATACTGTAAAAGCATCTGTGCGTTATGGATTTGTATGAGACATATTTAAGTTCAAATTGCATTTTCACATGTTTTTATAATTAGTCAGCTTTGTCATTTCTGAAGAGCTATGTTATGAAGTGTTGTAACTGTTGATGTGCCCACATGCAAGCAATAAAAAACAGCACGATTAGCAAACCCTGGTCGTGTTCACAATTAAAGAAACGTCCCTTGAAATGAAAATCCTGCTCCTAATTATTTTTAATTGAAACACTTTGGACTGGATGAACAATAGAGAGATTTAAGTAAAAAAAACTGGTTATTCTATGAATAAAGAAAGATTACAGTCTAAGTTACTCCAGTCTAATCATTCAAACAGGAAAGCTTATATTGCACAGAGCATAAATATAATACAGAAATGATAGTACAGTGTACCTCGGAGTCTTAGAGACCCCGGCTAACCAAAAGGGGCGCAGGAACTCTAAAGGATAAATGCATGTAACTATGCTGCAGTAATTAATTGCTAAAAAATATTGCGAAAAGTTAAATAGATAACATATGTGAGAAAAAAATCAGACCAGAAGAATGTATTTCGCTATAAGGCATATTAATCTTTAGGACATATTTGTTATGACTGGGGTGGTGTCATGCAAAGTTATGGGCAAAAGCTCTGCTGCAAAACATATTTCCAGCTTCTGTGATCTATATATATCATTGAATGCCTGGGAGCGTAATTTAGAAAAAAAATTGCTCGGTATTTTGTTGGTAAGATTCTTGCTAATGTCTAATTTCTCTTTAGGAATGACCTGTGGACAATTCTTAAAAATGCAATTTTGACTTCTTCAAAGCTTCATTCTTTTCTAAACACTTGCAGATGTATTTATGACAAAATAAAGTTTCCTATCTGTCTCCTCGAAGGAATTTAGGACCTAAATTATGGCATTTTGGCATAGGGCAACGCAGCAAGGCACTTTGTTTTGCTGCCCTACTCCAAAGGGAAAGAGCAGGAATGCAGAGTATTTAAGTAATACAGTACATTACTATCCTTTCTGCCTGCACTAGTGCCATTTCTTCAGCCTGAATGGTACAAAAGGGGGTGGTGATGGACGGAGCATCTGAACCAATCAAACACTCACAACCAGTCAAAAGATCTGGGTTTAATCCATCACCGTTCTTTAGTCCACTCTGCCACCCCAGTTCAGACAGTGTGGCAGGGTATGCTCAGACGTGAGTCCCTTGCTCACTTGGCCACTGGATTCAAGATAGCCTGGCTGATGAGGATTATGAATCCGAAACCGGTCCCAGTATGCTTGTTTCCGGTCCATGGAAGACATGGCTTAGCAGTTTGGGCTGGACTGTTCCCATGAGGCACAGGGTCAGACTGATTTGCATATAGCCATGTCTGAAATAGGGTGGCTGAGTGGGTTAAAGAATGGTGATGGATTAAACCCAGATCAGTTGACTGGGGGTGAGTGTTTGATTTGCTCAAACGCTCCGTCCATCATCCCCTTTTGTATCGCTTTGTTCGCCCTAAGTGTGGCAGGGTATGCTCAGACATGAGTCCCTGGCTCATTTGGCCACTGGATTTAAGATAGCCTGGCTGATGAGGCTTATGAATCCGAAACCGGTCCCTGGATGCTTGTTTCCGGTCCATGGAAGACATGGCTTGGCAGTTCGGGCTGGACTGTTCCCATGAGGCACAGGGTCAGACTGATTTGCATATAACCATGTCTGAAATGGAGTGGATGAGTGGGCTAAAGAATGATGATGGATTAAACCCAGATCAGTTGACTGGGGGTGAGTGTTTGATTTGCTCAAACGCTCCGTCCATCATCCCCTTTTGTATCGCTTTGTTCGCCCTAAGTGTGGCAGGGTATGCTCAGACATGAGTCCCTTGCTCACTTGGCCACTGGATTCAAGATAGCCTGGCTGATGAGGCTTATGAATCCGAAACCGGTCCCTGGATGCTTGTTTCCGGTCCATGGAAGACATGGCTTGGCAGTTCGGGCTGGACTGTTCCCATGAGGCACAGGGTCAGACTGATTTGCATATAACCATGTCTGAAATGGGGTGGATGAGTGGGCTAAAGAATGATGATGGATTAAACCCAGATCAGTTGACTGGGGGTGAGTGTTTGATTTGCTCAAACACTCCGTCCATCATCCCCTTTTGTATCGCTTTGTTCGCCCTAAGTGTGGCAGGGTATGCTCAGACGTGAGTCCCTTGCTCACTTGGCCACTGGATTCAAGATAGCCTGGCTGATGAGGATTATGAATCCGAAACCGGTCCCAGGATGCTTGTTTCCGGTCCATGGAAGACATGGCTTGGCAGTTCGGGCTGGACTGTTCCCATGAGGCACAGGGTCAGACTGATTTGCATATAGCCATGTCTGAAATGGGGTGGCTGAGTGAGCTAAAGAATGGTGATGGATTAAACCCAGATCAGTTGACTGGGGGTGAGTGTTTGATTTGCTCAAACGCTCCATCCATCATCCCCTTTTGTATTTCTTCAGCCTAGCGCCATCTTAGGCACCCTTGCACCATGGTGCAAGGGTGCCTTCATTGCAGGCAGAATTGTTTTTGTGCAGAAAGGAGCAGCTTCCTGCACAAAAACAACCCAAACAGGTGTTTCCTCTTTCTATGTGTGCAGCAGACTGCAGAATACATGGAAAGTGGGGAAAAATGAGGATAAATACACATATTTCTCCTCATTACGCCTCACCTTGGGAGTCATATTGATTTGGCACGTCTCCAGATTTGCATCACTTTGTAAATCTGAGGCAGCGTCATATCCATGGTGTTGCATGGGAAAACCTATTTGACACCCATGGAACGCCTCCTGAATGCAGAGAAGCTGATGCACTAATTTGCGCTGCCTCACCTTACTCATGATTTATGAGGCTGCTCAAAGCCACAGAGGGCGTTCCGTGGTGCAAAAGTGATGCAAAGCTTTCATAAATAAGCCCTTTCGTTTATGAGTAGCTGGCATATTAGGGCCCTTAGATGGCGAGGCTTCATCACTTTTGCCCTGCGACTCTGGAGTAGTGAATGTGCAAAGCTGGCTCTGCAGCCGAGCTTTGAACCTTTGAAGTGTAAGAGAAAAAAGGCAAACTGGAATATTGGTTGGGGTGACATTTCACTCCTATCGCACATGCACAGGTTCTATTGTTCACACTGTTGATGGAGAGCTGGGCTTTAATTCACAACAGTGCACTGTACATCAGCACTTTAAAACCATTTGACTTTTCTGTGTCACATTTACGATGTGATTCACTGCTCGTGCCACTGTGCTACTACCTGAACTCTCAATCAAACTATGAATGTAACGTTTCCTGCGAGGTGGTGAGAATGGGCATCAGGCGTCAAGCTTACAAATGTTCCCTGGCATAATGATGGTAATTATTTGCATATTATTAGCATGCATGGCAAAATGGTGCCCACAACTGGTACAATACTAGCCTTGATAAAATTGTGATAATTCTCGCCATATTGTTGGCAACCATCACATGATAGTGACCACAACTGGGAAAATGCTGCACCAACATATTTTGGATATTTCTTGGCTTTTTTTGGGTGTCTGTGGAATCATGGTAAGCATAACTGTTATACCACTAGCTCTAAAATAAATGCATTTATGGAGAAGTGTGGCTCAATGGTTAGAGTGGCAGACCCTGATGCAGAGGTCTAGCCTGGGACCAGGGTTCAATTCCCCGCCTGGGCGCGTCTTGGGCTCAAAATTCCACAGACCTGATAATTCTCGCCTCGGTGCCTATTCCAATCATGGAGTCCCACTCTGCAACTCTGGGCAATAGCTTCCTTAATCTCCAAAACAGCCCCCACAACGCTAAGGATGCCTGGCCTCCACCTTGGGGGTGCCCAGGAGTGGACACCTCACAGGGAAAGCCAGGATGGGTTCCACAGCGGTATTCGTACAAGCGCCTTGAGACCCTTGCGGGTGAGTAGTGCGCTATACAAGTATCAATTTACATTTACATTTGTGTGCACTTATCTGCATGGGCAAACTTGTATTTGTGAGTGTGACAATGTGTGCGTGTGTATGTATGTGCTTGTTTGTTTGTGGAAGGATATAGCTAGAGTTCACCTCTAAAAAATTATTGATCCTGGCATAATGTTGTTAATGATTTGAATTTAGTGGTCCTTTATGGCATAATGATGCTCATCACTTGATCAAGTATGTATAACGTTACAACGCATACATTTACAATGCATACCTTTACAATGCAGTTTTTATATCACAACATCCTTTACAATGCATAGATTTACATTGCATGCCATTACAACACATTTTTTAAAACTACATTTACAATGCATTCCATTACATCGCATTATACCTTTACAACACATACCATTACAATGCATACCATTACATTGCATTTAAGGTAAGTGTTGGATAGTGTAGGGGTAAAAATTACTATTCTAACTCCAGGGGGTGCAACAGTAGGGTAAGTGTTGGATAGTGTAGGGTTACTATGCGTTGTAATGGTATGCGTTGTAATTACATGCAATGTAATGCCTGCGTTGAAGTAACATGCGTTGTAGTGACATGCAATGTAATGGTTGTGTTGTAGTGACATGGGTTGTAAAGGATCTTGCGATGTAATGGCTGAGTTGTAAATGTAGTGCGATGTAATGACTGCGTTGTAAAGGTTGTTTTCCCTTGATCAATGCTTGTCGTGACATAATGGCGAGAATTCATTGCATATTGTCTGCATTATTGAAAATGTTTGGTGGCATGCGGACCTTCAAATTACAATCTATCTGTGTGGAAGCAGGAGTCAATGTGAAAAGCAGTTTTTTTTATGAAAATGCCTAACCTTTACTTAGAAATATTGTGGGGGTTTTTTACAACCTGAAAAGCTTGTACTTTACTTGTGGATTTTCATAAACTGAAACTAAACTGAAAACTGGAAAGTAGGTTCTTGGAGTCAAACGTATAGCATTTCCAAATATATATTTAGAGCTTTTGCTTTAGAGTCTAAGAACTTTGACTGTATAGCCATTGCTGCTCCTAGCATTGTATTGGTCAATAACTTTAAAACTGTTTGCTATGATCAGCTATCGGTGACCTGTGGTTGCTTGAAGCAATAGGTCTCTCTACCCCAAGAAATAGCACTAATGTTTGAACACATAAAATATACGGCCACATGCATCATTGTTGCCGTTTGCGATTCCTAAATTGCAAAAATTAAGGAATCGCAATTTAGAAATCGCAAACGGCAATGCATGAAAAAATCGCAACTTTTTTTGCGATTCCTTATTTTTCCTTAATTGCGATTCACAATTTGCGAATCGCAATTAAGGAAAACCTTCCCATTGATTCCTATGGGCCAAAAGGCCCATAGGAATGAATGGGAAGGCATTCACATTTTGCGATTTTCAATCTGCAAATTCGCAAAATGTGAATGCAATTTCAAGGGTGCAGGGGGGGTCCAAAGAACCCCTCCCTGCACCCCTGAAATTTAACTTTAAATGCAATTTACACACACACATGCTCCAAGGACATGTGTGTGTGTAAATTAAAAATTTCAAATATGTAACTTGTGCATGTTTGAAAGTTTTCGGTAAATTAGCTTGAAGTTGAACTTCATGCTAATTTACCCCTTCCAATTTGCGAAATCGCAATTTAAAAATTATCATGCATTGCATTTAAGAAATCTCAAATTGTGATTTCTTAAATGCAAACGCAATTTTAGAAATCGCAACATGGTTGCGATTCCTAAAATTGCGAAAAGCATGATGCATCCAAAATTTGAGAATGGCATTCGCAAACGGCCGAAAATTGCGATTCGCACCGTTTGCGAATGCAATTCTCAATGATGCATGTGGGCAATAGCTCCTTAGCACACAGAGCAATCTCGTTCATAAAATATGACTGACTATCCAGTAGCAGGAGAGGAATGGATAGATGATAGAACTTTAAATATACAAGTGAAGAAATATAATTGGAAACGTTTATGCTATGAAAACTTGCATGTTCTCATCTGCTTATATCACTGTCGTGTTCTATTGGCCCTATTAATGGTGATCATTCCTTAGTATTAGGCAAGCAATGCCCCATTGTTCTGTATTTCCCAACACATTCTCAAGCACTCCATGACTAATAAAGAGACCTTGTTTCTCACGTCTTTTTCCTTTTGGAAAAGATTACAAAAGGGAATGTCATTCTGCTAACAAGCAGAGAGGAGCATGTTTCTCCGGGGGTCGTGGTTGTGAAGGACATCTTGCTTTTATCACTTGCAGCTCATGGGCACTCATGCACTTCTCCTTGAATAGTTGTTTTCAGTCGAGCTCAAGTATGCATCTAGTTTCGCACTTATTGTTATAGTAGATGAGTAGAGAACTCCTTTTACAGCGATTTCCAGCTTGTATGATGTTTGATATAATTTTTGTATATGTGTGACTGTTCCTATCTCTGTATACCTTTTCACTGATATTATTTTGAGAAATCGATTCAATAGATAATACAAATCTTTACAGATTTCACTCAGCATTTATCCTACATCGGATGACTTGCTATAGGTCAGCCCCCGTAAAAATACCTTCAGGTGCTTGGACAGGTTTTATTCTAAGTCCCTATGGACTGCCTACTAGTACAATATGGATAGGAATGAGACCTGGGGGTGGATGTGAAGAGCCTGTCTATTTCCTCTGCTCTGCAGGGACACATGAGGTACAACAGTGACCTGTGTGGGTGAAAGGGTTCTACTAGGTGTGACGAAAGTCTTGGCAAAAATAACTACCTATGGATTTAAGATATTTTGTGGGGAAATTATACGAAAATTTCCATAATCAGCCATACCTTCCTCAAAATCATCTTGAATTAGGTAAAACCCCAACAACTTTTGGGAATATAAACCTTTTTTTGCACTCCATGAAACCCTTGGATTATTGTGTCAGTGGCCCTTCAGAAAATATGATGTTTTAGCAGATTTACGTGAGAAAAGTGTTCCAATTTTTTTAAAAACGTTATTTTCCATGTTCACACTGACAGACAACGAAAATGACCTATTGATTACTCATTGCGGCAATACAAAATACATTAGTTTGAAAACATATGGTCCAGTACATAAAGCACGCTGTAGTCTGGGGCAACATACACATTTTTTACACTTAGACAACTATGAGCCGACCTGCAAGCTTCCTTCCAGAGGTGCGCACTTGTGTAAGAGACAGCAGTGAGGGTCTTACCCACCCTTCTTGCTGGCTGTTGTGAAAGAGGGGTAGGGTCAATTTCACGCAAATAATTCTTGAATGGGCCCCGAATGTCACGTGGCCTAGATGCCAAAGGGCTAGTCAAGGCAAACAGATCGCTATTCCTATGACAGTGTACTAGACTGGTAAGCCAAGCTTTGGCGTTAGGGATGGTTTTACTTCCCCAATGTAGCGCTATCTCTCTTTTTTGCCAGCAGCAGCACAATAGATGTAAATTAATGCAGTTGCTTAGGGATATCATGCACGGTCCCCAATAGAGCCATTTTAGGTACAGAGGGGCATATTTATGAGTTCTGGCGCATCTCTGCAAATCAGCAGGGATGCGCCAGAACTGATGCGTCACGCAATTCCCTCCTTGCGGCACCACAGATGCGCCGCATTTACAATGCGGAGCACCATGGTGCAAGGAAGGGCAGATGCGTGATGCAACTTGTGGTGTATGGGCGGCGCATTGCTGGAGTAGCGACGCAAGTGCGACGCAACTCCTGCAATGTACAGAGGCCACCCATACATAACGTGGTGCATCACTTCTTACGCCTGCTTCAAGCAGGCGTAAGGATTTGACGCAGCAGCGTCATAAAACTGACTCAGTGAAATCTTGTAGATTTCACTGCGTCAGTTTTACGGGGCTTTCCTACGTGGGAACGCCCACCCTGCGACAGTACGCCCACATGAAACCTGACGCAGGTTTCATGTGGCGCAGGGCTTTACAACGTGACGCATCTGCCTAGATGCGCCACGTTGTAAATAGGTCGCAGGGATGCGCCACGTTTCCGTGCCGTTGCGTCACGCAACGGCGGCGTAAACGTGGCGCAAGTCCGACATAAATCTGCCCCAGAGGCTTTAGTGAGTAATATCATACTAGATAAAAGTGGGAAAGTAGCCCGCCACTAGCACCCTATTTTTACACAATTCCAAGTCATGTGGTCAAAATCAGCGTGGTGTGCTCTACACTTGGGACAAGTGTGCTCAATTGGGGTCAATTTTATGGATTTTTTCTAGGGACATATATATTCTCCATAAAAATTCTACATGTATCAACTTGTGCTTGTTGTTAAGGGAGACCTATTTGGTCTGGGCACAACAATAGTCCCAATGTGAATCTGGTATCGGGTGCCTATCATCCCGTTCCCAAGCCTCCCTGATCTTAGGGTCTCTGCTAGGGATCAGTGCCATACTGGCTCTATATAGCTTGGACATAAGTTGTTCACCCCCGTCCTTGCTCATGATCAATAATGTTAGCGGCAGGAAAGTTGTTAGCTCCAGAAGAAATTCAGTGATGTGTGCCCGCAGAGTACTACGGAGCCTGCTAAGCATGAAGTGGTCCATGAAAGATGCTTCACTAAACCGCTCCTCTTCTGTGCTCAAAAACACGTATCCTCCCGGAAAGAGGTCTCAGGAGTATGCAGTGAGTGTGTTTTGGATCAACCTCTCTTTGGTAATAAGCAGTCATGAATTATTTGCAATAGGAACCGCAGGAGAATAAAGGGTGTGCCTGCCTGTAACCAGTTCCAATTTCTGCCAAGCCCAACTAGTAGTTGATACAGTCTGAATATCACAGGGGTCTCTAGGGAAACCTTTTGGAAGTATTTTCTGTAACGGGGCAGGAAGTACCAGATCCCTCTCCAGACAAGCATAAGGGAGCCGGAGTCAGGATGATACCAATGGTGTGCAAAACTACACTCCGCCACCAAATAATAAATCTGAAAATTGGGGACCCCCAGTCCTCCCCTCTCGTATGGCAAGGTTAAAGTGTCCCAACTGACCCTGGCTCTACCTCCTCCCCAAACAAGTCTGATGAAATAGGAATGTAGCATACAAAAAAATCTGTTAGGTAGTGGAATAGGAATATTATGAAACAAATATAGAAACTTGCCAAATACCACCATTTTGATGATTGCGGCGCGACCAGCCAACGAGAGAGGAAGTTTCAACCAGCGCTCCACTTGCGATTCCAGCGTATTCAGCGCCGGACCATAATTTAGCAAAACAAATTACTCGGCCTCTCCATGGCCACATATTCCCAAGTGCTTAACTGACGTAGCTAAATGCCATATTTAACCTCATATCCCCTAGAGGAAGTTGGACTTGTTTCCTTACTGTACTGAATTCGGTTCATTTAAAAAAAAGTCATTTTTGTTTCATTTCAACCAGAATCAAACCTTTTCTATAAACAATGCTAACGTTTCTTGGCCTCACCCATCATTCACATCAGTGGACTTGTCTGTGTCCTGGTTCTATGTCACAGTGATTGAGGTAAAGTCTTGGTAGAGAGATGAAAGAGCGGTTTTCAAGTGTTCCAGATTGAAGAATAAAACCGCCTGCACACTCTACCATTTCTGCTTCTGGGTCCTTCCACTCTCCTCAGACTCTCCCTACCTGGCTCCTTGGCTCTATTAGTTGAGGTGCGATGCTTATGAATGGCAGAGTGAATTGTGAGGTATACAACCTTTACAACGCAACTTTTACAACGTAGTGCCTTTACAACGCGGTATTTACAACGCAAACCATTACAACGCATTGCGCTGGGGGGCGCTCTAGGATAGGGAATAGATATAATTTACTATCCAACACCTTCCCTACTATCCACGGGGACTGGAGTTGGAATAGTAAATTAAACTATTCACTATCCAGCACCCGAAAGCACTGTGCGTTGTAAAGGCATGCATTGTAAAAACAGCGTTGTAAAGGCATGCGATGTAAAAGCATGCGTTGTAATGTCATACATCCGAATTGTGAAGGCATTGGTCTTGTCTAACCTCCCTTAGCATTTCTGTTTCTACTTGTGTGACCTAAACCTGGACATTACTCACAAGAGTGCTAAAGGACTGGCTAGGAGCAGTAAGATTTTAGCCAGTGGTAGCAGTTTCTACCCACAGCATCCCCTAAATGACGTCCTTAGAAGACAAGTCCAGTTCTCTGTCTCAAACAGCCCGAGGTGACATTTCCGCAGGGCCCAACACACTATCTTGAAAACAACAACAACACAAAACATTTTCCACCAGTGGGTGATATCTGAGTAATGCCTAGAGATCCTCATGGGGTTTGTGTTCTTAATAATTTGCAATTAAGCACAAGGGGAATGCGTTGTGATATGATTTCGCATTCTCCAGGGCTCCAGTTAGAGAGGCAGACCTCATGGGCATTTAAGTAATTACATTATCAACAGCTGAGCCCAGCAACGTACATGCAGTCAGGAGCATGCTTATTAGAGTGTTTTCTCTGAAACGTTTTAGTCATATTTTAATGTAAGCTCATGATCAGTGGGATATTCTGTTCAGAGGGGGTAGCTGACGTTCGTCCTTTCTGACACAATGACGTACTGCTGGATTTGCACATTTTGATGCACTGCTAAGTGCTGAGTTGCATTATCCTTAGCATTCACATATTTCAAATGAATACTGAAAAATGCATTGAATTGTGAAAAACAGAGTGTATCTTAATACCGGTGAGATTTACATTTTGGAACTAGCCTCTAAGATATGCTAGTGTACCCTATCCATTGGTAACCCACTTGAATGACTTCCAGTATTTACCCGCTGATTACCTAGCTCACACATCAAAATGGTACAATGAGTGAAAGAAAGGGTTAGTGTACAAACGTTTTCTGTATCATCTTCCCGTATAAATAGTGTGTTGACAGGTTAAACCTAGGGCATCTTTACTTTGCACAAAGCGTTTCGTTTGAAAAGCTTTATTTCGGTGCATTCACCATAAAAGCATCACAAGGGTTAATACAACATATATCATTAACACAAGAATTTGCAACATTGGTACAATTTTGCATCCAGTCACCATAGAGCAACAGTTAAAATAAAGTGCAAGTGCGTATGGTCAATACTTATACACAGGGAAGAAAATTAGGAATAATAATAAAAGCCACAAAGGGTAGTAAAAAGGTTTTTAAAACAAGAGGAAATACTCTCTTTTCTTTTAAAAGGTCACAATTAAAAAGTAATTACCGTAGGTCATTTATAAAAGCATTAGTAAACCTGGGCAGACCGTGTACTATATTCAGCCACTACACGGACGGCTCCAAAAACTTCCTCCTCATACACCACATTGAGAATAAAAAACGGGAAACGGAGTAGACTATTGGGAGGTGGAACTCAGTTTTCAATATTCTATAAGCCTCGCTAAAGCGTCTTGTGCCCATGTTCTTACAAATTTGTACAAGCCAGCGTCTTCTTGGTGACCTATAGGAGTCACACTGGAAAAGAACATGCACCTCAGTTTCGTCCACTAAACCACATGCAGGACATTCAATCATAACCTGCCCCCCCCATTTTTTAACATACGATCGTAGGGGGAGGCACCCATACCTGAACTGGAGAAACAATTTTCGTGCCTACACTGGTTGGATGCTATCCAGGATGGGCTCTGCCTGATAGATATTTTTGATTAAAGGGAATTCGCTTGTCAGCCGTCCCGATGTAGAACTACGCATCATCTTGGACAGCCGGTATTCCCTATAGGCAGTCACCAGTGTATTCCTACTTAGTGATTGTGACACGGTTTGGGGCTCATCCCACAAATCAACACGTCCCAGTTCCATACATAGTGCCTTTAGGTGCCTCAACCAAGGTATCTTACCCACCCCTTTCAGCCCCAATAGCTCAGTTAATTCCTCACTATACGGGGCTAGCTCGGGAGTGCTCCACAAGCGTCTCCAGAAGGTCAGTGGTCTAAGTGCGGCATCCTCGGTAATTGGTCTAATTCCTAAGTCCATTCTCAGCGGGATCAGAGGAGTGCTTTTGGGGAGGTTAAGGAGCTGTCTAATGAATACATTCTCAGTGCATTCAAGGGATGCGAGTGCACAATGGCCCCAAATTTCTGCACCATATAACGCAGCACTTCTTGCCTGTGCCCTATAGGCCTCCATGGGTGCATAGACCTGCTTGTGTGATGCCCGCTTAAAGAATTTATGGATACCTCCCGACACCTGGGTGAGCTTCAAGTTACACTTGTTAATCTGTGCTCCCCAGTCCATGCTCTCCGTCAGGGTAATGCCAAGATAGTCAAACACCACCACTCTTTCGAGTGGTAGGCCCCCCAGGGTCGGATTACTGCGTGTGGTTTTACCACCATTAAAGACCATATATTTGGCCTTCTGTAGGTTTATCTCCAGGCCCCGATGTTTGCAGAAGACAACAAAGTTGTCAAGCGTCCTCTGGATACCCATAGGGGACTTGGCCAACAACAACGTGTTGTCTGCAAACATCAGGGCTGGTACACTACGCCCTGCCAGTTTGGGGGCATCAATATTAAGACCTGTATTAAGATGGTCATTGAGCCCATTGACAAATTGGGCGAAGAGTGTTGGGGCCAAGACGCATCCCTGACGGACTCCTCGCATAACTGGGATTGGGGATGTGAGATTGCCATGTTTGCCGTACCTGATTTGGGCATAATTGCCCTCGTGCAGGCGAGCAAACAAATGGCAAAGGTAAACCGGCACCCCCATCTCCAAAAGGATCGACCACAACCTCTCTCTGGGGACCAGGTCGAACGCAGATTTCAGATCTACAAATATTAAGTATAGAGTGCCACTCTCTATACTCACGATCTTCCAGTGAATCATTTGCAGTCTGAAAATCTGGTCGACCGTAGATGTCCGTGCTCTAAACCCAGCTTGGAGTGGGGTCAAAATGCTGTGATCCTCCATCCATCCGTGTAAGCGCTCAAGGAGAATCCGAGCAGAGATTTTTTGGGTTACATCCAAAAGGCTTATAGGCCGATAATTTGATGGCAGGAGTGGGGACCCTTTTTTAAAAATGGGTATAATTTCAGCCCCAGCCCATGAGGGGGGCATGGGGATGCCCTCCAATAAAGCATTAAAAAACAAAGTAAGATACGGACCCCAAACTGAGACTTCGCTGTGAAAAAGATCTCCTAGTATTCGGTCTAACCCTGGTGCTTTGTTAGGTGCTATTTTCTCCAGTGCAAACTCAACTTCGCTGAGTTGAATTTGTGGCCCAGAGACCCCTCTTAGTTCTTCTTGGCCTCCCTCTCTTGCATTATGAGGGCCATTAGCTGGGGGGGCATAATGGGGTTGGAAATGAGCCACCCAAACATCCTCGCTAATATTTGGCTCAATGGCAGATTTATGGTTCCTAGACCCCTCGTTGACCAAATTCCAAAAGGCTCTAAGATCCCGTACTAACAGGGCTGCCCTAATATCTTCCCACTTCTGGTTTTCCCAGCATGTTTTGGCCTGTTTCAATTCCCTAGTACAAGCGGCCCGTGCCTCCAACAAATCTGTCCTTTTATTACTCTTAACTGCATTCAGTAGATTTTGCTTAGCAGCTCTGCAGTTGCCATTGAACCATTGATGACTAGGTTTGGGCTTGTCCCTTGGTTTACTATGGTTAACAAAAAAGGGGGCAAGAGTATCCATTAGTTCTTTATGGTTTTCAGAGATAGTTAGCCCAGATTCCAAAGAGCATGGTTCGTTAACTAGTAGGTCTGCTTTAGCAAGAAAAGGGAGTACAATCTGGTAGAGGCTGGCCAGCTTTTCTTGGGAAATTGTGAAGTCCCCCCAGCGTACCCTTCTCCCTCTGTTTACTTGGACTAGGGCAGGGACTGAATTCCCATCCGTTAGATCCTGGTTTTTGCCCGTTGATAGGCAGAAATTTATGTGCAGGGCATTATGATCGCTATCACTGCGGGGACTAATAATGAATCCAAGAACTCTATCCCAACTGCCGGTATCAACAAGGATAAAATCGATAATTGATGTGGATCCTAATCTATTAAATGTAACGTCGGAGGCAGTTCCTGCCGGAAACCGGCCGTTACAAGCCCGGAGTGAGAATTTTAAGCAAAGGGCATTTGTTTGCAGTACTAATGGGGTCCAGGCAATAACAGGCGGAAGGCTAGTTTCTGGGATTGACCAATGATGATAAGATCGTCACCAATGATCATCCTTGTGTTAGGGGGAATTGTTTCTAGAAAGGGAGACAGGGCGCCCAGGGTTAGAGAGGTCGCACCTCTTGCAACAGGTCGGGAATAGACATTAATCAGGGCAACAGGTAGTTCATCAGGAAAGGTAAGGACCACACACAAAATGTCCATGGATTCGGTGTCTAATTCTTTAGCCTCGCACCCTAGTTGCGCGCCAACCCAAGTGGACAAACCACATGACGGTCGCCCCTTGCCCAAGTGGGTAGCTGGTTTATCAAATATGGCAAAGCCCAAACTCCCTGGCTTGGATCTTGCCCAGGTCTCTTGAAACATGCATACGTCATGCTGTTCTATAAATAGGCACCACTCAGGATTATTCAATTTAGATGGAAGGCCCGCCACATTCCAGGACAACACGCTAATGGCAGAATTAGTTATGGATCCCCCCTCTATCCACAAACTTGAGGGTTGTGCCCCTAGGGGAACTGGTGGACTGAGCTCATGAGTGGCAATGGGAGAATTGCCTTGGCTGGTGACTGCAAACCAATCAGTCAATCGTTTTGGTCAAGTGAACATAATAGGTTGTACCTATTACTTAGGGAAATATGGCCAGTGGGTGCGTTTGAGAGAGGGCATTCAACAATTGGGAGGGTGCTAATATTAGGAGTGGGGTAGAAATACCCCAATGGAAGAACATTGACATGATCGTGATTAATTAGGACTGAACCAGTTTGCCTTAGTATATAATTCACTAGTTTGGGAGAACCAAAATTAACCACAACACAGTCACCAATCAACGTTTTCTTAGTTTTCCCTACCCAGGGAACCCTTCTCACCATTTTAAAGTTGTCAAACAGACGCTCACCTAATACAGTTTTATTACTTAGGAAATGGAGCACCTTATTTTTGAGGGCGGACCAAGGTTCAGTTTTTCCATCTTCTAGTTTAGGGACATTTGCCAAGATGACAGTGTAAGGGCATGACTCTGGAGGAAGATGTAATGAGGAATTTGAAAGGGGGGCCTGATCCGGCGGATATAGACTACCCACTGGGCCAACAGGGCCTTACTTGGCTACTCGTTTAGAACTCATTGGGTTTTGGGCTGTAGGCAGGGCATTAATAACTCTAGCCTGGGTGGCAGTGGTTAGAGTGGTGGTTGTCTGATCAGTTAAGTTAGGTGTAATGATGGTCAAACATGGTACTTCCGGTGGCTTGGGGGTAGGTAATGGTACTACCTGCTGTTGTAATTTGGTTTCAATAGTGGAGAGTCTATTACCTATTTCCTCAAGTTTAGTTAAAACGGGGGAAATAAGTGCCTTAAGCCTACACTCAATGTAATCCATGAGATAATGCTTAATCCCCCCTGTGTCAGAAGTGTTAGGCTCTATCCCTTTTACATTGCTTGAAGATATACTAGCCTCAGGATCCAGGTTTACAACATTGCCCAGATTACCCAGATGGTGCTCCAGCCCAGGTGCAGATTTTTTGCTCCTAGGCTGTTTGGCTTGATGTCTACTATGTCTACTACCCTTGGGTATACCAGTAGCTTTTCTTTTTCCCCCTAGGATATGATTATTAGCAGACACAGGTGCCCGCGGGTGCCTAATACGGGCTGCTAATGGGGAGGGAAATTAACTAGAACCAGCACATGTAACACCAGGTGGTAGGTTAGGAGGCAAAATTTCACCCTGTATTGGATTAGTGGATATGATGGAAATAGCACAGTTATTGGTCAAATTAAGTGGGGTAATAGTGGGGCTTAGTAGCTCTATGTTAGCCAAATCGGGAGGTGGGTGGACTAGAGCGTCCAATGATAATCTTCTTTGAACATTTGCTATCTCTTTGGCCACCTCATGCTCAGCCCTTCTAAGATAGGCGTCCAGAGTCCCGACACCCCCAACCCCAGAACAAGCTTTAAGATTCAACTTAGCCACATATAGATCTCAATTGACCATAGGTTGCTAAATATAGATGGATAACACTAGACACTCACGTGAGAATGAAATGTGCCAGAACAATAACAAAGACGGGTCAGTATAATGGTATCACCAGCTCAATGTTCCTATACCGTCCATGTACTCCTATCCAAGGGCGAAAACGGTGTGGGCCAGGCCGGCCTCGGATGGCCACAGATGGCCCGCCCTCTGCCCGGGCTCAGCCCTGCGCTGCCCGCGCGCTCCTGCGATGCAAGGAGTCCGTCGTCAATTTGTGCGCCTCCTGGCGCAGGCCCCCGGTGTGCGGCTTCCGGCAGCGATGCCTGCCAGGAGGTGTAGTCTGGACTGGTGCCCCACACGCTCACACCCTCTCGGCAGCCGCAGAAGGTTGGTACAAGCGGCGGCAGGGAGGGAGCGTGCCCGACCACACAAGAGGAGCAGTCCCGCCTCAGTGGCAGCCCCCAGAGACCGAGGAACAAGCAGCGAGGTGAGCCAAAGATGTTGCGACGAGAAAAATGGGGACTCCTTAAGTAGTAAAGTGGGTGGCTAAACTCCGTAGTTCTTTCCACTGCACACAAGCTCCCAAAAAAACCAAGTTCTCACAATTTAGGAGCAATGTCGAGATAGGCCATTAATAGTGAGTAGTTAGCTGGTCTGCAACATCCCCAGAGTATCTTACTTGCAGCGCCTGCCTTGCCGCTTTTGACCGTAAAACAAAACAGCACACGTGGCAATTTCTTTCTTCTTCCTTATTACTTCGGTAGAAGTTCACGCTCCCTTGCAACAAAGTATCTCTGGGAGCAGCCAAACACCGCTGCTCTCAGTGTGGTCCACCCACTGCAGCTCCGCGGCGTCTCCTACCTCTGAGAGCCGCGCTGAAAACCACGGACACCGCACCAGCTCCAAATCACTGCTCCTTGCTGACTACAGCCCCCCGGATGGCATTGGGGGGTCACCAGAGAGCCAGCACCACGCCAGATCCACGAATACGCCACAAGCTACAACCGGAGACCCGCTAGACCCCCTAATCACCGCCACTGCACTCACCAGGGCTCCTGGGGTGACGTTGATCTCACTTTGCGCCTCGGGGGGGAGGTGCACACTGCCAGCCACCTCCTTTCCACACTCCCGCCCGAACGCCTATCCGCTGCCGCCGGGCAGTCACTAAACTCCAGGTCCTAGCTAATCTCACTGCCCAAAGCAGTTTCTATGTTGAGGGAATGCAAAAGGTAAATCTTCTAACTCGCTTGTTTATTAAAAAAATTATTGTATAAAAAGTATTGAAAAAGTGTCAAAATTAAAATAAGGGGTGGGTTTCTGATGGGACCTTAATTGCATGTTTAATAGAAAGAAGAGGAACGTGAGCTAGAAATAGAATATTTATTTAAATAGGAAAGTAAATTATATTGGGTTCACAAAAAGTAAACAAGCATTGAAAAAGCCATTAGTCTTGCTATATTCAAAGAAACAGTGACACTCACATTTTCATGCCCCTCAATAGCTGCAATCAGCACTTTCCTGATGAATGCTGCTGTACCTTAGGCCACTACTAGAGGTCCTTTGAGTTAGACACACGTGATTTCTGTAGCACATTTGAGTACTTTAAGCCATTTCTAGACATCCATTAGGCGTAGCATGCCCCTTTTTCACAGAAACATTACTTCAAGGCAAACATAAGTTATATACCCTGAATAGGTTGCGGTAGGTCAGGCATTGTGGACAAGGCTCCCTGTTTTCCGTTTCTACGGATTTTTACAGATATACACAGACAGAAAACAATGTGTTTTCTGTCAACATTTACTTTTAAAAGTGGATAAAAACTTAAAATTGTGCTTCTTTTCAGTGACTCTCTGTGCTGTCTTTCATGAATTGTAGTCCAACAGCTGTGTTAGAATAGAAATGATTTTGTTTATGCATTAGCCTATGTAAGTTAGCATTCACTGCACCAGTTTCTATTCAGGTGCCATTTTGAGTCATGATCAAAACTAATCCTTTATTCTTTCTGAGAAAAGGTCTCCACTGAGTTTCACTTCTCCAAGGTGGGGTTTTGTTTCAATAATGAATACACTGTTCTTATTAACGCATATCTTTCTTACTAGCTAGAGGCCTTCTCCCACTTGTCTAGTGGCGGGGACGGGCAGAACAACCTTGAATAGTAGATAATGTGTGCCCGGCCTCAGAATCGAAACTTACTCTTTGTACTTCACTGTTTTGCTGCATCTGCTTGGAAAATTCCTTTGCGGGCGTTTCTTCATTGGTCCTGAAATGTACATAATGTACCTTTATGCTTGCTGATGTCAGTCCCTCTGCAGCACTCCTAGCGAATAGGCAGACAGGACCGCGCTCTGAGTGTACTTTGAATAAAAAGTTATTGGTTTGCATTCTCTACTGTCTGACCGACTCTTCATTTGGTATGGAAGGCTGAGAGGTGGTCATTAGTAACTCGGGTGAGCTTAAACGAGTAACTTCCTTCAGTTAGTGCCCGAATAGGGACTCCTTCAGGTGATTGCTCGATCCCCTTTCATGGATGGGGGGGGAGTCGAGGCTATCGTCGGGTTGGACTGACGGTTCAGGGATCCCTGCACGAGGAGTATCAATTGCTCGTAGCTGCCTCTTCCTTTCTGCCAGAAACTGACTCGCCCAATGATCACCCCAACTGGAGTCCTGAACGACGAAACCCTTGGATCTGACCTCTTGGTCTGAAGAGTAGGCATTGAAGAATTGATTTATTTATGCTGCTCATATCAGGTGAGTTTGTTTTGGTTCTTTGTGGATAGGATACTATTTTGGTTAGAGTTTGGTTTGGTCTGAGGACCCTTTTGATAAAAGCATATGCAATTGCTTTGCCAGCCATAAATATTGAACTTGTTTTCTTTTTGAAAGATGCCTGGAATAAGTATGTTTTTCTCTTTGAGCTGTCGATGTTTTTCTGCAGATGCTCAACTAGAAGAAGCCCTACCGGCCCCTCCAGAAGACACTCCTAACTTTGATATGAATGTGAAGCATGGTCTTGGCCCTAGTATGTTTAGTACATTATGGCACAAATATACGAGGAACAATGCCGAGTTACAGTGGCCGTTGACCTGGACTTTGAAGAACAAAAGATTAGGTTTTTGCAGGAACAGTCAATGTTTGATTCCCTCAGAACGTGGCAGAAAGCAGCTATGCAGAGACACCTGAAAATGGAAAAAGATGCACGAAAAGGGAGAATGCAGACATTGATTCAGAAGGATGTAGCATATTATAGAGAGAGGCAGGAGGCAGGTGTTGAATGTGAAGATGGGAGGTTTTGTTTACAGATTGATAAATCTTATTTGGCCCAAGAGGTAAATTATACTTTTGCAGAGGTACTGTTAGACACTCGACCCCCACCCCCATATGCTCCACAGAGGATATATCCTGTTGTTCTTTCGTTATCACAGCAGCCTGTTACAACTGCTCCAACGGTTCCTGTGTCTACTGCTATCGTTTTGATGGTTTTGGCCACAGCACCCATGTTCCTTCTTTGTCTTCGCCATCTGTGGCAACTGTCACTGTTAGCACACCTACTGTCTCGACTCCTATACCACCTGCTCTCTTGTCTCCGGCACAACAGCCACCGATGACTGTACCTGTTACTTATGTTACTTATGTTGCTTCTTCTTCTTTGGTTCTTGACCCCCCGATATTTTTGAGTGTTGAGACACAGTACGCGGATTTGATCATAGGGATTAAACTAAATTTAAAGAGCGAATAGGCCCCTAAGTGCGATCTGGGGTGGGAGATGAAGAGAAGAATGTAGTGACTGATCAAGCTGCGCAGTGGGGTCGTAATCCCATTTATAGTGTGGTGGATGTTTGGGTAGTTATGCGATATTTTGAGCCCTTTGTACAGCAGCATGCTCTTAAGCACATGTCTGCTATGTTGACTGGTCTTTGGCAGCAACATTTTGGGGATGATGCACCGCAAATCCTATTTCATACTAGAGATTGTGTTTATGCTAGTGGTCTGGAGCCCGGCCAAGTTTTTGGGAATATTAAGAGGTTAATTGCTTTCAGGGATAGGTTGCATGAGAAGAGTCCTACCCCGGTGTCATAATTTCCGATGCAGGAGGTTCACCCTATATATCACCCAGAAATACCTGAGTTAACGGATCAGTGCAGTACTTGATGAAATTAATATGTTTTGCTATTTTGGTTGTGTATTGTTGTATGTATGTAAATGTATAGGCATTTATATAGCGCACTACTTACCCGTAGGGTCCCAAGGCGCTTCGACCGCTGCGAAACCCTTCTTGGCTTCCCTGAGAGATGGTCCCTTAATGGGTATCTCCAGGGTGAGACCAGGCATCCCCGGCGGTCTGGTGGGGCCGTTAGTGAAGATGAGGCAAGCTAATGCCCAGAGTTGCCGAGTGTGAACGCTGATCAGAGTGGGCACCGAGGCGAGAGAATTATCAAGTCCGCTGACCCTGGTCCAGAAACCTGCCGCGCCGGGAATCGAACCCTGGTCCCGGGCCGTCCTCTGCTCTCGGGTCTGCCGCCTCTAACCAGTGAGCCACACTACTCATTGTTCCATGTAAATTTGCATTCGCGGCACCATTTTATGTTTAGCCGATATTTTGAATCATGCCTTAACTGCGCATTCCCTCCTCGAGATGCAGGCTGTGGAAAGTTTCATTTCTCCAAGGTTAGGTCTTGCTCTGCTAATGAATACACTGTTCTTATTAGCTCATACTCTTCCCACTAGATAGAGGCCTTCTCCCACCAGTCTATCGGCAGGAACGGACAGAATGACCTTGGGTAGGAGATACTGTGTGCCCGGCCTCAGAATCAAAACCCGTCCTACTGTACTTGTTTGTGTTAGCTGCACCTGCTTGGAAAATTCCATTATGGGTGGGTCTTCCTTGGTTCTCAAATATACATAATGTATCGCTATGTTTGCTGAAGTCAGCCCTCTCTGCAGCACCCCTAAGGGACTGGGCAGACAGGGGTCCACTTGAGTGTATCTGAATAAATATATACTTGGTTTGTATTCTCTACCGTCTGACCGACTCTTCATTTGTATGGAAGGCTGAGAGGTAGTTGCAAGTGACCCAGACGACCCTAATAAGGTCACTTCCTTCTGTTGGCACCCGAACAGGTTCTCCTTTATGTGAGTCACCCATCCCCTCCCGTGGACAGGGTGGGGAGGACGGGGCTATTGTCGGGTCAGAAGGACGGACCAGGGATCCCTACATGAGATAGTTCCTTAACTCGCAGCTGCCCCTTCTGTCCTTCTAGATGGGGCCTCGCCCAGTGGTCATCCCGACTGGTGTCCTGAACGGTGAAACCCTTGGATCTGACAGTTTGATCGGAAGAGTCAGCAGTGGAGAATACATTTGTTTGACATGCATATATCAGGTGAATTTGTTTTGGCTTGTTTGTGGATATGGTACTATTTTGGTTTGTATTTGGCACAGTTTGAGGACCGATTTTGGTACTAAGTGTTTGTGAACACTTTGCAAGGCAACATAACGAATTTGGCTCACTTTTGAAAATGCCTGGATTTAGCCGATTCTTGGTTTCTTGTTGTCGTTGTTGCTCTGCAGATGCTCGATTGGAAGAAAGTCATCCAACGCCTCCGGAAGGCACTCTAAACTTTGATATGTATGTGAAGCATGGCCTTGGTTCTATTATTTTTAGTGCGCTATGCCACATATATACGAGGGACAATGCCGATTTGCAGTGGCCCTTGACGGGGACTTTTGATGAACAAACAATTGGGTTTTTACAGGAGAAATTGTTTGCAAAAAGAAATAGACGGTGTGTGCTTGATTCTCTTTGAGCGTGGCAAAAGGAAGCAAAAGAGCGGTGAATGAAAGCTAAGAAAGATGCACAAAAGATTATCATGCAAACATTGACTCAGAAAGCTGTAGCACATGATAGAGAGAAACAAGAGATAGGGATCGAACTCGAAGATAGGAGGTTTCAATTACAAATTGATAAATCTTATGTAGTCCGAGAAGAAAATAATACTTATGTGGAAGAATTGCTGAATACTAGACCCCCACCCCCATAAGCCCAGCAGAGGATATATCCCGCTCTTCCCTCACAGGCCCAGCTACCCGGTTCGTCTGTCTCTACTGTTTCTGTTCCTGTTACTATTGATTGGACTGCCTTGGCCACAGCACCTTCTGTTCTTTCTTTGTCCTCGCCGTCTGAGGCAACTATGACTGTTAGTACTCCTGCAACTCCTATTGCTTCAACGTCTCTTTCACCAGCCCTTACACATACGGTGCGGCCAGTAGCAACGGTGGTGCCTGTTACTTTTATTTCTACTCCCCCTTTGTTCTTTTATCCCCCGACATTACTGAGTAGTGGGACACCAGTACGTGGCCTTGAGCAGCCAGATTGGATGAAATTTAAAGAACACACGGGGCAAACGTTAGTACGATCTGATGTGGGAGATGAAGAGAAAAAGGTGGTAGCTAATCAGGCTGCCCAGTGGGCTCGAAATCTCATTTACAGTGTGGAGGATGTGTGGAATGTGATGAAAGAATATGAGCCTTTTGTGCAACAGTATGCCCTTAAGCAGATGCTGGCCACTTTGATTGGTCTTTGGGAGCAGTGCTTCAATGTAGCAGCACAACAAATTCTATATGATATTAAGGATCATGTATTTGTTACTGATATGGCACACGGTCAAGTTTTGGTAATATTATGAAATTGATTGCTTACCGGGTAAGCTGCTTGAGAAGATCCCCACCACAGTATCTCAGTTTCCAATGCGGGAGGTTCACCCTATATGTCCCCCCGAGATATCAGTGTTAAGGGATCAGCACAATGCTGTTATCAGACCAAGTGAGGCTGCCTGTTTCCAAGAACAGTGGGTTTATACTCCATGGAAAAGGAGTGAGGTGTTGTCCTTTAAGTCTCAGTTACCTGACCCTACTAAAAATTCAACTGCATATTATAAAGAATTGACTGAGGCAGCCTCTTCAACAGTAATGTTGCCTGCGGATATTGAAATGTTTTTTGGTTTGCTGGTTCCGGTTGACATTTGGAGACAAGTGCATACACAGGATCATGTTGCGGATTTGGGTGGTACCTGTGATCAAATTAAAGTATGGGATCAGGAGAGGAAGCCTGGTGAGAAGCCTAAAGCAGAGATACTTGCTTTGCCAGGCCGCATTATCACATATATGCATTCTCTCATTCCACCGAGGAAGTTTGATTGGGACAAGTTATCAGCTTGTCTTCAGAAGAAAAATGATAGTGTGTCTGAATTTTTCACTCAGTTTGAAAATGTCTTTCTGGATTATAGTGGGCAGGATTTTTGTACTGAGGGAGGTGTCCGATTGTTTGTTAATAGATTTGATTCAAATTTGCTTCCCGAGATTACAACTGGATTGCAGGCTTCCGAGAGCACCTGGTCCATCTCTTCTGCTTCTGTTATTTTGAATATAGCACAGAATTATGAGCACAGGGAAAATGAGGATAAGGAGAGAACGGAGAATAAGCACAAGGATTTGAAGACAAATGTGTTGTTGCAGCAGGCTTCTAGAGGTAATGGTAGAGGACGTGGTGGTTTGGCCCGACAGCTTCCATGTACTAGAATGAATACTACGCCTGTAGGGCTGAATCAGTGTGCGTATTGTAAAGAGGAGGGACACTGGTGTAGCAAGTGTCCCGTGTTGTTACAGAAGGTGACAGTCCCTTGAGGATGAAGTTCTGGCGGACGAGGTCATGGAGCTGGAGAAGCGGACAGGTTTCAGAATGCTGCGGCCTCAAAGGGTTGTTTTGATAATAATTACTTCAATGACCCTCGGGCAGACAGTATTATCATGATGATTATGACATAGATGATGTGACAGGAATGTCTAGGACAGCCAGGGACAGTGTGAGGGACCAGTTTCAATACCTGTAGATCAGTGTGGTCATTATGGGCCAGATGTAGGTAAATCTAATTTACCGATTCATAAATACCGAATTTTACCGATTCGGTATTTATGAATCGGTAAATTAGATGTAGATAAAAAATCGGTAATTTTTACCGATTCGGTAAGATTCGGTATTTACCGATTCTGTAATTACAGAATGAGTATTTGCAATTGATTCCTATGGGCCTTGAAGCCCATAGGAATCAGTAGCAAATACCGATTCGGTAATTACCGAATTGGTAAAATTACCGAATTGACATGGGGAACAGGGTGTCACTTTGACACCCTGTTCCACCCCTGTTTCAGGCTTGTGTGCCATGTGGCACACATACATGCCCTAAGGGCACAGGTGTACATGCACAGATGTGCATGTACACAGGGATTCGTTATTTACCATGTAATAGTATTACATGGTAAAAAACGAATCCTAAACGCCCTGTAGCACTGTTAACAGTGCTACCTACATTTGAAAATACATATTCGGTAATGTTACCGCTCGGTAAAATTACCGAATCAGTACAATTTACAAATTCGGTAAATTTACAGATTCTGTAATTTTACTGATTCGGTAAAATTAACGATTCGGTAAAATTAACGAATATGTATGTTTTAAACACCCCTACATGTCAATGTCCAAATACCGGTCGGAAACGGCCGAAAATCGGTATTTTCGGCCATTTCCGACCGGTATTGCCCTACCTACATCTGGCCCATAGTTACTGCAAACTTGCATGGCTCGGCTAAGGAATTTTTGGGTGGATACAGGTGCAACAAACAGTTCTATTTCTCGATCTTTGGTCCCTGAGGTGGCTCTGTCTGGCCATAATAATGTTTCAGTAGGTTGTTTTGGTTTGCCAGTTGTAAGCCCCATTTCAAAACATTTTGCATTGACCATAGGTCTTTTCACTGTGGATACACCATTTTTTTTACATCTAATTGTGGTGAAAATTTTATGGGTCTGGATTTATTAAAAAATGTGCATGCCGCAATTTATTGTTCTCCAGAAGGTGTCTATGTGACAATAGGTCCAGGTGTGGTGTGCGCTAAGCAGTGTCTGTCCAAAGATGTGTCCCTTCCTGCTGAGTTTAAAGACGTGCCACCCATCGCCTGTTTTGATACGAGTTAAGGATGGAGCCATTGTACCTCGTGTCCCTCAATTTAAAATACTTCAGGCAGGAGAGTGAGCCTTGTTGCAGATCATGCAGGATTTGATTGAGAAAGGTGTGGTTGAGGAGATGACTGCTAATATTTGTAATATCCCTATTTTTCCGATTCTTAAAAAGGCACCCCGCAGTTCCTCTGATGACCATGCAGATGTTTATCGCTTTGTGATTGACTTGTGTGAAGTTAATAAAATAGCGATTCCCCAGTTTCCAGTGCTAAATTCTTTTATGTCATTGACTTAAAGTTTAGTATTCCTATTCATCTAAATAGCAGGTATCTGTCTGGGTTCACCGTAGCTGGTAGAAGCGTTAGATTCTGTCGTGCTCCTCAAGGCAATACAGAGAGTCTGAGTATCTACAGCCAGGCATTGAAACGTCAGCTGGTTTCTTTGTCACTCCCCACAGGTAATGTATTGCTACAGTACGTTGATGACTTGCTCATCGCTTCTGACACAGAACAAGGTTGTTGGGACAGTACAGTTAAATTGTTGTTGCACCTGGCACACCACAGACATAAAGTGTCCCTTTCCAAATTTCAGTATTGCCGATAGGAGGCCACCTATTAGGTCACCAACTGTCGAAGGAGGGTAGGAAGCTAACTCCGGAGCGTATTAGTGTTATTGTTAAAATGTCCATTCCTTAAACTCAAAAAGATGTACCAGCTTTTATGGGCATTACTTCCTACTGTTGCAAGTGGATTCCAAATTATTCCTTACTAACCAAACTCCTGCTTGCTTTGACTACTAAAGATGTGCATGAACCCCTGCCTTGGATGCCTGAATGTCAGCAGTATTTTGAGCATTTAAAAAGTGCGCTTTGTGAGGCTCCAGTGCTTTGCACACCTAACTACAGCAAGTCACTTGTATTATATGTCCATGAGATCGCTGGTTGTGCGCTTTCTGTTCTAACACAAAAATTTGGAGATAAGCAACGGCTGTGTGCTTACTTGTCTGCAGTGCTCGATCCAGTCACATGAGCCCTCCCGAGCTGTCTAAGAGCGGTTGTGGCTGTTTCGATACGACAATCGGCTGGGCTTGAACTTGATACTGGCCTCACGATCATGGTTACCCCATGCTGTGGATACACTTTTGAAAAAGACTAAGACAAAGCACCTCACCAGTGCACCTCTGACAGGTTATGAATTAATGCTGTTTGCCAAAGATATTCCGATCAAACGATGTGCCACTCTGAAACCAGCCACGTTACTAGCCCTCCCTTTAAAAATGATGAAAATGAGAAACATGATTGTATCTTCCAGACGGAAAAAGAGACAAAAGGACGGCTAGACTTGATTGATGTTCCCTTATCTGACCCACGAGGGGAACTATATGTCGATGGCTCTTGTTTCAAATTGCCAGGTGGCACTACAATTGCTGCTTATGCCATCACCACATTGCGTACGGTCGTAGAGACAGCACAAGTCCCTTTTCAGTATGCCCAAGCAGCTGAGTTAGCTGCCCTTATTCAAGCTTGTGAATTGAGCAAGGGACTGACAGCCAGTATGCCTTTGGGGTCACCCACAATTTTTGGGGGACTCTGGGCAGAGAGAGGGTTTCGCACTTCACATGGTACAAAGATCCAGCACGCTCACCTTATATACAGGCTTTTGTCCACTTTGACACTCCCAAAGAAATTGCCACTAGTGAAGTGTAGCACCCATAGGAAAGTTACTAATGATGTAGGTAAAGGGAATGCTTTTGCAGATCAGATAGCTAAGGAAACAGCCCAAACTAGGATGAAAATAATGTTGGTAGCAGGTCTCTCTAAGTAGGTGCCCTAGGTCACCATGTTTGAGGATACACTTGAGAACGCGAAGGAAAAACAGAGTGAGGCCACAGTGGAGGGAATTAGCAGTGTGGCAAGAAACTACAGCAAAATTATTATCCCTTTTGTCGACAAGAAAAACAGCACGTTCTAGAATGGAATTGTTACCTTACGAGGTCGGGTTTAGGACGCCCGGCAAATGTCTGGGGCGTACCGCGCCCTCATACGTTTTCCGATGTTGAATATCCATTGCCGACAGAATACATTTACCAGTTAACTGAAAATGTGCTTCCTATTCACCAACAGGTCTGTGAGACCCTTCCACCCACACCATAGGGGCCCGGACACAATATTCAGCAGGGAGATTATATATTAGTGAGGAACTGTCAGTGGAAGTAGAGCTTGGAGCCCCATTGGAAGGGACCTGAACAGGTCCTCCTGGCCACCCGCACCGCAGTGAAGGTCGCCGGCCAGAAGAACTGGGTTCATGCATCGCACTGCTGTAGGATTCCCCTGCCCTTACCATATGACCAATGGGTGAGGTATGGTGTCGGCGATGCTGAGTGTGAAAAGTTGCCTCAGTTCATTTCCTTCAGTGACGCAAAGTTAACATGGACCCAAACAGATGCTGAGAACAATGATGTGTTGAGGGCAGCGGTCCCCCCCGGAGATAAGAGCTATAAAGGAGCTGCTGTTTCTTGTGATGCCTGGGGCTGCCATGTACAATTTGCGACCCCGGCTTGGAAATAGTGCACAAAAGTAGCAGTTAGATTAGACAGGGATGGACTGTGCAAGTTAGGGTGTACTTTGCTGTAGAACCAACGTAGTCAGTTTAGGGTAAAGTTAGATTTGTGCACTGTTCTTGACATTGGAGAGGATAAGTTGCATGTGGTCTCCTGAAGGGGGTACATTATCCTGATCATAGTGGGATTCATTTCAAGGTTAGGACTGAGCAAGCTCCACCACCAGTGCTCAAGAGCCCCAACCTTTGATGAACAATAGGAGCCTGTACCAGTGAAGCTCAGATGGACACTTGGAATATTTGCCTATATTATCATTTTCGTTGCATTCCTTTTCTTCCCTAATCATGCATCCTTTGGTCTGCCTGGTGCTGAGTAAGAACAGCCATTTGCACCACAGCGTTTAATGAAGGGTTGGTCAAAAAAGAGTAAAATATGTTTCATATTGATTGTTGTGATTGTATACGCAACAATACTTGGAATATCTTGGTCGTTAGAGGAGAGATTTCCTGTGCACTCCCTGATGGGTAATACTACCATTCCCTCAAACACATTTTTGTTACCTTGGCCCCTAACAAAGAAAAGCTTAGAAAGTCTTACACAGATAACGTATTTATACAAATGTTGCAACAAGCCCATGATGTGTCCAATACAACTAATTGTTGGGTTTGTGGATTGCTCCCCACAGTTACTTATAATAGCGAAAATGTATTGTCCACGCCATTGTCATTTATTGGTAGCTGTGAAGGTTGGTTTGAATATTTCATTATGGTGCACTACCATTTCCAACTCCCTACTCTGGTTATGACACCTTCTTATTCTCGTACTGTGGTAGAGCATTTATCTTTTCATCACAGTTTTACTCCCATAGGATAAACAGGACAAGGGACCTTCTGTACATTGTCCCCAAAGTCCTGTATGAGCATATGCAAAAAAGTGAAGAACAAAACAAGGTTTCAAATGGAAAAGGCTGATTTCCAAAGTTCAACACCTCTGCGTATTTTCAATCTTTCCAAGCTCGCAATATTATCAAGGACAAACTGATGCCGGTGTCCGTGGTCAACACCACAGCTAGTTTCTGTGTTCAGGGGACTGGAGAGGTAAAGGTGGGGGAGAGTAAATGCAATTTCACCTACAGACTGAGAACGATTAATAGTCTAACCTTGGCCCTACCCCATAATGTTTATTTTGTCTGTGGATCCCAAGCTCTTGTCTGGCTTCGGAGGGAATGGTCAGGCAGATGTTATTTTTCTTTCCTCCTTCCCCTTGTGTATGTTGTTCCATCCAATTATCCTAAACATCATCAGCTGCAGCGTAGGAGTACATACTTGCCCCAAGTTAGAAGGGATGTTGACACAAAGGATATAGATCAGACAGATCCCACCGCACAACAGGTTGGGGATGCCATAAAGAATCTCCTACCTTTTTGGGGCCCCATGGCTAAAAGTCTTCAACTTCGTCGACTAACAAGAGGTGAGGAGACGGTTATTAATACAACTGCTGGAATACTGACAAATATCACTGCTGAGCTTCAGGCTACGAGATTAGTCACTTTGCGGAACCGGATGGTGTTAGACGTCATACTTGCAGATAGGTGTGGGGCTCGTCACGTCATTGGCAGCAGTTGTTGTGTTTACATACCTGATCACTTTCCCAACGTGTATGCAGCTATGCAAAAATTGCATTGACTTTCGGCTCACATACACCAAGAGACAGGTACTGGGACCCTATCAGGGTGCTTCTGGAAGATACTCACCTCATGGGGTTGGAAGATCCTCACTTTTCTGGCTGTGGTTGCCGGGATTTTCTTCACGTGTTGCCTCTGCATACAATGTCTCCCAGCTTGTTGCTTCCATTGTATCACTATCCTCACTCCCAAGCCGAAAACGTCAGCTCATGATACTAATGCAGCAGTGGGGGGGTATGGATAAGCAAGCCACGATGGCGGACGCGGTCTGCTGAGGCTCCGCAGCCGGGCGGCCCAAAGGACGGCACATCCTAGTCAAGTTGGGGCGCGAATCATATCCCCTAGCAGCGGAACCACGTCTGCACCGGAGGGTGCCTGAAGACGGCGGCGATCTGCAGTGCCCGCAGAGTTCCAGGCGACGACACCCGCCCCAGGCGCAACATGGCGGCTGCCAGTCACTGGTGACAGCCCAGACTGCCCAGCAGTGGCGCGCTGAGTCAATCAATCCCCGACTGCGAGGGAGCCCGGTGAGCGCTCCGTGCCTAAGTGGAGCGAGGCGCCGACCTGCCATTCCCGGCTGCCGACATCGGAGGATCCATCCTGCACCGGCGGAGGCCCGCAAGTGGCCGGACCCTGTTGTCGGTGCCATTGCAGCGGCGGCATCAGCGGCCCCGGTGACCCCCTTTCCAGTACTCAATGGGGGTGGCTTCGGAGGCAGGTGGCACGGGACCCCCACACCCCTCCAGCGGACTCCCGACCGGCGCCGTTTTTCGCACCCGAGGTGCCTGACCTCAAAATGGCGCCCAAGTGGTGACGGCGCTAGTTCACAATGGCTGATTTGCCCCAGAGGCTTGAAGCACAGGTGAGCAGTGCGAGACATTGCCCCCCACTGCTCCTGCAACAACCCCCCCTGTCTGGCTGGGATGCTTTGGGGGCCGAATCACGGACTATCATTGCCTGACCCCAACATGGCGACCTAGGCACAGTGCACAGGCCAGCACGGGGCAACCGCCTCCCTCCCAGACGCAACGAGAAGGCGTCTGAGCTCTTCCCGAAGAATCGCTGAGCCGCAGGAGCGGCACTGATCTTCCACACCTGGTGCACAGGCCAGCACGGGACAACCGCCTCCCTCCCAGATGCAACGAGAGGGCACCTGAGCTCTACCCGAAGAAGCGGCACTGATATTCCATACCTGGGGCCCCCTTACCGGAAAGAGCGCTGCTACCATCCTCTGCGGGCCTCCACACAGGGGACGAACGGCGACCTAGACAAGCAGTCCCAGTTACTCAAGAACACCCCTCAAAGGCACGGCTGGCGGTGCGACTGAGTGGGCCCCATTGGGGTGCTGGTGACCTACGGGCGCACTACGCCGCCTACACCAAGAAGTCGACGAACAGGGCGATCACCCCCCAGGAGCACGCTGCTCTGGCCTCACCTCCGCGGCTCTCACTGCAGGAAGCGGAGGCGATACCTAGAGACAGCAGAATGGGGAAGCCCAGGGCTACTCAACAAACCTCGGTCCCAGAGACGGCACCCGAAAACCAACCACGCACCAGTGCCCTCCCTAAACCGCCCACGACCCAGCCAGACCCGACCATCTCGGACAAACTGGATTGAGTCCTGGCAGCCATTGAACTCTCCAGGGCCTCCATGAAGGAACGCCTAGGCACCCCCACCATGGACATCAACCTTATCCACGACGACCAGCGGAAATTAGCCGACAAGGTGAGGGAGGGAGAGAGATCCCTCGCTGACATACAGCCAGCCCTAAGTACGCAACGGAAAACACTTCAATCGTCCCTGGGTCGCATTTCAACCGTAGAGGAGCATCTGGATGATTTGGAGGGGCGCTCCTGACACTGCAACTTAAGAGTGCTGGGTCTGCCAGAGGGCATTGTGGGGGCACATCCCACAGAATACGTGGAAGCCTGGGTCAAATCCTTTACCCCACCTAAGGACCGCACAGCTTTTTTCTCTATAGAGCGAGCCCACCGGGTGCCTGCACGCAAACCACCTCGCCCACTGCTCGCAAAATTCCTTCACTTTCAAGATCGTGATGCGGTGCTGCGGGCCGCCAGGCGTGCGGGACCACTGCAAGTTGAAAATCATCAAGTCATGATCTTTCATGACTACGCCATGGTGGTGCAAAAGCTCAGAACGTCCTTTCTGGAGGCGAAACGTCGCTTGCGAACAAATGACATTCAGTGCACTTTGTTATTTCCAGCCCGCCTCAAAATTATGCAAGCTGGCACCACGCACTTCTTTTCCACTGCAGCAGACGCCAGCGAGTGGGCGGACCTCCACTTCACACAGGGCCCAGCTGCGGATGCACCACGGGGGCGCACGCAAAAGGCACCGCGCAGCAGGAAGCGTGACCCACAGTCGACACGCGCGCAAGGACGACAAGGTTGGAGGGAGCCCACTGGACACCACTTGGTTGACTCCCCAGACTTGGAACAGATCATGCGGGAACGTCGTAAGGCCCTCCAAGCAGTGACTGATATAGGGGCTCCTCCCTCTGAGGAGGACATTGAGGGGGTCCCCCACCTCTTCTCGTCGGGAGGTGAAGAAGATAGCAACGAAGCCCGTTCCACGGTGGACTCTATCACCCTACCCCCGGTCACTCCTATAATTGCTGATCCTTTGCAATGATGGAAACTTAGGGAGAGGTCTGGAAGTGCTCCGCACAGGTGGGCACGGGTGACTGAGTGAACCCAATGGGAAGGTACCCGCATCACATGTAGCGACATGTTGGACACGCTACCCCCTCCGACAATGAACAATGATCCTTCTAACGCCCCAGCGAGCGCCGGCCTCGCAGGCGCGCACCACCACCCCCACGAATTGCCTGTTTCCTCTTCTATTTTATTAGCGTTGGTTTGGACGTATCGGGTTCCCTGATGCACCTCAGGAATTGGGACAGTTTCCCCACCCAGTTACAGGTTTTACTCACCCGGTTCTCCTTCACCCTCCACCCCACGGGGACACGAGCATTAGGACAATCAGCACATACAGATGGGGGTCAGTATAGGCCCTTTACGAGGACAAGGCGGCTAGGTCACTATCAGCAACCATGACTATATCGCTTAGGACCGCGCTTCATGGCGCAGGCAATGCTTATCAGGCTACCCAATGCAGTGCGCGGACGTTAGTATTCTGACCCTAAACATACGGGGTCTCCACACACCATGCAAGAGATACACAGCCTACGCTTACATTAAGTGCCAGCGCGCACACATTGCATTTCTACAAGAGACGCATCGCACTACACCAGAGATTGACAGACTACGGTCCCGTTGGCGGGGAACTATTTGTGCCACGTCATACTCAGCATTTGCACGAGGTGCGCTGATTAGGATCCGCCCGGGCACTCCATTTCAGGAAACACGCAGAGTAGTGGACCGAGAGGGTAGGTATGCCCTGTTAGAAGGCATACTGGACAGACAGCCCGTTCTGCTGGGCAGCTTATACGTGCCAAATGTCGAACAGTATAAGTTTTGGGACTCCCTCACAAGCGTACTGGCCCAATTTGCATCTCTCCCATGGATTTTAGGGGGCGACTACAATTGTGAGCTTGACGATACACTTGACAGATCACACCCACCTCCACCACACTCTCCTGTCTTTAGGCGATCCGAACAATTCCGTCGCAGGGTTAGTCACTGGGCGTTAGAGGATGTGTGGAGAGCGCACCACCCTCGGGCAAGGCTGTACTCATTTCACTCCATTACCCACAACTTGCGGAGCCGCTTAGATAGATTTTTATGCACCCCGTCACTGATCCCTAAAGTCCAACACACTGATTATCTGGGTCGAGTAGTCTCAGATCACGATGCACACATACTGCGCGTGCGATGGAGGCCCCCTCACCCACCGGTGCCCATATGGCGCCTCCCGCAAGACTGTCTGACGGACCAAGTATTCCAGCGGGATCATGCCCAGAGTATCCAAGAGTACTTCACTCACAACACGGGGTCCGCCACCTCCAAACTTGTGGAGTGGGATGCTTTTAAATTAGTGACTCGGGGGGCATGCATCAAGCAGTTAGTAAGGGTTCGCCATACGTTGGAGCACACATTTATTGACACGGAACGCAAGCTAGCAACACTCACGAAACGGGAGGATGCCGACGCCGCAACGGTGGCCCAGGTAGCGGAGGCCAAAACAAGATATTCTACCGCCCTGGCAGACCTACGCAAATATAACTTTAGGGTTTATGCCGCCCGGTTACATAAGGAGCGTGACAAAACGGGCATGCTTCTAGCGTGGTTAGTGAAACAAGATGCTGACGCCAAACCTATCACCGAGATCCTGACTCCTGCAGGAATCCTGGTGCGATCGCAGTTGGACATCTGAGCCTCTTTCCAGCAGCATTACACCATGATTTACAGCACCCCAACTACTTTCCGGCAGGAAGCGATAGGTCATTTCCTAGATCCGTTACCGATCCCGCACATCACAGATGCATGTAGGGCCATGCTTGATGCTAAAATAGCGGAGGCGGATGTATCCTGCGCGATCCGTGAGCTGGCGCGGAACAAAGCACCGGGTCTGGACGGTCTGCCCCTAGAGTACTACAGTACCTTCTATACCCTTTTGGTCCCCCGGCTGATGGCAATGTTTGCGGACGCACTCGAGAGGAGAGAACTTCCGGGCTCACTCCGCGAGTCCGTTATAGTGACATTCCTTAAGCCGCATCGCGACCCGCAACAACTGTCCTCCTACCACCCAATCACACTCCTGTCCGCTGACTGCAATATCTTGGGGAAAATCCTGGCAGCTCGATATGCGCAAATATTGCGCCCTTTGGTCCATCCGGACCAATGCGGGTTCGTCACCGGCAGGAAGACATCCCAGAACATACGGCGACTGTTTCATGTCCAGGATCAGGTAGGGGATGCCTTCCCCCGCGCGGCCTGCATCATCCTCGACCTGGAAAAGGCCTTTGACACTTTGACGTGGCCATACCTCTTTGCTGTCCTGCGCCGGGCGGGAATAGGTCCAACCCTTCTACGGTACACGCGGCTGTTATACACTAAACTTACATCTTGAGTCAGACTGGGTAGGTGCATCTCTTCTCCGCTTCAGGTAGAGATAGGCACTAGGCAGGGCTGCCCCCTGCCTCCCCTGATCTTTGCCCTGGCGGTGGAACCCCTGGCAATACGCTTGCGCCAGGAGGGAACTGCCTGGGGTATTCCCATAGCGGACACTAGCCACTGCGTCTCCATGTACGCGGACGACCTCCTTCTATATATCCGAGATATAACGGCGGATCTGTCACCCATTTGGAGGGCCCTGACAGAGTTTGCAAAGGTGTCTGGTCTGCAGGTGAACTGGGATAAATCTACAATGTATCCGCTGCACCAGTCCCTTGCACCATGGGAGATACATGTTGGTGCGCAGAGCCTACCCTGGAACACAGGCGCCCCCCCGCTATCTAGGTGTCCGCCTATACCATTCCCCTGCTGACCTTTACGAGGGCAATCACCGTACGGTGTTAGCGGGCATTAGGTCATCGGTGCGATTCTGGAAAAGCCTACCATTAGTGCCGATCGGTCCAGTGGCCATAGCCAAAATGATCATTGTCCCCCGATTATTATACTATTTTATGAATCTGCCAGTTTCTTCCGTGAATTGGATGCGCTCCTTCGAGCACTGGTGTGGGGGTCTGGCCGCCACCGTATAGCTCTAGCCAAACTGCAACTGCCCACTACCCAGGGGGGCCTGGGCGACCCCGCCTTCGAGTCCTATTTCCTAGCAGCGCAGCTTCAGTGGCTGTCGTACTGGACGGCAGGTAGGCACACTGGGGAGACCTGCACGGCACAAGGGCCGGTCCCTGTCCCCTGTATCCGAGCTTTGCCGTCTGTTACTACCAGGCACCAAACCCCGCCGATCGTCTCCATTGCAGGTATCGATAGCTCGCCGATGTATGCAAAGAATTCACCGCATCGCGACGACAATGCCGTGCAACTCCCCACGGCTGCCGCTGGTCGGCTGGCCGAAGAGAGACACTTATTTCACGCACCCATGCTCCGCACATGGACGAAGTCTGAGATAACGGAGGCGGGGATGCTGTTCGCGGCGGGACAACTTCGTCCATATGAACAACTCATGGAAGACTATGACCTCCCCCCGGGGCAGTTTTTAACGCACCGACAACTAATAGACAGCTTCCGCCCATACTGCGATCTTACAGTCGGCGACTCACCCAGTCGTCCACACCATTCTCTACATGGGCATAGGCCGACATCTTGTTACTTGGCTTTATAAGTCCATCAGGGAGCTTGCACACAGGCCACGGCATGCACTGAGAGCTGACAGGGAGGACGACCTGGGTCGACAGTTGCATGACGGGGAATGAGTCAGAGCACTAGAATTCCCCAAGAAAGTGTCCAGAAACGCGCGGTTTAAAAACATACACTTCTACATTTTACACAGGGCGTACCAGACGCCAGCGCGCCTCTAGCGGATTTTTCCAGATACACTATTCCTCTGCCCTAGATGTCATTCACCGGATGCACACTTTCAACACATGTTCTGGAGCTGCCCAGTTTACAGCAATACTGGTCGACTATACTTGATTCTACCCGCACCCTCACGGGTCTCATGGAGCTACACTCCTAGGAAGCGGTTGCTCTGAGGCTCTTTCGTAGACCAAAAATGCACAAAGTATAGGTCCGCTTTGCGTCTCTGTCCCTGCTCCTGGCCAAAAGAAACATCGCCATGCACTGGCGGGCAACGTTGGGACCCCCGTTAGAGGCCTGGGTGGGGCGGTGCAGAAATGGGCAAAGGCGGAGGAGGAAACCCTGAGAGAGAAGGAGGCAAAGGGCCAGCGCAAACATCCCATATCATTAGAATGGGCCTTGTTGTCCCACCAGTTTAAACAGACTCACGCGCGCGCTACCCCGAGAGCCTCCCAATGCGATCCTGCGGCCCTGGTGGCGCCGGCACCACAATAGGGCTTATACGCTGTAATTCTCAGCCCCCCCTCCCCCAGAATTAGCTGCAATAGTTAGGGCGTGCCGGTGCAAGCGGTGCATCCTGTAGTGCCAGATGGCACTTCCCAATGGATGGCCCCCATGAACACTGTGAAAATCCCCTAAATGCATATGGCTGATGCGACCTGAACATCCTCCACAATCCTTCTCCCATGCCTAGGTCTTTGTCCCCCCCCTCCCTTCCCGTACAGGATCCACAGTTTATCTCCCCCAGTTCCCCCCCGAACTCACATTGCAGCAACGTACGATGGACGCATACCCCTACTGTTCCGGCCATACGATAACAGCTTGTCTTCTAATTGCATAATTGTACCGCTGTGAAGCAGCTATGATTCTTATAATGTAATGTGAGTACATTTGAAAAATGTTAATAACATTTTTTTTTTTTAAATGATACTAATGCAGCAGTTATGTTACAAAAACAGGTTGATGAAATGATTCAAATTGACGAGGGCATCTTTGGTTCTACGTCATCCCTTGCAGCTTCTATTCCTGATGCTGAGTACATTTGAAAAATGTTAATAAAATTTTTTTTTAAATGATACTAATGCAGCAGTTATGTTACAAAAACAGGTTGATGAAATGATTCAAATTGACGAGGGCATCTTTGGTTCTACGTCATCCCTTGCAGCTTCTATTCCTGATGCTGAGTATATGGATTGTTCTGAATATTGATGTCCTTTTTTCATAAGAGTGGTATGTCTTTTTTGCCCTCCCCATAAATTAGTTAGCGAATGCTAAAAGGTGGGTTTTAATATGTTTTGCTATTTTGTTTCTCCATTGTTCCGTGTAAGTTAGCATTCACGATGCCATTTTATGTTTAGCCGCCATTTTGAATCATGGCCTTAACTGCGCATTCCCTTCTTGAGAAGCAGGCTGGTCTTGCTCAGCTAATGAATACACTGTTCTTATTAGCGCATACTTTTCCCACTAGAGAGAGGCCTTCTCCCACCAGTCTAGAGGCAGGCACCGACAGAATGACCTAGTAGGAGATACTGTGTGGCCGGCCTCAGAATCAAAATCCATCCTACTGTACTTTTTTGTTTTAGCTGCACCAGCTTGAAAAATTCCATTATGGGTGTGTCTTCATTGGTTCTGAAATGTATATAAAATGTATCGATATGATTGCTGAAGTTAGTCCTCAGTGCATCACCCCTAAGCGACTGGGCAGACTTGAGTGTATCTGAATAAATATATACTTGGTTTGTATTCTCTACTGTCTGATCGACTCTTCAGGCTAAGAGGTGGTTGCGAGTGACTCGGGTGACCCTATTCGGGTCATTTCCTTCATACTGTCACTAAACCGGTTCGTAACGAGTGTCCTGTGCTATTGCAAAAGGTGGGGGTTCCTAGAGGGCGAGTTCCTTGTGGACGAGGTCGTGGGATAGATAGAGCTCAAAGTGCTGTGGTTTCACAGGATTGTTCTGATACCAATTGTTTTGATGACCCTCATGATGGACAGTATTATCATGATGATTATGATATGTATGAAGCGACAGGGGTGTCTTATAGCTAGCATAGCCAGAGACAGAGTGAGGGACCAGTTCCAATACCTATAGATCAGCGTGGTTCTTTTGTCACTGCAGATCTGCATGGCTCGACTGAGGAACTTTTGTTGGACACAGGTGCAAGGAAGAGTTTTGTTTCTCGATCTTTGATCCCTGGGGTGGCTCTGTCTGGCCATATTATTGTTTTGGTAGGTATTTCAGGTGTACCGATTGTAAGCCCCATTTCACGCCCCCTTGCAATGACTGTTGGTCCTTTCACTGTGGACTCTCCATTTTTGTTGACGTCCAATTGTGGTGAAAATTTAATGGCTTTGGATTTATTGAAGAAATTGCATGCTACTATTTATTGTTCATCGGAAGGTGTTTATATGACGATGGGCCCAAATGTGAGTACTAAACAGTGTCTGTCTTACCCTCTTCCTGTTGAATTTGCTAATGTACCATCCACTTTATGGGCGACAGGTGATACAGATCTAGGACTATTGCATATCCCACCAGTTTCAATACAGGTCAAAGACAATGCTGTTTTTCCTTGTATTCCTCAGTATAAAATACCTCAGGCAGGAGAACAGGCCCTTCTACAGATTATTCAGGATTTGATACATAAAGTAGTAGTTGAAAAGACGTCTGCCAATATTTCTAATAGTCCTATTCTTCCAATTCCTTTCAGGTGCCTCTTAGGATCATGAGGATGTTTACTGTTTTGTGATTGATTTGTGCGAAGTTAATAGAATTGTGGTTCCTAAGTTTCTAGTAGTTACTGATATTACAATACTTCTGACAATGATTCCCTCTGCTGCTAAATTCTTTACTGTTATTGATCAGAAAAATGCATTCTTTGTTATTCCTATTCATGATGCAGATAGCAGGTATCTCTTTGGGTTCACCCTAGCTGGTAGGAGCTTTAGGTTATGTCGAGCTCCTCAGGGTTATACATAGAGTCCGAGTATTTACAGCCAGGCATTGAAGAGTCAGTTGGATTCTTTGTTGCTTCCTTCATGTAATGTATTGGTGCAGTATGTTGATGATTTACTTATCGCTTCTGACACAGAATAAGGTTGTAGAGACAGTACAGTTAAACTGCTGTTACATTTAGCTCAGCATGGACATAAAGTTTCTCTTTCTAAATTTCAATATTGTCATCTACTTAGGGCACCTAATGTCGAAGGATGGTAGGAGGTTGACCCCTGAGCGTATTAGTACAATTGTTAAAATACCCTTTCCACAAACTCAGAAAGATGTGCATGCTTTTATAGGTATTACTTCCTTTTTTTTTTTTCTTTTTTTTTATTGAGTTCTTTTTTTGGCATCAGCAGAGAGAGAAAGCAGGTAAACATCAAATCAACAAGAAAGACAATAATATGATTGCAATCCATAATAAACAAAGTTGTCAAAACCATAAATCAATAACTATACACCATAAATCAAAGAGCGTACAGAATACAGAGTAAATGACAAAAAAAAAAAAAAAAGCTTCTCAATTTCCAATCCAGTTAGTAACTGGAAGCCATAAATTACGACCAAATGTCTTCTTTCTTATACCTTTCAGTTTGTATAATGCAGTTTCAAGGTAATACATAGATAGGAGCTTATTTCGCCACAAAATAATATTTGGCGGTTCTTTATCAAGCCAGCCTGACGTTATGCAAAAGCAAAAAGCAGACATGCATATAAACACAAATCCGACAACTGGATCTAAAGTCGAACTAGTTGCATTTTCTTCACAGCCAAACAAAACTAAAGATGCGGTTAGTTTAACTGGAATAAACAATTCGGTTGTAAGAAAATGCTCTACATCAGCGATAAATCTTGTCAATTTCGGACATTCAAAAAACATATGTATTGCATCAGCTCCATGTAGATTGCAACGACTGCAACTTGTTCCACGCCCTAAACTCCATTTAGCTATCCTCCCCGGTGTATAATACAGTCCAAATATAGACATATAATGATGGCTGATGAGTGATCCATTCATTAAAACATTTCTAGCGATTGCTAAACTTCTCTCTATGTTTATACAGGAGATATTCAATTTAGTCTGCCATTTAATCGCTACCGTGTCTAGATCATCCTCCCTCTTTTCCAGAATTAATTGATACAAAAGTCCAATCTTTTGTCGGTGTTTGATCGCTTCTAAAATTTCAATTTTCCCCCAAAAAACTTAAAGACTGTGACAGCTTTTGCAGGCAAAAACTTCGTACCTGAAGATATTTAAAGAAATCGGACCGAGGTATATGGGAGGTGTTCATCAGATAGTCAAATGAAACAAAGTCCTTCTCTGTAAATAAATCTCCCAATTTTTTTTTTGTTTCTTTTTTTTAAGACCTTTATTTGCACTTCACAGCAATACAAGTATGGGCCTACAACCATCCCGGCCGGCCGCTAAGCAAGTCGCAAGGTAAGGAGAGCAATGTGAAAGAAACAGCGGTCGATAAGCCGGGGCAGGCAAGTATACAGGATATAACTCGTATGAAGCGTACTGCGTAAAATACAGGATTTAAGAAGGTCAATTTTACAATGAAGAAAAAGTAAACTGAAAAAACATCAGAAGAAGTGCCAGACAGTCACACACGATCCTACAATAGCAACATGAAACAGAACCCCGGAATGAGTGCGAACACAATTAAGGACACGGAGGCAAGGCATACGAGTCAGGATTAAAGTAAACCACACATACACGGCATGGCGAATCGGCACCCCAACCGTTAAAAACAAAACAGATTGTAGGAAACATGAAGACGGCGACACCAAGAAAAAGACGAAGCAAAGGGCCATAGAGACAAAGAAAGGACAAAGAAACAACCCACTTCCCCCCTACCCCCCACCCTGCACCCCTGCAGAAGGCTACGGCCTACCCCCCCCAGCAGCGTGCCTATCGCCCTAAAAAGAGACCCGAAATATAGAAGAAAGAGGAAGAAAAAGAAAGGAAAAAATACGGAGAAGGGCCATCGAGCAGACCACCCGGCCCCCCCTCCCCCATCGTGCACAGTATACAGCAGAAGCAAAGGCAGAAGAGCCACAGTAGCAAGAATCATATAGTCAATCGGTATCATCCCCGTGGAGTGTCGCTCCAAAACACCGTCAGCCGACAATGTGTCCCATCATATCTCAGACGATATCATCCCTGGCCTCCTCTATCAATAGTACCCACATATGGCCATTCATCAATCGTCAGACAGTACAATGTGGCGGGTCCAGCCGAACCGGGCGGTCCAAGAGGCGCCAATACTCCATGGACCCGTAGCCCCCAACTCCCAGTCAAGGACGCATGGCGGAACTCCGTGCGTGGCAGCACCGATGCCGGAAACATCCCCCAGGCAGAACACAGTCTCGTCGGCCAGGAGTAAAAAGACACACAGTCCAACAATTGTTGAAGCGCCGCCGGGGCGACCCAAACCATGGATCGGCGTTGTTTCCTCCGTCCCCGTATTTATGCAGATCCAGACGAGTCACTCCCAAACACAACAGAGCAATCCAGAGCGATGCAACTGACCGGGTCCATGGGCGTCTCCACAAACACAGGCGCAGCTGGAACGTTCAACACAGACGCAAAGGCGGGCACATCGGCGCTTCCTTGCGATTCAACCCCACCCACATGGAGCGGCGGGACAACAATGGTGGCCATCCTCCGTCCCAATTCCCGGGCGTCCCGGATCACGGTCATATGCAGAGTTGTTAATGCAGCCAAAACATCTCTGAACGTGGGCACTCTCTCGAGGCGCCAGACCCCAGGACTCCCTCGCAGAAAGGTTTCTCCGCCAGGGTGAGGTGTGCGCACGAGGGCGCTCCCCGCCATCTCAGCCACTCCGGCCTCATCCCTCACCACCTCACCACGGGACCGGGTCTCACAGCAGGGATGGACAGGAGTCACAACGGGAATCTCACAGGCCAAGGCAGGTTTCTCAGCGGAATCTCACGGGCCAGGGCAGGTGTCTCAGCGGAGAGTCACCAAAAGGCTAAAAACTCCGCCGCACCCTGGGGGCAGCACGCCGACTCCGGGCAATGTCAGCGATGGGCCCGGGCACAACACCGGAATGGGGGGCCAATAATCAGGGATCTCTCTCGACCCAGCGGCATCACACCCCCCACACGGTTCTCCTCCAGTCGGGCGGTGTCGACACTTTCGCCATCGGCAATCCGGTCTTCAGTGTCCTCCGGCCGAGTCCACACCACCATCAGAGGCCGCTGTTGTAGCACTCGCGGCCGGCCACTCCCCGCACTCGAGACCCCGGACCCAGCTCCACGAAGGCCTCAAAACTGTCAGGGACACTCCAACGGGTCCGCAGCAAGCAGAAGCCTCAGGAGCAAGCAGTAAGTGAAAGTGACTCTTTGCCTACATGTAGATGCCGTTGCAGCTCAGGATAAGTGCCAGGATGTGTGCGCGGGGCGAGGAGGCTCACGGAGCCGAGCGGTTACGCAGCCATCCCGATCGCCATCTTGGCTCCTTCCCCAAATTTTTAATACCTAAATTATTCCACCTATACATTACCCCGTCCTGAAATATCGCCGGCAAAAAAGAACAATTCTGCAAAGATGTGTATTTCGTTAAATTTATACTAAGTCGAAATTTTCTTTTAACAGATCGCCAAATAAAATAGGCTGTATCAAATATCTTAAATTTAGTCTTTTTGTAATAACTGGGCTCTATGATCCGATTTAGACATTGTTTCCCCTCTGTCCCCAGAAGCATTTCATAGATCGATGGGGTCAAAAAATCCTCCAAATGATCCTCCGGTAGTAAAAGTACACCCATGCATTGCATTATTGCCATCCAATGATACAGTTGGAAATTTGGCATGCCCCACCCCCCTCTATCTCGAGGTAATTCAAGGCTTTTTAGTGCTCTCCTTGCTCGGTGATACCCCCATAAAAATCTGGAGCTCATTCTTTCTAACCGAGCAAAGTAGCCAGATGGGATTAGCAATGGTATGGCTCGAAAAATGTATAACAATTTTGGAAAGATGAGCATTTTTATCAAATTACTACGACCTAGAAGAGACAGTTTCAAATTATTAACCCTTTCTAAAATCCTATTTGAAGATGCTATTACTGGATCTAAATAAATTGGGATAATGTCCTCGATGTTAGCGGAAATTTTAATTCCAAGGTATATAGCCTCCTTGTCTATCTTCATATTCTCTGGACATCCAACCACAGAATGTATGAGCTGGGTTTTATCGATATTCAGTTTATAACCAGAGACGCGGCCAAATTCCTCCGCTCACTTTATAATGTTAGGTAGTGCCGTGTTGAGTTCTGCCGTAGCCACGGCTATATCATCAGCGTAAGCACAAACTTTTATTTCCCAGCCATTCAATTCTACTGATTTAATTGCGGAATTGTTTTCCAACTTTCGGATAAAGGGATCGATGTACAAAGCGAATAGCAAGGGGGAGCAGGGACATCCCTGTCTCGTCCCCCTTGCTATCCGTACTAACCCCGACAGAGAGCCTGAGATCCGGATTACCGCAGACGGTTGAATATAAAGTGTTCTTATTGCTTTAATGAATTCTCTAGGGATCCCCATCTTCTCCATCACTGACCACAAAAAGGCCCAGGTGACCCTGTCGAACGCTTTCTCGGCGTCCAACAGGGCCACCCCGACCGGGGACCCAGTCCCCTGAGCCCAGTCAAGTAAAGATATTATTCGCCTGACATGGTCAGTGGTCCCTCTACCCTGTATAAAGCCATGTTGTCTTATGGAGACAATCCCTGTCATAAGATCATTTAGCCCGTTTGCTATAAGCTGCGAGTAAATTTTACTGTCTGTATTCAATAGAGAGATTGGTCTATAAGACCCCATCTCTTCAGGATTTTTCCCTTTCTTTTTAAAGATGACAATAATTGCTTCTGCCCAAGATTGTGGGGCTTTACCCACAAAAGCTCGTTGACAAATTTCTACCAATTCATTTTTAAGTTGTGTTCTAAATGTTCTAAAAAACTCCAACGGTATATTGTCTGGCCCCGTAGCTTGACCAGAAGCCAACCCTAGAATCGCTGTTTCTATCTCTTCCCAATCAGGGGGCGCTAAAAGATTGAGACGTTGAGCCTCCGACAAGGGCACAGAGCTTGTTTCCTTTAAATATTCACCCGATTCGATAGAATCCCCTTCCTCGCTATAGAGACATTGATAAAACTCTTGGAAAGCAGTCAGGACTCCTCCTCTAGTTTCCTGTATATCCCCCTTTAAGTCCCTGATTTTTAAAATATCATTGTATACCTGCTTCTCCCTTGCTCTTTTCGCTAACAGCCTACCGCTTTTTTCCCCAAACTCATATGCTGTTTCCTTATATTGAGTATAATTAATAGCAATTGAATCGGCTATTTTAGAGTACGCATTGGCCTTTTTAATCGAAAGATCCTTTTGGGCCAGTCTACTCAAGTCTGATTCCCCTCCTTGTCTTAAGGTCTCTGCCAGCTTCTCCTCAGCTTTTATTATTTCATCAAAATCCTTCCGTTGTTCAATTAGGAGACGTTTACGCTTGAACCCTGAATAACTAAGAGTCTCCCCCCTGACTACGGCTTTAAATGTATCCCAGACCATTTTATGGGTAGCAGTACCTTTATTGAAGGCAAAAAATTCCTCTATTACTTTAGACATATATTGACAATACTCTGACTCCAATAATAATTTGCGCTCAAAAGACCATCGTGATGGTTCAATATTACCCTCTGTTTCAACATTTAGTTCCAACACTACCGGTTTGTGGTCAGATATTAGTTTGGGATGGATCTGAATTTTGGCTTGTATTAAAAAAGAGTGTGAGATAAAAAAGTAATCTAACCTAACAAATTTTTGATGAGGAGTAGAAAAAAACATAAACCCTGAATGATTCGGATTCTTTTCATGCCAGACGTCAAAGAGACCATGTTCCAGCAGTGTATACAAGTTTTTTCCTACTGCAGTATACTGAATTAGATCTTATATCAGCCTTTGCCTCCACATTAGTATTATAATCTCCAGACAGTAACACTGGAGTAGTCCACTGTGCCAGTTCTAAATTAATAACATTAAATACTTCTGGATCATCTAAATTTGGGCCATATATATTACAGAGTGTAAACCCCTGTCGTCCCCCCTTGAATTCTGCTAACACCCATCTTCCCCATTTATCTGCTGCCGTCTTTATACAATCCACCCAACCCCTCTATTTTAATATCGCTACCCCTCTTTTAACTCCGGATTGTTTGGAGCAAACTACTAACTCCATCCCCATATTCCTTAAATGTTCTCTATTGGCCCATGCAATGTGTGTTTCTTGTAAACAGAGTATATCTATACCCAATATCTGTATAATCTTAGCTAAGACTTGCCTTTTCCGAGGATCATTTAAACCACATACGTTTAATGTACATATCTTAATCTTTCTAGTCATTATATTTAATTTCTCTTATCATTCTTATCATTCTTATACTTTTAATTTTCTGGAAAAGCCTCTCTACATATATTTTGAATATTGACATAGCCAGTTTTAAATCCTCTGCTGGTGCCATTTTCACCCCCCCATCACCTGAACCCCGTGGCCCTCCTTCCCCACCCCTTTTCCCCCACCCCTTCCATCCTGTCCCTCCCACCTTTGAACATCAATTTAAGTTTCGCCAGGTTTTGCAAGTAGACCACTGCGCCTTTCTTTTGAAAGTCCGGAATTAGTTGCCTTAAATGCCATCTCCTAGAAACTGTCGCCTGGCAGAAATCCGGTCTGACAAAGAAGCTGCACCCCTTGGCTTTAGCCTTTTTATCTGGTCTAGCAAGGTCATAGATGTCTTCTTGTGCTAGAAAGTTATTAAAGCAAACTAATATTGCTCTTGGAAGGTTCTCTTGTCCTTTAGTGGGTTTCCGCATATTGAAGGGGAACCTGTGTGCCCTTTGTACTTCTCGTGTCCATTCCCACGTGGTCAGCTCCGGAAAGGCTTCTTTCAGTAATTCTGCGATAAACATACGTGGATTTGTTCCTTCTAAACCCTCCGGAATGCCAAGAAAAAGTAAGTTATGTCTACGGGTATGATTTTCAAGTTCTCTCAACTTATTAGCTAAATCGTCATGGTGTGCCTTGATACTTTCCAGCTCTTCTTTCTGCGCTGCAGCATAATCTTCAAGTACAGATATACGCGTTTCTGTTTCTGTAACTCTATCTGCAGTTTCTGTTCCCAGTTTTATCGCCCGTCTTACTGCATTTTTCACTTTGCTACAAGTAGCCTGCACATGTGTGTCTTGCTCTCGGCTCTATGATTCATTATAGTCTCATATATCTTACAAGGGTGATTTCCTGTGGAAGCAGAGTCTCCGAGACACTTCATTCAATCCTTCTTGTCTCACTCGACCTTTGCCTCTCCTCTTGCCCTTCCCCTAATGCCAAGCCAGATGCTTGAGGGTCATCTGATTTATGTTGTTGTCTTTCTTTCTTCTTCTTAATTCTCTTCTTTATAGTTGATGCGCTACAGTTAGGCGAGATCTTACTGTCCCCTGATAACTCATCAGCGCTGCTAACTTCACTGGTGTCATCCTCCCATTCCTCATCAGACAATTTTTCAGAAAGTGAGTAAAAGTTTTCACCTGATTCTGGTACTGACAAGGTTCCTTGTGAGCCGAGCTCTTTTTCCATTTGATTATATTGAGTTACTACCATGTCCGTATCTAATGGGGTACTTTTTCCAGAGACATTGCTCTCGATGTTATCCTGTCCCTGTTCCAAAGTCTCTTGAGACTGTCCATTATTTTGTGCGGTATCAGAGATAATTGTACGTGCCCCGGGTGTTTCCTCCTGTTGTGTCAGAGAGCCAGATATTATTCCTGAATTAATCGTGTTCTCTGATATTACTATTGCTGTCTCTGCTGAACAGTCACTATTTCGGACACTTTACCTCTCAAACATTGCAGGAAGTGTGCGGTTTTGAACCCCTTTCTTCAGAGAGCAAGGAATCACAGGACCCTTTCCTTTCTCCACAGTTTTTTTCCCCTTGGCTCCCATAATATTAGTCATACTTGTCTCTGAGATATCTAAAGCACCATCAAATACTCTTATATTCTCATTATACTCATGTTCAACATTTCCATCTTTTCCATCTTTAGTTGTATCATTCCGTGCAGTTACCTTTGTAGATCTCAAAACTGTATCCTTTGGGTTTTCCATATTAACCACCATTCCTAACTCCTTATTTTTGCCCCCACGCGTGGTCACTTTCACTGCTGTAGGCTCGCTCCCTTTCTCCGTTCCTTTAGCCTGCATTTTCTTATTTTTCAGGGCCCTGCCTCCTCGCCCCCGAACCACTCGGCTCTGAAGCCCACCAAGTAAGAGCAAGAGAGGAGATCTCCAGAGTGGCGCCCTGCGCCAAAATGATATTAAGTCACTCGGCATTTGAATTGTCCTGCTAAAACAGCTACTATAATTGTAAAAAAGATGATGAAGTTTACTCACTTTATAATTTGCAGCTCTGTATCACCAAGTCCAAATATTTTCTACCGTTTTCATTCCAAGCTATCTGCCTCTTACAGCCATGTTTTAAGGCTTCACACAGCTCAAAGCAGACCACGAGTCCTTGCTGCTCAAATTGCCTGTATCCGGCTCAGTTTCCCCAACTCCTCAAACTCTGTGTTTTGAAATCAACCACGTCAGCCGGCAGCCCTGTTAGCCGTATAAGCCGTGTTGAACTGTGTTAAACCAGAGCAATCATTCTCCTTCGTCCTGCCGCTTTCTTCCAAAAATGCTGCAGTCTTTTTTCTTTTTTGACGGTCGACCAGCCACACCTGAATTAGGCTCTCCGGTCTCTGAGCATAGCCACGGGGGTCGGGCGCGTCGGGCGTTTCAAGCTCCCGCTGCCGCAAGCTTCCAACAAACGCGTGACAAGTCGGTCAAAATTCACAGCCCCAGCGATTCAGCTCCGGTAAGTCTCCGCAGAGCCCCGCCTTTCATTAGCCGTTCTGCGCTGCCGTTCGTCTTACACTGTCCGGGACAGGAGGAGAGTGAAGAGCTGCTTACACAGCCCACACCACGAACGCCATCTTGCTTCCTAGAGGTATTACTTCCTACTGTCGGTAATGGATACCTAACTATTCTCTGCTAATTAAACCTTTGCTTGCATTAACAACGAAAGAAGTGCATGAGCCTTTGGCTTGGATGCCTGAATGTCAGCAGTCTTTTGAGCAATTGAAAGCTGCGCTTTGTTCAGCTGCAGTACTTGGCACACCTAATTATGGCAAACCGTTTGTGTTGTACTTCCATGAGCTGGCTGGTTGCGCACTTTCTGTTCTAGCACAAAAATGTGGGGATAAGCACCGGCTGTGTTCTTATTTCTCTGCAGTACTTGATCCTGTTGCAAAAGCCCTCCCGAGTTGTCTAAGGGTGGTTGCGGCTGTGACCACTTCAATCAGACAATCAGCTGGACTTGTGCTTGATACTGACCTCAAAGTCATGTTACCCCATGCTGTGGACACGCTTTCGAATAAGACAAAGACACAGCACATTGCCAGTGCACGTCTTACCGGCTATGAATTGACATTGTTTGCTAAATATATCACAATTGTAAGATGTGCTACTCTGAGCCCAGCCACGTTACTACCCCTCCTTTCCGAGAGTGATGAAGTTGATAAACATGATTGTATCATCTGTACAGAGGAAGAAACTAAAGGAGGGGTAGACTTGACTGATGTTCCTTTATCAGACCCACAACGGGAACTATATGTCGATGGCTCTTGTTTTAAATTACCAGATGGCACCACCACTGCAGCCTGTGCTATTACCATACTGTGCATGGTGGTAGTGGCATCATGGGTCCCTTATCAGTTAGCTCAAGCTGCTGAGTTAGCTGCCCTTATTCAAGCTTAAGAATTAAGTGAGGGACTGGTTGTCAATATTTATACTGACAGCCAGTGTGCCTTTGGGATTGGCCAAAATTTTAGGCGACTCTGGGTGGGGAGAATATTCCTTACTTCGCATGGCACCAATATCCAACATGTGCACCTTATATTGAGGCTTTTGTCTGCCTTGACACTCCCCAAGAAATTTGCAATAGTGAAGAGTAGTGCCCACCGGAGGCTTACTGATGATATAGGTAGAGGAAATGCTTTTGCGGATCAGACAGCTAAGGAAACTGCCCGGACAAAAATGAAAAGAATGTTTGTAGCAGGTTCATCTAGGTGGGTCCCTGAAGTTGTTATGTTTGAAGATACCCTCGAAAGTGCAAATGAAATACAAAGTGAAGCCACAATAGAAGAGTTAGCAGTATGGCATGAAAGTACATCACAGTTGAATGATGAAGGATGTTGGATTGATAAATCAGGGAAGCAGAGATGGATGTTGCCAGATGCATATGTTCTTCCTGTGGTTACAGCTCATATTAGTGCTAAAGGTATTTGTATATTGTTAGATCGTGTATGGCAGAATGATACCATCTCTAAGACAGTTGCACACTTAGTGAAGTACTGCATGGTATGCATGATGCATAATACTGGGAAAGTTACCCCTACACCCCTTGGAAACTTTGCATCACCCTCTTTTCCTTTGAAGGGCCTTCGAATGGATTATATCGAATTAGGGAGAGCAATAATCTTAAGTATGTTTTGGTGGTTGTTTCTGCATTCAGTAAATGGGATGAGGCTCACCCCACTAAAGACAATAAGGCCATTACGACTGCAAAGGTGCTCCTGAAGGAGTTATTTCCTCGTTTCGGCTTGCCCTGATTGATATGGAGTGACAACGGAAATCATTTTAATGCAAAAGTGATCCAATTGATTTGTGAGGGTCTTCATATTAAGCAAAAATTCCATGCTGCCAATCATCCTCAGTCATCTGGTTTGGTTGGGAAGTACAACGGTACTCTCAAATTGAAATTGGCAAAAATACAGGGACAACAGGGTTACAGTGGCCAGATGCTTTACCATTAGCACTTTTGTCAACAAGAACGACAGATCATTCTAGAATAGGATTGTCACCGTACGAGGTTGTGTTCGGACGCCCGGCAAATGTCTGCTGTGTCCAGCGTCCTCAATGGTTCTCTGAAATTGAGTACCCTATATTGATTGATTATCTTGGCCAGTTAACAGAAAGTTTATATTCTATTCATCAACAGGTTCAGGAGTCCCTGCCTTCCACACCAGAGAGCAACATGGCCACGGCATTCAGCCTGGAGATTTTGTTCATCTCCTAAATTTTCAGCAAAAGAAAAGTTTGGAGCCACGTTGGAAGGGGCTGGAACAAGTCCTGTTGGTGACTCGCACCGTTGTGAAAGTTGCTGGTTGCAAGAACAGGATTCATGTGACCCACTGTCTTACAGTTCCTTTGCCCTTACCCTACGACAGTGGGTACCGGACGGGATCAGGGACTCCAAGTGTGAGAAAGTTCCTCGGTTTGTCCCATTCAGCGATGCCCAAACAATTTGAACTCAAACGGATAAGGAGAATGAAGATGTACTGAATATGGCTGTTCCTACAGAAATATGAGCTATCCAGGAGCCCTTATTTGTTGATCCTACAGTGCCTGGGGCTACCAGGTCCAATTTTCGCCCTCGGCTGAGGGAATTTGCATCTAAGGAGAAAACAGACTAGGGATGGTCTGTGTAAGATAGGTTGTACAGAGATGTGGTACCAACAGAATTAGCTAAAACTGGCGTAGTACGTTTTTTTTTTACTTTAGTTTCGTTGTTTGGACATTAGATAGGGAAGAACAAAGTATACAGTGGTGGAATACCAATGTGATTGATGCAGGATACGAGTTTAGGGCAAAGCAAGCTCCACTGTTGGTGCTCAAGAGCGCCAATGTAGCGATGGACCATAGGAGCCTATACTAATGAGGCTCTGACGGACACTGGGAACTTTTGATTTCTGCCGCCATTTCATCATTTGTTATGCATCCCTTTGGTTGCTGAGGAAGAGCATCTAGTGATTCCTGTTGTCCAGCATAATGTGGTGTGGACCCGTACACAAAAGTTAACATGTGTTGCTCTTGTGATTTTGCTGGTAATCATACTGTGTGGTGTATCATGGGTTTTGGAAAGTGATCAAAGTGTACCATTACGTAGTAAGGGTAAGGTTATTTCCCTAGCAATAAGCAGGAGAGAGGCCCGAGCAATGTATTCATAGAGACACATAAGAGGTTCTTTGGAGAATGAACGGCTTGTTACCCCACTCAATCTGTCACTAGCCTATGGACTGCATACCCTTCATCACTTGTGAATTATATGTATACTCAGCCACCTGATTTTGTATAAGTGAAAGGAGTAATTGGGTTTGGTTACTCAGGGCCATGCCTTTGTTATAGAAAACTATCAGGGGAGGGTTATCCTGGTTTCCATAATAATAATATTGTGATCATTTTTATATGGATAAACAGAATATAATATTGGTGGGTTGACATAATAAGGAGTTGATGGTTCCCAGAAAAGCTGGTTATTACCCTGCTTGTTGTACAATTGTCAACAGTACTGATACTTCATTGTACATAAATTGATCAGGACTTGTATTGCGTAAGAGCAGTTTCCCTTTGATGAATTCAGAAGACCCCAGTACCTTTGGGAGGAATTCCCGATAATATGCAGTGGATTATGATAGGCCTATTTATGCACACCCAGGGTTTTTCTATTTGTCTAATGGGACTTATTCTTATGTCCATAATGGTGCAAACAATGTGGCACTTGGGATGGTACTGCCTTTGGTTGTACCGTGCAAACATGCAAAGCCTAAATTGAGATGGAATAAAAGTACTCTGACCAAAGAATTGTGCGAGGGAGTGACTGATATAGAGGTAAATAATTATAGTAACGGCCTCACCTTTAGATACATCCTTAAAAGATTAAAAGAACTCTGACCAAAGAATTCTGTGAGGGAGTGACTGATATAGAGGTCAATATTTATAGTAATGGTATCACCTATGGATAAATCCTTTCCTGTATTTTCAGTTTGGCGATTACTTCTATGGCCCGAGTTGAGAAAGCCAGAGAATAATTTGGGTGCAAACTCCAAATTTTACCTAATGCTTCTGGAGCAGCTTTACACAACATCACTACTCAGTTGGAGAATATGCGAATATATTCTGAACTAACAAGATATATAGTTGATTTCATTTTAGCGAAGAGTGGTGGTATATGCACGGTAGAGAGATAACAAATATGGAAAAGAAAATTACCCAACACATTTTGGACATTCTGGATAATGTCAAGGGCATGGAAAGTGGGAATTGGAGATGGTCTCTCTTTGGCAGCTGGAGCTGGATTCTTGAAAAGGTGATTTACTTAATAGTGATATTGGTGTCTTGCTGTTCCCTTATTAAATGCCTTCCCTTCTGTTGTTCTTATTGCATACTCTTCTCACTCCTAAGAAGAAAATATCGATCCATGACACCAATGCTGCAATCATGATACAGAAAGAGATAGATGACATAATGCAGATAGATGAGGGCATTTTTGAGGCTTCTTCCCTCTTTACAGTCTCCCTTCCTGATGCTGAGAATATGGAATGTTCATAAGAAGTCCTGCTCGTATATTTTCCTTATGGTTGTTGGAAAATGTTTTAGCTCATGCTAAAAGGAGGGTCTTTTAGAATAGAAATGATTTCGGTTATGCATTATCCTATTTCAGTTAGAATTCACAGCACCATTTTCTATTTAGGTGCCATTTTGAATCATGATTGAAACTAATCCTTTATTATTTCTGAGAAAGGGTCTCCACTGAGTTTCACTTCTCCAAGGTGTGGTTTTCTTTCACTAATGAATATACTGCCCTTATTAGCACACACCTTTCTTACTAGATAGAGGCCTTCTCCCACTTGTCTAGTGGCAGGGACGGGCAGAGCGACCTTGAATAGTAGATAATGCGTGCCCGGGCTTAGAATCAAAACTTACTCTCGGTACTTCACTGTTTTGCTGCTTCTGCTTGGAAAATTCCATGGTGGGCATGCCTTCATTGGTCCTGAAATGTACATAATGTATCTTTATGCTTGCTGATGTCAGTCCCTCTGCAGCGCTCCTAGCGACTAGGCAGACAGGGCTCCGCTCTGAGTGTACTGAATAATAAGTTATTGGTTTGTCATCATCATCATTTTAACTTTATTTCGGTTTGTTTATGAACCATAAAAGTACATCAAGGAAAAAAATACATTTGTAACAATAAACTAATACACAGTTACATCTCATTTTATATATATTCATTAAATCAGTTAGCATGTGGTTTATAGAAAGATGGTTAAAATACTAAGACAATAAAATACATAGATTAAAAGTTTAAAACGCGGTAGAAGCCTAGATTTTGCTGAGACAAACTGTCTACCTACATTAGAGTACCTTGCTACTACCGAATCATTCTCCGTCTAATTAACCACATTGAAAACAAAAATTTAGCAATAGCAGTAACTATTAGTGCATTAGTATCAGTTTTTAAAATTCTAAAAAACTCTATATAGTTCCTGACTCCTAGGTTCACACATAGCTGTGTGATCCATTTCTTTCTGCTAACGGAGTAAGCAGGACAGAACAAAATCACATGAGTTAGGGATTCATTTGGATCATTACAACCTGGACAGGGACGAACTAAACCCGTTTTCCATTTATCGGTGTAAGAGTGGAGGGGTAGTGTACAATATCTGAACTGTAGATACAGTTTTTTTGCTAAGACAGGTTCTATAATATCTAGTTCCTTCTCAAAGCTGTAGACATTCTTGAAATCCAGAAAGCTATCAGCGAGACTAGAGGGCCTGGCTGATCGAAGTGCTTCTTGTAAGTTGTAATATTTTATAGACTCTGCCAGGGTTCTCTTTGAGATGGATTGGCATGTGACCTCCGGATTGGACCAGAGGTTCTCCATGCCAATCCTAGACGCCTGCCCCCTTATAAAAGATAACCACTTTATCCTCCCTACACCCGGACGTGCCATCACGATCTTCAATTCTTCTCTATAGCACTCAAGCTCCGGGACACTCCACAATCTACGCCAGTAGAGAAGCGGGCGTGAGGCAATTGCTTCTGCAATTGGCCTTAGGTTTAAATCCAACCTTAATGGAGTTAGAGGTGTGTTTTTTGGTAATGAGAGCAGCTGTCTGATGAAGTTATTCTCAGTTATGCTAATCTCACTCGCTGGACGGTGCCCCCAGAGTTCCGCCCCGTAAAGGGTGGAAGATCTGGTTTGAACCTTATATATTTCCAGCGGCACACTGACTAATTTGTGGACACAAGATTTCTGCACTTTAAGAATCCCCCCCGTAGACTGAGAAAGGGTTAGGTTAGCCTTAGTCATTTGGGTTTCCCAGCTCATTTTATCATTTATAGTCAGACCTAAGTAAGTGAAATTATTAACCCTTTCCAGGGCGCGTCCATCCATTTTCGGGCTTGAACAATTTATTGCGCTGGCATTAAACACCATGTACTTTGTTTTATCTATGTTAATCACCAAATTCCTGTTCCTACAGAATTTGGTGAATTGGTCTAACACCCGCTGCATCCCCATGGATGTTTTTGAGAGCAGCAGGGTGTCATCCGCAAACATAAGTGCAGGAAATTTACCGCCAGCTAAATTAGGAGCATCAATATTGTGTACACCAATTAGGTCATCGACAAGGCCATTTAAAAAAAGGGAAAATAGAGTAGGGGCAAGTACGCATCCCTGCCTAACTCCCTTCTCAATAGGAAAAGCTCTTGTCAGGTGGCCATATTTGCCATAGCGTACCTTTGCATAGGTTCCCTTGTGGAGTCTTTTGAATTGATGACACAAATAGGGTGGACTCCCCATTGTTGTTAGTATGCTCCACAATTGGTTCCTGTCCACCATATCATAAGCGGATTTGAGGTCCACAAATGTCAGGTAGAGACTTCCCCCTTCCAAGACCACATGCTTCCAGTAGAGTACCTGGAGCCGTAGTAATTGGTCGATGGTAGATGTTTTAGCTCAGAACCCTGCTTGCAGATGGGAGAGGATGTTATTCTCAGTAATCCAATCTTGCAAGCGTTGCAGGAGCAGTTTGGCGTAGATTTTTTGGGTAACGTCGATAAGACTAATTGGCCTATAGTTTGACGGGGCCAGCGGAGAGCCCTTTTTATAAATCGGGATGATTTCGGCCCCCAGCCAGGTACTAGGCACATCTTGGCCGTCAAGAATAGCATTAAATAGGATGGTCAGGTAAGGGACCCAGATCTTCGGCTCATCTCTGAAAAGATCACCAGGGATCTTGTCCAGCCCTGGGGCCTTATTACATTTTAATGCTTGTACCGCAAGTGTAACTTCCGACATAGTAAAGGGGGGGGAACACATCCTGGGGCCAATCTCGGAGACGTGGTTAATAAGGGTTTGTGCTGGAAAGCAGGGCTAGAATAGAGATCACCAAAGTAGGCACACCAGGCTTCCTCGGCTATATTGGGATCAATCTTAGCCTTGCCCTCTGGCTTCCCAGTATGGACCAGATTCCAAAAAGATCGAGCATCTTTCGCTATTAATGCCTGTTTGATAGCCTCCCATTTCTCTGTTTCCCATTCAGATTTTGCATGGGAGAGGAGATTCTTATAGTCCTTCCTTGCAACCATAATGGTTGCTCTATGGCCTAGTTTGAGGGCGGAAATTAGAGTAGTCTTCGCCCTCCTACAAGATTGATTATACCAGGGGTTTGTGACACATGCCTGTCGGATAGACTGCTTTACTGGTTTATAAAAGCTAACCGCCAAGACCAACATTAGTTCTTTGTGGATATTTATAAATTTAGCATCTTTATCAAGATTTTGGGCACTTTCATGCAAAGTTATTAGGTGCTCAAACTGAGGAATGACACTTTTATACAATAGTGCCAAATTATCTAACGAAGACTTAATAGAGGCCCATCGGATTCTTTTACCACCCTGTAAGATCCTGATGTTACTGGAGACCATATCGTCCTCTTGGTACTCCCCATCGGGAAGTAGCAATTCCAGGTCTGCTACCAAGGGGTTGTGGTCACTTTCCGAGCGGTCAAGTACATGGAAATGTCGAATCAGATGCCATAAGGACATACTAACCATAAGATAATCTATTGTTGATGAGTGGCCCATTCCATTGTAGGTACTCCTTCCTGGGCTGTCCCCCGGGAAGCGACCATTACAAGCTCTAAGCGAGAATGTATATGTCAATGAAGTGAGCTGCATGACCATGGGTGTCCAAGATTTAGTTTGATAAACATTTGGGGGTGGGATCCGGCAGGCGTCATCCTCATCTGTTGTTATTTGAGAAACCCCCCCAAGAAGTTCATAATGACAATTAAAGTCTCCCCCCATTAACACCTTAGTATCGCTTGAGAAGCTGTTTAATAATGCAGTTAAAGACTCTAGAGTATGTGAGACCCCACCCCCCAAAACAGGGCGTAGATAGATGTTAATAATCGCTATTTTGGGTGTGTTTGGGCGAGTTAGGAGGATACATAATATATCACAAGTATTGGTGTTAATCCTTTTGACTGAGAACCCAAGATGGACACCCACCCATATGGTCAGTCCACCAGATGGTCTACCTCTAGGTCCCTTAGTTGCAAGCTCGGCGTAAGTGGCAAAACCCATTCTATGGTGGATAGTCCTGGCCCATGTCTCTTGGAATATACAGATACCATGGTTATCCACAAAGTCACACCACTCCATGCTATCTAGCTTTGCGACCAAGCCCGCCACATTCCATGATAGTAGTGATAGATTTTTATTTTTACGAGACAATTGGTCAGTTGGCTGATTAGGGGGTATGACATTTTCAACAATCGAGTCTCCCACTTCAGGACTCGTCTGCACCATAGAGATTTCATGGTTGGTTATGGTGCAGTTAACTTCATGTATACTAGGGGGGGAACTGCCACATTGGAAGGGTATAGTTAAAAACCTTGTCCCACTCTGTGTGTCCTCCCCTACTAGGCCCCCTCCACCAACACTTAAATCATTTACAAGGGGGGCGACCAAATCGGGAAGTCAATCGCAACCATCAAGGGAAGAAAGGGCGCCATATCTGTTGGAGGTTTCCAATGGGGTGAAAGGGATCAGGTGTTCCATGTTCCTACTTCCCTGCAAATGCTCTGGCCCCACAAGGGGCAAACTGCGGCCACTAGCAGGAACTATGTTCCACCCAAAATTATTCCTGGTAGACAGGGTCCTTTGAGAGTGGCACATATAGCTATTAGGGGAAGGCATGAGAGTGTTCCTGATACCATTGGAGTCAGGTAACCCCCCGGAAAAAAGGGCAGGGGTCATATACGATCTTGGGTAGAAATAAGTTAGATCGTATGGGGCTATAGCAGTATTCGAATTCCCAGGGGACCCTGTTAGTATAGACCTAACTGCTTCTGGGTTCCTAAAATTAATAACAACTATATCTCCCTCAATGTTTTTTTCCCTACTGCCCAACCAGGGCAGGCGCCTGACATGGACTATCTCCCCATCGATGTAATATGGGAGTGGTCTATTTTGTCCTAACCAGTGTAGGATCTTGTTCTTAAGTTGAGGATAGCCCTCCTTTCTGCCTACTTCTAGTGGGGGAACACCTGCGAGTACAACTACAAAAGGTAGCGACTCTGGGGGTAATTCAACATTGGGTCCATATTGTTTGTCATTTGTGGGCTTAGACAACCTCCCCCTACCCAGTTGCTGGCTCTTAGTACTGGGATTTACGCCACCCTTCTGGGATTCTCTTACAGCCTGGGCCTTAGAATTTGTTACTGTTTGCACAGGAGCCTGAACCTGTTGAGGAACCGAGTTTTTCTGCTGGATGTTATTTAAGGGCTTACTAGTTACAGTATTAGCCTTAGCAGAAATCTTGGGTCGGACTACAGAGCTCAATTTGTTCCTATCAGGGGGTTTAGTGGCTCCGTTATTGCCACTATTAGAGCCATTTAGAGCCGGCGGGATAGGAGCTGGCGCAGTTGGAATCTGGGGTGGAGTTATCGACACAACAGTAGACCTTGAGGAGGTCGTAGAAACACTTGTCCTATCAGCAAACAACGCCTCCAGATTACCTAGTCGGTGCTCCACCCTTTTTAAGATATCCAGAATCGGGAGCATAAAAGACCCAAGCAACTGCTCAACAGTATTCCGCTCAGTATCATTAGAGGGAGTAGTTACTAAACATGGAGTGGAGACATCCCCAATTCCCCTCCCTCGGTTATTATCAGGCTGTGTAGGGAGTGAATCTGGAGTTGGTACTGCTATAGGCACTGTGTCAGTTGGTACTAGAATTTTAGATGTAATTACGCCAGTGGTCTTAGATTTTAATGACTTACCAAACTCCGTGTGGCTAAGCTTGCCCCTTTGAGGAGCACCTAACCCCCTCCTCTTCTTAGTAGGTGGTGGACCTAGGGCTTTGGACGTAGTAGGTGGTCTTCCTAACCTTTTGGGCGGCTCCTTAGGTAAAGGACAAGATGCATTATCTACATTCGGACCAGGACTGGGGACACATGAAAGCAAGACATTAGATGGAAAAACAATCAATGAGGAGCCCATAGACGGTGGAGTAGTTCTAAGGAGTAGAGGAAATTTGTCCAGGGACAATGGATCTTCATAGGGAGTGTCAATAATAGTGTCCGACATGATAGGTGAAGATGCCAGATCAATTAATGGTCTGTTTTTCAAGGACTCAATAGAACGACGTTGTTCTATCCTACGTTCGGATAATGAGTCATCCTTGTCCAAGTCCACAGAGGCCCTAGTAAAATAATTATCTAATGTTCTTTTGCTGGTCCCCACAATACTGGAGTTCTCACTGTTAGATGCCATGGATAGGATCCTACCTTAAAGTCTTGGTGATAAATGTTAGTGGGGTGGCCCGTCCCGTCCTCGGGCGTCCCTGGACGGCCACAGACGGTCCCACCCTTGTCCCGGGCTTCTCCCGGCGCGCTCCCGCGAAGCGGAAGCTCTAGTTACCTAAATACACCGATGCTAATGGTTCAGAGGCTGATAGGCGGGGGGCGTGGCCAGCGGGGAGAGCAGCCCAGGTGTGGCTAATTGGGCACGCAGGGGCTCCTGGTCACCGGAGTCCCTGCCTTCCTGCTCGCAGCCCCGCCGGCACTAGCGCCTACCCTGCGCTCCTCTCAGCAGCTTCCCAAGGTCTGGAACAAACGCGGTGCGGGACCCGCGAAGCGGGTCCGGCGAGGCGCTAGGTGAATCCTGGAATAGTCCGCTCCGCTCTGCAGGACAAGCAGAGTAGCAGCACGAACCAAAGGACCAAGTAAGGGTTCCAAAATGTCAGCAAAAGGGTCCCAGTGAGCTGAGGGAGAAGCCCGTTTTTAGCTCCGTTGGCGGGGGGCGTGGCCAGCGGGGAGAGCAGCCCAGGTGTGGCTAATTGGGCACGCAGGGGCTCCTGGTCACTGGAGTCCCTGCCTTCCTGCTCGCAGCCCCGCCGGCACTAGCGCCTACCCGCGCTCCTCTCAGCAGCTTCCCAAGGTCTGGAACAAACGCGGTGCGGGACCCGCGAAGCGGGTCCGGCGAGGCGCTAGGTGAATCCTGGAATAGTCCGCTCCGCTCTGCAGGACAAGCAGAGTAGCAGCACGAACCAAAGGACCAAGTAAGGGTTCCAAAATGTCAGCAAAAGGGTGTACTTTGAATAAAAAGTTATTGGTTTGTATTCTCTACTGTCTGACCAACTCTTCATTTGGTATAGAAGGCTGAGAGGTGGTCATTATTGACCCGGATGACCCTAAACGGGTAACTTCCTTCAGCTGAGCAGATGAACAGAATGGGCTATTAAAAAACAGGATGACATTTCTTTAAATAATGGCATATGTCATCATACATTTGTGTTATAATGCTATTATTTAGTGGATACGTTGTTACGTAATATTTGGCAGCTTAAATATCTAAATCACGACAGACATCAAAGTATGAGTGTGTTTATCAGTTAAATAAATATGGAAATGTACAGTTTTACAACTTCATTTATATACAAAACACAAAATAATTATGGATAAATACCATAATATGTCCCAAAAATACATATGGATAAATACAGACGGAAATCTTAAAAAAGGAAATACCATTAAATCAGGAACCGGGAACAGTTTGTAGATGAGGTATGACAAGTAGGTGAGGTATGGTAGGTTAGATATGGCAGGCAGTCCGGATATGGTAAGTAGGTAGGTATGATAGGAAGCTGTGGTAGGGTCGGTATGGTAAGTTAGGAATGGTAGATATGAAATTAAGTTATGGTAGAGAAAGTGATACACATATGTTAGATATGTATGATAAGTTGGTGGGTAGAGTTGATAGGTTATTTGTGGTAGGTACATAGGAATAATAGGTAGGTTTGATGAAAGTAAGATAGGGTAAGTAAAAGAGATTAAGTATTGTAGATTGGGCAAGTAGGTACGGAAGGGAGGCTCTGTAGGTAGGTATCATAGCTAGTTTGGGGTGTTCAATAGTTACATTTTATAGGCTTGGAAAGTTCGTTGTTGTGGTGGGTGGATATGGTAGGTATTGCAGGTTGGTATGATAAGTAAGTACGGGAGATAGGTATGAGAGGTTCCACGTACTAGCAAGCCCTGACTAAATGTCAGAATAATATACAGCAAGAGAAATGTTAATTTCTCCTATAACTAATTTAGAAGGAACATCATGTGCTAAAGAGGCTGCTGGTCATATGGAGGAAACCATTTTATGAGCTTCAGTTTCAACACTATCCACAAAAACATACAAAGAGATGTGATTACAGTGTTGATTATTCAGCTGTAATCGTTTATACGTTTAATAGCAGTACATGAGGGCTGTGGCACAACCCTGCAAGAAAAGCAAACTATCTAGATGTTTATAGGGGACTAATTGGATCGCTATAGTAGTTCTTGCTATTCTATTGAAGTAAATCTGAAAAGAAAATTTTTTAAATACCCAGGAGCTAATTTACAAGCCGCTTGCACCTCCGGTGCATCACTTTTAACATAGGAAAATGTGGTGCACCGGTGGCGCAAGGGGCTTGTAAATGACCCCCCCCCCCAAAGTCTTTGTGACTTGAATACTCTCATTAACATTATTTATTTGTACAAACCCATAACTTGTGCTATGTAAAGCGCTCTGATACCTGATTTGGTTCGGGTCTAGTTCGCGCTATATAAAACTCCCCAAAAAATAATAATAATAAATCCCAGCATAAACTCATAATAAAGTCGCCAAATTGCGTTGCTGTTACACTCAAGATGACCTCCTGGATAGTCAGCTGGTAGCCCCCACGCCAATTAGTGCTAATCCGTTGAATGCCCATGTATATCCCCCTGAGATTTCACAGATTCAGTTCCATTCTCCATTTCTACCCCCCATTTCAACCACTGGTTGGCGTAACTGTACCAGTCTTGAAAGACCAAACATGGAACTAGCGGTATTAAAGGAAGGTAATGTAGGCTCTCCTGTTGAGTGTTTTGTATTTGATGCCCTCCCTAAATAGGAGAGCTGGAGATGTGCTCCCTATTCTGGGACACTGCTCTTCAGCCCTCCACTCAGCAGAAATATTTGCACAATGGAGTTTTTGGACATCCTGACAGAAAAGTCTAGAAGTTATGCCCATACTCCTCAAGACCTGAGGTGGAAAGGATTTCAATATATAATTATCCCCGCCCAAGAAAGTTTACCGCCTTATGGTGAATAGAAAATTATATTTTGTGAAGTCACGAATAAAAAGCAATGAGAAAATATAGAAATGGCATTACATTTTTAGTATATTTTGCACATTAGATTTACACTAATAAACGACTCTCATGCCAATGACAAAAGTACAGAATATTAACAGTGTTAGCCTGGAAAAAATGGGTAGTAGCTCATATAGGAACTGATGTGTCTGCTGTACAGTAAAAATAATAACAAAGCCATTTTCCAAGGCTAATCTTCATAAAATAAATGCATTATTTTTTTCCTTTCAATTCATGCATACACATCCAATGGTATTTCTGTGTGCCTTAACAAGAAAGCAAAGGGCTCTGATGTAATTAGAGCAACGCAAAGTTTCATTTTTGTCTTTTATTTTGGCACACAAGAAGGTAGATAAGCAAATCTACAATACCAGATAAACTCGAAAATATTTAATAAAAAACAAAATAAAAAACATATATTCTATATTATCCCAGCTTTTGTGGAGTTTAGACTGTTGGACAGTGAGAAGCACAATGCCAAGAGTACCGCAATTGCCTCAGATCTGAATGTGTTACCAGGTCATGAGAAGGAATAAACCTTGAAGCTGCAGATAGAATCCTCCAAACTTCTTAACCTGCGTACACTAGAGCTTAATATGGCCTTTGGAAAGGTTAGCAATTCTTTATCGAGCTGTAAATGTCAAGGTATTTGTAGAGCGCACTGCCACCAAGCGGTTTCCTGGTGCTATTACTCATACCGCTGTGGAACCCTTCCTGGCTTTCCCTGTAAAGTGTCCACTCCTGGGCACCCCCAGGCATCCTAGCGCTGTTGGGGCCGGTGTGGAGGTTAATCAAGCTATTGCCCAGAGTTGCAGCGTGGGGCCCATGATTAGAATAGGCACCGAGGCGAGAATTGTCAAGTCTGAGGAAATTGAGCCCAAGACACGCCGAGGCGGGAATTGAACCCTGGTCCCGGGCCAGAACTCTGCATCAGGGTCTGCCGCTCTAACCATTGAGCCACACTCATCCACATACTCCTGTCACAACACTACTTTGAAAAAGATTCTTCCACACTAAGTGCAGCAGTGCTCACACGGCCAGAAATCCCGGTAATTTAATTTCAAAATGTAATTTGAAACCTCTTTACAACCTTAATTTTAGCGTTGCGCCACATTTTACAATGCTGCAAAGCTCAGAAATATTTTGAATTCCAATAACTTATTTACAATTACTATTTAACATTGATGTTAAAATATTTTTGTGTGAAGCTCGTAAAATGGTTGCACTACTTCATGAAAATGGTAGTATTCATGCCGAACCTGCAACTCTTTTTACAGAGCCTTTTCGCTATGAAAATTACAATTTACGTGATAAAGTGCAACTTTTTTTCAAGCTGAACACTAATCAATAGATTTATTAACATTTTGTGCTGGGTTGGTGTCACAGAAGTGATTCTAAACAGCACAAAATGTTTTTTTCCTAAATTACATTGCAGTGCCAAACTTGTTTCAACCCGGAAAGTACCCTGAAAGTAACGCAAATCAGCGCAATGCATTGCTTTGCGTAACTTAGCGCCAAGGGAGCATTACATGGTTGGTACATGGGCGTTCCCATGCCATCCCCTTATGCCTTTTGATGCAACAACCTATCTATAAAAAATAGTTGACAGGGTTTAGTGCCAATATTTATAGCCATTTAAAAGGAGATGTTCAGAGGAAAAACATTTTTATTTCTCCTTTCTTTTCCGTCTTTGTGTGAATTCTGCACTGTTCAGCACACGCACAATAGGAAAAGTTCTGAAGTGTGCCTAACCATATTATTGTGCAGAGTATATAGCTTTCTAAGGCTGCCTGAGACCTCTTAACTTAAATTGCCATAATGGTTGTCTGGGCTGGTACAAGGTTCCCACTTACATTAGTGGACATCATATACCAGGACAGCTTCTCAGACCTCCTGAACGTCCTGATTTGTCCAGGCATATAATGGAATAGCCAGGTGGTGCAAGCAGGTTGAATATGGAGGTTGAGTGTTCATTGAGCCAGATTTCAGTTAGGAATATTATGCCAAGTCATCTGTTAGTATGGTTTTTGCTATTTCAGTTGCATGCTTAACTGCTGATCTACAGTTCAAGAGCAAACAGTGGAAGGGTTCAGGGCAGTTTCATGGAAAGTAGAATGTTTGGATGGTGGTGTATGGAGCTGGGGGTCTGGGCACTATTTTTGTTTGAGGGATTCTGCTTGAGCCAAGAATTACTGGGATATTAGATGGGAGCTTATGATTCTTTGGGGATGCATTTGTGTCATATGAATCACTAAGTAAGCTTGCTTTAGATGGAGATAGGAGGCGGTGGCTCAGTGAGGACTGTGCAAAAAAGTGATCCAGGGGGATATAGGTCTGTTGGACTTGGCCCTTCTTGGCAAGTTCACCCCTAAACTTTTTGCCTTTGCTGTGAGACAACACAAGCTAATTTGAACCTCCTTTGACATGCAATCGTATCTACCATTTGTACCAGGTAATAGAGGTACAGAAACAAGAGAGGTGCAGAAAGAGGCAAGAGAGGTGCAGAAAGAGGCAAGAGTGGTACAGAAAGGGACAACAAATGTGCAGAAAGAGGCAAGAGAGGTGCAAAAGAGGCAAGAGAGGTACAGATAAAAGAGTGAGCTGTAGAATGAGGGAAGAGAGCTGCAGAAAGAGCCAAGAGAGGTACAGAAAGAGGGAAGAGAAGTGCAGAAAGAGGCAAGCGAGGTACAGAAGGAGGCAAGAGAGTTGCCAAAAAAAGAGGCAGGAGAGGTTCAGAAAGAGGCAGATAGGTACAGAATTAGGCAAGAGAGGTGTAGAAAGAGATAAGAGGTATAGAAAGAGTCAAGAGAGGTACAGAAAAAGAAATAAAGGTGCAGAAAGAGGTAAGTGAGCTGCAGAAAGAGGCAAGAGATGAGCAATATAGTCAGGAGAGGTGCATCAAGAGGCAAGAGAGGTACAGAAAGACGAAGAAATATACAGAAAGAAGCAATAGAAGTACAAAAAGAAGCAAGAGAGGTACAGAAGTAAGCAAGAGAGGTGCAGAAAGAGGCACAAGAGGTGCAGAAAGAGGTAAGAGGTATAGAAAGAGCGAAGAGAGGTGCAGAAAAAGGAAGAAAGGCACAGAAAGAGGTCAGTGAGTTGCAGAAAGAGGCAAGAAAAGTACAGAAAAAATCAAGAGAGGTGTAAAAAGAAAAAGGAAGGTGCAGAAAGAAGCAAGAGAAGTGATGAAAGAGGCAAGAGAGGTATAGAAATGAGCAAGAGAAGTGTGAAAAGAAACAAGAGAGGCACAGAAAGAAGCAAGAGAGTTGCAAAAAGTAGAGAGTGAGGTACAGAAAGAGGAAGAAAAGTACAGAAAAAGGCAAGTGAGGTGGAGGAAAAGGCAAGAGAGGTACAGAAAAAGACAAGGGCGGCGAGGAAAGAGGGAAGGGAGGTGGAGAAAGAGGCAAGAGAGGTACAGAACGAAGAGAATGAGCTGCAGAAAGAACCAAGAGAAGTGCAGAAAGAGGCAAGAGAAGATTAGGAAAAGCCAAGAGGGGTATAGAAAAAGGCAAAGGAGGTACATAAAGAGGCAATAGAAGTACAGAAAGAAGAGAGCGAGCTGCAGAAAGAGGGAAGAGAGGTGCAGAAAGAGCAAGAGGGTACAGAAATAAGAGAGTGAGTTGCAGAAAGAGGCATGAGAGTTGTGCAGAAAGCGGTAATAGAGCTACAGAAAGAAGCAAGAGAGTTGCAAAACGTAGAGAGTGAGGTACAGAAAGAGGAAGAAAGGTGCAGAAAGAGGCAAGAGAGGTGCAAAAAGAGGCAAGAGTGGAGCAGAAAGAGGCAAGAGATGTGCAGAAAGAGGCAAGAGAGGTGCAAAACAGGCAAGAGAGGAACAGATAAAAGAGTGAGCTACAGATTGAGGGAAGAGAGCTGCAGAAAGAGGCAAGAGAGGTGCAGAAATAGGTAAGAGACGTGCAGAAAGAGACAAGAGAGGTGCAGAAAGAGGAAGAAATGTGCAGAAAGATGCAGGAGAAGTGCAAAAAGAAGAAATAGAGGTTCAGAAAGAAGCAAGAGAGGTGTAGAAAGTAAGAGAGTGAGGTGCAGAAAGAGGCAAAGAAGTGCAGAAAGCGGCAAGAGAGGTACAGAAAGAGGAAGAAAGGCAAAGAAAGAGGCAAGTGAGGTACAGAAAGAGGCTAGAGAAGAGCAGAAGGAGGCAAGAGAGGTGCAGAAAGAGGCAAGAGACATACAGAAAGATGCAAGAGAGGTGCAGAAAGAGGTAAGAGATATAGAAAGAGTCAAGAGAGGTGCAGAAAGAGGAAAAAAGGCACAGAAAGTGGTAAGTGAGCTGCAGAAAAAGGCAAGAGAAGAGCAATAGAGTCAAGAGAGGTGCATCAATAGGCAAGAGAGGTGAATAACGAGGAAGAAATGTGCAGAAAGAGGCAAGAGATGTGCACAAAGAGGCAGGAGAGGTGCAAAAGAAGTTGTGAGCTGCAGAAAAAGGCAAGAGAGGTGCAGAAAGAGGAAAGAGAGGTACAGAAAGAGACAAGAGAGGTGCAGAAAGAGGAAGAAATGTGCAGAATAAAGCAGGAGAAGCGCAAAAAGAAGAAAGAGAGGTTCAGAAAGAAGCAAGAGAGGTGTAGAAAGTAAGAGAGTGAGGTGCAGAAAGAGGCAAAGAAGTACAGAAAGAGGCAAGAGAGGTACAGAAAGAGGAAAAAAGGCAAAGAAAGCGGCAAGTGAGGTACAGAAAGAGGCTAGAGAAGAGCAGAAGGAGGCAAGAGAGGTGCAGAAAGAGGCAAGAGACATACAGAAAGATGCAAGAGAGGTGCAGAAAGAGGTAAGAGATATAGAAAGAGTCAAGAGAGGTGCAGAAAGAGGAAAAAAGGCACAGAAAGTGGTAAGTGAGCTGCAGAAAAAGGCAAGAGAAGAGCAATAGAGTCAAGAGAGGTGCATCAATAGGCAAGAGAGGGTGAATAACGAGGAAGAAATATGCAGAAAGAGGCAAGAGATGTGCACAAAGAGGCAGGAGAGGTGCAAAAGAAGTTGTGAGCTGCAGAAAAAGGCAAGAGAGGTGCAGAAAGAGAAAAGAGAGGTACAGAAAGAGGCAAGAGAGGTACAGAAAGAAGAGCATAAGCTGCAGAAAGAACCAATAGAAGTGCACAAAGAGGCAAGAGAGGTGCAGAAAAAGGCAAGAGAGGCACAGACAGAAGAGAGTGAGCTGCAGAAGCAGGGAAGAAAGGTACAGAAAGAGGCAAGAGAGGTGCTGAAAGAAGAGAGTGAGCTGCAAAAAGAAGCAACAGAAGTTTAGACAAAAAAGAAGAGAGATGCAGAAAGAGGCAAGAGAGGTGCAGAAAGAGGAAAGAGAGGTATTTAAAGAGGCAAGAATGGTGCAGAATGAGGAAGAAAGATGTAGAAAGAAGCAAGAGAAGCGCAAAAACAAGGCAAGAAATGTGCAGAAGGAAGCAGGACAGATGCAGAAAGAAGAGAGTGAGGTGCAGAAAGAGGCAAGAGATGTGCAGAAAGAGGCAAGAGAGGTACAGAAAGAGGAAGAAAGGTAAAGAAAGAGGCAAGTGAGGTACATAAGAGGCACGAGAAGAGCAGAAGGAGGCAAGAGAAGTACAGAAAAAGGCAAGAGAGGTACAGAAAAAGGCAAGAGAGGTACAGAAAGAGGGATGAGAGGTACAGAAAGATAAGAGTGAGCTGCAGAAACAGGGAAGAGAGGTGCAGAAAGGGGCATGCGAGGTGCAGTACGAGGCAAGAGAGGTACAGAAAGAAGAGGGTAAGCTGCAGAAAGAAGCAAGAGAAATGCAGAAAGAGGCAAGAGAGATGCAGAAAGAGGCAATAGAAGTACAGAAAGAGGGAAGAGGGGTACATAAAGAGGGAAGAGAGGTGCAGAAAGAGGCAAGAGAGGTGCAGAAAAAGGAAGAAAGTCACAGAAAGAGGCAAATGAGGTGCAGAATTACGCAAGAGAAGAGCAGAAGGAGGCCAGAGAGGTGCAGCAGGGAGCAAGAGAGAGGTGCAGAAAGAGGAAGAAAGGCACAGAAAGAGACAAGTGTGGTACATAAAGAGGCAAGAGAAGACCAGAAGGAGGCAAGAGAGGTACAGAAAGAGGCAAGAGAGGTACATAAAGAGGCAAGAGAGGTGCAGAAACATGAGAGTGAGCTGCAGAAAGGGGGAAGAGAGGTGCAGAAAGAGTCAATCGAGGTGCAGAAAGTAAGAGAGTGTGGTGCAAGAGAGGTACAGATACAGGAAGAAAGGTACATAAAGAAGCAGGAGAAGTGCAGATAGAGGCAAGAGGTGCATAAAGAGGCAAGAGAGGTGCAGAAAGATGAGAGTAAGCTGCAGAAAGTGGGAAGAAGTGCAGAAAAAGGCAAGAGAGGGGGAAGAGAGGTGCAGAAAGAGGCAATCGAGGTGCAGAAAGTAAGAGAGTGTGGTGCAAGAGAGGTACAGATACAGGAAGAAAGATACATAAAGAAGCAGGAGAAGTGCAGATAGAGCCAGAAGAGGTGCATAAAGAGGCAAGAGAGGTGCAGAAAGATGAGAGTAAGCTGCAGAAAGTGGGAAGAAGTGCAGAAAAAGGCAAGAGAGGTCCAGAAAGATGCAAACAAAGTACAGAAAGAGGAAAGAGAGGTGCAGAAAGAGGCAAGATAGGTGCAGAGAGAGGCAAGAGAGGTGCATAAGGAGGCAAGAGTGGTGCAGGAAGAGGCAAGAGATGTGCAGAAAGAGGCAAAAGAGGTGCAAAACAGGCAAGAGAGGTACAGATAAAAGAGTGAGCTGCAAAATGAGGGAAGAGAGCTGCAGAAAGAGGCACGAGAGGTGTAGAAATAGGTAAGAGACGTGCAGAAAGAGACAAGAGAGGTGCAGAAAGAAGAAGAAATGTGCAGAAAGTAGCAGGAGAAGTGCACAAAGAAGAAAGAGAGGTTCAGAAAGAAGCAAGAGAGTTGTAGAAAGTAAGAAAGTGAGGTGCAGAAAGAGGCTAGGAGGTACAGAAAGAGGCATGAGATGTACAGAAAGAAGAATAAAGGCAAAGAAAGAGGCAAGTGAGGTACAGAAAGAGGCAAGAGAAGAGCAGAAAGAGGGAAGAGAGGTGCAGAATGAGGCAAGATAGATGCAGAAAGAGGCAAGAGAGTTGCAGAAAGAGGCAAGAGGGGCAGAAAGAAGATGAAAGACATAGAAAGAGACAAGTGAGGTACAGAAAGAGGCAAGAGAATAGCAGAAGGAGGCAAGAGAGGTGCAGAAAGAGGCAAGAGACATACAGAAAGATGCATGAGAGGTGCAGAAATAGGTAAGAGATATAGAAAGAGTCAAGCAAGGTGCAGAAAGAGGAAAAAGGGCACAGAAAGTGGTAAGTGAGCTGCAGAAAAAGACAAGAGAAGAGCAATAGAGTCAAGAGAGGTGCATCAATAGGCAAGAGAGGTGCATAAAAAGGAAGAAATGTTCAGAAAGAGGCAAGAGATGTGCACAATGAGGCAGGAGAGGTGCAAAAGAAGTTGTGAGCTGCAGAAAAAGGCAAGTGAGGTGCAGAAAGAGGAAAGAGAGGTACAGAAAGAGGCAAGAGAGGTACAGAAAGAAGAGCATAAGCTGCAGAAAGAACCAATAGAAGTGCACAAAGAGGCAAGAGAGGTGCAGAAAAAGGCAAGAGAGGTACAGACAGAAGAGAGTGAGCTGCAGAAGGAGGGAAGAAAGGTACAGAAAGAGGCAAGAGAGGTGCTGAAAGAAGAGAGTGAGCTGCAGAATGAAGCAACAGAAGTGTAGACAAAGGCAAGAGAGGTGCAAAAAGAAGAGAGATGCAGAAAGAGGCAAGAGATGTGCAGAAAGAGGAAAGAGAGATATAGAAAGAGGCAAGAATGGTGCAGAATGAGGCTAGAGATGTACAGAAAGAGGCAAGAGAGGTGCAGAATGAGAAAAGAGAGGTACATAAAGAGGCAATAGAGGTACAGAATGAAAAGAGTGAGCTGCAGAAAGAGGCAAGAGAGCTACAGAAAGAAAAATACATGTAAATGCCAGCATTTGTAAAGCGCACAGCTACCTCCAACGGAAGTGTCCTGGCGCTGTCCGTATACCGCTAGGGAACCCTTCCTGGCTTTTCCCTGTGAAATGTCCACTCCTGTGCACCCCCAAGGTGAGGCCAGGCATCCCAGTGCTGTTGGGGCCGTTGTGGAGATTAAGCAAGCTATTGCCCAGAGTTGCAGAGTGGGACCCATGAATAGAATAGGCACCGAGGCGAGAATTATCCGGTCCGAGGAAATTGAGCCCAAGACCCGCCGAGGCGGGTATTGAACCCTGGTCTCGGACCAGACCTCTGCATCAGGGTCTGCCACTCTAACCCATCAGGGTCTGCCACTAAGAAAGCGGCAAGAGACGTGCAGAAAGAGACAAGAGAGGTGCAGAAAGAGGAAGAAAGGTGTAGAAAGAAGCAAGAGAAGCGCAACAACAAGGCAAGAAATGTGCAGAAGGAAGCAGGAAAGATGCAGAAAGAAGAGAGTGAGGTGCAGAAAGAGGCAAGAGAGGTGCAGAAAGAGGCAAGAGAGGTACAGAAAGAGGAAGAAAGGTAAAGAAAGAGGCAAGTGAGGTACATAAGAGGCACGAGAAGAGCAGAAGGAGGCAAGAGAAGTACAGAAAGAGGCAGGAGAGGTACAGAAAGAGGAATAAAGGTACAGAAAGAAGCAACAGAAGTAAAGAAAGAGGCAAGAGAGGTACAGAAAGAGGGATGAGAGGTGTAGAAAGATAAGAGTGAGCTGCAGAAACAGGGAAGAGAGGTGCAGAAAGCGGCAAGCGAGGTGCAGAACGAGGCAAGAGAGGTACGAGAAGAAGAGGGTAAGCTGCAGAAAGAAGCAAGAGAAATGCAGAAAGAGGCAAGAGAGATTCAGAAAGAGGCAGTAGAAGTACAGAAAGAGGGAATAAGGGTACATAAAGAGGGAAGAGAGGTGCAGAAAGAGGCAAGAGAGGTGCAGAAAAAGGAAGAAAGTCACAGAAAGAGGCAAGTGAGGTGCAGAATTAGGCAAGAGAGGAGCAGAAGGAGGCCAGAGAGGTGCAGCAGGGAGCAAGAGAGAGGTGCAGAAAGAAGAAGAAAGGCACAGAAAGAGACAAGTGAGGTACACAAAGAGGCAAGAGAAGACCAGAAGGAGGCAAGAGAGGTACAGAAAGAGGCAAGAGAGGTACATAAAGAGGCAAGAGAGGTGCAGAAACATGAGAGTGAGCTGCAGAAAGGGAGAAGAGAGGTGCAGAAAGAGGCAATCGAGGTGCAGAAGGTGGCAAGAGAAGTACAGAAAGAAGAGAGTGAGCTGCAGAAAGAAGCAAGAGAGGTGCAGAAAGTAAGAGAGTGTGGTGCAAGAGAGGTACAGATATAGGAAGAAAGGTACATAAAGAAGCAAGAGAAGTGCAGATAGAGGCAGAAGAGGTGCATAGAGAGGCAAGAGAGGTGCAGAAAGATGAGAGTCAGCTGCAGAAAGTGGGAAGAAGTACAGAAAGAGGCAAGAGAGGTCCAGAAATATGCAAAAGAAGTACAGAAAGAGGAAAGAGAGGTGCAGAGAGAGGCAAGAGAGGTGCATAAAGAGGAAGAAAAGCACCGATGAGGCAAGTGACGTGCAGATGCAGGCAAGGGAAGAGCAGAAGGAGGCAAGAAAGGGCCAGATAGAGGAAAGAGAGGTACAGAAAGAGGAAGAAAGGTACAGAAAGAGGCAAGAGAGATACAGATACAGGAAGAAAGCATATAAAGAAGCAAGAGAAATGCAGAAAGAGACAGGAGAGTTGCAGAAAGAGACAGGAGAGTTGCAGAAAGAGGCAAGAGAGGTACATAAAGATGAGAGTGAGCTGCAGAAAGAGAGAAGAGAGCTGCAGAAAGAGGCAAGCAAGGTGCAGAGAGAGGCAAAAGAAGTCCAGATGGAGGCAAGAGAGGTGCAGAAAGGTAAAGAAAGGTGCAGAAAGAAGCAAAAGAAACCCAAAAAGAAGCAAGAGAGGTGCTGAAAGAATAGAGTGATGTGCAGAAAGAGGCAAGAGGTGCAGAAAGAGGCAAGAGAGGTACAGAAAGATAAAGAAAGGCACAGAAAGAGGCAAGTGGGGTGCACAAAGAGGGAAGAGAAGAGCAGAAGGAAGCACGAGAGGTGGAGAAAGAGGCAAGAGAGGTACAGAAAGAGGAATAAAGGTACAGAAAGAATCAAGAGAAGTGCAGAAAGAGGGAAGAGAAGTGCAGAAAGAGTCAAGAGAGGTACGGAAAGATTAAAGTGAGCTGCAGAAAGAAGCAAGAGAAGTGCAGAAAGAGGTGAGAAAGGTGCAGAAAGCGGCACAAGAAATCCAGAAAGAGGGAAAAGAGGTGCAGAGAGAGGCAAAATAGGTGCAGAAAGAGGCAAGAGAGGTGCAGAAAAAGGAAAAAAGAAAAAGAAAGGCACAGCAAAAGGCACATGAGGTGCAGAAAGAGGCAAGAAAAGAGCAGAAGGAGGTGAGAGGTGCAGAAAAAGGCAAGAGAGGTAGAGAAAGAGGAAGAAAGGTCCTGAAAGAGGCAAGAGAGGTACAGAAACAGGAAGAAAGGCATATAAAGAAGCAATAGAAGTGCAGAAAGAGTCAAGAGAGGTGGAGAAAGAGGCAAGAGGAGCAGAAAGAAGAGAGTGAGCTGCAGAAAGAAGCAACAGAAGTGCAGAAAGAGGCAACCGAGATGCATAAAGAGGTAAGAGAAGTGCATTAAGAGGCAAGAGAGGTGCAGAAAGAGATAAGAGATGTAGAAAGATTCAAGAGAGGTGCAGAAAAAGGAAGAAAGGCCCATAAAGAGGTAAGTGAGCTGCAGAAAGAGGCAAGGGATGAGCAATATAGTCAAAAGAGGTGCATCAAGACGCAAGAGAGGTACAGAAAGAGGAAGAAATGTACAGAAAGACGCAAGAGAAGCACAAAAAGAAGCACGAGATGTGCATAAGGAAGCAAGAGAAGGACATAAAGAAGAGAGTGAGGTGCAGAAGGAAGCAACAGACTTGCAGAAAGAGGCAAGCGAGGAACATAAAGAGGCAATAGAAGAGCAGAAGGAGGCAAGAGAGGTGTAGAAAGAGGCAAGAGAGGTACAGAAAAAGGAATAAAGGTACAGAAAGTAGCAAGAGAAGTGCAGAAAGAGGCAACAGAGGTGCGGAAAGGGGCAAGGGAGGTGCAGAAAGATGAGAGTGAGCTGCAGAAACAGGGAAGAGAGGTGCAGAAAGAGGCAAGCGAGGTGCAGAAAGAGGCAAGAGAGGTGAAGAAAGAAAAGAGTGAGCTGAAAGAGGCAAGATCGGTGCAGAAAGAGGCACGTGAGGTGCAGAAAGAGGAAGAAAGGCACAGAAAGAGGCAAGTGAAGAGCGAGAGAAGTAAGAGAAGAGTAGAAGGAGGCAAGAGAGGTGCAGAAAGAAGAAGAAAAGCACAGAAAGAGACTGGTGAGGTAAATAAAGAGGCAAGAGAAGAGCAGAAGGAGGCAAGAGAAGTGCAGAAAGAGGCAAGAGAGGCACAAAAAGAGGAAGAAAAGTACAAAAAGAAGCAATAGAAGTGCAGAAAGAGGCTAAGAGAGGCACATAAAGAGGCAAGAGAGTTACTGAAACATGAGAGTGAGCTGCAGAAAGAGAGAAGAGAGGTGCAGAAGGAAGAAAGCGGCAAGTGAGGTACAGAAAGAGGCTAGAGAAGAGCAGAAGGAGGCAAGAGAGGTGCAGAAAGAGGCAAGAGACATACAGAAAGATGCAAGAGAGGTGCAGAAAGAGGTAAGAGATATAGAAAGAGTCAAGAGAGGTGCAGAAAGAGGAAAAAAGGCACAGAAAGTGGTAAGTGAGCTGCAGAAAAAGGCAAGAGAAGAGCAATAGAGTCAAGAGAGGTGCATCAATAGGCAAGAGAGGGTGAATAACGAGGAAGAAATATGCAGAAAGAGGCAAGAGATGTGCACAAAGAGGCAGGAGAGGTGCAAAAGAAGTTGTGAGCTGCAGAAAAAGGCAAGAGAGGTGCAGAAAGAGAAAAGAGAGGTACAGAAAGAGGCAAGAGAGGTACAGAAAGAAGAGCATAAGCTACAGAAAGAACCAATAGAAGTGCACAAAGAGGCAAGAGAGGTGCAGAAAAAGGCAAGAGAGGCACATACAGAAGAGAGTGAGCTGCAGAAGCAGGGAAGAAAGGTACAGAAAGAGGCAAGAGAGGTGCTGAAAGAAGAGAGTGAGCTGCAAAAAGAAGCAACAGAAGTTTAGACAAAGGCAAGAGAGGTGCAAAAAGAAGAGAGATGCAGAAAGAGGCAAGAGAGGTGCAGAAAGAGGAAAGAGAGGTATTTAAAGAGGCAAGAATGGTGCAGAATGAGGAAGAAAGATGTAGAAAGAAGCAAGAGAAGCGCAAAAACAAGGCAAGAAATGTGCAGAAGGAAGCAGGACAGATGCAGAAAGAAGAGAGTGAGGTGCAGAAAGAGGCAAGAGATGTGCAGAAAGAGGCAAGAGAGGTACAGAAAGAGGAAGAAAGGTAAAGAAAGAGGCAAGTGAGGTACATAAGAGGCACGAGAAGAGCAGAAGGAGGCAAGAGAAGTACAGAAAAAGGCAAGAGAGGTACAGAAAGAGGGATGAGAGGTACAGAAAGATAAGAGTGAGCTGCAGAAACAGGGAAGAGAGGTGCAGAAAGGGGCATGCGAGGTGCAGTACGAGGCAAGAGAGGTACAGAAAGAAGAGGGTAAGCTGCAGAAAGAAGCAAGAGAAATGCAGAAAGAGGCAAGAGAGATGCAGAAAGAGGCAATAGAAGTACAGAAAGAGGGAAGAGGGGTACATAAAGAGGGAAGAGAGGTGCAGAAAGAGGCAAGAGAGGTGCAGAAAAAGGAAGAAAGTCACAGAAAGAGGCAAATGAGGTGCAGAATTACGCAAGAGAAGAGCAGAAGGAGGCCAGAGAGGTGCAGCAGGGAGCAAGAGAGAGGTGCAGAAAGAGGAAGAAAGGCACAGAAAGAGACAAGTGTGGTACATAAAGAGGCAAGAGAAGACCAGAAGGAGGCAAGAGAGGTACAGAAAGAGGCAAGAGAGGTACATAAAGAGGCAAGAGAGGTGCAGAAACATGAGAGTGAGCTGCAGAAAGGGGGAAGAGAGGTGCAGAAAGAGTCAATCGAGGTGCAGAAAGTAAGAGAGTGTGGTGCAAGAGAGGTACAGATACAGGAAGAAAGGTACATAAAGAAGCAGGAGAAGTGCAGATAGAGGCAAGAGGTGCATAAAGAGGCAAGAGAGGTGCAGAAAGATGAGAGTAAGCTGCAGAAAGTGGGAAGAAGTGCAGAAAAAGGCAAGAGAGGGGGAAGAGAGGTGCAGAAAGAGGCAATCGAGGTGCAGAAAGTAAGAGAGTGTGGTGCAAGAGAGGTACAGATACAGGAAGAAAGATACATAAAGAAGCAGGAGAAGTGCAGATAGAGCCAGAAGAGGTGCATAAAGAGGCAAGAGAGGTGCAGAAAGATGAGAGTAAGCTGCAGAAAGTGGGAAGAAGTGCAGAAAAAGGCAAGAGAGGTCCAGAAAGATGCAAACGAAGTACAGAAAGAGGAAAGAGAGGTGCAGAAAGAGGCAAGATAGGTGCAGAGAGAGGCAAGAGAGGTGCATAAGGAGGCAAGAGTGGTGCAGGAAGAGGCAAGAGATGTGCAGAAAGAGGCAAAAGAGGTGCAAAACAGGCAAGAGAGGTACAGATAAAAGAGTGAGCTGCAAAATGAGGGAAGAGAGCTGCAGAAAGAGGCACGAGAGGTGTAGAAATAGGTAAGAGACGTGCAGAAAGAGACAAGAGAGGTGCAGAAAGAAGAAGAAATGTGCAGAAAGTAGCAGGAGAAGTGCACAAAGAAGAAAGAGAGGTTCAGAAAGAAGCAAGAGAGTTGTAGAAAGTAAGAAAGTGAGGTGCAGAAAGAGGCTAGGAGGTACAGAAAGAGGCAGGAGATGTACAGAAAGAAGAATAAAGTCAAAGAAAGAGGCAAGTGAGGTACAGAAAGAGGCAAGAGAAGAGCAGAAGGAGGGAAGAGAGGTGCAGAATGAGGCAAGATAGATGCAGAAAGAGGCAAGAGAGTTGCAGAAAGAGGCAAGAGGGGCAGAAAGAAGATGAAAGACATAGAAAGAGACAAGTGAGGTACAGAAAGAGGCAAGAGAATAGCAGAAGGAGGCAAGAGAGGTGCAGAAAGAGGCAAGAGACATACAGAAAGATGCATGAGAGGTGCAGAAATAGGTAAGAGATATAGAAAGAGTCAAGCAAGGTGCAGAAAGAGGAAAAAGGGCACAGAAAGTGGTAAGTGAGCTGCAGAAAAAGACAAGAGAAGAGCAATAGAGTCAAGAGAGGTGCATCAATAGGCAAGAGAGGTGCATAAAAAGGAAGAAATGTTCAGAAAGAGGCAAGAGATGTGCACAATGAGGCAGGAGAGGTGCAAAAGAAGTTGTGAGCTGCAGAAAAAGGCAAGTGAGGTGCAGAAAGAGGAAAGAGAGGTACAGAAAGAGGCAAGAGAGGTACAGAAAGAAGAGCATAAGCTGCAGAAAGAACCAATAGAAGTGCACAAAGAGGCAAGAGAGGTGCAGAAAAAGGCAAGAGAGGTACAGACAGAAGAGAGTGAGCTGCAGAAGGAGGGAAGAAAGGTACAGAAAGAGGCAAGAGAGGTGCTGAAAGAAGAGAGTGAGCTGCAGAATGAAGCAACAGAAGTGTAGACAAAGGCAAGAGAGGTGCAAAAAGAAGAGAGATGCAGAAAGAGGCAAGAGATGTTCAGAAAGAGGAAAGAGAGATATAGAAAGAGGCAAGAATGGTGCAGAATGAGGCTAGAGATGTACAGAAAGAGGCAAGAGAGGTGCAGAATGAGAAAAGAGAGGTACATAAAGAGGCAATAGAGGTACAGAATGAAGAGAGTGAGCTGCAGAAAGAGGCAAGAGAGCTACAGAAAGAAAAATACATGTAAATGCCAGCATTTGTAAAGCGCACAGCTACCTCCAACGGAAGTGTCCTGGCGCTGTCCGTATACCGCTAGGGAACCCTTCCTGGCTTTTCCCTGTGAAATGTCCACTCCTGTGCACCCCCAAGGTGAGGCCAGGCATCCCAGTGCTGTTGGGGCCGTTGTGGAGATTAAGCAAGCTATTGCCCAGAGTTGCAGAGTGGGACCCATGAATAGAATAGGCACTGAGGCGAGAATTATCCGGTCCGAGGAAATTGAGCCCAAGACCCGCCGAGGCGGGTATTGAACCCTGGTCCCGGACCAGACCTCTGCATCAGGGTCTGCCACTCTAACCCATCAGGGTCTGCCACTAAGAAAGCGGCAAGAGACGTGCAGAAAGAGACAAGAGAGGTGCAGAAAGAGGAAGAAAGGTGTAGAAAGAAGCAAGAGAAGCGAAACAACAAGGCAAGAAATGTGCAGAAGGAAGCAGGAAAGATGCAGAAAGAAGAGAGTGAGGTGCAGAAAGAGGCAAGAGAGGTGCAGAAAGAGGCAAGAGAGGTACAGAAAGAGGAAGAAAGGTAAAGAAAGAGGCAAGTGAGGTACATAAGAGGCACGAGAAGAGCAGAAGGAGGCAAGAGAAGTACAGAAAGAGGCAGGAGAGGTACAGAAAGGAATAAAGGTACAGAAAGAAGCAACAGAAGTAAAGAAAGAGGCAAGAGAGGTACAGAAAGAGGGATGAGAGGTGTAGAAAGATAAGAGTGAGCTGCAGAAACAGGGAAGAGAGGTGCAGAAAGCGGCAAGCGAGGTGCAGAACGAGGCAAGAGAGGTACGAGAAGAAGAGGGTAAGCTGCAGAAAGAAGCAAGAGAAATGCAGAAAGAGGCAAGAGAGATTCAGAAAGAGGCAGTAGAAGTACAGAAAGAGGGAATAAGGGTACATAAAGAGGGAAGAGAGGTACAGAAAGAGGCAAGAGAGGTGCAGAAAAAGGAAGAAAGTCACAGAAAGAGGCAAGTGAGGTGCAGAATTAGGCAAGAGAGGAGCAGAAGGAGGCCAGAGAGGTGCAGCAGGGAGCAAGAGAGAGGTGCAGAAAGAAGAAGAAAGGCACAGAAAGAGACAAGTGAGGTACACAAAGAGGCAAGAGAAGACCAGAAGGAGGCAAGAGAGGTACAGAAAGAGGCAAGAGAGGTACATAAAGAGGCAAGAGAGGTGCAGAAACATGAGAGTGAGCTGCAGAAAGGGAGAAGAGAGGTGCAGAAAGAGGCAATCGAGGTGCAGAAGGTGGCAAGAGAAGTACAGAAAGAAGAGAGTGAGCTGCAGAAAGAAGCAAGAGAGGTGCAGAAAGTAAGAGAGTGTGGTGCAAGAGAGGTACAGATATAGGAAGAAAGGTACATAAAGAAGCAAGAGAAGTGCAGATAGAGGCAGAAGAGGTGCATAGAGAGGCAAGAGAGGTGCAGAAAGATGAGAGTGAGCTGCAGAAAGTGGGAAGAAGTACAGAAAGAGGCAAGAGAGGTCCAGAAATATGCAAAAGAAGTACAGAAAGAGGAAAGAGAGGTGCAGAGAGAGGCAAGAGAGGTGCATAAAGAGGAAGAAAAGCACCGATGAGGCAAGTGACGTGCAGATGCAGGCAAGGGAAGAGCAGAAGGAGGCAAGAAAGGGCCAGATAGAGGAAAGAGAGGTACAGAAAGAGGAAGAAAGGTACAGAAAGAGGCAAGAGAGATACAGATACAGGAAGAAAGCACATAAAGAAGCAAGAGAAATGCAGAAAGAGACAGGAGAGTTGCAGAAAGAGACAGGAGAGTTGCAGAAAGAGGCAAGAGAGGTACATAAAGATGAGAGTGAGCTGCAGAAAGAGAGAAGAGAGCTGCAGAAAGAGGCAAGCAAGGTGCAGAGAGAGGCAAAAGAAGTCCAGATGGAGGCAAGAGAGGTGCAGAAAGGTGAAGAAAGGTGCAGAAAGAAGCAAAAGAAACCCAAAAAGAAGCAAGAGAGGTGCTGAAAGAATAGAGTGATGTGCAGAAAGAGGCAAGAGGTGCAGAAAGAGGCAAGAGAGGTACAGAAAGATAAAGAAAGGCACAGAAAGAGGCAAGTGGGGTGCACAAAGAGGGAAGAGAAGAGCAGAAGGAAGCACGAGAGGTGGAGAAAGAGGCAAGAGAGGTACAGAAAGAGGAATAAAGGTACAGAAAGAATCAAGAGAAGTGCAGAAAGAGGGAAGAGAAGTGCAGAAAGAGTCAAGAGAGGTACGGAAAGATTAAAGTGAGCTGCAGAAAGAAGCAAGAGAAGTGCAGAAAGAGGTGAGAGAGGTGCAGAAAGCGGCACAAGAAATCCAGAAAGAGGGAAAAGAGGTGCAGAGAGAGGCAAAATAGGTGCAGAAAGAGGCAAGAGAGGTGCAGAAAAAGGAAAAAAGAAAAAGAAAGGCACAGCAAAATGCACATGAGGTGCAGAAAGAGGCAAGAAAAGAGCAGAAGGAGGTGAGAGGTGCAGAAAAAGGCAAGAGAGGTAGAGAAAGAGGAAGAAAGGTCCTGAAAGAGGCAAGAGAGGTACAGAAACAGGAAGAAAGGCATATAAAGAAGCAATAGAAGTGCAGAAAGAGTCAAGAGAGGTGGAGAAAGAGGCAAGAGGAGCAGAAAGAAGAGAGTGAGCTGCAGAAAGAAGCAACAGAAGTGCAGAAAGAGGCAACAGAGATGCATAAAGAGGTAAGAGAAGTGCATTAAGAGGCAAGAGAGGTGCAGAAAGAGATAAGAGATGTAGAAAGATTCAAGAGAGGTGCAGAAAAAGGAAGAAAGGCCCATAAAGAGGTAAGTGAGCTGCAGAAAGAGGCAAGGGATGAGCAATATAGTCAAAAGAGGTGCATCAAGACGCAAGAGAGGTACAGAAAGAGGAAGAAATGTACAGAAAGATGCAAGAGAAGCACAAAAAGAAGCAAGAGATGTGCATAAGGAAGCAAGAGAAGGACATAAAGAAGAGAGTGAGGTGCAGAAGGAAGCAACAGACTTGCAGAAAGAGGCAAGCGAGGAACATAAAGAGGCAATAGAAGAGCAGAAGGAGGCAAGAGAGGTGTAGAAAGAGGCAAGAGAGGTACAGAAAAAGGAATAAAGGTACAGAAAGTAGCAAGAGAAGTGCAGAAAGAGGCAACAGAGGTGCGGAAAGGGGCAAGGGAGCTGCAGAAAGATGAGAGTGAGCTGCAGAAACAGGGAAGAGAGGTGCAGAAAGAGGCAAGCGAGGTGCAGAAAGAGGCAAGAGAGGTGAAGAAAGATAAGAGTGAGCTGAAAGAGGCAAGATCGGTGCAGAAAGAGGCACGTGAGGTGCAGAAAGAGGAAGAAAGGCACAGAAACAGGCAAGTGAAGAGCGAGAGAAGTAAGAGAAGAGTAGAAGGAGGCAAGAGAGGTGCAGAAAGAAGAAGAAAAGCACAGAAAGAGACTGGTGAGGTAAATAAAGAGGCAAGAGAAGAGCAGAAGGAGGCAAGAGAAGTGCAGAAAGAGGCAAGAGAGGCACAAAAAGAGGAAGAAAAGTACAAAAAGAAGCAATAGAAGTGCAGAAAGAGGCTAAGAGAGGCACATAAAGAGGCAAGAGAGTTACTGAAACATGAGAGTGAGCTGCAGAAAGAGAGAAGAGAGGTGCAGAAGGAAGCAAGCGAGGTGCAGAAAGTGGCAAGAGAGTTGCAGAAAGAAGAGAGTTTGCTGCAGAAAGATGCAAGAGAAGTGCAGAAAGAGGCAAGAGAGGTCCAGAAAGAGGCAAAAGAAGTACAGAAAGAGGGAAGAGAGGTACAGAAAGAGGCAAGATAGGCGCAGAGAGAGGCAAGAGAGGTGCATAAAGAGGAAGAAAAGCACAGAGGAGGCAAGTGAGGTGCAGATACAGGCAAGGGAAGAGCAGAAGGAGGCAAGAGAAGGGCAGAAAGAGGCAAGAAAGGTAAAGAAAGAGGAAGAAAGGTGCAGAAAGAGGCAAGAGAGATACAGATACAGGATTAAAGGCACATAAAGAAGCAAAAGAAATGCATAAAGAGACATGAGAGGTAGAGAAAGAGGCAAGAGAGGTACATAAAGATGAGAGTGAGCTGCAGAAAGAGAGAAGAGAGGTGCAGAAAGAGGCAAGCGAGGTGCAGAAAGTGGCAAGAGAGGTGCAGAATGAACAGATTGAGCTGAAGAAAAAAGCAAGAGAAGTGCCGAAAGAGGCAAGAGAGGTGCACAAAGAAGTGAGTGATATGCAGAAAGAGGCAAGAGAGATGCAGAAAGAGGCAAGAGGGGTACAGAAAGATGAAGAAAGGCACAGAAAGAGGCAAGTGAGGTGCATACAGAGGCAAGAGAAGAGCAAAAGGAGGCAAGAGAGGCGCAGAAAGAGGCAAGAGCGGTACATAAAGAGGAAGAAAGGTATAGAAATAATCAAGAGAAGTGCAGAAAGAGGCAAGAGAAGTGCAGAAAGAGGCAAGAGAGGTGCAAAAAGATGAAAGTGAGCTGCAGAAAGAAGCAAGAGAAGTGCAGAAAGAGGTAAGAGAGGTGCAGAAAGAGGCAAGCGAGGTGCAGAAAGAGGCAAGAGAGGTGCAGAAAGAAAAGATTGAGCTGAAGGAGGCAAGATAGGTGCAGAAAGAGCCACGTGAGGTGCAGAAAGAGGAAGAAAGGCACAGAAAGAGGCAAGTAAAGAGCAGAGAGAGGCAAGAGAAGAGCGGAAGGAGGCAATAGAGGTGCAGAAAGAAGAAGAAAGGCACAGAAAGAGGCTGGTGAGGTACATAAAGAGGCAAGAGAAGAGCAGAAGGAGGCAAGAGAGGTGCAGAAAGAGACAAGAGAGGTACAGAAAGATGAAGAAAGGCACAAAAAGAGGCAAGTGAGGTACATGAAGAGGCAAGAGAAGAGCAGAAAGAGGCAAGAGAGATGCAAAAAGATGAAAGTGAGCTGCAGAAAGAAGCAAGAGCAGTGCAGGACGAGGTAAGAGAGGTGCAGCAAGAAGCAAGAGAAATACAAAAATAGGGAAGAGAGGTGCAGAGAGTGGTAAGATAGTTGCAGAAAGAGGAAGCATGAGGAAGGAAGGTACAGAAAGAGGCATGTGAGGTGCAGAAAGAAGCAAGAAAAGAGCAGAAGGAGGCAGGAGAGGTACAGAAAAAGGCAAGATAGGTGCATAAAGAGGAAGAAAGATCCTGAGGCAAGAGATGTACAGAAACAGGCAGAAAGGCACAAAAAGAAGCAATAGAAGTGCAGAAAGAGTCAAGAGAGGTGCAGACAGAGGCAAGAGAGGTACAGAAAGATGAGTGAGCTGCAAAAAGAGGGAAGATAGGTTTATAAAGTGGCAAGAGAGGTGCAGAAAGTAGAGAGTGAGCTGCAGAAAGAAGCAAGAGAAGTACAGCAAGCGGCAATAGAGGTGCAGAAAGAGGTAAGAGAAGTGCAGAAAGAGGTAAGAGAGTTGAAGAAAGAGTCGAGATAGGTGCAGAAAGAGGCAAGGGAGGTGAAGAAGGAGGAAGAAAGGTACAGAAAGTGAGGTGCAGAAATACACAAGAGAAGAGCAGTGGGAGTCAAGAGAGGTGCAGAAAGAGGAAGAAATGTGCAGTAAGAGGCAAGTGAGGTACAGAAACAGGAAGAAAGACATATAAAGAAGCAAGAGAAGTACAGAAAGAGGCAAGAGAGGTGCAGAAAGATGAGAGTGAGCTGCAGAAAGAGGCAAGAGAGGTGCAGAAAGAGGCAAGAAAGGTACAGAAAGTGAGGTGCAGAAAGACACAAGAGAAGAGCAGTAGGAGGCAAGAGAGGTGCAGAAAGAGGCAAGAGCGGTACAGAAAGAGGAAGAAAGGTGCAGTAAGAGGCAAGTGAGGTACAGAAACAGGAAGAAAGACATATAAAGAAGCAAGAAAAATACAGAAAGAGGTAATAGAGGTGCAGAAAGATGAGAGCGAGCTGCAGAAAGAGGCAATAGAGGTGCAGAAAGAGGCAAGATAGGTGCAGAAAGAGGCAAGAGAAGTGCAAAAAAGAGGCAAGTGAAGTTAAGAAAAAGGTTAGAGAGTTACAGAAAGAAGCAAGAGAGGTATATGTATGTATATATTCAATCTCCTCTCACTTTTCCAAGGAAGGAATCAGCACTCAGGTTGTAGTTTGGAAGTATTTAATCTACAAAGAACGCAATCCACGCGTTTTGGCTAGTCTGAACCTTAATCAGGATACAAGACATTGTAGCTTCCTTATCTAAATGTAGAAATGGCTCCAGTTGCCAACATTAAGAAAGGACTACATATTACATTAAACCAAAAAGCTGTCAGCCATATTGGCCTGGTCACGATGCGAAAATTCAGGAATTCATACAATAAAGAAAAGAAAACAAATATTAATATTCACACAATGTAATTTCAGCATATCGTGCCCCGTGACCGCTGTACCTGTATGTTCGTCAACATGATTTGTTCATAATAAACATACTTACGATTGCAAACATCAACATAAACAATGGACTGCACATTACTTTAAAGTGAAAGGCTATCGGCCATATTGATCTGGGCACGTTGCATATTATAAAGGTTCTTACCTGAAAGAAAATAAAGAAAAAGGGGTGTTAATATATACACTATTCCTAACTAAGTTCTATTGATTTTAGCTCCATTCCATTTACAGCTCATTTGAGATGTCATGAGTGATATCACTGATCATGTCATGAATAATGTAATTTCTGAGGTCATAAGCAGTGGATTGCGGGGGCGTTAGTTATAGTTAGCTCAGGTAACTATAACTGCTGAATTTCAGTGGTTTTGTACAAGTGAAAACAGAGTGAAACCATAAAGTCCCTGTAATCTTTGTATTTTATAAGCACATTTCTGGATTTTTTATGTTAAGTAAGTTGCCTATCACAATGGGGGGTTGGAAGCAGGGCTTGGACCGGCATTGTGCTGCCCCCACCTAAGCTTGCTGATCCTGCTTCCCCCCTCCTTGCCATCCATTGTCCAAGTCCATGCCCCTGCTCCCTCATTACAGCCCTGTGTGGCCATTGTTCTGCCACTGGCCTTCCCGCCTTCTCTGAGCGGTTAGCTTGCTGCCCCAACCACTTTCTACTATCCTCTGTTGTCTGAATCCATGCACAAGCCTCCTCCCTCCAGTCATGCATGGTCTGATGTGCTGCCACTGCGCTCCATTTAGCATTTTTACCCTGATTTACATACCATTTCCCTCCTTTCTATGTGGTATAGATCAGGCACGCTGCCTCTAGAATATATAAATTTGTTTCCACCACACCGCCTTTGCAGTCTACAGTTACACAGCAGAAATGGTCACATCACTTAGAGCATGATATGTTTAAGCACATTACACCAGAAACCTGGCAACTCATTGGGAAGTTTTCCCTACGAAATAAGATTGCTCCTTCTCTTATTCAATCTATTTTTTTTACTCTCAAACTTCTACATTGGACCCTGGCTTGTTTGTATAAACTCAAACTGGAGCTGTAATATAGCTGCTGGTACCTATCAGCATATGTTTTTTGAATGCTCGTTATTAAAACCGTTATGGGAGCTGGTTCAAAAACATTTATTATTAATTTGTTATATAAAATTTGAGCTCTGTTTACCTCTAATTTTATTAGGTCCACGGACTGCACCATCTCTGTTATCTTTAGACGCTACAGATATGCAATTGCTAGATTTGCTGTTATCAATTGCTGTTAAAATCATATTAGCAGAGTGTAAATCCTTTAAGTCAAAATCATATTATACGTGGTGGGCATGGGTATTGTTTCTCCGAGGGGCTCATACTTCTGTGGAGGAGAAACATTATACGCCTTTTATTTCTAGTGTTGTTTTGAGGTCTCTCGATAAATATATGAATTAGGCTTCACAAGGCTTAGTGGCTCAATATCCTTTTGTGTCTTCCTCTTAATTTATCTCCCCCATTGAAGTAGGTATCCCAATCTCTTGCTTATCCTTTATTTTCTCTTCTTCTTTTCTTCCTTCTTACTACTTTCTTCTCCCTTTTTCCTTTATTTTGTTAATTGATTTATTCAAGCAATACAACTGATATATTCGAATTGCTTTTTTGCCTTTTAACATATTTTGATTGATACATAGATGGTATTTATGGCATTGATTTTATTTATAATGTTGATTGCCTATTTATTTATTGTTCAAAATGTTAAGTTGTATTGCATTATATGGTATTTTAATTATTTTTACTCCTTTTCTTTAAAATAAATATATTAGAACAAAAAAAATCTTAATAGGTGTTTACTTTTGCTGTTTGTATACAGTGATAACACTGACTTTGGCAAAAGCATTGGTCGGGATGGACCATATAACACATATTTGTTGCAATGTTTTAACTTTCATAGCTACTGTTAGAAATTTGGCTACTGGTTGACTGTATTGCAAGCCCAGGGCAAGCAGCAACCACAATCCTTGTAAGGGTAAGGCACAAGCAAACCCCAAATTAATCTGTGCTCTCCTCTTAGTAGCTTGGCACAGCCAAGTCAGATTTAACTTAAAGGCAGCGAGTAAAGTATTTGTGCAACACTTAAAACAGTAAAACAATGATAAAACAACAGAAAAAGATCCCACACCTAGATTAGAAAAATAGAGCAACATTTAAGAAATAAAACAAGACCAAAACGACAAACATACAATCGGTAGAACCGGAGTTATGAACTTTTAAAGAAAATAGTGAGAAATAGTGCCTAAAAATATAAAGTCCCACCTGTGGATATCTGGTTGCGCTGGACTTGTCAAAGTCAAAATTTCCAGCTGGCTGCAATGCAGCATGGTTCCGGTGCAGTCCCAGATTAGTACTGCTGAAGTTTTATTGTCTCAAGTTTTGCGTCAAGAGTCCTGTTCATGTTGGAGAGAATCGCTGGGAGCAAGGAAAGCATCACTGGAGGTGGTCAGTGTGGCGGAAAGAGTATGCCGGGTGTCATGGACAGGTGGGCTGAAGTTTTACGTTCACGGTCCTCTGCGGGCAATCAATGCTTTCTCTGTGAAGAGACGGTATGGGCAAGGTTTTTGCTGATTTGTGGTGCGAGGAGCTCAACAGGTCCAGGAGTGAATGGGCCGGTTCGCAGTTGCGAAGAGCCAAAAAACAAGAAAATGCCAACTTTCTAAAAGAAACATTTTTTGAAATGCAATCTAGAATCCGACTTCACCATGAGTTAGGATTTTAAATTGTAAATCCAGAAAAACCAAACTTGAATTGGTTATCTCTTCAAATTTGGAAAATTACACTTATAAAATGCAATAAGGCAACTCTATGTTATCCTATGGGAGAGATAGGCCTTGAATTAGTGAACAATGAATTTAAGTTTTTCACTACCAGGACATGTAAAACTTAAAAGTCATTGTCTTACTTTTTAAATACATTGCCCCCTGCCCCATGGGCTGTCCAGGACCTACCCTAGGGGTGACATTTATTAAAAAGGAAGGTTTGGGCCTGACAAAGCATTTTGGGGCAGATTTACAAGCCCCTTGTGCCACTGTCGTATAATGTTTAACATGGGAAAAGTGATGAAAAATTGGCGCAAGGGTCTTGTAAATCTGCCCCTTTATGTGCTAGGTCGCATGCGCAGTTTATAACTGCACACACAGGCTCTGCAATGGCAGGCCTGATTTGTGTTTGGAAAACTACTTAAGTGGGAGGCATAAACAGTGCTGCAGTCCCAGTAGTAGCATTTAATTTGCAGGCCTCAAGGCACATGTAATGCCACTTTGCTAGAGACTTTTAAGTAAATATCCCAATAGGTTATAAGTCAATATTATCAAGTTTAGAGGAGAGAGCACAAGCACTTTAGCACTGATTAGTAGTGGTAAAATGCACAGAATCCTAAAGCCAGCAAAAGCGAGACCAGTACGAAAATGGAGGAGGAAATCAGAAAGTTGGGGGGAAGACCACCACAAGGCTGAAAAGGTCTAAAAGCCAACCAAAGAAATTATTCATTAATTGGTAGTGCAAATTTAATTAACAAATGTATTTTCAACAAGTTCACAGTGTATCTTTTTAATTTTACGTTGTGCTAAAATGTAGAAATGGTGGCATACTGGTGTGTAAATTATCGTGTTTTATATTCCGGACAATGCACTTAATGGCAATATTAAAAGTTACCTAAGGATTGTTTAAACATGCATTGATCGCATCTGATGTTAATGTAATATACCAGTAACAGTAAAATACAATGGTAGCTTTGTCAGCTGGTAAAAACATTTCACCGCGCAGTCACGAAGACACGCTGCAATTTCATAAAAAATGTGGTGTCCTAATAGTACTATTCTTACCTGAAATTACTATTGAGGCATCACCCTACCTACCTCCAGGGTAATGCATTATAGAACGTAACCAAAAAGAAGAATTTTGAGACAAAAAATGCAGGCAGATTATTTTCTTTGAGCCGAACTTCTTCGTTCTTGGAAAGATACTTGCAGAAATCTGCTGGACCATATGTGACGGTGGCGTAATTATGTGTGTATGGTATTTTAACAATCTTCTATATGTCACTCCTCCCTTTACATTGTTTTATAGTTTTTATAAATCTTGCAGGTCATATCCCTAAATGACTGGTTTCCTAGCACAATTATAGCCATGTCTAACTGGGACAGCTCAGTATAAATGACAGCTACTCAGAGGGGAGGGGGGAAGGGCCAGGCTTGTTGGTGAAAAGTGGTGAACCATTGGATCAAACCCTTATTTGCAGACAGACTGATGAAGAGATATTTAATCATGAAAGCTTGTGAATAAAGGTTTGTGTTAGCTAAATGAAGGTATCATTGCGTTAGTATCTGCAAAATGTCTGTTTATCTTACACATGGCTTGCACCGTTTTTTAAACCTGAAATGAAATTATGTGATATATACATACTAGAATACTCTGCAAGTCTTCCACATATTACTAGCAGATTCTCAATTCTAGCCATTTTATTTTAAAAAGTAAATCTGCGATTTTTCTTTTCGGTAACCTATCAAATTGTGGTTTGTATGATTTTGTCCACAATGAATCCACCCATTTTTGTGATTTATTTGAGACTTCTTTATTTTTGTAGCTATTTCAATGCACCTTTGCTTTTCTCCCATTCCAGGCATTCACAGGAAACACCAACGCGGACACTGTAGTACAGCATACATTTCAGCCCTCGATAAAGGCCAGGTTCCTGCGATTCGTACCGCTGAGATGGAATGCTAACGGCAAGATAGGGATGAGAGTGGAAGTATTTGGCTGCACGTACAGTAAGTGCTATTAATATCTTCTAAAAACTCCTAGCACTCTGCAAAGGTTTCTTTGTTTCCTTGCTTTGTGTTCTTTCATATTACTAAATGATGAGTGCATGACCCTTTCAGGAAAGTAGAGATATTCATTTCCCTTCAGTTAAGTCAAAATGGTGTCTTAAAAGTGAAAGCGTTGAGCATATTTACAATCTGAGGGGGATATTCTCAAGAACGTGTGAAAATTACCACAAATTGAGCTTAACGCAACTCTTCATATCGCACTCTATTGCAGGAAAATAACGTTGTGTTAACTAAGTATTCACAACACGGAGGTACCATGCAATAGGCCCAGGACAACTCGTCAAATCTCTACGATAAAGTCAATGCGATGCCACAAAAATGCAAAACACGAACGCAAAAAAAGATGCGATGAGGCCAATAGTGATACAAAAAGCAGGGAAAACCAGTGACAGGCCTGCAAATGACACGCGTCATGCAGGAAAATGCACTATTAAAGCAACAAAAAGAACACACCTATAACAATTCGAAATGCGTAGCACCATGGATGCACACGGACCGAGTGCAGATGCCAATGCGAACCCCACAAGCCCAACAGACTACCAGCAAGGAACGTTGGGGTCGGGGAAGGGCAAGGAATAGCAAAACCAGATCAGCGCCATGGAGGTGACAGAACACTACCATCAACTGACCCACAATTAGACTAAGGTGAATGCAGTCGGATAGTCAAGGAGGTCAATGGAGAAGGCCAAGAGGCTCTGGCATGAGGTGAAAAGCAAAACCAAGCACAATCCCGCTACCAACAGGAAGGCAGCAACGGTGACAGGAGGAGGTAGTCCTGCTCCACAGGAGGAGCTGGAAGAAATGGGGGCCACAGTCATCAGTGTGGAGATGGTGCAAGGAGTTGGGAGTACGGACACAGCTCGATAGGACCTGACACAACATCAACAGGGTGAGTAATGACCAGGGACAGGGGGTTCGGGGGAGATGGGCACAATGCCACACATGCACAATGATATGTAGCACACTGCACACCGACAATGACCCTGGACTATATCCCTGATCCCCGTGGCACACTGCAGCACACACACATAGCAATCACAGCACATCCACATTGACATCAAAGTGGTTCAATGTGCAACCCCGACGCTGCAGAACAGAGGACACAACTGTCTCCGCTCATGCACCGAAACAGGCCAACTACATCTAACAGAGCAGGAAACTGTGAGATGGTCATGTGTGCGTACAACCTCACCTCCGTCATGTAGTCCAAATGTCTACTATCCCGCATCAAAATCCAGCACCTCCCAAACAGTCACAATGTACATTGTCATACAATCTGCATGTAAACAAGAACAATGTGCCTACATACATGTCAACACAATGTCAACATGCATCTCCCCTTCACATTGCAGAGGGACAAACAACATCTCCAGCAGAGCAGACAGCCCATCAGTGATGCTGGAGAGGACCACAACATCTTCGACACCGACGCCCTACAACAGCTCATGGACATCCCAGGTAACACACCACCAGGACCAGGGCAGCCAAGCTACATAGTGGAGAACCCAGCCCCTGCACAGACGACACAGCATGAAGCACCCGCCTGCCCGTCTGGCTCCCAACACTTCACCGAGCCACACATCGCATTCCAATGCCAGGTGTCAGAATGCCAAAAGGAGGTGGCCGAATAGGTGCGGGTGGGGTCTGAACCCATGGAAGACAAACTAGATCACATATGTGGGTGTCCAATTCCCTTGAGGGACCACTCACACCTCACAAAGGAGATCCACACTGTGACAGAGACACATACATTTGCACCTTTCCAGTACTGAACCGCGCCGAGAGCCATGCAATTATCATTCACACACCCATGCTGGACCTGCGTACGATGGCCTGTCCAGTCCACTTACGTATTGAGTGGGTGATGACAAAGCTACATGTCCAAGCTCTAATCCGCTGCCTGCGGTGAAATGTTTGCGTCCGCTGTACACAGCACAATGTAATGTTGTAGTGCCCGGGGCCCTCATGCATACATACGGACACACGTAGATAGTTTGTGGAACTGGCTATGGACACATGCACCCCGCCCCTTTATTGGCAGGGCCACATGTACATTGACGCTTGTGCTGCATGTGTACGGGATGAGTGTAAGCCAGCCCTCACGGAGTGGTTGGTGGTGTCAAAAACTTGAACAGTGAACACCAATAAAACTGAAACTGATAACATCAGCATAACAGAGACAACTGCGAAGAATCATGGAGATAGCCGGAGCAGGTACAGAGGTCACCCAATATGCATACAGAAGTGTCTGTGAGTTGCAGTGCACTGAGTTTGGGGCACTAGAGCTAAGCGCGCTCATGTGAGGAAATTATCCAGGATTGTGTCCCTTCGGGATATACCTGAAGCAGCTGCAGTGCAATGTGACCTACTCGACCGCAGTGTAGGCCAGAGGCAGCAGTCAGCAGTGGCCCACAGCCATGTGTTGTCAGCTCGCGATGCACAGAGTTAGTGACACCAGGGCAAAATGGGGGTTGGGAGCACACTGGGGTTGCTGGAAATGCAGCCAAGTTCCTCTCAGGTCACAGTACCACTCACAGGCACACAGGTGCATCTCCAAAGCTCGTCAGCTTGCAGGCTCAAGGGAGCCTTTTAAACAGAATGGGGGTTGGGAGCACACTGCCTCACAATCCCAGCACAGTTCGTCCCTTTGCATCCTGGTAAATGCAGTACACAGTTCAAACTTACTTCAAAAATAGCTGGAGTTTTTCACCAAAGTTGGTGTAGACATTGCTGTATATCTCTAGACACGTGTTTCTGGGTTGAGCCCTTCATCAGTAGAGAGAAGCAGTTTTAGAGAGCAAAGAAAAATCATCTGGGGTTGCTGGAAATGCTTCCAAGTTCCTCTCAGGTCACAGTACCACTCACAGGCACACAGGTGCACCTCAAGGGAGCCTTTTAAACAGAATGGGGGTTGAGAGCACACTGCCTCACAATCTTGCAGGATAGTGTAAGAATTGTGGCAGCCTGCTCAGCACACCCCAGAAGAAAATCATTTTTGATCTCTACTGATGAAGGATAAAATCCAGAAACACATGTGTCTAGAGATGACAGCACTAATCTGCACCAACTTTGGTGGAACACTCCAGCAAAATACCAAGTAAGCACGCATGCAAACTGCATTTACCATAATGCTAAGGGGCGACCTGTGCTGGGAAGTCAGCAGTGTGCTCCCACCCCATTCTGTTTCAAAAGGCTCCCTTGAGCCATGTAGCTGACGAGCTAGTGGAGATGCACCTGTGCGCCTGTGAGAGGTAATGAGACCTGTAAGAATTGTGGCAGCCTGCTCAGCAAACCCCAGAAGAAAATCGTTTCTGATCTCTACTGATGCAGAATAAAATCCAGAAATACATGTGTCTAGAGATGACAGCACTAATCTGCACCACCTTTGGTGGAACACTCCAGCAAAATACCAAGTAAGCGCGCACTGCAAACTGCATTTACCATAATGCTAAAGGGCGAACTGTGCTGGGAGGTCAGCAGGGTGCTCCCACCCCTTCCTCTTTCAAAATGGTCCCTTGAGCCATGTAGCTGATGAGCTAGTGGAGATGCACCTGTGCGCCTGTGAGAGGTACTGAGACCTGTAAGAATTGTGGCAGCCTGCTCAGCAAACCCCAGAAGTTAGTCGTTTTTGATCTCTACTGATGAAGGATAAAATCCAGAAACATGTGTCTAGAGATGACAGCACTTATCTGCACCAACTTTAGTGGAACACTCCAGCAAAATACCAAGTAAGCGCACACTGCAAGCTGCATTTACCATAATGCTAAGGGGCGAACTGTACTGGGAGGTCAGCACTGTGGTCCCACCCCTTCCTGTTTCAAAAGGCTCCCTTCAACCATGTAGCTGACAAGCTAGTGGAGATGCACCTGTGCGCCTGTGAGAGGTGCTGAGACCTGTAAGAATTGTGGCAGCATGCTCAGCAAACCCCAGAAGAAAATCGTTCTTGATCTCTACTGATGAAGGATAAAATCCGGAAACACATGTGTCTAGAGATGACAGCACTAATCTGCATCAACTTTGGTGGAAGACTCCAGCAAAATACCAAGTAAGCGCAAATTGCAAACTGCATTTACCATAATGCTATAGGGCGAACTGTGCTGGGAGGTCAGCAGTGTGCTCCCACCAATTCCTGTTTCAAAAGGCTCCCTTGAGCCATGTAGCTGACGAGCTAGTGGAGATGCACCTGTGCGCCTGTGAGAGGTACTGAGACCTGTAAGAATTGTGGCAGCATGCTCAGCAAACCCCAGAAGAAAATCGTTTTAGATCTCTACTGATGAAGGATAAAATCCAGAAGCACATGAGTCTAGAGATGACAGCACTAATCTGCACCAACTTTGGTGGAACACTCCAGCAAAATACCAAGTAAGCGTGCACTGCAAACTGCATTTACCATAATGCTAAGAAGCGAACTATGCTGGGAGGTCAGCAGTGTGCTCCCACCCCTTCCTGTATCAAAAGGCTCCCTTAAGCCATGTAGCTGACGAGCTAGTGGAGATGCACCTGTGCGCCAGTGAGAGGTACTAAGACCTGTATGAATTGTGGCAGCCTGCTCAGCAAACCCCAGAAGAAAATCGTTTTTGATCTCTACTGATGAAGGTTAAAATCCAGAAACACATGTGTCTAGAGATGACAGCACTAATCTGCACCAACTTTGGTGGAACACTCCAGCAAAATACCAAGTAAGTGGGAATTGCAAACTGCATTTACCATAATGCTAAGGGGCAAACTGTGCTGGGAGGTCAGCAGTGTGCTCCCAACCATTCCTGTTTCAAAAGGCTCCCTTGAGCCATGTAACTGACGAGCTAGTCGAGATGCACCTGTGCGCCTGTGAGAGGTACTGAGACCTGTAAGAATTGTGGCAGCCTGCTCAGCAAACCCCAGAAGAAAATAGTTTTTGATCTCCACTGATGAAGGGTAAAATCCAGAAACAAATGTGTCTGGAGATGACGGCACTAATCTGCACCAACTTTGGTGGAACACTCCAGCAAAATACCAAGTAAGTGGGAATTGCAAACTGCATTTACCATAATGCTAAGGGGCGAACTGTGCTGGGAGGTCAGCAGTGTGCTCCCAACCATTCCTGTTTCAAAAGGCTCCCTTGAGCCATGTAACTGACGAGCTAGTCGAGATGCACCTGTGCACCTGTGAGAGGTACTGAGACCTGTAAGAATTGTGGCAGCCTGCTCAGCAAACCCCAGAAGAAAATAGTTTTTGATCTCCACTGATGAAGGGTAAAATCCAGAAACAAATGTGTCTGGAGATGACGACACTAATCTGCACCAACTTTGGTGGAACCCTCCAGCAAAATACCAAGTAAGCCCGCACTGCAAACTGCATTTACCATAATGCTAAGGGGCAAACTGTGCTGGGAGGTCAGCAGTGTGCTCCCACCCCTTCCTGTTTCAAAAGGCTACCATGAGCCATGTAGCTGACGAGCTAGTGGAGATGCACCTGTGCGCCTGTGAGAGGTACTGAGACCTGTAAGAATTGTGGCAGCCTGCTCAGCAAACCCCAGAAGAAATCGTTTTTGATCTCTACTGATGATGGATAAAATCCAGAAACACATGAGTCTAGAGATGACAGCACTAATCTGCACCAACTTTGGTGGAACACTCCAGCAAAATACCAAGTAAGCGCGCACTGCAAACTGCATTTACCATAATGCTAAAGGGCGAACTGTGCTGGGAGGTCAGCAGGGTGCTCCCACCCCTTCCTCTTTCAAAATGGTCCCTTGAGCCATGTAGCTGATGAGCTAGTGGAGATGCACCTGTGCGCCTGTGAGAGGTACTGAGACCTGTAAGAATTGTGGCAGCCTGCTCAGCAAACCCCAGAAGTTAGTCGTTTTTGATCTCTACTGATGAAGGATAAAATCCAGAAACATGTGTCTAGAGATGACAGCACTTATCTGCACCAACTTTAGTGGAACACTCCAGCAAAATACCAAGTAAGCGCACACTGCAAACTGCATTTACCATAATGCTAAGAGGCAAACTGTGCTGGGAGGTCAGCAGTGTGCTCCCCCCCTTCCTGTAGTAACACCAGGGCAGTTGTCGGTAGTGTTCGATCACCTTCGTAAGGATGATCCTTTTTTCCTCCTAACTGAAACTCATCCTCTTACACCTCTCCCTGTGTGCAATGATATGTACTCTGCCATTGAAAAATCAAGACTCAGTTGCAAATGTGTGACCTACTCGAGCGCAGTGTGGCCCGAGGGCAGTAGTCCGCGTGGGCCCACAGACACGTGTGGTTGGAATGCTAAACACAGACTTGGTGGCACCACATAGAAGGGAGTATAGTGATATAAATTCTGCCATAAATAATGTTTTCTGGCATAGTGTAATCAAGACTCAGTTCCAAATGTGTGACCTACTCGTCCGCTTTGTATGCCGGTGGAGTACCTTAATGAGAAAGGAGTACTGCAGGCCTGTGTCGCAGAGGCCATGATGGTCTGAGGAGGCTGCCAGGGTCGTTGGCCTCGGGCTTGGAGCTTGCACCGGCACATGGTGGGCCCTCTTTGACGCACGCAGTTGTTGGCAGGTGAGCATTGAGGCCTGGGTGCGCGTGAATAGGCAGCCTGAGGTGCAGCAGGCTCACAGGAACGCAGGTAACTACGCTCATGGCGATGGCGTCGGCCTTGTGGTGGGGTGTGAGGCGCCGCCCTGGCAGACACATTGGGCTTTCTAGAAGAGGACCATGCCTAGAGTTATGTGCCTTTTATTCCCCACTGGCTGGGGTGACATAGTTGCATCCATTGTCCACTTTACTCTAAACACCAGCTGTGTATGTCAACATGGATATGTGTGTGGTCTGTAGTCGGGCCTTCACATCCACGCCACAGTTGTCATTGTGTACATTCTCATTCATCGGTCAGTTTCCTCCTTCGCACATGCCCGACCTCTTCCCACAATCTGCTATTGTGTGGCTGAGTTGCCATGCCATTGATGGCTTATGCACATGGCCGGCCCAGGTTCCCAGAGTAAGTTGTGCTGTCATGTCTGGTGAGTGGGCATGTTGTATGTGAGTTTCTAATGTGTGCATTCCCAGAGTTGTGAGTTGCATGATTGTGGAGTTGAGGTGTGTGGTGTGTACATTTGGTACTTGCCCACAAGCAGTGCTTTTCCGTAGGTGCCATCCTGATAGCGCTGATTGATGATGGACTGTTGGTAGATTTAGGAATCATGCAAATTGCCTGGGTGGTTGGCGTTGACGTTGGTGGAGATTTCCTGGTGGTCCCCTATTGCCTGCACATTGATGGAATGTGGTCCGGAAGGGTGGAGGGGTCCTTGGGATGGTGACGGTGGGTGTTGTGGACCTCTTGGGTGTCCGGCCTGCATGATCAGTGTCTCCATGGCATCTGTTGCCCTTCAGGTTTGGCTCTGGGCTGGGCTCCCTTTTCTGGTGCAGGCTATCATCCAACTTTACACCGGGTCAGAGCAGGTGTAAATGTTCTTTTCGCCGATCAGGCTGGTCATTGAGAATGTTGTGGAGTGGTGTTGTTGCGGCTTTTTGCACGGGAACTCGTACTCTGCATCTTATTAGTGATAGTTGCAGGGATCATCTGTGGCGCTACTTTTGCGGCTGCTTTTGCAGGTAAACTGGTGATATTGGCTGTTTGCACCAGCTTGTGATTGGGGCAATACGTCTATCGCCATTTTGGCTGCGGTAAAGTGCTGTTACTCGGCGATAAATCCTTGAGAATATGCCCCTCAATTGTCAGGGCAGTCCCAACAGAACACACCAGGGATAAGTGTAGGAATTTCATTGCTCAAGGCAAAGCTGAATTTCGTTTCCAAGAGACATAATACACTGACAGGCTCTGCCCCTCTGCAATATCACTGAGTTCATCCAGGAACCCTTTTGCCCTTCATCCAAGGCATCCCTTAGGGAGCAGTGTGGAGAAGTGTGGCTCAAATGGTTAGAGAGGCAGACCCTGATGCAGAGGTCTGGCCCGGGACCAGGGTTCAATATCCGCCTTGGCGGGTCTTGGGCTCAATTTCCTCGGACCTGACAATTCTCGCCTCGGTGCCTATTCTAATCATGGGTCCCACTCTGCGACTCTGGGCAATAGCTTGCTTAATCTCCACAACGGCCTCAAAAGCGCTGGGATGCCTGGTTTCACCCTGGGGGGTGCCCAGGAGTGGACACTCACAGGGAAAACCAGGAAGGGTTCCTAAGCGGTATACGGACAGCGCCGGGACACTACCTCAGGGAAGTAGCTGTGCGCTCTATAAATACCGGTACATTTACATTTACATTTACAACACTTCTTGGTGGCACACTGTTACTGTGTCTTTAGAGACTCTTTTTGCCCTGCACCTGTGGTGTTCGCATACAGATGTTGTCTCATGGAGAGACCACATAATCTTCAACATTCTATCAAGATCTCATATTGGCCAAGCATGCTTTCATACATATGTGGTAAATTCACCTGGCCAGAAGGGGCAGTCGTTCCTTTGCTTTCTAGGCTGCCCCTTTCTTGGAATACTCTTTCTATGACAATGCACCTTTAGATAATCACAACATTTCTTAAAGCTTACGCTTTATAATTTTGCTGTTTACAGTTTGTCTTCTCCCCACATAACACATTTTCTGACTTGATTGGCAGTGCCTGGATATTCCTTTCGGGGATGAGTTGGCTCAATATAAATCATAATAACATACCATAACATGCCATTAATGTAATAGAAGTCTGCTCATGTGTGTATACTCTTTCTGGAATTCAGGAATCCCAGAGGCAGAACAAGTATGTGCAAATGATGCAAGCCTAGCCAGGGACACCACCGTAATCTTGCCCTAGGAGAGCTCAAAATACACTATAAAAGAGCCATATCAAGGACCATATGCAGTCATTTGGTACCACCACTAGGTGGTGGTGAGTTGAGGAGCTGCCGGCTTTGCCGGGAGGTAGAATCACAAATGTGATGAAGACTAAGAAAGCTGTATAGCTGTGCTTATTCATAAACATTTTCTTTGGGTTTCTTGACACCTATTACTTGTGTAAACTTACAGTTACTTCACATACTGAATAGTGCCCATACTCCCCACTGACAGGAGGGGGAGCTTAGGTGAAAGTATTTCTTGACTTTTAAAAAAAGTGTTCCATAGGAACGCAAGAAGAGAAATAAATCTGCTAATTCATATTCCCCTTACTTTGTGCCTGCAGGTATTCCAGGTTACAGACCATCCACTGTTGTATGGTGAGGCCTTACAGCTGTAGAAAAGGTCAAAATGAACTTTGAGTTAGCCGAGAACAATACAAATCTTAGGCATGTGGCGTAAAGGTGTTTTAGATGAAAAAAGAATACTAAAAAGAAAGATTTTTTTCAGTAGAAATATATCTATTGAATGTTCTGAGCATTCAATTGAACATAGAGGAGAAATGAACAAGGCCAGAAGGATGCTGTTTTTACTGTTACAAAAGCAGAAATAGCACCTGGGGCTGAATTCCAGAAAATTAAATGCAGTTATACCATATTTGCACCTTGTGTAATAAATAATACAGTGAGAAGTATTTGCAGAACAGAAAGCATTACAGTGGATTTGCTAGGTTTACATCTAAAAAAATGTTTACTAACTGTAACAGGTCAGCGGTCCTGTTGTTTTGCCCGGCGCGAAGCTGGAAGTGTCACACCTGCACCCTCAGGCTAGGCGTGACCCGAGGCTATAAATAAATCAGGGAATGATCGCTCATGGTCATTCGGCCCACCATTCTATAATTGTGTCCCTGAGCATAATTGCTGTGCTAGGCCTGCACAAGCTGTGTCCAGCGCTGACCGCTACACTGGCAACAAGGGTAGTAATGTGCCCACTCACCATACCACCTCTGATGCTTGAGCCCAGCCCAGGAACCTGGTTTACTACAATCGCTTGAGTCGCAAGCCGCATTACCCTTGTGATGACGATGCACAAGGACACACTCACGGCCGCTGTGTTGTGTGGCATTTTAGGCTCCGACTGAATTTTCAAAATTCATGCCCTTATATAGGTATAATTTGTATTGCCCTTATATAGGCATAAGAAATCAGGCCCTTATTTAGGCATAGCCCATGCTACCTAAATAAAGGCATGGCTACATCCATCCGTTCACCAAACGTCACAACGATTTCTTGGAAAACCAGACGCTTAAGCAGAAGGGACTTCCCCTTGTTTGAATATTGATTTCTCCAAGAAACTCATTATTATGCATGAACAACTATTCCTTAGGGGTTCATCCATGACGTTCATATGCCCGACTTTATGTCAAACTATGGCATTCCTAAACACCTTCAAGGTATGAATATACCTTCACTTGCTATAGCAATATACAGTGGTTCGGAGCAGTTCGAAGACCTACTTGCCAGACGCAGCTCGCTACTGCAAGTGCCGAAGGAAGCCAACTCTCCAGCTGACGTATTGATCAGGAAGCTGCCCTCCTCTGCTGAGAATCCAGCTCCAGTGTTTCCGGCTCCCCTTGAGGGTGTTATCATGGAAGCCACCATTAAACAGGAAGAATCTTTTAGCATCTTAAAAAATCTTACTCCTCTAGAAAAATTTACAGCCAAATTAGGATGCACTCAGGATCTGTGTGATAACTTGAAAGACAGCATTGCCAATATTCATACAATAATATGTGAGCCAAAGATGGAATCTAACTCTTTTTCACTAACTTCCTTTACTGAGATTGATGAAGACTAGATGGGTGAATTAACATCTAAAGTGAAACGTGGATCATAGAGAGACCCTCTCCCCTCCTGCCATCTCATCAGGATTATGCGCAGTGATAAATAATACTTTGAGAAGCTAACTTAATAAGCCATTAAGTCAAGGCATTGTGCCACATGCTTTCAAACATGAGGACGTAATCCCTTTAATGTAAAAGCTAGGCAAGGACCCAGCAGTTCTTTAAAAACGATATATCATTTCGCCTGAACTAATTCACAGCAAAAACGTAACAGGCCATCAAGAAAACACTGCATTTCTCAGACCTGCCCATGCTGGCTTTCGATTATTGCACAGCACATATACTATTATATTGTCCGTTTAGGATGATCTGAGGTGTGATGATGATCACGGACAGGAATCAGATATGGTGCTGTTGGATCTGTAAGCAGCATTTGACACGGTTGATCATGAGATCATGACTGGACATGTGAAAGAAGCAGGGGTTTAGGGCAGCTCTCTGAGGTGGAACAAGTACTTTCTTGCAGAGGATGCAGGAAGTTCAACTTGGGAAAATCTCAGCAACAGCAATTACATTAGAGTGTGGGGTCTCTCAAGGCTCATTTCTATGTCCTCATTATTTAAATTGTTTACCAAACCTTTGATAGAGAAACTTGTCTCTAGAGGCTGTAGACTATATAATTAGGCATATGATTCACAGCTGCTGCTCTGCCTCAATGACACTCCTGTATGATATGCTGTTGTTGGTGTTGTTGATAACTTTTATTTCGGTCAAACGACCATAAAAAGTGCATATAAAATACATCAGCACAAACAATAAGACAATAAATAGTCATAAAATGTTAAAAAGAGAATTAAACTGAAAGTTATGACAATACATGACGTTAAAAACTGTATATACAACAATCAAGATAAAAAGGTGTATCTCCTGCGCCACATATTAAATAGATAACGAGAGACCGCAAACACAATGGGAGGATGTGTATCATATGTCAATATCCTACAAGCCTGCGTAAAGTGCAGAAGTTCCAGGTTCTTACAGATCGGTGTTAGCCAACGTTTTCTAATCGCAGAATAGGCAGGGCAGAAAAACAGCACATTGGTTACATCCTCAATTTTGTAGCTACATGCTGGGCAAACTTCATTCTTAGGATTTAGCCATTTAGATGTAAAAGACCTAACTGGAAGAGTGCCTTGCCTTAACTGTAGGTACAACTTTTGAGCAACTGAGGGTTCGATTAAGTCCATGAATTCCTCAACTGTAGGTTCTGGTTTAACTAGGAGGAACTCGGATGTCAGCTTACCCAGTGATGCAGAGCTCATTAATAATTGGTAGTTTGATATACGTATCTGAGAAAGAAGTTCCTTCTTAGATATCCCAAGGCAAAAAATCTCAGGAGTTTCCCACAGTTCAGGAAAACCTAAATGGGTACTAACAGCACTAATATGCTGAAGCCAAGGGATATTTATATTTTTAAGAAGGGGGAAGATCTCAGAAAATTCCGCTCTATACGCATCCAATTCAGGAACTGACCATAACCTCTTCCAGAACATAATTGGTCTAGCACTAATGATCTCCTCTATTGGCAACATGCTAAGATCAAATCTAAGGGGGATCAATGGCGTGCTAGGTGGTGGCCCAACTAGATTTCTAACGAAAGACTGCTCCACCTTTTTAAATTTCATAATCTGCTTGTGCCCCCAAAGTTCAGCCCCATAGGTTGCTGCCGACCTAACCTGACGGCAATATATCTCTAGGGCTGGGGACACCGGCCGAAAAGTAGACGCCCTGTAAACCTAACTTATGCCCCCGCTAGCTGGGATAGCTTAAGTGTGGATTTAGCAATCTGTGTATTCCAACCAAAATTCTCTGTTAACGTGACACCCAAATAAACAAATGTTTTAACCCTTTCAAGGGGAGTACCATGTAAGACAGGGTTTGGGCGTACGCGTTTAGGGGGATTAAAAATCATAAATTTTGTTTTGCCAAGGTTGATTTCCAACCCCCGAAGGTCGCAAAACTCCACAAAGCCATCAAGTATTCTCTGAATGCCCGATGATGTTCTAGACAACAACAGAGTGTCGTCTGCGAACATCAGAGCGGGCACTCTACCTGTAGCTAGTTTAGGGGCATCGTTATTTTCTACACCATTCAGATGTTCCACAAGGCCATTTATGTAGAGACTAAATAACGTTGGCGCCAGAACGCACCCTTGGCGAACTCCTTTTTGATATGCTAAATTTCAGAACATGATAAGATATATTGCAGTTTGGATGAGTGTCAGCCAACTAAAACTGAATGTGGATCAGATGGAGATAGTTACACTTATAAAAAAAACAACTGCTTTTGGAACCATCTATACTGTCCGAGTGAACTCAGCCCTGTGCCCACTCAAACAAACTCAGCAAAGAGCTTAGGTATGTGTTGATTTGTGGTAAACGTACACTGCAACCACAAGTAGGATCAATAGTGCCTAAGTGCACCTTTCTACTCAAAATGTTGAGGAAAATTGCACCACTTATATCTTTCAAGGAACGAAAACTGATAAAGATGGCAAGCATCACTTCAAGACTCGTCTGTACCAATTGTGCCTCTGCAGGCTCGCCGAACACCATCCAGCATAAGCGTCAGATAATTCAAAATGAGGCGGGAAGAATAATAGTTCAGCTTCCTAGAAAAACCCACGCTATTGTCCTGTTAAAAAACACTTAGAAACGTGTACAGTTTAAAGTTTTCTAAAACGCGTTGAAAAGAATGAATGGGCTACACACAAATTTGGGGTCGAAAAAGTAGAGAGGTATATTCCCACACGCAGTTTAAGATTCAAACATTATAATCGATTTACACTACCATAGTTTCGCAAGTACAGATCAGCTTTACGTAGCTTTGCACTATTGGCCCCTGGAATCTGGAATTCTTTGCCGTATAATATTCGCCATGAAACTGACTTTAGTTTAGTTCTTACTATCTTAAAAACATGGCTTTTTAAGCAAGCCTTGTGAACTGAGCACTCGCTGATCTAATCACATCAGTAGTTATGTGTTATTAAAAGTGCCAAGAAACTGCTGCTGAACGTGCGCTGTGCAAGTTTCATTAACATAACATATCATGTATTATATCTTTGTTCCATATCACCACTTCCCCATTTGGTATTAGAGCCCTATACATGTGACATTAATTGCTTATACATTATAAGCTTACAACAACAACATTCATTGAATACGTCTTGGTAATCTCTGATGTTGGGTTGTTATATACTGTGAATTCTTATTATGAAATATCAGTTCACCTACTTTCAGGCCCGCCCTAAAGTGAGCATAACTGACTGTGCAACTGGTGCTTGGCACAGTGTGAGACCCAGCCTCTTGGCTCAGTGAACTAATTTCACAGCAGGGCACAGCTAAAGACCCGACCCTTTGCTTAAACTCTGCACAAACATAGCTTACAAAGCACAGCATTTGGAAGTACCCATTGCATGTATTTTATCACGTTCTGTGACAAACCCCAATATTCATATCATCTGCAGTCCATGGCAGATCTAATGTGGGCCAGGCCGCATTGCCACTGATAAAAATTACTTTTGTATTCCTATCATTTTCTGCAAGTACATCAGCAGAATGTCCATAGTGATATCAATAATAATGGAAATGGAGATATGATATTTGATGTTGGAATGGGTCAAAGAATACCCTGATACGTGCAGGCTTGACAGCGGCAATACCAATAAAGGCAATGGGGCAGATTTATGTTAACTGGCGCATCCCCAGGGATGCGCCAGTTAATGTGCGCCACAGTGCGCCACAGCTCCGCCACCCATGGTGCAAGGCAGGGAAGATGCGTGATGCATCTCTCGGCGTACGGGCGGCGCATTGCTGGAGTCATGTCGCAAGTGCGACATGACTCCTGCAATGCACAGGGGCCACCCCTACAATGCATGGTGCTTCACCCTTACGCCTGCTTCAAGCAGGCGTAAGGAATTGACGTAGAAAGTGACTGAGTGAAATCTCATACGCCCCCCCCTGCGCAGGAACGCCTCCTTATGGCGCAGTGCTTTCCAACGTGACGCATCTCCTAGATGCGTCACGTTGTAAATAGGGCGCATTGTTTGCGCCGCTGTTGCGTCACATTAAGTGACGCAATTGCGGCGCAAAGAGGCGCAAGGGCCTAATAAATCTGCCCCAATATGTTTTGTTATTGGATTTGTAGAGCGCAAGTTTACACTTAGGTGTCTTGGCGCCAACTACTCTAGAACATAAAAGATTTTCCCTTAATTTCTATAAAGCCATGTTTTAAGCTCCTTTCTAAAGGAAAGCAGGGGAGGCAAAACCCTAATGTATGTGGGTGGGGAGACTGTTCCAGAGTTTAGTTGTCCTGGTGACAAAGCTTCTTCCACTCCAGTTCAGCTTCTTGAAATCTGGGACTCATAAGTTTTTTACCTCCCAGGGAGCGCAGTGATCTACTGGGTGTATACCATTGGAAGATATGCCTCAAAAACTCCGGATCGGAGATGTGCAGTGCCTTATGAGCAGAACAATGGGCTTTTAATTTTATGCTACTTCTCACTGGTAGCCAGTGTTTTTTCAGGATGCCAAGATAGACTGATTGGAATTTGGGTATTCCTAATATTATTCTGGCTGCAGCGTTTTGCCCCACCTTAAGTCAGTTCAAATGTTTTTCTTGTAGATTCATGCAGAGACAATTACAATAGTCTAATTTGGGAAGTACTAAGGCAGTGCTGATTATTTCTTTGGAATTGGCAGGAATTTAGGGAACTTTTTTTTAATCACCCAAAGAGAGTGAAAGGATGAAGAAACTACAGCCATAGTTACGTTTATTATCAATTTGAGCACCCGAGTACTTGGCTTTGGCCACAGGAGGGCCTAGCTCAACCAGCCACCATGTAGGGGACCAGGCATGTGAGAGGTTGCCAAAGGTTAACAACTCTGTTTTTCCTGGATTGAGCTTCAGGCAATAACTATTCATTCGTGAGATGATTGACTGCATGAAGTTTTGAAAGCGGGTAGAAACTATGGGACATTGCTGAAAGCTGAGACTACCAATTGAATGTTGTCAGCGTAGGAGAAAAGTGAAAAGTCAAAACTATTAATTAGGATGTCCAGGTCCGAAACATAAATGTTTAAAAGATATGTACTCAGTGAGTATCCCTGAGGGACCCTGACACCGGCAATGACTAGATCAATGTATGTCATAATCCATGCACAAATGATGATACTGTTGCTAGTGAAAACAATGTTGATGTACCTTATGACTTAAGCAAACTTAACTGTGCCAACATCAGTAAGAACAATGTCAATGTATGCTATGACAACTGTATGCATAATGTTAAGGATGTCAATAGAAATTATATCAGTGACTGCCATATATTGCTGTTAGATTCACCCAATGTAACTTCCCCATTGTTAGAAATGGGGGTCTCTAGTTGGCAGTGGCTGGCCACTGTCCAAGTAGGGACCCTTCTTCCTAAGTCAGAGTAAAGGGGCTACACCCTTTGATAACCCCTGCTCAACCCTGTGGTAACGTAGCACGAGCAGCTAGGCTTATCTCAGAGGCAGTGTGTGAAGCATTTATGATCAGACACAGTAACAAAGTGAAGAACACTACAAAGGGACACCACACAAGTACTTATAAAAAATAAGTATCTTTATATATAGACTTAACACAAGACTAATAACGATAAAAAGCCACAATACTGAAAAATAGGGTTACTCTTGAAATGCTGTAAAAATAGTTCAAAGTGTGCAAATAGGAGTTCAGTTCAAAGCAGTGGTCTCTGCGACCCTTTTACTTACAAAGTACCTGGATTTTGTAGCATAACAAACAAAATGTCGCAAACGAGCTGTAGCGATGATTTTCCTCACGCGAGGCTGGCGATGCGTTGAATCCATGCCGCAAGGGAGGATGATGCGCCGGTCTGCGGATGCGTGCAGGACAAAGCGACAGACTTCTCCGCGCTAGGCCAGCGATGTCTTGAATCCTTGCCACAAGGGAGGATGATGCTCTGGTCCGGTTGCGTGTGCGACCTTGTTGCGATGAAAGAAAATGGCGCCCGTGCTGTGATGCGATGATCTCGATGCGATGGTCCGGGGTTAGCGGGTACTCGACAGCCCGCAAACGTGTGATGCGATGACCTTTGGAGGTTAGCGAGCACTTTGTGGCCCGCAAGCATGCAATGCGTTGATCTTTGGTTTGTAAGCACTCGCCGGCAGCAGCACGTGGATTTTTCTTACGCTCTTCAGCTGCGGCAGCTCCCAAACTGGCGTTGGCGACAATTTCAGCAATCTCTTCTCTGTAGTAGAACTAGAGGCCCTGGAACTCACAGGGGCCTCACCTGCAGATAGAAATCCTCGCTCGGAGGAATCAGGAGGCTGGAGGGGGAGTCAGATGTGCCTGTGACTCCAGCAGGAGGCTAGCTCTCTTCAAGCCCTTGGGTGATTGCTTTAGCAAAATAAAAAGTTCTTTCAAAGTCCTTTTCCCCCTTCTTCCAAGTCCAGGGGGAACTACTGCAGGCCAGTCCAAGAAACAGCACACAAGCACAAGGACAGTCCTCTCCTGCAGATTCCTTTAGTGAAACTGACAGAGGTTCTTCTTGACATCCAGGAGCAATACAAACAATCAGGGGTTTGGGCACAGATATTTATACCCCAAAAGTCTTTGTTCTCAAAAGTCTCTAGTCACTGAACCCAGCCAGAACCAGTTCTGCTCAGGCCTGGAACACTTTGTTTACCTGGCTGCATCCTTCCTTTCAGAAAGAGGGGGTCTGCCATCAGACGCACAGTAGGAGGTGTAGCCAGCATTCATCTTGCCAGGCACAGCCCTTTTCAGGTCAAGGAGCTACTCCTCCCCAGTACTCAGTGCAGATCTCTCTATTCAACCCAGGTCTGACTCAACCTGACTTTCCCGTCTAAACCCAGACATTCACTACACATAACAGCAGAGCACACTGGAAGGCTTAGGCAAGACAATTCCTACTTTCTAAAAGTGGTATTTTCAAACACAGAATATTAAAACCAACTTTGCTAAAAGATGTATTTTATTATTCTGAGCTCAGGCATACTAACCTTGAATTTCCACCATGTTCCCTGAGTCAGTTAGGACTATAAGATATAATTGTCAGACTGCCCATTCTAGCCTATGGAGAACAGGTAGCCTGGCAGCAGTGAAAAACAAAATGAAGTGTACTTCACTACCATGACATGCTACACATATTAGGCCATTTCCTACTTTACACACACAATGCACCTACAATAGGGGTGACTGACATGATGCCAATGGAAGGTTTAGGGGCTGGGAAGTGTGGGAACTTCACAGCCAAGATGGCAGCTCTGGACTGTACACAGACACTGCAGTGGCAGGTCTGAGATACACTTTACAAGCTGCTTCTGTGGGTGGCGCAAACCATCGCTGCAGGCTCACCAGCAGCATTTGGCTTACCAGCCCTGGGCACACACAGGCCACACTTCTAGGGACCAACAGGTAACTCAAATAAGCCAATCAGGGATATACCATTTCACAGACATATTTACCAAGGGAGCATTCGCGCTGTGGCACTGCATGTCAGTGGCACAGCGCCCAGAGCATCTAATACCAGTAAAAACAGAGGAGACAACAGCGAAAAATGGAAGGGAGACCCACACTCATCAACCCAGAGTCAGAGATACTTGGTTTGACAAGTCCGATGACCCACACCCATGCCTATTGAAAACCAGGTCACAAGTCTCTTAGCCTAAATACAAATGCGCACCCAGGTAAAACCCTGATCGATCCCACAGATAGACAGTTTCACCACAAACAGGTCTGAGGAAATTGGCCCTAATAAAGCACGTTTGGTCAAGGGTTTGCATTCCCCACAAGACCACAAAGCTAGATACCACTTGTAGATAGAAATACTCAACCAATCAGGACACAACATGCACACTACATGTAGATTCCACTTGCTCCTCATGCCAGTCATCTAGTCACATACACACTGGCCCTCTCCCTGAGGTATAGAGCTATCCGTATCATTATCAGAAGCCCATATTTGTTGATTTTTGACTGAGGTGCTTTTTTTAGAATGTAGAAAATTGCTTTATTGTACTTCATGAACTGTATTTAGGAGCAACCAAAACTTTATACATCAAGAGACTTTGAGCAGACACACTTGTCGAGGCTTTCACAGCTGCAGAGTTTAATTGAACCAACTTGTTCCAGTTTTGCCAAACGCCTCTTGTCTTTTTATTTAAAGTAAACTCAAATCCGAGCAACAGTGATGCCATGATATCATTAGTGATATCATCAATGAAATCAGATGAAAGATCATTAGTAGGTCATCAGGCTGTGAGTTATGTTTTACTCCTAAATATAACTGAACATTTCATTAGTATTTATTTTTGTTCTCAACAATAACATTACTTTAACTCTTTTTTCAGGGAATTTCAAACTCTTTTATAAATGTATAATAATGTCACAAGAGCAAACATAGCATAACTTACCCTTAGGAATATTTTTCAAGAAATATTCATCATTGTATCTTTATATAATACCCCTAAATTCCTATGATCTTATATTCCAATATTTGTAATCCATTGTGTGGCCAACCCACATTCCCCACTCTATTTTGCCCTGCATTCAATCTGCCATCTGTCCAAAACCTGGTGCACAGCATGTGTAGCCTTGAGCAGCAGGGGTTTTTCATTGTCTTGGGCTGAAGCTAGGTCATCTACAAAAACAACTGTGTGGCCAAACCCTGCTGTGCACATACGTCTGCTTTTTGCAGATGAGTTTAGAAACAGTGTCTGGGCTACAGCCAGGCCCTATTCCAAGTCATCATGCAGTTAAATCCCCAGTGATCAGCTGTGCTGAGAGGAGTTTAAATGCATGGCCTTTATGATTACCATCTTGGATAGGTTTATTTAATCCTACAATTTCTGCTGGTGTTCAGAAGGGACAGGGGTGGAGAAGGAAGGACATGAGCACAAGGAGGGGTGAAAGAGGCTAAGGGACGACGAGGAAGATGAGTTAGAATGGAGAAAAGAGGAGAAACAAATGGAAATGGGAGAGGGATGAGAAACTAGGAGTGAGACAAAGAAAAGGGTGTGATTGGAGATGAGAGATGTAGTGAATCAAAAAAGAACAACGGAGATGAGAGAAGAAGGGAGAGGGAGGAAAGAAACAGGAGGGAAAGGGGTGCATTGGTAGAAAAGAGACAAAAGGCGAAGGGATACACAGGGTAAGAGAGGAGAGAGGATAAGGGCGAGATTTGATCGAGGGTGCGGTAGTGGAAGGTTGAGAATAGAGTAAAGATAGGCGAGATTATAGGATATCCCTGATGGGGAGAACTAGGCTTGCTTGTTCATAGCCATTCTGGGTGCTGGCCCGTAGGTTGGTGGGTATTTTTTGGAGCTACTCCCCTGACATGAACGTAGCTCATTTCTTTATCAGGCTTACTGAACTATCTCAACTCAGTCCAGAGTTGTAGGTCACCTATGGTCATTTTAATCACTTGTTGAGCCAACGGCTTTCAGCGGGAAACAAGTGTCACTGCTTTGAGTGTCATCCACTATGTGATGTGAGGGTAAGAATACTACACAATTCCCAGTCATGGATTATTTGCGCTGGGCCTTTTCTGTTGCTCTTTTAAGCCTTTTGGCCTTAAACCTCGAGTCAGCTAGGTGCACCATTTGTTTGGTTAATATTCATTTCATTTGTTCATGTTGTTACCTTGAAGATTTTTTTGATAATTTCTCTGATGTGAGAAAGTACTGATCAAAAAAATCTTGCATTCCTGAATACTCAAATAACCTCTGCAGCCATATGCATGGCAGTGTGTACTCACCCAGCTTGTTGCAAGCAGTTGTCCAGTGTCAATTTTTAGTTTTGCTCATATACTGTCATGTTTTGTCTACGAAAGCTGGAAAAGGGAGGTTCTGAATTATTGGGAAATAATGACAAATGTTTTTAAATGATTACAAATCAACTTCAGATGGAGCTAGAGCAACATAAAAATATAGGCAGACATATTACATGAATATCCTTGTGTTGTCCAACATTAAAATTCACCTGGCAAACCTTTGCAAAACCGTGGTCTTATTTCGCTGTGGCTGCAGTAGTTTTTCCTGCAAAGAGAAAATAGTGCCGGAAAGTATGCACACAAAAATTGAATATTAAAGGGTGTTTTTTCAGAAAAAAGAACTAATGTCGTTTTTTTATTGCTATTTTTTTAATTCAAGACCCTGAAAATGGTTTGAAAAGATACTCTGCAGTTTTGACAAAGCCAACTTAACACATTTCATACACTGTTAGTCATTAGGTAATATGGGTTACTTTAAATTAAATAAAGTAGATGTTATTTACATAACTGGAAACGTTAACAGGACTGCTTGGCATGGAAACTAATTGTAAAAGTGATGTATTTTCATTTTACAAGGATCTTTCATTCACAGTCGCTTTTTTCCTACCATAGGATCATATGTTGCAGAATTCGACGGAAGAAGCTACCTCCTGTACAGATTCAATCAGAAACAGATCAGCACCGTCCGGGATATATTCTCTCTCAAGTTCAAGAGCATGGAGAACAGTGGTGTGTTGTTTTCGGGAGAAGGACAGCGCGGAGACTACATTATGCTGCAGCTTCAGAAAGGCAGCCTGTCACTGGATATTAACCTGGGTATGTTGGTTGTCTTGACTTAAAATGTGTTATGCTTGGGTATAAGGGTAGGTATTAAGTTCTTGATAGGGTAGATGTGCATCAATAGGTGCAAAATAAGCGGCACATTTACAAGTCCCTATCGCCACCTCAACGTCACTCTCAGTGACGTTGTGATGGCGATAGGGGCCTCGCCTTATTTACAAGGCAGTGTTAAGCCACTTAACGTGGCTTAACGCTGCCTTGTAAATAAGGCCCCCTTTCACGCTGTATTTAGTGTGAAAGGGGAGGGCAATGGGTGACACTGCCCCCTATTTACAAGGGCAGCGTAAATAGGAAGTAGCACCAACATTACAACCAGGAAAAACCCGGGCTCAAACAGGTGAAACGAGGAGAAATGCTTTATTTCTCCTCGTTTTTGTTGTTTCCATGTGTGTTGCTTAGAAACAGCAAAAGGCCATTGATTGTTTATGTGATGGAAGGTGACCTTTCCCGCATATAAACAATATTTAAAAAAATATTACATTTTGTAACTTGTATGTGTGCAGCATTAAGCTGCATATACAGAAGTGACAAAACTCCATTTAAAGATTGTTTATGTGCAGGAAGGGGGACCTTCCTGCACATAAACAATCTTCCTCTCAACACAGGCACCCTTGCACTATGGAGCAAGTGTGCCTGCGTTGGAGCTAGGCAGCTAAAGTTAGCACCAGCGCAGGGAGAAAGGCAGGCCTTCACCATATTTTTGTGAATATGGTGCAACCCTGCGTTTTTTATGTGGAGGAGCGTGTCTTTAGCCTTTCATGCTTTTTGACACGCTTCGCCAACTTTATTGTAAATATGCCCGATGTCTTAATGTTGGGAACAGAAATGTATTGTCTCCCAAGAAACAACAAAGGTTCTGTTGAGATGGGGCTCAGTGACGTCAAGAGGTAAGCAGAGCTGGAGGATGATGTTTTTAGGAGGTAGTGATGCAAAGTAAGGTACACTGATTTCATAGGCAGCCTATTTTCCTACTGTCAGTTGTGCATGGAGGTGACTGTGGGAAGCAGTGAGCAACTGTGATAGGGTGACGGCTGGCCTGCACAACCCCTGATTTCTGTGCTTTTTCTGTCCATCTATTGACACAAAAAATGCATATGTACTGAGGTCCTTCATGATAAATGGAAATGTTGGAAGTCACTGCGAGCGATCTGCCTGTTGATGTCTTGCACCTTGCATCCCTGCAGACATCCTGGGATACATCACGGCCAGAAACCTGACCCATATCGGGAGAATCCAGGTTTGCTGCAGGACAACAGTCAGTGTTAATTACAAATGTGTCACGTGTCATGGGTCTCAATATACGCCTGCCCCCTCTTAATTGATTTCGACCTTTAACGTGCATCATACTTGGATGCACAGAATTATGGCCAAATAATATAACCCACACTCTGTGCTTTCCGACAGCTCTATTCTTTCCTAAACTGAAAAATATAAATGCTCTTTGTAATTAATGCATAGAGTAATCTGAACTGTTATACATGTCACTATATATAGAGCTACAGTCAGTGTGTTCGAAAACAAGGTTGTAATCTAAATGATTCCCAGTGCACATTTTCCAGCAGTTACTATATAATGAGTGATGGAAAGGTCACACAATCCTTCGTGAATGTCAAGCCCTTTCTACTAAATGTAGTAAAGTCCTAGATGCTTAGGCCCCGCCCACTGACAAAGGCTTCTCTGTGCTTTCACTCTTGCAGGTGGCTCTAACATGCCCTTCAGCAGCAGCCATACTTCGGTTAATCTTGGAAGTCTGCTGGATGACCAGCACTGGCACTCAGTGCTGATTGAACGATTCAACAAGCAGGTGAACTTCACTGTGGACAGACATACGCAGCAGTTTCGAACCAAAGGGGATGCAAATCATTTGGACATTGCTTATGAGGTGTGTACAAATGAATCATGTGTTAGTAGTGTAAATGAGTTTTATACCAGCCTAGTAGTGATATGTGCTACCAATTTCACCACTGAGTTTTTTGATAATTATTAGCTAAGTCGGCGAATCTAGTCTGTGGATATCAATTATGGCTAGCCAAGTCTGGCAGCTACTAGCCTTAGCTTTCTTATTGCTGTAAACAATGACACAGGGGCATATTATCAAGAAAGGCGATAAAATAGGAAACTGCCGCTAAAGCGGCGATAATGGCCTTGTGAATTCCCATAGCAGCCCAGGTTCTGGTGTTAACCTGGGCTGCTATGGGAATTCACAGGACATATTATCAAGGACATTATCGCCGCTTTAGCAGCAGTTTCCTGCCGCTAAAGTGGCGATAATTTTGTTGCCTTTCTTGATAATATGCCCCATGGTTCTTGCAATTCTCATTCTTAGGTTCAATGAAGGCAGCAGTAAAAATAGTAAAAACAGCAGTAAAAAGAGAAGAAACAGATCTATTCGAATTTTGTCTAAATTCTGTAGATTTGGTATCGTCCCTTGCATCAGTCAGCATATGACCCAAAACAGGAAATGCCCAGGAATACACTGCAGACATTTTAAGAATTTTACTTTGAACTCACATCAATTCCTGCAATGTGGATTGCAGTAGTATTTGGGTATTTGGGACAAGAGTACACCTTTACACCGGGAAAGCCTGTGGCATATTTACGAGATTCTTGATGTAGCGCTGCACAGCAAGTCACCTACCTGGCTGTGTCACGCTGCGCCATAGGGAACGTGCAGGAATGTGCGGTATTTAAGCAATAGGCTGCATTCCTGTCTTTTCCACCTGTGCTGGTGATGTTTGGGCAAACTAGCCCCAATGCGATCACCCTTGCACCCATGAAGGGTTGGTGCGTGTGTTGTAAGTAGGATTGTTTTGTACGGGAAGGCGGACCTTCCTGCACAAAAACAATCCATAGATGCATTTTCCTTGTTCTTGGTTGGTCCAAGGGAGGTTACACATGACATGAGAAGGGTTGCAGAGGGAGACCCGACATTGAATTAACTGTCACACCTGGTTCCCAACAGTCCTACTGTAGTGTCCAGAAATAGAAGCGGCACTGGGCATTTCTGCAAAACTGTGAAATGAATTGTGCTACGTGTGCACGCTGTGAACCTGTGTTCACGAGTACTGGGTGTGTTTAAAGCAAAATGAGTGCATGTTTTTTTCTATTTTTTTCATCTGGAGACTGACGATACGAGCTTCTGTGCCCTGCTTATTCCCCATTATCAACTCTCCTTGTTGTCCGAGTGTGCAGTAGCAACCCTCAACCTGCATCGCTAAAGTCTGCTTGGATCAGCAGCTGAGAACTGGTGTCTTAGAGTCCGAGCAGAAGTTATTTCGTAACCCATAGCATTAGAAAGAACAAAATACTCTTTTGACTGGCCGTTGTGTTTTCTGGGTAGGCCGTAAATTAATTAATGTTCCCCCCCACATCATGCATTCCTTTCAGACTGCTGACTGGTTTATGACTCGTCTATCTTGGAGTGCCTCTGACTGTAAGGGAAAGAGCAGGCCTCCTACAATGTGCACTTGTTTTAGGATTTTATATACATTTATTGTTAATGGCCAATGATTTAATGATTAGCCCCAGATTTCCTTTGTGCAATATGTTGTATTATTTTGATTAGCTGGCACAGATAGCTGGCAATGTAATTTTTCTGGCAATTCAGCATACTTTCAGTTGTTGCCGATTACCTATTCAATTAAATAGAGTCAAATTATTAGTTTGTACATGTTAGAACATAACTATATGAATAATGCAGGCTATTTCTCTGTGTCAATGCAGTGAGAGATCGGTTCATTAATACTGCAAATGTTATGGCTTAAAATTCTCATCTAGGCATGGTGGCTGCATCCCAGGGAAAGAGTAATTTGTGATACACTAATTGTGGTTCTCCGGAGAACCATTGTTTAAAAATAACTGAGCACAAGTGAGGTTTGTTGCTCTTTTCTTCTGGGTAACATTTTAAATGAAGATAGTATGCCAGCATAGCTTATAGGAGCATTAATAGCATTACATAATGTATATGCAAATAATGGCTTTGTTGAATTAGGAGATCGTATCCATATATCCTAACACTGAGCATAGATAATGTTGATGTGACATCAGAAGATTGATTCTGGTTGGAATAAGTTGTCTTGGTCATAAGATTAATATCAAGAGTGTCATGAGATTTACACATTGACGTTCTATCACATTTTACCAAATTTTCAAATATGTATTTGATAATAATAGCTTGTATTTTACATAATGTTTAATACTGCAGGTTATTCTACATTTAGTGCTAAAAAAAATCGCCGGCATTTGAGTTTGTGATTTGATATAGTCATGACTGGATCCAAGTGATGAATTAATGTACTGTAAAATGCTTCTGTCTTATAAATGAAAAAAACATTGAAGACAATAATATTAATAACTATGGAAGGACTATAGACACATAATGTTGTCCTTTGTGTGGTCACCAAGGTTTTTATAAATTATAAATGAACTATTTACTACAACATTATACAAACATTGTTGGAGTGTGTAAGCTTAAAGAAATTAGCAGTTCATTTGCCCACCAAGTCTCATGTTTGACAGTGCTTGATCATCCAAGAACTCTGCCAGTCACTTACGTCAGTGAGAGGCACGTTTGAACTGGTGAGGAATTCCATTGAGCAGTTTCTAATCTAAGGCAACAGAAATCCAGTTCCCCGAAGGTTTAAATCTCTCCTTTATCTTGTATATTCTCACTTTCCTCAAAGAACGGCCCTCCTACAATGTGAAGCAAAGGATGTGGCAGTCAGGAATGGTGTTGCTGCTCTGTAGAAATCAAGAAAAGGCTGCTTGGAGCCTGCAAAGACCTTCATTTGAGAATTCATTTGACACTTTCTGGTGACAACTATTGTATTCTTTAATCGTTTTTGAGAGGAAACGTGAGTGTGATATTGATTGAGTTGTGCAGTGATTTCTCATAATGAAAAATGCATATTTTCACCCCTTTTAGTAAAGAAAATTGCATGGGGGAATTGCCCCAGACACCCAACGTTGTCCTCCACAGCCCCACTACTTTCAAACTTTACCAGCCGCCACTGCTAAGCTCATTAAACCAGTAAGTTACAGACTCCATGTATGAGACAACCAGCACAAGGGAAGCTTTGCTTTGCCAGATCATGTTTTTCAAAATGTATTTGCATTCAATATTCAGCGCATTAAGCATTAATGAAAAAGAGAATATGCAACATTTTGAAACACTGACAGATGCAACTATGTGCAAAATATTTTGTTTGCTACCCACATTTTTCATACTTTTTGTTTTAATAAATCTCCTTCTTCGTTTTTTCAGTATTATTTTTGAGTCTTCTTTAGGAATCACCTTTATCTTCTTATATATGTTTGATAGTGCTTCTCCTTTGACTGTGGGTGATGTAAGAAATAAGGTTAAAGGTTTAGGGGGAGTGGAAGCCTCACTAATAGATATTGGGTTACTAGTTGACTGGCGAGTGAGCCCTGGTCAAGCAGAAACCACAATCCTAATCGTGGTAAGGCAAAAGCAAACCCCAAATTAACCTGTGCTCATGCCCTGGTAGCTTAACACAGAGCATTCAGGCTTAAATTAGAGACAATGTGTAAAGCATTTGTGGAATGGAACAGTAAAAACACCACACACGATTATAATAATAGAGTAAAATATAATAAATAAAGCAAGACCAAAACAACAAAAATCCAATCAGTAGAACCAAAGTTATGATTTTTTAAAGAATAAACTGTGATATAGTGCCTACCATAGCTTCATGTTCACATTGGAAGATGTTAAAGTCAAAAGTTCAGGCTGACTGTGTTGGAGCGTGAGTAGGATGCAGACCCAGATTAGTCCAGCTGAATGTTTACCTTCTCAAGGTTTGTGCCAAGAGTCCCGTTTGTGTTGGAGAGAATTGCAAAGACCACGGAGAGCATCACAGGCGGCAGGCGGCGTGATGCAAAGAGCAGGCCAAGCGGCATAGATGGTGTTAGAATTGGGGGTCTCTAGTTGCCAATGGCATACACCTTTGTCCAAATAGGGACCCTTGCTTCTAGTCAGTGTAAGGGGCTACACTTCTAAAATAACCCCTGCTCACCCCCTTGGTAGCTAGGCATGAGCAGACAGGCTTATCTCAGAGGCAGTGTGTAAAGCATTTGTGAACACATACGGTAATACAGTGAAAACACTACAAATGGACACCACACCAGTTTAGAAAAATAAGTAATCTTTACTAGACTTAACACAAGACCAAACAACAAGAATCTACAATACTGTAAACAAAACAAGTCTTTAAAATGGTAGAAATAGCTTAGTTCACTTTAGATTGTAAATGCAACACTTTACTCTCAAAGTACCTGGGATGCGTAATGCAAAACAAACAAAAGGGATGCTGGGAAAGTGATGCACTGTTCCTTACACTTAGGGGAGGGGTCAGTTCCTTACTGCTGCACAGGGAAGTTGAGGCTCGCTTCCTTACTGTGTGGGGAGTTGACGCGCCGGTTTCTTACTGAGATCTAATGTGATGACGCTATGCGTGACGCGACAAAAAGGGAGTCTTAGTTACGGTTCGACAATGTAGATGCGATGTGTGCATGCCCGACGAATGTGCGACGACTCGGTGAACTTCTGAGCCGCGACACAGGCCCTGCAGCACACTTCTCCAGTAATGCGCAGACGACCTCTGTGGCCGCGGCACGCTTCTCCAGTGATACGACGCGTTTCAGTAATCTGATGGAGACAGCGGCAGAGGCAGCACGCTTACTCTGCAATGCGACAACAGCTGCTGCGGCGGCGACGCACTTCCTCTTTGTTGAGTCATGCTTCCAGATCCCAGAGACACGCAGTCTCTTAGAAGGCCCGGCACAACAGCAGACAGTTCAATTCCCAGCAAGGGAATTCAAGGGGGAGCTGGTGGTGAAGTCTTGTATCCCTGAGTCTTCAGGCAGGAAGCAAGCACAGTTCAAGCCCTTGGAGATTCTTCTTCAAGATGATGAAAGCACACTCTGTTGTTGTTCTCCTTTCTTTGGCAATGAAGCAACCACTGCAGGCCAACCCCCAAACAGCAGACAGCACAGGGGTAGTCTCCTCCTTCATCTTCCTATTGTTTCTCCTCAGCAAAGGTTTGTCTTGATTCCCAGAAGTGATCTAATGTTCTGGGGTCTGGGTCCCCCCTTTTATACACACAAATCCTTTGTCTCTGAAGGCAGAGATTGTCTGTACCTAGTCCAAACCAGTTCTGGGTGCATTCTGCCGGTGCCCAACTTTAGGGCCGGACTGGGAACTGAAAGCAGCCCTGGGAAATTTTGCCAGACCAGCCCCCGTTGCGCGTAGCGAGCGAGCGCAGCGAGCGAACCTGACCGCTAAGAAGGAGGTTTGGGGGGGGTTGTCCCCTAAGAAAATTTTGGAAAACGACAGTCCAAAATTGGGAATTTTACAGCACATTTTCATTACATATTCATCATATATTCAAATTGTATCAACTTTCAAAGCACAGTAAATAGTAGATGATGACCTTAAAGGTTTCAGATTGCTATGTGTGACATTTTCATAATTTCAGTGTAATTATGAGTGACATTTCAACAACTATGAGTGACACTTTCTTGCGAGCGAAATCAAGCAATTAAGACATGGGAAAAATATAAATATCAGAAATTACACCCATTTCAGCAACAAGAATCTCTAAGAAGATCTTAAAACTGCTGCAAAGCATGGGAAAAGGAAGAGCGTTAACTCAATCATAGACATTTATAGAGCGCACTAATCACCCGGAGGGTCTCAAGGCGCTTGGGGGGGGGGGGGGGTGCTGCTACTGCTCGAACAGCCAGGTCTTGAGCTTCTTCCTGAAGGAGAGGTGGTCTTGGGTCAGGCGCAGGTCGGGAGGGAGGGAGTTCCAGGTCTTGGCGGCCAAGTAGGAGAAGGACCTTCCTCCTGTTGTCGTTCTTCGGATGCGGGGGACGGCGGCGAGGGCGTGACTGGTTGATCGGAGATGGCGTTTGGGAGCGTAGAAGTTGATGCGGTTGTTGAGGTAGCTCGGGCCTTGATCGTGTAGGGCTTTGTGTGCGTGGGTGAGGAGACGGAAGGTGATTCTCTTGTTGATGGGGAGCCAGTGCAGGTCTCTCAGATGTCCGGAGATGTGGCTGTGTCGTGGGATGTCGAGGATGAGTCTGGCTGAGGTGTTCTGGATCCGCTGGAGTCTCTTCTGGAGCTTGGCGGTGGTTCCGGCGTAGAGGGCGTTGCCGTAGTCTAGTCGGCTGGAGAAAGACTTTGTGACTTATGTTCTCCATAACAGAGGGCAGGCACTGCAGCTGCTCAGAAGTTGATCTCATTAATCTGATCCTTCATGACCACATGGTAGCCTAAAAAGCAAATTTTATAGCATAGCAAGTGGAACTTGGAGATTATACTATCACTCAGTCTCAAGCACTTACTCATAGCTGCCAAGTATTCTGACTTCTCATGTGTCACATTTTCATGATTTAACTGTACTTCTGAGTGACATTCAACAGCAAGATGTGACAACATGTGTAACACTTAGAGTGACACTTTCACAAGAAAAATCAATCAATGAAGTGCATTGACAGAAATAAATATCCAAAATTACACACTTTCAAATAATGAGAAGTTCTAAAAAAATATTGAAACTACTACAAAATACCTAAAAAAGAAGTTCACTAACCTACTGCTCCTTTCTAAGAGGATTGTACTGCCATCTGTCAGGGGCTCAGAGCTGCAGAGAGTGCAGACATATATTACACTCAACTGTTTTCCTCTTACTGCAGCCTCAATAGTGGTGCTCATTTAGGATTGCCACTTTTTGGAGAAAAAATACAGTCTACCAAATCTAGGTTTTAACAGTTTTCAAAGGCCTGGACTTGAGTTTTAAGGGAACTTTGCATGAAAGTGTCTGTATTCATTTTTGAAATGCACTTTCTGTCTTTTTTTACTTTATCAGTCAGGGGTCATTAGGGCAGTTTGAAAACACATGTTATACTGTTTTCTTCTTATATGCACTGTTTAAAGTATGTTCAGATAGGGGTATAATACCTTTTGTATCTGCCAGAATATTAAAATACTTACTATACCGGAGTCGCGCTTCTAGAGCTGTTTTCTCTAATAAATTACCTGAATGCTGCTGGTGCTGGTGTGGTAGTAGGTAGGCTGAGGCAGAAGTTATCTTTCCTGGGGCTTAGTGCTATAGAGTGTTCTGGTATACAGTACACTCGACTGCTGTGCTTTAACTTTGGCATCAGTGCTGGTGCTCACTGTACCACACAGGCTGAGGCAGGAAATTGAACATCGGACCTGCACTAGTTGGACATGTGTGTTGCCAGGCCAGCGGAAAAACAATTAGCCAGCCTATGCCGACTAGGCCCCCTGGCTCCTACCCTGGAATTTATAATCATAATAATGGCATGTGCATTACAGCACTTTGGACTCCAGGCCAGGGATTTGGGCGGGGCCCGGCATGCAGTCAAGCCTCCATCAGGATGTTAGAGACCCCAAACATTAGCAGCTGCCTAGTAATTATAGAGAGACACTGTTATATTGTGTCAGTGGACTCACTCGAGCCGACGACATGGGACAGTAAGTCTCTGAGAAGTCTGTGAATCAGTGTAGACGAGACTAACACAGACTGAGGCACAGGTCAGTCACATAGGTCACAGCCAGGCGGCCTCACGCTGGCTATATTACTTTTTTAAAACACTACAAAGTTGTTTACTCATGGCTGTTTACTAAAATGAGTTCTCCTGCCACATGTATTGCAAATTAGAGACAAACCAGGGCCCATCTTGTCATTGGCTCTGTGTTCCACCATTCCACATCTGTAAAATGTCCCTATAAATTCTAAATCTCCTTTTTTTAAACTCACTATTAGTTTTGACAACACACACATCATTTGAGCCCTCTTTTTCACAGTAGTTTTCACATCCTTCTCTACACTCAACTCTTCCCCATACTTCAGCATTAGTTCTAAACGTTTAGCCACCAGAATCACTACTTCTAGAGGTGGGTCATCCTTCAACCAAAATTCTTCTAGTATTTCGTCACTACCGCTTTTTAAAACAAATTAGTCTTTAATTCTCTGCTCTGTAGGTTTGCCAAAATGCAAGCTTTATGCCAGTTTGCGCAAAATAGTCACAAAATCTTCCACAGACTCCTCTAGATTTTGGAAGACAATTTCGTTCTCATTCAAATTCCTTGTGTCTTCTATAGACAATTCAGGTACATTTTCTAACACCTCTTGCCTTCTGTGCCTAAATGATGTAATAACAGTGCATGTTTCCTCGCTGAGCTTAAGTTAGTGCCACAAACTCAAAAATAATTCCCGAAAACCTTCTTCCATTTAAGATTTGGTTTGCCCTGTGATGTCAGGAAAAATCATTGGAGCTGAAATATTCTGCAGAAATTACTATAAGAATGCCTTTAAATTAACTAGACACCTGAATATATTATAGAGAAGAGCAAAAAACAAGTGTGAGGGTATTGTTGTCTGTTTGCTCAAAATTACATCATTTAACTACTCTAAAGTCCCTTATGCTCACCCTTAGTACAAGGAATCACTTTCCAAAGAGGACACTTTTATATGGACAACTTCGTCGGGACCTTTCACTTCAGCAAATGCCTCCAAAATATCACAGTGACCCACTCTAAAATGGCTGCTCGCAGTTATCACTCCTCTGTAATTGAATTCCAATCCAAAATGGCCAAGACGTCATCACATGATGACATCATACATTCGTTGAGGCCACACACACACTTTCCCAATCTCACGGCTGAGTCAATATGATGCACGAGCTTCAACAAGCTGATCATGCTCACGCCACTCCGATTGACATAACCATCCAAAATCCTCCTCTTACTTAGTTCAATGCCTCTTTACACACGTTGCTGCAGTCACTGGGAGTATGTCCGGGTCCTGTTTCCACTCGAGTTGTCACTATGGCAATACTCCTAAGTGACACAGAGCAGTCTGCGGTCAGTCTCTTTACAATTGACAAATAACACCTCATCCGTTTTGAGGTGTATGACTTAGCTTCTGCCAACCACCCTTGTTGCCAAATTGGCATGTCGACCTCAATTACACATTAAAGAAAGGCAGTGAAACGGTTCAAGTAAGGTATTATTTATTCAGACACCTCAGCCTTCATCAACTGCCCTATGGCCTTCCAACATTCCATCTCATTACATCTCTAACATTCTAAAGAGGTGACCATCATTACACAGCCACATCATATGATATGCCCATCCTAATGGTTTTGGGGATCCTGTGCACCAAAATATTCTGTCCCTCTGTTCAGAATATTTAGGGGCTTACTGCGAGTCACGCAGATTTTGGTGTGATAATACTACACCTGGTAAAGACTGATATTCTTCAAGGAATTGAAGATTAGATTTACAAAGCTGCAGAAGGAAATACAGGGATTTCATTTGTTGTCTTGGCTCACCAAATTAGTTTAGTTACATTTATAAAAATGATAAATAAAGTTTTTTTTTAAATGTAGTTAGTTAAATAATCCCAGTGGTACTTTAAAAGATTTGAATAGTTTCTTGTGAGAACCTCTTCTATTAATTACCGGATCAGTTCAGTTGGCAGCACTAATGGCAACTTGCCCTCTCTAAGTTTATGTTATGTTATAGATATTTGTTGTGCGCACAGCTGCTCCAGCGAAGGGGCGTCCTGGCGCAGTGACAAGGTAGGACACAACATAACAGGAACTAGATGGGAAACCACTAGGAAGAACAGGCTAAAAAAGAAAGTTTTTATGGCTTTCCGAAAAAGCATAAGGTCCTCCAGCAGGCGGATTTCAACCGGAAGGGAATTCCAGATGGTCGCAGCTTTAACACTGAAAGAGCGTCCACCCGCCCGGCAGAGCCTGAATCTAGGGACCACAGCAAGAGCCTGGCCTTGAGAACGGAGGGTGCGTGTAGGTACGTGGAAAGACAAAAAGCTGGACATAATTTGGGGGCCTATAAGGTCAGAGAACTATGGTTCAGAGTTTAATTGAGTTGCTAATGCTGCGCCATGCTTTGAGTCACTGGGACACGCTTGTGAGGACTACCTGAGGACAACCACTGCAGGAGCTGTCATTCCGAGTGAGAAACTGCCCAACCCCAAAGCCTGCCAGTACCAGCGTGCACCACTGCCTGCCACTCCAGATTTCATCTCTCTCAGGCCTCAGTACTGTGCTGAGGGCCTCCCCACCCGCACCGCGGAGGCTGAGGGGGCCTGTGTTACGCCACATCGAGGATATTTGTGTGCTTTCCCTCTCCCTCTCTCAACAGGTTTGACATATGTGTTACACTTGAATTTTCAGTAGTACTTGTTTTTTCCGACCTCTGTGAACCTTTGTTTGGTGCAGTTAATGGTCAGCAGCAGCCGTACTCGGAAAATTGTTCCAGCAGCAAGAAGAGTGCAAGCCGGCATTCATACGAGCAACATCGAATACTATAGAAAGCAAAACAAGACTGCAAGCAAGTACCTCGTGTAGGGAGCAACAGTGAGAGTGCGAGCGGACATGCATTACAACAAGGAGGTGGCGCAAGACAGCACAGCGAGTAGAGACCAGCAGCACCTGTTGTAGTTAACAGCAGAGCAATGAAAGCTTGCTACTACACTAAGACAACAGTAGCAAAGTGCAGGCTATGAAGTGTTATAGGGAAAACCTTGAGTTTGCAACCTGTCATGTGCTACAGGGAGAAACGAGACAGTTCGAGCTTTCTTATACTGAAGAGAGAAACCCAGGATTTTATTTAAACCTCTCACGCAACCCGTCAACTGAGAAAGGACAGTGCGCGTTTTTTCTATTTATAGGGGGCGAACTGAGAGCAAACTGTCACTTATTACAGAGGCAAATAGGCGGTTGCACACTGGCACGTTTATATTCAGGAAAGTAATTAAAGGTGCACGCTGTCACTGAACATGCTTCCTTTATTATTGAGAACTCCGACAACCCACACTTCATTTCACAAAGTCCTCAGAACATGTCTTTTAGTTGCTAAATGGGTTGGACTTTCTCCTTCCGTTCTATGCTCCCTAGCTCGAGGACGCCCGTCTCTGTGTGCTTTATACATCTACATTGAATTATTTCATTCATCCATGGGGAGAAACAAATGAGCGCGCCTCGATGTCTAATAGGGACACAATGGGTATATGCATCCTGTTACACGAAGAGGAATACATGATTACACTTTAAACAGAGAGACAATGCCGATAAACATGTCAAAAAATCCATCCTTATGATTTCACTTCAATTATCGCTGATTGCTGTGATTTTCCTAGTTCCGTCTTTCACACCCACCTGCTAAAATGTGTTTTTAGCAAACTGCACAGTAGAGCTGTGCCGCCCACCACCCACAAATCAGATCTGGCCCCTGATCACTGCAAACAAATAAATACTACACTCACCTGCACTGCGGGCGGAAGACAGGGGAGATTAAATTATGGGGTGCGGATCTCTTTCCTGGCTGTCCTGCTCTAAATGCCTGCCTCGACCTCGCCTCATTTACGCGCATTTCCCAATGCGCATGAGCATTACTGCAGACCTCACCCTAAAATAACAGCGGCGCCGCGGAGGCGGTGACACATGCTTGCTGCGCACGTCTTCAACAACACATCATGGTCAGGTGACAGGAGGAGGTGAGGTCAAGTGGTGATCAAAATGAAATCATGTATTTTAAATCGGCGCGGCACCGCAGCTCATACCAGGCCTCTCAGGCAGCAGCCAGGCGGCCTGATTGTGATGTGCTTAACGTACAGCTGTAAACACTATCTGTGTTATGTTGTTGGGGCAGGTCCCAATCGGCCCCAACAACAGAACCGGCCTCCTGTCACGAAACCCCCATCCATCCAGCCTACCGGGGGATTGCCCGGTGCCCGGAAGGGCCAGTCCGGCCCTGCCCAACTTCTTCCTTTGCCAGTGTGGGCTAGGCTCATCAGACGCACCACAGGAGGTGGAGCCAGCATTGTGACAGGCAGGCACAGCCCTATTTAGTCCCAGGTGCTACTCCTCCCACCACTCCCAATGCAGATAGGTCTATTCAGCCTAGTGCTAACTCGCCCTATCTCCTGGAGCCACCCCAGCTCTTGTCACTCACAAACCAGACATGGAATACACAAACCTAGCAGAAGTAGGCTGGATGGTAAGGCAAGAAAATAGCTACTTTCTAAAAGTGGTATTTTCAAACGCAGAATGTTAAAACCAACTTCACTAAAAGATGTATTTTATCATTCTGAGTTCAGGCATACTAAACTCGAATTTCTACCTAGTTCCCTGAGTAAGTTAGGATTATAAAATGTTATAATCAAATTGCCCATTCTGGATTATGCGAATAGGTAGCCTTGCAATAGTGAAAAACAAAATTGGCTGTAATTCATTATCAGGACATGCCACACACAACAGGGCATGTCCTACATTTACATAATGTACCCGACCATGGGGGTACCTTGAGCCTACTTTAGGGGTGACTAAAATGCAGAAAAAGGAAGGCTTAGGGACTGGCAAGTGGATGCACTTGCCAAGTGAACATGGCAGCCACGGGCTGCACACAGGCTCGGCAATGGCAGGCCTGAGCCATAGTTTACAAGCTGCTCCGGTGGGTGGCACAATCAGTGCTGCAAGCCCATCAGCGATACAAAAGGGGATGATGGACGGAGCATTTGAACAAATCAAACACTCACCCCCAGTCAACTGATCTGGGTTTCATCCATCACCATTCTTTAGTTCACTCAGCCACCCCAGTTCAGGCATGGCTATATGCAAATCAGTCTGACCCTGTGCCTTATGGGAACAGTCCAGCCCGAACTGCCAAGCCATGTCTTCCCTGGACCGGAAACAAGCATCAGCAGCATTTGATTTACAGGCCCTAGGCAAACGCGGTGCACTGTACTAGGGTCTGACATGTAAACCAAATAAGCCAATCATGGAGTCACTAATCCATTACAATATTTTACAATTGGGAGCTGTTGGACCTGGCCCTTTTTGGCAGGTTCACCCCGAAAAATGTTTTGCTTTTTCCTAGCCTGTTTCTGGAACCTGGTGTTGGTGATTTTAGGCCTCTGCGCACTTTTTCACTGTGGTACACTGTAAAGTGCGTGAGCTCTCTGTGTATGTGTGGTGAGTGACCTGCCCTCCCATAGGAATGAATGGGGAATATGTATGCCCATGGTAGTTCCTGATGTGGGGGGAGTGCAGGGTCGAGTTTGGTATGTGCGAACTCGTGAGATTGAATGCTGCGCAATGGTATATGCGGCATGATTGTATCTAGTGGAGAAGTGCTACTTCTAGAAGTTGGCATATTTGTGTAATTTGTGCCTGGCGTGTGATTGGCTGGTGAGCCTGGCCCAAGAGTGCCTGGGCCTGCTTGTGGATTGACTGTCTGGTTTGAGGGTGACAGGGGCTGGAGAGCCCCCAGGAGGTTGTCTGAGTCAGGCCGTGGATGAAAGGCTGCATCTGCTGCCAGGGAAGTGGGAGGAGATAGCGCCTAGGAGTGAATAGGACTGTGCCTGCCTGCCACAATGCTGGCTCCACCTCCTGCTGGGCGACTGTCGCCTCTGCCCCTCACACTGAAAGGAGTTCCCTATAACCAGTTCTAGCTAGTTCTCACACTGCCTGCACCCTGCTAGACAAAGGATTTCTCTGTATAAAAAGGGGCTGTGTCCCCTTCCAAAATGTTCTTGTTTTTGGACTTGAATCCTGCAAGGGGCATGCTGCTGCTTGGGCTCAGGGGAAGGCTTGCCTCCCTGAGCCCTGCCCAGCCCCTGGATACCTGATGGCCCTGGCTGCCTGGCTGCCTGCTGGACTGGGAGGCTGGAGGACTTTTCCTGGTTCTTGGGAGCTGCTTGCTCCATCTTTTGATGATCCTGGACTTTGGGGGGGGCACTAGCACCTGGGAGCACTGATCTGGCCCCTAGCCCCAGCGAGCGCTTCAATGTCCATAGCGCTTAGGAGCGCTGTTTCCTTGCTCATAGCGCTTTAGGGCGCTTCATTCTGCCATAGCGCTGGAGAGCGCTGTATTTTATTGCTAGCGCCTGAGAAGCGCTTTATTTATCTTTACCGCCGGTACCCAACCGGCATTGCCCGGTGAAATTGTCCCCGTTGCCGCCCGGCCGCGACCAGGAAGTCAGGCAGGCCGGGGGCGGGACTGAGGTACACCCCGTGTAATAATTCCCCGGGCTGCGCTCTGATTGGCTGCCGGCCCGGGACAGGAAAGAGGAAGCGTGGCCTGCTGCGGGGCTCCCCTGTGCTGAGGGAGCCCCGGGAACAGAAGAGGAAGCGTGGCCTGTTGCGGGGTTCCCGTGTGCTGAGGGAGTCCCGGGAAGAGGAGGAAGCTGTCCGGTGGTGAGAGAAAGCCCCGCGCTGCCTGAAGAGGAGCAGCCGCTGCGAGTGCCCGGAAATGGAGGGGGGCGTCGGGGCACATTTCCGGTGCCCGCACCTCCCCTCTAGTGACAGGCTCGTGGGGGCCTTACTTGTTTTGGAGCCGGTTGAGGCTCCGGGGGCATTACTTTGTCTTTGAGCCTAGTGAGAGGCTCTGGGGGCATTTTGCTAATTTGAGTCCCCCTGCGAGGGACTCCCACGCGGCCCCAGTGATGTCGGTTGAGCCCAAGAGAGGCTCCGGGGGCATCTTGTGTATTTCGAGCCGCAGAGGCTCTGGGGCACCAGTGTATTTTGAGTCCCCTCCGAGGGACTCCAACGAAGGGGGCCATAATTGTTGAAGAGCCCCGAGAGGCTTCGCAAAGCGGCACTTGTTTATTGCAGTTAGGGGCCTAGTTCATGGTGGTGCATTTAGGGCGGCCCCGGTTGGCAGTGGGTCGCCCCAACGTTGTCTAGAGCCCACAAGGCTCCCTGGGGACATGCTTGTTTAGAGCCTGTTGAGGCTCCCACGACCTTGGGGGCACTGTGATTTTAGAGCCTGTGTGGCTCCACCGATGGGCATGTTGGCGTCAGAGCCTGTGTGGCTCCAGCAGTGGGCGCAATTTGCTTGAAGGGCTACTGAGGGCCCTGTCGCAGTTTTGTCTCCAGCTGCCCAGCAATTAGTGGGCAGCTGCGCCGTTTAGGTCTTGTGCTGTTCCCAGGTGCCCAGCAAGTAGTGGGCACCTGCAACGTTTAGGTTTTGCGCCAGTGGCGCACCCCTGACTGGCGCTACTTGGAAGTGCGCCCTGACATTCTGGACACAGGGCTCTTTAGTCCCTTTATTAGATGGGGGCTGGTATGTGATTTTATTTAGGCGCAATGTGATTATCTATGTGATGGTATTTGCCTTGTGTAAGTTTTGCGCAATTGTGTGGTTTTATTTCACCTCTGAATGTTTTTGGACATCATGTGTTTTTGAGCTATTGAGTTATGTTCTGGCACCTCAGAATGTTTTTATGCATCATGTGTCTTCCTTGATTTTACACCTCTGAATGTGTTGGTTTATGCATCATGTGTTTTTCTTTCCCTGCACCTCTGAATGTGTTTTTGATGCATCATGTGCCTTGTTATTACACCGCTGAATGTGTTTTTATGCATCATGTGTTAACCTTTTCCCTACACCTCTGAATGTTTTTATGCATCATGTGTAATGTGTTCTTGCTTACACCCCTAAATGTATTTTATTCTTAGGTGGTTGTTCTTTCCAGTACAGGTGGTCCTAGTGAGGTCCTGGTCCCCTGCGTGACATTCTCCTAAGGTGGTTAGGGTTGCGTAGGTGGTACTTACCTGTTACCAGTAGTTACTGGTTGTGATTTATAACTGTTATTGTGTGCTATTCTTGCTAATTTGTGCTACAGTGATTTTATATCCTTTTTATTCTAATTTCTGACTGTATTTCTATTTCTAAAAGTATTGATCCTGACTGTGGCCCATGTGGCCCTGTCTTGTGAATAATCCCTTGTGAATATTGCCCGTGCCATTTGGCACAATGTACATGTGTGATTTCTATCTGATGTGATTTTGACAATACAAAAGTTATTTTTATATAACCTTGTGTGGAGTTCCTTTTGTGGTGTGCCTAGGATGTTGTTGCTGTTGTGTGCTGGCGCAAATGCTTTACACATTGCCTCCGAGTTTAGCCTTACTGCTCGTGCCAAGCTACCTAGGGGGTGAGCAGGGGTTATCTTGGCGTGTGACTCCCTTGCCCTGACTAGAATGGTGGTTTCTGCCTGGCTTTGGCGTCAGCCTTAGCCTACCAGAAATAGCCAGTTCTAACATTAGCACTTGCACTTTGGCACCACTTGCACTTTGGCACTGATTAACAGTGGCAAAGTGCCCAAAGCATCTAGACCAGCAAAACACATAGCAAAAATACAAGAGGCAACAACAAAAAATGGAAGTGAGACCCACTCCAATGGTGCCAGGTCTAACACGTATTCCCTACAGCTCAAATTAACTACCCTACCTCTTGGGAGTTCTCATCACTAAGGTGGAAAAATCTGGACAGACAATCAGCATTGGCGTATTCTGTCCTAGGGCGGTGTTCCACCCTGAAGTCCGTCCCCTGTAGGTAGATGGACCCCTCAACAGCTTTGGATTCTCATCCCTCATCTGCATCAACTGTCTGAGGGACCTGTGGAACCCGAAAGTGAGTCCCAAACAAGTATGGTTCCAACTTCTTCAGTGCTCAGACCACAGCAAATACCTCACGCTCAATCGCACTCCACCTCTGTTCCCGTGGAAGTAACTTCCTACTGATGAAGGCTACAGGTTGGTCTAGGCCCTCCTCATTTATCTTTGAAAGAACAGCCCCCACCCCATGCTCTGAAGCGTCTGTCTGTACAATGAACTCTTCAGAGAAGTTGGGCGCCAGAAGCATTGGCGCCATGCACATGGCAGTCTTCAGGGCATCAAAAGCTTTCTGACAGGTGTCAGTCCAGTTCACGTTCTTGGGCTGCTTCCTGGAAATCAGCTCTGTCAAGGGTGCAACAATGCTGCCGCACCCCTTGACAAACCTCCTGTAGTACCCAGTGAGTCCTAAAAAGGCTCTCACTACTGTCTGAGTCTTGGGTGGTTACCAAGCCAAGATGGTCTCAATCTTGGTCTGTAGGGGCTCCACCTGGCCCCTCCTAACCTGTTGTCGCAAGTACACCACGGAACCCTGCCCGATCTGGCACTTACTCACCTTGATCGTGAGGCCTGCTCTCCGCAGTACCATCAACACTTTCCAGAGGTGACGCAGAGGTTTTTCCAAACTGGCGCTGAACACTGCTATATCATCCAGGTAGACGGCACTGAAATCTTCCAGTCCAGCCAACACCTAGTTGACCAACCTCTGAAAGGTGGCAGGGGCATTCTTCATTCCAAAGGGCATAACCCAGAATTGGTAGTGCCCATATGCTGTGGAGAATGCGGACCTCTCCTTTGCCCCATCAGTCAAGGGACTATGCCAGTACCCAGACGTCAAATCAAACGTGCTGAGGTACTGGGCAGCCCCTAACCAATCATTGAGCTCATCAGCTCTGGGGATGGGGTGTGCGTCAGTGTTGGTGACTAAATTGAGTCCTTGTTAGTCCAGAGAGAATCAGAGTTCGGGTGTGGCACCAGGGGCAGCAGCCTTTGGGACCAAGACCACTGGGCTGGCCCAAGGGCTGCTAGAGGACTCAATTACCCCTAATCTCAAACATCTTGGAGACCTCCTCCTTGATGCAAGCTCTCTCCCTGTCAGTCGCTATGTAAGCCTTTTAATTAACAGGAGTACTGTCCCCAGTGTCCACATCAAGGACGCACCAATCAGTGACACTAGGGGTCAGGGAGAACAGGTCAGGATACTGTCCTAACAGTTGGCGACAATCCTCCTGCTGTTCAGGGGTCAGGGAGTTAGAGAGGTTCACATCCTCCACTGACCCATCTTGCTCCTTGACACACAGGAAGTCAGGAAGAGGCTCAGTCTCCTCCTCCATTCCAGCATCTGGGGCTAGGAGCATGCCCACCCTGGACCTCTCCAAGTGGGGCTTCAAGTGGTTTACATGCAGGACCCGCAAAGGGTTCCTAGGAGACCGCAAGTCCACCAAGTAGGTGACATCACTCTTACACTCCACCACCTCAAAGTGCCTGGTCCACTTATCTTGGAGCACACAGGGCTCCACTGGGGCCATGACCCACACGTTCTGACCAGGCTGAAGCTCAATCAGAGTGGCATTCTGATCATACCACTGCTTCATCTCCTCCTTGCTGGCTTCCAGATTTGTCTGCGAGAGTTACCTGAAATGCCGGGTTTGGTTTCTGAAGGCCAGCATGTAGCTATATACATCCTGGGGAGGTTTCATGGGAGCTTTCTCCCAGCCTCCCTTTACCAAACTCAGAGGTCCTCTTACCGGGTATCCATAGAAAAGTTCAAAGGAGCTGAACCTTAGGGACTTCTGTGGCACCTCTCGGTAAGCAAAGAGAAGGCATGGCAAGAGGATGTCCCACTTATGCCTCATGGGATCCTCAAGATCCATAATCATTCCTTTAAGGGTCCGTTTGAATCTCTCAACCAGCCCATTACCTTGGGGGTGGTAAGGAGTGGTGAACTTGTATGCTAAACCACACTCCTGCCACATGGACTTCACATACTTGCAAATGAAGTTTGTACTACGGTCTGACACCACCTCTCTGGGGAAACTCACATGGGAGAAAAACCCCATCAATGCACGACTCACCACAGGGGCCATCACCGACCAGAGAGGGATGGGTTCCGGGTACAGGGTTACATGGTCCACCTAGACCAGGATGGAGAGGAGCCTTGTGCTTCCTCCCACTCTTTCCACTTGCTTGGCAAGTCTGGAAGGTCCTGCAATGAGTGTCTGAACTCTTGCACATCTATGGACAATAAAAGTGGATGACAAGCCTTTCAAAGGTCTTGTCCTGCCCCAAATGTCCTGCTAAATGCACATCATGAGCCAGCCCCAGTAGGAAAGCTCTGAAGAGCTGGGGTACCACCAGCACAAGAGCTGACCCAGCCTCAGCAACCTTAGGCTCACTATACAGGAGAACATTCTCCCAGTAGATCCAATGTGATCCAGTCTGATCACCTGCTGCCTGGTTTGTGGCCTGTTGCTGCAAACCAACAAGCAAAGGGCACTTGTTCTGCTCCTCACAGAACTCTTCCCTGGAGGGACCTCCTTCTTGCTGGCAATGGGTCAGCTCAGGCAGGTCTCCCAGTTCAGCAATATCCTCCCCTGTAGGTTCCAGGGCATCTCCCTCAAGTCTGCCTCCTCCAGGACCGTGGGAACTTCAGGGGCCAGTTTCCTGCACCCCCTACCTCTTCTCTTTAAGGCAGATACCTGGGCCACTCTCTCTGGCTCCAGGTCCTCTTGAACACCCTTACTGGCTGCCACTGACTGAGTGGTCACACATGCCCACTTAGACAGATCCACCATCTCCAAATGAGACTTTCTCTCCACCTTAGCCCATGGGGAGCTTTCCAAGTCGTTGCCAATGCATTTGGAATGAATAACATAGTCGCTCATAAGCAACAACGAGCATGCAAGAGGAGGTTCAAATGTTGCATTGTTTATATCAGGTATGCATGGGGGCTGGACATGGTGTTAAACTTAAGATATGGTAGTGATGGAGTACAGCCTTGTGGGGTTGTAGTTTAAGAATGTCATTGAGGTGTTTTAAGGTTGAGAGGGGATTATGTTCTGATGTTAAGGGATAGGTTGTTTTTGGTAGATAAGGTCAAAGAAACTAGTTCTGTTTGATTCCGTTTTTGTTTGGAAGAGTGCTTATGTTAGGGGGTAGAGGGTGGATTACACAATACAGTTTACGCACGATAAAATAGTAGGGAGTTACTTTATGAGGGATGGAATTGGGACTAAGCATGGGCGGATTTTGCGAATTGGCAATCCGCGAAATTACGTATTTACGGATTCGCAATCCGCAAAATCCGCGAACTCTTGCGAATTTGCGGATTTTTTTTTTTTTTGTGTTCGCAAGGATTTCTGCCAGTTCGCGAGGATTTTGTACCAGTTCGCAAACGCGAACTTACTTTTCGGGTAGCAACGGTCGCGAACATGTTGTTTCTACATCTGGTTCATCACAGCACCCTCTGTTTCACCACTGCCACCCTCTGTTTCACCACTGCCACCCTCTGGCTCACCCATGCCACCCTCTGGCTCACCCATGCCACCCTCTAGTTCATCACTGTAGATTATGGGTGGAAAAGCACACCTGCCCTGCCTCAACTGACATAAATGAATTAGGGGCTGATTAATGTGTTTCTGAATTTGAACTTCCTGGCTGGAACCTGCTTCCTTATCTGTAATTGCTTTTTCTGAGCCTGCTGTGAGGGTCAGAGCAGGGTCATAGAATAGTTGCAAGTAGGCAACTGAGCTCTGAAGGGGCCCCTCAGGAAGCACTACAGGGAATGGTTACTAATGATAAGATTGAACTTTTGCACCTGCTGAGTGCTTTCAGTTTTGCAAAAATCCAAATATCCAGCAGCATCCACAAAAAGTAATCCTTCCCGGCACTACAGAGAATGGTTACTAATGATAAGATTGAACTTTTGCACCTGCTGAGTGCTTCCAGGTCAAGATCCAAATCATAGTGACCAGCACATGAAGAAAGCACTGAGAGGAGCCTGCTGGACAGGAACAGGAAGTTGGAGACTGTGGGGCAATTCCTTCCTCCCACCCCCCCCCCCCCCCCAAAAATGGACTCCTTGCAAAATAAAAGTGCAGGCAAATGTCAACCTGAGGAGTTATTCTGATAAAAATCATAATTTTCAAGGTTTATGCTGCCTGCTGGTGGATTTCTTGTGCGAAATTGCAAATTTTGCAATCTCGCAATTGCGAGATTGTCGCTGCCCGCCGCATCTACGTTTTCGCAAGTGTTTACTCCCGCGAAATTGTATAGTATTCTAGTTGGCAAGTGCGACCAAGCAAAAAAATCCGCTTCGCACGGATTTACGAATTTTCGGTAAGGTCGCGAGAGTTCGCGGATTGCGAATTTACCGAAAATCCGCAAAATCCGCGAGCGGAACGGATTTTACGCCCATGCTTAATTGGGACGCATGGGTACATATGCACAACCTGTTTTGTACTAACAGAAGCATGTGAATTTAGGGGAATTGTTAATCTGTATTATGTGGGACGGAAATGAAATGTGACTTATAAGGACATTTTTATAATTTGCAGATACTCTTGATGAAGGGTTTTTAACTGAAATGCATTGAGTAGGATATGCATAGAAACAAGTGGAAGAAAGTTCGGAATATGTTCATGTATAGGCCTAGATGGGCAATACATAGAAATAGTTACACGCCTAAAATATGCAACAAATTTAACCGCTTTTGACTTGATGAAAAAGATGTGAAAAATGATGATGAAAAGTGAAGAAAAATAAACGAGCTAAAATTGATTACTTTGGTGAAATTGTGTTATTTCAATATATAAATGTGCATACGGCTGTGCAACCCCGCTGTGACCTGCTAAATCAGCAGGCCAACACTGTTGATCAACAACTGATAGCTGTCACATTGACTCCGGTGTCTCTCAGAGCTTCCACCCTCTGGCCATTGATGGTCACCCACTGCCTGTATTTCTTAGTGTCATAAGGCAGCTGGGTCCTGGGGACCATCTCACAGTCTCCTAAGAGACAAGGGACATCTCTGCGGGACCCCACCCACCTTGGGCACCCATCTCCTCCCCCAGGGCTACACTATCCGTCTGCTGGGGTGGTGCACCACTGGGTACGGTTTTCCCATGCAGGGGACATCTAGCATCATTAGAGCAGTGGCCCACTAGACCACACTTAAAACAGGTCTTGGGCACCCTGTAAACAGGCTTATCTGTCAGGGCGCGCCTTCTTCTCAGCAAGAGGCCGGGAACCCTTCCCACGGTTCCTTTGGGGATTACTTTAGGGCCCTTTCTTGAACTCCCTCTGTTTGCCCTTGCCCCCCCACTCCTCTGCTGGGGACCCTGCCCACCTTTGTCAAAGTCTCCCACAGGACACCTGTGGACCCGGGTGCTCACCCAGCGGTCGGTCTCCTCAGCAAGCTTCCTAGGATTAGTCAGCTTACTATCTATCAGGTGCTGCATAGCTCTTGAAAACAATTATTGGACAAGTGGTCCAATGCAAACAAATCAAAGAGCACCTCAAAATTATCCACTTTGCTACCCTTTACCCAACCATCCAATGATCTGCAAAAGAAAGACACATATTCCACCCATTTGGTAGACTCCAGTGTCTTGCAATTCCTAAAGCTTTGCCTGTTCATCTCTGGGGTCAAACCATATCTGGACAATAGGGCTCCCTTCATGTGGGCATAGGACACCCGCTCCTCTATAAGTAAATCTAACAGGGTGTTACGCCCATCACTAACTAAGCGGCCCCACAACCTCACTCCCCAATCCTTCTTTGGGACTCATTGGGCCAGCATTGGAGCTTCATAAGCCCTAAACAATTTACCAATATCCTCATGTTTGTGGAAATCATTAACTACTTCTTTGTGGATGCAGGCGCTTGCTTCTACAGGCACTGGTGGTGCGCTGCCACCAGAGTGAGGAAACTCTAAACTTTTGGCTTTGAGTTCCAATTCCCTCAACACTCTCTCCTGTTCAAAATGCATTTTCTTTTCCTCTAAGGCTAACTTCTTAATTTCTAATTCCATCCCAACTTCTATTTTCTTGCTCTATGTCCTTCTGACCATCTGTTTTGAGCTTGGCTAGCCCCAACGTATGTACTCTCTCCCTCTCCCTGTCCTCCAGCTCTTCTGGGGACAGGCCCTTGGAAGAAACACTGCTGCCTACCCTGGAAGGTTCTCTCTCCCCAGTTAGGGTCAATGGCCCCTCAAGCTGCCCATCTAAATGTTCTGCCTCCTCCACCGGCTCTTCAGGATGCTCACTGGCATTGCTAGATTCTAGTCAGGCCCTCAGCTCCTTTTGGTATTCCTCTTTCCTGGTGAGGCCTTTCAAAGAGATTTTAAATTTCTTGCACTGAGGTTTGAGGTTTGGCACAGTGTAGGTATCAATCCTCTCTTCTTCCCATTCAATGTCTACAGATGCAATGGATGCTGGCTTACTCATGGTAGAAAGACTGGCTGTTCTCAAGAATAAAAAAATCCACCAAAAATATATGTGGTTGCATTATGGTCTGGACTCACTAGTAGTGTTCACCAATCACTGCATATGGGTCACAAATGAAAGTCCAAATCCCCACCTCTGACCTCCAATGTTAGAATTGGCGGTCTCTAGTTGGCAATGGTATACACCTTTGTCCAAATAGGGACCCTTGCTTCTAGATAGGGTAAGGGGCTACACTTCTAAAATAACCCCTGCTCACCCCCTTGGTAGCTTGGCACGAGCTGACAGGCTTATCTCAGAACTAGATTATAATGAAGGGGTTCTGCCCACATCACCCTCCCATACCGGAGCAGGGGTCATCAAAAAGATGAGAAAGTAGAAAAAAACGGTATAAAGGGATACATTTCACATTTAATGTTTGGAATCAAGAAAAATTTAAATTATCTTGTTCTATACAACTTAATGTAACCACAACTAATTAAACAAAATTTATATGGACATATAAACGTATCACAAGAACAAGTGGCGCACAGAATTAATCCATGGAAACACAAATCACAAATTATACATATATACAATAATTATATACAACATATACAATACACAAACATTATATAAACTACGGCGTACCCTAAGCGAGGTAATAGAAACCTTTCTCAAAATAATATATATCCACTCCCACTTATGAGTGATATAGATCTGAAACGAAGTCCTAAATGGCGCCTGAGAAAAGAATTCTCTCACAAAACTACCTAAATAAAGCGCCAGGAGTTGAAACAAGTACAAATATTGGTAGAGGGACTCCTTCAACACAGAAGTGTCGACGCAGTCGCGGTCGCGTTTCCGCCAGTAGACTCTTTATGGCTACATCAGGACAGGGGTACTTGCAGAAAACCTATCAATAAACACGCCACTCCCACCATGGGAGGGCACCAAGGGAAGAAATCCTCTCAGAATGATGCCCGGGGCCCTCTCGGACACTCACTGGCGTGCAGGGTCCACTTGTCCAAATAGATGGGGAGATTACACGTGTGAAATGCGTTAAATGGCACAGGGAAGCAGGGCGGCGAAATTACGCTCCTACAACTCCTTATAATGGAGACGCACTGGCTCAAAAAAGCGGCATCAACAGTCCACAGGCAAACAACTCACAAATTCGTCTCACAGAGAGCATCACAGGCGGCAGGCAGCGTGATGCAAAGAGCAGGCCAAGCAGCATAGATGGTGTTAGAATTGGGGGTCTCTAGTTGGCAATGGCATACACCTTTGTCCAAACAGGGACCCTTGCTTCTAGTCAGTGTAAGGGGCTACACTTCTAAAATAACCCCTGCTCACCCCCTTGGTAGCTAGGCATGAGCAGACAGGCTTATCTCAGAGGCAGTGTTTAAAGCATTTGTGAACACATACAGTAATACAGTGAAAACACTAAAAATGGACACCACACCGGTTTAGAAAAATAAGTAATCTTTACTAGACTTATCATAAGACCAAACGTCAAAAATCCACAATACTGTAATCAAAACAAGTCTTTAAAATTGTAGAAATAGCTTAGTTCACTTTAGATTGTAAATGCAACACTTTACTCTCAAAGTACCTGGGATGCGTTATGCAGAAAAAACAAAAGGGTCGCAGGGAAAGGGCTGCGCCGTTCCTTACACCCAGGGGAGTGGATGAGTCGGTTTCTTATTGCTGCACATGGGAGTTGCGACTCCCTCCCTTACTGTTTGGGGAGATGACTTTCTAGTTTCTTACTGCGATCTGATGCGATAACGCTCCATTGTGGTGAAACAAAAATGGCATCGTGGTTAAGGTGCGACAAGGTAAATGCGATGCGTGCATGCCCGATGGCTGTGCCGCAATTCAGTGAACTTCTGAGCCACAATATCAATAACCAACTGAACTAGGGATCTCATAAACACAGTGCCACTAAGTGCCTCAGACTACTGAAAACAGAAATGAAAAAGCAAAGAAACAGGAGTATTGTGAAAGCATAGAAATCTTTGAGCAGAGCTTGGATTCCCATCAATTGTCAACGTGATCAATCTTATCATCTGGTTATCCACCCGTACGAATGATATGTCTCTTGATCATAGAGACTATCTTCCGGGAAAAACTCGCTCAATAGAGTCAAAGAGGGAGCGCCAGAGAGTAAAAAACAGATCATGTGTTGTTTGGATCAATGATCACTTGGGAACTAAGAGCAGTGCAAAAACCAGTGAGTGCAGTATTTAAAATAGAGTTGTGAGGAGAAGAACAAAGTTTATTAGAAAAATCACCTCACAGCCTAATTAAAATCAGAACAGTGCAAGAAGCAGTTTTAACAAATGACTGCTATATTATCAAGGACAACATGTTTCAGCCAAATTGGGTAAAAATGCCCAAGGCTTTCTTCAGGACCTCTGTTCTCAAAATTTGCTACTGCATATGTGCATTGAGAATACCACAAATTTTCTATCCAATGGTTTAGACTTGTTACAAGTGTCCATTTTTTGTGAAAATTCCTTTTTTGCATTTGATAACCTAAAAACGTACCCAGGGGAAGCAAATGGACACTCATTCCTCCTCCCTATTTTTGATTGACTAAGTTAACTAAAACGTGTCAGAAAAATGTATTGAAAAATACAATGCCGTGATTGACACCACAATAAGGTTGGAATAAATACAACCTACTTTTACTGATCCTCCACTTCAAGGGATGCAGATGGCATCGTCTTGACTGGGGACTGGACCTCACCTCACCTGGAACCTTACTCAGGAAAACAAGGCCCCGTTCTGTCCGCCATTTCCTCCAACGTCTTTTGAGACTACCCTCGACTCAGAAGACTTCGGAGGCAACGACGGACAGAGTGGGGCATCCCTTGAAGCAGAGGATCAGTAAAAGTAGGTTATACCGAGTCAGGTTAACTGTATTTTGTTTTTACTGTCATCAGACTGGAGAGTCTCGGCATGAACAGGCCCATTTTCAGTCTCTTAGGGATCAGGAGCACACTCCAGCAGAGACCAGCAGGGTTCAGTCAGGTCAAGTTCACGCAACCTCAGAACAAAAACTTTAATTAGACTAGACAAGTGATAACAATACCACCGACAAAAACCTTTGCAGATGCACCCAATATACCCCTCCCTCGAAGAAAAAAAAGAGACAAACCTACAGCAAAAGGGATCAATAGATTTTATCGGGGTCCAGTAGCTTTGGGCTGCTATATGTGTTTTGTGGACCAGATATCCTTACTTGAGTACAACATCAGGGGCAATTGTGGGAGCTAAGACCCCACTCTGCTGCTAATCGCCCGGGGTGGGGTTGGCTGGCCACCCCACAGGGGGAGGGCGGCCTGAGGAGGGAAGAGGGCAGCACCCAGGGCCCCGGATCCAAAGTCAATAGGGACCGGTTCCAATCCCCAGGTCAAAAGGTCCACATTATCAGTCATCCAGCTTGGGATGAATGTTTTCTGCACGGTGTGTAGTCCCAACAGTGCCTCAAATGAGCTAGAAGTCTCCACTCAATGGAGGCCCTCTTTGAGTTCTAAAACAAAGCTGTCCTCCGTGGCAGAAACCAGAACTCCAGTGTACCTAGGATGGTAGAACCCTATAAGCTCCACACTGCACGCCCCAACAAGCTGCAAGCTATTCACATGATGTCCAGTCCAAGCCTCCAGTTGCTGGTGTTAACCAGGGTGAACAGATATCCTAAAATTGCTGAGGTGGTCCCTGGGTTTTTGTTTTCATCATCACCCAGCAGACTTTTGAAAATGTTTTGATGAAAAGTCCAGAGATCCACGTTTTTGAGGTTAGAAGGCAAATATTGATTTAGCCATCCTTCTCCTATGCTGTATGAACTATTTTGCTTTTCTGAAGTTCAGCCACCATGCCATGCCCATATAACTCACAACTGTAGCGATCTTAGCCACCAAGTAGGAAATTAGGCCCAAGTGCACTTAAAGGAAGCAGGGGGTGGTCTCAGGGGGAGGAGGGTGCCTGGGAAGAGGATCCTAAATGTTCACTGCTCATCCATATGAAGGTAGGGCACCAGATTTGCCTGCTCCAGCCAGATCAAGGATAGTGACTAACAAACACTCCAAACCTTGGATGCACCATCTAGGGAAAGCAGTCAGCCCCAACCTCAGACACCACAAGGCAGCATAGGTAGGGGTAAAACTTGGGCCACGGATTACCTTCCAATCCCCTCCCACACATGACAAATGATGCAGTAGATAATGCAAGATTAAGGGAAACACCCATAACTAAAGAAAAACAGCATAAAGTTAGCCCAAAAAGAGGTCTCCAGATAAAAGGCAGTGTTGAGATACATGGCGCCACAATGGAGGGTCATATGGCTTACCACATGCCAGGAATTGAGAGATACTTACTCATGTGATCTCGGGGCATGTTACAATCACCAGAGGCACTAAATAGCAACATGCCCTTCATTACATGTTTTTTTGCACATATAGACAAAAAAGATGCGACACACCAACAACGCCTCTATGCACACACCAGTCAAAACACAGTCCTGAGAAACTAGTGACACCCCCATGACCTCCTGTAAAAAAATTATGCCACCCATCCCTTTGCACCTGAGCCCACCCAAAAATATCTTGCACTAGTCGAAGCATCCATTTAGGATCAATGGCTCATAAAGAGATTAAAGTTCCTGGATGGCCAATAATCTCCCCAAATGCCCCAAAACTATAAAAAAGATACCAGACAGGTTGCCACCTTCAGGTGCCTTGCTGAGATAGTGACTAGGGGAGACTTTGAAACACTGCTGCCATTTTGCAGTTACAGCGCGGGTGAATCGACTTTTTGTTGTTGCTTTCTTTGTCTTGCACTGACCACAGGGACTGAAGGGTTTATATCCCTTAGCGGCAGGAGCCGCCCACGTCATCGCAGCGCTTTAAAAGCGAGTCTCAGCACCAGCAGTGCCTGTCTTAGACCAAATGAGACCAGGCTGGGCCAATCCCCTAAAAACTTGGCTTCTGGGACTACCTATTACTTTGTGGTGAAGTACTATACCTAACTTGTTTTCTATTTTTTCGCTTTTGTATATTTTTGCATTGTCATTTTGAGTAAACTTAAACTAGGAGTTGGACAGGGCATTGCAGATACACTTGATGCTTTTTTACTGAGGGCGCAGTCAGCACTTATCCACGAGATAAAACTCACGGAACGCAGACTATCCCTTGAGCCCTTGCCCTCACAGCCTATACCTGCCCCTGCTAAATCACTTATGAGAAGTAATAATAAACTGTCTTCTTCTCAAATTAGCCCGATACATCACTCAGAGTCGGAGACAGAAATAGTCTCCCCTATATCCCTTGACCCGGAAAATGGATCTGCTAGGTGTAATGTAATTACCAGAGGCTGGAAAGCTATATTGAGCCCTGGAACTATCAATGAGCTCCAAATCAAGAAAAGGAAGGGGTGAGGACTATAGAAATAGCCTAAATCTGGCCCGAAACCAACTGTAAGGAAGCCCCGACCCTCTAATATTGATAGGGCTACTTATAAAGGGACCCTCACAACTACTGCACCCACTGTAATAGAGAAAACACCTGACTGTGGACAAGAGGAAGATTATTGGGACAGACTGGAGACTCTTTTATCAGTATTATTGGACCCGATATTGCAAAAGATAATTTTGGTGGAATCCAGATTAAATAATTTGGAGGAACTTGTTACTAGCAAACTTATAACCCACTCATCCTCTTGTCAAAGTGTGGGATCAGATACCATACATAACAGGGGATGGATAATAGGGTCGATGAAGCTGAAAGTAGCTTTACCAACAGGCAAGCTCAAAACGTAACTACTAATCTAACTACCCTGACCAGCATTACTATATAGTTAATCCCCCACTCGGGCTGGGCATCCACCCCTTAAAGTAGGACCTCCCCTAGTAGACCCTCAAAGTCATTTACAAAGTAGAGCTGATCCTAATATGCCAGGTTTTAAAGGAGTGGATGGCCCATCAGGTACCACAAACAACACCACACATGGGGACGGAGGGAGAAGCACCAGAAATCCACTTATGGTAAAGTTGCTAATTTACACCTGCCGCCAGAAGAAACCCCCTACAAGGTTGTCCTAGCTGATGTTCCATCTCTTCAAGATAATGTCTTTGAGCATTGGTCCACCTTAAGGAATAAGTTGCTGCACTTTGTAAGCACAAGGACTGGTATAAATGATATTCTTTTCTCAGAATTGAAAATGGCCAGGGGAATATGTTGGGTGGGTAACTCTAGGGGGGATTGTGTAGTGTTAACCTTTAGTTCAACCTTTTTAGTGCAGACAGTTCTTGATAAGGGAAGTAATCGGTTTGTCAATGCCCAGGACATAAACATACTACCACTAGGCTTTTTTTATCAACCCCTTAGACCTCGCTGGTATCCACCAGTGAGGTGAATTGTACAGGGAGTAGGCTGCCTAGCTATTTGGTCCCAGTGAGTAACCGATTCGATATCCTGAACCCATTTGAAGAGATAGACTGACTGACCACGGGGTTTGTTGGTCACCCCACCCTTAATTATGACCTGCATGTCGAAAGGTGTGACCATGCTAGTTTACAGTATAGTAATTCTGGCCTGGCTCACATAGAGAGTCAATTGCTTGCCCTCCCTGTCTTAACTGCTTCTCCACAGCGGACATTCTGCCGCGGTGCGAAAAAAATGACACGTGCGCAGTTTGGACGGCCACCAGCCGTCCTCCTCACACACCCACCATGACATCGGACAGCCGGCGGTGTTTCTACGTATGTAAAAAATTAAGGAAGTTGAGGGAAGCAGGTTCAAGCATTACTAATTTGAACGTGGTTGCCCCAAGTGAATACCTACCAAATCTTGGTATAGAACACACAAGCAATAATATAGATGGTGTGCCATCTAGGAACGTAACCATAACTAACCCTGTATCTATTAGCAACACAGCATTTTGTAAAATTGTCTCAGGGAATATTTCTGATATACACCTAAAGCTGAATGACTCTATGTGGTGGGATTTTATATTACAATTTCAGATATTATGTTTCCAGGAAACATGGTCTAAGGAAGCTTGTCACTTGAATGGGATTAGAATTTATTGTACGCCTGCTGTAGATGGGGTGAGTGGAAGGGCTAGGGGTGGATTATGCACGTATATATCAAGTAGTATAAACGTAAAAAAGATAACAATGCCTGTAACTGAAGTTTATTATCAAATGATCGTTATTTAAGTCGGTGGGAAATATTGTATAGCTTTAGCTAATTTCTGTAATAATATTCCTCTAGATAAAGTTGTGACCACAGTCAAAAAACTGACAAGAGATTTGAAGCCTGGTAGTAATAATAAGTCCAAAGATGCCGTATTAGTGCTGGTAGGCGATTTTAACTGTGCACTGTGCCCCAAAGCAGTTGATAATTCACGTGGTCTCTTAAATGAGGAAGGGGCAACTAACTCTCATTTTCAGCACTCTCCGTTGGAAGAGCTGTTCAATTAATTAATTTACAGTTTTAATCTGGGTTTTGTGCATGATCTATGCCCATTGCCTGCTCCTAGGCCATGGACCTTTAACAGCTAAGGATTAGACTCTACAATTGATTTTATTTTAATATCAAATAACTATGCACATACTCTTCATTCATTCGCTGTTGATTACATCTCTCTGAGTGACCATTTAACCTTTTGCCTTTCTACTCTTCTGACATCAAGTGAACACACTAATTCAGATAAAGACAACCATATAAATGGATACACCTTGCACTGGTCTATGGTAGATACAGACACACTTACTAAGGCTGTGGTTGATAAATGCAATCCCGCCTTTGAGACATGTCTGAGTGAATCAGCTGCCCCAGACATTATTTTATCCTCCTTTAAGTTGATAACTGATGCAGTAAAAGAATCTTTGTTGAGACTGAAATGCAATAAGGGCCAATCACGAGGATGGTTCGAGACTGGATGCACCCTAGCACTTTCTAAGCTAAAAGATGCTTTACATGAGGCCTGAGAAATATGGACATTGTGAGGCACGCTAGAATAGACTTTAAGCAAGCCATTTGAAACAGGAAAAGTATTCTGAAGAATATAGCCTGGGACGCCCTACATAAAGCATCTATACAGAAATATGGCTCTGCGTTCTAGAAGGCATTCAAAACGCCTTTCTTGACCAACGAAGCGAGACGGTCAATTGAAATTGCCATTACAGAAGAACACTGGAATAAACATTTCTGTAAACTATATAACGGTGTGATTAATCTTGACACGATGGGTAGTAACGTTGAAGAGGAACACACTTGGGTTCCTTTGTTCCCCCACTTAGATCTGGATGAGGTGAACCGAGCACTCTATGAAAGTCAGGGTGGTAAGGCTCCCGGCCCAGACGAGGTACCTGTAGAGTTATACAAGTCAAATATTTACCCGTGGGGCCAAATAATCATCAAGGTAATTGCTGCTAGCTGCTGCACCCCTTTTTTATCTACTTGGGTGGAATCCGCGGTAGTTCCAATTTTTAAAAAGGGGGACCAGCAGGATCCTGGGCGTTATAGACCTATCTATTTATTGGATGCTATGACAAAAATTGTAGGCCGCATATTATTAGAACGTCTCCAGGACTGGGATGAGGATAATTTGATTCTGTCCAACCTACAATATGGTTTGCGTGCAGGTATGAGGACAGTATAGCAGAGCTTAAATCTCTCAATTCTAGTGGGGAAATACACTCGAGCGAATCAGAAAAAGCTGTTCTTCATGTTTGTGAACTTCACAGCAGCCTTCGACTGTGTGATTCACAGTAAATAACATCTGGTCAACATTCGAAGCAATGGGGGTTGATGTTCAGATTATTTATTTTGTGAAGTGTTTTTATACTGATGCAAAGGCTCATGTAGGTTATGGCTTAAAGGGTGAGTGCTCGGTTCCGTTTCCAATAAGGAAGGGGGGTCAGGCATGGATGTGTCTTGGCCCCTTTTCTTTTTAATCTTTATATTAATGGTCAGGGCGAGGCACCCCTGAAAGGTAACCAGGACTTTCCCCAAGTAGCTGGACATTCCATACCAGCACTTTTATATGCAGATGATGCAGCATTGATGTCCCGTATACAAGTAGGCCTACAGAGGATTTTAGATTCTTTTTCTGGTTTTATGGAAGATCTTGGATTAAGAGTTAATGGCTCGAAGACTTTCATTATGCAGTGTGGTCATGGTATCAAGATGTCTAAGGACATGTCTGTGGCAGGTCAGAAGATCTGGGTCACTTAGAGATTTTCGTATCTCAGAATTTTCTTTGACCTGAATGATACCTGGGCACAGGCAGTCTCAGCAAAAAAAAATAGTACTATTAAGATCAATAAACACCCTGACCAATTTTGCTAAAAATTAAGGAGACCACCAGTAGACCTGATTAAAATTTATAAAGCAAAGTGTGTCTCCACTGCGGTTTATTGGGCAGGGGTCTGGGAATTGCTGATCTGCTCCCAATTCAAAGGGCGGAAAATGCTTTTTTAAGATATATTTAGGCAAAGTGACACAGGTCTGGGAATTGCTGATCTGCTCCCAATTCAAAGGGCGGAAAATGCTTTTTTAAGATATATTTTATGAGTCCCGAATAGCGCATCATCGTTTATCTGTCACGCAGAGCTGGGCATTCCCTTTATTTCTGATCTAATAAAACTGGAGCCAGTTCTCTTATGGCACAGCCTCTGGACTAGAGAAGAAACAAAGTTAAATCGAGATATCCTGTCAGATACCTTGAAACTAGGGGGCCCTAAAGATTCTTTGGGTGAGATACGTTAGGAAATTCTTTCAAGATCTAGGTCACCCAAAATATTTTACTAATCCAAGAATTATTGACATAACGAGGAAGGACCTAAAAAAGGAGGCACTGAGGCTATTGGATAGTATTTGAGAATCCTCTGAGGTTACAAAGCCGACCGGTATATATAATCAGCTGATTTTAACGTCTTTTAATATTCAACCCTATTTTACTTTTGTACCAGGTGTCTTTGATAGATTTTTATTGACTCGATTCAGGCTGGGGGTTTTTCATAGATTTGTTACCGTTCCCAGAATGAACTGTTGGGCACAAGACCTTGATACGTGTACTTGTGACAATCACTCTGCACAGTCCACGACACATGTTGTTCTTTTTTCACCAAATTATATCTTGATGCGAGGAATGTTTGTTTATCACTGATCATGAAACACTTGGGCTCCGGCAATGCCGACCAGCTTTCCTAGCATTAGAATTCTTGGACAATGTGCATAATGTATTTAGGATTATAACTTTTTTTTAAATGAGTATTAAATCAAAGGAAATGTATGACAATTTAATTACTTTTTATCTGTAACGTGAAATATTGCTATTTTCATAATCTTTAATACGTCCCACTTTTCATGTATGACATTTTTTATATGTTTGATATTTTAATTTATGAATTAATTGTTGTCTTATTATTTGTGCTGTTATGATTGTTTTATATGGCAATCGAATAAAGCTTTTCTTGACTTGACTTGACTTATGGAGTATGGAAGACAAACAACTAGGGAAAAAATACTGGAACTCCGGAAACCATTGATTACGTCACAAATGTATTCTTTTGGAGTTAACAATGAACCAAGTTCTTATCCAAACAGGTTAACCACCAAACCTTCAAGTGCACCAACACTGAGCTGCCAAATCAAAACCCCAGCCTGGACAAGAAGTTTACTTTTGAAACTTGGTATTAACACCGCAAACTTTTGGTTTGAACTGATAAGGAAAACCGCAGCCACCAGAGGACCTCAGTACCTCCAGAGGACCCATACTAAGAACTGCATTGTCAAATGAAAAGTTATATATATACTTGCTTTGTTATATTTACTCTGTCTACTGTGGGTGATACCTCACTTATTCGCTGCTGAGTAAAATGGAGTCTATTCAAAAGTTTCCACAGCACTTGGGTAGGGACCTCTCCCAAGTCACCTACAACTATGCCAAGCAGAACACCAGCATCCCACATGCATTACATAGCGCCCTTTTGCACAACACATGGTACCAGCATATGACCAAAGTGGGCTTTCAAACATCATTCAGATTATGGTACATCTGGAACTATCAAACTTATGCCAGCACCCACTAAGGAAGATGACAACCTTGCTGCACCAGGCTCGCAAGACGAGAACTGCAACTATTTTGGATGGGTTCAGTACAAAGACATTCCAGAAGTATTCAGGCTGTTTACTGATGGACAAATGCCAGCAGGAGGGTTGACACCCTTCTTCACCCTGCAGACAAAATCCAATGCCCGCTTGTGACAGATCACCAGGTAGTAAATGCTCAAAATGATGAACAGCACTGAGCTCAGCCTCAATTTGATCAAAGAAGAACTGTGAGCAATCAGCCTCATGGTAATGCAGCATGGATACGTATTGGGATTAATGTCCGCAATCGAGGATCCAGGAATGATATGGATAATGGGACTTTAACACTTGCCATGCAAGCATTGCCCCACTTACAAAAAGTGTTACAACAAAAAAATGATGGACGGAATGCTGTGAATGCAAACATTCTCCCCCAGTCAAAAGATCTGGGTTAAATCCATTGTTCTTTTGCCCACAACGCCACCCCAGTGTGGATCCGGCCATATGCAAATCAGTCTTGACCTGTGCCCCATGGGAACAGCCTAAACGGAACTGCCAGGCCAGGTCCTCCCTGGACTGGAAACAAGCATCCTGGGACAGGTTTCAAGGTATGTCACCCTTCTTCAGCCAGGATAGCTTGAATCCAGTGGCACAGTGAGCAAAGGTCCCAAGTCTGGGCATGCCCAACCCACTTAGGGCGAAAAGTGTTAGAGCAAACAAATGATGGAAGGAACGCTGACAATGCAAACATTCTCCCCCAGTCAAAAGATCTGGGTTAAATCCATCATTCTTTTGCCCACTTCGCCACCCCAGTTTGGACCTAGCCATATGAAAATCAGCCCTCACCCTATGCCCCATGGGAACAGTCCAGACCGAACTGCCATGCCAGGTCCTTCCTCGACGGAAACAAGCATCCTGGGACCGGTTTCAGGGTATGTCACCCTTCTTCAGTCAGGCTAGCTTGAATTGGGTGGCACAGTGAGCAAGGGACCCACATCTGGGCATACCCATCCCACTTAGGGTGTAAAGTGTTCCAGCAAACAAATTATGGACGGAATGCTGACAATGCAAACACTCTCCCCCGTCAAAAGATCTGGGTTAAATCCATCGTTCTTTTGCCCACTTAGCCACCCCAGTTTGGACCCAGCCACATGCAAATCCGTCTTGACCCTGTGCCCCATGGGAACAGTCCAGATCGAACTGCCAGACTAGGTCCTCCCTGGACCGGAAACAAGCATCCTGGGACCGGTTTCAGGCTATGTCACCCTTTTTCAGCCAGGCTAGCTTGAATGCAGTGGCACCATGAGCAAGGGACCCACGCCTTAGCATACCCATCCCACTTAGGGTGAAAAGTTTTACAGTAAACAAATGATGGACGGAATGCTGACAATGCAAACTTTCTCCCCCAGTCCAAAGATCTGGGTTAAATCTATCATTCCCCATGCCTCCCGGGGACCCATACTAGGACTTGCATTGTCAAATGAAAAGTTATATATACTTGCATTGTTATATTCACTCTGTCTACTGTGGGTGATACCTCACTTATTCATTGCTGAGTAAAATGGAGTCTATTCAAAGTTACCACAGCACTTGTTTAGGGACCTCTCCCATGTCACCTACAATTACACTAAGCGGAACACCAGCATCCCACATGCATTACATAGAGCCCTTTTGCACAACACATGGTACCAGCACATGACCACAAATAACCAGGTAGTAAATGCTCAAAATGATGAACAGACCTGCGCTCAGCCTCAATTTGATCAAAGAAGAACTGTGAGCAATCCGCCACATGGTAATGCCGCATGGATACGTATTGGGATTAATGACTGTGATCGTGGATCCAGGAATGATATGGATAATGTAACATTGACACTTGCCATCCAAGCATTGCCCCACCTATAAAAAGACATGCATGAGGAGGGAGGTTCCCCTGAGCAGGAGTGGTTTTGAAATTGGTTCCCCTGGCTCCCCCAGTGGGCCTCTGGATTATGAAAATCGCTGTTGCCAGGTTTCATTGTGCTCCCATTTGTGTGTGGGTGTGTACAATTGGGGAATACCTGTTGTAAAAACACAGTCCTAAAACTTGGAAAAATGCAAGTAACTTGGAAGGTAGTGGTTGTTGAAAATGAGCATAAAGAGCAACAGGTCCCGAATAAAGTAACTGTCAAAAGGTATAAGTTAGATAATCTAGTCAAACATGTATTAGAGGGTAGAATGCTAATGTGGAAAAAGTCGATGCTAAGGTGAAAAACATCACATTTATTTATGAGAATGAACTTGAGTCTTTATTAACCAATTTGCCCGTTGTGAACTCCACATCAACTGTGACTCACAAATACATAGTCAGGCAAGCTCTGAGACCTAGGCCCAAGGTCACTGATTGATAGGTCACAGGTGGAGTGGCACGTAGCCTCCAGGCAAACCAATGAACAGGAAATCTTACATCAATCCCACAAGTAGGCGCAGTGGCACTACAATGGTCAAGGGAGATTGGCCCAAAAAAAGTACACATGGCCAGAGGGGGTACACATGCTTCAAAAAACACCATAAAGTCAGATGCCACATGAGTTAGGAGCATAAAGCCAATCAGGACACAGCACACACAGTGATCATACTCTCCCTGTGCCAGACATCTGGACACGTTACCTACTGGCCACCTTCACCTTGTGTTCATGCCATTTCAAGGCCCATCTCTATTTTCCTTTAGACAATTAATGTATTACTCCAAAGACAGCAACTTACATTCCTCACCGCATATGGATCACCCAAACCCTTTATGACCTACGATAAACTGTATAACAGAGGGCCACAGACCTATTCTAAATTAAGACAGTCCTCAGACTCTGCACCTGTAACTTCAGCGCCAAGACGCCCCAGGGCATTCGTGCGCTCTATAAGTCTTTAAATCAAATCTGTTGTTCTGACTGCAATGTTTAATTAAACAAACTGTTCCTGTTTTGCCATATGCCTCATGTCTCTTGTTTTACAAGGCATTTCATGTTCAAGTAGCAGAGGTTTAATTTGAGAGGCAATGTGTAAAGTATTTGTCCAACACTTCAAACAGTAAACCACCCTGCACATGGACTGTACAGGGCCTACCTAAATTGGCTTATATGTATTAAAAAATAAGCGCTGCAGGTCCACTAGAAGCATTTAGTTCACAGGGCCTGGGCAGATGTAGTGCACTTTACTAGGTACCTATAAGTAAATGAAATATGCCAATTACTGATAAGCACTACCATGTTTTCAGCAGAGAGCACATGCATTTTAGCTCTGCTTAGCAGTGGTAAAGTGCACATAACCCTTAAATCCAACCAAAATGATTTCAGCTAAAAGGGGAATAGTAAGGCGATAGGTTTGGGGGTGGCCCTGCAGAAAGGTCAATTTACAACAACCCTGAAATTTTCAGATACACAGAGTTAACTTTTCCATACTGTGTAGTCTCCCTTTTTATTTTCTGGTTCACATTGGCATTCAGGGCGGCATAATTGGTTCTATATTCAACCGAAATATTTTCGGGTAACCATATATGTATAACCTTACTAAATCCATAGGACATTACCTTAGTCTTCACCAAGCTTTTTTAACCCAGTATCTTTTTTTTATTTCAAATCTGTTAATTGAATATAATGAGAGCTCAAAAAATCAAATGAGTAGGAGAGATACAGCAAAGAAGTTAAAGCTAATGTCCATCACAGGTGGCAATTTATGCATTGCGATTCTGCCTTATATAAACAATACACTGTAACCGAAATCTAAAGGTGGGAAAAGCCTGAAGACAGGAGGAGAGAAATGTGGTGCAGTCCCATCAGGGAATGTAATAGAGTATTTCCTCTGCTGGAGAGGCTCACTGTAAGTGCGCTTAAGCTTAGAGATACACGTGGGTCTGTCACTATTGAAAAGCTTGAGTAATCACTGTTCAGTTAAGTATATCAAATAGGGTATACCTGTGATTATCTCTGAGAATTCTTAATATCCAGTGTGGAGCGAATAAAGGAGTACATCTCAAACTTCCAACACATACAGGGGGAAACAACACCCCATGAAGGAAAAGAAGGGGTAAGGGGGAGGGATTGTATCCCTGGAGTACCCAGAGTGGAAGAGCTGGGGCCTCTTAGAGAGGGAGATAAATGACTCTTCTACTGTTCCGATAAGGCTGGGGATACCGGCTACCGACCTCTGGAATAAGTTTGAAGGGGGTCCTCAAATATTGGTAGGGCTCGTAAATGAGGGGGGACCAGCCGAGAGTGTTCTATCTTAGAGAAATATTGAACTAATGGTTGCCAGGTGCGAGTAAATTTGACAACGGTATGGTTGATGCGTGCGGAAAGTAGATCAAGTACTAAAACATGCCACAGGCAAAGAAACCAAGCCGCTATAGGGGGAGGATTAGGTTTCTTCCAGAATAAGGGTATGGACTGTTGCGCTGCTCCCAACATTTGTAATATCAAGCGCCAGTCAGAATGTGTCATGGCAATCAGAATTAAGGGTCTAATGCCTAGCAAAGTTACAATTGGAGCGGAAGGAATAGGGAATCCCACTGTGTCCTTAATGCGACTAAGAATCTCTTTCCAGAATATCGTTAGACTACGGCTAGACCACCAAATATGGATAAAATTCCCCCTAGCACCCTGTCATCTCCAACAGGTCGGGGGAAATTGTGGTACCATCTGTTGTATAAGAACTGAAGTAAAGTACCTTTGCGTCATAAGCTTGTATGCAGATTCCCTCTTGGAGGTGCTGTGATATATTTTCGGGATGTCTCCTCATGACTGCTCCCAGCTTGCTGGAGAGACTTCCTCGGCCTGGTCCGTCCTCCATTGTATTTGATATGTATGTGGTGAAGGCCGCTCTGAATGTTGTAGTACTGAGTAAGTGCGAGAAATTAAACTCCTTGAGCCCTCAAATTTACGGACCAGGGACTCAAAGGCAGTAAGTTGTCTGGTTGCTCCTTGTGTATAAGCTGGAGAGAGTAGCCGATGACAAATTTGATAATATTGCAATTGAGACCCCTCCGTTAGGTGAATAGCTTTTTTGCACTGCTCAAAGGTGAAAAATGTATTGCCCTGAAATAAGTCTGGAATTGTGCCACACTTACGATCGGTCCATGCACTAAAGGATCACGTTTGAAGCGCTGAGGGATAGAGAAGATTACGAACTATGGGCGTATGGGAGAATGGAATGAGGTTAGTCCCCGAGACACCGCCACTTTATCCCAAATTTCTAGAACCTTTTTTGTGGATGTTTCTATATATGTGCTGCGGGGGCGAGTCCCCCGGGGGAGCAAAGCTAAGTCCCGTAGAGATCTGCATGATACCGCCCGGTCCAAGTGAAACAAATGTTTTTCACTTTCTTCGACTACCCATTTCGAGAGATAGCAAAGGTGATAGTCCCAGTAGTATTCCAGGAGAATAAGGCACACTAGCCCACCTCGATCCCGAAGCAACATCAATATTTTATTGGAAAAGCGTGGACAGGACTTTACCCAAATGAACTTGGTAAAGTCTCGTTGGAGAGACAGGATGTCATTTTGCTGGTATTGAAGTGGGAAAGGATTGAAATAAATATATTATCTTCGGGAGGAGCGACATTTTGAAAGCTTTGATACGTACTAACCATGCAAGAGGTAGGCTCCACCATCGGCTCAACTCTTCCCGGGTGGCTCCTCTATAACGAGGTCAATTAGCTGAAGTCCAAGATGTAAGCGAGCGGGGCAAATCTAATCCCAAGTATCGTATCGACTTGTCCGACCACTGTAAAGGGATTAGAGTTTGCAAGTCCTGTAACTCAGAGACCAGAAGAGTTAGATTGAGGGCATAAGATTTAGCTAAATTGATCCGGAACCCGGAAGCTCTCTCAAAAGACCATAAGAGCATAGCAAGCACTTGGAGAATAGGGGACGGGTGGATAGTGATAAGAGAAGGTCATCCACAAAATGGGAGATTTTATGGTCGTAGTCTCCCATAGGAATGCCCGAAATAGCAGGCTCACGCCGGATCGCATTTGCCAGAGGCTCCACCACTAGTGCACATAAAAGAGGGGACAGCTGGCATCCCTGCCTACTGCTGCGGTAGATCGGGAAAGGGGCAGAGAATTTTCCATTAATGCGAATGCATGTAGTAGGCTGCGTGTAGGAAGCCATCAGTCTGGATGTCATGATAGGCCCTATCCCCACTTTGCGGAGGACCTCCCTGAAAAAGCGCCAATCCACCCAATCAAAGGCCTTCTCATCGTCCAAAGACACCAAGCAAGCCGGTATGTTTCTTAACTGGGTCTTTTTCAATAAGGTGAGCTATCCGATGAATATTATCAGCCCCATGTTGGTTATGAATGGATCCCACTTGATCTGGATCTATTAGACCCCGGAGCTGTGGCTCTAAGCGGTTCGCTAGGATCTTGGTAAAAAACTTTACATCTGTATGTGAAAGGGGAATAGGTTGATAGGAGGTAGGCAAAGAGGGGACTTTTCCCGGCTATAGGATGAGCACTATTTCCGCTTCAGACATAGTTGGAGTAAGACCTGTGGTATCTGTAAAGCTGTTGAAAAGCTGGAGCAGGTGGTCCTAAAGCTGCGGATAAAAAGCACAATAAAAGGCCACCGGAAGTCCATCAGGGCCGGGTGTCTTACCCATTGAAAGCTGCTTGAGGCCTTTCGCTATTTCTTCGTGTGAGATGGGTTCTTCGATCACTTTCATATGGTGGGGAATGATAGGTTCCCAAGGGAAAGAAAGTCTCTGATGGCCTCAGAGGAGATGGGGTCATTCGCGTAAAGGTCACTATAAAAATTTGAGAGGGTTGAGCCCTTTTTGGGTTCCGATATGGCCCATGTGTCATCTGGGTGTCTAAGTCTGGGGATATGTGCTCTCGTGGTTTGGGCTCAGAGACGTCACACCAGGCACGCCCCAACCTTATCTCCCCCTGCAAAGAATTTTTGTTTAAGGGCTAGTAAAAGCCGTTCTGCCTTATAAGTGCAGTGTAAGCGTAATTGGTCCAGTAGCTTGGCCAATCGCTGTTTAATTATGGAGAGATGGAGGTTGATTGTCTTAACGTTCTAAAGTTTTGATATCAGCTGAGAGGAGGACTCTAACAGGCGAGCTTCACAAGTCCTTGCAATTGCAATAGATGATATAACCCCCCCAGACAGTTGTCTTAAAGACAACCCACCTGTCAGCCTCCATAGTGTCAGTGACATTATTTGTGATAACAAAGGCCTCTATCTCTTTTCGAATATCTGCCATATCAATGTGAACACACAGGACTTGGGGAGGGAGCCTTTATCTGTGCTGAGCGCTAGTGCGGGGGATTGGAAGGCTGTAAAGGTACCACGATATGGGCATATTCAGAGAGAGAAATGTTCGATATCTCATCAACACCAAGTGAGCACAGTAGTGGAAGAGAAAGGAAATATTAATCAATGTGTGAGTATGAGCGATATGCATGGGAAAAAAATGAGAAACCTTTAGAGTCAGGGTGCAAGTATCTCCAGGCATCAACTAATCCTAAGTCATTGGTAATGTTTTTAAGAGCTGCAGACATGGCGCCAGTGCTTTGATGGGCCTGTGCACTACGTTCCCATTCCGGGTCCCACACCAGGTTAAAATCCCCCCCGAGGATAGTCGCCGTTGTGACCGGTTTTACGTGTCACTTAGATGTAAGCGTAGAATTGCATCTTGATTTTGATTAGGAGCGTAGATATTTACATGAGTCAGGGGTCATGTATCCCAATGCATTTGTATTTTTAAAAACCTCCTGTCCTTATCTTATGTTTAAATTTCTTTTATTGTATTTAAAAATCAAGTACAACAAGCCAGTACGTGCCTTTCATTCATCGGATTGCAATCCAGCTATTGAACTGTATATCCTGCATAAAGAGGTAACACATGAGAAAGATAGGAAAGAAAACTGTCCTCCTCTCTCTCCCCGCTTTCCCCCTTTTCGGCCATTGGAATTTAGATATGATAGGTGGCAGGCGCGTGTCGGGAATGTAATAGTTGCGTGGGTTTTAGGTGTTGGCGTCAGACGGTGGCCGTGGCGGGTCGGTGAGTCATAGGAGTATTTAGTCCTGTCCTTATCTTTCGCAGCCTTAGGGGACATCCCCACTACTTTGATTTTCGAGGTCTTCCTGTTTGAGTTGTAGACTAATGTTTTGGTCCCCAAGTCCCCACTAGATCAGCTACCAGTGATCAGTGCTGGCGCATGGGGAATCACACTGTCCCTGGAGGTGTTAACTGTGCCACAGTGCCCAGAGATTCCCCCACTCCTCAAGATGATCACAAGGGGATACAGTTATCTCGCAAAGTCGAAGCGTCTTCCTGCAGCTTTCTGAGTACCTCTATGACTGTAGAGACATATGTGGGGCTTACCGTTTGTCTTCAGAGCCCCCTTCGCCTCTCCCCCAGTCACCACTGACCTGGTTCTGCTGAAGGATAGGCATGCAAAGAGGCATCCGGCCATCAGTTACAGCAGCCACAGATCCGCTCCAATGCACAATGCTGAGCATGCGTGTCAGTGTGATGAAGAGTCCCTCACAGGAACCAAGACCACGAGGGAGTCCGATCACCGATCGCCTCCTATACCCATGACACAGGATCTCACCATGGTAAGCATGGTGTTAAGGCTTTGCAGACAGGAAGCAAAGAGCATCAGTGAGGCTCGCTGCCGTCTCCCCTCATGGTGAGCCCCATGTCATCGGGCATCAGTGGAGTTGCTTCAGGGTCTTCAGGGTAGGCCCCGGTCTCCCACTCACCAAACGGGGCCCACAACGTCAGCCTGTTCGTGGTGTCAAGCCCCTGCGGATAGGGTATAGAGATGGCCTCTAGCTCAATCCACCACCTAAAGGACCGCCACTCCAGGAGAGCAAATACGGTGTTCTGTCCAAGGATGCAGCAGGCTCGTCAATCCAAATCCACACCAAGGGGAAATCCGCAGGTCGTAGTCCGCAGTGCCTCCCCTCTGCTCGGCAATAGTAGGCCCAGGCGAGAGCTCAGGTCCACTGCACCAGGGATCCAGAATCCGGCCCGCCCCTCCGCGGGCACAAATCCACCAATGTAAGGGGAGGCCTTGCTGGGGTCTCCGGGTCCACAGGCTCCGCTTCCGTTTTCGGGGTGGTCAAAGGCCTCCACCTTTACTATCCCAACTCCAGGGACACTCTGATCTAGTCGTCTCACCCCCAGTGCAGCGTCGGCAGGTCGCAGGGTGCCCCAACAGGCTGCTCGTCTACCAAGATGGTGGCGGTTCTCGCAGCAACTGTCCCAGATCGCAGGTCCCCCATTAGCAGTGGGATCACCTCTCCACACTCAAGGGCACCTCCGGTCACTCCCCTGCTGGAACCACGTTGGCCAGGGCTAGTAGCTTTAGGAGGATGCGATTGAGCGGAGACTCAGCAGGACACGACTCACTCCATTCATGTCTTGGCCACGCCCCGTAATGTATTTTTTAAATATTTTGCCACATTGAAAACTTAAATATGGGTTTGAAGTCCAACTGGAGTAACTTTTAAAAGGATCAGATCATTGGTGCAAACATAGTGGGTTATTCTGGTGTTTCCAAGTGTAGCAACAAACCTGACTGTGTAAACCTTTAATATATTATGAAAGTAACTGGGGTGCATGAATGCTTCCCGGGTTTGTTCCATCTCTTGGTTGTACTTCAGGAAGTAATCGATAACTTGATACTTACTCATGAATGTGATGAAGCTCTATTGAAAGAGGTGTAGGGTATGTCCATGCCCCTAGCACACAGTTTAGCCCAGAGTTGTGTTTGATCAACTCTGTCAAACTGAGAACTGTCATCTTTGCAGCATAGATGCACATTGGGGCTTCATTTTATTACAGCCCCCTTGGCCATCATGTCTATGCCCAATGTTGAATATATAACTGAGTTTAACCTTATCTAAAATTGTTGTTTTAGGAAAGAGAGCTTTTTTCATTTGTTTTATAATATATGAAATATTCAAGAGGTTAAAGTACATTTTCCAGTGATTTGGGGGCAAATTAAAAAAACCTTCACGCAGCGCAGCAAGCCACCTAGGTGCGCTGCATGAAAGTGAGAGGGCAGAAATGCACTGTATTTAACATTATAGGGTGCATTACTGCTCTCTGTCTGTGTTGGTGCACAATGTGCTGTCTAGGGCCAATGAAGTCACCCTTGCACATTGGTGCAGGGGTTCCTTCATTGGAGACTGGATTGTTTTTGTGCAGAAAAGGGCACCTTCCTTCACAAAAACAATCCTCTGAGGCATTTTCCTCTTTCTAAGTGTGCTGCAGAATGAACTTTCACTTAGATGAAAGAACAATGATAAATAAAGATATTTCTCCTTGTTGCACCTCTGGTGGGGAGGCGTATCATTCTGCTACATTCCCAGGTCTACCAATCTTGGTAAATCGGGAAATTCATCAGAATACATGAGTGTATGAATGGGAACACCCAAGCTCCACCCATGTATGGACCTCACCATGCAGTGTAATGTGAGGCAGCAATTTGCGCTACCTTGCATCGCATTAAATTTACCAAGAAACACAGGATGGCCTTGCGGCGCTTGATAAATCTCCTTGTATGTTTTATGCCACCCTGTGTTCCCCTGCATGGGACATTGTGACACAAAACTTATAATAAATATTCCCCTCGGTCTATTGATCCTTTCATATGGGAATTTTGTAAGCAGAGTTTCTTCACAGTCGTGTTTTTGTATGTACTTATATTTAAAATAATAAACCTGGTAATAATGTACTCCAGAGGTTATAATTGAATTTTTATTTGAGCATTGACCTTTTTCTGTCTCAAAGCTCAGTTTTGGAGGTATTCCACTCCAAGGAAAACCAGGAACCGTACAGAAGAACAATTTTCATGGCTGCATGGAAAACCTTTATTATAATGGAATCAATATAATTGATCTGGCAAAGAGACGTAAGCTGCAGATCTACACAGAGGTAAGAACACAACCAGTCTGCTTTTATTGGTCCTGCTTTCATCACAAACATGCAAAGCTAATTCTTTACTTACTGTAGGGTGTTGAGTTACTGATTGAGGGGGTGAAACCCTACTCAAGCACCAACTGCAGTTCTGGGCAGTGTGAAACATGGGAACACCCCTAATTAACCTGTGATCAACCCTCTGGTAGCTTGGCACAAAGCAGTCATCCCCAGTCTAGAGGCGATATGTAAATTATTTATACAGCACTTCGAAAAGTAATAAAGCGAAAACACAAGACAAGAAAAATCTTACACCAATTTAAAAACATAGATTCAAATGTAATACATTATTTGACACCAGAGCAACACAATCCAATAAGTAGAACTGGAGATGAGTAATTTTAAAGATTTAAGGTAAGTATAGCTCTTAAAAGCACAAAGCACCACTCGATGTTACCACCCCGATGGGGTGAGGGCTGGATACAGGGACCTGGTTGGTCCCGCTGAAAGTGTTAACTACTAAAGCCCAGTGCAAAGAGTTCAGTTTGCAGTAGAGTGGGCCACAAGGAGCAGGGAAAGCGTCACAGAGGGTTGCTGCTGTGGTGCGAAGAGCAGGCTGAGCATCAAAGACAATCATCAACGTAGCGTGATCATCCTGTCGAGTGTCACAGACAGTTACTGCTGGAGATTCGCATTGGTAGCCACCACACGCTATTGATGCTGTTACACAAATTGCTAATATCGCGTTGCCCGTAGCCTCTGGCTCTGTAGTGTGAAGAGTCGGGTGCCCCATTGCTTCTTGGTTGTTGTCAGGCGGCATGGGTGGCAAGATTTTGTTGTGAATATGCCTCTTTGTGGTTGTGAAGAGCCCAAATCTTAAGGATGTCTTCTATTCTTGCAGAGGGAGTTCAACTGATGCCACTTTAAGGGTCCAGTACCTGGGAGCACCTTATGAGGATCAGAAAATAATTCCAGCAGAGGTCAGCAGGGCTCAGGCAGGTCCAGTTCCAGCTCCATGCAGCAGATCAGCTGGGCAGATGCTAGAGGCCTCTGGAGCTTGTTTTGTACCTGTAGCTTAGAACAGGAGGTCAGTCAGATGACCATTGGAGTCACTTGAGCCTGGGAAGAAGGATGCCAGTCTGTACTTCCTTATAAGAAAGAGATGCAGCAGGCAGCATTTAGAATGGCAGCAGAGCAGCAGGGCAGCAGAGTGGCACCCCTTGCAGCAGCAAAGCTGCACAGCAGTCCTTCTTCACTAGCACCCACAGGTCTGGCGATGGATTGAAGAGTTGGGTCTGAGGGTCCAATATTTATACCTGATACCAGCTTTGAAGTAGTAGAAGGTTCTGAAGTTTCCACCCCCAGAAGTGTTTGAACTTTCCTTTGTCCCTGCTCTGCCATCAACTTGTCTGGGGACACAAAAGGCTAGTGCCCAACCCTTTGTGAGTGCTCTCAGGCAGAGACTTTGGGAAGTGCAAGTGCGGTAGATGACAGCTGCGCACCTTATGAAGTCAGAGATAGCCGATCCTGCTAACATATATTTCCCCTTTGTTTTACTGTCTGGGAGTAATACGCAAAGACTAACTGCCAGCTACACTTAGTCACATGATCAAGTGTTGGACCTGTCCCTTTCTGCAGGGTACAAAACGTTTGCCTTCCTCCTCCCCTTTTTGCTGAATTCGTTTTTGTTGGCTTTACTACTCTGGCCACTTTACCACTGCTAACCAGTGCTAAAGTGCATATGCTCACTACTCAGTTTCAGTTTCAAAGACTTTATTCGATTAAAAAGAATCAATCATAAAAGCGAACAATACATATGCTACATGATATACGATCTAATATAGTTACCCATAAAAGGAAATTTAGTGCAACTCAATACAATAAGATAAAATGATTAAAAGATCATACTTTTCCTTGCGGCCACAGATTTCAATATAAACGTAGCTGTATGAAAACAGATATCAAAATCATCAAGGGAAAACAACATCTTCATTGCCGAATTTACTGTTGTAATTGCCCGTTTAATGAGTAATGGTTTTAAATAGGCAACGCGTAGATGTTTGTAGAGGTCACACAAAAATAAAAAAGGTACAGTACTTTGTTTGGTGACCCCATCACATGGGCATGGAATAGAGGGGTCATTTTTCATGACTGGGAATGCAACCAAATGGTGGACAATTCCGAGTCTCAATCTAATATGGAAAAAACGATGGGATGGTCTAGTGACAGCCTCTAAATATTCAGAAAAACCGGATGAGTCCCTATTGGAGAAATAATACTGAGGGATGGATAACTGCATAGTAAAGTCTCTACGCACTTGAGCTTTCTTATGTAAATAAGAACGCTTAAGTTCTTTCTTGGAGAAATCAGAAAGGCTCTCCTGATCATCTAAGAGATTAAGGTTGAAAGAATCCCTGGCTGTTTTCACAACATAGTTAATCCAGGGGATCAGTGAGCTTTTATCTAGGCGGAGACAATCAGTAATAAAGCTCCTGGTAAAACTGGTTTCTTTTTTATGCCAGATTGCTCTCGACACCAACAAAGGTCTTAGACAAATTAAATCTGACAAAAACTCCAGGCCCAGTTCCTGGTGTACTATCAGATTAGAAGCAGATGTAGGCAGACAAAGCAATCTTTTTAAGAAACAGTTTTCTTCTATTTGCAGATCCCCATGGCGACAGTGCCCCCAGACACCAGATCCGTAGAGCGCAATTGCAACGCATCTACATCGGTATATATGTACCATGTCATACATACGGCGGTCACCAAGTTTATTAGCACATTTAAAAACTCCATGGGCACTCTTGGACATCTTAGCATGTACATTGGATATTTCCTGTGACCACATACCATTGCTACTAAAAGTAATGCCCAGATAATAAAACTTATTTACAGTTTCTATTTTTTGCCCCTCTATATAAAATGATTTCAGATTCCTAGTTTTCTTTCCACAAGGCATGATGAACGTTTTAGTATAATTAATTTTCAGTTTTTTATCCTTGATAAAACCTGCAAACTTGTCCATCAGTTTCTGAAGGCCACAAGGGGTTCTCGATAGGAGCACTGAATCGTCGGCGTAAAGCAGGATGGGAACAGTCTGTCCGTCCACCAACGGTGCATCAGAGTTAACCTGCTTGAGCTCGGAGTCTATGGCATTAATAAAAAGGGAAAAAAGAAGGGGCACAAGGACACAACCTTGCCTAATGCCTAGCCTCACACTGATACAATCAGTACATTCCCCTTCTTGGCCATATCTGATGCGGGCTGATAGTTTGGAATAAAGTCTGGCCAGGAAATAAACTATCTCTGTTGGGGCCCCTTGTTCTAATAGGGTTGCCCATAGCAGCGCGTGATCGACAAGGTCGAACGCGCTGCTCAAGTCAGCGAAACAGAGAAAAAGTGAGCCCTGCTTGGCACGGATATACTTCCCAATTAAGAGATCTAGATTTATACATTGTTCTACGGTTCCAAGGCCCTTTCGGAATCCAAATTGGGACCGCGCGAGAATACCACAACTCTCGGCCCACTCTTCTAACCTGGCCAGCAGCACCCGGCTCATAGTTTTGAGCGAAGAATCTAAAAGGGAGATAGGGCGGTAGTTTTTGGCATCCGACCTATCCCCCTTTTTCATAAATCGGGATAATTACTGATTCACCCCAACTAGGCGGAGTGCTTTCCATAACAGACGCATTAAAGACCCTGGTCAAGACGGGGCCCCACAATGATGTATCTGCCTTAAAAAGGTCGATGGGGACCCCATCAGGGCCAGGGGCCTTAGCTCCTTTGCTGGATCTAATAGCAAGGTCTAACTCCGATACTGTAATACATAGAGGGACTATTGGCCATGGGTCTGCCTCCGTCATGTGTAAAGCCACCCCTCTCTGTGGATCAAAGATACTAGAAAAGTGAGTAACCCAACAGTCCTCGCTAACATGAGCAGTGAGGACCGGGGTTTCATCACTTTTGAGGAAAGGACAGTTAACCGTTTCCCAGAAAATTTTGTCCGATGATTCCACAGCCTTAGTCAGATTGTCCCATGCCTCTTCCCGCAATTCCATTTTTCGACGTTTTAAGTGCCCCTTGTAAGTAGCCCTAAGGGTTATAATACTCAGCCTATCTCTGGGTCTACAGGATAGGGCCTTCTTAAGCATCTGTAGTGACTTGGTACACTGAGAATCGAACCAACCCATCATTGGTTTATGATTAGTATGTTTAGTAATCGTCAGGGCATTTACAACTATCTTATTAATCCTATGAAAACTAGTTAAAATACCACAGGAGTCTGTATCATCATCCAGACAAATATGCAAGTCGGGTAAGCATGCTGCAACAATTTTAGTCAACAGTTTTTCCGAATTGTCACCCTTCCATTTTATCCTATGACCATTTGGTCTACCGGGGGCAATGTTAGCGACGACAGGTTGAACTACTAGTGTTCTATTACCCCATACATGCAATGTTACAGTGACACAATTATGGTCGCTAATCGCTAGGTCCAATACGACCGGTGCATCATAGAACATACGAGTGTCATCTGATACCAGAAGATGGTCAATGACTGTGGCCGCATTCCTCCCAGTGAAGGTGGGGACGGGATTACCGTCACCAGCGCCTAAACGTTGCAACAGGACCAGGTCAAATTTGGCGAGGGCGGTATTCAGAGACTCTCCATAGGGGCTATGCTTAAAATGAAAATACCTATCTCCTCTATCATCAGATACCCCACACACCTTGGTCAATGATAAGGGACATAAAGGGATATTAAAATCCCCACCCCACAGAAATACAAAATTAACATGACTAGCCCGAACAATCCCCTCCAGGGTCTTAACGACCTCACACGCCGCAGACATTCGCATAGAGTCAGGCAAGTTGGTATAAAAATTGATCAGTAAGACATTACGATCATTCTTGTGTCTCAACCACAACAATTGGGCATAACATCCAATCATAACATATCTTATAACTTGCACAGGGAGGTTAACAGAGAGCAAAATAAGGAAACCCCCTTTGGCTCTGCCCATGTTCGAGCCTTGTGCTGGGAGATTATAAGCGACATAACCATCGTAGGTGATGTCGTCTACACTCCATGTTTCCTGCAAGCATAGGATGTCATGAGATTCCAAAGTTTCTTTCCAGCCCAGGATACCTGATTTGTTGTTCCAGCCAGCAATATTCCAACTTGCTAGCTTATACCCTTGTCTGTCATTGTGTGATCCTACCATAGGTAAGGTGTCCCTATCCTGAGATGGAGCATCTACTGCCTCTGTATTTGCCCGGTTGGGGGATGGATAACAACATCCTTGCTGGTGGGGTGGAACTGTATTGATTATATTACCCTGTTCTACATACTCGCACAGTACTAGATCTTCCCCGCCACTACATTCATGGTCCTGACTCATGTTAGGTACTATACAATCTGGCAATTTTAGGGTATCCCAGTATCTTTCTTCTACTCCCCCTATTACCTTGGGGTTTCTGTCTCCCTGATTGGGAGGGTTCCGAGGGATAACATTTAGAGCTTGAGGGGTATGATCTAGGTTCTCCCCGGATTTCTCTCCAAATTTCTCCTCTCGTTTCTCCCTCGTGATGGTCAATCTACCATCTCTAGACAGCTGTATCTATTCATCAATGGGATGTTACCCCATCCATCCAAGAGAGGAATCTCTCTGGGCCTATTTCTGGGAAAATTACCTCCCCCCTCCTCCCAAGCTGGACCCCGAGGGCGGGGGCCCATTGTATGCCAAGTTCCCTCTCAAGGCGGTCTATTACAGTTTCTAGAGGGATAGAAAAAGGAAAGATGTTGCGTACCTATGCCATTATTTATATCAGATTGGCCCCATGACCAAATGTAATCAACTGCTCGGGGGTCTTCAAAATTGACGATGACACAGTCTCCTTGTATTGATTTCCTTCCGTGCCCCACCCAAGTGGCCCTACGGACCATGAGAATCTTACTCGACCAGATAGAAGGTAGTGGTTGATTCGAGTTTAACCAGTGTTGGACTTTATTATTTAAAGACCAACTAGATTCTGTGGCTGGGTCGGCCAGTTCTGGTACTCTGGTCATCACAACCACATAGGGGCTAGCCTCGGGGGGCAAATTAACGGGATATCTATTGTTAGATGGTCCCCTATCCCAGTTCCTGTTGGCATTTAAGTCAGAAAGCTTAAGAGTCTTATTACTTTGTGCCTGATTTATCTGTGGTGTTGGGTTAGGGGAACTTTCTACAGTCTTGTTGTTTTGTGCCTGAATAGTCTGTGGGGTTGTATTAGTAAGTTTTTCCACAGTATGCCTTTCTTTTGCTAACAATGGTGTCAATTTAACGACTGGCCCTGGGGCTGCTAATTTTTTAACTGGTTGTACAGATGGTTTAATACAGGTCTGCTTGTTCTGCTTTTGGAGCCCATGATTAGGGTTTTTTTCTATGAAAGCTGTCAATTCTGTTGACTCTTTTTCAATTAATGATAATCTCGCTTCTACTGGGATAAAACATGATTCAAAAAGATCCCGCATAATTTTTAATAGTTGACCATCTACCTCATTTACCACTTTACCCTCTAGAGAGTTAACCAATATATCCTGCAAAGTGGGGCCGGGGGTCTCTTCTAAGACTAGATTTTGGGGCATCGTGCACCTATTTATTTATTTGAGAATTTTATAAAGCGCGCAGCGGCCCCAACGGGGTGTCCCGACCTATCTCCCTCCCCTCTCCGTTCAGTATGATCTTGCATCTCTGCTATCATTTGTGGTGTCTCTCTAATTTGTTGGACTTTGAGTTTGTTTGTTTTTCCCTTTTTTTCCGCACTGCACCCTCCCTCCTACCCCTCAGCTGTCTTGCTTCCTCTGGTGTAAAGTCGGGTTTTTTCCCCAAATCCGTACTTAACTGGGAGTCGGATAATAAATGCGAGGCCGATAAATCGACTGTATTTGGGAGGGTATGGATATCAGCACGGACTTCCATCAAACCATGATCCCTTGGGCGCTCGGATGTTTTAGCGGTTGCCAGAAGTCCCAGGGAAGATCTTTTAGCATTGGCCAGGGCTAAGTCCTGTGACACTCTTCGCTCCATAATAGAAATACCTTGGTCTATAAAACTATTTTCCCTGATGATAAAGCTGTCCAGGGGGCCTATCAGCTGGGTCTCTCTTGCAGCTGTCTTACTTCGGCTTCCCCGTGTTGACATGGTATAGGCTTTTGCAATTGGGTACAAATCACTAACTTAAACTGAGTTAGCAAATAATAAATATAAAATACATACAGGTTTACATCAAGACCAATATAGGGGCCGTTAGAGGGGTGGCCCGGTCTGGTCTCACACGGTCTATAACGGGCAAAAACGGGCACGGCCTTGGCCCGGGCTTTGCCCCGGTCTTCGTCCCGCGCGCGTCCCGCGTTCGCGGGGGTGGGAGGAAACAAGTAGGAAGAGGAAGAGGCGGGGCGGGGAAGAGGATCAAGCTGCGGCGAGTGCCTGGCCACTCGGAATGCTGGGCCTCGCAGTCCTTGCCCGACCTCGCTGACCAACAGTACCCGCGATGTCCTTGAACTTCCTCAGCCTCGGGAAAGCACTGAGCAGTATGCTCCTTCAGGCGGCAAGCAGGGCTCCAGGGAGAGCAGGGCAAAAGAGTCCACAAGTGTCTACGACTCAAAACATGGTAACAGTGGCCTAATAACAATTGCCATATTTAATGTACTTATAGGACCCTAGTACAGTACAGTGCACTACATGTGCCCAGGGTCTGTAGATTATAAATGCTGCTAGTGGCATACATCACTGATTGTGCCACCAGCTTTAGTAGTCCTTTAAGCATGCCAGGCCCAAAACCTTCCTTTTGAATACATAAAAGTCACCCCGCAGGTAGGTTCTAGGCATCCCCATGGGCAGGGTACGGTGTATTTAAAAAGTTTGACATGTACTTTTATGTTTGACCTGTCCGGGTCGTGAAAAGCTCTTAAATTCGTTTTTCACTACTGCAAGGCCTATATTGCCCATGGACTAACTTTGAAATTACCTTACACCATCTTGTAAGTGTAATTTCCAATTGGGACAAGGTAGAAATTTAGAGTTTTGTGTCTCTGGACTTAAAATTTAAAATCACAACTAATGATGAAGTCAGATTTTAGATTATAGTCTGAAAACGCTACTTTTAGAGATTTGTCATTTTCTTACATTAACCATTCTCTGCCTCTGCCTGTCCATGAATACACATCTGGGTGGGTGACAGCAAGGCTTTACACATTCCCTCTCGACAGTCACACACAAAGGGAGCTGAGGTGTGACATTCGCACCCTGATGGCCCATCACCAGGCTGATGGGTGGTCCTATGGTAGGTGGGAGGGAGGAGTTGAAACTTGTACCAGAATAGAGCTGTGACTCTCCCCACACAAATGGCTAAATATCCCCCATAGTGAATATGGAGCCAGAGCAGGAAGGACAGGGATCTTGTGTGCTTCAAAGGCCTCTTTAAAGGCTCCCCTACTTCAAAGGTGCAACTGGGTATAAGTACTTGTCCTCTGGCACCACCAACTCAGTACACTTCTGCACCTGAGTAGACTCTACCAGGAATGAAGTACTGCTGTGCTGCTAAAAGGACTGACACTTAGCTGAACTCTGCTGGGATGGTTGGGCTCCTCTGCCTGCTCTTCTGCCTGCTGCTCCCTTGCCTAGTGGTAAGAAGGACTGAACCTGACTCTCTAAATTCCCAGAACCAAGTGAGTCCAAGGGCTTGGTGGCTTGCCTCCTGTTCTGAAGGCTCAAGGGCATTAACGACTTCATTCAACCCTGCTTCAGCTGCTGGTCTGTGCCAGCTGTAATTCCTACTATGCCAAGAGGTGCTAATTCAGTCCTGGGCCTTCACAAGGGGTTCTGCAGCTGTTTTCTGTCAAAACAAAATCCATGTATCACCTACTTTTCAGTGGTCAAAACCGATGCATTCGCCTTTAATGCCAATGCAGTGCAGCTTCGAAGACTCTACAGTGTCGACAACATGACTTGACAATAATGCAGCACCTTTATTTTAAGGAGTTAGACATCAACACGGGATCTGTCTGCAAGGCTCAACAACAATGCAGTTTCTCAATTGTAAGGGATTCGGTAACAACACAGGATCTGACTGCGAGACTCCTTGACAACGCAGTGACTTCATCGTAAAGGGGCTTGATGATGATGGAGGACCCGTCTGCGCGGCTTTGAACATACACCGTTGCTCCTCGACGTCGACACATGCTCTGGAAAGGTACCGTTTTCAGCGGGCCCTGCGTGGCTTCTATATCTGACCTGTGCTCGGCCGGATATTTCAGATTTGACCTAGTCCAGAAGGACCTTAAGTAACCTGTAAGCGCTATTGACTTTTAAGCTCTATATTTCAATTTAATCTTTAAAAATTCATAACTCCGGGTCTACTTAGTGGATATTTTTAGTTTTGGTCTTGTTTTGTTCATTAGATTAAGCTCTATCTGTCTAACCTATGTGGAGTATTTTTGTGTGGTGTTTTTCCACTGTTTTCTGTAATTAGTGTTGCACACAGACTTTACACGTTACTTCTTAAGTTAACTCTGACTGCTCTGTGACAAGCTACCAGAGGGTGAGCACAGATTAAGTTAGGGTTTTATCTGACTTACCCTGACTAAGAGTGGTGGTCCTACTTGGATAAGGTGCATAACTCTGCCATCTTGAGGCCCCATTTCTTACTTTGAGGATACAGGCTGCATGCACTAAATGGACAGGACAAGAAAATGCCATCTTTTTTGAAGTGGCATTTTCAGAATTTGACCTAAGCTCGACTTTACCATTGAAAGGGGTTTTAAATACAGTTCTTTAGACACCAAACTCAACATTCCTACTTGTTCTCAATTTGAAGTTTGCACTAATTATGTGTAATCATCATCATCATCATCTTTGTTCATTTTTTCCATCCATAAAAGCACCGAAGACATACATAATATACAATTACAATTTTAAAAAATACACCAAACCATATGATACATATAAAGCTAAGTTAAAATGTATGAAATAAATAAAAGTAAAGCATTGAAATAAAAAAAAGGGCAAATAAGATCCTTTTATCCAACAAATACATCCAACATATCACATCAGAATAACCCAAAGAAGTTATTTACGGCTTAACTAAATACCAGGAAGACAAACTTATGCCTCACTATCTCGAGAAATCAAGCCAGAGGTGGCCATGGACTTAGCTCTTATAACCCAGCTCCATAGCAACAGCTCAGGCTACCAATCCACTTGTCTCTGTGCTCAAGCGTCTGAGCACCTGGAGAAAATGTCCACCACCCAGCATATTAGGATAATCCAGCAGTGCCTAGGCCAGTCATATTCAGGACATAAGAAATTGGGTCTCTTCTGCCAACTGACATCCCACGCAGATGGTATTGCTACCAGCTTTGGTCTTTCATTTGGTGCAAATGGCAAGCAGAGGTAAAGTGCTGTATCTTAACTTTAAAAATAACTTCCAGCCAGTAATAAAGTAACCCAACATTATCCTATGGGAGAGGTAAGCCTTGCAGTAGTGACCGGGACATGTAAAATTTATAAGCACACATCTAACTTTTTAAAAACACTGCGCCCTGCAATCTGAGCTGCTTAGGACTTACATTGGGGGTAACTTATATGTATTAAGAAGGGTGGTGACCTAGCAAAATGTTTATTTTGCCAGATCAAAATTACAGTTTTAAACTAAACATATGGGCTGCAATGGCAGGCCTCAGACATGTTTAAAAGGCTACTGGAGTGGTGGCACAATTAGTGCTGCAGGCCCACTAGTAGTATTACATTTACAGGCCATGGGTACCAGTAGACTTACAAGTAAGTTAGGATGTTTCCATATTTAATGTAGCGAACGCAGGCACTTTAGCACTAGTTAACAGTGGTAAAGTGCACAGGGTCATAAGGCCAACAAAAACAAGATCAGAAAAAGTGGATGAGTAAGGCAAAATGGGAAATAACACCCTACCGCTGACAGGTCTACTAACACTTACACTTTCAGCCATTCAGCTCCTACTCACCGCACAATTGTAATATTCAAGAAACAAAAAGCGCTAGACATCCCTCAACCCCTAAACATTAAAAAAATTACATGTTTTTACTGAGCTCTGTCAGGTACGTTTAAATTATTAACATCTCAAAAGGTTCTTTTTGCATTTCAAGAAGGCAGCTGACCACAACGTGAAAACCTTACTCTTGGCAGAAATCCAGTAAAATCAGAGTTAAAGAAAACTTAGGAAGACAGACACCCTGAGAGAGGCATTGACAACATAAGATATAGAAACACAGAAGAAGGGTGTGAGAAAAATAATGAGAAAGTGAGGAGAGTAGACAACTAGACTACATCCATACACCAAAGAGGATAACGTCCACCCAAATTTGTGCATGTCTTACTCTCCTGCTTCTCGCCTTTTCACCACCATATCCTTATGTTATTATACACCAGGTTTTTGGTTTTTTGTGCCTTTACTCAATGGGCACATTAGGCTCTTTAATTTGAAACAGCAGCATGTTATAGGGCCTAGTGAAATCATTTTTTGTAATGCAGTATACAATAATTTTGTTTTTATTTTGCTGATATTTGCCAGCTCTCAGACATTTATTATACTTACATTGCCTGCATTCCTCATACCTGATTAGACTTTATATAATGCTAAATCTCAAAGAAACTATCAAAAATTGACAGGTGTAAATTCTCTTTTAGAATTTCAAAATGTGGGTGCTATGGCAGACTTCCAGTCTTCCCACCATGAACTATATATGCATATGTTAATCTGGGTGCATAGTAAAATGATGGTACTCTAAAATGTAAACTTGGCATTACTCGTCATCACCTTCTTGATTTAAATTATGTTAAATAACTTTCACTATTATTCCAGTGACTTTTATGATTGTGGTGAGTGGCGACCATGCCCTTGTGGGTGGCATTATGTCTGGAGTATGTCACACATGCATGATTGTTATGAAAATGTGCACCTCAAGATATAATATAGTCTTTATAAAGTTAAACACATGTTCCTTATGATGAGAATAGTAGCTGCAATTGCTATAGTGCTCTAAATGAATGTTTCCTAGAACTTGACAGATCCAGTAACTTGTTTTATATGGAGCTTCAAGCCACACGCCTTCCACTTCTGCCTGATGTGCATTACATGTGTTACTTTCAACCAATTTATTGACATACAGTTTTCCCCTCACGGAATGATGGGAGTCTTTGTTTTGTAAGACTGGATCTTATGAGCTAAATCTCACTGCAAGTGCCAGCAGTGAGAGTTCAATTTATTGTGATATTAATGGTTGCACATTTTTTTAAATGCATCCTGTTGTTCTTTTAGGAAGATGAGTTGCATTTAGAAAATATGCTGAATTTAAAAGCAATCTCAAATAATATGGTCTCTTGACCCCAGCAGGCCACCATCCTTGTGACTCTAGTTTATCGTAGATGGTCACAATTTGTGGCCTGCCTCATTCACATAATGAGATAGGTCGAATTGCAACCCACTAAGTTTCAATATGGTGTGAACCAACCGTTTAATACATAGGTTGTTCCTCAAAATACCAATGCATTCAGTAGAAGTTGGGGTGAAAATTGAAACCACTTTTCTACCGAATCCATCAGAAATTGCAAATCAGTATTTGTCTCAATTTACAATTTCTTATTTGGAATATCAGTACGAAAGAGCCTATTTCTGGCATTATAAACCTGCATTGGAAAGAGCACTGGGTTCAAACAAGAGCAGCCACGCCGGTAGTGGGAGTACCAGCTGGGTGGTGACATGGGGAGGGGGAGGGGCAGGGTGGGGGGCAGTAATGTATGGATTACGGACTTTAAAAGGTAAATAACCATAAAATTAAATAAAACGAATTTCGTTGCACACACTTCATCGCATTTGGTGATGCAGTGTGTGCAACAAAATTATTTTTATTTATTTTTATGGTTACTTACCTTTTTAAAGTCCGTAATCCATACATTACTACCCCCCACCCTGCCCCTCCCCCTCCCCACGTCACTGCCCGGCAGGTACTCCCACTACCGGCCGTGGCTGAACAAGAGTCCAGTATTCCTAGATCATGGACTATTGTGAGATGATTTCCACTAGGTGGAGGGTGTTAGACCCGCCACTCATACAAGGTTGAGTGAATTAATGAAAAGAACATTTTCATAGTGAACTAGTCAACTAATGTTCTCTCTAGGTTGTTTAGTAATTAGGACGACATCATCTCGCCTACTGATCACAATGCTTACATTTTTAATTTTAACATATATGTATTAGATTATGGAGTCCCTGTAAACAATATAAAGACAGAGTGATAACATACCACTATACTTACAAATGAATGTACCATTTTTAGAATGATTTAACATACAAGCCCCAGAGTCAAGGTAAATTAAGGTGAACTAAAGGAAAACACAAACCCACAGCAACTGAAATAAGCAAAATGGAGTTTGCAATAAGCAAAAGAAGAAGTAGGTGTTTTGGAATTTTGACAAACTCGGAGCAAGATATAGAGCATTTACAAGACAAAGAAGATCTCTCAGTCATGTCTGACATTCCCCAAATGTGTCTTTCCGAATGTCATTTCTAACAGATATTCGGTACATAGACATGAAATATCATGTGATACCGTTTAAGGTTTTCCCACTTTTTGACCTGGGAATTAAGGAACTACCATTTAGCCCCTACAAAAATATGTTCTTTATGGACATCATTATTGTAGAAAGATAACAGGAGTCACAGGTAAGGAAACTGCACCTTTATTGGCGCAAGCAAGACAGCGTCCTTCCTTGCCCATTTCCTTTACCAACTGCCACACAACTCCCCTCACTACATTCCATTCTGGAATCCATGGTCTCCATTCACCAAGACGCAATCATCATGGTTACCCAGAAAGCACATCTCGCTACCACAACATTACAACAGGTTTAAAACCAATACAATAAATACAATTATAACCATTTTCCAAGAGGACTATTCTATCAGCACAAACATTGTTTGAACATCCTAAAGGAAATATTATACAAGTTGTACAAATGCATTACAATTGCATTATTGTAACGTGAAATATGCAGATAAGGAAACTATTATATAATTGCATTACAGTAACATGAACTATGCATAACAGGAGACTATCACATATTAGGAGCAAGCAACATAATACGTCCATATCAGTCACCATCCCTATTGGAAGCAATTGCGACAGCACATGTGAACAGTTCCAACCTTCCTTCCCCTCCTTATATACCATTTGATAACAAAGTCAGTATACTTCTTTGGTAGTGTAACAGCTCTACCTGCTCTTGTAACAGTGGCCTTAAAAGTATTATTTCCCTTCACTACATCCTCTCTTGTAAGCTGTTCATCATTTATATTTGTTTCAATAACCCCACTAGTTGAAGCACGGGTTTCACTCTGCACCATCCCATTACCAGTGTCTTTTCACCACCAATCCATATCGTTCTTCTTCTTCCCTTGGACTTCCACATACTTTTGGCAATTCAAGATTTTATTACACGTTGCCATTTTACTGCAATGCATATTTTCCGATCATCCAGCAAAGCAGACTTGGCATACACTACTTTAACTCTTATTGGATCAGAGAATCTACTCCGTTCTTTTTTTGTCTTCTGACCCAATTTCACTCTTTCCCAATCACCAGCCACCAATTTCACATCTTTCACTCTATGTTTCTTGTTCTAATACAGCTTGTATGTTTCATGCATTTTTGCAAGATTGCTCCTCACAACCACAGAAGTCAATTTACTTCATATTATCAACTTCAACACAGTCTTGTTATCCTTTGTAAAAGGGTCTCTGCCCCAGAAATGTTTGAGAGCACTACATCCAGTTATTGTGGGAGTAATTCTGTATGTCCACATCATATTCATCAATTCTTTTTTTCCAGTCTAAACCTTCACTGATAACTGCTTGTATACTACACATTGTCACCCTATTAAAGCATTCCACAAGACCATTTCCGGCAGGATGATATACAGGAGTTCTCTTCTGAACAATACCATTCCTCTCTAAGAACTTCATATATTTTTCAGATGCAAACTGAGGATCATTGTCACTGAGTACCGTTTTAGGAATACCTTTTCTTAAAAACAGTTTCTGTAAAAAGGATTTGACTACATTAGCATCTGTATTCTCAGACACTTCAATTTCTGGCCATTTAGAATAATTGTCAACAGCCTCCATCACATAGTTGGAGGTTCCCCACTCATCCAAGATGAGACCTAAAATGGTCACACTCCGTTCCTTCAATGGTTTTTTAGGTGCCTTACAGTCTCCCAAGATGGCCTTAAAAGGGTTTAACTTTTGTTCGCATTTGCACATATAACACAGTCCCTTGCAAATCTGTCAATGTCCATGTCTATTCCCGGCCGCCAGTAGAACAGCTTTACTCTATTTTTTAGCTTAACAATTCCCAGGTGTCCCTCGTGGCATATCTCTACAATTCTAGATCTTAATCTATCCAGGAGTATCAATCTGTCTCCTCTTAACACATAGCCAGACCAACTGATGGATATTTCATTCCTGATCTCCCAAATTGTTTTACATTCCTCATTCAATACACCTTTGTTGTTCCAACCCTCTATGATCACTTGTTTGATTTTCTGTAAACGTCATCTTGCTCAGTTTTCCATTCTTCATCTAGAATCGCTACATCACCTTCTTCTACCACCGCCACACTGTAATTAATTTCAATCTACAATAATGTTCATTTTTGTCTTAGCCCATCACCAATATATCATCCTGGAAGTATGTCATTCCCTCCACTCCCTTGAATAATTTGTTAATAAGATGCTGAAATACCGCAGCCACTGACGCAAGGCCAAACTGCACACAAATTGATAGCACCCAATGGGAGTGATAAATGATGTTAAATTTCTGCTTGAAGGATGTAACTGTACCTGGTGATGAGTTGAGGTCAAATCTATAGTGGAAAACAATTTTATACCTTTTGTCTTAGACAGCAGTTCATACATTTTTGATAAAGAAAACTTTTCAACAACAATATTCTTGTTCAATTCGCATAAGTCACTGAAGAGATGCAACGGGCATCAGGTTTTTGAGCTACTACCAAGGGCGCAAACCATTCAGCACACTCTACAGGTTCTATTATTCCCTTGTTTTCCAATACTTTCAATTCCTTCATTACACTTTCTCCTATGTTCAAAGGTATGTTGCAGACTTTATGAAAGATAGGCTTGACACCATCCTTCAGGATGATTTTAAGAACAAACCCACTGAGTTTCCCAATTTCCCTTGAAAGAAACTTCAAGAAATTTTCCTTTGAAGTGTGCCACACCTTGTCCCAAATGTTCTTCCAAACGTAACACCTGCTCACCACTGTTAGGATTCAGGGGTATTCCCAAATTACCTTGATCCACCCACCCTAACACTGATGGTCCCTATTTCGGCCACATAGAGTTTCCCTTGAGTGGTCCTGCCAATTAATTCAAATTCCAAGTCTCTGTACCCAACCATAAGAATTCTTTCACCCGTATAAGTAACAGGGTGAATGTGAGACACCATTAATTCATTTCCCAATTCACTGGCAAATGTAACCTCCCATACAGATCTTTGAATTATCCTATATGGGGATCAGGAATCTGCTACAATTTGAACACACAAACTACCAATTACCACCTTACACCTGGGTTTCTTCCTGATGTTCCCTCCAACATTCAAAATGGTAGGCTCTATATAAAGAACACCATATTCATCAGATGAATCTCCTCCTCAACAATCTCTTCTACATTATCATTCACACATCCAATAGTTTTTCTTTACTCTTTTTTTTCCTCCTGCACACCTTTGCAAAATGTCCCACAATTCCACAAAAGGCACACTTGGACCTAACCACAGGACAATTTCTATCTCTTGCCATGTGGCCTTTGTGCGTACATCTGAAACATATAGGGTGTTTATCTGCCACATCTTGCTTTACCTCCATACTTCTCTTCCACCCTGTTTTTTTCCCGCTCTTTTTCTCAAAATGTTTCCAATCCATGTTTGTCTGCGAAATCCTACACACTACATCATCCACACCACCTTTTTTTACTGCTGCTTTCGCACAACTTTTTGACTTTTCCACCTTTTTTACCAAGGCTACAATTTACTTCAAAGGTGAATCCCCAGACACCCACAACGTTCCTTGAATGCTCTCATTACTTGAATGCATTGCCACCTGATCCCTAAGGAAATCATCGTGTAGAACAAAAAATGTACAAGATATAGCTAATTTCTTAAGTGCTGCCACATAGTATTCAACTGAATATGTATTAGTTTGTTTTCTTTGAAAGAAAGTATATCTGTTGATAGCAACACACACTGTTGGGTGGTAATGTGCATCCAAATCATCTAAAGCATCATTAAATACATTTGCCCTTTCACCTGGTCTGTCCTTTTTCTCCATCTGATTATATACTCTAATACCTTCAGGACCAAGACTATGTAAAAGGATTTTTTTTTTACTTGACAGTGAAAACTCTTCATCATTCTCCTCCATAAAGCTGAGACATAGGTAATGAAGTACTCCTTCCAGTCCGAAAATTTCAATTGTGGTTCTCCAGGATGTGGAAAGAATACTACAGGTGGAGTTAGTCCACTATTTTGAGCACACATGCTTTAGATGTAACTGCAACTTCAACTGCAATAAATGAATGTAAAAATGCTCTATTATTATAATTTAACTGTATACAATGCAATAATTGCTTAATAATCCAGTTATGTGCATACCACCAATATGTTTAAGTACTGCACCATATTTATTCAGCTATGAGGTGTGCAAATCACCAAGACTTACAGGTGTGCAGATCACCGAGACTTGCACCAATAATTCCCCTCAATGTGCAAATCATTGAAAATTCACTTCATAATGATGTGAAATACATATTGCATCTTACAACAGTACCGTAGATTTATCTTGAAAGTGTGCGCATCACTGTTGAAAGGCACTGTAATGTACAGCTGTTTTCCTGGTCTGTGTTGTCTCCATGACAGCCACACAGCAACTGCTTATTTTAAAATGGCCGTCATGTACAGCGTGCGTACTACGAAAGCAAGGCCACATCACTGCCTGACTACCTGGAAGCCTCCTAGAACGTAAACACTGGTTACCAGGATACGACTCCAGCAAGAAGCCAATGTTGAACGACGCTCTGTGCATTCCTCGCACGATCCACCTTGCAATGTCACGATCTGATGGCACGCTCCACCTCAAATCTCCAGCGATGTTCCCTGCAAAATGGCGATAATATTGCTATCTCTGGAATTTATATCACCCTGGAGAAACGCGTTGTTAATAATGCGTGACCAGGGCGATACATTCCAGAGATAGCCTGCGATTAAAAATGTATCTCTAAGAACGGCCAGTGATAATTATCTCTGGCCGTTTGTTAGATCTGGGGGTCTCTAATTGGCACAGGTTGGCACTTGTGACAAATGGGGACCCTTGGTTCTAGTCAGGGTTAGGGGGATACACTCTTTAGATAACTCCTGCTCACCCCTTTGGTAGCTTGGCACGAGCAGACAGGCTTATCAAAGGCAATGTGTAAAGTATTTGTACCAGCACTCACAGTGATACAGTGACAAAACCACAAATGGACTCCACACCAGTTTAGGAAAATAGAAGTATTTATTCTAAACTAAACAAGACCAAAACAACAAAAATCCAACATACACAGTTCAAGATTATGGTTTCAAAAGTGTTCTTAAGGTTGTGTTAAAATAACCCACAGTTGCGTCACGTTTTAGCCAAAAATACCTTTAGATGCGACAAAAGTTCCAAGTAAAAGCTGCAGCGTTGGAAAATAATCGATGAGTCACTCTTGGGGAGGCGATGCGACAACCCCGCTGGATGTAGCGGGCGTGTTGCGGTGACTCCGGTCTGTATGAGGAGGATGCGATACCTTGTGTGGATTCTGGTGCACAGGTTTCGAAGGAAGCATCTCGCAAAGGTACGATGCGACAATCTCTGGGGCGGCGACGATCTCCGGTGAGGCAATGATGCGCGGCTCAGCATCGATCCTCTCCTATCACGGCCCCTCGATGCGATGGCTCTGCGACGATGTTTGCAGCGACGTAATGCGGTGCGGCGATCTCACCCAGTGACGACAGGCTCTGCAACGATACTCGCAGCGATGGTTATCTTCCTGCACAGGACTTGTGCATTTACCAAGCAAAGGATACGACGACTCTGGCAGCAGCAACAGGCGCTGCGATGTTCTCGGCCTTCGCAGCGGCGGGAATTTCCTCGCACTGACGGGGATGCGCTCCACAAGTGAGTGATGCGTGAAACTATGCAGAAAGTCTTTAGTATCCTGATTTTCAGCTTCCCAACACAGGTACAACTTCCAGAGGCACCACACATGGGCCAAGCACTCTTGGGAGGACAGAGCTCTCTCAGTAGAGTTCAGGGAAGCTGAGGGTGAAGTCCTTTTGTTCTTGGGACTTCTTAACTGGGAGCTAGCTCTTCTTCAGCCCCTTGGAGATTCCTTCATGCAAGGGGACACAGCACAAAGCAAATTCCTTCCCCTCTCCTTGGTAGCAAAGCAACTGCAGGTCAGTCCAGCAAAGCAATAGCAGGACAGTCTTCCTTCTTCAGTCTTCCAGCTTTCTCCTTGGCAGAAGTTCCTTCTTGATTCAAGGATGATCTAATTTTCTGTAGTCAGGGGTCCTGTACTTATACCCCTAAAAGTCTTTGTTCCCTTTGTGAAGGAGGGCTCTAAGCCCGGTCTGAACCAGTTCTGGGTGTTCCTTAAGCACTTTGTTTTCCTGGCCTTTCCTTTCAGAGAGAGGGGCAGGGTCGTCAGCCGCCCAGGAAGAGGTGGAGCCAGCATTGTGGATGGCAGGCACAGCCCTAATCAGGCCCAAGTGCTATCCCCTCCCAACACTCAATATGCAGATGCAATCATTGAGCCTAGGGCTGACTTATCCAGCCTCCTGGAGGCTCCCCAGCCTCTGTCACTCACAAACCAGACAGTCCATTCACAAACCAGCCAAGGCACACCGAAAGGTCAGACAAGAGAACAGCTATTTTCTAAAAGTGCTGTTCTCAAACACAGGATTTAAAAACCACCTTTCCTAAAAGATGTGTTATTAAATTCTGAGTTCAGGGATGCCAGACTTTTATGCCCTATCTTGCTCCTATGGGATGATATGCTGGTAGCCTGTGTAGCCAGCATTCCCCATGATAGCCTATGGGCAAGATAGCCTTACAATAGTGAAAACAAAAATGGATGTAATTGACTACCAGAACATGTCACCTGCACTAGTACATACTCTACCTTTCACATACACTGCACCCTGTCCAAGCGGGTATCTTGGGCCTTCCATAGGGGTGGCCAATGTGCACAGAAAGGGAAGGGTTAGGCCTGGTCAGTGGGGACACTGACCAGGAAGACACGGCAGTTCACAGACTGCACACAGGCACTGCGATGGCAGGCCTGAGACACCATTTTAGGGCTACTCATGTGGGTGGCACAATCAGTGCTGCAGGCCCACTAGTAGCATTTGAATCACCAGCCCTGGCACACTTAGTGCACTTTACTATGGACTTCTTGGAGTGGTGTGGCTCACTGGTTAGACGCGGCAAACCCGGAAGCAGAAGTCGGCCCGGGACCAGGGTTCGATTCCCGACGCGGCAGGGTCGTGGACCAGGGTCAGCAGACTCGATAATTCTCGCCTCGGTGCCTACTCTAACCAGGGGTCGCACTCGGCAACTCTGGGAATTAGCTTGCCTAATCTACACAATGGCCCAATCAACGCCGGGGATGCCTGGCTCCACCTTGGGGATTCCCAGCAGGGACCATCCCACAGGGAAAGTCAGGACGGGTTCCCCACCGGTATACAGCGCCAGGACGCCGGCTGGCAACAGTGCGCTTTACAAGTATACACATTACACATTACATTACATTACAAATATGCCAATCATGGATAACCAATTACAGTAACAATTTATAAAGGGAGCCCTTGCACTTTGACACTGATCAGCAGTGGCAAAGTGCCCAAAGCATCTAAACCAGCAAAAACGAAATCCAGCACAGCGTCAAAAATACAGGAGGTAGAGGCAAAAAGACAGGGGGAACCACGCCAAAGATGACAGGTCTAACACCAGTTGATAATATGCCCCAAAGTGCGGGGGATGAGATGTGAGGTGAAATAGCACACAGGGGATAAATCTAAACCCTGTATACACTTCAATGGAGACCTGAAAGCAAAAGAAACAAACATTTGCAATGCAGTCGGGCTCACATTTTTTAGAGTTAGAGCTAATGGCATTGCAAATGGCAATGTCTTTTACCTATGGATGTGGTTTGGAGTGCGGTTGATGTCTGAACAGAGACACAGCTGCAGCACTACCTAGAGACCTTAGAATGACGAATTGCCACTGGAACCAGAGAACCAGCTGCAGCACTGTTTAGAGGACTTAGAAGGAGGAATTATCGATGGCACCAGAGAATCAGCTAACTGCACTATCTAGAGGACTTAGAATGAGGAATTGCCACTGGAAACAGAGACAAATTCTGCAGCACTACCTAGAGAACTTAGAATGAGGAATTACATTGACAATGCATTTCAGTGCAGTAATGCGGAGTACCACACTGAAATGCATTAGTCTGACATCAGAGCTGACCATACACCCACCCACAGTGTAACACAAGCAGCAAGCAAATAAAACAAGACTTCAATAAGCCCAATCCTTCTTAAAAGGAAGACTAAAACCAAACGAATATCCTACACACAAAAAAGCCCAACTTACAGTGGACATTGAAAAGTGGAAAAAGACTAAAAAAAATACAATCAATGGAGCAGGAGGTACGTTGTGGGAGGCAGCACCAACACAACTGTGGCATTAAGAGAAGGTGGGAGGGAGGAATGTTATATTCATATGTAAGCAGCTATGGCGCCAAAGCTGAACAAAGGCAATCAGTAACAGAGCAGGAAACCAAGTAAAAATAGTCTCCCAAAGAACAGATAAAGGACCACAGCAGATTGAGACAGTGCTAAGTCCCTGCCCTTTAGGAGGAACAGAGAGAGAAAAGGAAGGATGAAGAGGCAGGGCTAACCTCTAGCAAGCAAGGATTTTTAAGGGATACTGAAACGTACAAATCAAAAGCAGGGAGATGGCTTTAATCCCACAAGAGAAGTATACTAAAATATACAAGAGGTTGTACGATTATGCTCACCCTAAAAGTGCAGTTTCCTGAATATAAGCACTGAAAATATCAAAGTAATTGAATCAAAAGAATGATAGAGAAACTGTGTTCCAGTGAAAGGGTCATCACTAGAAGAGGAAGACAAGCCATTGAATAAGAAGGAAACGACTGAGATTGAAATGTTGTTTGGGGAGGGTTACATGATTCAGCCTTCCTTTTGGTACATGAGGGTACGCATGGAGAGGGCATATATTCTGCATTTGAATGACTCTTGCAATATTAGGCACTTTTACAGTCTTTCCTGGCTTTCCCTATCTCACTTGATGTGGTATGGCAGTTTTAGCAAGGTGGGACTATCTGGTGAAGTAGCATTATCTTATAATGGGGACCATTTCAATTATTTGTAAGAGATATATGTTGTCTTTTGTGTTTATGTTACCCTGATTAAAGAGTTTGAAACATAATGCTGGAGTGTTCACTTGAGGTCTCGTGGTCATACATTTTAAAGTATGTCAGCATACATATCTTCAGAGATAGGAAAGTGAAAGGCTTGGGAAGTCTATTCGGCTCTTGGAAGAGTACCTCTTGGTACTGCCTTCTTCCAAAGCTAATATGCTGCTAGCAAGGTTATTGCTGGTGCATTATCTTGAGGCTATATATGATAGCATTTTGGCTAATGCCCCACAAGTGACTGATGATGTTTATACAATTGTAGGAGGGTCAGAAGTGGGGAGCATCTGGGGCTTTTTGCTCAAGGCCCTGTATTTTTAGGGCTCTACAATCACACTGCTAACTCTCTCAAAGTATCACAAAAGCAAGTCTGCGTTTGTGATATGTTCTCGATGAGACAGTTCATGCATAGTGTGATATGTTCTCAGTAAGGCAGTTCATGTGTTCAACTACATGGCGGCATAGAACCAGGAAAGGTCCTGCATCACATTTGTGACCAGAAGCCCACCCATGCTTTGGACAAATCTGAATGATGGCATATTCTTCTGGCATGCCAGTTCATTAGGTTCAGTATACTCCATACAAAATCACTTACAAAGTTTCCTAAAGTTTCTTGTTCACTATTTATTCTTGGAGGAAGTGTTCGAGGTTGCAAGGAAGCCTTTGTATTTATTGCACTTTCGGCTCCCTTTGTGAGGGTCAGGACAAATGTAGTAGCTGCATTCCTTCAGGAAGATAAAAGGGGCTTGGCTGAAGTGTAAGGCACTCCTCTATCATTTCCCCATTCAACTCCTATATATTAACCAGAATTCCAGGGCTAGTAATTTCCCTTTGGTATTTTAAAGATGTGGGGTATAGGCTTCCAGTTTTATGTCATTCCATGATCTGTACGTTTTCCATTGTATGTTATGTCTGAAGCAGATTTGTTATTGTGTACATAAAAATTGCAGGTCATGAAATGTATGTTCTTCATAGATTTGTAGTTCCTTTTTTAACTGTATTTCTATATTCTATAACCTTCATAGTCGAAAAAAACCAGTACACTGAATAAATGGAGATAAGTATTTTTTCAGAATAACAATTGTTTGATGCTCTGACCACTGCTATTATTTACAATCGAATGAAATCTAGGACCAGATTTATCAAGGGTGTGTGTTTCCCTTGCATCAAACCAGGTGACACAGGGGCTGAGCAAGTCCTTAAGTGAGATTTACTATGGCACGTAGAGTCACCTTCTGTGGCTCTGTGTGGCACAGTAAATCTAGAGTATTTCAAGGCAGTACAATTTACTGCCTTGCATTACTCTGCCCAAGAAAGGCTTTCCATGGGTAGAGCGTGGGTTTTCCAAAGCATCCACCCATTTTATTTGCACATTCCCAGATTTGCTAACAATAGTAAACCTGGAAATTGGTCACAATGCTATGCTTTCCCAGGGAAGGTATATCAGGAAGACATATGTTTATTTCTGCTCATTTTTATTTCTTCCTACATGTGTTGCTTTCTGCAGCACACATAGAAAGTGGAAAAAAAACTTCCGAAAGTGTCCCTTCCTGCACTAGAACAATCCTACCAGCAATGCAGGCAAACTTACAACATGGTGCAAGTGTGCCTGCATTGGTGCTTGGCAGCCACTACTCAGCCAGCACACAGAGAGAGCAGGAATGTGCCATATCTTAGCAGATACTTTAGATTTCTGCCCTCTCAATTTGACTTGGTGCAGTAAGTTGCTTTCCTGCCACGTGCTAGTCAAATGATACTAAATCTGCTCTCAAATTTAAAAGTAGAGCAGTTTCAACAAAAACAGCCACTTAAGCTTTTGAAATAAATGAGCTGTCGACATCAAGGCTGGGCAACATATGAAAAAGAACCAGACTGACAAAGCTTGATTGCCAATGAATGTAATCCTCTCCATGATTCACACGCCAAGGAGGGTGGTCAGACAGGCATACGCCCATTACCACTAATTGGAAAGACACCTCAAAAATGTAATATCAAGCTTGGTGGAATTTATTGTTTCATCATCACACACTGGACCGAGCTTATGCTACTTCTACTGCATTGTTGATTAGAAGAGCTTTATTATGGTTGCCACTTACTAAATTTCTTTCCAGAGTACCAAATTGATTCTGCTTGTTGTATATGACATTGTTCTCATCATATATTTAACATTGTCTTAACACTGTTTTTGTTTGCATTACTTCCAGGACTCTTCTTTTTCTTCTCCCTCTTTCTTCTTCTCTGTTTCCTTCTTTCTTTTTCTCCTGTCCCTAAAATCTTCTAAAAATGCATTTACCCTTAGTACATTTTTTATTCTATGAGGATATTATTATGACATTGTTTCTCACAGCATGCCTTGCTTTACTCATATCCTGTCGCTACATGACTTTGTACTGATGTTTTACATTGCTTATTAATTCACTAAAGTGTTCTAAACTTTAAAAAAAACAGGCATACGCCCTGTCTGTGTGATAATTTCTCCAGCCAAAAGACTAATCACTTTGCATTAATTTGCACATTGTATAAAGCTGTGAGAACTAGCTTTTGCTGACATTACTAAGGAATAATTCGCCCTTGTTCGTATATTGATTGTTTTCACTTTTTATAGTCATTGGCAAGTGATGAAATTTGTACTGCAGTAGTTACTTATATAAGGGGTTCTATTGCAAGTAGAAAGCATTATGAGTAAAATTGTATAAAGATCAGTAGGGTAACAGTTTGCTGCCTAAATTCACTTTTTACAAAAAGAATAATATGAATCATTCCAGCTATATCATATTATATGATATAGCTGGAATTTTATGTATTGTATTTTTATATTCTGATGTTGCTAATCTTTTTATGGTTCTCTCAACCAAAATAGTTATTCTTGCCTTGACTTGACTCATAAACATGTTTCTAAATTTGGAATACCATTCATCAGGTTACTCATGTTATTCTTTCTCATGTATCTCTGTTATTCAGAGACATTGTATTTATTTTTAAATGAAAGGTTAAGGACTAAAAAAGGGCTGCATTTCTAAATCTGCATTGCTGCTATGTTAACCCATTGCTGTGTGAGATGAAATGTGCCTAAGCACTTTAACAGGCTCTCTACATTTTACATACCTGCACACCTAATTGGGATTAATCAATACCATAACATAAGAATATTTGGCGCATGTGTTGTCTATATTTCTTTCACTGGTTCATCTTCACCACATATTCACTAAGCAGTTTTTGTTGCTGCTTCATACAGGGCCTGTGTCCTGGAGATTGCCTAATCCTGATCACTTGATGTGTGGACAAGGGGTTAAGATGCTAGATCACAGGCACCGGAGACAGGTGTGGGCTGGATCAGACCAGTCAGGTTCAGTGACCACATTTTGAACTTTTGTGGCCTCTTGCATGTGCAACCATTGGTTGCCACATAACCAGTGGGGTCGCCTGGGTAGTCGTCAGGGGCAGCAGGACAGGTTAAATAATGGACATGTTACCTGATCACTCATGCCCCTGGCATCTGCCGACGCGGTCCTGGCCCTTTCAAGCACCAGAATTCTTGTTTTTGGGAATTAGGGCTGCTCGCTGACTATGTTAGCCTCACCAACAGCTGCATCTCTCTATCGGCCTGATGGAAAGGTGCCACCTGGGGGCTCCGGTGGCGGCGACCGTTGAAACACGTTTTCCCCCTGATATTCGAAGGTCCCACTGGTTGCTCCTGCCGGGGACCTTGGATGCTGCAGATGCAGAACAGAGGTGAGTTATTGAGGGTCTGAGCAGTGGACGCATGCCTCTACAGCTTAAAGCATGATGATGCAGCAGATTCCTCAGCGGCAGACCAATGTTTTCTTGTTTGACCGGTGCTTTGTTAAGCTTCATTCTTCTTTATTGCAAATAATCATTTTAATGTTGGTTGGTTCGAGAGGGCAGTAGGTGGTGCTACTTTATAACTACTGACCCCACCTGTTGTCAGCACTGTGGGTCGCTTAAGGGTAGTGAGCAGTATAGAAGTCACCAGCAAATTGTTCTTGTATCCTTTGTAGTGCAGTGAACTGTTTTCTTTGGTAGCGCATAGGCACGAGGCGCACTAAGAGTATTACCTTCGCATTTTTCTTCGATGCACAATAATTGCAATTCACACACAGCTCTGTAATGGATCTAGACCATTCAGGGAAGGACCATGATACCGTGCATGTTCAGATGTGGCCAATAAACGATTTTACCTGATCGCCTAAAACCAGCCTGAGGTGATGCTCACACTTTCTCCAGCTCTCATAAGGACACTGTGAGCTCTTTGCTCTATGAATGATGTAACTTGAATCCAAAGCTGACCCATGACCGTTTTTTATGTTTGTGGTCGGACATGACCTTAATTTGCTGGCTGTCCCTTACGCGCCTCTAGATTGACATTTGTTCACAAATTAAAACCTATAGAAGCTTGGCCACAGCATTGAAACCCATGGTTGAGCTCATATTTTGTTGAAGGAATAATCTTCACCAGGTTTTTTTCATTTCCAGACTAGAAATAAGTGTGCGACAGGGTTTTGGTGAGGAAAGATTTGCTCAAGGGCTAACGGACAGGCAAGATTATGAAGATGTGGAGCGGCGGCCCTGCCCACTTAACAGCGAGGAGCTTGTCACCTCCTTCTACGGTGCAGAGTAGAAATATCGCTGCAAAAATATCCTGGGACAGAAATATCGCCGCACAAATTTTGTGGGGAAGAAATATCGATAACAAAAATATAGTTGACAAGAATATCGACTGACAGGTAAGTAATATGGATTACATAAATATCTTTGTCATAAATATCGTTTACAAAAATATAGTTAAATAAATATCGATGTATTAATAATTTTATGTATTTTAGTGTTTTTAATGAGAATTGTTTGTCATTTTATTATATGTTTTAGAGTTTTACTAGTTATTAATTTATTTTAACTTTAATTCTGAGTTTTTAGTTCCGTAGCGGGTTGTGGCTTTATAGGGGAATGGGGTGGGAAGTAATTACATTTTATAAAATGTATTGAATAATTAATGTGTTAATTGATTAATTAATAATAGTTTAATAATTAGTTGTTAATTATTTCAATTAGTAAATTAATAAATAATTAGGTTAATTGTTTAATTAATTTTAGGTGTGTGTTGTGGTGTTTATATATGTAAATTCTGTGAAGGGTGGTAAGTAATTACATTTTTTATTGATTAATTAAATACTTTTAAATTAATTACCATTTATTATTAATTGTAATTGTGTAATTAATTTTAGGTGTGTGTGTTTTGGTGTTTGTATGTGTAAATGGTGTGAAAGGTGGTAAGTAATTAATTTTGCATTGATTAATTAATAAATAATAATAAATTAACTTTCATTAATTAATTAGTCATTATTAAATTTAATTGTGTAGGTAATTGTAGGTGTGTGTTGTGGATTTTATAGTGTTAAATAATGTGTAATTATTTTTTTTTTTCATCTTTGGTACTAATATAATTACATTTATATATTAATTATGTTAATATTGGAAATTACATTTAATAAAAATGTTGATGTTTTTTTTTTTATTGTTTTGGGATCCAGCACTTTATCTACTGTTGCACTCACTGGAGTGGGAATAGTAATTTTTACCCCTTCGCTATCCAGTGCTTTCTCTACTGTTGCACTCATTGGAGTGGGAATAGTAATTCTTACCTCTCTGCTATCCAGCTCTTTCCCTACTATTGCACTCACTGGTGTGGGAATACTAATTTTTACCCCTACGCTATCCAACGCTTTCCCTCTAGTTATACTCACTTGAGTTGGAATAGTAATATGTAACCCTCCGCTATCCAGCGCTTTCCCTACTGTTGCAGTCACTGGAGTGGGAATAGTAACTTTTACCCCTTCGATATCCAGCGCTTTCCCTACTGTTGCACTCATTGGAGTAGGAATAGTAACTTTTACCTCTCCGCTATCCAGCTTTTTCCCTTCTATTGCACTCACTGGAGTGGAAATAGTAATTTTTACCCCTACGCTATCCAACGCTTACCCTATTGTTGCATTAACTGGAGTGGGAACAGTAATGTTTACCTCTCTGCTAACCAGCTCTTTCCCTACTATTGCACTCACTGGAGTGGGAATAGTAATTTTTACCCCTACTCTATTCAACGCTTTCCCTACTTTTATACTCACTTGAGTCGGAGTAGCAATATTTACCCCTCCGCTATCCAGTGCTTTCCGTACTGTTGCACCCATTGGAGTGGGAATAGTAATGTTTACCCCTCCGCTATCCAGTTCTTCCCCTACTGTTGTACTCACTGGAGTCGTAACAGTAATTTTTACCCCTACGCTATCCAACACTTTCCCTACTGTTGCACTCATTGGAGTGGAAATAGTAATTTTTACCTCTCCGCTTTCCAGCTCTTTCCCTACTATTGCACTCACTGGAGTGGGAATAGTAATTTGTACCCCTCCGCTATCCAATGTTTTCCCTACTGTTGCACTCACTGGAGTCGGAATACTTATATTTACCCCTCCGCTATCCAGCACTTTCCCTACTGTTGCAGTCACTGGAGTGGGAATAGTAATTGTTAACCCTATGCTATCCAGCGCTTTCCCTACTGCTGCATTCATTGGAGTGGGAATAGTAATGTTTACCCCTCTGCTATCCTGCTCTTTCCCTACTGTTGCACTCACTGGAGTGGAAATAGTAATTTTTACCCCTCCGCTATCCAGTGCTTTCCCTACTGTTGCACTCACTGGAGTGGGAATAGTACATTTTACCCCTCCACTATCCAGCGGTTTCCCTACAGTTGCACTCATTGGAGTGGGAATAGTCAATTTTACCCCTACGCTTTCCAACGTTTTAACTACTAATGTTTTTATTTTGTTATTAAATGTATGTATTATTTTTTTAAATAGTTTAATGTTTTAAATAATAAATATAGAATAGTTTATTTTGAATCATTTATATGTGTTTATTTTATTTTTATATAATTAAAAAAGTTTATAAATTAAATAAAGATAATCGTTAATAAAATGTATTTAAGTAAATATATGTATATGTACCCATTTTTATGTGTTAATATTTATTAAATTGCGTTTATTTGTTATGATTAGTTAAAATATATTAAATTTCATTTATTTTGTTAGTAATATTAATATTATTTAATTTATTTATTGTAAGTTATGTTAGTTTTTTAAAGTCGACATTTTTACATCTATATTTTCTACATCGATATTTATGAGTCGATATTACTGTACTTACCTGTTTAAGCATAGGGATTCGATATTTATGTAATATATATTTTTACGTCGATATTTTTTTCATCTATATTTCTGTAATCGATATTTAAACATGGAACCCCTTCTACAGCTATTAACTCCATTGTTTCAAATATCAGTCAATTTATCCCACCTGTCTCTTCTCCAGATAACCCATTTACCAGTTTCTATGCAGCAATCCCTAGTGGCTTGGCAAGGTAGTCACTCACACAGTTTAAGCTCGCAATGCATGCATAAGAAGGTTAAAAGGAAACAAATTGTGAGTTGTTTATCATGGCTGATAGTTTATTTGGAGGGAATCCTGGGCGACTACACCCCCAACAAATTGTTAAAAGCTTAGGGCCAGATGTAGGTAATTCATATTTACCGACTCCTAAATACTGAATCATACCGATTCGGTATTTAAGAGTAGGTAAATAGGAAGGAGGCATATGTAGGTAATCCTTATTTCCTAATTACCGAATGGGTAAGATTCGGTATTTACTGATTCTGTAAATACCGAATCGGTATTTCACATTGATTCCTATGGGCCTTGCAGCCCATAGGAATCAATGGGAAATACAGATTGGGTATTTACAGAATCGGTAAATACCGAATCTTGCAAGGGTGCAGGGGGTGTCACTTTGACACCCTCTAGCACCCCAAGTACAGGCTTGTGTGACATGTGGCACACATACATGCCCTAAGGGCATGTCTGTGTGTCACATTGCACAGGTGTGCATGCACAGATGTGCATGCACACCTGAATTCGGTATTTTACCACCCAATAGAATTGGGTGGTAAAATACCGACTCTTAAGGGCCCGTGGCACTCTTAGGAGTGTCAGCTACATATGGATTTACAGAATCTGAATATTTACCGATTCGGTAAAATACCGAAGTGGTAAATTTACCGAATGGGTAAATATACCGATTCTGTAAATAACGACCCACCTACATCTCAAAAGCCAAATACCGGTCGGTAACGGCCGGAATCGGCTGTTACCAACTGGTATTTGGCTACCTACATCTGGCCCTTAGAGAATTAAAACCACATTATTGGTTCATACTTCAAACAACAAATATAAATGAAAAGTATTTTTAAATGGTTCCTACATCTGCATGAATTATATGAATTATTCCTGACTAATAATTAGAGGACACAAACAGGAGGAAGTCATTCTACAAATAAAGGAATACAACGTTGCTTACAAGTAATATTTAGTATCATGAAGAAGTAAGAAGATGCGAGGTGGCCTTTTTTCCAAATGTAGGCACTGCACGATGTGTATTTTCAGCCATAGGCTTTCCTGTACCACTTGGTCTTTTATCTGGTCCGTATAGTTAAGGTTTGAATAGTGCTTAATTTGCAAACAATTAAGTGCCAGGGCCCTTGCCAGAAGGCTACTGCAACGTACACTATCCACTGTTGCTGCCAATGACAATGATACTATTCCAGGTCCCCAACGCTCTAAGAATGGCTTGTGTGGCAGTTATTAATCATTGTCAATGTATATTGGATTAATGACCAGCTGTTCTTGTGTTCATCCCTATTTCAGAAGCCTGCGCTGCCATGGAGCAGGCTGTCATAAGGACAATTAAGTCTGGGTGCCAAGCACCGGAAACCACCACCTCAAATTAAGCATTGGATTCAATATTTCATTTTCACAGGACAATGGGCATTTATGGGCTCATTATCAATTTCTTACACTTATTCTGTAGATATAATCATTTCGAAACACATAGCGTACCCTTTGGGAGTACTTTTAATAAGAGGGCCAGAGCTCTAGCTGATGAGAAATCACTAAGCCACTGATTCGATTAATTTGATTATCTGTGTAGGATTAATATTCACATTCGACCATTCCCCAACTGCTACACAGCATGAGAGCCAAAAATGGCGGAGGTATTTAACTAGACCTTGAGACTGAACTAAATGAGTATTTATGTGACCTGCACATATTCAAACCAGAGTTTCGTTCCACAGGTATGGGACAGAACAAACCATTATGCCACCTGTAGGTCGTTTTTAAATAGAAGATACAGTCAAATTCTCTGAGTGTGTTGTTAATAAGCACATTGAAGGTCAGATGTAAGACCAGAAATTTTGCGACTCGCAAATAGCTTCACAATTGCGACTCGCAATTTGCGACTCACAAAACTGGATGTACAACAGTGTGTTTAACACTTTTTGCGATTCCCAATGGGGTCGCAAATTGTGAGGATCATTAATATTAATGAGCCTCTTGCAATTTTCGAGCCCATTGGGAATGACAGGCCCACCTAGGTATGGTGGCCTGCTGGGCTCAGCAGACCACCATGTCTGGGACTGCTTTTAAACAAAGCAACTTTTTTTTTTTAAATGCAGCCCATTTTCCTTAAAGGAAAACAGGATGCATTATAAAAAAACTTTTTGTTTCATTTTTTAAGGGTAGGTAGTATTCCCTGGGACCACTGACTGCCCTTAAAAAATATTTTTAGAGAAAGTCACAAAGTGGAAGGGGTCCCTCCAAATTGTGACTGCATTACCACCCCCTTGAAGAGGGTGGTAATTTGCGAGTGTTTTGCGACTGCAATTGCGGTCACGAAACATTTATACATTGATTTGTGGACACGATTAGGAAGGGAAAGCTATTTAGGAATTGTACATGGCCCTGGGCCATTTTGCATGAATACAATTTAATGTTCTCATATTAACACACAAAATGTTTGTCTGCACTGCTTCACGCTACCTAAACCGCAGTCTTACACCATACCACTGTAAAAGAATAGTGGGATCCGCAGGTAAATATCCCTTGATGCTCCTCAAGAAGGTTAGCAAAGGGAAGGAGGGAAGAATTTCTCAGTGGCACCAGCTCATTATGGGCCTCCTTAATGGAGGACCGGGAGAGTATCCAACGGGTCATGTCTTTGAAAAGGCTCTCAAGATTATATATATTTGTTTGATTCCCCTTGGCTCAGATTGAGCAACTGCATAGTCACTCCGGGTTTGATTATCCAGCGTCTTATGAACTGGACTATTATACATATTACATGCTTACCGTATTTTCCGGCGTATAAGACGACTCGGCGTATAAGACGACCCCCTACTTTTCTTGATAAAATGTAGGTTTCGTGCTATACACTCCGTATAAGACTACCCCCACTTCCAACGCAGTCCTGCATAGCCATTTTGAGAATGTATTGCCAGTCAGTCACCCTCTTTAGAGCAATCTTGCAGTATTGGCCGCACTGTTGTCTCTGGCTGGCGAGGGGCTGATATTGTGTTGTTCTGTTTCCTACCTCTTACGGTACTTTTTGTTTTCTTTTGATTCTTGCACAGTGACACCATCGCCTAAGTAACGTTCGTTCTTGTGTTTGAGAGCCCTCCATTTATTGCCAGTCAGTCACCCTCTTTAGACTAGAGCAATCTTGCAGTATTGGCTGTACTGTTGCCTCTGGCTGGCGAGGGGCTGATATCGTGTTGTTCTGTTTCCTACCTCTTACGGTACTTTTTGTTTGCTTTTGATACTTGCTCAGTGCCACCATCGCCTACGTAACGTTTGTTCTTGTGTTTGAGTGCCTTCCATTTATTGCAATATTATACCGTACCTCTACTTGCACACGTCACTTTTTCCTCCTGTAATGCACCATTTCCTATTGAGAAGCGGTCTGACACCTTCGGGTGTAGTCCGCGCTACGTAAAAACGCATGAATACATACCGTAAATTTTGGCACCCGGCGTATAAGACGACCCCTGACTTTCCAGAACATTTTAAGGGGTTAAAAAGTCATCTTATACGCCGGAAAATACGGTATGTATAAAAGACACTATTCAGAAGAAGGTACCTAATAATGAAAGATCGCATCACAGTTCAAGTCACACTGACTTGCTTAACTTCCTGTTCCATAAGGACTCCTATGAAAGTATCAGCCAGTAACACAGCAAATTTATTTTGGTACTTGCGGGGTCAAACTCATCCCATGGCACAGAATTCTTTTTCCACACATTATAAGGTCAGGGTTGATGGAGAGCCCAAAGGGCCCACATTAATCCAATGGGCTGGTTCCTCCCGGTTGCCTTTGTGCTGTTTTAGTATCCATGTTAACTTCCCACCCCCATCTGGCAAAATTACTGTGGGTAATTTCATTCTCACAAGTGCCTGCAAGCGTTACATACTCTAATAGCACTATTACTGTCCAACTTCATAATACCAGAAAATCTGACTAGGCCTTCATTTTCCTGGGGCCATGTCGTTGATTAACAGTCTCTAATGCAGCAGTTCTAAATTTAGGGGCTATCAACTCCTGGGGTAAGCAACTCAATCCCAGGGGTCTCCACAGCTAGTTTAGAAAATCAAACAATTTCAGCAGATTCGTAAACCATACATGTATAAAATCAGCAAACATTAAAAGCTTAAACACTTGGGTAACTTGAAGAGATTTGAGATGGGTGGGAGGGAGGAGGGTTTTTCTTTGCTAGCCTTAAATGAATCTGTGGGATCTGCTTTAGTAAGTAAAATAAGCTAGTATGGATGAGTTGTGGCCTCAAGTGTCCATAATGCACAAACGTCCTGTAGATATATTTGCAGGTGGCTTTCACTTATTATTGGTCCATATCATTGTCACCCACTAAATACTCGTTTACCCTCCTTTTCTGTGATATGCTTAGGCAGAAAAGAGGATTGTAAAGCAGGAATCCGAAGCACTTCATGCTCCCTAAAAATGATGTATTCAATGGGTTTGCACCATTTCTGTATAAGTAATGACATTTATTCTATCTTCTGTCAATTTTCTCATCAGGTCACATGGCTACAGCCAGTGCAGGGATCCATGGTCATGCTTTCAGGTGGCACACTATGTCAACTCTTGCCCAGAACCGGTTTAGCAGGCAGGCAACAGAAGGTAGGGCTTCAGTTCTTCTGGGATAGGAGGGGCAGCCTTTGCTTGGTCTACAACAGCATGTTCCTGATGTCCCAGGAATGAGGCTACAACCACCAGCAGTCATCATCCTTTATATTGGTGGTAATGATTTGGCAGAGTTAGAAGACATGCCTTTTTTGAGAGCTTGATCATTCCATGGTTGCACGTCATCCTAAGGGACAGTCTCAATACAGGACCAGTTCCCTGAGGGCTCGAATAAGTTAGGCAGGCCCACTGAACGTGGAATAGTTGTTGTTTCACATGGATGGTGTTTCATTTGTCAGTCTAGGGCAACAAGTTGCGTATGGAGGACTGGGTTGCATTTGTTCCATGGCATTTCTTGCAACAGAATCTGGGGGAGGCCTGGTCGGTTTTGTAACCACCCAGGCCTGTGGCAGGAGAGGTGTCATGTTTGTCCACAAAACAGGTAGACAACCTTGGCATCAAGAATATAAGTGTAGAAGAATTCAAGATGGAATTGGTTTTTAAGCCTTTAGCTTAAGCCGGGGCAGGGGTACTATAGTCCCTACTGAAAAACTGGGGACGCCCGCTACAGCCATAGTCCATAGCCAGCCAGGGTACTCCATTACACGGGCCTAGAGATACTGGGGGATGGTGGCTGTGCCAGGAGACCAAGGTATGGCCCGGTTGACAAGGCCCATCTCACTAATGGGTGCCAGGGAGAATCTTGTATTGGGGGGATTTGGCATGGTTGTTTGGTGGACCAGCTGGTATGCTGGCCCAAGCTTCCTCTGTCTTGATGGGCAAGGTGAGTTCTCCTTGTAGATGGGAACTTAAGGAGGGGCCAGCAGGGTTTTTGTCCTGTGTCCAAGTCAATTGAATCAGTTGATGCTACAAGAGCCTGAGGGTGGTCAACCATGACTCCTTTGGAGTATTTGCTAGGACATTTATTGTATTAGCTATGGAGTATTTGCTAGGAATTGTAATATATTAGTTATGCCCATGTGATAATCACAATGCTGTACTGTACATATTGTAACTTTATATGAAAATATGAAACCTGAAAGTTTGTTGTGTTTAAGAGGTGTAATAAATACAGCCAGAGAATAGAATATTCTCTAAGCAACAATTTTGGCAGGCATTGGGTTCTTTTTCAGAATCTACTATATGTTTATGTGTGAGTGATATCTGTCGGTATGAGATATCGCCAGTCTCACTGCAGTCCCCAACCTGTAAATGTTTCTCCTTGGAGATGGTAAGGGGCTTTCAAATGGATGTAGTTCCTGTTAGGAGATTTACTAGATGATTTTACAGCCTTGCAGGATAGTTGAAGGGTTAAATATAATGTTCAAATTCAAAGTTGGTCAGGGCGAAACTGAATCTGAATGACAGGATATTTGGGCAGCAGTCAAAGAGTCTGCAGAAGTTGAACATAAAAAAAGCAGCCACCTCTCGAATTTCAATCAGTTTAAATGTCCATGAGTAATATATGTTCATGATATATTGTTTTTGAAATTTGCTAACAGGCTTAACTTACCTTATATTCTTGAACACCATAAAATATGACAGCATTCTTTTTTCCTGGTTTCACCATGAGGCAGAGCAATGCAGAGTTTATAGCTGTGGCATGATACACCAAATCACCATCACTTTCTGTATTCTATCTTTTTGAAATACAGATCATAAAAGTACAAAAATGTACGTAAAAACAGATGTGATGATAAATATATAAACACAATATCGCAAAATTCATTTCTATGGCAGAATCCTTTTCAGAATACAGAAACCCTGCAAAAAAAAAAAACTTTTGCCCCAAATCTGAACAGTACATTAATAATTCGGTTCATAATGGCTAGCAGGCACAAGCACCTAGAAATTCTAAATTATAAAATGCTATGGTGCAAAGTTTTCCACCTTCTAGAACAAGCCCCTAAAAAAGAAGCCATTGAACAACATAAATGGATCGGAAAGGCTCTTTAAAAAACAAAGTGGTACACGGCTTTGTTTAAAATTAAAACATCTTAGAATCAGGAGGATACGTCTTACACATTCTTTCTTGTCAAAACCACAGAATAAAACTATGTGAAGTTCAGACTGCTTTGAAACCTTACTGCAGGGGTAGGGTGACAATTCAGAGTGGCTAATTTTCCCTACAGGATGCCTAACATCAAAGGGATTGAATTCATTCAGAATCTCAATAAAATGTATCTATGCTGTGGTGTTTTGGTAATTTATAAGTAGGAGAACTCCCCCACTGGGATTGCAAGTATCTATACTACTATTATAAAGAAAGAACTGTGTCCTTTGAGCCAGGTAAACTCGAAAAGTACACCACCAATCAAAACACCCAAGACATCTTTGAAAACCTCAGGGCAAGCAGAAGGACATAGGCTATTAAAAATAAAAAATATACGTTGTTTAAAAAATTTAGAAATAAAAATAAAGTAGTCCCTTGCAAGTAGCGCCGGCCGCGACGTCTACGTGATGACATCATTTGCGCTCCCTGGCAACACTTCCTGAAATGGCGGCGAAGATCGTGACCTGCTGGGAGGACTGCCGCGGCCCTGCTTGCTGCTGGGCGAAGTGGCGGCCTGTGCGGGTGGGGCACCTGGAGCGGGACCGGCGGCTGAGGTAAGGATCAGGCTCTCCGGGACATGGGTGGGAGGGGGCTGGGGCGGGAGGGGGCCGGGCCGGGGCGGGAGGGGGCCGGGGCGGGAGGGGAAGGGGGGCGGGAGGTTGGCCCTGAACAACGGCGGCTGAGGTAAGGCTCAGGCTCCGGGACACAGACAATGTCGTGGCGGGCGGGGGCCGGGGCGGGAGTTCGCGCAAGCCTAAAATGCTGCCCCCAGCCCCCTTCTGCCCCGGGCAACCCTGGGGCGGGCTGCTAGTATGTTCATAAAAATGTAAATGATTTCTTTGGACGGTTAGCTTCCTGACGATCAATAGCAGCCTTATTAAAATAAACGGTCTTTAGTTCTACTTTGAGATTTTCAGGCATGTAATAGGGGCCTCCAACAATTCCCTGAGCCCAAGTGAGTTCAAGGTTAATTTCACATACTGTAGCCAGGTGATTTTATGAGAGTTGTCTAATTTCAAGTAGTTATTTATTATGGTCTGCATTAGTTTGACCATGTCCCTGCGCCATATGGAGTGCCACTACATGATCTGAGCTAACTTGATACAGTCCCAGATGTATGGCAGTCCCAGCGCTAGATGGCAGATGTTGTTTGGGAGTGACCTGGGAAGCGAGACAATGCCCTTAAATAATCTATCTTACTATTTTTGTATTTGGTCTACCGGGACCATTCCCCACACGCCTACCCTATAGGAGACAACAGATACAGTTTTTGCTTGATAAATCTTTTTTGATTGGAGCTAGTGGTTTTGAACCTAGCTTCCTAATGAAGCCCGAAATTGCACCCAAACTCCTCTCCATCTCAACCAAGACTCTGCCACCACCAATCTTTGTACTCCAATATGGAATTGTGGTGTTCTTTTAGCTATAGAAGCATCTGTTATAAGGACAAAGGATTTGGATTTCTTGGCCCTTAGGTCCATAGAGGACGTAAAGGCTACATAATCCTTTATTAAGCGCTGGAGGGCCAACCCTGTTCTGGTGATTAGGATCGCATCGTCCAAGTATACCAACATTTGATATTTAAATGTATTAAAAACTGGGAAGTCTAGTTTTGCCTCCCCAAGCGCTGCCTCAACCCTGTTTGTGTCGATTGAAAATAAAAATGAGGCGAGGACGCACCTTGTCTAAACCCCCTAATGATCCTAATCAGCGCGTGCATTCCCCATTTTTACCATAACGAATGGAGGCTGTTGCGTTGGCATACAGTTGGCGGATTAAGATTATTATTGCCGGCTCAATCCTGATGGTCTCCATTAGATTCCATAATTTGGAATGGGTCACAGATTCAAATGCATCAGTAAGGTACATAAATGCCAGATAAGTCTGACCTCCCTTAGCTCTAGAATCTTTATTGATTGTCAAACTAAGATTGAGGCACTGGTCTATGGTGCCTCTTCCATTATGGCAACCATACTGCACTTCAATCAGTATGTTCTACACCAGGTCAAAAGTTAAGACTGACCCCATGCTATTCCCTATTGGGTACAGGGACAATATTTATCCCGCTGAAAATTTTAGCTTCTGACTTTAGTAGAGAAAAGTCCTCATCGACAGCTCATTGGCGGGATGGGCTGCAGGCTGGATCTGAAAGTGGGTTCAACAATGGCAGCCTGGTTAAGCAAGTTTTCTAACTGTGTACCTCGAAAAGTAGAGAGCACTCTTCTGATAGGTAACTTTGTGGAACAGCCCCTTGGCTAGTTTCGCCTGTTTTTTAAAGTGTGCACATGAAGTGAGGAGCAGGCTCTGCCTTTTAAGTAGCTTTCCGCTGTAGATCTACTAGCTTCCTTATTTCATTAACTCCACAGCTAGCAGAGTGTCAGACTTTGTGGCACTTTTGCTTCAGACAAAAGGCAGATAAGGCACAAAAGCAGGACAAGTATTGTGCTGAACCACTGGCAGATCACAAATCTGGCATGCTCAGTCCAGGGCGAAATCTGATGTGTTCCAAATCTTGGAGAATTGGATTTTGAGCTGCTAAAATAAAATAAAAAGGTACTTTGCATTGACTAAATGGCTCAGTTTGTCGCTTCGTGTTATGAGCTTTGTAATCTGACCTTTCTACATGAAATCAGTAACTGAGTGGCTTCAGTGAAATCCACCTAGGATCCTGAATTCACAGGTCTTTACTGCTCTGCTCAACCTGAGCTCCACCATGTCTAATTAACACTTTAAATAAGCTTGCCTTCAAGAGGTCCCCTGAGAGTTTTATCAACATGCAAAATAGCTCTTTTTACCACGTCCCTAACCAGTGGAAAGTATAGCTGAGTGGATGACTCTATTAAATGTACATATTATGCACCAATTATGACATAGCTCCATTTAGGTGTTGGGAGGGGAGCTGTGTGGCCAGAAATAATGTTTCTAGCTGGTATGCTTGAATCTAAATCCAGCTAGTCTACCCATAACGGGGACTGCCATGTGGACCCTGTTTTACAGGGTAAAATACACATGTGCTTCCTCATTTAGGCTAGAGTGCCTTGCCAGTTTCTACTCCCATTTACCACTAGCTTTGGGAAATGGAAGTGGGGAGTGTCTGCTAGGGAACAAAGGCTTAGTGCGAGGCTGCAGCTGTACGTTTCCTTTGTGCAGTAGGAGGGAATTGGGAGGGGGCCAGGCTGTGCTTGTGTCTGAACCCCCTACTTAATCCTTGCAATGTTACAAGCTGGATTTTCCAGCAGCAGGTAATATCTGCAGTGGGGTTGTGGGAATACTGGAAGGCTAGTTGAAGTGAGGGGGGTGATATCTCCCTCAGTGAGACCACTCCACCTTAGTTTGGCCCTAATGAATTTTGAAATGTATTGCTGGGACAAGATATAACCAATTTTAGAAAATGGCCCTCTTTGAAGGGTCACCCCAGTCTTTTTTCCTCTCTCCTCCTCTTTTTATTGAATATTTTTGTTGGTCTTAGGACTCTGAGTACTTTACCACTGCTGCAGTGCATGTGCTTCTCCCCTAAACATGGTAACATTGATGTATACCCAATTGGCATATTTAGTTTACTTGTAAGTCCCTTGTAGGTGGTATACAATATACCCATGGCCTGTAATTTAAATGATACTAGTGGGCTTGTAGCACTTATTGTGTCTCCCACCCAAGTAGTCTTTCAAACCTGTCTCAGGCCTGCCACTGTGGAGCCTGGCTGTGCAGTTTTAATGTGACTTTGACTTGGCATTTAGCACTGTTTGCCAAGCCTAAAAACCCCTTTTATTACACATATGTCACCCCTAAGGTAGGCCCCTGGTAGCCCATAGGACAGGATGCTTTGTAATTAAAAGGTAGGACATGAACGTTTGAGTTTTGCATTGTCCTGGTAGTGAAAACCACCTGAATCAGTGTTCGCTGCTGGTAGGCCTACTCCTTTCATAGGCTAACATTGAGAATTTCTTAATACGCTTTTAAGTTATAATTCCTGATTAGAAATGAGTGGTATAGAGTCAAAATATCGAGTTTTTAATATCGACTAGACATAATATCGAGTAAAAAACATAGAATGGACATAATATCGACTAGACATAATATAGACTACCAAAATATGGACTAGAAAATTTTAATATCGAATAAAATGGACATAATATCGAATTAAAAATATAAAATGGACATAATATTGACTAGACATAATATAGACAACAAAAATATCGAAATTTAGGTAAGTTAATATAAATTTTTCTTTTTGTGTAATATAAATCTGTAGCGGGTTGTGGGTTTATAGGGGAATAGGGTGGGAAGTAATTTAATTATAATTAATTAAATATGTTAATTTATTTTTTTGTTACTTATTTAGAATTAATTGTTAATTAATTATAAATTGGTAATTAATTAAAAAATAATTGGTAATTAATTTTAATTGATTAATTGATAATTATTTTAATTTAAGTAATTTATTTTCTGTAGCGGGTTGTGGGTTTATAGGGGAATAGGGTGGGAAGTAATTTAATTATAATTAATTAAATATGTTAATTAATTAATTGGTATTTATTTTGAATTAATTGTTAAGTAATTTTTAATTGATAAATAATTAATTCTTAATTGATATTGGTAATTAATTAATTCTTAATTGGTAAATAAAATGTATTAATTGATTAATTTATAATTATGTGACTTAGATTAATTTATTTTCACTAGAGTGGGGATATTAAAATTTACCCCTATGCTATCCAACGCTTTCCTGACTGTTGCACTCTCTGGAGTGGGGATAGTAATTTTTACCCCTACGCCATCCAACGCTTTCCCTACTGTTGCACTCTCTGGAGTGGGAATAGTAATTTTTACCCCTACGCTATCCAACGCTTTCCCTACTGTTGCACTCTCTGGAGTGGGAATAGTAATATTTACCCCTACGCTATTCAACGCTTTCCCTATTGTTGCACTCGCTGGAGTTGGAATAGTAATTTTTACCCCTACGCTATCCAACGTCGTCCCTACTGTTGCACTCTCTGGAGTGGGAATAGTAATTTTTACCCCTACGCTATACAACGCTTTCCCTACTGTTGCACTCTCTGGAGTGGGAATAGTAATTTTTACCCCTACGCTATCCAACACTTTCTCTACTGTTGCACTCGCTGGAGTGGGAATAGTAATTTTTACCCCTACGCTATCCAACGCTTTCCCTACTGTTGCACTCTCTGGAGTGGGAATAGTAATTTTTACCCCTACGCTATCCAACACTTTCCCTACTGTTGCACTCTCTGGAGTGGGAATAGTAATATTTACCCCTCCCCTATCCAACGCTTTCCCTACTGTTGCACTCTCTAGAGTGGGAATAGTAATTTTTACCCCTACGCTATCCAACGCTTTCCCTACTGTTGCCCTCACTGGAGTGGGAATAGTAATTTTTATCCCTACGCTATCCAACGCTTTCCCCACTGTTGCACTCTCTGGAGTGGGAATAGTAATTTTTACCCCTACGCTATCCAACGCTTTCCCTACTGTTGCACTCGCTGGAGTTGGAATAGTAATTTTTACCCCTACGCCATCCAACGCTTTCTCTACTGTTGTACTCTCTGGAGTGGGAATAGTAATTTTTACCCCTATGCTATCCAACGCTTTCCCTACTGTTGCACACTCTGGAGTTTGAATAGTAATGTTTACCCTTACGCTATCCAACACTTTCCCTACTGTTGCACTCTCTGGAGTGGGAATAGTAATTTTTACCCCTATGCTATCCAACGCTTTCCCTACTGTTGCACTCGCTGGAGTTGGAATAGTAATTTTTACCCCTACGCTATCCAACGCTTTCCCTACTGTTGCACTCGCTGGAGTTGGAATAGTAATTTTTACCCCTACGCCATCCAACGCTTTCCCTACTGTTGCACTCTCTGGAGTAGGAATAGTAATTTTTACCCCTACGCTATCCAACGCTTTCCCTACTGTTGCACTCTCTGGAGTGGGAATAGTAATATTTACCCCTACACTATCCAACGCTTTCTCTACTGTTGCACTCTCTGGAGTGGGAATAGTAATTTTTACCCCTACGCTATCCAACGCTTTCTCTACTGTTGCACTTACTGGAGTGGGAATAGTAATTTTTACCCCTACGCTATCCAATGTCTTCCCTACACTGTTGCACTCTGTGGAGTGGGAATAGTAATTTTTACCCCTACGCTATCCAACGCTTTCCCTACTGTTGCACTCGCTGGAGTTGGAATAGTAATTTTTACCCCTACGCTATCCAGCGTCTTCCCTACTGTTGCACTCTCTGGAGTGGGAATAGTAATTTTTACCCCCTACGCTATCCAACGCTTTCCCTACTGTTGCACTCTCTGGAGTGGGAATAGTAATTTGTACCCCTACGCTATCCTACGCTTTCCCTACTGTTGCACTTGCTGGAGTTGGAATAGCTATTTTTACCCCTACACCATCCAATGCTTTCTCTACTGTTGCACTCTCTGGAGTGGGAATAGTAATTTTTACCCCTACGCTATCCAACGCTTTCCCTACTGTTGCACTCACTGGAGTGGGAATAGTAATTTTTACCCCTACGCATCCAACGCTTTCTCTACTGTTGCACTCGCTGGAGTTGGAATAGTAATTTTTACCCCTACGCTATCCAACGCTTTCCCTATTGTTGCACTCTTTGGAGTGGGAATTGTAATTTTCACCCCTACACTATCCAACGCTTTCCCTACTGTTGCACTCTTTGGAGTGGGAATAGTAATTTTTACCCCTACGCTTTCCAACGCTTTCCCTACTGTTGCACTCACTGGAGTTGGAATAGTAAATTTAAAACTCCCGCTATCTTACGGAAAAAATATTGTATATGTTTTGTTAATATATATATATATATATATATATATATATATATATATATATATATATATATGTTTTAAAAATATATATTTTTAAAACATATATATATATATATATATATATATATATGTTTTAAAAATATATATTTTTAAGTTACAATAATTATTTATTAATTTTAAGTTTATTTAAGTATTTTAAGTATGTATAAAATTGTTATATTTATTATTATAGTACTTTAAAATTACTTTTAAGATATTTTAAAAATCGATATTTTGACTGTCTACATTTTTTCCTATCGATATTTTGGAGTCAATATTTTTGTACTTACCTGTTTGTAGATAGGAGGTCGATATTCTGGCATTCTATATTTTTACCTCGATATTTTTACTGTCGATATTTTGACAGTCGATATTCTGTCAGTGATCCAAATGAGTAGCTGATTCATGTTTTATATCTTTGGAATGGTAAAGCTAAATCCTCTTTACTTGTAAAGTTGGATTTCCCATTGCTATTCTAGAAATGCCACTTTTAGAAAGAGGACATTTCTCTGCTCTTACTGCTCTGTGTGCTTGCGCCCTGTCTCCAATACACGTCTGGGGTGGGTGACAAACACACTTTGTGCATTCCCTCTAGACAGCCACAAACACAGGAACGTTAGTTGTGTTTGTGTACTCATCTGCATCTTATGGCTCTTCCTGGGCAGGAAGGGAGGGGGTCTGAAACCTACACCTGAATAAGCAGTAGCCTGTCACCACACAAAAGGCTGATTACCTCTTACTGATAGTCTAGAGCCAGGGCTTGGAATAAAGGACCTCTGGGCACTTCAAGGACCCTTCTTTGAAGTTGACCGCAAGTCAAAGGCACAAGTTGGTATAACTTGGGCTCTAACCTCACCAAATCAGACACTACTGGACCTGTAACTGAAATCTGTCAGAAGGGCTGCTGTGCTGCATCAAGGAATAATACTATGCTGGACTGCTGATCTGGAAGACCTGCTTTTCTGCTCTGCTGCCTGCTGCCTGCAGCTCTCTGACCCTGCTGAGCGAGAGCTGAACTCTGCCTTGCATACAAAAGCAATCTCCAAAGACTTGTTGGTTTGAGACGCAGGGCTATCAAAGTCTCTACTACACCTACTCCTCTGCCTGGTTCACTGGAAGTGGACCCAGATACCTGCTACAGAGAAGTCAACACATCTCCAACCTGCATGTAACAGAACTGTTGCATTGCCCTGTTGCGGGAGTAGAATCAGCATATCGCACTCAAAACCACTGCATCACATCTGGAACCACAGTTTTTTAAACGACCGCATCACCTGTCACTGCATGGAGAAGATCAACACATTACCTCTCCAGCGTGGAATAACCCTGCATACTGCCTTCTGACCCACAACACCCAGAACTGACGCTTGAACCTGTGACCTTGTCCTGGGCCCGCGTGACCAGATAACCTCCATTGGTTCTTATTGCTTCTAAGTGCTAGAACTCTTTTTATTCTTTAAAAATTCATATCTTAACTTCTCCTTATTGGATTTTTGTCATTTTTGTTCTTGATTTTTTATATAAATATTGTCTATTTTTCTAAACCTGTATGGAGTCTTTCTGTGGTGTTTTCATTGTGTTGCTTAGTGTGATTGTGTGTGTGTGTTGCACATATACTATACACATTGTCTCTTTTGATAAGCTTGACTGCTCTGTATCAAGCTACCCGAGGGTGAGCACAGCTTATCTTTTAGCGTGCATCTGAAAAGAAATGTGGTTACTGCTTGGACAGGGTGTATACCTCTGCCAACAAGAAACGCAATTTCTAACAACTAAAATGACAGAAATATACATGCCTTACAAAAGTGTAAATGTATACACCTCCACCAGAGAGAAGCTGAAATACTCTTTTAAAACCTTTATGGAGGTAAAATGCCACAAAATCCCTCTTTACTCAAAGTACTTGTGATCACGTGATTAGCCCCTTCCGTGCTGAGCCCTCCCTCCTTGGTGCTGCGAACGACCGTTGGCCGTCGCAGCTCCCCCCGGCCTTCAGAACGCCCGCACCGTGGCAGAATTGCTGCCGCGGTTAAGGCGTTAAGAAACATTTTTCCTTGAATTGTAATGTAAACAGTGCCCTCATTCAGAACCTAGCAGGCCTAAGTGGTTACAAATAATACTCATTTTGCCAGAGTGGAAAATTTACAAAAACATGAGATTAGAGATGAAAAACAAGGTATAGGGCCTTATTTATACCCTGGTGGATGGTCCTCTGCTCTGCAGGAGATAATACCCCCAACAATCCTGTTAGGTATCAAACACCATATTTAGAAATACCCTCTCCCTTGCAGGGATCTCTACACTGTGAAAGAAACCACCGCTATGATGGATGTCTACTCAACATTGAAGATTTGCCCAGCGGGCACCTATTTCAAAGAGCCTGCTTGCCTAACTTTTTTGTTCACGGAAAATACATTTGCATAGCTCGAGTTTGCTTTCTGCAAACAAAAAGCAAATGGCCCAATGTGCAGGGACCTTTTTCACTGCATATGAGGACCACTTAATATTTTCCCGCCCGTGACACTTATGCCTGGTAAAGCTTCTGGAGCAGGGTAAATGAGTGATGATAGTACTAGCCTCAATAAGGATATATGACCATTGCTGTTGTCCTGTGGTGGACGGACCACTGGGTTAGGCGTCTCAATCAGCACAACCAAAGAGGCTCCGCCGACTTAACAGAGCAGCAGAATGATACGTTTTTATAGGGCGGGGGGACCTCTGGATTATATAATTCCCCCATTGCTGCCAAACCCTAAATGAGACCCCTCGTTCCTATATGAAGTAAAAATGTAAGGTACAAAAAGGCAGATATATGGGTGTTCACGGTTGTCAGATGGGATCCTAGCAAGGAGTTAAAAGCTTTTGGTATGATTTGTCGCACAATGGGCATATACTCAAAGAACTATCGCCGAGTTATTGGCACTTTATCCGAGCCAAAGTCACGATAAAAATATCTCCCCATTTAGAAGCTGGTGCTAACAGCCCATATCACCAGTTTAGCAGCGATAGCAGTCTCAAAAAACATTGCCACAGATGACCCCGGCAACTATCACTAATGAAATGCAAAGTAGGCATCCCTGTGCTAAAAGCCACAACAACACCACTTCGCAACATTCTCAATGACCAGCCAGATCGGCGATAAGATCACAAAACAGGTGATAAGGCATGTTAGCAGCAGAAAATTAACACCTGCTCTGACCTGGTGTAAAGTCGGACTACAACCTGCACCAGAAAAGGGAGGCCAGCCCAGGACCACACCTGAAGAACAAAAGATGCCATGGAGCCACTGATCATGCAGCGTGGACACCCAAGAGGGCCAAAACACCCAATACCACCACCACGCCCCACCCACCCTCCCAGGCCCTACCCCAGGCACCCCCACCGCCCCCAGACCAAGATATTTCACATCAACATCACGAAATCATGAACAAAAGCATTCACCTGATGTTGCACCTTTACAACAATCAACATACATGTGAGTACAGAAAATCTGATTCATTCATTCACCATTGAAAGTCCAAACAAAATATCACAATCAAATTTGTCTCCAAACAACTACTTGGAAGAGTCATGGCGGGGCATCTCTGCATCATCTGTGAGTCACAGCCTGCAAGACAATATCCAAGATAAGAAGGTGTGTCAGACACTCATTAAAGGACAGAGAGAGAGAAAGAGAGAGCGAGAGAGAGAGACAGAAAGAGAGAGACTGACCAAGGAGCTCAAGACAAATCGGGCCTTGGCTGATTTGTGCATGTAAGTGCTGCGTGTGTTTCACAATTGGTACACCACAAATCTAAGGCCTGGCATCAAAGTCAGCGTGAAGGCCAAATCACATTTAAGAAATGCAAGCAGTAGTCAGACTAAAATTAGGTATGAAAGCTCTTTTCTCTCAATACTCAAGGTGGAAGGACAACCGAACCTCTAACCTTGGTCCTGAATGCGGCTGGCACACCCTGTGTGAGATACCATACCAGCCTCTGACGACTCCCACACCACGAACTGCACTAATGAAAGACCAACGTGTCCACACCCCACACACACTTGTCCCTGCTCGAGATACACCAGCAAGGGATGCCCTTGACACATTGGTAAAAAACAACCCATACGTTAAAACGGTGCACACACATATGACTCATTGTCCAGAGCTGTGGCATATCGTCCACCGAACTGCTGCCGGTCTGAGAATTGATGGTGCTATGAGACCAGCAAATGCAATGGCAGGCAATCCCAGGCAAATGCACAACCCCTGTCACATGGATCTGTACCCTGCACGAATGCTGCATCTGTTGGGATCACTGCCAATGGCAGTGTTGCTAATCAGTTACCGTCTCAGTTTCCGGCTTGCTTATGTCACCTGCATCCAGCTCTGGTTCCACTGTTGATCATGCACATTCGAGTCACCCATGGAGGTCTGCATGTCCAACGCAACGGTACCAGAATTGGATTATGACTCAACAGTGCGCCCCCTGTTGGCCCACAAACAGGAGTGTCATGGGATGCCTTGATCTTTGTCATATGTGCTGGCAGTTATGCATGGAAGATTGCACAACTCCTTATGTGCAGTGACCACATCGAGGCGCTGCCCTATTGGTCTGTGTTGCGGATTGGTGAAATGGTGTGGACAGAGCACATCTGTCCGGACCAGTTAATGGATTGGCACTCCCTGGTATTCCTTGAACTCGACAACGACGAACTCTTGGAACAGATTGCCCATGAAGCTGCGCTCTCATTCATGGACGAGTAACTACGTTCCTGAAGCCACATCTGATTGTCACCCACAGCGCAGGTCCACACACCTTGCTGCATCTTGTGGAATGCTCACATATCCTACCACAACAGTGGACATGTCTGTCTTCGCTTGTGCATGGAACTACGCATGTGTACACGCACCTGTGCAAGGTGATGCAGTCCCATGGGCAGAGCTGCACAGCGTTGTTTGGGAACGTTCCCAATTCGGACATACTGCTGGGGGGAGAGTACACACATGGCAATGTAGTACGACATGTGACCTTATAAGACCCTTTCACCTGCTCGCTGTCAGCAGAGCAGACAGTTGGCGCAGTCCGTCGGCAAAGCACTATGTTGATCCCATGGCCTGTGAGTCGTGTCCCCTGACACGGGGTAATGAGCATACGCCAAACATGCAAAAACAACAGTGGATGGACAGAATGCAGAACAACGTCATACATTCACCCCAGTACAGAGATCTGGGCCTAAATCTATTGTTTTTTTGCTCACCATGCCATTCCACATTGAACCCAGCCATATGCAAATCAGTCTTGATCCTGTGCCTCATGGGAACAGGATAGCCCAAACTGCCAAGCCAGGTCCTCCCTGGACTGGAAAGAAGCATCCTAGGACCGGTTTCGGGGTTTCACCCCTCTTCAGCCAGGATAGCATACGCCAAACATCACATGACTCGTTCAGCATGGCAAGGTGGGCTGAGCGCGTTGCCATCTGTAATGATTTGTGTACATTTTTGACTCCCCATTTCTTGCACCTTGACATGTTCCCATGCTGGGTGCCAGTGTCTTAGGCATTTCCCTGCATGTTGTGGCCCTTGCCTTGCCTGTACTGACACGCACATGCTAAAAAAGTCTATGCAACTTCACTAGTGCTCAACTGTGATGAGTGTTGATTAGAATGACAAATTGTGTGCTTCAATGAGCATTGTCCATACACAGGGAGGGACTGACTGATGCCTGTACAATTGGGGAGGGTCCCTTTTGACAGTTTCACCTCTGTGAGCCAAACATTGTGTCTGGGATAGATGCTGGCAGACCTGTGCACTTACGTGTCTTCAGCAATGTGAGTTTGGTGCCCAACTTCTGGCCATGTATTGCAATGTCATACATCAAAACAGACTGTGTTAACATATATATGGGACCCCCTCTATATTTACTTTACAGGTCAGGGAAAGAGAGGAGCAACAAAAGCAATAAATAATGAACAGAATTCCCTCACGACCTATGCAATGAAAGTGATACCACTTCTATAATTTTACTCTTATTATTTCACACAGTATACGGCAACATCAACTTTTTTTCATTTGTATTTTTTATTTTGATTTTTGATTTTTATAAGTACAAAAGTTGCATTTGTCAATTTATCATTTATAGCATGTGCATTTCCTATAAGTCATTTGATCAAATACACAGTAATTCGTTTAAGACAATAAAAACATTTTGTCACCCATGCAGAAAAAACATATATAAATATACATTTGAAAAAAAAAAAAATTGGTGTTGCCGTATACTGTGTGAAATAATAAGAGTAAAATTATAGAAGTGGTATCACTTTCATTGCATAGGTCGTGAGGGAATTCTGTTCATTATTCAAAACAGACTGTGTCCATACAGATATGTGTGAGTAGGCATGCGAAGAGACGATCTGTTGTCACATGTGATGGAGGACACCACTTCTGTCCTACTTCTGATTTTGTCATATCATAGCCCTATTTAATATAGGATGTGTGCCTACGTTGGGGGTAGCGAGATTGTTGTTAATGTGCAATGAGGCGATAGCTAGTTTACACCTTCACAGTCAGCTAATTGGCCATGTGGCACATGGGTCAAACATGCGCATTGATGTCATTTACCAGGGTGTACCTTCTTTTGCAATCAATGTCCCTACATCCATCCATACTTTTATACTTTAGTGAACATAGACATGACACATCTATGTGATTTTGAATGTTCTATTCACATTCTGGTGAATGCCGGAGCTGGAGCTGTACATGGCCATGCCAAGCCCACATTACATTGAAGCCCAGTGGTGGGCCAACCAGAGTCCTTTGCGGAATGAAAAGTGAATTAGACGAGGGAGCGTTCAGTCCGCAGCTGGATTGCTGTGTCATTGGTAACCAGAGCAGATATGGCAGTCCATGTCGGGGTCCAGGTGAATGTCGCAGAGTGTTCCGAGGGACAGTGGGAGGTGTTGTCCCAGCCCATGATGCATAGGGCTGAACAAGGCAGGGACAGGTCTTATGGTGGGGATGCATGCTACTACCTCCTTCCTCACACAGTCATTACCATCCACATTTTACTCCTCTGATACGTCTTCTGTGTCCGGTGAGTCAGGTGTGTGTGGTGGTGTTATATCTGCATCACTATGTGCCACCGACGCATCAGGGTGCAAAGGTGATAGGGCTGCATCACTGTGTGCTACTGACACACAGGGGTCGGAGATGTGTGTGACGAAGTTCCCGCAGCAGTTATCTGGGACAGGCTCAGTGTCAGCAATGGCAAGATGACGAACTGCAGGGCATGGAAGATCCGAGCTACATCTCACTGGTGTTCAGCCGTGGCAGCCATACTTCCAGCCTGCATCGGCTCCATGGTCTCCATTGTTCTGCACAACTGTGCCAACTCTGTGCTGTCATTGCTGGTGCCTGTCTGAATAGACAGTTCTTGTATCCAAGAAATGGCCCCAGCGATGTCAGCCAAGAATTGCCGTAGAGCATGGTGCAGACAGTGGGTGTCCGTTAGGGACTGTAAGTGGTCCCTGAAGGGACTTAGACACCCACGTAAGGCATTGAGTTTGGCTACCACGAGCTCAAAACTCACTCGCAGCTGATCAGCCATCTCCTCCTGGCAACCCAACACACTGCTTTGGAATTCCATGTGTTGGTCGGGGGGTCCTGGGAGACATTCGTGGTGGTGTGTGCTTCCTGCTGTTTGGTCTGTGCAGGGGGTGGGGTCACCTCGAGGCAGCTGGGCTGCCCTTTTCCTGGGGGTGGGTTGCGGAGGCTGTCCATCTGTCGTTGGAGGGTGTCTGAGCATATGTGCAGGTTGTCCTCTTCATTATCACTGATGAGATTTGTGGTCTATTCTGCAGGAGGTGTTTATTGTCCCTCTGCAATGTAAAGGGGAGATGCAGGTTAACAAAGTGTGACATGTATGTTGATGCGTTGTAGATGTTTACATACAGACTGCATGACAATGTACATTGCAACTGTTTGGATGGAGCTGGCTATTTGATGGCAGACAGTGGAAATGTTGACTACATGACGGATGTGTGGTCGTACTCGTACATTATCATCCCACAGTGTCATGCATGCCAGATGTGGCCAGTTACTATGCACAAGCAGTACCAGTTGTGTCCTCTGTCTTGTGGTGTAGGTGTTGCACTTTGTACCACATTGCTGTCAATGTTGATGTGCTGTGATTGCTATGTGTGTGTGCTGCATTGTGGGAGAGTCACCCCTGCAGCTCTAATTTAGAAGACCCTTATCCCTTTGAGGTGGTGCCCCTTTGACTTGTGTGCTTTTCAGGGGCTGGGATGTTTGCGACTTGGGTCATTTGTGCTCCTGGACAGATTTTGTGGTCTTGTGCATTGTTTGTCTGCTGATGTGTAATTGACATCATGGGTGTAGGTGCACGTGGATGTGTCAGAGTGTGACCTGCTCCTTTACGGATGTGACCCACACTGGGCCACCTCAATGTCGGATCATGTCCCATGTCAAATATTTTGACTGCAGTCATGCAGTGTCACTTGCATTGTCATATGGGCTCACAGAGCCACTGCTTTTCTGGATTCTGCACGTGTGCATGGGTAGGTTGTGGCATTGGTGATATGGTGGGGCCCATTTATTGTGGACGGGGGCCTACTTGGTGTTTTAGTGTGTGCTGCAGTGTGCCAGGGGTATCAGGGACATGTTCCACTATAATTGTGCATGTGCAGTGTGCTACACATGATTGTGCATGTGTGCCATTGTGCCCATCTCCCCCGTCCCCCTGTCCCTGGTCGTTACTCACACTGTTGCTGTTGGGTCAGGTCATATCGAGCTGTGTCCAGACCCCTAACTCCTTGCACCGTCTCCACACTGATGACTGTGGCCACCATTTCCTCCAGCTCATTCAGCTCCTCCTGTGGTGAAGGACTCCCACCTCCAGTCGCCTTTGCTGCCTTCCTGTTGGCGGTGAGTTTCTGTTTGGTCTGGCTTTGCACATCACGCCTCTTGACCTGCTCCATTGACCTCCTCGACACTCCGATTGCATTAACGTTGTTGACAATGGACTGCCACATTTCCGTTTGTGTTGCCAATGACGCAGTGGGGGTGATGAACAGTTGTTGGTATTGTTCTATCACCTCCGTGACGATGATCCCGTCTTCCTCCGGACTGAACACCGTCTTCCTCTTCCTCTTCTCCTTGCCCTTCCCCGAACACGGGGTTCCTGGCTGGCTCTCCGTGGGGTTTGTGGGGTTCGGGTTGTCCTCTGCACTCGCTCCGGGTGCATCCATGGTGCTACACAGTTTGCTTTGGTGTTTTTTTTTGTTGTTGCTTTTATAGTGTATTTTCCTGCATGGCGCATGGGAATTGCAGGCCTTTTGCTGGTTGTCGCTGATTTTTGTATCGCGATTTCGGGCATCGCATCTTTTTTGGCGTTTGTGTTTTGCATTTTTTTCTGCGTCGCGTTGATTTTTACGCTGTCATTTTGGGGCGTTATCCTGCTACTATTGCCTGGTGTCGCCAGGTTGGGAATAGAACGTTAAAACAGTGGTATTTTGTCGCAATAGACTGCGATATGCAATGTTCCGTTAAGCTAAATTTGCGATGTTTATCACACGTTCTTGAGAATATCCCCCATTGTTTCCACAGAACCATTTTGTGCCACTCAGACTCAGAGAATTTCTTGACGGTAAAAGGATATGGGCTATGAAAATAATGTCCTTGAGATTATAGATTTCTTTTGCAAAATGCCCAGGCTGTAGTCCTTTAAAAATGTCTCTTTTGATGTCTCATATCAGTATTGTTCGATTCTACTAATATATTCTTTTCCAAGTCTCACAGTAGAATACAATAATTCGGCACAAATTTGACATCTATGCCAGCACAGAGGCTTATCAGTGCAGACAGCGCCTTCCTTTCACACGCATATGAACTCCTTTTCTTAGCTAGCTCCGTACAGCCTAAAATGTCTAACTGAAAGAAACACCTGTTCTTTAAGTATGCATCCAATGGAGGAATGTGCGTCATACATTGTAGTTTCTGAAAGGCAAACAATAATAATAAAATAAAAACCCTTCGATTTCAATATACTTCTCATCTCAATATGCCTCCTCTAATGACAGGTCATGTCTCTGACATGAATGAGAGCTTTCACTAGTGAGCTTTTACCGGGAAGGCAACAAAAAGGAGAAACTCTGTACGCCTTTATTCAGCTAGACTTCTCTTAGGACATCAAACAGCCTTTTACGCATGCTGTGATGTATGCGGTGTGTATGTGCAATTTGAAAATAGCATTTGCTGATGTAATGAGTATGCAAAATTATGCTGTCCCATTATTTCATGACTGGGAGCTGCTTTGATGGTCAGCCGGAGCCATTTTAGGACTGACCGGATTTTGAGTCATTTGTGTCGTAGCTAGGAGAGACAGAAGACGTTAGTCCCATGCAGCTGGGGATGCTCAACGAGTACGGCGAGACGTTGGTTTCCACTCAGAGAAGAGGAAGATCCAGGATTCTTTTCAGCACAGTGACAGCTACTGATGACATTTTGAGTAAAATAGTTTAAGACGGTCAGAATGCCAGGGAAAATGTGCATTTCTTACAATCTGGGATAAATTGCTTCTACTGTAGTGTAACCTACATAATCTTCAGTTTTGGACGCCTTTGCACCAATAAGTAAGTTTCTCATTGTGATGAAGCTCACAGGTAAAACAACGATTTTTAAAAAAAATCTATTAAGTTGTTATCATCAGCGGGGATGGAACTTTAAGTATTTTGTTAGACTTCCGCTCCCTAAACAGTGAAGCACTCAGCTCATCATAGAAATGCGTACTATGTTGGTGACTGAGACAGTTAATGAGTAAGCATAACAGATTTGGACCATTGCATCATTACTCAAGCCACCCAGACTCTCAAAAATGTGAGGGAGCTGGAGATCCTCTACTTCATACCTCACTGTTTCATATACTGTGACAGGACAATCAGTAAAACATTACTCGAGTGTGGCATCGCACGCAATTTGTGATTTTGCTAGTGTACCACCCACCCACCCATTCTATTCAGTATTGTGATTCTGCATAATGTACATATAGGAAATTGATTTTGATAAATACGCTACCAAACCAGCCGCTGTTGCCACCGGCAACCCAGCATCTTCAAGGGGTAGAGTGGATACTCCAACCCCCAGCTGTCCCAGCCCAGAGTAGGGCCGCAACAGATGACATAGGCGCAGGAGCGCCTCCTAGCTGGCTGAGGTGTCCTGCAGCGCCTCAAACCAGCCGCTGTTGTCACCGAAATTGGTGCATCTTCGAGGGGGGGGTGGGGGGTGACTCCGACCTCCAGCTGTGCTGGCCCGGAGGAGGGCCACAATGAATGACATAAGCACAGGAGCACCTCTTAGCTGCCTGAGGCATACCGCAGTGCGGGAGCCTCAAACCAGCCGCTGTTGTCAAAGACACTGCCGCATCTTAAGCAAGGGGGTGATTGGAGACTCCAACCCACAGCTGTCCTGGCATGGAGGAGGGCCGCCCTGAATTATGTATGTGTAGGAGTGACTCCTAGCTGCCTGAGCTGTGCCGCAGTGAGGGCTGCACCCAGGCAAAGACCACGGCAAAAGCGGGCCCGTCTGCACCCGTCCATGGCCGTCTAAGGCCCGGCTGGGCCCTCCCTCTTGGCTTTAATGCAGGAACTGCAGGAAACAGGTGAGAACACACCTAATTCTAATTTCGGTGAAGCAGAGGAGTGAGGGAGGGATGAGGGGGTTACTGCACACCATTCAGTGTCTCTCGACTCTATGTTAGAGAGAGTAGTGGGGATCGTCACTAATGAGATCGAACTAACAGAGCGGCAACTGTCACTTGACTATGAGGTCTCACTTCCGTTGCTGTCACCAGGGGAAGCTGTAACCATTGTTGCTTCAATTCAGGGTGAATAATTATTTTTGAGTGACCCACTCCACGCTAACAGGAGCATAAACTTCAACATCAGTACCAGTTACAAGACTGCCTCACTTAGCCACGCAAAAGCATGGGCAGACTCCCCTCTACCAAAAATTGCTGCAACCAAGAGGAAAAGGGTACCTAACTGTGGTATTCTATGATGTGTCATATTATGGAACCCATGATGTCATTGCTGAGGTCTGTGGAATCTGACAGTTGATGGTGAGCTCCTGTTGGAAGAAGACCGTAATTGCTGTGTCTCCTCTTGTGGATGTTAAGCTGTTCTGTACCTGAATAAATCTACATCTTGAAACCTTTTACCTACGTGTGCTTAATTACTATATAATTACTGGCGACGTCCGGGATCTACAATTTCAAGATTCTACATTCTCAGACTTTACAGAACAGCGTTCACGTAATCGTTTCTACCTGCCTCTTACTTTTACCAGAATTGGACTCTACCTTCGCAATTTTCGGGTAAAGTACTGCCTATTGATAAAATAATTGTTTTTTTCTCGCTTACTTGCATACTCAGTTTGTCAGCCGTTGTACATTTATCACCTGCATGAACGGCTGAGCGTATGCATTTCAAATCGGTCGAGCATTCCAGTACAGCTCGAGACGCCTTCCTCTGTTCGTCATCCTTTGACGTTCGCGTCTTCCTGGTATTCTGGAAACAAGCCGCAAAGCATTATGGGCATTACCTTTCACCTTGAATGACGCGCTGACGTCATTTACGTGCCGCCATTTTGGAAATCTTCAAGATTTTATCGTGATTTCCGTCTGAAGAAATTTCAATACCACAACTTCCTCCGGAGTCAGCAATTTCAAACACATAACTCTCTTAAGGTACTTTTTATTAATTCTAAATTTATTTTCTCTTCAATTTATAAACAAAATACTTCGAGTAAAATGTCGAACATTGCTGCTCCTCCCCATTTTCTGCAAATAGCCGGAGATCCGAACATTGAATGGGATTTATGGTTCCCAATGTTCATGGCATATGTAGAAGTCCTTGAAAAAGATGGTTGTTCTGCAAAACGAAAATTAGCTCTATTAAGACACTGCTTGGGAGGGGCAGGCATTAAAGAATTTGACAATCTTCCTCCTATCGAGGATGCTGGAGACATTGATGTTTTCGAAAAGGCTACTAGACAAATGAAAATTCGTTTTGGCAGGAAGATAAATACTGTCATGGAGAGGTTCAAGTTCTACTCTCGCATTCAAAAACAGGACGAATCTATTGAGGATTATGTTTCAGCTCTACGCTCTCTAGCCTGTTATTGTTCATTTGAAACGATTTCCTACGAACAAGTTCTTAGAGATCAGATTATGATGCGAACAAAGAGCAAGAAAATTCAAGAAAGACTTTGGCTTGGCACAGAATCTACCCTCAGTGCCGTTATCAACATTGCCAAGGGTATAGAACAGTCAGAATTGTTCGTGTCTGAAATAAGAGGTTCTAATGTTAAACCTCAAGTTCCCGAACCTGAAGTTTCTTTAGTTAAAAACCAGCCTAATCCAAATTTTTCTTCCAGAAGTGTGTTTAAAAAGATAGTGAAAAAAAAGTTGGTGAAGTTAAAAATCATCCTGACAACAGGTTTGTTCAAAGGAAGAATGTTTCCTGTTATCGGTGTGGAAGTCCCAACCATGTTGGTAATTACAAAGGTTGCCCTGCTTGGGACAGAGTGTGTGTCAAATGTAGACAGAAAGGTCATTTTGGTAATGTATGTCGTTCTTCTCAAAGAGTTAATTATATTTCTCAAGAGGAAGAAGAAGTTCTCAATAGTTTCAGTTGCATTATTTCTGTGGATGAAGTTGAACTTATTTCAGTGAGTTCTACTCCCATTGAGTTTGTCCAAAGTCCATGGCGCAAGTTAGGAATAGACATCATTGGCCCTTTTTGTTACCAGTCTGGTAAAGATATGTTCGCCATTGTTCTGGTTGATTATTTCTCGAAGTGGCCAGAATTGAAAATTGTTGAGAAGGTCAATTCGGATATTATTGTTGAATTTTTGAATGAAGTTTTTTCTAGAGAAGGCTTACCTGAAGAACTCATCTCTGACAATGGTCCGCAATTTGTTAGTGAGGTCTTTACATCTTTTCTTTCCAGTTGTGGTATTAATCATAAGAGAGTCTCCAACTATTTTCCCCAAGCTAACGGTCAAGTAGAACGTTTTAACAGAGTAATTAAAAAATCTTGTCAGTTGGCTCTGCGTAGTGGTTTGAAATGGAGAAAAGCTCTGCAAGCTACTCTCTTGACATCGCTTTTCCCCTAATACTGTGACTGGACTTTCTCCTTTTGAGATGTTGCGCTGTAGAAAACCTGGCTCCAAGCTTATGCCTTGGTGGTTGAGGACTAAGAATAGTGATTATTTAGAATTAGATTTGGAAACTGTTAGAGAGAGAGTTAATAAGTACCAAGCAAGAATGTCTCACCATTCAGTACAGAGAATGAACTTACCTAAATTAAGTATTGGTGATTTGGTAAGAGTGAAGTTTGGTGGACAAATCCGCAAAGGATCTCCTAGATGGTCCGGTCCTGTTAAGGTCATTGAAGTTTTCAGCAAGGCTGTGAGGGTTGAAGATGGCAAAATCTGGAATTTTAGACGCATTTCTGTGTGTAAGTCTGATGACCGCAGGTTTCCTCATTTACAACCAGACTTGTCTTCCCCTAACGATCCACAAACAGTTAATGAAAATTCAGAGCTTTGTGGCACTCACGAAGCCTTTGATCATCTGTCGTCGTGCAAAAATATTACTTTTGGCAATACCACCAATGTTAATATGCACAATGAGTCTGTCCTTCATGAAAATGTAACAAGTGACGTTATTCCAGAAAATTCCGTAAATGTTGATCGTTCTAATATTATTTCTCCTGACTGCAACCAAGATTTGGTTGTTTCACGTAGAAGCTCACGTGTTAGATGCCCTCCTATGAAATTTAGGGATTTTGTTCGTTTCTGATTTTTTTTTTTGTTTTTGTTCGTTTTGTTTTGTTTTTTTTAAATTATTTTATCTTATTTTTTTTAAAAGAGGGGAGGTGTGTGGTATTCTATGATGTGTCATATTATGGAACCCATGATGTCATTGCTGAGGTCTGTGGAATCTGACAGTTGATGGTGAGCTCCTGTTGGAAGAAGACCGTAATTGCTGTGTCTCCTCTTGTGGGTGTTAAGCTGTTCTGTACCTGAATAAATCTACATCATGGAACCTTTTACCTACGTGTGCTTAATTACTACACTAACAAGCAGCTAATAAAAGGAAACACATGTCTAGAGCTGCGTCTGGTAATAACCAACTGCTCGCCTGGGCACAACCCATCCAGTTGGATCAAGATCCACAACCTCAACCGCGACCAGACCCACAGTTCTTGAATAGAATTATTACGTCCAGCAGTGCAACCTCAGGTCCTACAGAAGCAGATTCCTCTTTTTGTGACGTTTTGTGCAACAGACTCAGTGACATTCTGGGTGAACACAGTTAAAAGCACTGTTGGAGTGACTGAATGCTCTTGAGAGGGAATTAGATGTCAATAGTTACCCTTTTGAATCGCACAATGCCCACAAAGACACTGACCGCACTACCAGCGTTTGGCCTCCCATAGCACCCTATGTTCTACTTTTACCTTGTGATACAAAAGGGGATGATGGACGGAGCATTTTAGCAAAATCAAACACTCACCTCCAGTCAACTGATCTAGGTTTAATCCATCACCATTCTTTAGCTCACTCAGCCACCCCAGTTCAGACATGGCCATATGAAATTCAGTCTGACCCTGTGCCTCATGGGAACAGTCCAGCCCGAACTGCCAAGCCATGTCTTCCCTGAACCGGAAACAAGCATCCTGGGACCGGTTTCGGATTCATAATCCTCATCAGCCAGGCTATCTTGAATCCAGTGGCCAAGTGAGCAAGGGACTCACGTCTGAGCATATCCTGCCAAACCTAGGGCGAACAAAGCGATACAAAAGGGGATGATGGACGGAGCGTTTTAGCAAATCAAACACTCACCCCCAGGCAACTGATCTGGGTTTAATCCATCACCATTCTTTAGCTCACTCAGCCACCCCAGTTCAGACATGGCCATATGCAAATCAGTCTGACCCTGTGCCTCATGGGAACAGTCCAGCCCGAACTGCCAAGCCATGTCTTCCCTGGCCCGGAAACAAGCATCCTGGGACCGGTTTCGGATTCATAATCCTCATCAGCCAGGCTATCTTGAATCCAATGGCCAGGTGAGCAAGGTACTCACGTCTGAGCATACCCTGCCAAACTTAGGGTGAAGAAAGCAATACAAAAGGGGATGATGGACGGAGCGTTTTAGCAAATCAAACACTCACCCCCAGTCAACTGATCTGGGTTTAATCCATCACCATTCTTTAGCTCACTCAGCCACCCCAGTTCAGACATGGCCATATGCAAATCAGTCTGACCCTGTGCCTCATGGAAACAGTCCAGCCTGAACTGCCAAGCCATGTCTTCCCTGGACCGGAAACAAGCATCCTGGGACCGGTTTCGGATTCATAATCCTCATCAGCCAGGCTATCTTTAATCCAGTGGTCAAGTGAGCAAGGGACTCACGTCTGAGCATACCCTGCCAAACTTAAGGCGAACAAAGCGATACAAAAGGGGATCCCTCAATTTTGCCCAAGTAGACAACATTCTGAATAACAAATGGAGACCAGTTACATCGGCCTCACTGAATGGATGTAACCTCGCAAGAGACAGTAGACCAATAGCCTCCAATTCCTTGCAGAAGGGCAGTACCTCCGATCTTACATGCACTATCCATAGAACAAGGCATAGTACTCATTCAGGTAGCAGAAATGCACTTTGTGCACCGAATCTCGAGAGGTTATAGAGTACTCGGATACTCTGGCTCATCCCCCGGCCGTTTTGTCCCTAACTGGTAGTCCTGGCAAGAGTGCCACCATTGAGGGCCAGTCAAAGAGAACCTTGGGAGGAATTAAAAAACAATAGTGTTGCTTGGCTTGCCAAACACAAAGGCTTTAACTTCACTCACAACAATGATATACTGATGGTCCGGAGGGTGGGCTGGATCAGTCGATCTGAGAAAACCTTCGCAGGTGACTGTATTGTGGTTAACTTCCGAAGACCAGCACATAATTTGTTAAGACAGCAGGAAGATAGCCACTGCCCTGCTGCCTCCCCCTAGGTTACTTTTATAAACTGGCAACAACAAGGCTTCCGACCCCCTTTCCACACCTTACATTGTGGAACGGGTTCACCATTCTAGAGGGTTTAGATGGATTGGATCAACTGAGACTTACCCCTGTCAAAAGTACGTACTTAGCCACCACTGAGTCAACTTCTGATTCTGTTCCAAAGAATATGAATATGACAGGTTTTAGTGTAACTGATAGTCCTACAGATAACACACTAAGAATATTGAGCTGGAATATAGCTGGGTTACAAGCCAAACTATCATGCCCCGGCTGGCTTACCTTTATTACCCGGTACGTTATAATGATGTTTCAGGAGACCTGGCTAAGAAGTGACGTGCATATAAAAATCAGCATCTCCATCAAGGTCTGGGCGTGCAATCGGGTGTTTGGCAATTTGTGTGAACATTAAGGCTGAAGGCAGCACGAAGGCCCTTGAGACAGTTGACGCAAACACATTTTTGCACAGTAAGGTATAAGAGAAGACGGACATTTTACCTAACTGATTATTATAACAATGACTTTACCAGTGTGCCTTATACCAAATGTATATCTTTATTTGGGCATAGTTCTGCTCTTCAGAGAATCACAGCATTCAGTGGCCAAATCGCAGGGTTTTGCATTGGGGTGATTTTGATGCAAGTCTCTGCCCAATATCTCCTTCTCATTCCCATATAAGGAATCCTTATTTTAATTCCATGAAGGGCATTTCCAAACTTAAGAGTTCGATTGCAAGAGGTCGTGAGCTGGTGTCTTAATTGTAAATGTCATGGACACTACTTACAGCGACATCGTAGCACCCCCTACTTTTAAGGGCCGAAGTCGAACATCTATAATAAATTATACTTTTATATCTTTCAATTTCGTAGACTCACTGTTACATGGCAAAGTATTCTCCTCTAGCTACAGCAACCACAATCCCATTGGATCATTTTTTCCCTTAGCTCCAAAACCTTTATTCAATAGGTAGAAATATGGGCCTGCCATCTTGACCCCTCTTCAAACGAATCTGAGCACTTATTCCGGAAAGTGATTAGTTCAAACCTCCTTTTTATGGAAGCATTCCTTACCCAGGCTGATATTACTAACTCTGCAGCTTCCGGTATTGTCCATCTTTGCGACAAAATCAAAAAAGAGCTTATGGTACTGTAGTAATTAGGGTCCAGACCGTATAGTTTATAACTTCTTTATTGTAGTAAAAGAGAGGTAAAGGTGTCCCCAGCTTGTCGTGTGTCTCGCTCCTAGCGAACCCTCTCAACGTTCTATGTCAGCCTTCACAAGAGGGTACGGTGTATACCAAGTATAGGAAAGGGAGAGGGGTGAGAGTAGGAGGGGTGAACCATTGGCAGAGGTTACAACACACCATCCTACCTAGGGAGAAAGAAACGGTAGAGAGATAGGAAAGTAGGAACGGTTGCAACATAGTGGGTGGCAAGGAAAGCAGAGGAAGGGGAAGGGTTCTGAACAACATAGCTAGTAACATTATATCCCCTGGAGGGATGAAAGTAAAGAACTGTGAGGTCTTGCGCAGAAGACCCATCCAACTGGCAAAGGTTACAGATTTTTATAATTACACTTATTTTTCTTTTTGATACATCCTGAAACTTTCTCTCTAACACACTGTAGGATACTCTCAACTCATGCTGTACTGTCTGTGCCAGTGCGGAGAGGTTCTTTCTCTATAGCTCTTCCTCCTCTGCCCGATGTCCTGCCTACTGTCCCCTACCTCTGATCTGCCTGCACCTAGTTTGTTGTCTCTAACTCTGACCGGTACTACCTGGTCCTGACTCCACATTTTCCCATCTTCCATGACTACTATGTTCCTCTTCACCTCCTTTATTTTACCCGGGGCATAGAATTTGTCTCCGCTTTTCTCTAGTTTATCGGGTTTCTTGATGTACACACTCTCTCCTTCCCTGATGTTCCTCTCCTTGGCACCCCATTTCTTGTCGTACCATTCTTTGTATTTATTTTGTTTGTTTTCGATCTTCTTTCTTGTTTCCTCCTGATCGATTTCCACGTCTATATTCTTGCCCATCCAGTTGGGAGATAACTTTGAACCAGCCTTTCTTCTTCTCAATAGCTCAAAAGGTGAGTGCCCCGTCGTAGCATTTGGAGTGGTATGATACGCCCATAACATGTCCCTGATAGCGTCATCCACGTTTTTTTCCAGACTTGCTGGCCAGATGTATGCTTTCTTTCAACATGCGGTTCGCTCTTTCCACTTTCCCATTTGCCTTTGGGCAATATAATGGTGTACGGACATGGGTAATCGAGCAGTCCTTTAGAAACTCTTTCATCTCTTCCGAGACTAGTTGTACGCCGTTGTCCGTTACCATCGTTGTAGGAATACCTTCTCTCGAAAACACCTCCTTTAAGAAGAGAATCAAGGACTTTGTGTTGATATTGTGTACCACCTTGTGAGTTATCCAGTTGGAGTAATAATCAATTAACACCAACAAGTATCAGTCCTGGGGACCTTTCCCTTGAATGGGATCCGCAATTTCGAAGCCAAGCTTGTCCCAGGGTACCTTCGGGACTTCCACCGGGATCAGGGGTACGTGTTTTGTCACTTTCGATTTGTCGCTTAAGCTGCAAGCATAACAATCACGTACTTTGTCCTCCATGTCACGATCCATTGCTGGGAACCAATAATCTGCACGCAATCTTGCTTTGCTAAGACTGCGGCCCAAGTGACCCTCATGGGCCAGATCAATCACTTGACTCCTCAACCCCTCCGGGGGAACCAATTTTCCTGACTTTAGGATGAATTTCCCTTCCACAGAAAGGTCATCCTTAACGTTCCAATATGGTTGAATTTCCCTTACAAGCTCCTTACATTTGTTCGGCCAACCGGACACAATATATGTTTTCACACTCTTCAATATTTCATCTTGTTCCATATGTGTCTCCCAACTATCTTTCGCCACTGCTGCCAGGCTCACTTCCAAAATTGTATCTTCGACATTCTCCTCCTCAGCTTCTCCGCAGATGGGAGCCCTCGATAGGAAATCCGCCACTTTGTTTTGTTGTCCTGGTATGTACACCGCTCTGAAATTGTAGCCTTGTAGACCTAACACCCATTTAGCTATGAGTGGGGTCATGTTCTCCATGTTTTTTTTAGTGAACAATGGCACCAAAGTCTTATGGTCTGTATGCACTTCGAATTGACGGCTAAGGCCTCTTTTTCCACGGTTGAATAGTTTGCTTCAGGACCAGTGAGCGTTCTGGACGCAAAAGCTAACAACTTTACTTTTTTCTCCACCCTCTGTGCTAAAGTGGCTCCAATCCCTTTGTTGCTGGCATCCGTTGAAATTATAATGTCTCTTTCCGGATTAAATTTCCCTATGAAAGGTGCCTGTATGATCGCTTCTTTTATTTTGTTGAAAGCCATCTCTTGATCCTTTTCCTAGCTGAAAATGCTATCCTTTTTAACCAACTCTCTCAAAGGATGTGACTTTGTGGCAAAATCCTTGATGAATTTCGCCATGTATTCCGCCAATCCTAGAAATGACACAGCATCTTCCTTGTTGGTGGGAGTGGGAGAATCTCTCACCGCATTAACCAGATAACAATTCGGTTTGATGCCCTCTTCTGAGATGGTGTGACCCAGATAGTCCACTGAACTCACACCTAACTTACATTTGCTCTCTCTTGTGGGGAATCCAACTCCCTTCAGTCTCTTCAAAACTCCTTTGATGTTTTCATTGTGCTCTTTTTCATCAGCTCCATAAATCAGGATATCGTCCTGAAAGCACATCGTTTTTGTGCAGTCTTTGAGAATGTGCTGCATTACCCGTTGAAAGGCTGCAGCTGCGGACGCCAAGCCAAAATGCATCCGCAGAAATTTAAAATTTCCAAACGGGGTTGTGAAAGCCGTCAGTGATTGAGATTCCGGATGCAGCTTTATCTGATAATAGGCCGAGGACAGGTCCAAGACACTAAAATATTTCGCCCCCTGTATGGTGCTCAACATCTCGCTGATCCTCGGGAGGGGATATCTGTCCACTAGGATGTTGGCATTTAAGTCTCGCAAGTCCACACAGAGCCTTATGTTCTTTCCTCCATCCTTGGTTGTGATGACGACTGGAGCCAACCATGCCGAGCTTTCAATTTCCATGATGACCCCTTGGCTGACCAGCTTTTCCAACTCCCTTTCCAATGGCTCCCTCATGCAAAGTGGACTAGATCGGGTTTTGTGTACTACAGGTACTACCCCCTCTTTAGGAGTGATTGTATGCATGTAGTTCTTTAGCACTCCCAGGTTTTCACTGAACACCTCCTTAAACTCTGAGGTTAGGTTTTCTGCAATATTTGGAGGTTCCACTAGAAGTACCTGCTCTCTGTTGTTGGGGTCTAGCTTAATCCCTAACTCCTTCTGATGTTTCCACCCCAGGAGGCTAGATCCCCTCATGGTTACATAGACTTTTCTTACAGTATGCCTGTCCTTAAAAGAGATCCTCATCCTAGCCATACCTTCTAATGGGATACGTTCCCTATTGTACCCCGCTGGACTTATGTCAGCTTTCTCAAGCACAACCTTGTGTTTTGCACATTTCTCATCAAATATGCTTTTGTCAAACAAAGTAAAAGGGGAGCACGAATCGGCGTATACTTCGAACTTCTCCCCATCAAGGGTGATTTCACACTTAGGGTAGTTGTTATCATCATTGGCCATGTCATCTTCAACTTGAAAAATATAAGTTTTCTCAACCCCATCTACTCTCTCAACATTTTCTATGGCATGTACTTTTTGATTAATATTTTTACAAACTTTAGAAAAATGCCCCCTCCTATTGAATTTACTACACAAAACATTCCTCGCCGGGCACTTCCAATTGTTCGCCAACAACAACCAACTACAACAACACAACAGGTACCAATCCATAAACCAACCAGTAGACCACGTTTGTTTAATTGGAAGTGCTCTGTTGCTAACCATCAGCTGCAATGGATCCTTAAGGCTGTTCTGAAGAACCTCCTGATTGTGGCTAAAGCCTGTAAGCAGTATAAGTGGGCCATAACTAGCAGGAAAGTGGAACTACTTAATCAACAATGGGACTCCCTTATCACAGCGGCAAATATTAAGAACAGTACATGTTTTTTGGGCTGCTGTTAAAGAGATGAAACAATCTAACCCACAATAGTCCAAGATTAATTGTAACATTTCAAGACCGGACTGGGAGGCCCATTGTACTAGAATATATGCCCTTGAAAGCCCAGACACCAACATTATGTCTGATCTTATCCATACCTCAGTACAACTATCTCTGGAAGAGGTAGAGGAAGTGTGTCGGTGGCAAGGCACCTGGCCGTGACCTATTGACCTCTTAATGCAGAACCCCCAGTATTGCTGAATGTTTTTAACAGCCTTGCGTTTGCCCTTGTTCCCACAACATGGTCGGCTTTCATAATAGTACCTATTTTTAAACAGGGGGACCGCTCCCAGCCCAGTTGTTATAGGCATCGCATTAACCAATGCAAAAAATAATTTAATGTTCCCTGGGTTTTTGATTTCAATGGGGAACTAAGTCATTCACTCATCACAACATGTTTCCATTTAGCCTATTCGCCAATTATATGCTATAGTAGAACCACAAAGACATAAACTATTTCATGTACAAAAACATCTGAATTTTTATTATAAAAAGATTTTGTTTAAAAAAGTATTTGATACATTATAAGACATGAATTCATCACAATTGGTTAAAAACAATATCTGTCTATTCAGTGGTGCTTAGATTTCGGTGTTTTTGGTCAAATTTCTAGACACAAAAGTACAGAGGTCAACACACTTTCAAATACATCAATTGCAATAGCAAATAATAATAAAATGTACAAAATCAATACATCCCCAACGGGGTAGTCGACGCGTTTTGGTGGTTATGGCAATATGCCCCACCTTCCTCAGGACAATTCTGATGTACACATATATCTGTAAACAGAAAATACCAATGTAAGAGTATATTCACAGTATATTAAACAACTTTATCTCTTTTTTATCACTTTTTTATCACTCTTTTCTGTGCTTATACATCGTTATTTGTGGTCCCACTATGCACTTACAACACTATGGTGACCCTTGGAACCAACCCCCTTAATGATCAATATGGACTTGGATATGTAGGCTCATATAACCATGCATACATTCATTTCCCTCAACTCAAATACCACGCAATCAATAAGATTGCATACCTCTAAAAATATCCCTTTCTGCTCAGGACATTTGATTGAAGTAAAACTTCTTTGGCGGCTTATCGTAGTCTCGCTCTACCAACAAAAAAAGGGTTTTTTTTGGTTAGCTGGATCATTAATTTAGGTGTCAGATTTTAAACATCTGGGGGTTATGGTCCTCTGTACAGAAAAATCAGAGCATTCCAAAGTATAATAAACATACCCTACTTTGGAAATCAGGACTATTCCCGCATTTAAGCAGGGATGGCCCTTGGAGACATTGGGAAAGACAGGGAATTACTACACTAGGTCAAGTGATGACAAAGGATGTTTTGAGGCCCCTCGAACTTTTGAAGTCACGCTTCTCACTTCAAGGCTGTCAAGAGTTCAAATATATGCAGTTGTTCAACACAATAAAATCAAAAAGACCGAGCATAAACATATCAAAAGACTGTACACTACTAGATTATATGAAGGGAGGTGGTTGCAGAATCAGGACAATGTACTGGCTATTCTTGGAAACGCTACCCGATGACATGCTTAAGACAGAGGCTGCCTGGGTTGATAAACTGAGAGATCCTGACATAGACCTGGATAGAGCTATCCTAATGGATAAAAGGTTCCTACGTTCCTCAAATCTAAGAGCACAGCACTTTAAGACTCTCTTCAATTTATACTATACACCGGCGAAACTGTATGATTGGGGAAAGAGGGCGGATAACAACTGCCCTAGATGTGGAAATGGGCCTGCTGATGCTGTGCACATGTTTTGTAGCTGTGGGAAATTAGGGCCTATTAAAAAGGAAATCGAAAAGTTCTTAGAGGGGCTGCTAGCTGTCAAAATAGACCTATCCCCTACACTTTTAATAATTGGGTGTGATGCTAAAATGGGTTTAAGCACAGAGTCTGAGGCACTCGTTTTTATATCGACAGCTGTTTTTAGAATATTAATTGCTACTGCATGGAAGGATGTTGAGGCCCCAACCTTCCAAATGTGGATGTGCAGGATGCTCGGGATCCATAAATCGAGTCCGAATTGTACGCCCTAAAGGGAAGGAAATCCAGGGAAATGGGGCTAAGGATCTGGGCGCCTCTTGCATCATGGAGGCGGCTAAAAAGCAGGGGTATATAGCTTTTCTAATACCTAATGTAGGCACTACTATCAACCTATCGTATTTACTGTATTTATCGTCCTACACTATATCAGCTGAGCTCTTATCCCTATTATGTATATTTATCTTTCTATATGTATATTTATCTTCCTGTATCTACAGTTGTGTATGGATTACATTATATTGTCATGAACTTTCAATAAAAAAAAAAAGAGATTTCTAGTTCCAGCTTTGTATGTCACAGTGAGTTGGGCATCCCTTATGTTGAAGATTATATTAGTGCCCGCCTATTGCTCCTTTGGTTGGCATTTGGAACAATACAGAGGGAGCCCTCCCAAAAGATGTCATAAAAGATTGTCTCCCGTGTGACAAAGGTAGAAAAATCCCATGGTTGATGTATATTGAATCTCATATGCACAAGATAGGCTGTAAACAACTGTTTGAGAATCCAGGGGGGGCTCACACTATTAATAAAAAAACAGCTGCACACCTTTTGGTTTAAATTTGCACATGGAGAGAGGATGATGAGGGAGTCAGGCAAACCCAGAGTGACAGCCTATCCTACCAGAAACCCTGAGGGCACGTCCCATGCCAAAGTTACCGTACTAGCCCATGGGTCACTGGAAGGGCAGCCTGTTGTTCCACTTTAGGGAAGGCACATTCAAATACCTGCTTAGCTTCCCACTAGGTTTTAAAGCAAATCTGGATACTCGCCCCTGCCCATGTAATGGGAGGTCCAGACAATCAACATTACATTTTTTATTGTTCTGTGGTAAATAAATAAATAATACCTCTATTTTTGGATGAATAAATGAATAACAGATAGCTCAATAAATAAGGGTCAAGATTCGAGGTAGTAGGAGTTTTGCAGGTTTAATACAGCATAAGGACAGGAACAGGACAACCTGCATAGGAATAGGATGGCAGGGCCCAGCAGCTGCTGGGGCTGGATCTGGGATGAGCGCGCCAACATTTAATAACAATACATGATCATATATACTAAAACAGTTGCATTACAATACATACGATAGGCGGAGCAGTGGGTGTGGTCAGTAGCAGTCGCGAAAGATAAGGGTGAAAAGAGGTGTAACAGGGCGTATACATAGACATGTGATGCAAACGTAACAGAATATGTCATGAATGGGGTGGAAACCATGGAGGGGGCTACCTGAGGAGCCGGGACCTCTAACCTGATGGTGCGCGCAAACTGGCAATGACGTATCACTAGGAGAAGCTGGGGGCTATGAACTCTGTGCTAGGAGCAGAGACTGAAGTCTGGAGAGTCAGGGTGACATGTACCTAAGCAGTATCTAGTATCTGATGTTTAGAGAACATGTTGATATGAACTAAGAGTCAGGAGGGGAGAGGCTAACGGACTCTAAGACTGGAGCATGCATTATTCTATATGTAGTGCGTGATGAAGAATATTAAATGACCATTAAAATGCAGTATTTCTCTAACGTGGAGACGTAAAGGCTAGACAATGACGGAAACTATTGATGCGATTCAGTAGCTTAGGAATGCAGAGAAGGAGGACTGAACTGATAACTGGAATCATAACATACTCTTGGCAGACTCAGAGGCAGAGCCAGGCTGAGCCGGGCACTGCGAGGCAGGAAGTAAGTGAAGGGTCGAGGATACAGGTGGGGGCTGTATCGCTCCTCAGCGAGGCTTCAGGAGACAGGAGACAGGAGCTGAATCTGGTGTCCAGGCCCTTCTGAGGCCTAGAAACGGGGACTTTACAATGGAATAACGTGCACACTGAGAAACGTGGCAACGTAACTTTACATAGGCCTGATATTCGTAGTATTCACGAGAACTGGAGACTGGCATACTAGAGATGGACACAACTATAATTGCGTCTTTAATCGAACATAGGGAATGCATATGCATATTTAATCATGCTCACATAACATATGATGGAGGACGCGTAGGGACACAGAACATGGCAAAATTTACTTTTCCACATTCCCTCCTTGTCACTACGTTTCCATCAGGAAACATCAATATTCATGATACCATCTATCATTTCATACAGTATCATTTGCTCGTCTCGAATTATCCTGGAACGGGATCTAGAACGGGGCTTGGGACTAGGAATACATGATGTAGCACAAATGCCGCAAATCGCAGGGCCACATTGTATACAGAGGCAGCAACTGAATATGATCGCTACTGCAATACCTAGAAAGGACAAGACTTTCCATCCCCAGGCGGAAATTATATTCCAGAACCAACCGGACCATGTCCAGGTGCCTGGATCTTGGTGTAACAGATGGGCAATTTTATGGAGTCTGGTTATAGCTGAATAAACAGACGGCGCGTTATTAGGAATGAAAATGCAGCAACTAGATCCGATGACTCTACAGGCCCCGCCCCTATCGGCCAGTATGACGTCAAGGACGAGACGATTCTGTAAAACGACAAATCTCATAGCAGATTGCTCTTCGGTTAAGTTACCTAGAGCAGAGGCAGTCTCATTGACTACAGCTTCAAGGGTTCTGGTTAACCTACGGATTAGCTTACTATTCTGGATAGGTCCTATAAAGAAAAAGAAACCTCTGTTGAAATCTGTATACTGTTCTAGGGCAGTTTCAGTATAATCGACAATTGGGGACTCCCTTCTATGTCTAATGTGTACTAGATGTGTGTTTCTATGATAATCAGATGGGGCTAGGAAAACTGGTGGCAGTAGGAAGGCAATGTAACAGGTTCCCTCCCAATCGAGGGGCAGACGAACATATGCGGTTTGACCACAAATAAAATAAGAATGACGTGAAGCTTTGAAAATAGATTTCCCACTGTCACTATATTTGACAATAGTAGTACAATCGCTATGTCCTACATGTACAGAACCATTATTTCGGACACATAATTCGCCTTTGACTGGTAGTACTGAAATAGCAGGTAAGTCTGGAGTAGTATCAGACTGAACATTCAGGACCATGAAATTCGAAGAATAATTACCTAAATTGTACACTTCATTTTCTAGATCTAACCCTGTTCTGTGGGGAAGACCTTGCTTGTCTGGAAAACATGTACTGTTAAGAAAAGACATATCTGTTGAGGATGACGTTAACGTGGACCATGCTCCACACGAACCATTATGTGAAAATGGATAAGGAAAGAGTGGCAGAACTCCCTTCGGTGTCTGGAAAGGGGGGAGTCGACCACATACCCAACAATTAGTGGCATTGCTGGTCTGGTGTGAATAATGTAACATGCGGATGAAAGAGTTATTACGCATAGCGAGGCGGTAAGAGAGTTCATGAGGAGGTAGATCACTAAACGTGTGTTCTACTGTAGCATTGGAAGACTTATTTACATGAGAAACTGGGAAATACAGGTAAAATGCATAACTGGTGCAGGAAATCATAATGCTGAGAAATAATATGAAACATAGAAAAACGATACATCGGATCGAGTTTTGACTAACTCTCTCACTATGGGGGTCTATTTTATACATGTCAGAAACAGTCTAACCGTTTCACCTAGGGGAGGACTTAGACAATCAAACTGGCTGACTTATTTTACTAGACCGGAGTTTCAACTTATACTCCTGTTGCGGAGTTTTCTCTAACGGGGAGGGTGCAGTATCATTGTTCTTTTCGGGACAGTCCTTGAGAATAGTACTTTGGCAATCCTTCAAATCCTGGGAAATGTTCTTTGAGACGGGTTTCAGTCCATAAAATCTCTTTACGTGCGAAAGGTGCACCCAGCCTTTGCGACCCTCCAACTTCACGGCTGTACGGGTGGCGAGGAGGACCTGTCGGGGCTCCTTCCAGCGAGGCTCTAGCGGACTTGAGCGGTCAAAATTGCGAACCAGGACCATGGATCCTGGAATGATTTCATGCGGTGCCACCTCGGTATTGTCTGGAAATGCGGCGGCAACCTGTGAACGACAAGAGTTGAGGGCAGACATCAAGGAAGCTAGGTAATCTGTCAGCATATTACTTGAAACATCGGTAATACTTCGGGGTCTAGGAGTACCCCACATGTTAGGGGGGCGGCCGAATACGACCTCATACGGGGACAGACCTGATCTGGAATGTGCGACCATGCGCATGTAGAACAGAGCAACTGGCAGAGCTACTAGCCAGTCTACACCCTTCTCTTGACAAACTTTTGCGATACGGATTTTCAAAGTCTGGTTATGTCTCTCTACGAGACCGGCTGCTTCAGGATGGCGTACACAATGGAACTTCCACTGGTACCCTAACAAAAGGGAAACATGCTTCATTAACTCTGAGGAGAATGGCTGGCCGTTATCAGAATATACGACCCTAGGGAGTCCATAACGGGGGAAGAACTCACGAACCAACTGCTTGGCAGTGGTCGCGGCTGTGTAATCTGGGACCGGATATGCTTCTGTCCACCTGGACAAAGCGCATACAACTACAAGGACATACTTGAAACCTCGACATCGCTCCATCTGAATATAATCCATCTGGAGGACTTCAAAAGGGTGGTCAGGAGGTTGGAATCCCCCTTGTTCCACCGGGACACTTTTACCTGGATTAAACTGGCAACATATCATACAGGTACGGACTTTCTGCTTGGCTGCAGCTCGTAAATGCTTGTTGAACCAAATGTTCTGGATACTGTCTAACATAGCTTTTTCTCCTAAATGTGCTGGACTATGTGCGGTATTGATAATGACTTGAACCATAGAGTCGGGGAGAAACCATGTGGCTTTTCCCTTCGTCACCCATCCTTGATCTGTCTGGACCCCTCCTTGTTCGGACCATTTCTTGATTTCTTCGGGAGTAGCATGTAACTGGATATCTATGACATCTTGAGTAGGGTCCTTAACTGTCATACATGTAGTCAGATCTAGGGTGTGTGTCATGTTAACTGGAATGTCTGGGGTCTGAGCTGTAAGCTTGGCTGTGCGATCTGCTAGATCATTACCTTGGGAAATAGTGTCAGTAACCTTCGTATGTGCTTTGCATTTCATGATAGCAATGGATGTCGGTAAATGTATTGCATCTAACAGAGCTTGAATAAGGAGACCATGCTGAATCTTGGTTCCATGGGAAGTCATGAAACCTCTCTCTTGCCAGAGCACTCCGAAGTCGTGTACAACTCCAAATGCGTAACGTGAATCTGTGTAAACATTAACTTTCAGGTTCTTGGCGTGTATGCAGGCTTGTGTCAGAGCAACTAGCTCCGCTGCTTGAGCAGACAGGGTGTCAATGCGGTGTGTTTCAATAACTTCAGTGTCGGTAGTCACTGCATACGCGGCGACTAGTTCTCTTGTACTTGTTCTCATACATGAACCATCCACATAAAGTGTCAGGTCGGGATCTGGTAATGGAATATCTGTCAGATCTTGTCTTGGCTTTGTCATGATGTTAACTACTTCCACACAATCGTGTGTGGCAGAATTCGAAGTAACTGATGGTAACAGTGTAGCAGGGTTCAGGATGTTGCAGCGTCTGATTTCTATGTGTGGCTGAAACAGTGTCAATTCATAACCTGTTAAACGTGCAATTGTCAAGTGCTGAGTTTGTGTTCGGTTTAAAAGAACTTCCACGGAGTGTGGAACTTGTACTGTCAGGGAGTGTCCTAACACTATGGAATCACTTTGTCTGATAGCTAGTGCTGTGGCTGCAACTGACTTGAGGCACGCAGGCAGAGCCTGGGCTACAGGATCTAATGTGCTCGAAAAATAAGCACATGGCTTGTATTGCCCTGCTTGATCTTGTGTGAGAACAGATAATGCTGTACCTTCGCGTTCAGTGACGAAAAGTGTAAAAGGCTTACTGTAGTTCGGTGTAGCTAGAACTGGAGCTTGGCATAGGGCTTTCTTTAACTCATTGAAACTAAGTGTATGTTCAGATGTCCAAGGGAGGACAGTCGATACGGCTGCCTCCTGTGTCGTTAACTGTATCAGTGGCTTGGCTAAAAATGCATACTGAGGAATCCATTGTCTGCAATAAGAAGTAAGGCCGATAAAAGCACGTACCTCCTTCTGGGTCTTGGGCTGAGGAAGACTCGCTATTAATTGAATACGGTCAGGTGTCAACTGCCTACCCCTCTTGGACAGCAAGTGTCCTAAGTAGACCACTTGCTGGACACAGAATTGAAGCTTCGAAGGGGACACCTTGTGTCCCATCTCGGCTAGGAAATACAAGACCATAAGGGATGCTCGCTCGCAAGCACGTTCAGAATGGGCTGTGATCAGTAGATCATCGACATACTGGAGCAGGGCAGTGTCAGTTGGCATGTGAATGTTGTCTAGTTGTCTCTTGAGTGCTTGACTGTAAATACTAGGACTTTCTGTGAAACCTTGAGGAGCTCGTGTGAACATATAGCTCCTTCCATTTAAACAAAATCCGAAAAGGAACTGGCTGTCTGGATGAATGGGGACACTAAAAAATGCATTCTTGAGGTCTATGACTGTAAAAAATGAGGCTTCTGAATCAATGGCTGTCAATAGGGAAGAGATGTCTGGGACAACTGGGTACTGGGGAATAATACATTTATTAAGTTCTCGTAGGTCAATCACTAATCGATATACTGGGGGTGCATTTGGATCAGTACGTTTCATGACTGGAATGATCGGAGAATTGCATACATTGGAGTCAGTTTCTACAACCACTCCTTGAGCGATGAGCTCGTCAATAATTTTGGATAAGGCTGCTACAGCCTCAGGTGGCAATCTGTACTGTCTGATTCGTGGTAACACTACACCTGGCTTGAGAGTCACACGATGGGGTGTGATTTGCATATAACCAACATCAGTTGGACCTTGCGCCCATAGATGCTGCGGAACATTGGACAATCTGGGATCAAAATCTCGTAATACATAGTGACCCTTAAAGTCACGTAGGAACAATCGTATTCCCTCTGGGGAACAGCATATAACTGCACCTAATTCTTTCAGTGTTTTAATGCCTAACAGATTTTCTGGACATGACTTAGTAAGTAACAGATCAGTGGTACGGGACAATGGACCTACTTCTAGAGTAACTGGCTTTGATATCTCATTTACGATAGGTTTTCCTGAAAATCCAAGGGAAACATTTCTTGAGCCTGAGAGCGGAGCCCCTGGAACTTCGGCGTGGCTAATTGTGGTCCTACTTGCCCCTGTATCAATCAAAAACTTTCTGTCTTTCCCTAATACTTGACTGTGCACATAGGGACCTTCTTGATCTACAGGTATCTCGATGAGAGGCAAGCCTACCTCCCTCTCTAGGCTGTTTCATGAATACTGCTGGTACTCTGGATACTCAGACTGTGCATACTGATACATCTGCTGTGTAACATGCTGTGTTGCAGCGATGGGCTGCGGTGCTGTAACTGTCTGTGGTGCATTCTGTGGCTGAGGAATCTGTGAAACTTGTTCTTGTCTAGGCGGACGTGGTCTTTCTCTAGTCTTACCGGTAGCTATGTTGTGTTTCAGAACTGCACACTCGTTTATAAAATGACCTGGCTGTTTACAATAATTGCAGTTTCCTTTAACGGGAGCTGCAGGATGACTGGCTTGATTCGGACCCCTCTTCTGACTGTCTTGAGGAACAGATTGTGCAACTAGTACTTTCATTTTCGTGTCTTTCATACGCTTTCTCTCGTGTTCTTGTTCTTCCCTGATCCTATTCTGGTGGTATTGGAGCATCTGTAACATCTGGGACGGGGTATTAGCTTGCCAGGTACTTTCGACTTTCAAAACTCGATTTTTAATTTGTGGGCTTGAATTCTCGACTAATTTAGTAACAAAAAGATGAGGGTATGACTCGCTACTTGTCTTGAGGCCACTGTTTATGGTAAAACATTTCTCAAATCTGGAATAATAATCACTAATATCTTCGTCTTGTTTCTGTTTACAGGCTGAGATTGCATCCCAGTCTTCTTTTCTAGTTGTCAATAATCTGGGTAAAACTTGAATCAATAATTCTGGTAATTCTTTACATTTTGCTCCAAGACCGGTACCTGGTACTCGTGCCTTATCTTCAGCTTCTAGAACTGCCCAATCGATCTTTTTCTCTCCCACCTCCCATTCTTTTTCCTTGAGTTTCTCATATACCCCTGCGGGCAACAAGACTTTTAACATTTTAATGATATCTGGATACGTGTATTCTCCCATACGGAGCATGTCTTTTAATTCTCGATGGAACCCTGCTGGATCTTTATCATGACAGGGGATTAATTTTTTCATCTCTAAGAGTTCCATCTTTGTAATCGGAGTGTAAACAAACACTCGTTCTAGTTCGCCACCCGTTCCTCTAACTGGGTGGACTTCTCGTAACGGATTCTGTCTCTCCATGTAAAATGGTTTACTTTCTGGGGGTGAGACATGAACAAAATGCAGGTTCAGAAACGTTCTATATTTGTGACGCTGTTCTAGAATGACACTAATTAAATCGGTACCTAAACCTTTCCATCTATACTGGAGTAACTCGTTCAGGATATCATGTAACGGGCCTGGATCAGAGTGCTGACCCTCATACAATGTAATGAGGTGCTGGATCATATACATACCCGCCAGTCGTTGCTCGGCTGGGGGCATTTTCAGAAACATTTGTGCCACTATTTCATCTGGAAAAGTGGTAGAATCAGTAATCCATCGGACTGCTGATCGGACCAGTTCTTGTTCATGCATAGTACTTAACTCACTATAACCGATTCGTGATTTCAGAATGTGATCGGTAGCTTGAAATACTTGTTCTAGAGAACCTTGTTCTGGTGCTGGATGATGAAAAATAGACTTGTGTTCTAGGCGTAAATGGCGATCTGGAAATCTAGATTTTCCTACATACGCTATTCTGTCGGGATTCTCGTCCTCAACCTCTTCAGTATCAGAGTTACTTTCTTTCTCGCTTACTTGTGCTGCTTTACGTTGTTCGTGTATCCTTATTATTTCTTTACGAATCTTCTTATACATACTCTCTATAGCACCGATGGTCTTGTGCTTACCCTCGGCTATATTATCACTCCACTTTGTCAGGGTTCTCATTTCGGCTTGATCTTTGGTCGGATAATCTTGTTCTCGTATTAGACAATTAATCAGAAACTTTAATAGCATGAGCTGGACTTCAGCTTTTCTTTGGCACATGACATCACTAATACTTTCTGGATCATTCCCTGTACGGATGAAACGATATATTCTGTCTAGATCTTCTTTCATATCTGGTAGGGTGACTAGATACTCGGTCACCTTTCTTACGCGTAATGAATACAAAACCATACTATCCTCGCCTGGGACTGGATCATAGCCACATTCGTTAAGGGCTTTTCTTATTTCTGCTACAGACTGATGTCTGGGCATACGCTGTGACGCTTGTGCATGTAATTCGGCTGACGTTAAACGCTTATGTGGCGGCGGGGTTTGAGGAGTACCTCCTCCTGCGGCCCCTAAACTAGAATCGTCGACTGATCCTCTTCGTACTAGTGTGGCAGGAAATTGAAATGCGGGCTGAACTTGTATAGCGGGCTGGACCGGGGGTACCGTAACAGGTACTCCGGTGCCTGGAGGAGCGGGAAGTGCCTGATTTACAGGGACTGGCGGAGCAGGATTTGCATATTCTGGGACTGTGTCGTCCAAATAGGACGAAATGAAAATATCAGCTGCGGTCGGTTTGTGACGTAGCTTGGTCGGAACTAATGGTGGCGGAAAGTTACTGGATGCCTCTGGGGTCGCTTTTGGCAGGCCCTCGGCAAGAAGAGGATACATACCCTTAATAAGAGCATGCCTCTGTCTGTCTGACTGTTCGGTTTTAACTCGTTCACCAATCTCGATTAATTCCCTTTCTTGGGCTCGTTCCAAGGATTCTCTACTTAATTCTGACTTTCTGATTTCTTTTTCGGTTCTTTTATGAGCTTCTTTGCGCCATAACTCGATGGCATCTTTCTGTGACTGTCTGGCTTTCTTTTTCCATAATGCTTCTTCTACTCGCATGATGCACTCGGCATCCCATGTACCCGATACGGGCCATCTATACTTTTCTTCTAACTGTTTGGTATACTCTACCCATAAATCTAGATATAATATGGCACTTATGCCATGCTTCTGATACATAAAATGACCTGGACTGTCCCTAGGCGGGACAGGAACTGCTGCTTCCAGCAGACCCTTTCTAGTTTTTAACTGACGTAACTTAGAAAATAAAGGCATGACTGAACTGTAATCTAGATACAATACAATACACAATGAACACGATACTTATTCCCCATTCATACCACGACATTAAAATACATGAAGAACATTTAAAATAACAGTTCGAACAGAATACTACCTGGAATACGGAACACAGAATACATGAATTTTCTCGAGAACAGAACTGACTGGAACAGAAACTAGATGCACTGCTGAAACAGTACGAAACTTACCGGTCTCATACAGAGACACGTCAGGACCCGCATCCACCGAAGTGGACACTTCGTTTGTGGGCTTGTGTACCACCAACCCACGGACCAGAGTCAATTAAATTGACCCTGTCTAGATACTACCCTAGTAATGGTACTCACCGGGCAGTAAGAACGGAAGGCCTCGGACTGGACTGGACTGCTTCGACGTCGGACGGACGAACTTCGGACTTCTGTTACGGGTGGGCCTCCGGATACCTCGGACCTTGGACTCTCAGCTTGGGCTCTGGTCGGGACTCGCCGCGTTCCTCCACCGCCTCGTCTGGATGCTGGACCGCCTCCTCCGTCTCCTCCGTGGGCCTGAGGGATACTTGGAGCAGAAATATCTGCACGTGCACGGTATGGTTCCGTCACGGCTGCAGAGGGTCAGGGGGCCGGCGTGGCTTCACCGGCGCGTGGGGAAAGGGCAAGTCCCTATTCGGGCGCCATTATGTGGTAAATAAATAAATAATACCTCTATTTTTGGATGAATAAATGAATAACAGATAGCTCAATAAATAAGGGTCAAGATTCGAGGTAGTAGGAGTTTTGCAGGTTTAATACAGCATAAGGACAGGAACAGGACAACCTGCATAGGAATAGGATGGCAGGGCCCAGCAGCTGCTGGGGCTGGATCTGGGATGAGCGCGCCAACATTTAATAACAATACATGATCATATATACTAAAACAGTTGCATTACAATACATACGATAGGCGGAGCAGTGGGTGTGGTCAGTAGCAGTCGCGAAAGATAAGGGTGAAAAGAGGTGTAACAGGGCGTATACATAGACATGTGATGCAAACGTAACAGAATATGTCATGAATGGGGTGGAAACCATGGAGGGGGCTACCTGAGGAGCCGGGACCTCTAACCTGATGGTGCGCGCAAACTGGCAATGACGTATCACTAGGAGAAGCTGGGGGCTATGAACTCTGTGCTAGGAGCAGAGACTGAAGTCTGGAGAGTCAGGGTGACATGTACCTAAGCAGTATCTAGTATCTGATGTTTAGAGAACATGTTGATATGAACTAAGAGTCAGGAGGGGAGAGGCTAACGGACTCTAAGACTGGAGCATGCATTATTCTATATGTAGTGCGTGATGAAGAATATTAAATGACCATTAAAATGCAGTATTTCTCTAACGTGGAGACGTAAAGGCTAGACAATGACGGAAACTATTGATGCGATTCAGTAGCTTAGGAATGCAGAGAAGGAGGACTGAACTGATAACTGGAATCATAACATACTCTTGGCAGACTCAGAGGCAGAGCCAGGCTGAGCCGGGCACTGCGAGGCAGGAAGTAAGTGAAGGGTCGAGGATACAGGTGGGGGCTGTATCGCTCCTCAGCGAGGCTTCAGGAGACAGGAGACAGGAGCTGAATCTGGTGTCCAGGCCCTTCTGAGGCCTAGAAACGGGGACTTTACAATGGAATAACGTGCACACTGAGAAACGTGGCAACGTAACTTTACATAGGCCTGATATTCGTAGTATTCACGAGAACTGGAGACTGGCATACTAGAGATGGACACAACTATAATTGCGTCTTTAATCGAACATAGGGAATGCATATGCATATTTAATCATGCTCACATAACATATGATGGAGGACGCGTAGGGACACAGAACATGGCAAAATTTACTTTTCCACAGTTCTGTAATTTTATTTATTGTATATTAATGGTATTTTATTACCATTAATTAAGAGGCTACACATTACTGACTTTAGAGAAGCTTGTGATGTATTTCTCCAGCTGACTAATGAGGATGTTTTTAATTGTGTTGGATTTTTCTTAAAAATTGCAATGAGGGAACAGTAATCAGTGTCTGCCCTACAATTGTAACATTTTCGGTGCAGGGAAGACCAGGCTTCGCAGTTCGAGCTGGACTGTTAACATGAGGAACAGGGTCAGGACTGATTTGTATATAGCTGTGTCTGAACTGGGGTGATGACGTCAGCTAAAGAACGATGATGGATTCAACCCAGATCTGTGACTGGGGGTGAGAGTCTGAAAAGTTTCAGCGCTCCGTCCATCAGCTCCTTGTGTTGGTGTTTTCAATTTTAACAGCACACGGTTTTAGAGATTTTTAGATTGTTCTACATAGGAAGCTGACTGACACGAAAGAACATGCCTGTTTTTAATTAGTCATGTATTTCTTCCTGTGTGTACTTTTTTGGTTGTTTATGTAGCCGAATAAAGATTTCTTAATTGAATTGAACTGAAAACGCTACCATCTACTAATGGAGTTCTTTAGAAAAGGGCAGGCTTTGCCCTTCGTGCTCTCCATTCTACCTTTGTAAACTGAAAATGAAAGAGTTAAAGCTGAGACCACTGTATGGTTTCCATAAAAACGCTTTAGTTTTAACAAATGATTGTGATTACAAATTTGCTATCAAGCATGCTTCTTTGACAGCTGATCCTGTGTGAGGTAGAATATGCAACCCGAACTCTTTACCCTTTTTGCAGACACTGTCTCTCTTATCCCACTCCCTCCCCTATGAATGTCCCCCAGTGCCTTATTGAGAACTCATTTCTCTTCTAGTCTCTACTAGCCCTCCTTCACTGTCTCCCTGATTTTTATACTTTGAGTGTGTAGTGCCCTTGCATGGCTCAGTTATCTGCAGAATCCATACTCATTTTCGACATCTGAGTTCTCCAAAGACTTTGGATAAGCAAACAGAAGTGAACCACAGATTTTTCCACGTTGTCTCTTACTTTTAAATATTGAATGCTAGATTGCCTAGTAGGGACCATATTCTCGCCCCATGTCTGTAGGGTCAGGACTGCTGCCTTTCTCAAAACGTATTTTTTTTCTTGTTTCACTGCTAGAAGAAAATTAATGTCTACTTTTTTTCCAATGCAATATGGATGTATATCTTCCAATGGTCGAGCTGGTAACACTATCTAGGGAAATATATCAATCTGCCTTCCCATTATCTCCAGGTTACTACATTTTACAGTGCATTTTGATATGGTATTAGGAGACGTGCATCAATGCGATGTGTGGCCCTAAAATGCCCCAGCACACGCTTTGAAATTACTGGACTCATGCTATGTCCAACATTATTCCTTTAACAACGCCCTGTTGCTGCTGGGGTTCTATTGGAAGGGCAGGGGTTGAAACTACAAAAAGTAAATAGGGTTCATGGAGCCCTCTTTTCTGCTGCCCCATTTTCGCAACGCCTAAGACCAGAATAGCAAGGGAAGCATAATGGGGTGCCAGGGTTATGTAACTACACCAGCCTTGTCCTATTTTAGGTCCATTGCTTAATCAACGTGCCTCTTGGTTTCAAATGCAAATGTCACATTATACTTTTCAATCTTGTAGAGACTGCTGCTGTACAAAATGCTAAGAGGGGACATGCCACTCTGCCCTCATCCTACTTTTTGATCAGATATCAGTTCAGAAATGTGTTACAAAAGGAGGGGTGTCACAGTGTGAACGCTCTCTTTGTTTCCCATTCATTCAGATAGAAGGGTACACACTTTGTGAATAGTCCCAAGTAACCTTCCTTATCAAGGGTAATGGCTGGAGAGTGTATTCCGCCCACAAACTATCCACTTTCCCTTCAAGTCCAGAAGACTAATGCCACTTAGGTCCTTATTGTCAGTGGCATGGTAAATAGGTTGGATTTGCCCCACCCCCTGAGATACCAATACTAGGTGGTTCCAATCACTTGCAACCTCCCACTCTGCACTCACATCACACATAAAGGAGCTCCACTGGTTTACTCTTTATAAATGAGCACAATTCAAACTCCTCACCCATTCTTTCAAGGCACTGCATAACACTGGCCCAGCATACTTCAACAAACGCATCTGCTTTCATAAAGTTTGCAGGAGCAGCACCCTGTGCAGGTAAGAGCAGTGGGGCAGTGGGGCCGGGTTGGGGGGGATTTGAAAGATGACCACAAGGGAAAATCAAATAAAGAATTAATTTCCCTTCGTCGTCGTCTGTGGAAAGCCCCCCCAACTGGCCCCACCACTCTTACCTGCACGGGCCGCTGCTGCATTCCAGACACCTCTTCTCATCCAGGCTCATACTTACACAAAACAAATGCATACGGAAAAAGAGATCTGATGGTCCAGCCTTCTTGCTCCAAAAGCATGGAATGACCTACAAGTACAAATGAGTCTCCTCATCACCTCTTGAATTCCGCAATAAGTTGAGGACCTGGATTCTTTAGCAGCCCCACTAGGCCCTAGGTGTGCTCAGGCTCACACCTTCCCAGCTCCTGGATCGCTCCCGGGTCATGGTGCTCTCTTCGAATCTGCATAACATAACTTAACCCAGGTATACCCAGGGGTGGGGAGAATCCAGTCATTATACAAGTTAGACCCTGAGATGGGGCCACTAAGAAATGAGGACTCACCAGGAGAATCAGCAATTCTGGGTGTGATTCTCCCGAAAATCTATGATTTTGGAACAAACTCTCACCCAGAGATTTTGGCTGCTTATAGCAGCTGAAGTCTCCGGGTGAAAGTTAAGATATCCGCAGTGTTCCCACAGATCTCATAATTTCAATGAGATGTAATTAAAAGGCCACTCATAAAGAGGGGTTTAGAAGTGAGCAGGAGACACTAGAGGAAAGCCTGATGGAAGAGGCCCACTGTTTCCCACCAGTCATTCAAAGTAAGATCTCAATATACAAACCTAAATAAATGGGCAGTAAAGACTTTGGACGCTGATGCTAATCAGAAATACCGGATGGTAACAATTCCCTGGGGTATATCCATTACTATCCCATTCAGTTTTACCCCAGAAAAATTGTACTTACCTATTCTGAGTTTTCAAGCTCCCAAGGCAGGATAGTGCCGCAAACCTAAGTTATGAATCACGAATTCAGAACATTTCCCTCGCTTTCCATGGTACAATTACTCCAATTTGTATCTGTTGGCGCCCAAGTCCAGATTAAACATTAAATTTAGAATGAAGCCCATGAACTTTCCTTGTCTTTGGTGGACTTACACTTCATGATTGAGATAAACAATTTGCTAGAAGAATTTTAGTAGTTTTTTATAAATTGCCTTCTTTTATCATCGTGTTTTAAGGTGAATAAACATGAAAATCACAAGAACAAAGACAATCTAGCACTTTACAAAGTGGACACATCATGCATCAATGAATTGCTATTGTTTTCTTGTCACCAGCTACCAAGGTGGTCAAACACTTGATAACAAATCAAAAAGTGACTGGATTATTGCTATTTATTTATTTATTAGTTTGACTAGCAATAATCAGTATGACTTCACATATGATCACAAGTTGTTACCCAAGACATTAAAATGTTACCAAAATGCATATATAAGTATAGTGTTAATTTCATTGTCATTGGAACTCATTACATCATTGCAAGAATGTGTGGCTACACCAGGAACATATCTGTTAAAAACTGTTATACAGTTCTCTCTTTTGCTGACAATTTCAAATGGTGTTGGGATTTCACAAAGTCTGATCTAAATGCCGGTTTAAATTTGATAACAATATAACTTTGTAAGTCATACCTGCTTAATTTGTGAAAGAAAGAGTGCAGGTACCCGAAGCTCTGCTCAGAAGCCGGTGGTTGATGCGATTAAATAAAATTGATGCGATTGCAAATAAAATATGGACCAGTGAGGGTGAGGAGTGAGGTAAGGGGTGCTTACTCCCTCTGAATTTCCTTAGAGGTCTGCTAAGCAGCCTTCCAGCCCTCAAACCTGTCGCAATAGCTCTGCTTCTTGAAAAATCCACTTGCAAACTGATGGGCCAGCCCATTTGTGCTGTACAGATGTAAGCGTGTTCACCACTGCAATCCGAGGAGAAACAAATGTTGGTCTGGAGGCTGATGCAACGTGCTATGTCACCATTATTATATGCCACCAGCAAAAACAGGCTTCAGATTCCCTGGTGTCTTTTGGTCATTGTAATTCTGTACTTAATAAGCCTTGATATGAAATGGATCCCATGATGCGTTATGACATATTCATTTTCAGCTGACTCACACCAATTTATGAAATGTGCACAGCGGTCAATAAAGACTGATATTGTCCTTCATTTACGCTACCACTAATATTGTCATTGTAATATTTTTTACAGGGTAATGTGACATTTTCCTGCTCCAAGCAACACATTGTTCCAATCACATTTGTGAGCTCCAGCAGCAGCTTCCTGTTCTTACCGGGCACTCCCTACATTGACGGGCTATCGGTCAGTTTCCACTTCCGCACCTGGAATCAGGATGGTCTTTTGTTGTCCACTGAGCTCTCTGAAGGTTCTGGAGTCCTTCTTCTCTACCTCCTTTCTGGAAAATTAAATCTTGTAATCGAGAAAGTAACAGAAATCTCAGTGGAGATCAGTACAGGTACTGCACCATTATTGTCCCCTTTTTATCTACTTCATGATTGTGTTTGACAATGCTTCGTGTAAAGAAACTCTACAGATGCAGAAGTATCATTGAGAGGCCCAAATATATAATTATATAATGGGAATCAGAGATGTGCAAAGGAGAATATTATTTTGTTTCTAAAGACATTTTTTTCAACTGAGAAATTGTTTAATTATTGTACTGCCCTAAAATAAATAGAAGTATGATAAAGTTCAGTGGGTAAGGATGAGATTTCAGCAGTATTTAGTCAAATGTAGGGTTTGGCGGATGGTTACTCCTTCCCAAATGTGCCTTATTACAATTGACATAGGATATATTATACTTCAAATAAAATTGGTGGGATATCCGTCCAGTTTGTGGAGGGTGGTGAGAGCAGCAAAACGTCATTTAATGCAGGGTTTAACTTAAGGTGGCATGAGTCATCTAAGACTGAATTTTGTACAAAGACTAAGCCAGAAAGACAATTTACCAGGAAACGCTACTTTCAAGTACAGTTGCATGCTGCCATCATAGAAGTGGTAGGAGATGTGGCCGAGTTTCATAAGAGAGACATACTGTTCACATACTGCCTACAAAGTATGGAGAGACTACAAAGCCTTGTGACACAACCTGTTGAAGAGTTGAGGGTTTGAACCATTATGTTTGAATGTATGTGGCTGGGCACCAAGTTTAAAGGCAAGAGGAGAACCAGCTTAATAACGTTCCTCTTGATGCCATTCTTTTCTCAACATCCTTAGAAGTATGGGATGTCTGACAGTTTCAAGTACAGCAGGGTGATCAAAAAGGGTTAAAAGGCAGGAGCCCCCTTTATCAAGAAAGAGGAGCACATCATCAACAATTTAAGACATTGCAGTATGTGGTGGTGCAGTTTGATCTGAATCCTGATTGGAAGTCAACCATAAGGTCGTTTAAAGCAATGAGTTGTCTGAACTAACTTTCAACTTAGATTTCTAATACTATGACCAGAAACGTGGATTTGATGGGTGGCTGTTCATGTCTTTTGGTTCAGCTCCTCTCCTATGTTTTTTAAGAGTGGGGTATCGTTAGACCTGAATCCTTCAGATAACAATTCCCCAAACATTTTGATTTCACCTCCTGGGTTTAGCTGATTGTCATGTTAGGGCCTTAGGGCCAGGGGCACTTTTCCACTGTAAATGCAGTGCAAAATTGTGTACACCCTTCCTACACATGTTAGGAAGTGGTGCTTACCTGGGGTTACCAGCATGTGTCCAGGCTGCTGTGCGCACTAACACTGATGGTGCTCTTAAATATGTGTCCATTCTGCCGTTGCACCCTGGTGTGTGCACTCCCACCAATGGCGCTCCTAAATATGTGTCCAGCCTGCCATTACAGGTAGGTATGTGCTTTGCACCAATGTTGTTCTTGAATACGTGGCCAGCCTGCCCTTGCAGGCTGATGAACGCAATTGTGTGTTTATGCAGACAGACCTGTTTAAGTCACCAGCCATTAGTGAGGACCTTTTACTTCCATCCGAGTACTCCAAGGGTACATCTTAAGGGGTGAAGAAAGTGGTAGGTGAAAGGCAGGCAGGTACACACGTGTTTCCCCTGCCTTGGTAGTGAGGAGTACCTATGCATGTTTCCACTGCTTATGCAGTTTGATCTCCCCATAGGCTAACATGTGGGACTGGTTGAGATCACTTCAGGCTACAATAGTGGATTGCAGTGGAGCAGCATCATGATGTCTCCTATCGATGAATTCGCAGCTACAACCCCTTGCCAGTCGTACAGGTAGCTTTGTCATATTTCGCACAGAAATGCCACTTTCTAGAAAGTGGGCATTTCTGTGCTCTAAACTCTTTCTGTGCCTCGGTGCTTGGCTCCAGTCCACATTGAAGATTGGGGAGCACATCTAGACATTCCACAGCAACAACTATAAAACACTCTCCATACAAATTGAACAACAGACCTCTGTCATTTGCAGGCCAGTTGAAGAGATTGGACGAAGAGGTTTTGACACTTGGCCTGTGGAGTCAGATGATGGCCCCACTAAAGATAAAGATTGGCATTCCATGACCTCATGGCTGACAGTACTGAAATTTAGGGGAAACATCTGTGGTTCAAAAGGAGGTACTTTGAACCATCCCCAAGTTCAAAGGCACACTCCAGTATACCTACTGGTGCCATAATTCAGCAAGGGGTGAGATATGCTTGTGGGGACGTGGGACCGAAGAACTTGGAACTATGTGGTGCAAATTGCCAGAGGACTCTGTAGTGCACAAGTAAGATTACTGCCATTGATAGTGACTGCATGCCCTTCCTGAATAGTTGCTGGCCTGGGCCGACTGCCTGCGCTCTTTGGCACCCTGAAGTGTGCTCTCTAAGGGCTTGTTGAGCTTTCCCCCATTCTTCAGAGGTCTCAAAGGTCAAATATCTCTTAAGAGTGACCCACCTTGTCCACCTGCCACACCTGAATCGTGGTGCCCCGTCAAGTGCCCTCATCGTCTGCTGGATTCCAACAGGTAGCGCTGAGTGTGCATGGACCTAAGAATTGTGCCTGAAGACCAGATTGCCTTGTGTGAAGCTCTGAACCCTGGCCCACATCTAAGGCATGTGGCCCCCACATCGTGAGGAACTTGGCACGCTTAAGCATCTTGATGGTGAGCGGATTCACTGGTTGTGGGACCCAGCATGGCCTGCTGGGTTGATTGTGCTGCATCTCTCTTGTGCGACACGCCGAATGCATGCTCATTGCGAGCGGTGTCCAAATCACAGGTTGCGACCCTCAGAGGTGGGGTCTTAACTGTAGTAGTACCTTATTCTACCTCGTGAAGCATTGATGAACTTGTAACTGTGTGTGTGACCAGCGCTGTCTGGTGTGACCAATATCGACGTGCACCGAACATTGTGCCTCATTTCCAGGGAGGTAAGGATTTTGCAGCTCTTAGCACTGTGTGTGACTGGAGCTGTCTGATTCAGTCAAAATGAATGTGCACCAGATGTTGTGCCTCATTTCCATGGAGGTCCGGAATTTTCAAATGTTTGTTGTGTGTGACCGGAATGGTCAGGTATAACATGTATCATCGCACATCCAAAGTTGTGCCTGTCTTGCCTGGGTGCATCTCTGATATACATGTACCTGACATGGGGCCTCTTTCTTCCTAGAGGCTCCCCTGCTTGAATCCCCATTCATCTACTGTTTGCTTACTTTGCCCACAGTGCAGCTGACCAACTCCCCACTCATCACCCAGCCTTACCCGACAACACCCTTTTGTCAGGCAGTATTGCCCGGCTCATGCCTGGATGGTGAGCTTCACTGACTGGGTTGGAGGAACGCTTCTGAGAACAATCAGAAGTGGTTCAAGAGCCTGCCTGACCCTCCCAGTGCTTTTCAGAACTGGGCTGGTGCCAGGAGGCCTTTGGGGACCTCTTTGGTGTGACCATCTATTGTCCTCTTCCTGTGTCTGTTCCGCATCCTGTGGGTGAGCCTCTCGAGTTGCTGCCAAATCCCTTTTGCCAACTGCCTCCTAATTGACTGTGCTGCCACCCCCACCTGCTTCCTGTGACCCTGACTAAGTATGACTTCAGCCATGTGCGGCCTAGTGCCCTGGGACGACGATTGGCTGTCTCCAATACGGGTGTGTAGGATAGTTGAAGTGAATTGGAGGACGAAGGGAGACTTGGGGCACGTGGTCTGCAGTGTGTAACCAATTGAACAGCTGGGTATCAGCTGCATCACATTAGGGTGCTGAGTACCCAGTGTGTGAGTGCTTCTGTATGAACTTGTCTGATATACGTGGTGCTGCGTAACAGACTGAGTGTGTGTGCGGGAATGACAGCATGAAACCGCCGGTGATTCAAAACACTGGTCGGCAGTTTGACTGAAGCATACGCTGCTTTTTGCCAGAATAGCACTATTTTGACCATTGGTTTTAACCGTGTGGCCTCAGCCCGCAGTACTGCTAAAAAGGGGTATAATTAGTTGTATTGACATATTTCTGATATCATTGCAACCCACCATGCACTAAATAACTCTGTGTGAACGCTTAAGCTTAAACGGAAGCTCAGTACAGTAGTTCTGAGTTGGTAATGGTGCCAAGCCAATGATAATGGCAAGAGGCCTGATTGCTGTGCAGGCTGTTATTATGCCAGATTCTATAGCTCTGCTTGTTTATAATTCAAGGTTATTACAAAGGCAAGAGGCCTGGAGTATTGAATGTGAAAGGAAATGGTAAAGTCAATAAGCCTTTAACAGTGGATTGCTATCACATTATTTACTAGCTGTAGAAAGGTATTTATTTACATGTAATCTTACACATTACCATAGGAGGCAAGTGTTTTGATGTTAGTAACCCACTATGGCACACCCTGGGAGAAGAATTTCATTGTGATGATTCTTGCTAGGCCTCACTGAAAGGGGATAGATATTGTTTTGGCAATTTAATTTTGCACATATTTGTAAATTTAACAAATGTATACCAGGTAATTGCCAGGATATGCACACTTCAGTAGATCTGAGTAGAACATAGTGTCAAGCCACTGGTGAAGGCTAACGGCCTTATCAGTTCACTGGGTAATGTTATGCCAGAATCCTTATGTGGGGTTTGTTTGTAATGAAAAGCCACAACAATGCAAAAAATCCTTACTTATTATGAAAATCATGTGTTAAAGGCAATAGGCTTTTGAGGGTGGTTTGTTATAATACTGTGCTCAAGCCTGTTGGTAGATATTTATTTTGTTACACAGAATCTTACAGATCACCGTGGTAGACAAGGGTTTTGGGCTTGGTTACCCACCTGAGCAAACCATGAGGATAGACCATTTGCACTGGGGTAATTCTTTTTAGGCTCTATTAGTAGGGCTTTTCTATTGTTTTGGCAGCTTCATTGTGTACATATTTGTAATTTGATTATGGTATATCTTATGGTTGCCTTGTGGGAAGGCTTTTGACCAACATAGTAGGACTGAGTTGGTTATGGTAAAAAGTCAATTATATAGGTTATACACCTTATTGTTCATAAAGAAAAGTTACAATAAAGGAAGAAGGCCTGACATGTTGATTGAATGAAAGTATTTGTTGAAGCCAATAGGCATTTAATGGTTGTTTGTTATAACTATGAAGTAAACCCTAAAGATAAGTATTTTGTTTTATAAAATATCATAGATTACCATGGTTAGCAAGGGTTTTGTACTGGTTAACTGCTCTGACAAACTGTGGGCATAAGTAATTTACACTGTCAAAATCCTTGTTAGTCTCTCCAGGGAGATATAATATTTTCCTCTGCCAAATGTAATTTTGTATACTATTTGTGACAGTATGCCTTATTGGTGCCTTGTGGGAAAGCTTAAGCTCAGTACAGAAGGCCTCCTTTGGTTTATTTATTTATTTATTTATTTATTTAAAAGTTTTGTATAGCGCGAACAAGACCCGTGGGTATCAGAGCGCTTTACATAGAAGTAGGATAAAGATGAACAAGATAGTAACCATTAAACAACATATAGATATGAGGTAGATAATTATATGGCTTTAAGGGGGTGTTTATATATCTACAATCCATTCAAGTTAGTCCTTTACATTATGAGGTACTATAAAGCTGAATTTATATCATTTGCCATTTACGTCAACATATATGAGGTAGGAGGTTATATGGTTTCAGGATGTGAGGTAAATATGTGAGTTCACATTGACATGAGGTAGTAGTTAGTATACAGCTTAATCACAAGGAGTGGCTTCAGTCTCGTGCCATCATTTATCTTTCATCTTATTCACGTCGAGCCTTCCCTTTCTGATGATGTAAGTGTTCTGTTTTAGGGCAGCATTAGATCACAAAAATGATCCATAAAACTTCTCTATGTAAGGTATTTACTCATCAAGAAGCTCTTCACTTCTCGCTTAAATGTTGCAGTATTATGAGTCTTCCTAATGCTTGGAGGGAGTGAGTTCCAGATTCTGGGGGCAGCTCCTGAGAACGCTCTGTCATAAGTTTTTTTCTTTCGGAATATGGTAACCCTGGGCGAAGAACTACGCTCCGTTCGCGGAGCTTGCGGAGTTTCGGCAACTCCGCGTTCCACGGAGAACGCGAAGCTGTCGATTACTCCGTGATCCGGTGCGTAGCGTAGTTCTCGCGCGCTGAATAACATTATCGCGTGCGCGGCAATGGCTTACCTTGGTTCTGCGTTCGCTTTTTCCCGGTCGCGTGTGCCACCATGTTTGTAAACACTCTCACTCAATCCCGTGCGACTGTGCGAACGCGATAACGTCATTTGGATGCGCGATAGCGTCATAAGTATGCGCGAGGATGCTTGTTGGTAAGATCGAGTTGCCGAACACGCAGAAACTGCATTCTTGCACAGAATAACTCGCGAGTATGTTAAAACCATAATAAATTACCATTTTGGTTAGCAAAAAAATGAAAAAAAAACTTAAAGTTGTACCTTTGGCTGTATTTTTTGGGGGGAAGGAGTCCTCTTTTTGTTTATACTCTTGTTTTGAAGAGTAAGGAGGATGGAGGAAGGGCCCTTGCGTTTACAACTTCCTGTTCCTGTCCACCAGGCTCCTCCCAGTGCTTTGTCCATGTGGTGCTCACTTTCCTTTGGATTTTGAGCTGGAAGGATCACTTTCTGTGTGTGTTGGCTGCATTACTGATTTTTCTTGGATTTATTGAGGACTTTTGGATTTGGAATTCTCTTTTTCAAGTAAGTTTGTGTAATGTATGAGTGAGTATGATGTAGACTTGTGTTTGTTTGATTTGATTTTTTTTTTAACTACAGTATTCAATCCTGGAATTAAATTATTGATGGAGGCCTGTACTTTTATGAGGTCCCAACTTGTATTTTGTTTTTAAATTTCATCCAGGCTACATAGAGAGGTACCCATGGGTCCAATCATGTTTCTGTAGTCTGTGTTTAAATTTTTATTCCAGTTTGTAAACAAACATCATGGATGGCATTGGATTATGTTCATTATGCAATAGCAATGTCTGTTGTGGAATTTCTGTTTGTGGAATTTAAAATTGTTTTTATTTTTTAAGCCAATAGCTGACCCTAGTACTCCATGTAGTTAGTGTGTAGGCATGCTTGAGTTCATTGTATTAACTTTCTGTGGTTGGCCTGGCCATGTGTTGGCGGCCATTTTATGTTTCCAGCCACTTTGCTCTTGCCATAGGCCTCCAACCTTGTGGCCTACTCTGCCAGTAGGCCAGAGGTACTACTCATAGGGTCAGGAAAGTTATCCAACTGTTTTTGTGGTGTACCCTTAATTTGAACATCATGGATGGCTTGGATTGATGTAGAAAATCTTATTTTTATGTGTGGGGTATTTCAGGTTTCTGGTGTGTTTAAATACTCTGTCAATTTCTGCCATTAGATAACCCTAGGAATACAGCTTGGGTAGTTTTGGTAACTTCGCACAGTGTGAGAACGTGACCTTACATTTTTTGTCTTGTTCGCGCACTCAATGTACTTGCTCGGGAACGCGAAAACGACGTTTTATTCCATTCGCGCTGCCGAACACGCCGAAAATGTTTAATATGTTTCTTGTGCTACAAAAAGTCCTCATTTATGTTATGTTGTCATTTGGTTGTAGTTTTCTCTTTTTGGAGCATGGACCACTTCCATTTTCTGTCCTCTATGTAATGATTTCTTGTTTATTGGTGGGGTGACCAATTTGGGCGGTGGTGTGGTGTGTCCATTTTGTGAAGCAAAGCATTGTCCCTTTGCCATAGGCATTATTGTCTGCCTTCTCTTTCTTTTCATGTTGTTGTTGGTGGCCAGGCCATGTGGGGGCGGCCATTTTGTGTATGCTTCCTTTTTGATTTTGCCATGTTGTTGTTGGTGGCCAGGCCATGTGTTGGAGGCCATTTTGTATATACATCCTTTGTGATTTTTCCATGTTGTTGTTGGTGGCCAGGCCCTATGGTGGCGGCCATTTTGTGTGTCCTTCCTTTGTGCTTTTGCCATAGGCATCCAAGGTTTTTGACTATTCTGGCAGTAGGGCAGAGGTACTACTACTCATAGCCATAGGTGCATTAAAGTTAATCAACTCTTGACACGCGACATTAAATTTTTTGTCTTGTTCGCGCGCTCAATGTACTTGCTCGGGAACGCGATAACGACGTTTTATTCCATTCGCGCTGCCGAACACGCCGATTTTGCATTCTCGCGAACAATATGTCCCGAGTTGCATAAAAGTTTCTCGAAAATGTTGTATGTGTTCCTTGTGCACCCAAAGCAGAGACATTACAGAGGAAAAAGCATAAGGCAGGAGTGGACCCTGTGCCTACAGCTATTCTAATTTTTATCACATATTTATGGAAAAGAGTAATACCTTAACTAAAGAGCCAAAATTTCTTTAGGAAGTAAATGTAATTAATCGGTTGAAAAAAAAAACTCTGTTACAAAGTTAGGGAAATATCATTGTTCCAAAAGAAAGCACTGTTGGACTTACTGGGGACAGCAGCAGGATCCTCAGTAGAGGAGCTCTGTGCCTGTGGTGGTTCACCCGCCGACTCGGTCCCAGCCTTCTGCTTGCCCCTGGGTTCTGTGGTTCATGTAAGAAATAATAAACAAAGAGAAAAACATTGAGTGCTGTGAAACATAGACATCATTTCAAATCAAAAACCACTGCTAGAACATTAAAAGAAACAAACATTGATCTACCAAATGACTACTGCCTTGCAGGATTCACTGACTGTATACTTGGAGAAAACAAATCAAATGTTCCATAAACATTCTGATTGCAGATTACTAAGTAACACAGAGGCAGTAACACCTGAACAACACCACCGATTCAAGATTCAAGAATGGGGTAATCAATTATCTGTGAGTAGTCATTTCTTTTTCATTTTTGCCAGCAAAATGCATAGATCACAAGGAGGAGACATGCAGAAACTTTGTGCATACACGAAATTGTACGTTCGTTGCATCATATTTTGTTCTGCTACTGACTGAATGCTACTGCTGCCAAGCCTACCCACTCATTAAACAAACTACATCAGTTCTATGGAGGGCTGAGGCAGGGGTGGCTCTAGGCTCATGGTGGTCCTGGGCAGGGAGCGTAGGTAGGGGGCCCCGGAAGAGGAGGTCGGGGCGGAGGACGGAGGCCAGTGAAGAGGGGGAGTCAGGGTGTTTGGAAGTGGAACAGAGCCGGAGGCACCAAATCCCTGCCAGGGGCCGCCACGCCAATATGTATCCATCCTCAGACGATTATTAAATTAAGGATATATATTGGTGTGGTGGCCCCTGAAGTTTGGTGGCCCTGTGCAGTTGCACAGCTTGCACATGCCTAAAGCCGGCCCTGGCTGAGGTAAGAAGAACAAAGTAACTTTAGCATTCATTGCCAGAGGAGGATTCATGCAGAAGAGAAGCCCGTGAAAAAAATGCTACAATATGCAAACTACGTACAATTATCCATCCACCGCTATTTCACTGACGGACAAAGGAAGGACAAGACTCTATTAATAGCATTAACTAACTTCAGTTCTCTACAATAAAGAAAATGTCACATTAATAGTTCGGACTGGACTGTTCCCATGAGGCACAGGGTCAGAGCTGATTTGCATATAGCCAGTGTCTAACCCAGGGTGGTGTGGAGTGCAAAAAAACGATGGAATTAGGCCCAGATCCTTGTACTGGGGTGAATGTATGACATTGTTCTACATTCTGTCCATCAACTGTGTTTTTTGCAATTTCACCCCGAGTGGGCTGGGGATGCTCAGACGTGAGTCCCAGGCTCTCCACACCACTGGAGTCAAGCTATCCAGGCTGATGAAGGCTGATAGCCAGAAACCGGTCCTTGGATGCTTGATTCCGGTCTGGGAAAGACATGGCTTGGTAGTTCGGACTGGACTGTTCCCATGAGGCACAGGGTCAGAGCTGATTTGCATATAGCCAGTGTCTAACCCTGGGTGGTGTGGAGTGCAAAAAAACGATGTAATTAGGCCCAGATCCTTGTACTGGGGTGAATGTATGACATTGTTCTACATTCTGTCCATCAACTGTGTTTTTTGCAACATCAATAAACAGCAACAGCTAGCGCCAAGTTGAAACAACACGCAAGAGTCAGTGAAGAAGAACAGTGTCATACAATTACAGTAGATATAACGGAATACATCGGAAATGTAACTAGGAGCAACAGTCATCGCGTTACTTATTCAGCCAAGATTTAGAAAGATACAATAACAATATTTATACTACTATATATATATATATATAAATATATATATATATATATATACACACACACTTTTTTTTTGGGTAGCCACTCACCAAGACCCACAACCTCGACACCAAGCAGGTCCAACAGGTCCTGCTCCCGGTCCAAAATGTCGGCCCAGCGATGGGACAGCTGATGGTGGGTACGCCGGATACCGGAGCAGCGGAAGACTGCCCGGCGCACCTTCGCCCACCGCCGGAGACGCTCTTCAATACGGTAGCCGGAGCCAGGCCTGCCGCCTGCTGCCAAGGTCAAGGGGAGGTGGCGCTGGATAAAAAAGACCAGGGCAGCCACCTCCTCCTCCTAAAAAGTTGGCGGGCCGTCACTCCTGCGGGGCGCATTCTGCCGCAAGGCAGCCGGGTTTTTTTGGGCACAGCCGCCTTGCCCTTTGAGCCGCCGATGCTGCTGGCACCCTTCACCATGGTTCTGGGTGGAGGGGAGAAGAAAAGTTCAAGACAAAAAGGTAGGGGAAAGAAGAAGCAAGGTAAAAAAAGGAAGTAATATAAAACAAGAGAAAAGTTGAAAAAAAGTTGTAAAAGTAGAAATAAAATGAAAAATATAAACCTAGGCACAGAGAGAGATAGGTAATAACTAAAGAAAGTTTGAAAAAGTGGGTGAAAAGACCAGGATTGAAGAGATAGGAGCTAGATGCTAAAGTAGGCCCAAAACCATAGCCAGAGTGTGAAATCCAAGATGGCTCCGCCCGTCGCGACCGCCTGGGTAAGTTTGCGCGATATTTAGCGCGATCACGCACTTTTGTAGTGCGAACGAGAAGATGAGTTCCCGAACACGTCTTGCACAACGCGAACACGTTACTTGTGACCCGGAACAGGAAATAAGGGAACGCAAGCGGGCGGGACAAACCTCTTGGGTAACTTAGCGCGCTAGCCATCTCGAGCATGCAGGCAGCGCCCCGAACACGCGCACCGCGCTCCCGAAGACGAAAAAGGGCGCGCGAACGGGTCTAGCAAGCAACTACGCATGTCCGCGGAGCTACGCGTAGGTCGTGGAGTGCAAGTGCGTCTTCGCGTACCTCCGCGGAGTGCGGCTCCGCGAACTACGCCCAGGGTTAGAATATGGGTGGCCGCAGCACCAACTCCTTGGCACTCCTAGCTGGTCTGTTGCCTCCTGACAGCTCAATTTTCTTGGATAGGTATCCAGGAGTATTGTATTGGAGCACTTTATGGGTGATACATGCTATCTTTAGTTGAATTCTGGCCTCATAGGGTAGCCAGTTTAATGCTTTCAGGTGAGGAGATATGTGGTCAAATTTCCTTGATCCAGAGATGAGTCTAGCCGCTGCGTTGAGGCAAGCTTTTAGTGGTGCTGTGGATGTTTTTGGTAGTCCCGCTAAGGTGGTGCAACCATATTCAATCCTTGAGATAACTAAAGATTGGATTGCCAGTTTCAGATCTGCTTCTGAGATGAATGGTTTCAATTTTCTTAGGTAGTTCAGGTGGAAGCGGGCGCTTTTAGCCATTGAATTAATGTGAGCTTTCATGTCAAGATTCTCGTCTAAAGTAATTCCTAGCGACTTAGCTGAGTTGACTTGAGTCGGAGTGCAGTTGAGCGCAGTCACCAACTTGGTCCATTCCTTTATATCCCTATGGTTCCTTGGTGGTGAAATTAGTAAGAACTCTGTTTTGTGAGCATTTAGCTTTAGATGATTGGTAGTTAACCATTGCAATGCCATTTTTAAAGTTTCATTCATTAGCTCAATGTCTTCAAGGAAGGCGATCTTTATATATATTTGCGTGTCATCCGCATACATATGATAGGATATCTGTGAGTTTCTGAGAATTTCTGTAAGAGGTTCGACATACAAGTTAAACAGATCAGGGGATAGTGTCGATCCTTGTGGGACTCCGATTGAGTTAGGGCATGGTGGTGAAATTGATTGATTAACCAGGAATCGTTGTTTTCTGTTCCGTAGGAAAGAGTCGAGCCATTTCAGCACATTTCCAGACAATCCCATCCTGTCCTGTAGCCTAGTCAGTAATGCTTCGTGATTTACTGTGTCAAATGCCGATGACAGGTCCAGGAGAATTAGTAAGCATGCTTGATTTTGGTCAAGGGCCTGTAGCGCGTCATCAACAATATGGAGGATCGCTGTTTCCGTGCTATGCCCTGATCTGAATCCTGATTGGCATTCATCTAGTAGGGAGAACTTAGTGATGTGTTGGCTCAGTTGGCCCTGCACGCATTTCTCAATTAGTTTGGCCAATAAAGGGATGTTGGTCACTGAGCGAAAGTTATTCGGATCTGTGGCATCCGCAGTCGGTTTTTTGATCAAGGGAACAACTTGACCTGTTTTTAGGCAGTCTGGGAGGATCCCTTGTGATAACGATGCCTTTATTATTTTGGTCCAGATTGGCACCACAATATGGCTGATTTCTCTTAAGCATTTCGTGGGTAGAGGATCTTGGTAGTGGTTGTTAGGTTTGATTTTCGAGAGCGTTTTGGCGATCGTGTCCTGATCATATAGTTCAAATGTGTCCCAATTTGCCTTGTTTTTTGTCTTGCTACACACTGTTGTCAGGTTGGGATCGCTCGTAGTCAGTGGTTGGATGGGAAGGTTAACCGCTGCGCTTATGAGCTCTGTTTCAAGCGATTTGGCCTTCTTCGTGAAAAATTTTGAAAATTCATCGCTGCTTAGAGATGTTTTTGAGTTTTCATGAGCGGTTTTGGCTAGTTTGTTTGATTGTTGCTTCAGGATTTCAAAGAGTTTCCGTGGTCTGTTTTTGGCATTATCCAATTCTGATCTTATAAATTCCTTTTTGGAGTTGATGATCTTTTTGTTATATTGGTTTCTAATTTTTCTGAGGGCTTTCAGCTCAGGGGATGATGGGTGTTGTCTCCATTTTCTTTCGGCCATTCTCAGTTTGCGCCTGTCTTCGTTCAGTGATCCATTAAACCATGGATTTTTCATCTTCTCCGTGATTCTTTTTAGTTTTAATGGCAAGGTGTTGTTGACAATATTCCCGACTGAGGTTATATAGTGATCTGTCAGCTCATTTACATTCTGCAGGTTGCTAGGTGGCTTTAAGTCTCTCTCACAACGTTCTACTAGTAGCTCAATATTAGCCTCTCTTGTGTCTCGGATCCATTTTTTGAATTTGGCAGGTTGAACGGTGAAAAACCAGAGATAACAGCTAGAGGCCTGATTGGTTCATTAGCAACAAATATTTCCAATTTGTAGGCCTGATCTGTGTATTGTGAAAAGTTAGGATACACACAGTAGTCCTGAAAAGCATATGTTAAAGTAATTTAAGGGTGTATTGCTATTTCTCTATATTAAAGTTTACAGGTAGTTTTTTGTACATGTAAATGTCACAGATTACCGGTATAGGGAAGGCTTTTCCTGTTAGTTACCACCTCTGAAAAATAACCCATACAACCATGTATATAAATATATAACCATATAGTTACATGGATACCCTATGCATTAATTATGTTCTGCCATTTGTCTGTTGCTGGAGTGTCATTTACAATCTGCTACATACTATGACCGCTTACTGCTTAGGATAATGTTATGTTACTGTCCATTTCTAGAGAGCACATTCACCTGATGATCTCTTGGCGCTAGGTAACTGATCAGACTTCATCCCCACTTATTGGTAAGCCTGTCTGAAAAGCCATGTCTCCAAGAGTTTCCTAAATGTAGCAAGGTCAGGAGTGGACCTAAGGTCCAGGGGCAGGCTATTCCATACTTGGGGGGGCAATAACGGCAAACCTACTCCCTCCGATCCTTCATTTTTTTCCAAGAGAAGATCACCTTAAAGTGAGGGTGGCAAGATATTAGTTCTCTAGTAGGGCAGTATTTTATGATTCGAGTCTTCACAAATGCAGGGTAATTCAAACACAGGGACTTAAAAAACAGACAGCATGCTTTAAACATATTTCACTGTGCGACTGGCAGCCAATAAAGGTCCATGGTCACCTGGGAAATGTGGCTATGTTTGGGCAGGGTGTGAGCAGCCTGATTTTGGATTAGCTAAAACCTGTGCAGGAGGACTTTGGGACAGTGCTTAGTTTGTTCAAATAATAAGTGCCAGGGCTGTCACCAGGAGGCCTCTGAAGATTGCACCACCCATTCCCCCTGCCATCACTGCCAGTGACACTACAAACAGACCTACGAACATCAAACTCCTTCAAGTGTGGCACCTCAGACTATTCAAGGCCCCCAAAGCTATAAGAATGACTTAGTTGGCTCAGTATTAGTCATTTTAATGTATATTACATTAATAGGCAACTGTTGTTGTGCTCATTTTGAAAAAACACAAGCCGCGCCACCATGTTGTAGACTGTCATAAGACCCGGTGTTGGCAATTAAGTGCCAGGGCTGGGCACCGGAAACCACAGGCTCAAATTAAGCACTGCTTTGGAAAGACCCAGGTAAAGTGACTTGGTGAAGTCAATTCTAGCTGTGACTACATCTATGATTACTTGGGTCAGTGACTCCCTAGTAAGTTTAGACAACATACACTTTGGGATTGGTGTCCAAACTGATTCCAGACACCCCTACCAAGTTTGTCAGCCTGTATACCACCTGGCTCACAGTGCCACTAGAAAATCCTCTTACCAAGGAGAGAATAGTTCTTGGCATCTATTGAACATGACAACCCTGTCCCATCAGGGATCGCAGAAACAATGCTACTTTTCACTCAGTCATTCGTGCTCACTTTGTCTTGAAGAGAGAGATACATAGAAGAAACGATGGGGATGTTTTCCAATAAGTATTTATTGAACCAGCGTCATTCTAGTGTAAAATAGGGGTGCTGAAACAACAATTAGACAGTAACAGATATAAATGATGATTAACCGCTAAACAATGAATACAGGCAAGTATATAAAATACATGACAGTAATAAAAGCGTACTCCTACGATGCGTCCCTAACTAGATGTACCTGAATGTACCTAGCATGGATGTGGGTGTAAAGCCAAGAATCCCTCTAGGATAAAGTCAACCCCATTACCTGAAGTGAGAGACTGTGGGACCCCATTCTGGTCTCGAGGTGGATACCCCGCAAGGGATGTCAGACCACTGCGAGCTGGAGTATCTGCATGCAGGTGCCTCAGCATCGCACGTCAGTGTGTCGGCATGGAAGTACTTTTCTCCGTTCTCTACCTTCGCAAGAGACGGTGTATATATACCCAAAGTGATACCTGTGATGGCGCCTGAGTGAGAGGACGCTGCTGTATCACTCTCACAGATCTCTGTGCTCCTGCCGTGTTTTTCATAATGGCTCTGATGAGTTAAACTGAGACTGGAGTCATGTTAGGAGATTAAAGAAAATGGTATGAGGAACTGGATGAATTCTACTTAGCCAAGGCGGAAAAGCGTGGAGACCCTTTCACGGAGTGGTCTCAATGAGATCCTGTTTCTAACTCTGTTCCTGCTGCCCCGGGAGGAAGCGAGAGAGAAGTGCTTCGGGATAGCGTCTCTCTTTGGATCTCGGATGAATAGAGCATCATGGTGTTGTGTTCAGCAATGGAGGGGTGACGGAGTCCTGCAGCCAAAACTTGTACTGGCATACTGTGAGTAGAACCGCAGACCTACAGACTCACTGACCTGTTGACCCGTAGATTCGCAGTGCGTCTTTCCGGGGAGGTGTGCTGCAACTGCAAGTGCCGATTGGTGTTTCGTGTCGGAGACAGGCAGAGGAGGCAAAGGAGGAAGGGGGAAGGATTCAAGCGGCCTGAGATATGAGGTGAGGCGGCGTGGGCTGAGACTCGAGGTGAGGCGGCGTGAGGCGGCGTGAGGGACAGTCGCAGCTCCCATCGCTCCCTCCCTTTGCTCTCAGTACCAAGGCTTTGCCGGTATTCGTCATAATCAGTGTGATTTTGTCCCTGATGCCGACTATACGGCAGTAGTCTGCAGGTCGTGGACACGAACAGTTTCCAGGGTCGAGCATCGTGTTGTGCCTACGGCATTCTATACTACGTTTTTCAAGGCTTTCGCACGTCATTTCACTCCTCACTCCCCACTCCCGGTTTTGTCCGGTGCGGAGATCCTGTGTTCTCTCCTCTCTGCCGCGGGGGGGGGAACAGACATCACTCATCTCGTGGGAGTCGGCGAGTCTTTAAAAAAAACGCGAGGATAAAATTAAAAATGTGTGTACTCCTCAGCAGCTACTCAGCCTCGTCCTACAGGTTTTTTTTTTAATGCAGGGTCTTCAATCGACCGGGTAAACGGGGCGAAAATTAGCCTGCACTTAATACCCTGAATACCCTGAACTGAACTGAGCTATTAGATAGTTAATACATTTAGTAGAGTGGTGGTCTGACAGTCTCTTTGAAAAAAAAAATCAGGATACAACAAGCACTGTGGCTGAGTGACTGAGCGATTAGTGCAGATTTGTGCTGATTTTATATTTTGCAAGTTGTCTGCAATGAGAGTGGGGCCAGCAAAGAATAAAAACTCGCTTGGACAGCTGAGACAGACGCAGAAGCAGAGATTGAAAGCAAAAACCAATCTATAAATGAACATATACAGTCTACATTTGGCTCTATTAGACATCAACTGGTGAAAGTGGCAATTCGGATCATGCTCGGTGGTCATCGTATCATATATATGATAAATTGCATATACAACTCACCTCGAGATCACGAAGCACAATCAAGGTTACGGATCCCTGTCCATGTGAAATTGCATAAGGGAGGGCGAGGTGTGTGGAAAGCAATAAAAAGCAAGGATCAAGCGGAAGCTGTTACCACAGCCTCTCCGCTCAGCAGATCACCACTTTTTATTGAAACTTCTGGGTCAGGTAAAACATTTAATAAAAGATTAGTCATGGAAGACTCGGTTCATGGAGCAGGAGCTGGAGTGTCAGCCTCATTGTCAGTGTCGAGTCTTCAGAAGGAGCAAACTGGGCCAATGAAGCACAGTGAGACCAACCCGCGAAAAAAAGTGGAGAATACACTGGAACTATCAAGGGATTTAAGCAACTCAACGACATCTTCTAGGAATATAGGCGGAGATGCTTATACACCTGAGCTTGAAAGTGTTGTTGACTTCTGCAAATCGATGGATAAAAACACAGATAAAAACACAGATAAACATCTAGAGACAAAGGGACCAGAAACTTGTGGAGCCAAGGCAAAGGAAATTAAAAATAAACTATGAGAAGAAGGGAAAGGGAGAGAGAGAGATAAAGATAAAGACAAAGATAAAACAAAAGGGTAAAGTTCAGAAAAAGACAAAGACCAAGATAAAAACAGAGACAAAGACAGAGACAGAGACAAAAATAAAGATAAAGAGGTGGAAACTGAAAACGAAAAAATTAAAGAAATAAATAAAAAATGCCCTGGTGAAAAAGAGTAAGTTCAACGAAAGGATAAAGAGAAGGAGAAATGTATTGAAGTAAATGATGATGTAGAGTTAATGGCAAAAAAAGCTAAGCGACTCCAAACTATTAAGAATCTGAAAGCAAATGCTAAAGCTACCGAACAAGCCAGTACACTTCAGCCCAGTATATCCAGTATCTTTAGCCCTATACCCAAGGAAGGGGGGAAAATGTTTCAAAACACTCAGCAATGGCTGAATCATCATCTAAGAATGAGGAGAATATGACGACACTTCTGGAACCAGCCCCTGAAACATCGGTTAAATCTTTCTTAACGCAACCTGGCTATAATGAGACCCCCAGCTCCTTACGCAATCCCTCTATTGTGAAATGGTTACAATCTGAAGTGGAAAATCCATCTGAGGGATCGGATGCAGATATATATGAGACCGGACTATCTACAACAAGTGAGATTACCGATGATGACATCAATCCAGATCGAGGCTCAACACCCGAAGGCACGGACTCCTTAGACGCTAAGAAATCTAGCGCTTCAGATCAAGGCAATACCCCGAGGGGAAAAGAATTTGAGAAAAGGAGAACAAGGAACCAAAGGCTCAATAAGCCAAACTTTGAAGAAAGCTCAGACCAAGGAAGCCTCACTGGGCTAGTCAGTAAAAGCAGGAACAAATCCAACAATTCTGATGAAGCTGCACCGGCTCAGCATAAGGTAGAGGACTCAAATGGGAGCAGCAATCAATCACAACATGGATCTGCTGCAAGAAAAGGGAACGTGGGTGAGCCTTCTTTAAAAGATATTCTGACTACTATCAGAGACTTCCACAAGGATATAAAGAAAGACAGTGAAAGGAATCATAAATCAGATTCCAGATTTGTTGATTCCGTGGTCTATCTGGTGATAACGATCAATGCACAGCCGGAGTTGATAATTAAAGACAATTTCCTCCCTCTTATGAAATCTATGAGGGAGAATCTGAAAAGAATGGATACATTACAACTTTCAATCATAGGTCGTGCTAATGTCATTAAAATGACCATGTTCCCCAAGGTGCTATATAAATTCCGGTCGATCCCCTTTAAAATAGAGGGGAAAATGATCAAAGAAATAGAATCCATCTCTATGAATTTCTTGTGGCAATATGGAAAGGTTAGAAGATCCATGAAATATATGTCTTTGCCTCATTAAAGGGGGTCTTGGGACTGCCAAACCTCAGTTACTATCATTGGTCGTGTCTTCTGACGCAGATGACTATATTATTTGAACCCGGGGGAAATAGCATAATTTCCCCGAGCAGACATGATGTTATTCCATCTATATTTGAATTGCTGCTTGGCAGTGAGGCTACTGGGGTACTATTAAGGAGAACAGAAAGAAGATATTACAACAAGTCAAGACTCAAGACACATGAAGGGATATGGGGGGTCTGGGTAGCAGCTCAGAAAGCATTGGCAATCCCTATATATAATCACCACACCCCACTCTGGAACTTGGGCCTTTTTTCTAACCTAAGTAGTGATGGGTCCTGGAGACACTGGGAGCGACAGGGTATTTTAACACTCGGGCAAGTTATGGTAAGAGGTGAGTGTAGAACCCTGGAAGAACTGACACAAAGGTATTCCCTCCAGGGTAACCAAGATCACAAATATGCTCAGGTGGTTAGTACAATTAGATCAACAAGGCCTCTTATCATCTTAAGGGAGAGGTGTAACCTATTGGATTATCTGAAGGGGACTAAATTCAGAATCAATGGAGTGTATAGGCTGTTTGTGGGGGAATCCCAGGATGACATGGGCAAAACTGAGGCAGCTTGGGCTTCAAAATTAGAGGATCCGGATATTGACCTGGACAGAGCTCTTTCAATGGATAGAAGATTAGTATGCTCCTCCAATTTAAGAGCTCAGCACTTTAAAAAACTATTTAACTTGTATTATACCACCTCTAAGCTTTATGATTGGGGTAAGAAGGAGAATAGTAACTGCCCCAGATGCTGTAAAAGTCCTGCTGATAGCGTCCATATGTTTTATTATTGTGAGAAACTCGGATCAATTAAAACAGAGATTGAATCATTCTGGGCGGAGCTGTTGGATGCTCAGATAACCTTGTCTCCAACACTCATGATTATAGGATGCCAAAGCGAACTGAAATTAAATACTGAAACTGAAGCTCTAATTTTTATATCTACAGCTGCACTTAGAATTTTGATTTCAGCAGCCTGGAAAGATACCGAGGCCCCAACCTTCCAAATGTCGTTGTCTAGACTATTGGGAATACACAATGTCGAGGCGGCTCTCTATGAACTTAAGAGTAAAAAATTAAGAAAAGTGAGGACGAAGATCTGGGCACCAGTGGCTGCTTGGTGTGATAGCAGATTGTAGATTGTCGAAAGATTATAGGACCCTTAGGACGATGGCTATGGTAATGTTCTCAATTGTTATATTTTCTTCTTATTTCATTTTTGTTTGCTGTAGACAGCTTAATATTTACAATATTCATATTAAAAATAGTAATTATCCGATGTTTTAAAAGAACCATTCATTAGATACTAAGCTATGTAATTCGACAACTGATCTGTATATTACCTTTTCTATTTTCAATTCAGGTGGATTTTTTATATATTGTATCTCGCCTCTTTCATTCAAATTATGTATATTGTTTTCTTACTTTGCTTCATGGATTCTCAATAAAAAATAAAAACAAAAAAAAAAAAAAGTGATACCCTCTCGGGACATACCCAGAGGGCACGGAAGGAATGACCCTTGTACCCAGTTATTATGCAGGGGATGTTCGGCCTGCTGTCCAGCTGTAATTCCAAGAATCTTCATGCATAATGAATGAGGCTTAGGCCTTTCGGAGAAAACCCTAGGGCCTCCAGTCATTACCTCAACTAGGTAAAAGGTCAGTCCTAAGAATCGTTATGTAGTGCGATATGAGGGCAATGTAGCTGAAAGGTGCAATTAGTACCTGAACCTATAATTAGGTACTTATATGGAGTATAACACCCACTCCTCAACCTGTCTGGATGACATAATAAAAATTCTAACCTACGGCTAAATACAGTATGTTAAATAAGTCTATATAAAAAATAGTTCTTAAAAATGTAAAAAAATCTAAGAAATGTTGAAAACATGCATAGCAGGCGATAGAAATCTAGAATATGCTCGTTGTGAATATATTTTGAACATAGAGTGACTTAAAATTCCAAATTTGGCTTCATTGGGAAAAAGGCCTAATTTTCCCAGCACACAATGAGCCAAATGTTTATGTGTCCTGGGTGGGAGATGCAACATCACTGTTGCCTGCAACTGCAGACGACTATCCATGCAACACCTCGCAGATCAAGTCAATTAAGCACAGATGTTCCTCCGTATTCACCACAGCCATTGCTGGTGAGGCGCTAGTGTCATCCGAGAACTGAGTGTTTGTTGTGGAGCCGATATCTTTCTGAACAGTAGCTGAAGCATCCTGTGATGGCTCTAAGAATGCAGACATCAACCTTGGAATACGCTGAGGACACTGCAGAACATGGGCCGTTCTCGGGTCCAGTAAAACATCATGTCCGATGGCGATTGTTGGAAGTGTTAGACAGAGATCCAACATGCATTCTTGTCCACAGAAAAGGAATCGAAGGACAGGAGGAATACAGTCGATCCAGACTGGTCAAAATGACAAGAACCATGACTCGCCTAGTTCTCGAAGTCGAGGTGTGCCCAGGTGAATTGCCATGCGATCACGGTATTGGCACTCCAACAGTGAGCGTTCCATCTCTCTTTGGTGACTGGGGCATCCATTGTGAAGCAGAAAAAGGATAATCAGGATACCTGCTATTGTAAACAGGATCACCGGAAACCCCCCAAAAATGCTTTAGAAGATGGATTGTATAAAGTTGGGAACAATTCTGAGGATTGTCTGAAAGTTACTTAACAGTCCAGAACCTATAGTTTTATATAGGTGGACAATACCCATCGTATCAGACAAGATACGTTTACCATTTCTGTGAAATGGAAAAGGAACTTTGTTTGTATAAGTGCCTTTATCTCAGCCCAAGACCTTGCAACCTGATGATCATAAGTTTCTCGAGTGTAAGTTAAGGGCACGGTTTGCTGTAAAAGCATGGCTTTCATTCGGCTCAGAATATCAAACAGGATAAAGAAAACATTCAATGAAGGCCATAACCTTACCTCCTTGATTGTGTGGGTTGGTGGAAACAATTCTTGCATACAGCAAGTAACCCTGGAGTTTACAGTGACAAGATATGCGATGCCCGGAAGCATCCAACGACAACCTAACCATTCAACATCAAGTAACTCCCATTTGAAAGTAACTCGATTACCAGATTAATCACAGCAGCTGCGGTCCCTTTCAAATGACAGGATATGTTTGCAACTGAACCATTGCAGGCCCCGTAAAGCATAATATCCTGGCATGTGAGAGAGCCGCTTAAAGCGCTCTTACAGTTAGTACAGCTAAGAAACAATTCTGTGCCCCAATTCCGGCACTGAAATCTGTACGGCAACTCCCAAGACTCCTTGATGAATTCCCCACCCATCGCTTCATATCTGCCTGCCTGGTGTTGTTCTATGCAATATTGAAATTGGAAAGTTGTGACCGGTAGTGTTATATGGCCATGACTTAACCATTCTGTGGAAGGTGACTCTGCCACAGTAAAAGGTAACTTGTCAAGTTTTTCAATACACACCTTTGTATATATTGCTCCTCTTTGTGCCATTGTAATCTGTTTTTCAGTCAGATTGTATGCAGAAAATAGAGTCGTACTGTTCATAAATCACCAAGGCACATAACCAGCATGCAAAGATTGCAGCATCCAGCTTAATAACATTATAGAGCGCAGTTGTGATTATCCGTGTTGTAGAATGGACAAGTCCTGTTCTAGGATGGTCTTCCGGGGGACCTGTTCAAGCAGGAGCCCGATGTGTGGGCCCCATACCTTGTCACTGTGTTTAACGCAGTCCTGCATGGCATGGAAGTCCCGAGCACTTGGCTGGGGGCAGAGGTGGTTCCTATATTTAAGAAGGGTTCCCCCCTGCTCCCAGCCAATTACAGACCAATCAGCTTAATTGATGTGCCCCAGAAGCTGTTCGGTAGGATACTGTTGAATCGCCTGCAGGACTGGGTGGAGGAGACGGGCGCCCTCAGTCCATACCAGGCGGGCTTTAGGAAGGGAGTCTCTACAGTGGACCAGGTCTTCCGTTTGAATATTATCTTTTGGAGGACAGCGATATTCGAAGGTGGCAGCTTGTACACAATATTTGTGGACCTGAGGGCCGCCTTCGACCTGGTGCCCAGAGGGAAACTTTGGAGCGTTCTGGCTGAGATGGGGGTCCCCCCGGACATTCTGACAATTTTACAGAGACTCCATCATAACAACTACGCCCGGGTCAGATGCGGGAAGCTTGGGGAATTAACGGACAGATTCCCCGTTGACAGGGGGGTTAGGCAGGGTTGTGTATTGGCATCGACCCTGTTCTGCCTCTTTGTCAATGGGGTAATCGCCCATCTCAACGGCATTGAATACACTGATGCCCCGAAGCTGAACGGCAGCAGGGTCCCTGCAATCATGTTTGCAGATGATACCCTGCTGCTGTCCATAACCCCCATGGGGATACAGAGGATCCTTGATTCTTTTGTGTCCTTCTGCACGGAAAGGGGGCTAGAGATTAATGCTACAAAAACAAAGTACATGGTCCTGAACCCAACCAAAAGATCACGCCTGAACCCCATACTGGGATCATCACGATTAGAGAGAGTCTCCACCTTTGAATACCTGGGTGTAACATTGAATGAAAACATGTCCTGGGGAACACACCAGACTAGGTCTAACCTTAAACTAGTGCAGACCACAGGTGGCATCGCACGCATGATGAAAAATTCCACATACCGTCCATTGGGGCCGGTCATCCAGATCTATAAGGCACAGGCCAGGGGTGCTATCATGTATGGGGCGGAATTGTGGGGTCACACATCTTCCCACAGTTTGTCTACAACTGAGAACAATTTTATTAGACAGTTAGTTGCACTCCCGTCTAGTACACCGATTGTCCCCTTGAGGATGGACCTGGGACTGAGACCAATAGCAGATGAACTGGGTCTCAGGCCCATAGCCTTCTGGCGAAGGTTATGGAGTAGTGAAGAACTTTCTACCTACAGGGCGGAACTGAGGGAGTTTCTAATCCACCCCAAAGCTCTACAGATCCCATGGATAAAATATATAAAAAAGTCCTGTGTGAGATTAGGGTTCCCCGACCTATGGTCCGATCCAGCTAATGCTTCACTAGGGATTCCACGAAGAGTCCTGGCCAACGCTTACCACAAGCAGAAACTAGCTAGGGTCATGGAATGCCAGGGTGAGGGGTCACTAACATCTGCATTCATGCATAGCAAGGATCTATACAGGTTGGAGAGGGTTTTGGATGGTATGACACCCGTGCTGGCCAGGAAACTATTCCTCCAATGGAGATATGGCACACTGCCTCTGCGGGCCTTTACTAGCTCCTGGTCAAGACCGCCCTCTACCAAGCAATGCCCGGCGTGCATTTGTGCTGAGGAAAGTGATTTACATGTGGTCTTGTTTTGCCCTACTTACAAAGCCGCAAGGAAATACTGGCTTTTACCACTCATCAGAAACTTTGGTTGTAGGGAGTACCTCCCGATGTACAGAATTTTAAAAACTGATGTCTCGGGTCCAACAGTGTTTGCATTAGCTAAATTCCTAACAAATGTATGGCATACTCGCACCCGTATTTTAAAGTCGCAGTTGTTCACATAACTATAAGATCAAAATTTTAAACGTATGGTCTTTTATCGGTTTTCACTCTAGTAGTATCTATTTCTCAAGGTGAAATGATTTTATACTGTATAACATGTGTTCCTGCATATTTGCGATGTTTTATATTGTTTCAAAAGTGTTATTTTGCCTATCTTTGATGGCCAAATCGGCCGAAATAAAGAAAGAATAAATAAGAAATGGAAAAGGAACTTTGTTTGTATAAGTGCCTTTATCTCAGCCCAAGACCTTGCAACCTGATGATCATAAGTTTCTCGAGTGTAAGTTAAGGGCACGGTTTGCTGTAAAAGCATGGCTTTCATTCGGCTCAGAATATCAAACAGGATAAAGAAAACATTCAATGAAGGCCATAACCTTACCTCCTTGATTGTGTGGGTTGGTGAAAACAATTCTTGCATACAGCAAGTAACCCTGGAGTTTACAATGACAAGATATGCGATGCCCGGAAGCATCCAACGACAACCTAACCATTCAACATCAAGTAACTCCCATTTGAAAGTAACTCGATTACCAGATTAATCACAGCAGCTGCGGTCCTGTTTCAAATGACAGGATATGTTTGCAACTGAACCATTGCAGGCCCCGTAAAGCATAATATCCTGGCATGCGAGAGAGCCGCTTAAAGTGCTCTTACAGTTAGTAGAGCTAAGAAACAATTCTGTGCCCCAATTCCGGCACTGAAATCTGTACGGCAACTCCCAAGACTCCTTGATGAATTCCCCACCCATCGCTTCATATCTGCCTGCCTTGTGTTGTTCTATGCAATATTGAAATTGGAAAGTTGTGACCGGTAGTGTTATATGGCCATGACTTAACCATTCTGTGGAAGGTGACTCTGCCACAGTAAAAGGTAACTTGTCAAGTTTTTCAATACACACCTTTGTATATTTTGCTCCTCTTTGCGCCATTGTAATCTGTTTTTCAGTCAGATTGTATGCAGAAAATAGAGTCGTACTGTTCATAAATCACCAAGGCACATAACCAGCACGCAAAGATTGCAGCATCCAGCTTAATAACATTATAGAGCGCAGTTGTGATTATCCGTGTTGTAGAATGGACAAGTCCTGTTCTAGTATATCAATCGTAGACAATACAATGTTGCCCAGTGAATAAAACCTGGATGTTAATGTAGTCATACCAATGTCAACTACAGCTAATGCTTTTTCTAGGTTAATTCTATCTATTTCTTGAAGTCTCTCTGCAGCTTCCTGTTGAGAGATTTTCCAGATTTCATCATAGACAGCATCATAGAAACATTTCTTACGTGGCTTTCGGGGTCCTAATAAAAAGTCCCTTAAATCCATCCAATGTCAAGGTTTTTAGCCAATCAAGGCACAACTTCCCTACACTGTATGATGTTACTACCCCCGGATGTTCTCTCTAAACATGTCATGGGTCTTGCCTATAGGCACTCAAACCTTCAGTTGTACCCCTGAATCTTGATTGACATCTATTTCTGTCTGTGGGCCTAACTAACCATCCCTTCCAATTGGGGTCTGATGTATTGTACTGCATGATGCCATCTACTGTATCCTTTCCACTTATTTTAAAACTGATGTGTGAAGGTGTGGAGAACCGAAGTGTGTTCAAATCTATGGGGCTCATTAGGATGGCGGGCGGACATCAGTCAACCCGCCATCATAACTGTGATGGTTCTGACTGCCAGACGTGCAGTGGTCCCACCGGGCCAATTAGGAGGTGCCCGCCATACTGGCAGGCCCATCCTGGCCTTTTACCATTGCTGACGGTGCTGCTGGCTGCAGCACTGTCCACAATGGTAAAAGGGCATGCACACGTGCCACTTGGTGCAGGGAACTGTAGGGGGGTATCATGGGTACCCCCCAAGTGCATCCCCGCACCCCCCCAGGGGCCAACAATGGGCCCCCAAAGCCAATCCCACCAGCCTTTCCATGGCAGCATCGCCGCCATAGAAAGGCCTTTAAACCACCCACTTCCTAATATGGCTGGCGGTACCTGCAAGGTACCGCCACCCTATTAGTGGCTCAGCTCTGCCCGGCCGGCAATTGTAATGATTGGCGACCGACGGAAAAGTGGCGGATGGACCTTGCGTCTGCCGCGATATCCACCACCATCATAATATGGTGGGGAGTATTTCACATTGGAATGGCATAATGATCGCCAAATTGGACCTCATAAGGAGTGACACCTCCTAGAGAACTTCTTGGCAAATTGTTGAGGGTACGCTGTACCCCATATAGGTGATTGACTGAACTACCACCCAAGCCTAATACCCTAGCTGTTAAAGACTGCTTTAAGTCATGGTTTTCCTCTCTACAACTGAATTTCCCTCAGGATGGTACCGAGAGGAGTATTGCAGTGCTACACCCAAACTTTCCATGGCTTCCTTGTAAACCCTAGAGCTAAACCCTGGGCAACCGTCAGAATGTAATGTGCCAACTGCGTATGTCCCTATAAAGACACACAAATCTTTTATAACACACAAATCTTTTATAACAGTTTGAGCATTAGCCAAGCGCTGAGGCTATACCCATAGGAATCTCGAGCATGAATCCACTGCCACCAAGATACTTGTAAGCTCCATCCAAATCTAGGGGGCCGCAGTGGTCCAGATAGACAAATGCGAGTGATCTGTTTGATAATGGTAAAGGTGTCTGCGGTGGACAAACTACGGTGTAACCCTTCATCTGCTGGCAGATGTCACATTTAAAGACAAAATTATTCGTCTGTTTTGTTAAACTAGGCCACCAATAGCATTGTTTCAGTAATGAACCTGTTGCGTTAGTTCCTGAGTGTGCAGAACCTAGACCCTTATGGGCAGCTAGAATTGAACTAAATCTGCAATCCATATTTGGTATTACTCCATCCCCCACTCCTGGAATCTGAGCATAAGGAATGTTGTTGGCATCTAACTTGTAGGAGCACTTGAGTTGAAATGTTCGGTACAGCTGAGTTATTGCGTGTAGCAATGACAGCAACCATAATCTCTCCATCTATTCTCGTTTTTGAATGAGTGATTGCAGCTATGGAAGCTGTACGTACAGCCTCTTTTGCAGCTTCATCAGCCAATTAATTCCCTTCAACGTGAACGCCATCACGTTGATGACTCAGCGTGTGTATCACATGAGCTCTTGGTAGTTTGATTTTCAACTCAGCTACCTGTTCTTATATCATTTTGCTGCTTAATTGTGCCACCTTTCGAGTCCTTAAACCTATTTTGAACCCAGTAGTGAAGATATTTCTTGTATGATTTAACACAATGAAAGGAATCACACCCACTTAGTGTGGGGAATTCCAGATCTGTATTTATTAGTGCCAGTAATAAAGCTTTTAATTCTGTTAGCTGCGCCGTGCAGTCTCCAAGAGACTGGGTCTTCGTATCACTGGGACGGAACTTGCCTTTCTGCATACAACCTTTTACAATCACACAAGCGGCGCTGTATTGTTGTTTACTCCCTGCAGACGGCTAAGCAGATCTGTCAGTATAAATTATACATTCATACTGATCCAGAGGCTTGATTTAATTTGGGAGAGGATATTATTGTTCATATTGCAGGAAGTCTTGTGTTTTTAGCCTTGGAATATATCTGTATTCTACATCTGTTGCAGTGAGAGAATTAGGCCATCGTATCCATCTTGTATGTAAAGCTTTAGCATTAGGAATGCTAGCCTTTGTAACAGCCTCTAAAGCTGGTACTGGGGTTGCGACAATTATGCGTTTCCCCTGAGCCTGTGCTCTTTTTCTCACTACAGCGGTCTGTACAGCTGGCAGAATTTTTTCTGTAGATGTAAAACGCATTTCAGCGTTTGTGTACAAATGTGATTTGTATGCTATGGGTACTCTTTTGCCTTTTTTGAAGGTTAGGTAAGTGTACCTGGATTGACCCACAGCAACGTGGATCACCAGAATGCAAACGTTTGCGTGTGTTTTGAAGCTATCATGTCAGCTTGTAGGGAACAAAGGATATCTGTGTGTCCCTGTGTCCAATGCCTAACTGAGAAATCAGGTCTTATTAAGTCTTAGAAAGGTTTTACTCTTTCTGTGTAATCCAACATGTATGTTCTGCCAGAATTTAAAAATTCCAATAAGGATTGTATGTTTTTCAAAAATTTGGGAGATTGGAACAGCACACACTTTTCTTAAAAGTTAGATGCCAGGCTTTTACCTTCACTTGATAATTCATATCCCAGAAATAGGACATTGAGGTAGGCTATTTTTGATATTTTAAAGTTACATTTGTAGCCCTCAGAGGCGAACCCTAAATTATATTGTTGCTCAGACTGGTCAAATGTTCCTTTAAATTATCGTCTGTCAGATAAATATCATCCACAAAGGACAACGCCTCTTCATCCAAATTTTGAATTAATTCTGTTACCCTAGCGCTAAACAACCTGGGTCTATTCTTGTGTTAATGTCAATGTTATGTTAGTCTTATCAGTAATTATAAAGCACACTGTGACCCAACGGGTATCCTGGCGCTAAGATATGTGTACCCTACCATCGTAAGTACAGTGGGAGAGACAATGTTCCAAGGGGCTGTTGGAGGACTAGGAATTATATTCTGGGATAGAGCCAGGTCTTTATTTTCTTCCTAAACTGCAACAGGTCTTCCATCTGTCTCAGGTCAGTTGGAAGTGTATTCCAAAGTTGCGCCGCTACAACCGTGAAGGCTCTCCCTCCCGATTGAATTCTTCGGAATCTTGAAGCTTTCAACAATTTAGCTGAAGAAGAGCGAAGACTGCGAATAGGGACGTACCATTCAAATTTGTTCTGCAACGGTTTAGGCCTTAGCCCAGGACAGAGCTTTAAAAACAATACAGAGAGACTTAAATTGTATCTTCTGTGAAACTGGAAGCCAATGAAGCTCCATAAGCGCCTGGGAGGCTGATGAGCGTTGTGACCTCATTAGGCTAATTTGGCTGCCATCATCTGGATTCTCTGGAGTCTCCCAATCAAATAACTTGAGACTCCAGCAGCAGAGCATTGCAATAATCTAGCCTACTCAAGATGACCCTTCTTACTATCAGTGCCCTAGCCTGAGCAGGTAACATAGGCAGACTCTTCCAAAGCACTCTAATAAGGGCGAAGCAGCTCCCAACTGTCTTATTTATTTGAGCTTCTAGACCCAGCCTATCATTGAAACCGACTCCTAGATTGCACACCGTCTCAGAGGGTATCAGTAGAGTGACCGTGGGGATAGGCCAGAAGCCAGTTGGGAGTAAGAGTGGAATTTTCCCAACTGCACAGAATAAACTTTCCATCTTGTCACTATTAAATTGCAGGGATTTATTTTTTAGCCAGTTTGCCATGTTCTGCATACAGGCATAAACATTGTCCAATGATATTGATTTATTCCCCTCTAGTGACAAGATGAGTTGGGTGTCATCTGCATAGTTCACAATATTGATGTTATGCGACCTAAAGACAGCGATTAGAGGGCTCATGTAGATATTAAATAATATCGGACTAATCACGGACCCCTGAGGGGCTTCCTGCTGGATATAAGTAAATTCTGATTGGTAGATGGGGAGGGCTACTGCCTGACATCTATTGGCCAGGTAAGATTGAAACCACTTCAGTGCCATGCCCTCCACCAAACTCCCTTTCCAAGAAGAACTCATGATTAACCATATAGAATGCGGCAGACAGGTTCAGCAAGATCAGTATAGCCGACTGTCCCCTGTCTGCTCACATTGGAAGGTCGTCCAATATAGTCACCAAGGTAGTCTCTGTCCCATGTCCTGGACGGAAGCCAAATTGCACATCTTCTAGTTTATTATTAATCTCCAGGAACTGGGAGAGAGTCTTATTGACCAGACGCTCTGTGACCTTCACTGGGTAGGGTAAAAGGGAGATAGGTCTGTAGCTTTTTGGACATGCTGGATCAAGCGTAGCTTTCTTCAAGGGAGGTGTTTCCAGCAGGTTGGTACCAGCCCACTGCTCAAGTATTGGTTACAGATCAAGCGAAGTATCAGAAAGAGTTCTGCACCTAGTTCTTTCCATATTTTATGAGGTAATGGATCCATAGGAGAGCCAGAGAAGACACTTAAGGCTACATTTTGTAAACCTCCTCAGTGGGTGTCTCAAAGTGATCTAAACAGGCTACCTGATCTAGGGACTTAGCCCACCTACACACTGCTCATTCCGATGTGGTAATGGCCACTTGGCCTCACCACAAGGATCATCATTATGGGCAGGGCTGACCATTTTCAACCCATCTATGATTTTACTAATAATATCCTCAAAAAAGGCAGCTAGACTATGGCAGAGATCTTGTGTAGGAAGAATCTTATTTTTTGTATAGTCTGGATTAGCAATATCATTAATGATTTTAAAAATACTCCTGCAACTATTAAGGGCCTTCAAAATAATGTCTGCAAAATATTCTGTTTTTGCAGTGGAGATCTCCTTTTTACAGTCAGCTAATTTTACCTTCCAGGCAATTCCCCCCTTCTCTTCATATGCCTTTCTCCACTTTCGTTCAGCCTGCTTACAACCCTTTTTCAACATCCTCAGTGTGTCATTATACCAAGGGGCTAAGGGTCTACCTGAGTTTTTGAGATTTTGTAAAGGGGCTATCTGATCAAGCTTTTTGCTTATCTGCTCGCAGAATACCACATTATTCTCTCCCACCTGTTTCTCAGTGCCAAAAGGCCTATAAGTATGAAATACTGGGGAACATTTTGCCTTTTCCAGGAGACCCTTCCAAGTCCCGGCCTTGACAGTTCTTTACCACTCTGGTGGTTGAAGAGTTCAACCTGGGCTTGTGTGCCCAGAACTCAATCAAGTGATGGTCAGACCGCCCCACAGGCAGAATTTTTTCTACTCCTTTGGAGTTTATGTCAGCGAAAATTAGGTTTAGTACATGCGCTCCCCATGTGTGGGCTCCACAACTTATTGTTGCAAGTTCAAGTTCTCCCATGATTGGAGGAGATTTTTATAACCAGCATCCAGGCTCCCATTGGGCCATAAATGAAAACTCCCAAGATAAACAATCTGGTGTGGGTGACCGCCATGTTGCTGAAGACATCAATTAGGTCTGGCTGTTATTGCGGGCTGGCTACCCCATGGGGCATGTAGCAGACTATACCGGTCAGCATGTGACCTTTGTGGTCCTTTAGAGAAAAACCTAGAAGCTCCATACCATCCACCGCATCTAGCTCCATTGAGCTGATATCCCATATCTCTTTAAAAAATAATCCCAACCTCTACCACTTGATCGTGGTTTATGAAATGCTTTATACCCCAGTGGACAGGTCAACCCTAGTTTCAAATCAGATCCTGGATGCGTCCATTTCTCTGTCATGAAGAATGCATCCAGATCATGTGATTCCAGCAGTAATTGGATTTCCAAATAATGCTTTGGTAGTAATCTAACATTAAGCAGGCCACAGCTAGGGGTATCCCTTCTCACAAACTCAGACTTTGAACCAGCAATCTCTGCCAATTTACATTCACCTGCCCCACCTCCCAGTTCACCTGTAGCTCTCAATTGTTTACCTGTGTAGCGATACCCCATGTTATCCGCAATATGCCCCTCCAATCCGGTAGCATGGCTGGTGTTGTGCCTGTGGTGCAGATGGGCTTGCCTATGGCGCACCTTCAGTGCTTCTGTTCCAGCATGGCTTCTATGGACCCAGAACCAGAAAAGGCTAGAAAGCTGACCTCAAAACACAGTTGGCCCGCTCTGACAGATGGGCACTGCCGGGTCAGGAATCAATGGCAAAGGGATTACTCAAAATTTTAAAATAGGTAGGTAAAATAAATCGTTTTTTTTTAAGTTACAAAGTGCAAGTGCAAGATTAAAACTACAGCAGCAATTTATGGAAACAGCACGCACTTACAAACGGCATGCAGGCACCACATTATACTCTTGGGGGAGTCTACAAATTGACGCTGGGGACCTAACGAGGAAAAGGCGGAAGGATACCTGCTTTCAGGCACTATGTTTTGGCAGAAGAATCCATTTGAGATATCTAGTGTTGTTTAGATTTTTTTTCACACACTGTTATTCATTAATGCGGCACTATGTGCATTCTGAACTGCAAATGTTTTTGTGCATGATTTAAGATGTCTATAATCTAAAACTAGAAAATATGAATTACTGTGTTTCATAACAAGAAATAAAGGAATATTTATTGAAAAGGTGCAAGTTTATATTACACCCTGGGATTCAAGTTGATCTACGATCTCCCCGACCTGTTTTTTAGCTTCCTGTTTTATTGGGTACTGTCTCTGTGGAACTGGATTAGTTTTAACTGGGATTATGTGGTGAGGTGACTCAGTATTCCACCCAACATAGTTGCGATAAAGTGCTGGAGCAAGGGCTACAACCCATTCCTGTGCTTATGTATGTTTTAAATAAATTGGAACATGGTCAGAAGGAGACGGTAAAATTACGGTTTCTCCCTTTGGGCAATCCATAACAATTGCTAGTTGCCAATCTAGTTCAGCTAAAAGTATGTCATAGCCAAAATAGACCTTGAACTTTTCTGGTTTTGTCCCCCCCCCCCTTTGGAGTGTTATCTGATGTGATCTATGTGGGACACATACCCTCGTATCAGGTGAGACCACCTGATGCACTCATTCAACTCCGCTGACACCAGAAATTCCATCAGGTTCTGGCGAGCTATTGTTACTTCTGCTGTGCTGTCTAGCATCGTCAGAGCCCATTCCCCATTCAGTAGTTGAGTCCTCAGAATTCTGGACATGTCTAACTTTGAGTCCTGCTACTTTCTTCTTCTTACATTGAGGTTTAAAATGAGGCTTGAAGTGTAGCTTGAAGCACATAGTGTGTCTCTTGACTTCGAATGCTCTTCTTGTCTGTGTTCTGATCGTCCTTCTCTCTTGGAGTTTCTTGGTGAACCCTGATAAGAACGAGAGGAAAGTGTATCAGTATCTTGGTAAATGTCAGTTTTTTTAATGTTATCCCTATTCATAAGGTTATATATCCTGTTGGAGTGCTCCTGTTGAGGAGACCCATTTCTGGACTGAGATCTGTTTTATGTTTTTTATTGTTATTATCCCATTTCTTCTTTGTAGAATCAGGTGCTTGCTTTGTGTTATCCTTTTCGGGACCATTCATGAGTTGAGGTTTTAATGCTCTAGCTCCCAAACTATCCCTACCTAATTCAGCATAGGTGGTTGTGATAATTTTAGGTAATTCACTTTACTGTTATAAATGAGTGAAATCCCTTGGGCGCTGGTGCCTCCTCTTTTATGTTTGCTAATATTATAGAAGATACCTGGGCAAAATTGCCTAGCAATTTCATCCCTAAGATCAGAGCAGGTTTTGCTCCATACTCAGGTTGTATTTGTCTTAAAACGCCAAGTACTACTGCTAATGAGGGGATACCATGAGTTCTGGTATATGTTGCAGTGAAAACTGTAACCCAAGTTGTACAATCCTCTATCTGAGGAGCTATCCCTATTGGCAAGCAGATTGTCAGCATTCTGTGTTATTCTTGAGGGCTTGTATGTGAAAATATTGCCTCTAGCTCTGTAATTTGGTGAGCTATACAGAATGGTATTTGTTCGCGTTTAGTGGAAATTTTATCTATAACTGCGTTTAGTGTTTGCGGTGTAATTTTAGTTGCATTTCCCTGAATGGGTCCTGCTTGTGCAGCTCTTGTTGGTGGACTTTTGAGTGTTCTCAGCAGAAATTGTGTTACATTTCTCTAAAGTTCTATTATTTCTTTGTGAAGTGTACAAAAGTCTGCTACTGGCATTGTGTCAATGTCTGGATGTGATGTGTAAGCGCCAAGCACAGGCTAAGTGGCTTGGTCTCTTCCGAGCGGACCTAGTCCTGCTTTATTTCTTGTATGGGGAAGGGTGCCTTTAAACTATTTTATATGCTTCCAGTAGGTGAGCGGAATTTCAATGTCCTCATACGGACTGTATTCATCAAGTGGTTTTTCTTCAGTATAAGAGTGAAATGTATGTGTTTGTCCATCTGCTTGTGGGAATGTAACCCATGAATAGAATGCCTCTGTTCTATATGATTCATAATCCTCAATCACAAAGGTTACTGTCCCTTAGCTAGGAAATCAGAAACTTCTAGATTTAAGGTAAGAGCAGTTCTAACATTTTCTGAAATGTTAATTTCCCCTTCTTCTTCCTGAACTAAAACATGTTGTGTTGGCACAGCAGCGTCTTCTGTCATTGTTGAAAAATAATTTCAAGGAAACCGAGATAAGGTTTTATGCACAAATATAAGAACTCTTTGTCCTTCAAGCTTGATAAACCTACAGCCAATTAATAGGACTTTTTGCCTACTCAGCTTAGGCAGGATAGTTCCCTTCTCACTTCAGACGTCTCTGAAATAATGTGAGTCGGGCTCTCTGAGAAAAGCACGACTTAACTACTCAGATTTGACTGTTAACCGGCCGTGTGCATCGGACAGCCGGGGGCTGTCCAATCAGCTCACAAAGCGGCTAGATAAGTACCAAAAACAACTTTTGCGCCCCCATGACATGTAGTTCCTATAAACCTATATAAGATCTGCACGTTAAGACAATATTCACTGCGGGCTTGGTGTCCAAACTGATTCCGGACACCCCCACTGAGTATGTTAGCCTGTATACCAGCTAGCTCAAAGTGCCACTAGAAACCCCTCTTATAAAGGAGAGAATAGTTCTTGGCAACTATCGAACATGACAACCCTGTCCCATCAGGAATCGTGGAAACAATGCTACTTTTTGCTCAGTCACTCATGCTCACTTTGTCTCCAAGAGAGAGATACATAGAATAAAGCATGGGGACGTTTTCCAATAAGTAGATATTGAACGAGTGTCATTCTAGTGCAAAATAGGTGTGCTGAACAACCTTTAGACAGTAACAGATATACATGATGATTAGAACTGAAAGAGTTAAAGGATGGTAGATTTCTACCATCATGCTAAAATAATGAATACAGGTAAATGTATAAAATACATGACAGTAATAGAAGCCTACTCCTACGAAGTGTCCCTAACTAGATGTACCTGAATGTACCTACATGGATGTGGGTGTAAAGCCAAGAATCCCTCTAGGATAAAGTCAACCCCATTATCTGGAAGGAGAGGCTGTGGGACTCCATTCTGGTCTCAAGGTAGAGACCTCGAAAGGGATGTCAGACCACTGCGAGCTGGAGTATCTGCATGCAGGAGCCTCAGCGTCTTGCGTCAGTGTGTCGGCATGGAAGTGCTTTTCTCCTCTCTCTACCTTCGCAAGATACACTGTATATATACCAAAAGTGATACCCGCCTGGGGATATACTTTGCTTGTGTCATGTCGAACTAGGATGACGGAAGGAAAGACCCTTGTACATAGTTTTCATGCAGGAAATGTTTGGCCTTCTGTCCAGCTGTGATTCCAAGAATCCTCATGCATAATAAATGAGGCTTGGGATTTTCGGAGAAATCCCCAGGTCCTCTAGTCATTACCTAAACTAGGTAAAAGGTCAGGCCTAAGAATTGTTATGTAGTGCAATATGAGTGCAATGTAGGTGAAAGCTGCAATTAGTACCTGAGGCTATAATGGGGTACCTATATGGAATATAACACATCGATGATAACGCCCAAGCTTTTTACCTTTTTTTAGGTGCGGGGGGAGCCCATCTCGCTAGGACAGAATGATGGGGTTCAATAATCCATCTTACTGTTTGTGATAATTATCTCTGTTTTAATCGGAATTCAACTTCAGATGATTGCTCTACATCAAAGCCTAGATGAACAGCATAGTATCCTGAAATATCTGTTGAGACGTAGAGATATCATTAAACGTGAAAAGCAGTTGCATGTCATCTGCATAGTTTTTTGTTAATTTCTTTATTCTTAAGATCCTTGATCAAGGGGTGAATTTAGATGTTGAAGAGGTGGGTGGGCAGTAAAGAACCTTAGGGGACCCCAAACTTAAATTGCACCTCTGTAGAAGAGAAAGGGTCAAGCCTGACTGATTGCGATCCGTCCCTCTGAAAGGAGATAAGCTGGTTCAATGCAGAGTCCCGAAAACCTGCGGCTCTAACCCAGTCTGCCAAAATAATATGGTCAACCCTGTCAAAGGCAGCAGACAGGTCTAATAGTACCAAGGCTTGACTATTGCCTTTACCTACTTCTTTCCGCATGTCTTTGACAACAGACATGATCACTGTTTCTGTACAGTGTGCCTGTCGAAATCACGCCTGATCTGGGTCCAAGAACCCTGACTCTTCTATAAATAGTTCAGTCATTGGCTCGCTTGCCATAGGAATGACTAGGGTGGCGTGGTAAGCAAAAGAACAATGGATTAAACCCAGATCTTTGTGACTGGGGGGTGAATGTTTGGATTGATCAGCATTCCATCCATTTGTTAAAGTCATAGTCAAAATACTTTATTCGGTTTTACAAATAGCAAACCATAAAAGCAATATTTCAGCAATAAAAGGGACAATTATATAATTAAAAATATGTGTGTTAAACTTGTACAAGTAGTAAAATAATTCTTTCACATGTTAATACAAAACAAATTAAAAAGCTTTCATCCCAGTTGTACAAACTTAAAACTAAAATGTGGTTGATACCGTGACTACAGTACAAGGTTCCGTTAGTTTGGGAGGCTTTTTCTCAGTCTCAATGCATTTTTTCCAAAACCAACCACAAATAAAGTGCTTTCTGGGCTCAGCATTTGCAGGAAGCAAAGAGCCGGACGAACCTGGGTGAAATTCATTTTTTTTTAAAGAGGTTTTAAAAAGAATCTACGGGGAACATCATAATAATGGCAAAAGAACATAAAGTGCATTAGGTCCTGTTGAGATGAAACATCGCAGCCACGGCAAGTAGAAGGTGGTAAAAGTTAAACCTGAATTTGGTTAACAGAAACCGCTCATGGGATGATATAGGCCACATAAGATATGGTTCCAGCGAGGGGACGGTTTTAAGTAACATGAAGTTGCGAACACTAGGTTTAACCAGCTCTGCCCCTTCTCTGTTAAGTTTTTGCCATAGGGAAAATGTTTTATTAACATACGCCACATCCTCGAAGGTAATCGTTTCAGGGCTTAAAAAGAGATCCAGTCGTCCCAGGTCGTTAAAGCAGGATTTTAAATATTTTAGCCAGGGGATTTTGAGCATGTTATCCAGAGTCAGGGCCTCTTTGAGTAGCTGGTGGTTAAGGGTAAGATCTTTATTTAGCCAACATTTCAACCAAAAAATCAGAGGGCGCATAGCTAACGTGTCGCCAATAAATGGGAGCCCAGTTCCTTCATGAATGATTAAATTTGATGTTCCCTATGGTACTCCCAATAATGGTTTAAAAAAATTATTCTCTGCCACCTGGATGCCCTTCACTGCTGCATATCCCCATACCTCGCTGCCATAGCTGCCAATTGCAACACTTTTTGCCTGGTACAGCTTCAGCATTGCAGCAATTGGGCGTTTGCCCATTTTGCTTGCAAAGCTGAAGATGGCAGCATTCGCCCGTGTAATCTCCCCTCTTTTCTTCTCAACTATAGCAGCCCAACTTAAATGGCCGTCAAACAAAACTCCCAAGTATGAGAAAGTTGTAGTAATGGGCACCTTTCCATTGTTTATCATAAAGGTGAAGTTGTGTTTCGGGCGGGTCCCGACCTGCAGTATGAAAGACTTGGAATTATTTATAGGTAAATCACGTTCAGCCATAAAGCTGCGGAAAGCATTCAGTAAGGATTGCAGACCTCTGGCAGTTCTAGTCAAGAGGAATGCATCATCTGCGTAGAGGAGGACGGGAAGGCCCCTACGCCCTACATAAGGGAAATCCACCCCGGTTTCAATCAGAGACTTCTCTAACTCATTAATATATAGGTTAAAAAGAAAGGGCGCAGAAATGCACCCTTGCCTTACTCCCCGGGTAACTGTAACATCCCTCGATACTCCAAGATCATGTGAGATTCTAATGTTTGCCCTGGTGTCCTATGTAGATCCCTTAGGAAGTTGACAAGAGTGACATCCACCCCCATGGCGTCCTTGGACTGCCACAATTTCCCCCGATTGACACAATCAAAAGCGGAGGAAAGGTCCTTGAACGCCATGTAGATAGCACCCTTGCGAGCAACAGTATATTTCCCAAGGATCATATACAGGTTAAGACATTGTGCCAGGGTAGGATGCCCGGGGCGAAACCCATACTGAATATCAGAGATGACTCTGTTTTCTTCGGCCCAAGTGGTCAGTCTGTTCAGGACTACCCCTCCCACTACCTTAACTACAGAATCAATGAGGGAGATTGGTCTGTAGCAGCCAGTGCTATTGCGGTCTCCCTTCTTAAAAACGGGGACAATCGTGGAGGTACCTCACGATTCTGGGCATCCTTCCAACACTGCTGCGTTAAGCACAGCCGTGAGGACTGGGGTCCAGAGAGGTTGATTTGATTTAAAGAGATATGGGGGCAGGCCACCCGGGCCTGGTGCCTTGTTACAGGTCAGGCCAGAGATGCCTTTCTCAACCTCACACATCGTAAACGGGGACAATGTTTCATTACTGCCTCCCAATTTCGGGTATGCTTTTAACGTAGTGCAGGTAAATATGGACTCAAAATGGTGTACCCAGTCATCTTCTATGATGTTTGTACCAATAGCATCCAACCCTTCTATTTCAAATAGGGGTTTGTTAATTATTTCCCAGAATTTCGAGCTGCTACTTAATGTTTCGGGTTCAAGGAGCTCCTTCCACGTATTATTCTTGATTACCGATTTCCAAGATGCCAAGGCCCGTTTATAATTAAGGCGGAGGAGCCTGATTCGGGATTGGTCTCTTGGCATGGACCTCAAACCCGCCTTTAACTCTCTCGCCACTCTCAAACAAGAGCTGTCGAGCCACTTGGGGTCTCTGGGTAATGATTTTCTGTAGCGGGTAGACAGCAGGGTTCCCGCCTTTTTAACGATAACCTCGAAGGCATTAAGTACAACCTCTGGAGAGGAATCAAGTGACATGCATACTGCTAAGTCAGGGGCACAAGATTCCTGGATATTATCATAGAATGCTACTGGGTCCACCTGGGACCACTTAAGTCGACGCCTACCGTCTGTAAGTTTCAACACACCCGGCGCTGCTTTCTTCCCTTGTTGTATCAATAGATCACCACCAAGGCGTACACACACAGGGTTATGGTAGCTATAAATGCTGCATTTAATTTTAAACTCCACAAAGAAAGATTGTAGGCCAGTAGATATAAGAGTATGGTCAATGAAAGAGCCCCCATTGTGTCCTTTGAAGGAAGCAACGGGCTGTTTACTAAGATCGTCTACCAGGGTGTTAGGAATAGGTCTAGTCCTCTTTCTGTGACCATGTTGCATGCATCACATGACTTACCAGATTCGGTTAAAGGCTGTGTACTCCCCTGCCTCTTTGCTTGGTTTCTATTCCTTGTTGGGTTTTGCTCCAGGTCTTGGCTCCTGCCCCGTGTAGGGAGTTTTCCTGCGCAGTGTCCAGTGCTCACGGGCTCGTGAGCACTACTTTTTGGCTGCTCCCAGTCCTCGTATGGATTCCTGCTTCCTGATTCTTGGTTTTTTTCTTGTTCGTGGGTTTCCGGGGGTAACGGGGGTTACTGGGCCCAGTACCCACCTTACAGGACAGCCGCCTATTGTCGACAGTGATTTTGAGGCTTGCATACACCCCGCGGTTTGTTCCTTCCAGTAACACGCGGATGCGTGTTAGAACGGCAAGACTTCCTTCCGCATGTTGTGTATCCTTTCCTCATCGTTGTGGGAGGTTTTTGGGTCTGTTTCGGGAGCCTGTCCCCGAACGGCGTTAGCGGCTGCTGCGCCTACACTCGAGCGAGTCGCGTCCTTATTTTTTTACTTTCCCTGTGTAAATCCGGAGAGCAAGGGTTTTTTATGTCAGTGACTTTTTCCCCCTTCATATAACAACGGAGACGGGTGGCAGAGCGTTATGGTTTTTTCAGTTCCCACTGGATTGTCGCCATCCTCACCTTTTGCCTGAAGCTGCCAGAGTCACGCACCATAAACCATTGGTAAGTGGCCTTTTTTATCTTTTCCTCATTGTGTATGGGTGCAGCATGGTCTAAGGGAGAGAAGGGGTTTTCACAGTTGTTGATTATGTCCCTGTAGTAATATTGTGTCTTATCTTGTAGGTTCTGTTATATGGTGACAGTCTAAGTTCCTTGGTGGAAGTACATCTGACACAGCGGTCTCCTTGTTTTATCCTTTTTGTTTCTCCCACCCCCTCCCTGTGCTCACCTGTTTGCTCAATGTGTTATACCAGCGAGCTGCATTGGGGCATGGGTAGTGGATTGGGCCATACTTCGTTCCTGCAGTGTTGCGGGCATTGAGGTGAAATCCAACACAGGGACATGGCTGAGATCAGGTCTAATTAATTAAGTAGATTATTGAGCACATCTCCCTGCATTGAGTGCTCAAAATGAAGACCCCCCCGTCTTTGAACAACCCAGTTCTCCCATGCAAGTCAATGTCGGGTCTCCACACGGTCTCAAGTTAAAATCCCCTAGTACCATAAGGCAATAAAGAGAGGAGCCGCAATGTTGTTTGACCAATTCGCCCAGTAGGGTGATTTTGCAAGATCCCACAGTATGCACTGCATTATAAAAGTTAATTAACAAAGATTACCAATCCCTTGCTTTAAAACAAGAGCTTGGAGTTCTGGGTGGGGGGAGCAAATTTCCTTTATTTTACATTTCAGGGCTAAAGATGTATAAATGACCAATCCGCCCTTGGCTCTACCCCTCAACTAGGGTGATGCGGGGATGAAGAAAGCTTTATAGCCCTCTAGGAATAAATTGCATTCCACCATCCAAGTCTCCTGTAAATAATTCACTGGAATTTGTTTGATAAACCGGACCCACTTTGGGTCAAGAAACTTCCCCGCCAATCCTGCAATATTCCAGGAGTTAATGTTATGTACTGCTGTCTCAAGGGAATCCTCCAGGAGGGCAGACAAATGAACCTCTGATAGTGCAGGGGTACACACCCTTGGGGATGTCTGCCTATGGTGTAAAAATGGTGTAGGTAGCTGTCGATCCCGAGATGCAGCAACCAAAACAGTCCCAGGGCTCAGTCAGTCGCACCCGTCTAGACCTGAGAGGGCAACAAATCTGTTTGACCCCAGGGGAATTAACGAGGAGGGGTACCCCTCCAGGGTATAAACTCTTGGGATATTTGGAATTTCATGAGATCTCTCATTTTTCTCATTCTGGGTGTGTCTGTGATTGTGGCCATGACGGTTATCATTACGGATTAACACAGGGTTGTAAAAATAGCCCAGGGGGAGAATCTGGATATTTAATCCCCTGTGCAGCTGGACAGATCGGGATACTCTCAATATTCTTTCCGCTATCATACAGTTATTGAAGTTTATGATAATGCAGTCCCCCTCCCCTATTTTTCTGGTATTGCCCACGCGGCGGACCATTAAGATGTTTCGGTCTACCGCCGTGCCCACCGAGGTGTTACTCGAAAGCCAATGTGTGACCTTATTCTTGAGCTGGCTAAATTCTTCATTGGTGCCTTGGGGAAGAGGTGGAACATTCCGCAAGATCACCACCAGAGGTGTCGATTCGGGGGTAGATTAATAGATGTGAATTTTAAGGAAGCAGCAGAATAGTTACCTGCAACATTACCAGCATTATCACGCAGGCGATGGGGAGCCTGTGCCTGTTCTGTGGCTGGGGAAGTACTAGCCCTAGCCCGACATTCCCTAGGTCCACCCACTACTTGCCCTGTGTAATTTGAGACCAGGTTTCTATGTCGGTTAGAGAGGGTTGTTGGAGACCTGCAGTAGAATCTAAACTAGTTGGGTCAGTGTTAGTGTTTTTAACAATAACAGGTGGTGATGCAGGTTTCATGTGCGCTGCTACATTCCGTTCTATATCATTTAATTTAGACACAATAGGTGCCAGTTTTTTCTCTAGTAATTTGATTAGAAAAGATTTCATAGATTCTAGTAAGAGGTGTAAATCCGGCGGCTCAGTTACCACCTGGGAGCGCCTTGTGGCTGAGGCTGGCGATAATGGGTTATTGGGTTTAGATTTTTTTGATTGGTTGACGATAGATTTACACTTTCTTTTTCTTGTCCCAATAGAGCTACAGTCATCCTTTTGTCCCTTCTCAGTGACCAACCCATTGGTACCATCATTATGCATAACAATATTCTCTTGAACAAGGCCACCCTCCCCAGGGATATCACTGGAAGAAGTGACCTGCTTATTGAATATTGTCACTTCAGGGGATAGGAGTCTATCCTGTAACTCCCCTACGCCCTCTATAACATGTTGTTTTACTGTTCCACCACGAAAATGTCTCCTTCTACAACTGCAGGAAGTGAGGTACCACCTAAGGTCAAGGTCTGGGAATCCTTGATGCCCTTGGTAGCCTTGTTAAGCAAAGGAAACAGGGTGCCTGTAGGAGACCTGGATAAACGCCTGTTGAACATCTCGATTTCCTTATCGATGACCAAAGCGGCCCTCGAGGGGTAAGCGTCCATTGTTAAAACAGTAGATTTGGCAGCCCCTGTGGGCCCTGTACAAGGTACCTGGGTCTTTCTCTTCCCCATATCAGCCCTGTGAGAGAGGGCACCTTACGAGTTAGAGTTCAGGGAGTTAAATCACAGCGGTCAAATAGCAAAGCAAGTCAGATATACAGCTGGCGGCGGGTGCAATAGATCACTGACCGTGGTTAAGTAATATTGACACGGACAGCAATAACAGTAAAACCAAATAACCTGGACCAGCCCAGCCTCCTCCAGCGCACGACGGCCTCAGACGGCCCACCCTTTGCCCGGGCTTCGCCCGCGTACGTCCCGCGGAGCGGGTGGGGCGAGCTGCTAAGTACTGGTGATTGTGGGAGGGGCTACAGGATGTGCTCAGCCCCGCTGGCTCCTGGGCAAACGAGTCCTCCACGCAAAAGCCCCCACAGTCCTTCTGCGAAGTCTCATCCATTTGTTCCATTTGCATCTGTGAATGACAGCCTTTTTCTGATCACAGTTGTACATGCATCTTGAAACATGTGCTCTGATCTCCGACCCACGTTTCTGTGCGGACAAAGGCACCATCACCAACGACCTCATCTTCTACTCAAAAAAAATTCCTGCCTGGCGCAATACCCTCTCTCTACTCCTCAATATTCGCTTCTCCAGGAACATTCCTGTTAGATCTGGGGGTCTCTAATTGGCAGAGGTAAGTACCTTAGACCAAGTAGGGACCCTTGCTTCTAGTCAGGGTGAAGGAATACACACAGTAGACAACCTCCGCTCTCCCTCTAGGTAGCTTGGCGCGAGCAGGCAGGCTTATCCCCAAGGCAATGTGTATAATAATTGCACTTAACACAACAATAATCCCCAATCCACCACAAACTGAGACCACACAGGTAAGTATATTTAAAAAAATATATATTTATCTAGTTTCAGCAAGGTAAATAAGGCAGTTGCACAATAATCACTTTGTCAATAATATGTTACTCTTAATCTTAATGGTTGCAGTACTTGTAAATAGGAAGTTCTGTAAATAAAGCAGTCTCAAGTCTCTTGTCCTTCAATACCCACAAAAAACGAGTGATATTGATTTCTTTTATCTTAGCTTTAAAAACGAGCAAGGAAAACAATGCCAGCTGCAAAATTGGCCACAGGAATCAGCCCCTACCTCCAGGGGCCCTAAGCGCTACAAGCGCGTCTCGCCAGAATGCTGGGGGGACTCCTTTTCCCTCACACGGCACTTCTTCCGGCCTCAGGCGCACCTCGCCTAACGGGGCTCACTCGCGCTCGGGCCCGGCCGGTCTCAGCAAGCTCTCCGCCCGCTCTCAATCCTTCGGGGAGCAGCGGGGAGCAGAGACTGCAGGCCGGGGGCTGGAGCACTTCCCGGAATCCCTCGGCGAGGTCAGGTCAGTCTTCCCCGGTCCCGGCGGTGATTACTTGGCAAGTTGACGGTCCCGATGACGGGGACCAATCCTGTCCCGGCGTCTGGGGCGAGCCTCTGGCACACCCGGGAGTCAGCCAATGGCAGTGCGACTCCCGGGACAGGCTTGCAGTGACGCTCCGCTCAACGCCCAATCACAGTGCGACCACGGCGATGACGCTGCACCGCACGGGCCTCTCCCTTCGCGGCGTTGCTGAGGGGGCTCGGCTCCTCCAGCCAATGGGGGCTCGGCGGCTCCGATCTTTGCCGCGGCAGCCTCCTTTCACGAGCTGCCACTTCGGGGGATATTCCTGGCCCCGTGCAGCAGCGGTAAAAGCGGCACACATCTGTTTTCAGTGCGTCTTGCACTGGGGAGGCCCACAAACCTCGGATCTTCGCCCCACATGTGACGTTGAACACGTAGATCTCGGCCACACGGCAGGCTGGGTCAGCGCGGCGCCCTCACTCCGATTAGAGAGCAGCCAGTGCGCTACACAGCCAAACAACAGTGTTTCACGATCTCTTTACCACACAGCAGCTTCAGGGGGCACAGCAGAGTTTTGTAGTCCTTGGGCAACCTTTATGTCCCTGGGTTGCAGACAGGGGACCAGCTCTTCTCAGGCCCTTGGAGATTCAAGTTGCAGACACAGCACACAGCAAAGTCTTGGCAGTTTCAAGCAGGTAGGGTCACAGCACACAGCAAAGTCCCTTTCTCCTCCTCAGCTTTCAGTTGCAACAGCAGAACAGGTCAGCCCTTAGAGCACACAGCAAGGCAATCTTCCTTCAGTTCTCCAGCAGTCCTTCTTCCAGCAGAAGTTCCTTCTTGATGGTAGAATCTGATTTTCTGTAGTCAGGGGTCCTTCTCTTATACCCCAAAAAGTCTTTGAAGTCCTTTGAAGTCTTTGTGCAAGTGGGCCCTGAGCCCGGTCTAAACCAGTTCTGGGTGTAGCTGAGGCACTGGGGGTTTCCTGGCTTCCTTCTTCCTCTCAGTATCAGGGACAGAGGTGACAGTCGCCCAGCAGGGGGTGGAGCCAGCTTTGTGGTCAGGCAGGCACAGCCCTGTCACTATCAGGTGTGATCTCCTCCCACTTCCCTGGCAGCAGATGCTGCCTTTCATCCACGGGCTGACTCAGACAATCCCCTGGGGGCTCTGCAGCCCCTGTCACACTCAGGCCAGACAGTCAATCCACAAACAGGCCCAGGCACACAGAAAGGTTAGACAAGAGAACAGCCACTTTCTAAAAGTACTATTCTCAAACGCAGGATTTAAAAACAACCTTCACTAAAAGATGTGTTATTAAATTCTGAGTTCAGGGATATCATTCACTTATGTCCCATCTTGTTCCTATGGGAAGATAGGCTGGTATCCATTGGGACCAGCCTCCCCCATGTTACTCTATGGAGCAAGATAGCCTTACAGCAATGAGCACACAAAATGGCTGCCGCTCACTACCAGAGCATGTGACCTGCACTAGTACATGCTCTACCTTATCCATACACTGCACCCTGCCCAGGGGGTACCTTGAGCCTTCCATCGGGGTGACTAATGCGCATAGACAGGGAAGGGTTAGGCCCAGCCAGTGGGGACACTGGCCAGGCGGACATGGCAGTCACTGACTGCACACAGGCCCTGCGCTGGCAGGCCTGAGTCACCATTTTAGGGCTACTCACGTGGGTGGCGCAATCTGCGCTGCAGGCCCACTAGTAGCATCTGTCATCACCAGCCCTGGCACACACAGTGCACTTTACTAGGGACTTCATGGTGATACAAATATGCCAATCAGGTATATCCAATCAATATGACAATTTACAGAGGGAGCACTTACACTCTGGCACTGATCAGCAGTGGCAGAGTGTCCAAAGCATCTACACCAGCAAAAACGAAATCCAGCACCGCATCAAAAATACATGGGTCAGAGGCAAAAAGATGGGGGAAAAACCAGCCAAAGGTGTCAGGTCTAACACGTGTCCCCTCCAGCTGAAAGTGGGGAGAACTACCCAACCTCTTGGGAGTCCTCATCACTAAGGCGGAAGAATCTGGACAGACCATCAGCATTGGCGTGTTCTGTACCAGGGCGGTGCTCCACCGTGAAGTCCATCCCCTGTAGGGAAATGGACCACCTCAACAGTTTTGGATTCTCACCCCTCATCTGCATTAACCATCTGAGGGGCCTGTGGTCGGTCTGAACACGGAAGTGAGTCCCAAACAGGTAGGGCCTCAACTTCTTCAGAGCCCAGACCACAGCGAAAGCTTCTCTTTTAATGGCACTCCATCTCTTGTCCCTGGGGAGTAGCCTCCTGCTAATGAAAGCCACTGTTTGGTCTCCGCCCTCATCATTGATTTGTGAGAGTACTGCTCCCACGCCTTGCTCTGAAGCGTCAGTTTTCACAATTAACTCACTGGAAAAGTCAGGTGCCTTAAGCACCGGTGCTGTACACATGGCAGCTTTGAGGGTGTCAAAAGCAGTTTGACAGGCCTCAGTCCAATTCACTTTCCTGGGCTGATTTCTAGATGTCAGCTCTGTCAAAGGGGCCACAATGGTGCCATAACCTTTAACAAACCGTCTGTAATACCCGGTGAAACCTAAAAAGGCTCTCACCTCAGTCTGAGTCTTGGGGGGCTCCCAAGCCAGAATGGTATCAATCTTTGCCTGTAGGGGCGCCACCTGGCCACTCCCCATCTGGTGTCCCAAGTACACCACAGATCCCTTCCCTATCTGGCATTTACTGGCCTTGATAGTGAGGCCTGCCTTCTGCAGAGCTTTCAACACTTCAGAGAGGTGTTGCAGGTGTTCCTCCCAAGTGGAACTGAACACAGCAATGTCATCCAGGTAGGCTGCGCTGAATTGCTCCAGCCCCGCCAGTACCTGGTTGACCAATCTCTGAAATGTGGCAGGGGCATTTTTCAACCCAAAGGGCATGACACGGAACTGGAAGTGCCCCTCTGGCGTTGAAAATGCTGACCTTTCCTTGGCCCCCTCAGTTAAGGCAATCTGCCAGTACCCTGAAGTCAAATCAAAAGTGCTCAGGTACTGGGCAGCTCCCAACCGATCCACCAGCTCATCAGCTCTGGGGATGGGGTGCGCGTCAGTCTTGGTGACCGCATTGAGCCCACGGTAGTCCACGCAGAACCGGAGTTCTGGGGTGCCACCTGGGGTAGCAGCTTTCTTAGGCACTAAGACCACTGGGCTAGCCCAGGGGCTGCTGGAGGGCTCAATAACCCCTAGTGCCAACATCTTGGAAACTTCTTCCTTGATGCTAGCTCTGACCTTGTCAGGCACCCTGTAAAACTTCTGTTTCACAGGTAGACTGTCTCCAGTGTCCACATCGTGGACGCACCATTTGGTGACACCTGGGGTCAGGGAGAACAGGGGGGCGAACTGACCCAAGACTTGGCGACAGTCCTTTTGCTGCTCTGGGGTCAGGGTGTGCGAGAGGACCACACCATCCACTGACCCATCTTGCTCCTTGACTGCCAGGAGGTCAGGGAGAGGATCACTATCCTCCTCCCCTCCAGCATCTGTAGCCATGAGCATAGTCACTTCTGACCTCTCAAAGTGGGGTTTGAGGCGGTTCACATGTAGCACTCTCAAGGGCTGCCTGGGAGTCTTCAGGTTAACCAAGTAGGTAACCTCGCTCTTGCGCTCCACCACCTCATATGGCCCAGACCACTTGTCACGGAGCGCACAAGGCTCCACTGGCGCCATCACCCACACTTTCTAACCAGGGTGGAACTCAACCAGAGAAGTGTTCTGGTCATACCATCTCTTTATTTCCTCCTGGCTAGCCTCCAGGTTCTCTTGAGCGAGCTTCCTGAAGCGCTTGGTCTGGTTGCGAATGGACAGCACATAGCTGAACACATCCTATGGGGTTTTCCCTCGGGATTTCTCCCACCCCTCCTTCACCAGAGTGAGAGGCCCTCTGACAGGTTGGCCATACAGCACCTCAAAGGGACTGAACCCTAAGGATTTCTGAGGCACCTCCCTGTAGGCAAACAACAGGCATGGTAACAAGACGTCCCATTTCCGCCTCATGGGCTCTTCCAGGCCCATAATCATGCCCTTCAATGTGCGGTTGAATCTTTCAACCAACCCATTTCCTTGAGGGTGGTAAGGAGTGGTGAATTTGTATGTCACCCCACACTCCTCCCACAGGGACTTCATGTACTTAGAAATGAAGTTTGTCCCCCTGTCAGAGACCACCTCTCTGGGGAACCCCACACGGGAAAAGATTCCCATCAAGGCACGGCCCACCACTGGGGCTGTGACTGTCTTGAGCGGGATGGCTTCCGGGTACCGAGTGGCATGGTCCACCAAGACCAGGATAAACCTGTTGCCTAAGGCTGTCTTGGGGTCCAGGGGCCCCACGATATCAATGCCCACTCGCTCAAAAGGGGTGCTCACCACAGGAAAGGGTTGGAGGGGTGCCACGCACTTCCCTCCGCTCTTGCCACTGGCCTGACAAGTTTGGCAAGACTTACAAAAGGCAGAGACGTGCTTCTTCATCTGCGGCCAGTAGAAATGGGTGACAAGCCTGTGATAGGTCTTGTCTTGCCCCAGATGTCCTGCAAGAGGCACGTCATGAGCCAGACCCAGTAGGAAGTTCCTGAAGCGCTCTGGTACTACCAGCACACGGGCTGCACCGGGCTCAGCGAACTTAGGCTCACTATAAAGTAAGTCATCCTCCCAATAGATCAAATGTTCCTTGGACCCCAGGCCTGCTGCCTGGTCTGCAGCCTGCTGCCGCACACCGGTGAGAGAAGGGCACTCCTTCTGAGCCTGGCAGAATTCCTCCCTGGAGGGACCACCCTCTTGCTGCCACTGGGACAGCTCAGGCAATTCCCCCAGTTCGGCCACCTGCTCCCCTGTAGGTTCCAGGGCATCCCCCTCAGGGTCTGCTTCCTCCTGGACCGTGGGAACGGTGGGGGCTGGTTTCCCGCGCCCTCTACCCCTTCCTCTCTTGGCAGGTCCCTGGGCCATTGTTCCAGGCACCAGCTCTGCTAATCCGCCCTCTCTGGCTGTCATTGCACGGGTGGACACACAGATCCACGCAGGCAAACCAAACATTTCCAAGTGAGTCCTGTGCTCTACCTCTTTCCATGGAGAGCTCTCCAGGTCATTACCTAATAGACAATCTACAGGCAAGGCATCACTTACAACAACCTCCAAAATACCGGAGACTCCTCCCCATTCAAAGGAAACATTCGCCACTTGGCAGAAGCACACTGAACTGTCAGATGCCACCACAGGTCGGAGTACCTTGGGAACAATTTGCTCTTCAGACACCCACCGACACCTGACAGATGTCACGCTGGCCCCTGTGTCTCTCAGAGCCTCTATTTCCTGTCCATTGATGGTCACCTTCTGCCCGTATTTCTTAGTGTTTTGGGGCAGCAAGGTTTCCTGGGCCATCTCTTGGTCTCCTAAAGAGACAAGGGTCATCACTGCTAACCCCTCCTCCCCACTGGAAATCAAATCCCCTCCCAAAACTACACTGGCTAACGCCGGAGCGGGAGCACCAGTGGGTGCTGAGTTCTTCTTTGGACATTTGGGGGCAATGTGCCCCACCTGCCCACATGAAAAGCAAGTAGGCGGGGGCCTGTTGTCCTGTTTGCCCTTATGGGGACGGGACTTCTTAGACTTGGGGGGTTGAGACTCCTTCTCCTGGGAACTACTTTGGGGCCCTTTAGAAGACTCCTTTTGATTACCCGTGTCCCCCCACTCTTCTGCTGGAGACCCTGTCCACCTTTGGCTGGGGTACTTACCACCCCCTTGTGGACCCTGGTACTAGTCCAGCGGTCCGCCTCTTTAGCAAGCTCACTGGGATCAGTTAACTTGCTATCTAAAAGATGCTGGCGCAGCTCTGGAACACATAAACTACTTAAGTGCTCCCAACTAATCAAGTGACAAAACCCCACATAATCAGTAACTTTGCTGCCCTTTATCCAACCTTCCAGTGCACGCGTGTACATACTCACACACTCCACCCAAGTACTTGAATCAAGCTTCTTGAAGTTCCTAAACTTCTGGCGGTACTGTTCTGGAGTGAGCCCATACCTGAGGCACAAAGCCTCCTTCATAGCGGGGTAGGATAAAGTACCTGCTGCTTCTAAGGGTGCCAAGACATCCCTCCCAGAGGCCTCAAAATGCTTCCACAATCCTGCACCCCAACTCTTCTCAGGCACTTCATTCATCTTTAAGGCAACTTCATACGATCTAAACCACGCATAAATATCCTCACCCCTCTGATAATTCTGTACCAGATCTTTTGGTATGTATACCTTACCCGCCTGTACTGGTTGTGCGCTGCCACCATTAGAACTGGACTCCACCTTTTTTGATTTAATGTCCAGCTCCCTCATGCTCAACTCATGAGCCAATTGGAGTTTCTTCTCCTCCAAAGCGAGAGCATTTCTTCTCTCCTCCGCCTCTTTCTCAGTTTCAAGGCGCAATCTCCTCTCTTCTGCTTGGGATTTGAGTTTAAAAAGCTCAATCTCATGGGCCCTAGCTCTCTGATTATCCTCCAGCTCCTTTGGAGAAATAATCCTACTGGAGTGGTTGCTGCCAGCCTTAGACGCTGACCTCCTTACTTGCAAATCACTGGATACAAAAGCATTCTCCTGTGTGCCTCCCTCTCCAATAACAACTTCTGGATCACCATGTTTGGCCTCCCAGCAGGCCCTCAGAGCTTTCCGTAGCTCTTCCTTGTTTGCGCTGCGCTTCGCTGGGCATCCAAGCTGTTTGCAGAATTGCTTCAGTTGCTCCTTACTGTAGCTGAACAACTCCTGAATTTCAAATTCAAGTTCCAATTCTACTCTCACACTTGCCGCTTTCTGAGACATGATGCTTCCTAACCTTTTCCAACAAAAAGGGTTTCACCAAAAAGAAAAACTCTTGCGCAACCTGTGCTGCTAAACTAGACTAGTGATGTACAAGAAATCACTGTAGGTCAAGTGCAATTATTAGTTCAAAATCCGCACCGCTATCCAACAATGTTAGATCTGCGGGTCTCTAATTGGCAGAGGTAAGTACCTTAGACAAAGTAGGGACCCTTGCTTCTAGTCAGGGTGAAGGAATACACACAGTAGACAACCTCCGCTCTCCCTCTAGGTAGCTTGGCGCGAGCAGGCAGGCTTATCCCCAAGGCAATGTGTATAATAATTGCACTTAAGACAACAATAATCCCCAATCCACCACAAACTGAGACCACACAGGTAAGTATATTTTTATAAAAATATATTTATCTAGTTTCAGCAAGGTAAATAAGGCAGTTGCACGATAATCACTTTGTCAATAATATGTTACTCTTAATCTTAATGGTTGCAGTACTTGTAAATAGGAAGTTCTGTAAATAAAGCAGTCTCAAGTCTCTTGTCCTTCAATACCCACAAAAAATGGGTGATATTGATTTTTTTTATCTTAGCTTTAAAAACGAGCAAGGAAAACAATGCCAGCTGCAAAATTGGCCACAGGAATCAGCCCCTACCTCCAGGGGCCCTAAGCGCTACAAGCGCGTCTCGCCAGAATGCTGGGGGGACTCCTTTTGCCTCACACAGCACTTCTTCCGGCCTCAAGCGCACCTCGCCTAACAGCGCTCACTCGCGCTCGGGCCCGGCTGGTCTCAGCAAGCTCTCCGCCCGCTCTCAATCCTTCGGGGAGCGGCGGGGAGCAGAGACGGCAGGCCGGGGGCTGGAGTACTTCCCGGAATCCCTCGGCGAGGTCAGGTCATTCTTCCCCGGTCCCGGCGGTGATTACTTGGCAAGTTGACGGTCCCGATGACGGGGACCAATCCTGTCGCAGCGTCTGGGGCGAGCCTCTGGCACACCCAGGAGTCAGCCAATGGCAGTGCGGCTCCCGGGACAGGCTTGCCTTGACGCTCCGCTCAACGCCCAATCACAGCGCGACCACGGCGATGACGCTGCGCCGCACGGGCCTATCCCGTCACGGCGTGGCTGAGGGGGCTCGGCTCCTCCAGCCAATGGGGGCTTGGCGGCTCCGATCTTCGCCGCGGCAGCCTCCTTTCACGAGCGGCCACTTCGGGGGCTATTCCTGGCCCCGTGCAGCGGCGGTAAAAGCGGCACACAGCTGTTTTCAGTGCGTCTTGCACTGGGGAGGCCCACAAACCTCGGATCTTCGCCCCACACGTGTCGATGAACACGTCGATCTCGGCCACACGGCAGGCTGGGTCAGCGCGGCGCCCTCACTCCGATTAGAGAGCAGCCAGTGCGCTACACAGCCAAACAGTGTTTCACGATCTCTTTACCACACAGCAGCTTCAGGGGGCACAGCAGAGTTTTGTAGTCCTTGGGCAACCTTTATGTCCCTGGGTTGCAGACAGGGAACCAGCTCTTCTCAGGCCCTTGGAGATTCAAGTTGCAGACACAGCACACAGCAAAGTCTTGGCAGTTTCAAGCAGGTAGGGTCACAGCACACAGCAAAGTCCCTTTCTCCTCCTCAGCTTTCAGTTGCAACAGCAGAACAGGTCAGCCCTTAGAGCACACAGCAAGGCAATCTTCCTTCAGTTCTCCAGCAGTCCTTCTTCCAGCAGAGGTTCCTTCTTGATGGTAGAATCGGATTTTCTGTAGTCAGGGGTCCTTCTCTTATACCCCAAAAAGTCTTTGAAGTTCTTTGAAGTCTTTGTGCAAGTGGGCCCTGAGCCCGGTCTAAACCAGTTTTGGGTGTAGCTGAGGCACTGGGGGTTTCCTGGCTTCCTTCTTCCTCTCAGTATCAGGGACAGAGGTGACAGTCGCCCAGCAGGGGGGTGGAGCCAGCTTTGTGGTCAGGCAGGCACAGCCATGTCACTATCAGGTGTGATCTCCTCCCACTTCCCTGGCAGCAGATGCTGCCTTTCATCCACGGGCTGACTCAGACAATCCCCTGGGGGCTCTGCAGCCCCTGTCACACTCAGGCCAGACAGTCAATCCACAAACAGGCCCAGGCACACAGAAAGGTTAGACAAGAGAACAGCCACTTTCTAAAAGTACTATTCTCAAACGCAGGATTTAAAAACAACCTTCACTAAAAGATGTGTTATTAAATTCTGAGTTCAGGGATATCATTCACTTATGTCCCATCTTGTTCCTATGGGAAGATAGGCTGGTATCCATTGGGACCAGCCTCCCCTATGTTACTCTATGGAGCAAGATAGCCTTACAGCAGTGAGCACACAAAATGGCTACCGCTCACGACCAGAGCATGTGACCTGCACTAGTACTTGCTCTACCTTATTCATACACTGCACCCTGCCCAGGGGGGTACCTTGAGCCTTCCATAGGGGTGACTGATGCGCATAGACAGGGAAGGGTTAGGCCCAGCCAGTGGGGACACTGGCCAGGCGGACATGGCAGTCACTGACTGCACACAGGCCCTGCGCTGGCAGGCCTGAGTCACCATTTTAGGGCTACTCATGTGGGTGGCGCAATCTGCGCTGCAGGCCCACTAGTAGCATCTGTCATCACCAGCCCTGGCACACACAGTGCACTTTACTAGGGACTTCATGGTGATACAAATATGCCAATCAGGTATATCCAATCAATATGACAATTTACAGAGGGAGCACTTACACTCTGGCACTGATCAGCAGTGGCAGAGTGTCCAAAGTATCTACACCAGCAAAAACGAAATCCAGCACCGCATCAAAAATACATGGGTCAGAGGCAAAAAGATGGGGGAAAAACCACGCCAAAGGTGTCAGGTCTAACAATTCCTTATGGCACCAAGCTCTCAATAGGACCCTCGCTATCACTACAAGCTGACCTAACCATCACCCTCTACAAAAGTGGCATTGTACTGATCCAAGCCTCTACAAAAAACCTTGACAAATTTTCAGATCTTTATGCCACTCTCCGTCCCCCCCACCCAATATAAAGCACACTCATCACATCACTACTCCTATCGACCCCCCTATCGTCAGGGACCAGAGACCCTTGATTTCCCCCCTCCACGCTCCTCACTCGGAACACACTGTTTCCATCACAGCACACCTTAACCCCCTCAATCTTTCCACAACCCCCGTTCGAAATAAACCCAGGACTCCCGGTCCCCTCCCCCCATGCCTCACCTTCGGACTCTAAGACCACCACGTCCTCAGCGATCCTCGCTGATACTGGTCAAACCAGTCCTGCCAACACTCTATCCACCCCTTCTATGACTCCTAACTTTGTCCACCCTTGTCCTCCTAACCCCCCCTCCCTAGAGACGTCCCCTTCAGCTGGTCGAGCCAACCCCGCTAACACTCACACCCCCCCTGCCATGTCCCCCAATACAGTCAGCCCTACCACCCTATCCACCATAGCTGTCCACCCTTGTCCCCTTAACCCCCCCTCCTCCTCAACGACGTCCTCTTCAACAGGTCAAGCCAGCACCGCTAACACTCACACACCCCCGTCCATGACGCCCAGCAAAGTCCACCCTACCACCCAATCCACCATAACTCCCAGCCCAACCCACCCCAACCCTCCTACCCCCCCTCCTCATATATCCGCTCTCTACAGTCCAGAGCCTCCATAATAATTCAGAGCTGCCACTCCTCTATCCTCGACCTAACAAACCTCCTCCACCTCGCTGAATTATCCTTCGCAAACCTCATGCCTCAGCGGTCTCCTCCGCCCATCCCAGAACTGCGCAAACTCCCACTACCAACAGCCTTAAGGCATCTTCGCCCTCGCAAGCACACTAGCTGTCTATCTGAGGAGGAAATCCTTGACCTCGCCCCCTCCTACAACTTTTGCCTGGTCACCACCAACTCCTCAGACCTCACTGAAAAGGAAATACAAGATATTCTCAAAGACCTCAATCCAGCCCTTATCCCTCCCTGCCCACCAGACGTGAGTGCAGCACACCCCATCTGCACGGTCGCTATCGATCCACACAGACTGGCCCCCCGCTGCAATAGAAGGGCGATCAGTAGCAATCTTGCACCCATACCCCTGACTGCCCCGACTCCCACTACCACCTCCCTCCCTGATCTGACGGGGCTCTTTATCAACTGCCGGTCGGCAGTAAAGCATGCCGCCGATGTCGCTGCTCTCATTCTGAACAATAACACCGACCTAATGATGCATCTTCCCCATGCCTCGACCTCTTAGTACCTCCGAATTTTAACATAGCCAGACTAGACAGACCACTTAACAAAAAAGGTGGCGGAATCGCCTGCATCTATCGCTCTAACCTCCTTGTCTCAGAGCTTTTAAAGGATACCGCTGATTCCTGCGAATATCTAGCCCTCTCAGTCTGGAGCAACACCACCCACCTGTGCACCTGCACACTTTTTACCACCCCCCAGGCAATAACAATCAATTCACTGATTACCTCATGGAAATCATCACGGCTAAGTACTCCCCCAACACCAAAGACATATTCCTTGGTGACTTCAACCTGCACTGGAACGACCTTAAGGATCCTCATGTCAACGGCATTAAAAATCTTATGACCGATCTAGCCCTGACCCAAGCTTGCCCACTCCCCACCCACTCGAAAGGGGCTCTTCTTGACTGGATCATCTCCAACGAGAAAACCGTCAAACTCCTATCCACCGACCCCTGCGACTGGTCAGACCACCATGCCATCGCCTTTCTCTTACCCTGCACCCTCAAAACACGGGCTCCTCAACCAGTGCTACCAAAACGCTGGGTCAGAGACACCAAAAACCTAGACCTAATTGAACTTGAGACCCGTTGCAAATCCGACCTCCCCCCCTCCTCACATCATCTCAGTCAGTGACCTCAATGATCACTACACTGTCTCGATAGCGAACATTTTGGATGACCTGGCCCCTCTTTAACTAAAAAGGGCTCGAGTCAAAGATAGAAACCCTTGGTTCACCGGTTCCCTCAACGACGAGAGAAGATCCCTCCGACAAGCCGAAAGAATTTGGAGACAGCACCCATCGGCAGTTCACCTGAAACTGCTTCGCCAGGCCAGAAATGCGTACAACAAAAACATCCTCTATTCAAAAAAAGAGTTCTTCAGAGCGGAACTAGGAAATGCCCAGAACAGGCCTCGGAAACTCTTTGAGATTATCAAATTCCAATCAAACAAATTGTCCAAAACAGCGAAAGAAAACCCCAAGTCTCTCATATCCTCTGAAGATTTCTCCTCGTTTTTCGCAAACAAAATCCTAACCTTAGGTACCGAACTCAAAGCTGCCTCACTCCCCCCACCTACCACTGACCATCCGCCTCCCCCATTACTGCTACCGACACAGACCTCACCCAAGAATCTAGCGCACTGGTCCGAATTCTCACCCTACGATGAAGACTCTGTCGCAAATATCCTTTCCTCCTTAAACCCGAACAACCATTTCAAAGACCCACTCCCCTCGAACTGTCTTGCAACTATTACCAAATCCATCATTCCTTGCTGGACTGAGATAATCAACGCCTCGCTCCGGCAGGGATCAATCCCGATCTCACTGAAAGCAGGCCAAGTCCTCCCCATTCTAAAAAAGCCATCGCTGGACCCAGCCTCCCCAGATAACTTTAGACGAATCTCCAACATTCCCCTCTTGGCGAAAGTGATTGAAAAATGTGTTCATATACAGCTAAGTCACCACATCAGCAACTTCCACCTACTCGATGACTGCCAATCCGGCTTCAGACCGGGACATAGCACTGAAACCACCATGCTCCACATTGCCGATGATGCTCTTCAAGCCCTGGACCAAGACAAAACTTGTCTCCTAATCCTCCTTGATCTATCCTCGGCCTTCGACACTGTCAACCACGAGATGCTACTCGAACGCCTCAAACTTAGGATGGGCTTAGATGGCACTGTACTTGATTGGTTTAGTTCCTACCTCCAAAACCAATCTCAGAGATTCCTAATCAATGGTGAACTCTCCTCCTCCTCCGTGGTCACGGTGGGAGTCCCTCAAGGTTCAACGTTGTCCCCCACACTTTTTAATCTCTATTTGGAACCCCTTGCCGAAATCCTTCACAATGCTAATATCTCCTTCCATATGTACGCTGATGATACTCAGATCTACATAAAAATCTCATCTCTTGCCGAGATCCTCACCCTGAATGATGCCTTGAAGCTGACCGTCTGATGGCTCGCTTCAAACCAACTCAAGCTCAATGCTAATGAAACTGAGTGCCTCCTAATCTCTCCGCCCAAGAGCAGCTCTGAGATACAGACTTGGATCAAAGCTATCACAGCCTTAAACTGTTCCCCGACCATTGTGGACTCTGCCAAATCACTGGGCATCACCTTGGATTACAACCTAAACATGAGAAAACACATCAACTCAATGGCCAAATCTGCCAGATTCCACCTGAGCTACCTATGGAAACTGAAACCCTTTCTAGCTGCTCACGACCTAAAACTAGCAGTCCAATAGTTAGTTATCTCTCGGCTGGAATATGGTTGCTCCACCCTCTCCGGTTTACCCAAGGTCACTCTGGCACCCTTAAAAGCCTGCCTCAACGCAGCCGCCAGACTACTTACTGGCTCTAGAAAATTCAATCACATCACCCCTCACCTGAAAGCGTTGAACTGGCTTCCCCTAGAGGCGAGGATTCACTTCAAGATGGCATGCATCACGCAAAAGGCCTTATACTCCAACTCCCCGGCGTATCTAGCACAGAAGCTTGTGATATCCGGAGAGAGCAGAAATTCACGATTGGCAAATACCTTCCTACTCCGGCCTGCACGTTTAAAAAAAAAAAAAAAAAAAAACTACAACCGGGCTTTCACCGGGACCGTTAGAAGAATATGGAACTCCTTCCCGCCTGACATCAGAAGTATTCACTCCCTGGCACACTTCAAAAAAGAGGCTAAATCCTTCCTCATGGGTAAATTCCTTCGCTAACCCGCTCCACAGCCACGATAGAGTTAATACCCTTGTGATATCCTGGTCTATTGTATGATCGTTTACTCTGTAAAGTACACTGTGGTATAGTATTCCTTCCTGTCAGTCCCTTAACGTAAAGCATCTCCTGCAACATCCTCCCTAATGTACAACTTTCTATTCTGTAAATTGTTCCTATGTTTCAGCTTTCGCCCCCTCCCTCCTTTGCAAATTCCCCTTTGACTCCCTGCCTACCATTGACCCTTGATTCTGTATAACCCTCTGATAACCGTCTTTGTTGTATTACTCTATGAACCTGTAAAGCGCTCTGATACCCTCACGGGTCAAGTTCGCGCTCTATAAAACACTAAAATAAAATAAAATAAAATGTGTACTTCAGTGTCAGGGTTGATTGGTTGATCTTTTAGCTTTCAGTTTTCTCCTTTCATAGTTCACTTTTCATTTATTTGCTTCTCTCTTTGTTCTAATGTTTCCTAAAAGAATCCTAAAGCTCTCCAGACAATGCTAGAGGGTAGCTTGCAATGCAACAGATCCCATGTAGCCACTTCTGATAAACTAGGAGACCATTATGGAATACTGTTCTACTTAGTGTATCATTGTTTTACCGTGCCAATACATTAGTTCTCAAAGTGGTTACCATGCTGAACTTTAAAACAACAATTGACTATTTACAATACCTCTGCAAAACCGACGCCTGCTGCTATGTTTAATTTTCTTATTGCAAGCATATTCCGGACATGTTTAGACAGCAACATGGTTTTTTTTTCCTACTTCTGTTGTTCTAATTTAGCCTGTGTATGTTATTGAGCTTGGGTGTGCATTATTGCGGTTGTGACAGAGGATCAATACAAAAATTAGTCAGTGTATGAATGAATGGATTATTGATTGCAGATATGAGAGGCAGAGTGCATACAAGATGGCTTATTAATTGCCTAAACCCATCAAGGACACAATAGGCACTTTTAATTTATAAGCCAGACCTATTGGCATTGCCATTCTTGTTGCTATTGTACGTGACACTTTTCTTTTAAATATGTGCATGCCTTAATTTCCTAGAATGAATATATTACTAATGTATGTATAGATGAATGTGTTAATAAAACAGGTTTCTTTTTTAATAACATTTTTGCAATAAAAAGTATTTCTGTGGTTGATTGATACAAAATCCAAATACGTCTCTAGCACAGATTTATTTTTGTTTTTCATTTGCCGTGTTCGTAGGCAGCTGGAATATCTGCCTGCCAGATCCAATTGCTTTTAACCATTTTGTTTACTTTTCCAGCTACCGCTGTGAATGATGGCTTGTGGCACTCGGTAAACATAAATGCCAGAAGGCATCGGATAACACTCACTCTTGATAATGGCCTTACCTCCCCTGTCCATGCGAACAGCCTGTTGCAGATCTTCTCGGGAGACAGATACTATTTTGGAGGTACATATAAACTCCATATACTTAAAAACAGAATGTAAATAAAAGCCAACATAGTTATCAGTGTAACGTTTGAAAAGAAATGAAATGCCAAAGTGATATTTTGAATACGTTTCGTTCTCAATGTTTCAAACATGTAAAATATATAGATGACGTACTATGGAGAACTCTTCTATTATAAAGCAGGAATCTAAACGTGTATTTGTAGTATGGCGATTGCCTCAGAATGAACCAAGGTTTACATATAATTGAAAGGTCCATGTGGTCCTCCCTTCACTCTCTCGATTAAAGCTAATAAAGTAGCTCCTCTAAAGGCATACATGTCAAAGTTTATAAAATGAAGTGAGGAGACGATTGCTTAGTATTAATGGGGGCCCTTGTCAATTTTTACTTGTGCACATAGAGAGTTTACATCAGGGCTTTAAGCGGGATGAAAACACTGAGCGGCTCTCTCATAGGGGCGTGGTCGCTATCAGTAATTAAGGGCATGGTTTAAAACGTTGAAGATAAAAACATGTGCTTAGCATAGTGCGCTGCTCCACTGGTATTTTGCTGTTTCTGCCAATTCACCCAGATATATAACACACGTAACATCACACCTGAAACAAAACAGGACTATTGGCTTTGTCAATGGTTGTAAGTTGTAAGAGATAAATAAGCAACAACTATGACTTTGTTGTATATAATATTGAAAATAGTTTAGGTCTTGGGGGCGAGGTTGTGGCTAAGGCTAAAGCAGCCGACCTTCCAGCTGAGAACGTCCTGTGATTCAAAAATAGATTATGTCCTTGTGCAGTGTCGCTGCTGCTCATGTAAAGCGGTCCAAGTTTGCACTATATAAAACTGAAAAATAAGTCTGTTTGAAGTTACATCAAAAGAAGATACTTTTTTTTCTTCACCCTCAGGGTAAAATGGAGAGCCCAATAGGGACCCGTCTCGGCCCCTGCTTTTAATAACTGCCGGTGCTGAGCACAGGCAGGATCTGGCTCACTTAAAGCTTAGGCCTCCATGGACGTTCACTTGACGTCCACTGCCCCCAAAACTCTTCCCGCTCTTTCCTTGTCATAGGCATTTTAAATCCTGTTTCTCTGCTACCCAGCGATATATCATGCTTTACTTTCCTTTGACTCTTGCCAAAGAGATGCCAGGATTTAGCATAATGTTTATTCTATGAAGTTGTGTACATTTTCGATTACTGTCAGTTGTGGGAGAGCAGTCACCTGTGTTCTATTCAGATATCCTGATGGTACACTCTAATTATAAATCCAGATATCAGTAGAAACCTTCTGAACTTTTTGAATATTTTAATTAGGTCTATGCTTCAACAGCTCATGGGCCTCTCTAATACCTTTGTCTCACTGCAAGGACAAAATAGTTCTACTTACAGAAATTCTTGAAGCATTCTTCAGGAAGTAAACGTGTGACTAAAACTATTCTAAACACCCAAACTTTATTGTTTTGATCTTTAAAGATAATTTCATCCATGCTGCAACACACTATCATAGGATTTGAATTGGCCATTTGAACTGGCAGGTTTGGACGTCTTTAGAAACATTGGCCCAGGGCACAGACCATTGCGCTGACAGAGGAAAACAACAGTTTATAAGGTGTGTGGTTGTCCCTGCAAGTACCACAAAATATGGGATGTCTGCTGGGACAATGGTCATTAACCTAAGTAAAATGGTTGAAGGTGTGAGGCTGAGGGAATGTACTGGTACTGAGCCACAATGAGGATTGTTTTCAGAATTACTTTCCGCTGTTGCAGAGTTTTTTTGTTTTTCGTTCTTTTATGTTTTTTATATATTTTTATTTGTTTGCCTGATATTCAACAACAAGCAAGCATTCAACGTCAACAATCCAGTATTCACTTTCATAATACTCCAACCCTCTTTGCAATAGAAGTGCCACGGTAAACAACCTTTACAACGCAACTTTTACTACGCAGTGCCTTTACAACGCAACTTTTACAACGCAAACCATTACAACGCATTGCGCTGGGGGCGCTCTAGGATAGGGAATAGGTTTAAAGTACTATCCAACACCTTCCCTACTATCCACGGGGACTGGAGTTGGAATAGTAAATTAAACAATTCACTATCCAGCGCCTAAAAGCACTATGCGTTGTAATGGTATGCATTGTAAAAACCGTGTTGTAAAAGCATGCGTTGTAATGTCATACATCCAAGTGCCACTCCCCCCAATGTTAATCATACATAGCCAATTTTTTTCTTCCACTCATGGAATTACAAGAGAACCCCCCAGCCCTGCCACTGCCATGCACTCACCTAGTCCCAACTACAGAGATGATACTGGAATCTCTGCTGCAACTCCTATCCCACCTGAGGACAATGCAGATCCAGGAACCGAAACCTAAGAGTCCACATTGTCCCCGGTGGGGTGGGAGGGGGGAATAAAATAAGAAAAGAGAGACATGTGGTACTGGATCTGGTCAGCTGCCGTGCAACACTGTGTAACAGGATGTGTCACTTCTGAAACCTTCTACATTTGTGAGGTAGATGTGCACTGGACCAGAACCTCTGGCTTTGCGATTAGGTAATGCACTGGAAATAACAAGAGGAGGCTGTTACCATCAGTACACTAACAAGTCTTTACATAGAATGAACATGCATTAACTTTAGTGGCACAAACTTACATGTTTCATTAGCATCTAGGCATGAGAGCAGTAATGCCAATACCAAAATCACATGTTGGAGTGTGACACTTATAGGAATACATTTTAAATACAGATTGCAGTTATTGGCACTCCCCAAGATGCACTTGGAGCAAAGGTTGGAGTATCTTGTGCACCTAAGGATACACTCAGAGCACAGGTTGGAGTGACTTGCACTCCTAGGGAGACACTCAGAGCAAAAGTTGAAGTGAATTGCACTTCTAGGGATATAGTCTAAACACAGGGTTGGGTACAAGGTTGATGCATATATCAAAGACTCTGAATTGCTTTCTCTTGGCACTACTGTTTATTAGAGAAACATAGGGCTAAAGTCTTTAATCCTTGAGCAGTGACAGTTCTAGCATCAAGGATGTAAGGATGGTCCATAGTGTAAACAAACAAGAAGCACTGAAGTACTTCATAAAGAGGGAATAGAGGAAAAGTCTATAGTCTTTGAAGATGAGTATACTGAGTCCTGTTTACATCTGTAGGAGGTTTAGTGTGCACTAACCTGACATCAGGTACTTAGCCGTGTTCTTCAACTTGTCCGAAGTTCAAAGTAGATGTCCAAACCTTGACTCAGAGAGACGGGGGGAGGTCCAGAGTAGCTTTGCAGGAGGAGTGAGTACCATGACAAGTAAGGGTATTCACTAAGGTGCAAGGAAATCCATGCCTTGCATCCACTTCTTGATGAAGCCAGTCGAAAAAAAAGTTGGAAATTCTTTACTTCTCTGAGTTTGTTTAGTTAGGGTTATGAGTGGTGACAACAGATATATATTTTGTGAGGAACAGCGAAAGCGTGCAGGAGGGAAGGAGGAGAAAGACGTCTAGGTAGCGGGTGCCATGGGAACCATCAGTTCAGATGGACTTAAAGGAGACTGGAGCCCTTCTTGGTTCTGTCAGGAGTCCTCAGGTGAGAGTGAAGAGTGAGCTTGTTCTGCAGGGAGTGAAGCCAATGCAAGATTCAGGGTTGGGTGGGGTGTATATAAAGTCTTACTGTATGTAGAAAGATCATGTGTGGCATGAGGCACACATGGCTGTCTGGAAGGTTCTCAAACCTTGGGAAAAAAGCATGTGCTAGCACATTCTCTATGACCTTACAGAATGGGTAGGTGCAAATTGTAGATTGAGCCAAATAACAGGAAACAAGTGTATTGTTTTTGCTCAAACGTGCACAGCGGAAAAAAACACCAAGGGACCAGGAACAGTGAGAGCAAGGCTGCCATTGGCTCATAGGATTCCGGAAGAAGCTTGCAGGAATTTAATAGAAAACCACTGCAAGGCACTAGGATCAGTGGGAGCAGTTAATCCATTGTTTCATAGGATGTGGGGGAATGCTTTCAGGGGTTTAAGCTTACTGGAAATTACGGCTTGGAAAACACTAGCCATGAAGGGTGCTTGCTGGAGGTGCATCAGTCATGAGGGAGCTAGGGTACCATCAGTTATGAGGGATGTTAGTAAAGCATTAGTCCTGGGAGTGTTGAGGGACATGGGTCATTATATCATAGCGGTCATAGGGCACCATAGGGGTAAAGGAACATAAGCCCTGCGTGCTAGACTACAACGCAAAGGATGCAAGAAGGAATATGTGACAGCCACCGCTCGTCTCCCCCAGCCTTGTAACTACCCTTCCAGTACAGCGGATTCTGCCATATTCATTTAGCCATCCCCTGTTGCGTCAAGCCCTCCTGCGCGTACTTTCATGCTCTGGACCTCGCGCACCATGTCACTGTTCCTGACTGAGAAGATGGCTTCCCATGCACCCGGACTACATTCTCAAGGATTTCTTGGGTGGGCTCATTAGTAAAAGGTGGTAAGGTACACTACCTCACTAATTTTCATCCTAAAGTGCTGACAAATTTACCCAGTGTCAATGGCATGAGTTGCTATTTTTGCAGCTGGAACAGGAAAGGAATACCCCACAGTTTACGTAGTGTTGTAGACGTGATTTTGCCACAGGCAATATACTTTCCCTTGTAGATGATAAAAAGAAAAACGTTTTATGTGCAAATACGCTTTTGTGTGATAGTCCTCCAAGCTTTAATGTATTTCTGTTATATTTACAAATAAGGGAACAATTAAGCATTTGAGTAATAATGGATATGTTTAAAACACACTCAGCACTCATTCTGCAACTATAAGGGTATAAAGCGGCCAGACCTAATCTGAGAGCCTTCAGGGAGTGTACAACTCCAGGACAATGGCGCTAAGAACCTCAGACACCGTTTGAAGCACCTAACAGAGCACAGTGCGGTGTCAACCTGTATGTACCCTCCAGTTTCCTCTCCCCGTCATTTGGCCCCTGATGGAAGCAGCTGAGCAGAAATACTCTTCGCAGCACTGCCCATTGCACTCAGGTTGCAATTTCATACTACAGTTATTATATCCAGACTTGCAAGCCCAGTGTTATGTTCCACAAATGTACCCTAATATAGGCTCAGGTAGCAACCTAACCTGTCACCTATATTTCCCCTGCCATTGCACTACATAATGGTTCTAGGGACTGACCTTTTACCTAGTTAAGGTACTGCTAACAAGACGTGTGGATTTCCGTGGAGACGCCGCTGAGCCAGCACAACATGCAGCTGTTGCAAGGGAGGAAGACGAAGAAGAAATAAGCATTTTAGAAAATGTCAGAACTGCTCTTACTTTAAAACAAGCAGACTATGGAGTCACAGCTCAGGGTGGGACAGTAACATTCGTGATTGAGGCACACAAATCATACAGAACAAAGGTATTCTATTCCTGGGTTAAATTCCCACAAGCAGATACACAATCAAATACATTTCATTCTTATAGTGAAGATGAAACACCAAATGAATATGGTCCGTATGAGGACTTTGAAGTTCTGCTCACCTACCAGGAGCACATAAACTGGTTTAAAGTTACCCTCAACACACAAAAGAAAAAGTGAGACTCGGTCCGCTCGGAAGAGAGGAAGCAACTTGGCCAGTCCCACCAGCATATATACCACATCCAGACATTGACACAATGCCAGTAGCAAACTTACATCCACTTCATAAAGAAAAGATAACACTATAGAAACCTGACACAGTTCATGATGAGACCACTCACACTTCAGCCAGCAAGGGCTACAACAGCAGGACAAAAAAGGGATTTACAACTAAAATAACACCACAAACGCTACACGCAGTTATGGGTAAAATGCCCACTACAAGTGAGCAAAGGCAATTCTGGGTAGCTCAAAAACACAGCCAGAGACAGTATTTCCACACACAAGCCCTCAAGAAAAACACAGAATGTTAACAATCTGCTTGCCAATGGGGATAGCTCCCCAGATAGAGGATTTTACCACTTGGGTTACAGTTTTCACTGCCATATATACCAGAACTCATGGTATCCCTTCATTAAAGGTATTAAGGCAGATACAGAATGAGTATTGAGCAGAACCTGCTCTGAACTTAGGGATGAAATTGTTAGGACATTTTTCCCAGGTTTCAGCTTTTAAATTAGCAAATATAAAAGGGGAGGCATCAGCAGTGGCAATACGTGAAGGGCCTGACAGATTTTACTTCTTTAAAACAAGAGTGTGAATTACCTAAAATTATCGTAGACCCCCATGCTGAATTAGGAAGAGATAGTGTGGGAGTTAGAGCAACAAAATCTCAACTCATGGGTGATCCTGAGAAAGAGAACACCAAGCAATCACCTGATTCTTCCAAGAAGAAATGGGATAACAATAAAAATCAAATGAATAGAGAGAATAGATCACAATCCAGGGGTGGGTCTCCTCAACAGGAGCCCTCCAAAAGGAGGTAAAACCTTAGAAATCGAGAAACATTAAAAAACCTGACCGGTATCTGGATACTGATACACATTCCTCTCGTTCCTTTCAGAGTTCATCAAAAAACTCCCAGAGGGAAGAATGGTCAGAACACAGACTAGAAGAGATTACTAAATCCAGAGACACACAAAGTGCTTCAGACTATAATTCCAAAAAATAAGAAAAGCCAAAATCAAAACATCAATTTAAAAAGAAGAAACTAGCAGGTCTTAAAGTTAGACATGCCCAGAATTGTGATGACTTGATTTCTGAACGGATAATGGGCTCTGACGATGCTAGACAGTGCAGCAGAAGTAACAATCGCTCACCAGAAACTGATGGAATTTCTGGTGACAGCAGAGTTGAATTAACATATCATGGTGGCGACACCTGATACGAGGTTAAGTGTTCTATATACATTACATGAAATAACACTCCTAATGGAGGGGGACAAACCCAGGAAAATTAAATGTCTCTTTTAGGAGAACCTAACTTACAACTATGACATCCTTTTAGCTGAAAAAGTTTGGCCGCCTGAAATTGTTACCCCGGGTTTTTCCGACCTCTTTCCAATATACTTAAAACATACATGCGCGCAGGAGTGGGCAATAGCACTTGCTCCAGCATTATATTGCTACCATGTTGGGTTGGATGCTGAGTCACCTCACCATGTAATCCCAGTAAAAACTATTCCAACTCCATAGAGACAGTACCCAATAAATCAAGAAGTCAAAAAACAGGTCAGGGAGATGCTTGATCAACTTGAATACCAGGGCATAATTGAAACGTTCACCTCCTCCATGAATAATCCTTTGTTTCCCATAAAGAAACCCGATAAATCATAAGGTATAGTTTTAGACTAAAACATTTGCAGTACAGAATGCATACAGTGCCGCATTGATGAATAACATCATGCAGAAAGAATACAAAACAACACTAGGGGGCACATGCATCAATGGAAATTGCATTCGCAAATGGTGTGAATGGCATAATTCGGCCGTTTGCGAATGCAATTCCAATTTTTGGGATGCATTAACATTTTTGTAATTTTCGCAATTTAAGAAATCGCAAAATTGCGATTTCTTAAATTGCGATTGCATTTAAGGAATCTCAAATTGAGACTCCTTAAATGCAATGCATCAAACTTTAAAAATTTGCGATTCGCAAATAAAGGGAGCAAATTACCATGAAGTTGACCTTCATGGTAATTTGTGAAAACTTTGAAAAATGCACTAAAGTGCATTTTTCAAAGTTCCATTTTACACACGCACGTGCCCTTGGGGCATGTGTGTGTGCAAAATGTACTTATAGGCAGATTTCAGGGGTGCAACAGGGTGTCCTTTGGACACCCCTGCACCCTTGAAATTGCATTCTCAATTTGCGAATTTCTAATGGTGAATTGCAAATTAAGAATGTCTTTCCATTCATTCCTATGGGCCTCTAGGCCCATAGGAATGAATGAGGAGGTATTCCTTAATTGCGATTCTCAATTAGAGAATCGCAATTAAGGAATTTTAAGAAATCGCAATTTTTTTTGCGATTTCTTGATGTATTGCAGTTTGCAATTCCTTAATTGTGATTCCTTATTTTTCGCAATTAAGGAATCGCAAAATGCAATATTGATGCATGTGCCCCTAGATATCTCAAATGGATTTTTCTGCCAAAATATAGACCCTCAGAGCAGGAATTTGACAGCATTCTCAGTGCTAGTTTCTCTGTGTCAATTTTGTCGACTCTCCAAGGGTATAAGAATACCCCTGGGTTGTTCTCAGCTGGGGTAACAGAGTTACTTCAGAATTTGGATGCAGAGGCATTATCCTATTAGATGATATTTATCTGACGGATAATGATTTGAAAGATCACTTGACCCAGGGTGAGCAACATTATTATTGGGTTCGCCTCTGAGGGCTACAAATTAATTTTTTTTTAAACTAAAATTGCCCACCTCAATGTCCTATTTTTCGGATATGAGCTTTCAAGTGAAGGGTAAAGCCTGCCTGCTAACTTTTTAGAAAAGTTGTGCTGCTCCATTCCGCTAAATCGTTGAACAACTTATAATCCATATTGGGATTTTTAAATTTTGGCAGAACATACATTTTAGATTACGCATAAAAAGTGAAACCTTTCTATGACTTAATAAGACCTGATTTTTCAGTTAGGCATTGGACACAGGAACACACAGATACCCTTCATTCACTACAAGCTGACATGATAGCTTACAAACACTTACAAACATGTATAAACACAACAAATCTGGTGATTAGTGTTATAAGCGGGGCAATCTGGGTACACTTACTTAAGCTTCATTGAAGGCGAAACAGTACTCATAAGCTTACAATTCACACTTGTACACAAACGCTAAACACATTTTGCTTCAACATAACAAATTCTGACAGCAGTACACACTGCGGTAGTGAGAGAAAGAGCACTGGCTCAGGCAAAATGAATAATTGTTGTCACTCCAGTACCAGCCTTAGAGTCTGTCACAAGGGCAAGCGTTCATGTTCACGGAATCCCAACTGGTTTCGAAATTCGCACCCCCAGCTAGCTCTTCTGTCAATTACAAAGATCACCCTTGTATTTGCCGCAATATATGAGCATCTCCTGCCAATTATCCCATACTGCTCACTTCTCATAGTGCTCACTGACTGATTTCAAAATTCACACTGCCGGCTAGGGCTTCTATCAGTTACCAAGATCGACTTCGTAATTGCCGCGTTATATGAGCGGATCCTGCCAATTATAGTGCTCCTATACTGCTCAAAGCTCCTAGAGCTCACAAGTCCACATACTGTGTCGAGTTTGAATTCATCAACTTGCCCTGACACTAGTTTTAAATCCTCATACAGAAAGCCTGTACCTGTCCTGGCTGTCAAAGGAACGAGAACAATACTTCTTCCGTCTCTTGCTGGCAAAAAAGAAAAGAGACTGGTCTCCATTGATCTGATAAAACCACACTATGTGGCCAATACTGAATAGAAGGCTTCATGGGCTCCTAGGTAGCCAATGCTCTCCTCTCGCTACCTTACAGGAAGTTCAGACAGAAAGACTCATAACATTTGAAGAGTCACCAATACCAAGTAATGGACTTTCCAACAATGAAATAGAACTCGTTCCTGTTGAAACAGAACATCAAAACACAAATGAAAGACAAATATTAATTCGTCCTACCACCGATGTCTGCATAAATATGCCTCTGCAAGAGAAGTCTGCCAGTAGAACAAAACCTGATGAAATACCAAAGATAGGTCGAACTACATCTGGCTACTTCATCGGTTTTGACACCTTCTCTCTGGATCGCTGTTAACCTGACACAACGCCAGCGCTACATTCCTGTAAGCAACAACTTCATGATTTCCATACTTTTCTGAAAAAGACTTACCTAGTTTCACCATGGCTGCAGCTCTGGATAATAACTGGAATATTGTGGTTTCTGTTGTGGATTGGCCTAGTGACTGTCTTTTGCTTACCCATGAATGGAAACTATCTCTGAGAACGCTCTGCAGGATCAAATGTGAACTTGGTCCTGAAACCTCATACATCTTCTCATCGTGCACAAAGAGACCTGTCCTGCGTGACTATTACAGCTGTTCTAATTCCTGATGGTATAGTTTGAGGCAAGGTTGATTATGATGTATTTGGTCCCACTGAACTTTTGGAAATACTTTATGTATTTAAAATTTCTGGAAATAATATAATTACCTCCAATACATTTTCTGATGATTGGGAATTTGAAACTGTAAATTATATGTTGTCTGATTTGGAACACTCCGCTGCATTTTCAAACACTGAAATGTTAGAGGACATCATTATGGTCATCATTTTTTACACAAATCCAGTGGTAACCAGTCATAATATCGAATCCAAAATATTGAGTGGACAAAATATAGAGTTTTGAATATCGAGTGGACAGGATATCGACAAACAAAAATATAGTGATCAAGAATATCGACATGCAGGTAAGAAATATAGTTTTTTATAATATCGAAGTTAGTAATATCGTTTGTAGAAATATCGTTAATAATACCGAAAAAAAATTGTGGTAAAAGAATGTATTATTTTTGTAATGGATGTTTGCATTTTTTCAAAGTAATGAATTTTATGTTAATTATTTTTTGATTAATTTAATTCCGTAGCGGGTTGTGGGTTTATAGGGAAATAGGGTGGGAAGTAATTTAATCATAATACATTTTTTAAGAATTATTCAGAATGAACTAATTATATGTTAATTACTTTTTGCATAATTTATTTCTGTAGCGGGTTGTGGGTTTATAGGGGAATAGGGTGGGAAGTAATTTAATTGAAATTAATTAATGTATTTTTCTATTAATTAATAATGTATTATTTAATAATTTATATTGTTAATTAAGTTGATTAAATTATTATTAATTACTTGGCAATTATGTTACATTCTTTTTAATAATTAGTAATTAATTAGAGATTAATTATTAATAATTGATTTATAAATATGTTAATTGTGTACTTTTTTGGGGAGTGGGTTGAGGGTTGATAGGGGAGTCGGGTAGGAAGTAATTTAATTTTAATATCTTTTTTTAATGTTTATTAAAAGTTATTTTATAGTGTTAATTGTGTGAATTAATTTAGATGTTATGGTTATTAATCCTATTGTTAATTGTTATTAGTTAAATTAATGAAATGTTAATTAATTATGTTAATTTATTTAAAAAAATCAATATTGTAGGTGACGTTTATAGGGGAAAATGGTGGCAGGTAAATTAGTTTGAAAAAATAATTAATTGTTAATTAATGTTAATTATATTGCAGGGTTGGGTATACTAAATTATTCCCCTAAGCTATCCAACACTTTCCCTACTTTTACATTTGGTGGAGTGGGAATATTAAATTATTCCTACCCGCTATCCAACACTTTCCCAACTGTTGCATTTCCTGGAGTGGGAATAGTAATTTTTACCCTCCCGCTATCCAACACTTCCCTACTGCTGGACTCACTGGAGATGGAATAGTAATTTTTACCCTCCCGCTATCCAACACTTTCCCTACTGTTGCACTCACTGGAGTGGGAATAGTAATTTTTACCCACCCGCTATCCAGCACTTTCCCTAATGGTGCACTCACTGCAGTGGGAATAGTCATTTTTACCCAACTGCAATCTAAAACTTTCCCTACTGTTCCACTCGGCGGAGTGGGAATAGTAATTTTTACCCTCCCGCTATCCAAAACTTTCCCTACTGTTCCACTCGCTGGAGTGGGACTAGTAATTTTTACCCTCCCACTATCCAACACTTTCTCTACTGTTGCAGTTGGTGGAGTGGGAATAGTACATTATTCCCACCTTCTTCCCAACACTTTCCCAAATGTTGCACTCACAAGAGTGGGAATAGTAATTTTGTAACCTTCTTTAATTATTTTTAAGTATGTCTTACTTAATTATATTTATTATTTAATTAATTTGATATTAGTTTTATTATTACTTTTAAGACATTTAAAAAAGTTGATATTTTAGCAAACTATATTATTAATAACGATATTTAGGATTCGATATTTTTGTACTTACCTGTTCATATATAGGAAGCCGATATTTTGTCACTCAATAGTTTTACCTCGATATTGTGGCAGCTCTATATTCTTCTCCTCGATATTCTGTCAGTGATCCAAATCCAGTATCCCACGTAATATTTTCACATACCACCAATGGGAACATTGCCCAACACCAAAAGGTAGTTCAAAACGTTTGCACAGAAATTGTCTTCTTTTTCAGGGTTTAACACTTCTGACCCAACCTCATATTACTACAAGGTTGCACCTACAACTGCACAGGAAAATATGCTAACAAACACCAAACAGATTTACTCTACACCCTTGAATTCCCTACTGTCTGAACAGGGTTTCAACTTATGGAAGGATACTATAGACATAAAATCAGTCTGGGGCTCAAAGGAATACCAAGTCAAGGTAACGGAAGCACCATTTTGTGCATGCCTCATTCCACAGCAGATAATATTTCTGAATGAAACAGTGCAACAGACTTCCTGTCTTGGACTAGCTAAGAACAAGGATTTGAACACACCTCGGATTCCCACACCATCAGACATCAATTTTACATCATGTGGGGGGGATAAAATAGAAAACATCATACAGTACAATGCATCAGACCCCAATTGGAAGGGATGGTTAGTTTGGCCCACAGGTGCAAACAGATGTCAATCAAGATTCAGGGGTACAAATGTAGGGTTTAGTGTTCATTGGCCGGACCAACGCTATGTACAAAGAGAACATCCGGGGCTGGTGATATCATACAGTGTTGGGAAGTGATGCCTCAATTGGCTGAAAACCTTGACACTGTCCCAGGTGAAACAGTACTCATCCTTACTCTCAAATGAGGAGGATCTAAGGGATTTTCTATTAGGTCGCCGAAAGCCACGTCAAAAACGTTTCTTATATGCTGTTTATAATGAAATCTGGAAAATCTCCCAATAAGAAGGCGCAGAGAAACTCCATGAAATTGATAGAATTAACCTAGAATTAGCTGTAGTCCATAATGTTATGACTACATTAGCATTCAGGATTCATTCACTGGGCAACATTTTATCTTCTGCTATATATATATACTGGAACAGGATTGTCTATACTACAGCACGTACAATCTCAGCTAAGTTCTATTATATTTTTAAACTGGACGCTGCAATGCTTTCGAGCCGGTTATGTGCCTTGGCGATTTATCAACAGTATGTCCCTATTCTCTGCATATAATCTAACTAAGAAGCAGACACAAATGGCACAAAGGTGAGCAAAATATAGAATGCTGCAGATTGAAAAACTTGACCAATTACCTTTTACTATGGCAGAGTCACTAGCCACAGAATGGTTAATCCATAGCTATATAACATTACCGGTCACAACTTTCCAGTTTCAGTATTGCCTAGAACAACAGGCAGGCAGATATGAAGCGACCTGTAGGGAACTCTGGGCATTGCATATCTTGTCAGTGTTAAATCCAGGGCTTACTTGTTGTATGCAAGTATTGTTTCCACTGACACACACAGTCCGGGAGGCACCGTTATGGCCTTCATTGAATGTTTCCTTTATATGGTTTGATACTCTAAGTCAAATGAAAGTCATGCTTCTACAGAAAACCGTGCCCTCAACTTCCACCAAAGAAACTTTTAATCTCCAGGTCGCAAGCGAATTGCCCTTTCCATTTCACAGAAATGGTACAACGTAGCTTTAACATGTCTGATAAGACAGTTATAGTACACCTATTTAGAACCATAGGTTCTGGACTGTTAGGCACCTTTCAGACCGCCTTCAGAGTGATTCCAAACTTCATACACTCCGTATTCTGAAGCATTTTTGGAGGACTTCTGCTGATCCTGTTCCTAATAGCAGGAATCCTGAATGTAACTTTTCTTCCACGCTATGGACATCCCAGTCACCAAGGAGATGGAAAAAACGCTCCTGGAGAACAGATACAGTGATCGCATGGTACTCCATCTGGGCACACCTCGCCTTCACCAACTGAGTGAGTCTTGGTTCCTGTCATTTAGACCAGTCTTGATCGACTGTGTTCTGCCTGTTCTCCGATGCCTGTTCTGCGGACAAGAATGCGTGTTCCATCGGTTGCGCCACTGCACGTGGATGCTTTACTGGACCCGATAATGGCCCATGTACTGCTGTGTCCTCAGCATGTTCCAATATTAATGTCGGCATTCTTAGAGCCACCACAAAATGCTTCAGCTCCTGTTGGAACGGATACTAGCTCCTCTACAAAAACTCATTTTTTAAATTTTTATAATTTTACGCACTATTTTATGGACTCATTAGTTTGTTTGCATACAAATGCCTAGAAGTGCAATAACATTTTTAGTATGGCATACAGTCGGATGAGGAGTGGGTGTTATGTTCCATATAGGTACCCCAAAATAGGCTCAGGTAACAACCTAACCTCTCACCTATATTTCCCCTGCCATTGCACTACATAACTGTTCTAGGGACTGACCTTCTATCTAGGTAAGGTACTGCTAACAGGACATGGGGTTTTCCCTGAAAAATAGCCTAATCCATTATGCATGAGGATTCTTAGAAACTCAGCAGGACTATCATCTCCTGCATAATAGTTATGTATAAGGGTCAATCCTTCCGTCCTCCTAAGTCCGACATGACACAGCAAGATAGATCCCCTGAGGGTACCACTTTGGGTATATAAACACCATATCTTTGCTGATGCAGGGTAGGAGACACAGGACTTCCATGCTGACAAGATGCTGGGGTTCCTGCATGCAGACACTCCAGCTCGCAGTAGTCTGACATCCCTCTTGGGATGTCCATCTGGAGAACAAGACAGGGTCCCACAGTCTCTCACTTAAGGTAATGGGGTTGACTGTATCCTAAAGGGATTCTTTGCTCTACACCTACATACATGCTAGGTACCTTGAGGTACATCTAGTTAAGGCCACTTCGTATGAGTACATATTTTATTGCCATGTAATAATAAAAATAATAATAATAACTTTATTCGATTTGATGAACAAATCATAAAAGCATATAAATAACAAGTCATTCAGAAAATATTTCACAAGGATTTATTTCACTAAAACAGGCTGCGAGAGAGTTACCACATTCAGGATTCAACCACTTAGACTAGGTATTGCGGGGGAATTAACAAAATACCTCAGGACTTCAGTCCCCCCTAGTGATTCTTAGCTGTAGAGCAGCTCTTAAAAAGTTGACCACACAAAAAAGAGTTAAAACATCAGATGACAATTTTAAAAACAACAAAGCTATACATGCCTGCCTAAATCTAACTTTTCTTAACAAGCCCTTCAAAAATATTGTTCTGGGGTAGGCGTAATAGGAGCAGAGAAGGACTAAATGAAGCGTATCCTGTGGAGACCTATTGTCGCAGCCACAGGGCCCTCTCTCTACTGAGTTAATATTAAAAGCAGCTGGTACCGCCAATAAGTGATTAATAAAATGTTATCTGAAACGAGTTATTAAAAATCTGTCATGTGCACTCGTCATTAATGTTAAATATGGTTCTATACCCTGAGTTGTTTTAACTAGCATATGATCTCTCACTGTGTGTTTAACAAGTTCAGTGGCTTCACGTTGCGCCATGGCAAACTTTGAATACAGAACTTTGGTCACCCTTATCCTTAGGTCTTATTGTATCCGGTTTGGTAAACAGATCTGTGCGCCCTAGTTTGGTAAAAGAATCCCTAACATGTTTTATCCAGGGGATTTGCATTGCATGGTCTACGGAGAGACAGTCCTGAATTACCAGCCTTGTCTGACCCGCCTCTACGTTTGTCCAAATCGTCAGCCAATATAGTAGGGGCTTAACAGCCACCAGGTCTGAAATATATTTGACCCCCAATTCTTCAGGAAAGCTGAATGCCGGGCTACTATGAGGGACCTTCAGTAACCGCCTCAAGTATTTGTTCTCTTCCCTTTGGAAATTAGTAGTCTTAACGAATCCCTACACCTCACTTCCATACAGAACCTTAGCGCAACAGATTTAGTTATATAACTTTAAGATCATACCCGAAGTCCAACACCCTAGCCTATGTGCAAAATTTGCAATAGAACCTGTAGACCTGTTCAGGGCCAGGCACTTTTCCTCTAATAAATGTTTAAAATTCAAGTGACCATCATAAAACATGCCCAAATATGCAAAGGCTGGGACTTTGCCTAGGGTATATGAGCCTATGGTACATTTGTAAGATTTGCTTCTTCCCCATCTCCATGACATATGATTTTGCGAGATTAGAGAAAATATCCAGGTTTCCTATAAACTTCACAAAACAATCAATTAAAATCTGCAAACCATGTGGGTTACGGGCGTAAAGCAGAACGAGGGCCACTCTTACACCTATTCTTGGCAGGTCTGCTTCGATGTCACACAAAGTGGAGTCTAGACCGCTAGTATGTAGGGGAAACAAAAACAGCGCTAATATGCACCCTTGTCTGACCCCACTTGAACACTTGAAAGGATCCGTTACCTTCCCATCCTGTGTGTATCTAACAGCAGCTGTGGTATTGGAGTGCAGCGATTGAAGAATATTTATTATTGCTGGGTCCACCCTGAGATCACTCATTATTGCCCATAATTGACTGCGATTCACGCTGTCAAAGGCCGCAGTGAGGTCCATAAAGGCTAGATATAAAGCCCCAGACTTAGCTACTGTATATTTTGCGGTGATGAAGTACAAGTTCAGGCATTGATCTACAGTGGATTTCCCCGGATGGAACCCGTATTGAGCATCCGTAATGATTTGTGTAACATCTGCCCATTTCATCAACCTGTTTAAAATCACCCGCCCCAGAACCTTCACTGAAACATCTATAAAGGGACAGAGGCATAGCTAGAGCTTGTGGCACCCAGGGCTATCCCTCAGATTGCCACCCCTGGGTGAGGGGGGGCTGGGAAAAAGGACGGCGAGCACATACATGACATGGTCCAAGGCTACACAGTTGAATACACTGGTGACCAGCAGTACAAAGGAGAAAAAACAGACTGCATGATCTATCTGGGAACTCAGAAAAAACGCATGTGACATCCATCAGAGAGCTGCGTGAACGAATACCTGGTAATCCCCTCAGCACAATACAAACATGCACATACATGACACTGTTTGGGGATCCATCATCTACAGCTGACATTAAATGACCAAATATCATGGTCCCACCAATTAACTGGCTTCATTTCAGCTCCTGTATCTATTATTTAATAGAAGGCTTTTCAATTGCATGAAAGAAAACGAGTAAACGCAATATATCTATCTATCCATCTAACTATCGATCTATCTATGGGCAAAGTGTAATCTATTATTTGTCAGCAATGTTCTGGATTGGAGGGGAAGTGATTTACCAGAAGCAAAGCCTCAAGTGTGTCATGAGGACTATTCCCTAACCCAAAATTGGTAGTACATAACACGTTACCCTTTGCATACTTTATGTATGACTTGTTTAGTAGTTATAAACAAATACATTTATATATAATAAAAATTTAAGAGGAGATAGTGGATTAAATCCGTACAGTGAGATGCAGTCACATTGAATAGGCCTTGTGAGCATCAGCAGAGATAGTGTACTCTAAAGACATAGTAGCAAATAATGTCTGAGGAAGAAGAGTGTTTTTTCCACATTAGCTGGGTTGCTCTATTGCAATAACATAAAATCTGACATTTGTTCTGTGGTATAAAATGGGAGTGGTGGGAGGGCATACATGTATTAGTATACATTCTCCCAGTAGCATATTTAATTTAGCGATATTAATTTTTACTGTCATAGCATAGATCTATATATTGTTCCACTAACATAGAGCCCATAGATATATACCTAAATACCCTTTCTCTTTACTTATACACATACATATGTACACATCACAAGCGCAAATGCACAGTAATATACTGCTATTGATCAGTATTTATATGACATCTGTTTCCTATTGTGAATATGCACTTGGGAAACCGTTCCTCAAAACTCTGTAACTCTTTGGTCCACACCAATCAGGCAACCATGGACCATCTCAACTTCAGGAGATAGAATAAAACCTGGTGTCAAGAGGCCAATATCTGGAAGGCAAACCCTATATAAACATCGTTGGATATGTGCTGTACAAAATACAACTCAGTATATAACATAACGTTTATGTGAACAGGACCAGCACTTTTCAGCAAACCCGCCTTAGCTCAAGACAGGCAGTGACAGTGCTGCTCAGAAGAGATGTTTTTAGGATGCAGTGCCAATCGGTTCATAAAACATAGCATGTTTATTTGTAAAGCACACGTTCACCCACACGGGGATGTTGGCACTGGATAACAGATGTTTGTTGTTACCCACCTCAAAAATACTCATTTTATCAACCTCAGAAGGATGAAAGGCTGAGTGCACCTGCCAGGATTTGAACATGTGACTATTAGGTCAAACTCAGGGCCCTAGAGTGGATGTATTAGTCCACTTAGCCACCAGACCCGGTTTATGAGCCTGTGTCCTGTGCAGGGCTGTGTGGTTGAAATTAAATGGGGGTCTATGTAGAGGTAAGGAAAGTTTGCTTTAAACTGGTGAACTTTATCAAAGTTGTTGCTCTGTGAAGTTTTCCTATTCGCTTTTGCCCGTGCAAATTTTTGGTAAATTCCAAAATAATTTTAAACGCGATTTGTGTGATAACTGCCTAACTGAACCCAGCCAAGCTAGGATTTCTTTCTATGCACAATAATGTATTATTCGAGGAAGAACACGACTTTGTAAAGAGTCTGTCTGACACAGAACTTTTTTGACACATCCTGAAAAAGGTTTCAATCGTGACAGAAAGTTGCAAAGTTTTCTATACGGCTTTGCAAAAGTTAAAACAAAAAGCAAGGTCTGGTTAAATGAAGGCCGGTCAACACACAGGCACAAAGAGCTGACGCCACCGAGTCTGCTCAATTTTCGAGTCTTGCAAAGAAGAAAGCCCCTTCCTGTCCCCGGGTAGGTCACCTGAATGAGTAAGTCCCTGCCTCCTATCCTGGCAAGGTTGCAATTTAAACAGTAAAAGGTTTTGCAGCAAATACACTGAAATTGATCGGCACTCACCCTAGAGGGCCGGTCAACGTACGCGTATCCCTGAAACATTTCCACCGTGATTGGAGGTAATTGAGCGGCATTTATCAGTGCTTGTAGCTTACTATTAACAGCCCATTGCCAAATAGCAAAATCCTGACAGGAATAAACAGGTGAACTGAAATAGAACACACAGACTCACCTGAGGCCTGGGCGGCCCACAGCTTTAGAGGCAGGCACAAGCGGGCAGCCGAAGACAGGGCAAGGATGGCTAGCCAGGCAGCAGGGGCTAGTAATAATTATGGCCGGGCCGTTGGCGCCGCACGGTGACAGTCTCTTTCTCAGATAGTAGTCACTCTTGGTGGGATGCCTCGCCTCACCTCACTCGTCTTGTCGGGGCAAGCGCACTTTTAATTGCGCTTCTGTGCATGACAATGTGGTATGGTCGACACATGCCCCACCCTGAAGACACACACTCGCAGAGACATCTGCACGCATGCATTTAATAAGGAGCTTGGCTCAGAGAGGCCTGCCGTGGGTCCGGCGGACATGCGCATCGTCCTTTTAATTAATGAAAACGCCGAGCGTGCAGTGCGCACTATTTATTTCTTTAGAGGCTTGTTTGCTTGGCCTTTATCATTTATTTGGGGACACTGACACTACTGTAATGACTGACAGTAGTGTGAGGGAGTGTCCCCCAAAAAATTATAAAAGTCATCGCAATGGGGCCACCAGTACCGCGCGGCCGCCGCCCCCTAAATTGTGCCGCCCCCCTAGCTACACCGCTGATTAGGGATATGGGTCGATAGCAGTGTGGGCTTCCCCTGTCACCTTTCTTGAAAATTGGCACAATAATGGTGGAAGACCAAGATGCTGGCATAGCTGTGCTTATTGCGGCATTTAGTACCCTAGTTAGAAGAGGGGCGAAGACCTCCATGTTACAAAGAAAGAGGTCTGGTGGGATCCCATCTTGGCCCGGTGCCTTGTTCCTCGTCAGACCCTGGATTCCTAAACTTACTTCATCCAGGGAGAAGGTAACAAGGTTAATCCTTAGGGACAAGCTCCTTGTCTCTTGGCACAGGGGGCTGGGATATGGAGTCCAGAGTTTACTGCAGCAGTTCTCCATCAACACCCTATGTGTTTGCTGCACCACGGTAGATGTCGAGGTGCTTTATGCGAGTCGTTGGCAGTGGGAGGCGACCATGTACAAGTCCCTCCTCTCCTGGCAATGAGGGCTGTGATATGGAGTCCTGAGGTTACTGCAGCAAGTCTCCCCTAACACATGGCATCCTGCATCATGGTAGACCTCGAGGTGCTTTATGCACGGCGACGGCAGCGGGAGGCGACCGGGAACAAGGCCCTCCTCTCCTGTCAATGAGGGCTGGATATGGATTCCGTAGGTTACTACAGCCGGTCTCCCTCAACACACTACGTGGGGGTTCACTTAGGGTTTGGCCTCTGGCTAGGCCCTTGTCAATCCACTATGTGTTGTTGCCTGTAGGAACTGTGATACCTGTTGCAGGAATAAAACTGTAACTGTGCTCTTAGCCCATAACTTTGCTCAAAGTCATTCACACAGTGAGACCCCCCACTGTAATTAATTTTTTCTAGGTTTTCTTCGGTTCATTTGCTGCATTTGCAGCAATCTGTGTATATGTCAACATAAGACTTCTGTTATAGTTCAACCATGTCCTCGTGCCTTCATATTTGTTTTTTGTTGGAGGAAAGAATTTGCAATATTTGTGCTTGTGTAGTTCTGCCTTTTATCGGGTGGTACATTCAACTTTGGGATAATTATTAAGGCCATTTCAACGGTTACCAATCAAGTTAAACTGACTTTGCATGCATTTCCTGGATTTGGATGCAATTTTTATTTGAATGTTTACTCTGATGTGCGTTTACATTTGAGAATTGTGTGATACAGTTGTATGTGTTTTATCGCTGTAGACTTGCTCGGCACTATCTGGTAGCACGTTCATCCTGCATAGAATAAACACTTGCTGATTTGACTTTCACCTGAACGATTTTTGCTGCCTTTAAATATATTATGAAGACAGTAGACCACCTGGAATCAAAGCCATATTTTGAACTCTATTGATTTATGTAAGAAGACATATATTATCATAATTTCTATCATGATAATGGTGTTCTTTCGTTCCGCAGGGTGTCCGGCTAATTCCACTGACTCTCAATGTTTAAATCCCTTCACTGCTTTCCAAGGCTGCATGAAGCTCATCTTTATTGATAACCAGCCCAAGGACCTCATCTTGGTTCAGCAAGGAACCCTGGGGAACTACAGTGATTTACATATCGATCTGTGCAGCATTAGAGATAGGTAATGTGTTTTCATCTTGCACAGCAATATTTCACTCTTATTGTAATATTGTTTTTCTTTCCATACTCGATTACAAGTACACAAACTTATATTTCAAACTTTCAAGCATAACTGTATGAAAATAAATTGCTAAGTAACTACCATCCAGTGCAAAAAGTAAACAATAACCTGGTAGAAAAGATAAAGGTAACAAAAAAGCGTTCATATGTGGGTAACGAGCTGGTGTAAGGTATAGTCAATGGAAGATGATTGCCATCGTGAAGCCAACTCAGAAGGCTTTTTTCAGGTGCGTACATCACATACTCATAAGAAAAGTCACATCTCACACATGCATAGTTTACACGTGAGTCATAAAAGTGAGAAAAAGTTAGTCAACTCACAGGGGCGGTGCGTCCATTAGTTGCCACACAAGCCGCCCGGGCCCACAGCTCCCTCGGTGTCTCTGAACTTAAGGAAACTCTCAGTTTACTTAAGTGCAGAGACGCCGAGGGAGAACTGACAGCCATGTCAGTCAGCATGACTTAGGATCGCCCACTCCCTTCAGAGTCTGAAGGGGGTGGGCGGTCCTGCGTCATGTTGACTGACATGGTTGTCAAACAGGGGCAGCAGGCAGCGCCACAAGTGCTCATGAGTGGGGACGGAGGGCGAATTTTTGTGCCGTGCCCACTTATGTGCACTAGTGTCTGCTAAGGCTAGCGCATGCCCATTAGGAGAGCGAGGGTTGCGCAAAAAGGCTCAAACCTCGGTCTCCTAATGGGCAGGCGGGCGTTGAGTAACTGTGCCCTGAGTCAATCCTGGCGCTGCTGGCAGCGCCAGGATTGGTTGAGAGGTTTTGTAACTTGCCAGCAGTGATGCGGCTGTTCCGTTCCTGTAGGCGCTAACGGGCCCGAGGCGGCGTGGACCTGGTCAGGTAGGATTTTTAAATTTATTTTAAAACTCCCCCCCGCCTCCACCCTTGCGCGACAATCCTCCCCTACGAGCCGCACCTGATTCACACATAAAATGAAATCATTAAGTTTCTTTTCAACAATTTGTTTGACTTTGCTGGACTTAGGCTAAGGCCCTCATTAGGAATGACCAGGTGTTTGAGCCAATATTCATTAGACCTACTAACATTTGACTCTGCTAGGTCAGAATTTGTGGGTCCCCACTTAGGAGTGTGTCCCCGAATTGAGGAATAACATACATATTTTGGTACTAAACACACCAAAATCCTCATGTTGCGATAATTATCAGGCATTTTTTACTCAAACATTTTGGCTGGTTTGACCTGCTGAAATGTATCTGAGGAAAACTTCTGGAGTGTGGCGTGAGCCACCAAATTCCTAATTGTGAGTAAGGTTACCTACTGTATGTATCACAAGTAGGTGTGACACTCCTATTGAGCGCCCAAGTAGGGTATTTAAATGTGGATGGGAGGTGAGTTCCAAAGGTCATTATTTTGAACAAAGGGCACAAAAGAGGAGTTTCAGATGAGTAGCCAAGAACATCTAATGCAAGTTTTGTGAATATAAATTAAGGGTATACATACCAGTTTTGAGGGCACTTGCTACACTTGAGGAAAACAAAACTTCCATTTAAACAAAACAAGTGTAAATAGGGTAAACTGTGAGATACATTGCTTCCGTTTCAAACAGATATAAACTACTAAAAGTAAATCAATGTCATTTTTTCCTCAACACTAGTTCCAAGCAAATTTACCAAAATAATCACAAATTAGATTTCTTTGTGAGTACCCCACTTTTCCAAGTGTATACTTCAACTGTGTTTAAGTTACACATGCATAGCTTTTGTGTAGGAGTAAAATCATGATAAATAAAAGTATTGTCTGTTTCTGGTTTAAGTTCCAAAGCTCCTGCTGCTCATTTATTATCCTTTTTTGAGTGGTTCTCTTCTATTTATTGGGTGTCCTGGACCCCCGGGACAGCTGCATTTTATCTAAAGTTGGAGGCTTCTTTTAGAGGAGCAACAAGGTCCACAGAGCCCCTGCTGGTTCACCAGCCAGCACCCATAGTGTCTGCCAGTAGGAGCCAGCCATTTGATTTCCCACTGGTGCCGCGGTTGCCACCCAGGACACCCACAACATAGAAATCGAGGGGGATAATGGAGGGAGCCCCAAGGCCTCTATAGCACTGTCGACTCCAGAATAAGCTCCCTTCCTTTTTTTTTTTTTTTTTTTTTATCCTCATCTGCCCGACACACGTCCCTTAGATGCAACGAAAGTCACCCGACCGGCTCACTGCCATTGGGAGCGATGCCCTGAGAATTGAGCCGCTACACGTCTAGGCAGAAATTTTTATGAGTTGGTGGGAACAACCATGCATCTTGTGACGATATCTCAAGGCAGCTTCGTGCCAATAAATCCAGTATGTAGCTATCGAGATCTGGGCGGACCACCATACTGTACCATTAGATAGGTGGGCTTAATCATCGGATATTTGGGAAAAAAAAAAAAACAAGAAGAAAAAAAAAACAAAAAAAAAATGAAAAAACCTCACTTCCACTCTGTCAGGAATTTCCAAAATGTGAGGTTCTGAACTCTACATGATCTTTTCATGTCTACCTTGGAGGTTTCATAAAGTGAGGTTAGCCATGCTGAGTGAGAGGGAATGGTGGTGTCCACCCAGTGCATGCATATCTGCCGTCTTGCCAACAGGATGGCATAGAATATAAAGGACCGTATTGCCCCAATGATGTTCTGGTCGAGACCAAGAATAACAAATGGTAAAGTTAAGGGAATGTTGATCTTAGTAATTGAATCCAAAGTTGCTTTGATCTCCATCCAGAAAGTAGATATGTGGGGGCAGTCCCAGAACATGTGTATATCGGAGGCTGCTAGCAGTTGGCATTTGTTACAGCATTTCCCCTCTTGATATTTGGATAAACGTAAAGGGGTGAGATAGGCCCGATGTAAAGTGAACAGGTGATTTCGTCTAAGCCAAGCGGGTTTAACCAATTTATACAAAAGGGAAAAGGATTCTGTCCACCGGTCCTCGTCTAGTGTCACAATTTCTCTACCCCATAGCTCCGTTGGGAGATGAAAGTCCCCATCTATCTCTTCCAGTATGGACCAATACCAAAGAGCCACCTCTTTGCCCCCTGTCTGTTTTTCGACTCGCTGTTGTTCTAGGGGACTAATTCTCCCGGTATTAGAGTCTTTTCTGATTAATTCTGTGGCCCAGCTACTAATTTGTGTGTACTTAAATCTTGACAATGTCGGCCCTACTTTCTCCCTAAGGACATCCCACCGTATCAAGATACCTTCATATAACAGTTCACCCCATCTAGAAAGCCCAGCAGTAATTAGGGGGGTAGCCAGAGAATCTTACAGGCACAATGGGAGCCCAGGAGAATCCCAAATTTGAGCGTAATTAGAATAGTACGCCAACCCCACTCTACGTTTGATTTGTACCCATGACTTAAGTTGTGTTAGTAGAGTCTTCAGCCTCACCTTCTTGAAGAATTTTCGATCTCCAAACTTAAATAAAAACCCATCTAATGGAAGGTTTGCCCCTACCAGCATTGCCTTAAATAGCTTCCCATTTGAAGTAAGATCTGGTGACTTCAAGAGCATTCTTGAGTGGGAAAGCTGGAATGCCCAGGAATAGTACTGCAAGTCTGGGAGAGCCAGTCCACCTTTTTCCCTCCTCCTCCTCAGTTTTTTCCAAGCCAACCTTGTGGCTTTATAGCCCCATATGAAGGAATTGATTTCTTGTTGGCACTTAAGAAGTTGCTTTGAGTCAAATGCAAGGGGAATTGTGTTAAAAATAAAAGTCAGTTTCGGAAGGATAGACATCCTTACGATATTCACGTTCCCAAAAATTGATAATCTAAGACCCGCCCAAGATCTCAAAAGGGCCCTACATTCTCTAGCGATCAGGTCTAGGTTTGTTTTTGCTAAGGCTTCAATATCTTGTGTTATTTTAACTCCGAGGTACTGCATTGAACAGATTGGGGGCGCCATTCCAACCCCCGGATTGGCAATATTCCATGTCATTAGCTCAGTCTTATCGGCGTTGATATCATAGCCTGAAATACATCCGAATTCCTTGGCCCTTTCGACCACTATGGGAAAAGCATTTACTGGATCGCTGGTGTAGATTACTATATCATCGGCGTAAAGCCCTACTTTCTTTTCCCATCCGCCAAATTTAAATGAAGAAATTCTTGTGTCATCCCTAAAAGATTCTGCAAGTGGCTCAATGTATATATTAAAAAGTAAAGGGGACAGGGGACACCCCTGTCTTGTTCCCCTGGTAATCAAAAAGGGCTGGGTAGATACACCATTGACCATAATACTTGCACTAGGATTTGCATATAGGAGTCCAATTGATCTCCGAAAGTTTGGACCGAGTGCGAATTTCTTCATGGTCTCATCTAGGTATGACCAGTTTACTCGATCGAACGCTTTAGTAGCGTCGAGGGTCATAATGGCCAAAGGAAGAGAGAACGTAGAGGCTATATCCACTGCCCCAATTAGGTCATACGTAAGGTCCGAGAGTTGTCGACCCTTTATGAAGCCCTTTTGGTCTGTGTGGATTATTGAGCCAACCTCACGCCCTAACCTGTTTGCCAACACAGCTGCAAAGAGCTTATAGTCGCTGTTTAGGAGCGATATCGGCCTATATGAGCCGCACTTAGCTGGGTCTTTTCCGGGTTTCAGGATCAGGACAATAATCGCCTCGCCCCATGATTTAGGAGGGGTCATCCCGGTTATTAAGATGTCATTAAAAAGCCTTGTCAGCACCGGAACTATTTCGGGTGCTAGGACGCGTAGTAGTTCACCAGGGAGACCATCAGGGCCAGTTGCCTTACCCCTCTTCACCTTGTTAATGCTTTCCCTCACTTCTTCCTCTGAGATAGGGCTGTCAAGACGATCTCTTTGTTCAGAGCTAAGAATGGGTAGACTAATCTTCTCCAGCCATCTGGATTTTGATATCGGGTCCCCCAAGGTCTCTTCCTTATATATTTGCTGGAAAAACTCCCGAAATGCTTCTCCAATATCTTTGATGGACGATCTTTCAAGTGTCTCGCTCTCTACAGTTATATGTTTTATATGTTTTTTTGCCTGCTCGGATTTAATTTTCCAAGCAAGGACCTTGCCCGCGGACTCACCGTATTCAAAATTGGAGAGCTTACTTACTTCCCATCTCCGTGCGACCCTCTCCTGAAGGATACTATCTAGCTTCTCTTTTAAGTCTTTACGTTGTTCTTGTTCCATGTTGGTTCCATTTCCGGAACCAATACGTTGGTCCAATATTGCTATATCTCTTTCGATATTGGCGATCTTTGTCCTATATATTTTCCCTCGATAAGAGGCCCTTTTAGTTATGTAACCTCTCAAATAGGCCTTGTAGGACTCCCATACTATATTTAACTGAGTAGAGTTTATGTTGGTATCCATGAAAAATTTAGTTTCTTGGATGAGGAGGTCAGTTTCTTCATCCTCTAATAGAATTGTGCGATCAAATGACCATAAAGTCTGAGAGGATTGCTGAGCCAATTGTAAAGAGAAAAATATAGCGGAGTGATCTGATAAGTGTGAGGGCAAGTATGTTAAGTCCTTTAGGGGGTCTTTTAAAGAGTAACTGAAAAGAGCATAGTCGATTCTCGACTTGTGATTGTATTTATAGTTATGATATGATACGCCGAGAGTCTCACCAGCTCTCTACCTCCATGGATCCGCTAATCCGAGCGCTGACATAACATCCCCCAATACCTGCCTGGATTTCTTATAGGTTAATGCCCTTGAATTGGGGGATTTATCTAGTTTTGGGTTAAGTACCAAATTAAAGTCTCCCATCCAAATTATTGGACCTTGAGTTGTTAGTAGGTGGTTCTGAATTTTATTCAGATATGAGGGATCATCCTGATTGGGACCATAATAACCAACCAAGTTGTATGTATTGCCCTCTAGACTAACTTTAGCGTATAGCCACCTCCCACTAAAGTCCTCCTCATAGGCAAGAATCTGAGCTCTTATTTGCTTTTTGAAAATAATTAATATACCACGAATGTTCGCATTGTGGTTAGTGCAAATAAAACAGTCTACCCATCTGGTTTTGTTCAACATATCCCTCACTTCATGTTGAAGAAGATGTGTTTCTTGGATGACAATGACCTGCGCTGGAGAGTCCCTCAGATATTGCAATATTCTATATCTCCTGCTCTTAACACGCAGGCCATTGACATTCCAGGATAAAAATTTTATTCCCATCAGCTGATATCCATGCCCTTACCCCAGCTCATTAGAGAATTACATCTCCCAATGCGGATCGAACAGAGTATGCATGTATTTGATAGTAATTGTGGGTTTGAAACGGTGACTGGGCGGTGAGGATATTTTATAGTTTTGCCCCTTCCCCCCCCTCCCCTCCCTGGAAAACCCCCCCTTAGTTAATCTGGTCGTTGGTGCCAGATTTGTCTCTCTAAGAAGCTCCCCTTGCCCAGGTCTGTTACATATATAAAATATAGCCCGGCATACCTAGATAAATCCTTTTTTTTGTTTTTTTTATATTTTAGGGGAGGCCGCCATGTTATACTTATAGAGAGTGATAAAACTATGAGTGGGTAGTTGTCACATCGTTTTTCCAAATCGGAGTTGGTGCTCTAATAATTTTTCCTTTTTATTTGTTTATATATATATATATATATTCACTGAAAAAACCATAGGTTATAGACCATATATAGTTAGGAATTAGCATTTACAAAACCTTGAAAATTCACTGAAAAAACCATAGGTTATACACCATATATAGTTAGGAATTAGCATTTAAAAAACCTTATTTTACTCACACAAAACCATTGAAATTCCATATATAGTTAGTTGTACTAACTATATATCGCGCACCCGCAATCCACTGCTGATCATGTCACTTATTACATCATTCATGACATGGTCAGTGACATCACTGATGACATCACTGATGATATCTCAAATGACATCACTGATGACATCACTGATGACATCTCAAATGACATCACTGATGACATCACTGATGACATCTCAAATGACATCACTGATGACATCACTAATGACATCACTGATGACATCACTGATGACATCTCAAATGACATCTCAAATGACATCACTGATGACATCTCATTTGACATTACTGATCACATCACTGATGACATCATTCATGTGATATTATGATGAACCTCTTCAGACTCTTATATCACCTTAGATACACTCAGTATAAACATACACTCACAGACTGTCACTCATCCATGGAGTTACTCACACACCTAGTCAGTCATGCAAAGAATCAATCAGACCTCCATTTCCTCAACTATACAGTTATACACACCTTACTTATTCAAACATATACTAAAACATATTTACTCACTTATACAATCCTGGATACAAGTTCACAATGATCTATACAGCCACTCACACATTCACTGGCTCTTATGCACAGTTATTTATATATGTCAACTCTCACATGTACTGTATTTTACATATGTACTTACTTTGACATGTAGCACTGAGATATCCATTCACTCACCAATACACTCATGCACACAGTCAACCGCCCATACAGCTGTTTCCACATGCACTTTTGAACCCATACATCTAGTGAATCAACTGCTCACACATCTATGCACAGAGTCATACACCTCCCAGCCACCCACACACACACTCAGTCTCCCATACAAATACTTGGGCAACCAATCAATAACCCATATAGTTACTCATATAGCTACTGATCAACACATGCAGCAGTTTACAGAACAACAGACATAATGATGCCCAAATTAATACAGTTTAGTCACTAACCCATGCACTCAGTGAGACACATTTAATCACTCACTCATACAGTCAGTCATGCCCCTACTAAATCCTTCATCCAGACACTTATACATCCACTCATTCTTCAATATGTAAGACATATTTTAACTTTACAGAAAAATACAGTCACTGGATGTTGTCATCAGTGATGTCATCAGTGATGTCATTTGAGATGTCATCAGTGATGTCATCAGTGATGTCATCAGTGATGTCACTGACCATGTCATGAATGATGTAATATGTGACATGATCAGCAGTGGATTGCGGGTGCGCGATATATAGTTAGTACAACTAACTATATATGGAATTTCAATGGTTTTGTGTGAGTAAAATAAGGTTTTTTAAATGCTAATTCCTAACTATATATGGTGTATAACCTATGGTTTTTTCAGTGAATTTTCAAGGTTTTGTAAATGCTAATTCCTAACTATATATGGTCTATAACCTATGGTTTTTTCAGTGAATTTCATTGGTTTTTTAAAAGCTAATATCTATAGCTGTAAAATGTATTCTTCTTTAAATCCAAAAATATATTTTATATGTTTATTAATAATTTTTTTTAAATATTTTTTTTGTTTCGCTCCCGGTCCGCGAACCGGGAAGCTTCCCGTTAGCTCAATTTGATGCCGCGACCCGGTCCGCGAACCGGTAAGAAATCAACATAGTGACGGTATCGCGTTGCCGCGTAATGCGTCTTATGACGTACTGCGTTAGCGCACCCGGAAGTGCCCCGGGGCGCGGACCGAGGCGCGAAACGCAGCTCCCCGGAAGCGATCCGCGGCGCGTCGCGAAAGCGCGACGTATCGCGTTGGCGCGTAATGCATCTTGTGACGTACCGCGTTAGCGCACCCGGAAGTGTCCCGGGGCGCGGACCGAGGCGCGAAGCTCAGCGACCCGGAAGCTAACCGGGGCGCGTTCCGCAGCGCGTAACATGAGCGTGAGAGGTCATGTGACTTGTTAATAAAACTTTTCATTGGTTCATTTCACTTTTGGTTTCATAATGATGTAAGGCTAGGTCAGGTGACCTAAAAATAACACTTTTCATTGGTTGAGAAGTATTGTTTTTCCCAAATGATGAAAACCCCTCCTTCTTTCCTCACTCTGACTTTCATCATTGTGAGAGGAAGACCTTTACTACTATATGAGAAATGGCTTCATTGGTAGCTTCAGCTGGTGCACCCCCACCACCACCTCCACCTCCTCATGGGAAGAGAGGACCACCTCCCCAGGTCATTACCAACACTGAGGAGGAAGAGGAAGAAATGGATGAGGAGGGAGAAGAACCACAGTTCTTAGAAGAGGTGCCCCGGGTTTCCAGAAAGAAAGCCAGTTTCATCTGGCAGTTTTATTCGATCCCTCGTGGCCAAAAAAAAGTCAATGCGAGGTACGTCACCTGCCTCATATGCAAAGAACAATTATCCAGAGGGACGGACAAGAAATATAGTTACGGAAATCACACAATGCACAGGCACATGACAAGGAAGCATCCACTCAATTACAGCCGGGCGGAAATAAGGGATTTGCAGGACAATCCAAGATCAACTCCTGTGGCCAGACCAAGAATACCAATTTCATTAACACCAGAAGAGGTACGGGAAACTGTGCCAAATATACAAGAAAATTTTGGCCACATGATCCACACATGTATGCACTGTCGTGCGTTGTTAGCATGTGGCAACATGAGCATAAATGCTATAAACCTGGCGTATGAACACCATAATTGCCCTAACCGCCCCCAGTAATTTTTTTTTTGCTCCTGTTGAGCCCTTTTTAACGCCTGTTTTTTGTTGTTTCCCCCCCCCAAAAAAAACCCAAAAAAATATAAAATCGTTCAAAAAATACAAAAAAAACAAAAAATGTTCAAAAAATAAAAAAAAAATATAAAACAACAAAAATATTAAAAAAAAGTTCTTTTCAGAACTACCTTCCCTTTCAAAAAAAATTGCTAGAATGTTTAGCACTCTGGCAAGCTCTATTTCTTTTGGTTCGCTCCCCGGTTAGCTTCCCGGTACGCGGACCGGGAGCTAACCAAAAAAAATTAAAAAAAAAAAAAGAGTAAGTATAAGGAAAGTAAACAGAGAGTGATGTTAAAAGAAAGACAGCTATAGGGAGTAAAGAAGACATACTGTTTAATAGATCTATTTACCGAAGAAAAGACGGAAGAGGGTATAATTGTGAAAAACAAAATAGATAACGAAGTGAAAGAAAAAAAAAGAGAGTATAACATTAACAAAGAAGAGTTTCTTAGAGAATGTGAGTGAATGTTCAAAATAAGATTAAAACATGAGGAATAACAGAGAGAAAAATAGAAAACAGAAAACAAAAAATAACAGAAAAAGATTAATTGAAACAGCAAAGAAATGTAAGTAACATACAGCCATATCATCAACATAGGCAATAAAAGTTTTGCAGCTTTTATTGGCAGAAATGTGTCGCTAAAGCTGCTTTTGCGGCAGAAAACTGCCGCTAAAACCACTTTTGCACCAGTTTTCTGCCAATAAAAAGAGCAATAATTTTATTGGCTGTGTTCATAATATGCCCCTTAGTGTGCTTCAACTACACAGAGAAAGCATTATGAACAAGTAGTGATAGAGTGATCAGTCAAAGACACTAAGAGTAATAGAGACGGAGTGAGTGAACAAGAGTGAGGAACTATGAGAAGAGAGGGACTGAGAAAAAGAGTGGAAGGAGTTGAGTAAGTAGGTAATAGAGAAAGGAATGAGGGAAGTAGCAAAGGCAGGAAACTGAGGGTTAAAGAAATGAAGCAGTGGAACTAATAGTAGGTGAATGTGATAGAAATGTAACGAAAAGAGTACAAAGCATTTACCTTATAATTGTCGTTAAATTACTCACTTTTTGTTTTTATACTTTCAATCTGTGAAAGAGAGAACAAACATTTCAAAAATATTAAAACATGTATTTAAAAATTACAAAAGACAAGGGAAAAGATTGAAGGACAAACAGTTTTTCAACAACTTTGACACTTACAGAAGCTTCTGCTTCTCCAGGCCCCCTACACAGTCCTAAAGATATACATTTTAAACTAACAGTATCTTGATGCAGATGAAGTGAGGCCTATCTTAAAACATGGTGCATCTTTTGCATTGCTGTTGTCTCAGAAAAGTGTCGCAAGACACTAAAATTTTAAATAATTGCTTCAGGATGCCAATAAGATGTGTCCTATCCAGAGGTTTGTTTCAGGTGAGGCCTACTCAGGGTTGCAGATGAAATTTCGAGTTGTTGAAGAGAATAGAGGACATAATACATGTGAAGGTCTACCAATGAAGTGAGTCATGTCCACTGCACTCTTGAACAAAGTCCAAACCTCCTATGTTTCCCTGGACAGACCTAAACTTGATCTGCACAATGTGATTCGTAATGATAGGAAACACAGGTGATGTAATTGAAATACGTGCAATTTATTTTGCTCATTTCACAATCACATCACTTGTGTTTCCTTTGCTTAGGTATCTCATTGTGCAGATGTAGTCTATCATATGAAAGACTACGTAGAATATGAGCACTGCATGCAACAACTTTGACACTTACAGAAGCCTCACCTTCTCCATGCCTCCTACACAGTTCTACATATACATCATAAATGCAAACAGTACAGAATTAATTATACATGTTAAATGGTTTATTTTTGCTGTTCTCAGAATGTATCAAAATTCACTAAAAACAATGACTTGAAGGTATTCATCATATAACAGCGGGGAAAAAAAAACACAATCAAAATGATTGTGTTTAAAAAACCCATACAACATAAGAAATCAGAATTCAGAACTCCTTAAAGTTAACTTACTTTCCATGACGTCAAAGGATGTCCTATGAACAGCTTACACTCTTTTGTGCTGTTATTACTTTCAGCCCGCCACTTTCTGAAAGAAAATCTCCATCGTTTTTAAAAACATGTTACATGCAATAAATGACTTCTTGCTCTCTACCACAAGTTTCCACAAGGCCAAATCTTGTCAGACCCATTTATAACTCTTGGATTTCTTGTAAGCCAATCCCGTCATTTGGCATTTCCGCAACTTTCAGAATTAAAATGTTGAAGATCATTTTCACAATCCTGGAATAGTAATATCTTCCCCTTCTTGCTCAGTCATGTTCTACATTTCCTATGACACTGATACTGCTTACTATGAAGCAGACTTACACTAACTCTATGACTACTACAATTATTTAATTCTCTACATCACTTTCAATCACAAAGCAATGTAAAACAGTAGACAGCGTTGCAGACTTACATTCCCTCTACTTTATGTTATGATTGGCTGCTTCAATTAGCTTATAAAAAGAAATAGTTTTTCTGAACTCATTCAAATTGCACTTATTTCTCCATCACGTCCAGTCTTATGGTTAGAAGTTATGTCTCTGAACTACACTTATCCTCAAGGCCAAATTGTGTAGGAGCCATTAGAACTTCTTGAAATTCCACAGAGCACATCCCGAGATTATTTCCCTAAAATTTTGGTTTTAAAAACACCAGGTAAGAGTTTTTAAGGTCATACGGCAATTTTTTTTTGAAAATTAAAACAGAATCGTTGCAGAATGACCAGCCATTTCTAGACTTTAAATAAGCTGTGTAATGTCCTGATGTTATTGAAGGACCGTCATGATATATAATTGCTGCAGTTACAAAAGTCCTTCCTGATATTGACAACTGCGAAGCTACAAAATTTTTAATTAAAGTTGTCAATTTTGTTCCATCAGGCCTACATCGTTGGAACATTAAAATGACATACTGGCCATATGTTCGTATAAATAATGTGGACATCATTTCAGATTTACATTGGCTACACTCCATGTTGTGATCAGCTGCTTTTACTAGCTTATTAAAGGAGACTGATTTACTGTCTGGCAAAGTTAAATATATAAATCTTTCTGAGTCTACACTAGTAGTACTTGATACCATACAGTTCTCGCAGTCATGCTGCCATTGATAAGAAAGGCCAAACAGCTGATCTACATCTACACCTTCAGCATGCAATACATCAAGCATATACATTAAAAACTCCTGACAATCTTGCTGAATATTTTGAGAGAATTGTGTTTGGCCTGAACATCTGTCTAACAGATTTCGAATTTCAGACACACTTTCTATGTTTGTTCTATCAGTGCTACATTTCTCTAACACAGAATTTAACAAACTGCAAAATGTTTGATCAGAATTGACCACAATCTCTTCTTTTACATTTTCTAGAGAAAACAAAACATTAACCACTACATTAGCATAGCAGTTGACACCAGAACTGTTTTCAAACTGAAAACCAACAACATCTTCAACAGAATCCTTTTTGTTTCTGCTTGTAATTTTAGGTTCATTTACTTTTTGTCTTTTTGCTACAACCTCCCCAGTATTGGTCACATTTCTTCGTTTCCGGCCTACCACACGTTTCTCAAACAAAGGATACTGAGGCAAATGTGGCGCATACTCTCTTCTTAACCTATTGTATTCCTTAACACAATCTAGATCCGCACAAATGTTTGTGACATCACACTCAATCAAGTACAATCCCGATAAAGTTCTAACTCTTGACAATGCCACATATGCCATACCCTCCTTGAACACAGAACTGCCAATATTCACCAATGCACTGTCTACACTTAAACCTTGCGATTTATGGATTGTCACCGCATATGCCAAGCAAACAGGAAACTGCTTACGGCGAACATATAAGTCTTTTACAAGCAAAAATCTAGCAGAGCAACGACCAATTAGCTGTACTTCCTCAATGCCATCAAATTTAATTTTTAAAAATTCAATTCCATCTCTATTTCTGTATTTTACAAAATCAACAACATTACCCATTGATCCATTTACCAGACCTCTTTCAACATGTGAATTCCTTCTTAAAATTATACGGCAGTTCAAGCACACATTCAGAGTCTTTTCAAAACCTGCAGTTTTAGATATACTCTTCTCTAATGAATCCAATTTTGTTTTCAAATTCTCAGACAAAATAATTGTTGATCCCATATGCTCTACTCTGTCAATAGCTTCCAGTTTCACAATCTCTTGTTTTTCTAAATGCAACATTTTGTTGTTAAATTTGGCACATTCTGCAAGAGTTGGCATCAAACATAATCCAGATTTCTTCTCAGTAATTTTCTGAAAAATATTCTCAGGCACAACATCTTGTTCTGGATATAAATTTGACAGTAATCGTGCATGTAAAGCTTCTTTCCCATGCTCGGTCACTTTTCCAATTCTAACATCTTGTAGAATAGTCTTGTAAACTTCATCCTTCGCCTGACGCATATTTTCATGCAGTTCAGCATAATTGAAGTTTAACCATATATTGACGTTGCCAATGCTGCCTAGGCACTTCCTGGTATCTTCATGCGTGAGCATTTTTAACACAGGTTGCCCTTTCACTGGTGTCAGCTGCAGAAGATCTCCGAAAACAATGATGTGTTTGCCACCAAATAACACATCATACTCTGTTTTGAGAACTTCTTGCATTCTCAAATGCACAAAGGCAAGCATGACATTGGAAACCATGCTTACTTCGTCAATGATAAGAAGTTTCATTTTCCTCAAGATTCTTGAAACTTCAAAACAAGCATCTCCAGATAGCTTGTGATATTGTAATTTGTTGTCATGCTCCACTGGCAGCATCAGTAAACGATGTAAAGTAATCCCTTTAATATTATGTGCTGCCAGTCCAGTTGGAGCAGTGACAACACAAGACAGCGATGACTCTGTCCTTTCCTGCAAATAGCATGAAATTGCTTTAATGAGGAAACTTTTTCCAGTTCCCGCTTCTCCACTCACGTACAGTCGGACAGGCTTCAACGACGTACATGAGCACTCTTTCTTATCATGACTTAAACCATGATCAATTTGCATGGTAACTTCGTCATATATTTTCCTCTGCTCAACGTTGAGTTGTCTTTCCAACTCTTCTAAGTTAACCGCATCCTCTTGAGCATGTGCCATGGCTCTTTCCACTTCATTCATAGCAGTGGCAGCTTCATTTTCAATAACAGGTCCTCCTAGTGGATCCTGACTCAATGAAGCAGAACTCTGACTGTCCTGAGAACTGTCTCTGGCAATCTCGGCTGCAATCGTTGCTTCCTGCTCAATTTCCGCATTCAACATTTCTACATATTTGGGAAAAGCAGGACATTCTATGGTCTCCTTGGCGGCATTGAAAGAGTCTTCGTAACAGAGGAAATCTCCAAGCAGTTCCTCTTCTGCACGCCAAGGCTTGAAAAGTTGCAAAAGTGCTAAATAGAAAAACTCCTTTTTTTCAGGAGATTCGCCACTCAATTTTCGATGGTTTACCAAGTGGCATTTTCTTTGCTTGACCAGACATCCCTCACTTCCTATTACAGCATACACTCCTTTCTCAGTATCTTCTTTGATATTCCTCTTGAATATGTAATTTTGAAGAACCTCATACAGACAAACATTCTCGAGGTGAATGCTTCGATTTGGATAATATGTATCCAACATGTTGGTCTTCAAAATGTCGGTACTGTTTGGCTCCTTTTCCGCCAAATACTCAATTTCCCGGACAGGTTTGAGAACTCGATTACGCGTTGCAGCAAGACCAAGACTCGCCCAAACGATACTCCTGGACTTGGCATAGAGACTTGCTGAAGACAACCGGTCAGAACATTCGTACGCTCCAATTTCTCGATGCGACAACATCTTCAGACTGAAACTGTACAACTTCTTGCTGAGGCTCTTTTCATGGGAAATGTCCTCCCACATATCCTTCAATTCTGTCTTCTCTTTTTTGGTGATGTAAGACGTCACATACCGAGCCACAGCCATACAGTTATCAGCCACAAACTGTATATCCATGTTAGCATTCCACATGGACAAAATCACCGGGTTGTAGTCATTGATGTACTTGGACTCTTCGTTCCTCTTCAAATTGTATGTGTTTTTAGGTGATTTCTTCATGACATTGTGTCGCAGCGAAGACATCAAACTGTTTACTCTTCCTTTAGAAATCACCGGTCGTGGAAAGCCGAAACGACATTTGGTGTAGAACTTGTCCTTGTTTCGGAATTTACGACGGCAGTACTTTCCACATCGATGGCTTTGGAAACGCAGAACTTTTTCTCTTAGGCTTTTCTTCTCCTTTGCGTTTGGAACAGCACACGTAGAATACTGTTGGATGAAACTCATCACTGAGTCTTCTGGATCCGTTCCAAATTTAGGTGCATCCTTGATCCACAGCAACATATGTATATGAGGAGCACCTCTTGCTTGGTACTCCTTTCTCCAGAAGAAATCCAACACCTCTCCAAGAGGTGGATTCTTCTTATTCATGATGAAAGACATCATAGCTTCAAATCTATGATTGAAGTACCTACATACATTGACTGGATCCAAAGAGCACAGTTCTCCGGGTGTCTTGAATTCGATGTTATCTACGTTAGCATTTGCCTCTCGTAGAAATTCAAGTAAGTCTTCCCAGCCATACTCGGCACAGCTCAGAGTGAGGAACCATGTGGGAGTACCTAAGTTCCTCAGCATACATTTTAAATCACCATGACGACGGTACCAGTACTCATTAGTACCACGCTGACACGCCATGAGATTAATCAGGTGAGAATCCAAAATACTCTCTTGGACATTGACTTTTTCCATAAAGTCACTTGCCGAGATGTTTTGCATGTGTATACCACTTTTCAAGATGTGGTTCACTGCATATGACAGTCCAGACAGATCGCTTTCAAACAGGAGATGAAACAAATAAGGAATGCATTGTCGAAACCTAGCATCTCCTGCATACAATCGCAAAGTCCGGTATTCAGAAGCAGGAATTTGATGAGGTCGCTCATCATATCTTCCTCCCTGACCTGTTGGAAAAAGCTGTGGGAAACACCGAGCTTCCAAACTTTCCTCCCAAACACTAATGGGACTCCCTTTGGCTTGTTTCATTTGAAACAACTCAATAGCATTCCCCATGACTTCCTTGGAATGCAAAGGATGAACACTATAATGTTCATATATTTCTTCACTAGTAGAGGGTTCTACTTTCTCAATTTGACCAGCACACAAATCGCTATCATCTTCCTCACTTACTTCCTCTTCTGCAACATATACATTCTTATAGTATTTATTATTTTTTTTCAAATACAATGTTGCCTTTTTAACTTTCCTAACATCTACTAAATCTTGCCATATTTTCTTATTCTTTGTCGGAACCCCATTAACTAAGATAACCAGAGGTTCCTCGTCCACTTTTTCTACTCCGATTGTGTTAATGTTTTTCTTCAAATCTAGAGGCAAATAAACAACTCTTCCCTTTAATCCTCTCTGTAAATCTGATGGAGGCAATTTCCCTGTCTTTGGCTCCATTCTTACAATAGCCTGAAAGGGATGGATACTTTGAATCAAAATAGATTCATAAGTATTTAAATCCTTCAATTCAGAAGGAATCTCAACCAATTCCAGATTATTATGAACTGCTCTAGCAGGCATCTGGTTTTGATTTAATTTGCAACAACAATAAGTACACACACGTTGATCGAATCCCAAATCAAAACACTTTTCTACCATCAAGTATGTTGCAAAATCCTTCCATTCACTATTATTTTCCCTTTCACTTTTCGCATATAAATCCACTAACTTAGTCTGATTCTTATAATAAGTGCGTCGACAACACACACAAGTGAAATTAGGCCTCTCACTTGATTTCACCTGAAACGTCGCAATTTCCTTCAGAAAATTATCTGTACTGGAAACCTGTACACTATCTTCCACATTACCCTCTTCTTCTTGGTCAATTTCAACATTCTCCTCTTTACTTCCAAAGTAACAAAACTCAATTTCTTCACATATATTCTTCACATCTATTTCAGAACCATGCAAAAGAGCAGCGCATAATTGTTTAAGCATAATTGCTGGACTCTTAGCATAATACAACATTCTAACTAATTTCCTCACTTTATTATGATGCACTGCTAGCATCCTGAAATGATGAAAAACACTCTGGCATACTCTCCTGGAAAGACAAGCCAGTGAATGACCATGCAAACCTGTCACTTCTCTCACTCTGCAAGGATCTAATTCTTGCAACAACCTTATTTTCTGCTTCAAACTTTTCTTATTAAATGACCGTACAAAATCACAAAGCAAATTGATGGAATCCTGTCGCACACTACAAATACTACTACACTTCCAGGTGTACACAGGACCCTTAGCACGTCTTCCTAAAACCTCATTACCTAACACCTCTTCTGTCTCTGTTGTCACAATTTTTTCTTTTTCAACAGGACAACCATCTTTCACTTCATAAGCACGACCACTGGTGTCAACTGCATGCACCAAATCATTATCCTGGAAATAACTCTCCTCATTAAAAAATGCCTCACAGCTTGAACTATGCATCCATTCTCCAGAAAAAAATTCTCAAAAATTACTACGATTAACTATTCTCTTCCATCTACTATTTCTTTTGAAATCATAAATTGTCTTGTTTAGCTTCCTAATTCTATTGATTATCAAAATAAATAACTTACGTTTAATTTCAAATGCCTGATCAATAACTTTCTCAACTTTTTTTTTTCTCTTATAAAAAATAACTTTCTGTTGACCTTTCTTAATATTTTTTAACAAATTGCCAATTATCCTGTTGCAGAACATTCGTTTACGAATGTCCCTAAACTGTTGTTTCCTTCTACTATCATGCACAGAGTTATCTCTTGCTCTAGCAGTAACATTTTTGATTGGCCTTTCCTTTCCATTTGAATTACTTCTATTTTTCTGGACTGAAACATTTTCTGTAGTAATATTTTTTTTACTACACATATTTCTTATGAAATAATTTGTGCTCTTACCCGGTGCTTTCTTCGTGACTTGACAAATCTTTTTGTTAGAGGACTGCTGCTTATTTTGATTGGCCTGCTGTCTTTGACGTTTTGCAGCCTTTCTCTCTCTTTCTTTCGTTGGCATGGTGAAATGTTGAAATGATCTGCAGTTGAATCTGTGGTAAAATATATTTAAAAATGTTATTAACCACTATTACCAAACAGTAAATCAATAACAGTGATCAAAAACTTAACACACTACTTGACATTTTAAATATAAGATTTTTTAGTCCTTGGCAAATTTACAATACAGAAATAGCAGAAAAGAAATGGAATTTATAATCATGTTACCTGTGCTATCTTATATGTGAATCTGATCTAATTTTATGAGCATATTTTAATATTTTATTGAAGACACTACACATAACCTGTTTTTGATGGTGTCTTTATTTTTAAATTAAACGGTTTACACTTTTACTTTTTATTTATTATAAATTTTAAAAATAAATGTTTATAGTTCCATAGGCTCAAGCAGGTCAGCTTCCCACCCTATGTCATATAATTCGGACAAATCTGCATCCTCATCACGCTCTTCTTCATCCTCAGGATTTAAATCATCCAAGGGATCAACATCCACTGATGTTTCAATTACGAGTTCAATGATGAGGTCAAAATCAACTGATTGCAGATTGTCGCTCATGTTGATGTTGTCTTTATCTTTAAAGAAAGATAACAACAATGAGATGTTGCAGAGTAAGAGACAAATCTCAGAGATTATAATAGTAAAATTGTTTAACAAGAGTAATATTTTGCAGCTATTATTTAGCCATGTCCAGCGATGCTGAGCAGGTGAAGACTATGTCTAATTTTTCAGTGAACAGGACTCATCTCTTCTTAACCTTGGATAAGCCTCACCGACTCTGTGTCCCCTGCACATACTTAAATGTAAAGGGGCAGATTTATGTTAAATGGCACATCCCCAGGCATGCACCAGTTAACGTGCACCGCTGCTCTGCCACCCATGGTGTGCCGTATTTACAATCAGATAGGAGAAAGCTGCGTCAAAACCCTGCGCCTGCTTTAAGCAGGCATAGGTCTTGACGCAACATTGTGGAGATGGGGCACCCCTGAGCCTTGCTTGAGCTGCATCGCACTTGCGATATAACTCCAGCAATCACTACCTTTACAGCACAGATACGTCACGCATCTGTGCCATTTTTGCCCCATGATGCCCAGCATTGTAAATGCAGCACACCATGGGTGGCGGAACAGCGGCGCAGGATGACTGACACATCCCTGGTGATGCACCAGTCATCATAAATCTATCCCTAAGCTTCTTATCTTGTTACAGATGAACCGCCATATGTACCATCAAACTATTTTGCATTTCCTAAATAGCGAATTTTAAGGGATAAATAGCAATTCTTTACCATTCCTAATTTGCAATGAGCAAATTGCTAATTGCAAGTTACCCATTCATTTCCATGGGCTAGGAGGCTCATAGGAATGAAGGTTTAATTTGCGATTAGCAATTTGCTCATCACAAATTAGGAATTTTTCCAAGGGTGCAGGGGTGTCTCAAAAACACCCTGCTGCACCCCTGAAAAAGAAATTTGGGGGCATATGGCGCACATACATGCCCTAAGGGCATGTGTGGGCGTCATATGGGACCTTTTGTTTTTGGGAAAAAAAGCTTTTTGAAAAGAATTCACAAATTACCACCAACTAGAAGTTGGTGGTAGTTTCCAAATCCTTAATGTCATTTTTTACATATTTTTTGTTTGATACATTGCATTTAAGTAATCGCAAAATTTGCAAATCCTTCAGTGCAATCGCAAAATAAGGAATAGCAAATTTTGCTACTCCTTATTTTGCATCAAACTTGTTTGATACATACCATTTGTCTAATTAACATTCGCAAAGGCCGAAATTCGCAGAATTTTGATCTTTGCGAATGCTAATTAGCTTGATACATATGGCCCCAAGTGAGGCCTGTCTTGCAACATGGTGCATCTTTTGCATCACTGCTGCATCGGTTTCATGTGGTACGTTTTTTTTACACCATGACATATCTGCCTAAATGCATCAATTTGTAATTTTGTCGCCTCATAGCAAATCTTTTGCACCGCCGCTGCATCAGAAAAGTGACGCACAGTGGCGCAAAAGAGGCATACACCTATCATAAATCTGTCCCTAGCATTTTAAATGATTAATCCAGGATGACGATAAGGTGTGGACTATCCAGAGGTTTGTTTAAGGTGAGGCCTACTCAGGATTGCAGATTAAAGTTACGCTTGATGAAGAATACAGAGGAGATAATACATGTAAAGGCCTACCAATGAAGTAAGTGATGTCCACTTCATTGCGCCAGTCATCATAAATGTATCCCTAAGCTTCTTATCTTGTTACAGATGAACCGCCATATGTACCATCAAACTATTTTGCATTTCCTAAATAGCGAATTTTAAGGGATAAATAGCGATTCTTTACCATTCCTAATTTGCAATGAGCAAATTGCTAATTGCAAATTACCCATTCATTTCCATGGGCTAGGAGGCTCATAGGAATGAAGGTACAATTTGCGATTAGCAATTAGCTCATCACAAATTAGGAATTTTTCCAAGGGTGCAGGGGTGTCTCAAGAACACCCTGCTGCACCCCTGAAAAAGAAATTTGGGGGCATATTGCGCACATACATGCCCATAAGGACATGTGTTGGCGTCATATGGCACCTTTTGTTTTTTGGAAAAAAATGCTTTTTGAAAAGAATTCGCAAATTACCACAAACTAGAAGTTGGTGGTAGTTTCCAAATCCTTAATGTCATGTTTTACATATTTTTTGTTCGATACATTGCATTTAAGTAATCGCAAAATTTGCAAATCCTTCAGTGCAATCGCAAAATAAAGAATAGCAAATTTTGAATTAAGGACATTTTAAGTCATTTCCACATGTGCAGTGTTTTCAAATTATGATTTGAAAATCGTTTTTGGGGAAAAGGAATGGTTTGCAAATTTATGACAAGGACATAATGGTGTATGCTTCTCTATAAGGCATTTCAGTGTCTCTGATGTCATTTTTCCCATATTACATTATAAGACCTTTCCCCATGGAGCACATTTCTTGTAAATATGCTCCCACCTGTGCATGGTGAATTTAGATTTTGACTGTTTGAGTCACATAGCCATGTTAAAAGTGACCCAAAAAAATTGCAAACGCTTTAAAAAAACACATTCATGTGTCTTAAGGACATTTTAAGTCATTTCCCCGTGGACAGTGTTTTGTAAGTGGCGCAAAAGAGGCATACACCTATCATAAATCTGTCCCTAGCATTTTAAATGATTAATTCATGATGACAATAAGGTGTGGCCTATCCAGAGGTTTGTTTAAGGTGAGGCCTACTCAGGATTGCAGATTAAAGTTACGCTTGATGAAGAATACAGAGGACATAATACATGTAAAGCTCTACCAATGAAGTAAGTGATGTCCACTTCATTGCGCCAGTCATCATAAATCTATCCCTAAGCTTCTTATCTTGTTACAGATGAACCGCCATATGTACCATCAAACTATTTTGCATTTCCTAAATAGCGAATTTTAAGGGATAAATAGCGATTCTTTACCATTCCTAATTTGCGATGAGCAAATTGCTAATTGCAAATTACCCATTCATTTCCATGGGCCAGGAGGCCCATAGGAATGAAGGTGCAATTTGCGATTAGCAATTAGCTCATCGCAAATTAGGAATTTTTCCAAGGGTGCATGGGTGTCTCAAGAACACCATGCTGCACCCCTGAAAAAGAAATTTGGGGGCATATGGCGCACATAAATTTTAAAAACATTCCTTTACCTCAAAAACGATTTTCAAGTCATAATTTGAAAACACTGCCCACGGGGAAATGACTTAAAATGTCCTTAAGACACATGAAAGTGTTTTTTTAAAGCCTTTGCAATTTTTTTGGGTAACTTTTAACATGGCTATGTGACTCAAACAGTCAAAATCTAAATTTGCCATGCACAGGTGGGAGCATATTTACAAGGAATGTGCTCCACGGGGAAAGGTCTTTTAATGTAATATGTGAAAAATGACATCAGAGACACTGAAATGCCTTATAGAGAAGCATACACCATTATGTCCTTGTCATAAATTTACAAACCATTCCTTTTCCCCAAAAACGATTTTCAAATCATAATTTGAAAACACTGCACATGAGGAAATGACCTAAAATGTCCTTAAGACACATGAAATTGTTTTTTGATTGCCTTTCCAGCATGGTTGGGTCACTTTTAACATGGCTATGTAACACAAACATTTAAAATCTAAATTTGCCATGCACAGGTGGGACCATATTTACAAGCAATTTGCGCCACAGAGAAAGGTCTTACATTAAAATGGGAAAAATAACATCAGGGACAGTCAATTGCCGTATAAAGAAGCATACACCATTATGTCCTTGTCATATATTTAAAAACAATTCCTTTTCCCCAAAAACGATTTTCAAATCATAATTTCAAAACACTGCACATGGGAAAATTACTTAAAATGTCCTTAAGACACATAAAAGCGTTTTTTAATTGCCTTTGCAGCATGTTTGTATCACTTTTAACATGGCTATGTAACACAAACATTCAAAATCTAAATTTTCCATGCACAGGTGGGAGCATATTTACAAGCAATTTGCGCCACATAATTCATAATTTTTTCCTTAAAGCACACTATTCTCTATCTAAATTAAAGAAATATTTTCTCACCTTAGCAAATACTTTGAGTTTGAAAACAGTCTCAGAAACACACCAATTTGTCTTCAGCAGAGCAAAAGGTATGCACTCCAGAGTCTGCAGCTATCAAAAGCACAGAAATGCTGTAATTCTTCACACATATCTCTCATGTCACCCAATCAAAACTCTTCCCTCACTTTTTTTCAAATGAAAACCCTTCCCCCCTCTGCCATTTCATGCCTTTTCTGCATAGCAAGCACCTCTTGGAAGACTTCTGGTGTTTGCAAGTTCACACAACAATGTTGCAATTGAACTCTGAACTCTCAGTGCACCTGCGTATCCACTGCAATCTTTCATTTAATGATTTTTTATTGACCACTCAAAATACATCTTTCAAAGAACACATCCATGCACCCTAACTTTCTGTTTTCAGCAATCAAAATCCACCAATCACTGTTACTGCTTCATGAACACAGAAACTCCACAGTTTTTTTCATTTTAAACTCTCATTTTTTCAACTGCCATTTCATTGCCACACTTCATCTGACTGCAGGAGAACCTCCTCTCACCATGTTTTCTGTCTGGATTGTTGGACATAGTTATATTCACTGGGCTCACAGGTATGCTGAGAACAGAAAATTACCTAACCTCAATTTACAAGATGTGGAAATTAAGTGGTTTGGCCACAGAGGATTAAAATGTCACCAATTGATACCATTGGTGAAAACCTTTATGCATTTGCCCAAACCTGACCTGTTAATTGTGCACTGTGGAGGTAATGATTTGGGCACTTTGACTGGGGTAGGTCTGGAAATGCTTTTAAAGGACACCTTTGAGCAATTGATAGCACTTTTTCCTCACACTGCCTTGGTATATTCAAATATATGCCAAAGACAGAAATGGAGGTGGTCAAACCAATTTTGTCCACAAATTGAGAAGTCGAGGAAGCATGTAAACAAATCTGTTTCAGCTTACATGAGAGACCATGGAATGGGCTCCCTGTACAACAATAACTTGCGTTACTACATGCAAAATATCTACAGAGGAGATGGAGTTCACTTCTCAGATGAGGGCAACAGAGTTTTCACTCTGAATTTAAGACTGTGCATTGGTACCTACTTATAAGTACCTAAATGTACCATAAACCCAAAAGCTCTTCTCAGAGCTACCCTACATCTGATCACTCACAATTATTATTTTACTCTAACATTTTTCACTAATTTTCAACAAAGTACGCTCCCTGGGGCGCTACCCGGTACGCGAACCGGGAGCTAACCTCGCGAATTTTTTTTTAAAAATGGTTTTTTTTCGCACATATAAGCCTCCTCAGCCACCCTCACAAAACCTAGGGGGTCAAGATAAGTCTACCGTGCCCCCTTCTACCCATTCTGAACATTATTTGCCCTCCATTTTGTATCTTAATTCGACCGAAACACAAAATGGTGGACTCCCGTAACGCTTAAGGTACGCGAACCGGGGCACTCAACGGTTCGCGTACCGGGTCGCTCCCTGGGAAGCGCACCATCAAAAAAGGTGGGAAAGTAGTTTACAGAAAAGTTACTGGAGACAATTTCACCAAATATAGATTAGCTCATACTACATACCAATCCCTACCATTTTCACAAATTTGATTGGAATTCCATTTAGCCATTTAGCCTGTAGACCTCTCTAAATACCCTGAGGTAAATTACTTCACAAAACACATCTGAAGTGTTGGAATTGACAACCAATTAATATGTTACTTTCATTTTCTACTTTTTTTACCTGACATTTCATTGGTTATATACCTGAATATATATAAAGGAAGAGAAGAAAACACAGCCATTTTGACTACTACTTCTTGGTGTACATTTCAATAGTATTTTCACTAATTCCTTCAACTTCTTTCTAAAGGTAAGTTTTTATTTTTAAAACTGAAGTATATTGTGCATTATAAGTTAATATGGTAAACTTTTTCTGATAGTTATATACTATCCCTCTGTAGTAGTTATAGATTTAGATAGACTTCTCTGTTATAGTTATGGATGGAGTTAGGCTTCTCTTGTATAATTATGAATTTACTTACGTTAAATCACATACACTTTTTTATATTCCTACTTCCACTCTGATACTATACACTGCCCAAAGATAAATTCACTGATAAAAACTGCCTATCTAAAATTAATCCCAACAGTGCCCTATCTCTACTAATATATATTTTTTTAATCTAAATTTCAGGCAAAATGGAAGGCGAACAGAAAGTTGAATTTCAAATTGTCCTGCAAGAGAGCAGCCAAGAAATCATTGATGAAAATGATATTGAATTTTTCGATGAAACTTGGGACAAAGAACTACTGCAATGTGTACAAGCAGTAGATAACCTCCTTGAAAATGAGGACATTTTACACCCTCAGAGACTACAATGTATATTCAATGATAATTATGAAATTTCTGACAATGAAATGTTAGAAAGTTTAATAAATTATGAAACACAATCACAATAAAAAAAAATGCTTAAAAAATAAAGAAAATAAAAAATAATCAACAAAACCAACAATCAATTAACATACAGCATTTGAAAAGTCTATCATTCATTTTTCATTGCAGTACGCTGCCCAGAACGCTTCCCGGTTTTTTTTTGCCCCGCGGGGCCCTTTTAAAGCCTCCACATTAAACCTAGGGGGTCAGGGAGGATCTACTATGCCCCCTTATGGTTATTTCCCCCTTTGTTTTGGCCTCCTCTTGTCTCTCAATCCTACCGAGAGACAAGATGGCGGCCGCTCCGGACTGTTTAGAATGTTGACAGACACCGGAGAGCCAATCAGCTTCGCTACGCGAAGTTCCGGTACGCGCCCCGGTCCACGAACCGGGGCGCTGCCCGGAGCGCGCTTACAGATATATATCTTTTTTTAAACGTTAATTTCTCAAAATCCACTGGAGCACATATATTGAGACCTACTAAAGGCACATCGGGCTACCAGTCCCTACAATTTTGCCAAGTTTCGTGCAAATCCATTCAGCCGTTCGGCCTAAAAGTGAGGCCAACCGCCCTATGGAAAACTCAATGTTAAAAACATGTTTTGGGACCCCCCTTTTTTCTCTGCCCCCCCTTGACGAACCCCCCCCAAATTTCCAGGGGCTGCTCAGAAACAAAATGTTCCATTTTCCAGAAAATTTCAGCCAATTCCGTCCACAAACGCCAAAGTTATTAGACATAGAATTTTCAAAAATCCCATAGGGAAAAAATCCTAACTATATATACCTACTGGCGACCGCCAGTAGGTAATATATATACATACATAAACATATATATATGTTTTTTGTTTTTTTTTCCTTTTATTCCCTTTTCTTTTTTTTTTCCTTTTTTTTTGGTTCTTTTCCTTTGAATCTTTTATTTCCCCTTCTCTTTTTTTTTTTTTTTTTTATTATATTTTTTTTTGTAAGACTAGACACCCTCTGTGAAAAAAAAAAAAACTCTCTCCCCCAACCACACCTTGTGGGGGGGGGAAAACATGGCGGCCGCCGGCTAGGGCAGGTCGCGTCTCTTCTACGGAGCTCCTGCAAAGCCTAGAGAAACGGGGCATAAACGGCATAATCGGCAGTCTTTCTCGCTACAAACTGAAAAGATGCAGTAGCCCGCCTTCGGATTGTGATATTCTGGTATTGTGATCTATCTGGCTGTCCGAAAGCAATCTTAACTTCCAACTTCACGGAAGCCTATTCGGCGTCTTACCTTTCTCTCCTCTCGGCGCCTGGCGTTCGGCACCCTTTCCGGAGCAGGAGCAGGAGCCGGTCTGAACTAGCGGGCGTTGTGGGAGAGAGATAGATAGTTCTTGGCTCTACCCGCCTGGGTCAGCCTTGCCGCTGAGCTGTTTTTTTTTTTTCGGCTGTCTGCGGGGAGGGGGGGGTAGGACGGCCGAGGTCGTCTGCACAGACCCGTACAGACCTCTCAATCTCCCGTTAAAGGGACAGTACAGATAGCGGCTTCAGCCCTTGTCCATACGGGTGAGTCTAGCATCGAATGGTAACGCCTATCTGGCGGATGCGTGACGGTGTGGATGTGCGGTTTCAAGGTCATACCCTCCGCCTCTCTTTCCCGGTGGGTAGAGGCAGCCGTGGAGCTGCGAAGGGGCCGCAGAGCGGCTGCTCGCGGTGTTCTTGGGGGTCTCAGTAGCCTTCATCTTTCAACAAACTGCCTTGCTGTGACCAAAGGAGCACAATCAGGTGAAGCCCCCAACGTGGATAAAAAGTAAAACCAGAGGACTTGTCGCCCTAAACCAAAAACCGGGCCTAAGGCAGCACCAGAGGAGGAAGGAACAGGAGAAACACTTGTCCAAGTGCTACCCCCAAGTAAGGTGTTCGGGCAGGGGTGTGTGGGGAGTAAAGGTGGTAAAGGTGGTAAAGGGGTCAGGATATCAGTGACTGGAGATGTTGAGACACAGATACTAGCTAGAGATATCGCTGATGACAACATCCTTGTTGATACTTTCACTGAAGTGGATCCTGATCCTGATCCTGGTAACGCAAAGGAGGGAGTTAAAGATCCAGACTGTGGTTCTAGTGAGGCTACCCAGGGTCCTTCTATCTTTGTTTTTTCTGGGGTTTACACCGTCAACTCTGCCACTAACTCCGCCAACACAGCCACTGCAGCCAATACCCCTCGGGTGTCGGCTTTAAAAGGGTTAAAAGACTTGAAATTAGGTGCTAAAGCTAAAAACACTAAAAATAGTGCAGTGAGGCTCACCCCCTCACTTAGATCATACTTCAAGGCGTTGCCGCAGGTCCTGGAAATCTCCTGTAAACCTCAAGAGGAAAAGATGAGTAGTATAGATGACACTCAAGGGTCTACCCCCGTAGAAGTTGTGGATATGAATTCAGGGGTGCCTGTCAATAATATTCCGGAGGAAGTCGGACTTTCAGCCCTTCAGGATAAGGTGGGCGTGACCCCGGAGGTGCAGGAGAAGATTTCACTGGAAGATCTACTACACGAGATTAAAAGTGGGTTCACTGAATCTAAGCGCAATCAGCAGGAGATAAAAGCGGCATTCGACGCACTTGATAAGAGAGTAGATCTTCTATCTGAGAGGACAGATACTCTTGAAAGCACAGTAAGTGAACTAAAAGCCAAATTAGACTCTGCAAATGAGAAAATAAACTACTTAAGGCGTGATGGAAATGCAACAAAGGAGAGAGTGGAATCTTTGGAGAATTATTCACGGAGAAATAACATCAGAATCTTGAAAGTTCCAGAAGGTAAAGAAGGGGGTGAAATGAAAAAAATTGTTGCTTCCCTGCTGAAAGAGTCTCTGAATCTGGAGGAATCGGTGGAAGATCTGGAAAAAGACATTCAACGAGCTCACAGAGATCCGTTCCGTTTAAAACAGGGAGAACTAAACCAAGGAAGATCCTAGTCAACTTTCTAACCTACTCGGTTAAAGAGAAGATATTGAATTTAGCTCTCAAATCCACAGCTCTAAAAGCTCCAGACTTCCCTTATGTTGTTAGATCTGATCTATCGAAAACTACTCTTGATAGACAATGGGAGTTAGGTCAGAAAATGGAGAAGTTTAGGGCTCTCGGAGCCACTGTCCAGATGAGGTTTCCTGCCTTCCTGAGGGTTATGTATAACAATAAAATGCATAACATCCACTCCCCTTTCGAGGCAGATGAACTTCTGTCATCTATTAGCGATCATCAACAGGATAACATCTAGTGGTAGATTTCAGGCAAGATAGTAAGGAGACATTGAGATACAGAGATAAACGATATGGAGGAAAGGCAGGGAAGAAGAAAAAAAAAATACAATTAAAGGAAAAAAGGGGGAAATAGAGTAAACATATAAAAGAAAACATATAAAAAAAAAAAAGAACAAGCTCCCTTCCTTGATGCTGGTGGAAGACAATACCATTCCTATGCTGCAGCTAGAGGGAACAGGTTCTGTCTCTGCTCCTGTCAGGGGGGAGCAAAGTTGTATTCCATGCCAGGAGAGTGCCGGCTGGTAATACAGTTTACATTCCCTATCTGCCATCTCCTAGGCAGGGAACACAGCAATGTCCCGTGGAATAGGGTCCCTAGGACACTGCTGACATTAAGCCCCGGGAGCTGAGGTCCTCAGGGCCATTAGGATGGCTTGTGGAGGGGACCTCACTCTCCACTTCCCAAATAAAAATGCCTTTGGTCGCGTGGAATGGGGTCCCTGAGGCCTAAAACGGCCCAGGAGGGGGCCCCCATGCTCCCTCCTCATCAAAAATAAAGCTGACCCAAGGAATGGGGACCCTGGGGTCTAAAATGCTCCAGGGAGAGGGGTCACATATCCCCTACCCCATTAAAAATAAAACAGCCCCTTTTGGATGGGGTCCCCAGGGCCTAGAACTGTCCCAGAAAGGAGGACTGCATATCACTCTCGCCATCAAAAGCAAAACAGCTTTAGTGATGGGGTCTCCGGGTTCTGGAAAATACTGCGGGCCCACACCGCTCTACCCATAAAATAACATTGCGTTGACCTCTGGGCCGTGGGCCACCCTGACTTAAAATAGAAAAGGGCTCCACTTTGTAGTTATAGAAAGTACCATGTTACACCATATTAAGAGCATTTTTTTGTTCGCTAAACTTTCGCCAATTTTTTTTATCTACCTCACGGTGTGATCCATAAAGCGAAGGCCAAGAAAAAAGGGAGGCTCCCAAAACCCAATTTCCCAATGCAATTTCCATAAGGATTTATGGCTGAATTAAATTACACTCATTTTGGCAGAAAGCTAGATCTTTACCCGGAAAACATGCTTCTGGTGTCTTGGTATACATCCATTCACTAGATTTTGAGAAATAAAGGTTCACAATGTATGTATATCTTGATGGTTGTGTCTGTGAAACTATCACAGGTCTACTGTAGGAATTCAACTTCCAATAACAGAGCATTCTGATTGTCCAAGGGGGCTTTTTATCCGGTTATTTGTCTCGCTCATGCATGACCAAGAGACTCCCAGTAGTCCCGTGGGAGCAAGTGGCTCCCACAGGTCCCGCAGGAGCTTCCGCTGTGATTGGCTGGTGTCAGCATGAACAGAAATTATGAAGCAGCCATTTCAGGACGTGGCAGTATAGGAGTACATTGTCCCCATGGGGGAGGTTGGCATAGTTACAAATGGTAATAAATATAATTTTACATTTAAAAAAAATAGTTCAGTAAACAAAAAAAGGTTAAAATGGCGTTATAGCTAGGCATGATAATAATATCTTAGTTTGCATTAAAAAGCCTCCAAAATTCAATGAAAAAAAAATTCTAAGTAATATTATTGGGTAAAAATGTTCACCGGAGAAATTGTAAATAAAAAAAGAAGAATATTTTGGGTTGCTGCAATCCCATGTGGACTCTTGCAGGAGCTAGTGGGACCACCCTACATCCGAGGGAGTTCCACAGGAGCACAAGGGTCACGCTGACTCCCAGTCCCGATGGAATTGGAGAACCAGTAAAATCAGGGAGGCATGAGTGTCTGTGTTGGGTTGACTGCACACAGGCTTTTGGCCCTGCTGCTAGTACATGTTGCGAATGGGTGAAGGCGTTGCACAGGGAAACTTAGCTGTCCACTGTGAGTGAGTGGTCAACAACACGCCACACACAGCCTAAGGCTGTGTGTCGAACGGGTTGCATAGTTACATATAAAAGAAAAAAAGATTACTTTTTGTTAAAAAAAATCATGGAAAAACAAAGTTTAAAATGACGTTACAGTGAGGTATGTTAATAATATCTGACTTTGTATTAAAAGAACCTCTAAAATTCACTGAAAGAAAATATAAAGTGATGTTATATTTAGGTGAAAAAGGTTAGTGTGGCTGTAACATTTTAAACTAAAAAAGCACTGAAAGTTACCAGTTTCACTTATTGCCAGTAACTATAACTTGCACCCTCATCAGGCACTGCTTGTGAGCTCACTTATTACATCACTCACGACATATTCTATCACAATATTGACAACATCAATACGACATCTGAACCAACATCATTGACAACTACGGAATGCATTGAGTTGGGGTTGGAAACTTAGAGTCCATGAAACATGGAATTCTTCGGTCGACATGCCCGGTGTCAGTGATGTAGAAACCTGGTAATATGAATGCAGAGCTGATGAGACTGATGTTGGCGGAAGCTGAACAATGGTCCACAGTAGAGTTAAACACGGATACAGTGGTCCTGTGAGCTGGAGCAGTCCACACAGAGCTAAAGGTTCCTAGAGATGTGGTAGACGGAGGGAAAAGGAATGCAATGCACCCTGTTGAAGATGTAGTCGTTATTGAATGATGGAGGCTATCTTGAGGTGCTAGAGTAAAGAAGTGGCAGTGGACCAATAATAAACTGCAAAGGATGGAGTCCGGGTGAGCTGGCAGATGGAAGCAACACTGCGTTGACCTCCTGCTCATTTCCTCTCCCTTACAAGGCATGAAGTCCTTAGAAACCAGAAGATCGCACCATGAGCTGTGACAGAAGTGTGCAGTCTACTGTGCAGATTAATTAAATTAAAAACCCATTGTAAAAGAGCCCCCTTCCCACTAGCAGAAGTGACCCTCTAACTGTAACAAGATCTGAGCTGCAGAAATTTGGAAAGGAGTCTTCTTTCAAAGAGATTATATCTGTGGTACACAAGTTGCATAAAGTGCATGAACACAACATTGATCCTATAGTGAGATACGACGGTCCCATCAATACAGATCTTGAAAAGCATCGGAGATAATAGGAACAGTGAAAAAAAGAGATGAAACATGCACAGGACTTCAAAAAAATGATGGATCCAATCAAACAAATAAGGTAAGATACTTGACTCATCCTTTCTCGGCCAGAGGCTGCAGTGGGACGTTCAAGTCGAAATAATGCTCAAATTGTGGTAGTGCCTAAGCAAACTGAGTGGCAGTACTTTGTACTATTATTTGATTCTCTCATAATGTGATTACTACAGCCTAAGGGTCTAATTGTGAGTTTGGCGGTCCTACAGTGGATGGTGCAATGCACCGTCTGCTGTAGGATCGCAATACGACTGCCTGGCAGAGTAGGAGGTTATTCCTGGTCTGGATAGCTGTCCTCTGGTGGCCTGACAGCAGGGATCTGGTAGGCTCATAGCAGAGCCTACCATGCAGACCACCGCTCTCAGAGCGCTGTCTGAACCTTCCGGCACGGTGTGGCATACATGTAACACCATGCAGGAACAGGGGGTGCAAATCGAGGGGGCACTAAATGTGCCCTCCCATGCAATCCATGGGCCCTGTGGTGGCAGGGGCCCATATTAAGACCCCCCTAGTTGCCTCACCACCACCCTTTTTCTTATGGCCGACTCACCGCCATGAAAAGGTTGGTGGTAAGGCAAATCGAAATATGCTCGGTGGTGCCACTGACTGCTGTGCGAACACCATGAGATCCTGGATCCCTGGCAGTCCCAGAGGCCCCAAGAGACATGTGTATTTTATTTTATATTGGAAGAGTACACTGCTTTCTTCTCCTAAAAGAAACAGGGGGTGTAAACGAGGGCCAAATTTAACGGACCATTTCCTGCACAAAAGCAATCCTTACAGGTGAATTTCTATTTCTATGTGTGCTGAAGAATGCAGCATAACTGGAAAGAGGAATTAACCAGGAGAACTACAGATACTGCTTGTAATGCTTTTGACAGGTAGGCACATGCTTTAGGGTGCAAACCCAGGTTTATAAGTCTTTGTAAATCTGATTTAGCATTTAAATACTTCGGTGGATACACTGGAACACCCATGCTCCACCCATGTAATGCCTAGCTGAAACAAAGTAATGTAAAGCAGTGCTAAGTGGTGCGTTACTTTGTATTTGCTAAATCATTTGTGTTGCATCTGACATATCACACTTTAGATTAGCATTCAGGCCCAATGGAAAATAGAGTACCAGAGATGGATTGATCAAGAATGCTGAATTTTCAGTTTATATAAAACTGGTTAGAAACACTGCCATGACATTGAATTGAATTAAAATGAAGTTGGTGAAATACTTGGGTGAGTTACATGATGATGAACAGGAGTAAGCCATGTATTATACTAGGAGAGTGGTAATTAGGTATGAGTTCAGGCAAGGTCTGAACAATCTACTGGACAGAATACACTATATCTGAGTCTGATTTCTCAAGCTTTGTAGGCATATGCCAATCTAAGTGTCAGAGTTTGTAGGCATGTGTGGTGTTTCTACCATATTAGTTGGCTTGTCCCAACTGGGCCCCTTTTGGGATACAGCCAGGAACTGTATTGCCTGTGTTGTGTATGTCCCTATAGAAGGTGGGTCAGAACATACTGACCCAGATTTACAAAGAATTAGCATCAGGTTAGTGTTGCGTTTATGCAAAACCGACACAAGGTGTTGTGTTGGTATTTTCAATGAAAACAAGGGTGGAGGGACTGGGGCTATTTCAAGGTCAAGCACACGGGCCACTTCAGCAACAAAAACAAAGTCTGTGATGTTCCTGTATAGGTGTCCAGGTCAGGAGAAAGATCAATGGAGGGGAGTGCTCCTTTTAGGAGCAAGGGCCCTCACAAGATCTGAGGGGTGTAATGCTGCATCATCAGGCAGCTCCTCGTTGGGCATGCGCTACAATGTCCAATTGGCCCCTGGGGGGCGGCTCTTTGCCAGAGATCATTTCTATTCCACCGATGTTAGGTGCATGCGTTAGTGGCAAAAACAGTGAGTGGTAAGGGTAATGCATGTTAAAACTGACTAAGGGGGATCCAAAGCTGAAGCTAAGTTTTAATGATAGAATCCCTTTTTCTAGGATAAAAACGTGTTTTGAGCATAGAATAGATATAATGGTCTATTTAGTTGCAATAAGTGTGAAGAAAGGTCAACATGTTTCATGTCTATTAAAGCACCTTGCGGATTATGGCAATTCGTCAGGACCAGGAAGCCCTTATTCTACTCTCACAGGGATGGATAATTAAAGAGTATCTGTACCATACCCTGTATACTTTACATAGACATTTAGGAACTCTCCTGGGGTTACACCTAGATTAGGGAGACAACAAAATACAAAGAACAAAAATTTAAATCAGTTATACATGATCATTTGCAAGTACAGATGTTAAGGGAGAACCACCAGTGTAGTGGTGACAATATTCCTGGTGTTTGTTGATGCAAGCTCATCACAGTCAGGTAGATAAGCGGGATATTAAGTGAAGTCTTTCACACATCATCAGTTGGTTGGTAAGTCTAGGGGAACCAGTCACAAGTGAACCAGTCATACGTGTTGATATAGGTTGATCACTAACAGACAGAAATGCAGGTTGCTGAGTTGAATATATCACACAAATCACTTTGTACTAGATGTAGGTAAATAGGATTTACCGATTCTAAAATACCAAATTTTACCGATTCGGTATTTTAGAATCGGTAAATCCTTTGTAGCTAATAATTCGGTAAAAATTACCAAATCGTTAAGATTCGGTATTTACTGAATCGGTATTTACCAATTCGGTAATTGCCATTCATTCCTATGGGCCTGGAGCCCATAGGAATGAATGTTAATTACCGAATCGGTAATTACCGATTCGGTAAAATGGGGAATGAATCAAGGGTGGCAGGGTGTCACTTTGACACCCTGGTGCACCCCTGAATAGTGCTTGTGAGCACATGTGGCACACATACATGCCCTAAGGGCATGTATGTCTGTCACATGGCACAGGTGTAAATGCACAGATTTGCATTTACAGAGGTATTCATTATTTACCAAACTAATAGTTAGTGGTAAATAACGAATCCTTAAAGCACAGAAGCACTCTCCAAAGTGCTTCCTACATGTCATTTACCGATTCGGTAAATACCGAATCGGTAAATGATGATTCGGTAAATACCGATTTGTTATTTACCAAATCCTCCCCTACATCCCAAAATGCCCAATACCGGTCAGTAGCGGTCGCAATTCGGTAATTTCGGCCGTTACCGACCGGTATTGGGCCACCTACATCTGGCCCTAGATGCATACCAGGTCTCAGAAATACAATAGCCAAAATAAAGGGCTATGGTGAAGTAAACCTCCCAGAAAATGGTGAGTGTAGTCTATCAGGACAGCAACTTGGCGTTGCAGCGGCTGGTAAACATAACATCACACAATGGTGGGTGCGGCCCTTCAAAAAAGCAGGGTGCAGCCAGGCAAGGCTCGCACAAGGAACTTACTCAGGGATTACAAGGGATACGGCCCCAATCGGACTGCACTAGGAGTAAGCAGTATAGATTTTGTCAATACTGCAAGGGAAAGTGATGTGGCCGGTCACTATGTGGCACAAAATAGCAGCGTCAAATCGCAGGGGCCGAGAAGCATGCCTGGCTCAGGCTACGGCTGGGAAATAACATATGGCACTGCCAATCCATCGAGATGTAAATCCAAAGCAGGAGGAAGGGGTTCTTACCGATTCAAAGTGGAATGTTGCTATTGCCCTACCCAGGGCCCTGCTGGTATAGAATTGCTGGTGTGCTGCCTAAGAAAGTACTTCCTGGTGTGACATCCAAGGAATAGAGCGTCAACCAAGTGCAGGGAGTGGCAGGCACCATATTGGAGGTAGTTGCATGTCTGGGCTGCAGTACGGGGAACTTGGAGACCGCAGGTGTCACCATGTGGGGAAAAAGGGATTTCCCAGTGTCAAGTGTGTGGGGAGGAGCCCATGATACCCATGGCACTAGAATGGTATCACACGCTGGCAAATCTAAGGGGCTGGGAAGGGGCGGTGTGGCATTGGGAGAAAAATGGAGACTCCCAGAAATTCGGTAATGGTGGGTGCAATGCACCGGAATGTGTTCCAGGGGTAGAGGGGGAACAATGTAAACTCCCATACTTTCTACAGAAGGAGGAAGGTTAATGGAAGGTGCAATGCACCAAAGCGCGGTCCAGCGGGTGGCAATCACAAGAAGACAGGCGTACCGGCTACGGTGAGCTTATAGGACATCGTGTGGTGGGTTCACAGGATGAGGGAAGGTTTGGGTAAGGGGATGGGCGTTACAGGCCATCGCTGAGGATTGGGGCTGCATAATCAAGGATCTGTTTGTGCTAACCACTCCGCCATCAATCCAGGGAATCCAGAGAGAGGTAATGCAAGTGTGGTCCCTAGAATGGTTTTTTGACCCATGGTATGTCGTCATTGAGACTGGTTATATGTGTGGATAGTCGATAAACCTATTTTTGTTCTTTGCGGAATAAGTCATTGCTGCTTATATGTGTGTGTGCCTCAATGATTGTCTAGTGTAGGTCCTCAGTTGTGTGGCCACTTTCAATGTAATGGATGCTCATTTTAGTGGTAAGTCTCTCCAATCTCACATTACTATGATTTTCAGTGATTCTAATCTGAACTGCTCTAGTTGTCATGCCTATATAGTGCTTTTTGCACGGACAGGTAATCATGTAGATACAGTTTTTTGTTTTTGTATCATTGTTGGTTTGTGAACATTGTACCCATGTTTTCGAGGTTTCAAAGTGGATTTTTTGGGAACGTTCTGTGAGTGTACATACACTACATGATTCGTATGGGTAATGTCCTGAGACTGGCGGGAGTCCCCAGAGTGTCTATTGGGTGCTGGGTCTACTATTTCTAGGCCTGGTGTAGACAATGGTGTCTCTCAGATTGCTGGTGTGCTTAAAGGCAAACCATGGTTGGGCTAGTGTATGGTGCCCAGTGTTGAGGACTGACCCGTGTTTAATGATTTTCTGTATATAGTTGGACTGTGGGGTGAATGATGTAACACATGTCAACACCTCATTCGCCGGGTGCTCAAATTGTTTTAGCAATGCCACCCTGTTGCTGTTCCTTGCTCGCTTAATGGCGGTTCTGACTACATGTTGTGGGTATTGTTGTGCGACAAGATTGGTAATCAAAGTTTCAGCTTGGTCTTTGAGGTCGTTAACTGAGCTACAGTTGCGACTAAGACGGAGAAATTGACCATAGGGCAAATTATCTCTGATGTGCTTGGGGTGGACACTGTCATATCTCAAAAGGCTGTTGTAGTCAGTGTTTTTTTTGTAAGTTGATGTGAAAAATGTGTCATCTTTGAGGTTTACCAGAAGTTCAAGAAAAGGTAGGTGTGTCACTGAGATGAATTTGGTGAACCTCAGGTAGGGGTTTAATGTGTTAGCTCATTCATAAAACCTCTCACAGGTATCTACTAAACCTTGACACAGAAAAAAAGTATTGTCAATGTAGCGATACCACATCAGGATGTGGTTAGAAAAGTTGTTCGTCTCTCCTCCACCCCACTCGGATGTGGTGTTGTTCTTCGAAATCTGCCATTTGGGGACAGGCCTGGCTAGGGGCAAAGGTGCTGCCCATAGAAATGCCTTGTGCCTGGTACTACAACTAATCCTGGAACTGGAAAAAGTTCTCTTTTAGTGCGATGGTGGCACACTCTAAGAAACAACTCACGCGAGGGGGTGAGGACCATTCTTCTCCAAGGAAAGGGCTCTCTATCACCCCTAGTGTTCCATCCTGGGGTATGTTGGTGTATAGTGCCTCCATATCCAGTGAGACAAGTAAATCAATTGGGATGTTCTCGATGGTGCCCAGTAAGTTGAGGACATTGGTTTTGTCTTTCACAAACGAGGGAGTCTTAGTGACCAGGGGCTGTAGAAAATGATTGCAAAATTGAGACAAGGGCTTGAGGAGGGAGTCAATCCCTGACATTATGGGCCTGCCTGGGGGGGCCTTGTATCCTTGTGAATTTTAGGGAGTATCTTGGTATAGGGAATCCTGAGATTCTTGTTGTTCAGAAACTGCCACTTTGCATCAATTCGTCATTCCATGAGTGGTGCATGGGTATCCCGATTCAACTACACGTGGCTTTCGCACACATTTCTATCTACAATAAATTGTCAAAATATGTTACAAAATCCTCTGCTCCCTTAAAACAGGTATATTGAGGAGAAATGCTTTTATTGCTCCTCATTTTCCCTCTTTTCTGTGTGCTGCATTGTACAGCACACATACAAAGAGGGAAACACCCTAAGGCATAGTTTTTGTAGAGGAAGGAACGTCTTCCTGCACAAAGGTTATGCTTTCTACAAACCTGTCGCCTTTGCTCTATGGCACAAGGGTGTCTCCTTTGGTGAATGGTAGCATACTCTTAGTAGATATGGCACTGTGTGGCTCTCTTCTGTTCACGCAACACTGTGCAGCAAAGTCACTTGCTGAGGTTAACTACATGCATTGCATGATTTCTTAGTAAATCTGGAAAAAATTTTAGAAAGTGCATATCCCTCCTAGGTATATCAAACTTGTAAGTGTATTGGGAATAATGACAGCTTGCAAATACTTTGGCAGGTTGTGGGGTACTGTGGAACAGCTAGCTATAGATAATACTAAATATAACATGGATTGGTGCATGACTGTGAAATAATAGGTTTATAAAGAGAAAGGGGGTCCTTATCAATTCTGGAAGATCTTGTGCTTCTGAGACATTTATGGGCTGCCTGATGACATCTAGGGCCATATTACACATAGGCCTATGGGGACGGAACAGGCATGTGCACCTGATTTTTTTTAACCCCCAGGGTACTATGGTATAACAGAAGGGGCCACAGGAGCTTATGTGGCACCTTCTGTAATACTGATAGTGTTGGTGTGCATGCAGTGCCAGAGCTATCATGACCGGACAGACCCTCATTTGCATGGGTTTGTGGCTCCATACAATTGAGAGAATCACTTTGGCTCTGTGCTTGGACCATGGAACTGATGCAGGTGCAGAGGCTAATATGCCCTTAGGCGGGACATTGGCAGTGTGCCACAAAACGTTGGTGCACTGCCAGTGCACCCTCTCAGTGCATCCATTTTGAGGAAAATGGTTCTCTTGGACCCCTGAGCATCCTCTTGCATGAGGCTAAGTCCCCCACTGTACTCACCTGCAGGGGGATCTCTAACCCATCTTTAACATGCATGCAGGTTACCGCCTGCACAGAGAAAAAACGGAGTGGCTTTGAAGCAGCCACTCCGTATTTCACTGAGTGTGAAGTCCCCAGGGCAGCACAAGTTCACAGCTATACTGGGGGCAAAACGTTCCTTGTAATAGTGCACACTGTCTGTATGTGCACCTGGCCCACATACCTTAAGGTGTGCCAGGGCGCAAACAAGGATAGTGCACCCTATATGTAATATTGACCCTAGTTTTCTAGATATTTTTCTACATGACCAAATGGCCTCGGTTGAACTTTAATGGGCCTCAGAGACCTCGTAGGCCTAAGCATGGCCTATTCAAATAAAAAATGCAGCATCTGACCAACTGTACAACTTGGTCTTTTTACTGCTGCCTACGTTTGGCATGAGTGACCTGACTATGATGCACTGTTGAAAACTATCAAAATATAAAAAAATGTATGTGTTTTTAAACCATTATTTGCATCAGGACAAACGTGACACAAACTGATTTGGTGCTATATTTGCTTTGTTACTTCAAATTTGATATATGGTACTATGAGCAAGATTTGTTTGTCCCCCACACTGTAAGAAGTAAGTCAAATATTATGGTAAAACCAATTAACTCTTATTTTTATGAAACAGTTCTATTTATTGGAATCCACAGTTTTTTTAATAACACAGCTCTCTCCCTACTACCAGCAGCTGGCAGCATAATCAACTTAGGAAAGATTGTGCACAAAATGCCTACAACCTGGGGGTCAGCAGCGATGAAAAGACCATTTAAACATAAAGAAGAACAAAGAAAGAGAAACAGTAGGAAGAGGTACACAAAACAGCATTTTCCACCCCCACCCTCCACTAGAGGGTGAGGATGGGGGTGACCAGATTCACCCAGCACTATCACCAGGTTCACCCGGCATTATCATACATGGCTGGGGTATGTTCTAAGGGGCCGAGTGGCTGCAGGCAATAATAAGAGGGGGGTCTATGTAGCCTCTATTTCCTCTCGGGGAGCAAACACAATATCTGCAAGTATTTCTGGCAGGTCACTTCCTTGAATTCTTCCGAAAGGATTCGGCTAAAAGGGCCCCACAAGTCTGGAAAGGCACGCGCATTGTCCTCCACAGTGAGTGACATATGCTCCACTGCTAGTGTAAACATAATTTGTGCAACTATGAGACATGTTCTGGGATTTTCTCAGTCCCTATTGCGAGAGGATTACTTGCCGTTCTGTGCTTAATGGTAGAGGCATGTGCCTACCATGGGTCGATCGTAACGGAAAGGTCAGGGGGTTGGATAGCCCTAGGATAGTATAGGATGGGAAACAGGGTATCGCCGTATTGAATACTAAGTCAATATCATTCAAGTCCTGTTCCCAGAATCGAACAAACTTGGAACAATGCCACACGAGGTGAAGAAGAGAGCCCGTCTGCCCACAGCCCCACCAACATTCCTCCAAATGCCCCATCTTTGTATACGTGCAGATGTGAAATGCCAGTAGGAGGCTACCTTATAGGCTAACTCTGTACTGACCATGTTGTCTGTCAGTGTGATGTAGCCTGTTGGAAATATCATTCCAATCTTTGGTGGAGATAGAACACCCCAGTTCTTCCTCTCAGCGTAATTGGCCCTTAGATTTAGAATCGAAGCCAGTGTCAGAGAGTAGAACATTGAGTTCAGTAATGAGGTGCTTATCACTATCTTTACAGATCAGCCATTTCTCAAAGTTGGTAAGTGGGGGCAGGAGAACCAGGTTTGTTGCTCAGGGAAGTCACCTAGTGTCTCAGCTGCAAGTATAGGAATGCGTCTGACAAAAGACAGTAGTCCTGCTTGAGTTGGTCAAAGGAGATAACCCCAAAGGGTAAAAAAGCGAGCCGACCCGCTTACAGCCTTTCTTGCGCCATCGGCTAAAAGCATCTGAGTTATACCCTGGAGTGAAGTCAGGGTTGTTAATAATTGGCTTTCGGGCAGACGTGTGGAACGGGTAGGAACTGACTAGCTGGCACCCGAGTTTATTTTCCGGTAGTACTACTCCCTCACATTCTAGGCCGTCGATCAGGAAGCTGTCTCAACTATTCAGTTGTAGCCCACCAGTAGTAGACACAGGTCTGGGCCTGCCCTGATCCCCTTAGAGGGTGACTAAACCTTTGGTACAAATTTATTTTTGTACAAACTAATTTTTTTCTATTTTGTATATTTTCTTCTATCACTTGCACTAGACCACACTTCACACTCACCTGGTCCTGAAGAAGTGCCGCGGATCCTACGGGACCTTATAGACGCGAAATATGTTGACCTTTTGATTAACTCAGTCACATTACACTTTGTGGATAACGCTTGACCTACAGGTTTTTTACTTTGGCAAGGGTACCGTCATATTAAAACATATACCTCTGGTAACCCTTAGTAAATTTTAATCACTGCACACACTTCTCACACCTTAAACTTAGGACTCCCCCTGCACACCTGCATGCACCAAATGGGAGTTCGCAGAAGATCTCTGACAGAGTGACCCTTCGGGGGACCCGTAGGGCATTGCAGAACCGGCCCGACGAGGAGCAACTGCCTGATGATGAAGCATGACATCCTTCGGGGTGTGTGAGGGCAACAAGGAATAAGTCTTGTTATTACCTTTCACTATTGAGTCCAAGTCCTAGGATCCCTATTTCCTTTCCCTGTATTTACTTCTAAAGGAGTGAGCAATACTCTGCACACCTCCCTAGGAACAGTGTCCCCACAGTTGTGTATTTATTGTTAATAATTGGCGTCATTGGGGAGGGAAGCATCGTCAAACCATGTTTAAGGGCTACGGCATCTCATACCTTCAGTGTGTGTCTGTCACTGGGGATGAATACAGCCCCTAGGCCCTATGCTTATGAGGGGGCCAGACCTATCGCCAGATATTAACACCAGTGACTGTCTGATCCATGAAAGACCAATGTTTTTCCAAGAGGGAAGGATTCCACTCTATGATGTAGCGAAGTTGTGTGGCTTGCAAGTAATGCACGATCATAGGGAGCCCCTGGCCTCCATCTTCCTTTGTAGGATTGTAGGAAACAGTTGTTAATGGTGGAGGCGCAGCTTCTTGCCATTCCAGATGAACCGATTGATGGGACTTGCAAGGGCTCAACACAAGGGGTGATGTAGTCAGTGGCGAAGTGTGGAAGACAAAAAATGCATGGGATCACTGTCATTTTAACTGCGGCAATGTAGCCAGCCCAGGGCAATCGCAAGTGGCTCCACGAGGTTAGTGACTAGTTTGTTTGGTCAAGGAAGGCCCCGTAATTAACTGCCATTGTCTTCGCCAGCGCAGGAGCCGGTTGTATTCCCAAACACAGTATGGTATAGTTTGTCTATACAAATGGGAATCATGCACACAGGGCCGCATTGTGCAGATGGCTGACCGACAGGTTCAGAATATGGGATTTTTGGAGATTATTTCAAACCCGGGGATCTCACTGAATAATCATAACTCAGTGAGTAGGGATGGTAGCAAAGTCATCAGGTCCGATAAAGATAAGATAATGTTGTCAGCATACAAGCTGATGGTGTGGCTGTCAGCGCCAAATCAGATGCTGGAGACTCATGGGCTGTCCCTGAGTGTCTTTGCCATAGGCTCCATGTACAACGTGAAGAGAAGAAGAGATAGGGGGCAAGTCAGTTGGGTCCTGCGCCCTATAGAGAACATGGCAGTGCTATAGATAGAGCAGATCCATGTGAAAATGTTATCTCCAAACCCAAATTGGCAGAGGGTCTCAAGCAAGTTCGACCAGTGAACGTGGTCAAACACCTTCTCCACATAAATGGAGAGTAAGAGAGCCTCTTTTTGCGATCACTGAATGATATCAATGTGATGCGAGAGTCGTTTAGTATTGTCCCCACATTGCCTTGTAGGGATGAAGCCTGATTGGTCGTGATCAACCAGACCCAGCATAATGGGTTCAATTGTGAGGCTAGTATCCTGGCAAAACGTTTGCCGTCTATGTTGAGGAAAGAAATGGGTCTATGTGACCCGTATTGCTCAGGGTCTTTAGACTGCTTGAGTACCACTGATATAGACGCCTCAAGCATCGAGTATGTCAGGGTGCCCACATCAAAAAAGACGTGTTAAGAGAGGTGCTAACCACTGCCAGAAGGTTTTAAAAAATTGGGCAGTGAATTCATCTGGCCCTGGCGCTTTTGAAGGTTTGAGGTGAGCAATTGCTGTAATCACCTCCTCTATATGTTTTGGATGGTCTAGCAGGGATGCAAGCTCTGGCAGCAAACATGTCAAAGGAACCCCCTGGAGATACGTTATCGGGTCGCCTTTGGTACTGTCTAAGTCAGAGTGCAGAGAACTATGAAAATCTTTGAAGGCCGCTGCTATTTCCACGTCCATGTGGACCGCCACACCCTGAGTCATTAAAATTGAGCTCACGGAGCCGGAGAGGATTTTGTTCCGGAGCCTGTGAGCTAGCATGCACCCACAGCGGTCGCTGCTCAAGCATAATTTATGCTCGAGACGCAATAGGGCGTGCTCCGCACTATTGAGGTCAGGGCACCTTAAAAGGAGCCTTTTTTCTCCAGTTCTCACCAAACCCTGGGGGCATCTAAAAGCTTATGGCTCATCTCTTGACAAGCCTAGTTCAAGGCCAATGACATGGATATACATTCAAACCTCATGATGAGCTTTAAATTCTCCCAGATCAGCGAGAAGGGGTTTCCCTCAATGTAATTGTTGAGAAAGTAATCCACTAGTACCATGTGCATAGCGTTGACCATGGAAGGGGACTGCAGCAGTGCATCGCGGAGTCACCAGTGTGAACCACCGGGCTGAGAGACATTGGAATGCAGGGTCAAAGAGAACAAGGTATGGTCCTAAAGGGATCAGAGCTCTATACTCACCTCACTGACATAAGCTGTTAGGGCCAGGGACATGAGGAAGTGATCAATCTGGGTGTATGATTTATATGCTGCCACTGAATAAAAGGTATACTCTCTAGAAGAGGAGTGGAGGTGACACCAGATATCACATAGCGTTCCGTGTGCCAGCCATTGAAGGCCATCAAACGTGAAGGCTTCTGTTGTGGAGGAGTGTTGGCTGGAGCGATCTAGGGTGGTGTCCATTACCAGATTTAAGTCTGCCCTATTAAAATGGCCACATCTGAGGTAGAGAGGGCAAATATAAGCGCATTGAGAAAAAAAGGGTTCTTGTTGCTCATTCAGGGCGTAGATGTTGGCCAGGATGAAGTAAAGGTGCCCCTTTGTGTTCTAACCACAAGCAGGCGCCCCTTAGTTTTCGCAATTGTGGACATTAGCGTTCCATTAAATGTCTCGGCGAATATGATAGCTAGCCTGTTCTTCTTTGAGGGACCACAGAACTAATTCTGGATGGCAAACCATCAGGAGTGCATGTGGGAGGTGTTTTTGTGAAGCAGGTGGGTCTCCTGGAGGAAGCATATGTCACCGCCATATTGCTCCAAGAGAGACGGCACTGTGTGCTTCACTGGATTATTTAAGCCCCGGACATTAAGGATGATTATTCGTCACTTTTGGGTCACGGGTGCAGGATAGAGAGTGCTGTGTAGCGCACCTGGCTCCCAAGCCTATAGACAATTTAAGAGCACAAGCAATAAGGAGTTACTGGAACCCCTTTGTGTGGGTGCACTGGATTTGGTCAGTGCCGAGGAGTAAAAAGAAAAAAAAGCCCAGTTAACACAATCTAAGAACATTAAATAAACAAGGAAGTGACAATAGTACATCATACTAAAACAACTGCTGCAGGGATTCTGCAGAGTCACAGAACTATGTTTGGGATCATAGAACCTTAGTAGGCAGGCACTGAGTCATCCTACCACCTGAGTACACATGAGCCCGGGACTGACTAGCTATAGTGTCTCACTTCCAGGGGAAAAAGTGAATAGATATCCCAGAACACAACCCTCTCGACGCTCTCAGGAATCGCTGTTGCAGGATACATATTTTCACTCTCACACTTGTACTAGTCCACACTCAGTACTGACACAGACACGAGAAAAGTTTAAAATGTTTATTTTAACTATTGTGCTCTAGTATGCAGTATACGTGCCACAATGAGTAACACAAATACGGACAGCATAGTAAGTAGTCCATAATTCATAAAAGGAGCTGTCATTCTACAAGACAGGGTAGCCTAACCCTCTCCCCTTCTACAAAAGCAAAGTGATTATATGTCAGAATATCTCTGGGTTTTTGTTGTAGACCCCCTACCCTACCATGCACAGATGTAAGTTCTACATCTCAGGTGCTGCCACGATCTCTTCCCTGGAAAGATCCCTCTCCAAGTGTGTTGTTACCTATTCTGTACATAGCTATATAACAAAGTACGTGTTCCAAAACAGCTTCATTTGTGTGTTTTGACTAGGTGCTGATGCCTGACCAGAACAGAATAACAAGGGGTATTGTTGTTTGGCCTTGTCTAAGGTGCGCAGATTAAATTCCACGAAAAAACAGAACGCAAAAACAACAGCACGGGCTGAGTTAAAGAACAGTGTGGCACAAAGGAAAATACTTTTGTATAGTTATGTGCGCAAAGCAGGGAGCAGTCTGCAACGTTCTCATGCTGACATTGGAAAAACAACAAGCCTGTGCGGGATTTATGACACAACGTTTCTGTAGCATTGACCAATTAAGGACAGGCCAGTTGGCATAATAACTGCTTCAGGCAATCACAGATCTCAGAAGAATAGAGAATGGAAAAGGTATCTTCGCGGCTGGTGGGCGTCTCCGATCCCACCGTCTTGAAGCCCTCCTAACTGGCAATCATTAGCAATCATAGGTGGTCCCTTCATCTTCATGAAACCTCAGAGAGGGTCGTATCCCCAGAGAGTGTGTTTTTTAAAGTATGGATTGTTGATCTTTAGCCATGGGATCTCATCTACATCCTGATGTCAGGGGGTTGGCCTTTTGTGGCATCTCAAGGGGCCCCTTGATGTCGAGTATTGAACAGGCCTCTTTGAGGGATGAATGTTAGTGTATCCTACCATCAAGGCAAAGGATAATCCTGAAGGGGTGACCCAGGAGTACGATATGCCTGCTTTGTGTGAATGTTCAGTGATGAGGCAGAATTCTCAGCGCTTTTGTAGGCCTCATCAAGGAGGCCCAGGATGAGATGGAGCACCCCGTATGCAAACATTTTTCTGGCTGGAACGATTTACTAGGTCTTCATTGTGGGACTGAAGGTCGACATGTTATTCCTTGAGGCGCAGATCCTCTTGTTGTAGCCACTCTTTATCTCTACCTCACAACTTGATTCCTGATTCCTGGGATTAGGAACGACTGGATTCCTGATCCTTCATGGCGGCCACTCTGTCACCCACTTCCTCCAAGCCTCGGCGAGCCTCCCGTAGGTCCGTGGAGATCTCTGCCTTCATAGCCTGTAAATCTACTCTGGGGGATTCCAAGAGGGATTCTAAGAACAATTTGGTGACCGTACCATGTCCATCCTCTGAGTCTGCCCGGTTGTGAGAAGTTGGCCTGATGTATGATGTCTCCAATTCTGGGGGCACCTTGTAACAGTCCAAACAATTCTTTATGGTGGTGGTTGTAAGTCAACCTTAAAAGACAAGCTATCCTAATGGTAGCATGGACTAAGCAGCCTAAAGGCTTAACTCAAGAGGGCATGTGAAGCCAGCTGTTTTACCATATGCAATCCTGTAATATCAAATGAAAGGACACCACGCAAGTTATATATTATAAAAATATATGTATTTATTCTTAGAATAATCCCCTGTACTCTTTATGAGTATAGAAGCACAAGCGTTTAAACAAAAGCACAGTATAACATATGAAAGTTACACAATTATTGATGAGGCCGGTGGCCACTCAAACCATATATCAAATAAGTGGTATAAGTATCACCTTTCAAACTGTGGTAAGGCCTGGGGCCTTGGGAATTTCTGGGACTACAGTGGACTAACAGCAGTTAGGACGGGAGTAGCCCGCGGGATTCGGATGCAGCGCTAAAAGCAAACGCATGCACCAATGCAAAGTCAATGGTGCGTAAAAGTTATCGAGTTACAGTTTTAAGGGTCTTCCGTCTGGAATAGAATTACCACACTTTAAACTAGGACACTAGAGGTGTAAACCAATACAGGAGCACCGGCGTTCATGAGTTACCTCACCCACAGGAAGCGGGTGCATAGGTGCCACAGTGTGTCGGGTTTCGTCGTGTAGATCTGTGGAGCCTGGAGATGAAGATGCTGCAGGCGGCCAGGAGAGAAGAGTCCGGTTGGATCCAAGGGTGGATCGAAGATGTAGAGTATCTGAAAGCAGAGGGGACAGAGTCTGGGTCACTAGCCAGTGACCAGGAAGGAACCAGGCAATGTCTGGCGCAATCAGGTGGTTGTCGTGAAGCTTGTCTCCGCTGCCACGTAGACTCTGGGGCACCGAGGATGCCCTGGAGTGAATCACGAGCTCTCCCACAAAAGTTCTCACTGTCGGCGGTGTCGGCTTCCGAATCGGAGTTAACAGGCCTTGGCAAATGCAACCCAGGCAGGATTCGAAGATCGCTTCTTACTCGGACCAGCAAGGTCAGAGCGGGTGCTCCTTTTCAGGGGAGCGAGGGCCAGTCTGGAGCAACCAGACTAGCAGAGCAAATTTAAAGGTTCGTCGGTACTGGGGCCACTAGCCAACGGGCAAGCGACCAGACCAACGCGTTGAGCAGAAAAATGCAAAAGGGCCCCACGCAGCCCTCGATGAGTGTGGAGGGGTGAGCTTCAGTGCAAAAGCTGCTCGGGGCTGGGGCTTCTTAAACCCCAATGCACAGTGTCGAGAGATCCTTGGGAGCTGCACGGTCAGCGCTTCTTAGTTTTTCCAAGATGGCCAGCCCCAAGCTTCAGGTCGCCTCCATGGGTCTCAGATTCGCTGGAACTGTGGATCGGGCTATTGGAAGGCGGGGACGCTGGGTCTTGTCGATCTCTGTCACTCGAGTTCCGGCTAGAACTGCAACAAAGCAAATGTTGAGGTGCTGGATGGTGCCTGTTTGCATAGGGTGGTCACTCCTTGACCACAAGGGAGATTCTTCAGTCTTCCACGTCGAGTGGGATGTCGAAGGGTCCAGAGTTATGTTTCAAAGTTTCAGTCAGGATAATCTGATGTGCATCAGCACAGCTCCTACCTTTATTCCAAATCAAGGGGCTGGATTACCTGCTAGGTGGGACCCAGGAAGCGGGTGGTTACACCACTTTCCCTTTGTCCAGTTTCGCACCAGAGCTGGGGCTGGAGTGCCCCAGAACCGGTTTGACTGGAGTTTGCATGGGACACCTTGTGTGCCCCAGGCAGTGCCTAGTTTCTTTCAATCCTCCCTGCTCCAATCCACTATCTCCTCTCTGGGGTGGTGTAACACCTCCCTGTGACGGGAAACCCTTTGTCCAGGCCTCCCCTGCCAAGTTTCGGTCAGCAGCAGGAGGTCAGACTTGTGTCGGGGCAGCAGCATTCATTTTGTGATGCTGAGGCTCTGGTTAGGATTAACCGCGTTTTAAGTAAAGTAACATGTCTTCTCCTTCTAGAAGGGTGGAATGCTACCCCCGTCGCCAGAACTGGCGAGGGGGTAGTATTCCAAAGTGTATGACACCAAACAGGACATGTTTTGATAAAGCCAAACCAAAGTTTGCATTAACCGCGAGGATTATAATGCACTTAAGAGTATATGGTATGGCAGTATCACTGGAACAGCAGTAAGGAAATAGTTCCGAACACTGCAGATAGGCTCAGCTCATGCTAGAGCACCATCTCACATAAAACCAAGCACTCTGCCTCCAGGATTGTAAAGGCCTGCCATAGGAGTGACTTATAGGTGCAAATGTGTCCAGATATAGGTTTAGACATAGGTATACTATATCTAAGCAAGGGGTGAGTACACCACCTTGCCCCAGCTGAGTGATCAGCCAGTTGTGTCGATTTAAGTGACCAGCCAGGGGTGGCAAAAGATATGCTGCAGCCCCTGGTGGCCTTGGATGCATCTATGCCCTGGGCACCTATAGTGCACTGTACAGGGACTGATAAGGTGTCCAGTACCAAATTGGTTATGTACCCATAGTACATGTCTGTGAATTTAGAGAGAGAACAGCAGGCTGTGGCTCTGATTAGCAGGCCCACAGCCACATTAATTCGAAAACCAGTGAAGCAAAAAGCAAAAATTGGGGTGACCATAGGAAAGCAGACCCTACTCTCCTACACAACCCCCCCAAACGCAGGGACATTAAACTTAACCTTGACCAGATAAGTCTTCATGTTCTAAGTGGAAGTACCTGGAGAGACCATCTGCATTACCATGGTCAGTCCCTGGTCTGTGCTCCACTGTAAAGTCCATCCCCTGTAGGGAAATGGACCACCTGAGCAGTTTGGGGTTTTCACCCTTCATCTGATTGAGCCACAAGAGGGGCTTATGGTCTGTCTGAATTAGGAAGTGAGTACCAAACAAGTATGGCCTCAACTTCTTCAGGGCCCAAACCACAGCAAAGGCCTCCCTCTCAATGGCTGACCAACGTTTCTCTCTAGGGGTCAGCCTTCTGCTAATGAAAGCAATGGGCTGGTCTTGACCATCTACATTAAGTTGTAAAAGCACAGCTCCCACCCCCAACTCAGAAGCATCTGTCTGAACAATGAACTGTTTGGAGTAGTCAGGACTCTTAAGGATTGGTGCAGAGCACCTGGCCTTCTTCGGGTCATCAAATGCCCTTTGACAGCTAACTGTCCACTGAACCTTTTTGGGCATCTTCTTGGATGTCAGATCATTCAATGGTGTCACAATGGACCCATAGTTCTTTACAAATTTCCTGTAATACCCAGTCAGGCTCAAGAAGGCTCTGACTTGTGTCTGGGTAGTTGGAGGAGCCCAGTCCTGTATGGCCTGGATCTTGCTCTCCAATGGTTGAACTTGACCCCCACCTACTAGGTGGCCCAAGTACACAACCTTGCTCTGCCCTATCTGGCACTTGGTAGCCTTGATAGTCAGGCCTGCCTTTTGCAGGGCCTCCAGAACCTTCTTCAGGTGGATCAGGTGATCCTCCCAGGTAAAGCTAAAGACAGTAATATCATCTAGATATGCTGCACAAAAGTCATCCAACCCAGCAAGGACTTGATTCACCAACCTTTCGAAGGTGGCAGGTGCATTCTTCAAACCAAAGGGCATCACCACAAACTGATAATGTCCACTGCGGGTAGAGAATGCTGTTTGGGGCTTAGACTCCTCAGCTAACCTGATTTGCCAATAGCCAGCTGTCAAATCAAACGTGCTCAGATATTTGGCAGAAGCCAATTTATCAATGAGCTCATCTGCCCTTGGAATGGGATGAGCATCTGTCCTAGTGACATCATTGCGACCTCTATAGTCCACACAAAATCTCATTTCTCTTTTTCGATCTTTGGTATGAGGTTTTGGCACAAGGACTACTGGGCTGGCCCAGGGGCTCTCTGATGGCTCAATCACTCCAAGTTCAAGCATTTTCTGCACCTCAGCCTTTATACAATCCCTGACATGGTCAGGTTGCCTGTAGATCTTATTCTTCACAGGCAGACTGTCACCAGTGTCCACCTCATGGGTGCACCAGTTAGTTTGACTGGGTGTAAGAGAAAACATATGTCTATGGGCCTGCAACACCTGTCTGCAGTCCATCTGTTGCTGGTCAGAGAGGCTGCCTGCAAAGGCTACTCCATCTACTGAGCCATCATCAAGGTATTGGGATAACATGTCTGGGAGAGGGTCACTCTCTTCCTCCTGTTCCCCATCCGTAGCCATGAGTAAACCCAAGTCAAGTCAAGTTAGAATTTATATCGCGCACTACATACCCGGAGGGTCTCAAGGCGCTTGAGGAAGGGGGGGAGGATTACTTATCGAATAGCCAGGTTTTAAGCTGTTTTCTGAAGGCTAGGTGGTTTTGAGTAAGGCGGAGGTGGATGGGAAGGGAATTCCAGGTTTTGGCCGCCAAGTAGGAGAAGGATCTTCCCCCCATGGTGACTTTGTGGATGCACGGAACAGCGGCGAGGGCTTGGTTGGACGACCGCAGCTGGCGGGTGGGGGTGTAAAAGGAGAGGCGCATGTTGAGACAATCAGGTCCAAGTTCGTAAAGGGCTTTGTGTGCGTGGGTGAGGAGACGGAACGTTATCCTCTTGTTGACGGGGAGCCAGTGAAGGTCCTTCAGGTGAATGGAAATGTGGTCTGTGCGGGGGATGTCTAGTATGAGTCTGGCTGAAGCATTTTGGATGCGTTGGAGTTTTTTCTGCAGTTTTGCGGTGGTACCGGCGTAGAGGGTGTTTCCGTAGTCCAGACGGCTTGTAACCAGTGCATGGGTGACCGTTTTTCTTGTTTCGGTGGGGATCCAGCGAAATGTTTTTTTGAGCATGCGTAGGATGTTGAAGCATGATGATGAGACGGCGTTGACTTGTTTGGTCATCGAGAGTGAGGAGTCCAGGATGATGCCCAGGTTCCGTGCGTGGTCCGTCGGTATGGGGGCTTTTCCTAGGGCAATTGGCCACCAAGAGTCGTCCCAGGCGGAAGGGGATACACCTAGGATGAGGACTTCCGTTCAGTTTCAGACGGCTGTGCTCCATCCATTCGGCTACTTCTTTCATCCCTTCATGTAGGTTGGTTTTGGCGGTGATTGGGTCTTTGGTGAGTGAGAGGATTAGCTGAGTGTCATCAGCGTAGGAGATGATGTTGAGGTTGTGTTGACGTGCGATGGTTGCGAGGGGGCTCATGTAGACGTTGAAGAGGGTGGGGCTGAGTGATGATCCTTGCGGGACGCCGCAAATGACTTCGGTGGCCTCTGACTTAAAAGGGGGAGGCGGACTCTCTGAGTTCTTCCAGCGAGGAACGAGATGATCCAGTCCAATGCTTTTCCTTGAATTCCGATGTTTCTGAGGCGTTGTATCAGGGTGCTATGGCAGACTGTGTCGAAGGCTGCAGAGAGGTCAAGGAGGATGAGGGCGACTGTGTCTCCGTTGTCCAGTAGTGTTCGAATGTCGTCTGTTGCTGCGATGAGGGCGGTCTCGGTGCTGTGTTTGGCTCGGAAGCCAGATTGTGAGGAGTCGAGTGATTTGTTGGTTTCGAGGAAAGCGGTGTGCTGATTGTTGATGGCTTTCTCAATGACTTTGGCAGGGAATGGGAGGAGCGAGATGGGGCGGTAGTTTTTGAGTTCGGTGGGGTCAGCTGTGGGTTTCTTCAGAAGGGCGCTGAGTTCGGCGTGTTTCCAGCTTTCTGGGAATGTGGCTGACTTGAGGGAGCAATTGATGACGTCTCGGAGATGGGGTGCGATAATGGAGTCTGCTTTGTTGAAGATGTGATGGGGGCATGGGTCTGTAGGGGATCCTGAGTGGATGGAGTTCATCAGGCGAATGGTGTCTTCTGTGGTGATTGGGTTCCAGTCGGAAAGGTTATTCGGAGGGGGTACAGGTTCGGAGGTGAGAAGGGTGGACTGGTTTACGGGTTGGTTATCGAAGCTGTTATGAATGTTGGCGATTTTGTCATGGAAGAATGAGGCGAGGGAGTCGCAGAGGACTTGAGAGGGGGTGATGTCGTTTGAGCTGGCGGTGGGGTTGGTGAATTCTTTGATGATGTTGAAAAGTTCCTTGCTGTTGTGGGCGTTGTTGTCTAGACGGTCTTTGAGTGCTGACTTCTTGGCTGTCCGGATTAGTTGGTGGTGTTTGCGGGTGGCGTTTTTGAAGGCGGCTTGGGTGATGGTGTTTGGGTCTTTTTTCCAAGTTTTCTCAAGGGAACGACAGAGCTTCTTGGATTTCTTAAGGTCATCGTTGAACCAGGGGGCGTTCTTGCTTCCTTGCTTGATTTGATGTTTTTTCAAGGGTGCTAGTTTGTCGGCGGTTTGGGTTAACCATTGTGAGAGGTTGATGGCGGTTTGGTTAGGGTTAGTTGAATAGGCAGGGGGTTTTTGAAGAAGCGATGTGGAGATCTGGTCGATGGTGATTTTGTTCCAATTTCTTCGCAGAGTTGGTTGAGGGTGGTTGTGGATCGCGATCTTATTGTAAATGAAGTGGATGCAACTGTGGTCCGTCCAGTGGAGGACCACAGTTGCATCCTGTGATTTGCAGGTTTGTGGCGGAGCGTGGTGTTTTTGAACGTTCTGGATTGTTTTCCACGGGTCCTTCTAACTCGTCTAAGGGACCCCTGTCGAATCACACACGATCGACTGTCTCCCTGATATTTTAGAAAAAAGACGCACTCATCTATAAGGATTCACTCATGAAAGCCTAGCGGTAGAAGCCATAGGATTCCTCTAGTGATCAGAGGGACAGACCTATCAACACTTGTGCTTTCATTTGGAACTGGGCGGTAATAGGTAGTGACGCACCGTAACTATTCGGTCTGCTTAACAAGTCAATTTTAGTGACTGTTTACACTTGTTCTTAACGAAATTTGAATTGAACAACACAGTTTACCCACATAAGTGCCGCTCCTAGTTGATCCTCTCTCATTGCCACAGAATTTAATATTAGTGGTCACGAATTTTATGAACGCCAAGGATCTTGATCGCCATTGACAAAGAAGCCCTAGGGGACCCGAGAACCCATAGGAGGTTGCCCACCCACAACTCCTTTTGTCTTGAAGAAGACCCGCCTTGTAAGGACTACTTTCCTACCTAGATTACGGGTCGAAACGTTGACTGCTCAATTACGACCAATCTCCTCCCCCAAGCAGGACCTTAACGGCTGAAACAGAGTTTTTGGTTTTGTGTATCAATTATTTGTTGGACTCTCTCAAAGCCACATGAGGTGGCCCTTTGGCTAAAGGGACCACATTTATTGAGTTTCTAAATTGAAAATAATTTTTGCCACTGGATGAATCTGACTATCCCTTGACCCCACCTTTTTCCTGACACTACCCTCACTTTCCCCCTTCCTGTTGTGAATGTGGGCACGCACATTTTATTATCAATTGTTCATGTATGCAAACATATGTATGATGAAATCTAACCAGTGAAAGGAAGTCATGCAAATCTGAATAAAACTTTTTTGCATCTACTAGCTTTGCTCCCTGAATTACTGTACATTGAGATATAAGTTTACTGTACTTTGTTTTCTGTCGGGGACCCCTTCCCTTTGTATCGATAACTACCCAGGTCCCCTTTGACTTTAATGGGTCTAACCCTGTTTTTCATAATCCTCTCTGGAAGTGAAGATGGGGTCAAGAGTGTGTCCTGCATAGTGTGTGGGGGTGTTAACAAGTTGTTTGAGTCCGAGATTGGCGAGATTGTCCAGAAGGGTGGTAGTGTTATTGTCGTTGCTCTTTACCAGATGGAAATTGAGGTCTCCCAGTAGAATGTATTCTTCCGAGGGGAGGGCGTGTGGGGTGATGAAGTCAGTGATGTCTTCGCTGAATTTTGTACGGGGTCCTGGTGGCCTGTAGAGGAGGGTGCCTCTGAGTGTGGTCTTGGGGTTGGTGTGGATCTGGAAGTGAAGGTGTTCGGCGATAGCGAGGTTGTCTTCTGAGCTGGTTGAGACGCGGATGGTGTTCTTGTGTACGATGGCGATGCCTCCTCCTGTTTGGATGGTGCGGTCCTTACGAATGATTTTGTAGCCGTCCGGGATGGCTGTGGTGATGTCTGGAGCTGAAGAGGCATTCATCCAGGTTTCTGTTAGGAAGGCGATGTCCGGAGAGATGGTGTCGAGTAGATTCCAAAGGTCGATGGCGTGTTTGTGAACCGAGCGGGTGTTGAGAAGGATGCATTTAAGGTGGTTGGTTTTGGATTTCTGTTTGGTGTTTGTGGGTTTGGTGAGGGTCTTGATGCAGGTGAATTTGCAGAAGTGGCAGGTGAAGGGTCCATGGGTGTGTCCTGGCGCAGTTAGTGAGGCGGCCGGGGTTAAGTGCTAAGAGGGTGGGGGCGTCGTATGTAAATCGGGAGGGGTGCCATTTGCGGGGGACAGGGGGTCTGGCGCTGGGCGCGGTCCAGGCGCGGACGGGCGTAGACGGGCTTACCTTTGGCGCACCTTCGGCGCGACCGATGCGCGTGGACGCTGCGCGTTGAGTCATCTGACTGAAATGGAGAGTGTAGGGGGTGGAGCGTGGGAGGGGCAGCTGGGAGGCGGTAGCGGGGAGGAGAGGCGGGCCGAGGGAAAGCACAACAACAAGATGGTGGGCAGGATGGAAAGTGAAACCGGGCACAGGCAAGAACACTTTACCTAAACACAGTTAATGCAGCAAATGTAAACAGTGCACTAATACAGGTCTAAGTCCGGATGAGAGCAAATTGAAACAGTGAATGAGGCAACGATACCGGTTACAGCAAAGCGCTTCAGCCACAATGATGTTCACGAATGCAATACCAGTTACAGCAAAGCGTTTCCGACACAATGATGTTCACCAACTGGAGTCAGGGAGCGAGGGGGGGGGAGCGACCGTATTGGAGCAAGTCCAGGCGGTAACCCATGTCTGCCCTGTCCACATATGGTTTCAATCTGTTTACATGGAGCACCCTGTGGGGGCTCCTAGGGGTGCCAAGGTCCACCAAGTAGCTGACCTCTCCTTTTTTCTCAAGTATGATGTGGGGTCCAGACCACTTGTCTTGGAGAGCTGCTGGGGCCACTGGCTCCAACACCCACACCTTCTGTCCAGGCTGGTACTCAGTCAGGACAGCCTTTTGGTCATGCCAAGCTTTCTGTAATTCTTGGATGGCCTCCAGGTTTTTGGTTGCTTTCTCCATGTATTCAGCCATCCTGGAGCGGAGACCAAGTACATAGTCCACAATATCAAGTTTAGGCTTTTTGAGAGGTAACTCCCATCCTTCCTTCACAAGACACAATGGACCCGTCACAGGGTGGCCAAACAAAAGTTCAAAAGGGCTGTAGCCAACCCCCTTCTGTGGGACCTCTCTGTAAGCAAAGAGTAAGCAGGGTAAAAGGATATCCCATCTACGCCTGAGCTTTTCAGGTAATCCTTTTATCATTCCCTTTAGGGTCTTGTTGAATCTCTCCACAAGCCCATTGCACTGTGGGTGATAGGGTGTGGTGAACTTGTAGTTCACTCCACACTCCTTCCACATTGCCTTTAAGTATCCAGACATGAAGTTGGAACCTCTGTCTGAAAGTACCTCCTTTGGAAAGCCCACTCTGGAGAAAACTCCAAGTAGGGCCCTTGCCACAACAGGAGCTGTTGTGGTCCTCAGGGGAATTGCCTCTGGGTACCTGGTGGCATGATCCACTACCACCAGGATGAATCTGTGCCCAGATGCTGTTTGGGGATCGATTGGTCCAACAATGTCAATCCCAACTCTCTCAAAGGGCACCCCCACCACAGGTAGAGGTATAAGGGGGGCCTTTGTGGTGCCACCTGATTTGCCACTGGCTTGGCAGGTGTCACAGGAGTGACAAAACTCCTTGGTATTCTCTGACATGTGAGGCCAGTGAAAGTGTTGGACAAGTCTTTCCCAAGTCTTGTTCTGGCCTAAGTGTCCTGCAAGGGGAATTTCACGGGCCAAGGTAAGAAGGAAGACCCTAAATTGCAGAGGTATAACCAACCTCCTGGTTGCACCAGGCTTGGGGTCTCTAGCCTCTGAATAAAGGAGCCCATCATCCCAATACACTCTATGGGTACCTTGAGCATTCCCAGCAGCCTCAGCAGCAGCTTGCTGTCTGAGGGGTTCAAGAGAAGGGCAAGTTAATTGAGCCTGCCCCAGATCTGCCCTTGAGGGTCCCCCTGCCCCAAGAAACTCAACCTGTTCAGGTTCAAGCTCTTCTGGGACAGTCTCCTCTTGGATCTCAGAATCATCCTCCTGTGAGGTCTGATCCTCAACCTGGGGCAAGTGGGAAGGCACTGCATTGACCATCTTGCTCTTTCTCTTGGGTTGTGGTTGGTCTATTGTTTCAAGATCCACCACAGGTTCAGGTAGGCACTTCTTGGCCTGTGACCTGGTTACAGCAAGAACATGTGCTGAAATCCCTAGCATTTCTGCGTGAGTCCTGTACTCCACTTCTGACCATAAGGAATCCTCTAGGTCATTGCCCAACAGACAGTCAACTGGGAGGTCTGCACTAACAACAACTTTCTTGAGGCCAGTTACCCCTCCCCAGGAGAATCTAACAACAGCCACACTATGTGTAGTAGTGGCATTGCTAGCATTGGTCACTAGGTAGTTCTCACCTAGTATCATCTGTTCAGGGTCCACAAAGTTAGGTGTCACCATAGTGACACTGGCACATGTGTCCCTGTAGGCCTGAGCCAGTTTCTAATTGATTAAAGGCGTCTGCCTGTACTTGCCCAAAGTATTAGGACTTATAGTAGTGGACATAGCTATGTCCCCATCACAGATCATAATTTCCTGAGTAGGGATTCTGACTAAGCCAGACTCCACCTCAGTTCCCAGGGTTAACCCTACTATCCCCTTGGGTTGTGCACTACCACTGTTAACTGTACTAGGGGGTGCAGGTGTCTTAGGGACTACAGTGGTAGGTACTGGATTTTTCTTAGTGCATTCACTTCCCCAGTGAGAAGTGGACTTACAAGTATTGCACCAAGGTTTCTTTGGGCCATCACTCTTCTTTTTCTTGTTTCCATTTTGGCAACCACCCTCCTTATTAGAATTATTTTGGGGGCCTGTAGAAGACTTCTGGTCTTTTTCTTTCTTATCTCCTCCCTTCTGGTCTGCCTTCTTTTGATCACCTCCTTGGTTCTGGGGTGTCTGCTTAACCCTTGTTTGGACCCATTTGTCTGCGTTCTTACCCAATTCTTGGGGAGAGGTCAGATCTGAGTCAATAAGGTGTTGATGCAATTGCTGGTTCTGACAGTTATTAAGGATCTGTTCTCTCATTATAAGATTGTACAATCCTGTATAGTCTGAGACTTTACTTCCATGCAACCAACCCTCCAGAGCCTTAGTGGCACAATCAACAAAATCAGTCCAGTCCTGAGTCTGAGCTTTTTGGGTATCTCTGAACAACAACCTGTATTGCTCAGTGGTTAGGCCAAACCCTTCGTTAAGAGCACTCTTCAGCACAGAGTAGTTTTTAGCATCCTCAGGTCTAACAGTGAGGAGCTTATCTCTCCCTTTCTCAGAAAAGGAGAGCCACAAGATTGCTGCCCACTGATCTTGAGGGACTTGCTGTACCATGCAGGCCCTCTCCAGAGCAGTTATCCATTTGTGGATATCATCCCCATCTCTGTAGGGGGGCACAATCTTACTCAGGTTTCTATGTTCATAGGACCTGTCTTTATCCTTAGGGATAATGCTGCCACCAGTGGGTGTCTCCCCACAAAATTTCTGTTCCCTTGCTAAAGCAAGTCTAGCTTGGGCCAGGGCTACTTCCTCCCTCTCTATCTGGAGTCTAACAGCTCTCATCCCGACCTTATGCTCTTTCCTCTGGGGGGAAGTCATTCCCCTCTGAGATTCTCTTGAGGCACTAGAAATGTGAGAATCCCTGGAGGAGATCTCTCTCTTCTATTGCCTGGGAGAATTCTGCTATTGGGTCTGGGGAAGTGATTCCCTTCTCCATTCCCATGTAGGACCAAGCTGACTTGGCTAAGCCTCCCAACTGGTACCTGGTTATCCCCTTGATCATGATCTGACTCTTCACCTTCTGATTCAGGGTCTGCCACCTCATCTTCTGGGGTGCTATTCTCAGTATCTGGGGGGTTCACTCCTTCTCCTGACCCTGAGGGAACTGCACTAGCTTTCTCAAGATCATCCTTCTCCAGGATGGATATCAGGACAGGAATGGTAGGGTTGTGACCCTTTTTCAGCTTCCTTGCAGTGCACAAGGCACTCAAGTCTCTATGGCTGAGTTTGTCATAGCTGGAGGGTGCCTGAGCAAGGTCACCTTCCACAGGCAGAGCAATGGGTTGCTCACCTGTGCCAGGCATGACTCTAGTGAGGTGTAAGTGATGCACTTACCTACACTAAGTGTTTTCCTACTGTACCTTGCTAGTGAGTTGTAGGCAGGGTGTGCTAAGCCCTTTTATCTCCAACTACTAAGTTCAGTAGAACTTAAATATGCGCTTTGTTTATATGTACCTATGGTACTTGATGTGATCTTTTAATTTGATAAAAAGATTGCAATAGTAAAACAACAGCAAGCTCAAATCCCAACCGCTGCACACCAATGTGAGAAGTTGGCCTGATGTATGATGTCTCCAATTCTGGGGGCACCTTGTATCAGTCCAAACAATCCCTTATGGTGGTGGGTGTAAGTCAACCTTAAAAGACAAGCTATCCTAATGGTAGCATGGACTAAGCAGCCTAAAGGCTTAACTCAAGAGGGCATGTGAAGACAGCTGTTTTACCATATGCAATCCTGGAATATCAAATGAAAGGACACCACACAAGTTATATATTATAAAATATATGTATTTATTCTTAGAATAATCCCCTGTACTCTTTATGAGTACAGAAGCACAAGCGTTTAAACAAAAGCACAGTATAACATTTGAAAGTTGCACAATTATGGATGAGGCCAGTGGCCACTCAAACCATATATCAAAAAAGTGGTATAAGTATCACCTTTTGAACTGTGGTAAGGCCTGGGGCCTTGGGAATCGCTGGTACTACACTAGACTAACAGCAGTTAGGGCGGGAGTAGCCCGCGGGATTCGGGTGCAGCTCTAAAAGCAAACGCATGCACCAATGCAAAGTCAATGGTGCGTAAAAGTTATCGAGTTACAGTTTTAAGGGTCTTCCGTCTGGAATAGAATTACCACACTTTAAACTAGGACACTAGAGGTGTAAACCAATACAGGAGCACCGGCGTTTATGAGTTACCTCACCCAAAGGAAGCGGGTGCATAGGTGCCAAAGTGTGTCGGGTTTCGTCGTGTAGATCTATGGAGCCTGGAGATGAAGATGCTGCTGGCGGCCAGGAGAGAAGAGTCTGGTTGGATCCAAGGGTGGATCGAAGATGTAGAGTACCTGAAAGCAGAGGGTACGGAGTCTGGGTCACTAGCCAGTGACCAGGAAGGAACCAGGCAATGTCGGCGCAATCAGGTGGTTGTCGTGAAGCTTGTCTCTGCTGCCACGTAGACTCTGGGGCACCGAGGATGTCCTGGAGTGAATCACGAGCTGTCCCACAAAGGCTCTCGCTGTCGGCGGTGTCGGCTTCCAAATCGGAGTTAACAGGCCTTGGCAAATGCAACCCATGCAGGATTCAAAGATCGCTTCTTATTCGGGCCAGCAAGGTCAGAGCGGGTGCTCCTTTTCAGGGGACCGAGGGCCAGTCTGGACCAACCAGACTAGCAGAGCAAATTTAAAGGTTCATTGGTACTGGGGCCACTAGCCAACAGGCAAGCGACTGGACCAATGCCTCGAGCAGGAAAATGCAAAAGGGCCCCACGCAGCACTCGTTGAGTGTGGAGGGATGAGCTTCAGTGCAAAAGCTGCGCGCGCTTGGGCTTCTCAAACCCCAATGCACAGCATCGAGGGAGCCTCGGGAGCTGCACAATCAGCGCTTCGTAGTTTTTCCAAGATGGCCAGCTCCACGCTTCAGGTGGCCTCCACAGGTCTCAGATTCGCTGGGACTGTGGATCGGGCTGTTGGAAGGTGGGACCGCTGGGTCTTGTTGATCTGTGTTGCTCGAGTTCCAGCGGGAACTGCAACAAAGCAAACATTGAGGTGCTGGATGGTACCTGTTTGCACAGGGTGGTCACTCCTTGACCACAAGGGGGATTCTTCAATCTTCCACGTTGAGTGGGATGTCGAAGGGTCCAGAGTTATGTTTCAAAGTTTCAGTCAGGATAATCTGATGTGCATCAGCACAGCTCCTACCTTTATTCCAAATCAAGGGGCTGGATTACCTGCTAGGTCCCTCCTATGGGTGGGACCCAGGAAGGGGGTGGTTACACCCCTTTCCCTTTGTCCAGTTTCGCACCAGAGCTGGGGCTGGAGTGCCCCAGAACCGGTTTGACTGGATTTTGCATGGGACACCTTGTGTGCCCCAGGCAGTGTCTAGTTTCTTTCAACCCTCCCTGCTCCAATCCACTATCTCCTGTCTGGGGTGGTGTAACACCTCCCTGTGACAGGAAACCCTTTGTCCAGGCCTCCCCTGCCAAGTTTCGGTCAGCAGCCGGAGGTCAGACTTGTGTCGGGGCAGCAGCATCCATTTTGTGATGCTGGGGCTCTGGTTAGGATTAACAGCGTTTTAAGTAAATTAACATGTCTTCTCCCTCTAGAAGGGGTGGAATGCTACCCCCGTCGCCAGAACTGGCGAGGGGGTAGTATTCCAAAGTGTATGACACCAAACCCGACATGTTTTGATAAAGCCAAACCAAAGTTAGCATTAACCGCGAGGATTATAATGCACTTAAGAGTATATGGTATGGCAGTATCACTGGAACAGCAGTAAGGAAATGGTTCCGAACACTGCAGACAGGCTCAGCTCATTCTAGAGCACCATCTCACACAAAACCAAGCACTCTGCCTCCAGGATTGTAAAGGCCTGCCATAGGAGTGACTTATAGGTGCAAATGTGTCCAGATATAGGTTTAGACATAGGTATACTATATCTAAGCAAGGGGTGAGTACACCACCTTGCCCCAGCTGAGTGATCAGCCAGTTGTCTTGATTTAAGTGACCAGCCAGGGGTGGCAAAAGATATGCTGCAGCCCCTGGTGGCCTTGGATGCATCTATGCCCTGGGCACCTATAGTGCGCTGTACAGGGACTGATAAGGTGCCCAGTACCAAATTGGTTATGTACCTATAGTACATGTCTGTGAATTTAGAGAGAGTACAGTAGGCTGTGGGTCTGATTAGCAGGCCCACAGCCACATTAAGTTGAAAACCAGTGAAGCAAAAAGCAAAAATTGGGGTGACCATAGGAAAGCAGACCCTACTCTCCTACTCCGGTGGTATGCCGTAGTCAAAGGTAGTGTATCATCAAGGGCTCCCTCCCCCTTGTTTCACAAATATTTCCTTGAGTGACCGATCCTTTTTTGACCTATTCACTGAAATGCTGTAGGTCTGCGAGGAAGGTTGACTGGGAAAGTGCAATCAGCAAGTAGTCTAGGACTAGACGGATACTTCCGTTATGCAGACAGGGTAGCCAACCGTCTCAGTGAGCCAAAGCTGGGACCAGCCAGGAGCACAGTAGCTCACGTCTCTCCCCTAGATCCATCAGAGCAGACCGTGCGGCAGCAGGAAAACAGGAAGCTGCCACCGACACTACCAAGAGTCCCACCAGGCACAGAGAAGGAACTTATTTTTGGGTCCCCGTAGCTGCCAGAGGAGTGAAGAGAGGGCCCATCGGCTGTGCTGAGCCTCGAGCAGTGGAATCTCCTATAATTTCCACCGCAGGACAGGAGGATCCCAAATTTGAAACGCGACCACAGGGGTCCAAAGCTGGAGAAAGGATTGTGCACTCGGTGTCGCCTTGTGGTCTGCTACTAGCAAGGGGTCATTATACTGCATTAGCTACCGCCTAGCCTCCCTGCCCTCAGGCCAGACTCTCAATGGGGGACACAGGCAAAGGGCTCAAAGTGCACAACAATGAACCATGAGGCCTGGCAAGTCCAGATCTGACCAGATCCTAGTGGGTCAGGTTCTTACGAGGCTAGAGTGAGGGAATCTGTTGTGTGGGGGGGAGGGGAACTTGTTGCCTCTGCTGCCCTACATTTTCAGCCAGTTCCGCTCACCTTCTGTGCCGCTCTGAAGACACCAGCTCCAGAGTAGGCCTTCACAGCTCAGTACACTCATTGGTGGCCTCCGGTCAGACTCCACCTCTTGTGCGGGGGTCGGTGAATAAGGAATGGAGACTGCCTCCACACCTGGTGCTCCCCTCTGTGACAGTCCTCAGTGGCCCAGACATGTGGACACAGCTCCCTGGTGCAGCCCCAGCCCAGCAAAGCCCCTCTCTGCCTGTCAGCAATCCTGCAAGTGTCCACCTCCAGCTCAGTCATCCAAGTTGTCTCAGCGAATGTCGCTGTATGCACAGGAGTAAGGGGCAGTGGGCCAAAAGTGCGGGTCTCCTCCATGCCCCGAGTGTGGCGGGTCCACTTCTGCTCAAAAGGGGCCTGCTATTGGAGGCAGCGTTATGTTCCATACAAGTACCCTAATATGGGCCTGAGGGAAACAACCTTTACAACGCAGTCTTTACATCACACTACATTTACAACGCATGCATTACATCGCAACATCCTTTATAACGCATGTCACTACAACGCAGCCATTATATTGCATGGCACTACAACACATAACACTACAACGCATGTCACTACAATGCAGGCATTACATCGCATGTCATTACAATGCATACCAACACAAAGCATAGTGCCCCTACACTATCCAATACTTACCCTACTGTTGCACCCCCTGGAGTTAGAACAGTATTTTTTACCTCTACACTATCCAACACTTACCCTACTGTTGCACACCCTGGAGTTAGAATAGTAATTTTTACCCCTACACTATCCAACACTTACTCTAGTTTTGCACCCCCTGGAGTTAGAATAGTAATTGTTACCCCTACACTATCCAACACTTACCTTAAATGCAATGTAATGGTATGCGTTGTAATGGTATGCATTGTAAAGGTATAATGCGATGTAATTGAATGCGTTGTAAATTTAGTTTTAAAAAATTTGTTGTAATGGCATGCTATGTAAATGTATGCATTGTAAAGGATGTTGCGATCTAAAAACTGCGTGTAAATGCATGTGTTGTAAATGTATGCATTGTAACATCATACATTCAGGCCTGGGTAATATCATACACCTTTACCTACATTACCTCTCTTACACTACACAGTAACAAGCCTTTTAGGATTGAACCTTTACCTAGTTCTAGTCCTGGGCTCAGATGGAGGGTTTTTCCCTGAACAATAGCGTCCTATAACTTCATCAATAGACTCAAACAGTATGAAGGAATATTCATAACGGTTCTTAAGAAACCAGGCAGAGGCTACACCACCTGCATAATATCTACATACAAGGTTCATCCCATACTTCATCCTCAAATCCAACAATGGCTAATACAAGAAACAAGGTACAAAGGAACACTAGATACTTTCTGCATAAGTACAGAACATCTTACTAGGGTTAGATAGAGGAGACCGAGACTTCCAAGCTGACACACTGACCAGAGTCGCTGAGGCTCCTGCACGCAGATGCTCCAGCTGACAGTGGTCTAACACATCCCTCACGGGGTGTCCAATTCGAGACCAGGACGGGGTCCCACACTCTCTCACTTCAGGTAATGGGGTTAGACTAAATCCTAGAGGGATTCTTGGCTTCACACCTACTCACGTGCTAGGTACACTTAGGTACATCTAGACGAGCATCGTAGGAGTATGTGCGCTCTTTTTATCATTAATTTTATATTCATCTATGTATTCATGAATATTGCCAGATGATAGAACTGTTCTATCCTTTTATTTTCACTGTACTGCTAATCATATATATCTGCTACTGTCTCACGGTTGTTGCAGCACATCTATTTTACACTAGAAGAACAACTGTGCAATAAATTCTTATTGTAATACGTCCGACTGTTTCTTCTGTGTAAACTCTCTGAGACCGAATAAATGAGCACGAGTGACTGAGAGAAAGGTAGTACATTGTTTCCAAGATTCTGAGGGATCAGGGTTGTCATGTTCTAAGGCTGCCAGAAACTATTCTCTCTCCGATAAGAGGAAATTCTAGTGGCACTGTGAGCTAGCTAATGCAAACAGGTTAACATTCCCGGTGGGGGTACTCGTAACGATTCTGCCACCAAACCCACAGTTTATGTTATACGAATGTGCAGATTCTGTATAGGATATATAGGAACTACACAACAGCAGGCAGAGTGCAAGTCATTGCAATAGAAGCGGCGGGACCGAGAGACCGAGATACACGTCTCACCCGTCTGCCGTCTTGGATACACCCCCTTAACTCTATTTTTAAAGGTTTCTTTGTGGACTAGAATATGATCCTTAATAAAATAGTTATAATTAATACGTATTTTATGTGAGGCATATTATTACAAAGAGCATTCTGTAACATGGACTGGAGCAAACATGTTTGTAACATTACGCTTTCCAAAAGTAGTCCAAATGGTGTAATGAATTGAATATTTTTGGCTCCAATATGACCATTTAGTAGCATTTCCCTGTTTTCAAATTTCAGAACTTACTACATACTTAATAGATACAAAATGTTTGCTTTTGTTACAAGTTTTGTTCTCGTATTTACAGATTGTCCATACTCTTCGGCCTCTGCCACAGGTCTGTCGGGTGACGTCTGGCTTTCATAATTTTAATTTCAAACTTGTAATTTGATGTAATTTATGCCATTGAGTGGTGCAACAAAACAAACTTTTAAATGTGCATTTAAAATATGAGTACAAAGAAAGGCAGTAAATGTATGAATTCTAAATCAGGTGACGAAGAATAAGGGTATTCATACCTGAATTTGATTTTTTTTATATATACATTTTTTTTATTTTTAGCTAAAAGACGTAACAATAGCCAGTACAAAAGTAAAACAATATATCAATAAATGTTAACAATAAAAATCACTTCAGAGTTAAAATCGAATATCCATGAAGGTAATTTTTCTATTACTAAGAAATCATCAAAATAGAATTGACACAGCTAACATCCATTACAGCAATTACACCAATCTTCAAGCTCACAAATATGTGTTTACCATCCATCTCAGAATCAACATGGGTCATTACTATTCCATTTAGTTGAAAAACTCCCCAATGTAAAATTAAGGTACGCAGTATGCCATATTTCTTAGTAATTCTGATTGGGCGTAGCTCAAACTCACCTTTTTTTGTATATTAACACATCACTTTTAAACCAGGTTTTTACATGTAAAGCTTTGCAGCATCTTTTTCTGCTTCGTTTGACACTAATTGTCCTTAATCTTACATTTTGCAGTCTGACTAATCAATACTGGGTTTAAGCATATACCTGTACTTCATCTCTCTTTTAAAAATCTTCATAATTTATCTAGCAACGCTTCCTGTGGTTAGGTAAAAATTGTATTTCAAAAAGATCACTGAACTAAAATTCTATTTGCTAAATTCTCTGCATTGTAACCATATATGAGACGGATCATAGATCGATAGCATGGGGGTAAAGTGGATAAATATGTTCCTGGTCCTGAGCACAATAGTGATTGTAAGAAAATGTGTTCTACTTTTTGAATGATCTCAACCATGATATATATTGTCATGTAGTTCCTATAGTACCCATGCAGGACCTGCGCGATTGGATAACATAAACTGTGGGATTGGTGGCAGACTGGTTCCGGACACCCCCACCTAGAAATGTTAGCCTGCTTGCATTTAAGCTAGCTCACAGTGCCACTAGTGTCTCCTCTTATTGGAGAGAGATTAGTTTCTGGCAACCTTAGAACATGACAACCCTGATCCCTCAGATCATGGAAACAATGTACTTCTTTTCCCTCACTCACTCGTGCTATTTTTAGTTTATCACAGATGTACACAGAATAAACAGTCTGGGTGTTCCAATAAGAGTTTATTGAACAGTTGTTATTCTTGTGTAAAATATATGAGCTGCAACAGTAACAGAGATATATGATTAGCGGTACCATGAATATAAAAGGATAGTACAGTTCTTTGATTGTGCAATAAGCATGAATAGATACATCAATATAAAATGCATGATAAAAGTGTGCATATTCCTACTATGCCTATCTAGTTGTACCTAAGTGTACCTAGCATGTGAGTAGGTGTAAAGCCAAGAATCCCTCTAGGATTTAGTCGAACCCCATTACCTGAAGTGTGAGAATGTCGGAGCCCTTCTTGGTCTCGAGTTGGATACCCCGCAAGCGATGTTCAGACCACTGTCAGCTGGAGTGTCTGCATGCAGGAGCTTCAGCATCTCTGGTCAGTTTGTCCGCCTGGAAGTCTCTGTTCCCTCTAACTACTACTACCAAGAGGTGCTTATTTATACAGAAAAGTATGTAGAGTCCCTTTGTCCCTTGTTCTTATGTTAGCCATTGTTGGGTATGAGGATGTTGTATGTGATGAACCTTGTGCATAGATATTAGGGAAGTGGTGTATAGCCCCTACCTGGTTTCCAAGTAGCCTTATGAATATTCATTCATGCTGTGTCAATCTAAAGATGAAGTCATAGAACACTGTTGGTCAGGGAAACCCTTCTTGTACACCCAGGCCTAGAACTAGGTAAAAGGTTCAGTCCATAAAAGGTGTTCAATCCTTAAAAGTCTTCTTACTGTAAGATGTAGAGGAATAGCTGTAGGTGAAATGGTATGATGTTACCCGGGCCTATATTAGGGTACCTATATGAAACATAACAATATCTTCACAATTCAGCACCTTAAATCAATGCAACTATTATGATCCAGTGATGAACACTAAAGGCCTGATTTAAAAAGGTAAATGTACATTTTTGTGCAAGATTACTACTTTTTGATATTTAAAGCCTAGAAATGGAGTTTTATGGCTCTGCATTCTGTAAACCAATGTGTGCGGCCTGAAAAACAAGGTGGGGGAGCCAGACTTTATTTCATTCCTACAAGAGTTCGACATCCTCCTTCTTCAAGAAACTTGGCCCGAGGACTCCACACCAATCATAGGCTTTAAAGAGTACCAACAACCAGCAACAAAAAAATCTAAAGAAGGTAGAGCAGTAGAGCGCCTCTCAACCTACATAGCAACTGACCTCCAGCTGTGCCAGGAGAGTGTGGACCTTGGGCTTTCATGGGCACAATGCGTCAAACTTTCTCCTTACCAAGATCAAGGACCACAAACCGATACCATCAATTTCAACCTACTACTTTGCAATGTTTATTTTCATCCAGCTCGGAAGAACAAACAGGAACAGATTCCCCCACTAGTATCAATTTTAAAATCACTCAAGAAGAAATTTCCACAACATAAAATCATACTGTCTGGAGATTTCAATATGCACCTACTACATGTGAACTGGCTGCGTTCAATAGGAGCTCGAAAAAAAACACATCCATCTTACATTACACACTTGTGGACTCAGAGTCCTTCAACAAAATCTGGTCTTTTTCCATAATCCCAAGATTAGAAAGCAAACATTTTCCTCAGCAGGTCAAATTTCTTATACATCCATCAAGAGTCCTAGAAAGTGATGATAATTACTTATTCCAGTGCTTACAATCTAAAATGACTTACCTGGAATGGAAGGATGGCAGCCGTCATAATGAACTCCAGTGTTACATTCACTTCTCAAAAAAATACTGCACAACAGGTGACGTGGTCCAACTGGAAACTTCTCACAGCGGGACTGGTCACCAACTAACCAGCAGACACTTCACACATCCTTAAATCAATGACTAAATGGGCCCCCTGGTTTACCGCAGCTCTCCAGAGAGAAGAAAGAGCAACCAACAGGGAAATTAGGCAGCTGCATAAAAACAACTCCATCACAGAGCAAATCACGGCCCTAAGGAGTGCCTATAAGAAGGCACTCTGGATGGCAAAAAGATCCTATTAAGGAAAACACATGGGCAAAATTGCTACACACAAGCAAAACAAAAAAACAGTACAAGGTTTTGGGCAGAAATTAACACCCTTGAATGGCAGCTATTGCCATCATAATGCTGGCATTTCAAAATCAGATTGGATAGAGTATTTTGAGCCATCCTGCCCTGAGAAATCCACCCATAGTGCCACACCAAATGATGTAACCAGTAAGGGTGCATGCAAAAGGCTTATTGGCTGGAAGAAGCGCAGGTTGGGAATCTTTGAAGAAACTGAGACCAGACAGGGCACCAGGACTGAATGGTCTCCCCAACACAGTCTTTAAATATGATCAGGCCTTTTGGGCATCGTATCTTACCCCCCTATTTAATTTGGCATTTACCACCAACGCAATCCCACCATCATGGAGAGGCAGCGTCCTTCACCCCATCTTTAAATCATGTTCACTGACAAATCCGGCAAACTACAGACTAATCTCCTTGATCGATGTTGAAGGAAAACTTTACGCCACCAACATTCTGATAGACCAGGAAGCATGGGCATCGGTTGAAAAAATTATCCTAGCTACATAAACGGGGTTCCGTGCAGGCATGAGCACAGCTACTAACCTCCTGGCTCTCACTCTCATGATCGAAAAAGCCACCCATAAGGCCTCAAATTCATACACCTGCTTTGTCAACTTAAAATCGCATTCAACACAGTCCTGACACACTTTTTTTGGACAAAAATGGCCAGATGGGGAGTGCCTCCATACCTTCTCGAAGCATCATCAATTTATACTCCGACACTTGTATACAAGTTAAAATAGGCAAGGGCGATAGAATGACTAAAAAGATCCTCACATCCATTGACCTCAAACAGGGATGTATTCTCACACCTTGCCTTTTTAGTATTTATACAGCAGACCTGCCACCCTGCTATTTGAAGTCTCGAGCGATCTACCAAAACACACACAAAGACTAGTGGCGCTGCTTACAATACACAGAGGACATTGTTTTATGCAGCCAAACTTCCATCAGCTTGCAGCGTCAAATAACCACCCTAAATAGCATAACTGAATCTTTAGGCCTGAAGCTAAACTACAGTAAAACTAAAGTCATCTGCTTATTGCCAAAATACCAAAAACAACAATTGATGGACAGAATGCAGAACAATGTCATAAATTCACCCCAGTACAGAGATCTGGGCCTAAATCCATCGTTTTTTGCACTCCACACCACCCCAGGTCAGACATGGCTATATGCAAATCAGCCTCGACCCTGTGCCTCATGGGAACAGTCCAGCCCGAACTGCCAAGCCATGTCTTTCCTGGACCGGAATAAAGCATCCAAGGACCGGTTTCTGGCTATCAGCCTTCATCAGCCTGGATAGCTTGACTCCAGTAGTGTGGAGAGCATGGGACTCACGTCTGAGCATACCCATCCCACTCGGGGTGACAAATGCAAAAACAACAATTGATGGACAGAATGCAGAACAATGTCATACATTCACCCCAGTACAGAGATCTGGGCCTAAATCCATCGTTTTTTTGCACTCCACACCACCCCAGGTCAGACATGGCTATATGCAAATCAGCCTCGACCCTGTGCATCATGGGAACAGTCCAGCCCGAACTGCCAAGCCATGTCTTTCCTGGACCGGAATAAAGCATCCAAGGACCGGTTTCTGGCTATCAGCCTTCATCAGCCTGGATAGCTTGACTCCAGTGGTGTGGAGAGCATGGGACTCACGTCTGAGCATACCCATCCCACTCGGGGTGACAAATGCAAAAAACGCTTTTGGCCACCATAAGTGTGGCAGGGTATGCTCAGACGTGAGTCCCTTGCTCACTTTCCCACTGGATTCAAGCAAGCCGGGCTGAAGACGGCTGTAATGCCAGAAACCGGTCCTCGGAAGCTTGTTTCCGGTCCAGGGAAGGCATGGCTTGGCAGTTCGGGCTGGACTGTTCCCATGAGGCACAGGGTCAGACTGATTTGCATATAGCCATGTCTGAACTGGGGTGGCAGAGTGGGCTAAAGAACAATGATGGATCAAACCCAGATCTTGTGACTGGGTGTGAGTGTTTGATTGGTTCAGATGCTCCGTCCATCACCACCCCCTTTTGTACCGCTTATTGCCAAAATACCAACAGCAAAATTTCAAATTCAAATGGAAAGTCGCCGGCAACAAGATCAAACAGGTGAACACTTACAACTACTTAGTGGTGGTACTGGACTCCAGATTACATTTTAAAAAGCATCTATCCCAACGTAGGGACTTAGAGAACAAACTGTTTTTCGCCATTAACCTAATAAAGAAAAAAATGAGGAGTTTGTCTCAGTCATACTTACTGCAAATTATTAGTGCCAAATTTTTACCATCATTGACCTATGGCACAGAACTCCGGAAGGGCAAAGACGCAGCAATTGTCAATACTTAACAGTCTGTCCTGTTCAAAAGCATCTGCTGTATACCAAGACACACCTGCCAAGCTCAAGTGCACTTTGAATTTGGGCTCCAGCATCAGCTCCTGGTGAGAATGGCTTCCCTTCTGAAAATATGCTGGAAGTTGAGAGCCGCCATACCTGAGTCTTTGGCCGCCTTGTGTTGGTCTGAAGTGGAAATCCAGCACAAGATCAAAAACAGCTGTCCAACTGTGCTCCGCCAAGCTTTATCATCCCTCAACTTACATGAGGCTTAAGAGCTAAACATTAACTACTGAGCATTAAAAAAAATCGCCAACAAAGCTGCCAAACAAAAATCATGTTCGATGGATAAAGCAGACTGGCAGGCAAAAAAACACAGCTGGTAAGTCTTACAATCTTACAGCAGCTGGCGGCCCCATCCATACCTTATGTGCTATATTTCCCACACTATCCAGCATTTTTACCTATAAAAACAAATGGGAGCCTTTCCTACAAAAGACCAGGTGCCGCCCTGGGAACAAAGATGGCCGAACCTTTTTTGCTGTCTTTGTGGACAATTCGATGAAAGTTTACTACACTTTTTGTGCATTTGCCCGGCCATGAACTTTTTGAGGTAAAAACTACTTTTCTCCACCTTTTGGGCACTCAATATAAGATCATGCCATTCTGCAGTACTGTCATTACTAAACAGCGAATCAATTATGCTCTCCTGCAGGGCTGTTAAGTTGCTTCTACAAGTGAACAATTTACTAACATTATCAGTTCGGCCATCCCAGAAAAAAAACAGCAGGCGTGGGGCAGGGAACCTCGAATCAAAGATCTTGCCAACTGCTAGTAGAACTGTGCACTAACTTTTTATTACTGTTAAACAAAAAATCCCCGTCGTCAAATCTCATGGAGGTACCCATGCACAGAGCACTTGATGGACCCCTGTTTTTTTATAAAGTAATGACATTTTAACTATGAACCACTTTTAACCTATAGTGCTTTCTTAACAAGATATTGTATTCAAATTGCAATGATTTTAACTAATATTCAAATGAATATTTACTTACTTACGTGTGCGGAGTACACATAAGAATAGGGAGAGTGAGTTGTAAAACTCCGCACTTAGGGGCCGATTACGATAGCGGATTTCCCGCATCCACCAGGCCGGCGGAAGCCACCGCCGGCCCGGAGGATGTGGGAAATCCGCCGGGGAGCCTTGCAAGACCCACCGCCATATTAGGATGGCTGGTGGGTCTCACTATCTGTCCGCCGCTTTTCCGCCGCGGGCGAATTCCGCCCGCGGCGGAAAAGCATTACCATGGCTGGCGGTGTCTATCAGACACCGCCAGCCATATTAGGATGAGTGCAGAAAGATGCCTTTACACAGCGGCATTTCCGCCGTGTAAAGGCATACGGATTTGTGTTTGGGGGCCCGTTGCGGGCCCCCAGGGGTGAAGGGGGGGTGCCCATGGGGGGTACCTATGGTACCCCCCTGCATTTGCCTGCACAAAGCGGCAGGCACCTCATGGCTTTGTGCATGCAAATGCACAACTTACTTTTTTATCATTGCGGCGGGTGCTGCTTCAAGCAGCACCCGCCGCAATGATAAAAATACAGGATGTGACCGCCAGGGTGGCGGTCACATCCTAATTTGCACGGAGGGACCGCCGCTGCCCCTGCGGACGGTCCCTCCTTCTCTATGGTGGCGGACGGACTCAGGTCCGTCCGCCATCATAATCGGCCCGTAGTTTGTGGATAGCACAAGGTAATAAACTTTCATGGAAGCATAAGTTTACCTTTGTAAATCATGCCCTACATGTTCTGCTTTTACAATGGAGGATAGCAAAAGCCATGTGTTGTAGAAAAGCTCTATTTTTTCTCATTGATGAGCACAGAACAGCTTTTTGTCAAACCACTCTCCACAATAATTAAATAAATCTACTTGTTCTAACGAAGTGTGATAAACAGAAAATGTTTATCTAAGTGGGATCCCTGATTTCAAAAACATACATTTTGTTTTTAAGTAAATACGGGTTAACTGCTTTAATATACAATAATCCTTAAAACCCTTTAAAAGTCGGTCCACAGACAAATTGGTCAATAACGTAAAATCACAGTATGTTGACTAACCCTATTCAGGAGGCCATAGGGCAAGCAGGAGTACTGGACATCTAAGGTCCTATTCCTCTTGTGTCCTGGTGTGTGTTTTTTCCTATGGCACTCCAAACTGTGCCTAGTACAACCCCTGTATTGTGCTGCACATGTAAATTGTGAAAAACATTTTAAATTTAAACTAAGCATAGTATTTTGTACTGCAAAGATACCTTTCTTGTACAAAACCTATGCTAGACTTACACTGACACTTTTGTACAATGGTGCAAAGGTGTGTGTGTGTGTGTTTGTGTGTTATACTAGGATGCCAGAAATTATGCCAGCACTTTGAAAGAAGCATCATATTTTAGTAGATTTGGGGCTGCCTTGCTCTCTCCCTGTCACACAACACAAAGCATTTAATGCAAAAAAAGTATATTTGTACCAAAGTATTTAATCAAAACCCGGATGTAAGGGGTTACGTTTGTCCAGGAAGGTAAAATCCAAATGATGAGGCCTTGTGGCTGTTCGTAGTGTTGCTCTCATCTGAAATGTAATTGCATCATGTAAATTGTGGGGCAATAAACATTTTCCCATGTAAATTCTGCTCCACTGTAGTAATAGCCTTGAATTTCATCTTCACATTATTATAATAATAACTGTGTGAATGTGTATTTATAAAACTAGTTGCCGAACAGCTTATGGATTTTCTTGAATATTCCAAGATTCTTCATCACTATGAACCCGGCTTCAGACCCAGGCATTCCACAGAGTCTGCTCTTTTAAGAAGTATCGGAACCTATAAAAGAAACAATAGATAAGGGATTGATGATGAGCTAATTTTTTTTTAATTTGTCTGCTGCGTTTGTCACAGTGTCCCATTCAGTACTCCTTCACCGTATTAGGGAGATTGGCATCTGTGGTCAGGCTTGGTCCTGGTTTCAATCCTTTCTTGCCAACAGGAGGCAAGTGGAATCTCCGCACCAGTTCTCCTCAAAGTAAAAAACCTTAGTTTATAGGGTGCCCAAGGGCTCATCATTTAGCCCAACATTATTCAATATTGATATATCCCCCCCTTATTTCACTAAGGGCCTCTTTCTGTATTTCTGCTACTTTTTACAGAGACAATAGCCAATAAAAAAAAATAATGTTATCTTTATTCTGAATGGTACCGGCATCTACGGAGCAGGCTTAAATGATGCCAATTGTATTTGCTACATCCAGTGCATCATAGTCTGTAGTTAGACGCCCATATGCATTCTTCTAGCCGTCGGGCCTGATCAGTGTGTTGACCTTGGCAGTGTCAATATCCTAAAGCTTCTTTACAGCCTGTTTGATCTTGTGCTTGTTAGCCTTGACATGAACAATGAAAACCAGCGTGTTGTTATCTCCAATCTTCTTCACGGCAAGCGGGAGCTTAATGATTGCATAATGGTCAAGTTTGCTCCTAAGAGGAGCACTCTTCCTGGGATACTTTGGTTGCCTCCTTAACCTCATCGTCATTGGCCCCCTGAAAGTGGGGGCTGTTCCAATTTTCTTCTTCTTGTGCCTGTGCACTCCCTTAAGAACAGCCTTTTTAGCTTTCAAAGCCTTGGATTATGCTTAGGCTATCTGGTTTTAGGTTTAAACCTATAATAAATGATAAAACCCCACCAAAAGGAAACTAGCCATATATGTTTACACCAAACATATAAACACTGAAAAAACACCTTTGCAACCACAAACTAAGTGCCATTCAAAGAAAGGAAAAGATGAGTGAAAGTCAATTCTATTTCTTTCTGAAAAGGCCAGTACAATTAACTTTGTTATACAAGGTAGCATCAAGAAAGACTGGGCTAACATTATTCTACTTGAGGTTTGTTGTTTAGGTATGTCACTAAAACATTGTCCGTTCTTCCTTCTGCTTTTTTTAGTTTTGTGGTCTTTGGTCTAAAGATGCAGTGTTTAGAAGCATGTTTTAGGTCTTATTTATTTATTGTATAAACAGTAGAGAATCAGGAAATATCAAAATCATATTTAAAATTTTGGCTACATTTGATTTCACTGATAGGTAAAATGGCTAGTTTCATAAGAATCTTTCCTAATATGTAGCATCACATTTACTCACAGACAGAAAATGGGTGAAATCCTTTGATACATCAGACCCCTTTTCTAGTGAGTCAGTATTGATTTTAAATGAATTGCCAAACACCCCAGTCTTTAAACAGTCAATGCAAGATGGAGTGACAGGTATATGTTAAAAGAATGTTGTCACCAAGCATCTGAGATAGTGGTGAAAACATGACACCAGTCATTTGATAAACATGGAACACAGTGCCACTTGAATTGTTGCTGAAAAAAGTTCCTACCAAGTTCAATAAAGATTGGAGTGATAATGTTTGTATTTCCAGCAAAGCAGCTACGAATATAAAAAAGTTGTATGATGGCCTCTCAAAATCAATATCTGAGCTACAGTGCTACCCTGTAAGAGATCATTGTCACTTACTAGATGGTATGCTGAAGGCATCTTTACAGTCTTCAGAGTTAATGAAGAATGCTGTTGACTTTGTACTCCATTCTGGTGCAGTAAATATTTATTTGGTCCTCATATACCCTGTGCCCACACTACCTATACACATGCACTATCAGTGCAGAAAGCAAGCAATAATTTACATTAAATTAAAATTCCATAAACACTGGAAAAACACCTTTTCTATTGTTTTTAATGGCACGTAAATGTGTAACAACTGATAACAACTGTTTTTTAAGGTATTGAAAAAACTGAAAAAACCCCACCAGAATTTACCAAAAATAGAAAAGGAAAACAGGAAAGCCTAATTATGCTTCAGTTTTAAAACAGACAGCTTCCTTCGTGACTTTCAGTGCCATGTTTGGGGTGAAAGAGATGCCAAATTGATCTTGTCACTCAACAAGAATTGTTTTGGTTCCATACCTATTTTTAAGAACTGCCTTGCAAGTATCATCCATTGGATGGAGACTAATTCCCTATTGTGCAACACAGACAAGACAGAGATACTTCTGTGTGGTCACAATAATTGGTTTCCCCTTCAAATTTTACTATTCTCTTTCCTCTCAAGTTGTATCTGTATCTGGTACTAGTTTTTCTGTAATGAAGTAATTTTTATTTTCTCGACAGCAAGGAAAGCAGTGGCTAAGGCTTTCATCACTTCAAGGCTTGATTATTGCAACAGGCTCTACCTCAGGATTAAGAAACAGCTGTTAATAAGCTTCAATTGGTCCAGAATGCTGCAGTTAGGCTTGTTCTTATACCTACTATGGAACTGTTGGGTCTCTCTGTGGCTAGGACTCAACAAATTGAACTGGCGAATGCGGAGAAAGAGCTGGGTTTGAATACAGGGGATATTGACCCAGTCCCACTAACAGACTGTAGCAGGGTGATACCTTTGGAGCCAAACAGTGTGATCACCAATCGGGAAGTGAGCGCAACAAATACTGTATTACCTACCCCACAAGAGGCCTCACCCCAGCCTTTGGCCACAACACCTGCTGTCCCCCCATATAAGCAGCACAGGAAGCGAAAATTGCCAAGCACTGCGGGCAGGATGAAAAAAGACTTGGTTAAGACTAACCGAATAGACCATCGCCTTAAGGGCCAAATCGGGAAAATTATAGAGGACCTATTTGTTTCACGTCTGGAACCAGCACTTGTGTCCGTTGCTAAAGACATTGTGGACACTTTAAACACCTGTGTAGCGGGGCTTCTGTCAAAATGTGAGAAAATTGATGCGCTGTTGAAACAAGATAGGGAGCTAAAAGGGGGTCTGAGCCATCCAGCGGCTTTAGTTGATAACCCCCTTACAGCTGATAGCAGGAACACCAACCTTATATCTTGCCATCCTCATGGTTCGACAGGGATTGTAGATACAGTAGGGCAGCCATCCACAAGGGATGGGCCAGGGAACTTTATGCCTGAAGCCAATATTAGAGGCAGCAAGGCCTATGATAGTGGCAGACGTACTCGTCATCATGGCTACACCCTGGAGCTGCCTCCGGATGCAGCTCCTCTGGTGGCTGTTTTCACTGGGGTGCCCCCTGTTAGGGGGGGTTCCAGTGAAACAACCGCTGACCTGATGAATCAAGCTAGACAGTGGTGTGCTCAGTTTGGCACGGGTGGAACCGATGTTGCAAGTGCTGTTACTATGGCAAGGAGGGTCTAATGGGTTGGGCACCGCCCCAAGAATATTCCGGGGGACTGTGTGGTGGTGAATTTTAACAACAAGAATAGTGCTGAAAGACTATTTTGGGTCGGTTCCGATCTTGACAACAAAGGTATCAGACCACTCCCCTTGGGATTTTTCTATCCCCCAACTAGGGCCTATAGATACTCGCAGCCACCTACCCGGCTTTATACCCGTCCTAATAATAAATGCACCCTATCATATCAGGCCAGGATGAACGTACAGATGAGATCTGCCCAGGGACCCTTACGGGAAGGGGATACCGCTCCCATAATTACACCATTACTATCCCTGGTACACCCTCAACTTAGGGGGAAGGTAGAGCTTTGTAACCGATTCTCACCCCTGTCCCAGATGGAGTCCAATGATTGACTGGGTCCTGATTCTTTGGGTCTGGGGGCTGGAACAGGCGGTGTAACCTATATAGCAAGTAACCGGTCAGTCTCATGTAAAATTCTAAGCTGGAATGTGGCAGGTATTAGACCCAAAAACACTGACCCCATCTGGTTGCAATTTATAAAACAATTCGATATCCTAGCCTTCCAGAAAACTTGGGACTCAGAGTTTAGTTTTAGCTTGGATGGCTACCATAGTTTCACTATCCCGGCGGTTCGAGGTACCGTGGGAGGCCTAAGGGGGGCTTACTCTTCCTCATTTCTTTAAACCTTGCTGGAACTTTCAGAAAATGTAATGGGGAGTCGGATAATTTCCTCATATTAGAATGGGTTGTTTCCGATAAGCATTATCTTTTGATTAATTTATATAACGCTATGGAAGGCTCCGTACAGAAGGAGCATTTTAATGTATTAGAGCAACTTTTGTCAGTCTATAAACCTAATAACTCCTCTGTTCCAGAGATGTTTTTAATGGGAGATTTTAATATACATCCTTGCGAGTGGGAGTGCTATGGGGATGATCTTGATGGTCAGATGAACGGGAGGGTACCACACTTTGAACACGGGAAACATGGTGGAGCTCTGGAGGAACTACTTTCCAATTTAAATTTATTTGAACCAGGCAAGCAGAGCGGTAGTGAGACTGCCCCCACCTTTATAGGTCGAGGAGCTAACTCTGTTAAGAACTACATTTTTTTATCCCCTCTAGTTCTGACTAAGACCTTGGACTATAGAGTAGTGACGTCAACCTTCAGCGATCATAATCTCCTTGTACTGGAAGTTAATCTAGGGGTCAAGATGGCCATCACTGATCAAGGAAGGGAGGCAGTACGGGACTTATCTACAAAAGACCAAGGCAGACGAATAAAGTGGGATGCTATAGTCCCGGAGGCCTTTTTTGAGGATCTGGTAGCCAAGGTAGAAACTAACATTGGCATCTGCCTGGATGATTGTGCTGTAGGAGTAGGAACTATAACTTCCTTTATAACAATTTGCAAGCAAACTGCTGATAACCTACATAAGGGGAGTGGACCATATTCTAGGAAGGCACAGAAATGGTTCGATTCCTCATGTACAAAGGCCCATGAGGCTCTTCTTATTGCTCTTAAGAAGACCCCGAGGGACAGGGTTCTAGTGTCTTCTCTCCGCAAGGAGTATAAACAAGCAATCACCAGGCGGAAACATAAAATCAAGGAGAAAGCCTGGGATAATTTGCAGTCTACTGATGTATTAAAGGACAGCAGAACATTTTGGGCAACGATAAATCAGCCATTCTTCTCAGAAAATGAGAATTCAGATATGAAATGTGTAATTCCAGATGACATCTGGCTTCAGCACTTTAAAAGCATTTATGGCGACAAGGAACATCAGGAGCCAACTTTAGGAATAGCTATCACGGGCTGTCCTACAAACCCTGTCAAATTTGATCCGGCTGAAGTAGAAAGGGCTATTTGAGATACATCTAAAAACAAGGCCCCAGGACCCGATGTGGTTCCTGCTGACCTCTACATCATGTACCCTAATTTCTGGGCGAAGATCTTAACCAATGTGTTCCACGCAGCAACCCTAGTGGGCTTCCTTACTTCATGGGCCTCCTCCATTATTGTACCCATTTTCAAAAAGGGGAGCAGAGGGGACCCCGCCTGCTATAGTCCAATCTCCTTGTTGGACTCTGCCATCAAGATCATGGGCAGAGTTATTCTTCAGAAATTGGGAGATTGGATGAATGGCAGGGGGGTGCTCTCAAATCTCCAGTACGGTTTCAGGCAACATAGAAGTACCATGGACCAATGCTTAAACCTACATCTTTTGATCAATAAGTACACAATAGCAAAAGAGGGTTTTTTATATCTCGGGTTCATGGATTTATCATCAGCCTTCGATGTGGTGAACCGATCCAAACTATGGAGCATTTTGCTGGAAATGGGCGTAGATGCATCCCTGGTTTACTTTCTTAGCGATCTCCACCAAGACCTAGCGGCAGCCATTAGGGTCACGCAAGATGGTAGATGTACGGGCAAATTCAGTTCCAGGCGGGGGGTCAGACAAGGTTGCATTCTGGCCCCTCTACTTTTTACGATTGATATCAATGGCCTGGAAAAATCTTTAGCTGGGGTTAGTGCAGACATTCCGCATGCAGGGGGATCGGGTACCGCGGTCCTTCTATAATAATAACGAGCTTATAGAGCGCTCAGTAACGCCATCACGGCGTGTCCCCGCGCTGAAGCTATCCGTGAAACAGCCTAGGAGCCTATGATCTACGCAGTATATAGTTGTGTTTTAAGCATGGCCCTAAACCGCGCTTCACTGCTCTCCCGTCTTAAGTCAAGGGGAAGTTTGTTCCATTGTTGAGCTGCTTGTAGCGCAAAGGATCGTCCGCCTAATCTAGCCTTCCTTATCCTGGGGACTGTCAGCAGACCGGCACCCTCTGAACGGAGGGACCTAGTAGGTTCATATCGACTGACTAAATCCCTTAGGTACGCAGGCGACCTGTCCCAGATGATTCGGTGACAGAAGAGGAGGCACTTAAACATCACACGTTTCTTCACAGGCAGCCAATGAAGTGCATCCAGCGCCTTTTGCGAGTTGGCTCTCCTCGGTCTTCTTAACACCAATCTGGCGGCGGAGTTCTGTATGACTTGTAGGCGGCCTAGGCTGCCCTCGGTTGCCCCTAGGAACAAAATGTTTCCATAGTCCAACCGCGAGGTCACCAAAGCCTGTGTTAGTGTCCTTCTGGCCGCTAAAGGTAGGAGGTCTAGGGTTTTATTAAGGGTCTTTAGTATTCCAAAACATTTGCCCACAAGACGTCTTATGTGGCCATCATATGAGAGAGAGGAATTCATCCAGATTCCTAAGTTCTTAGCCTCTTCACATGGTGTAGGAGTAGGGCCCAGGCATGGAGGCCACCACTCAGCTGACCAGTTTTCGCTTTTTCCCCCCACCACCAACACCTCTGTTTTAGAGCCATTGAGTTTTAAGCAATGGGAGTCCATCCACTCAGCTAGTGCCTGCATACAGGATTTAAAGTTGGTGGGGGTGTTAGAGGTGTTCTGCGATAGGGAGATCAGCAGCTGGGTGTCGTCGGCGTACGACACCAATTCCACCCCAAATGATTGTACAACCTTCGCCAGGGAGGCCATATAAAGATTAAAAAGAGTGGGGCTCAATGCTGAGCCCTGAGGCACTCCCTGATCTAATGGCATCTCAACTGAGCGACATGTCCCTTGCTGTACCTGGAAACATCTTTCCGTGAGGAACGACTGTAGCCAGCCCAGCGCAGGACCACCGACCCCGGCTTCGCTCAGACACCGTAGCAAGATGGAGTGTGCTACGGTGTCAAAAGCCGCGCTTAGGTCGAGCATGATCAGGGCCATTGTGTGACCTGCATCTGCCCCTGCCCTTAAGGTCTCAGTAGCTCGAAGGAGGGCCGTCTCCGTCGAGTAGCCCGCCCTAAATCCTGATTGTGAGGGATGAAATAAGTTCCATCTCTCCAGGTGTTCCGTAAGCTGAGCGTTGACCACCTTCTCAGCTACCTTCGCTACGTACGGCAATAAGGAAATAGGTCTGAGGTTTTCCAGCACCTCCATGCTTACATTCGATTTTTTCCTTATTGGCAGTACAATGGCCTTCTTCCACTCCGTGGGAACTTGTTGGTTGGAAAAGGAGGTTTGTAAAACGTGTCTAATGTGGGGTTCCAGGGCTATCAGGCCTTCTGAGATGACCCAGGCCGGAGCCGGATCATTGGGAGAGCCGGACTTCACACTTTGACATATCTTTATTAGATTGTCAGCTGCAGGGACCTTAAAAGTTAATAATGAGGAATCAGAGGCTGCAGGTGAGCTATGTACTACGAAATCTATGCCCTTATCTGGTTTTTGGGAGAAGGAGGCATAAATCGCTTTAACTTTGTTAGAAAAAAAGTCAGCGACTCTATTACATCCCTCCTTAGATGCCTTTGTGGGGGTGTTAGAGCTGGAGACTAACGATATTTCTTTATATATTTTAAACAGTTCACGCGAGGAGCTCTCGACAGCATCAATGCGTGTATGGAAGTATGTGGCTTTGGCTCTGCGCACCGCATACAGATAGCTTCGGTGAGCTGAGCTATAATTGTTTTTAGCTAGTTCACTCGGATTCTTTCTCCAGCTCCTTTCAAGTTTTTTACAACTAGATTTGATTAGCTGGAGTTCAGGAGTGAACCAAGGGGCAGTTCGTTGTCTGCCTTCTCTAGCCTTACCCTTGCTCACGGGGGCTATCTCATCCAGAGTGGCAGTCACAAGTAGATTAAATTCCTTGTATGCGGATGATGCCGTACTCATTGCCCGTACAGGCCTGGGTTTACAGAGGCTGCTGGATAACTTTGGCACATTCATGGAGTCTCTTGATTTAAAAGTAAATAGTAATAAATCACATGTAATGATCGTAGGGGCCCGTAGGAGAATCGGTAAGGTCAAAACATTCAGATGCCTGGGTGCTGAAGTTTCGCGGTTCCCAGTGTTCACTTACCTGGGGGTACTGTTCGATGAGAAGGGCAACTGGGGCCCCCAGCTGAAGCATAAAAGCAACGCTGTTGTAAGATCCACAGTAGCCCTCCTTAGTTTCGCCAAAAGGCTGGGCTCTAGACCCATGGAGGCCATGCTTAAAATATGTAAGTCTAAGTGCTGCGCGATTGCCTCTTATGGGGCATCGGTATGGGGCTACGCATCTGTGGATAAAATACAATTAGCAGAAAATAGGTTCCTTAGATGCCTGCTGACGGTCCCTCAATCGTCTCCAACTTTGTCTGTCCATTCTGAATTAGGCCTGGGTTACATATCAGACTATTTAAAAGCAGCCCCACTGATCTGCTGGGCAAAGACGTGGCTCAATGAGGAAATCACTCTCAATCACCTTATTCTAAAAGACTGTTTGACCATGGACAGGGCAGATAGCATCCCATGGCTGGCATACGTTATTGCGGCATGTGCCAGACTGGGACGTCCTGAATTATATGCAGCCCCAGAGGGAATCAAGAAAGAGGACTTGGTCTTGATTAAACATAACTTCCGGATCATGTTGGAGGCAGAGAGGGAAGAGGAGGAGCTTAAAAAATGAGGAGTAAGAAGTATCTATGTCTTACAGTACTCTCCATCTATTGAACACTACCTAAAGATCGTAACTAAGCCTTTCCATCGCTTTTTGCTGACAAGATTTAGGTTCAATTTAATTCACCTCAGTTTAGGAACCTTTCCGCAATGGGGCAAACCAGATGAGTCTCCACCGTGTTCTTGCGATAATTTTTCGCCACAAGACACTCTCCACCTGATCATGTTTTGTGAAAATTACTCCAAGGCACGTAAAAAATTCCTATGTCCTATACTACGTGAAGCTGGGTTTCTGCAGGTGAGACCCGCACTCTTATATCTGCAATTGTTGAGTAGCGTGCGCGTTATTTTTAGCGTAGCTAGCTTTCTGGTGGCTGCAACCAGAGTAAATAACAAAAAAAGTATTTGTATGCATTGAGTATAGCAGATCAAGAAGGGGGGTACTTTTGCTCTTTTACTATGGAAATTTATATGATGTTTTTAGTTTTTTAAACTGCAGCTTACATCGTGGTCCCATAGGCTAGGTGGAGACATTCGCATTAACTGTTTGCTACAAATTATGAATTGTAAATAGTGTATACATACAACTGTCTACAAATGTATGCATATTTATTTTTGCATCTATTTTATCCATCTTATGCACAATGAATGTATGTATTGTTGCTTCTTTTATGATTTTAATTAATCGAAATAAAGAGTTTTGACTGACTGAACTGGCTTCATGTTCACAAGCTAAATCTTTTTAAAACTCTGACTTTGGTCCCAAGTACCTATCTCACTGATTCACATATCACAGGACCCAAAACACCGTGAGAACCTTTAATAAAGACATGGCCATATGCAAATCAGTCTGACCCTGTGCCTCATGGGAACAGTCCAGCCCGAACTGCCAAGCCATGCCTTCCCTGGACCGGAAACAAGCTTCCGAGGACCGGTTTCTGGCATTTCAGCCGTCTTCAGCCCGGCTTGAGGCACAGGGTCAGACTGATTTGCATATGGCCATGTCTGAACTGGGGTGGCAGTGTGGGCTAAAGAACGGTGATGGATTAAACACAGATCTGTTGACTGGGTGTGAGTGTTTGATTGGTTCAGATGCTCCGTCCATCACCACCCCCTTTTGTACCACTTTGTTCACCATAAGTTGGCAGGGTATACTCAGACGTGAGTCCCTTGCTCACTTTGCCGCTGAAGACGGCTGAAATGCCAGAAACCGGTCCTCGGAAGCTTGTTTCCGGTCCAGGGAAGGCATGGCTTGGCAGTTCGGGCTGGACTGTTCCCATGAGGCACAGGGTCAGACTGATTTGCATATGGCCATGTCTGAACTGGGGTGGTAGAGTGGGCTAAAGAACGGTGATGGATTAAACCCAGATCTGTTGACTGGGTGTGAGTGTTTGATTGGTTCAGATGCTCCGTCCATCACCACCCCCTTTTGTACCAAAATGTTCCTCTGCAGAAAAAGAGAAATAAGCTAAAGTACAATGCCGAGGCTCACAGAGTGAAATCTCCACAGAAATAGAAGTTGTGTTTAAGGTGTGGATTTTCATTTCCACACAAAGGTAAATCTCCCACCATTGAGTAAATCTGCAAAGGATGTTCAAAGGAGAACTATCTTGTGACAGTGTGCAAGGTGAAAAAAGAAGTAGGTGCATCGTGGCGCAAAGACAAAATGGCCACTGGCACCTTCAAGAAGCGATGTTCGACACACGGCAGAAGGACATCAGCTGAGACAAATTGACATCTAACAAAGTCAATCGATATCTAAATCTTCGTCAAATAGTTTTTCTGTGTCAATATCAAGTGAAAGTGAAGAAGATGGGTGTCCCATGTGGACCTTCAACTCAGAAAAACATGTCTATGTGTGACTGGCCACCTGTGAGGAAAAATACTGGTCCAAGAGAAACAGACAAGTGCCAAAGTCATTCAAATATTGTCTGAAGATCACACTAAAGGTCAATGGTTTTTCAATGCCTTTTGTTATCGATAGTGTAGCATTGATAAATATAATTTCTGAGAAGAAATGTAATGAACAGTCTCCAGTGCCTTGACTTAACGCCATCAAAGACTGAAGTGTATACATGGGCTGCACCAACACCACTAAAAACTTAAGGGTCATTTGTGGCCTACGAAAATAAAAGTATAAGCCATCATTCATATAATTCGAGGTACAGCATCAAGCGTATTTCTACTCAGCTTCAGCACAGTCGCAGATATGAGACTGAAGTCTGTGAACTATACATGAATGCTCATCACAAAATAGTAAGTCTATACCCTTTGTTCTTTCATGGTTTAGGAAAACTCAAGATTATGAAAGTACAATTACACATTAATGAGGACGTCCATCCTATTGTTCAGAGACACAGATGAATTGTCAGGGTCAGACTGAGAGCCAAAAGCAGCCCTGTCAAATTTTGTCAGACCAGCCCCCTCACTCCATAGTCAGTCTCAGGCACCTTCGTTCAGCTGAGCTGAGGCTTGTATTTTCATTGCACTTCGCTGCTGGAATTACCCATCCAAGCCTTTAATGAGAGCAGTCCCGATAGGTGAAAATCAGTCCCATTAGTTGAAATTTGGCCACCTAGGCTCCAGCCCAACCCAATTGTATGTGGCAAGGTATTCTCTCGCCTGAATCTCGTTAAAGGACATCATCAGTTGGAACTTATGGAGAAGTGCAGGTACATTACAACCTTTTGGACATAAGGTGGTCTGTTCCATTACAAGAGAGTACGTATTGGTGTGCCATCAGCTGCAGAGCTATTCCAAGATGTCACTCGACATATTATACAGGCTGTCATGAATGCTTTCAATTACAGTGACGACCTATTGGTTTTCGGAGCAGACCAGAAGGAGCATAACAAAGTTTCCCTCAAGTGTTTCAGTTGCTCTCTGATGCCAGGTTAACTTTGAATGCTAAGATATGTGAGTTACATAAGACAAAAGAAGACCCCGAGGGACAGGGTTCTAGTGTCTTTTCTCCGCAAGGAGTATAAACAAGCAATCACCAGGCGGAAACATAAAATCAAGGAGGAAGCCTGGGATAATTTGCAGTCTACTGATGTATTAAAGGACAGCAGAAAGTTTTGGGCAACGATAAATCAGCCATTCTTCTCAGAAAATGAGAATTCAGATACGAAATGTGTAATTCCAGATGACATCTGGCTCCAGCACTTTATAAGCATTTATGGCGACAAGGAACATCAGGAGCCAACTTTAGGAATAGCTATCACGGGCTGTCCTACAAACCCTGTCAAATTTGATCCGGCTGAAGTAGAAAGGGCTATTTGAGATACATCTAAAAACAAGGCCCCAGGACCCGATGTGGTTCCTGCTGACCTCTACATCATGTACCCTAATTTCTGGGCGAAGATCTTAACCAATGTGTTCAACGCAGCAACCCTAGTGGGCTTCCCTACTTCATGGGCCTCCTCCATTATTGTACCCATTTTCAAAAAGGGGAGCAGAGGGGACCCCGCCTGCTATAGGCCAATCTCCTTGTTGGACTCTGCCGTCAAGATCATGGGCAGAGTTATTCTTCAGAAATTGGGAGATTGGATGAATGGCAGGGGGGTGCTCTCAAATCTCCAGTACGGTTTCAGGCAACATAGAAGTACCATGGACCAATGCTTAAACCTACATCTTTTGATCAATAAGTACACAATAGCAAAAGAGGGTTTTTATATCTCGGGTTCATGGATTTATCATCAGCCTTCGATGTGGTGAACCGATCCAAACTATGGAGCATTTTGCTGGAAATGGGCGTAGATGCATCCCTGGTTTACTTTCTTAGCGATCTTCACCAAGACCTAGCGGCAGCCATTAGGGTCACGCAAGATGGTAGATGTACGGGCAAATTCAGTTCCAGGCGGGGGGTCAGACAAGGTTGCATTCTGGCCCCTCTACTTTTTACCATTTATATCAATGGCCTGGAAAAATCTTTAGCTGGGGTTAGTGCAGACATCCCGCATGCAGGGGGATCGGGTACCGCGGTCCTTCTGTATGCGGATGATGCCGTACTCATTGCCCGTACAGGCCTGGGTTTACAGAGGCTGCTGGATAACTTTGGCACATTCATGGAGTCTCTTGATTTAAAAGAAAATAGTAATAAATCCCATGTAATTATCGTAGGGGCCCGTAGGAGAATCGGTAAGGTCAAAACATTCAGATGCCATGGTGCTGAAGTTTCGAGGTTCCCAGTGTTCACTTACCTGGGGGTACTGTTCGATGAGAAGGGCAACTGGGGCCCCCAGCTGAAGCATAAAAGCAACGCTGTTGTAAGATCCACAGTAGCCCTCCTTAGTTTCGCCAAAAGGCTGGACTCTAGACCCATGGAGGCCATGCTTAAAATATATAAGTCTAAGTGCTGCGCGATTGCCTCTTATGGGGCATCGGTATGGGGCTACGCATCTGTGGATAAAATACAATTCGCAGAAAATAGGTTCCTTAGATGCCTGCTGACGGTCCCTCAATCGTCTCCAACTTTGTCTGTCCATTCTGAATTAGACCTGGGTTACATATCAGACTATTTAAAAGCAGCCCCACTGATCTGTTGGGCAAAGACGTGGCTCAATGAGGAAATCACTCTCAATCACCTTATTCTAAAAAACTGTTTGACCATGGACAGGGCAGATAGCATCCCATGGCTGGCATACGTTAGAGCGGCATGTGCCAGACTGGGACGTCCTGAATTATATGCAGCCCCAGTGGGGAATCAAGAAAGAGGACTTGGTCTGGATTAAACATAACTTCCGGATCATGTTGGAGGCAGAGAGGGAAGAGGTGGAGCTTAAAAACGAGGAGTAAGAAGTATCTTTGTCTTACAGTCCTCTCCATCTATTGAACCCTACCTAAAGATCGTAACTAAGCCTTTCCATCGCTTTTTGCTGACAAGATTTAGGTTCAATTTAATTCACCTCATTTTAGGAACCTTTCCGCAATGGGGCAAACCATATGAGTCTCCACCGTGTTCTTGCGATAATTTTTCGCCACAAGACACTCTCCACCTGATCATGTTTTGCGAAAATTACTCCAAGGCACGTAAAAAATTCCTATGTCCTATACTACGTGAAGCTGGGTTTCTGCAGGTGAGACCCGCACTCTTATATCTGCAATTGTTGAGTAGCGTGCGCGTTATTTTTAGCGTAGCTAGCTTTCTGGTGGCTGCAACCAGAGTAAATAACAAAAAAAGTATTTGTATGCATTGAGTATAGCAGATCGAGAAGGGGGGTACTTTTGCTCTTTTACTATGGAAATTTATATGATGTTTTTAGTTTTTTAAACTGCAGCTTACATCGTGGTCCCATAGGCAAGGTGGAGACATTTGCATTAACTGTTTGCTACAAATTATGAATTGTAAATAGTGTATACATACGACTGTCTACAAATGTATGCATATTTATTTTTGCATCTATTTTATCCATCTTATGCACAATGAATGTATGTATTGTTGCTTCTTTTATGATTTTAATTAATCGAAATAAAGAGTTTTGACTGAACTGGCTTCATGTTCACAAGCTAAGTCTTTTTAAAACTCTGACTTTGGTCCCAAGTACCTATCTCACTGATTCACATATCACAGGACCCAAAACACCGTAAGAACCTCTAATAAAGACATGGCCATATGCAAATCAGTCTGACCCTGTGCCTCATGGGACCAGTCCAGCCCGAACTGCCAAGCCATGCCTTCCCTGGACCGGAAACAAGCTTCCGAGGACCGGTTTCTGGCATTTCAGCCATCTTCAGCCCGGCTTGAGGCACAGGGTCAGACTGATTTGCATATGGCCATGTCTGAACTGGGGTGACAGAGTGGGCTAAAGAACGGTGATGGATTAAACCCAGATCTGTTGACTGGGTGTGAGTGTTTGATTGGTTCAGATGCTCCGTCCATCACCACCCCCTTTTGTACCACTTTGTTCACCATAAGTTGGCAGGGTATGCTCAGACGTGAGTCCCTTGCTCACTTTGCCGCTGAAGACGGCTGAAATGCCAGAAACCGGTCCTCGGAAGCTTGTTTCCGGTCCAGGGAAGGCATGGCTTGGCAGTTCGGGCTGGACTGTTCCCATGAGGCACAGGGACAGACTGATTTGCATATGGCCATGTCTGAACTGGGGTGGCAGAGTGGGCTAAAGAACGGTGATGGATTAAACCTAGATCTGTTGACTGGGTGTGAGTGTTTGATTGGTTCAGATGCTCCGTCCATCACCACCCCCTTTTGTACCAAAATGTTCCTCTGCAGCCTCTTCAGGCTTTAATGTTACAAATGATTATAGGAGAGACAGTAGAGCTCAATGAACAGTTAAGTGAAAAGCCACTAACCAGCCGTCTTCATTCACTGTCTTCTTGTTCCAATAATTTAGGTATTTAGCAGAATATCAGTCTGATGATCAGCACTGTCACGTGGTAGAGTCCGGGACCTTTTCTGCAAGTGCATACATATAACTCAGAATTTCTCAGAGTTAATGTATGAACTTTAGACAGAACAAATCAAAAATAGAGAGTGACAATCTCAGCTGACCTTTTAGACTTGTGGATGATGAGTACCCTTTGAATTTCTTTTTTCAGGCCACAAAGTGCCACTGGAATGTTCTTTTGTCCCATTTACAAATATTGACATAAAGATTAAATCCCCTACTTTTGTAAAAAAAAACAATTCCTGTCACTAAACATTTTTGAAAGTCCTTTATAGAGTATAGAACATGCTCTGGCTGAACAGTGAATAGAACTACTATAAGATTAATGCAGTTGAGTGTGTACAGTAATGGATGAATTTTCCAAAGTATGGCTAGTTTGAGATTGATACTCATAACAGTGTTCAAGTGGAGCGCAAAGCAAAGATCTGTGTCAAATATGATTATTTTCTGGGTCATGGTCTCATGGACCTACATTTTCAGGCGAATAAAGTCTGTTGTGATCTAGTGCAAAACAAAGATCTCGGTCAAATATTATTATTTTTTGGGTCATGGTCTCATGGACCTACATTTTCAGGCCAGTTGAATAAAGTCTGTTGTGATCTAGCCCTCCAACTAGTGGCATATAGTTTTGCTCAGTGGTATGTGTGGTGGAGGCGATATGGGATATTTGTATGGGATCTTGATTTAAGTTTCAAGCAGACATGAATTTGTATATCATCATTAAATGTTTGATTGTGACATATGAGATATACAGCTAAGACAAAGGGGGTATGTTGATCTTAAACTACATGGAAGACAGGGAAGATCGATGTGGGGTACTACATGTGACTATTCAGGCTGCAAATATTTTTTCTGAGCTAACATTACTTGGATACAGTTGATGAGTACAGAACATATCTGGTTAATAGATATGACAAACACCACTGCCAAACTGTTTAATTTTTCAATCACAATCCTGCTGTAAACACTGTTATAGATATGTCAAAGAAAACCAGTTTCTTTGCTATACTTTATCTCTTGTAACGAGTGTAGTGTCATGTGAGCATGTAATGGTGAATCCTTTGTGACTCCTAATGGACTCCATAGAACTGTGATGTAAGCATTAGATCATAGTGAACAGAATACAGGTTTAGAATGTTGAGTTCTCGGTTACCCACAGAAGAATAAATATGTGTTATATACTAAGCTAAGTGTGGCATAGCCATTGGCGAGTACCCAGGCTGGGCTGGATGCTACAATTGGTGACGATGATGGGATAAGTAACCAGAAGATCAATAATGCTCTCCCAAATAATTTTTGGGAGTCCAGCAAACTGCTTGTGAATGTCATGTGTGCCTCCGTTGAAGTGTTGAACCAATGTTTGGCATAAGTGGAGTCAAAGCTCAGCCCTAGTTCCATGTAAAGCATTTGAAGATAATGAAATCATCACGGAAATGTCTACACATCATTGGCTGAGAACCTGCTGAGAAGACCACACAAAGAGGTACCGTGCTACAATCCAATTCAAAGACATACATTCATATGGAGCGACATCGCTAGAGGCAGATGCAACCAGAAGTCAGACAACACAAAGAGACGCTTGAAGGCAAAGTGATAAAAAATATGGTCATCTGCTTACTGGTCCTGCATAAAGAGAGCCGGATGGAGTGGCCCCAAAAGAAGTGTCAGAGGTTGTGTTTTCAGAGCTGTTCATACCCGAAACGGCACACCATCAAAGCTCCTGGGTGGCGCCTCAAAACAGCTCCAAAGGTCTCCTAAGAGCTCCGTGCTCTCATGGAGACCAAAAGGGAGGTCAGGGGTCCACCGGGCCATGGAAATGGTCTGGATAAAGCAGGCCCTAGCACACAGTAGAACTCCTTCCTTAGTGTCAACCAATCTTGTAAATGGTTACAAAGCCGCCACCTTCTTGAAACCACCATCGCCATTCGATACCACCAAAAAGTTGAATATTGGCGACAGATGGACTGCCTGGATAGAGAAATTTGATGATTTAATTGATGCGAGTGAAGAAGCACATACCACGAAAATTTTCAAGTACCTTAAGCATCTTTCTGGTGAAGGCATGAAGGATGTAATAAAACAAATCCCGCTAAATGACAAAATTACATAGAGTCAAAGCAGCCTTGAATCTCAAGTTCATTCCAATGGGAAATGTGGATTATGAAAGATAAAACTTCAGTCAAGAAAGTCAGAAAACTAGTGAGATCATCGACTAATTTGTTGAGAGACTGGATATGCTCATCAAACTCTGTAGGTTCAATGATTTTAATGAGGAGGAAGCTAGACTCCTCTGAGTGATTGATGGATGTCTGTCAGATTTATTAGATCAGATGGCAAATTGTGAGAGAAACTCTTACTCTGGAGTGAGTTCTCATGGCTGCCAGACCTGAGGAGTGTGCGGATCAACAAGCTACTGACATGGGGGCCGGAGGTGCCAAATATGAGTACGTCATGAATGTGAGAAATGAGCTAAAGTACAATGCCGAGGGACACAGAGTGAATTCTCCATAGAAATAGAAGTTGTGTTTAAGGTGTGGATTTTCATTTCCACACAAAGGTAAATCTCCCACCATTGAGTAATCTGCAAAGGATGTTCAAAGGAGAACTATCTTGTGACAGTGTGCAAGGTGAAAAAAAAGTAGGTGCATCGTGGCGCAAAGACAAAATGGCCACTGGCACCTTCAAGAAGCGATGTTCGACACACGGCAGAAGGACATCAGCTGAGACAAATTGACATCTAAAAAAGTCAATCGATATCTAAATCTTCGTCAAATAGTTTTTCTGTGTCAATATCAAGTGAAAGTGAAGAAGATGGGTGTCCCATGTGGACCTTCAACTCAGAAAAACATGTCTATGTGTGACTGGCCACCTGTGAGGAAAAATACTGGTCCAAGAGAAACAGACAAGTGCCAAAGTCATTCAAATATTGTCTGAAGATCACACTAAAGGTCAATGGTTGTTCAATGCCTTTTGTTATCGATAGTGTAGCATTGATAAATATAATTTCTGAGAAGAAATGTAATGAACAGTCTCCAGTGCCTTGACTTAACGCCATCAAAGCCTGAAGTGTATACATGGGCTGCACCAACACCATTAAAAACTTAAGGGTCATTTGTGGCCTACGAAAATAAAAGTATAAGCCATCATTCATATAATTCAAGGGGATCACTGAAATAATATCGACTACCAAAATATCGACTACCCAAAATATCGAGGAAAAAATATCTACAACCAAAATATCGAGTTTGTATGTACAAACAGGTAAGTACAAAAATATTGAGTACAAAATATCGTTTACAAAAATATAGTTGTAAAAAATATCGACTTTAATAAAAACAATGTTTAATTAAATTAATATAAAAAATTAATTACTAAAATATAATTAAAAATACTTAAAATAACTTTTAATAATAAAATAATTAATGAAAGTAAAAAAATAATATTTTTTTAATCATATTTCTTAAAACATATATATATATAGTAACAAAATTTAATTAAATAATAGCCAATATTATTAACATACAAATACAAAAGAGTAAAAATTACTATTCCCACTGCAAAGAGTGCAACAGTGGATATATGACGTTACAACGCAACTTTTACAACGCACTACCATTACAACGTAAGTATTGGTAAGTATATAATAATTTATTTAATTTAAATTATTTAAAATTATTTAAATATAATTTAATTTAATTTCATTTCATTAAATTAAATTAATGTAAATTTAATTTTACTTTATTTTTACACTGTACCCCTGTACCCCAAAAACCCAAAACTGACCCTGAACCCTAAAAAAACCCTTTACCCAAAAACCCAAAACTGACCCTGAACCCTAAAAATACCCCTTTACCCAAAAACCAAAAACTGACCCTGAACCCTAAAAATACCCCTTTACCCAAAAACTAAAAACTGACCCTGAACCCTAAAAATACCCCTTTACCCAAAAACTAAAAACTGACCCTGAACCCTAAAAATACCCCTTTACCCAAAAACCCAAAACTGACCCTGAACCCTAAAAATACCCCTTTACCCAAAAACTAAAAACTGACCCTGAACCCTAAAAATACCCCTTTACCCAAAAACTAAAAACTGACCCTGAACCCTAAAAATACCCCTTTACCCAAAAACTAAAAACTGACCCTGAACCCTAAAAATACCCCTTTACCCAAAAACTAAAAACTGACCCTGAACCCTAAAAATACCCCTTTACCCAAAAACTAAAAGGTGACCCTGAACCCTAAAAATACCCCTTTAATTTAACATAATTAGCAATTAATCAATTAAATTAAATTAATTACCAATTACATTTTAAATAATTAACAAATATTATTTAATTACCAATTAATTAAATATTACTACCAATTAATACATTTACATATTTAACAAATAATAATTAAATTACTTCCCACCCTATTCCCCTATAAACCCACAACCCGCTACAGGAAATACATTATTTTAATTTACATAATTAGCAATTAATAAATTAAATTAAATTAATTACCAATTAAATTTTAAATAATTAACAAATATTATTTAATTACCCATTAATTAAATATGACTACCAATTAATACATTTACATATTTAATAAATAATAATTAAATTACTTCCCACCCTATTCCCCTATAAACCCACAACCCGCTACAGGAAATACATTATTTTAATTTACATAATTAGCAATTAATAAATTAAATTAAATTAATTACCAATTAAATTTTAAATAATTAACATATATTATTTAATTACCAATTAATTAATTATTACTACCAATTAATAAATTTACATATTTAATTAATTATAATTAAATTACTTCCCACCCTATTCCCCTATAAACCCACAACCCGCTACAGAATAAAATTACACAATAATTTTAAAAAAATCATTAATTAAAAATAATTATAACATAAAATGACACTTTTCACACATATTATAACATAAAAACACTATAAATAATTACATATTATTTAAAAAACGATATTTTTTACTATCTAGATTATATACTTGGATATTTTCACTTTCTATATTATTTACAGTCGATATTACTTCACTTACCTTAAAAACGATATTTTGGCTGTCGATATTCTGTCCTGTCGATATTTTCTCCAAACGATATTTAAAACTTGATATTCTGTCCAAACGATATTTTGGAGTCGATATTATCTCTGTGCACCAATTCAAGGTACAGCATCAAGCGTATTTCTACTCAGCTTCAGCACAGTCGCAGATATGAGACTGAAGTCTGTGAACTATATATGAATGCTCATCACAAAATAGTAAGTCTATACCCTTTGTTCTTTCATGGTTTAGGAAAACTCAAGACTATGAAAGTACAATTACACATTAATGAGGACGTCCATCCTATTGTTCAGAGACACAGATGAATTGTCAGGGTCAGACTGAGAGCCAAAAGCAGCCCTGTCAAATTTTGTCAGACCAACCCCTCACTCCATAGTCAGTCTCAGGCAGCTTCGTTCAGCTGAGCTGAGGCTTGTATTTTCATTGCACTTCGCTGCTGGAATTACCCATCCAAGCCTTTAATGAGAGCAGTCCCGATAGGTGAAAGTCAGTCCCATTAGGTGAAATTTGGCCACCTAGGCTCCAGCCCAACCCAATTGTATGTGGCAAGGTATTCTCTCGCCTGAATCTGGTTAAAGGACATCATCAGTTGGAACTTATGGAGAAGTGCAGGTACATTACAACCTTTTGGACATAAGGTGGTCTGTTCCATTACAAGAGCGTACGTATTGGTGTGCCATCAGCTGCAGAGCTATTCCAAGATGTCACTCGACATATTATACAGCCTGTCATGAATGCTTTCAATTACAGTGACGACCTATTGGTTTTCGGAGCAGACCAGAAGGAGCATAACAAAGTTTCCCTCAAGTGTTTCAGTTGCTCTCTGATGCCAGGTTAACTTTGAATGCTAAGATATGTGAGTTACATAAGACAAAATTAGAATTATTTGGCCATATCTTGTCTGATGGGTGCATGACACCTGATCCTGCTAAAGTGCAAGCACAGTCAACTGCCAGTCCCCCACAAGATTTTTCATGTTATGTTCATTCCTTGCATGGCCGGTTATTGCACTAGATACATAAAAGACTTTGCCACTGTCAGTGCGCCATTGAGAGACCTGACTAAAAAGATGCTTTTTTCTTTTGTCACATAAATTCAGCAAAGCGTCTGGAAAATTGAGCAAGCTATTGAGAATGCTACTGAAATGGCATATTTTGATCCAAAGCTTCATACTGTGGTTGTTGTTGACACTAGCCCTGTCAGGTTGGGCACCTTCCTTGCACAACACAGTGGACACCCAAACATTTGAAGGTGTATTGTGGCATATGCCAGCCGAAGTTTGTCCCAAACTGAACGTGCTTACTCACAATCTGAGAAAGAGTTCTTGGCAGTAGTGTGGGCTTGTGAACATTTTAACGTATTCTTGAATGTGAAGCCCTTCTTGTATTGGAAGCCCAGCCCTGTGACCAATCATTATGCATTATATACTATCTTTGCAAATCCAAAAGCAAAAATGCCTCCTCACATTAAATGTTGGGGTCTGCGATTGCAAGAGTACAAATACACCATCATGCATCGTCCAGCCAAAGATCAGAACCCTGGTGACTATTTTTCATGAGTGTCTCTTTAATGCCCTGATACCCATTCTAACACGGCTGAAGCCTACATAAATTTCATAGTGAAATCAAGCACTCCAGCATCCATTTCGCTAAGGACATGCCGAAACTGAAAGACATTATTACACATCAGTCTTGGTACCCACACCCTAGACCCCTTACCAGCAACAATGAATATCAAAAGTTTAAGAATGTCAAAGATGAAATGTCAATTATCAGGAAGGCATCATTCTACGAGGGTTGAGAATTGTCATTCCAAAAAGCCTGGGACAACTGATAGTTGAAATGGGCCATTAAGGACATCGTAGATTTGTTCCCACCAGAGAAGCTGCCCAAGACTGAGTCTGATTTCCACATCCTGACAAGAGGATTGAAAAAGAATCAAAGGCCTGTCATATGTGCAACTGTCTATCATTGAAAACCACTGTTAAGCTTGTCAGAGTTGGCACGGCATGCAAGGGAAAGAATTGCAGTGGACTTCTTCAGTCCTCTTGACAACGGACATTACCTGATGGTGATTGTTGATGAACATTCCTGTTTTTCATTGGTTGGAGATCTCTTATCTATCACTCAAAAACTTGGCATTGAGAGATCAGGCAGCATCTTCGCGACCTGGGGTGTTCCTGCGATTTTCAAGTTTGACAACAGCCCACCTCTCAACAGTCAGGAATGCAAAGACTTTATCAGTCATCTTAATATGAAGCCTCAGAAGAGTACTCCTCTGTGGCCACAGGCCAATGACCTGCTTAAACTTTTCATGAGTGCTCTAAAGAAAGCTATCAAGTGTGCTGTACTGGAAAAGCTCAACCTTACAGTTGTTCTAATTTCCACTCTTTGAGCTTACCGCTCAACCCCTCACTTGACCACAGCTGAAAACCCTGCAAAATTCATGTTAGGGAAAGCCATGAAGACCCAGTTACCTCAATGGACCAACAGAAGTGCAAGTCGACATGCACAGGATGTCACCTTTGCGAAAGGAGATCAAGTTCTTGTTCATCAGCAAAGAAAAAGGAAGTCGGATGCTTTTTTCAATGCTAAACCATTTCATGTTGTTACCAGCAAAGGACACATGGTGACTTCCAAGCATCCTGTGAAGTCCACTGCATGAGATTTCTCGCATATCAGACATTTGGCTTATCGCCTATCAGGCACTGATGTCATTTCAGAGACTGGGCCCTAAAAGACAAGTGAAGAACCCCTGACTGCTGCTGTCTAACCATCACCAATGCCGGTCATATACATTTCTACTGCCAGTCACCAGTTTCCACAGACACCGTGTGTGAGCAACGCGCCACAAAGACTGACTGAAGATCTCTAATTGTATATATTGTGTATATATTGTGCATATTTCTCCAGAATTTCAGTGGAGTGAAGAAGGACAAACATATAGCTGGTAGTTTGACAATTTGTGTGGATATGGCTATTGGTTCTTTATTGGGGTTGATAAGGGAATGGTTTATTGGATTAAAACTAATAAACCTTGTAAAAAGTATCGCCCTATTTCCTTGATCAATTATGATTGTAAAATTTTTGCCAAAATCCTCGCATCCCGCCTTGATTCTATCATCCCACTTTTAATTAAAACAGACCAAGTTGGTTTTGTTAAAGGCCGACTTGCTGCTGACAACGCCCGTATGTTTGCTAATGTCATTTCCCATAGTAACCACTTTAAAGCCCCTCTAGCTGCATTATCCTTAGATGCGGAAAAAGCTTTTGACCGCATTAACTGGCAATTTATGTTTCGCACCCTGCAATGGTTTGGTTTTGGCCCCTCTTTTATTTCCTTGGTCAAACTCCTATACTCAGCTCCCCGTGCCAGCATTTTTGTTAATAACCAATTTTCTAGATTCTTTCCCTTAGGTAGAGGAACGAGACAAGGATGTCCCCTATCCCCGTTACTTTTTATTCTCTGCCTTGAACCCTTTCTTGAGCGAATTCGCTCTAATCCCCAAATAACCGGATTTAGACTTTCCTCTGTTGAAACTATATTGTCTGCCTATGCTGATGATATTTTAGTCTACATGTCTAATCCTGTTACATCACTCCCCCCTTTCTTAGACGAAGTCCTCCTTTACTCCTCAATTTCTGGGTATAAACTCAATTTATCTAAAACTGAAGTACTACCTTTAAACTCTACTTGCTACCAATACATGTTTTCCTCCACTGACTTTGCATGGTGTCCTTCCAAAATTAAATACTTGGGCATTTGGTTCTCTCCCTCCCTTATTGACACTCTTAAAGCCACATTTGCATCTCTCACTCAGAAAGTTCAAGCCCTTCTCCAAAGTTGGTCCCCTTTATTTTTATCTTGGTGGGGCAGGCTTGATACCATCAAAATGATGATTACACCTCACATATTGTATACTGTTTCAATGCTCCCCATGAAAATTCCGAACTTTTATTTTACTCGTTTAAACTCCATTTGCTTTAAATTCCTGTGGAATAACAAGCACCCTCGTATTGCTTTACATAAACTCGTACGCCCTAAAATGGAAGGCGGGGTTCGTTTTCCACATTTCAAGCTTTATCACTCAGCATTTCTCATTAAGCAATCCTTTTCGTTAGCATTTGATTTCCATGAATCCCCGATTCCTAAATGGATTGTCTTCGAACGGTCGCTGTTACAAGGTTTTCCGTTTCAACATACTGTTTTTATGTCTAACTGCTCGTTTTTATCTAAGCATACAGTTTTGAAATACTCACAAACTCTACTGCATGATATTTTTGCTAAAGATTTATCTCCACTCCAATGTTTTTTATCTTCATGTGTCTGGTATAACAAATTTATGAAATACAAGGGCAGATCTTTCTACTACAAATACTGGAAAGAAAAGGACATTATCTTTGTACATCAGTTTTTCGCCAATAATGCCATTATTTCTTTTTCTGAACTGCAAGTTTTATATAACCTACCCATGTCTTTTCTCAAGGAATATATGATTATTACTAATGCTATAACTTCATAATTATCAACCTTTCCTCCCTCTGATTCTCTACCTTCATTTTCTCCTTCCTCCCCCCTGTATCCTTTATTTTCCCTAAATCAACCTAAAGCTGCTCTTGTCTATAAATTATTATCTGCAAATGTTTTGGAACGGTCTAAGTCAGTAACTGAGCTTGCTTGGGAATCTGACTTGTCAGTTTCTCTTTCTGTAGATGAATGGAATTGTATATGGAGCAAATTGTTTAAGACTTCTGTTGCAGCCCGCATTACTCAATCATTATATTTTATCTATCATAGATCCATTCTCACCCCTCTTAGTATTGCCACGTTCTCTCCGTCTTCTAATACTCTCTGTTGGTCATGTTCTTCACTCACTGGTACACTCAAACATCAATTATATGAATGTCCCTCTGTTTTAGCTTTTTGGAACTCTGTATGGGTTATCTGCATGCGTATATTTCATTGTTCTGTTCCCTTATCATTCTTAAATGTGTTTTTAGGATCTGCTTCAGTTGATATTGATATTGCTCCTTCTAGTGTTAGATTATTGGATCTTTTTCTTGCTATTGCGTTTAAAGTAATTTTATCTTGTTGGAAGGATAATTCCAAATTATCTGTTCATACTTGGTGGAACGTTGTATGTGATGAACATAGGATTTCTATTGCTTCCTCCTCTTCTGTCTCCTCTAAAATTAAATCTGATCTTCTTTGGCTCCCCTTCTCCAACTATCTTTCATCGCCCCCTTCTCTCTGATTGCTGGGCCTGTATATCCACTGTTTCTCTTCCCCCCTTTTTCTTTCTTTCTCCTTTCTCCTTTCCTTTCCTCTCTTTCCCTTCTCTTTTCCCTCTCTCCTTCTCTCTCTTTTTTCTCCCTATCTTTTCCTTTTCTTTCTTTTACAAATGAACCATTATTGTATAGCTTTTTCTTTGTATCACATTGTATCACTTGGTTCTACTGTATTATTATGTTATCTTTGCTTTGTACTTTCTTTCAACAAAATAAAAATGTCTTAAACTGAAAAAAACTAATAAACCTGGTAAAGGATGCTTTCAATCCACTAAGAAGGTAGACCTTTCACATGGGAATTAATTATTTTCTGTAGGACACAGTGCAATATGCTGCCACAATGTTTGACGTTTTCATTCTTTGGGTTATACTAAATATCTGTTACCCTCTTATTTATAACCAATGGCGAAACCTTCATAGGCGCAGGGCTAGCCTGAGGAACCAAAAGTAGCCCTGAGAAAAATGTTCAAGCCAGCCCTTCTCCCGTTGTCTTCCTGCCCAATCCCTCTCTCTTTCTTTCCATCCATTCTCGTTTTCTTTCTACTCTCTCTCTATTATCTTTCTCTCTATTTTCCTCCTCCCACTCTTTCTCTCTTAAAGCCTCCCTGTGTCTTATGCTATTATCCTCTGCGAGCAGGGGCAGTGGCAGATGCACCAGGAGCTGCCCCTGACTTTCACACCCGGGCTCCAAGGGCTCCAGTCCACCGGGAAAAATGCCTGGTGGAATAAAAGGTCTTTTCAGGCTGCATAGGCAAGGGAATGGGTTAGTGATATGGTGAACTTTACAGTCGAGAAAGATTGTATCGCTGAATTTCGGAATTTTATCTCAGGGAATCTCAGAGGAACATCACGATGATGTCTGAAATGGCATATGTCGTATTCAGAAATTCTTTGCCATTTTTGCCACGTTACAGACTAACTTAGTTTGATTATATGTGTGTGACTTTTAAAACATTTTATATCATTTGATGTCCTTATGTAATTCTTCTCTTCCATCTGACAATCTGCCTTGTTCTTGCCTGTTACTGATATGCACCATTGACATATTTCAGCAGTTTTATAAAAACATTTTAGTAATGAAGTTTAAACTACTCTTGAATGTGCTCAGTTAGACGATTAAGAACATTTGGTATGTTGTGGTGCAAATGTGCCACCAGAGGCTCCAGTTTAGCATTATGCAGGACGAATTTGCCTTTCCTGCATGCCTCATTAAACAATTACTCATAAATGCCGTTTTTACTTCTCTAACGGATGGCATATTTTTTAGACTCTCGGGGCCTCATTTATGAAAAGTGACACATCACTGCGTGAAAACAGCGATGCGTCACTTTTCACTGCGCTCTCCTGGCGAAACCAATGATGCGTCACATTAACAGTATGACACATCATGGCGCAAGGAGTTACAGATACGTCAGTATTTCTGACGTATCTGTGTGGCGCAAAAGTGACGCATTGCTGGAGCATGTCACAAAAGTGACGCAACTCCAGCAATATGTCCTTTCAAATGGGGCAAGTCCCATGTGAAAGGGCCTGCGTCAGTCTTACGCCTGCTGTGAGGCAGGCGTAAGCAATTGACACATTTGTGTCCTAGAAGTGGAGCAGTGAAATCTTATAAATTTCACTGCGTCACTTCTATGACCCTTTCTTGCGTCAGAACGCGCCCCCTGCATACATTATACCTGGCGTAGTAACAATGTAGTGCAGGGGTTTATAAAGTGATCCATCTACCTAGATGCGTCACTTTGTAAATATGGTGCAACAAGGCACATTTTTTACGCTGCTGGTGCGTCACAAAAAGTGACGCACCGGCGGCGTAAAAGTGACGTGCGGCCTCATAAATGAGAGACTTTCAGCTGACATGTGGGATGTGGCAAATGAATGGCCAAAGCAAAACTGTGAGCATGCTATTTTGAGTAAAGGTTTTAAAACATTGATGTTTAAAAATATTCTGCAGTTGTTTATTAGATGACTCAAGCACAGCGCATTCAGCGTTTCAATACGTTTTGATTCAGTGCTTGATATTGTTTATCGACAATAGAATCCCATTGTCTATTTCTGTCTCCACGTAATTTAGTTTTTTTATGTTGCACACGCTAAATGTATTTTGTTCTGGGTGCAACAGGTCAGTGCCCCGACACTTGGCACTTAATGCAAAACCCTCATTATTTATAACCGAATACGTTCATCCCCGCAATCCTACGCTTTCTGCACAACATTGTCTAGATGAAACTTTTCGGCTATGATAGGTACTATGAAATGTGGCATAATATTTATTGATATGGGTAGTGCATTTCATGTAATATATGTATGCGCGGGAGACCATTCCAGAAAGCTAGCCAGTAACTGTTGTTGCTGCTGGGGGGGGGGGCGTGAACATCCACCACCCACCAGCTGCCTTCGCTGTTCTTCTTGCGGGGGGGGGGGCAGGAACTACAGCCCTCAGCCTGCCGTGTGGTGAGGACGCTGCCGACACTTCCTGTTAGCGCCAGAGGCGCTTATTAGCCGGTCGGGACTCCCGTGCTGCGGGAGCCCATTAAAACAGGCTAGCCAGCCACTGTTGTTGCCGTGGGGTGGCTTTGAACATCCACCACCCACCAGTTGCCTTCACTCTTCTTTTTGCGGGGGGCAGGAACACCGCCGGAACTTACTGTTTGCGCCAGGAGGAGGCGGAGCGGGACCACCTCTCTTGGCGTTGCTGTAGGGCGACCTTTCCTGGTTCAACGGACCAAATTAGATACTGGTATTGTACCCCTTCTTTTCATGTTTAATCCCCTGTTTTGAAGCTGCAGAGCTGTTTTCATCTACTATCTGCCATTTAGCCCCACCCGTCCCTTTTTGATCCGGTGGGAGTGAGGGCCTGTTAGATTTGGTGGCCACTAGTTGGTACAGGTAGGTACTTGTGACAAATCAGGACCCTTGCCTCTAGCCAGGGTAAGCGGGTGCACTCCTAAAATAACCCCTGCTCACCCCCTTGGTAGCTTGGCATGAGCAGAAAGACTTATCTTAGAGGCAGTGTGTAAAGCATTTGTGACCACATACAGTAATCCAGTGACAACACTACAGATAGATACTACCCAAGTTGTATATTAAAAATACGTATTCTTTATATAGATTTAACACAAGACCACAAACGACAAAAATCCACAATACTGTACTTAAAATGGTAGGTTTAGCTTAGTTCTCTTTTAGTTCTTAAAATGCAACACTTTGAGTCAATGTACCTTTAGATGCAACACGCAGGGCAAGGAAAAGTGTTTCAAAGATGGTGATGCGTTGAACTTTTGGTGCAAAGAAATAAAGACGTTGTCTTCTTGTTGTTGCGGCACGCTTCTCCGATGATGCGAGAAGTCTCCACTCGATGCGTCAGCTTTGGCGGCAACACTCTTCTCCGATGTTGCGAGACGCTTCCGCGCAATGCAACAACTGTAGTGGCGACACCCTTGTTCCGTGATGCGACGACAGCAGCTCCGACGGCGGCACGCTTCTCCGTGGATGCGAGGCACTGTTCTTGATGCAGTGCAATACGACAGCTACAAAGACGACATCCAAGATGCGACGGCAGCAGCAACGACGGCGACGCGCTTCCTCTTCATTGTGAGACGCTTCTCTCGATGTGGTGCAATACGACAGCTACACTGGCGACATCCACAAATCGACGGCAGCAGCAGCGACGGTGACACACTTCTTCTTGGTTGTGATACACTTCCAGCTCTTTGCAGCACTCATTCCCTCAGAAAGCCTAACACAGCAGCAGGCACTTCCAAAGAACTCTGGGGAGCTGGGGGTTGAAGTCTGTTGTCCCTGAGACTTCAGCAGGAGGGAAGCTCTTTTCTCAAGTCCTTGGAGATCCTTCACAAGTTGAATAAAGTGCACACAATGTCCTTTTCTCCCTTCTTTGGCAGACAGGCAACCACTGCAGGCCAATCCCCCAAGCAGCACTTCTGCTTACAGATAGTCTCTCCTCTGTTTCTTCAGGTTCCTTTTCTCAGCAAAGGTCTCTTCTTGTTTGTCCAAAAGTGATCTAATTTCTTGGGATCAGGGTCCCAATATGTATACCCAAAAATCCTTTGTTCTTTGAGCACAGAGGGGGCTTTGCCTAGTCCAAACCAGTTCTGGAGCACTCTGTTTACATGACCCCTTCTTTCCTTTCACAGTGCTGGGCAGAAACATCAGACGCCCCACAGGAGATGGAGCCAGCATTGTGGAGGGAAGGCACTGCCCTGGAGCACTCTGTTGATATGACTCCTTCTCTCCTTTCACATTGCAGGGCAGAGACATCAAACACACCACAGGGTGTGGAGCCAGCATTGTGGAGGGAATGCACAGCCCTATTCAGGTCCCAGGTGCAACTCCTCTCTCTCATCTAGATGCAGATCTCTCTATTCACCACTGGGCTGACTCACACTGTCTCCTGGAATCCCCCAGCCGCTGTCTCTCAAACTCCAGGCAAGGAATACACAACTTGCAGAGGCTGGCTTGGATAGTTAAACAAGAAAATACCTACTTTCTAAAAGTGGTATTTTCAAACACAGAATGTTAAAATAAACTTCACTAAAAGATGTATTTTATCATTCTGAGTTCAGGCATGCTAAACTCAAATTTCTACAGTGTTCCCTGAGTCAGTTAGGATGATAAGATGTAATAATCCAACTGCCCATTCTGGCCTATGGAGAACAGTTAGCCTTGCAATAGTTCAAAACGAAAATGGCTGTAATTCACTATTAGGACATGCCACACACACCAGGACTTGTCCTACCTTATACTTACAATGTACCCTGCCCCTGGGCCTACCATAGGGGTGTCTGACATGAAGAAAAGGGAAGGTTTAGGGACTGGCAAGTGGGTGCACGTGCTTAGTCAACATGGTAGTACCAGACTGCACACAGGCTCTGCATTGGCAGACCTTAGACACATTTTACAGGCTGCTTCTGTGGGTGGCACAACCAGTGCTGCAAGCCCAAGAGCAGCATTTGGTTTACAAGCCCTTGGCACTCCTGGTGCACTGTACTATGATCTGAAAGGTAAACCAAACCAGCCAATCATGGAATCACTAATTCATACATTAATTTACAATAGGGCGAGCATATGCACTTTTGCACTGATCAGCAGTGGTAAAGTGCCCAGAGTCATAAAACCATCAAAAACAGGTCAGAGAAAGTACAGGAGGAAGGCAAAAAGTTCAGGGATGACCCTGCAAAAGGGGCCAAGTCAAACAGGGCCACAATAGAGCCTTTGAGTATCTTCTTATAGAAGTGTAGTGGCGGGTTCCTATTATTAAACCAAGCAAGGAATCAGAGGAAGATGAGAAAGTGGAAGAAACATGATAAGGTTCAGGGCATGGATAGTGCTAAAAAGAGGAAGAAGTCTCTTGGTCCTATTTGCCATAAGACAATGGACCGTATTGAGACAATATTAACAGAGTATCAGGAAATAGCAGACACGGACCCATTGAGCTCCCCTTATCAGGTGGTCAGCACAACTAAACCAGCCATAACTACAGATGATGATCCCGCAGCCACTTTAGACACCTCACCCAAACCAGCACAAGGGAGAAAATATGGCAAGGTTATTCCACACATGTTCAAACAATGCACTAAAGGGTCGAGCAGGGGTCTGAAAAACGGTTTTCCAATCTGGAACCTGACACCATTAAATCTGTGCAATGTGTGGAGTCAGGTGGGTCCCCTAGTCCAGTACAAGTTACCCAAATTGAATGCCAAATAGATTTGATGTCCTTGACCATGAGGAGGTAGGGTGCTCAGGAGTGGGTAAAGATCACCAAAGTGTCTTGTAGGTCCATGCCCCTGAGGTGCTTGAACTGAAGTCGCTGATTGAGTCACTGAGAGATGAGGTGGCTGCCTTCAGAAGGGAGGTTGCTCCTTTACCTGAGGGAGCAGCATGCAGGAAGGATGTAGACCACGGGCCACTTTTAGCACCCTCTCCAATAGTACAATTCACAGCAGAGGACAGGAGCACAGGGTCTTACTCTCGGAGGATAGCAGAGCCACTGAATAAAGTTACCCCACACAGTACCTTACATCAACCCCCAGACAGCCCCAGGAACCACCATCTAAATCTTATATATCCATTGGCAACTAGAAACACACAGTCAGATACTGTCCATGTCAGTGCCCGATCCAGAGCAATAGATAGAGGTGAAGTGACCCTAGATGAAGGCCTTACTCCTAGGCCAAGGGGCGGGGAGATATAGGAAATGGGGTCAGTAGGGGATGGTATTTACACAAGGCAGAGTGTTCAGGATGCCCAAGATATGGTTTACCTCACTGAAGTGCCCAAACTCTCTAAGGTTGGGTCTAAAGATCATGACTCACAAATAAATAAAGTCATTTATTGGCTGAGATCCACCCGCCATTGTTATTCGATAATTAGAGACCACATTAAATATGCAAGAAGACTCTCCTTTCCGTTGGGCTGACAGGGACATGATTGAAGTTATTTGATAAGAACATGGTCATTGGACTATTGCTGATAGATTCACGTACCATTCCCCTGGCCAACACCTCTATCTCTATTAGGTATAGACGCCAAGGTTGGAGCTAGTGCCCCATAGATTTATCGGGGAACGATTATGTACCGTTCCTTGAGGAACAGGGTTCGGCCAAAGGTGACTACAACTCGGTGAAAGAAATCTAGGTAATTCAGGACTCTCGTTGATTTTGCCCCCATCAGAAATTTTGATACCTAGAAGTTTAGCATATAACACTGAACATTACACCGGGACCCTGACTGTAAATGAACCCACCAGAACAGTGCCCATTGGTGGCACGCCAGCAGAAGGTAGAGCCTCTGTTTCTTCTTCTGTAGGTGAGCCCCTGATCACCTATGAAGTCTGTGGTATAGCCCCTGAACCCGCAATAGAAGGTTAGGTACCTGTATCTTCTAACCTAAGGGTTCTAGTTTGGAATGTGACTGGAATCCTAAAGTTTCAATCAGGTCCAGATTCGTGTAGTTTTGTGGACACCTGTGATGTAATCATGTTTCAGGAAACCTGGAGTTTGACCACCCCCTTTAGAAGTGTGTTTTCTGTCCACACTATTGAAGCTAGCAGGAAAGAGCAGAGTAGACCCTCGCGAGGCCTAGCAGTTTGAATAAAAAATGCATTGGGGTCCAAAGTTAAGCTTCTTTGTGTTGATTCACAGGACATCTTGGCCCTTGAGCTGACTCTGTTCAGTGGCTGGAAGATCAGAATTTGTAATGTCTACAATAGAGTCGACCGTGCCTCGGAGCAAACTATTACAATTTATACATTAGATCAGGCTCTGGCCAAGTACACCAATAGTGTCTCAGTATTGGTGGCAGATGATTTTAACTGTACTTTTTAACCCCTTGCTTCTGCCCCTCCAGACCTAACTGAGGACTGGGATCGTGAGTGGCCAATCCCTACCTTAAATCTACCAAAACTTAGGGGGATGAAGAGAGGGAGCCAGGTGCTTGCCCTGATTCTACAACACTATGTAAGAGCAACAAATGGTAGAACTAGGTCGGACCCAAATAGGGAACACACTTTTAATAGACCCGGTCACACCAGTATAATAGATTATTGTTTAATTACCCCCAATCTTTGGCCCTTGGTGGAAAATATGGTAGTGGTGAAAAATCAGAGAGTGACCACAATGCCCTTACTCTTGTTTTTACAAAACTTGGCCCCTCACAGACAGCCATAAGAGGGTGCCCTGACTTGGGTGTGCACTCGGTCACAAACAACCAAAGAGTTGTTAAGTGGTGCTGGGTGGAGCAGCATCCGGCAGCTTTAGAAGCAGTGAAGAAAAAAGCAAGGAAGTTGATCCAGGAGCTGGTCAAGCTACCTGCCAAGGATGCAGTGGAAAGCCTGGGGCCCCCGCCACGAGCGGTTCTTTAGCGAGATAAGGGACACACTTAGATGCCCACCCATTGTGCGGGGGAATGGGGGACAACATAAAGATCTGCTGCAAGATACTAAGAGTCCCTGGTATAACCAGGATTGCAGGAAGGCTAAGGGGGCACGTATTGATGCATTAAAATGTAGACCATGTGCGGAGTTGCATACTGTAGAGCTGAGTATAAAACGGTCACTGGCAGAGCTAAAATGGTTTGGGAGGGTTCTCTCTGGGCTTCCTTACATACTGCACTGATGGATAAAGACCCCAAGGCCTTCTGGAGATAGGCAGCAGACTGGCTAAAGGGGACAAGGCAAACCCTTGAATCCACTGTCCAGCCCAAAGAGTGGGTAGCCTATTTTCGCCCTCTCTATGGTAAGGCACAAACAAAGGTGATGAAACTAGCGAGATGAGGGATGAGTCCCTGAGAGGGGAAGGTGAAACTTTGGTCACCTCCATGGAGGAAACTCAAAGAGCAATCTCATCATGTGTGCCAGCAAGAGCCCTGGGTCCAGACAGAATACCTAATGACCTGTACAGAGAGGATAAAATGCTCTGGGGTTCATACATAAACTTGGTAACTACTTCCATCATCATGGCAGGTTGCTGAAATAGTGCCCATTTGCAAAAAAGGGGATGGATCCAAGCTGATGAGTTATAGGCCGATAAGCCTCACAGACTCCCTTCAAAAGATTTTTTGTAAACAGGTCTTAGGAAGGATACAGGACTGAATGATGGAGTCCCAAATCCTGAGTGATTTCCAGGCAGGGTTTTGTATGAAAGTCAGTACCCTGGATTAGGTTTCTGTCTTATCTGTATTTACTGGGAGAAAGTAGTTGTTAAGGGGGCAACCTATATGTGGCCTTTGTCGATTTGAGCACTGCATTCAACCTAGTCTCCCGGGCTAGGCTTTGGAGGGTCTTAAAAGAGATGGACCTCCCTGCTAATCTTTTAAACATTTTAATTAGACTCCATTCATCCAACACAGCACAGGTCAGGTGGGGCGCGAACCAAGTAACAGAAACTTTCCCTGTCTAACGTGGAGGGAGGCAGGGTTGTGTGTTGGCGCCCACCCTTTTTACTCTTTTTATCAATGGAGTTGGTGATTATGGAGACAGGGACGGCTGTGATGCCCCTAAAATTGGTGTTAGAAGAGTACCTGCACTGTTGTTTGTCGACAATATGCTTCTAATATCCAAATCGCCGCAGGGTCTCCAACAACTCCTGAATGATTTTATAAGGTTTTGTGATGACAGGGGCTTGATTTTAAATGAGTCAAAAACCAAGTACATGCTTTTTAATAGAGGGAAAAATAAACCAACAACTAGATCTGTGTGGGCTGGTAGCGCCAAGTTGAAGCAAGTAGAAGTCTTTGATTACTTGGGCATCCGCCTGACTTCATTGATCAGCTGGGGGGCACATATGGAAAAAGCAAAGTTATAACTAATCTACCAATGTGCCCACATCAGCAAAATACACAGGAAGATGGTATCACTGTAAATTGCCCCAGGCCCCGAAATCTACAACACCAATGCTTTTAGGAGGACTTCTTCATGGTGCTGAGCCATGGGGCCCGGGCAATCAATCCCTCCTTACAATTGTTGTGAACCGCTTCCTAAGATCGCTGGTTGATCTTCCTGTTAGTTCCCCTTTGAAATGTCTGTACTTGGACCTCGCCCATAGGCAGTTGAAACACAAGTTGAATTGTAAATTGCTAATGTTCTGGTTCAGGCTATGGGCAGTGGAAGAGCTGGAATCTTATTGAGAGACTCTGAAGGATCTACTGAAATTTTCTAAGGCGCCATTGATTAGGTGGTTCATCTCCTTACACGAATTACTGGAGAGTTTGGGGATGGAGACCTTCTGGACCAATCGGAAAGTATAGTGCAATTCTCGAGAGTGAGGCTGAAAGAACTGTATTGGGAAAAGACACTGGCAATGACCAGGCAGAACCAGCGAATAGTTTGACAAAAGACTTTCTGCTTTTTAAATCAATTCCATGGTTTGATCAACTATAGATGAAATTATTCCAACGTTGGCATGCAAACGTTTTTTACAGTTCCGTTATAAGACTCTGCCCACCAGATTATTTTGTTTTAAGTGGTGTTCTAGTGCTTCTTTTGATGTCTGCATGTAAAGCTTTCCCAGAACCAATTGTCCATTTACTTTTCTTTTGCCCCCCATTACTTATCCCTGAGGATGAAATGGATGTTTCCATTGTGTAGACTTGTTGGCCCGGGACACTATCTTGAGGTAATAAGAACATTATGAATTGATACCTGCAGACCAATGGTTTTTGGCCTCTTAAGATTCTGGTACGCACTGTGGATCAGGCGTGGGAAGCTACTTGCATGAAGCACTTTATTCTTCTACGAATTTCTGCATTTAGCTCTTTGCCCATCTACCTAACAAAACTGTTTTTAATGTTTTATTTCCTAAAAGTTTATATTCTTATTTTATACCTGTTCTGTGTACTTTTTAGGATCCTGGCGATCGTAATAAAAGTTTTTTGTTGATGATAATATGTGTATGCACCTGAAGGATGCCTTATTGTAGGCTCTAGAAAAGGGTAATTACCATTTGTCCATTTTGTAGTTTCAGAATGGCCTTTTTATTGCTGGCTCCACGCCCCTGCCTCTGTACCCTGTGCGCAATTGCATGTGGTTCTGATGGATGGACTTCACATCTCATTTCACTGCACCTTAACTCTAAGGGTACATTTTAGTAAACGTGTATAATCCCCTCCGAGAACTGAAACGAGGCTCCTAATTAACACATGCTACGAGTTTGGCTTAAGCTTTGTTGCACACATCACAGTAAGCCAATAGCACATACTGTCCTGGTGCACATGCTAAAGACACACTTCTTTATTATAGTCCAAGAAAATTACCTTTAAACCATTCTTTTTCTTCAAATAGGTGTTTGCCAAATTTATGTGAACATGGAGCTAAATGCTCGCAGTCCTGGGGCACTTTCTCCTGTGACTGCACTGGAACTGGGTACAGTGGAAGCACCTGTCATAGATGTGAGTATTTAAATTAAATGCTAATGTAATCCAATAAATGAAATCTGATATACAGACTATAATATATAATAGTGGCAATTGACTAATCTTTCATTTCTGGCATAGTGATCCCTAGCATACGTTTTTACAGCTTCTTATCAGAATTTTCAAACATTTCATTAAATGTCTTAGGAGTTTGGACATTTCAATCGGCTATCATCTACAATTAATAGATTGTTTAGTTAACAAAATGTAGCTTTTTTAATTGAGTTGTTGGTGGCGTCATGATTATAACAATTTGATCTGTGAAGAGGTACGTTTTGGCGATGGTTAAATCGATCTAGTTACAACTTTTAGCAATTATTTATTTGCATTTTTTCAAACAAGAATAATTTTAAAGTGTTTTCAATTTGTAAAAGTCAATGATGTCTAGATGTATTTATTTATATTTTTAATAATTTAAAGTTTTGTATAGCGCACACATGACCCCAGAGGGTATCAGAGTGCTTTACATATGAGTTGCGGAAGACATAGGCAGATAGCGGTGGGAGAAAAGTTGAGATATATACTTCAGGTACAAAATCACATATTAGAGGGCGACATTGAGGCCGTAGCAATTGCCTGGTAGCAGATTAATCGGCTAAACCATATTGGAGACAAAAGGAGAATAGCTTCTAGTTCAGCGCAGTGCGCAACAGTAGAGCTTTCACTTCTCTTTTGAAGGCAAGTGTTGAAGGAATCATTCTTGTTTCCACAGGGAGGGAGCTCCAGATTCTCGGGCCAATACCAGAGAATGTACAATGGTAGGTTTTCATTTTTTACATTATTTTCGGCTTGAGCAGCTATGTACTGGAGCTCCTTGAGAAACGGGAGCCACCCGATAGTTCGAGCTTATTTGCCTGGTATAGAGGAGTGTTGAAGTGTAGTGCTCTATGGGTCATACAAGCAATTTTTAATTGAATTCTTGACTCAAACAGAAGCAACATGAGAGATTTCAGGTCAGGAGAGATGTGGTTGGTCTTCTTGGAACCAGTGATGAGCCTAGTCGCTGCATTCACAATTCAGTTTTAAGGGCGTTTTGTTTGAGGTGGTTGGAGGTTAGCCAATTAAGGGTTTTGTGCAGGGTTCAGTTGAGTATCTTGATTTCTTCAGGGGATGAGATTTTCATGTACAGTTGGGTTTCCTCCTCACACATATGATATTGGATGTTAGAGGCTTTGAGGATTACAGTAAGTGGTTCAATTAAAAGGTTGAAGAGCGTGGGGGAGAGTGAGGACCCTTGGGGTACCCCCAGTGCGCAGGGGCTGGAGTTGGATAGAGTTTGATTGGATTTGACTCTCTGCGTTCTGTTATTGAGAAAAGAGGTAAACCATTTTAGTACCGTACCTGAGAGCCCCATCCTTTATTCCAAAAGGTTAAGTAGATTGGTATTTTTGAAAGTGTCAAACGCAGATGAGAGATCGAGTAGTATTAGTAGGCAAGATTCATTCTGTTCAAGCAATATGAGAGCGTTATCCACTATATGAGTGATGGCCGTTTCAGTGCTGTGGCCGGGATGGAAGCCAGATTGGAATTGGTCACTAAGTGGGAATTCCACAATGTGTTTGCGCAGTTATTCATGGACACATTTCTCAAGGAGTTTTTCCAGAGTAGGGATGTTTGTGATGGCCGAAAATGATTCAGGTCTTTAGGGTCAGCCGTCGTTTTTTTGAGAATAGGGAGAACCAGGCCCGCCCTCAGGCAGTCATGGTTCTCACCTTGAAGAAGAGAAGCATTGATGATTTTGGACCAGAGCGGGACTAGAGATCTAGGGCCAGATGTAGGTAAAAAGTATTTACCGATTCGAAAATACCGAATTTTACCGATTCGGTATTTTCGAATCGGTAAATGCTATGTAGCAAATTAATCGGTAAAAATGACCGAATCGTTAAGATTCAGTATTTACCGAATCGGTAATTACCGATTTGGTAATTGCCATTCATTCCTATTAGCCTGGAGCCCCTTAGGAATGAATGGCAATTACCGAATCGGTAAATACCGATTCGGTAAAATGGGGAAAACATTGAAGGGTGGCAAGGTGTCACTTTGACACCCTGTTGCACCCCTCAATTGTGTATGGGTGCACATGTTGCAGACATACATGCCCCAAGGGCATGTATGTCTGCAACATGGCACTGAAGCAATTTGCATAAAGTTGCTTTTTTTTTTTTCGTTATTTACCACCAATGTGTAGTTGGTGGTAAATAACGAATCCTAACATGGGATAAGCACTCATTTAAGTGCTCCATACAATAGGAATTCTGTAATCTACCGAATCGGTATTTAAGAAATCGGTAATTTACCGATTCCTTAAATTACCGATTCGGTAAAGTACCGAATCCTTAATTTCGGCCCCTACAACAGAAAAGCCTATTACCGGTCGGTAAAGGCTGAAATTCGTTAATTTTGGCCGTTACCGACCGGTAATAGCCTTCCTACATCTGGCCCCTTATCATTTCTTTAAAGAAGTTGGGGGGAGGGGATCATTGAAGTGATTTGAAGGTTTCTGGGTCGAGAGAATGTTGAAGATGGAAGTGTCGTTAAGGGGTGTGAATTGACTCAAAGAGGCATTGTTTTTAGGGGAGAGACAGGGCGGAGTAAGAGGGAGTGAGGGTAAGGAGGAGTCAAGGGAGGGTGAAAGATCGATCAGGGCAGACCTTAGATCAGATTCGATCTAGTTCGTCTTTTCAAGGAATGAGTCAGCAAAGGCATCGCAGTTTGGCTGGGGGCAGGAGATAAGAGGAGATTGGATAGGAGTGTTATTGGATTGTAACTTAATCAACTCAAACAGTCTTTTTGGGCAATTTTTGGCTTTATCAAGTTGGGATTTGAAGAAGGTTGCTTTCGCTGTTCTGATGAGTTTGTTGTATCTACTCCTTTTTAGTCTTAGAATTTTTAGGAGACCAATAGATGGAGCGGATCTCCAAGAGCGTTCAGCTAGTCTCAAGCTGCGTCTGTCAGCATTTAAGCTGTCGTTGAACCACTGTTTGGAGTCTTTGTTAGATTTTCTATTTAGTTGAAGGGGGACAGTTGCATTCAGGGCAGTCAGCATGGAGTTGTTGTAGTGCTCAGTGAGGTCGTGAATGTCGGGCATGTTTGCATGCGGCGGTAGGGAGATATTGCAACCAGATATACGCTCATTTACGTTTGTCCTTTAGAGCGATCTTTTCCAATCTTTTTGTTTTAATGTTTGTGATCTTTTCAAGTTCCAACATTCTAGGATGCGGAAAGAGATAAAGTGATGGTCCCACCAGTCACTGGAGAATAGATTCAAGCTGAATGGAGTTGGATTGGAGATGATTAGATCGAGGGTCAAGCCTAAGTTGTGCGTAGAACTGTCACAGAATTGAGTCAGGTTGAGGTCAGTTAGGAAGTTTTTGAGACTATTTACCGCCTGTTCATTCGGGTCATTCCAATGGAGATTGAAGTCAACAAGGAAGATCTGGGGGCAGTGCCGTCCCTGGTTTGAGGCAATGGTTTCCATAGGTTGTTAAATTAGAGGAAGGTTGTCTCCTTGAGGGTGGTAAAAGATGTGTAGGCTGCATAAAGCTGAGGGTGAGAGATTTGCCGAAGGGGACTGCTTTGCTGAGAGAGTTTTGTGGTAGATACAGGCTATGCCACCTCCCATTCTCTTATCTCGATTGAGTCTGATAATGTGGCTCGGAGGGACTAGAATGCCAAAGATGGGACCTGAGGAGTCGGTGAGCCAAGTTTCGGTGAAGATAAGGAGGTCTAGTTCCTGAACAAGGATGAGATCCGCAAGGTCCGTGGCATGTTTCACAGCTGATCTACAGTAACATGCATTTCAGGTGTGATATGTGGTCAGTGAGCGTTGGCTGTGTAATGGAGATCTGTATGAGGTTATTAATGTTTAAGGCATTAGCGTTGGGTCTGGGAGATTTATGCGGGTTATATGTGATGCTTTGTATAGCCTCTGTAGTACCATGCTTGGGATAGTTGCTCCAGGAGCGTGTATAGGGGAAGTTAGAGAGGTTCCAGAAAGAACTGAAATGATCAAAAGGGAGGAGTTGTATGCTCAGAGGAGGGAGAGAATATCACGTTCCGAAAAATAATTTTTGGATCTGGCGGGTCTAGATGGGGCATTAGGGTAGGGAGTGGTATTCCAGTTCGGCCTGGGGGCTTCTGCCCACGGTCACTCGATAACATAGTGGAAGGAGATGGTACTTTAGGGTAATGGTGGTACATAGGCAGGATCTCCTGCGAGGTCTTGTTGGAAGAGAAGTCAAGGGACAGCTCCGAGGTGATGTTAATGAGATTTTATATGTCAGTTTTGAGTTTTAGACGCTCTCTGTTTATTTCCCTGAGCTTAGATGCAGGACCAGATTGTGATTCATAGCTCTAGTGGAGGGGAGGAGGAGGGTTGTTCACTAAGGTGCAAGGAGGCGAGCCCCAGAAAAGGGGACGATGAGATGGGGGGACTTCCCCTGAGGAGGATTTCTGTCTTTGTTGGACAGGAGAGCAAAGCAAATACGAGTTAGAGTTGGCGTGTGGAAGGTGTTTGGGTGGAAGGGGGGAAAGGTTCAAGAGTTGAGGATTAGAAAGGGAGCGGGGTCTCTTGGTGTTGATAAGGTTAGGGGAAACTGACTTCCAGGTGGAGAGTGGGTGAGTCTGCTGTGGAGAAAGGGAATTATCTAGGAGGGCGCCAGGAGAAAGGGGAGTGGGGGAAGTGTAGGAGAGGTGGATGGAGCTAGGGATAACGTGTGCTCAAGCATTACGGGTATGGAGGTGGTCAAGTCTGGGAGGTCAGGACACAGTGGGTGAGTCTGTGGAGCCAAAATGTGGCAGAACCGAGGCCCTATGAATGTTGTTCAAGGTAGGTGGGGCAATCAACAGATTATAATGGCTCATTAGAGAGAGATCATGGAGGTCCTGTTGCAAAGTTAGGGGAAGGACGTGATTAGAGTGATTATGAGTGTCACTTTCTTCCAGCGATTTTTTGATGAAGGCGAACCTGTCATCAATTATGCCCATGTCCTGATCAGAGGCTTGAATTAGGATAGTCCCATTGTTGTAGATGGATATGGTAGCATTTGCTCTAAATATGTGTGACGCCACAGCCAAGAGTCTTAGGCCGTTTGGAAATTTCTTAACTGAGGCGATTCTGAGTAAAGAATGGAACGCCAGTCTCCATTGAGCTCTTCTTTTAGTATTAAAGATCAGGGGGCATAAGTATGAACAAGCACTTTTGCGATTCCTTAATAGCGATGTTTAGCGAATTGCTATTAAGGAATCTCAAAATGCTATGTATGTAGGAATCACCATAATAATTGCTATTCCTTAATATTCCTTAATTGCGAATAGCAAATCGCGATTCACAATTAAGTAATACCTTCCTAATCATTCCTATGAATGAATGAGAAGACATTCTCAATGTGTGATTCACAATTAGAGAATCAAAAATTGAGAATGCAATTTCAAGGCTGCAAGGGTGTCAAAAGGACCCCCTGTTGCACCCCTGACATATGTTTGTGTACACAAGTGGCGCACACACATGCCCTAAGGGCATGTATGTGTGCCACATGGCAACTTTAAAAAATGCAGAAAAGTGTATTTTTCAATGAAATTGCAAATTACCACCAACTTGAATTGGTGGTAATTTGCAATTTCTTAATGCCAAATTGCACTTTTTATTTGCTTCATACATTGCATTTAAGGAATTGCAATTTTCTATTCCTTAAATGCATTCGTAAAATAGAGAATCGCACATTTTGCGATGCTCTAATTGTGATGCCCTTTTGGGATGATACATCCCAAAAGGCCTTTTCCTGTTTGCAAACGGGCCGATTCTGAGAATCTGCCCGTTTGCGAATGTGAAAAGGGCTTGCTACATATGCCCCTAGATCACTAGTAATAGCACCTTTTTTTAGAAAAAAATAGGGACCAGAGATAAGGGTTTCTGGATTAGCTTTGAGCAGTCTATGTTTCAGAGATTTAATCACATTTTTGGACAGGTTGGGCGGATAATTAATTATGTAGCTTTTAATACCTAGCTTCTCTAGTCTGGAGTACAGTATGCACTGAGCGAGAGAGGGCATGATAGAGAGAGATTTAATCGGGAGGATAACTAGAGAGGTGGAAGTCGACAGGTTTCCAGTGGAGAGCTCGATCGAATGGCAAAGTGATAATAAGCAATCTTAGATGGATGTCTCAGATTTGATGCGGAGGTAGACGGTGTTAACAGTCCTGATTTGAGTGCAGAGAGTCCCAGTCAGGTGTCTGGAGGGGATAGTGCAAAACTAGACGATCATAGCGGCCTTCATATTGGCCTATTAAGTTGCTGAGTGAGTAGCCAGGATTAAACCTTAGAGCAGAAGGGGTGGGTGCAAAGTCCAAGGAAGTAGCGCAAAGAGCTCCCAAGTTAGTAATATACCAAGAATTACCGACCTTCTCAGGGGAGATGCAAGAAAACCACCTCAATGAGGATGGGTCTTGTGAGACAGGGAGGGATCAGAAGCAGATCATAATGCTCCAAGATGGCCGCCCCATTAGTGAAGGTAGTTAAAGGGGTGGGATTAGAAGAAGGCCGAAGAAATTAGCCTTCCTAGTCAGGCTGGAACATGTGCTCTTTCAGCTCAAGAGCAGAGGAGCAGGGCAGTGCCATTGCCATGAATGACTAGTGGGAGCAGAGATAAGTGAGGCTTTAAAGGCCGGGGATGGGGGACATGCCAGGAGAGACAGAGCAGGGACCTTTATCCCTGTTTGAAAATTTAGTCCGGGAACAAGTATTCAAGGAGCGACCATTTTAGGTAAATCAAGTTTCACGAGATGGCGGGCTCTAGACCTGCCATCACGGAATGCAGAGGAGCAAAGATCATGGAGTAACGAGTGAGCGTCACCCCAGCTCCAGCTCAGCAAAGATAAATATTGGATTTGGGGGTCTCTAGTTGGCATAGGTAGGTACCTGTGACAAATAGGGACCCTTGTAAGGGGGGTACACTCCTAAAATAACCCCTGCTCATCCCCTTGGTAGCTTGGCACGAGCAGACAGGCTTATCTCAGAGACAGTGTGTAAAGCATTTGTGAACACATACAGTAATTCAGTGACAACACTACAGATGGACACCACACAGTTGTATTTTAAAAATAAGTATTCTTTATATAGATTTAACACAAGACCACAAACAACAAAAATCCACAATACTGTACTTAAAAATGGTTGAATTGGCTTAGTTCTCTTTAGATCTTAAAATGCTGCACTTTGAGTCAATGTGCCGTAAGATGCGACATGCAGGGCAACGAAAGTGTTGCAGGAAAGGTGATGCGGTAGTCCCTGGCACGCAAGGACGGTGATGCGTTGAAGATCTGATGCAAAGAAACAAAGATGGCGTCTTCTACTTGATGCGGAGCGCTTCTCCGATGTTGCGAGATGTTTCGACTCGATGCGTCAGCTGCAGCGGCGACACCCTTGTTCAGAAATGCGACGACAGCAGCTTTGGCGGTTACACTGTTCTCTCTCAATGCGAGATGCTTCTGCTCGATGCGACAGCTGCAGAGGTGACACCCTTGTTCAGAGATGTGACGACAGCAGCTCCGACGGAGGCACGCTTCTCCGTGGATGTGAGGCACTTCTGCGGTGCAATGCGTCAGCTACAGCAGCGACATCCTTGTTCAGAAATGCGATGGCAACGGTTGTGACGGCAACACGCTTCTTCGATGTTTGGAGACGTTTCTTGTGATGCCGTGCAATGCGTCAGCTACAGCAGCGACACCCTTGTTCAGGGATGCAACGGCAGCGGCTGCGACGGCGACGCGTTTCTTCTTCGTGATTCGCGCTTCCAGCTCCTTGCGACACGCAGTCCCTCAGAAGGACCAAAACAGCAGCAGGCACTCTTGGGGAGCTGGTGGTTGAAGTTTGTTGTTCCTGAGACTTCAGCAGGAGGTAAGCTCTTCTCTCAAGATCCTTAAAAGTTGATGAAAGTACACAAAGCCCCTTTCTCCTTTCTTTGGCAGTCAGGCAACCACTGCAGGCCAATTCCCCAAGCAGCACTTCAGCTTAGGGATAGTATCTCCTCAGTTTCTTCTGGTTCCTCTCCTCAGCAAAGGTTTCTTCTAGTTGTCCAAAAGTGATCTAATTCTCTGGGGTTTGGGTCCCCTCTTTTATACACAGTTTCTCTTTGTTCTCTGAAGGCAGAGAGGCATTTGCCTAGTCCAAACCAGTTCTGGTCAGTCCTGGAGCACTCTGTTGGCATGACTCCTTCTTTCCTTTCACAGTGCAGGGCAGATACATCAGACGCACCACAGGAGGTGGAGCCAGCATTGTGGAAGGAAGGCTTAGCTCTATTCAGGTCTCAGGTGCAACTCCTCCCTCCTATCTAGATGCAGATCTCTCTGTTCACCACTGGGCTGACTCACCCTGTCTCCTAGAATCCCCCAGCCCCTGTCACTCAAATTCCAGACAAGGAATACACAACCTAGCAGAGGCAGGCTTGGATAGTTAGACAAGAAAATACCTACTTTCTAAAAGTGGTATTTTCAAATACAGATTGTTAAAATCAACTTCACTAAAAGATGTATTTTATCATTCTGAGTTCAGGCATACTAAACTTGAATTTCTACTATGTTCCCTGAGTCAGTTAGGATTATAAAATGTAATAATCTAACTTCCCATTCTGGCCTATGGGGAATAGGTAGTCTTGCAATGGTGAAAAAACAAAATGGCTGTAATTCACTTTTTGGACATGCCACCCACATCAGGGCTTGTCCTACCTTATACCTACAGTGCACCCTGCCCTTGGGCCTACCATAGGGGTGTCTGATATGAAGAAAAGGGACACTGGCTCTGCAATGGCAGGCCTTAGACACACTTTTACCGTCTGCTTCTGTGGGTGGCACAAGCAGTGCTGCAAGCCCACCAGCAGCATTAGATTTACAAGCCCTGGGCACTCCTGGTGCACTGTGCTAGGGTCTGACAGGTAAACCAAACCAGCCAATCATGGAATCACTAAATCATACATTAATTTACAATAGGGAGCCCTTGCACTGTGGCACTGGACAGGAGTGGCACAGTGCCCAAAGCATCTAACACCAGCAAAAACACACGAGGCAACAACAAAAATGAAAGGGAGACCCACACCAAGGTGCCAGGTCTAACATGTGTCCCTTCCAGCTGAAATGTGCGGAGAACTACCCTACCTCCTGGGAGTTCTCAGCACTAAGGCAGAAAAATCTGGACAGACCATCAGCGTTGTCGTGTTCTGCACCAGGGTGGTGTTCCACCGTGAAATCCATCTCCTGTAGGGAAATGGACCCCCTCAACAGCTTTGGATTCTCACCCCTCATCTGCATCAGCCATCCGAGGGGCCTGTGTTCTGTCTGAACCCAGAAGTGAGTCCCAAACAGGTATGGTCTCAGCTACTTCAGTGCCCAGACCACAGAAATGCCTCACGGTCAATAGCACTTCACCTCGGTTCCCGTGGAAGTAACCTCCTACTGATGAAGGCTACGGGTTGATCTAGGCCTCCCTTATTCATCTGTGGCAAAACAGCCCCCACACCATGCTCTGAAGCGTCTGTATGAACGATAAATTCTCTGCAGAAGTTGGGTGGCAGGAGCACAGGCGCTGTGTACATGGCAGCTTTCACGGCCTCAAAAGCTTTTTGACAGGTGTCAATCCAAATCACTTTCTTGAGCTGCTTCTTGGAAGTCAGCTCTGTCAAGGGTGCAACAATGTTGCCATACCCCTTGACAAACCTGTAATACCAAGTGAGTCCTAAAAAGGCTCTCACTTCTCTCTGGGTCTTGGGGGGTTTGCAAGCCAAGATGGTTTCAATCTTGGGCTGTAGGGGCGCCACCTGGCCGCTCCAAACCTGGTGTCCCAAGTTCACCACAGAACCCTGCCCGATCTGGCACTTACTCGCCTTGATCGTAAGGCCTGCCTTCCGTAGCGCCAACTACACTTCCCAGAGGTGGCACAGATGTTCTTCCCAACTGGTGCTGAACACTGCAATGTGATCCAGGTAGGCGGCACTGAACTCTTCCAGTCCAGCCAGCACCTGGTTGACCAACCTCTGAAAGGTAGCAGCGGCATTCTTCATCCCAAAGTGCATAACTTGGAACGGGAAGTGCCCATCTGGTGTGGAGAATGCTGACTTCTCCTTTGCCCCATAAGTCAAGGCGATCTGCCAGTACCCACACATTAGGTCAAACGTGCTGAGGTACTGGGCAGCCGCTAGCCGATTAATGAGCTCATCAGCTCTGGGGATGGGGTGCGCCTCAGTCATCGTGACTGAATTGAGCCCTTGGTAGTCCACAAAGAACCAGAGTTCTGGTGTGGCACCCGGTGTGGCAGACTTTGGGACCAAGACCACTGGGCTGGCCTAAGGACTGTTAGAGGACTCAATCGCCCCTAACGCAAGCATCTTTGAGATCTCCTCTTTGATGCAAGCTCTTACCCTGTCAGTCACCCTGTAAGTTTTGTGCTTCACTGGAAGACTGTCCCCTGTGTGTACATCATGCATTCACCAATCAGTGACACCGGGAACCAGGGAGAACAGATCAGAAAACTGTTCCAGTAACTGGCGGCAGTCATTCTGTTGCTGAGGGGTCAGGGTGGAAGAGAGGTTTACACCATCCACTGACCCATCTCGCTCTGTTGCAGACAGGAGGTCAGGAAGAGGCTCGGTCTCCTCCTCTATTCCAGCATCTGTCGCTAGGAGCATGCCCACTTCGGACCTCTCCAAGTGGGGCTTCAGGCGGTTGACATGCAGGACCCCCAAGGGGTACCTGGGAGACCACAATTCCACCAAGTAGGTAAAAGGTCTTTTGCACTTCACAACCTCAAATGGTCATGTTCACTTATCCTGGAGTGTGCAAGGCTCCCCTGGTGCCATGACCCGCACTTTCTGACCAGGTTGAAGCTCTACCAGGGTGGCATTCTGGTCAAACCATCACTTCATCTCCTCCTGGCTGGCTTCCAGATTTGCCTCAGCGAGTTGCCTGAAACACCTAGTCTGGTTCCTGAAGGTCAGCATGTAGCTATATACAACCTGGGAGGTTTCCTGGGAGATTTCTCCCAGCCTTCCTTGACCACACTCACAGGGTGACAATAGAGAAGCTCAAAGGGACTGAACCCTATAGATTTCTGTGTCACCTCACGATATGCAAACAAGCTCTACCAGAGTGGCATTCTAGTCGTACCACTGCTTCATCTCCTCCTGGCTGGCTTCCGGATTTGCCTCAACTAATTGCCTGAAACGCCTAGTCTGGTGCCTGAAGGCCAGCATGTAGCTATATACATCCTGGGAAGGTTTCCTGGAAGATTGCTCCCAGCCTTCCTTGACCAGACTCAGAGGGTGACCATAGAGAAGCTCAAAGGGACTGAACCCTAGAGATTTCTGTGGCCCCTCACGGTATGCAAACAACAGGCATGGTAAGAGGACGTCCCACTTACGCCTCATAGGTTCTTCAGGACTCATAATCATGCCTTTCAGGGTAAGGTTGAATCTCTCAACCAACCTGTTTCCTTGGGGGTGGTAAGGAGTGGTGAACTTGTGTGTTACACCGCACTCCAGCCACAGGGACTTCATATACTTAGAAATGAAGTTGGTTCCCCGGTCAGACACTACCCCTCAAGGGAATCCCACTTGGGAGAAAATTCTCATCAGTGCTCGTCCCACCACAAGGGCCATCACTGTCCTCAGAGGTATGGCTTCCGGGTCCCGGGTGGCATGGTCCACCAAGACCAGGATGAACCTGTTGCTCATGGCTGTCTTGGGGTCCAGGGGCCCCACAATGTCAATACCCACCCGCTCAAAGGGGGTGCTGACTACAGGGAATGGCTGATGAGGAGCCTTCTGCTTCCCCCCACTCTTTCCACTTGCCTGGCAAGTCTGACATGTCCTGCAATGATTGTCAGAACCCTTGCACATTTGGGGCCATGAAAGTGGGTGACAAGCCTCTGAAAGGTCTTGTCCTGCCCCAAATGTCCTGCCAGTGGCACATCATGAGCCAGCCCCAGCAGGACAGCTCTGAAGCGCCGGGGTACCACCAGCACACTGGCTGTCCCATGTGGAAAAGTAAATTTTGCCATGTTCTGTGTCCCTACGCCTCATCCATCATAGGTTATGTGTGCATGACCAATATGCATATGTTATCCCCCATGTCTGATTAATGACGCAATTACAGTTGTGTCCACCTCTGGTATGTCAGTTTCCAGTCCTCGTGAATACTACGAATATCAGGCCTATGTAAAGTTATATTGCCACGTTTCCCAGCGTGCACGTTATTTCATTATAAAGTCCCCGTTTCTAGGCCTCAAAAGGGCCCGGACATCAGATTCAGCTCCTGTCTCCTGAAAGCCTCGCTGAGGAGCGATACAGCCCCCACCTGTATCCTCGACCCTTCACTTACTTCCTGCCTCGCAGTGCCCGGTGCAGCTTGGCTCTGCCTCTGAGTCTGCCAAGAGTATGTTATGATTCCAGCTATCAGTTCAGTCCTTCTTCTCTGCATTCCTAAGCTACTGAACTGCATCAATAGTTTCCGTCATTGTCTAGCCTATTCGGCTCCACGTTAGAGAAATACTGTATTAATGGTCATTTAATATTCTTCATCACGCACTACATGTAGAATAATGCATGGTCCAGTCTTAGAATCAAGTTAGCCTTTTCCCCTCATGACTTCTAGTTTATATCAACATGTTCCCTAAACATCAGATACCAGATAGGGTTTAGGTACATGTCGCTCCGACCCTCCAGACTCAAGTCTCTGCTCCTAGCACAGAGTTCGTAGCCCCCAGCTTCTCCTAGTAACACGTCATTGCCAGTTTACGCGCACCATTAGGTTAGAGGTCCCGGCTCCTTAGGTAGCCTCCTCCTATGTTTCCGCCCATTCATGACATATTCTGTTACGTTTGCACCACATGTCTATGTATACTCCCAGTTACACCTACTTTTACTGTTATCTCTCGCGACTGCTACGCGTCACGCCTTCTGCTCCACCCACTGTTACGCCTACTGCAATGTAATGCTATGTGTTTGCGCTATGTATATAAGTTGATGTATTGTTATTAAAAAGTTAGCGCGCTCATCCCAGATCCAGCCCCAGCAGCTGCTGGGCCCCTGTTCCTATGCAGGTTGTCCCGATCCTGTCCTTATGCTGTAATAAACCTGCAGAAACTCCTACTACCTCGAATCTTGACTCTTATTTTATTGAGCTATCTGTTGTTCATTCATTCATTCAAAAATAGATCCGGTATTATTTATTTATATACCACATAATGGCGCCCGAATAGGGACTTGCCCTTTCCCCACGCGTCGGTGAAGCCACGCCGACCCCCTGACCCTCTGCAGCCGTGACGGAACCATACCGGCCACGTGCAGATATTTCTGCTTCAAGTATCCCTCAGGCCCACGGAGGAGACGGAGGAGGCGGTCCAGCATCCAAACGAGACGGTGGAGGAACGCGGCGAGTCCCGACCAGAGCCCAAGCCAAGAGTCCAAGGTCCGAGGTATCCGGAGGCCCACCCGTAACTGAAGTCCGAAGTTCGTCGTCCGTCGTCCAGTCCAGTCTGAGGCCTTCCGTTCTTGCTGCCCGGTGAGTACCACTGCTGGGGTAGTATCTAGACAGGACCATTCTAAATTGACTCCTGGTCCGTGGGTTGGTGGTGCCCAGACTCACAAACGAAGTGTTCACCTAGGTGGATACGGGTCTTGATGCGTCCCTTTTATGGGACCGGTATGTTCCGTACTGTTACAGCAGTGCATCCAGTAACTCTAGTCTGTTCCGTTCTCGAGAAAATTCTTGTATTTCTGTTCTCAGTATTCCAGGTAATATTCTGTTCGAACTGTTATTTATAATGTTGTTTAATGTCTTTCCAATGTCGTGGTATGCCTGAATTGTTTTCCCAATTGTTATTGTTTTTCGTGTATTGTATTGTGTTCCGATTCAAGTTTACAATGCCGCTCTTTTCCAAGTTACGTCAGTTAAAAACTAGAAAGGGTTTATTAGAGGAAGCAGTTCCTGTTCCGCCTAGGGACAGTCCAGGTCATTTTATGTATCAGAAACATGGCATAAGTGCCATATTGTATCTAGATTTATGGGTAGAGTATACCAAACAGTTAGACAAAAAGTATAGATGGCCCGTATCGGGTACATGGGATGCCGAATGTATCATGCGAGTAGAAGAAGCATTATGGAAAAAGAAAGCCAGACAGTCACAGAAAGATGCCATCGAGTTATGGCGCAAGGAAGCTCATAAAAGAACCGAAAAGGAAGTCAGAAAGTCAGAGTTAAGTAGAGAATCCCAGGAACGAGCCCAAGAAAGAGAATTAATCGAGATAGGTGAACAAGTCAAAGCCGAACAGTCAGACAGACAGAGGCATGCCCTCATTAAGGGTATGTATCCTCTTCTTGCCGAAGGTTTGCCAAAAGCGACCCCAGAGGCATCTAGTAATTGCCCGCCACCATTAGTTCCGACCAAGCTACGTCACAAACCGACAGCAGCTGATATTTTTATTTCGTCCTATCTGGACGATACAGTCCCCGAATATGCAAATCCCGTTCGCGCTCCGCCAGTCCCTGTAAATCAGGCACTTCCTGCTCCTCCAGGCACCGGGGTGCCCTTAACAGCTCCCCCGGGTCAGCCTGCCATACAAGTCCAGCCCACGTTACAATTACCGACCTTGCCAGCACAAAAGGCATCAGTAGACGATTCCAGTCTAGGGGCCGCAGGAGGAGGTCTTCCTCAAACCCCGCCGCCACACAAGCGTTTAACATTACTCGAATTACATGCTCAAGCGTTACAGCGCACGCCTAAACATCAGTCTGTTACAGAAATCAGGCAAACCCTTAACGAATGTGTCTATGATCCAGTTCCAGGCGAATATAATATGGTTTTATATTCCTTACGTGTAAGGAGAGTGACCGAGTATCTAGTCACCTTACCGAATATGAAAGAAGATCTAGACAGAATATATCGTTTCATCCGTACAGGGGATGATCCAGAAAGTATTGGCGAGATTATGTCTCAAAGGAAAGCCGAGATCCAGCTCATGATATTAAAGTTCCTGATCAATTGTCTAATAAGAGAACAAGATTACCCGTCTAAAGATCAAGCCGAAATGAGAATTCTGACAAGGTGGAGTGATAATATAGCCGAGGGTAAGCACAAGACCGTCAGTGCTATGGAGAGTATGTACAAGAAAATCCGTAAAGAAATAATAAGGTTACACGACCAGCGTAAAGTAGCACAAGTAAGCGAGAAAGAAAGTATCTCTGATCCTGAAGAGGAAGAGAACGAGAATCCCGCCAGAATAGCGTATGTAGGAAAATCTAGATTTCCAGATCGCCATTTACGTCTAGAACACAAGTCTATTGTTCATCATCCAGCACCAGAACAAGGTTCTCTAGAACAAGTATTCCAAGCTACCGATCACATCCTAAAATCACGAATCGGTTATAGTGAGTTAAGTACCATGCATGAACAAGAACTAGTCCGATCAGCAGTCCGATGGATTACTGATTCTACCACTTTTCCAGACGAAATAGTGGCACAAATGTTTCTGAAATTGCCCCCAGCCGAGCAGCGACTGGTGGGTACGTATATGATCCAGCACCTCATTACTCTGTATGAGGGTCAGCACTCTGATCCAGGTCCGTTGCACGATATCCTGAACGAGTTACTCCAGTATAGATGGAGAGGTCTAGGTACCGATTTAATTAGTGTCATTCTAGAACAACGTCACAAATATAGAACGTTTCTGAACCCGCATTTTGTTCATGTCTCACCCCCAGAAAGTAAACCATTCTACATAGATAGACAGAATCCGTTACGAGAAGTCCACCCAGTTAAAGGAACGGGTGGCGAAATGCAACGAGTGTTTGTATACACTCCAATCACAAAGATGGAACTTCTTGAAATGAAGAAATTAATCCCCTGTCATGACAAAGATCCAGCAGGGTTCCATAGAGAATTAAAAGACATGCTCCGTATGGGAGAATATACTTACCCAGATATCATTAAAATGTTAAAGGTCCTGTTACCCGCAGGGGTGTATGAAAAGCTAAAGGAAAAAGAATGGGAGGTGGGAGAGAAAAAGATAGATTGGACAGCTCTAGAAGCTGAAGACAAGGCACGAGTACCAGGTACCGGTCTAGGAGATAAATGTAAAGAATTACCAGAATTATTGATTCAAGTTTTACCCAGATTATTGACAACGAGAAAAGAAGACTGGGATGCAATCTCAGCCTGTAAACAGAAACAAGACGAAGATATTAGTGATTTTTATTCTAGATTTGAGAAATGTTTCAGTATCAATAGTGGTCTCAAGACAAGTAGTGAGTCATACCCTCACCTTTTTGTTACTAAATTAGTCGAGAATTCAAGTCCACAAATTAAAAACCGAGTTCTGAAAGACGAAAGCACCTGGCAAGCTAACACTCCGTCCCAGATGCTCCAGATGCTCCAGTATCACCAGAATAGAATCAGGGAAGAGCAAGAACACGAAAGAAAACGTATGAAAGACACGAAAATGAAAGTGCTAGTTGCACAATCTATTCCTCAAGACAGTCAGAAGAGGGGTCCGAATCAAGCCAGTCATCCTGCAGCTCCTGTTAAAGGGAACTGCAATTATTGTAAACAGCCAGGTCATTTTATAAATGAGTGTGCAGTTCTGAAACATAATATAGCTACTGGTAAGACTAAAGAAAGACCACGTCCGCCTAGACAAGAACAAGTTTCACAGACTCCTCAGCCACAGAATGCACAACAGACAGTTCCCGCACCGCAGCCCATTGCTGCAACACAGCATGTTACATCGCAGATGTACCAGTATGCTCAGACAGAGTATCCAGAGTACCAGCCATATTCATGAAACAGCCTAGAGAGGGAGGTAGGCTTGCCTCTCATCGAGATACCTGTAGATCAAGAAGGTCCCTATGTTCACAGTCAAGTATTAGGGAAAGACAGAAAGTTTTTGATCGATACAGGGGCAAGTAGGACCACAATCAGTCACGCCGAAGTTCCAGGGGCTCCGCTCTCAGGCTCAAGAAATGTTTCCCTTGGATTTTCAGGAAAACCAATAGTTAATGAGATTTCAAAGCCAGTCACTCTAGAAGTAGGTCCATTGTCCCGCACTACTGATCTGTTACTTACTAAGTCATGTCCAGAAAATCTATTAGGCATTAAGACACTGAAAGAATTAGGTGCAGTTATTTGCTGTTCCCCAGAGGGAATACGATTGTTCCTACGTGACTTTAAGGGTCACTATGTATTACGAGATTTTGATTCCAGACTGTCTAATGTTCCACAGCATTTATGGGCGCAAGGTCCAACTGATGTAGGTTACATGCAAATCACACCCCATCGTGTGACTCTCAAACCAGGTGTAGTGTTACCCCGAATCAGACAGTACAGATTGCCACCTGAGGCTGTAGCAGCCTTGTCCAAAATTATTGACGAGCTCATTGTTCAAGGAGTAGTTGTAGAAACTGACTCCAATGTATGTAATTCTCCGATCATTCCAGTCATGAAACGTACTGATCCAAATGCACCCCCAGTATATCGATTAGTGATTGATTTACGAGAGCTTAATAAATGTATTATTCCTCAGTACCCAGTTGTCCCAGACATTTCTTCCCTGTTAACAGCTATTGATTCCGAAGCCACGTTTTTCACTGTCATAGACCTCAAGAATGCATTTTTCAGTGTTCCAATTCATCCAGACAGCCAGTTTCTTTTCGGATTTTGTTTAAATGGAAGGAGCTATATGTTCACACGCGCTCCTCAAGGTTTCACAGAAAGTCCTAGTATTTACAGTCAAGCACTCAAGAGACAACTAGACAACATTCACATGCCAACTGACACTGCCCTGCTCCAATATGTCGATGATCTACTGATCACAGCCCGTTCTGAACGTGACTGCGAGCGAGCGTCACTGACAGTTCTGTATTTCCTAGCCGAGATGGGGCACAAGGTGTCCCCTTCGAAGCTTCAATTCTGTGTCCAGCAAGTGGTATACTTAGGACACTTGCTGTCCAAGAGGGGTAGGCAGTTGACACCCGACCGTATCCAGTTAATAGCGAGTCTTCCCCAGCCCAGAACCCAGAAGGAGGTACGTGCCTTTATCGGCCTTACTTCTTATTGTAGACAATGGATTCCCCAGTATGCATTTCTAGCCAAGCCACTGATACAGTTAACGACACAGGAGGCAGCCGTATCGACTGTCCTCCCTTGGACATCTGAACATACACTGAGTTTCAACGAGTTAAAGAAAGCTTTATGCCAAGCTCCAGTTCTAGCTACACCGAACTACAGTAAGCCTTTTACACTTTTTGTTACAGAACGTGAAGGTACAGCATTATCTGTTCTCACACAAGATCAAGCAGGACAATCCAAGCCCTGTGCTTATTTTTCGAGCACATTAGATCCAGTCGCCCAGGCGTTGCCTGCGTGCCTCAAGTCAGTTGCAGCCACAGCACTAGCTATCAGACAAAGTGATTCCATAGTTTTAGGACATTCCCTGACAGTACAAGTTCCACATTCAGTAGAAGTTCTTTTAAACCGAACACAAACTCAGCACTTGACAATTGCACGTTTAACAGGTTATGAATTGACACTGTTCCAGCCACACATAGAAATTAGACGCTGCAACGTCCTGAATCCTGCTACACTGTTACCATCAGTTAATTCAAATCCAGCCACACATGACTGTGTGGAAGTAGTTAACATTACGACAAAGCCAAGACAAGACCTGACAGACATTCCGTTACCAGACCCCGACCTGACACTTTATGTGGATGGTTCATGTATGAGAACTAGTACAGGAGAACTAGTCGCCGCGTATGCAGTGACTACTGACACTGAAGTTATTGAAACACACCGTATTGATACCCTGTCCGCTCAAGCAGCAGAGCTAGTCGCTCTGACACAAGCCTGTATACATGCCAAGAACCTGAAAGTTAATGTTTACACAGATTCACGTTACGCATTCGGAGTTGTACACGACTTCGGAGTGCTCTGGCAGGAGAGAGGTTTCATGACTTCTCATGGAACCAAGATTCAGCATGGTCTCCTTATTCAAGCCCTGTTAGATGCCATACATTTACCGACATCCATTGCCATCATGAAATGCAAAGCACATACGAAAATTACAGACATTATTTCCCAAGGTAACGATCTAGCAGATCGCACAGCCAAGCTTACAGCACAGACTCCAGACATTCCAGTTAATCAGACACATACTCCAGATCCGATGACATGTATGACAGTTAAGGACCCTACTCAAGATGTCATAGATATCCAGTTACATGCTACTCCCGATGAAATCAAGAAATGGTCTGAACAAGGAGGGGTCCAGACAGATCAAGGATGGTTAACGAAGGGTAGAGCCACATGGTTTCTCCCCGATTCTATGGTTCAAGTCATTATTAATACCGCACATAGTCCAGCACATTTAGGAGAAAAAGCTATGTTAGACAGTATCCAGAACATTTGGTTCAACAAGCATTTACGAGCTGCAGCCAAGCAGAAAGTCCGTACCTGTATGATATGTTGTCAGTTTAATCCAGGTAAAAGTGTCCCGGTGGAACAAGGTGGTTTCCAGCCCCCTGACCACCCTTTTGAGGTCCTACAGATGGATTATATTCAGATGGAGCGATGTCGAGGTTTCAAGTATGTCCTTGTAGTTGTATGCGCTTTGTCCAGATGGACAGAAGCATATCCAGTTCCAGATTACACAGCCGCGACCACTGCCAAGCAGTTGGTTCGTGAATTCTTCCCTAGATATGGACTCCCTAGAGTCGTATATTCTGATAACGGTCAGCCATTCTCATCCGAACTCATGAAGCACGTTTCCCTGTTGTTAGGGTACCAGTGGAAGTTCCATTGTGTACGCCATCCTGAAGCAGCTGGTCTAGTTGAGAGACATAATCAGACCCTGAAAATCCGTATTGCCAAAGTCTGTAAAGAAAAAGGTGTGGACTGGCTAGTAGCTCTGCCAGTCGCTTTGTTTTATATGCGCATGGTCGCACATTCCAGATCAGGTCTGTCCCCGTATGAGGTCGTATTCGGCCGCCCCCCTAACATGTGGGGTACTCCTAGACCCCGAAGTATTACCGATGTTTCATGTAATATGCTGACAGATTACCTAGCTTCCTTGATGTCTGCCCTCAACTCATGTCGTTCACAGGTTGCTGCCGCCTTTCCAGACAATACCGAGGTGGCACCGCACGAAATCGTTCCAGGTTCCCTTGTGATGGTCCGAAATTTTGACAGATCAAGTCCGCTGGAGCCTCGTTGGAAGGAGCCCCGTCAGGTCCTCCTCACCACCCGTACAGCCGTCAAGTTGGAAGGCAGAAAAGGATGGATCCACCTTTCTCATATTAAACTTTTTAAAGGATTGAAATCCGTTTCTAAAAACATTTCCCAGGATTCGAAAGATTGCCAGAACATTGCTCTTAAGGACTGTCCCGCAAAAGACATTACTACAACCCCTTCCTTGTTAGAGAAAACTCCGCAACAGGAGTATAAGTTAAAGCTCAGGTCTAGTAAAATAAGTCAGTCAGTTTGATTGTATAAGTCCTCCCCTAGGTGAAACGGTTAGACTGTTTCTGACATGTATAAAATAGACCCCCATAGTGAGAGAGTCAGTCAAAGTTCAATTCAATGTATCGTTTTTCTGAGTTTCGTATTATTCATCAGTATTTTGATTTCCTGCACCAGCTATGCGTTCTATCTGTATTTTCCAGTTCCTCATGTAAATATGTCTGCTAATGCTACAGTAGAGCACACGTTTAGTGATCTGCCTCCTCACGAATATTCATACCGCCTCGCTATGCGCAACAACACATTTATCCGTATGTTACATTACTCACACCAGACCAGCAATGCCACTAATTGTTGGGTGTGTGGTCGACTTCCCCCTTTCCAGACACCGAAGGGAGTTCTGCCACTCTTTCCTTATCCATTCTCACATAATGGTTCGTGTGGAGCATGGTCCACGTTAACGTCATCCTCAACAGATATGTCTTTTCTTAACAGTACATGTTTCCCAGACAAGCAAGGTCTCCCCCACAGAACAGGTTTAGATCTAGAAAATGAAGTATATAATTTAGGTAATTATTCGTCGAATTTTATGGTCCTGAATGTTCAGTCTGATACTACTCCAGACTTACCTGCTATTTCAGTACTACCTGTCAAAGGCGAATTATGTGTCCGTAGTTATGGTTCTGTACATGTAGGACATAGTGATTGTACTACTGTTATCCAGTATAGTGACAGTGGGAAATCTGTTTTCAAAGCTTCACGTCATTCTTATTTTATTTGTGGTCAAACCGCATATGTCCGTCTGCCCCTCGATTGGGAGGGAACCTGTTACATTGCTTTCCTACTGCCACCTGTTTTCCTAGCTCCATCTGATTATCACAGAAACACACATCTAGTACACACTAGACATAGAAGGGAGTCCCCAATTGTCGATTATACTGAAACTACTCTAGAACAGTATACAGATTTCAATAAAGGTTTCTTCTTCTTTGTAGGACCTGTCCAGAATAGTAAACTGATCCGTAGGTTAACAAGAACCCTTGAAGCTGTAGTAAATGAGACTGCCTCTGCTCTAGGTAACTTAACCGAAGAACAATCTGCTATGAGATTTGTCGTTTTGCAAAATCGTCTCGTCCTTGACGTCATACTGGCCGATAGGGGCGGGGCCTGTAGAGTCATAGGATCTAGTTGCTGCATTTTCATTCCAAATAACGCGCCGTCTGTTTATTCAGCTATAACCAGACTCCATAAAATTGCCCATCTGTTACACCAAGATCCAGGCACCTGGACATGGTCCGGTTGGAGAATGCTGACTTCTCCTTTGCCCCATAAGTCAAGGCGATCTGCCAGTACCCACACATTAGGTCAAACGTGCTGAGGTACTGGGCAGCCGCTAGCCGATTAATGAGCTCATCAGCTCTGGGGATGGGGTGCGCCTCAGTCATCGTGACTGAATTGAGCCCTTGGTAGTCCACAAAGAACCAGAGTTCTGGTGTGGCACCCGGTGTGGCAGACTTTGGGACCAAGACCACTGGGCTGGCCTAAGGACTGTTAGAGGACTCAATCACCCCTAACGCAAGCATCTTTGAGATCTCCTCTTTGATGCAAGCTCTTACCCTGTCAGTCACCCTGTAAGTTTTGTGCTTCACTGGAAGACTGTCCCCTGTGTGTACATCATGCATTCACCAATCAGTGACACCGGGAACCAGGGAGAACAGATCAGAAAACTGTTCCAGTAACTGGCGGCAGTCATTCTGTTGCTGAGGGGTCAGGGTGGAAGAGAGGTTTACACCATCCACTGACCCATCTCGCTCTGTTGCAGACAGGAGGTCAGGAAGAGGCTCGGTCTCCTCCTCTATTCCAGCATCTGTCGCTAGGAGCATGCCCACTTCGGACCTCTCCAAGTGGGGCTTCAGGCGGTTGACATGCAGGACCCCCAAGGGGTACCTGGGAGACCACAATTCCACCAAGTAGGTAAAAGGTCTTTTGCACTTCACAACCTCAAATGGTCATGTTCACTTATCCTGGAGTGTGCAAGGCTCCCCTGGTGCCATGACCCGCACTTTCTGACCAGGTTGAAGCTCTACCAGGGTGGCATTCTGGTCAAACCATCACTTCATCTCCTCCTGGCTGGCTTCCAGATTTGCCTCAGCGAGTTGCCTGAAACACCTAGTCTGGTTCCTGAAGGTCAGCATGTAGCTATATACAACCTGGGAGGTTTCCTGGGAGATTTCTCCCAGCCTTCCTTGACCACACTCACAGGGTGACAATAGAGAAGCTCAAAGGGACTGAACCCTATAGATTTCTGTGTCACCTCACGATATGCAAACAAGCTCTACCAGAGTGGCATTCTAGTCGTACCACTGCTTCATCTCCTCCTGGCTGGCTTCCGGATTTGCCTCAACTAATTGCCTGAAACGCCTAGTCTGGTGCCTGAAGGCCAGCATGTAGCTATATACATCCTGGGAAGGTTTCCTGGAAGATTGCTCCCAGCCTTCCTTGACCAGACTCAGAGGGTGACCATAGAGAAGCTCAAAGGGACTGAACCCTAGAGATTTCTGTGGCCCCTCACGGTATGCAAACAACAGGCATGGTAAGAGGACGTCCCACTTACGCCTCATAGGTTCTTCAGGACTCATAATCATGCCTTTCAGGGTAAGGTTGAATCTCTCAACCAACCTGTTTCCTTGGGGGTGGTAAGGAGTGGTGAACTTGTGTGTTACACCGCACTCCAGCCACAGGGACTTCATATACTTAGAAATGAAGTTGGTTCCCCGGTCAGACACTACCCCTCAAGGGAATCCCACTTGGGAGAAAATTCTCATCAGTGCTCGTCCCACCACAAGGGCCATCACTGTCCTCAGAGGTATGGCTTCCGGGTCCCGGGTGGCATGGTCCACCAAGACCAGGATGAACCTGTTGCTCATGGCTGTCTTGGGGTCCAGGGGCCCCACAATGTCAATACCCACCCGCTCAAAGGGGGTGCTGACTACAGGGAATGGCTGATGAGGAGCCTTCTGCTTCCCCCCACTCTTTCCACTTGCCTGGCAAGTCTGACATGTCCTGCAATGATTGTCAGAACCCTTGCACATTTGGGGCCATGAAAGTGGGTGACAAGCCTCTGAAAGGTCTTGTCCTGCCCCAAATGTCCTGCCAGTGGCACATCATGAGCCAGCCCCAGCAGGACAGCTCTGAAGCGCCGGGGTACCACCAGCACACTGGCTGTCCCATGTGGAAAAGTAAATTTTGCCATGTTCTGTGTCCCTACGCCTCATCCATCATAGGTTATGTGTGCATGACCAATATGCATATGTTATCCCCCATGTCTGATTAATGACGCAATTACAGTTGTGTCCACCTCTGGTATGTCAGTTTCCAGTCCTCGTGAATACTACGAATATCAGGCCTATGTAAAGTTATATTGCCACGTTTCCCAGCGTGCACGTTATTTCATTATAAAGTCCCCGTTTCTAGGCCTCAAAAGGGCCCGGACATCAGATTCAGCTCCTGTCTCCTGAAAGCCTCGCTGAGGAGCGATACAGCCCCCACCTGTATCCTCGACCCTTCACTTACTTCCTGCCTCGCAGTGCCCGGTGCAGCTTGGCTCTGCCTCTGAGTCTGCCAAGAGTATGTTATGATTCCAGCTATCAGTTCAGTCCTTCTTCTCTGCATTCCTAAGCTACTGAACTGCATCAATAGTTTCCGTCATTGTCTAGCCTATTCGGCTCCACGTTAGAGAAATACTGTATTAATGGTCATTTAATATTCTTCATCACGCACTACATGTAGAATAATGCATGGTCCAGTCTTAGAATCAAGTTAGCCTTTTCCCCTCATGACTTCTAGTTTATATCAACATGTTCCCTAAACATCAGATACCAGATAGGGTTTAGGTACATGTCGCTCCGACCCTCCAGACTCAAGTCTCTGCTCCTAGCACAGAGTTCGTAGCCCCCAGCTTCTCCTAGTAACACGTCATTGCCAGTTTACGCGCACCATTAGGTTAGAGGTCCCGGCTCCTTAGGTAGCCTCCTCCTATGTTTCCGCCCATTCATGACATATTCTGTTACGTTTGCACCACATGTCTATGTATACTCCCAGTTACACCTACTTTTACTGTTATCTCTCGCGACTGCTACGCGTCACGCCTTCTGCTCCACCCACTGTTACGCCTACTGCAATGTAATGCTATGTGTTTGCGCTATGTATATAAGTTGATGTATTGTTATTAAAAAGTTAGCGCGCTCATCCCAGATCCAGCCCCAGCAGCTGCTGGGCCCCTGTTCCTATGCAGGTTGTCCCGATCCTGTCCTTATGCTGTAATAAACCTGCAGAAACTCCTACTACCTCGAATCTTGACTCTTATTTTATTGAGCTATCTGTTGTTCATTCATTCATTCAAAAATAGATCCGGTATTATTTATTTATATACCACACCCAGGCTCAGCAACCTTAGGCTCACTATACAGGAGACCATTCTCCCAGTATATCCAATGTTATCCAGACTGATCACCTGCTGCCTGGCTTGCAGCCTGTTGCTGCAGACCCTCAAGAGAAGGGCATTTGCTCTGCTCCTTGCAGAATTCTTCCCTGGAGGGTACTACTTCCTGCGGCCAATTGGTCAGTTCAGGCATGTCCCCCAGTCTAGCTATCTGTTCCCCTGTAGGCTCCAGGGCATCCCCCTAAGGGTCTACCTCCTCCTGGACCGTGGGAACTTCGGGGGGCTGTTTCCCGCGCCACGCCTCTTCTCTCTAAGGCAGGTCCCTTGGCCTCCTTCTCCGGCTCCAGGTCCTTCTGAGCACTCCTACGGGCTGCCATTGATCCCGTGGTCACACATGCCCAGTCAGGCAAACCCAACATCTCCAAGTAAGTACTCAGCTCCACCTTTCCCCAAGGTGAGCTCTCCAAATCGTTCCCCAACAAACAGTCAACAGGCATAGCGGGCCTCACAGCTACCTGGAGAGTACCAGAGACCCCCCCACTCAAAGGGAACCTGAACCATTGGACAATGGATCTCTGTGTTGTCGACGGCAACAACTCAGCAAAATACATGAGGGACAATCTGCTCCTGAGACACCAGGTGACACTTGACAGCTGTCACACTGGCTCTTGTGTCTCTAAGAGCCTCCACCTTATGGCCATTGATGGTCACCCACTGCCCATATTTCTTAGTGTTGTTGGGCAGTTGGGTCCCTGGAACCACCTCACAGCCTCCTAAAGAGACAAGGGACATCTCTGCGGATCCCCACCCACCTTGGACACCAATCTCCTCCCCCAAGGCTATACTCGCCATCTGCCGGGGTGGAGCACCAGAGGGTGCTGTTCTTCCAAACTGGGGGCACCGAGGATCATTCGCCTTATGACCCAGGTCCCCACACTTGTAACACTTCAGGGGTCCGTGGTGAACAGGATTACCTGTCTTGGCCTCTTGCTTTCTCTCAGGGGAGGCTGAGAACCTTTCCCTTGGTGCCCTTGGACATTACATTGGGGCCCTTTCTGGAACTCCCTCTGTTTACCTTTATACCCCCCACTCTTCTGCTGGGGACCCTGCCCACTCTTGGCTGAGTCTCCCACTGGATCCTTGTGGACCCAGGTGCTCCCCCAGCGGTCCGCCTCTTCAGCAAGCTTCCTAGGGTTAGTCAGCCTACTATCGAAAGGTGCTGGTGCAGCTTTGGAAAACAATTACTGGACAAGTGCTCCTATGCAATCAAATCAAGTAGCCCCTGAAAATCATTAACTTTGCTGCCCTTCACCCAACCATCCAATGCTCTGCCAAAAAAAAAGAAATATTCCAACTAGGTACTGTTCTCTATCTTCTTGCACCCTCTGAACCTCTGCCTATACAATTCAGGAGTCAAACCATACCTGGACATTAAGGCATCTTTCATGTGGCTATAAGAATTATGGACATCAGTAGGCAAGTCTGACTGTGTGTCCCGCCCTTCACTAAGGAGCTGCCCCCATAACCCTGCTCCCCAATCCTTCTCAGGAACCCAGTGGGAAGACATGGCTACCTCATAGGCCTTGAGCCACTGCACAATGTCATCATTCTTATAAAACTCCCTAACCACATCCTTAGGAATAAACACTCTAGATTCAACAATCACTGATGGTGTGCTGCCACCAGAGGGAGCAATCTCTAAGCTTCTGGCTTTCAATTCCAACTCCCTCAAACTTCTCTCATGATCCATCTGCATTTTCTTTTCCTCTAGGGCTAATTTCCTATGTTTTAACTTCAGTTGCCCATTCAATTTGAACTTGACCAGCACCATTTCATTCCTCCTAGATCTCTCTCTGTCTTCCAGTTCCTCTGGGAAAGACCTTTGGCAGAAACACCGCTACCTGAGGGGCAAGGTGCTCTCCTTCCTCCTGGACCCAATGGCCCTTCCAGCTGCACATCTGCATTCTCACCCACTTCCTCATTCTCAGGGGTATTCCTTGCTTCTACCCAGGCCCTCAGCGCCTTGTAGAACTCCTCCTTCTTGGTGAGCCCAATAATGGAGATATTACATTTCTTGCAGAAGTGCTTCAGCTGCCTTACTTTGTTGCATTCCAGTTTCTCCTCTTCCCACTCCAAATCAACAGAGTCTATGGATTCTGCTGCTCTCTCCATCACGGTTAAACTTGGCAGTTCTCACAAATAGAAAAACCCAGAAAAACAATCTACCAAAAAGTATGTAGCCTGTTTTGGTCTGCACTCACTAGTAGTGTTCACCAATCACTGTACATGAGTCACAAATGCAAGACCAAATTCTCACCGCTGACCACCAATGTTAGATTTGGGGGTCTCTAGTTGGTATAGGTAGGTACCTGTGACAAATAGGGACCCTTGGGTGTAGTCAGGGTAAGGGGGTACACTCCTAAAATAACCCCTGCTCACCCCCTTGGTAGCTAGGCACGAGCAGACAGGCTTATCTCAGAGGCAGTGTGTAAAGCATTTGTGAACACATACAGTAACCCAGTGACAACACTACAGATGGACACCACACAGTTGTATATTAAAAATAAGTATTCTTGATTTAGATTTACCACAAGACCACAGACGACAAAAATCCACAATACTGTACTTAAAAATGGTAGAATAGGCTTAGTTCTCTTTAGATCATAAAATGCGACACTTTGAGTCAATGTACCTTAAGATGCAACATGCAGGGCAAAGAAAGTGTTGCAGGAAAGGTGATGCGGTAGTCCCTGGCACGCAAGGACGGTGATGCGTTGAAGATCTGAAGCAAAGAAACAAAGATGGCATCTTTTTCTTTATGGGGCGCGCTTCTCGGATGTTGCGAGATGTCTCGACTCGATGCATCAGCTGCAGCGGCGACACCCTTGTTCAGAAATGCGACAACAGCGGCTTTAGAGGCGACACTCTTCTCCCTCGATGCGAGAAGCTTCCGCTCGATGCGACAGCTGCAGCGGCGACTCCCTTGTTCAGAGATGCGACGACAGCAGCTCTGACAACGGCACGCTTCTTCGTGGATGCGAGGCGCTTCTGCGGTGCATGCGTCAGCTACAACGGTGACATCCTTATTCAGAAATGCAACAGCAGCAGCTGCGACGGCTACACGCTTCTTTGTGAGTCACGTTTCCAGCTCCTTGCGACACGCAGTCCCTCAGAAGGCCCAAAACAGCAGCAGGCACTTCCAAAGAACTCTTGGGGAGCTGGTGGTTGGAGTCTGTTGTCCCTGAGACTTCAGCAGGAGGCAAGCTCTTCTCTCAAGCCCTTTGAAATCCTTACAAGTTGATGAAAAGTACACAAAGCCCCTTTCACCTTTCTTTGGCAGTCAGGCAACCACAGCAGGGCAATCTCCCAAGCAGCACTTCAGCTTAGGGATAGTCTCTCCTCAGTTTCTTCTTGTTCCTCTCCTCAGCACCGGTTTCTTCTTGTTGTCCAAAAGTGATTTAATTCTCTGGGGTTTGGGTCCCCTCTTTTATACACAGTTTCTCTTTGTTCTCTGAAGGCAGAGAGGCCTTTGCCTAGTCCAAACAAGTTCTGGTTAGTGCTGGAGCACTCTGTTGACATGACTCCTTCTTTCCTTTCACAGTGCTGGGCAGAGACATCAGACGCACCACAGTAGGTGGAGCCAGCATTGTGGAGGGAAGGCACAGCCCTATTCAGGTCCCAGGTGCAACTCCTCCCTCCCATCTAGATGCAGAACTCTCTATTCACCACTGGGCTGACTCACCCTGTCTCCTGGAACCCCCGCCGCTGTCACTCAAACTCCAGACAAGGAATTTACAATCCAGCAGAGGCAGGCTTGGATAGTTAGACAAGAAAATACCTACTTTCTAAGAGTGGTATTTTCAAACACAGAATGTTAAAATCAACTTCACTTAAAGATGTATTTTGTCATTCTGAGTTCAGGCATACTAAACTTGAATTTCCACCATGTTCCCTGAGTCAGTTGGGATTATAAAATGTATTAATCTAACTGCCCATTATGGCCTATGGGGAATAGGTAGCCTTGCAATAGTGAAAAACCAAAATGGCTGTAATTCACTATTAGGACATGTCACACACATCAGGGCTTGTCCTACTGTGAGAAGTTGGCCTGGTATATGATGTTCACTATTCTAGTGAGCACCTTGCACCAGTCCAAACAACCCTTATGGTGATGGTTGTAAAGTCAACCTTATAGACCAGCTATCCTAGTGGTAGCATGGACAAAGCAGTCTTAGGCTAAAACTTCAGAGAGCATGTGAAGCCGGCTGTTTTACCATATGTAACCCCTTGAATACCAAATGACACCACACAGGTTATATATAAAATATATATGTATTTATTACTAACACAACCCCTCTGAACTTTTTATGAGGTCAGAGGCCAAAGCACATAACAAGTTACTCAATTATAATACAATAAGTTGCACAAAATACAGTTGAGCCCTAGGGAAGTTGCAAACCATATACTAAAATAGTGGTATAAGTACCACATCACGAACAAAGAATAGGCCTAGGGCCTAGGGAATCGCTGGGGCTACACTGAGCTACCGAGAGTTAGGAAGCAGGAGGCCCACGGGATGCGTGTGCAGTGTCTATACACACACACGAGTTACCATAGGGATACAATGGGAACGTAAGAGTTAGAAACTAGTTGATTTAGGACACTTCCGGATGAACTAGGAGAAAGTTACTGAAAACTAGGAAACTAGGATAGTCAATACCCACAGGAGCACCGGAATGCCCGCGTTACCTCACCCACAGGAGCCGGCTGCATACGTGTCAAGTTGGTCGGGTGTCGTCGCTGAATCCTATGGAGACCTGTAAAAAGATGCTGCAGGCGACCAGGAGAGAAGTGTCCAGCTGGATCCAAAGGTGGATCGAGGATGAAGAGTACCTGAAAGCAGAGGGGACAGAGTCTCGGTAACTAGCCAGTGACCAGGAAGGAAACAGGAAGGAATCAGGCGATGTCGCAAAGCAATCAGGTGATGTTGTGAAGCTTGTCTCTGCAGCCACGTGGACCAGGAGGTGTCGACGATGACCAGGAGCTGGATATGGACTATCTAATGAAGGATCTCGCTGTTGGCGGCAGCGGCTTCCGGATTGGAATCAACAGGCCTTGGCAAATGCAACCCACGCAGGAATCTAATATTCCCTTTGAGGCAGACCAGCAAGGTCTGGGAGCCTTCTCCTTTTCAGGGAAGCAGGGGCTTACCTGGAGCAACCAGGTAGGCAGTTTAAATTCAAAGGTTCGTCGACACAGAGGCCACTAGCCAACGGGCAAGTGACCGGACAGACGCATCAAGCACAAAAGTACCAGCAGGCCCCACGCAGCACTCGGTGAGTGTGGAGGGCTGTGCATCAGTGCAAAAGGTGCTCGGGGCTGGGGCTTCTCAATCCCCAATGCAACACTTTGAGGGTGCCTCAGAAGCTGCACAAGTAGCAGGTTTTTCAAGATGTCCGGTCCCACGTCTCTAGTCGCCTCCACGGGTCTCAGCTTTGCTGTGGCTGTGAATCAGGCTCAAGGAAGTCTGGAAGTCCAGTTCTTGTCAGGCTCTGTGCTCGGGCTTCAGCGGGAGCGTCGACAAAGCAAACCACAGATCGCTGGATGGTGCCTGTTTGCACAGGGTGGTCACTCCTTGACCACAAGGGAGATTCTTCAGTCTTCTAGTTGCAATAGAATGTCAAAGGTCCAGAGTTTCGTTTCAAGTTTCAGTTCAGGATAAATCTAAAGTCTCTTGACTCAGCTCCTACCTTTATACCAATCAAAGGGCCGGATTACCTGCTAGGTCCCTCCTATGGGTGGGACCAGGGAAGGGGGTGATTACACCCCTTTCCCTTTGTCCAGTTTCGCGCCAGAGCTGGGGCTGGAGTGCCCCAGCATCTGGTTTGAACCGGACTATGCATGGAGCACCTTGTGTGCCCCAGGCAGTGTCTCATTTCATTCAGCCCTCCCTGCCCCAATACACTAAGGCCTGTCTGGGGTGGTGCTAGCACCTCCCAAGGCAGGAAATCTGTTGTCCAATCCTCTCTCGCTGGAAGGAATCCCAGCAGCAGGAGGTCAGACTTGTGTCTGTGGCAGCAGCATCATTTTGTGATGCTGAGGCTCTGGTTAATTTTAAACGGTATTAACAGGAACAACATGTCTTCTCCCTCTAGAAGGGTGGAATGCTACCCCCGTCGCCATAACTGGCGAGGGGGTAGTATTCCGAAGCGCATGACACCTTACACAACACGTTTTGATAAAGCCAAACCAGAGTTAGCATTTAACCGCGAGGATTATAATGCACTTAAGAGTATATGGTATGGCTATATCCTAGAACAGCCATAAGGACATGGTTCCGAAAGCTGCAGACAGACAGGCTCAGCTCATGCTAGAGCCTCATATCACATAAAACCAAGCACTCTGCCTTCAGGATTGTTAAGGTCTGCCCTAGGAGTGACTTATAGGTGCATATGTGTCTAGATATAAGGTTAGATATAGGAATACTATATCTAAGCAAGGGGTGATTACACAACCTTGTCCCAGCTGAGTGATCAGCCAGTTGTGTCAATCTGGAGGGCCAGCCAGGGGTGGTACAATTCATGCTGCAGCCCCTGATAGGCCTTGGATGCACCTATGCCCTGGGTACCTATGGTACACTATACAGGGGCTCACAAAGGTGACCCAATTTCCAATTGGTAATGTACCTAAAGTACATGGTATGAATTTGGAGAGAGAACAGTTGGGCTGTGGGTCTGATTAGCAGTCCCACAGCCACATTAAGTCGAAAACCAGTAAAGGAAAAAGCAAAAAGTGGGGTGACAATAGGAAAGCAGACCCTACTCTCCTACACCTACTTTATACTTACAATGCACCCTGCCCTTGGGCTTACCATAGGGGTGTCTGATATGAGGTCATGGCCCCATGCAAATGAGGGAATCACTTTGCCTCTTCCCCATTCCATATTATATACGTGGATGCAGAGGCAAAGAAGCGTTCAAAAGGCGCACTGACAGTGCACCATCTAAAAAGTGGCACACTGCCAGTGCACCCCTGATGGCAATGCTCTGGAGGGGGGAAAAGAGGTCCCATGGACCCCCCAGACATCCCCTTGCAGGTGGGTGAAGTCACTCACTGCCCCTGCCTGCAAGGGGATCTCTAATCCTGCTTAAAGTGTGGGTGGGTTGCAGCCTGCACAATGAAACACTGAGTGGCTTCAAAGTAGCAGCTCTGGTTTTCACATGAATGCGCTGCATTAGGATGAATGCACAACCCCTAGGGCAGCCGCAATCTCATGCTATCCTGAAGGCAGCCTATCCATGTGAAAATCGGAGGTGCTGCTTTGAAGCTGCTCCGTGTTTTGCTGTGCAGGGAGCAAACAGTCTGCACTTTTAGGAGAGATTAGAGATCTTCTTGCATGCTGGTGCAGTGAGTGACTGCACCTGCCAGCATGGGGGAGAGTGGGGGGTTCATAGGGCCCTCCTTTCCCCCTCTAGAGGGCTGCCATCAGGAGGTGCACTGGCAGCGGGCCACCTTTTAGGTGGAGCACCACCTGTCATCTTCTTTGCATCCATGCCTGCATGTATAATGCAGCGGGGAGCAGAGACAAAGGGATTCCCTCATTTGCATGGGGCCACAACCCTATGCAAATGAGGGAACACCCTCATTATATGTGCACCGGTGCTATCGGAATGGCGAACAAGCATTTGCATCCCTTTCTGAAATACCCAAGTGCCCCGGGATGCAGAAAGTGGACACAGACACCCATTGTGCCCCCTCAGGACTTATGTAATACAGCCCCAAATGTTTTCTTTTGTCATCCGGGGATCTATACAGAAACACACGTGACTTATACATTTGTATAATTGATTTGAAGAGAAAACAGTATTTGAGTGACAAAGGCAATAAGGAGGTAAGTAATAGGTGAGGTGGTTAGTGGGCGGTAAACTGGAGGAGGACAGAGAAAGTGGGTAGGAGAAGGAGTCCGATTGGACTCAGCGATAAGCCTCTTGTGCACACGGGTAGTTGAAATCCATGGGTCGGGGCTCACGGTGGAAGAGGTGTGGCGCAGCGGCCAGGGCGACTGACTCCAGAACCTGGGGCTCATATTTCGATCCCCGGGACCGGGGGCAGATCAGCCCAGCACCATGTGACTCTGGGCAATAGCTCTCTTAGTTTTCCCGAGGGCCCCCAGCGCCTTGACACCTTCGGGTAATTGTTCAATCTTTACGAAAAAATACTGGACATTTACGGTGGATGTGTTTTTATGCTTTTATGGTTTTCTCTGTAGAAATCGTTTTAAGCTTATTTGACTTGAGTGAGGAGCCCATTGAGGTGAAGGTGATTTATAGGAAGGGCAGCTACAGGACCTGGAGTTCCCCAATTTGTTGTTATTGAAATCTTCAGTGGGAGATCATTGTGTTTCAATGACATGTGACAAGACATGTGAGTAGGGAGAGAGGGCAAGATCATCACATTAGTAGTCACACATTTCTTTGGTTGAGAAAGAAGACCTAGGTTCAACAACGTTAGTTTTTTTATTGGTGTCTAAGGGTGACTGGTCATGCCGAGTCAGTTCCATTGAGGGGGGAGGAGGAAGAGGTGGTGGATGTCGTGTGAATTTTAGCACAGTGGGGAGGCTTTGATTAGGTGGTGTAGATTGTCAAACTGATCAAGATTACGGTTCTATGCTTGAATAAGGATATTTCCATTGTTGTATAGGGATATTACGAGATCAGCCTTGAAGTCTGGTGAGGGTATTATGGTTATACAGAAACAGTGAGGAGTTTTCATTATAGGCTTATATCGGAGCAAGGAGGTTAGGACTCTTCTCCATTGGTCTCTTCTGTTAGTGAAGAAGATTAGGTAGTTAACCACGACACCTTTTGAAGTGCAAAAGTATTCATCAGAGATGAGCATTTTGGGTGTCAGTTTAGTAAGTTATGTTTGAAGTTCTTGGCAGGGTTTTTAGATAGATTATTGGGGTAAACAATTTTAAATGCATAAGGCCTACCCGTGACAGTAGGATATCATTGGGGCAGGCAATATTTGGAGCCATGTTAGAAAGAAGGCAAATGGTATGAGATGTGTAAAGTTTTGAAGATGAAATTTGCAAAGAACTAATATAGGAAGACCTATCGTATTTGTGTCGTAAACGGTTGTAGTTCAACCAGAACTAAATTTCATTCCTTGATTAGAGGTATCCTTTAATAAGATTCACCTTTATGGGGTCTGTTCCCATAAATAGTAGTACATTTAGCATGTGAGACAGTGCAGTATGCAGATTTTGCAGGTTTAGAAGAAGAATATGGGACTGTGATGAGCAATGGGGAGACACCATTACAAGATGGCTTCTCCAAAGGTGCAACCTAAAATTGCCCTGCCTCTCTTTTGATGAAATGGTCAGATTTCCATGGTCCTGCTTTCCTTTCAGTGTCTGGGTTGAAGAGCCAGTCTTGTGTCTATTTCAAACAAATGAGTTGGACTCCATCTTGTGAGGAGAAGTCTCTGTGCCAGAGCAGGAGAGAGTGACCCTCCAAAATTGGCTCCTGACCTTTGGTCGAAACAGTAGTGAACAAAAGCCAAGCGGGAGCAGCTGAGACGGTCACTCCATGGGGGTGAATCAAAGTGAACAAATTGATGGGGAAGGGAACTCCTCAAGCTGACCCTCTGGTTGTGGAAGGCAAGCATGAAACCATCCTGTCACTCACCTCTGTCCAGGGCCTAAACAGCCACCACTGTGGAAGCTGGTACCAGTAGTCCTGGTAAGATGTGGGATGTCCATCATTTGCAAGAGTTGAGAATGCCTTTAGTAGCGCACCCTTGGCATGTCCTGCACAGTGGTTTTTCTCGCTGCTGCCGGGGAAGCTGGAAACAGTAGTCCTGGTAAGATGTGTTTATTTGTTTTGACTCTGATAAATTTTTTTCACTTAGGCTTACCTATTTCTATAGACACTCTTTTCCTTTCCCCCGAGTGATCCAATTATTTACTGTATAAAAACAATCGATTCAACAGACTCAACAATAACATATCTTACTTCAAGGGATCTTCAATGGCTTCAGTCTTGAATCTTGCCTTGCTGGAAGACTTTTACCTCCGTAATATAGACTAAGTCAGAGGGTAAAAACTTTGGGTCAGTAGTAGTCCTTCTTCATGCAATGCAGAGCAGCAATGACAATTACTGCACTGATTGTGATATGGGGAATACACAGCATAAAGAGCATGTCTAGTAAAAAGCATCTGCTAATGGTGTCAGCTCCTTGGGTGGTTAACCAGTCCTCCTTGTGTGGTACATAGCCTCATATCATAGTGCAGTGGTGAGAGTGCTGTCTTTTCCATAGGATTTGTACTGGAAGCATACCCTTTTGGTGCGAATTCCAGTACCAAGAAACTGTCTGATGAATCATATGCATTGGGCATGTGCTGTGCACTGCATCCCGCATGCAATGGATTCATTCTTTTGTGAAATAAGCACAGTTCCCTTGTTAAGATCTGCTTCATGTCGGAGTTAGGGATATGTGTCAAAATCCATGGGTATATGCACTGTTCCTCCAGTAACATCCCAGTAATACAAAACAATACAACATAAGGTGTTTTGCACTAGGAAAACAGTACATTTCCAATAAAAACCTTTGAATGGGATAGAAAATAGCCTTGCAAGAACTTGCATCACTTTCTGTTGCTTTGTATTGCTTTGCACCAGTGCACGGCCTTAGTAAATTTGGAGCTTTGACTTGGATGACCCTTTTTGTGTATACAACCTCAGCTCCACTGCAATCAACATGAAGTCAGGCCTAGATCCTGGTCAAGTCCTGTAAGACCCAACATCCTTGGCTTGGTATTACCACAGGGTTTTTGCCTTCACTCCCCTGTTTTTGCTGAACTTGTTGTACTTGACAGTAGGAGATCAAATCAGTAGTGATTTCTGGAAGGTAATTAAAGAGAAGAGTAGGTGGCTCATTTTGAGTGGGTGTTTAGTTCCTTCTGATCCCCCCTAACGGAACACTCCCCTATGGCCTAACCCTTGAAGGAGCAACTAATATTCTCAATTGGTGAAATAAAAACTGGTCTAGGGAAATGTATTGGCAGGAAGGGCCCAATCCCCGGTGGGGTTCCCATTGATTTTTTTCTTAATACATCAACCTGTGGGCCCTCCTGCTAACAAATGTCTTCAATACGATAGCTTGAAATGTCCCTTTAGCTTTGAGGAAGTCTAGCATAATTGTAGCGATTTTCAAAAAGGGCGATAAAGAGAACACCCAAAACTATAGACCCATTTCTCTGCTGGACACTACCGCAAAGCTCTCATGGGCTGTCTTCTGCCACACAGGCTGGAAGAGTAGGCAAGGGAGAGGATCATCTTGATCCAGGTTCAGTACGACTTTCAAAATGGTAGCAGCACCATAGACCAGTGCTTCAACTTAAGCCTGATTGTAGAAAACAAACCAAAGTAAAGGGAGGACAGTCTTTCATGGCATTCATGGATTTAACAGATGCATTCAATTCTGTGATCCATTCCAAACTATGGAGCGTAATGGAAACTATGGGTATCGAAACTGTAATAATAAATTTAATCCGTCAATTGTATTCCAGTGCAACTGCTTGTGTTTGGCTGAAATGGGGAATGTGCGTGCCCATTTAGGATCTCTAAGGGAGTAAGACAAGAGTGTGTACTCTCCCTCTTTTAATCTCAATCTACACAAAGGGGGTTGGGGCAGCCCTGATGGGGTCAACACCAGACCTTCACGTCTTTGTCAGGCTTAAAGTACCTACATTGATACACGCGGATGATGCATTTTTAAGTGCCAAAACGGGGTTGGCCCTCCAATGTATAGTAAAGGAATATGTAGCCTTTAATGCCCTCACTGGAACTGAGGGTCAACAAATCCAAGTCCAAAAATTCTTTATTTCGGCTATATAGACCATAAAAGATGCAATAAAAGAATACATACATTTAAAATACAATGTAAAATACATAAAAAAGAGTCTCTTCTCGTCCAGCGAGGAATAGAGAGTGCAAGACATTACCAGGTTCAGGGGGCTATTTTCTTTCTGATTATCCATGCTGCCATTAGAAATTTGGATATGGCAAACACAATGTGTCCCAGAGGGCTAGTTTTCATAACCCTGTATGCCTGTAAGTAGTTCCTGAACCCCAGGTTCCTGCAAAGCGGTGCTATCCAGTATTTCCTGGGTCTGTGGTAGGCAGGGCATACAAACATTATATGAAGGTCATCTTCCTCATGGGTATTGCAGCATGGGCACAGTTTGTCACCCCCATTAGACCATTTGGAAGTGAAGGTTTTAGTAGGGAGTGTGCCAAACCTCCATTGCACAAACAGTTTTCTCGCCAGTACAGGGAAGATATAATCCATGAAAGGTTAAAAAACATAGGAATTTTTGGCTTCCATAAAACGCGCAGTCAGAGTGCCGCTATTGTGAGCATTAACCATGAATGACAGGCTCTTGTCCTTGTACATTTGGGTCAGGGCTTTACGGGAAATCCTTTGGCAACCTCGAACAGGATCGTCCCAAAGCTCTGACAAGTTCATACTGAGCAGTTCATTCTTGACATAAGCGAGCCAAGGAATTTTGCTGTTGCGGTTCAGGCTCATGACATGAATAAGGTCCTGTCTGTAATGGTATAGTTCGTCAGTGGACCATAGCCGGTGCCAGAACTTCACGGGCTTTGACACAAGCTCTTCAGCGATGGGGGGAAGACCCATGTCTAGTCTTAAGGGCAAAAGTGGCGTGCCTTGCGGGAGTCCAAGTAAGCGTCTTAAAAAACTGTTTTCTACTCCTGCCAAGTCTTTCCCTGCTTTATAGCCCCATAACTCACTGCCGTACAAGGCTGCTGCCTTAGCTTGGGTCCTATATGTTTCCAGGGCCGGGCTTAAAGGCTTAAAAGTGGAGGTGTTTGCCACCTTCAAAATTGCACCCGATAGCTGGGACAGTTTTACCCTTGATCTGGCTATCTGGCAGTCCCGTGAGAGGTTTTCCTGGAGTGTTACCCCCAAATATATGAAGGTAGAAACCCTTTCAAGGCTAGCGGTTCCCAAGGTGGGATTTGGTCTGGCTTTTTTGGGAGGATTGAAAATCATGAACTTGGTCTTTTCTGTATTCACCTCCAACCCGTGTTGGCGACAGAAAAGACCAAATCCATTCACGATCCTCTGGATCCCCATGGGGGATTTGGAAAGCAGGAGGGTATCGTCAGCAAACATTATTGCCGGGACCCTCCTGCCTGCCAGAAGTGGGGCATCGTTGTCCTTAATGTTATCTAGATGCAATATAACGCTGTTAATGAAAAGACAAAACAGGGTCGGTGCCAGGACACAGCCCTGCCTGACTCCTCGATGGACTGGAAACCTGGACGAAAGCTTGCCATCCCTCCCACACCTCACCTGTGCATAGTTGTTCTCATGCAGCCTGGTTATAATGCTGAGTAGTTGAGGGGGTACTCCTAACTTTTCCAAGACCTCCCACAATTTTCTGCGCGGGACTAGGTCAAAGGCTGACCTCAGATCCACGAAGACCATGTACAGCCTTCCCCCCTCTAACGTCACCGTCTTCCAAAAGAGGAGGAGGAGGCGGAAAATCTGGTCCATGGTCGACGTGTTCTTTCTGAAGCCAGCCTGGAGGGGGCTCATAATGTCGTTGTCCTCTACCCAATCTAGCAGATGGTTGAGAATGAGGCGCGCAAAAAGCTTTTGGGGTACATCTATCAGGCTAATCGGCCTATAATTGGCCGGGAGCAGAGGAGACCCCTTCTTATGAATCGGTACAATCTCTGCCCCCAGCCAAGAGCCGGGGACCGCCATACCTCCTAAGATGGCATTAAAGAGAATAAGGAGGTACGGGCCCCAGATGTCTGGATGATGCCTAAAAAGATCCCCCGGTAGCCTATCCAGGCCCGGTGCCTTCCCCAGCGTTAGGCGCTCCAGAGCAGACACCACCTCCCCTAAAGAAAATTCCAGGGCCGTGTCCGGGGCACTTGTAGACACTGCCAGCACTCCATCTGGCCAGGAAGTAGTGTCTTGGTAAAGTGCCCCGAAATGGGCCTCCCAAAGCGAGGGGGCAATGTTAGGTTCAATTGCTGTTTTAAGTTCCCCCATCCCATTATTTACCAGGGCCCAGAATTTCCTAGAATCTCTAGCTTTTAGGGCTTCAGACAGTTCATGCCAGTGATTCCAGTCCCACTCTGCCCTTGCATTGGCCATTGCTGCTTTATACTCCCTCCTAAGGTCTCGAACCTTACCCTTATTTGACCCCTCCTTGATTGTGGCAATAAGCTCAGATTTAATTGCCCTGCAGGAGGGGGTATACCAAGTGGGGGCACGAGTCTTTTTCCTTCGGGTTGGTACTACCGGATGGAACACCTCTGCAAGATCCCTCGCTAGTTCCTGGTGAATGTTAGCTAATTTCTCATTATAGTCCGGGGATCTTGGTTCGTTTAGGAGCGCGTCCACCTCCTTGAACCAGGGGAGTGCCAGGCCATATAGCTTATTTATGGCATCTTCTGAGCTTAGAAGCTTTCCCCATTTAACCCGACGCCTGTTTGTGGTAAGGAGCATATCTCCCTGATCCTCTCCGCCAGTATTGGCGGACGAGCCCGCTAGGGGCAGAGGATGCTGGATCTCTAAACGGAGGGCATTGTGGTCGCTATCCGACCTTGTTAACACCCTGAAGTCAAGGACTTTTGGCCACAGTGTAATATCCAGCATTATGTAATCCAGCCTCGACTCATGGCCCTTTCTGTTGAAAGTGCACACTGAGGGGGTATCGGACGGGGTACGACCATTACATGCCCTCAGTGCAAAATTCAAGGTAAGGGACGTGAGTTGTACTGCTAGTGGGGTCCAGGCTTTGGGGTTGGGCGAAGACGAGGGTGGAACCCCCCAGTAATCATCCTCAGCAGTGAGGGCACCCTCCTTTAGACCTTCTAGGGGTTCGAAATGGCAATTAAAGTCCCCTCCCAACACTATCTTATGGTCACCTGACAGTTGGCCTAGGAAGGAGGACAGCTCGTTTAGAGTAGGTGATTCGTTTGGCGCGGCAACTGGTCGCGAGTAAACGTTAACAATGGCCCAAGAAGAATTACCAGGCCATGTAAGCAGCGCGCACTGGATGTCCTGCGAAAACGTGTGCATCTTTTCCGCCTGACACCCAATGTGACTCGCTATCCAGATTGCCAGGCCTCCCGACGGCCTCCCCCTCCCGCTCCATTTTGCTGGGATTTCAAAAATTTCGAACCCTCTTCTAGTTTGTGGTTCCCTCGCCCATGTCTCCTGAAAAAGGAGGATATCGCTGGCACTTAACAGGAGATCCCACTCCGGTGTGCCTTCCTTATTTGCGATCCCTGCCACATTCCAGGAGAGAATTCTCAACCCTGGATCTTGTGGTGGTGGTCCTGGACCTCCGGGGGAAGATGGCGCGGAGGCTATGGGGGGGTCAGAGTCTTGCGGGCCATTGGTAGTTACCGGAGTGATAGGTGATGCATCCACCTCCGCTAATTGCACACAATGACCAATCCAAGTACCAAATAGTGGCCCTTCTTGACCCGGGATGCCTTCCAGGGTACCCCTTCGTTCTTTTGCGGTGTCCTGTGGCCCGCAATCAGTTACAGGGACAGCACTCAATCGCCCCCTACTTAGGACCCCACAAACTAGCTTTCCAGGACTCAGTAGAGTGTCCCCCTTTTGTGGTCAGTCCACTTGATCAAGACAGGAATATCTATTGCGGTGAATGAAATTACCAGGAACGGGAGGTATATAGTGCTTTGGCCTGTAGCGTGAGCCATCTACAGCAAAGCCTACTCTAGTCCACCCCTGCTCCCTCCCCACCTCCGTGTTGCAAACATTTGGGTAGAAGTGTGAGAGAGGTACTAGTTCGATGGTGGACTTGTCAGGTCTTACAAGCCAGTTACAAATATAGGTGGCGACCTGAGGGCTTTTGAAACTGACAATGATGCAATCCCCCGCCCTGTTCTTTTGGGTAAAACCAATCCATGGGATCCTCCTGACCATCAGAACCTCACCTCTCAAATTCGGAGGAAGAGGCCTGTTGATATTGAGCCAACTTATTACCTTATTACGTAAAGAGTCCTGCGGCTCCCTTGTGTCACCGGTAAGCTCAGGCACTCCCACCATGATCGCCGTGTAGGGTACTGCTTCTGGGGGCAGGTTGACCACCCTACGCCTAGCATGGGGGCTAGTGGTGTTGCCGGTAGGACCGTTGGCAGAGTTCTCATCTCTCATCGGTTGGGACGATGCAGGTTGTTTAGATCTCCTGGGAGCAGGAACAGGAGGCCTTGACGTTTGGGATGGCAGTGGGTGCGTTTGTGGAGCAGAAGCATGGTTTTTGCTATGCAGGGCCCCTAACTGAACTGGAACCACATTTGAAGCCTGGGAGGTCATTTCAGAAATCGACGGTGTGTTCCCAGTCGACTCCCGGGGGGCTCTTGGAGCATTTGGGGCCAACATAGGACTGTTCCTTTTATGAATATTTTCTATAGCCAACAGTCTAGCCTCTATAGCATCCAGTTTAACAGAGAGAGGGTTCAGCAAGTTCTTAAAGATGTCTGTAAGTAAGCTGATAAGCGTGTCTGTATTGTTGGAGTGTGCCCCACCAAATATAAATGGGCCTGAATGCACTGGTAAGGCCGTAGCTAATGAAAAGTCTGAATGGTCCGCCCTAAACCCTGGGGAAGTAACCTCAGGGGAGGCCGAGATGTCTGTGCTGGCATCCAGATTTTGCTCGGTTGTGTCAACTTTGGCCCTCTTTGCCCTTTTTAGTTTCCTCGTCCTTTTCCTTTTCGGTGGTTGTTCCACTCCACTACTTACGGGATCTGTGAGGAGAACAACCTGGCCCACTTCCTGCGACTCAGTTCCCATACAATCCACATTAAGAGAGGGATCAGCGATCCCGGATGGCCGTGGTGAGTCTCTATCCCTCTGCTGGTTTGATGGGGTTCTTAATTGTTGCAGGACTGACTCAATAGTCTGGTCGATGCTGTCCAAGAGTGACAGATGGGTGGCGTCCACAAGTAGAGGGGTGCTAACATCGATTGAAGAGTCCGTGGAATCCAATGTCACGTTATCAGAGCCCATCTCGTGCTGAGTGTCCAGCGCTGGCGGGCATTTATTGGCTAGAGCACTGGCCTTAGGGAAGAATTTTTCCAAAGTACTTGAACACTGTTGTACAGCTTTACTCCTTGAGACCCTGGTCGCCATAATGCAGTGAGACAAGGAGGGGCCGTGGGATACGGGACGTCAGAGAGGAGGCCCGGTCCGGTCTCTACCAGCCTCTAACGGCCTAGAACGGCCCGCTCTTTGCCCGGTCTTCGCCCGCTCGCGTCCGCGCGCGTCCCGCGGGCCGGAAATGATTATCCACCTATATGGTTCCTGTTAGTGTAGCCCCACCCCTAATTTCTGGGGCCAGGGAGGAGTCGGCGGGAAGAGGACCAGCTGTGGCAGATTATCGCACTGCCCGCTGGTCCTCGCAGTCCCGCAGCCCTGCTGGAAACGGCTTAGTCCCTGGTCCGCTGGTCTTGAGGGTCCCCACAGGCAGGGGTGCAGGAAGGAGCAAGCACTCGAGCGGCTCCCGCGGAGCGGGGGCCGCGAGGCGTGGGGTCAAGCTCCGATGCGAGGCAACAGATGAGAGGGTGCGTCCCGCAGCAGCCCGTCCGTTCACAGCCCGTTTGGAAGGTAGGCACACACTCGGCAGTAGTCCGGCCTCAATTTCAGGGGCCAGGGAGGAGTCGGCGGGAAGAGGACCAGCTGTGGCAGATTATCGCACTGCCCGCTGGTCCTCGCAGTCCCGCAGCCCTGCTGGAAACGGCTTAGTCCCTGGTCCGCTGGTCTTGAGGGTCCCCACAGGCAGGGGTGCAGGAAGGAGCAAGCACTCGAGCGGCACCCGGGGAGCGGGGGCCGCGAGGCGTGGGGTCAAGCTCCGATGCGAGGCAACAGATGAGAGGGTGCGTCCCGCAGAAGCCCGTCCGTTCACAGCCCGTTTGGAAGGTAGGCAAATCTAAATCTTTCATTCTCATAACAGGGGCACCTTTAACCAAAAGATAACCACACTTATACATAGGAACACAGAGTTGTGGTCCTTTCCATACCTAGGGATCTGGTTTGACAAAAATCAGTCTTGAGCAAGCATGGTTGATAACAGGGCCCTAGTGATGGAAAGGAGTATGGCAGTAAACTCTTGGTTGATAGCAGGGCCCTAGTGATGGAAAGGAGTATGGCAGCAAACTCTTCCTTTGGTAAGAAACTGGGAACCAAACCTCTTGAGTCAATTAAAAAGATTTACCAAGCAAAGACAGTATCTGCCACATCCATTGGGGCAGGTGTGTGGGGTATGGCTCCTGCAGGCCGACTTCAAAAATTGGAAGATTGATTCTTCAAGAGTGTAGTCGCCCTCCCTAGATCTTCCTCAAATGATATCTGCCATCAAAAGTAGGGATTGCCCAATGTGTCAGACTGTATCAAGCAAGCACCGATTATGTTATGGCACTCCCTAATGCACAGGGACACGTTAATCTTAACACAGTCCACTATAAAAAACGGTTTAAAATGAGACACTTCGCACAAAATCACTTATCTCCAGTATGCAAATTAAATTTTGACCTCACTTGCGCTAACGGAACTGTTTGATGACCCTAGCGCATGTCGGAAGATTTCAAAGCAAAAACTAAAAGCCATCTATTTGAGCAAGGTCACCCTTGACCGACAGGAAACAAACCGTGGAAAGAAATCTGTCATACTATACCAGCAAACAGCAGAAAGTTTAGAGAGGGATTATTCTTATCTAGAAATAATCAGAATACCACAACATAGATACATCTTGATGAGGTTCTGAATGCACTTAATCCCACTGATGCTGGGCTTTCCTGCAAAGAAGTTTGGTTATTCTGATTTGCTACCCTGTCCATGTCATAATGTTTCTAAGCAGTCTGATCTTCATATTTTCATATTCTGTGGTTTTTCAAGGAAGAACGTGAAAAATTAGTTCTTCCAAATTTAAGACGTTTTAATTTTAAGCAATGCCAAGTAGCATTATATTTCTTAAAGAAACTTTCCAATCCTTTATATGTTGTTCAATAGCTTCCTTTCTATGGGCCTGTATAAGGGGGAAGGAAAATATTTTACCCTAGTTCTCATCAATTGGGACTATGAGGCATTTGCGCTGACAAGACCTCATATCATAAAGTATGCCAGCAATGCTTAGCAAACAGGGTCTAGATTTGAGACCCATTTGGGGTACCCTTTGCATTTAAAAATGGATTTTGTGTCAAATATTTACATATTTCTTCTTCTTTTTTATTTATTTTTATCCTCATATGATCTCCGTAGCTATAGCAACCTCTCAGCCTGATCCACCCCTGCTGTTTATAACTTGGGGATTCTAATCTCAGCTGATGTTCTTACAGGGACCACCCGCAGCACACATCATGAGCTAAACAAGAGGTATAATCGTTGGACCTTATGACATAATCTAATGTGATCTAATCAGGTACTAAATCACTTAGCAAATTCCAGAATAACCCAAGTTCTGTCTTTCTCTATATACATTAACCTTCTGGTCTAAATCTCTATATTACCTTACTGAGTTCCACCAGGCTCTCCGTGTTGGGGTACCACCTGGCGCCATAGCTAACAGATCTCCCTCCTAGCCAACAGGATCAAAGAAAACACCAATTTATTCTGTATCCCCGTGAAGCCTAGAGCCCCTTCAGACGTCAATACAGTGCCAAACAAGATAAGATTAGTGCTTATCTCAACCTCAGTGCCCAAGGCCTCGGAGAAAGTCTTACCCACGTTGCCCCAAAATTCTTGAATCATGGTACAAGAAGCAAACACATGGATATCGTCTGCCCACTGGCACCACATTTCATACATCTGGTTTCTCCACTGCCCTTTATTCTGGATATTTTAAATGGGGAACCGTATATCCTGTGCAACATTAAAAAGTAGTTTCTCCTAAGTGAGGCAGATTTAATCACTTGATAAAATGTGTCTACATATACTTGCCACCGATCTTTCAGCTCCTTGCTCAGCAAGCACTTGTCTCAGACCAGGTATGGGCGTTCCAGCTTCCTGTCCTATGCATCAAGGAGATGATTATACCACTGCGCTACTGCTTTCTTTTTTGGAGTCAGGTCTTTTAACTCATTTTCCATGGAATTTTCCTCAGAGGATGGCCAATGTTGACTCTTGCACCATGATGAAATTTGGTAACACTTTAACCTGGAGAGAGCTCCACTTTTAAGATTCCTCCAAAAGTCCCAGGGGATCCATTTGTTGCCCACCACAATGTCCTTCCAGTGTGTGATTCCCACATCTTTTAAAGGCTAAAGTAAAGAGTTCAAAAGACATTCTGGTGTTCCAGGGAAATCCCACACTGAGGCCCAATCACTGTAGTAGTCCAAACAGACCCGGCAGTCCGACCAAAGTTTGGCCGCCACACACAACGTCTTCAGCTGAATAAAAAAAAAAAAAAGGAGGAGTGGCAAATTTATACATAAATCCTATGTCCTCTAAATCCGATAGCATGGCTTTAAACATGCTGCCAATCAGCGAGCTATCTGGTCTGAGAAGTAGCATCCTACAGTTTTTTAATTGATACGCATAACAATACAACTGGAAATCTGGGAAGCTCATACCCTCATGTGAGAGTTTACGTCTTAATGTCTTCCAGGACAACCTGATACCTTTACCTGCCCAAATGAAAGAAGAAATCTTGCCCTGTATTTTAAGCAGATCACCTTTGCCAAACTCCAGGGGGATAGGCATCCCCCTGGAGATAGGCATACTTTGAGAGCACACACATTTTATTCAAATTCACCTGCCCGTAATGGATAGCAGGATATTCTGCCATCTTTTTATTAGAACTGCCACCTCTTTCAAAACTCTCTCCAGATTAATTTTGGGGGTATCTCTGAGATCTTGAGTTATTATCTTAGCTACTTGGCGAGCTTCACACCTTGATCCATGATGTTCCAGGCCATGATCTCAGTTATATCGCTATTGACTTCATAGCCAGATAGCTTCCCAAAAACCTGAACTTCAGTAAGTAGCTCCGGTAGAGTAATGTTAACATTTGAAGACAGTAAAATTAAATCATCAGCATATAATACTAGTTTCCTTGTATACCCATTTGTTAAGAAGGGGGTAATCTTATCATTCTGCCTTAAACTCTGGGCCAAGGGCTCAATGTGCAAGTTGAAAAGAATGGAGGAAAGCGGGCATCCCTGCCTAGTACCACACTTTATTGTAACTGCCGCAGAGATGCTGCCATTAACCAAAATCTGAGCCCAAGGAGCTTTATATATTTTCTTAACTACCTCCCTAAAACCATTGCCAAAACCAAAAGCACTCAAGGTCCTATTCAGGAAGTGCCAGTTGACTCGGTCGAAGGCTTTTACAGTGTCAACGGTAATGATTAAAAGAGGGAGGCCCTGTACAAGTGCCAAGTCAACCACACCAATTAAGGTGTAGACCAAATCCGACATCTGCCTGCCCGGAAGGAAGCCCTTTCGATCTACATGAATTATAGGCCCTACGATCTTACAAAGCCGGGCATTCAGAATCCCTGCAAAGATCTTATAATCACAGTTTAGTAATGAAATTGGCCAGTAAGACTGGTACTGGGTTGGATCCTTCCCAGGCTTCATAATCAGTGTAATAACAGCATCACTCCATGAATTGGGCGGCACAGGGGAGGTGACTTCTAAAACTTCAGTAAACAATTTCAGCTAAACCGGGATCATTTCTTCCATCATTAAGACATGGACCTTAATTGGGATCCCATCGAGTCCTGCAACTTTCCCTTTCTTAGCTTTATTTAGGACAGCCAGTATATCACTCCCTGTTATATCTTGGGTAAGACAGTTTTGGCTATCCAGATTAAGCTTTGGAAGCTGGTTCCCATTATGCCAACTATCAATGGCCTCTTCCTCAACCAATAGATTTTCACGATGTAGACCCTGATAACATTCCATAAAATCCTGCTCGTATTCCCCCTTGTCCTCCGTAACTTGGCTGCCCACTTAAATCTTGCTGAAATAATTGCATGTTCTATCTATTCTACTCTTCATGGCCAGAAGTTTACCACAGTTCTCACCCTGATCAAAATCCCTCATTCTGCTTACCTCCCACTTCTGAAGCAATATCTCTTCAGTCTTGAGCCTGAACTTCAACCGGAGATCTTCAACCCTCTCTAGTAGGGTTTCATTCTCTACACCAGAGGTCTGCCCAGCCTTCAGATCTGCTCGGCCTCTGCTAGCTGCATCTCCAAATCTGCCATCTCTGTTTTTTTCAGATCTTACCAAACCGCAGCTGCACCCTTTAGCATCCCTCTCAACCAGGCCTTGAAGGTATCCCACACTATATGTAAGGGGACTGACCCCAGATTATGCTGAAAGAAGATAGCTGTTTCCCTCTTTATCAAGCTTGAGATGGATGGTTGTAGGAGAAGTCTCCTATTCAGAATCCATCTCCTTAAAGAGAGCTCTGGGGAAGTTCCAAGTTTAAGGCTATAGCCCTATGATCAGAGAGATGGATAGGAAGATATTTAATTAGCCCTACTTTAGCTAGTTCTGAATGTCCCATGAATATATAATACATTCTAGAGTAATATGAATTCTTCTTACTGTAAAAGGAGTACTCCCTAGTATCCCCCATTTTTTTCCACCTAACATCACAAAGATTAAGGTTTTTTAATATTGCTAAGAGATGGGCTTTGACCAGAGGAGCCGCTATCTGAGTTCTAGGGGAAGATCTATCCAGTGTATTGTTTAAGAGCACATTTAAGTCTCCACCTAATATCAGGGGTGCCTCAAAATCTGCTAAAGCAAGACAAAGATTATTCAGGGGAATAATATCATCCTCGATGGGGCCTTAGTAACTGGCTAGGGTAAATTTGGCACTTTGACACCTAACCTCAGCTATTACCCAACTTCCTCTATCATCTACCTGCATCTTAATAAGCTGAATTCCTGAATTTATTTTAAGAATTTTGGCCACCCCCTTCGAGCAGCATTGTTGAGCGGAGGCTACAATCTTAGCAACCCATACTTGCTTGTCAAACAATGCTTTGCATTCTGACTGTAGCAAATGTGTCTCTTGGTTCAAAAGGATCCTAGCTGAACTATCTTTGAGATACTGCAAGATCAAGCGCTGTCTTCTCTTAACTCTTAAACCATTCACATTCTAAAATAAAACTTCAAGGCATCCGCCTCCCCACGAGTAAGTCTTTCCCCCATCATTGTCCTGGTTTTACCCCCGGCTATATCTACAGGTGGTTGTTAAGTCACATGAGGTGCCTATTGTGGAGTTTAAAAAAAAAAAATCCCAATGCTTCCCACCAACACACGTGCAACACCCACCAACCCCCCACACCACCAATGGGAACCCGCCTTGACTACTCATTGGCAATTAACAATTGCCATTTTGAGCCAAAACCCACTGACCTATAAACAAAAAACACAATATCATCACCGTAAGATGGAACTGGACTACCTTCAAGTGTTTAGCTAAGGTTTGTTGTTTGCCAAAAAACTGTCCACTTCCTCAGGTGATCTGAAATTATACATCTTGTTGGCACACATTTCTTTTAAGACGACAGGGAACCTTAACTGTACTTGAGCCCCAAGCTCTCTCAGAGCGCCCATCCACTTACCTAACCCCCATCTTTTATCCTCTGTAATCTGCGAGATGTCGGACCTTATTCTGAAAGAGGTACAAAAGGGGGGGGCGATGGAGGGAGCATCAGAACAAATCAAACACTCACACCCAGTCAAAAGATCTGGGTTTGATCCATCACCGTTCTTTAGCCCACTCTGCCACCCCAGTTCAGACATGGCTATATGCAAATCAGTCTGACCCTGTACCTCATGGGAACAGTCCCGTCCAAACTGCCAAGCCATGCCTTCCCTGGACCGGAAACAAGCTTCCGAGGACCGGTTTCTGGCATTCCAGCCGTCTTCAGCGCGGATTGCTTGAATCCAGTGGCAAAGTGAGCAAGGGACTCACGTCTGAGCATATCCTGCCACGCTTATGGCGGCCAAAAGCGGTACAAAAGGGGGTGGTGATGGACGGAGCATCAGAACAAATCAAACACTCACACCCAGTCAAAAGATCTGGGTTTGATCCATCACCGTTCTTTAGCCCACTCTGCCACCCCAGTTCAGACATGGCTATATGCAAATCAGTCTGACCCTGTGCCTCATGGGAACAGTCCAGCCCGAACTGCCAAGCCATGCCTTCCCTGGCCGGGAAACAAGCTTCCGAGGACCGGTTTCTGGCATTCCAGCCGTCTTCAGCTCGGCTTGCTTGAATCCAGTGGCAAAGTGAGCAAGGGACTCACGTCTGAGCATACCCTGCCACACTTATGGCGGCCAAAAGTGGTACAAAAGGGGGTGGTGATGGACGGAGCATCAGAACAAATCAAACACTCACACCCAGTCAAAAGATCTGGGTTTGATCCATCACCATTCTTTAGCCCACTCTGCCACCCCAGTTCAGACATGGCTATATGCAAATCAGTCTGACCATGTGCCTCATGGGAACAGTCCAGCCCGAACTGCCAAGCCATGCTTTCCCTGGACCGGAAACAAGCTTCCGAGGACCGGTTTCTGGCATTCCAGCCGTCTTCAGCCCGGCTTGCTTCAATCCAGTGGCAAAGTGAGCAAGGGACTCACGTCTGAGCATACCCTGCCACACTTATGGTGGCCAAAAGCGGTACAAAAGGGGGTGGTGATGGACGGAGCATCAGAACAAATCAAACACTCACACCCAGTCAAAAGATCTGGGTTTGATGCATCACCGTTCTTTAGCCCACTCTGCCACCCCAGTTCAGACATGGCTATATGCAAATCAGTCTGACCCAGTGCCTCATGGGAACAGCCCAGCCCGAACTGCCAAGCTATGCCTTCCCTGGACCGGAAACAAGCTTCCGAGGACCGGTTTCTGGCATTCCAGCCGTCTTCAGCCCGGCTTGCTTGAATCCAGTGGCAAAGTGAGCAAGGGACTCACGTCTGAGCATACCCTGCCACACTTATGGCGGCCGAAAGCGGTACAAAAGGGGGTGGTGATGGACGGAGCATCAGAACAAATCAAACACTCACACCCAGTCAAAAGATCTGGGTTTGATCCATCACCGTTCTTTAGCCCACTCTGCCACCCCAGTTCAGACATGGCTATATGCAAATCAGTCTGACCCTGTGCCTCATGGGAACAGTCCAGACCGAACTGCCAAGCCATGCCTTCCCTGGACCGGAAACAAGCTTCCGAGGACCGGTTTCTGGCATTCCAGCCGTCTTCAGCCCGGCTTGCTTGAATCCAGTGGCAAAGTGAGCAAGGGACTCACGTCTGAGCATACCCCGCCACACTTATGGCGGCCAAAAGCGGTACAAAAGGGGGTGGTGATGGACGGAGCATCAGAACAAATCAAACACTCACACCCAGTCAAAAGTTCTGGGTTTGATCCATCACCGTTCTTTAGCCCACTCTGCCACCCCAGTTCAGACATGGCTATATGCAAATCAGTCTGACCCTGTGCCTCATGGGAACAGTCCAGCCCGAACTGCCAAGCCATGCTTTCCCTGGACCGGAAACAAGCTTCCGAGGACCGGTTTCTGGCATTCCAGCCGTCTTCAGCCCGGCTTGCTTGAATCCAGTGGCAAAGTGAGCAAGGGACTCACGTCTGAGCATACCCTGCCACACTTATGGCGGCCGAAAGCGGTACAAAAGGGGGTGGTGATGGACGGAGCATCAGAACAAATCAAACACTCACACCCAGTCAAAAGATCTGGGTTTGATCCATCACCGTTCTTTAGCCCACTCTGCCACCTCAGTTCAGACATGGCTATATGCAAATCAGTCTGACCCTGTGCCTCATGGGAACAGTCCAGCCCGAACTGCCAAGCCATGCTTTCACTGGACCGGAAACAAGCTTCCGAGGACCGGTTTCTGGCATTCCAGCCGTCTTCAGCCCGGCTTGCTTCAATCCAGTGGCAAAGTGAGCAAGGGACTCACGTCTGAGCATACCCTGCCACACTTATGGCGGCCAAAAGCGGTACAAAAGGGGGTGGTGATGGACGGAGCATCAGAACAAATCAAACACTCACACCCAGTCAAAAGATCTGGGTTTGATGCATCACCGTTCTTTAGCCCACTCTGCCACCCCAGTTCAGACATGGCTATATGCAAATCAGTCTGACCCAGTGCCTCATGGGAACAGCCCAGCCCGAACTGCCAAGCTATGCCTTCCCTGGACCGGAAACAAGCTTCCGAGGACCGGTTTCTGGCATTCCAGCCGTCTTCAGCCCGGCTTGCTTGAATCCAGTGGCAAAGTGAGCAAGGGACTCATGTCTGAGCATACCCTGCCACACTTATGGCGGCCGAAAGCGGTACAAAAGGGGGTGGTGATGGACGGAGCATCAGAACAAATCAAACACTCACACCCAGTCAAAAGATCTGGGTTTGATCCATCACCGTTCTTTAGCCCACTCTGCCACCCCAGTTCAGACATGGCTATATGCAAATCAGTCTGACCCTGTGCCTCATGGGAACAGTCCAGCCCGAACTGCCAAGCCATGCCTTCCCTGGACCGGAAACAAGCTTCCGAGGACCGGTTTCTGGCATTCCAGCCGTCTTCAGCCCGGCTTGCTTGAATCCAGTGGCAAAGTGAGCAAGGGACTCACGTCTGAGCATACCCTGCCACACTTATGGCGGCCAAAAGCGGTACAAAAGGGGGTGGTGATGGACGGAGCATCAGAACAAATCAAACACTCACACCCAGTCAAAAGTTCTGGGTTTGATCCATCACCGTTCTTTAGCCCACTCTGCCACCCCAGTTCAGACATGGCTATATGCAAATCAGTCTGACCCTGTGCCTCATGGGAACAGTCCAGCCCGAACTGCCAAGCCATGTCTTCCATGGACTCGAAACAAGCTTCCGAGGACCGGTTTCTGGCATTCCAGCCATCTTCAGCCCGGCTTGCTTGAATACAGTGGCAAAGTGAGCAAGGGACTCACGTCTGAGCATCCCCTGCCACACTTATGGCTGCCAAAAGCGGTACAAAAGGGGGTGGTGATGGACGGAGCATCAGAACAAATCAAACACTCACACCCAGTCAAAAGATGTGGGTTTGATCCATCACCGTTCTTTAGCCCACTCTGCCACCCCAGTTCAGACATGGCTATATGCAAATCAGTCTGACCCTGTGCCTCATGGGAACAGTCCAGCCCGAACTGCCAAGCCATGCTTTCCCTGGACCGGAAACAAGCTTCCGAGGACCGGTTTCTGGCATTCCAGCCGTCTTCAGCCCGGCTTGCTTGAATCCAGTGGCAAAGTGAGCAAGGGACTCACGTCTGAGCATACCCTGCCACACTTATGGCGGCCAAAAGCAGTACAAAAGGGGGTGGTGATGGACGGAGCATCAGAACAAATCAAACACTCACACCCAGTCAAAAGATCTGGGTTTGATGCATCACCGTTCTTTAGCCCACTCTGCCACCCCAGTTCAGACATGGCTATATGCAAAACAGTCCGACCCAGTGCCTCATGGGAACAGTCCAGCCCGAACTGCCAAGCCATGCCTTCCCTGGACCGTAAACAAGCTTCCGAGGACCGGTTTCTGGCATTCCAGCCGTCTTCAGCCCGGCTTGCTTGAATCCAGTGGCAAAGTGAGCAAGGGACTCACGTCTGAGCATACCCTGCCACACTTATGGCGGCCGAAAGCGGTACAAAAGGGGGTGGTGATGGACGGAGCATCAGAACAAATCAAACACTCACACCCAGTCAAAAGATCTGGGTTTGATCCATCACCGTTCTTTAGCCCACTCTGCCACCCCAGTTCAGACATGGCTATATGCAAATCAGTCTGACCCAGTGCCTCATGGGAACAGTCCAGCCCGAACTGCCAAGCCATGCCTTCCCTGGACCGTAAACAAGCTTCCGAGGACCGGTTTCTGGCATTCCAGCCGTCTTCAGCCCGGCTTGCTTGAATCCAGTGGCAAAGTGAGCAAGGGACTCACGTCTGAGCATACCCTGCCACACTTATGGCGGCCGAAAGCGGTACAAAAGGGGGTGGTTTTGGACGGAGCATCAGAACAAATCAAACACTCACACCCAGTCAAAAGATCTGGGTTTGATCCATCACCGTTCTTTAGCCCACTCTGCCACCCTGGGGTGGCAGAGTGGGCTAAAGAACGGTGATGGATTAAACCCAGATCTTTTGACTGGGTGTGAGTGTTTGATTGATTCAGATGCTCCGTCCATCACCACCCCCTTTTGTACCGCTTATTCTGAAAGAAGCATCTAGAACCTGCATACTATTAAGTTTGAGAGCAGCCCCAAGTAGCTGTTTCCTAAAATGGTAAGATTGAATATATACCAGGATTTTCCTGAGCTTCTTCTGTCCGAGGTTCAACTAACAAGGGTCCGTATGAACTCGCTGGATCTCAGTTTTCCCAGACTGATGCCGTGGCGACCTGTTGAAAGGCTTTAGTCAAAATCTGGATGACAAAAGTTTTAATAATGTCTCCTTCCAGCCCTTCTCCCAAGTCTAGAATCCTGATATTATTCTTTCTGGAATTGTTCTCAAGTCTCTCCAGTCTTTCCTACATATCCCTTTCCCTTTCCTTCAACTTGACCACTTCCTGAGTATTACCCTTCACCTCGAACCCCAGATCCCCCACCTTGTTTTCACAATCCTCCATCCAATACGTCAATGGAGATAGATTTTCCTCTAAACCCGTGCAAGTGTCCTGGATCTTCTTTTGATTTTTTTCTGAAGTAGAGAAATGCTCTTTGATCTCCGCAGATAACTGGCTCATCATCCCTTGTATAGTGTCCGAGCCCTGCGCTACTACCTCCTGGAACATCTCTATTAATTGATCTCCTTCATTCTGACTGCCTCCCCCCGGAGCTGTAGCTAACTCACTTAAAAGGGAGAATTTATTGGACAGGGTGATGGCAGAATTGATGGCAAAGGATCCCCTTGTACCACTACACCCTGTTTAATGTTTTCCATACTGCCCGGTGTATTAAGTTTGAAATAAGATCTGAATGAGGGAATCACCTTTGCAGGTGGTAGATTAGTGTGTTTCATTCTCTCCTTTACCGGGACAACTTTCCCTGCTTTGACTGGCAGCTTCCCATATTTATGTTTATTCAATGAGGCCCATAAAGGTTGGGTGGGCTGTGTGGCTTTTTGAGGAGGTGTTTCACTTCCAGGAAATGTGCTGGATCTTAGTTTGTACCTTTTGCCTAATAATGCCTCACTATCCGTAGTGAGGCTAGTAGGGAGGACAGATAAAGGCTTATGTAGTGTTAGAGGATCCCCCTTAGAGAGCTGTATTTTTTCCCCACCTTGGCGAGCAGGTAACTCCATAGACTTAGGGGCCATATGATACCTTGCCTTATCCCTTTTTATCTGGCTTATATCTATAAAAGGGCTAACAGGTAAGAGATGCCCTTCCGAAATGCCCATGGGCAAAGTACACAGCTCAGAATGAGACCAAAAAGTGCTCTGGGTTCTCACTAAGGAACAACATATACAGCGGGTACTGGTTCTACCACTATCAACATGATAGCAAGGGGGCAATTAAAAAACAGCACCGGGTGCGACAGCACTCACCGAGCGCTCCGGCTGCCTTCAGTAGCGGAAAAACAGGCTCAGAACAAATCCACAATCTGATCCACTAGTAGCCCCAACAGGGCAAAAACTTACCAATGACACCAATACCCCTTCACCACAATGGCAGGATCGCCCGCATCTCTGCCGGAATCAAACCCAGTGGCAGGGAGACAACACAGGAAAACGTCACAGGGTGTGTTTGAGACTCACCAAGTGCTCCGCTCCGACAGCTCTCAATAGCGGAAAGATCAAGGGAGAAAGCTATCCAATTCCACCAATTCCGCCGACTCCCCCCTACCACAGTAACAGCTTCTCCCGCGCCTCGTCTTCACTTTTTCCCACACACCTCGGCACCTCGTCAAAAAAAACAGGCGACTCCCAAGCTTACTGCACGCGCCCAGCTGCTCAACCACTCAGCCGATTAAAGTCCGCAGCCAGAAACACAGATGCCAACGGATCCAGAAGGAAACAAAAACAAACACCTGAGTGTGGCGGCCGATGTCCCGAAAACCGCCAGGGACCACAAGGGCAGAGCACACCCTGAAGACACGGAGAAACGGCCACCATGAGGTGGAGAAAGCGGGCAGGAAAAGCGTTGTCAAGCACATCATCCAGGCATCATCCAAGCATCACCATCGGGAGTCAGAGGTTAGTGGAGGACGGCTCGCGACCAGCTTCCTAGCTGGACGCCATGTTCCCTTGCCCTTTATTCTTCTTTTTAAATGTCTTTTTGTACTATGATGATCTCTATTTTAAATGGATTGAATAAAGAAATTGATGATGATGATGATGATGACAGTGGGACTCTGTGCACTTTACCCCTTCTGCAAAGTCACATGCTTGTGCTTTTTCTCCCTTAAACATGGTTACATTGTCAGACACACAATTAGCACATTTATTTACTTATAAACCCCTAGTAAATTGCACTATATGTACCCAGGGCCTGTACATTAAATACTACCAGTGGGCTGCAGCACTCACTGTGCCACCCATTGATGTAAAACAGTCTGCTACAGCAATTATCTATAGTGCAACTTTAATCTGCCATTTACACTTCCAAAATAAACCCTATGCCAGGCCTAATCCCTCCTTTATAATACCAATAAATCACCCCTAAGTTAAGGCCTATCCACTCCTAGTGCAGAGTGCACAGTATTTAAAGTGTAGGACACACGTATTACTTATCCTGACAGTGATGAAATCCTTTTTTTAAGTTTGAGTTTATTGAAATCAAAAGAAACAGAAAAAAGAAGAAACAGTCAAAATGGTACCACCATATAGATTATACAATAATAATGTAAAAATGAGAAAAATATTACAAAGTATCAATTAAAACATAGGAGAATGTCAAGCGAACCTTGCATAAGAAAAATCACCATAAGCATAACAATACTAAACAAATAACTGGTGACTAGGTAACGAAAATGCTAAAAGACATTGGGAGAGTCAGGGTGGTTTTTGAACCTCTTCGGATCTAGATTGGGAAGTATTTGTTGAGGGAGCAACAGAAGATAAATAATTGGCCAAGGGAAGCCAAAGGAGGTCACGTTTAATTGCCAAGGAAATGGGAGAGACATAGTTTGTGTCAAGGCGGTGATTAAAACAAACCGCATTCCACCAGGAGCGAAAGGTAACATTGTTAGCCTGTTTCCAATTGGAGGTAATGTGATGAAATGCGATAGCTAGTAAAAGGTCTATAAGCGTGTAATGTTGTGGAGGTTGATAATAGATAGAAGAAAGAGAGCCTAGAAAAATATTAGTAATAGAGAAGGAAAGTGAAACTTAATATTTTTTTTAATTTGGGACCAAACAAGTTTCCAAAACTGGAGAATAGAAGGGCAATCAAACAGCATGTGCTTTAGATCTGCAGAAGGGCATGAGCAAGACCAACAAGTGGAGTGAGTGTTTGAGGAAAAGGTCGACAACATTAATGGAGTAAATAAGATCCGATTATAAATGAAAAAATGGGTTGGCGTGGTGTTATCAGCCCTAGAGGTTTTATGAAGTTTCAGCCATATCTTGTCCCAGAATGGAACGGACCAATCCTTAGAAAGATCTTTTTCCCGGGCTCGTTCAATCTTAGATTTAACTCTTTCCGCTAAAAATTGGAGAAATTTATAGAGAGAAGAAGCGGAAGGGGAATGATCCAATGCAGATGACACAGATTGAAATATATTGGGAATGTCATTAGTAATAGGGAGAGATTGAAGGTATTGAACAAAAATGGGACAACGTGAATTATATTGTTAACGGAAAGAGGAAGGTAAGGAAAATTGAAATTGAAGATCGGTGAAGGGAAGAGGTTGATTATGCTAAATAAGTTTGGAAATCCATCTCAGACCGCGGGAATACCAGGTCTTCCAGAATATTGAACGAGTACGATTCCTAAGGAGTTTATTAAGCCAAATAGGCTGTAGGTGAATGGAATGAAAAGATGGATAAGAGGAGGATAAGAAAGGAATGAGAAGCTTACGAGAATAAGAAATGATAGGGTTTCGAAAGGAAGTCATGGTAGATGTAAAGGATAAGATTTCACGAAAATCAAAGGGAGTAAGAAAAGAATATTCTAGTTTAAGCCAGAGAGGAGGGTAGAAGGGAAGATCAGTCGAAAGACAAAGCACAATCTGTTTCAAGGAGAAAGCTCAATGATAATTTTTAAAATCAGGGAATTTAAGTCCACCAGTAGATTTATCCTTCTTCAAATTGACAAGGGCTATAGGAGAACATTTACCTTTCCACAAAAATGTAAGCAAAATAGAATCGATACTCTTAAAATAATGATCAGGAATATGAATGGGAATCATAGAAATGGTGTAAAGTATAAGTGGGGCTAACATCATTTTAATGGAGTCGAGATGGCCCCACCAAGAAAGAAAGAGGGGGTTCCATCGAGTAATGGAGGCATTCAACTTTTTGGAAATATGTTGAAAGTTTACTTTAATTGTATCAGACAGGTGGGGAGCAAACCAAATTCCCAAATACTTAATCTTCGATGGTTGCCAAGAGAAACCAGAATGTTCAAAAAGATCCTCTGACAAAGAGTGTTTAAAGGGAGAATTTCACATTTATCAACGTTGAGACGATACCCAGAAACTTTGAAAAAGGAAGAGACCTGATGCATGAAGAAGGGAAGAGAAGATTGTGGATCAGAACAGTAAAAAAGAATGTCATCAGGGTAAACCGAATGTTTAACTTGTTGGGGACCGAAAGGAAAACCCGAGATATTATCATCCTGTGGAATTGTAGTAAGAAAGAAAAACAAATAATAGAGGAGACAATAGACAACCCTGTCTAACTCCTCTCCGTAAAGGAAAATAATCCGAAACTATACCATTTACAAAAATAGACGCCGGGGGACCGGAATAGAGTAAATAAATGAGAGAAATACATTTAGGTGGAAAGCCTGCCCACTTGAGAGCCTGAAATATAAAATCCCAACCTATCCTATCAAATGCTTTCTCAGCATCTAGGGAAATAGCAGCCAGAGGATGATTAAGTGAAGGAGCTTTACTTAAAATGTTGAAATAGACCCGTGAATTGTCAGAAGAGAATCGCCCTTTAACAAAACCTGATTGCTCAGGCCCAATTAAATCAGGCAAAATAGGATACATCCTAAGAGCCAACATTTTGGCGAAAATTTTATAATTCGTATTCACCAAAGAAATAGGGTGATAGTTCTTACATAGAGAATGATCCTTATCGTCTTTAGGGATTATACAAATCAGAGCTTCTTGAAACGTACCGCGGGAAGAGCCAGAGTCAAAAAAGGACTGAAATAAAAGCAGTCGTTTTGGTAGGAGAAGGGAGGCAAAGTGATTGTAAAATTCAATGGTAAAACCATCAGGACAAGGAGCCTTTCCATGTCTTAACACCGAGACGCATGAGAGATTTCTGCCAGAAAGATGTCAGATTCGAGAGACCAAAAGTCCACATGATCCGAAGGAGGTGAAGGAATACATTGAAAATAGGAAAGTATGTTGGCCGGCTCAGGAAAATTTCTTGAGTATAGAGCTTTTTGTAGAAAGCGACCACTTCATTTAGAATATCCTTGTCTTTAAAGTGGGAAACACCAGAAGACCCTTGAATAGAGTTAATTTTCATTCTTTCTTTCCGAATTTTAAGATAATTGGCTAATAATTTCCCCATTTTATTCTGACCCCCATAATACCGAGAGCTACATTTTAATAAAAAGTTTGAAGCAGCATTTGTGGTAAATTTATTAAAAGTAAACTTGGCATCAATAAGATCTTTAAGAGAGGAATCAGTATTGGAGTGGTAATAAATTATATTCAAGTTGTTTGATTTTATTCAAAAGCTGGGTAGATTGAGCTTCCAAAAGCTTCTTCTTGTGTGAAACAAAATTAATGATAAAACCTCTAGCAGCTGCCTTAAAATAATCCCACACCATTACAAAAGGGGAATCAGGGGTTTTGTTAATCATGAAAAACTGTGTTGCAAAAGCAGTGAATTTAGAACAAAAAGTGGGATCAAGGAGTAATGAATTATTAAATCTCCATCTTCCTGGGTGGGGGGAAAAAGAATGAGATCGATATCAACAAAAACAGGTGCATGGTCTGAGATTAAAATAGAACCAATGTCAGAATGAATGGCATGTTGAGCTAAAGATTTATTTAGAAAAAGATAATCAATACGGGATTGTGAGTGATGGGAAGGAGAGTACAAAAATGGGGTGACAAAATCTCCAAATATCTACTAGAGCATTATGAGGAATAGTGTTAGTAAATTGAGAATGCATTTTAGAAGTAGAAAATTTAACTTTGGAGTTTCTATCTAAAATAGGGTCAAGGATTTGGTTACAATCACCTCCAAAAATAATATAATCATCATTAAGTGTAACCAATTTCTCTGAAATAGCAGGCCAACATTTTTTATCAAAACCAGTAGGAGCATAAACATTAAAAATAACAATAGGAATCTTATCTATAGTTAATTTAACAAGCATCCAATGACCCTCAACATCATGGTCTTGAGAGACAATAGAAACATTCAACTTGTCATGGCATAAAATTACAACTCCATTTTTCTTACCCGCCGCAGGGGATTTGAATACATGACCCACCCAACCACGTTTAAGTTTTGAGGCTTCAGCTTCTGAAAGGTGGGATTCCTGAAGAAGAGCCACATCAGCTTTTAGCCTAGCTAAATGAGATAGTACCCGTTGCCTTTTAATTGGGTTATTTAAACCTTTAACATTCCAAGTGACAACCCGGAAAGTGAAACGGAGAAGAAATCTGAGTAAATACTATGCTTAGTAGACTAAAAAAGAGAGATTGTTGAGACAAAATAAGATAGAAAAAAGTAAAAGCAGAAAAATAAAGAGGAAGAAGGTAGAAGGCTGAACATAGATTAGAAACAAGGAGATGAAGAGAAAGCCAACAAAAGCAAAGGGGAGAGAAGACGAGAAATAGCAAGAGGAGAGAGAAGAGAGTAGTAAAACAGAAGACAGTACAAGTCAAAAACAGACGACTGAGAAACATACCTACCAATACAAGACGAAGAAACGGGGGTGACGACGCCAGAAGACGACGACGACAACAAGATCAAACATCATCGAACAACCGATGGAAGACAGCACTGCACATGACTTATGAAAAACATTGGGGTGAGGAGGAAGAGAGCACACCTGTGGAGGAGAAAAAAATTAATCAAGAGAACTGAAAACATATGCTACATCACAATACAAAGATGTATATAGGAGAGCACATAATGCGAGAATCCAAACTAGAAACGACTAAAAAGAAAAATTAAAACTGATAAATTAATCAATTCTTGAAGTGTCCATGACATCAGATCCGTGCTGGCGAAGAAATTCTTGCAGAGCTAGGGGATCTTCAAATGTCGTAGTTTTGTCTCTGTAAGTAACCTTGAAGTGACAGGGATGGGGAAAGCAAATCTGACATTAAGAGCACGTAGCTGGGGGCGCATATCTAGAAACTTTTTACGACGGTCTGCTGTAACCTTAGCAACATCCTGAGAAAGGAACAGGTGATGACCCTCCCAGATATTCTGCTTTTTAGATTTGGCAGCTGATAAAACTTTGAGAAGGTCAGTACACAGTAGGAACAGCATGATGACACCTCGGGGTTTGGTAGATACTTTCGGGCCAAGTCTATGTGCTCGTTGGATACTGAAATTAGATGAAGCAGGCAGATCCAATATCTTTGGAAGAAAAGATTGAAAAAAGGCGGTGGGATTTGTTCCTTCAATGTGCTCCGGAAGACCATAAAGTCTAAGGTTATTCCTTCGGTTACGATATTTCAAATCCTCCGCTTGTCTTTTAAGAAGAGAAATGTCCGCCTCCAGGGATGAAATCCGGGAACATGATGTCTGCAGAGATTCCATCGATTGCTCCACTAGGAGCACACAGGATTCCAAGGAGGGCCATTTATCATGTACAAATTGTAGAGTCTTAGTAGTTTCCTCCATGAATGGTTTTAGGGCACGAATCTCAGCCAAGATTAAATCCATAGAAGCAGAAGATGAAGAAGACCCTGGGGAGGGAGGATCTTTCTTATGACGTTTAGTAGGAGTTGTTGTTGGAAGCTTACTTGGAGGAAGAATTTTCGGAGTAGCACCAGCTGCATAGTCGGATTTTTGAACAGGAATCTCCTCCATGTCTTGAAGAGGTGAGTCCGAGTCCGAACAAAGAGCAGCTTTAGCCGACGAGGGAAGTTTAAGATTTTGCAATTTCCCCATATAAATGAGATAAGATGATATGGAGACGAAACCAAATTCTCAGCTGCGCAAGAGAAGTAAATATAAGTAGCACAGGAGGAGTCCAAAGGAGAAAAAGTCACAAAAATTAAGATAAAAAATAGCAAGCAATAAGTGTCACTTCATGAAAGATGATATACTTCCCTTGTGAAGTAAAATGGCGGCTCTGTAGGTCTATGAAGAGGCGGAGGTAAGCCGAAGATGAAACACAGAGGAAATCATTTTAGATATAAAGTAGGTAATTGTTGAAGAAAGTCGAGCAATTTCAGCAGATATATTTGAGGAGAGGAACAGTTGAAATAGCCATTTTGCCCAAAAAACGGCATAGGCGCGATTATTGAAAAACAAAATGGCGTCCGTAATTAAAACGGACCGAATCGAGCCAATTTACGGGCTCAAATGCATCCAAATTGAGGCAAAAAACATCACATGCGGCTCACCACATTGTAAGGCAAAGGAAACTGGTGGCAGAGATGAAGAAAACCCGATGTAGCCAGAGTTGGCCGTCTGGAATCGGGAATCGGTTACGGAGCCTCGGAGCTAAGCCGCCATCTTGTGCGGCGCTCAAGCCACGCCCCCACAGTTCTGAAATCCTAATTTGTTGTTTTTTTCACTTCTTGTAAAGCTGTCTCCCCTATAGATTAACTATAGGGTACCTTATTACACTTAATAAGTGGTAACTTCAGTTTGGTTCCAGATAGAGAAATGGTTCCTTCACTCAATCGAATTGCAATTTAAACTGTCATTTAATGATAAAGTTGATAATAAAGTTGTTTTGTATGTTACTATTCTGAAAATGGCACTTTTATTACATTGGCATTTTTCTGCCTGTACCAGATGTGCCTTTCTGCCTGGGTCCATGGTGACATGATTGCTAATGGCTCTCCTGTGGTGCTCTGTGTATTACTTGCAGTCATGGGGGCAAATGGGCGTTGGGTGTGCCTGAGGGGTATACCCACCTCCATCCTGACTTCTAAGGCCTGCGTGCCCTGCCACTAACAAATGCAACTCACATCTAGACCTGCCTGCCCTGTGTTACCATAGACAGTTTGGAGCCAAACCAAGAAAAAAGGAAGTGTTAGTTAAATGGGGCATCTACAAACCACATTCTGGCACCGGGAATAAAAGTGTTGCCTTCAGAATCTCTCTTCAGAACGATCTTGGACATGTGGTAGATTCAGAAGAAGGATTCCCTTGGACCTGCTTGCTTTGTACACAGGCTCCCCAAAAGTGGGCTTGGCTGTTCGGGCTGGACTGTTCCCGTGAGGCACAGGGTCAGACTGATTTGCATATGGCCATGTCTGAACTGGGGTGGCAGAGCGAGCTAAAGAATGATGACGAATTAAACCCAGATCAGTTGACTGGGGGTGAGTGCTTGCAATGTTCAACACTCCGTCCATCATCCCCTTTGGTTTTGCTTTGTTTTCCCCAAAAGTGACTCCAAGGGTCAATTCGTTGAGTTCCAGTTTGAGCTGTAGGGAAGGAAAAGCTTCCAGAGGCCTCCCTGCAACTGGCATTTCCTGAACTTCAGGTAAAAATCCAGAAGTTTAAGGCTTCATGTAACCACAAAGTGTACTCTTTACATCAAACGACAACCGTTCTGCCATGCTTGCCAATGCAAATATCATTCAATGGCTGTTCTTTGCATCAGTCATGATGGTTGGCATCAGTAGTGACTGCCTACATGAAGCTCTAGCAGAGACTGGCTTTTCGTGCAAAAACAGTGACCATCCACTACACTCACCCAGCTCTCATGCCAAAAAGAACTTCTTGTGCCCCTCCCCAATGCAAACCTCCACCTGCAGGTCCTCGCATTCACTTAGACTCAAGAAGGTGAACTCTTCAGAGGGACAAAGCTGATCCCTGTCTCCAACCTGGTCTTCACTGCTGTCAGTCTGAACTTGTGACTTTATCCCACTCCAGTGAGACCAGATAACCGCAAGTGGAACTTTGTGCTCTTTGAGCCTATTTCCACATGAAATTAAAAAAATTCAAAACTCTGGTTCTACTTATTGGACTTTTTTTGTTTTAGTCTCATTGTACTTTTTAATAATAACATTATTTTTGTTGTGTTGTGTTTTCACTTTATTACAATTTGAATGATGTGTATGTTACGTGCTCCTTGACTCTTAGTTAGCCTGTCTGCTTTTGTACAGAGCTACCAGAGGGTTAAGCAAAGGTTTGGTTTGTGACTTTTGTGGTTCACTCTTACAAGAACTGTGTGCATTATTTGAGTGTGACTTCCACCCTTCCCAACAAAAAGTCAACATTCTGGCTTCACACTGTTTAGTGTGGCAATGTACACAACAGAGCCTCTTTCACATTAAACATAATGAATAAACACATATGAAAATAGTGATTTGCTTAATCTATATGCCATATGTGCTTGTAATTGTACTTGGGTATTGGGAATTTATTGGTTTTCCTTCAGTACTGCATGTAAAAAATATATGGAGATTTACCCAATACATTTGAAAAAGTTTGCTCTAAAACTAATATTTAAAAAAAAATGCACATATAATATTGTGTACATTAATTTCTATATAACATGCTTACTAATTTCTTTGCTGTCACATTTTGTGACAGAACATGCCTGCGCATGTAGTTTGCTTACAGAGCAGAACTCCAAGGCAGGATGCCCTCTCCAATTTGTTAGTGTGGGGTGTTCAGAGGATGACTTTCCCTGTGAATCGGGCTCACAGGGTGGATCTTGCGACTTGTCGTCAGCCGCGGCCCGTGCAGGTAAGAGCAATGGGACGGTGGAGCTGGGTTGGGGGGGGGGATTCAACAGAGGACCACAAGGGAAAATGAAATAAATAAATAATTTCCCCCCCGCCCTCATCTGTTGAAATCCCCCCCACCCCGCCTCACCACTCTTACCCGCATGGGCCGCAGCTGCTTGCCATTCAAACCATTGTAGAGTCAATATTTGGGTTCTCTCTGTCAGTTATATTACAGAGGGAGAAAAGGTAATTCCACCCTCTGTCTAACCCAAGTCAGCAGTTGAAAATGTGGGCCACCATTTTGAGTCCATCCACAACCTGTTCAAGGGATAATTACTGCCTTTCAAAAGTAATAGGAAAAATCACCCCACCTAACGTTCTTCTCTGGAGAGGGTTGTTTGCCCGATCTGGCTCAACATGAGTATGCAATTGCTTTTTCATATGGATGCTTTTGGTTCTCATCACAGCAGTAACCACATTAACTAGTGCTTCTAAAGATGGATGCTGTCATAATTATCACACAAAATTGTATTTATCTGTCACTGGGGTAAGACTAAGATGACAAGGACATCAACAGGGAAGAGGCTTTGACATAGAACCTCCCACCATCATCATTATAGGCTTAGTACAGTCACATCCCAAACAGGCTTCTGGCTTTCAAACCATGGGGCATACAATCAAGGGCATGTGATAATTATCGCAAATCGCGCTTAGCGCGATTCATATTATCGCTGTATTACATCGCCATGTTAGCGGCTTATTGTCAACGTTTAGCTAACAGGCGATGTAATTCCAGCGAATAACAGGAATATCGCGTGAAATCCTTCGAAGATTTCACAGCGCTAGGGAGAGGCTTGCTGATAGAGGAGTGTGGATCTAACATGGCAATCCACCTCTCATTATCAGTATGCCTATGTCATTTTAAAAGTAGGCGTTACATACCAGTTATTTTTATCGCTTCGCGGGTCTGCTGCACGGCTTGCTAATATCGCGAAGCCGTGTTAGCGAGGATTTCAATGTTGTTTAGCTAGGGAATGCCTACTTTGCATGTCATTAGCGATACATGCAAAGTAGTAAGGAAACACGCGTTAACGCTTGTTAGCGTGCCCTTGCAAATAGGGTGATGAAAAGATCGCCGCTTTTCGGCACTATGTGCCAAAAAAGCGGCAATGTTTCCCTTAATATTATGCCCCTTAGAATTTTATTAAACATGTCTACATAGAAGCAAGCATTTAAAATCTGATTCGTGAAATAAGCAAGTATGTGGTATTAACTGATGTATATTTACATATATGTTTCAATATTTCAGCTATTCATGAAGAGTCTTGTGAAGTTTACAGACATAAAGGAAATGCTTCAGGTTTCTACTCTATCGATACAGATGGAAGTGGCCCACTTGGACCCATGAGGGTGTATTGCAATATGACTGGTAATGACATCATTCAATATATATTTGTCATAGCATTTCCCTATCTTACTTTAAATGCATAATCTGTTCAAGTTGTTGAAAAACTGAAGATGCGCTTTATGCAGAAGCTATAGTTTTACAAGCTTAGCAACTCTTGCAACAATGAATTTTCATAAATATTCTCATCATATAACTGTATATTACTACTGTGTCAAGCAATACATTTGGTATCAATTTTCTAAAACAGCAGATATTGTGATAGATTATGGAATGTACTCCGATTCTGCACTTTAGTAACAGAACGAATTGCGGAAACGCAATGGGAAAATACTTAGGGCCTCATTAGGATGACGGGCGGACCTTGCCCGCCCGTCATCCCATCATAAATCGGGACCGCCCGCCATAAGGGCGGGGGTCCCGGGGGTGCTATTAGGATGGGCCCACCACAGTGGCGGGCACATCCTGTATTTTCAGCATTGTGGCGGGCTGTGCTCTCTGCACCGCCCGCCACAATGCTGAAAATGCACTTTCACATTGTCATTTACAAAGCGGCAGGCACCGCGCGGTGCCTGCCGCTTTGTAAATGACAATGAAGGGGGTACCACAGGTACCCCCTTCCAAATGTCGTGCCTTCTCCACGGTGACCCCCAAACCTCGCTGCTCTGCCACATTGATAAACGCAGCTCTGGTTAACTGCCGATCCCTTCCTCGGCATGCCACTGACATCTGGTTATCGATAGTTACTCTGTCGTGGGATATCTTATTTCTCGCTGAAACGTGGATTAAAGACTCTTCCAAACCTGACATTCAGCTGGCTACCCCCCCCGGCTACCGTTTGGTAGGTATCAATCGGGATAACGACAAAGCGGGTGGGGGCCTCGCCATCATCTTGAAATCTCACTTCCAGTTAACTGTTAAAAAACTCCCGAACTTAGGGCTCATCGAAGCTATGTATTTTACGATTATGGACTCATCCGCCATTATTATGGCAGGCACCCTCGTTTATAATCCCCCCAACGCTTCTGCTGCCTCACTCACCACCCTTTTGCATACGATAGCTGACCTTTCCCTCAGACACGCTTATTTTACGATACTGGGTGATTTTAACTTGCATGTAGATAATCCCTCGTGTGCTCACGCAATTCATCTTATTGAGACACTGCAAGGATTAACTCTGCCCCAACTAGTCAAAGGCCCTACCCATAAAGCCAGGCACACTCTTGACCTAATATTTTCCAATCTTCCTGGCATTTCCTCCCTTCCATCTCTGCCCCTTACCTGGTCAGACCATTTTCTTCTTCCTTTTGATTTTTCCGTCCCTATGCCGCCCCCACCTTCCGCTCTGAAGGGAGCGACGGGGAGAAAATGGCACAAAATCACCTGTGATGCCATCGATCCCTGTTTTTCCTATCAATTTGACTCAGCGAGGGACCTCAACGAAGAGGTAGTCAAATATAATTCTTCACTATTGGCTGCTATTGATTCTATTTCCCCTTCCATCCCCATTATTTCTTCCAGATCCAGACCCTCTGCCCCTGGTTTTCTTCTGCTTTACGAGAGGAAAAAACCCGGTGTAAAAAATTGGAGCGTAAATGGCGGCAGACATACGATATCGATTCTAAAGCGACTTACAAGCTGGCGCTGAATAAATTTCAAAAACTTAAACGTTCCACAATGAGAAGTTATTTCTCTCAGCTAATTAGTAACGCCGAGAATTCTACTAAATCCCTTTTTAAAATTGTGAAGGATTTTGTTAATCCCCCAGCCTTGACGACTCCCTGCCCGCCTAGTCAGACATTTTGTGATGATCTCTCTGACTTCTTTCAGGAAAAAAATATTAAATTAATTGCCCCTTTTGAACCAGCTCCGTCTCCGCCTTTATTACGCGACACCTCCGAGCCTCAGACAGGTATATTTAATTCCTTTGAAGAGCTTAGTCTTGAGTTGGCCACTAAACTATTTATCCAAGGTAAATCCGGATCTCCCCTAGACCCGGTTCCCGCGAAGGTGATGGGCAATCTTGCCCCTGTCCTGATCTACCCGCTCCTTTCCATCTGGAATTCTTCGCTAAAATCTGGTCTTTTTCCCTTGGCATGGAAGCAGGCTATGCTGGTTCCCATCCTGAAGAAAACCACTGCAGATCCCTTACAACCTTGTAATTACCGCCCGATTTCCCTACTGCCTAAACCTGCAAAGATCCTGGAAAAGACGGCTCAGTACCAACTGGCTAGCTATTTGGAAGCTAACAAACTGCTCCACGACTCCCAGTCGGGTTTTAGAACCGGCTATAGTACTGAGACCGCTCTTCTTGAGGTGTCGGAGACCATTCGCGAGTGTGTGGACAGGGGCGAGGAGGCCATGTTAGTCCTCCTCGACCTGTCCGCCGCTTTCGACACGGTGTCCCACGAAATCCTCCTTGATCGCTTACGACAAGTGGGCATCGGCGGTAAGGTCTTGATGTGGATTAGATCATTTATTACCGGCCGGACACAGAAAGTGTTTATCCGTCCCTTCGAATCCGAGGCCAAACCTCTGCTGTGTGGAGTACCTCAGGGCTCTGCCCTGAGCCCGTTATTCTTTAATGTTTACTTAGGCCCTCTTGCTAGGGAGGTGGAATCTTGGGGGGTCAGAGTGATCTCCTATGCTGACGATACACAGCTGGTATTTTCATTCCGAGATCACTCTGACTCCAATTTTTCCAATTTGCGGAACTGTCTCAGTAACATTTGTTCATGGATGACCGCAAACCATCTTGTTTTAAATACCGACAAAACCGAGGTTTTGTTTTTTAATAAAAAAACTCCACTTCCCAGCTCCTTGTGGTGGCCACCTGTACTGAACCCCCCCCCCCCTATCCCCGTCCAGATGGTGCGCAACCTTGGTTTTCAATTTGATACTGCCCTATCTTGTAAAGCCCAGATTAACAAAGTTTCTTCAGCCTGCTTCGGCAAACTCCGCATGATAAGGAAAATCTTTCCTTATCTTCCATTGGATTCTCGTCAGACCGTTGTTCACGCTCTGATCACGTCACATCTAGACTATGCTAACAGTCTCTATGCCGGCGCTCCCCGCTACCTCAAAGATCGTCTACAAACAGTACAAAATGCTGCGGTCAGACTGATTGGAAATATTCCGTTTCGCCACTCGGTATCTTCTTACCGTAACAAACTTCACTGGCTCCCCATTTCCCACCGTATTCAGTTTAAGACCCTTGTCCTGGCCTTCCGCGCTCTTAACAATCTTGGCCCGGTTTATTTGCAAAGAAGACTTAAACTTTCTCAATCGGTCAGAACGTTGAGATCCAACAGCCTCCGCCTCCTGGTTGTACCTAGATTTCGCCGCTCCAGGAGCGGTGGCAGAGCCTTCGGAGTAATCACGGCCAAACTCTGGAACAGTCTTCCCCAGGACCTGAGGTTTACCGAGACGGATTCTCTGTTTTGCCAGAATTTGCTGCTGCGTTTTGCCAGCTTTCACCTGTTTTACCTAGTACATCAGCAGTACTCTGGCTGGAGGATTCTCCATCTTTAGGTTTCCCTTGGGTGATAAAGTTCAGGATTACTCCTTCCTGTGACCCTACGAAAGCCTGCTGAGCGGCCTTTCTCTTTACTTTTGAATAACCAGATTTGTGTACTCAAATTCTCTTCATTTTGCTTGCAATGGGTACGCGAATGTCGTGTGCCCCCTTGCCCACCAGATATTAACTATGACTATTGCGCTAACACCAGTACTTTATAAAAACTATAGATAAACTTGTAAGACGACTCGCCCGACGGGAGAGGAAAAGGTTATAGTTACTTTCGCGCATGAGTAACAGGGAATGAAAGGATGGTGGTGGCTGTGGCTTATATACGCCTGTACCAGCGGGCCAGCAGTGGGTAGGGAAAAAAAAGAAGCCAATCAGGAACCAGGAGGAACGCAGGCCCGGAGGCCAGTGAAGAGGGGGGCAGGGTGTTTGGAAGTGGAACAGAGCCGGAGGCCGCCAAATCCCTTCCAGGGGCCGCCATGCAAATATGTATCCATCCTCAGAGGATTATTATGTTAAGGATATATATTGGCGTGGCGGCCCCTGGGGTTTGGCGGCCCTGTGCAGATACACAGCGTGCACATGGCAAAGGCTGCCTCTGGTTACAGGTTGAGGAGGTAATTAGCCTACTCAAGCAAATAACAGAATTCTCGTCAGGGTGAAACACAAGCGAACTCTAATTAACCTGTGCTCAACCCTCTGGTAGCGTGGCAAAAAAAGCAGTCAGGCTTTGCTTAGAGGCAATGAGTAAAGTAGTTATACTGCACAAAACACAGTAACAAAGGGAAAACAAAATGCAAGAAAAATCCTATACCAATTTAGAAAAATAGAGTAAGATTTAATAAATTATATGACACCAGAATGACACAAATTCAATTAATAGAACAGGAAATATGCAATTTGAAATATGTTTTGTAGAAATCAAACACAAAGAAGTAAAAAGCACCAACATCGGTAATCTTGAGCCCAGGCCGAAGTCACAAGTTCAGGCCAACAGCGATGGAGCGGGGGCAAGATACAGGTCTGCGTTCAGGCTGCTGAAAAGTACCTTGTGGCCTGGGCATCGAGATACTAAGTCCTCGCGTCGAGCTGCGAGGGTGGGCATTGAGGATCTGTCGACAAAGAATTGTGATGTGAGGTCCAGCATGAAGATGCATTATACAGCTGCGGAGCTGGTGACTGTTGACAAATAGCTGCAATGCGAAGTCCTGCGCCATTGTCAAGGAATCCGGTGGGGCTTGAGAAGATGTGCACTGCATTTCGTCGGCACAGGGGAAAAGATGAATTGTGCTGGGCTGATGTTGGCATCAAGCTGCTTCGGCATTGCAAAAGCCACCAGGGATTATGAGGACTTGCTCTGAGATGTGTTGCATCACGGATGAGTCCAGAGTCGATGGTGGACTGTGTCGCGCTGCATCAAGTTGCGTCGACATCGAATAAGCCTGTTATGTCCCTGTGGCTTGAACAGGGGGCCATTTGCCTGACCCTTGGAGTTTCCTTGAAGTCCTTGGTCCATACAGGTTCAGCAGGGCAGCTTATAGTAGCATCGAACACGAAGGACCCGGTTCTGGCTCCATCAGACTGCACAGCCATTACCAATCTATGAATCCAATGAATCAAATTAATCTTCAGCTCATCCTTTTATCCGTTTTTTCTTCTCTACTTTTTTCTCTCAGTTTCACCTTTAAATATTCTTCAATTCATTTTACTCATTCACATGTGCATTCCCATTTTTCCTCAAACACAGGAGAGCCAAATGTTTCCATGTCACGATTTATTTAGAAAAACCCAATGCATTTCGGGACCTCCCTTCGTCAGGGGTATCTAGGAAAACAAATCATTTAATAATGAATCACCTACTATTCTGAATTAGACTATTGATACAATACATAAATTAAAAACGTCATTTTGATAAGCCCAAATAATTGACTTCCAAAACATTTGTAATTTCATTCAGTCGTCTATTTAAACCTGCCGCCAAACTTCCCCATAATCTTCCCACATTGTACGTGAAAGTGAAGCCCATGCGTGCGCTGCAATTTAATTACGTGCTTGTCATTGAAACTAAATATCCATACTTCAAAGTGCATGTGTGACCCCATATTTTACCACTCCGACTTTTCTGTTAGCTCTAATTCCACACAAACACACCAGTTCTATGAAATGCTTACCGTGACATGTTTTCTTCTACTTCTTAAAAACATTAATCTATGTCATTCCGCATTGAAGATTTAACCCTCAATCACAAAGTTTCTCCGTGGAGTGCCCTCGCACAATGGTCTTCCTTCAATTTAAACACTGAAACCTCCCCCAAGAGATCTGTCACGTGCCTTGGTGTGTCAACTAAACTGTGAACTGGATTTCTACTTCTGCGCTCTATCGTGCAAATGTTAACTACCATCTGTGCTTGCACTCAAGCTATGGATCTAATTTCACCTGATGAGCACGTTTTAAAATTGCTTCCTTCACCACTATTGTTTCCCAAAATACCTAACCAAATTATTACATCTGGACTTTCACTCCCTACTCGAGTAGTCCCTTATTACTCATACTCCCACAATGCAATGTGATGTGCATGACTCTTCCCCATGCATAGTACGGCTGGTTTTCAACGTCACATACAAATTGTGCATTCATCTTCACAAATTATATCCAATTAATTCAAAACGTAATCCAAACATATTGTATCTAAATAGTTTAAAGCATGATCCAGTAATGTTATATATCGTCATAATCATCCATGACAGGGAAGCATAACTCCTGTGTGCATAACAGTTCTAGTGCAACAAGAGCAGGCATTGGGCTACAAAGCAGTCCTTGGGCAGCAAGCAGGTCATCAGGGCAGACTACACAGCTGGGCAATCCTATTTCCTAGTCCAGACGTGATCTGAAGAGCTAGGTCTGAGGGTCAACTGCTTAAACCTGGTGCCCACTATGAAGAGGGGGTACAAAAGGGGGTGGTGATGGACGGAGCATCTGAACCGATCAAACACTCACACCCAGTCAAAAGATCTGGGTTTGATCCATCACCGTTCTATAGCCCACTCTGCCACGCCAGTTCAGACATGGCTATAAGCAAATCAGTCTGACCCTGTGCCTCATGGGAACAGTCCAGCCCGAACTGACAAGTCATGTCTTCCCTGGACCGGAAACAAGCTTCCGAGGACCGGTTTCTGGCATTCCAGCCGTCTTCAGCTCCGCTTGCTTGAATCCAGTGGCAAAGTGAGCAAGTGACTCATGTCTGAGCATACCCTGCCACGCTTATGGCGGCCAAAAGCGGTACAAAAGGGGGTGGTGATGGACGGAGCATCTGAACCAATCAAACGCTCACACCCAGTCAAAAGATCTGGGTTTGATCCATCACCGTTCTTTAGCCCACTCTGCCACCCCAGTTCAGACATGGCTATAAGCAAATCAGTCTGACCCTGTGCCTCATGGAACAGTCCAGCCCGAACTGCCAAGTCATGTCTTCCCTGGACCAGAAACAAGCATCCGAGGACCGGTTTCTGGCATTCCAGCCGTCTTCAGCCCGGCTTGCTTGAATCCAGTGGCAAAGTGAGCAAGGGACTCACGTCTGAGCATACCCTGCCACACTTATGGCGGCCAAAAGCGGTACAAAAGGGGGTGGTGATGGACGGAGCATCTGAACCAATCAAACACTCACACCCAGTTTAAAGATCTGGGTTTGATCCATCACCGTTCTTTAGCCCACTCTGCCACCCCAGTTCAGACATGGCTATAAGCAAATCAGTCTGACCCTGTGCCTCATGGAACAGTCCAGCCCGAACTGCCAAGTCAGGTCTTCCCTGGACCGGAAACAAGCTTCCGAGGACCGGTTTCTGGCATTCCAGCCGTCTTCAGCCCGGCTTGCTTGAATCCAGTGGCAAAGTGAGCAAGGGACTCACGTCTGAGCATACCCTGCCACACTTATGGCGGCCAAAAGCGGTACAAAAGGGGGTGGTGATGGACGGAGCATCTGAACCAATCAAACACTCACACCCAGTCAAAAGATCTGGGTTTGATCCATCACCGTTCTTTAGCCCACTCTGCCACCCCAGTTCAGACATGGCTATAAGCAAATCAGTCTGACCCTGTGCCTCATGGGAACAGTCCAGCCCGAACTGCCAAGTCATGTCTTCCCTGGACTGGAAACAAGCTTCCGAGGACTGGTTTCTGGCATTCCAGGCGTCTTCATCCCGGCTTGCTTGAAACCAGTGGCAAAGTGAGCAAGGGACTCAGGTCTGAGCATACCCTGCCACACTTATGGCGGCCAAAAGCGGTACAAAAGGGGGTGGTGATGGACGGAGCATCTGAACCAATCAAACACTCACACCCAGTCAAAAGATCTGGGTTTGATACATCACCGTTCTTTAGCCCACTCTGCCACCCCAGTTCAGACATGGCTATAAGCAAATCAGTCTGACCCTGTGCCTCATGGGAACAGTCCAGCCAGAACTGCAAAGTCATGTCATCCCTGGACCGGAAACAAGCTTCCGAGGACCAGTTTCTGGCATTTCAGCCGTCTTCAGCCCGGCTTGCTTGAATCCAGTGGCAAAGTGAGCAAGGGACTCACGTCTGAGCATACCCTGCCACACTTATGGCGGCCAAAAGCGGTACAAAAGGGGGTGGTGATGGACGGAGCATCTGAACCAATCAAACACTCACACCCAGTCAAAAGATCTGGGTTTGATCCATCATCGTTCTTTAGCCCACTCTGCCACCCCAGTTCAGACATGGCTATAAGCAAATCAGTCTGACCCTGTGCCTCATGGGAACAGTCCAGCCCGAACTGCTAAGTCATGTCTTCCCTGGACCGGAAACAAGCTTCCGAGGACCGGTTTCTGGCATTCCAGCCGTCTTCAGCCCGGCTTGCTTGAATCCAGTGGCAAAGTGAGCAAGGGACTCACGTCTGAGCATACCCTGCCACACTTATGGCGGCCAAAAGCGGTACAAAAGGGGGTGGTGATGGACGGAGCATCTGAACCAATCAAACACTCACACCCAGTCAAAAGATCTGGGTTTGATCCATCACCGTTCTTTAGCCCACTCTGCCACCCCAGTTCAGACATGGCTATAAGCAAATCAGTCTGACCCTGTGCCTCATGGGAACAGTCCAGCCCGAACTACCAAGTCATGTCTTCCCTGGACCAGAAACAAGCTTCCGAGGACCGGTTTCTGGCATTCCAGCCGTCTTCAGCCCAGCTTGCTTGAATCCAGTGGCAAAGTGAGCAAGGGACTCACGTCTGAGCATACCCTGCCACACTTATGGCGGCCAAAAGTGGTACAAAAGGGGGTGGTGATGGACGGAGCATCTGAACCAATCAAACACTCACACCCAGTCAAAAGATCTGGGTTTGATCCATCACCGTTCTTTAGCCCACTCTGCCAGCCCAGTTCAGACATGGCTGTAAGCAAATCAGTCTGACCCTGTGCCTCATGGGAACAGTCCAGCCCGAACTGCCAAGTCATGTCTTCCCTGGACCGGAAACAAGCTTCCGAAGACCGGTTTCTGGCATTCCAGCCGTCTTCAGCCCGGCTTGCTTAAATCCAGTGGCAAAGTGAGCAAGGGACTCACGTCTGAGCATACCCTGCCACACTTATGGCGGCCAAAAGCGGTACAAAAGGGGGTGGTGATGGACGGAGCATCTGAACCAATCAAACACTCACACCCAGTCAAAAGATCTGAGTATGATACATCACCGTTCTTTAGCCCACTCTGCCACCCCAGTTCAGACATGGCTATAAGCAAATCAGTCTGACCCTGTGCCTCATGGGAACAGTCCAGCCCGAACTGCCAAGTCATGTCTTCCCTGGACCGGAAACAAGCTTCCGAGGACTGGTTTCTGGCATTCCAGCCGTCTTCAGCCCGGCTTGCTTGAATCCAGTGGCAAAGTGAGCAAGGGACTCACGTCTGAGCATACCCTGCCACACTTATGGCGGCCAAAAGCGGTACAAAAGGGGGTGGCGATGGACGGAGCATCTGAACCAATCAAACACTCACACCCAGTCAAAAGATCTGGGTTTGATCCATCACCGTTCTTTAGCCCACTCTGCCACCCCAGTTCAGACGTGGCTATATGCAAATCAGTCTGACCCTGTGCCTCATGGGAACAGTCCAGCCCGAACTGCCAAGTCATGTCTTCCCTGGACCGGAAACAAGCTTCCGAGGACGGGTTTCTGGCATTCCAGGCGTCTTCAGCCCGGCTTGCTTGAATCCAGTGGCAAAGTGAGCAAGGGACTCACGTCTGAGCATACCCTGCCACACTTATGGCGGCCAAAAGCAGTACAAAAGGGGGTGGTGATGGACGGAGCATCTGAACCAATCAAACTCTCACACCCAGTCAAAAGATCTGGGTTTGATCCATCACCGTTCTTTAGCCCACTCTGCCACCCCAGTTCAGACATGGCTATAAGCAAATCAGTCTGACACTGTGCCTCATGGGAACAGTCCAGCCTGGACTGCCAAGTCATGTCTTCCCTGGACCGGAAACAAGCTTCCGATGACCGGTTTCTGGCATTCCAGCCGTCTTCATCCCGGCTTGCTTGAATCCAGTGGCAAAGTGAGCAAGGGACTCACGTCTGAGCATACCCTGCCACACTTATGGCGGCCAAAAGCGGTACAAAAGGGGGTGGTGATGGACGGAGCATCTGAATCAATCAAACACTCACACCCAGTCAAAAGATCTGGGTTTGATCCATCACCGTTCTTTGAAGAGGAAGCAGCTTACAGGGCCCTCCCCTATAGAGGTGCCTGTAATTAACTCCCTCCCTGTCCTTGCCCAAGCTTGCCTGGGGGCACAAAATACTGATGTGAAATTATTTGTGTGCTGTGGCAGAGTCTTTGTGATGTGCAAGTGTAGCAGGTGATAGCTTCTTACCCTCATCCTAAGAAAGATGGCCCATCCTGACACACCAATTCCCCCTTTTTTCAGTAATATACAAATACCAACTTCCAGCTCAACCTAGTCATGTGACCCAGGATAAAGGCTGTGGGCACCACATTGTTGGGACAAGAACATTTCAACTTCTCAGAAATGTGACTTAAAATCCAACTTCACCATTAGAGTGGGTTTTAAATTACAATCTTTATCTACTTGCTCCCAATTAGAGGTTATCACTTATTAAATGTAATAAGGTAACCCAATATTTTCATATGGGAGAGGTAGGTCTCACGGTAGAGTAAAAACGAATTTCTGAGCTTTTCACTACCAGGACATGTTAAGGTTAAAAATGCATGGCGAATTTAGGGGTATACTTATAAAAAAAATTAACACAGCGCAGCAAGTCACCTTGCTGCACGGCACTGAGTGTCACCGAAAGGGCAGGAATGCGCCGTATTTAAAAGAGCACAGAGCTTCCATCCACGTACACTTCAGACCATGTTTTTCCTCGATGAAAACGCAGTCTGATGTGTATGCAGCTGGAATCTCAAGGAGTCTAAGACGATTTTGGAATAAAGGTGGAAAAAAACCCTATCAGTGCATAATTTGAGTCGGAGCTTTCCGGTGCTGAGCACCAGCACTTAATTGGTTTCCGGTGCTCGGCACCAGCACCTAATTGTCAACACCACACTTAGGGCAATCTGCCACAAGGTGGCACTGCTCATGTAATTTAGAGATGAGCTCTAGAACAGTTGCTTAGGAAAACAATATACATTCAAAAATTACTAATACCTGCCTCGCCAGCCATTTCTTTAGCTTTGGGGACCTGGAATAATCTGAACTGTGTGTTGCATTTATATGAGAGATAGATGGTTAGTAGTTGCTTTGGCCACGATGACAGGGGTGATGGGTGGTGCAAGCTGCAGTGGCATCCTGGTCGGAGCCCTGGTACTTAATATTTTACAAATTAAGCACTGAACCCTATAAACCGCCCTGCAATTGATATGAGAACTTTGCACACCTTATTCAGAGGAAATTAATTGGAGCACTGATTGTTTCTGCTCCCAGCAGGATTATCTGTCCATGACAAAGGTGGATCCCCAACAGTGTAAAGCTCTCGAAGAACTCTAGGCCAATGACAGTGGGTCATTTGAAGTCTTAGTCCTATATAGAATTGTTCAATCCCAATGCTGGTGTTCCCCCTTTGGTATTGAAGATTTTAAGATTATCGGATTGGGGTTGCGGTTAGAGCTGTTGGGCGTTTTTTTAATTGGAGTTTTTGTGTTATACATGTGTGGTAAAATCATTGTGAGTTTCTTGAAGAAGGAGGGGACCTAAATGTCTGATCCACTGAAACATGCCAACGTAACCTATAATACAGAATCTGTGAAGACTGGGGACTCAGTAGATGGTGATGTGGAAACCACATGAAGCACTCTACACCCTAGAATAAACAGTTCAGTTTTTGACATTTTGACAATTGTGTCTGTTTTGTCTTCTTCCTGTTTTTTGTCATTGTCATGTTCACACATATTTCTTTGTTACATTGAATTGTGTTACACCGTAGTGTGAAGATTGCATAAGAATTTTAACATTTTAGAAAATCTCTTTTAATTTGCTTTTTAATTGAGGGTATGTTCACTGTGATGATTACTCAAAACCTGGGTGTATACATATTGTAATGTAATTTCAAGAAAGATAACATTAAATCTTAAGTACTTTTGCTATACTGTTGTGGTACTAGATTTGGCTTCTGAAACGATTGAGGTGTGATTGCAAGGTATGTTGTGAATGAATTGCTCTTGAAGGACAAATTACATTTCAGTCCTTCTTACTGAGCTGTGTCCCTGTTGTATTTTGGGCTATCTCTCTTCTTATACTAAGCCTGGGATGATATTTGTGCTGTGTTGCGTTTCTCCAGATTTATGAAGCCACTCAGAGTGACCCTTCAGGGCTTCATACATCACATTTTGGACTTGCGTCTCCCTTTCATCACATGCTACCACTTTCCTAAATATTTATTACTTTGGTCCGCCAGTAGCACAGGTCTCAACCAAGAAATAATCAAAGACTCAATGAAGTTGGACTATGTTACCAAGATTTCTTGATTAAATTATGTAAAGAACTTTATGAACGATCTTGGTCACCTAGCTTATTATACCTGAGACAATGAACTCTATCTCTCAAAAAGAATTTAAAGCTATATCCATGTCCCATGTAGAGAAAATCAGACTTGCACTGGAGATGAAAAAACCCACAGTAATTCAGCATCAATTGTTTTTATCAACCTATGACATGCAACCATACCTTTTAAGATGTTTAGGGGGGGTTTGATAGGTACGTTTTAACTCGTTTCAGATTTGCGACTTTTTACCGATTAATTACCTACCCAGAGATTAACAACTGGTTCAGAGAATTATGCTGTTGTCCCTGTGATGATATGTCCCCACAATCAAATATTCATGTAATTTTATTCTGTACATTTAACACTACTGAAAGATCAAGATGGATTCTGCCTCTACTAAGGAGGGGTGGATGGAGACAATGTCGACCTCCTCTGCTATATTTGCAAATATTGGAAAGCAATTACTGCATTGCAGTCATGGTTGGTTATTGAAAGATTATATTGAGAGTGAGGAAAAGCATCAATGTTCAACCCTCTTAGAAAGTAGATCAGTTTTCATTGTATTGGATTGTTCATCACGTATTTAGTGTATATTTCTGTTTCTTGTCCATTTCAAATGACGAATTTACTTATCAGCTTTGATTAAGTGCACATACAAATGAAAAAGATATAGAAGTACTGTGCAATTGTATTTCTAGCAAAGATTATTTTAACATGTTTTTATCCGTTTTGTCGCTTTTGTGATTTTATATTTCTAAAATCGAATACAACTTTTTTTGATTTGATATTTACTACTTTTTAAACAACTGCACCCTGTTGTATAGGCAGTATAGGGCCTAGCCTAGGGGTGACTTAAGGTTTAGGCCTGGCAAAAGTTTTTTTTTACCATGTCGAAATCACAGTTTAAAACAGCATACACAGGTTCCAATGGCAGGACTTTGACCTGTTTAAACAGGCTTCTTAAGTGGGTGGACCAATCATGCTGCAGTACCATTGGTAGCATTTAATCTACAGGTCATGGGTACATGTAGTACCACTTTACTAGGAACTTACAAGTAAAATTAAATCTGCCAATTGGATGTAAGCCAATTTCACAACACTGGAGGAGAAAGCACATGCACTTTAGCACTGTTTAGCAGTGGTAAAATTCACAGAGTCCTAAAAGCCAACAAAAATGTGTTCAGACAACGGAAGGATAAAGGCAAAAGGTTTGAGGATAACTCTACAGAGGGGGCCAAGCCCAATAGGTCCCAGCACTTGTCCGCTATGTTTATGCTTTTTATGGCCTCCCTCACTTCTTCACATTATCCTACCTGCTCTTTATCTCTCACTGAGGAAGCTTTTGGTCTCTCCTTGTATTCCCAATGTATTTTTTCTCAAACTTCCCTTGATATATGTCGATTAGATACAAGATATATTCTGCGTAGCTCCGATTCGATTCACAATCTTTATTTAGACAATCAAAGTAGGACATAAAAGTACAAGAAATAAAGTGCAACGATAAATAATGGTAAAACATTTAAAAACTAGTGTGCAATATACAATATTAACAGCAATATAGTGAAAACCCCAGTTCCACGCTTACACTACAAATAAAAAAAAAATACTTTTTCTAATCTGAATCACGCCCCAGATGTAAGAATAAATGTTAAGGCATAAAAAGGATTCCCAGTGCACACTGGTATGGTAAGGCAGCATTATAATCTATCCATGGGTGTCTATGTCCCATCAGGGACCCGCTCCAGTCCCTACCAGACACCCACATCGCTGGAGTCATGATGCGGAGAGAAGAACACCTGTCTGCTCAGACTGGCTTCAGCGATCCCAGCCGTGAGCTGGCACACATGCAGAGGCTCATGAAAGACATGGTGCGGATGGAGGCGGAAAGGATGGCAGCCACGCTGCACATCAGCGAAATGTAGCTGGGATCTACCATGCCCTGCAGATCCTCATCATGGCATTGCTGCCACAAGGCGTGGCGCTGATGAATGCTGCTGTCCCCACACCATCCACATCTCCACCCCCTGGTGTGTCAGTGCCTCACAGTGCCGCAAGCATGTCCACTCTGGCACCTGATGTGTCACTGCCACACAGTGCGGCGACAATCCTCCTCCGGCCCCTGATGTGTCACTGCCACACAGTGCCGCAGCTGGTACTGCAACACCCACAGGTAGGGCGGAGCACACATCTGAGGACGAGGACATGGATGGGATTTGAGTTCAGAAGGTGGCACTAGTATTCATTTCTGCCACCTGGCCTATTTCTGGTTCGTGCCGCACATGGCCCCATGACCTTCCACTGACTCCTGATACACTCCGCTGCACTCACCTTGGACCGTGACATGGACTGCCATATCCTGTTTGATGACCAATGACACGGCGACCAGACTGCGGACTGTACCCTTCCTCTTCCGTAGTACTTGTCATCCCAAGATGGACTCTGGCTGGCCCTCCATGGGCCCATATTGTGTAGTGTGCTTGGCATGGCCCTGTACCGCTCCAGCTGCAAAATTCCACTGGATGTGCAATAAACATCCAGTAGCGCACTGCTGTGTCATGTGTTTCATCATTCATGTATGAAAGTGTGGATGAATGTAGGAACAGTGATTTCCCTTACGTCAATGATGCTCATCTAGTGGGATGCCAGTCACAGTGTGCTACATTGCCTATTGTGTTCCGGGTGCCATGGACACTACAACAGGGACAAACGCATTAGTCACTTCCTTGTCCGGACATGGACTGAACCACGCCCAGAGCCCTGAGTCATTATTACAAGCCCTGCGCTGGGCCAGCGTACGCCAGGTCAGACCATTTCATTTACACTCCGAGGGGGGGCCCACTTAGCTACCTGTCGCAGGCATACTCGCTGGTGGTGTGCAGGTCACTGGTCTAGTTGTCAGCATGTCGCGGCCACTCCCTGAGGGCAGGTTTGCACACACACCACACCCATCTGGCACAGGCATCACAGGCCATATGACTCCGCAAATATAAGGGGCCAACAACATCACATTCCCCACTGCTGGTGGTGACTCAATCATAAAGGGCCCATGAGTTGTTGCGCATAGGGTTAGTGGCTCCCGAAGCCTTGCAGCCATCACGGACCTACGACCACTTGGTGCTGACTGGCATTGCACAGAGTTACTGGCACCAAAATAGCTGAGCGGGTGTGCAGCCTGCATTGATGACATTAGCACTGATGTGGTCTCCGCCATTGATGCCTCTAGACTCAGCATCATGTGTGGGACCTGTTGGGAAGCGGGGCTGGCCTCCATGATGTGGACAATGCCTTGGTGGTGGGACCGGGGCCTGGAGCTCGCACGGGCACGTGGTGTGCCTACTGGGGGACACATCGGTGGCAGCAGGTGAACAGTGGGGCCTGTGTGTGCAGTGGCGGCGGTGTCTCTCTCTCCCTTCCTTTCCTTCTCTCTCTCTCACTCTCTCTCCCTTCCCTCTCTCTCTCTCTCACTTCATTTTCTTCCCTCTCTTTCTCTCTGTGGCTTACTTTCATTCTCTGTTTCTCTGTGTCTCGCTCCTTTGATGTGCGCATGACACACGTCCTGATTTTGTGCTTTATTTTCCAGGCTGTGACGTTGAGATTGTCCCTGAAGGACCTGACAGAAGTCTTCCGCATTGGTGTTTTGTGTTACAGTTCAATAAAGTTTTTGGTTGTTACTGCAGTGCAGTGTGACTGTTTCTCGTTCTTCTGGTCACATGTGTGTATTTATTTTGGCAATGTGCGTCATCATGCGCTTTTTGTGGCTCTTGTGTTGTGCACTGTACGTGTTTGTCTGGGGTGGAGGGAGCGGCTGGGGGTGGTGGCGGGGGATGTTGTGGCCCTCATGGGTATCGGAGCTGCAAGATCATTGTCTCCATGGCATCTGTGGGTCTTCAGGTGTGGCTCTTGGCTGGGCTCCCTTTCATGCTGTGGGTAGTTGCCCTGCTTTGCACCAGCAAACGGCAGGTGTTAAATCCCTGGTGCTATTGTGGCTTATTGCCTGTTCTTGCTGCGCTTCGCAGATCTGGCAGTTAGTTGTGAAAGTGGTGTTATGGTTTTTTTTGTGTGTTTTTGCACGGGAACACCTACTCTGCATCTCATTAGGGTTAGTTGAGATGAATTTTGGGGCAGTTATCGCTGGAATACTGGCGATGTCTGCAGTTTGCACCAGCTTGGGAATAGGGTGTTAAATCTATCTCCACTTTTGATGCGTTAAGGTGAAGATAAATCGGAGATAAGTCCTTGTGACTATCCCCCAATTTCTCTTACTACCAGGACAAAAAAGAACAATGTTCTCTGAGGCCCCAAGTGACAGCTAGGTGTACCAAAGAATAGGGCTGGACAGTTCCCATGAGACACAGGGTCAAGACTGCTTTTTATATGGCTGGATCTGAACCGAGGTGGCAAAGTGAGCTAAAGAATGATGATGGATTCAACCAAGATCTGTGACTGGGGGGTGAGTGTTTGAAAGGTTTCAGCACTCCGTCCGTCATCTCCTTGTGTTTGCTTTGTTCGCCCTAAGTTGGCAGGTTAAGCCCAGACGTGGGTCCCTTGCTGACTTTGCCACTGGATTCAAGCTAGCCTGGCTGATGAAGGGCGTTACCCAGAAACCGGTCCCTGGATGCTTGGTTCCGGTTCAGTGAAGACTTGGCTCGGCAGTTCGGGCTGGACTGTTCCCATGAGGCACAGGGTCAACACTGATTTGCTTATGGCTAGGTCTGAACTAAGGTGGCAAAGTGAGCTAAAGAATGATGATGGACTCAACCCAGATCTGTGACTGTGGGTGAGTGTCTGAAAAGTTTCTGCACTCCATCCATCATCTCCTTGTGTTTGCTTTGTTCACCCTAAATTAGCAGGTTATGCCCAGACGTGGGTCCCTTGCTCACTTTGCCACTGGATTCAAGCTAGCGTGACTGATGAAGGGCGTTACCCAGAAACCAGTCCCTGGATGCTTGGTTCCGGTTCAGTGAAGACTTGGCTGGGCAGTTCGGGCTGGACTGTTCCCATGAGGCACAGGGTCAAGAATGATTTGCATATGGCTGGGTCTGAACTGAGGTGGCAAAGTGAGCTAAAAAATGACAATGGATTCAACACAGTTCTGTGACTGGGGGTGAGTGTCTAATAAGTTTCAGCACTCCGTCCATCCTCTCCTTGTGTTTGCCTTGTTCGCCCTTTGTTGACAGGGTATGCCCAGACATGGGTACCTTGCTCATTTTGCCACTGGGTTGAAGCTAGCCTGGCTGATGAAGGGTGTTACCCAGAAACCGGTCCCAGGATGCTTGTTTCCGGATTAGTGAAGACTTGGCTTGGCAGTTCGGGCTGGACTGTTCCCATGAGGCACAGGGTCAAGACTGATTTGCATATGGCTGGGTCTGAACAGAGGTGGTAAAGTGAGCTAAAGAATGATGATGGATTCAACCCAGATCTGTGACTAGGGGTGAGTGTCTGAATACTTTCAGCACTCTGTCCATCATCTTCTTGTGTTGCTTTGTTCGCCCTAAGTTGGCAGGGTATGCCCAGCCGTGGGTCCATTGCTCACTTTGACACTGGATTCATGCTAGCCTGGCTGATGAAGGGTGTTACCCAGAAACCGGTCCCAGGATGCTTGTTTCCGGTTCAGTGAAGACTTGGCTTGACAGTTCGCGCTGGACTGTTCCCATGAGGCACAAGGTCAAGACTGATTTGCACATGGCTGGGTCTGAACTGAGGTGGCAAAGTGATCTAAAGAATGATGATGGATTCAACCCAGATCTGTGACTGGGGTGAGTGTCTGAAAAGTTTCAGCACTCTATCCATCATCTCCTTGTGTTTGCTTTCTTCGCCCTAAGTTGGCAGGGTATGCCCAGACGTGGGTCTCTTGCTCACTTTGCCACTGGATTCAAGCCATCCTGACTGATGAAGGATTTTACCCAGAAACCGGTCCCAGGATGCTTGTTTCCGGTTCAGTGAAGACTTGGCTTGGCATTTCAGGCTGCACTGTTCCCAAGAGTCACAGGGTCAAGACTGATTTGCATATGACTGGGTCCGAACTGACGTGGTAAACTGAGATAAAGACTTATGATGGATTCAACCCAGATCTGTGACTGGGGTTGAGTGTCTGAAAAGTTTCAGCACTCCGTCCACCATCTCCTTGTGTTTGCATTAACAGGATAGCTACCAAGTTTGTGGGAGAACCTGAAGACTCTCACACAGACTCTGCTTATTTTGGAGTAAGTGTTGGGACCATGAGTCATTATTGGGAAAAGACTTCCCAAATAATAAAATGAATTAACCTTCTCAAATGGAGAGTCCCTAATAAGGAAAGTCCTGAGTTTTTGCATTCTTTTCCTGCATTACATTGTACAGATTTTAGTATTATTAATCTTCATTTTACTGGCTTCCATAAAATTAGCGAATGTGTCTGTCAGTGTCTGCAGGCTGATGGAGGTATTTGTCAACAGCACAGCCTAGTTGGCGTACAACAACACAGGAACTGGACGTTCAGTGACAATGGGCACATCAGCCTGCAGAGTCTAATGGACACTATCACCCCCATTGATTAAAAGAGAGAACAAGAAAGGTGCCAAATTGCGATCATGTCTAATACCCCTTTTGACTTTAAACGATGAGAAAAATTCCCTGCAGGACAATGTTCTCTGGGGCCCCAAGTGAAAGCTAGGTATACCAAAGAATAGGGTTATCAATCAAATTAAAACCACTGCTGAGGTCAGCAAAGCATAAATAAAGGGACACTGACTTAGTTTTACTATATTTCCAGATGAGCAGGTCTAGATTCACACACAGCTCCATTGTCAACAACCCCTTTACGAATCCATACTGGGCCTCCAAAAAGATACATTTGTCTGCTGCCCACTGATCTAATCTTTCTAGGAGAAGCCTACCCATCAGTTTAGCAGAGCAATCTAGGAGGGAGATGTGGCAATAGCACTTCGGGTCAGATGTAGCTGCCTTCTTAAAAATAGGCACTATGATATAATCGGCCCGACTTAAAGTGATTGTGCTGCTGCATTAAACACTTGAGTCAAGATGGGGCCACATAATTCACCAATTGCTCTAAAGGCGTCAACCTGTGGTAAATAAATAAATAATACCCTATTTTTGACTAGGCATATATCATAACAGATAGCTCAATAAATAAGAGTCAAGATTCGAGGTAGTAGGAGTTTTTGCAGGTTTAATACAGCATAAGGACAGGAATAGGACAACCTGCATAGGAATAGGATGACAGGGCCCAGCAGCTGCTGGGGCTGGGATGAGCGCGCTAACTTTTAATAACAATACAGGAGCATATATACATAGCGCAAACACATAGCATTACATTGCATTACATTGCAGTAGGCGTAGCAGTAGGTGGAGCAGAAGGCGTGACGCGTAGCAGTCGCGAAAGATAAGAGTAAAAAGAAGGTGTAACTCAGACATGTGATGCAAACGTAACAGAATATGTCATGAATGGGCGGAAACATAGGAGGGGGCTACCTAAGAGCCGGGACCTCTAACCTGGTGGTGCGCGCAAACTGGTAATGACGTGTTACGAGGAGAAGCTGGGGGCTATGAACTCTGTGCTAGGAGCAGAGACTAAAGTCTGGAGGGTCGGAGCGACATGTACCTAAACCCTATCTAGTATCTGATGTTTAGGGAACATGTTGATATAAACTAGAAGTCAGGAGGGGAAAAGCTAACTGACTCTAAGACTGAAGCATGCATTTATTCTATATGTAGTGCGTGATGAAGAATATTAAATGACCATTAAATACAGTATTTCTCTTAACATGGAGCCGCATAGGCTAGACAATGACGGAAACTATTGATGCAGTTCAGTAGCTTAGGAATGCAGAGAAGGAGGACTAAACTGATAGCTGGAATCATAACATAGTCTTGGCAGACTCAGAGGCAGAGCCAGGCTGCACCGGGCACTGCGAGGCAGGAAGTAAGTGAAAGGTCGAGGATACAGGTGGGGGCTGTATCGCTCCTCAGCGAGGCTTCAGGAGACAGGAGCTGAATCTGATGTCCGGGCCCTGTTGAGGCCTGGAAACGGGGACTTTATAATGAAATAACGTGCACACTGAGAAACGTGGCAACATAACTTTACATAGGCCTGATATTCGTAGTATTCACGAGGACTGGAAACTGGCATACTAGAGGAGGACACAACTATAATTGCGTCTTGAATCGGACATGGAGAATAACATATGCATATTGGTTATGCACACATAACATATGATGGATGACACGTAGGGACACAGAACATGACAAAATTTACTTTTCCACATTCCCTCCTTGTCACTACGTTTCCATCAGGAAACATCAATATTCATGATACCATCTATCATTTCATACAGTATCATTTGTTCATCTCGAATTGTCTTGGAACGGGATTTAGAACGGGGCTTGGGACTAGGAATACAAGAGGTAGCACAAATGCCGCAAATCGCAGGGCCACATTGTATACAGAGGCAGCAGCTGAATATGATCGCTGCTGCTATACCTAGAAAGGACAGGACTTTCCATCCCCAGGCGGAAATTATATTCCAGAACCAACCGGACCATGTCCAGGTGCCTGGATCTTGGTGTAACAGATGGGCAATTTTATGGAGTCTGGTTATAGCTGAATAAACAGACGGCGCGTTATTTGGAATGAAAATGCAGCAACTAGATCCGATGAGTCTACAGGCCCGCCCCTATCGGCCAGTATGACGTCAAGGACGAGACGATTCTGGAGCACAACAATTCTCATAAAGGATTGCTCTTCGGTTAAGTTACCTAGAGCGGAGGCAGTCTCATCTACTACAGCTTCAAGGGTTCTTGTTAACCTACGGATTAGCTTACTGTTTACAACTGTGCCTAAATGAGGGAAAACACCTTTATCAATATCAATGAATTGCTCTGCAGCAGTTTCAGTATAATCGACAATCGGTAGGTTTCTTTTGTGTCTAGTATGTACTAGGTAGGAATTCCTATGGTAGTCAGGTGGGGCTAGGAAAACAGGTGGCAGTAGGAAGGCAATGTAACAGGTTCCCTCCCAATCGAGGGGCAGACGAACATATGCGGTTTGACCACAAACAAAATAAGAATGACGTGAAGCTTTAAAAATAGATTTCCCACTGTCACTATACTTGATAATAGTAATACAATCACTATGTCCTACGTGTACAGAACCATAATTACGGACACATAATTCGCCTTTGACTGGTAGTACTGAAATAGCAGGTGAGTCTGGAGTAGTATCAGACTGAACATTCAGGACCATGAAATTCGAAGAATAGTTACCTAAATTATACACTTCATTTTCTAGATCTAAACCTGTTCTGTGGGGGAGACCTTGCTTGTCTGGGAAACATGTGCTGTTAAGAAAAGACATATCTGTTGAGGATGACGTTAACGTGGACCGTGCTCCACACGAACCATTATGTGAAAATGGATAAGGAAAGAGTGGCAGAACTCCCTTCGACGTCTGGAAAGGGGGGAGTCGACCACACACCCAACAATTAGTGGCATTGCTGGTCTGGTGTGAATAATGCAACATACGGATGAAGGTATTGTTACGCATAGCGAGGCGGTATGAATATTCGTGAGGAGGCAGATCACTAAACGTGTGTTCTACTGTAACATTAGAAGGCTTATTTACATGAGGAACTGGAAAACACAGGAAAAATGCGTAACTAGTGCAGGAAATCAAAAGGCTGAGAAATAATATGAAACTTAGAAAAACGATACATTGGTTTGAGTTTTGACTAACTCTCTCACTATGGGGGTCTATTTTATACATGTCAGAAACAGTCTAACCGTTTCACCTAGGGGAGGACTTAGACAATCAAACTGACTGACTTATTTTACTAGACCGGAGTTTTTGCTTATACTCCTGCTGCGGAGTTTTCTCTACCAGGGGAGGGGTTGTGTCAATGTCATTTGCGGGACAGTCCTTAGGAACAATGTTTTGACAAGTCTTGATATCCTGGGAAATGTCTTTAGAGACCGGCTTTAATCCGTAGAATTTCTTGACGTGCGAAAGGTGCACCCAGCCGCGGCGTCCTTCCAATTTCACAGCTGTACGGGTGGTGAGGAGGACCTGACGGGGCTCCTTCCAACGTGGCTCCAGCGGACTTGATCTGTCAAAGTTCCGGACGAGCACCATCGAACCTGGAACGATCTCATGCGGTGCCACCTCGGTGTTGTCTGGAAATGCGGCGGCAACCTGTGAACGACATGAGTTGAGGGCAGACATCAAGGAAGCTAGGTAATCTGTCAGCATATTACATGAAACATCAGTAATACTTCGGGGTCTAGGAGTACCCCACATGTTAGGGGGGCGGCCGAAAACGACCTCATACGGGGACAGACCTGATCTGGAATGTGCGACCATGCGCATATAAAACAAAGCGACTGGCAGAGCTACTAGCCAGTCCACACCCTTATCTTTACATATTTTAGCAATTCGAATTTTCAGAGTCTGATTATGTCTCTCGACTAGACCGGCTGCTTCAGGATGGCGTACACAATGGAACTTCCACTGGTACCCTAACAACAGGGAAACGTGCTTCATCAACTCAGATGAGAATGGCTGACCGTTATCAGAATATACGACTCTAGGGAGTCCATATCGAGGGAAGAATTCACGAACCAACTGCTTGGCAGTGGTCGCGGCTGTGTAATCTGGGACTGGATATGCTTCTGTCCATCTGGACAAAGCGCATACAACTACAAGGACATACTTGAAACCTCGACATCGCTCCATCTGAATATAATCCATCTGGAGGACTTCAAAAGGGTGGTCAGGGGGCTGGAATCCACCTTGTTCCACCGGGACACTTTTACCTGGATTAAACTGACAACATATCATACAGGTACGGACTTTCTGCTTGGCTGCAGCTCGTAAATGCTTGTTGAACCAAATGTTCTGGATACTGTCTAACATTGCTTTTTCTCCTAAATGTGCTGGACTATGTGCGGTATTAATGATGACTTGAACCATAGAGTCGGGGAGAAACCATGCGGTCCTACCCTTTATTAACCATCCTTGATCTGTCTGGACCCCTCCTTGTTCAGACCATTTCTTGATTTCATCGGGAGTAGCATGTAACTGGATATCTATGACATCTTGTGTAGGGTCCTTAACTGTCATACATGTAGTCAGATCTGGAGTATGTGTCATGTTAACTGGACTGTCTAGAGCCTGTGCTGTAAGCTTGGCTGTGCGATCTGCTAGATCATTACCTTGAGAAATAATGTCAGTGACTTTCGTATGTGCTTTGCATTTCATGATAGCAATGGATGTCGGTAAATGTATTGCATCTAACAGAGCTTGGATAAGGATACCATGCTGAATCTTGGTTCCATGAGAAGTCATGAAACCTCTCTCCTGCCAGAGCACTCCAAAGTCGTGTACAACTCCAAATGCGTAGCGTGAATCTGTGTAAACATTAACTTTCAAGTTCTTGGCATGTATACAGGCTTGTGTCAGAGCAACTAGCTCTGCTGCTTGAGCGGACAGGGTATCAATACGGTGTGTCTTAATAACTTCAGTATCAGTAGTCACTGCATACGCGGCGACTAGTTCTCCTGTATTAGTCCTCATACATGAACCATCCACATAAAGTGTCAGGTCAGGGTCTGGTAACGGAATATCTGTCAGATCTTGTCTTGGCTTTGTCGTAATGTTAACTACCTCCACGCAATCATGTGTGGCTGGATTTGAATTAACTGATGGTAACAGTGTAGCAGGATTCAGGACGTTGCAGCGTCTGATTTCTATGTGTGGCTGAAACAATGTCAATTCATAACCTGTTAAACGTGCAATTGTCAAGTGCTGTGTTTGTGTTCGGTTTAAAAGAACTTCCACGGAGTGTGGAACTTGTACTGTCAGGGAGTGTCCTAAGACTATGGAATCACTTTGTCTGATAGCTAGTGCTGTGGCTGCAACTGACTTGAGGCACGCAGGCAACGCCTGGGCGACTGGATCTAGTGTGCTAGAAAAATAAGCACAGGGCTTGTATTGTCCTGCTTGATCTTGTGTGAGAACAGATAATGCTGTACCTTCACGTTCAGTAACGAAAAGTGTAAAAGGCTTACTGTAGTTCGGTGTGGCTAGAACTGGAGCTTGGCATAAAGCTTTCTTTAACTCGTTGAAACTAAGTGTATGTTCAGATGTCCAAGGGAGAACAGTCGATGCGGCTGCCTCCTGTGTCGTTAACTGTATCAGTGGCTTGGCTAGAAATGCATACTGAGGAATCCATTGTCTGCAATAAGAAGTAAGGCCAATAAAGGCACGTACCTCCTTCTGGGTTCTGGGCTGGGGAAGACTCGCTATTAACTGGATACGGTCTGGTGTCAACTGCCTACCCCTCTTGGACAGTAAGTGTCCTAAGTAGACCACTTGCTGGACACAGAATTGAAGCTTCGAAGGGGACACCTTGTGCCCCATCTCGGCTAGGAAATACAGAACCGTGAGTGACGCTCGCTCGCAGTCACGTTCAGAACGGGCTGTGATCAGTAGATCATCGACATACTGGAGCAGGGCAGTGTCAGTTGGCATGTGAATATTGTCTAGTTGTCTCTTAAGTGCTTGACTGTAAATACTAGGACTTTCTGTGAAACCTTGAGGAGCTCGTGTGAACATATAGCTCCTTCCGTTTAAACAAAATCCGAAAAGAAACTGGCTGTCTGGATGGATGGGAACACTAAAAAATGCGTTCTTGAGGTCTATGACAGTGAAGAACGTGGCTTCGGAATCAATGGCTGTCAATAGGGAAGAGATATCTGGGACAACTGGGTACTGAGGAATAATACATTTGTTAAGTTCCCGTAAATCAATCACTAATCGATATACTGGGGGTGCATTTGGATCAGTACGTTTCATGACTGGAATGATCGGAGAGTTACATACGTTGGAGTCAGTTTCTACAACTACTCCTTGAGCCATGAGCTCGTCTATAATTTTGGATAAGGCTGCTACAGCCTCAGGTGGCAATCTGTACTGTCTGATTCGTGGTAACACTACACCTGGTTTCAGGGTCACACGATGGGGTGTGATTTGCATATAACCTACATCAGTTGGACCTTGCGCCCATAAATGCTGCGGAACCTTAGACAGTCTGGAATCAAAATCTCGTAATACATAGTGACCCTTAAAGTCACGTAGGAACAATCGTATTCCCTCTGGGGAACAGCATATAACTGCACCCAACTCTTTCAGTGTTTTAATGCCTAATAGATTTTCTGGGCATGACTTAGTAAGTAACAGATCAGTAGTGCGGGACAATGGACCTACTTCTAGAGTGACTGGCTTTGAAATCTCATTAACGATAGGCTTTCCTGAAAATCCAAGGGAAACATTTCTTGAGCCTGAGAGCGGAGCCCCTGGAACTTCGGCATGACTAATTGTGGTCCTACTTGCCCCTGTATCAATCAAAAACTTTCTGTCTTTCCCTAATACTTGACTGTGAACATAGGGACCTTCTTGATCTACAGGTATCTCGATGAGAGGCAAGCCTACCTCCCTCTCTAGGCTGTTTCATGAATATGGCTGGTACTCTGGATACTCAGACTGTGCATACTGGTACATCTGCGATGTAACATGCTGTGTTGCAGCAATAGGCTGCGGTACTGTAACTGTCTGTTGTGCATTCTGTGACTGGAGAGTCTGTGAAACTTGTTCTTGTCTAGGCGGACGTGGTCTTTCTTTAGTCTTACCAGTAGCTATGTTGTGTTTCAGAACTGCACACTCATTTATAAAATGACCTGGCTGTTTACAATAATTGCAGTTCCCTTTAACGGGAGCTGCAGGATGACTGACTTGATTCGGACCCCTCTTCTGACTGTCTTGAGGAACAGATTGTGCAACTAGTACTTTCATTTTCGTGTCTTTCATACGTTTTCTCTCGTGTTCTTGCTCTTCCCTGATTCTATTCTGGTGATACTGGAGCATCTGGAGCATCTGGGACGGAGTATTTGCTTGCCAGGTGCTTTCGACTTTCAGAACTCGGTTTTTAATTGGTGGACTTGAATTCTCGACTAATTTAGTAACGAAAAGGTGAGGGTATGACTCACTACTTGTCTTGAGGCCACTGTTGATACTAAAGCACTTTTCAAACCTAGAATAAAAATCACTAATATCTTCATCTTGTTTCTGTTTACAGGCTGAGATTGCATTCCAGTCTTCTTTTCTAGTTGTCAATAATCTGGGTAAAACTTGAATTAATAATTCTGGTAATTCTTTACATTTATCTCCTAGACCGGTACCTGGTACTCGTGCCTTGTCTTCAGCTTCTAGGACTGTCCAATCTATCTTTTTCTCTCCCACCTCCCATTCTTTTTCCTTTAGCTTTTCATACACCCCTGCGGGCAGCAGAACCTTTAACATTTTAATGATATCTGGGTAAGTGTATTCTCCCATACGGAGCATGTCTTTTAATTCTCTATGGAACCCTGCTGGATCTTTATCATGACAGGGAATTAATTTCTTCATTTCGAGGAGTTCCATCTTTGTGATCGGAGTGTATACAAACACTCGTTGCATTTCGCCACCCGCTCCTCTGACTGGGTGGACTTCTCGTAACGGATTCTGTCTGTCTATGTAGAATGATTTACTTTCTGGGGGTGAGACATGAACAAAATGCGGGTTCAAGAATGTTCTATATTTGTGACGCTGTTCTAGAATGACACTAATTAAATCGGTACCTAGACCTCTCCATCTGTACTGGAGTAACTCGTTCAGGATATCATGTAACGGGCCTGGATCAGAGTGCTGACCCTCATACAGAGTAATGAGGTGCTGAATCATATACATACCCACCAGTCGCTGCTCGGCTGGGGGCATTTTCAGAAACATTTGTGCCACTATTTCGTCTGGAAAAGTGGTAGAATCAGTAATCCATCTGACTGCTGATCGGACTAGTTCCTGTTCATGCATAGTACTTAACTCACTATAACCGATTCGTGATTTCAGAATGTGATCGGTAGCTTGAAATACTTGTTCTAGGGAACCTTGTTCTGGTGCTGGATGATGGAAAATTGGCTTGTGTTCTAGACGTAAATGGCGATCTGGAAATCTAGATTTTCCTACATACGCTATTCTGGCAGTATTCTCATCGTCTTCCTCTTCAGGATCAGAGGTACTTTCTTTCTCGCTTACTTGTGCTGCTTTACGTTGTTCGTGTATCTTTATTATCTCTCTACGGATTTTCTTGTACATACTTTCCATGGCACCAATGGTATTGTGCTTTCCTTCGGCTATATTATCACTCCATTTTGTCAGAGTTTTCATTTCTTCCGGGTCTTTAGACGGATAATCTTGTTCTCTTATTAGACAGTTAATTAAGAACTTTAATATCATGCGCTGAATCTCGGCTTTCCTTTGAGACATGGCATCACTAATACTTTGTGGGTCATCCCCTGTACGGATGAAACGATATATCCTGTCTAGGTCTTCTTTCATATTCGGCAGGGTGACTAGATACTCGGTCACTCTCCTTACGCGTACGGAATATAAAACCATATTAAACTCGCCTGGAACTGGGTCATAGACACATTCGCCAAGGGTTTGCCTGATCTCTGCAACAGACTTATTACTCTTAGGAGTACGCTGTGATGCTTGAGCATGTAATTCGAGTGCTGATAAACGCTTGTATGGCGGCGGAGTTTGAGGAAGACCTCCTCCTGCGGCCCCTAAACTAGAATCATCAACTGATGCTTTTCGTCCTGGCAGGGTGGGTAATTGTAACGTGGGCTGGACTTGTATGGCGGGCTGACCCAGGGGGGCTGTTAAGGGCACCCCGGTGTCTGGAGGAGCAGGAATTACCTGGTTTACAGGGACTGGCGGAGCGCGAACAGGATTTGCATATTCGGGGACTGTGTCGTCCAGATAGGACGAAATAAAAATATCAGCTGCGGTCGGTTTGTGACGTAGCTTGGTCGGAACTAATGGTGGCGGGAAATTACTGGATGCCTCCGGGGTCGCTTTTGGCAAGCCCTCAGCAAGAAGAGGATACATTCCCTTAATGAGGGTATTCCTCTGTCTGTCTGATTGTTCAGCTTTGACTCGTTCACCTATCTCGATTAATTCTCTTTCTTGGGCTCGTTCTTGGGATTCTCTACTTAATTCTGACTTTCTGATTTCTTTTTCGGTTCTTTTATGAGCTTCTTTGCGCCATAACTCGATGGCATCTTTCTGTGATTGTCTGGCTTTCTTTTTCCATAATGCCTCTTCTACTCGCATGATGCATTCGGCATCCCATGTACCCGATACGGGCCATCTATACTTTTCTTCTAACTGTTTGGTATACTCTACCCATAAATCTAGATACAATATGGCACTTATGCCATGTTTCTGATACATAAAGTGACCTGGACTGTCCCTAGGCGGGACGGGAACTGCTGCTTCCAGCAGACCCTTTCTAGTCTTTAACTGACGTAACTTGGAAAATATAGGCATGACTGAACTGTAATCTAGACACAATACAATACACAATAAACACGATACTTATTTCCCATTCATACCACGACATTAGAATACATGAAAAACATTTAAAATAACAGTTCGGACAGAATACTACCTGGAAATACTGAGAACAGAACACATGAATTTCTCGAGAACAGAACTGACTAGAACAGAAACTAGATGCACTGCTGAAACAGTACGAAACTTACCGGTCTCTTAAAGAGACACGTCAGGACCCGTATCCACCGAAGTGAACACTTCGTTTGTGGGACTGTGTACCACCAACCCACAGACCAGAGTCAATTAAATTGACCCTGTCTAGATACCACCCCAGTAACGGTACTCACCGGGCAGCAAGAACGGAAGGCCTCAGACTGGACTGGACTGCTACGACGACGACGACGAACTTCGGACTTCAGTTACGGGTGGACCTCCGGATACCTCGGACCTTGGACTCTTGGCTTGGGCTCTGGTCGGGACTCGCCGCGTTCCTCCACCGTCTCGTCTGGATGCTGGACCGCCTCCTCCGTCTCCTCCGTGGGCCTGAGGGATACTTGAGCAGAAATATCTGCCACTGCGCAGAAGAGTTCCGTCACGACTGCAGAGGGTCAGGGGGTCGGCGTGGCTTCACCGACGCGTGGGGAAAGGGCAAGTCCCTATTCGGGCGCCATTATGTGGTAAATAAATAAATAATACCCTATTTTTGACTAGGCATATATCATAACAGATAGCTCAATAAATAAGAGTCAAGATTCGAGGTAGTAGGAGTTTTTGCAGGTTTAATACAGCATAAGGACAGGAATAGGACAACCTGCATAGGAATAGGATGACAGGGCCCAGCAGCTGCTGGGGCTGGGATGAGCGCGCTAACTTTTAATAACAATACAAGAGCATATATACATAGCGCAAACACATAGCATTACATTGCATTACATTGCAGTAGGCGTAGCAGTAGGTGGAGCAGAAGGCGTGACGCGTAGCAGTCGCGAAAGATAAGAGTAAAAAGAAGGTGTAACTCAGACATGTGATGCAAACGTAACAGAATATGTCATGAATGGGCGGAAACATAGGAGGGGGCTACCTAAGAGCCGGGACCTCTAACCTGGTGGTGCGCGCAAACTGGTAATGACGTGTTACGAGGAGAAGCTGGGGGCTATGAACTCTGTGCTAGGAGCAGAGACTAAAGTCTGGAGGGTCGGAGCGACATGTACCTAAACCCTATCTAGTATCTGATGTTTAGGGAACATGTTGATATAAACTAGAAGTCAGGAGGGGAAAAGCTAACTGACTCTAAGACTGAAGCATGCATTTATTCTATATGTAGTGCGTGATGAAGAATATTAAATGACCATTAAATACAGTATTTCTCTTAACATGGAGCCGCATAGGCTAGACAATGACAGAAACTATTGATGCAGTTCAGTAGCTTAGGAATGCAGAGAAGGAGGACTAAACTGATAGCTGGAATCATAACATAGTCTTGGCAGACTCAGAGGCAGAGCCAGGCTGCACCGGGCACTGCGAGGCAGGAAGTAAGTGAAAGGTCGAGGATACAGGTGGGGGCTGTATCGCTCCTCAGCGAGGCTTCAGGAGACAGGAGCTGAATCTGATGTCCGGGCCCCGTTGAGGCCTGGAAACGGGGACTTTATAATGAAATAACGTGCACACTGAGAAACGTGGCAACATAACTTTACATAGGCCTGATATTCGTAGTATTCACGAGGACTGGAAACTGGCATACTAGAGGAGGACACAACTATAATTGCGTCTTGAATCGGACATGGAGAATAACATATGCATATTGGTCATGCACACATAACATATGATGGATGACACGTAGGGACACAGAACATGACAAAATTTACTTTTCCACAAACCGGGAAACCATCTGGCCAGATACCTTACCCCAGCACTATGTTATAGGGCAAAAACATCCTCGTCCAAAGTACCATAAAGGGACCTGCTACACGAATGGTAGACACCCATACCTATATCCAGAGAAACATCACCCTTAAGGAAATGAAAAATGCTTGAAATGTTATCCTCCCACACTTGTTGAGAGACAGTAAGGTGAATTAGGGTATTTTATAATTTCTTTTAAAAGGGGACAACAACTGTACACCAGAACAGAGTAACATCATTGGCTACAGCTGCCTGGGCCAAGTTTAACCAATATCTTTCCCGGGTACCACTTTCCTGCAGTTAATACCAAGGTATAGTTCTTCCTTAATTGATTAATAACAAGTTGATCCCTGGGGGAACTATGCAAGGCAGTCCGTAGGAGTTTAGATGCCTGGGTAAATGAATGTCCAAACCAACCATGTCTCTTGGTAGTTCTTGATCCAGGAGATCGTGTAAGTGGGGTATTAAGGGACATGCTGTTTTTTCCAAAAGTGTGCAGCAACCTGCCATGGTCCACCATGATACCCATACAATAATTAAACTCATCTACACTCATAGTTAGCAACTTCTGCATCACACAGAGTGGATTAATCCCATCCCATTTAATATGGTCACCATTAGGCCTAACTGGGATAGCATTTGCAACACAAGGAATTTCTTAAGGCTTTCGGCATGAAGGGACAAGGATAAACCTAATGGGTTGTTGTCACTAAAAGCTGTTGGAATTACTTTGAAGTTAAGACTAAGGTCACTAGTAGAAGAATATATCACATTATGATCAACAGTAGTATAGGCTCCTCTACCAATAAAGGAAGAGGTATGTTCGTTACCTTTATATTACCATTCTCCAGTAATAAAAGGTCATATTTAAAATTTGGAGAAGAGAGGGAGTTCTCATAGACGTTGTATATGAAATGTGAGATTCCTGAACCCACTGAGTCAGTTGAAGCATACACATGCCTAGTTAAAAAAGGACATTTTTGTATGTTAAAATACCCATCCCAAAAGATGAAACAATGAGAATTAATTGGGCACAGAAAGAAATCCAAGTCTGCATCAAGGGTGAGGACGACATCACTATGGAAAGAGTTGAACACATTGTTGTGAAAATTGAGACTCACCAAATCAAATCCATCCCTAAATGATAACCATACAAACTGATAATAAAGAAGACCAATAGCAGACCTTCTAATTGTGACAGGTAACACATTGGAGATAAATCTGTAAGCCACCCTTATGTCGACCTGATAGGGATGGTGTGGCTGCAGCAAAAAAGGAGGAATGTTTTTTAAGTTGGGTTGGGTCCACATGGCAAGTTTCTGGAGGCATATTACATCCTAAGTAGAAGTAATATTATGCCAACCCAGGGTAGTTCAATTATTATGGTGCCTAAAATTTTTCCCTGAATTGAATTTACAAATCCCTTCATATCCAAAATGTATTAATATTGGGAATGAAGAGGGGGATTAGATAAACTGGATAATCTAGATTGGAATATCTTAAGTGAGAGAAGGGTTCTGATAGAATCAGAATGGTGGATACAACTATAAGATCAAGGCATGGGGGACGAATGGTCTGGGATATTGAGTCTCCATAGCAGACCGATAAGGAAGATTCCTCAGCAACATAAAGTTAATCAATCTCCTACAGATCGCTCAAAACTTCAAAATTATTTGATAGGGAGGTATAAAGCTAGCAGTCAGTGAGAGACTACTGGTTGAGTAATGATTAGATAAACTCTTGCAAAGCTCAATGCAGATGGCAATAAAAATAACCCAAAGGGAGATGCATAACATTTTCAGTATGAGATGTGAACCTGGACAAGACTCTCTTACAAACCTGTGTTGTTCAAAATGAATGATAATGCTTTCCCCCATATTCAATTATCTTGTCAGCAAAATTTGATTAGCTTTGGGAATTGGGAAAACAAACTTAAATTGGAGTCAATAAAGGACTTTATTCCTTAAATGGGCTGCTAATTTGGTTGAGCCGGGGGCTGGGAAGGGACATTGGTCATTACTACCACATAGGGGCAAAGGGTGGGGGTAAATTGGTGGCCACTAGATTGGGGAACTTCCCCTTCTTTGCTTTGTGACCTCATGTTCCCTTAACTTGGGGGGTCCAATAAAAGAAGATTTGGGTAGTTGAATCTTACCATGGTTCTCAGCCAAGTTATTAGAACTGAACAGTTGGGACTGGTTTGATAATGGGCCCTTCAACCTGACCAGAATTGACCCTCCCACTAATGTAGAAAGCCCTTCTACGCTGCAGGACCCAGAAAAAACTTCATTTTGGTGGGAGTGAGGATGGTCACTGTGCAGTGGAGAGGAGCACCTGCCTAAATGGCTATCTTTTGGACAGTTAGGGGTGGGTTATAGTTGATTGCAAATAGGGCAGGGCCTGAGTACGACCCTCCAGGGCTGTAGTGTGAGTAGATTGAACCACAGAGCTGACAGGGGCAACAAGGTGCGAGGATTTGAAACTACATAAAATGTCCTCAATCAGCCCCAACCGTTCAATAATAGGGGATATCAAGCTTTTTTGATTGAACCACAGTGCTGACAGGGGTAACAAGGTGCGAGGATTTGAAACTACATAAAATGTCCTCAATCAGCCCCAACCGTTCAATGATAGGGGATATCAAGCTTTCTCCTACCCCCTCACACAGTCCACAAATTTCCCCTGAAATAAGTCCATCTCCAAAGCAGGAGGCGTAATAGAAATTGCTGGGTCAGAGGCAATAGTGCTGGATTCAAAGTCTATGGTGGAATGTGATTCTCTAGTCCCTTGGCGTTTTATGCGTTTGGCAGATGGTGCACTTTTGTGGGGTGAGGTTAAGGACAGACTGATTTCCCCTCCAGGGTCAATAGTAGAGATGGTGTGTGGTGATAATAAAACTGTCACTGGCAGCGTGCTCTGAACAGATGCTGAAGCAGGGGCACTTTTGAGCTAGGGTGCTATCTCAGTAAATGGAATTGACCCAGAGGCTATAACAATAGTGGCAAATAGACGATGCTTAGCATGCTCTATTTCCTTGTTTTTTAGGCCAAGCACTGCCCTTACAATATACCCATCCAGGGAGGTAGAAATTCAGCCAGGCTTGGCTGGAATAGGGCTGTGTGCTTTACCATTGTGAAGTAGAGGCAATGTAATGACAATACAAGGTCAAAAGCAGGAACAGTACCTCATAGTACTCAAAGAACTAGGATAAGTGAGCCCAGACCAGTGTTCTCCAGGCTACAGTAGGCACAAAGGGGAATGGGCAAATGCCAAAAGTGCAACAGCAGCAGGCCCCTCGTCCTACCATTACAGAGCTGTCAGGGCTTCCTGAGATGAGTAGTCCCTCCAAGTAATGAAAAAATGAAAAGTGCAGTGCGGAAGCGGGCAAGTGGTAAAAGCATGTTGGCAGCAGGCTCCACATCCTAAAACTGCAATGCTGTCAGGGCTTCCTGGGGCACAAAGTCCCTCCAGATGATGCAGAAATTAGCCATTGGTTCCCCACAAGCAGTGCTTTAAGACCCGATTTACAGTTGAAGAGTGATTCTGCCCCAGCTGACACCAGAGACAAGTTCTTCAAGATTCACGTGGCTGTTTGTTTAAAAAAATTAAATAGCAAGAAATCAACCAGTTCCCAGAGCTCGGGGTAAGAATACATAATATATCAAGCATATATAAATTGAGAAATGGTAAACATAATAATTACATGAATATAGACATGCAACATAAGACTGAGGAGGAGGAGAACACATTGGAAAATCAAAACAGGACCCAAAACTCTAGACTAGGCGGACCAGCCCTGGGAAGCAGCCAACTTGCCCAACCAGTCCCAAAAAGGATCCCAGATCTAGCCCAGCCTTTTCCTCCGAGTATCATTCTCAATTAGCAACCTCTCCAGCCTGGTAGTATGTAAGAATTCCCGCTAACTGGTGAGCCAGAATCGTGCCAAAACCAGCCCAGCTAAAGTAATAGAGAAAAAATATACACCCGATAGAAAGGAGGGAATAGCCTGTTAATGCTCCAGCATAAACAGCTTTGGACCAGCAAACACCACCATATTGGATATACTAACTAATTTACAGAAGACAAATTGCCAATACAGGTGTAACGTGGAGCAGATGCAAAAACATGAACCGCATTAGTTCCTGCCAATCCACAACAGAAGGACTGGTCATCAAACCATAGCTTCAAGATGAAAAGGTGATTCAGGGTATAATACTGAATATTAATACATTTAAGGTGATGTTTCTTGATACGAGGTACGTTCAAAACTGAATGAGACATTGCATTGCTACACCAGAAATCGACCTGAGTAATTGCCATACTAGGCCAGAAACTCTACTTACTAGCCCTTTACTGGAACAAGTCATCGACTTGATTATGTGAAGCCATACATTACAGATTGAATTGTAAACCAACCCAATATTTCTCCTAAATGGTGTTTTCCTAATAAGATCCAAGCAGGCATTATCGGTACAATTCAAATCCAAATTCAAAAGGAAGTTAGGATTATAACCCAAGTACCTGAGTTGATTAAATAGAGTGATACCTGGAAATAATCTCCTACAGGAACACCAAACTTTATGGACGACTTTTATTGTTTTAAAGCAAGTATGCTTAAAGCACATTGTGTCAACAATACCCGAAACTGAGACTATTGATTCACCCAGCAGAAGAAACTCTGTCAACATGTCTCCCAGTGGCCACGGTGTCCACCCCAACACTGACCGGAGTCATGTGAAAAATTATCCCAGAAAGCAATACCTATGAATAGGATGCAATACCCACACATCTTGTTTAGACTGCTGAAAAAACTGAATGTTACTTCAAGATTTACGGTAGGACTAGATACACTTCTGCCATAGTGCCTCAATGCTGGCAAAACAGGCCACTGAAAGAAAAAGTGGGATACAGTAGAAAAAGTAAAGCTACTGAGGGATAATTTTAATCTTAATGAGATTACAGTGACCTATAAGCACCAGATGCAGACTATTCCATTTGAGAAAACCTTTAGCTGAATGTTGACACAACTTCCCATAGATTTGCTAAAGAATATCTGGGATTTTAATTATTAAGATGACCCCCACTACACCCACCCCCGATCCTGTGCACACGGAACCACATTGGATAAAACCTGGGTCTTGTCTGAATTCAGTTTGTAGCCAGCGACCTCCTCGAGTGATAGAGCTGCTGACACCACTGCCCTTAGCCCACCAATTGGTGAAGATGTCAAGACAGCAATGTGATCCACGTATGCGAGAATTTTAACTTCATATTGGTGCAGCCTCAAATGTTTTATTTCATCATTCCATTTAAGAGATTGAATGTAGAGTGAACATCCAAGGAGAGAGAGGGAACCCCTGCTGGGTACCATAGAATAGCAATAGGGCCTGATAATGGACGTGCATGGTGTACCCTTGCCTTTAGGCCAGAGTAAAGGCACCTAACCATGGAAATGAATATGCAACCCAAACCAGCGGACCCTATGATCCCCTAGTAGAGGGGCCGGGAGAAACTATTGTATGCCTTCTCAGTGTCCAAACAGATCATACCTACTGTGCTCCCTACCAGTGTGGCCACCTCCAATGCCATAATTGCCATGTTTACAGGTGACGTTGTATGACATCAAGGGATGAAACCATGCTGGTTTTGGTCCACTAATTCTGAGATAATTTGTGACAAGAACATACATATAGATTTAGAATTGGCATTGATTAGAGAAATTAGAGAAATTAGTCAGCAGAAAGTAGGATCCTTACCCTTTCTAGGAAAGATATCAATGTGGGTCTCTCTCCAAGACTCAGGGATGCTATCTGAATGATCAAATAAATTAAAAAGATCCCTTAACACTGGGGCCAAAATCTGTGAGAAGATGACAAAAAACTCTGGTGCTATCTAGTCAGGACTGGAGGCCTTCCCGCTTACCAGGGAACTTATTGCATCTTTAACCTGGACAAGAGAAATAGGAGACTCTAGCTTAGATTGCTGGGTAGAGGTCACCTGGAAGTCTAGATGAATGATAATATCTGCCCGATTTCCTCACTTTTCTCAAAATATGTAATCGGTCAAGCCCTACTGTTTTTGACTGCCCTCTCCCAGATTATTTTCCTTTGGGTGGCTCTGAGGACTGTGGACTGTTCCAAAAGCCAATCTGTCTGAAGCCCATCCTTCACACTAACACAATTTTCTATATTGGATTCCACGGACCCGAGAGTCCGTCAGATCACAGTTTCCTCCGCCATTGCTGTCCTCCATTGGTAGGAGGCAAATTGGAGAGTCTGACCTTGGCAAGAGGCTTTAAGGGTATCATAGACCATAGGAAGTGATGCTGTCCCTACATTAAATTAGAGAAACTCCGATAAATGCGCATTCATCGAGCTAACATAGCCGTCTTCCGACAGTAACCTGTGTTCAAATGTTCATCTCCGGCGGCCAGATGCTTTAGGAGACTCACCAAGTTGTATAAAAAATGCTAAGGCGTAATGATCCAAAAGGACCTTTGGATTACGTGTGATTCTAGAAGAGGAAACCAGAGTTTTGTTGACCAAAAACATGTTTAATCTTGACCTCGCCTTATGGGGAACGGAATAAAATGTAAATCCTGGATTCCCAGGATACTTGGTACGCCAGAGATTAACCAAACCATATGAGGAAAGTACCTGCAGTATGCCCCCCTGAGCCGGTGCTTACCCTAGCGGTCCAGGTCATTAGGAAGCTGCTCTGAGGGAAGAATCTGGAATGCTGAATCAGTGTGACATTAAAATCACTACACACAATGAAAGAAAATCCCATACCTTAGGGTCATCCGTGTTAGGCCCGTAGAGAACACACATGTTAAAGTGATCCCTGTCCTCCAGAAAAGTCACCACCAACCAGCGTCCCGCCCCACCGGATCTGTCATTTGACACAAGACCACCCACCAACTATCCCATGCCAGAAGTATCCCTGGGGAAGAAGTATAGTAAGAAAGGGATAACATCTCAGTCTGAGATAAATGAGTCTCTTGGAGACATAGGAATTGTGGTCTAAGAATTGTCAGTTCTTCTCGTACAAGTTTCTGATTTTGTAGCAACTTGACCCCATTGATATTCCATGATAGAATATGCAGCTGCTTACCAGGACCTCCACCATAGCCAGCTATTGCCATTACCCCACAAAATCCACTGGCTTCTCCTCCACCAAGTAAATTAAGATGTACCGGCTCTGAGAATATTTTGCCAGATCAAACTATATATATATATATATGTATATATATATATATATATATATATATATATATATATATATATATATATATATATATATATATATATATATATATATATATATATATATATATATATATATATATATATTACCTACTGGCGGTCGCCAGTAGGTATATATAGTTAGGATTTTTTCCCTATGGGATTTTTGAAAATTCTATGTCTAATAACTTTGGTGTTTGTGGACGGAATTGGCTGAAATTTTCTGGAAAATGGAACATTTTGTTTCTGAGCAGCCCTTGAAAATTTGGGGGGGGGTTCGTCAAGGGGGGGCCGAGAAAAAAGGGGGGTCCCAAAACGTGTTTTTAACATTGAGTTTTCCATAGGGCGGTTGGCCTCACTTTTAGCCCGAACGGCTGAATGGATTTGCACGAAACTTGGCAAAATTGTAGGGACTGGTAGCCCGATGTGCCTTTTGTAGGTCTCAATATATGTGCTCCAGTGGATTTTGAGAAATTAACGTTTAAAAAAAGATATATATCTGTAAGCGCGCTCCGGTCCGCGCCCCGGTTCGCGGACCTTACGCGTACCGGAACTTTGCGTAGCGAAGCTGATTGGCTCTCCGGTGTCTGTCAACATTCTAAACAGTCCGGAGCGGCCGCCATCTTGTCTCTTGGTAGGATTGAGAGACAAGAGGAGGCCAAAACAAAGGGGGAAATAACCATAAGGGGGCATACTAGATCCTCCCTGACCCCCTAGGTTTAATGTGGAGGTTTTAAAAGGGCCCCGTGGGGCAAAAAAAAATATTTTTTTTTTCTTTTTTTGCGTGGGTAGCGCCCGGTCCGCGAACCGGGAAGCGTTCTGGGCAGCGTACTGCAATGAAAAATGAATGATAGACTTTTCAAATACTGTATGTTAATTGATTGTTGGTTTTGTTGATTATTTTTATTTTTTTTTTATTTTTCAAGCAATTATTTATTATTGTGATTGTGTTTCAAAATTTAATAACATTTCTAACATTTCACTGTCTGAAATGTCGTCATTTTCATTGAACATAGCTTGTAATCTATGAGGGTGTAAAATGTCCTCATTTTGAAGGAGGTCATCCACTGCTTGCACACATTGCAGTAGTTCTTGGTCCCAAGTTTCATCCATAAATTCTATATAATTTGGATCAATTCATTCTTGGCTGCTCTGTTGCAGGACAATTTGAAATGAAACTTTCTGTTCGCCTTCCATGTTGCCTGAAATTTGGATAAAAAAAATATATATTAGTAGAGATAGGGCACTGTTGGGATTAATTTTAGATAGGCATTTTTTAACAGAGAATTTATATTTGGGCAGTGTATAGTATCAGAGTGGAAGTAGGAATATAAAAAAGTGTATGTGATTTAACGTAAGTAAATTCATAATTATAAAAGAGAAGCCTAACTCCATCCATAACTATAACAGAGAAGTCTATCTAAATCTATAACTACTACAGAGGGATAGTATATAACTATCAGAAAAAGTTTACCATATTAACTGATAGTGCACAATATAGTTCAGTTTTTAAAATAACAACTTACCTTTAGAAAGAAGGTGAAGTGATTAGTGAAAATCCAATTGAAATGTACACCAGGAAGTAGTAGTCAAAATGGCTGTGTTTCTCTCTCTTCTTTTATATATATTCAGGTACATAACCAATCAAATGTCAGGTAAAAAAAGTAGAAAATGAAAGTAACATTTTAATTGGTTGTCAATTCCAACACTTCAGATGTGTTTTGAGAAGTAATTTACCTCAGGGTATTTAGAGAGGTCTACAGGCTAAATGGCTAAATGGAATTCCAATCAAATTTGTGAAAATGGTAGGGATTGGTATGTAGTATGAGCTAATCTATATTTGGTGAAATTGTCTCCAGTGGCTTTTCTGTAAACTACTTTCCCACCTTTTTTGATGGTGCGCTTCCCAGGGAGCGACCTGGTACGCGAACCGGTGAGCGCCCCGGTACGCGAACCTTAAGCGTTACGGGAGTCCACCATTTTGTGTTTCGGTCGAATTAAGATACAAAATGGAGGGCAAATAATGTTCAGAATGGGTAGAAGGGGGCACGGTAGACTTATCTTGACACCCTAGGTTTTGTGAGGGTGGCTGAGGAGGCTTATATGTGCGGAAAAAAAACATTTTAAAAAAAAAATTCGCGAGGTTAGCTCCCGGTTCGCGTACCGGGTAGCGCCCCGGGGAGCGTACTTTGTTTAAAATTAGTGAAAAAAGTTAGAGTAAAATAATAATTGTGAGTGATCAGATGTAGGGTAGCTCTGAGAAGAGCTTTTGGGTTTATGGTACATTTAGGTACTTATAAGTAGGTACCAATGCACAGTCTTAAATTCAGAGTGAAAACTCTGTTGCCCTCATCTGAGAAGTGAACTCCATCTCCTCTGTAGATATCTTGCATGTAGTAACACAAGTTATTGTTGTACAGGGAGCCCATTCCATGGTCTCTCATGTAAGCTGAAACAGATTTGTTTACATGCTTCCTCGACTTCTCAATTTGTGGACAACATTGGTTTGACCACCTCCATTTCTGTCTTTGGCATATATTTGAATATACCAAGGCAGTCTGAGGAAAAAGTGCCATCAATTGCTCAAAGGTGTCCTTTAAAAGCATTTCCAGACCTACCCCAGTCAAAGTGCCCAAATCATTACCTCCACAGTGCACAATTAACAGGTCAGGTTTGGGCAAATGCATAAAGGTTTTCACCAATGGTATCAATTGGTGACATTTTAATCCTCTGTGGCCAAACCACTTAATTTCCACATCTTGTAAATTGAGGTTAGGTAATTTTCTGTTCTCAGCATACCTGTGAGCCCAGTGGATATAACTATGTCCAACAATCCAGACAGAAAACATGGTGAGAGAAGGTTCTCCTGCAGTCAGATGAAGTGTGGCAATGAAATGGCAGTTGAAAAAATGAGAGTTTAAAATGAAAAAAACTGTGGAGTTTCTGTGTTCATGAAGCAGTAACAGTGATTGGTGGATTTTGATTGCTGAAAACAGAAAGTTAGGGTGCATGGATGAGTTATTTGAAAGATGTATTTTGAATGGTCAATAAAAAATCATTAAATGAAAGAATGCACTGGATATGCAGGTGCAATGAGAGTTCAGAGTTCAATTGCAACATTGTTATGTGAACTTGCAAACACCAGACGTCTTCCAAGAGGTGGTTGCCATGCAGAAAAGGCATGAAATGGCAGAGGGGGGAAGGGTTTTCATTTGAAAAAAAGTGAGGGAAGAGTTTTGATTGGGTGACATGAGAGATATGTGTGAAGAATTACAGCATTTCTGTGCTTTTGATAGCTGCAGACTCTGGAGTGCATACCTTTTGCTCTGCTGAAGACAAATTGGTGTGTTTCTGAGACTGTTTTCAAACTCAAAGTATTTGCTAAGGTGAGAAAATATTTCTTTAATTTAGATAGAGAATAGTGTGCTTTAAGGAGAAATTTATGAATTATGTGGCGCAAATTGCTTGTAAATATGCTCCCACCTGTGCATGGAAAATTTAGATTTTGAATGTTTGTGTTACATAGCCATGTTAAAAGTGATACAAACATGCTGCAAAGGCAATCAAAAAACGCTTTTATGTGTCTTAAGGACATTTTAAGTATTTTTTCCCATGTGCAGTGTTTTGAAATTATGATTTGAAAATCGTTTTTGGGGAAAAGGAATTGTTTTTAAATTTATGACAAGGACATAATGGTGTATGCTTCTTTATAAGGCAATTGACTGTCCCTGATGTTATTTTTCCCATTTTAATGTAAGACCTTTCTCTGTGGTGCAAATTGCTTGTAAATATGCTCCCACCTGTGCATGGCAAATTTAGATTTTAAATGTTTGTGTTACATAGCCATGTTAAAAGTGACCCAACCATGCTGGAAAGGCAATCAAAAAACACTTTCATGTGTCTTAAGGACATTTTAAGTAATTTCCCTGTGGGCAGTGTTTTCAAATTATGAATTGAAAATCGTTTTTGAGGTAAAGGAATGTTGTTAAAATTTATGTGTGCCATATGCCCCCAAATTTCTTTTTCAGGGGTGCAGGAGGGTGTTCTTGAGACACCCCTGCACCTTTGGAAAAATTCCTAATTTGCGATGAGCTAATTGCTAATCGCAAATTGCACCTTCATTCATATGGGTATCCTGGCCCATGGAAATGAATGGGTAATTTGCAATTAGCAATTTGCTCATCGCAAATTTGGAATGGTAAAGAATCGCTATTTATTCCTTAAAATTCGCTATTTAGGAAATGCAAAATAGTTTGATGGTACATATGGCGGTTGATGTCTAACAAGATAAGAAGCTTAGGGATACATTTATGATGATTGCCGCAATGAAGTGGACATCACTTACTTCATTGGTAGAGCTTTACATGTATTATGTCCTCTGTATTCTTCATCAAGCGTAACTTTAATCTGCAATCCTGAGTAGGCCTCACCTTAAACAAAACTCTGGATAGGCCACACCTTATCGTCATCATGAATTAATCATTTAAAATGCTAGGGACAGATTTATGATAGGTGTATGCCTCTTTTGCGCCACTTACAAAACACTGTCCACGGGGAAATGACTTAAAGTGTCCTTAAGACACATGAATGTGTTTTTTTAAAGCGTTTGCAATTTTTTGGGGTAACTTTTAACATGGCTATGTGACTCAAACAGTCAAAATCTAAATTCACCATGCACAGGTGGGAGCATATTTACAAGGAATGTGCTCCATGGGGAAAGGTCTTATAATGTAATATGGGAAAAATGACATCAGAGACAGTGAAATGCCTTATAGAGAAGCATACACCATTATGTCCTTGTCATAATTTTGCAAACCATTCCTTTTCCCCAAAAACGATTTTCAAATCATAATTTGAAAACACTGCACATGTGGAAATGACTTAAAATGTCCTTAATTCAAAATTTGCTATTCTTTATTTTGCGATTGCACTGAAGGATTTGCAAATTTTGCGATTCCTCAAATGCAATGTATCAAACAAAAAATATGTAAAAAATAACATTAAGGATTTGGAAACTACCACCAACTTCTAGTTTATGGTAATTTCCGAATTCTTTTCAAAAAGCATTTTTTTCCAAAAAACAAAAGGTGCCATATGACGCCAATACATGCCCTTAGGGCATGTATGTGCGCCATATGCCCCCAACTTTCTTTTTCAGGGGTGCAGCAGGGTGTTCTTGAGACACCCCTGCACCCTTGGAAAAATTCCTAATTTGCGATGAGCTAATTGCTAATCGCAAATTGTACCTTCATTCCTATGAGCCTCCTAGCCCATGGAAATGAATGGGTAATTTGCAATTAGCAATTTGCTCATTGCAAATTAGGATGGTAAAGAATTGCTATTTATTCCTTAAAATTCGCTATTTAGGAAATGCAAAATAGTTTGATGGTACATATGGCTGTTCATCTGTAACAAGATAAGAAGCTTAGGGATAGATTTATGATGACTGGCGCATCACCAGGGATGTGCCAGTCATCCTGCGCCGCTGTTCCGCCACCCATGGTGTGCTGCATTTACAATGCGGGGCATCATGGGGCAAAAATGGCACAGATGCGTGACGTATCTGTGCTGTACAGGTAGTGATTGCTGGAGTTGTATCGCAAGTGCGATGCAGCTCAAGCAAGGCTCAGGGGTGCCCCATCTCCACAATGTTGCGTCAAGACCTATGCCTGCTTAAAGCAGGCGCAGGGTTTTGACGCAGCTTTCTCCTATCTGATTGTAAATACGGCACACCATGGGTGGCAGAGCAGCGGTGCACGTTAACTGGTGCATGCCTGGGGATGTGCCATTTAACATAAATCTGCCCCTTTACATTTAATTATGTGCAGGGGACACAGAGTTGGTGAGGCTTATCCAAGGTTAAGAAGAGATGAGTCCTGTTCACTGAAAAATTAGACATAGGCTTCACCTGCTCAGCATCGCTGGACATGGCTAAATAATAGCTGCAAAATGTTACTCTTGTTAAACAATTTTACTATTATAATCTCTGAGATTTGTCTCTTACTCTGCAACATCTCATTGTTGTTATCTTTCTTTAAAGATAAAGACAACATCAACATGAGCGACAATCTGCAATCAGTTGATTTTGACCTCATCATTGAACTTGTAATTGAAACATCAGTGGATGTTGATCCCTTGGATGATTTAAATCCTGAGGATGAAGAAGAGCGTGATGAGGATGCAGATTTGTCCGAATTATATGAAATAGGGTGGGAAGCTGACCTGCTTGAGCCTATGGAACTATAAACATTTATTTTTAAAATTTATAATAAATAAAAAGTAAAAATGTAAACCGTTTAATTTAAAAATAAAGACACCTTCAAAAACAGGTTATGTGTAGTGTCTTCAATAAAATATTAAAATATGCTCATAAAATTAGATCAGATTCACATATAAAATAGCACAGGTAACATGAATATAAATTCCATTTCTTTTCTGTTATTTCTGTATTGTAAATTTGCCAAGGACTAAAAAATCTTCTATTTAAAATGTCAAGTAGTGTGTTAAGTTTTTGATCACTGTTATTGATTTACTGTTTGGTAATAGTGGTTAATAACATTTTTTAATATATTTTACCACAGATTCAACTGCAGATCATTTCAACATTTCACCATGCCAACGAAAGAAAGAGAGAGAAAGGCTGCAAAACGTCAAAGACAGCAGGTGAATCAAAAGAAGCAGCAGTCCTCTAACAAAAAGATTTGTCAAGTCACGAAGAAAGCACCGGGTAAGAGTACAAAAACATTCATAAGAAATATGTGTAGTAAAAAAAATATTACTACAGAAAATGTTTCAGTCCATAAAAAGAGAAGCAATTCAAATGGAAAGGAAAGGCAAATCAAAAATGTTACTGCTAGAGCAAGAGATAACTCTGTGCATGATAGTAGAAGGAAACAACAGTTTAGGGACATTCGTAAACGAATGTTCCGCAACAGGATAATTGGCAATTTGTTAAAAAATATTAAGAAAGGTCAACAGAAAGTGGTTTTTTATAAGAGAAAAAAAAAGTTGAGAAAGTTATTGATCAGGCATTTGAAATTAAACGTAAGTTATTTATTTTGATAATCAATAGAATTAGGAAGCTAAACAAGGCAATTTATGATTTTAAAAGAAATAGTAGATGGAAGAGAATAGTTAATCGTAGTAATTTTTGTGAAGTTTTTTCTGGAGAATGGATTCATAGTTCAAGCTGTGAGGCATTTTTTAATGAGGAGAGTTATTTCCAGGATAATGATTTGGTGCATGCAGTTGACACCAGTGGTCGTGCTTATGAAGTGAAAGATGGTTGTCCAGTTGAAAAAGAAAAACTTGTGACAACAGAGGCAGAAGAGGTGTTAGGTAATGATCTTTTAGGAAGACGTGCTAAGGGTCCTGTGTACACCTGGAAGTGTAGTAGTATTTGTAGTGTGCGACAGGATTCCATCAATTTGCTTTGTGATTTTGTACGGTCATTTAATAAGAAAAGTTTGAAGCAGAAAATAAGGTTGTTGCAAGAATTAGATCCTTGCAGAGTGAGAGAAGTGACAGGTTTGCATGGTCATTCACTGGCTTGTCTTTCCAGGAGAGTATGCCAGAGTGTTTTTCATCATTTCAGGATGCTAGCAGTGCATCATAATAAAGTGAGGAAATTAGTTAGAATGTTGTATTATGCTAAGAGTCCAGCAATTATGCTTAAACAATTATGTGCTGCTCTTTTGCATGGTTCTGAAATAGATGTGAAGAATATATGTGAAGAAATTGAGTTTTGTTACTTTGGAAGTAAAGAGGAGAATGTTGAAATTGACCAAGAAGAAGCGGGTAATGTGGAAGATAGTGTACAGGTTTCCAGTACAGATAATTTCCAGAGCGAAATTGCGACGTTTCAGGTCAAATCAAGTGAGAGGCCAAATTTCACTTGTGTGTGTTGTCGACGCACTTATTATAAGAATCAGACTAAGTTAGTGGATTTATATGCAAAAAGTGAAAGGGAAAATAATAGTGAATGGAAGGATTTTGCAACATACTTGATGGTAGAAAATTGTTTTGATTTGGGATTGGATCAACGTGTGTGTACTTATTGTTGTTGCAAATTAAATCAAAACCAGATGCCTGCTAGAGCAGTTCATAATAATCTGGAATTGGTTGAGATTCCTTCTGAATTGAAGGATTTAAATACTTATGAATCTATTTTGATTCAAAGTATCCATCCCTTTCAGGCTATTGTAAGAATGGAGCCAAAGACAGGGAAATTGCCTCCATCAGATTTACAGAGAGGATTAAAGGGAAGAGTTGTTTATTTGCCTCTAGATTGGAAGAAAAACATTAACACAATTGGAGTAGAAAAAGTGGAAGAGGAACCTCTGGTTATCTTAGTTAATGGGGTTCCGACAAAGAATAAGAAAATATGGCAAGATTTAGTAGATGTTAGGAAAGTTAAAAAGGCAACATTGTATTTGAAAAAAAATAATAAATACTATAAGAATGTATATGTTGCAGAAGAGGAAGTAAGTGAGGAAGAGGATAGCGATTTGTGTGCTGGTCAAATTGAGAAAGTAGAACCCTCTACTAGTGAAGAAATATATGAACATTATAGTGTTCATCCTTTGCATTCCAAGGAAGTCATGGGGAATGCTATTGAGTTGTTTCAAATGAAACAAGCCAAAGGGAGTCCCATTAGTGTTTGGGAGGAAAGTTTGGAAGCTCGGTGTTTCCCACAGCTTTTTCCAACAGGTCAGGGAGGAAGATATGATGAGCGACCTCATCAAATTCCTGCTTCTGAATACCGGACTTTGCGATTGTATGCAGGAGATGCTAGGTTTCGACAATGCATTCCTTATTTGTTTCATCTCCTGTTTGAAAGCGATCTGTCTGTACTGTCATATGCAGTGAACCACATCTTGAAAAGTGGTATACACATGCAAAACATCTCGGCAAGTGACTTTATGGATAAAGTCAATGTCCAAGACAGTATTTTGGATTCTCACCTGATTAATCTCATGGCGTGTCAGCGTGGTACTAATGAGTACTGGTACCGTCGTCATGGTGATTTAAAATGTATGCTGAGGAACTTAGGTACTCCCACATGGTTCCTCACTCTGAGCTGTGCCGAGTATGGCTGGGAAGACTTACTTGAATTTCTACGAGAGGCAAATGCTAACGTAGATAACATCGAATTCAAGACACCTGGAGAACTGTGCTCTTTGGATCCAGTCAATGTATGTAGGTACTTCAATCATAGATTTGAAGCTATGATGTCTTTCATCATGAATAAGAAGAATCCACCTCTTGGAGAGGTGTTGGATTTCTTCTGGAGAAAGGAGTACCAAGCAAGAGGTGCTCCTCATATACATATGTTGCTGTGGATCAAGGATGCACCTAAATTTGGAACGGATCCAGAAGACTCAGTGATGAGTTTCATCCAACAGTATTCTACGTGTGCTGTTCCAAACGCAAAGGAGAAGAAAAGCCTAAGAGAAAAAGTTCTGCGTTTCCAAAGCCATCGATGTGGAAAGTACTGCCGTCGTAAATTCCGAAACAAGGACAAGTTCTACACCAAATGTCGTTTCGGCTTTCCACGACCGGTGATTTCTAAAGGAAGAGTAAACAGTTTGATGTCTTCGCTGCGACATAATGTCATGAAGAAATCACCTAAAAACACATACAATTTGAAGAGGAACGAAGAGTCCAAGTACATCAACGACTACAACCCGGTGATTTTGTCCATGTGGAATGCTAACATGGATATACAGTTTGTGGCTGATAACTGTATGGCTGTGGCTCGGTATGTGACGTCTTACATCACCAAAAAAGAGAAGACAGAATTGAAGGATATGTGGGAGGACATTTCCCATGAAAAGAGCCTCAGCAAGAAGTTGTACAGTTTCAGTCTGAAGATGTTGTCGCATCGAGAAATCGGAGCTTACGAATGCTCTGACCGGTTGTCTTCAGCAAGTCTCTATGCCAAGTCCAGGAGTATCGTTTGGGCGAGTCTTGGTCTTGCTGCAACGCGTAATCGAGTTCTGAAACCTGTGCGGGAAATTGAGTATTTGGCGGAAAAGGAGCCAAACAGTACCGACATTTTGAAGACCAACATGTTGGATACATATTATCCAAATAGAAGCAGTCACCTCGACAATGTTTGTCTGTATGAGGTTCTTCAAAATTACATATTCAAGAGGAACATCAAAGAAGATACTGAGAAAGGAGTGTATGCTGTGATAGGAAGTGAGGGATGTTTGGTCAAGCAAAGAAAATGCCACTTGGTAAACCATCGAAAATTGAGTGGCGAATCTCCTGAAAAAAATGAGTTTTTCTATTTAGCACTTTTGCAACTTTTCAAGCCTTGGCGTGCAGAAGAGGAACTGCTTGGAGATTTCCTCTGTTACGAAGACTCTTTCAATGCCGCCAAGGAGACCATAGAATGTCCTGCTTTTCCCAAATATGTAGAAATGTTGAATGCGGAAATTGAGCAGGAAGCAACGATTGCAGCCGAGATTGCCAGAGACAGTTCTCAGGACAGTCAGAGTTCTGCTTCATTGAGTCAGGATCCACTAGGAGGACCTGTTATCGAAAATGAAGCTGCCACTGCCATGAATGAAGTGGAAAGAGCCATGGCACATGCTCAGGAGGATGCGGTTAACTTAGAAGAGTTGGAAAGACAACTCAACGTTGAGCAGAGGAAAATATATGACGAAGTTACCATGCAAATTGATCATGGATTAAGTCATGACAAGAAAGAGTGCTCATGTACGTCGTTGAAGCCTGTCCGACTGTACGTGAGTGGAGAAGCGGGAACTGGAAAAAGTTTCCTCATTAAAGCAATTTCATGCTATTTGCAGGAAAGGACAGAGTCATCGCTGTCTTGTGTTGTGACCGCTCCAACTGGACTGGCAGCACATAACATTAAAGGGATTACTTTACATCGTTTACTGATGCTGCCAGTGGAGCATGACAACAAATTACAATATCACAAGCTATCTGGAGATGCTTGTTTTGAAGTTTCAAGAATCTTGAGGAAAATGAAACTTCTTATCATTGACGAAGTAAGCATGGTTTCCAATGTCATGCTTGCCTTTGTGCATTTGAGAATGCAAGAAGTTCTCAAAACAGAGTATGATGTGTTATTTGGTGGCAAACACATCATTGTTTTCGGAGATCTTTTGCAGCTGACACCAGTGAAAGGGCAACCTGTGTTCAAAATGCTCACGCATGAAGATACCAGGAAGTGCCTAGGCAGCATTGGCAACGTCAATATATGGTTAAACTTCAATTATGCTGAACTGCATGAAAATATGCGTCAGGCGAAGGATGAAGTTTACAAGACTATTCTACAAGATGTTAGAATTGGAAAAGTGACCGAGCATGGGAAAGAATCTTTACATGCACGATTACTGTCAAATTTATATCCAGAACAAGATGTTGTGCCTGAGAATATTTTTCAGAAAATTACTGATAAGAAATCTGGAATATGTTTGATGCCAACTCTTGCAGAATGTGCCAAATTCAACAACAAAATGTTGCATTTAGAAAAGCAAGAGATTGTGAAACTGGAAGCTATTGACAGAGTAGAGCATATGGGATCAACAATTATTTTGTCTGAGAATCTGAAAACAAAATTGGATTCATTAGAGAAGAGTATATCTAAAACTGCGGGTTTTGAAAAGACTCTGAATGTGTGCTTGAACTGCCGTATAATTTTAAGAAGGAATTTACATGTTGAAAGAGGTCTGGTAAATGGATCAATGGGTAATGTTGTTGATTTTGTAAAATACAGAAATAGAGATGGAATTGAATTTTTAAAAATTAAATTTGATGGCATTGAGGAAGTACAGCTAATTGGTCGTTGCTCTGCTAGATTTTTGCTTGTAAAAGACTTATATGTTCGCCGTAAGCAGTTTCCTGTTTGCTTGGCATATGCGGTGACAATCCATAAATCGCAAGGTTTAAGTGTAGACTGTGCATTGGTGAATATTGGCAGTTCTGTGTTCAAGGAGGGTATGGCATATGTGGCATTGTCACGAGTTAGAACTTTATCGGGATTGTACTTGATTGAGTGTGATGTCACAAACATTTGTGCGGATCTAGATTGTGTTAAGGAATACAATAGGTTAAGAAGAGAGTATGCGCCACATTTGCCTCAGTATCCTTTGTTTGAGAAACGTGTGGTAGGCCGGAAACGAAGAAATGTGACCAATACTGGGGAGGTTGTAGCAAAAAGACGAAAAGTCGATGAACCTAAAATTACAAGCAGAAACAAAAAGGATTCTGTTGAAGATGTTGTTGGTTTTCAATTTGAAAACAGTTCTGGTGTCAACTGTTATGCTAATGTAGTGGTTAATGTTTTGTTTTCTCTAGAAAATGTAAAAGAAGAGATTGTGGTCAATTCTGATCAAAGATTTTGCAGTTTGTTAAATTCTGTGTTAGAGAAATGTAGCACTGATAGAACAAACATAGAAAGTGTGTCTGAAATTCGAAATCTGTTAGACAGATGTTCAGGCCAAACACAATTCTCTCAAAATATTCAGCAAGATTGTCAGGAGTTTTTAATGTATATGCTTGATGTATTGCATGATGAAGGTGTAGATGTAGATCAGCTGTTTGGGCTTTCTTATCAATGGCAGCATGACTGCGAGAACTGTATGGTATCAAGTACTACTAGTGTAGACTCAGAAAGATTTATATATTTAACTTTGCCAGACAGTAAATCAGTCTCCTTTAATAAGCTAGTAAAAGCAGCTGATCACAACATGGAGTGTAGCCAATGTAAATCTGAAATGATATCCACATTATTTATACGAACATATGGCCAGTATGTCATTTTAATGTTCCAACGATGTAGGCCTGATGGAACAAAATTGACAACTTTAATTAAAAATGTTGTAGCTTCGCAGTTGTCAATATCAGGAAGGACTTTTGTAACTGCAGCAATTATATATCATGACGGCCCTTCAATAACATCAGGACATTACACAGCTTATTTAAAGTCTAGAAATGGCTGGTCATTCTGCAACGATTCTGTTTTAATTTTCAAAAAAAAATTGCCGTATGACCTTAAAAACTCTTACCTGGTGTTTTTAAAACCAAAATTTTAGGGAAATAATCTCGGGATGTGCTCTGTGGAATTTCAAGAAGTTCTAATGGCTCCTACACAATTTGGCCTTGAGGATAAGTGTAGTTCAGAGACATAACTTCTAACCATAAGACTGGACGTCATTGAGAAATAAGTGCACTTTGAATGAGTTCAGAAAAACTATTTCTTTTTATAAGCTAATTGAAGCAGCCAATCAAAACATAGAGTATAGGGAATGTAAGTCTGCAATGCTGTCTACTGTTTTACATTGCTTTGTGATTGAAAGTGATGTAGAGAATTAAATAATTGTAGTAGTCATAGAGTTAGTGTAAGTCTGCTTCATAGTAAGCAGTATCAGTGTCATAGGAAATGTAGAACATGACTGAGCAAGAAGGGGAAGATATTACTATTCCTGGATTGTGAAAATGATGTTCAACATTTTAATTCTGAAAGTTGCAGAAATGCCAAATGACGGGATTGGCTTACAAGAAATCCAAGAGTTATAAATGGCTCTGACAATATTTGGCCTTGTGGAAACTTGTGGTAGAGAGCAAGAAGTCATTTATTAACATGTTTTTAAAAACGATGGAGATTTTCTTTCAGAAAGTGGCGGGCTGAAAGTAATAACAGCACAACAGAGTGTAAGCTGTTCATAGGACATCCTTTGACGTCATGGAAAGTAAGTTAACTTTAAGGAGTTCTGAATTCTGATTTGTTATGTTGTATGGGTTTTTTAAACACAATCATTTTGATTGTGTTTTTTTTTCCCCGCTGTTATATGATGAATACCTTCAAGTCACTGTTTTTAGTGAATTTTGATACATTCTGAGAACAGCAAAAATAAACCATTTAACATGTATAATTAATTCTGTACTGTTTGCATTTATGATGTATATGTAGAACTGTGTAGGAGGCATGGAGAAGGTGAGGCTTCTGTAAGTGTCAAAGTTGTTGCATGCAGTGCTGCGCTTCTGCGTATTCTTTCATATGCTAGACTACATCTGCACAATGAGATACCTAAGCAAAGGAAACACAAGTGATGTGATTGTGAAATGAGCAAAATAAATTGCACGTATTTCATTTACATCACCTGTGTTTCCTATCATTACGAATCACATTGTGCAGATCAAGTTTAGGTCTGTCCAGGGAAACATAGGAGGTTTGGACTTTGTTCAAGAGTGCAGTGGACATGACTCACTTCATTGGTAGACCTTCACATATATTATGTCCTCTATTCTCTTCAACAACTCGAAATTTCATCTGCAACCCTGAGTAGGCCTCACCTCAAACAAACCTCTGGATAGGAGACATCTTATTGGCATCCTGAAGCAATTATTTAAAATTTTAGTGTCTTGCGACACTTTTCTGAGACAACATCAATGCAAAAGATGCACCATGTTTTAAGATAGGCCTCACTTCATCTGCATCAAGATACTGTTAGTTTAAAATGTATATCTTTAGGACTGTGTAGGGGGCCTGGAGAAGCAGAAGCCTCTGTAAGTGTCAAAGTTGTTGAAAAACTGTTTGTCCTTCAATCTTTTCCCTTGTCTTTTGTAATTTTTAAATACATGTTTTAATATTTTTCAAATGTTTGTTCTCTCTTTCACAGATTGAAAGTATAAAAACAAAAAGTGAGTAATTTAACGACAATTATAAGGTAAATGTTTTGTACTCTTTTCGTTACATTTCTATCACATTCACCTACTATTAGTTCCACAGCTTCATTTCTTTAACCCTCAGTTTCCTGCCATTGCTACTTCCCTCATTCTTTTCTCTATTACCTATTTACTCAACTCCTTCCACTCTTTTTGTCAGTCCCTCTCTTCTCATAGTTCCTCACTCTTGTTCACTCACTCCGTCTCTATTACTCTTAGTGTCTTTGACTGATCACTGTATCACTATTTGTTCATAATGCTTTCTCTGTGTAGTTGAAGCACACTAAGGGGCATATTATGAACACAGCCAATAAAATTATTGCTCTTTTTATTGGCAGAAAACTGGTGCAAAAGTGGTTTTAGCGGCAGTTTTCTGCCGCAAAAGCGGCTTTAGCGACACATTTCTGCCAATAAAAGCTGCAAAACTTTTATTGCCTATGTTGATGATATGGCTCTATGTTACTTACATTTCTTTGCTGTTTCAATTAATCTTTTTCTGTTATTTTTTTGTTTTCTGTTTTCTATTTTTTCTCTCTGTTATTCCTCATGTTTTAATCTTATTTTGAACATTCACTCACATTCTCCAAGAAACTCTTCTTTGTTAATGTTATACTCTCTTTTTTTTTCTTTCACTTCGTTATCTATTTTGTTTTTCACAATTATACCCTCTTCCGTCTTTTCTTCGGTAAATAGATCTATTAAACAGTATCTCTTCTTTACTCCCTATAGCTGTCTTTCTTTTAACATCACTCTCTGTTTACTTTCCTTATACTTACTCTTTTTTTTTTTTTTTTTGGTTAGCTCCCGGTCCGCGTACCGGGAAGCTAACCGGGAAGCGAACCAAAAGAAATAGAGCTTGCCAGAGTGCTAAACATTCTAGCAATTTTTTAATAACGGGGAGGTAGTTCTGAAAAGAACTTTTTTTTTATATTTTTGTTGTTTTATATTTTTTTTTCTTTTTTGAACATTATTTGTTTTTTTTGTATTTTTTGAACACTTATTTGTTTTTTTTGTTTTTTTTCAAAGGGAAAGAACAGAAAGAGTCATTGAAAAAGGCTCAACAGGAGCAAAAAAAATTATTAAAACTTGCTGCGTTTGGAGCATCGGTGTTTCTCGAAAGCCAAATTAATTAATTTCAGACTCATGTTTGCGCATGAAATTAAAGTGCCACAATATAAGCATGTCAGCTTCATATGGACAAAATTTTTTAGAATATTTGGCACTGTTTCGTTGGCCTCTCCAAATGTGAGAGAGATATCAGTAGATGTTCTTGTCACCGAAGTTGGGGGGTTCTGTTGTAGTTCACGCATCTCTGCACGACTATAGTTGTTTGGATGCCACCTCTGCACATGTCGGTGCATCGTGTGATTTCCATAACTGTATTTTTTATTAGTGCCCCGGGATAACTTTTCTTGGCAGATAAGGCACGTAGCATAGCGTGCATTGACTTTTTTCTCTCCTGGTGGAATGGAAAAAAATTGCCAGATAAAGCTAACTTTGCGATGAGATACCCGGGGTAACTCTTTGACAAATCGTGGTCCCTCTTCTTCCTCTCCGTCTTGTTCTTCCTCTTCCTCCTCTGTGTCTCCAATAAACTGTGCAGGTGGTCCTCTCTTCCTATGAGGAGATGGTGGTGGTGGTGGTGGGGGTGCAGAAGCTGAAGCTACTATTGAAGCCATTTTTTAATCAGAGCAAATGATCAGGTCTTCCTTTCTCAAAGTTGAAAGTCAGAGTGAGAAAAAAGGTGGGGGCTTTCATCATTTGGGAAAAAAAATAGTTCTAAACCAATGAAAAGTGTTATTTTTAGGTCACCTGACCTAGCCTTACATCATTATGAAACCAAAAGTGAAATGAACCAATGAAAAGTTTTATTAACAAGTCACATGACCTCTCACGCTCATGTTACGCGCTGCGGAACGCGCCCCGGTTAGCTTCCGGGTCGCTGCACTTATCGCCTCGGTCCGCGCCCCGGGGCACTTCCGGGTGCGCTAACGCGGTACGTCACAAGACGCATTACGCGGCAACGCGATACGTCGCGCTTTCGCGACGCGCCGCGGATCGCTTTCGGGGAGCTGCGTTTCGCTCCTCGGTCCGCGCCCCGGGGCACTTCCGGGTGCGCTAACGCAGTACGTCATAAGACGCATTACGCGGCAACGCGATACCGTCACTATGTTGATTTCTTACCGGTCCGCGGACCGGGTCGCGGCATCAATTTGAGCTAACGGAAAGCTTTCCGGTTCGCGGACCGGGAGCGAAACAAAAAAAATATTTAAAAAAAATTATTAATAAACATATAAAATATATTTTTGGATTTAAAGAAGAATACATTTTACAGCTATAGATATTAGCTTTTAAAAAACCAATGAAATTCACTGAAAAAACCATAGGTTATAGACCATATATAGTTAGGAATTAGCATTTACAAAACCTTGAAAATTCACTGAAAAAACCATAGGTTATACACCATATATAGTTAGGAATTAGTATTTAAAAAACCTTATTTTACTCACACAAAACCAATGAAATTCCATATATAGTTAGTTGTACTAACTATATATCGCGCACCCGCAATCCACTGCTGATCATGTCACATATTACATCATTCATGACATGGTCAGTGACATCACTGATGACATCACTGATGACATCTCAAATGACATCACTGATGACATCACTGATGACATCTCAAATGACATCACTGATGACATCACTGATGACATCTCATTTGACATTACTGATCACATCACTGATGACATCATTCATGTGATAATACGATGAACCTCTTCAGACTCTAATATAACCTTAGATACACTCAGTGTAAACAGACACTCATAGACTGACACTCATCCATGGAGTTACTCACACACCTAGTCAGTCATGCAAAGAATCAATCACACCTCCATTTCCACAACTATACAGTTATACACACCTTACTTATTCAAACATATACTAAAACATATTTACTCACTTATACAATCCTGGATACAAGTGCACAATGATCCATACAGCCACTCACACATTCACTGGCTCTTATGCACAGTTATTTATATATGTCAACTCTCACATGTACTGTATTTTACATATGTACTTACTTTGACATGTAGCACTGAGATATCTATTCACTCACCAATACAGTCATGCACACAGTCAACCGCCCATACAGCTGTTTCCACATGCACTTTTGAACCCATACATCTATGCACAGAGTCATACACCTCCCAGCCACCCACACACACACTCAGTCTCCCATACAAATGCTTGGGCAACCAATCAATAACCCATATAGTTACTCATATAGCTACTGATCAACACATGCAGCAGTTTACAGAACAACAGACATAATGATGCACAAATGAAGACAGTTTAGTCACTAAACCATGCACTCAGTGAGACACATTTAACCACTCACTCATACAGTCAGTCATGCACCTACTAAATCCTTCATCCAGACACTTATACATCTACTCATTCTAAAATATGTAAGCCATATTTTAACTTTACAGAAAAATACAGTCACTGGATGTTGTCATCAGTGATGTCATCAGTGATGTCATTTGAGATGTCATCAGTGATGTCATCAGTGATGTCATTTGAGATGTCATCAGTGATGTCACTGACCATGTCATGAATGATGTAATATGTGACATGATCAGCAGTGGATTGCGGGTGCGCAATATATAGTTAGTACAACTAACTATATATGGAATTTCATTGGTTTTGTGTGAGTAAAATAAGGTTTTTTAAATGCTAATTCCTAACTATATATGGTGTATAACCTATGGTTTTTTCAGTGAATTTTCAAGGTTTTGTAAATGCTAATTCCTAACTATATATGGTCTATAACCTATGGTTTTTTCAGTGAATATATATATATATATATATTACTTACACAGTTAGCAACATTGTCAGAACAAATATACCAAATGCTCAGAAAAACAAATGCATAATCCCCACCCCCCACCCTTTTGCCCCTGGACACACCCCTGACTCCCATGCAGGTGAGTGCATGTGCATTAAAAAGAAACAATAGCAAGCAAAACACCCCCTTGACAAAGTATACACATGATTCAGCAAAAAAAGGTCATCATCCAACCCCCGGTTGCCCCTTGGTAAGTAGTTCCTGAATATTGTGACCATCATCACAGTAAAAAGTCTGCCCATCATTTCAAATCTGCAGAGTTGCAGGTTTAATAAGGGAAACAGAAGCACTTAGCTTCTGAAGCACCAGAATGAACTCCCCTAGCTGCTAACACCTCATAACTGTTTGATGACAAAAGTCTGAGTGGACAAAACAATCAATTCCAAATCACATGTCTCTCATATCTGCCCGAAGCTGGAGAAGAAGCTTTTGCTGCCTGGCAAGGTGGATTATGGCAGTATGAACATCCGCAGTGGGCTAAAAGCAAGAAAGTTGTCAGCTGCCCCCGCATTTACCTCTAAAAGTCATGAGAGGGTAGACGATTTCCTTCTGTTGGCCACCATGGAGATATCCTCGAGTGAGAAGGTACCAAGGGACACTGCTGTATAATGCTTGGCTGGACTGGGAAGGGGCAGCCTAGTACCTCGCACCCAACGTACAATGGATGCTTTTTTAACTGTGGCTCCACCTTTCTCTGCTGTAACTAATGAGCCTGGTCAGGATGTGGGGCAGGTGATTCCATCGGCAGCTGCAACCTTTTCCCTTAATACAAATGAAGCTCAACATAGCAGTCAGAGGTTGATCCAATGATCCTTACTTTACCTCCTCAAATGGATCCTACAGTGGGTCCTGTCGCAGCTCAAGCCTTTTTCTCATTTTCAGACCTTCCAAACAGTGACCTTGATGGAGGTCTCGACCAGACAAGCTATATATTATTGGCCTCTAATGTCCCGATGAACCCTCCAGGATTACACCTGGACACTCTGCTCCTTCCACTCTTCCATCCCAACAAAGGAGTAAGGGTGATGACCCACCCACAGATTCAGCAGAGTCTGCAGTGTTCGATCAAGGTCTAATTGAGCTTGTTTCCTTACTGAAGGTGGAAGATAAGCATTTATTGGATCCTGAAGGAATTAAGTTGACACCTACAAATTGTTCTCCCTTGGGGGCACATTCCTGGCCGTACCATCCTATTCTAAGTATTTAGATGTCCCCCATCCCCTTCTGGATCACTACCTACTCTCTCGGCAGAGGATTCCCCCATGTTAGGGGCCATTTATCATCTTCTCCTGCAGCACCAGGAGGACTATCATCTGGAATCAATGGCATTGTAGGTTGCATATTTAAAAGAACCAAGTGGTTCTTCACAATTTATCAAAATATATGGACATCATCAAGTTACAGTTGGGGATGTGGAAGCCTCTAAGGCAACTCTCCAAACGGCAGTGGAATCCAACAGCTTGGGCGGCTCAGTATGAGCAGCAGATTACCACTCTGTTGTCAAGGGTGGAAAACGTGTTTAACAGGCCATGTAGGAACAATCTAAAGGTTTTGGGGGTCCCAGAAGGGGCATAGGGGATGATCCCTGTGGCTTCGTACTCGCTTGTTCCGAGAGGCATTTCCAGCTCTGAGTGGGTGGGATATGGATTGCATGATACAGTGGGTGCATTGTATTCCCTTTCACCATCCTAACAAACCCTCCCAGTACCCTTGGGTCCTACTGATTTATATTGAGAATGTCATCCTTTGACAAGAGATCTTTCAGGCAGCAAATCCTAATCTGCTGGCCAAAGCATGTGGCATTAATGTTTTTGACCGCTCAGGCTTTTGTCATCAGTCAGTTGTGAGGCGTTGGCAGTTGCAGGAGTTCATTCTTGGGGCTGTTCTTGTGCACACTTCACACTGTCACAGATACACAAATTTGGTAACCTTTCCAAAAAAGTGAAGTGTAGTAGCCGGTGATAAAATACAAAAGCCTAGAGGGTGGCCCTTCCTTGGCTCCCCCTGCTCCGGATGGGCACTGGACTGGCCCACCATTGGCCCGGCCCGCGAACATCCCACAGAGCGGGAGAATGCACTGCACTATATAGCGCTCATGCCAAAATAACAGGGCTTCTTCTTCTGCCCCTCGTGAGAGGTAAAGCAGGTTCCTGGGACCATGTCATAATGTCATAATGTTTTTATTGTATGATTATTTAAAATCTTTACAATCTTTACTAGCAGTAAGAAATGTACGTCCACAAAATTTAAAATACAGGTTTAAAACTTGTCATTAAATCTAATAATTATCTAACAATAGTCTTTACAGTTTGTCATATGCCTCATTCGACGATATTGAGCCCATTTATTTTGCTTTAGTCTTTGTAATTTCATTTGCCTGTTCCTTTTCTTGTATCTGTTTTAATGCCATGGACATGAACTTAATTCCTCGACATGTAAGAATGGGGGAAACGCCGCTTAGCCACCGTATAACCGCCTGTCTGCAGGTCCGGATTTTCAGTGTATTGAAAATTCCCCGAAGATGTCTTATTCTTAGGCCTTGCAGTATAGGACATACACATAATATGTGGGCCACTGTTTCGTTCTTGTCTCCACATAGTCTACAGTTGGCACTGTCTATTTTGCGCTTCCAGGAAGGCATTAAGTCTTTTGTAAAGTGCGAGCCCATACGGTACGATATATAAGTTTTTTTTAAGTGTTGACAGTAATGTTGGGCTAGAAAAGCTTGCGGTTTTTGGGTGGAGTATGTATTGATTACTGTCCAGGCGTGTCTCCGTTTGCTTAGGGTTTTTTTGTCTGTAAGCAAGGAGATCTTTTTTGCTGATCCATTTGCAATTTTGCAAAACTGCTTGTGGTCAATGTTTTTGTTCCATACCTCGTGGAGTCCAAGGGTTGACAAGCTCTGGTTAAGGAATTCTCCCCAATGGTTGGTATTCGGCTTGTTTATTTGGAAGTTTATATCCTCCCAGCACATTTTATCCCAGGAGTCACCTGGTGCGAGACGGAGCTTGTGACAAAGTTTTACGAATGTAGAATTTGACCTAATTACTTGATTTTGTAAACCAAATTCTAATCGAACTTGGGCTGCTGATGCTCCATTTGGCAACCCAAACACCACTTTGTATATTTTATTTTGTAAGCTGTTTAAGATTGGTGATTCGCTCCCGAGCCATCCAGTTAGACCATAAGACAAGATTGGAATAATCTGGGCGGCCATGACTTTTAGTAAGTGGGTGTAGTTTGGGCCGCCCACTGTCTTATGCAATTGTCTATATGCATAGATTAGTGATTGCGCTTTTCCTCTTAGTACCTGGATGTGCTTATTTTTTTTTTATACCGCTCTCGATGGTCATCCCCAGATATTTGTACGAATCCTGTTCTACGAGTGGAGATTTGTTGATTGTCCATGTATATTTAAGTTTCTTTCCCTCCGTGATTCGCAGCACTTTAGTTTTGTTTTTATTCAACTCCAGGTTTTCCTCTGATAGGTACGTAACCAGCGTGTTCACTAGGCGTTGCAGCCCGACAGGTGTTTTGCTGAGTAAGACAATATCGTCGGCATACTGCATTATGGGTACCGGAGTGTTTCCTAGTTTTGGTGCGTGGCTTTCTATTACTTCAATTTTTCTTCCAATATCAGCAAGATATAGATTAAAGAGGCTTGGAGCAAGGACGCAGCCTTGTTTAAGTCCGTCCTGTGTTTCGATTTTGTTGGTCAGGCTGCGACCGTTTCCTTGTTTAACCCTGGCCCATGTGTCACTATATAGTGTTGATATTGCATTTATTAGGTATTCCGGCATCTTCCACTCTCTTAGCTTGCTCCACAGCCTGGGCCTGCTAACATGGTCGAAAGCTGATTTTATATCGACAAAACAGGCATATAGGTTCTGTTTTCTTTTTTTAGCCTTGTCTGTTATTAAGCAAAGACTGACCAGATTGGTAGTTGTCCCCATCCCTGATCTGAATCCTATTTGAAACCTTGGGATTATTTTCCTTAAGGTTTCCCAGTCCTGCAGCTCTTTCAATAGGCAAGATGCATACAACTTGGCTTCAACATCTATTAAGGAAATTAAACGGTAGTTTCCAGGCTCTTTCCGGTCCCCTTTCTTGTGAATTGGGTGGATGATGTTTCCTCTCCAAGTTTCCGGGAGCGTTCCTTTTTTTAAGATGTCGTTAAAAAGTGTGGATAGTAGGTTGGCCCAGAAGTCCGTGTCTGATTTATAGACTGCGGCTGGAATGCCGTTTGGCCCCGGGGCCCCCTCTGATTTTAATTTCTGTATTAGTCTTTTTAATTGTGCGTGTGTTATCTTTAGTTCTTCTTGGGTAGGGTATGATTCTGTTATGACGGTGTCATGTGGATTTAAACTAGAGTCCTCATCCTCCATTGGTCTTCCTTGTTCTTTTTTTCTGGTTATTTGGGGTTCTTTTTTTAAAGAAAGATTTTTAACATGTGTCTCCCATTCCGTGTTGCTGATCCCGGGGTCCTGTTGTAGTGTGGGTCCCATGTTTATTTCGTTTATAATTGCCCAGAACTCTCTGGGGGATGATTTTTTTGTCGAGATCAGTAGCTTTATCCATACTTGTTCTTTGTATTGACCTTTAGCTGCCCACAGTTTTTTTCGGTATTCCTTTCTCATGATTCTGAGGTCTGCGATGTTTGTGTGTTGGCTCTTTACTGCCAATCGCTGGGCTCTGGCTAATTTCTTTTTTTCTAGTTTTAAGTCCTTGTTAAACCAGGGCACTGGTTTTCTTGTGTGGTCTTTGTTTCTTCTCGGGTGTGCAGAGTGGTTTTCCATTAGTACCTCTAATAGATTTTCCCAAGTTTTTATTGTCTCGCCGTTGTCAAAACTCTCGTGTTGGCGCATGAAAGTGGTGGCCGTGATCATAATATTTTGAGTGTCCTCGCCCCTCCATTTCAATTTCCGTAAGTTAAATTTCTCTGTTTCTTGAATTAGTTGTTTCATTCTCTCGGCTGTAGGGACAATGATGTCAAGCCTGAGAATTTGTGGAAAGTGGTCACTTTCAGGACGCTGAACTATTGTGTAGTCCACTATTGCGGCTGTTAGATTCGTTGATACCAGTGTGAAGTCCAATACTGATTTAACACTGCCGCTCGCGTAGGTGAAGCACGGTTTCTTACTCTTTAGTATTGTTAGGCCCATTTTTTCTATGTTCCTTCGAATGTTTTGGGTTGTTGCGACTGCTGCCCTTTTTACTCTATGCAAACTTGACATAGTTGCGTTAAGTAAGTTTTGATTGAAGTCTCCTGAGATTATCATGGAGGTTTGTTTATTTGTTTTTTGTAAAGCTTTGATAAGGGTTAGTAATGTTTCCAGTTTATCCATTTTAGTTTTCTGGTCTGGATGGATGTAAATGTTTAATATTAGCAGTTGTTGCAGAGGCTGTATTGTTATTTTTATTGCTTGTACCCAGTTTAATCCAAGGTCCATTGTTTCTTGGGTCCAGTTGTATTTCTGAGAGATGAAGATTGATAAACCACCACGAGGGTGACCGTATTTGGCGTGTTTTTCTGCAAGTATGTGATAATCCGAGAAACCCAGAATTCCTAATTGTGTTAAGTTCCATGTTTCTTGCAAGAGTATTATGTCTGAGTTGTCAAAAAAAGTTAGAGTTTCGTGATCCTGCTCTAGAGAGTTAAAACCATGCACGTTCCAAGAACATAGTTTGATTTGGTCTCCTGGTGTTGTGTCGTTTTGTCTCCCAATTGCATGTTTTCTGGATACGTTTGCATGATTAGTTCTAGGAGCTCTTTTCGTTTAGTGCGGTTGGGATCCAAGACCAGTCTTGGTTACTACCGTAAACCCGATAAGTAAGTGTCTGATTTTTCTGTGTAGATTTTGTTGCTATTCCTTTCTCTGGGGCGGTTGCTCGAGCTGAGTATAAACACGATTTTGTTTGGGGCCTTTGGGGCTCCTTGTAGTTTTGATTTTCCGAGCTGTTATATAGAGGATAAGGATATTTCGGTTGTTTGTGTTGAATTATTTTAATTCCCCAGTTCTTGAATATTTCTTTGTGTGCGTAAATTTGTGCTGCTATCTCTTTCGATTTCCAAGTAGTAACTGAGTTTTCTATTCCTGGCCTTGCTCTGTTATGCTGAAACTCTACTACTTCCATATCTTGGGAGACAATTCCCTTAAGTGCTGGGATTTCCTTGATCAATTTTAAGATGTTTCCTCGATTGAGGATGTCGTGTTTTCCCAATGTTTCAAACTCTGGAATAAATGTAACTATTGGTTCGATTTCATCTGGTATTACTCTTGTGTTGTCTGTTTCTAGTTTTGAAATATTTTTCGTACTGGTAGGCCTAATTTTCGAATCGCTTTCTGTTACGGTGGCAGGTGGCATTTCCATTCCAGTTACAGTTTGCATCCCAAACCTAATTCCTGTACATTGGACTATTTGCGCTTGTTCGTTGAGATCTTGCTTTGTTATAACACTTCTACCTATTGCATTGGTCGTGATCTTTAATGCTTTTAGGTCATGATCACGTTGAGTCGTTATTTGTTCTCTTACAGGCAAGCTTGCATTTTTCCTTTGGGGCTTTTTTTCCTTGTTATTAATTTCCTCTACCTCTTTTGGTTGAAGTGGTGAAAAAGTTGGATGTGGATTGCTACTGATGGTGTGGATGACCTTGTCTTTATCCCTGGCCGGTGGGACATTGTCTACATCCGATCTTACTCGAATGGTATCCTTAAAGTTACATCTGGGTTTAATTTTGTCTTCTATTAGTTGTTTGGGTTTCGTTGGCCCTTGAGGGGCCTTTGATTCTGATTCTTGTGATTCTTCCATCTTTGCGGAGTTCTCAAAGGAAAAACGTACCCTTTCCGGGTCTTGTTGGTCCTGCAAGATGGCTGAATTATTGAGCCTGTCCCTTGGTTTTTGGGGGTCTTGGCTTTGTCTCTTTCTGAACATTGGGAAGATGTGATCCGGAACGCAGAAGAGTTTTTTCTTTTGTTTAGGCCGGGCCTTCCTCGCTCTTTTTCGTTGGCGTTTTGTAAGTTTATCCTGTTGTTCGGTCGAATGCGTAGGCGAACCTTCGTTAATTTGCTCTTCATGGCTTTCCAACGACCCTTTATCAGGACCTTTGACTGCTTTCTTCTCTCCCCTATTGGGTGATTGGTCCTGAATGTGGCTTCCAGATTGGCCTCTTAGAGTTCCTTCCTTTTGTGTGTCGATCACGTGTTCCCAATTTCTGTTTTGTTCGCCGGAGGATTTGACTGCTCCCAATATGTCGGTTAGAATCTCAGGGAGGGCTGCCAGTTTTTCAATTATACTACCGCATTTGCACCGACTAGTTTTTGTGTTGTTATGTATTTGTGATCCACTTCCTGTGTTTGAGTTATTTCTACTTTTGATCACACTGTTAACCCCGTTTTCCTTCTTGGGTAGTGCTGTTAATATTGTGTCTACTTTTGCGCTTATTTTAGAAATATGCTCAGCTATGATGTTTATCAAGTCTATTTGTACTTCCATTTTGTCCGACTGGAAGTTTAAAGCCTTTATTGCTTGGTCCAATGTACTGATTAGGGATTTCCCCCAGTTTTGAGTATATTGAGGACCTGCTCTGTTTCCTAAATTCGCACTTGACTGATCGTTCCTACTTGTTGATGAAATTAGGATGGGGTCCGTCTGGCCTTGAATTTTTGCTTCGCTTCTGACAGTAATGGTATCGTCGATCGAAATAATTCGGCCGTTGTCGTGGTCCTTTGTGTTTCGTGGAGTAGAGGCCTTTTGCTCATGTATATGCCCCTTTGAGGACTGGGATTCAGTTGTCGAATGATCAAAATCTAGTGCTCTATTTGTTTTCTTCTTAGTAATACTGATCGATTTTCTTGTATTATTACTTGAAACGGGTTTATCGGGCTCTTTCTCCCGGTCGGTTTTTTGTCTTAGTGTGACTCCTGTGTCTACTCCTTCTACTGGTTTCTTGATGTTTATGTGCTCTTTGTAACTAATGTTTTGTAAACCTGATTGTGCAAAGAGATTTTCCAGTGATTCTAAGTCTTGTGTTGATGACAGGTAGTTTTTGGAGTTCTTTTGTTCCTTTGTTTCATGAATGCATGAACATGCAGTAGGTATGTTATCGCCTTCTTGTCTGACGCCCATTTTCTCAGATGGACTGAGTGCGTTGTGTACTTGGACCTGGACCGTTTCTGTCAGTTTATTCTTGTGTTCAGGATTGCCTTTTACGTTTTCCTGTGCACTTCGATTTGTTTGCATTCTGTCCTTGGTATAAACCTTTGATGATGTGAGCGTTTTTGATATCTCCGGAAGTATTGGGCTTGGGAGGTTTTGTGACTCTGCTGTAGCTGAAAAGATCGCCGATACCGGGTCTTTCAAGTAAAAGAATTTGTTTATTTTATGCTGGCCGTTTTTGCGTGTCTCTGAGCGAGGCTTCTCCGATATTGCCTCCAACTTAACCAGTGTAGACCCTAATTTCCCCTGGTTATCCCTTTCCGTTGTTCTCTCATTATCTACGTCTGATGCTGAAGATAAAAACTCTTTGGGGGTTAGATTCTGGTTAGGTTTTTTTTTTTGCTTTTTGCTGGGATTGGTATGCCTCTTTGTGCCAGATCTCATTTTGTCTTGCTCTGCTCCCTAGTGGTACCCTTTTTTTGGTTATTTTTCCTTTGACTAAGGTGCTGCTGGCTTCTTGCTGCTTCTTCAAGTGTTCCTGTTCGAGCTGACAGGGATTTGGGGGTCAGAAAGGTGGGTGCGATGGTGGGTGCAGTGGTGTGATGGTAGATACACTGCTGTTGTTGTCGTTGTTGTACGCTCAGTGCACGGGGCTCAGCACTTGACATGCACACCCCCTCCCACCCCTGACTCTCCTCCCTTCCTCACCTGTGAGCTGCTCCCCTCTGCCGTCGTTTATAAACAGGGGTGGCTGGTCTTTTTTTTTGGTGTTTGTGAAATTTTCAGGGATTTAAAGTCTGTCACCCTTTTCAGATTATCTCACTCCTTTAGGGACTCCGTGGGGACTCTGTAGCGGTACCGTACCACAGGACTCACCTGCCGTTGGGGATACAGCGTGGCGGTGACAGTGCCCCTGTTAGTAGATTAGCAGATTAGCAGATGGTGGTGGTGATGGCAGGCGGCGTTATCACACTCCTTTCTCTGCTCTCCCCACCGCTCACACAGCCCGCCTGCCTGCCCTGCTCACCTTTACCGCCTTTAGCCAGCTGCAGGCTGTCCTTTAGTTCTGCCCCAGCTGCGTCCGCGTCCGAGACGGCCGCCTCCCCGGGGCTCCCCACCGGCTTCACTCTCCGAACCGGTCCCGCAGGTTTGCGCCTGGACCTGCTGACCGGATTACCAGTGGTCCGGCTGAACGGCTGAACGGCTCACGGTTCACGGCTCCAAAAATCGTCCCAAAGCCTCACCGCTCCTCTCTCCAACCGCCGCAGCCGAAGCCGAAGAAAAACGCCGACAGTAAGCTTGAACGGAGGGTTAGCTCTCTGGCGCCCTCACCTGCTCAAACTGCTCAATTGCTGATGGAGAAGCAATGTTTTTGAATTGGACCAGTATTCCCCTTGTGCAGCCTCTCAAATCCTGCGTAGGGGGAGAATGCTCTGCGCTGTATAGAACACACACCAATGTCATGGTCCTTCTCTTCCTGTCCCTCATAAAGGGTAGAGCAAGATCCTGGGACCAGTAGTCCTCTTGTGCAACCTCTCAAATCCCTGCATAGCTCTACCCTTGCTGCCAAACTAGTCCTCATCCTCAGACAATAAATAGACGTGAAATCATTTTCTTCTTGTCTGAGTGATCTTCAACAGTTACTCATTTTTTGGTAGATGGTCATAAAAGAGGTTTCTGCTCAAGATATGCAAAAGGTCAAAAATAGAAAAAGGTGCATACAAGGTGAAAGTAGACACAAAAAAGTTTTGACACAGGAGGCATTGACTGCAACACTTGAAAAACTAAAATAGACTAACATGATTTTTTAAGCTCCCAAGTCTAAAAGTAGTCAAATAAATGATATGAGAATCCATTAGTGGATGAAGACAATATTGACCAATGTCTAAAATATGACTTACTTTGAGGTGCTACAGGTTGACAATGCAAATGTTTGATCTGGGCAAACATCTGAGTTGAGTATGACACATACTGTAATTTTCTTCCGTTCATAGTAAAGCCGACCTCAATGGAGTCTAACATGTTTAAACTTAAGGGGCTAATCACAAGAAAACTATATATGTGTGGTTTACCTCACATTTAGATCTACTTCTCGTTATACATCGCCTGATGGGTAGAATTTACTATGCCCATGAGTAGATTTACAACTAGATGTCCACTTATGAATCTCCAAACCCTCAAATGTGGGTGTGGAGAGTCTGAGGACTGAATTTACAGTGTAAGGTTACTGTCCACCTGTTTTTGGAGTTCTCTATTACCGGGGTGGTGTTCTCCCTTTATAAAATAATGGGGAATTTAAAGAAACTTATATTAAAATCATAAAATGTGAATGTTCTTGATTGTTTTTCATTTAAAGATAATTAAAACACATTTTTTTAACTCATGTTCCTCTAGGACTACCACAGTAATAAGGGACAGTTCGCCTGCTCTAAAAGCTAACATAGTAATGCATTTTAACTTATTTTTCTTTTCTTTTTTTAAAATATTTTATTTAAAGTTTTTGGGTGTTACAGCACAGCAATAACCAGATTTCCATCGATTACAATACATTCGTAATCATATTACTAACATGCACAGACAGCATACATTAATCATAATTAATCATAGTTAAGGAAAAAACAATAGTTACCTAGATGAAAGAAAGAAAGGTAGGCGACAGAGAAGAAAGAAAGAGGATGGGGAGCGATTCAAGAACAAACATTACAAACATTGATGGCTGACACCCTACCGGGAATTTTTAACATATTCTTTCCATTTCTGAATAGACTCCCATATTCATCTACCTAACAATCTCCCCCTTTTGCCTTTTTTTGCATATTTTATATACATAACTTATATAACTTAATAATATTTTTCACTTAAATAATATTAATGATGTTGATTTTTATCCCTAGACCCTAAGAGTATAATTTGAGTTGAAAATGTCACAATCTTGTCAGCTAGTTAAACAATTTTACATATGACATATTACAGGGAAATGTTTAACAATATAAACAAAATTAAATATAGTTGTATTTAAAAATGCTATTTAACTTCATTTTTAATATCCCTATGTATGTTAGTGATATTCCATACCTCCATGGATTTCTATGAGAGCATGCTGCAGTATCAGTGTTTGTCCATGTGAATTGCTTTACTTTCGCCTAGGCTGAGTTGAAGTTCATTTAAGCCTTCTTTTGTCAGCAGTTTGACTGTAGTAGATCTAAATGTGTATTTGGTGAATTGCAATTTCCTTCCCTTATATGGGTGTGTGTTTTGTATGGGCATGCCCCTGCCTAACCTCCCACTTCAATTTCTCTTAACCCTGCCCATTCTGTAGTAATTATTCCTCATGGACCCACCACTCCCCCTTGTTCCACCCACATTTAGGGGCCGATTAGGATGGCGGACGGACTTGCGTCCGTCCGCCACCCCTGAGTTGGAGGGAGCGTCCGCATGGGCAGCGGCGGTCCCTCCACAGCAATTAGGATGTGACCACCACCCTGGCGGTCACATCCTGTATGTTTTACATTGCGGCGGATGCTGCTTGAAGCAGCATCCGCCGCAGTGCAAAAAACGAAAGGTGTGCATTTGCATGCACAAAGCGGCAGGCACCGCGCGGTGCCTGCCGCTTCGTGCACGCAAGGGCAGGGGGGTACCATAGGTACCCCCCATGTGCACCCCCCACGCAACCTTCACCCAGGGGGCCCGCAACGGGCCCCCAAAGTGACTGTCCGTATGCTTTTCCACGGCGGAAAAGCCACCGCGGAAAAGCATGACTCACCCTGCATCCTAATATGGCTGGCGGTGTCTGATAGACACCGCCAGCCATGTTATTGCTTTTCCGCCGTGGTCGCCTTCCGACCGCGGCGGAAAAGCGGCGGACGGATTGGGAGACCCACCAGCCATCCTGATTTGGCGGTGGGTCTTTCAGGCCTCCTCGGTGGATTTCCCGCATACTCCGGGCCGGCGGTGGCTTTCGCCGGCCCGGAGTATGCGGGAAATCCGCCATCCTAATGACCCCCTTAGTACCAAATCCTCTACTTATGTGTGCAGTGATCTCTGCCACAGTGGTAAAGATCGTGTACAAAAAAGAGAGGAGATCTCCAACTGGAGATTTGTGAATTGCATTGTGCAATATGAAAACAGTACAACTTTACTTCCTACAAAATAACTTTTGTGAACACGCTTCTTAGTTTCTGGAGCAAGCTTGTGGTAGAACAGAAAGATCATTCTTCCTGATCAAATCTGAATTGTGAAGTAAGTTATTCTTCTACATAACAGGGAATACCAATCGGAATATGCCTTAGGCAAAGTGTACATCCTCTTTTGAAGGATTCATCAACTGTGGGGAATCTGGCATTGGTATTATGTGAAATACCCAAACGGTGAAAGGAGATTCACTACTGGTTTCAACATAAGTTTTATATTGATCTAGTTCTTGAGAAAAGAAACCAAATAGTTATCCTACAGGCAAATCCCTATGTGAAATCCCACTCATATTGTACTGAAATGAGATGGGTGGGTCTGCTCATGATGCATCATGGCAGGATAGATAGACAGTTCGCCTGCCCACACTGCTCACCTTCCATGCCACGTACAAGGGGCACTTAGATCATTAAGTATTTCTTTTACACCAGGTAAACATCTGGTTTTGGAAGGCAGCGTTAAAACTGAAAAGGACACCATTATTTGAATTGCTTCAACATACTATCACAATGCTGTCTGCGCTTGCATTCCGTCATCATAGCTTTTTCTGTTACTTCTTGTAAGAAGTTGGATTAATAGTCAAGTGAGGTGATTACCTACCCTAAGTATTAACCATAATCCTTCATTGGGTGAACCCTCAAAGTCACTAAATTGACTGAGCTCAACCCCTTGGTAGATATGACATAGGGCAGACAGGCTTAACTTAGGGCAATGTGTGAAGGGTTTATACAGTACCAAAAATGTAATCAAGTCAAAGCACAACACAATAAAAATTCCAAACTATATTCGACAAATAAAGTAGATTTTAATAAATAAAAAGACACCAAAATAACAAAAAAACAATTAGGGGAACCAGAGATATAAATAAACGTTTAAATAAAAATAGCACCAAAAAGCATTATGCTCCAACTGCGATCAACTGCTTGAGGTAGGCAAGGACCTAGGTGCAATTTGACTCTCACTTTGAAGGAGCATGAATCGGATAGAGGAACCAGGTCTTCAGTGGGGCAAGGCAGTACACTGTAAAACAAGAGGGCTCCATGAGATTAGATAGCCATTGCACACGGCCATAGGGAAGCTGTTGATTTTTGGCTGGAAATGTCCAAATGGAAGACATTTTTATTTCACACCTATAGAAAATGCCTTGTCGGCTGGATACTTTGGTACCATTGCCGAGTCAAGATTTGTATATTGGCACTTAGTCACTTTTTTGCAGAATCCTTCAGCAGGGCAAGACTGCTGACTGCTGGAGGTATCCATGAGGTCCAGATACCTTCTCCGCAAGGTTCTGTTAAATTGGATTTGTTGCTGTAGAGAAAATTTGGGTGGGAGACACTAAATCTTCTGCCTCACTGCAAAGTACTTTGGCCTGATAGCTTGGGTGGTTAGCCACAGTCCTGCAGAGGTCATTGAGTTAAAAATGTTTTTAAGCCCAGAGTTTTCAGGGTGGTGGTAGACATCCAGCCAGACAGTTAATGATTCCACAACCTGAGGAACAGCACCTGTGTGTAAGGACTCACAACAGCAGATGCAAATGGCATGTTCCAGGGCAGGTCCAGTTGGAATTGCTCATCAGAGTGCTGTATCCCTGATGCTTGAAATTGTTTCTCCTGGGTACATTAGGGAACAGGTCCAGTCCTTCTGAACTTCTTCCAGGGTACAGGCCAATTGTGCAGTCTTCTTCTGTTCTTCCTTATGTCAAGAGAAAATCGTGAAGAGGGTACCATAGGATACCACATGTGTGACTGGCATAAGTTTGGGGTTGAGCGTTCACTCCTGGCCCCTTACTAACCAAGGGGATAAATGTTTTCAGGGATAACCCTACCCAGTCTTGTGCCAGTTCATATCTGACCTACTGCAGACAATTCCACAATGCTCTTCTTTGCCTAAATCCAAGATGGTGAAATTCTTCTCCCCTTGTGTAAAGCCTGAAACCTCACCCAGTGATGTGGCCATGGCAATGAGCACTATCTCCTCTGTTGTCTCTTCAAACCAGTTCTAGAGCAGCTCCCTGGGATTGGTACCTGCCTGACTGGGGGAACAAGGGAAGGGGCCCGTCCAGGTGTCATCTGATAATTCCCTATAACAGGGGAGGTCCTGTTGATATAAATTAGGCTTATAGACACAGCTCAACTGGTCATTCTGCCAGAGGAGCAAAACATTTCCCCACATTGAGGCCTTTGTCACTGCTCTTGCAACAGGGCTTGAGCACTCATAGGGTGGCAGCTAGAGGTAATACAAATTAGCCACCAGAGTCCAGAGGCAAGGAAAAAGGTCATTTCTAAAACGTTCTATTTGTTATATTTATCAAAAATATGACTTAAAAATTAAATTGCACTTTTGATAAAGAATAACTGAATCATACTATTAGCTGGTTACTGCCCTGGTACAGCAACATTAATAAATAATATTTTTTCCCAGTGTTCCTCTATGGGCCAGCCAGCCGTCCTATTGTGAAAATAGCGTTTGGGTGCTAGTCACTGTAAGGACAAGTTACCATTAGCATTACATATCCTACTTTTAAATACCATGCACCTCACCTTGTTAGATTGCAAAGTTAGGGGTGACATATTAATACTTAAAGGAGGATTTTGATCTCTAAAAGGGATTCATTTTGACAGGTCAAATCGCATTTTTGCACTGCTTCAGTCAGGCTACAATGGTTGGCCTGAAGTCTTATTTTCACTGCCACTATGGTGGGTGGCACAATAGGTGCAGCAGTCCGCTTTTAACATTTAGCTTACAGGTCCTGGTTCCACCTGGTAACATATACAAGAAAGTTATAAATTAGTTAAATATGCCAGTTAGGGTTATACCAATTCATCCTTATTTATAGGATAAGCAAATGCACTTTATAACTGGTTAGCAAAGGTAAAGTGCACAGAGTTCTCCAGCAAGCAAAAATAGATAGGGCACAAATATAGGGTAGACCTCATAAAATATAGTCATTTTCTACAACACCCTACTGTAAAACTATCCCTTACTATCGTGAACATTTTGTTGAACTGGTCCACCACTCAAGTGTTAGACAAATGTGATCCAGCGGGTTACCAGCAACAGGTAATCTAACACCACATATTCACCTGGGCCCATAAATTCATTCACAACACACTGGTAATATCCGCTGGGGTCATGTTTTTATAATTCTCAAGATTAGTTATCTATACTCCCTAGCAATCTTTCAATGATCAAAAGTTCTTTCCTCTGGTCAATGGACCATTTAGATGGAACTAGTTGATGGTGAAATGACATAAGATTTTAATATATTTACACATTAGAAATGATCACAGAGTCGGGATGTCCTTTAAAATGTTTATCTTAGAGTAAAAATCATGTGAACCACTTATACAGCACAGATCAAACTCTGTCTCTCACAGGAAGGAAGATTAAAATAATCGATCATATATTTTCACTTATACTTTGCAATGATGCTGTGTGAAAAGGAGAGAACGGAGAGAAAAGCACAAAAGTGAATACACAAACGTAGAAATATTTACCCAGAATGGTGTGAAAAACAACTCCCAGGCCTAGGAATTGGGAAGGGTCCCCGGGAAAGATCTAGTAAACAAAGGCTTCAAGACAGGAATCAGGACAGGACAGATGTCCTCTCTATTACCGACGCTTGCGTAGCACCCCTCTCCGACACTCTCTTCCTCCTCGAGATTCTTCCGCGATTTTATTCTAAATTAACTTGCTTAAGATGATTGGTTCAGTAATTCGATTCTTCTTCAGCATCTACGTCTGGGACTTCTCTAGGCTCTCCAACAGCATCCTGGCCTCTGGCATCTCTATTCTCCAATCTCTAACTAAACAAACTAAGAACTACCTCAATTATACTTTCCTGTATGCTAGTTCCACCCATTAATGGCCAAATTTATGAAACTCCTAATTCTGATTGGACAGGCAAGGGGCGGTGATCATCACACCATGCTTATTTCTAAATATTTTCTTTCAGTTCTGTGTTTAAAATCCCACCCCTTAAGTATAATACATCAGTCTTTATTCCCACCCATACTCACAATGTAATTGTCACATTTTAGAAGAAAAAAACAGTAATTCTCAGGGACTGTCGTTCCGGTTTCTAGGAATGTACCATTTTTCAGCCTTGAACGATGTTCAAGTTGACATGAAGTCTTCCATTTAGGTTGCATCACGGATGCGTGGCAAAACGAGAGGGAGTAGACTGTGGCTTACAACTGCAGGCCCATAATAAGCACTATTGAAAGAGTCAAAAAGACAAATGTTAAAATCAAAAATAAATTACTTCACTGTATACCTCTTATCTCTACTCTAATCCCATTTACTTAGGTGGCAAGCATGTGAGTTTCAAGCGGCCATTAAGTTAGCTACTGCACAAGTGCAGAAGTTTTCCCTCCAAGCATAGATACGTCACACTACGTAGGTGCAGTAGACGCATGCGCACTAAAGAATTTCATTTAGTGGCCATCTTAGTATCACTCTCGAGTTACTGGTTAGTAAACACATAGGCAAGCTTCCTTCTAATACTATAGTGATGTGTGAATGCATAGTATTTCCACAAACCAGTTTTAATACGAGGTTAGTAGTTACGTGAGAAGATTGAACCCAAGCAAGTCTCCTTTTTCATGAGACCATCAATTGTAAGGATTTGATCCATTTAAATCTGCAATGGCTTCTTCTGATGATCATAAGTAATGCAAAATAGTAATAGCTTTCATTGAGAATGATGCATAAAATATTGCTCACTGTGTCATACAATTCTGGTCAGTATCCACATATATATATATATATTTTTCAGGCATTTGGAAACGTCTGCATCATGGTAAGGATTTTAGAAATCAGAGTATTCTTGATGAAAGAGACCAACATTTCCCTGTTCAAGATTATGTAAATAATATCACAAAATATTTACAGAATAATTATAAGATTCATGTTAGAAATTAAAGTTTCTGGTTGGCAGAGCATACACCCTGTCTTAGCAAGAGCCACAAATCTAGTCATTGTAAGTAAGATACCCAACTTAAATTAATCAATACTCACCCTCTGGTAGCTTGGCACAGAGCAGTCAGGACTAACTTAAGAGGCAATGTGTAAAGTATTTGTGCAACACTTAAATCATTGTAACACTTTGAAAACAACACAAAAAGACTCCACACCAATTATCAAAATCAGAAAATATGCACCTGAGTAAAACAAGACCAAAATGACAAAATACAATAATTAGAAGTGGAGACATGAAATGTAAAGGATTATTCCAAAAACAGTGCTTAGACATCAATAGCTCTAAAAGGGTACTCGAGGTCACGTTGAACAGGGGTAAACCCAAAGTTAAGGCTGACGACAATGGAGCGCAGGCTGGCTACAGGTCCCATGCTGGGCACGCTGAAAAAGTACCTCATACGGAGCAAGCACTGGTGTCAAGGGCTCTCTGTGTTGGTTCCAATTCCTGCAGTTTTTGTCGCTGAATCGGAGTTGAGCCTAGCAGTCAGTGTTGAAGCGTCGATTCAGAAAAGGGGGTGGTGATGAACAGAGTGTCTGAATTAAGCAGACCACTCTTACCCAGTCCAAAGATCAGGGCTTGATCCATCACCGTTATTTAGCTCACTGCCCCATCCCAGCTCAGAACCTGGCTATATGCAAATTAGTCTGTCCCTGGCCCAGTGCATCATGGGAACAAGGCAGACCAAACTACCAAGCCAATTCTTCACCAGAAAGGAGACAAGCTACCGGGGACCGGTTTCTGGCATTTCAGCCTCGTCGGCCCGGCTTGCTTGAATCCTGATGGAGCAGTGAGCAAGGGACTCATGTCTGAGTATACCCTGCCACACCTATAGTGGCCAAAAACGATTCAGAAAAGGGGGTGGTGATGAACAGAGTGTCTGAATTAAGCAGACCACTCTTACCCAGTCCAAAGATCAGGGCTTGATCCATCACCGTTATTTAGCTCACTGCCCCATCCCAGCTCAGAACCTGGCTATATGCAAATTAGTCTGTCCCTGGCCCAGTGCATCATGGGAACAGGGCAGACCAAACTACCAAGCCAATTCTTCACCAGAAAGGAGACAAGCTACCGGGGACCAGTTTCTGGCATTTCAGCCTCGTTGGCCCGGCTTGCTTGAATCCTGATGGAGCAGTGAGCAAGGGACTCATGTCTGAGTATACCCTGCCACACCTATAGTGGCCAAAAACGATTCAGAAAAGGGGGTGGTGATGAACAGAGTGTCTGAATTAAGCAGACCACTCTTACCCAGTCCAAAGATCAGGGCTTGATCCATCACCGTTATTTAGCTCACTGCCCCATCCCAGCTCAGAACCTGGCTATATGCAAATTAGTCTGTCCCTGGCCCAGTGCATCATGGGAACAGGGCAGACCAAACTACCAAGCCAATTCTTCACCAGAAAGGAGACAAGCTACCGGGGACCGGTTTCTGGCATTTCAGCCTCGTCGGCCCGGCTTGCTTGAATCCTGATGGAGCAGTGAGCAAGGGACTCATGTCTGAGTATACCCTGCCACACCTATAGTGGCCAAAAACGATTCAGAAAAGGGGGTGGTGATGAACAGAGTGTCTGAATTAAGCAGACCACTCTTACCCAGTCCAAAGATCAGGGCTTGATCCATCACCGTTATTTAGCCGGGCCGAAGACGGCTGTAATGCCAGAAACCGGTCCCCGGAAGCTTGTTTCCTTCCCAGTGTAAGAATTGGCTTTTGTAGTCTGGTCTGCCCTGTTCCCATGATGCACTGGGCCAGGGACAGACTAATTTGCATACAGCCAGGTTCTGAAACTGGGATGGTGCAATGAGCTAAAAAACGGTGTTGGATCTATCCCTGATCTCTTGACTGGGTGAGAGTACTCTGCTTAATTCAGAGACTCTGTCCATCACCACCCCTTGTTGTAAATAATTTTGTCCACCCTAAGCGTGGAAGGGTATACTCAGATGTGAGTCCCTTGCTCATTGCACCATCAGGATTCAAGCAAGCCGGGCCGAAGACGGCTGTAATGCCAGAAACCGGTCCCCGGAAGCTTGTTTCCTTCCCAGTGTAAGAATTGGCTTTTGTAGTCTGGTCTGCCCTGTTCCCATGATGCACTGGGCCAGGGACAGACTAATTTGCATACAGCCAGGTTCTGAAACTGGGATGGTGCAATGAGCTAAAAAACGGTGTTGGATCTATCCCTGATCTCTTGACTGGGTGAGAGTACTCTGCTTAATTCAGAGACTCTGTCCATCACCACCCCTTGTTGTAAATAGTGTTGAAGCGTCAGCACTGCATTGGAGTTGATTCTTGCAGTTGGTGTCAAAGGATTAGCGCAACATTGAAGTAGAACCTTGCAGCGGCATCTTTGGATCGTGCTGTGTCCCCATTAAACCTCGCATTCCAGACCCACATCATTGTCCACTGTGTTGATTTTTGAATAAAACAGCTATAGAATCCCTTTTTGAGGTTTAGGACTGGAAGGGGCACCCCAGACAAGCATAGGACTCACAAATGACAGATTCCTGCAGCACCAGCAGAGTTGCAAAGCGTCTTTTGTGACCCAGAGACTTCAGAGAACAGGAGACAAGACAGCTAGCCCTTGTATTAACCTGGGTTCAAGGGTGTAGAGAGAAGGTCTAGTCCCTCTCACTCCAAGGCAGGAGGCAGCAGGCCAATACAAAAACGTAGTTAGCACAGTGGCAGTCCATCCTGCAGCACAGAAGCTATTTTTCCAGGCAGAATGTCCTTGGTTCCAGTAAATTTCTGTTTTAGTTGTGTCAAGGGTCCAGTATTTATACCTAGAAGTACCTTTGAAGTGGGGGGGATATCAAAGAGGCCTTTGAAGATCACAAGGTCCCTGCCTTTCCTGCCCTAGCACCAGATTCACTACAGGCAGTTATGCAGCTCTTCATGTGGGGGCAGGCACAGCTCTATTGAGGTGCAAGTGTCTGCTCCTCCCTCCCAATCTAGCTCAGGAAGGACCATCAGGATACAAATGTCACACCCCTTACTCCCTTTGTGTGACTGTCTATAGGGAATGCACAAAGCCCAACTGTCACTCAACCTAGATGCGTATTCAGAGACAGGCAAAGGTGAGAATGGTTAACGTAAGAAAATGGCAACTTTCTAAAAGTGGTATTTTCAGACTTTCAATTTAAATTCCGACTTCACCATAAGCTGTGATTTTTAAATTGTGAGTCGAGAGACAACAAACTCCAAATCTCTATCTTTTCCTATATGGAAATTATACTTAAAAGTTGTTTCAAGTCGCTCCCAATGTTATCCTAAGGGAGAGAAAGATATTGCAGTAGTGAAAAACACGTCTAACAGTTTTTTCACTACCAGAATATGTAAAACGCAACAGTACATGTCCTACCTTTTAAAACACTGCACCCTGTCCATAGGGCTGCCTAGGGCCTACCTTAGGAGTGACTTATATTTAATAAAAGGGAAGGCTTGGGCCTGGCAAGTTGTTTTAACTTGCCAGGTCGAAATGGCAGTTTAAAACTGCACACACGGGCTCTTCAGTGACAGATCTTAGCCATGTTTAAAGGGCTAATGAGTGGGTGGCACAATTAGCACCTTAAGCCCATTAGTATCATTTAATTTACAGACCCTGGGCACATATAGTGCACTCTACTAGGAACTTACAACTACATTAAATAGGACAATTGTGAAAAAGCCAATGTTGCAATGCTTTGAGTACAGAGCATATGCACTTTAGGGCTGGTTAGCAATGGTAAGGTATCCAGAATCATAAAACAAGCATTTACAATGCAACGGTTTCGCCTTTGCAAAAGTTAGAGCTATTGGCATTGTAAATGACAACATTTTTATTTATGTGTTGGTTTTGAAAACAGATAAATAAATGGCATTGTCATTTACATTGCCAACAGCTTAATCTCCTGCAAATGTAAGACCTATTGTACCCTACTGGATTTCACTGAAGAAATTCAGAGTCCGGTCTGCAGGTGTCACGTGACAGACGGCCAATTGACAGCTGAGGGGGTGAAACCGTGGTGGGGTGGCACATTAAGGCGACGCTTGCTGAAAGCACTACACTACCCTACTGGAGTGTCAGTCTTTTTGGACATGGTCCACTCACTCATCTTGAAACAGGAAGCTCGCCACCAGTTCCACAAAAAATACCGTCATTAAATCTTTCCTTTTAAAGGGTTGGACATTTCAGTTGGCGTCTGCCCTCAGGCACGCTCGTCTCGCCGCCCATTGTCAACCACACGCCTCTCTGTGCCTGGCTGTCAAGTGCCGGCGCCATCCGAGTGCGCATCTTCAGTCAGCCACAGCGTGCTAGCCAACCGAACTGCATTATGGGACTGGTAGGTTTGTCTTTAAATTATATGTGCGGATTTTACAACTTCACCACGCTAATTAATGTTGGAAAATGTTCAGGGAGGGCGTCACTTAGCAGCTTCCGCCTCCCACTCCCGGAACCCGCCTCCTCATCTAAGTGGTTATATTTGAATGATGCAAGGAGAGCGGTAGGGGCTGGTGCTATATGGCCTGGTTTGCAATAAAGGTATCTTATTTACACCGACAAATCCATCAGAGCTCCGACTCACCCCAAAGGATCTCACTAATGTATCAAAGCCCCTGCTTTCCCGGAGTCCTCAGTCAACCCGGCGGATTCACAGCTCCCCAGTTCCCCACTTCCATGCGCGAGTACGTCATCCTCTCAACCTGCTTCTCGAAGGCATAGTTTTATTACACCGAACATATGTAAAACATACTTGTTAAATAGGTGAGATTGCTGTTAAACAAGATGAGATCAAAGTGTTACATTTTCAAAGTGTGTTTTTCTTACAGTTCGCACGCTACTGATTACTGTGCATAATATAAAAAACTGCAGTGGCTTTTGTGTAGTATATGAAGAGCATATACAAATACATTATATTCTAGTTATACAAGAAATGTCTCGGGCATCATGCACGCTTTCAATCAATCAATCAATCAATCATGCCATTTGTATAGCGCACTACTCACCCGGGAGGGTCTCAAGGCGCTTGGGGGGAGGGGTATGCTACTGCTCGAACAGCCAGGTCTTGAGTTGTTTCCTGAAGGCAAGATGGTCCTGGGTCAGCCGAAGGTGGATGGGGAGGGAGTTCCAAGTCTTGGCAGCCAGGTAAGAGAAGGATCTTCCTCCGGCGGTGGCTCTTTGGATGCGTGGTACGGCTGCGAGGGCGAGGCTGGTGGACCGTAGCTGGCGGGTGGGCATGTAGAAGGTCAGGCAGTCGTTGAGGTACTTGGGGCCCAGGTCGTGGAGAGACTTGTGTGCATGGGTGAGGAGCCGGAACGTGATCCTCTTGTCGACGGGGAGCCAGTGCAGGTTCCTCAGGTGGCTGGAGATGTGGCTGCGTCGGGGGACATCCAGGATGAGTCGGGCGGAGGCGTTCTGGATGCGCTGGAGTCTTTTCTGTAGCTTGGCTGTGGTTCTGGCGTAGAGGGCGTTTCCGTAGTCCAGTCGGCTGGTGACGAGTGCCTGGGTGACAGTCTTCGTGGTCTCGGTCGGGATCCAGCGGAAGATCTTGCGAAGCATACGCAGGGTGTTGAAGCACGATGAGGAGACGGAGTTGACTTGTCTGGTCATCGAGAGGGAGGGGTCCAGGATGAAGCCCAGGTTGCGTGCGTGGTCGGTTGGCTTGGGTGCGGTGCCCAGGGCTGGGGGCCACCAGGAGTCGTCCCAGGCGGAGGGCGAAGATCCCAGGATGAGGACTTCCGTCTTGTCCGAGTTCAGTTTCAGGCGGCTGTCCTTCATCCACTCGGCGACGTCTTTCATCCCTTCGTGTAGGCAGGTTCTGGCGGTGTCGGGGTCTCTGGTGAGGGAGAGGATCAGCTGGGTGTCGTTGGCATAAGAGATGATGTTGAGGTTGTGCTGGCGTGCGATGGCTGCGAGAGGTTTCATGTAGATGTTGAAGAGGGTGGGGCTGAGTGAAGATCCTTGCGGGACGCCGCAGATGACTTTGGTGGCCTCGGAGCAAAACGGGGGAGGCGGACTCTTTGTGTTCTTCCGGCGAGGAATGAGATGATCCACTCCAGTGCCTTCTCTTGGATACCGATGTTGCTGAGGCGCTGGACTAGGGTGCGGTGGCAGACCGTGTCGAACGCAGCGGAGAGGTCCAGGAGGATGAGGGCCACTGTTTCCCCCTTGTCGAGCAGGGTCCGGATGTCGTCGGTGGCTGCGATGAGGGCGGTCTCGGTGCTGTGGTTGGCTCTGAAGCCGGACTGCGAGGGGTCGAGGGATCCGTTCGTCTCGAGGAAGGCGGTCAACTGTCTGTTGACGATCTTCTCGATGACTTTAGCAGGAAAAGGGAGGAGCGAGATGGGGCGGAAGTTTTTGAGATCTGTGGGGTCCGCTGTAGGTTTCTTCAGGAGGGCGCTGATCTCGGCGTGCTTCCAGCTCTCCGGGAAGGTGGCGGTGTTGAAGGAGGCGTTGATGATGTTCCGGAGTTGGGGTGCGATGGTGGAGTCGGCCTTGTTGAAGACGTGGTGTGGGCAGGGGTCGGTCGGTGATCCGGAGTGGATGGTGTTCATCGTGCGGGCTGTGTCTTCGGTGGTCACCGTGGTCCAGGTGCCAAGGGTGGCGTTGGGGGGTGTTGGTTCGACGGTTGGGTGTGTGGGTGGGGCGCCGAAGCTGTTGTGGATGTTGGCAATCTTGCGGTGGAAGAACGAGGCGAGGGAGTCGCAGAGGTCTTGTGACGGAGTGATGTCGTTGGTGCCGGTGCTGGGGTTGGAGAACTCCTTGACGATAGTGAAGAGCTCTTTGCTGTCGTGGGTGTTGTTGTCCAGTCGTTCCTTCAGGGATTTCTTCTTGGTGGTGCGGATGAGCTGGTGGTGCTTGCGGGTAGCGTGTTTGAGGGCGGTCATGTTGTCGGTGGTCCGGTTGAGGAGCCAGGCTTTCTCGATGGTGCGGCAGGTCTTCTTGGAGTCCTTGAGGTCGTCGGTTAACCAGGATGCCTTCTTGCTTCTGGGTCTGCTGGGAGGGTTCTTTAGTGGCGCGAGGTCATCGGCGCAGGCGGCCAGCCACTGTGTGAAGTTGCGGGCTGCTTCGTTGGGGTCCGTTGTGTTGGCGGGTGGGCTCTGGCTGAGGGAGGTGGTGAGCTGGTCTGCGGTGATCTTGCTCCAATTCCTGTGAGGTACCTGTTGCGGGTGGTGGTGGATCATGGATCTTTTGAAGCTGAAGTGCACGCAGCTGTGGTCGGTCCAGTGGAGTCCGGTGGCGTGGCTGAAGGTGATGTACTTGCTGGAAGAGAAGACGGGATCAAGCGTGTGGCCGGCATAGTGGGTGGGGGTGTTGACCAGTTGCTTGAGTCCGAGGTTGGCGAGGTTTTCCAGCAGGGCGGTGGTGTTGCGGTCCTTGTTGTTCTCCAGGTGGAAGTTGAGGTCCCCGAGGAGGATGTAGTCAGTGGAGGGGAGGGCGTACGGGCTGATGAAGTCTGTGATGTCTTCGCTGAATTGTGTGCGTGGTCCAGGGGGTCTGTAGACGAGGGTGCCTCTGAGGGTCGTCTTAGGGTCGGTGTGATGCGAATGGTGTTCTTGTGGACGATGGCGATGCCTCCTCCGGTCTGGTTGATGCGGTCCCTCCTGATGATCTTGTACCCGTCCGGGATGGCGATGGCGATGTCGGGTGCAGAGGAGGCGTTCATCCAGGTTTCCGTGAGGAAGGCGACGTCCGGTGATGTAGCGTCGAGGAGGTTCCAGAGTTCCACGGCAGGTCTGTGGATGGAGCGGGTGTTGATCAGGATGCACTTGAGGTGGTTGCTGCTGGTGTTTGTCTAGGCGGGTGCCGGGCAGGTTCGGAGGCAGGTGAACTTGCAGGTGCAGCAGGTGAAGGGTCCGTGGGTGCGTCTCGGGGTGGCTCGGCAGCAGGCGTGGGTCCGGCCGGCATTGAGTGCGTTGAGAGTGGCGGCGTCGTAGGTCAATCGGGTCATCTTGCCTCGGCGGGGAGGGCCAGGGGTCCTGGCGCTGGGCGCGGGCCAGGCGCGGACGGGCACAGACGGGCTTACCTTTGGTGCACCTTCGGCGCTCAATCGGCGCTCCCGCTGCGGGCGTCCGCTGTGCGGTCGCTCTGGGGGCGTCATAAGTAAGGAGCCGGGAGGGAGGAGCAGCTGGGTGGCGGGAGCGGGGCGGCGAATGGAATCACAGGGGGGCGGGGCCACAGGGAGGCAGCGGCGGGAAATTCCAAGAAGCAGCGGGCAGCGGGAAATTCCCAGGAGCAGCGGGAAATTCCCAGGAGCAGCGGGAAATTCCCAGGAGCAGCGGCCAGCGAGCGAAGGAATCTGCAGGCAGGAGGCGGCAAAGGCAGGCAGGAGCGGCAGCAGTGAGTGGGGCGACCAAGCCCTGTGGAGGGCTGAGCGGTCCACATAAAGTAAACCTTCCTTCCATTAAATATGCACATCGAAACCCCGCCCCAGACCATTGATCAATTTAGGAGTACCGGCACTTGTTTTTTTTCCAATTTAGAGCACCGGTCGATGGAATGACTAAAGCTGCAATAAAGTACCGGTCGATGGAATGCCTAAAGCTGTTTACATAAAAGAATAAATGCATCGAGGTCTGCACGAGTCATAGTGACAAAAAATAAGGAACCCGGAGTGAATCAGTAACTGCTGGAAGATAACATACCTGGGGACAGCCACCACCCTATAATGAAAAGTGATGCCCAAGGTATGGTCTCAGATCAGAAGTGATCATTTCATCTGCCCTGAGGCTACAGAGAAAGAAATTGGTATCAAAGATGCCCCGAAACTCACCTTCTGCAGAACGTCCCCTTCCTGGATTCTTCTGTGGCACCGCCCGGAATGCAGATCCAGCAGTGCTCAGAAACTGCTCACTTCCCCACCATGCCCATGCATTCCTTGCCCCTTCAGCAACCTGTCCCTATGGTGTCACCGGAACTAGGAAGCGAGATCCGAAAGAAGAGGGGCGGGATCAATTGTCGAGCCGTTCTGCGCCAATCGCTGCGCGAGATTCGCTCGCGGATGTCAACCATGGGTTAATATGTGTGTCAATCCAACCCGTGGCGCCGGCTTTCTACCAGCAGGATTTCCCTGTTCACTCTGAAGGGTGATGGGAGGGGCTGTCACGAGGAGGCTGCTCACGGGACGTCCCCTGACACCGAAATGAGGAAGTGAGAAGAGCGCACAGACATAAACAGGGCATGTCTGGTTGGAAGCCATCTTGGAACGGGATAGTGTATTTGTAGGTATCATTAAAAAGGTAGTTCTTATGTGACATCTCAGGACCAAATACACTATGGGGTTACGCCAGTGAACTAATTCTGTATGTTTCGAACTTACACAGACTAAAAAGGTGTAAGTGCAATTAAATTCGTACATCACAGAAGGAGACTTTCAATGACGCAGACAATAGAAAACGGCGACCGCAGTGAATGAATCTGTCAGCGAACAGCTGTAAGCGCATGCACCACTCTTTTTCATATTGAATAATCAGCATCAGTACCTGTAATGTAATGTGATTTTACTTTTCAATTGATGTACTTGGAGCAATATTTATACATATTTAGGCCGTAGCACGCCCTGTAGGGATTCGGGGGCGTGTTTTTCGTGCTCTCCCCTTCCTATTGGCTGGAAGGTAAAATTCCAGCCAATGGGAAGAGGAGAGGGCGGGACTTAAAAAACACACGGAAACGCCGCTGAATCGCGTTCCGACGGGGAAAGAGTGATTGACAGCCAATCTCTTCCAATCTCTTCCAATGGCTAGCCTCCATTTATGAAGCTAGCCAATGGAAGACAGAGGCGGGACCAAAGCCCCATATGTAGGACATAAGATTTCGCCCCTACGGCCAGGGCGAAACCTAAACAGCAAAAATGAAGTTAGCAAAACAGGAGGCCAGAGGGCAAAAGGTCAGGAGAAACGACGCCAAGGATGCCAGGACTAACAATTCAGATACATTATAAAGAATATAAACAAAATAACAAGCATATGAAGAATACATAAAAATAACAACAAATAAAAAAATTAATATAAGATTAAATACTAAAAAAGAGACATCAAAACATTAAATTGTACTATTTAAATATTTCTATCAATAAATAAATATATATTTCTTCAAAGCATCTGATAAAACCATCAATTTTCAATTCAATTTTTATTATCTATCCTGGTATGTCTTTCCTTCGGAATCAACATTATAAAGCGATTCAAGAGCATTTTTGTTTAGGACAACAATAACCTTTTTACCAATATAAGTGATTAGTTTTTGAGATACAACATATTGATCTGATTTACATTATTAAGTCAAAGATCCAATACCTTAAATGACAGTATCAAATATAATTTTTCTTCAGTTTTGCCAATGAGTTATGCAACTATTCACAGGGTCAATATTCACAACTAAAACTGAATTTAAAATGATGATGCCCCATAGCTTAGAAGAGGCATATATTTGGTTCACCTAGTGTTCTGCAGTATTTTAACAGAAATACTTGTCTCTTTCAGAGCTCAATTACAGTGTATCAAAAAATATGCAGCTTTTATTCCAAGTCCAGCAAACCTAATTCTGGATATATATTTTCAAATGTGGTTTTTAATTGGACGAATTTCATTCAATTTTACCAATAGCTGTACACATGATTTTGAAGGAAAATGATTTTCTTTGATATCATATCTTAACCGATTACATACTTGAGTTAGTGACACTAACAATAGTTCTGTGTATCATCGGGTATTGGTTACATAGTAATTAGCTATACCAAATCACTTATGTCAGTTCTTAAACAGCACTTCAGCATAATGCATCCAAAATATTGAACTCCTAGAAAGCAACTTAGGGGTCTGTTATAATGTCGGGCAGATCGCCACGCCCGCGTGGCGGTGGCGATCATTCCGACATTATCTCCCGCCATCCTCCCATTTCTTCCTGACATATTATGATGGCGAGGGGTACCGCGGCGGAAGGGAAGACCGTCCGCTGCTTTTCCGCCCTGTTGACGAGTCAACGGGGTGGAAAAGGGTTGAATATGGTGGCGGTGTCTGCAAGACACCGCCATCCATATTACTATGTAGGCAGGAGGCAGCCTTTCCTTGGCAAGGACATGCAGTGTTCGCGTTGCAGGCCCCCAGGATGTTGGGGGGTGGGGGGTACCCATAGTACCCGCCTGCATTTGCATGCACAACATGGCAGGCACCGTGCAGTGCCTACCACATTGTGCATGCAAATGCACAAATGCCTTTTTTGCATTGCGGCGGGTGCTGCTGCCCGCCGCAATGTAAAAAATGTGGGATGCGCCCGCCAGTGTGGCAAGCGCATCCTAAATGTATATGCAGGACAGCCGCACACATAGTGGGCGGTCCCATTTCCCGATGCAATGGTGGGCGGACTTTGTCCACCCGCCATCGTAATAGACCCCTTAAGGTTACTTTTATTACAGAGAAGCAACATGCGGAAATTGCACATGGAATCTCGTACCTATGCCAGCATACCACTTTTATTTCTTTATATCCTAACTTCACCTACAATATGAATCCATGTTTTAGTAATTTGTTGCATGCCTTCTATGTGGTATCTCCTTGGTTCTGATAAAGCAGCAACGATGCCAAGCGTGACATAGCAAATCATACCACAGGGCACCACTCGTTTACCCAAAAATGTCAGACTGAATTAGTCAGTTTTATGCGATTTCTTTTTCATTTACATTAAAGATAAATATTTTATATTACATACATCCTTTCACATTAATCTTTTTCCACCAAAAATTATTTATTATAATTGGTTCTAAATCTTATACCTGTCATAATGACATCACCCAGACCAAATAGGAGCTTCACCATTGTCAGGGGGCCAATAGGATTATGCTTCATGGAGGACCAAATTGTGGAGTAGGGCAGCCTAAATCATGTAGTCCATCATGTAAATTTTACAGGAGTGTTTAACTCCTACTCTCTGGCAATATTTTTTCATTATATTTGAACTAAAAACAGGATTTTTAAAGGATATTGCAACATATGCAGCAAAATATGTGGTAAGTGAGGTGAATTCATAATCCCTCTGGACCTTACCATTGTCCATTATTTTCTCAAAAATGTATTGATGAAATGTAAACAAAACCTAATGTGTTTTTAACAATGAAAATGATATCTTTTTTGTCTAATGTCTTACATTCTTAACTATACATTAGGCATTGTTCTCTTCTTTTTTCCTACAGGCAATTAAACAGTTTCACCTGGAGTGAAAAACTGAGCTATTAGTTGAGGGGGGTGAAACCCTACTCAAGCAACAACCACAATCCGTTTCACAAAATTAACCTGTGCTTAACCCTCTAGTAGCTTGACACAAAAGTAGTCAGGCTTAACTAAGAAGCCATGTGTGAAGTATTTATGCAGCCCTCAAACATTAATAAAGTGAAAAAACAACAAAAGAATAATCCCACAGCAATCTAGACCAATAGAGTCATCTTTGATAAAGAAAATTACAGCAGAACAACAAAAAGTCCACTGAGTATAACCGGAGTTACACAGTTTCAAAGGTATTAAGGAAAGTTGTGCTGGAAGACAAGGTTATTCTGTTCGCACTGGACTCAGGCGAAGTCACAAGTTCAGGCCAACTGCGAAACAGTGCAGGGCAGACAGAGAACAAAGTTTGGCCGGCTGAAATAATGATCCTTGTAATCAAGATGCAAGGCCACATTGGCCTGATCCAGCTGTGTCAAGGAGACTTTGAGCAGGAGTTGTGATGCATGATCCTGCTACAAGATGCATCTTGCTAGTTTGACACTGTTAAAGCCACCCGATCAGGAGCTACGGAGCTATTTATGAGATGCGTCACACTGTGTTGAGTCGATGAAGGTACCGGTCTGGGGCTGCATTGTGGGGACTTTCCTAGAGATGTGCTGCACTGGTTACAAAGCGAGATCTGGCATAGAGGAGCAGCATGCTGCATTGGTTCCGAGTAAGCCACCAGCCAGGACCCTATCTCCCTGTAGCTCAGAATAAGAAGACAGTCGACTGACTCTCAGATACACTCTGGTAGTCCTGGGTTCGAGTAGAAAGGTAGGTCTAAGGCAGCAGGGCTGTCCTCAAAAAGCTGGGCAGTCCTCAAGCAGCAGGGCAGTGGCAGGCAGCTAGCCCGTCCTTCTGCTTGAAAAGTCCACAGGTTCAGGAGTGTTCTGAAGAGTTGGTCTCAAGTCAAGTATTTATGTCAGCCAGCTTTGAAGCAGGAGAAATTTCTAGACTTCACCCACGTCTGGTTCTGGGATTTCCTTGCTTCCCCTGCCCAACCCCAGCATGATGGGGTGACAGAAGGCTAGTGTGATGTTCTTTGTGAGTGCAGGAGTCAGCCCCTAGTGAAGCGCAGGTGTTGTAGGTGACAGCTCCACCCCTACCCATACTGGCAGAAGGGCCCCTCCTGCCAAGACCCGTCCCACTTAATGACACTGGGAGGAAAACACAAAAGCCAACTATAATAATAATAAATAATTATCGCTAGTTTTGAAAACAAATTATAATTTTTTTATAACACACTAACTATTTAATGCTATAATAAACATCTGAATTCAAAGAAATACATCAATTAATAATACATATTTATATAAATTATTTGATATTATTATATACAATATAAATTCAAAACAAAATATAACCGAGTACCAAAGAACAAGCATTAGCAATGCAATAGGTCTCGCATTTACGTGCTTTTGAGCTATTGACATTGTAAATAACAATGCCTTTTATTTATGTTTTAGTTTTCAAAACATAAATGAAAAACATTGTGATTTACGATGTCAATAGCTTAAACTATTGCAAATGAGAGACATATTGCATTGCAAATGCTTGTTCTTTTCTTCTAGCAGGACAATTAATTTTCTAGGAGTTGAATACAATACAAAATCTGGAGAAAATTCGATAGGCAGAATTTCTGCTCTTTTCTCCTTAAATGTCCACTATTCCAGAAGAATCTGTTTATGTTTGAGAATTACAAAATCGTTGTTAACATCGGTGTCATGCTGAGATTCCTCGTTTGTTATAACAATCTCTTCTGGAGAGGCCTTGAATTGTGGCTCAAGTGGCAGGTGTGGAACGGGGAGTACAAGGTTGTCATCACTCATGAGAGGAAAGCTCCTTGCAGTGGCTTTTAACAGAGCCAATTTCAATGGGCAACTGCCCCTTTCCAAACGTCTGAACCAGAATCCACCATCCCGATGTGTCCATGCAAAGGAGGGAGAGCTCATTTGAGGGCAAATGGAGCGAGAAAGAGAGAGAATGGATGCATGTAGAGAAAGAGATTATGGGGCTCATTAGGATCGCGGACGGATTTGAGTCCGTCCGCGACCCCAGAGTAGGAGGGAACGTCCACATGGGCAGCGGCGTTCCCTCCGTGAAGATTAGGATGTGACCGCCAGGGTGGCGGTCACATCCTCTATCTTTAACATTGCGACGGGTGCAGCTTGAAGCTGCACCCGCCGCAATGTTAAAAATGCATACATTGCATTTGTATGCAGAAAGCAGCAGGCACCGCGCGGTGCCTGCCGATTTCTGCATACAAATGCAGGGGGTTACCATGGGTACCCCCCATGTGCACCCCCCACACCCCTTCACCCGAAGTCAAAGTCTGTGTGCTTTTCCACGGCGGAAAAGCCGCCGTGGAAAAGCATCTCTTTTACACTATCCTAATATGGCTGGCGGTGTCTGATAGACACCGCCAGCCATGTTACAGCTTTTCCGCCGCGGTTGTAAGTCAACCGCGGCGGAAAAGCGGCGGACTGAAACCAGGACCCACCAGCCATCCTAATGTGGCGGTGGGTCTTTGGTGGGTCCGCAGAAGATTTTCCGCATCCCCACGGGCCGGCGGTGGCTTCCGCCGGCCCGGAGGATGCGGAAAATCCTCCATCCTAATGAGCCCCTAAGTGAGAAGATGAAGGGAGTGGGAATGGTTTAAACAAATTGCCTGGACTGCTTTTGGTAAGGAGGGAGGGCTAAAATAAGTTTTTTGAGTATAAGGGCACACAGTTGACGGTACATCAACATTAAGAAACATGACATCGTAATGAAAGATATACACAAGGACTCCTGCTAAAGACATTAATACTATTGCTCAATTTTTTACCACTTGCACCACTTACTGGAAAGGAACCTTATTTGATTCTGACCTTGACGGCACAATGCCCTAGCAATACACTTTGAAAACACCAACGTGTACTTTACTGCCAATAAAATGCTCTCCGGAATGTACCCTCGAAAGTTCAAATATCAGACACGGATTTTCATTTTTTGTGCATGCCATAAAACTTAGCTCCGCTTTTTGAAGCCACACAGCTATCACAGCAGAACAGACTTACTGTGATATAACATGAAGCTGGAGCTGACTGAATAATGTATGCGCGCACTTGAAAGCACAAACCAATTATTGCCCAAGTGAAGCCCTACTTGGCGAAAAAGCTGTGTCGCTATCCGTCTCAAATACACTACTGCGACAGTGAGCGCAGTGATTCAATAATATTGGTTGTGGTGTCATTTCTGTGGAGGCTATGAGGGATCCACTTAGCGTCATTTCCCTTTGTTGGTGCGAGCGACCGTGTGCTGTCACAGGCAGCGCCTCTTCCTCACTTTATTCTTTAGATTTGATTTGAAGCTGTTCTACTGTTGTTCATCGAGGAAGGATTACATTGCCTCTTGTTTGAAGCACAATATGCTAAATTTGCCTATGCAAAGGGAGGCTTGCGGAGGGGCGTATCTTGTTCAAGAATGCGAGGGAGGTGAGTTGGGGGTGTCCAAGCAGGCAAAGAAGTGTACCCAAGACAAAAGGAACAAGCATGCCACACCCCAATTAAAATACCTTTTGTGCCGTCCACTACGTAGCGATGCTAATGTTACTAACAGCACAGTAAACGCTGAACGGAAAGCAAACAGATTCCTTATTAAAAGACCTCATACAACACAAAGATGGCGTTGGCATGTTGAAATGACGGAAAGCAAACACATTCCTAATTAGAAGTCCTCATACATCCGAAAGATGGCATTGGGCTGTCGAAATGGGCCGTAGTAAAAGAGGACAAGGCGGGAACAAGTAAGCCCAATTAACAAATCACGCACCAGTGTTTAACATAAACGCTGACACAAGCCAATCAAAAAGAAAGGCATGGCTTAAAGCACCCTTCTAGAACTGAATCGATTCCAAAAGCCCTTGCATGGGGAGGGCAGCGCATGCGCTGCTAACGCCAGGCGAGACCTAAAAAACAACGTTGCATACTGCGATATTTTAGTAGTTAATATATTTCACCTCTCTTAAAATCGTAGGATCTCCTTGCTTAGCTTAGCTATGGTGAACATTCCTGCCTTTCCAGGGCTGAATTATCGCTGAACTTTCACCTTTTTGTCAAATAATGTCTTCCTCGCCATTGAGCTTCCATAGGTTCTGACCTATTCTCCTGTTTTACCTGACTACAATATTGTCATTTTATCTTGTTATACTTCCAGTAATGCCTTCAGGCCGCCTGCAGGGCCCATGCATAACAGTGATGGATATGCTTTATCTCTTGCATTAATGTGTCCGAACCACTCAGACCCAGCCAGAGCGGAATTCGTTACTTCTTGGAGGGAAGCAAGTTTCAAGTTCTGCTCCTCTTGAAAGAAGGTGACTTGTCCACATAAAAGGTTATTCAATTTCAATTCAATTATTTCTTTATTCAGAAATAAAAGTATCCATAAAAGTGCATGTTAAGAAATCACAGTAAATATTTTAAAACATTTAAAAACTGACATTTCATACAAGAGTCAATAAAAAAGCAGGTAATATGTCATTAAACTTTAAGACTATTCTAGTTAATATTCATTGTAAGACGAGCCCGGACAGCAATATGTAAGAACATTCCCACGTAAAAAATACTCTTGTCATCATTGAGTTGGTGTAGCTTGCTGTAGGCGTCTCTAAAATCAGTAATAGCGAGCTTCTTTACTAGGGGAAGTAAAATATTCCCTGTATATAAGAAATAAAAACCACAGAAGAATAAAAAGCGCATTATATAGATTGACCTGAGCTCCCATTACACAGGCAGGGAGAAGGTTCCAGGTTCGATTGGAATCCCAATGAAAAGTATAACAAATATTTAACATTGCTCGCGCTGTGCCCAAACAGTAAACTTCGTTCCCAGCACCCCAGAGGTTTTGTTAATACCCTGCAATTGATCTATATACTCTGGTGTTCACATAGGCCATCGCACTCGACTTGGAGGTCTCAGTTACTAATCGTTCGTCCTGTAGGGATTTAAACATGGCTGCCTCCAACTGTTTTTTGCTGATAGTATGTGGGCCTCTGAGATTCACAAACAACTGAATGCAACATGCCTTAAACAAACGGGATTCCACAGTCGGCAGACATGGAATACTCCGACCTTTTTCACATGCAAGACAATCTAAAATAATATCTCTAGTAAGGCTAGCATGTGTATTTCTCCATACTGCTAACCATAACAAAGGTCGAACACACATAGGATCTTTGATGAACGGTATATTCATTTCACTATGGCAGATACAATTAGAGGTAGAAATGGGAACCCCTAGGATTTTTCTACAAAATCTTTTTTTTTCAGCTTAAATTAAATTACCCTTAATACCCCATACTTCAGCCCTGTATGTAGCTATTGGGAGGCATTGTGTTCTAAAGATCTGCAGGAGTGGGAGAAAAGCCCCACCCCTCCTTCGTTGGGGTAGAGTAAACAACAAACTAATCACCCTGGAAAATGTATTTCAATGTTGTGCAACATATGCTGTCCATGATCCATTACGGGAAAAAAACAGAGCCAGATAAGAAAAAGAGCTGGTGCATTTTGAGTTAAACTCGCCCACTTTAAGTGCAGCCAATGTATGCTTCTTCGGGCCGCAGGTCACAATATAAGATTATAAAAATTGGTGAGTAAATCCAATGAAGCCGTAAAACTTGCAACACCTTGTACTGACTGTTGCGAAGCTCTCGGTGTGCGAGCCATTAAAACAACATTGGCAGGGCACCATATTATAATGAAGGCAAAAATGAGCCTTTAACTTTGGGAACGTCACAGGTGGCACATAATAAGGAGGGGTGAAGATCATTTATATACAGGACAACCAATAGTGGAGCTAAAAGACATCCATGCCTCCCTCCCAGGTAAATTCCATTGTTCCAAGATACCTCCCCTAAGGTATTTATTCTTATTCTGGCCTTAATGTCTCTGTGCAAATAAGTTAAATAAAAAGTGCACCAATGCTTCATACTTTCCAAGAGCTAAATGGATAGACCACAGCTTCGAATGGTTTACACTATTGAACGCTATGGTCAAGTCCTTGAATGCCAGATATATTGGACAGTTTTGATCTATAGTCTATTTACCGATTAACAAATAAAGATTTAGGCACTTCTCTATTGTGCCGATCTTGGATCGAAAACCACACTGGCAGGGATCAAAAATACATTTCTCTTTACCACATTCCTTTATCTGGTTGTATAAAACCCTCCTCAAGATGTTTAAAGTTGTATCAATTAAACAAATGGGCCTATAACAACTGGGCTGCAGACGGTCTTCCAAAGGTTCTGACCTATTTTCCTGTTTTACCTGACTATAAAATTGTCATTTCATCTTGTGATACTACCAGTATGCCTCCAGGCAACCTGCAGGGCCTATGCATACCAGTGGTGGATATGTCTTTATCTCTTGCATCATTCTGCCAGAACCTCACAGACCCATCCAGAGCTCAGCTTGTTACTTCTTGGAAGAAATCAAGCTTCAAGCTCTGCTCCTCCTCAAGGAAGGAGAATTGTCCGCATTCAGGTGGCAACTTCCTCTATTTTCTCTCATCAGTTACCCCTCTGCCCCTCTTTTCAATGAATATTTAGAGCTTCTTCTATAGTTTTAGCCCCAGTGCCTGCACCTTGAAACTCCTCCCGTCTTCTAAGATGCATGTTTACCCTCAGTACTCACTGAATATGCTCTTACTGATCTCAGCTTGGTATCCTTTTTCTGAACACCACTGTGCTCTATGACCTTGGCACAATACTCTTTTAATTCATGGGTAGTAACAAGCTCATACTGGGTCTTGTCCAGTGCGTCACCCACCTACCTAGGAGGTGGCATGCTTCATCATCGGGGCCCAGCCAGACCGCGGAATGCAACCTGGCTGTGCTTCAACGCCTGTCTACAGCGGAGCAGGATGGTGTTTGAAGTGAAGTGCTATGTGAATGGTGATTACGAGCTAAAAATGCCTATAGGAAATACCCCTGTAAACGTTTTAATAGAAGGGTCCTATGGCATGGATAAAAACAAATGTGGGATATTTTAGAGGTGCCAATGTCCCTCTATATCCCTTTAAAAATGTGTAGGTCAACTAGTTTCAGCCTTCTTCGATAGTCGTGAGGCTTTCTTCAGGACCAATTGCGTGTAAATGGCCAAAAAGGTTAGATGGCCATTCAAGTGATAACACACCGGAGTGGGACACGCTGGATGATAGCTGCGCAAGGATGCAAAGGTCTGCGCTAGTGGCGGCTGTAAGGTGTTATAACCTTAAAATACTATATTGTTTGACTACCTTGGGTAGGCTGTCTACTGAGTTCCTATTGATGAAAATTGAAACCAAGATGGAGGTATTCTTGGACTTAGTGCAGCCTTTACTCGCAAGAAAATTATATACTCAATTGAGACACGGTTCTCTACCGATTGGGGCATTGACATCTAAATGGGTAAAGTCGATGGAGGGTAATTGTCCTGCCTGTAATTATAGCAAGTAAGACATTGTACATATTTTCTTTTTCTGCCCGGCATATAGTGAAATTCGGAAATGTTGGCTTATCCCATTGTGTAAAAACTTGGGACTTAGACAATGTGCACAAGCCTGCAGAGTTTTAACATATGATACTGCTCCTCCCATTGTCTTCACTGTCTCCCGATTTTTATATGGCATGTGGCGGAGAAGAACTGTTTTTATGAACAAAAAGTAATGCCCCCTTGCTTTTTTCACATCTTTGATAACTCAATGTTTAATAACTTTTTAAACTGTCTGTATTTATGGTTTTTCTTCTGTGCTTGTATATATTTTATTGCACTTTTATGGTCATTGACCGAAATTAAGTTATCAAATGAATGATAATATCAGCGCACACCCTAAAGTGCGCTGTAAGTGTGGTGGATCAGCTTACTTACAGATCCGATGGAAAGTATGTTAGCTTAGCGTCATCTAGGATTCATGGATCCGATTATACGGGTGTCCAGTAGGGGACCGTTTGTCACCCAATCTGGCCGCCGTGACCTAGTTTGAAAATCACACTTCAGCGGGATCCAATTTTCGAACTAGGTCACGGCGGCCAGATTGGGTGACAAACGGTCCCCTACTGGACACCCGGATAATCGGATCCATGAATCCTAGGCGACGCTAAGCTAACATACTTTCCGTCGGATCTGTAAGTAAGCTGATCCAGCACACTCACAGCGCACTTTAGGGTGTGCGCTGATATTATCACTTGAATGGCCATCTAACCTTTTTGGCCATTTACACGCAATTGGTCCTGAAGAAAGCCTCACGACTATCGAAGAAGGCTGAAACTAGTTGACCTACACATTTTTAAAGGGATATAGAGGGACATTGGCACCTCTAAAATATCCCACATTTGTTTTTATCCATGCCATAGGACCCTTCTATTAAAACTTTTACAGGGGTATTTCCTATAGGCATTTTTAGCTCGTAATCACCATTCACATAGCACTTCACTTCAAACACCATCCTGCTCCGCTGTAGACAGGTGTTGAAGCACAACCAGGTTGCATTCCGAGATCTGGCTGGGCCCCGATGATGAAGCATGCCACCTCCTAGGTAGGTGGGTGAGGGGTTTCAGTAAACAACGACCAGTTGTCAGCGTTCCGCTCTCAAATCATAGGGTTGCAACCCTATTCACAAGGACTTGTCCTCGTTGTTTGCTAAATATTACCAGGGACAGGGACAAGTACGTTTTCAATTCCTTACTCTCTTGTTGTTACAATATCTTGTCCAGTGCTACATGGCAAGCCTATTTCAGCCTTTCACTGACAGCACGGTACCTCCACCTACTCCTATTGCTCATTCTTCGTCAACTACTCATTCACTACAATACTGCTGGGATGCTCTGACCGCAATTGCACATACCCGCCTTCCTTCTGCACTACTGTTCCCATTAGCTTCACCTATCAAGACAACCCTTTCACTCCTCCTTCTCATCCTTGAGATTCTTATTCTGGTTCTTGGACTCCCGGCTCTTGCTTGGTGCACGATTGGAACATGCCAAAAGGCCAAACTTGAAAACGATGTATCTCTTCCTCGTGGGTGCTGTGATCTCGCCCTGGTTCAAAAACACAGCCACCCGAATAAATGTCATGGTTGGGCCAATTCCTCTTTCATGCTCCTCAATTGTGAGTCACCCTTTAACATTGTTGAAAATTAGTACGTTTTGGTGAACATTATCCGCGCCATATTGCCTCTTCCCCTGATGCCACACTTTTGTCGTGCGCACCCGCCATTTTAAGACGCCCCGTTCAGAACGAACCCTTTTGCATGCCGCTGGCCCCTGACATAGCCCTTCGCCTTCACTAAGCCTGCACGCTGACCACCCCCCCTGCTTGCACCTGCCTTGAATCATAAACCCCTCTTCGGCGCTGCTCTGCCCCAGGCCCTCATCCTGTTCCCAGCGCGACACCTCCCTTCTTCCCTTTCATGATCCCCGGCCCTTAGATGCAAACCCCCTTTTCCCCGTGTGCCCGTTTGTCTTCCCCGTTCCCAGGCCGACACCCAGCTCTGCCGATACTATCCCTTGCCCCTCCCCGTACAATAGAAAGCTTCCCTCCTCAAAGGACCCCCGAGTTGATCAAAGCCCCCCCACCCCATGAGATCCGATCGAACCCCGCATTCCATGAATTGGCGGAATATCCAGCTGCGCGATAGTCATCACCTGCTGTGACCAGGGTGGGGATTTCTACTGTAGATATGTGTGGGAACGGGCCCGAAGGGGGATTCCTGGAATGTCTTTTCGTACATCAAAGCTTTATCATATGTATGTAAACTGTAATAAAAACCACAAACACTGTATATAAGGGGCCATGCCCCAAAACGTAAGTTAGAGCACCTCAGAACGATACCTTCTGTCCGTTTTGCTGTGTTCTCCTCCGGAGAGAATAAAAACCTTGTTTCCTGCTTTCCAGTCTCCAGCGCCTGCCTCTTCATTGATTAAATAACTAGAGGGTCACAGAGGCAATACCGCCGGGCAAATATCGATTGTCCCCGACCCGACTCAGGTTTCAACAATTGGCGTCCCAAGCGTGGGGCCCATCAGCGACTCGTGGATCCAGTGGGAGAGGTCCCGACGACAGAGTGAACGACTGCAACGATCGGGAGAGCTCTTGCCCAATAGACCCTCGTCTGGCAGCCGATCATCCGAACTTCACTAGTTCCGAACAGACCTCTCTCGAGTGATCTACGGTCCTGACTGGGGACCATTAGGAGTGCCGTGAGAATTACGAGAAAAAGAGGACGATCGGGCGCTGGATTCGGAAGACAAGAAACTGTCCACATGGTCCGGGTAAGGTCGTGTAATCACGACAAGGTGCGAAATGATTGCTTGATTGTTTGATTGCTTGATTATTTATAAAATACTAGTATTACTCTTTGTTTGACCTAATTGGAGATTCACTCTCTGCACACGGAGAAACAGTAGGCTCCTTCTCTTTTGCAAACGGTGAAGGATAGGTAACGTAACCGTCGCGCCTATCTTTCTCCCCCACTGACTCTATTATTTCTCAACGGTTTTTGGGAGACTCCCCACTCCCTCACTGATTAACTGGGTTCTTTAACCCCGAACTACTGTTCACAGATTGTCTTCTGGAGATTCTCTGTCTGCAAACCGGAAACAACAGCTTCCTCTTTGCGGTTAGTGAAAGGGTAGAGGACGCAGACTTTTGCGCCCTACTTACTCTCCCCATTGTCCTTTTTCTATCCTATTTATTTATTTATTAATTGCTTGATTGTTCCGCGTTCTTGGTTACTTTTTTTTTATTTTTGTTCATGAGGTATTCACTGCCTGCAAACAACGTAGAATAGGAATATTCTGTCTAGTCTTTGCACCTAGTGATAAGATAGGCACTGCTGACTTATTAGTCCCTCGTTACGAGCCGTCATGTCTGTCTTCTCCCCATTGATTGATAATTGGTTCAGCCCGGACCGTGTATTAGAGGTGGACCATATAGCTCCACTAGAAGGCACCCCTAATAAGGACATGTTCATAAACTATGGATTAGTTACCATAGCCTATAATAAATTGTGGCACAGGTATACCAAAGAAAGTCAAGACAAACAGTGGCCACTGGCAGGATCCTTTGACCTTGATAAAATAGAAACGTTAGAAATAGCCCTTCGAAATAATAAGACAACGCCTATTATGCTCGACAGTCTCGGTATGTGGCGCAGAGAGGCTATGCAACGACAGAGAAAAGACGAGGACAAACCAAGTAGAGAAATATACCGACAGGACAACCCCAGGACACCGCTACCCACAACTTATCCCCCGACACTATGCAAAAGACGACCAGACTTAGGGCCAGACCAATGCGCTTTTTGTAGATATGTCGGACACTGGAAAGCCCAATGCCCGACTCTACTGAGCGTGAGTAAAGGCAAAGGGCCGACAGGAACGACAGACCGGCAGTACGAGAAAAAGCGCGAGACAAAGAAGAACCCGACTTACATAGGCAGACCAGATAGAACCACCACGTTTGATTATGCCCGATGGCACAGATTTCGCCAGGACAATTTCAGCGGCATGCTCAAGTTCTCCTAGGTCGGGCAACGTCAAGACGGGAACCCAGCCTCGCTTTAAAATTCACAGACGGAAAGAGATAATCATGACCAATAACTGTTTTATATTCGTCTTGGGTCTTTGTATGTCGTACTTGTACTGTCCCCCGTCTGAGTTTGTGTGTATGTAATGTACGAATCTGCGTCATCCCTCTACACGTGTTTCCGTGTTACTCGACCTCTGTTAGCAGAAACTTAGCATAAAAGCAACCTGGAAAGAAAGAAATGGCAAAACAAAATCCGTAGACCATTGATGAACTTGAACTTTTAATTTAGCACAACAAACAAGGAATAATAACGGTAAAACTGTAGAAAATGAAAGTCAAACAGAACATTCGCCCCCCCCCCATTCTGGAACCTTCCAAGGTAGGGCAGGGTTACGGCTACGCCCAACCAGCGACAACCCATATAAGGCGGGCCCCGCTGCCAACTCTTGGTCAGGAAATCTTAACGTATGGGGGAGCCGGAGGAGAGGCAGGAGCCAGCAGCCTGGGCAGTTGTAGGTAGTCCCGCCACATGTCTCCTCAGCCAGCCGCAACGGGCCTGGATAGACTTAAGTAGTCCCGCCACATGTCCAGAGAAGAACGAGGCACCTCTTTCTTTTCCCTTCCGTAACAGCCGCAGCAGCTCTGGACGGCGGGATGTCCTGCACGTACCTCCACAACAATTTGTCCAAGTTGGGCTGGGAGGGAGAGGCGACGCGGACGAGCCTCTCCCACCTCCACCGATAGGAGGTCTCCCAGCCCCCGGCCCGACGCCGAACACCCCCAGTCAGGCGATGGTGCCAATACTTCCACAGCACCGAACACACCATGGTGGCACCCCAGTACTTGCGCAGCACCGAACGTGCAATGGTGGCCATATTTTCGGAACACCGAACCAGCAATGACTGCACTGATACTCGTGCCGCGCCTAATGCGCGCCACAGGTGGCCATACTCCCACAGCACTGAGCACAAGACTTGGGGAACACCGGATGTGGAGAGACCTTCATGCGGGGCGATGAAAAAGAACAGCATGGAGTGCACCGGGAGAAGGAGAGGGCGCGAACGAGTCTCCCTCGCCCCCCCCAGGTGGGGGCATCACAGCTGCACCCCAGCTGAACGTCCCGCTTTCACACAACAGGGACCTCTTCCTTTCACTCCGAAGGATCTCTCCCACTCTTGCAAAACTCGACGAGAGTGGCCCCTGTAGGGCCTCAAAATGGCGTCTGGGTCCGCTGGAAGGCGGGCCCCGGCCACTAGAGTAACTTTGACCAGCAATATAACTCAAACATTTGCCCGCTGGGGCACGAGCCCCCCATCTCCGACAGCATCTCCGCAGCCTTGAAGATCCTACAAAGGTCCCCGGCGGAACCTTCGGCCTCTGCAGGTTTCCGGTAAGGGACGGCTGCCTTGATCGCCAACGAAATAAACGTGACATTGCCACTCCCTCTGTTAGCATGAATTCTAGAACTGCCGAAAAGGACTCTGGTCCAACTGCCAGTAATGGGAACATTTCCCCCTGATGCTGCCTCCGGACTGAGCCGGCCCCGCCCAAGATGGCGCTGGTATCCATCGGAACTTACGAACACCTCGTGGTGTTCCTTCGCACTAATATAAACTTGATGTTCTGAGACTTTATATGATCCTTTGTACACTTGGCTAGAAAAGACAAGGAGAGCTCACTCGACGAACAGTATGAAAGGATCGCGTTACAAATGCTGATTACAAATGTACAATGTATTATATTTTTTTATAGCTCATGTATAACCTCATCTACGACGCACACATACGGTATACATATAGGAAATCTGATTGCAACTATTATGATTATGCTTCTAAATTATGAAAATAAATGCCCCCCCCCCGAACCCCCAGACAATTAATAGACGTTTTAGTTTCTTACAAATGAATGAATAAAACTTTCCGATGTTTTTATTGCTGCAAACGACACCCCCCACTGTACGCACTTTAGCCATTGCCACGACCGGCCAAATACGACCGCACCCTCATAATCCACGTGCTGAAATGATTTTGCAAAATAAAGTTTTTTTGAAACTATGGACGGGTATTGCATGCTTTATTTTAAAAATGTGGGATCGGTGGGAAAGTTCTTTTCTGTGCACCCTACTCTGCTCTCTCTTTAAGGTTAAAAGAAGATGGTTGCCCAGCCCTGGAGGACGGGTCGGATCGACAACACGACACCCCGCCTTCAAAAGTACGCGACTGACCCATGAACTCTCGCGTAGAGGAAGGCCTTGACTTCCAAGGATGGGTAAAACGAACGGTGTAAATGAGGGAATGTAAAAGGAGGGTAAAATGAAATGGTGTAAATGTTATAAAGTACAACGTTCCAAGGTATCAGGGAACGGAGCTGACCCAAGAACCGAAGAACCTTAGAACGCCACAGCGTTGAAAGAGGTTTAAGGATCCCGATAGTGAGATACATCCTTTTGACTAGATACCTCGTACTAGGCACCTCTAGTTTCCTTTTTACGTTTTCCCCGCACACGACCTATAAGGGCACACTGCCCCCCCCCCCCTGACTCCAGAAACCATATCCCCGGGGACTCTGCCCCGAGGAGGGAAGACGAGTAAGAGGTGAGTAAAAAGGACTCTTGAATACATGTATTTAAATATGCGCGAATGCTGTCTCCCCCACCCCCTTTTTCCTTCCCTCTGCAGGTTACATCAGAGATTACAGCCGAGGTGTGGCGAAGATCCGAAGCCTTGCCATGTCTAATACACGGAGCAGACTAGCACCGCAAGGTGGTGCCTAAGCACGCCTGCAAACTACTCACGTATCGAACAAACCCGAAAAATTAGCACAACCTGATAAAAAGTGATCACCCTTAAACCAGACCGGACGAATGAACCCATGTCACATATGATGCGAAACTATGAGAGAATGTGTGTGTGTGAATGAGGCGTTGACCCAACTGGTCGAAGGACCGAGAATGCGAGAAAGTGCGACAAAATGGTACCTCCTTTCTTCTTTCCTTTTTCTCAAGGCGCGTCCCCTCTACCCTGTTTAATGCTCAAACTGCATGATTACAAGATTCTAACGCAGACCCATGAATGCCCTTTACTGTGTAATGCACTAAATAGCCTTTCTTGAATACACTGCCACCCTCTCTGTTGCACGTGTACTATTTAGCCTGCCGTTGCGCTCTCTCTCTCTCTCTCTCTCTCTCTCTCTCTCTCTCTCTCTCTCTCTCTCTCTCTCTCTCTCTCTCTCTCTCTCTCTCTCCCTCTATTTTTGCACTCCCACTCTTCCGAGTGATTAGCCCCGAAATTGGCAGACTGCCACCCCTAGCACACCACCTAATTGGCTTCAAATACCGTCAGTATTTGCACAAAGAAAAAAAACTTGTCTTTAATACAATCACCCCGAGACCGCGTCATTACCTCTCCTTTTCCGCTAGAAGTCAATGAACCGAGGTTGGGCCGTAAGGGAAAGGACAGGTAAGACGACAGAGGTTCCCTAATCTGGCCCGTAATAAGGGAACTACATGTCAACGGCTCCTATGGTATAAGAAAGGACCTCAGAATACGCGACCCTCCCCACCCCGACTTGTCGCAATACCCAAACAGGAAAAATGATCACCCCTGTTACATCCCCTGTATCAGCCGCCCAAAAACGGGAGTTATGAAACTACCCCTCATTTCCGGTTGTGAGAGATGGGTCGATTTACGCCCTTACCACAAGTTTCTATGTCCCTAGTCGTCTCCCACAAAACCCCTGTCTTTTCTGATTAAGTACTCAGGCCGTAGGAAGTTACGTAGGACCCAGAATGATGTTTTACAAGGTTAACTGACTAGTCCAAGGTGAATCATCGAAATGAACCCCGTAGTAGTTGAAAAGCAGGATGCATCGATAGAAAAGAAATGTTTAGCCATGTTCGTCTCTCAGCAAAATGCCTGTGTAGTACCATGTTGACAACTCACAGTACCCTTTGTAAATGTAAAACTCTAGAGAACGGCATATCTTTGCCAGGTTCGTCTCACGAAGGTGGGTCACCATCAGATGAACTGTCGTGACTGTAATAAATAATTGTGAAGGAAAGTCATAGTAGATCCAACAGGCCCGTCACCGGTCATTCATATGCCAGTTGTGAACACTAATATAACGGGCATTTTCATTCTTTGCCTGGAGCTGGGAGAGAAATAGACTTTTTGATTATCTTCATCTGCAAATTCTCTAAAGACTGTCTTTTCAAACTTGTTTAAGGGTACTGCTGTTGGAGGAGAGAAGGACCGGTTGTGGGAGCACGAGGCCTGACTGCAGACTAAGGAACACCTGCGACATTAGCCAAGGCGAGACCACGACAGAAAAGAGCTGCAGGACGAGGCACTGTTTTCGACAACATGAGAAGAAAGGGCCGACCTGATGCCCCTGCTCGATGTCCAGTGTTTGCCGACAAGTCCCCGCTCTCTGAATTCGGTCACACGCCCGCCTATCTGAAGTCTCTCGTTCCCCTAGTCTGTTCCTAATTTGGCCTTGCTCCATCCCCCTTTTTCTCCGACCTACCCTATGGACTGTTTTGTACGCTCTTCTTCCATCTGAACTTTCTGACAATCACCTCAAAGGACACAGGGCGAAAGGGACCTTTCCGACCAGAAACGCGAGGAAAGGGTCGTGCCCTGCAACGCAGAACTTAGAATAGAGCTGGACCCGTAGCTCCATCGCCGGTGCTCCACAGCGCCAACGAAAGACCACAAAGAATAATGAGAACTCGTTAACTTCGAACATTTGACATCCTCAATCACCGTTTCTGCTATGCCTCATTTCTCTCCCAGCCGCCATTGTATTGATCCTGCTCCAATCCGAATCTGAGATATGTAATAACCTGCCAGTTCACGTTATGATATGTACTTGCTGCTCTCGCTACAGAACCGTTTTTTGTATTACATTCCTATGACTTTCCTGCTGAACAAGTTTATCAAAGTTTATCCAATAGGTCCACCTCCTAAAAACTAGAAATCTCAAAATGTATTGTTTACAACTCTTTCATCTAGGGTTCCTACCGTTTTCTTTCTCATGCCCACCGCAATAGAACCAAGTAGAAAATGAACCAGCAAGATGTCTTGAATATGTTAAAGGGAGGACTGTTGAAAATTAGTACGTTTTGGTGAACATTATCCGCGCCATCTTGCCTCTTCCCCTGATGCCACACTTTTGTCGTGCGCACCCGCCATTTTAAGACGCCCCGTTCAGAACGAACCCTTTTGCATGCCGCTGGCCCCTGACATAGCCCTTCGCCTTCACTAAGCCTGCACGCTGACCACCCCCCCTGCTTGCACCTGCCTTGAATCATAAACCCCTCTTCGGCGCTGCTCTGCCCCAGGCCCTCATCCTGTTCCCAGCGCGACACCTCCCTTCTTCCCTTTCATGATCCCCGGCCCTTAGATGCAAACCCCCTTTTCCCCGTGTGCCCGTTTGTCTTCCCCGTTCCCAGGCCGACACCCAGCTCTGCCGATACTATCCCTTGCCCCTCCCCGTACAATAGAAAGCTTCCCTCCTCAAAGGACCCCCGAGTTGATCAAAGCCCCCCCACCCCATGAGATCCGATCGAACCCCGCATTCCATGAATTGGCGGAATATCCAGCTGCGCGATAGTCATCACCTGCTGTGACCAGGGTGGGGATTTCTACTGTAGATATGTGTGGGAACGGGCCCGAAGGGGGATTCCTGGAATGTCTTTTCGTACATCAAAGCTTTATCATATGTATGTAAACTGTAATAAAAACCACAAACACTGTATATAAGGGGCCATGCCCCAAAACGTAAGTTAGAGCACCTCAGAACGATACCTTCTGTCCGTTTTGCTGTGTTCTCCTCCGGAGAGAATAAAAACCTTGTTTCCTGCTTTCCAGTCTCCAGCGCCTGCCTCTTCATTGATTAAATAACTAGAGGGTCACAGAGGCAATACCGCCGGGCAAATATCGATTGTCCCCGACCCGACTCAGGTTTCAACAACATATACCTCCTCCCCTCGCAGTCTGGCTTGGAAATGCTGATGTTAGTGCTCTGAAACAACTATAGTGTGCTCTACCATCCGTGCAATGCTTCAAGACTCGTCCGACTTAATGCAAGTCCATGGATCTTCTAAGCACCTATAACCTCTCACCCCTTCCCTTGTACCCCTGATCCTTACGGTTATCGTCCCTTACCCGTCTCTGTGCTCCCCAGAAACTAGAAGAAAGGTTATCAAAAATGCTTTTAGGGCCCACTCACTCAAAAGTAATACTCACACTTCCCCTACCCCACAAACCGCTAAGTAGAAGAGGGGTGTTTATCACATAGCACTACTTGCCGTGGCACCCCCACAGAGGGTAGATGGTGTAGTTGTGTGACCTCAGTTTGTGTATCTCAGGCCTCAGGCATCGGGAGGGGGCAGGACCTACCCTGCCAACGCTCTTCTGCCACCGAGTAGTGCCTCCAAACGTACACCTAGCTGCTTGACAATACCTCTTCCCTCCTCTGACACATGTACTTTCATTATAGTTCATGCAACTCCTTGCCGTTTATAGCAAGCGATGCACACCAGTGGCATCCACTGTGGAGCAAAACAGTCGTGGTAACAAACTTTTAAAATGCGAGATACACTTTTGTTGAACTCGAGGTTTTGGCTATTCTTTCTACATAGACTAACTTATTTATGATAACGTGCCAAAGTAATGTCGATTGAGGCAGATGAAATCCTCTTCCTTTTCCATACGACAATAGCGAAGTCGAAGGAGAAAGTCAGGTTTGAATTGAGCTGCACGTGTCAAAACCTTCTGCTGTAAAGCTGTCTCCCAGAACTGGCTACTGACACCATCAACCCCCCCTAAATTGGGCCATTAAATAAAATGACTCCGTCATAAAACCAGAGTATTGCCTGAAAATTAGAGCACTGTCACCTTTGCTTCGCTGAACAGTTTAACCGCAACCTCAAACACTGCTTCAATCCTTTTATGAGCAGGGCAGAATAATGGATTTGCACCTGTTAGATGTGCCGGAGACATCCCTTTTCTCATCAGCTCATCCCAGGTAATAACAAAATAATGTGTCTGAGATTTAACGACGGCAAATGAAATAAAATTGCCAAGGAATATACCGGGAGGTGAGAAGAGACTAGTTTGCAGTGATGAAATATGTGCTATAAAGGCGCAGTGATTACTCGAGAGACTATCACGTCTCAGGTCTTTTCATGAGAGATTGCTGGAAAATGCAAAGCAGAGAAACGCGCCCACGAGCCTGGGTAGCTGCAAGACCTCGAGAATAAGTTATGCTTTGAGGCTATCGCTGGCCAGTCCTACTGGCAGCCGCTGTATTGTCCTACCTAGCTCAGTAATGCTCTAGTAAAAAAACAGTCATGTTGCCTAATACCAGTTCCATGAGTTTTTTATGAAGGGCGAAACAGCTGACTGGTAACGCAGTCACAGAAAAAGTGCTGAATGTTTTACACATATCCAATTTTCTCATAACTGATGCAGCAGAATACCACTACTGTACATACTATAATCTTCTCACACGACCCATTCAGGACATCCAAAACGCTCGTTCCCAGTAAAGTGGACTACCGTATTAGGCTAAAACTGGACCGCCACCATTATTCTTTCGCCTCATTGATAAAGTCTTAAACTCTGCAACAGCACGGTGGCCTGGAACAGCTCCCAACCTTCACCTGATCATCTCTTGTATCCCGGCCAAGCTTGTTACCCCCTTAGCTTTTCTGACAGTCTCCTTCTCACTCTCACTCTCACTCTCACTTTCTGTACACACTTGAAAGTCACCATCACCCATCACCTTCGACCCTGAACAAGACCCAGACCCATTGTCTCTCACTGGGTGATCTTTACCTTCATTCTGGAACACCGCTACCCTTCTCAGATTCCACGTCTGCCCATTGCCCAACTTCACCCAACTTCGTCCAACAACCTTTCCTCTGTAGGGACATTGAAACTTTGACAAACCTGGTCTCACACCACCTGTTTTCACCTTCACTCAGTCGCTCACACCAATCATGCCTACACTCTTGCCTTGCCACCTTCCACAAATGAATGGAGATTTAGGTAGTGAGCACGCTTCACTTTATTCCCATATGAAAACCTGTGACTGTATAGCCAGATACACCAGCAGCTTTTCTCGGTTTCCTCGCGCCCTCGCGCCATCGGTATGTCACAATTGTGACATCAATACATTTGCTTCTCCTACAAGATGCTGCCAGCATGAACACCACAACAAGCCCAACACTATACATTATAACAAAGCTGCTGACATATATTCAAGGCAGAGGCTGTCTTGATTATGACATACCGCTATGATATCTAATCAGCATCTACTCACAAACTGAGAAAGATAGACTAACTGTTATAAATGGGATTTCTGGTTGGATAACCCCTGCTCACCTCCTTGGTAGCTTGGCACGAGCAGTCAGGCTTATCCGAGAGGCAATATGTAAAGCGTTTGCGCAACACACACACAGCAGCAACACACTAGGCACACCACAAAAGGAACTCCACACAAGGGTATATAAAAAATAGCCTTTGTATTATGATAAACATATTAAAAACATAATCACACATTTACACTGACTGTGCCAGCAGGCAGTAGGCAATATTCACAGGAGAATATATACAGGACAGGACCAATCGAGACACTGTCAGAACCATCAGAACATGTAAGTAAATATAAAACACAACCAGTGACTACTGGTACAATAATGACCTAAGCATTACCACCTGCAACATAAACACATTACGTCTGCATCACTGGAAGCATAAAACACATTATGCACTAGGTCTCACCAGCATAAACACATTACGCAATAATCACGGAGCGTAAATCACATGAGATATCTCAATAGACAGGACATATCTTAGGCATAAAAGAAACAGTACACCATAGTAGCACTAGCAAGGGCCTTGCCCCCTATCAACATCCTAAACTGACCCCAGGCCAACTGGCCTTCCTCTGGGCTCAAATGCCCTATGTCTTACAAAGTCAGGGCTCTAAAAGGGGCCTCGCAAAGGGCCCCCTGGCTGCCTCAGCAGCAAACATAAAGTGCGCACATGCACTGGGGCCTGGGGTACACTCACCCCTCCTTTAGCAAAAATCTCTGCCCCCCTCATTACTGCTGCCTGCGCTCAAGCGGTGTAGCTGGAGAAATGAGGCCTTGCACAACTGTGCTTCCTTTGTCGCACTGGGACCCTGAAACAATATTGCCCGAAAGGTAAATCAGCTCTGGCACCATGGTACCTAAGGGGGGGGGCCTTCCGGTGCTTTCAATCGGCACCACCATGCAGCACAAACTGACTCGGTACTGGCACTCTCCGTGGGACTGCAATACATTGCGCCCCCAAACTGCCAAGAAAGAAATGCTCCCACCTGCATGGTGACCGGAGCTTGGTATTAGCAAGCTCAGCCCCACTCACCATTCCTTGGGGGCTGAGCTCTTCTTCCTCTCGCCGAATCTGTGTAGAGCAAAAATGGCAGGATGCAACAGAGGGGCGCCCGCAGGGCTCTGGATCATTCTTCCCTCTCGCCGGTCACCAGGAACCACGCAGGGCACTCCCTTTCCTCCTGGGAGCCCCGCCCCTAAACATGCACAAGTGACCCTGACTTCCGGCCTTGCGGGCCAATTCCCGCAGGTTCAACAAGTGGAACAAGGTGGCGTCAGGTATCTGCCACCACTTGCATGGGCACCGTGGAAGCCCTCTTTGGGAAAAACGGAGCAAGCATCCTCCTGGACTCTACACACGGTACGCTCTCTTCCACACGGGACCCCCGCATGACTTTCAGGGCTGGCGTGGCTCCGCCCACAACCAGGCAGCCCACCTGGCTTCTGGGTCACCTCTCAGGGTGCGGCGGCTCATTCTCAGAAATGTGAGACGTGGGGTGGACTCCTGCTCTGTTTCCAGCTCAAAAATGCGGGGAGGCTACCGGCTTTGAATAAACACATGTGTGGGTGGGCTCCCACTTCCCTCAGGGAATCCTCACTCTGGAAGGCACGCAAATGCGGGGTAGGCTTCCGCTACACTCCTGGAAGTTCGGGGAAATCCCTACGCTCGGGATTCCCTCTGCAGGCAGTGCCGCACTGCAAAAGCACTAGCACTCTTCCCCGTCTTGGAGCACAAGAGAAATGTGCAGTACTCACGAGGCACTTTGGGTCCCAAAGTTCAGGGGCACAAAGCTAGGCAAAGAAAGCAACAGGCAGGCCAGCACGCTGGGGCTCAATGGCAAACAGACCCTTCAGCTGCATAGCAGGACAACCAGTCCATCCCAAGCGGCGGTTCCTCTTGACAGGCCGGCAGCCTGCCAGCCGCAAGTAGGCACCAAACAGCACCCACAAAAAGCACACCCTCATGGGGTCACAGCCCCAATATTTATATACCACTTTTGCTTTTTCTGCCCTGGCACAGGGCTTGGGGTAACCCGTCTGAACTAATTCTGGGGGGTGTTGGAGCACTCTGTGTACAGTGCTCACACTCTCATTTGTCAAATGGGTGCTCGGTCCTTAGACACACCACAGGGGGGGCGGAGCCAGCATTCACCTAGCAGGCACAGACCTATTCAGGGTCGGGGAACTACTCCTCCCACTACTCCAAATGCAGATGTCCCATTCAGCCTAGTGCTGACTCACCCAGCCCCTCCTGGAGCCACACACACCTCCCAGCCCCTGTCACTCAAAAGCCAGACATGCAATCCACATCAGGCAGGCAGACAAAGAGCACACAGAAATACCAACTTCTAAAAATGCCATTTCTAAAATAGTTATAATAAATCTGCACACACCATTGCGCAGCATTTATTATGACAATTCCAAATATACTAAACTTGACCTCGTTTGTCCTCTCATATCAGGAATTACCACTGAAACACTTTTCAGGGAATCCCCAGTGCATTCCTGTGGAAGGGCAGCCCCACAGTAGTGAGAAACCAAAATGGCTGTTTGTTACTACCAGGACATGTCACACACTTAAGGTACATGTCCTATATTTTACCTACAATGCACCCTGCCCATAGGCTTAGCTTGGGCCTACCTTAAGGGTGACTGACATGTAGTAAAGGGGGGGTCACAGACATGGCACACACTTTAAGTGCCACGTCACAGCAGCAGTAACACTGCACACACAGGCCCTGTAATGGCAGAGGCCTGAGATAGGTTTGCAAGGCTACTTTGGTGTGTGGCGCAGTCAGCACTGGAAGCCCACCAGTAGCATTTAATTTACTAGCCCTGGGTATATGAGATACGACTTCACAAGAGACTGACAGGTAAATCAAATATGCCAAACAGGTATAGACCAATCTTACCATATTTAACACAGAGAGCACACTCACTTTACACTGGACAGCAGTGCTAAAGTGCAGAGAGTCCTTAAACCACAAAAACTATGTCAGAAAAAAGGCGAGCAGAAAGGCAAAAAGTTTAGGGATGACCCTGCAAAAAGGGCCAAGACCAACACTAACCAAAATGTCCAGGTTACACAAATGCCACTTTGTGCTGTCTCTAAATTCAGGTTATTTTACTTTCTCGTCACCTCCAAACCTTTGGGTAAAGACAACTATACATAAATTCAGTTAAATGTCATTTATTACATCAAGCCCTCAGTGATTATTGCTCCACTTATATCATTTCTATAAATACAATTTATTAATTTATGTAAATATTTATTAATTGCACAAGGATTGAACTTGTTTACATTTCATAACATGTTCCTATTGTAATAGAAATTGTTGCCTCACAATCTGTATTTCTGTAAGTAACTATACTTCATGCCTCGACTTTTAATTAGTTATAGAAATTTTACTCAACTAGATTTGTCTTATATGACACAATTAAGTCACACCACTACTATTTATTTTCACATGTATTTTACTCACCTAACCCTTGCATCTCTATGTGCCAATGCCATCAGTTTTGCTTTGTACATCTTTTCTGAGGAAACTATTTGTTGAGACGGAGAGATCTCTGCATGGTTAAAGACATATACCCCTGTCCTGAGTGCCCAACTGCACTATTGTCTGCATTTCTAATTCAGATTTTTTGGGATAGTCAAACATGGATAATGCATGTGCGCCATTACATAGGTCTGTCTCATGGATTGAGGTCTTTTTGGACCAAGAGGGCATCCAAATCGCTAGTGGTGAAAGGCTACCACCGTCATCTAGAGTTCAGCAGCACCAGCACGGTGGTAGAAGTGAACAGGTCCTTTCTACCCTGTGTCACTGGAGTAAAGCCTACAGACTCACTCACCTTTTCAAAAGTTCCACTGTTGTGTGCTTAATTCACCCTTGTCCTAAATCAGGTAGAAGTGGAGTGTTGCGCAGCGCAGGAGTAATGAATCTGCTCTGGATGTATGTCTGCCTGGAAAAGGAACAGTACAGGGATAGAGCAGTACTGTGCAGTATATGTGTGGTAAGTACATCTACTGGGTCTATGTATTCCTGCAAGGAATACAATACATGAGCGATGTAGTGCTGTGTGTGTGCAGTGGATGCATGTGCTGGGTGTATGTGTGCTTGCGTGAAGTACAATACATGAAGGATGAAGTGTTGTGCAGCTGATACAATACAGAAAAGCTACAGTACTGAACAGTGTGCTCACACTGAATGTGTATGCTGAATGTATATGTCTTTGTAATGGCAAAATGTTTGGAGGTAACAGTGCTGGACAAAACGTGTGCTATTAATGTACACTGAGTACTTGCAATAATACATTACATGGAGGACCCTGGATTCCATTTTGAGAAGCTCAGGTCCTGCCCAGTGAAGACATGTGAAGTAGAAGAATCCCCCCACACAGCTTTGTGTAATGCTGCAATTCAGTGAGCTGGGTGGGACACATTGGATAAGAGAGGAAGTGACTCTCCCTTTACACTTCAAAAAGTTGCTCTGTTATTCACTGCTAGATCACAAGGAAGGAACCTGAACACATCTGAGAAAGGAGATAGAGTTGAAAAGATAATCATAAAGAGTAGGGCTTGAAGCCCAGTACAAGTCTTTTGATGCACATATCACAGTGGCTGACATCCAGGAGGGAACTCTAGTCACTCCCATCAATTGTATTATGGGTCAATCAGCCCCACAGTCTTGCCTGCTGGGACAGACATTATTTCAATAGTAAAGAATGAGAAGTGGACACTTCAAAAAAAGTAGAACCCCAACATAAAAGTTCAAACACTCAGACACTTAATCATATTTAGGTGTCTGGAAATGCAATATAACAAGAGGAGGTTGAGACCCCAAACTTTGTCATCTGCAAGCAGCCAGATTGGCTGTGTGAGGTGGGGAAGATCTGTAAGAATTCTGCCTGTCACCAGGAATGGGGGTCAAAGCCTGCTAGTCTCATTGCTGGGTGAGGGGACATCACCCAGGGAAACCAAGACCACATGCACTGAGGCCTAGAGCACCAGCACCTGTCTGCTTGCCAAGACCAGTGTGCCCTGTTAGGAAGAGGTGAGAGTTGGAGGGAGCGAGGACCAGTGGGGAATCCAACCGTGAGGAATCCCTGTGCAATGTGTGAGGGTTCGGCTGTGCACCAAACAAGTCATAGAGGGGATAGTTGTCGGTGGCCCCCGCATGCCAGGTGAGGACTATTGTAGACTGCCATAGCATTGAGTGCTGTGTGGAGGGCATCAAGCACACACTGCTGCATTGCAGTGACTCCGTATACCATAGGGGGGGCACCGTTAAAGCAATTATGTGACCAGCATGCCAGGACTTGTGAACGCCTAAGCCAGGAAGGTTCGCAGTGATGTGGGCACTTGTACCAGAAGTGGCTACATTGCATACAGAGGTACTGCAGCAGCCCTGTGTGCCACAAGGGGCTACTGGGACCAATTCATCAAGGACTTCAGGCCATCAGTCGGGATTCTATGGAGGATGTGACCAGCGGGTCTAGCTGTATCACAAGATCTGCCCTTACTGAGCCCCGAGGACCAGGTGGACACTGAGGATGAGGTCCCCTTCTTGCTGGGCTCCAGTTGGGAGCCTAAGAGTTGAATTCCCTCCGCCCCCTCACTGGGGAGAAAGTGATTTATTACATCTTCCTGAGCTGGGAGCTGGAGCGATCACTGGAGAGAGGCTGCCCTGCTGCTCAGGAAAGTGCACATGCCGCAAACTCCCGCATGTACTGCGAGCAGCCCAATTTCTCTGAGCAGGATCAGAACTTGTGAGTGCTCCAGCTCAGGGCACCCACTGCAAGGCCAAATGCTTCCATGCTACAAGAGCAGGTAAGACTTGAACTGGGTCTTTGGGGCCCCTGGAATTTGCTACTGAAGGTGCTGAGGCACCAAAGACACTTTTGACTAATTCACAAGAGCCAATGGGGAACTCTTAGCATTTGTTTGAAGTGGCTACCAGTAAATGACGAACCACGTAGTAAGAAAGGTGGGGGGATGGGGATTTGCCCAACAACTACTAGAGCTTCAATCTCAAGGGGATTGTGTTATTGCTCATTATTGTCATTATTCTTTTGAATATGTAGCGTTAGAAAAAAAAATTTGGGGACTGGACACTGATTTATTGTTTGTACTATGCGCTCTTTGAATTATGAGTCATATTCACTTACATGTATCTGCACTTCCCCTCCTGAGAGAGCGTTTGACTGATTCTGAACATACTTGGCGGGAGCCTTTACCTGGAGGCATATTGAATCTCTCTGTGCCTATTCCTTGACCTGCCCACGGACCTCGCCGCACCCGCTCCGCGGGTGCCGCATCGCCGGCCTGTGAGTGGGGCTGGACACTGGACTTTGCCGGGAGTCGAGGAGCGCAGAAATCGGGCTGAGGGCTGCAGCGGGGCTGCGAGCGTTGCAGGGACTCCATTACCCAGGAGTCCCTGCGTGACCGAGTGAGAGCTTCCGGTCCGCTCTCCCTGTTGGCCCGCCCACCGCCCACTAGGAGGCCTTTTAAAAACCCTTGCCCTTGTTGTTACTGTGGGACGATTCTGAACATACTTGGCGGGAGCCTTTACCTGGAGGCATATTGAATCTCTCTGTGCCTATTCCTTGACCTGCCCACGGACCTCGCCGCACCCGCTCCGCGGGTGCCGCATCGCCGGCCTGTGAGTGGGGCTGGACACTGGACTTTGCCGGGAGTCGAGGAGCGCAGAAATCGGGCTGAGGGCTGCAGCGAGGCTGCGAGCGTTGCAGGGACTCCATTACCCAGGAGTCCCTGCGTGACCGAGTGAGAGCTTCCGGTCCGCTCTCCCTGTTGGCCCGCCCACCGCCCACTAGGAGGCCTTTTAAAAACCCTTGCCCTTGTTGTTACTGTGGGACAATTCTGAACATACTTGGCGGGAGCCTTTACCTGGAGGCATATTGAATCTCTCTGTGCCTATTCCTTGACCTGCCCACGGTCCTCGCCGCACCCGCTCCGCGGGTGCCGCATTGCCGGCCTGTGAGTGGGGCTGGACACTGGACTTTGCCGGGAGTCGAGGAGCGCAGAAATCGGGCTGAGGGCTGCAGCGGGGCTGCGAGCGTTGCAGGGACTCCATTACCCAGGAGTCCCTGCGTGACCGAGTGAGAGCTTCCGGTCCGCTCTCCCTGTTGGCCCGCCCACCGCCCACTAGGAGGCCTTTTAAAAACCCTTGCCCTTGTTGTTACTGTGGGACGATTCTGAACATACTTGGCGGGAGCCTTTACCTGGAGGCATATTGAATCTCTCTGTGCCTATTCCTTGACCTGCCCACGGACCTCGCCGCACCCGCTCCGCGGGTGCCGCATCGCCGGCCTGTGAGTGGGGCTGGACACTGGACTTTGCCGGGAGTCGAGGAGCGCAGAAATCGGGCTGAGGGCTGCAGCGGGGCTGCGAGCGTTGCAGGGACTCCATTACCCAGGAGTCCCTGCGTGACCGAGTGAGAGCTTCCGGTCCGCTCTCCCTGTTGGCCCGGCCACCGCCCATAACGCCCACTACATCTACGTCCCATTCTCCCGCAGCGCGGGACGCAGCTCGGGGCGAAGACCGGGCTAAGAGCGGGCCGTTTGAGGCCGTTCGAGGACTGAGAGGCCTGACCTGGGCCACCCCCCTTGTTTTTTTTTTCTTTTTGTTGCCTTATTGTTTGCCTGTTATTTTGTTCATCCTTCCTAATTATCATGTGCACACGGGGTAGTCGTAGCAAAACTGCAAGGGGGACGAACAAGCCCAGTGGGACTCTTGATGATTTCCTTACCAAGACCAATATGGCCATTGATGAGGAAATCAGCAAAATGCAACATAGAGTGTCCTTGGAACTAGAAGCAGCGCGAAGACTTTCCCAGAACCTAGTATCCTCAAAAAAATCATCCTTAGGGGAAAATGCCTCTGCCCTAACCCCGGAGCGCCTGTCTGGCCCTCGATCATTGTTAACACAGGCGGATATTCATTATGTCCCATCCATACCATCACCCGAGCCCCCCCTTATTCCACCATTGTCACCACCAAAGCCCACTCAAGTGTTGGTGCCTTACGTCCCTGGGTCAGGCATGGCCTTTACCAACAAATTTGAGCAGCCAAAGCAGGCAGCAAGTATAAAACAAAAAGATGTCACATACAAAAGGAAATGCCTTGCCAGATCAGTCTATGCACGTAAAAAGGCCAAAATTGCGAGGTCGCAATTCTTCAATAATCGTCGACCTCTGGTCTCAAATGGGGTAGGCAAGGAGGTCCCTGAAGTTAATACCTGTTTACTGGGAGAGGAACTTGGTTCTGGTTTAACCAGCGCTGTGTTAGACCTAACAACGGGGGATCCCCTTGCTAACATCGCTGAGAGGTCTACTGAGGGTAGGTTGAGCAACCCTGGGAAGGATCTGGGGGGGGATGAAGAATTTCTTAAAATTGTCTGGGTTACCTTAAAACAGCTCTTAACTCCATTGGAACTTAGACTTTCTCGTATTGAAAACAGCTTATTAGAAATGGACAAGACTATAGTCACTCTAGCTAATCTTAGTCTAAAACAAATGGAAGACAAGATTACCAAGGGCGATGATTGCACCCCACAGGCCCCTGTGCTAGAACCCCCGGCCCTGCCCTCCCCGAAACCTAAACCCATACCTAAACCTCGGACAAAAGTTTGTAATCCCACAGCCACCATCCCACGAACTGCAGCCCCAACCGCCCGCCCCCCGCAAGGCATAGTACCATCCAATCAGAGGACTCAAGCTGTACCCCAACAGCCCTATCAGCCAGCGAACACGTGTATACCTCCCCAGCAACCTAGCCGCCCGAATTTTCGTGGGGGTTTTATCGATCTACCACCAGAAGCTAGGCCTTATGTCATTGTATTAGCTGGCGTGCCTGCCCCGGATCTTCAAACTCAAGAGACCCATTGGTCGCTAAAAACAAGGTCATTCACTGGCTTAATGCAAATAGACAGCTTCCAAACCATCTAAGAAGCAAGATACTAATGGTACGTAGGGTACCATGGGTAGGTTCCACACGTAAGTCTATTGCTGGTGACTGCATAGTAGTCTCCTTTGCGGATCCCCACACAGCCCAACATCTCTGTTCCTGGAATACACAAAGAGACAATTCAACTATTGTTGTCAGACCCCTTACTTTTTTTTACCCCCCACGGCAGAATGTGGACATTGAGGGGAACTGGTCAATTGTCCAAAACATCCGACGAAATGGACGAAGGGATGGCTGGCTAGGTCAAAACACCTGGTGGGAAGTGGCTCCTACTTCTAATATGTTTGGTTGTCTGGATGAGGTCGATTGACTTGGGGGGATTGATGCTTCAGTGCATACCATCGAACCTAATCCCATTCATGTGACTCCCCCTTACCCCCTTAGTAGCTCGAGTAGACAGTTCTGCTTTCTCCGACGGCCCAAGCCAAGTCCCAGGTCACGTTATTAGAGCTACTGAGATCAGGTCGGCTGACTTGGGCTCATCGGAGACTATTACAGCTGGTAGTTTAGCAGGAACAATCAGGGTGGCTTCCTGGAACATTGCAGGGCTAAGGGGTCGCCTGGATAACGATGATTGGGCCGATTTTATCGACATGTATGATATCGTCGTTTTTCAGGAAACCTGGGCAATTGGTCCTCTATTTTGAGCAGGCTACCTAAATTATTATAAGCCCGCTATACAGGGCCCTAAGGGCAGGGCCTCTGGCGGTCTTGTGATGTGGATCAGAAACACCCTGGGATTCCAAGCTAAGGAAATCTCGGATGAGAATGCTGATCTTCTATGTATCAGCCTGAGAAAGGGTAACAATACGGATATTCTCTTAATTAACATCTACGCCCGAGGCTGTCAGGGTGGTCGTAAGCAACCGGTCCTGAACGATCTAGATAGCCTCCTGAAGAAGTACAGTGGTGACCGTTTTACTCTAGTAGCAGGTGACCTGAATTGTTCTTATGAACCCATCCTTAGTTTGGCTGAAGATGTGGGAATTGATGAAGATACTGCTTGGAATATCCCCCCGTTAACCATAAGCAAGGGTGTTAGGGGAACTGAGGCGGCCCTCCACTGGTTGGGACTTTGTCTGGAGTGGGGGCTTCGGGCAGTAAACGGCCGTACTCTGTCTGATAAATCCGGGAAACCAACTTTTGATAATGGGACCAGTGAGAGTCGTATCGATTATATACTGGTCAAAATAGAATTCTGGTCACATGTAATAGATATGGAGGTAGAACCTAGACCAGAGAGTGACCACAATCCCCTCTCCCTGGGTCTTAAGGTTCCCGGACTGTGCACCGGTCCTATGGTAACAACTTGCCCAACGTCCGACATAATATTGTGTAACAACAGAAGACGGGTCAAATGGTCCAGGGTCTTGGGTGACCCAGAGCTCACTCATGAAATAGAGGAGCCGGTCTTAGAAACAAGGGGTAAGATGATTGACTTATCCCCCCTCAGTGAGGCCGAATCCCTAATTATCAATCTCCATGAGAAGTGCTTTACGGAACTTAAAAGCCTGCTCACCAAGCCATCAAAAAATAAGGTAGTCAAAGCCCACAAAAGATGGTATAATAAGAGCTGTAGGGAAGCCCACAGCAAATTAATAGCAGCTGTTAAATCGAGGCTCTCCCATGACATCAAGAATGCTAGACAGTTCTATAAGCAGGCTCTTTGGATAGCCAAGAGGGACTGGGATGACTCTTATTGGGCTGATCTACTTATGGCGTGCAAGTCATCAAACCAAGTGAAATTTTGGGAGATTATTAGGTGGGGTAGGGATCCGGACTCTCAAATACCGGTTAACCACGTCACTGCCCTTGATTGGGTGGAATTCTTTACAGCCCAATTTAAAGATACGAGCGCCGAGTCCAAACTGGTAATTAAGCCTGTACTGGGGGTCCAGCCCACTAACCCCGGGGCCCCACTTATTTTTTCCGCCCTAGACACGGCGCATGCTCTCGGCTCCGTCCAGTCAGGAAAAGCCCCGGGCCTAGATGCCATCCCTGTAGATCTTTTTAAATCGAACCTTGATCTATGGTGCCCATACATCACTCTATTGGCAAATGTTATCTCAGCAGGGGCAAGGATTCCACAATCCTGGAAAGGGGCTGAGATCTTGCCAGTATATAAAAAAGGGGATCGATCATTGCCAAACAACTATCGCCCCATAAGCTTGATCGATTCACTTCAAAAAATAGTATCAAGAATGGTTCTTGTAAGAATCCAGGGATGGATAGAACAGAATAATATACTTTCCCCCATGCAGGCTGGGTTTAGATTGGGCACCAGTACTATAGACCAGGTGTTTAGACTCACCATGCTTTATTGGAAGGTGGTCTTCTTGGGTGGAGGGGTTATCTATGCCGCATTCGTAGATCTTAAGTCAGCTTTTGATCTAGTTTCAAGGGTGAAACTTTGGGATGCATTAAGACGCATGGGCTTTCCTGTCGATCTCCTGGAATTAGTCATGAGATTGCATGAGGATAATTTCGCCCGAGTGAGGTGGGGCAAGCAGGGTCAGGTGACCAACAGCTTCCCGGTACAACGAGGGGTGCGCCAGGGTTGCGTGTTGGCTCCTACCCTGTTTCTCCTCTTCATAAACCAGGTTGTCGAATATTTTACCAACACGCAGACTGATGCACCATCTCTGGCCGGGACAAAGTATCCAATGCTAATCTTTGCCGACGACACCCTGCTCCTTTCTAAAACTCGGAGCGGGTTGCAGGCAGCCCTGAACAGGTTTGCAGAGTTCTGTAAGAAAAATGACTTGCAGATCAACATAGACAAAACTAAATTCATGGTCTTTAGTAATAAAACCCCAGTCAAAAGCTCTGTTAGTCTGAATGGTGTTCCAATTGATCAGGTCAAGGTTATGACGTATCTGGGTGTGACCCTTGATTACCAACTCAGCTGGAAACCCCAGTTGGAGGCACTATATCTAAAATTTGTTCGCCTCACGGGTTGCCTATTGCTTGAACAGAAGAAATCCTTGACCAAACGTATTACTCTAGCATTAAAGATATATGAGGCCAAGGTTAATGCAGCGACCCTCTACGGAGCAGACATATGGGGCTACAAGGATTTGTCAGTTTTGACTACAGCCCAGAATAGGTTTCTGAGGAACTTGGTGGGGCTTCCCCAATCCACTCCCAATAAACCCTTGTTATTAGACCTAGGATGCAGACCTTTAGATCAGATGGCACAGTTTCGTTTAGTGGCACTGTGGCGACGGTTATGGACGACTCCAGAGCTTAGCCTCTTTGCCCGTGAGTTGAATGAGGTTAAATCTTTGTGGGGTGCCCACAGAATCCCCTGGCTCAGGGAAGTCAAACATGTTTTGTATGCAATGGGCCTTCCTGAGCTGTGGCTAAATCCCGGGTGTTCCAGATTCCCCTCAAAACAAGATTTCAAGGATCTATTCTGGGCCTTGATAAAATCTACTGTGGTTATCCATTCTTCAGACACGAACCTAACGGGGCTTTTTTTAATACACAAATTGACACCCTCCCTTGAGCCCTACTGGGACCTGATATGCAAAACCCAGGATCGGAAACTGTATCATCAGTTTCGTGTAGGCACACTCCCCATTAATTCTTTTACTACAAAGTGGGCAAAGAATGTAAGTAACAAATGTCCCTGGTGTCCGGATCATGTAGAAAGTATTGGCCATTTGTTTTTCGCCTGCCCAGCTTATCGAGCCCCACGACTCAAATGGTTGAAACCTTTATGTAGAAGCTTGGATTGTGGGGGATATCTTGAAGCTCTGCTGAAGTTTCGTAATATTAGATCCGAACTTTTTGTGATCTGTGTGGCTAAATTCCTGGGTTGGGCGTGGTTGATCCGTATTAAGAAACTGAATTCCTATCAATCAACTGTTACTACATGAAGCCTAATTAACTGTTATGACATGAAGCACATATTGTATGGTTACAACTTTTTATATATTATATGAGATGTCTGTAGTTTTTTTAATATATTTTTATGTATTGTATGCTGTCTTTTATGAATTTTACTTCGAAATAAAGACATAATGAACTGAACTGACTGCTCATCCACAGCTATCACTGAGCGTCAAATGTAGAAGGGGTACTTGGACCAGTTGCTAGGGATCCATAATAGGTCGGGCCCTGGTACATCAGGAGTGAAAAGCCTCAACAACCAAACCCTGAAACATTAGTTTTGTTCTAATTAGAGCTCATCAGAGAGGTACAGCTTTGGTCAGACAAAAGGGTATGTCCCGTATATTTCAAGACAATACCCTTTCGGACATCGAGTGCTGAATAAATTGTGCAAGGAACTCTGGGAAGTTACCATGTTTAGGCGGAAAGTAGCTCCTTTATACATGTGTTGGGTTGCTTTTATTAATTCCAGGTTGTCTTGGTTGGTATTTTACCAATCCAAAGCTGTTATACACTGCCTGGAGAGGTAAAAGGCTTTTGTAAATTGTTAGCTCAGCGTGGATGGCACAGTGCTAATCCTATGCTTAAAGACTTTACTGTACAAATGGCAAAAGGTTTTGTCCCTGTCTAGCTCAACAAGGATGTCACTGTACTAATCCTTTGCTACAAAAATAGACATTCGAGGTGAGCAGATTCAGATGGTGCTGGAGGTGTAGGGTTCTCCATATAAAGGAGTTGCTCGCCGCCTAACCTTGGGAACCACCCAGAGTTCCTTGCTTCCTGCTTTGCGAATAATAACATACATTTACACATACATATATACACATATATATATATTATATAGTACTGGCTGCTGTTTTGATGTATTAACTTGAAGTAAACATGTTTGGATGATTGTGTGCATATACCAAGGTAACTGACTGTGTCCCAACATCACTGTTAACTATGAACACTTTTTGCATGCTGTGACCCTCTAGATGACACTGAGGCTGCCTAGCAAATGCAAAAAGACATGTTTTGGCTCTGCTTTGCACATATTTATTTCATATTCGACCCATTTGCAGACTGTGGGTTAAGGGTTTTAACATCTCTACACTCAGTTCTTTTAACCACTTTGATCATTTCCTTTGGATTTCATTTTTAGTAGGTGCTACATCTTTCTACCTTATAAACATAACTTTCCACCCTGCACACATTATTCTTCTCATGATATGGCTGTTTATAATAGTGGTTTAATTTAATTTCAAACACCTCTCAAGAGCCAAGATTGACTTAAGTTCTACTATTAAATAGTCAAACAACTTTTTTCTACACTGACTACACAGTACCTAGATGTACCATTCCTTCCATTTACTCACCTACTAATTGTTAGCGCATAAAAGTATAATTACTTCCACTTTCAGCAGCCTAGTACTGCAAAAAATGTTCTAATTACTTTGCTGTGTAATGTGATAAAAATCAAGACTAGTCTACCAACAGATGATTTCTTGTACTTAATATCTTCTGCATGCTAACTTTTTCGAATCCACTAGATCAGTTTGCAGGATTGTTAGAAATGGGGGTCTCTAGATGGCAATGCTATACACCTTTGTCCAAATAGGGACCCTTGTTTCTAGTCAGGGTAAGGGGCTAAACTTCTAAAATAAACCCTGATCACCTCCTTGGTAGCTTGGCACGAGCAGACAGGCTTATTTCAGAGGCAGTGTGTAAAGCATTTGTGAACACATACAGTAATACAGTGAAAACACTACAAATGCAGACCACACCAGTTTAGAAAAATAAGTGATCATTACTAGGCTTAGCACAAGACCAAACAACAAAAACCACAATACTGTAATCAAAATAAGTCTTAAAAATTGGTAGAAATAGCTTAGTTCACTTTAGATTGTAAATGCAACACTTTACTCTCAAAGTACCTTAAATGTGTAACGCAAAACAAACAGGGTGCAAGGAAGGTGATGTACCATTCCTTACACTCAGGGGAGTGGATGCGTCAGTTCCCTACTGCTGTGCAGGGGAGTTGAGGCTCACTTCCTTACTGTGTGGGAGTTGACGCGCCGATTTCTTACTTCAATCCGATGCGATGACGCTCCAGTGCGATACGACAAAATGGCGTCTTGGTTACGGTACGACCACATAGATGCGAAGCTTTCACGCCCGACGGACGTGTGGCGACTCTGTAAACTTCTGACCTGCAACAGGATTCTCCTGTGATGTGACGGCGACCTCTGCAGCGGCGGCTGGCTTCTCCAGTGATGCGACGCACCTCGGTGATGCGATTGCGACAGCAGCACCGGTGGCAGGCTTACTCAGCAATGTGACGACAACTGCTGTGGCGGTGACATGCTTCTTCTTTGTTGAGTCGCGCTCCCAGCTCCCAGCAACACGCAGTCTCTTAGAAGGCCCAGCACAACAGCAGGCACTTCAACTACCAGCAAGGGAATTCAGCGGTGAGCTGGTGGTGAAGTCTTGTATCCCTGAGACTTCAGGCAGCAGGCAAGCACAGCTCAAGCCCTTGGAGATTCTTCTTCAAGATGATGAAAGCACACTCAGTCGTTGTTCTCCTTTCTTTGGCAATGAAGCAACCACTGCAGGCCAACCCCCAAACAGCACACAGCACAGGGGTAGTCTCCTCCTTCAGTTTCACTAGTTCTTCTCCTGAGCAAAGTAAGTCATGATTCCCAGAAGTGATCTAAAGTTCTGGGCCCCCCTTTTTATACACACAAATCCTTTGTCTCTGAAGGCAGAGAGTGTGTGTACCTAGTCCAAACCAGTTCTGGGTGCATTCTACCAGTGAGAAACTTCTTCCTTTGGCAATGTGGGCCAAGGTAGTCAGACGCACCACAGGAGGTGGAGCTGGCAGTGTGGAAGGCAGGCCCAGCCATGTTCAGGCCCCGGTTTTACTCCTCCCACCACTCCCAATGCAGATAGGTCTATTCAGCCTAGTGTTGACTCCCCCTGTCTCCTGGAGCCACCCCAGCCCCTGTCACTCACAAACCAGATATGGAATGCACAAACTTAGCAGAGACAGGCAGGATGGTTAGGCAAGAAAATACCTACTTTCTAAAAGTGCTATTTTCAAACACAGAATGTTAAAACCAACATCACTAAAAGATGTATTTTATCATTCTGATTTCAGGCATACTAAACTCAAATTTCTACCTTGTTCCTTGGGTCAGTTAGGATTATAAGATGTTATAATCAAACTGCCCATTCTGGCCTATGGGAACAGGTAGCCTTGCAATAGTGAAAAACAAAATTGGCTGTAATTCACTATCAGGACATGCCACACACATCAGGGCATGTCCTACCTTTCACATACAATGCACCATGCCCATCGGGGTACCGTGGGCCTAACTTAGGGGTGGCTAATATCTAGAAAAGGGAAGGTTTGGGGACTGGCAAGTGTGTGCACTTGCCAAGTCAACATGGCAGCCACAAGCTGCACACAGGCTCTGCAATGGCAGCCCTGAGCCATAGTTTACAAGCTGCTCCGGTGGGTGGCACAATCAGTGCTGCAAGCCCACCAGCAGCATTTTATTTACAGGCCCTGGGCACACGCGGTGCACTGTATTGTTGTCTGACAAGTAAACCAAATAAGCCAATCATGGAGTCACTAATCCATTACAATACTTTTCCATATGGAGCACTTGCACTTTGACACTGATTAGCAGTGGTGAAGTGCTCAAAGCATCTAGACCAGCAAAAACATAGCAAAACACAGAAGGCAACAGTGGAAAAAAATGGAAGGGAGACCCACGCCAATTGTGCCAGGTCTAATAAGGATGAATCATTTTTATCTGGGGACTGAAAAGATTATTCAACTTACCTACTCATAAATGAGTACATTGTCATTGGAAACATGAGACTCTTCATTTCACCCAAAAAGTTTTTACCTCTCTAGGTCTACTTTGTAGAGGGACCATAGCACTACCAAGGGAGCAGGGCCCTCTATCAGAATTTAATGACTGCATTGACATTGATTACATCCTGCGAAACACAGCTCCGTTGTACAGACTAGTGCAGGGGAAGCAGTTCTTGCTCATTTAGGAGCAGAGTGAAGCCACAAAGAGTTGTGACTATCCATTTTATTGGTTTTTCATAAAGTACATTTCCAATCAAAAGGTTGATTATCCACAAAGGGGCATTAAGGCCAGAAGGACAGTGGATTGCGACTAATTGCCCAAATACTGTGAACCGTTGGGCCTAAACTCCAACAGCCTAACATTGTGTTGACACCCTTTTTACTGAGTTATGCTGGAAATTGTAGATCTCATTCTTAAATTGGGGGAGCAGTGGCACTACAAATTAAAACATAAACATATGGAGCATAGATACCTTTGTTTTGAGTATGTCTCCCCCCTAGTTCACAAGTAGGAGTGGAGAGACCAGTAAAAATGGTTTTTCATGCTACACATCTCTAATACATTTAAAAACAAAATTACTGGCAACTAATAAATTGACTGTCTTCCTGGCTGGGTATTCAAACTATTTCACCACTATGTGGGTTCCATAAGATATTAAGGGCCTCCTTACTAATTTCCCGGATATAAGTGTGAGCGTACTGAAGAACCAGAATCTCTGATTGCAGCAGGCATTGCCACACCAATATTAAGGGATTAGGAGTTATTTTTCCCATAAAAGAGTAAAGGACACTGACCACAGAATGTTCTGTCTGAATCTGTATGCTTTTTCCATTTCCAGGTGATAGCGCAGAAATCCAGTGTTAATCTCTCTTTGGAAAATGTTGTAAATGTGGCACAATTAACCTTTAATTACCATTTCTCTTTTTTCAAGCCATTGTCTATTCTAAAGGTGATGAATCTTAGCCAGTGTATTTTGACCAAAAGAGCACCTTCATTAACACAGGCAAGTAATCAAATGCAGAGAAACATTTTAGCCAATAAAGAGAGTTGTGAGTACTTTTAAAGGGATTCATTGTTTAATGAATGTTTAAGATTCTCTGACTCTTCATTCATTAGTAAGGTATCGATAAGGTTACAGAACCGGGAATAGAAAAATAAAGTTAGTACAGAGCATAATATACATTTCATATAGCGCACTCCATAAAGGGAAGAATTTCTATTCTAAGAAAGTGAGGTCCAAACAATGTCAGCCAGAACTCACGACGAGTTAAAATAATAAACCAAGAGTGAGATTAGCATTAAGCTAAATCAATAATTAATTATTTTAGAATCTCTCATTAGGAGAAATGAAGCATAGTTAGTCAAGTTAGTCAAACATAAAACTTGGGGATATTAATAAAAAATCAGAATGGAACAAAGCCTGCATCTAGTCTGCCTTAATCTGCATCTGTTCTGCTCTCCAAATAAATCTGCCCTCTTCTCCCCTGCATCTGCAAATCACATCTGCTCTGCTCTCTTCAGTTCTGCATCAAAGTCTGAAACTCCTCTGCAGGTCTCCGTCTCTAACTCTGTCTGAGTCTGTCCATTGGCAAAGATCTGAATCAAAGGTCTGAAACTCCTAAACTAGGAAGGGGTTTATAAGTCAAAAGAATGTTACAGAGCATGTGACATGATCTTCTTTCTGCATCCAATTGGAATCCAGCATCCTCATTGCCACCTCTCTGCAGTCAGCATAATCATTCATCAGACAAGTCAACAAAATGAGGCAAGATGAGTGTGAATATATGACGTTACAATACATGCAATAACAACACATGCTTTTACAACGCACTCTTTTCATCGCAATTACCATTACATAGCATGGTTTCACAATGCATGCCTTTACAATGCATATTTAAAAACTACCATTACAACACATACCATTACAATGCATACCATTACAATGCATAACACTTTTAGGGCAATAGTAGGGTAAGTGTTGGATACTGTAGGGTTATAAAATACTATTCCCACTCCAGTGAGCACAGCAGTAGGGTAAGTGTTGGATAATGCAGGGGTAAAAATTACTAAGTGTTGGATAGTGTAGGGGTAACAATTACTATTCCCACAGTAGGGAAAGTGTTGGATGGTGTAGGGGTTAAAAATGACTATTCCCACGTACCCCAAAACACATACTCACTCTAACATAATAAAATCTCTATTACTTACCTTGTAATGCGTTGTAATTGCATGCGTTGTAATGGCATGCATTGTAGTGACATGCGTTGTAATGGCATGCATTGGAATGGTATGCGATGTAAATGCAGTTATGTTGTAACAGTTGTGTTGTAAAGGTAGCTCGTTGTAATGACTGTGTTGTAATGGATGTTTCCAGATGAGTGATGCATTGCAGAACTTGAGTGACATTTTGTTCCCCCTGAGTGACCAATGGAAGCCAGTGAATTCTTTATTTATTGATGTGGATCTAGTCTGGCATTATTGTGTTAGATTCTGTAGTTCTGAATTATCCTGTCAGAAAAATCTGATGTTGTTAGGTGAGATGATTGGATATGTTAAGGTAAAATCAAAGAGTGTCCTTGTGAGAATGTGGAATGTTGGCTAAGGGGGATGAAACCCTACTCAAGCAGCAACCCCAATCAGCGGGCCCCAGTCACAAAAGAAATCTGAGACAAAATCCTAACTTCCGGTATTTACAAAAGGCATTTAGAAGTAGTAAAGTTTGGATTCCTAACTTTATTACTCCTAAACTGAGATAAAATCTTAACTTTACGACTTTTGGTATTCATAAAAGGCATTTAGGAGTAGTAAAGTTAAGATTCCTAACTTTACTACTCCTACATTCCTTTTGTAGTTGTAAAGTTAGGATTTTGTCTCAGTTTAAGAGTAGTAAAGTTTGGAATCCTACTACTCCTAAATGTCTTTTGTGAAATCCGAAAGTGGTAAAGTTAGGATTTTGTCTCAGATTACTTTTGTGAATTGGGCCGCTTGTTAGGGTCAATAATAGAAAGTTACTAAAATAACCCATGCTTAACCCTCTGCTACTTGGCACAAAAGCAGTAAGGCTTAACTTGGAGACAATGTGTTAGAAATTGGGTTTCTGGTTGGCAGAGGTATGCACCCTGTCCAAGCAGGGATCACAATTCTAGTCAGGGTACACGGATAGTCCTGTACCGCCAAACGTGACCGCCCGCAAGATTATGAGTATCCTCGTTGTCTGGAGGATTGTCCTTTGGCGTTCCCATAGCGGTGCCTTTGAAAAAGGCCTGCAACGGGAACGCCAAAGCAAGTTCCTGCATTGCCTGGACTATTAAGTCCCTGCCATGCAGGAAATTGCTATGCATGCACACAGGGGGGCACACCATGTGCCCCCCCGCATGTATCCTCATGGGCCAGAGGCAACAGGAGGCCGTGTAGGGCACCCTTAGTTTCCTCACCATCAGCAGTTTCATGGCATGAACACCGCCATGAGACCACAGGCAGTGAGAAAACTCGTAATATGCTTGAGGGCTGCAGCGGTCCCGCCAAGCATATTGCAGCCTTACATTGCTGTGCCACCACCAGGGATCGTGGGTCCCGGGTGGTTGTCTGGATCCCTGGTGGTTCCAAAACGGTCTGACTTCCGTACTTGTAATATATCGGTCGGAGCACTAGTGCAGCAGTCCCCAACTGCCACTGCACCTCCATCACGGGTTTGGCAGTCTGATGGACCCCTCAACTTGTAATCAGGTCTCAAATGTTATACCTGTGCTCACCCTCTGGTAGCATACCACTGAGGAGCCAGGCTATACTAAAGAGGTAATGTGTAAAATACTCATGCGCACACACAAACAGTAACACAGTGAAAATACAACAAAAAGACTCAACACTGTTGTAGAAAAATTGTATATATCTTTTCCTCTTTCAAATAAAACCAAAACGCCAAAATTCCAATCAAAGGTTCATGGGTTAGGATTGTTCAAAGTTATGAATGCAAGTACAGTGTTGAAAACACATGCGCTTCTAGTAGGTCATTTACGGTAACAATGGGGAAATGACATTGATCCAAGCAGAGGATCAGCAAATAGGCTTTCTCAGCGTGCTAGAATGAATGCGCTGCTTCGACAGTCTGGGGAACAGTAAGGCAACTTCAACCCTCAAGACCAGTGGAATTCAGGCATATCCAGCTGCCCGCGATAATGCGCAGGTCGGCTACAGAGACCTCGTGGGTCTCAATACACACTACCTTTTTGAGGGAGACGCTGCGAGGTTGACTCTTTTGTGAACGGAGCTTGCGTTGTGGGGATCTCCTCCTTCAGGGAGCCTGTGATGTTATGGCAAGTCACACTGAGTTGTTCTTGCGCAGCGCTGCTGTGGCAGTCACTGTAACCTTGGTGGGCTGGAGGAAGCAGGTAGACGCAGCAGTCTCCCTCGAACGGTCCTGCACCTAGGATGCTCCTTCAAGTTGGCGATGCCCGAGATGTATGCCGTACCGAGGTGGGCTGTTGTTGACCAGCGCCGTGGTGAGGGAGGCCAATGTTAAAATCTCGGTCAGCATATGGGCAAACAGCTGCAAGAAACCTGGTTTGTTGCCCAGGACTGGTTTTGGACGATAGCAGGGAGAGCTCGGGAGAGCCGGATCCTGCAGGAATGTTTGTAGGAGTAGAATTTTGATGGTCCTGAGAATTCTGGGCAAGCCAACAAACCCTTGGAGTTATTTAAGTTGTCTTTGTAGAGGATGCAGAGAGTAGATCTAATCCTTCTCACTGACAGGCAAAAGGCAGCAGACTAACACATCAGGGCAAGTTGCAAAGTGGCATTCCCTCCTACAGAACAGTAATCAGCAGGCAGCAGGCCAACACAGAAGAGCAGTTTGTAAAGTGGCAGTCCTACCTGCAATGCATCCACTCTTCCTGGCAGAGTCTCCTCAGGTCCCAAAAGTGAAGAATGTATGACGTTACAATGCATACATTTACAACGCATGCCTTTACAACACCATTTTTACATCGCAACATCCTTTACAACGCACTCCATTACATGGTATGACACTACATCGCATTTTTAGAAACTACCATTACAACGCATTCCATTACATCGCATTATACCTTTAGAACGCATACCATTACAATGCATACCATTACATTGCATTTAAGGTAAGTATTGGATAGTATAGGGGTAAAAATTACCATTCTAACTCCAGGGGGTGCAACAGTAGGGTAAGTGTAGGATAGTATGGGGGTAAAAATTACTAATGTAACTCCAGGGGTGCAACAGTAGGGTAAGTGTTGGATAGTGTAGGGGTACTAGTCATTGTAATGGTATGAATTGTAATGATATGCGTTGTAATGCCTGCGTTGTAGTGACATGCGATGTAGTGTCATGCGATGTAATGTCATGCGTTGTAATGCCTGCGTTGTAGTGACATGCGTGGTAAAGGATATTGCGATGCAATGACTGCGTTGTAAGTGTAGTGCGATGTAATGGTTGCGTTGTAAAGGATGTTTCCCAAAAGTGAACTGACTACATGGTGTCAGAGGTCTAGTACGTATACCCATTTGAGCCTTTAAAGTTGGGAGACTTCACAGAAAGGACTTTGTAGTTTACAACACCCTGCCCCTCCCTGTCGTGGCTCCAGAATCCCCACAGGAGGGTATGCAGCCCTTTGTTTAGCGACATAACCTAGTCCTTTGAGGTAGAAGTATTGGCCTATCCCACAAATCCAGCTCAGGCAGAACCATCAACTTGCAGATGACCACCCAGGCACACCTATACTTCCGTTGTGTGCATCTGTCTTGCGGGAATACAGGAAACCAGCTGTCACCATTCCAGATGGACATTCTAGAGACAGGCTGAAGGCACTTATTTGTGTAAGTAAGAAAATGCAATTTTTCTAAAACTGGCATCTTCAGACCTGCAATTTAGAAACCAACCTCACTGAAAATATGTGTTTGTAAATTGTGGGTCCAGATATACCAAACTTAATTTTCTTATCTTTTCCCAATTGAAATTAACATTGTGAATGGTTAAAAGGCAGCTCCTATGTTACCCTATCGGGAAGGAAGGCCTTGCAGTAGTGAGCTACAAATTTAAGAGTATTTCACTACTAGGACATTTAAAACTTAAAAGTATTTGTCCTAACTTTTATGTACACTGCATCCTGCCATGGGCTGCCCAGGGCCTTCTCTGGGGGTGACCTATATGTAATAAAAGGGAAGGATTGGGCCAGGCAAGTAGGTGAACTTTCCAGATCAAAATGGAAGTTTAAACTGCACACACGAGCCCTGCAGTGGCAGGCCTGAGATATGTTTAAATGGCTACTTAGGTGGGTGGCACAAGCAGTGCTGCAGACCCACTAGTAACCTTTAATTTACAGGTCCTGGGCACATGTAGTACACTTTACTAGGGACCTATAAGTAAATGAAATATACCGATTATGGATAAGCCAATGTTACCACAGTTTAGACAAAGAGTATATACACTTTAGCACTGGTTGGCAGTGTATATTATCTAGAGTCCTAAAGCCAACAAAAACAAGATCAGAAAAAAAGGAGGAGGAAGGCAAAAGGTATGAGGTAATCCTGCAAAAAGTGCCCTTTCCAACACAATGTGTAAAGTATTTATGCAGCACTTAAACAGTAATACAGTGAAAACACTTCACAAGAAAAATCCCAAACCAATTTAGAAAAATGTATTTAAAATGTTGAATCATTTGACTCAAAAACAATAAACATCATCTAATCTGTAAATTGTAGATATGCTGTTTTAAATATTTAGGTTAAAATAATGCTTAAAAGCACAAAGCACCAACTGTGGCTATCTGGTCACAACTGTCCTGGACAAAGTCATATGTTCCGGCCACCCACGATGGAACATGAGCTGGGTAGAGGAACTAGAATTGTCATGCTGAGAATCAACCTTATGTTCTTGATGCAGGGCATGGCGCTGGACAGCGTTTGTTCTGAGAAGCAATGCAGGATCCTGCATCGAGTTGCTCGCCGTGCATCGGTTCCGATGATGAGCTGCAAAAGATGCAAGGTCCGAGTCAAATTGCGTTATGCTGCGTTGGTTCCAATGAGGAGCTATGGTGGCTGCAATATGAGTTTCATCACACTTCGTTGTGTCTGATAAGGAGCTGTAAGGGCTCAATGGGGTTACATCGCGCTTGGTCAGTTCTGATGGGGACCACAGCTGTTCTGAAAGAGCACTTTCATCCCCACTTCCAAGGGTATAGGACTGGAGAGGCACCACTTGCAGGTTTTGTACTCACAGCAGGCAGAGTCCAGGTGTATGGTTCAGCATGGTTGAAGCCTCTTCTGTCCCTGAGGCTCTGATCAGGAGGCCAGCCAACTGTATTTGGGAGTCACTCTAGTGGTTCTGGGTTCAAGGTGCAAGTCCAGTCCTTCTTACTCAGGCAGCACATCAGCAGAGCAGCAGAACAGCAGAGCAGTCCTTCTTCTGAGTCTTCAACAGATCCAACAGTAATCTCAAGAGTAGGTCTGAGTGTCCAATAATTATACCTGGTGCCCACTTTAGAGTGGGAGGACCTTCTGGAGTATCCCCCTACGGAGGTGTCTGGAACCTCCTGCCTCCCTGCTCTGGACCCAGTCTGTCTGTGGGCATAATAGGCTAGTGTGGTGACCTTTGTGTGTGAGCTGAGTAAGTGTCTTTGAAGTGCAAATGTGGTGGGTAGTAGACAAGATGGGGGCGTGTTGCTGACTACATTGCTAACTTCCAGGATTCCAACTCCCAGCTTTCAAGCTTTTCATGACCATACTCTACACATGGTGTGTAGATGAGGGATACCTGGATTGTGATTGATAATCCGGTGTCTGAGTGCATGATAGTCTGTAGTCTAGAACTCACTTGGGGGCTGAGAACTGGCTCCCACTCTTGGGCCTGGTCAGATTGTTACTGCTGTGCGGCCGGTCTTTGACTGATTTTCCCTGCCCTGACTAGCCAGGCAGGGTGCTCGTTAGGAAGGAGGGTGGCTAAAAGATTTGAAGCTTGCATACATTCCCCATCTCCCATAGCAGACCGGTGAGGCAGTAAGCAGATAGCGAGATGGGCTGGTCGGCCGCCTGCTGCTGTGAGAAAGAGCAGCGGTCCTAAGGTGACAGCTCTTCCATATTCTTCTATTGTGGAGGATGATTCGAGACCTGTGGCTTGTGCAGATGGGGCTTTGGTACAGAAAGGACAGTATTACTCAGGGAGTCTGTAGACCACAGGGAAAACTGGGATAAGGAATATTGAAAAGCCCTTATTACCTATGGAGTCAGGTAAGCTGAAGGAGCCCAAGGAGACCAGAGAGCCAAAAGAACCCACAGAGCCTGTAGCTCTAGACCAGGCCAGGCTGGATGCTGACACTGTCATTGTGCTGGAATTTGACAGAGCAGATAGAGCAGTTGAAGCAGATGGAGCTGAGGAAATGAATGGAACTGCTCTGATGTCCCAATTTGAGGTCGATCCCACGCACCCCAATGTCTCAGGGGTCTTTAGAAATGAACTCTAAAAACGTAGGGGCATACATATGAACTTTTTTATATGCTCCAGGGGCACAAACTGCATAAACATATTAATGAGGTCATGCAAAGCCATTCTGTATGGTGTTGAATGGCCTTATAGATTTGAAGTAAGGCAAGGCAGCTCGAATCGCTGTGTTGCCTTACTCTGCACTACGGAGGCATTTCATGAGAGTTACGGTGGGTTTTCCCATGCAACACTCATGGATTTTGATGCTTCCCCAGATTTACAAAACCATGTACACCTGGGGATGCGACAAAACCTTATGCCTCTGCAGGGGAAGCTCAACAAGAAGAAATACCTTTACCTCTCGTTGTTTCCTCTTTCCATGTGTTCTTCATTTTTCAGCACACATAAAAAGAGGAAACAACCCTCTAGGATTGTTTTTGTGCAGGAAGGGGCCCCTTCCTGCTTTGTGCAGGAAGGGGCCCCTTCCTGCACATAAATCATCCTGCCAGCAACACAGGCACCGTTGTGCCATGGTGCAAGGGTGACTGCGTTGGCACTAGGCAGCTGAAACAGCACCAGCGCAGGGAAAGGACAGAAATGCACCAAATTGGATAAATATCGTGCATTCCTGCCCTTTCACTTTGATATAAGGCAGCACAGCAAGGTGACTTCTTGCGCTGCCCTACATCAAAAACCCATAAATCAGGCCTTAAATTTCAGAATCTCTGCTGTTAACCTTCTAAGCCCTACTATCTATTAATATGGCAACCTCAACACATGGCAATCCTGCTATCACTTGGCTGAGTCAATCTCTGTCTGTTGCTACACAAAAAACACTTTCTCACTTTTTAATACTGCCTGGCTGGGGAATAAACAAGCTGAACCACTGTAAGGATATATGACGTTATAACGCATACTTTAACAATGCATACCTTTACAACGCTACTTTTACAACGCAGGAACCATTACAACGAATTACCATTACAACGCATTTTTTTACAACGCAATACTTTTACAACGCAATACCTTTACAACGTAAGTATTGGTAAGTATATAATATTTTTTTTAATGTAATTAATTAAATTTAATATCATTTATTTTAATTTATTATTATTTTTATTTTATTTGTACCCTGTATCCTTGTATTGGTAATTATATAATATTTTTTTTAAATGTAATTAATTAAAATTAATATAATTTATTTTAATTTAATATTAATTTTCATTTATTTTTACCCTGTATCCATGTACCCCAAAACCCAAACCTGGCCCTGAACCCTAAAAATACCCCTTTACCCAAAAACCCAAACTTAGCCCTGAACCCTAAAAATACCCCTTTACCCAAAAACCCAAAACTGACCCTGAACCCTAAAAATACCCCTTTACCCAAAAACCCAAAACTGACCCTGAACCCTAAAAATACCCCTTTACCCAAAAACCCAAAACTGACCCTGAACCCTAAAAATACCCTTTTACCCAAAAACCCAAAACTGACCCTGAACCCTAAAAATACCCCTCTACCCAAAAACCCCAAACTGACCCTGAACCTTAAAAATACCCCTTTACCCAAAAACCCAAAACTGACCCTGAACCCTAAAAATACCCCTTTACCCAAAAACCCAAAACTGACCCTGAACCATAAAAATACCCTTTTACCCAAAAACCCAAAACTGACCCTGAACCCTAAAAATACCCCTTTACCCAAAAACCCAAAACTGACCCTGAACTCTAAAAATACCCCTTTACCCAAAAACCCAAAACTGACCCTGAACCCTAAAAATACCCCTTTACCCAAAAACCCAAACCTTGCCCTGAACCCTAAAAATACCCCTTTACCCAAAAACCCAAACCTTGCCCTGAACCCTAAAAATACCCCTTTACCCAAAAACCCAAACTTATAACATTTTTACTATAATACCCCTTTACCCAAAAACCCAAACTTATAACATTTTTACTATAATAATATACTTACCAATACTTACGTTGTAAAGGTATTGCGTTGTAAAACTATTGCGTTGTAAAAAAATGCGTTGTAATGGTAGTTCGTTGTAATGGTTCCTGCGTTGTAAAAGTTGCGTTGTAGAAGTAGTCCGTTGTAAAAGTTTCGTTGTAATGGTAACATACCCACTGTAATCTCAACCTCAAGCTCAGGGGCAGCGCTAAGACACCCTGAGGTTTACCGAGCATGGGCTGGGAGATGTTGGTGATATGAGGGGCAGAGAGTGAGCTGGGGGAATTTGTCATGACTTGCCTGGTGCTTCCTCTGGATCATGCCGTAACAATGAAATGCAGAAGGAAATTCCGGAGGAAGAGGCGAGGCTTGAGACTCCACTGCAGAAGGGATTCCATTAGCGACTCCAGAACCTGTTTCACTGGCTCCTTCTAGCGCTTCTGTTCCCTTATGTGTGGACTTCAGGGGATAGTACCATAGTGTTTGAGTCTCAAGATGCTCTTGAAGATTTCTTCTCACTCTCATATTTCTCTTAGGGTGAGGAATCAGTATCTTGTGTGTCCTCAGAATCCAGCTTAGTCAGGAGTGACTACTATACTTCGCAGACCACTTTTGTGAGCTCTGCATTTACAAGGGTCTCTAGGGGTTATTCATAGTCAACAACAAACAAAAAGAAAATGTGGCCAAAGGGAGGGTTGTTAATACTCATCAGGAGGGCCACCTGGGCTCCTTTGACAGAATTATGCACCTGCGCTGCTAAGGAACCTGCAGCTGATGAGTTGGTCCAGGATGATAACATAAATGATCTGCTCTGGGTCTCAGACAGCACAGATAGGACACCCATTAATGCCCCCAGGGCAAGGACTGACAGGCATGATGATAGTAGTGAGGCATTGGGGGTAGGAAGTATCACCGCAACTGCATCAACTATCCTTACGTCACATATATCAGTTCTGAAAACTGCCAGTGAAACTACGACTTTGCTTGATTCTAAACTCGCTCAAAGTGGTTCTTCCCACTTGCCCACCCTAGCTGCTATCTGTGAGCTTTTGCAGACACACAGGGAGGAATATAAGAAAGTTTATCTCTCTTTAAAAGCCACACACCTTAAGACACAGGTGGTCTTTCTCAAAATGTCAAAGAACATGGATATGCTTCAGGGCAAGCTGAAGGCCATAGAATCTTGCTCAGCCCAACTGCCAACTGCAGTACAGAAAACCCAGGGTCAAGTCAGGAAACATGAGCACAGCTTCGGACCATAGCACATAAGATAGTGGACACAGAAAATCAAATGCATCTCAATCATTTGTATGTGCTTGATATACCTGGAGGACAGGAGGGCGATAATGCCAGGGTGCATATAGCCTATCTTTTTAAGCAGGCACTTCCCCAACTTAATGATTGGGATGTTGATAGGCAAGTTCAGAGGGCATACCGATTCCCTTTTAGAAAACCAAACAAGGGGAAGCCTCACAATACCCCCAGACAATATTGATTAATGTGGGCAATTATAGCTTTCGTCAGTTGATTTATCAATATGCTCGCCCCTTAATCCTGTTAAATCTTATGGGGTGGAGTTCTTTGTACATCCAGACTTTTTTCATGAAACAGTGAAACATAGATGGAAGTTTAGAGAATTGATACCTGCTTTAGTTTATTTAGGGGGCTCTGCATTCTCTTGGAACGTGCCAAATTCAAGCGTCTTTACCAAAATGGAATATATTTTTTGCCAGGATACTACGAAGGCTGAAGTGCTTCTGAAAACATGGGGTTTGAGACATACTAGGGACAAGTAAAGGGTGTTTTTTAACTCTTGGATCCTAACTTTGATAATGATTGACTTGGTTATAATGCATATTATCTATGATAGGAACACAAAAAATCCCTTTCTCTCTTTTTTCTTTCTCTCACTATATCACCTTGTTTTTTCTCTTTCTCATTTGGTAGGTTAGGATGTACATAGAAGGTGCTTCAACAAAAGAGAGGGGGACCAAGGAGCTTTTAAAGGTCCAGTGTCCATGCTCCTTAATTATAAATGTATATCAAAAAAGGGAACACTGTTCCTAATGCAAGGTGCAAAAGTCACCCATGCAAGAGGGTGCAAAAAGTCACCCGTTTAAAAACAGGGAAAGAAAAGAAAAAGAACAGGGATCCTAGGTAACAGTCCCCACTAGTGATAGGAAAACCACATAGTTGTCCTCTGTTGCCCTCACACACCCCGAAAGGTGTCATGCTTCATCATCGGGCAGTTGCTCCTTGTAGGGCCGGCACTGCAATTCCCTACGGGTCCCCCGAAGGATCTCTTTATCGGAGATCTTTTTATAGGACTGTCGGTTGATGCATGTGGGTGTGTGGGGTGTGGGGGATGGGTTATCGTGTTCAATTGAGGGTAATAAAGTGACGTGCAAGTGTGATATAAAAATAGGGTCACCATGCAGCGAAGGTAAATTTTCTTTCCCTGTTTTTAAACGGGTGACTTTTTGCACCCTCTTGCATGGGTGACTTTTGCACCTTGCATTAGGAACAGTGTTCTCTTTTTTGATATACATGTACTTAGAAGGTGCCAGGCCTTGTGGGTTGGTTGGGTAACGGTTTTCTGATAATGGATCAGTAGAGCATTCTTGCTTTCATATGCTGGGTGGGGGTGGGGTCTGTGGAGGAAACAGCGTTAAACATTCCTATTTCGAACAGGAAATTCTAGTATGCTTGCGTCATTGGGTGGAGTTTGGGTGTGGTAGGTTGTAGGGAGTGGATGGGATGGGGTTTTGATGTGGGGGGTTGTACTGTTTATCAGGGCCAGCGTGGGATGCAAACAGTAGAAAATGGGAAAGTATCAGCTGCTGCTGCCAAATATTATGTCATACACAGAGAACTAATTCTTCATAATGGTGGAGAATAGTAGTTTGAGTATAGCAGAATTTTCACATTCTCAGCTGGAATGTCAATGGTTTGAGAGCAGATGCCAAGCATAGATATGTTAAGGAGGAGTTAACTATTTTCAAAGAGCAACTCGTTTGCTTATAGGGGACCCACCTAAGCTTGCGGGATGTTAAGAAATTGGAACGGCTGGGCTACAGGATAATTGCAGCTTCAGGCTGCGAGACACCCAAAAAGAGGCTTTTGTGGCGTGCTATAAATCACAAGTGGTTAGTGAAGAAAGTCTATATTGATAAAATGGGACAATCATTTATAGCACAAGTAATGTCAACTAATTGTCAGCTCACGCTGTAAGCCCTGTATAACACAGATGATCCCTCTGTTTTTTAATATTCTTTTAATGGAATTAAGTCAATGGAAGGACCTGATCATACTTTTTGGAGATTTCAACTTGATACTTGATCCAGGACTGCATTCAACATCTCGGATAGAGGTAGCTTCATTGGCATATGAGGAGCTCACGATGGGACCTTAATCAGATTATGGACTCTCGCCCTCCTGGATGTCTGGCGGGCTTGCTCGGGGTTCACGCCTGGCTTTCCATTTTACTCGGACCTGCACAATATGATGTTGCAGAGCGATATGTTCATAGCAAGTCACGGTTTCCACTCCGCTCTTAATATCAAGAAGCAGCCACAAATTCACTCTGAGCATATCACTCTCCCACTTTTATTTAGTTTTAATTTTAGTGCAGAAAGGGCAAAACCTCCACAGTGGTCATTTGACCGTAAATTATAAAGGGTCCAGTGTAAATTAAGGCCATGGCTTTCTTTTTAAGGGAATCTTTCACTTTTTATGATACGTCTGCTTCATCTACTAATGTTTGGGATGTGCTCAAAACACATTTCAAACACTAGTATGACAATACAGTTTGACAATACAGTGGGACCGTGAGGAGCTTCTGAACTTGGAAATAGAGTATTGTAACTGTTTGGTCAATCAGTATGTATATCAAGCAGATTTGAGATTTGAAGAATTGACGTCTATTCGGATGATAATTCAGAAAAGGGTTTGGGATAGGGCCCTTTTGAAAAATCGCAGAATAGACAAGAATAGTGAAGAGATGGGGCATGTACTTGCTTATCAGATTCAATATCGCATTTCCAAAATGGTCCTCACTAGCATACGAAGCCTTTCTGGTCAAATTGTTTCAAAATCTGAGAGTGTCCTGGCTGTTTTTCAGGAATTCAACACAGATTTATAAGCGGAAGATATACATACCTCACTTGCTAGGGTAAATGAGTATCTTCAGGGGGTGAATTTGCCAACATTAAAAGCTACCCGCTGAGATGTATTAGGGTCTCCTAACACGATAATTGAGACTACGAAAGCCCATTTCAATTGCCAAAGCATCAGGCCCAGACTTTATTTCGACTGAGTTTTACAAAGCTTTCACTGAAATACTTATTCCTCACTTCATGGAACTAGTTAATTCTTCTTCCTTTCATTCAAGTTTTCCAGCATCATGGGCGGAAATGTATATTGTGTTTAAAAAAAGAAAAGAGATAGATGCCCCTAACTGTGGCTCATATTGGCCGATTTCATTAATGAATGCCAATGATAAGATATATAATTTGGACTGAACCAATCATCTCTCATGTTATATCTATCTTGGTGGATACCATGCGTCATGGGTCTATCCCGGCACGGGACATTTCAGTTCATATTTATCTTGCCACAGCACCTTGGAGGTCGCAGAGGAATTGCGTATGCTGCTCGCAATTATCATGTTGGATGATGAAAAAGTGTTCAACTGGGTCTCTTGGAATTTCTTATGGTTGGCTATGGATCTTATGGGTCTGGGTGGAAATTTTGTAGCCACTGTTAAATCTCTTTACTGTTCGTTGATGGCTCAAATTGTTACTATGGGAAGTAAATTGAATAGGAGCAATATTAATTGGGGGCTAGATGGGGCTGTACTTTGCTTCACCTGTTCTTTTTCCTATATTTGGAACCTTATATTCAAAAGCTTAAGGAAGCAGACTGTATAACCACGGTCAAGCTTAATCTGTTCAGCACAAAAGTCCTGGCATATGCTGATAACATTGCTATCATGACATCCTCTCCGTCTAATGCCCTCTCTAATATTGAAAGGGTGGCGGACCAATTTGTGAGGAGGTTCCCGGTCCGGCTCATCCACAATGGCGGAGAATCGTCACCTCACTGGCTCAGAGCCAGGAGCAGAAAAAAAATACTAATTCAATATTGTGTTTTTTTTAAGCCGCTGGTTCAGCCAGTGTGTGCAGGGAGGGGCAGTCCATTGCATGGTAGGGGAAAGGAAGAGAGCTTTGTGCCCTCTTTAAGTGCTAATATGTGTTTGGCCGGCCATCTCAGGCTGACCAAAACACACATGCACACTTAGGTTTCTCTAGCCCAGCTGTATTGAAGAGCCGGGCTAGAAAAACCCCACGGACTCCATGACCTGAGTAGAGTGTCTTTCCAGCCCGCTCATGCAGCGCGGGGATTAGACAGGTAGTATGTGACGTATTCACAATGTCTGCTGGGACAAGGAAGCCCCAGCAGCAATGCGATGCGGGAGGCCGCCGGCAGCAGAAGAGTTTAACTTTTTATTTTTTATTATGAACAGTCTCTCGTCCCCCATCCCCCTCCCACGATCCCCTCCTGCGCTCCCCCCACATGTCCCCCACGCCGCCTCCCCCTGCCCTCCACTTCTTGGATGTGTCCAATGCCAATGGGGTTATTGTAATATAAAACAAGGTTATTACATATCTCAAGTATTCTCGCTATGTTAAAAAAGCTACATAATTAAGGGTCTAGATAGCCACTTCAATTCGAGAAATGGCAAGAGTTAATTATGATGAACTCTACCACTAATCTTTAGCTTTCAGAAAATGGGATAAATTGCATCTGGGTTTATAGGCAGATACAAGTTAATTAAAATGGTTATCTTGCCAGTCTTACTGTATTTGTTTCGGACACTTCCATTATTTTTACCAAAAGCATTTTTTTTTAAAAGTGGAAGCAGACAGGGAACAACTTATGTGGCACTATAAAAAAAAACACTGGGCGCAATACTATCTGCTTCTTCCCCGTGATATGGGTGAAATTGCACTCCTATGTCTCTGCCTTTATTTTTTGTCCTCTTTCTCTTTTCAACTTTCGGCTGTAATGGGCCTAGGTAGATGGCAGTTGGCAGGCCTGTGTTCAGACTAAGTTTAATTCCAGAATGCGTTCCAGCCTTCCAAAGGGATGGTGGATACTGTGTACTTCAAACACACTATATATATATTTTTTAATTTTTTTTTATTATCAATAACGTCAAATATCAAAGCGGCAATACAGACATTGTGCAGTTTAGTTCCTTGTTTGGTGGAGTTACATACATTCGTACATAAATACTTTCGACATACAATGTTACATTTCTCTTCGGTGAACAGTTTCTACAGTACCCTTATCCCATTCCTGTCCCCTCCCGTCTAATCATTCCTCGTCCAAGCTATCGCATTCCGACTCTGGCAGTGTATCGCAAATGTCCCCTCGGTAAGTGTTCCAGGCCGCCCATATGTTATTCCATTTGCGTGGGCTTCCTCTGGTGGCATACACTGTGCGTTCGGTTATTATAGTAAGATCCATGTTCCTGCACCAGGCTGCTAGTGATGGTTTCTCTGCCGCTCCCCATTTCTGCGCTATATCCCGTTTAGCAATCATGAGCCTCAATGTGACCCAGGTTTGTCCATGCCGTGTGAGGTCATTAGGCTCCCATATATTTAGTAAGCACCGTCGTGGTTCTGGTGTAAGGTATACCTCCATTATTTGTGATATTGTGCGTAGGATCTGACGCCAATAGTCTACTATCACCGGGCATTCCCATATTGTGTGGAGAAAGGTACCCTCTTCCCCACAACCCCGGAGGCAATATGGGTGTTGTGCCCTCTGTAGTTTATGTAGAGAGGTTCTAGTGTAGTATATGCGATGTAGGATTTTAAGCTGCACTAACCAAAGTTTAGCAGAGATTCCCACCTCCTTAGGTGATGCCAGAGCTTCTAGCCATTCTGAATCGTCCATTTCTCCTACTTCTGCTACCCATTTCCCTTGCAGTGCCGATGTGGGGTCTAGTAGGTTATTCAGGATCTTCCTGTAAGTAAGCAATGTAGCGCTTTTCTGAATATGGTCAGTGTTGGAACTGGCCCTTCTTGCAGGGTCATCCTCAAACTTTTTGCTTCTTCCTCCCTTATTTTTCCTGACCCGTGGCTGTTGGCAATAGGACTCTGCGCGCTTTACCACTGCTGATCAGTGCTAAAGTGCATATGCTCTCTGTGTAAATTGTTATTCTGATTGAATATACATGTTTGGCATATTTGATTCACCATGAAGTCCCTAGTAAAGTGCACTGGGTGTGCCAGGGCTGGTGATGACAAATGCTACTAGTGGGCCTGCAGCACTGATTGTGCCACCCACAGGAGTAGCCCTAAAATGATGTCTCAGGCCTGACACTGCAGTGCCTGTGTACAGTTTAGAACTGCCATGTCCTCCTGGTCAGTGTCCCCACTGACCAGGCCTAACCCTTCCCTTTTTGTGCACATCAGTCACCCCTATGGAAGGCCCAAGGTACCCCCCTGGGCAGGGTGCAGTGTATGTAAAAGGTAGAGCATGTACTGGTGCAGGTGACATGCTCTGGTAGTGAATGGCAGCCATTTTCGTTTTTCACTACTGTAAGGCTATCTTGCTCCAAAGGTTAACATGGGGGATGCTGGCTACAGTGGTTAACAGCATTTCTTCCCATAGGAACAAGATAGGACATAAGTATCTAGTATCCCTGAACTCAGAATTTAATAACACATCTTTTAGGAAAGGTTGTTTTTAAATCCTGTGTTTGAGAACAGCACTTTTAGAAAGTTGCTGTTCTCTTGTCTGACCCTTCTGTGTGCCTGGGCCTGTTTGTGTATTGACTGTCTGGTTTGAGAGTGACAGGGGCTGGGGGATTCCCCGGGAGGCTGGATGAGTCAGCACTAGGCTGAATGACTGCAATTGCAACTGGAGTGGTGGGAGGAGTTAGCACCTGGGCTGAATAGGGCTGTGCCTGCCTTCCACAATGCTGGCTCCACTCCCCTGCTGGGAGGCTGAGGACCCTGCCCCTCACTTTGAAAGGAAAGATGCAGCCAGCAAACTAAAGTGCTCAGGATCCACCCAGAACTGGTTCAGACCGGGCTCAGGGCCCACATGCACCAAGAGAACAAAGACTTTAGGGGTATAAGTACAGGACCCCTGACAACAGAAAATTAGATCATCCTGGAAATCAAGAAGGAACCTCTGCCAAGGAGAAAGCTGAAACTGAAGAAGGAAGACTGTCCTGCTGGGTATACACCCGTTACAACGCATCTTTTACTCCGCACTACCATTACAACGCGACTTTTACTCCGCATACCATTACAACGCATTGCGCTGGGGGGCGCTCTAGGATAGGGAATAAGTATAATTTACTATCCAACACCTTCCCTAGGGTCCACGGGGACTGGAGTTAGAATAGTAAATTATACTTACCACTATCCAGCACCCCAAAGCGCTATGCGTTGTAATGATATGCGTTGTAAAAGTCGCGTTGTAACGGTATGCGGAGTAAAAGTATGCGGAGTAACATGGTACATCCGTCCTGCTGTTGCTCTGCTGGACTGACCTGTTGCTTTGCTGCCAAGGAGAGGGGAAGGACTATTGCTTTGTGCTGTGTCCCCTTGCTTGAAGGAATCTACAAGGGCCTGAGAAGAGCTGGCTCCCTGTTTTGAAGTCCCAGGAACAAAAGGACTTCACCCCCAGCTTCCCTGAACTCTGCTGAGAGAGTTCTGTCCTTCCTAGAGTGCTTGATCCAGTTGTGGGGCCTCTGGAAGTTGTACCTGAGCTGGGAAGCTTGAAACTAAGCTTGAGTGACTTTTGAAACTGAAAAGTGTCGCATCGCACGCTTGCGGAGCGCATCCCCGACAGTGCGAGAAGTTTCCCGCCGCTACGGAGGTCGAAATCGTCGCAGTGCCTGACGCCGCTGCCAGAGACGTCGCATCCTTCGTTTGCGGGACGCACCAGACCGGTGCGGGAGAATCGAACATCGCTGCGAGTATCGTCGCAGAGCCTGTCGTCGCTGGGTGAGATCGCCGCACCGCTTGCTTGCGGGCCGCAACACGTCGCTGCGAGCATCGACGCAGAATCAACGCATCGAGGAGCTGCGAGAGAGAGGATCCCCGCTGGACCGCGCATCGTCGCCCCGGAGATCGTTGCAGCCCCTACGAGATTGTCGCATCGTGCCTTTGCGAGAACAGACTTCCTACGGAACCTACGCATCGGAATCCATACAAGTGGCCTTCCTCCCCATACAGACCGGATTCGTCGCAACACGCCCGCTGCTGCAGCGGGGCTGTCGCATCGCCTCCCCAGGGTCTCAGGAGCAACGCATCGCTTGTTTTCCACCGCAGCAGCTTCTGGTTTTGGAACTTTGTTGCAACTAAAAGGTACTGTGAGTAAACGTGACGCAACTGTGAACTTTTCACGCATCAGTAGAGAATTCTATCGCAACGTAGAGAATTCTAACGCAACCTTAAGAACTCTTTTTGAAACCATATTCTTGAACTGTGTATGTTGGATTTTTGCTGTGTTGGTCTTGTGTAGTTTAGATTAAAAATACCTTTATTTTTCTAAACTGTTGTGGAGTCAGTTTGTGGTGTTTTCACTGTGTTACTGTGAGTGTTGGTACAAATACTTTACGCATTGCCTCTGGTTAGCCTAGACTGCTCGTGCCAAGCTACCTAGAGGGTGAGCAGGGGTTATCTCAGAGGGTTATCTCCTTGCCCTGACTAGAAGCAAGGGTCCCTATTTGGACATTGGTACCTACCTCTGCCAACTAGAGACCCCCAGATCTAACATTGGTGGTCAGGCGGTGGGATTTGAACTTGTATTTGTACTAGACCCACAGTGATTGGTGTACATCACTAGTGAGTGCAGAAAACTACGCCACCGCATACCACGTTAAGTTTTTTATTTTTGGTTCTATTTTTGATCGTAAACCCTGAAAGAATCCAAGCATCATGTCTCAGAATGGTAAACCAGCAAGTGATGTTGCAGAACTGGAGTTTGATATTGAAATGTTAAGTGATTACAAAGTAGGTCAACTTAGGCAGTTCTGCAGGAACTTTGGATGCCCCATGAAGCGCCGCTCCAAGAAGGAGGAGCTACAGGAGGCCTTATTGGCCTGGTGGGAGACCAAAGAGGCTGGGGAGACAGATGATGCAGAAGTGGATGAGGATGCACAAAGGGATGGTTTCAGGCCACAGGATCTGCCTGTGTCCAGAGCAGCCTCAAGGGCAGGCAGCAACCATTCAACTGAAAGTTTTTCCCCAGAGGAGTTGGAGGAAAACCAAAGGGCTAGAGATCATAAGTTAGAAATGTTGAGGCTTGAATTGAAGATAAAGCAAATGGAGGAAGAGAGAGAAAGGGCGGCGGAGGAGAGCAAAAATGCCCGTGCCCTGGAAGAATTGAAATTGACCTTGGCCCATGAATTAAGAATGAGGAAACTTGATATGGAGCTCAAGAGGCGTGAGGCCATGAGGGTCTCAGCTGAAGAAGAAACATGGGTAGCTCAAGAGGTGAGCTTTGCTGAGTTGGAGGTGGAGTCCAGCTCAGATGGTGGCAGCATGTTTATGATATCTAGTGCTGAGAGAAAGGTACAAACACCCAGAGATGTGGCGCCTAGCTTGAGGGAGGGAGTCGACATACACCAGGGGGTTCAGGTTTATTATGTAGTTCCAGTGGAGTGCAGTGTCCCTGAAGTAGATTGGGGGACTGGCACAGAGGACTATATTCCTAGTGGTGGGAGGGGCACTCTACTGACTCTAGATGAGAGGTACAGGGAGAGGGGTTCCCCGTGGTAGAAACCTTGGTGTTTGTGTGTGAAGACCAGCCAGAAGAGTGTGGGTTGTGTGACAGAGACAGTCAGATACTGTCTTGCCAGTCTCAGGAGAGTGGTGTGGGGTACTTGTGTGAGGCACTGGAGGGTGAGGCAAAGGGTAGCTTGGTTAACAACTGTGGGGGACTGTGTGATTCATTTGTTGGAGAGCATATTTTAAGTCCCTGTTTTCCAGAGCTATGCCAACACCCGGGGGAGTGTGAGTTCTCTGACCCCAGAGAGCTTGCATTGGAGGCAGACCTCTTGGTGGATTCCAAAGGGTCTGAAGAGGCATTGGGGAGTGATCCCAAAAGGAGTGGCTTAGATATCTTCCAGACCTGTGAGGTGGAAGAGGTTCAGTGTAGCCCAGTTAGGTCCCAGTGTAGTGGGAGGGGTGTAGGGGCTCATGTCCGGTCTCAGTGGAGAAGGAGTGAGTATGGGACGGTGTGTCTCACGGTGCCCGAAACCCAGTCTCAGGGCCTGGTGGGTTCCTTAAGGGAACACCAGGTTGGGGACCTAGACTGTACTTGTAGGCCATTTGAGGAGGATCTCCTAGTGTCTGGTGAACGGGGAGTGTCTGTAACCAGGCCTCCATCGGTTCTGGTGTCTGGCAGTGCCGCTCCATTTGGGAGGGTACAGAAGTCCAGACTGAGAGGTGAGAGGGGGAAGGAGTCCCCAGTGGGAGAACCAGTGGGTCAGGAACCAGTCGGAAGGGCTGAGTCCCCAGTGAGTGACCATGTTGACCTCACTTCCGTCCTGGGGGATCTTCCCGCGCTGTCAGGTGGACAGGGGTCGGGAGATCTGCGCCAGGCAGACTGTCACAGGACACATGAGTTGTGTGTCACCCTCAAGGGGGTACTATGTGAGTCCCCAGAAGTCCTGGCGTGCCAGGCAAATGCACAACCGCAGGTTTTGGTCCCTGGGTTGGGAGACCAGGTTCAGGATTTGCCTGACCTGGAAGGAAGGACATCTGTAACCAGTGTCCTGACCAATATGGTTCCCAGGGGTACCCCTCCAGTAGGGAGGGTGCAGCGCTCTGGAAGGGGGTGCAGAGGGAGGGAGCCCTCGCCCCTGACCCCGGTACAACCAGAGGGGTTAAACCCTCGGTTGGGAGACCAGTTGCTGGAGGGAGGTCCTGAACTTGTAGGAAAGTTGTGTTCTTGGTTGTCTTGGTGGACAGGGTTGCCCCTGGAAGGAGGGCAGGAGTCTCACCCTGGGTGTGGACTGGGCCACACCGTTGTGTTGGCCAGGTGGGTAATGTCTACCAGTATAGGCACCTCAGTGAGTGAAGTCCTGGTGCGCCAGGCAAGTGTTCCACTGCAGGGGTTAGTCCCTGGGTGGGGAAGCCAGGTTCAGGTATTGTCTGACCTGGAGGCTTGGGAGCCTAGGTTTGAGGGCCAGGCCCGGGGTATCCCCCCTGACCTGGAAAACCAGTTGCAGGATAGCACCCCTGAACTGGTGGATGAATGGTGCGGGACACCTGCCACAGGTGCCCTGGCTATTCTAGAAGGGGGTACCGCTCCAGGTGGGAGGGTACAGAGCCCCAAGGAAGAGGAGGACCGGGTGTGGGGAAGCCCACCACAGCCTCCTGTCCAGCCACTGGATACAGGTCCAGGACTGGTGGGTCAGTGCCAGAGTGTCAGACCTGACCTGACAAGAGAGGGAGTGGGCAAAGGGTGCCAAGCACCTGGGGCTACTGCCCCCCACCCTCTGACACCACAGAGGTTTGAGCGCCCTGAGAGGCATGAGGCCTGGGTCTCATCCCCGATCACTGTTGGTGGTCACTGTGGCTTGCTGTCGGTCTGTTGGGACACACCTGTGAGTAAATTAAGGTTAGGTGCTGCACAGGCGGTGTCCACAGGTGAAGAGAAGGTTTCCACATGGATTGGCATGGTGGACTCTGAGAGTATGGATAGAGTGATCCAACTGGGTTTAGGACGGCGTAGAACAGGACTGCCCTGCTGTGTGGGCCAGTTTCCGTGTTCTATCGCCTTAAGCAGGGAATCCCATCGAGGTATCGTTTGGTCTACCCTGGCTTTAGGCTGGAAGGGGGTTGTGTTGGAACTGGCCCTTCTTGCAGGGTCATCCTCAAACTTTTTGCTTCTTCCTCCTTTATTTTTCCTGACCCGTGGCTGTTGGCAATAGGACTCTGCGCACTTTACCACTGCTGATCAGTGCTAAAGTGCATATGCTCTCTGTGTAAATTGTTATTCTGATTGAATATACATGTTTGGCATATTTGTATCACCATGAAGTCCCTAGTAAAGTGCACTGGGTGTGCCAGGGCTGGTGATGACAAATGCTACTAGTGGGCCTGCAGCACTGATTGTGCCACCCACAGGAGTAGCCCTAAAATGATGTCTCAGGCCTGACACTGCAGTGCCTGTGTGCAGTTTAGAACTGCCATGTCCTCCTGGTCAGTGTCCCCACTGACCAGGCCTAACCCTTCCCTTTTTGTGCACATCAGTCACCCCTATGGAAGGCCCAAGATACCCCCCTGGGCAGGGTGCAGTGTATGTAAAAGGTAGAGCATGTACTGGTGCAGGTGACATGCTCTGGTAGTGAATGGCAGCCATTTTCGTTTTTCACTACTGTAAGGCTATCTTGCTCCATAGGTTAACATGGGGGATGCTGGCTACAGTGGTTAACAGCATTTCTTCCCATAGGAACAAGATAGGACATAAGTATCTAGTATCCCTGAACTCAGAATTTAATAACACATCTTTTAGGAAAGGTTGTTTTTAAATCCTGTGTTTGAGAACAGCACTTTTAGAAAGTTGCTGTTCTCTTGTCTGACCCTTCTGTGTGCCTGGGCCTGTTTGTGTATTGACTGCCTGGTTTGAGAGTGACAGGGGCTGGGGGATTCCCCGGGAGGCTGGATGAGTCAGCACTATGCTGAATGACTGCAATTGCAACTGGAGTGGTGGGAGGAGTTAGCACCTGGGCTGAATAGGGCTGTGCCTGCCTTCCACAATGCTGGCTCCACCCCCCTGCTGGGAGGCTGAGGACCCTGCCCCTCACTCTGAAAGGAAAGATGCAGCCAGCAAAACAAAGTGCTCAGGATCCACCCAGAACTGGTTCAGACCGGGCTCAGGACCCACATGCACCAAGAGAACAAAGACTTTAGGGGTATAAGTACAGGACCCCTGACAACAGAAAATTAGATCATCCTGGAAATCAAGAAGGAACCTCTGCCAAGGAGAAAGCTGAAACTGAAGAAGGAAGACTGTCCTGCTGTTGCTCTGCTGGACTGACCTGTTGCTTTGCTGCCAAGGAGAGGGGAAGGACTTTTGATTTGTGCTGTGTCCCCTTGCTTGAAGGAATCTCCAAGGGCCTGAGAAGAGCTGGCTCCCTGTTTTGAAGTCCCAGGAACAAAAGGACTTCACCCCCAGCTTCCCTGAACTCTGCTGAGAGAGTTCTGTCCTTCCTAGAGTGCTTGATCCAGTTGTGGGGCCTCTGGAAGTTGTACCTGAGCTGGGAAGCTTGAAACTAAGCTTGAGTGACTTTTGAAACTGAAAAGTGTCGCATCGCTCGCTTGCGGAGCGCATCCCCGACAGTGCGAGAAGTTTCCCGCCGCTACGGAGGTCGAGATCGTCACAGCGCCTGACGCCGCTGCCAGAGACGTCGCATCCTTCGTTTGCGGGACGCACCAGACCGGTGCGGGAGAATCGAACATCGCTGCGAGTATCGTCGCAGAGCCTGTCGTCGCTGGGTGAGATCGCCGCACCGCTTGCTTGCGGGCCGCATCACGTCGCTGCGAGCATCGTCGCAGAATCGACGCATCGAGGAGCTGCGAGAGAGAGGATCCCTGCTGGACCGCGCATCGTCGCCCCGGAGATCTTTGCAGCCCCTACGAGATCGTCGCATCGTGCCTTTGCGAGAACAGACTTCCTACGGAACCTATGCATCGGAATCCATACAAGTGGCCTTCCTCCCCATACAGACCGGATTCGTCGCAACACGCCCGCTGCTGCAGCGGGGCTGTCGCATCGCCTCCCCAGGGTCTCAGGAGCAACGCATCGCTTGTTTTCCACCGCACCAGCTTCTGCTTTTGGAACTTTGTTGCAACTAAAAGGTACTGTGAGTAAACGTGACGCAACTGTGAACTTTTCACGCATCAGTAGAGAATTCTATCGCAACGTAGATAATTCTAACGCAACCTTAAGAACTCTTTTTGAAACCATATTCTTGAACTGTGTATGTTGGATTTTTGCCGTGTTGGTCTTGTGTAGTTTAGATTAAAAATACCTTTATTTTTCTAAACTGTTGTGGAGTCAGTTTGTGGTGTTTTCACTGTGTTACTGTGTGTGTTGGTACAAATACTTTACGCATTGCCTCTGGTTAGCCTAGACTGCTCGTGCCAAGCTACCTAGAGGGTGAGCAGGGGTTATCTCAGAGGGTTATCTCCTTGCCCTGACTAGAAGCAAAGGTCCCTATTTAGACAGTGGTACCTACCTCTGCCAACTAGAGACCCCCAGATCTAACAGTCAGTCAGTAAGCGATCTTCTAGCGGGGCTGCCTCCGGGACCTCAGAGTCTGGTGGGATGACTGTTAATAATGCGTGCTGTATCTGTATGTATCTGTATACCTCATTTGGACCCAGGTCATATTGTTGCTGGAGCTGGGTGAAGGGCATCACTGTTCCTTTGTCCCACAAATCCCCCACTGTGGAGATCCCTTTATTATCCCATTGTGTAAATCCTTTACTGCTCCACAGCAGCCCTAGCTCTTTGGTATCCCGGAGCGGGGTGAGTTTAGTGTTAGTCCCTTCCACCCTAGTTTTGCCTGTGCTTTGTGCCATATCATGACCGTATGGTTTGTTGGCCCTATCATTCTCAACATTAGCCTTCTGTCGTAAAGTGCTGCTAGTATATTGTTTGCTCCCAGTTGTGCCCTATCCGCCCTATATCCTGGGTCTTCATGGGGTGCGTGGATCCATTGATTTATGACTTTAAGTTGTGTCGCCCAGTAATATAACTGTAGATTCGGAAGTGCAATCCCTCCATCATACCAGCTTTAGTGTAATTTCACCTGTGCTATACGTGCCGGGCAGTGACCACAATTAAGATTCGACACCTGTGCCGCCACCTGCGTAAAGTAGCGGGGTGGTATCAAGTAGGGTGTGTTGTCAAGGACGTACAGAAATCTGGGCAGGGCCATCATTTTGTATAATGCTGCTCTACCCAAGAGTGTAAGAGGCAAAGGCGCCCAGTGTGTCACATCACGTTTTAACCGTTGTAAGGGGGGTATCAGATTTTTAGTGACAAAGTCTACCAGGTCTTTTGTGATATGAATTCCTAAATATTTAAAGGAGTCCTCTGCTAGCATTAGGGGGCAATCGACTGGGAGCACCGGTGTCGGCCAATGTAGAATGTAAATAACTGATTTGGACCAGTTGATCTTGTATCCCGATACTTTCCCGAGGGTGTCGCAAATTAGAAGAAGTTCCGGAATGCCGCGTTCAGGGTCCGTAAGATAAACCAACATGTCATCAGCATAAAGCGAGAGACGGTCTTCCCATCCCTCTTTCCAATGGATTCCTTTTAATAGCGGGGTCTTCCTAATTAGTGTCGCTAAAGGTTCTAACACTAGTGCAAACAATAGTGGCGACAGAGGACACCCCTGGCGTGTCCCTCTCGCCAGTGATATTCCAGCTGATGTGTGGCCATTGGCTTTTACTCTGGCCAATGGGTTAGTGTATAAAAGCCGTATCCATGCTCTAAATTTGGGACCAAATCCCATGTGCGTCAGCACCGCAAAGAGGTACTGCCAAGATACCATATCGAATGCCATTGTCGCATCTAGGGATAATATCACCGCCTGTTCTGATAGCGTGGAAGCCTGTGCCAGTGCCCCGCGCACTCGTCGGAGATTTAGGGCCGTATTTCTGTTGGGCATGAAACCCGATTGATCTGAGTGTACTAGCTGCGGGAGGTGAACCATCAGTCTAGTCGCCAATATTTTAGCTAGGATTTTAGTTTCTACATTGAGAAGTGATATCGGGCGGTATGAGGTGCATTCTGTCGGTGGCTTTCCTGGCTTAGGGATCGCTATAATCGTTGCTATACGCAGGTCCAGCGGAAGCTCAGTCTTTTCCAGGCTCTCATTATACATTGCTAATAGAGGTGTATTGACTGTCTCCGCCACTTGTTTGTACCATTCTATGGGGATTCAGTTGGGCCCTAGCGCTTTCCCTGATTGTATCGAGTGGATTGCCGTTTGTACCTCATACAATGTAACGTCTGTGTCCAATTCTATGGCCGCCTCTGACGCAAGGGTTTGCATCTCGACATGTCTTAGTGATTCCCCTGCCTCCGCGTCTGTCACTCCCGATGTTGGAGTGTAGATCTCCCTGAAATAGTCCGCTAGTGTATGTATTATGTCCTCCGGGTGTGTCTGTAATTGTCCTGTCTTTGTCCGTAGCTGCCTTATGCCCTTGGCCCCATCCCCCCGTCTATCTAACCAGGCCAACATTTTACTAGCTTTGTCGCCTATGTCGTAGATTTTATGTCTAGTTGCTGTGATGTTATCAACCGTTCGTCTTTGTAAGTAGTCCTTATGTTGCTGTTGTCAGAGGCACAGGGTGTGTGCCGTGTCTGGTGATGGGTCCTCTGTGTGTGCTGTGTCAGTTGTTTGTAAAGACAATTCTAGTTCTGCCAGTTCTCTCTGCTGTGTTCGTTTATGCCCGGTTATAGAAGTCATTGCTTGACCTCTAAGGACCGTATTGTATGCCTCCCATACTATTATAGGCAATTCTACTGATGTCGTATTTTCCTGAAAATAATGTTTTGTGGTTTTTATGAGTTCCTTCTTGATGTCAGGAACTTTAAGATAGTTAGGGTAAATAGGGTATATTTGACGGCGGGACTTCTCTCGGCAAGAGAGGCTAAGTATCATTATGGAGTGATCAGAAATGCCCCTGGGTTTTATCTCCACCTCTTCAACGTTGTGTAGTCCGCCGCTCGGCATCAGAAAGTAATCTACCCGGGACAGACTGTTATGTACTGTGGAGTGGAATGTGTATTGACGAGCAGTGAGTTGCGTGTGTCTCCATACATCTACCAACCCCATAGCTTCTAGGAAGCCACCGAACCGGGAGGAATTGGATGGTTGTGGACGTGCTGGGAACCTGTCTATCATGGTATCTACTGTAGAGTTGAAATCTCCCCCCACTATTAGGTCCCCCTCTGGAAGAGTAAGGAGGAATTCGCCAAGTGCCGGAAATGCCACTGATTGAAGTGCCGGTGGTATATAGACTGAAACTACTACCAGAAGTCTACCCTCCCACTGTCCTTGTACTGCTGCAAATCGTCCCTGATCGTCTACCTTAGTTTGCATAATTATGAAAGGAGATGCCTTTCTTACCAGGATCCCTGTCCCCCTGGAGCCCGAGGAGAATTCTGAGTGTATTATGATTTTGTACCCCCAACGGTCCATTGCCTTGCATGCCGCTCCCATGAGGTGTGTCTCTTGTAAGAGCGCTATCGCTGGGCCATGTCGTTTCAGGGCCTGTAGTACCAGACCCCTTTTTATCTTATCCCCTAATCCCCGAACATTCCACGTTACAATTTTTAGAGGGGCTACCGGGGTGGCTCGTAGGGTTTTGCCACCGTGGTTAGACTGCGATTCTAGCGCCATGAGTGTGGTGTGTTTGTGAGGGGGGCCTCTGCTCTACGGACTTTCCAGTTTTGTTGTCTGTCGATCTGAACCCGGACTTATCAGTCCAGTGTTGAAACTTGCCACCAAGTATACATCTCCATGTCTCAAACATGTTTCTTTTAAACTCCCCTAAGGTTCTGCCATTTGAACTCTGCTACGCTTTGCCCTCATTGCCACAACTTATCACATAAAAACTTAACAAAGTAACAACTTCCCCTCCCTGGTTCGCCCCCACCCTCCCTGCCTACCTGCTCAACGGACCTATAACTGCCCGCCGCCCCAACTCAGCAGAGTGCTTTTTCCCCTCCCCAACCATAGTACTTGCTTGTCAGGGGTAGAGGGTCCGTTGGAAGCGCTAACCCTTCCTGCCCTCCAAGGCTCGCCTCAGTCCAGTGTCCATAGCCGACCCAACCAAAGGTTCTAAGCAACTGTGTGTTCTGCCAGGGTTCGTTCAGGTGCCTCTCCTGTCTCTAACCTTCCCCCTCCATTACCGGCTCTGGTGAGTGTTCTTGATCCATGCATTTTGATGTTTGACTTCTCGGACCGTCTTCTTCCTCTCGTCGGCGGTGATTCTTGTTCCCCCTGTTGGTATTGCCTACAGTCCTCCATCCTTCGAGCCAGTCATATGCCGCCTCAGGTGTCTCAAAGAACCATGTCCGGTCTTCAGCTACCAGTCTTAGTCTCGCCGGGAAGAGCATGGAGTAGGGCAATTCCTGTTCGCGTAGCGCCTTCTTGACTTCCAGAAAGCTGCGCCGACGTCTAGACACTGCTGCTGTGTAGTCTGGGAAGAAGGTGATCGTGGAGTTTTGAAATTTAGTTGGCGGGGAGACTCTTGCTGTTTGTAGGATTACATCTCTGTCTTTAAAGTTAAACAATCGATCGATTACTGGTCTCGGGGTGCTCCCAGTTTAGGACGGCCTCCAGGCACCCTGTGCGCCCACTCCACCGAGAAAAAGCTGGATAGTCCTTTGGGTTGTAATCTGGTTTTCACCAATTCCTCCACATATAGGTCCATTGCTCTTGCCCCTTAATTCTCCGGAATGCCAAGAATGCGTATATTATTTCGTCTTGAGTACCCTTCTGGGTCATCAAGCTTCTCCGATAGTAGTTTGTTCTCTGTTTCAAGGCGGGAGACGGTTGTCTGTAATTCTGATGTATCCGTTACTAGGGATTTAGTGACTATTTCCACCTCTTTGATCCTGTCCGTCATTTTGTGGAAGTCTGCCCGTAATAGAGAGATGTCTGTGGAGATCGTGCCCACCGTGGTTTGGACATTCGGTAGCGCCTTCATAATATCCTCCAGTGTGACTTTCTTCGTCGTTCCTTCGCTCTCTTTACCTGACGATGTACGGCCCTCCATTAGTGGCGGGGAGTTTTTGTGATACGCAAATTTATCCAGTTTTGTCTGTGCTGCTTGATTTCTAGGGCCCTGCCCGCCATGGCGCCATTCAGATGTGGTGATGAAGGTTCTATATAACAGTGTTTTCACTCCCAGATAGGAGTCCTCAAAGTCACTACGTTCTGGCCCGTTCTAAAGCCCTATTTGGGCAGGAAGGTTGCCGTCGGTGTGAATCTCCCCCAGTCCCAGAGTCTAGATCAGTGATCGGCCCAATTTTATAGTAAACACTTGTTTTAGGTGCGTTCGATTGTCCTGAACTCAGTTGTTTTGGCTAGTATTCCACAGGTGCAATTCCACCTTCTAGGATGTCGTGTAGACAGGCTTAGTTCCTTTGTGAGGGGGGGAAGGGTCCCGATTTTCTCTGTATCTCCTTAGCGTAATTTACTCCCCCAGCTGGTGTGAATCTCGTGCCTCAGGTCTCCCGTAGTCCTCAATCTGTCGTCTGTACAGGACACAAGCTATCTACTGGTATGTCTTCCCCTGAATCGCACTGTGTGCTTCACGTCTCTACCCATCGCTTCTTTGCTAAAGACTGTCACCAATTCCCCGTGGATCACTTCACCCCCACACTCGCTGGTGTCGTCACTGACGTCGGCCCGGTCTTCTCTATGAGCGGTCTACTACTCTCAACATATCCGAAGCAGGGGGCGGTGATTGCCACTGATTGCGCACTGTGTAACCGGTTGTCCACTTTATCCTGCTAGTAATGGTGCCCGGAGGGAAGGGGGGTGTCGGTGATTCACACACTCACCGTAATCATCAATCAGTGCTCCTTGGTCCAAGTCTCGATCATTCAGTCAGTCCGGTAGCCCCATGGACCCCAGGGGTCCGGGTGCTGCTTTATTCTTGTTTAAAAAAAATATATATATATTGTTTCTTCCGTTGTTCCCATTATTTCTTCTCCCTATTGTTTGGTCCTGCGTTACTGCATCCGCAGCTTCGCCCTTCTCTGGCTATCAAAGAGGCCCCCGTCTGTTATGCCAGTGCTTGCTCTCGCCGACACCCCTCCGCCGCTTGCCGTTCTCTGCTGCTTTCGCTCTCCGCTTTCGGGCCACTATCTACTCGAGGCCCCGGTCTCCGCCCCTTGAGTAGGCCGCTTCAGGTCACTTGTTGTTTAATCACTTCCCGGCTTCGGACTTTTACCGGAGTTCCTTCGGTCGCCGCCGCTTGGTCCCGAACGTCGGACCCAGCCTCTGGAGCTTCTTACTTGAACGGATCAGTGATCGGATATGTGGGAAAGGCTACGCTACCCCTGGAGCCTCACAACTAGGCAGCCATCCTATTCGGCCATTAGCCACGCCCCCCAAACACACTATATTTAAGACCCTGGCAGTCTTTCATAACGTCTGGACTCATATTCGTACTCGTTGTCAAATATCCAGGTTTAAGCACTGCACGGTTTAGAGGCTAATCCTAATTTTCCTCCAATTATTCAGAAGAACTATATCCAGCTCTGTCAATCCACCGGCGTGGAAAGACTTGGTCAGCTCTATGGCAAAGGCACTCTTCCTTCATTTGATTATCTACATAAGTATTTTAGGGTGCATAAGCAGGGATTTGTTCGACAACTTCAGTTTTTGGCATACCTTAGATGCTTGCCAGATAGTGACATCAGTGGTACAAAACATGCTGTGATTGGTATTGTCTTTCAAATTCTCGTGAGCAGGAGACCACCTGAGCATTATTGATCTCATGACAACTAAGTAGATGATATTCGGGTTTTTAATCTATCCCCTCAGAGATCTTTTAATGTTTCCAGCCTGAGAATTCACTCTTTTAAAGCTCTTTATAATGTGTACTATATACCCTATAACCTATTTAAAATGGGTTGCAGGTGATGGTATGGGTGGTGGTATTATTGTTGGTGGTGGTGGTATTGGAGGTATTGGTGGTAGTGGTAGTGGTGGTGGTTCTGGTGGTGGTGTGGGTGGTGGTGGTATTGGTGGTGTTGTATTGGTGGCGTGGTATTGGGGGTGGTGGTGGTATTGGTGGTGGTGTTATTGGTGGTGGTGGTATTAGTGGTGGCGGTGGTATTGGTGGTGATGGTTTTTGGTGGTATGGGTATTGGTGGTGGTGGTGTTTGTGGTGGTGGTATTGATGGTATTGTTGGTGTTGGTGGTATTGGTGGTATTGGTGGTGGTGGTGGAATTGGTGGTGGTGGTATTGGTGGTGGTGGTGGTGGTGGTATTGGTGGTGGTATTAATGGTTTGATTGGTGGTGGTGCTATTGGTGGTGGTAGTATTGGTGGTTTGATTGGTGGTGGTGGTATTGGTGGTGGTGGTATTGGTGGTGGTTGCATTGGTGGTGGTGATTGTATTGTGGCAGTGGTACTGGATGTGGTGGTAGTGGTATTGGTGGGGTGTTGGTGGTGGTGGTATTGTTGCTGGTGGTATTTATTGTATTGTTGGTGTTGGTGGTGGTGGTATTGGTGGTATTGGTGGTATTGGTGGTGGTGGTATTGTGGTAGTGGTATTGGATGTGGTGGTGGTAGTGGTATTGGTGGTGGTGTTGGTGGTGGTGGTGGTGGTGGTATTAGTGGTGGTGGTATTGTTGGTGTTGGTGTTATTGGTGATATTGGTGGAGGTGGAATTGGTGGTGATGGTATTGGTGGCGGTGGTATTGGTGGCAGTGGTATTGGTGGTTTGATTGGTGTTTGTGGTATTGGTGGTGGTGCTATTGATGATGGTTGCATTGATGGTGGTGATGGTATTGGGGTAGTGGTGTTGGATGTGGTGGTGGTGGTGGTAGTGGTATTGGTGGGGGTGTTGGTGGTGGTGGTATTTTTGGCAGTGGTGGTGGTATTGGCCTGGTGGTGGTATTGGTGGTGGTATTTGTGGGAGTGGTATTGGTGGAGGTGGTGGTATTGGTGGTGGTGGTATTGGTGGTGGTGGTGGTGGTGGTATTGTTGGTGGTGGTGTTGTTGTTGTTTAAAAAAAATGGCTTTTGAAAACAACCCGTCAGTTGACTTTAGTGCAGATGACATGTAACACACATGTCCTATTGTCAGCTTCAGCCCATTAGCACAGGATTATGTGCTACCTAGAATTCCCATGACTTAATTTGCTAAACATTTCTAAATCCATTTTACTTAGGGGGTTGAAACAGATACGAGATAATGCTGGGTTAAAGTGATTGGAAGCAGGCGCCCGTGTGACGGGGCGGCTGCGCTGCTTAAAAAACACAAGTGGATTCCACTGAAGCAGCGCATGTCCGGCCTGCAGTAAGAGAAACTCAATAAAGTAAATAGTGCCTTCAGACTAAATAACAGGTCCCGTGTAACAACCGAAGGTAAGGGGCCAGTCACTATGCGAGGGTACAAATGAAGACAAGGCTGTATTAGGAGGGACTAACAAGCCTATTAACAAATCCAAAGGCAGCATTTACGAAAGACAATGACACAAGCCAATGAAAAAATACTCTTCTACAGCAGTCTCGCAGAGTGAGCAGCGCATCCGCACTGCTACTAGGCTCGACCTAAAAAGTTCTTGTTGGGTCCTGTGTGTCATAAACTGAGAAGAAGTGACAACACTATCATTAATACATAGAGACCCGATCTGCTTTGAGTCACTGTAGCCTTATTCAGAGTCAATCATTTTCTAAGCGTATCAATATGTGGCAGAAACTCTCTGCTGCAAATGTCTTTGGCACACTGCACTTGATATTTCAGTATTTATTCCTCCATGTTCCTTACCAGTTTTCCTCTGATATCACTCTCATTTTTGTTTTTCAGAAGATAAAACCTGGACTGTGATAGGACACAATAACACCGAGCTCACCAAAGTTCAAGGGTACAGTGTTGAGCAGCCATATTCCTATACAATCAACTATGGCATTAGCATGCAACAGCTGGAGGCCATGATAAACAGCGCGGAGTACTGTGAGCAGGAAGTGGCCTACCACTGCAGGAGGTCACGGCTGCTCAATAGCCCCGGTAAGTAGGCAACTTGGTATTATCTCCAATGACTTTGCATTGACACATGGATGGAAGTCAGGCTAGAAATACATAAATGCGTTTGGAAGATTGCATTTCTGAGTACATTGGCCGAAAAATTGTCAGATGAAAATATCAACTGAAATGTATTTCTGTCACAGGTATCATGAGTATGAAATTAAATATTACTAATAGTATTAATTGAAACAATGCATGGCAGATATATTGAATTCAAGAATGTATTACAAGTTTTCTCATGTGTTCGGAGTTTGATATCATTTCACAGAGATTCATCCAATGCATGTTTTCTAATTAGCCCTCGACGTGACCTTCGGATTTGAAAGGTAACTACTTCTGATGTTACAGATACAAAATATTCATGAAACAGCCACTTTGATAAAGAGACAATTTTCCATGGCCAATTTGCCTCCAGTGCACATTGCAATTGTGCGCCCCTCTTCTACGTTTGGCCACATCACACACAGGTCTTCTTAAACTTTGGATGAGCATGAAGATTTCAAAGCAGGTCTACCCATGTTTTCCACAGCTTCATCAACCGCATTGTCATATAGCTAATTCTGACACAAAACTGCATGATCCTAATTCATGATAAAAACCCGAATATTGATGTAATTGCAGTGTTGAAGAATGAAAATCTATGTTAGGCAGTAAAAAAACAGTGCCTTAATCGACTATTAGTATGAGAAACATTAATGGTAAATGGATTTAGTAATTCGGTAAGGTACCTGGAATTTCATGAAATTATATATTAATTTTCTTCATAATGAGTTCCATATGTCCTCAACAAGTCCTTTTTGTTTTGTAGCTGTAAGGATAAACCCCTCAGTTGATTCATCCAGCAATTCCATTCCACATTTCATTTCTCTGTCCCTGCATATTCATTGTATTTTTACTTCTTGGCTCAGTTTGAGGGGCCCCTTATCCAAAGGGATCAACCAAACTATACAGCCAGTGATATTAGGGTACACCAGCAAAGAACCGTTTTCATGTACAATTGTTGCAATTAAATGTGCAACCTTCTGTCCTTCCATGTAAATGAAGTCCAGTCAATTTAATTAAATGGAATCCCTTTTTGTTTATTATTATTATATAATGGATATGTTGGCAAACATCATAGTGATAAGGTCCCAACAAAAATCACAGAAATTTGAAAGCATATTTGGCAGCTCCAATATAAGATTATGGGAGAGCTAGCCCTTGAAATAGTGCAAAACGAAATTGGCAGTATTTCAGTATCAGAACATGCAGCAGAAGTTTAGAGGGGTGGACCTACCTGACTGACACAAAGGCATTCTGGCCTGTGTGGACTAGGCATGGCATATGTTCATGTTAGATATGGGGTCTCTAGTTGGCAGTGGTTTGCACCCCATCCAAGTACAAACCCTACCTTCTAGTCAGGATAAGGGAGTTACATACCCAAGATGACACCTGCTCACCCCCTTGGTAGCTTGGCACGAGCAGTCAGCCCTATCTCAGAGACAATGTGTAAAGTATTTATACATAACACACACAGTGACCCAGCCAGTGGACACCACACCAGTTTAGAAAAACAAACAATTTTTATCTAAACCAAACAAGAACAAAATGACAAAACTCCAACATAAAAAACTCAAGATATCACTTTTTAAAGATTTTAAACAATGCTATCCATATAACTCTATGGATTTGACAATTTTACACAAACTACCTTAAATGTGTCAAAATCCACAAGGAAAAATAGCAGCAGAGGAGAGAAGCGTCAGAAAACACAGCGATGCATCGATTCCTGAGTCCCTGAGGAGGCGATGCATCTGTTCTGTTGAATGCAGGAGAAGAGCTGTGTCAAATCCTGACTAAAAGGGGAAGCGATGCATCAAAATCCAAGACGGTTTGGGTCTGCAGGAGATGTAGTAGAAAACTTGGCACACAGGTGCGAAGTGTCTAAATACGAATGCACCGAAGGTCAATGGGCAGCAACAATAGGCGATGCGTCAATTTTGTCAGCCGCGGATCTGTGATGTGTCTATTCTTTTAGCCGCACAGCAGGACCTGCTTCAGAGTCAGTGTGGGGCATGGTGCTCTGAACTCAGGCTAAGTTGGTTTCTTTGACTGTGGGCATGCGCTATGTCGATTTCTGCTTCCGCACGGCAGCTGTGCATGGAAACATTTCCTGCACATCGATGCTGCATCACAAAAACTGGTGCTGGAATGACGAAGTGTCAGTTTTAAAATTATTTGTAGCCTTTTGCAGCAGGACCAACCATCAGGGGCCCAGAACTGATATTAGGACCACTTGGCAGGTCAAAAATCCTAGCAGTGGAGTCCAGGGGTGCTGCAGGTGAAGTCTTAGATAGCCATGAGACTTGTTAACAGGGGACAAGTGCACAAAAGCCCTTGCAGAAACTTCACAAGCAGAATACACAGCAGACTTTAGCCCTTTTCCTCTCCAAAGCAGAAGCAGCAACTACAGGCCAACCCCGAAAAGCAACACACAGCAAAGGGACAGAACTCCTACTTACAGCTCTTCAGTTCCTCCCCTTGGCAGATTATCCTCTTGAGCCAGATGTGTTCTAAAAGTCTGGGATTTTAGGTCCAATACTTACACCCCTTTTGGCCTTTGAAGTAGGCCCTCTTCAAAGGAATATCTTTGTAGTGCACAAGTTCTTGCATTGCTATGTTTTAGCTCCAGACACACTCCAGGCAAGTGGAGACAGCAATGTGAGAGGCCAGACACAGACCTATTCAGGTGTCCGTACAAACTCCTCCCACCACTCTAGCTCAGTTTGGGCCATCAGCCTGGTGATTGGCAATCAGGATATGCAGGACACACCTGAACTCCCTTTGTGTCAATGTCTAGAGTGAATGCACAAACAGGCCCCTATTAGTCTAAATCAGACATTGACTTCACAGGCAGGCAGAGGCACAGGATGGTTAAACAAGAAAATGCCCACTTACTAAAAGTGACAATTGCAAACTCATAAATTAAAAACCAACTCCACTAAAAGGTGTGTTTTTAAATACTGAGCTCAGAGACACCAAACTCCCAAATCTAGCTGTTCCCAATTGAAACTTGCACTTAAATTTTACAAGGCAGCTCCAATATAAGGATGTATGACGTTACAACGCATACTTTTACATCGCATGCCTTTACAACGCGGTATTTACAACGAATACCATTACAACGCATAGTGCTTTTAGGCGCTGGATAGGGATTTATTTAATTTACTATTCCAACTCCAGTCCCCGTGGATAGTAGGGAAGGTGTTGGATAGTAAATTAAATATATTCCCTATCCTAGAGCGCCCCCAGCGCAATGCGTTGTAATGGTTTGCGTTGTAAAAGTTGCGTCGTAAAGCCACTGCATAGTAAAAGTTGCGTTGTAAAGGTTGTACACCCCAATATAAGCCTATGGGAGAGCTAGCCCTTGCAATAGTGCAAAACAAAATTGGCAGTATTTCACTATCAGAACATGTAAAACACACCAGTATGTGTCATAACTTTCACATACTTCACCTGCCCCTGGGGGGTACCTTGGGCCTATTGGTAGTAAAAGGGAAGTTTAGGGCCTGGAAAGTGGGTGCACTTGTAAACACACCAAGGGGAGTAGTGTGTGTGGATGTCTAGAATAGAGGTGGCACGTGCTTAGTGAAAAAATACTGCCCTCACTCACAAAATTGTGACATGCTTCATCATCGGGCATGCTGCAGTACACCCCTGCGCAGACCAACACCCGGGGTGGAGCAAAAGGGAGGGGAAGACAATAAAAACACATATACATAATAATGTACGTAATAGTTCCTGGGATCACCGACTCATAAAATATCGGCTGGTGTTTGAGGTTTCACTGTCAGGAGCCGGACTTAGGCATTCTATTTGTGGAATGATTGCATCATTGTCTGACGTTGTTCTATTCTGGGATTCAGGAGGTGGCGAGCTGCGATCCACCCACGGCGTGACTGTGTGGCCACAAGTGCCTGAGCTCGCTCTTCTCTTGCCTGCTCCGGAGTTGGAGCCCCTAAGATCTCGCCACTGCCAGCACTCCAAGTCCTGCATCTCCTATGACGCTGTGCCAGTGCTGCATGCGGTCTAGGGCTCGGGAAAGACGGGACGGACAAGTCGTAGTGCTTTTGTTTCACCCAGTCCTAGGCGTCCGCTGGGTCAATGAAGAAATAAATCTTATTTCTAACCATCGCTTCAGTGTGGCTCAGAAGAGAAGTGAGTAGCATAGTCCTGCCTGCTGCAGTCTGCACTCAATACGCAGAAATGAGGACGGGCAAAGCTGCACTGACAAATGTGTAATCTGGAAATATGAATATGCATGTGTTTTCATGTTGAAGGGGCCCAGCTGACCTGGTCACCTGCAAGATTGTCTCCTTATCTCTGTATTTGATTATTCTAGCCCCTACAGGTCTAGAGGGGGGGTGGAGGACATTGGTGGCAGTCACACCAGAAACCCAATGGGCACGGTCTACTAGGAAGTGAGGGTACAGCTTATCTAGAATTACCAACTGTAGTAGCCATGCTTTAAAGATGCTCTCAGGGTCCTCAACTTTAACTCCTTCCGGAAAGCCCAAGTCTGTCTTGCTAGATGAATACAGAGTTTGAACTATGTCCTTCATGGTCATTGTTAGGGCTTCTGACCTTACTGGTTTCATAAGCTCAATTTCTGCAGAGAATTAATAATGTATTTCAATATCAAGACCTGATTTACCTGAATGTTCCCTGGTGCTATTGACCAAATATTGCTAACACTATATACATCTTTTGAGGCACTTAACCCTAATGCTAAACCAGGAGACACAGCACATTCAGAGGTATTTTCTTGGATTTTCCTATAGAACACAATGATGTATTAATTTCAAATGAAGCAATATTACTTGTTATTTTTAAAAGGAGGATCACAATCCTTATTGTTATAAACAGAAGCACAAACAGCACAATGGCTGTGAACACCATGATGATCACTACAGTATATTTTGATTGTATTTCTTTTACCCCTTGTTGGTACTTAGTGCTAATTGTTGGTATTTTGTGGAGCTTTTCGCATTAATATGATTTATTTTGTATGGTTTTACCTTCAAATGAGCATATGTTTTTGAAATATTACAAGTTTTGCTTTAACTAAGTAACAGTTTTGGCCAAGGAGTCAAGGGCCAGGGGCCGGATGTAGGTCGGTCGGTAACGGCCGAAAATCGGTATTTTCGGCCGTTACCGACCGAGATTCACAAAATGGTATGTAGGTCCAGGTATTTTACAGATTCGGAAAATTTACCGATCGGTAAATTTACCGAATCTGTAAAATACCGAATCGGTATTTTTTACCGATTCGGTAACAATGAGATGTAGGTGGGACTCTTCTGAGTCCCACAAGCCTTACAGAATCGGTATTTTACCATTAAATCCAACTTCATGGTAAAAAAACGATTCCGGTGTGCATGCACATGTGTGCATGCACACCTGTGCCATATGACAGGCAGACCTACCCTTAGGGCAGGTATGCCTGCCACATGGCCCCCGAATCTTTTTTGGGGGTGCTAGAGGGTGTCAAAGTGACACCCCCTGCACCCTTGTCAAAATCGGTATTTACCGATTCTGTAAATACCGACCGGTAATGCCCCATTCATTCCTATGGGCTTCAAAGCCCATAGGAATGAATGGGACATTACCGGTCGGTATTTACAGAATCGGTAAATACCGATTTTTACCGATTCGGTAGCAGGAACATCTGGATGTTCCTACATCTCAACCCCTTAGATTTACCGATTTTTAATTACCGAATCGGTATGATTCGGTAATTTAAAATCGGTAAATCTATTTTACCTACATCGGGGCCCTGATGTAGGTAGGGTTTTACCGGTCGGTAACGGCCGAATTCGGCCGTTACCGACCGGTATTTGGCATTTGATATGTAGGGGCAGGTAAACAGGGAAAATCGGTAATTTTACCGATTCGGTAAATATACCGGTCGGTAAATTTACCGACCGGTATATTTACAGAATCGGTAAAATTGATATGTAGGTGGGACTCTTCTGAGTCCCACAAGGCCTACAAAATCGGTATTTTACCATCAAATTGTATTTGATGTTAAAATACCGATTCAGGTGTGCATGCACATGTGTGCATGCACACCTGTGCCATATGACAGGCAGACCTGCCCTTAGGGCAGGTATGCCTGCCATATGGCCCCCGAACCTTTTGTGGGGGTGCTAGAGGGTGTCAAAGTGACACCCCCTGCACCCTTGTCAAAATCGGTATTTACCGAATCGGTAAATACCGACCGGTAATGCCCCATTCATTCCTATGGGCTTCAAAGCCCATAGGAATGAATGGAGCATTACCGGTCGGTATTTACCGAATCGGTAAATACCGATTCTTAACGATTCGGTAACTGGAACATCTGGATGTTCCTACATACCCCCACTTCCTATTTACCGATTCTTAATTACCGAATCGGTAAAATTCGGTAATTAAGAATCGGTAAATAAGTTTTACCTACATCTGGCCCCAAATGTTTTTGTGATTATGATAACCATATACCAGTTTCTTGAATCATACCACCTTCTTTGAATTAGGCTGTTAGTTTTTGCTTCAGCTGGTATGGAAAGTAAAAATAGCTCTGGTGGCCAACTTTCCATCTTGGACAAAGTATTCAGCCTTCATATCAATAGGTCACATAGCAATCTGATGTTTGATTCCTCTAGGTAGTCAGTCTGAAAGTAGTGTATGAAGGCTGACACCTTGATACGTTTCTAAAATAAAATTGCTTTGCTGCCATTACAACTGCTATATCATGCAGTTTGATATTAGTAGTGCTACACCTAGGTGGTCCACTCCAATATTAAGTCCCATAAACATACCTCATTTACCATGCCCGAACCGTTTGGTGCCATGTTGGTGGACCATAAAACAGCGCATCAGACCACGGGCACCAGACAGCTAATAGTTTTAGTTCAACAATGGATAGTTTTGAGTTTCAAGCAGAGGCGAATGAATAATAATTTTCAGATAACGCATTGCCAAGAATGTGCAAAGAAACTTAAAATTGTATCATGTAATTTACATAGTTAAGTAACACGTCGTGACTGTTCTGTCTTTCTATTCTAATACTAGAAGTCCTGCATGAATAATGGTAAAAGCAAAACTCAAAAATGCAAAGACAACATTTTTTTGACAAACACTACTGAGATCTCACTTTGGATAAACTGGATCAGCATGTTAAAGAGAAGGTGTTTGTGTGAGGTTGTTTTAATATTCAAACGGCCAAACACAAATAATAATTAAGCACTGTCTTACAAGTTAAAGTGTGTGTATGGTCACTGTGGGTTTATGGACACTCCAATGAAGTAACGGTCCAAGAACACTCTTCTTTTCATTCTGCATTAATGTAGTGCTTCTTGCAGTTTCGCTGTTTGCAACATGCTGCCGCATTTTATTATTGAGATTTCTTCACATCAGCAGTTTCTACCTAATGTTTTTTTAGTATGGTTTGCCTTTGAAACAGAAAATTGCAATAGTTGTGCTCATATGATTTTTCAGATTTCACACCAGGGAGTCTTTGTTACTACATGTTCTAAGGCTTCCACCTTAATTTATCAACCTCCATGATGCAGTGAAGTCCATTGTTAAAGTTTACTTACACAGCACCTGCATTTCAGATATCGTACTGTGCAAAATGTCCAGGTCTATTGTTCAGTGACTTGTGTAACTTCTTTGAATTTGTGTTTAATGTGTTCAATCAAACATTTAAACCAATCTATCAATCAACATTTATAGAGCACAGAAAGTCACACATGATGGTCTTGAGGGTCTGGAGCTGTTTGCTCCTGTGTGAAGGTTAGATCATTCAAACATCCAGGTCTTTAGTTCTCTTCTGAATTGCTAGAGCAATTGTATGGTCCTGAGCTGCAGGGAGAGGTTTTCCAAGCCTTGGCTGGCAGATGCAAGAAGGATCATCCTCCGCTGTTGGCTCGATGGATTCGTGGGGTGTCTGTGAGGGAGAGGGAAGCTTTTCGAAGGTGTTTGATGGTTGGTGGAAGGTCAGGCATTTGTTAAAGAATGCTTGTCCTTTGTTGTACAGGGCCTTGTAGGCGTGGGTCTGCAACTTGAACTGACATCTCTTCTGAATCTGGAGCCAATGTAGTTTCTTCAAAATGAGTGTTATGTGTGTCCTTCTGGGGTCTTACAGCTGAGTTCTGTATTGTCTGGAGTCTCTTCACAAGGCCGTCAGTGATTCCTACATAGACCGTGTTTCTATAGTCCAGTCTGCTGCTAATGAGGGCCTGAGTGGCGGTCCTTCTGGTGTTTACCTGGAGCCACCTGAAAATCTTGTGGAACATGCAAAGGGTGTGAAAGCAGGAGGATGAGACTGCATTGGCTTGTTTCTTCATGGATAGATTGCTATCCAGGATGATGCCGAGGTTGCAGGCATGGTCTGTTGGGGTGCAGGTTTTGACCAGCTCCACGGGCTACCATGAGTTGGTCCATGGCGAGGTGTTGTTTCCAAAGATGAGGACTTCTGTTTTTTTGGTGTCAAGTTTGAGACAGTTGTCCTTCATCCAGTCTGCAACGCTCATCATGCATCTGTGAAAGTTAGCTTTTGTGGTGGAAGGATCTTTGGACAGTCAGAGGATGGATGAGCTGTTTGTCCTTGATGAAGGAGATGATGTTGAGTTTGTGTGATCTGACAGTGATGGCCAGGGGGGTCATGTGGATGTTGAAGAGGGTCGGGCCTAGGGACGATCATAGAAGAACTCAGTAGTTGATCTTCTTGGGCTCTGATGTGAATGGTGGGTGATGGATCCTTTTGGGCTCTGCTGGTGAGGTATGAGGTGATCCATTTGAGGGTGTTTCTTTGCATCCCAATATGGTGCAGGGCCTGTAGGTGTGGGTCTGCATCTTGAACTGGCATCTCCTCTGAATCTGGAGCCAATCTAGTTTCTTGAGATGGGGTGTTATGTGTGTCCTTCTGGAGTCTTACAGCTGAGTTCTGTATTGTCTGGAGTCTCTTCAGGAGGCGGTCATGTGGATGTTGAAGAGGGTCCGGCTGAGGGACGATCATAGGCAAACTCAATAGTTGATTCTAAAGTTTGCTGAAATATACACATATTATATTTATACTCCTGTGTCCTATTTAATATGGTTTAAGATAATAAAGACTTTATGATTAGATGATTAATATTCCCGGCTAAGGGATAATGAACGACAGAATTAATTTTATCGAAACACTAGGCTAAGATGGCGCTCGAAGTTGAAGACTACATAAAGCCATTACAAGATGGCGACGATGTAGCACGCGAAAACATTATCGAGGTCCATGCCTGATACACGGTAAGCGGTACTCGGATGGGGCAATAATCCTAACTATTTGCTAATGGAATACTGAGTTTGGTTATACTTACATTTTACAGAATAATGGAACGAGATTAACATTTACTGCGGGGTACCCGATAAGAAAACACTTACAGGTAACAAATTCGATTAATTTTAAATGACCAAAAAATAAGATTCGAACTTGATGTTTAGTGTCAATAGGAGTATATTTATTATATTTCCTTGTTCTAGAAGAACGTGCCAGAGGGACTGATATCTGATTAATATTACTGAAAATTTGAAATCGTGCTACAAGACACTATATATATTTGGAGAAAAGGTGAGCCACAGGAGATACTTAGAAAAAGTATAATGTGTGGGATACACCAATAACTGCAATTAAGAGAATAGTTTATGATTGGGGTCGTTTTTTCGTTGTAGCTATACGTTGATTTGTAATTCTGTGGACAGGACCTATCATATAGAATTGAAATTGGACCTCATAGGGGTAGGTCATACAAGTCAGGGATTACTGGTTACCACTCAAATCTTGGGAATTATATTTGGGTCCTGCCCACTTGGCAACTATGTTACATTGCACTACGGTGACTCTTGTTTCTTTCTTGGCACTAGGATCTTCCTGTTATGTCTATACTATGTTCCACTATAATTCGGTGGTTTTCTTAAATGCAATGACTTGATCATTGCAAGAGCTTGTTGTAAATATTGTTAACCGAATTAAGGCTAAAATTAAGATTATTGTAATTACTTACAGCCCTGAAGAAGTCTGTATGTCAAAGACTGGCTAAGACGAAACACGTGTTGGCTGTTTTGAAAGTGTTATATTGGGAAGAAGAAGGACAAAGAATAAAGAAAGGAAACTTGAAGAACAACAGAGAATACAAATTGTGGACTGTAATTAATAATTGGAGTGCTTGGTGGAACATTTGTAATAGTTCTTCAATTTGGCTGGGTCATTGGATGGTTTTTTCAGGAGGGACCTCACTTCAGCGTGTGCTTTCAGTCCTCAGGGAAGGAGGCAGAGGTGATGGAGGTGTTCAGGTCCTCCCTAAGCTTGTCACGATTTTCTTGCTTCCAAGGTTGAAGAAGTAGTGGGTGCTCCAGGGTGCACAGAGTTAATGATGGAGAATGTGTCTTCCATGGTGTGGAGTTCCCAGTGGGTGAGAAAGTGTTCGGGGTTTATGTTTGTGGGTGTGATTTGGTTGATGCTGTCTGCAGTGGAGGGTTGGCATTCAACGTTTTTGTAGATGGCCGAGAACTTGTTGTCGAAGAAGTCCACAAGGTTGTTGCACAGCTCCTGAGAGGGAGATATGTCATTCTTGGTGGCTGCAGGATTGGTGAATTCCTTCACGATGGGGAAGAATTATTTGCTGTGATTTGCATTGGCTTTGATGTGGTCTGCTAGGGTGTTTTTCTTGGTTTCTTTCAGGATGTGATGTTACCGATTGAGAGTGTTCTTGAAGGAGGTCCGATCTTCTGTTTTTTTTGCTGATGAGCCACTTCCTCTCAAGTTGTCGGTTCCTACCTGTGCTTAGTATTGCTATAATGTGTGCATGATATGAGTTCATGATGGAGAATGTGTCTTGCATGGTGTGGAGTTCCCAGTGGATGAGAAAGTGTTCAGGGTTTATGTTTGTGGGTGTGATTTGGTGGATGCTGTCTGCGGTGGAGGGTTGGCATTCGACGTTTTTGTAGATGGCCGAGAACTTGTTGTCGAAGAAGTCCACAAGGTTGTTGCACAGCTCCTGAGAGGGAGATATGTCATTCTTGGTGGCTGCAGTATTGGTGAACTCCTTCAAGATGGGGAAGAATTCTTTGCTGTGATTTGCAATGGCTTTGATGTGGTCTGCTAGGGTGTTCTTCTTGGTTTCTTTCAGGATGTGATGCTACTGGTTGAGAGCGTTCTAAAGGAGGTCCGATCTTCTGTTTTTTTGCTGATGAGCCACTTCCTCTCAAGTTGTCAGCTCCTACCTGTGCTTAGTATTGCTATAATGTGTGCATGATATGAGATAATATTGGTGGTATTAAATGCGAAATGTGCCTTTTTTATTTTCTAAAAGACACATGATAATCCTGATGGCTAGGATTTGATAAATATTTGATTCTATGTTGCTTTTTTCCTGTCCTAAAACAGTTTTTTGCAAGGGGAGTAAATATTCGAATCACTGTTAACAACATTTGATTAAATACCATTACCAATACTAAATACTGCTAAACGTGATCCAATGTTATGCTTCTCTCAAACTTTTTGCAATTTACTATCAACAAATTCTAGTACAGGAAAGAAACATATTACCCTGACCCGGCCCTCAATATACAGAATATTTGGGTGGATATTTGATTTTGCTAAACCAAGCCAGTGTGGAATAAATTATGTTGAAATCTTTTTCACTTAGCAGTAAGGAACTTCCTTGGTTGCAAGAGCTGTGCTTATTAAATGCTACATGATAGTAGTCCATTGTATGCCCTGGTAATTACCACAAGTTGCCCTAGACAACCACACAACCACAACGCAAATCCACAGTTATCGATATACTGCATGTTCAGGAATGTAGTAGAAAATCTCCACTTTGAAATTAATAAAAATGTGCACCATATGATATGGTCCATAGCTCTCCCGCAGGAGAGACCATGCCATTAAGAAATGTACACTGACCACATTTCAAACTCATTGTACAACAGCTAACTGGAAGACTTCAGCATACAATGGGGACAGCGTAAAACTATCACCATTCAGTGTCATAGCTTTCCTGAATTTCCATATTCCTTCCCAACATTGAACCAAACAAACATGCACTTCCCATTCGTTCTCACATATCATTGTTTTCATGACTTGAATTTGGCAATGCCAGGACCAATTTTGGATTAGTGTGCCTGATAACCCCAAAATACCTTCAAGGTTGAAACAGCAACACTTCAATAGACCAAGACAGACAACCAAAAATGCCAGCTAAAACAATACGAGCATATTTTGACATATAAATGTGTCAATCCATTACCCATTTGCCTCTATTGAACTGAGGAGGCGTGTACGGTGATTGTTGTCATATCTTGCAACTACATCTTTAAAGTTGTGACATCAAACATAAAGAGGAAACAAAGAAAGCAAATGTTACAATTGTTTAGAAAGCCTTAAATTCAGAGTGAAATGCAATACATATAAAAGAAAAAGAAAAATGATCACATGAAAAGACAGTTAAATCTTCTAGGCACTGCTTTCTATGATAGAAATTAATAAAACATTAAACAGACTGACGCATTGGAACACATGACTCAAACAGATATGGCAAGGAGCCTCACTAAAAAGCTTTTTTAAATTCTGTAAATAATCCTTCCACCCCTAAAATGTTAGGGCTTCTGTCCTAGCACACTATAAACAATCTTACTAATTTCACCTGAAGACATTGAGCTGTAGCTATCAACTTGTGTCCCTTCATACAATTACCACCCCTCCTTCTCTTCCTTATTTTTGGTTGTCTTCATAGCCAGTGTATCTTACATGTTCATGATTCGCTCTTTCACACATACGATAGACGTAACATGTGATAATGTTCAGAATCATGTGCTAACTTGACTGGGACTAATAACCGATATGTTTAATGTGCATCCTCCACTTTGTTGTACATTTGACCATCACCTGAGAAATGTAACGCCACATAATCCAAGTACACCGCAAGACCATATAAAGTACCTGACAAACTCTAATCTCTCACAGCCTTATATAAACAGACACCCTAGGATATTGTGGCATAAATTACCAAATTTGGCGTCACACAAATAGTAATTTAATAGGAAAGAAGTTTTGCAGCATTTAGCAGGAAATCATTGTACTTTCCTTTTTAGGTCTCGTGACCTATCAATGCGCATGCGCATTGAGAGAAGCGAGACTATAGGGCTTTAAACAAGGTTTACCCAAGGTTTGCCTAGACTGGCGATTTGGTGCTGTGCCCGTGCGCTTTTAGGTCAATGCGCAAGCGCATTGACCTAAAATGCGCGTGCACAGCATCAAATCGCCATCTGTTCCCCAGCAGCACTCCTCCCACTCCTTTGAAGTGAAGCTTAGCTTCACTTCAAAGGCCCCTGCCGCTCTCCCCGCTCCGCCCCCTGCTGCGGCCGTGTCGCACTTCTCCTCCCCCCTACCCACATCGGGGTTTTTTTTCGTTTGTTTTTACACCTGAGCTTTTCGTTTTTGTATGCAAAACTTTGCATTTTGGGAAGGTGCTTGATTAATTCAATTCTGCGCACTCGTGTATTGCTTGCTAATGAGTTTTCGAACGGAGCGTTATATTCTCTTCCTGCCTACATTGTGATCATACTATAATCGACTGGGATTTTACGGTCTGTTCTTATTTTCACAACTGGGTTTTCTGTTTCCATGCTGCCTGGCAACACTGCTCGGGACGCGGTGCAACGTGACGGACAGCCGGTTTTGACGTCATTTGTATGCAGAACCATGCATGACTATTAAACTACTCGTTTTGGCATTAAGCCAACTGAGTCTTTCTACGGTGAAACTTTGTTAATTGATTTTCGCGAGCCAAACAGCGGGATATTTAAGGGGCCTCGCATTTCTATCCCTTCCCAGCACAGTTGCAGTCTGTCTTCCTTTTGTCTCTCCCTATCCCTCTTACTTCACCTTTTTCTCTCCCCTTCCCTCTGCTTCGCCATCTCTTCTTTCCCTCTCGATTCCCCGTGTTTCCTCCTTTCCCCCGCCTCACTCTCTTCACTATATGTCTCACTCCTTTCTTTCTCCCCTTTATATATTTTTTCCGTTCTCTACTTCTCTCTGTCCCTTACCTCTGAGTTGTCCGCTCTCCCCTTTCTCTCACCGCACACCCCTTCCCTCCCTCCACTCGTCTGTTCTCTCCCTGCCCCCTTGTTTTTTTTTCCTCGCACAAATGGGAAAAATGGCACCCATCTGTGAACCTGGCAACCCTGGGAGCTGCTTTCCTTCTTAGATGGCATCACGTCAGCAGCTATTCCGGGTCCCTGCCACTCCGGGTCCCAGTTCAGGCCTTTCTTTTGCACGTCATTGTTTTCGGGCAAATTGGTCCAATTTTCAAAAGGGTAGGGGGTGCGGGGGCACACTGCAGGTCAGCATTACATACCGCAAATCATTATGGCAGATGCAGTTCCTGTTAGATGTGTTTTAACATATGTGTTTGCACAGCCAATGCTTGATGCATTCCTGGACATGTGTTTCTGAGTTATTTCGCTCCTTCAACAGAAAGTTGCAGTCGTATTGAGATCAATTACAGTTCCTTCTTCCACGTGTATCTGCTGCTGTACATTTAAATGTATATCAGTTCTCCTGCAAGAAGTGTTGTCTTCCATACTATGCTCTCCAGATGACACCATATCATCAGCGAATCCAGAGCTTTGCCCTGGGCTTGCCTTTACCTTTTAGGGTGCATTAGTACATCTGTTATAGTTGAAATGAAACAGGACGACAACTCCCAGAATGCATTCGGCTGTTAAAAGGAAAGCTGAGCACTATTCTGTGTAGCTGGTATTGTGCTCTTACTTGTACATCCGTTCCTGTGCTATGAGCTGCTCCTGGGCTTTTAAAAATGCAGCAGTCCTACTGAGAATGTATATGGAGTCCCTGCTAATAATTGTTGCATCTGTGGCATTAAACAAGTCAGACCCCTCACCCTCACCCCCTCACCCTCAACCCCTCACCCTCAACCCCTCACCCTCACACCCCCTCACCCTCACACACCCTCACCCTCACACCCCCTCACTCACCCTCACACCCCCTCACTCACCCTCACACACCCTCACACACCCACTCACCCTCATACACCCTCACATCCTCTCACCCTCACCCATCCACCCTCACACCCTCACCCTCACACCCTCACTCATCCTCACCCCCTCATCCTCACACACCCTCACTCACCCTCACACCCTCACTCAGCCTCACTCAGCCTCACTCAGCCTCACCCTCACACACCCTCACACACCCTCACCCTCTCACCATCACCCCCCCTCACCCTCACACACCCTTACCCTCATCCCCTCACCCTCACACACTCTCAGTCACCCTCACACCCTCACCCTCACACCCCCTAACCCTCACACCCTCACCCTCACTCCCTCACACACCCTCCCTCACCCTCACTCACCCTCCCTCACACACCCTCACACACCCTCACCCTCACACCCCCTCACACCCCCTCACTCACCCTCACACACCCACTCACCCTCACCCTCACACCCTCACACCCTCACACCCCTCACCCTCACACCCCTCACCCTCACACCACTCAGTGCTACAACACATATTGTGTTACAATAGGTGTCACATTTGCGAAAGATAAAACTATTGGCATTGTAAATAACAAAGCTATTAATTTCGCTATTTTCAAAACAAGCACATAAATAAAAAATGTGTCCTTTACAATACCAATAGCTCAAACTTTCCTAATGCGAGACCTATTGCATTGCTGTGCTTCTCTCCCCTGCTGCACTCTCCTGCTCTCTAGAGATGTGGCCTAACGACCAGAGCTGCCATCTAAGTCACGTAAATACAAAACATGTTGCATTCCAAATGCTATAGGTGTCACATTCGCGAAAGTTATAACTATTGGCATTGTAAATGACAAAGCTATCAATTTAGCTATTTTAAAAACCAACAAATAAATAAAATATTTGTCATTTACAAGACCAATAGCTCCAACTTTTCTTAGGCGAGACCTATTGCATTTCCAATGCTTGTTTTTAATATTGCCGCCAGCATGTCACACACATGCCCTTTGGCTGCGGGCCTAAATTCTGTGCCACCCCAGACACTGCAATTTTGAGCAGCAGGTGTTTTTTTTTTAAGCCGCCTGTCCACTAGTACCGAGGCGCTGCACACAAGCCAACTGCAATTGGATATGAGTTCATTAAAGTGGGTTTGCTTGAATGGTACAAGACACTGCTGATACAGAAGTAATAAAGAAAATAAGGGAAATGGAGTGTAACACATCAATAGGCGCACGCCGCCATGAAACAGTAGCACTGCATATTAATCTTGTTGTGAGGAATGCTCTCCTATCTGATAGAGACATCTAGCTGCATATTCTTTACCTTTGAATACCCCAGGTGTCAGACTGGATCCAGAAGATTTTTGTTTTAGCAGCATCATCGGCGTCGTCCATGCTGCAATTGATGTCCGTGTCACAAATATAGGTGCCACCTTGGTGCACTGACACCAGTTCTTTTCTTCATGCGCCAGTAAAGCGCTGATCCTCTGTTGTTTTTGACATGATTTTCTCGACTTTTGTCGACCCTTTTTTTTGTGTGTATGAGTTATGTCATCAAGGAAATTTTGTTTTAAACTGTGTGGCATCTGTCAACACACCATTTCGGTGACGGACCCACATTTGTTTGCCTATGGTGTCTGGAGCACAACCACGACTCAAAGTTGATCTCCAACTACAGGGCCATTACACCGAAGACTTTGAGGGAACGATCCCTGAAGATGCTCACAGCCCAGCAGGCAACGCCACACCTGATTCCTCAGAGATCTCAGTTCTGGTCGAGAGGAAGGCCCCGGAACCTCTCTAAGAGTCCCAAGTCCTGTTCGTCCCACTTGAGATCATCGGGACACTCTGGTAAGAGGCACAAAAAGCACAAGAAGTCAAAGAGTACTTTGTCTGTCAGCCGATGTGAGAGAGGAACCTGCCATTGGGTCGGGCCTGTGCCTCCCTGCTTTTCCAGGAGCCAGAGTGACCCCCTCTCAAATGAAAGAATTTTGTGAGGCCGAGCACCTAATTTTGCAGCGACCAGACCCTTCCGGCATTCCTTTGGTCCCCGCAGAGTCTGAAGGGGAACGATCTGTATCTGCACTGATGGCTCCCACCCCAGTGCTGATGGCACCCCATGGATATGGACCTGTGCCAGTCATGCCACTGTGACCTGACCCACCACCGGCACCAATGAATATGCTCCCAGCGCCACCTGGGGCACCAACCCTGTTTTAATCTCAGGTGACACGGAACCAGAGCCAAATCAATCAACACTGTTTCCAGTGCCAGCAGGACCCAAAGGGCCTAGGTGGTTCCCTGAGCCTTCATGGCTTCATGGGAGGAAATAGGTTAGGGAGAAGAATGGTAGCACTACGTTCAGGAGATGGACTGGTATGAGGAAGTGGGTGAGTCCAGCAGACAGGATACTTCTCCAGATACTGGCATTTATCCCCCTTACTGTGGATATGGTGGAGGGAGCATCCTATGCAATGGTGGTGCAGAGGACAGCTGAGGTCCTTGACATTCAGCTACCCTCAGTGGTGGCCAAGACTAACGTCTTGACAGAGGTGCTACAGGCAGGAGCGTCCTCCTCAGAACCCTAGCTCCCAAGTAATGACACCCTCATAGACGTTCTACTGGGTACCAGGTCCCAGCCCAACACAGAGTCTTCTGTGAATATGGTGATTGCCTGCCGCGACTGTCTTGGCCCGGGTGACCCATATTTCCTCCAAACCCACCCGGGAGAGCTTGGTAGTTCAAGCCTCTACTTCCCATATGCATTTCCTGCCCCTCCTTGGGCAGGAAATCCGAAAGGCTGGACAGTTGGGGCAAGAAAATACTGTATGCTTAGTCCCACTCTCTGTAAGTAACAGTTGCACAAGTGCTGCCACAGGTCCCAGAGGAGGCGTTGGCCATCCATTTCCAAGCAGTATCAGATGGGAGAGATGCAACATAATTCTCAATTAGATGTGGTTGAAACATGACCAACTCATTAGGCAGAGCTATTTCATAAGTGGTGGCTGTTAGATGCCATTAGGCATTAAAACGTGGGAAAACAGTACATAGTATGAATGCACATGTGTAAAAAACTACATCTCCCACAATCCTTGAGTGAGGAAGACAGGTCATGGGACCTTTTTACATAAGTCCCTCCTACACTTCACTTGATGCTTGTCACTCGAGAATTCAATTTTGAATGGCGAGAGAGAGCGTGCAGTTGCGGGCTTGCTAGGCCCTTCTGAGGCTTGGGAGCTGTATGCTTTTCTGCTTTCTTCCATCGGTTCCGCTGAGGATTGTAACTTGAAGTTTCCAGACTTGCCATATCAACCGTGGTGGGCCGTAACCATCATCGAGCCCAGATCGGCTTCGCACAGCGGAGTTAATGTTTGGTGCGGCACTGTGGGAAACGCTGTATTTTGACTGAACTCGTGCAGGTACCTTTGGAGTGTTCACGCTTGCTTTGTGATTATTTCCAACCAAGAGCTGCACACTCTCGGCTGTTGCAGATGACAATAACACTTCTGTTTTTAGAGCAGTCATGTTCCAGCGGTATTGCTGATTGGTAGGAGTTATTTCAGACTGGCCTGGAAATCTCTACAGTCTTTCAATCCAGGGAAGAACAACTTATTGGCATCCGCGCTAAGGAAGCGCTAATCTTTGTTATTGAAATCCATAATTACCTACTTTTCATTGGAGCTTTGTTTTACCGGCGACTCCTAGCAGCTTAGAGTTAGACACTAGATGGCGCTCTAAGCTCAGCATTGCATGAAGATATCCTCGCCAGCTCCAGATCTATATGGCTGTATGGAGATATTTCTGGAAACGACCTCTGAGGTTTATTGAGGAATACAGTGCCAGAAGGATTATACCAGAGGATAATCTGCTGTAAGATAAGTACCTCAAGTTTACTAAATACAAGACTATTAATTTCTATTTTTGTTTCCTTATTTTTCTATTTTGAGACCTTTTACGTGGGAGAAGTGCAGTTGCATGTTATGTAAGTACTATCACACATAGTGGCACATGGGGTGTGGTTGTTGAGAAACAGTCATCTTATGTGTGTTTTGTGTTTCCATTTACAGGGTCAGCGGGGTGGATTGTAGGAGAAGTGAGGTTCCTCATCTCAGACGACATTCCTTATCTGAGCCTAGCAGCTGCAACTTTATTGTTTCCTTTGTCCCTGTTTTCCCTTTCCCCAGCAGTGGTGGTAACCATGTAGTGTTTACATATATACTCATGGGTGGTACCAAATAGGGGAAGGGATTATTTAGCATCTCATCGTTCTCGCTGTATCCGGCTATGAGGTTAGTGGTAACCTTCCTCTGATGTGACACCAACTGGCTTTTTAGGGGATGTTCAAGCTTCACTCATGGACATGCCCTTTGATGGCACCTGTCTCTTTGGAGACAATACAGACTTGGCACTGGAGCCGTTTCAGGAATTGAAGGCTATGGCAAAGTTCTTGTGCCTCTCAGATGCCCCCATCATACTCAGTCTGCCATTCACTGCTTTTGTGGCTACAGAAGGATCTTTCAATCGCACCAACCCTATCCCAGCTACAGAGGTGGGCAAGTTCCACAATCCCTGTGCGAACAAGGATACGGTTCATACTGACCCGATGGGTCGGGTAGTCAGAGGTCCAGACAGACCACCACCTCCCTGGCAGCTTCAGCCTCCAAGCCCTCCTGGTCTTGCACATCAAAATCATGGGCGTCCAGTTTGTACTAGATACAAGCCACACTGTTTTCAATCAGGCTTGAGCTACCTAACCGACGAGGCTTGAGCTACCTAAATATATTAAACTAGACCTAGGTAGGATTTCTCCAGACCTATTTTATCGCACTTGCCTGTGCACTACCCAGTCCTCACACCCGCACGCACCCAAAGGCTTCTTCAAAAAGATCTCCAATAAAGAGCCCCGTTTATGGGAGCCCGTCAGGCAATGCAGCGCCGGACTGATGAAGAGTAAAAGCCCAATGATGAAGCATGACATCCTACGGGGTGTGTGAGGGCATCACGAAGAAAGACCTCCCATTCCAAATATTGAGTCTGTAAAGCGGCACATGTGGTTGTCGAGGCATCCATTCCTTCTTCCCGTCTGTCTTCTGTCTTCAGCAACAGACATGCTCCAGGCGCCTCCAGACATAGGGATGTGACATAGCAGCAGGCAGGTAAGCAAACAAACACCTCGCCTGCCTGCTGACAAACTCCTTTTATTTGGCTCTGTGGTCAACCCTGGGCCAATAAAAGAAGTTTACAGGCAGTTATGGGAAAAGCGCTGGCTATTTACAAAACTGACAATTTACCAATTTGTTTGCAAATTGCAAAATCCTAGAGGGTCTGTATAAAAAAATAAACCAATAGATAAACAGCCTCACCCTCTTTCAAACATGAAATCAGCACAGTTGTCAATTGGAGTAGACTTTGATTTTGTGCTTGGAACCAATTTTTCTTTAATTTACATATTAGTAATATATTTATTATTAAATGTATTTTTATTGACAAAATACAGAGCAAGAGAAAAAAAACACCATCCATAGTAATATATTTAAAGGAATACTATGTCAACTTGATCTTCTAAACTGAATCCCAGAATCTATTCTATGAAAATAAATTCATAATTGTTCCCCCAAAAAACTGTATATAATAAATCCTCTCTGGAGACTGAAGGAAAGAGGGCCTGAAGACACCCATTTGATACAGTTAGTCAACATAACTACTTGGCCAGAGGGCATCTTCAAAGATAAAACCAATAATTCTCTAAAGTATCTTTGATTCACTATTTTTGTGTGGGAAAAAGTAAAGACTTACTCTGAGGAAGTTAGTGGGTTAAAAAATACAATGTTTATTCTTCTAACTTTTATTTTGTGGACTTTTGAAAAGCAAAAGTTGTCTGATGAATTGGCATTCCAAATAACAGAGGGCAGAAAAAATGGGATGCAATTTACTTGACCTTTTTCATACAAAGATATATCAATCAAGGTTGTTAGATGTCAGGACAAAGAAACTGAATGATAAGGTCCAGCCTGCATCTGTAGCAATACTGCAAACAAAAGGGCCTGTTTGAATTTGTGTGGAGGGGTGTTAGCCTTGGCACCATTGGCGTGGGTCTCCCATTTTTTGTTGTTGCCTCCTGTCTTTTGCTGGTCTAGATGCTTTGGACACTTTGCAACTGCTGTTCAGTGCCAAAATGCAAGTGCTCCCTTTTGCAAATTGTGGTATGGATTAGTGATTCCATGATTGGGTATTTGATTCACTTGTCAGACTCAAGTACAGTGAACTACGTGTGCCCAGGGCCTGTAAGTCAAATGCTGCTGATGGGCTTGCAGTGCTGATTGTGCCACCCACAGAAGCAGCCTGTAAACGGTGACTCAGGCCTGCCATTGCAGAGCCTGTGTGCAGTTTGGAACTGCCTTGTCGACATGGCACTTGCGCACACTTGCCAGGCCCCAAAGCTTCCCTTTTCTGCATGTTAGTCACCCTTAAGGTAGGCCCAAGGTACCCCTGTGGTAAGGGTGCATTGTATGCAAAAAGTAGGACATGCCCTGCTGTGTTTGGCATGTCCAGATAGTGGAATACTACCAATTTCGTTTTTCACTACTGCAAGGCTATCTGCTCCCATAGGCCAGAATGGGAAGTTTGCTTATATAATCTTATAAACATAACTGACCCTGGGAACACGATAGGAAAATAAGGTTTTGTATGCCTGAACTCAGAATGTTAAAGTGCATCTTTTAGTGAAGGAGATTCTTACATTCTGTGTTTGAAAAAAACACTTTCAGAAAGTAGGTATTTTCTTGCTTAACCATCCAGTGTGCTTCTGCTAGGTTAGTGTATTACATGTCTGGCTTGTGAGTGACAGGGGCTGGAGGAGGGCAGCGGCTCCGGCAGTCTGATGAGTCAGGGCTGGGCTGAATGGACCTGGGTTGAATTTAAAGTAGGGGAGGAGATTTCCGTTCACCTGCCTTGGCCAGTTCTGCTGTCAACAATGCTGTATCCATATCCTGCCAGGAAGCTGCACCGGAGAGGACAGAACTGGTTTTGGCTGGGTAGAGACCCTCTCTGCCTTCAGAGAATAAAGGATTTGTGTGTATAAAAAGTGGGACCAGACCCCAGAACTTTAGATCACTTCTGGGAATCATAAGGAACCTTTGTCAAGAGAAAAGCCGGAGAAGTTGAGGAGGAATAGTGCCCCTGTGCTGTTTGCTGTCTGGGGTTGTCCTGCGGTGGCTGCTTGCTGCCAAGGAAAGGAGAAAAGGACTTTGTTGTTTTGCTTTGTCACCTGTGGGAAGAAAAGATCTGAGCTTGCCTCCTGTTCTGAAGTCTTAGAAACACAAAGATGTCACCCTTCTGTATCTCTGCATCAGGAACTGCTGTTTCAGCTGCTACAGAAGGAAATTGCAACACCAATGCCGGCGAGCGACGCTGTAACCTGCACCGAAGCTGTGAGCGCTGCTCCGACTTGCGACGTAGGCCCGATGCCTGCTGCCGTGCCGCATCAACTCCGATGCCGACTTCATCATCGCAGAGCCAACATTCAACTGTTGGACTTGGCCCTTCTGGCAGGTTCACCCCTAAAACTTTTTGCTTTTAATTGTGACTTGGTGTTAGTGATTTTTGGCTTCTGCGCACTTTACCACTGTGTCCCAGGGTAAAGTGCGTGTGTGGGTAAGGTTGGCCTGCCCTCCCATAGGAATGCATGGGGAATGTATGTGTCCATGTTAGTTCCTGATGTGTGGGGAGTGCAGGCTCGAGTTTGGTATGTGCGAACTCGTGTGATTAAATGCTGCACGATGATGTGTGCGGCATGATTGTGTCTAGTGTGGAGGTGCCACTTCTAGAAGTTGGCCTGTCCGTGCAAATTATGTGAATTGGCTGTCTGGCTTGGAATTGGCTGGAGCTGGGTGGTGAGCCTAGCTCCAGGAGTCAGGATGGGTCTGCCCCGGTGGTGAATGGGAGATCTGCATGTTAATGTGTGGGAGGGGTGCACCTGGTACCTGAATAGGGCTGGGCTTTCCACACACAATTCTGGCTCCACCCCCTGTGGTGCGACTGATGACCCTAGCCTGACTAGTGAATAGGGAGAGGGGCTGAGAAAAACAAAGTGCTCTAAAACCAGCTGCGTCTGGTTTTACCCCCACCCTGCACCTCAGGACAAAGGATTTATGTGTATAAAAAGGGTCTGTGACCCCTTGCAAAATGTTCTTGTTCCTGATCCTAACTTTAGGGGGGGCCTGCTGCTGCTGCTGGGCGCCAGAAGAAACCGCCACTGGGTGCTCCCTCCCCGCCTGGAGGGCCCTGTAAGCTGGCCCCTGGGCCCAGCCCTTGCCCCCCCTGCCTGCAAAAAGGAACTTTTACTAAACTGGAGGCCTTCCTGGGGTTTTCTTGGCCTCCCAGCGCCTAGGGGAGTGCTGGATCTTCACTGCTAGGGGAGCGCTTTATTGTGAGTGCCTGAGGACGATGACGCTGCCTTGAGGGGCCGCACTTCTGATTCCCCGCATCTTTGGTGATTGTAAGGGTCTCCTAGCGGGTGCCCACCCCGCTTATGGTGTTGATCAAAATTGGGGGCTGTCCCCGTAATTGTTGGCTCCTCGAAGGAGCCTACGTCGCTGCAGTGCCTGAAGCGGTGACCCAGAAGTACTTTCCCCCCGAACCGGAAGCCGACGGGAGCCCACACCGCTCTCCGGTGTAAGGAGACGAAGTGCCGGCGAAACAGGAGAGCCCGGGTGGGACACGCAGAGAGCCCCGTGCCCGGTAGCAGCTGAGGAGGCGAGGCGGAGGGGGCCCGAGGCACATTGCTGGTGCCTGCCCCCACCGCAGAGAGAGGAGACACGCTGCTCTCCTTGCGAGCAGGGACCCGGTGTGTGGAGACCCGGGTGGGTGGTTACTGAGAGATGGGAGCTCTTCGCACCGATCCCCGAGCGGCCCGACTGTAAGTGGGACGCTCCCACGAAGCTCTCCAATGACGAGGGAGAGAGGGGGCACATCGGGGCATAGAGTCATTGCCTGCTCCCATGTGGGGCGCCACCGAGTATTTAGAGCCCACGAGGGCTCCCGGGGCCATAGTGTTTTTGAGTCCCCGAGCGGGACTGCAAAGTTATTGAGGGCATTTGTTTATTCAGAGCCCCGAGGCTCAAGGGGGCCATTGTTTTCTTGAGTCCCCCGAGCGGGACTCCAACGTGATTTGGGGCATTTTATTGATACAGAGCCCATGAGGCTCCAGGGGGCATTTCCTTTCTCGAGCCTGCGAGCCTTCCGCGTGGTTGGGGCACAGCTGTGCCGGAGCCCAGGAGGCTCCCACGTTGTTCTTGGGCCCTACTGTTCCAAAAAACCCAGAGGAGATCCCCAGCTGCCCAGCACTTAGTGGGCAGCTGCTTTGTTTAGGCCTGATCTTTTGCGCAATCTTCCTTTGGCTGCCCGCGCAGCCTGCCCTGACATTGTGGACACAGGGCGTTTCACCCCCTGAGAGGCCAGTTGGCCTGGGGGACAGTTCTGGTGTTGTGCCCTTGTGAGGGTACATGTTTTTGGCCCTATGTAATCCTTGCGCAATTTGTAATGACCTGCCTAGTGTGATTTCTGCATTATGTATAATGTCTTTGTGCCTATACCTCTGAATGTGTTTTTATGCTTAGGTGGTTGCTTTTCCTGCTATAGGTATACTAGTGAGTTCATGGTTCCCTGCGTGATATTTTCCTAAGGTGGTTAGGGTTGCGTAGGTGGTACTTACCTTTGGCCAGTGATTACTGGTTATGTGCTACATTTGTTATTTGGTGCTACAGTTATTATAGGTTCTAAGCGTTATTCCTGCAAGTATTCTATGTTCTACAAAGTGATAATTCTACCAAGTGCTAGTTCTAAAAGTGCATATTCCTGACAGTGGTCCATGCAGCCCTGTCCCATGTATATAATCCCCTGTAAATTCTGCCCATGCCTCTGGCACATTGTAAATTGTGTGTTTCTGATCGAATGTGTTTGGCATAATACAAAGGCTATTTTTATATATAACCTTGAGTGGAGTTTCCTTTGTGGTGGGCCTTGGTTGTTGTTGCTGGGCGCGCGCGCAAACACTTAACCTACATTGCCTCCGGGATAAGCCTTACTGCTCGCGTCACGTTACCTAGAGGGTGAGCAGGGGTTATCTTTGGCGTGTAACTCCCTTGCACTGACTAAAGTGGTGGTTTCTGCCTGACTTTGGCGCAAGCCTTAGCCAACCGGAAAACCCATTTCTAACATTGGTGGCAGCGGAAGGGATCCGGATTTGTGTACCGCAGTGGCAACTGGCTGCACCACAAAACTCTGCATTTTAGATAATCACATTTTGGGAATTATTGTTTTTTTGAAAGTTCCTTTATTTCTTCTCCTAAGAGTGTCATTTTCAAATAGTGTCCAGTACATTTGTTCCCCGCCCCGCTCCCAGAGTTTGGTACCTGTGTCACGTGTGGTCAGGTTGAGAAATGAGGGGCGGTAGAAACTGCCTTACCAGTCCGAGGGGGGGGTTGTGTGTGGATGAATGGTGTGTTGCACTAGACAAATGAGTGTGAGTTCTCTGGGATAGAGAGCTTGCTGAATACTTTGTGAATTGTGTACTCCTGTGTTAGCTCAGACCCCTAGGTTCCCTGTGTTAAACTTTTCTCCAAACGTCTGCCAAAATGGAGCCTGCTTTTGATCTCTGTGGTCTGTTGAGATACAGTGTGTTAGAGTTGGTAAGGTTCTGTGAAGAGAGAGGCATAGAGGTGGGTGAGTCAAACACCCAGTCCAAACTGAGGGACAGCTGATCCTATGGCAAAAGGATCAATGGGATCTTGAGTGCAGTGAGGAGGAAAGGGCCCGGGCCGCACGCCGTGAGGGTGGTGGGTCTGAGGGGAGCCCTTGAGAGTCTGAAGAGGAGGAAGAAGATGACAATGCATGGATGCCAGTAGATAGCGAAGACCCCATAGAGAGGGGGATCCTTGTTGGGTCCAGTGTCGGGAGCAGCGCCCCATCCCTTCCCCTGTCCCAGAGGAGTGGGAGGTTAGGAAGGAAGAAAGGGAGCATCAGCTGGCTTTAGAGAAACTCCAGAAGGAGAGCTATGAGCATATGGAGAATAGGAATTCAGCCTTAGAAGAGAAAATGGCACTATGGGCTCATGAGATGAGTCTTAAGGTGTTGGGCCTTGAACAGCAGAAGCTAGAGACTGAGAGGGTCTTAGCGCAGGAGAGGATAGAGGAGGCTGAGAGGGCCTTCACCAGAGAGAAATTTGCTCTGGAGGGTAGACTATCCCCTGCGCGCAGGTATAATTTTCTGGACTCCACAGTAAGGGTTGATTCCAGTGGTGGCAGCTATATAGACATCAGTGCAGGAAGCCCCATTCCCAGTTCCCAGAGTATGGTACCTGTTTCCCAAGAAGAGGAGTATAGGTTGAGATTCAGGGCCAGTAGGAAACTGTCTCACCAGTCTTGTAGGGAGTTTGTGGATGAATGTCAAGATGCAGTGTCTGATTGGTCATTGGTTCACACGGAATCTGATTTTGTCAAACTGTTAGATCTGGTTCTCAGAGAGCAGGTGCTCAGTAGTTGTTTGCCAGGGTTGCGCCAACACCTGTTGGAATGTGGGTTGACTGATCCAGACACCCTTGCAGAGGAAGCAGAGCGCTGGGAAAGTGCTAGAGGTTCTGAGGAGTCATTGGTGAGCGATTCCAAAAGTAGTGGTTCAGGTATCTTCCAGCCCAGCGTGGTGGAAGAGGTTCAGATTAGCCCAGCTAGGTCCCAGTATAGTGAGGGGGGGTGTAGGGGCTTACGGCCTGTCTCAGTGGAGCAGGAGTGAGTGTGTGACCGAGAGTCCCCAGATGCCCGAAGCACTGTCTCAGAACCTGGGTGATTTCTTTAGGGAACACCAGGTTGGGGACCTAGGCTGTCCTGTTAGTCCGTTTGAGGAGGATCACCTAGTGTCTAGGGAACCTGGAGCATCTGTAAATAGAGTTCCAGGGGTTCCAGTGTCCGGCAGTGCCACTCCAGTTGGGAGGGCACAGACGTCCAAAGTGAGGAGTGATTGGGAGATGAGTTCCCTAGTGGAAGAACCAGTGGACCAGGGACTAGCCAGTTGGGCTAGATTCCCTTGGGGGGACCCGGTGACACCACTTCTGTTCTGGGTGGGGTCTTCACGCACTGTCAGGTGGACCGGGGATGGGAGATCTGCATTAGACAGACAGTCACACGACATATGAGTCATGTGTCAGCCTCAGGGGGATGGTGTGTAAGTCCCCAGAAGTCGTGGAGGGCCAGGCAAGTATTCCACCAAAGGTTCTAGACCAGAGGTTGGAAGGCCAGGTTCAGGATCCGCCTCACCTGAAGGGTAGGACGTCTGTAACTAGCGTCCTGACCAGTTCATCTTCCAGGGGTACCACTCCAGTTGGGAGGGTGCAGAACTCTGGAAGGGTGTGCAGAGGGTGGGAGAGCCCGCCTCTGACCCCGGTGCAACCTGAGGGGTTAAACCCTAGGTTGGGAGAATGGCATTCTAAGGGTACCTCTCAAAGGAGGAGGAACCCTAGGAGGAGAGGTAGGGGGAGGAGAGCCTCCCAGGTGACTCCTGGTCCGCCTGAGGGTGTAGACCCTAGGCTGGAGAACCAGTGGCAGTCTAGCCCTGTCCTACAGACAGGAAGAGTGGAGAATGGCTACTATGTAACAGGGGTTACTACCCCCCCACTCTGTGAATAGGCAAGGACCAGTGGCACCTGGGTGGCCCAGGGCTTGATCCTAGCCGCGGACAGTTTGGGAGTACCAGTGGGGTAGCCCAGTTGTTCCAGACAGTGGTTTTAGAAGGAACCCCATGAGTTCACCGTGGCGTAGAACAGGAGGGTGTCCCTGCAGTTGCGGGCCCACGTCCGTGTTCTATCGCCCCAAGCAGCACACTTTACTTAGATGTAAAGAACTAATTACATCCTCCTCAGAAGATGATACATCTAAGCACTTCAAAATCTTCTGTACCCTCAGCCCCAAAATCAAAGGATTGTGATCCCTGTAGGGCTATGTAAAGTCCTAAAGAACGATGTGATGGCACCCATCGATGATGAGACAAAGATAAAATTGATAGTAATGGCACTACCCCTTCCTTTGTAAGAGGGTGGATAGAGTTTATCAGAGGGCTTCTCTACATGTTGTAATGTTAACATTAAATCATGGGTATTTAAAGGGCATTTAATACAAGGTCTTCTGAGAACTGCTAAAGTCACCTAACAAAATGAGGTTTTCCTGTGGAAGATCACCCCCCTGTAGCTGTTCTAGGAGCCCAGCTACGTCCTGCAAACTCGGTGAGCCACGATTCCTATTTTTGCATTATAAGAATTAATCATTGTGAACCGCAACATTCTCCCAACCACAAGCTTTAAGCATTGTGCCACTGAATAATTCCAGGCCAAATGTTGTGGTGACCCGCAGAGAACAAGTGCAATAAATATAGCTATACCACCTTTAGCTCAACCACAAATCGACCCTTCTGCTGGAAGGAAGAACGTCTTGTACCCTTCTAAAAAGAATTTATTTTCCACCTCCCAAGTCTCCTGCAGACAAATGATCTTCTGGGAAGTTGCAAATTGGATACATCTTTCATCGTAATATTTTGAGGCTAAGCCTGCCACATTCCATGAGATCAAATTAACCTCTCTCCCCCTTGGATATTAGGTAGAATATCTGATGTTATTGCCTCCCCCTTGTTTTCTATTTGGCAGTTCAGGTTGGGATAGTCTAGAGTGTGGACCACACTCACTCTCTGGCGGGACTCACTAAGCGAACAACCTGTGTTTGTAAATCAATCGATGTTGTCTATGCTAGGCTGTGTTCAGTGTCCTCAGCCCATCAGTCCAGACCATTAAGATCAGACAGGGGTGCGTAGATATTCTTTGACAACTCCAGTCCCTCCCTGGTATGTAAATCCCCCTCTACCTCAGGGGTGTTGTTATTTGCTGCTGCTATAAAGCTTGGTCTATAGAAGAAACCCAGTGCGAGTGGCTTGATTTTTGATGCATAAAAAGGGAACTCGGCAGAACGTTGTAGGATGTTAGATGCCAATTTTGGAAATCTGAAGGTGACAATCATTACATCACCCTTGAAGGATTTCCTGGAATGTCCAATCCAAGAAACTCTTCTTGCCATCAAGATGTGAGAATAATCTATCACCACAGTATAGGGACAACATTCCGTTAGCAGATCAATTACTGGGGGACCTACTTTTTTTACATAGTTTTATATAGCGCGAATTTGACCCAAAGGTATCTGGTATCAGAGTGCTTTACATAGCACCAGTTGCATTACATGAGGACACATTCATTTTATTGATATGCACGGGGAGATTAAGGGCCTCATTTATGAGAAATGACGCATCGCTGTGTGAAAACAGCAATGCGCCACTTTTCATTGCCCCCTCCTTGCGACATGCTGGATGCGTCATATTTACAGTATGATGCATCATGTTGCAAGGAGTTACAGATACGTCAGTATTTCTGATGTATCTGTAGGCGCAAAAATTACGCTTTGATGGAGTGTGCCACAAAAGTGACGCAACCGCAGCAATGGGTCATTACACATGAGCAAGTCCCATGTTAAATGTGCCTGCGTAAGTCTTACGCCTGCTGTGAGGCAGGCACAAGATATTGATGCATTTGCGTCCTAGAAGTGGCACAGTGAAATCTCATAGATTTCACTGCGTCACTTTTAAGAGGCTTACTTGCGTCAAAATGCCCACTCTGCATACATTATACCTGGCGCAGGTATAATGTGACGCAGGGGTTCACAAAGTGACACATCTACCTAGATGCTTCACTTTGTAAATATGATGCAACATGGTGCATTTCTTACTCTGCTGGTGTGTCACAAAAAGTGACGCACCGTCGGTGCACATGTTACGCCAGGGCTCATAAATAAGCTCCTACGTTATTTTCCTAGAATCACAGGATGTTCAGCGTCATTGCCGAGACTCAAACCTGGTTCCTCAGATTTGAAGTCGACTGCCCTAGATGTTAGGCCAACTATTTATTTACGTTATTAGAACTAGCCCTCACTTTCTCGTGAACACTCAAAAAGGAATATTGGTCCACATCAGTGTTTGAGGGTTAGGCATATTGCCACCCACCTTACCCTGGACCATTACGTGCCTTTGAGACCCGTTCCTTAACTGTAGTTATTATGTGGGGGTCTACTTTCTGCATTATTTTGCACAGGCAAACAGGGACATGCTGCCTCTCACTGGGCACTTGGAGGGAACAGACTTTTTGAGATGGTATTCAACATACTCGCCACTTTCCTAGATGTTTCTCTGGAGTCTGCTAACAATTTGTCCCAAAGCTTGGAGAGCAGGTCTGTCAACAAATTCGTAACTATTCCCCTCAAGGTGTTCCAAACTTCCCCCATGTCTGTTAGGCTAATTGATTGTTTTGGTTCCTACACTGTCCGTGTGGGCTCATTTTTCTTCTTTTCTTTGTGCAATCTCCTGGGAACAGTCAAGCCTCTGGCTCCATGCCTTTTTTGTTATAATCTGGGGGTTTCCCTTGACCCTCCCCCTCAGTTCTCGGTGCAGGGGTACTAGGATATTGCTCACCTCCGCGTGGCATTGCACCCCCTGTTGCAGAAGCCTGTGAGTTCACCGGGGTAATTATCTATGGGCTCATAATTGTAACATCTACTATGTCAACAGGCAAAAGTCCAGGTGCTGAGGGACTGACCGAACTCATAGGTAGCCTCCTCTCCACTTTGTCAATCTCCTTAGAAATGGCCCCCACCGTGTTTGCTAGAAACGAGTCGATAGTAGCCCTTTTCTTGTTAGTCAGAGGTTTATTATCAGCAGCTTTTCTCTTCCCCATAATGAGTAGATACAGAAGAATCCTGGCGTCAATAAGGATAAGGAACCTGTCCGAGCAGGGGGACCTCCACAAATACAACAACTGAACAATAAAATTAGTGCTCACCACAGAGTTAGATGTTCCAGAACTTTCGGTGACCGATAAAATTGGTAGGTGACTCCTAGGAAAAAAGGCGAATACTCTGGTGCTTGTTCTGCCTCTGCTTCGAAAAAGTAACAAGCCAGGAGGGTAGGCCCTGCCCGGTGGCGGATGGGCACCAATGGGCTCGCCCTTCGCCCAGGCATTGCTCAGGTGTGGCCCGGGCATGCCAGGGTGCATCCCAAGCTGTGGGAGCCCTGAGGTGCTTTTACACACCTCCTGCTGTGGCAGACTGCGGTTGTGGCGTGCGAGCTGCGTTGCTAGCTGGGGCTTGCAGTCCTGGTCCCCTCCTGCGGTCCAAACAATCTCTAATGGTCTCCCACTGTGCGGGAGCCCTAGGCCGCTTTTACACGCCTCCTGGTGTGGCAGACTGCAGTCGTGGAGTGCAAGCTGTGTGCCTAGATGTGTTGCTAGCTGGGGCTTGTAGTCCTGGCCCCCTCCTGTGGTCAAAACAATCTCCAATGGTCTCAGGCGCTGCGGGTGCCCTGGGCCGTTTTTATGCACCTCCAGGCATGGCAGACTGCGGTTGCGGCATGCGAGCCACATTGCTAGCTGGGGCTTGTAGACCTGGCCCACTCCTGCAGTCCAAACAATCTTTAATAGTCTCCCATGCTGACGGAGCCTTGGGCGCTTTTACGCAACTCCTAGCGTGGCAGACTGCGATCGCGGCGTGTGAGCCTCATTGCTAGCTGGGGCTTGTAGTCCTAGCCCCCTCCTGTGGTCCAAACAATCTCCAAAGGTTTTGTTATATATTCCTTGCCTTTTTTTGGTGAGAATAAGTGTAGCAAAATGCCCCTTTGTTCGTGGTCACCACCCCGTTTCTGATTTTGCATACTTTGCGATTGCTGTTCAATTCCCAGTGTATTTGCTATGACCCCAATAACATAGTGAATTGGTATACACTAAATTGGCGTATTTAACTTACCTATAAATTCATAGTCTATCGTACAAAGTATATCCAGGGCCTGTAAGTTAAATGTCACTAGTGGACTCTAGCACATATTGTGCCATCACTAAATTGACAATGCAAAACATGAATCCAAGCCTGCCATTAGTAACCTTTCTGTGCAAGTTTAGACTGCATATTCAACATGCCAAAATAACCCCTTTTGACAGTCCTAAACTCTTATTTTAAATATCAGTAGGCCATCCTTAATTAGGCCTTTTATGCCCATAAGTCAGGATGCATGATATTTAAAAGAAGGTTATTAAAAGATTAGCATTCAAAATGTCCTTACATTGCCAATGCCCTAAAATCTATTTTCCCTGCAGCAGTTGACTCTTGAATTTTTCAGCTTATTTATCACAAATCCCATTAATTGGTAAAGTCAAGTTTGTAGCACACATTTTACAAAGGGTAATTTTGCAAAGTTAGATTTAAACTGCATAAAGCCTCTAGAAGCTGATTTGCACGAGCTTCCAACTGTCACCCAGTAGTTGAATTTCTACCTGATTAGTGTGAAGTGGCTCCCTGAACTGAGGGAAAGGGCTTTGATGTGGAGTGTCGTCATATTCCTCTGACAGGAAGATCATATGAGCAGTGCCCAATAACTTAATTATCTTCAAATAGGACTGCCCTCTCACAGGCAGATGTAGCTCACACCTGGCCCTGCCCCCTCTGTTTTCCTTCTTGCCAGCCAGGAACATATTCCAGTGGGAGAGGAGCTGTCTTAAGAACCAGTTTTGAGTGACCACAGTGGACGATTTGCCTATGTACCTGGCCACTCCTCTAAGATGGACACAGGAGCACTACGCAAGACAAGCAAGGATCTGCCATGGTGGATATATGTAGACAGGGCACTGTGGGAATATGTACACTAGGACACACAGAGAGTGCTGCAAAAGTGGGTAGGGTTACACCTGGAAACTTTTTTCTATTGATTAGGGAGTGGCCAGGAGTCCTCCCTACCCACAGGCTAGTGTCAGGCACACATTTTGCACCATTGGGTTTTCTGCACATTCCCAGACCTGTGGAAGACAGAAGACGGACTGCACCTACTGTTTAGACATGTGAAAAGAATGCTGAAGGCTAGGCCTGCTCCCACATGTACCCAGGACTAACAAGTAGATTCCTGCAATCAGCTGGCAGACCTCCTGTTAAACTAAAGGGGCACAAAAGCTGCCAGAAGCCCACTTTCCTAGGAGAGCCAAGCAGACCAGTTGCTACTTGATTTGCCCAAGACCCTGCTGGTGGCTTTTATTGGAGTGAGTCCACACCCCCAGGAACTGTCCTGACATCCGGAAACCCTTTGATGTGTCAGAGGGTACTACTTCTCCTGTTTAATCCTAAAAGTTGAGACAAAAAAAATTATATAAATCTTTTTGCCTGAAGAACTGACCGAAGGCAGGGCTTGGTCGCCCCACTCACTGCTGCCGCTCCTGCCTGCCTTTGCCGCCTCCTGCCTGCAGATTCCTTAGCTCGCTGCCCGCTGCTCCTGGGAATTTCCCGCTGCTCCTGGGAATTTCCCGCTGCCCGCTGCTTCTTGGAATTTCCCGCCGCTGCCTCCCTGCGGCCCGGCCCCCCTGTGATTCCATTCGCCGCCCCGCTCCCGCTCCCAGCTGCTCCTCCCTCCCGGCTCCTTACTTAAGGGGACCGTAGGGGACCACAGAGTGTGACCGCTCAGCCCTCCACAGGGCTTGGTCGCCCCATTCACTGCTGCCGCTCCTGCCTGCCTTTGCCGCCTCCTGCCTGCAGATTCCTTGCTCGCTGCCCGCTGCTCCTGGGAATTTCCCGCTGCTCCTGAGAATTTCCCGCTGCCCGCTGCTTCTTGGAATTTCCCGCCGCTGCCTCCCTGCGGCCCCGCCCCCCTGTGATTCCATTCGCCGCCCCGCTCCCGCCACCCAGCTGCTCCTCCCTCCTGGCTCCTTACTTAAGGGGACCACAGAGTGTGACCGCTCAGCCCTCCACAGGGCTTGGTCGCCCCACTCACTGCTGCCACTCCTGCCTGCCTTTGCCGCCTCCTGCCTGCAGATTCCTTCGCTCGCTGCCCTCTGCTCCTGGGAATTTCCCGCTGCTCCTGGGAATTTCCCGCTGCCCGCTGCTTCTTGGAATTTCCCGCCGCTGCCTCCCTGCGGCCCCGCCCCCCTGTGATTCCATTCGCCGCCCCGCTCCTGCCACCCAGCTGCTCCTCCCTCCCGGCTCCTTACTTATGACGCCCCCAGAGCGACCACGCAGCGGACGCGCACAGCGGGAGCGCCGATTGAGCGCCGAAGGTGCGCCAAAGGTAAGCCCGTCTGCGCCCGTCCGTGCCCGGCCCGCGCCCAGCGCCAGGACCCCTGGCCCTCCCCGCCGAGGCAAGACGACCCGACTGACCTACGACGCCGCCACTCTCAACGCACTCAATGCCGGCCGGACCCACGCCTGCTGCCGAGCCACCCCGAGACGCACCCACGGACCCTTCACCTGCTTCACCTGCAAGTTCACCTGCCTCCGAACCTGCCCCGCACTCACCAAGACAAACACCAGCAGCAACCACCTCAAGTGCATCCTGATCAACACCCGCTCCGTCCACAGACACGCCGTGGAACTCTGGAACCTCCTCGACGCTACATCACCGGACGTCGCCTTCCTCACGGAAACCTGGATGAACGCCTCCTCTGCACCCGACATCGCCATCGCCATCCCGGACGGGTACAAGATCATCAGGAGGGACCGCATCAACCAGACCGGAGGTGGCATCGCCATCGTCCACAGGAACACCATCCGCATCACGACCGACGCCAACGACTCCTTTGCCGCAGCCGAACATCTCCACTTCCAGATTCACACCGACCCTAAGACGACCCTCAGAGGCACCCTCGTCTACAGACCCCCGGGACCACGCACACAATTCAGCGAAGACATCACAGACTTCATCAGCCCGCACGCCCTCCCCTCCACTGACTACATCCTCCTCGGGGACCTCAACTTCCACCTGGAGAACAACAAGGACCGCAACACCACCGCCCTGCTGGAAAACCTCGCCAACCTTGGACTCAAGCAACTGGTCAACACCCCCACCCACTACGCCGGCCACACGCTTGATCCTGTGTTCTCTTCCAGCAAGTACATCACCTTCAGCCACGCCACCGGACTCCACTGGACCGACCACAGCTGCGTCCACTTCAGCTTCAAAAGATCCACGACCCACCACCACCCGCAACAGGTACCTCACAGGAATTGGAGCAAGATCACCGCAGACCAGCTCACCACCTCCCTCAGCCAGAGCCCACCCGCCAACACAATGGACCCCAACGAAGCAGCCCGCAACTTCACACAGTGGCTGACCGCCTGCACCGACGACCTCGCGCCACTAAAGAACCCTCCCAGCAGACCCAGAAGCAAGAAGGCATCCTGGTTCACCGATGACCTCAAGGACTCCAAGAAGACCTGCCGCACCCTTGAGAAAGCCTGGCTCCTCGACCGGACCACCGACAACATGACCGCCCTCAAACACGCTACCCGCAAGCACCACCAGCTCATCCGCACCACCAAGAAGAAATCCCTGAAGGAACGACTGGACAACAACGCCCACGACAGCAAAGAGCTCTTCACTATCGTCAAGGAGTTCTCCAACCCCAGCACCGGCACCAACGACATCACTCCGTCACAAGACCTCTGTGACTCCCTCGCCTCGTTCTTCCACCGCAAGATCGCCGACATCCACAACAGCTTCGGCGCCCCACCCACGCACCCAACCGTCGAACCAACGCCCCCCACCGCCGCCCTTCGCACCTGGACCACGGTGATCACCGAAGACACAGCCCGCACGATGAACACCATCCACTCCGGATCACCGACCGACCCCTGCCCACACCACGTCTTCAACAAGGCCGACTCCACCATCGCACCCCAACTCTGGAACATCATCAACGCCTCCTTCAACACCGCCACCTTCCCGGAGAGCTGGAAGCACGCCGAGATCAGCGCCCTCCTGAAGAAACCTACAGCGGACCCCACCGATCTCAAAAACTTCCGCCCCATCTCACTCCTCCCTTTTCCTGCTAAAGTCATCGAGAAGATCGTCAACAGACAGCTGACCGCCTTCCTCGAGACGAACGGTTCCCTCGACCCCTCGCAGACCAGCTTCAGAGCCAACCACAGCACCGAGACCGCCCTCATCGCAGCCACCGACGACATCCGGACCCTGCTTGACAAGGGGGAAACAGTGGCCCTCATCCTCCTGGACCTCTCCGCTGCGTTCGACACGGTCTGCCACCGCACCCTAGTCCAGAGCCTCAGCAACATCGGTATCCAAGAGAAGGCACTGGAGTGGATCATCTCATTCCTCGCCGGAAGAACACAAAGAGTCCGCCTCCCCCTGTTTCGCTCCGAGGCCACCGAAGTCATCTGCGGCGTCCCGCAAGGATCTTCACTCAGCCCCACCCTCTTTAACATCTACATGAAACCTCTCGCAGCCATCGCACGCCAGCACAACCTCAACATCATCTCTTACGCCGACGACACCCAGCTGATCCTCTCCCTCACCAGAGACCCCGGCACCGCCAGAACCTGCCTACACGAAGGGATGAAAGACGTCGCCGAGTGGATGAAGGACAGCCGCCTGAAACTGAACTCGGACAAGACGGAAGTCCTCATCCTGGGATCTTCGCCCTCCGCCTGGGACGACTCCTGGTGGCCCCCAGCCCTGGGCACCGCACCCAAGCCAACCGACCACGCACGCAACCTGGGCTTCATCCTGGACCCCTCCCTCTCGATGACCAGACAAGTCAACGCCGTCTCCTCATCGTGCTTCAACACCCTGCGTATGCTTCGCAAGATCTTCCGCTGGATCCCGACCGAGACCAGGAAGACTGTCACCCAGGCACTCGTCACCAGCCGACTGGACTACGGAAACGCCCTCTACGCCGGAACCACAGCCAAGCTACAGAAAAGACTCCAGCGCATCCAGAACGTCTCCGCCCGACTCATCCTGGATGTCCCCCGACGCAGCCACATCTCCAGCCACCTGAGGAACCTGTACTGGCTCCCCGTCGACAAGAGGATCACGTTCCGGCTCCTCACCCACGCACACAAGTCTCTCCACGACCTGGGCCCCAAGTACCTCAACGACTGCCTGACCTTCTACACGCCCACCCGCCAGCTACGGTCCACCAGCCTCGCCCTCGCAGCCGTACCACGCATCCGAAGAGCCACCGCCGGAGGAAGATCCTTCTCTTACCTCGCTGCCAAGACTTGGAACTCCCTCCCCATCCACCTTCGGCTGACCCAGGACTATCTCGCCTTCAGGAAACAACTCAAGACCTGGCTGTTCGAGCAGTAGCATACCCCTCCCCCCAAGCACCTTGAGACCCTCCCGGGTGAGTAGTGCGCTATACAAATGGCATGATTGATTGATTGATTGATTGAAGAGCGAGGCAAACCTGCCAAGTCAATCTGAAGAAGGTGCAGAGCTGCTGGGCCAAAGATTCAGGTCAATTCCAATCTGAGCTTTCTGCAGTATCAAAACTTTCAGCGTAACATCGCAGAGAAGGTATCCTCCCTCGTAGAGCCCTGTTGAGCTATAGTTTCAGTCCATCACACTCAGCCTTAAATCGCCTAACGCTTTTTGGCACTATGCTTATTTAAAACCTTACAACTACATATGTCCAGTTTCCTTTATTGGATTTCTGTTATGTTTGTATCATTTTGTTCATAAAAATATTCTCTGTTTTTGTACACTGAAGTGGGATTTTTATTGTGTTGTGTTTACAAATTTTGAACTGTTATGGTACTTTGTAAGCTTTATACATTTCTTAAGTTAGGCCTTTCTGGTGCGTACCATAGTTGAGCTCAGGTTTAAAATATAGAAACCTTTACTGGAACTAGCAAGAATATTGACAATTTTATTTGTGGTATCCACCCCAACTAATAATCCTCTTTCTCACAATAAGTAACACCCTGTTCAGTAAAAAAGCACAAAAGTACAGGCAAATATTCACCACTTTTTTAAAATTCACAAACATTCCTAGTAGCACGCCAAGAGCAGAATTCCAGATGTCCTATTGGGGATGTCACTTGACATGTCTGAAGGACCCCTATTTCTCCTGGTTGAAGTTTACATAACAGAGAACTACACATGGGTAATGGAGCCTACTGTACCAATGTTAGGGCTTTTTATCTACTTGGAGGACGTATTTGTCCACTGTGAAAAACCTTTTCCCTACACTACCACCAAATCTTTGGGTAATCTATTCTCCTTTCCAGCCTGGAAGAGAAACAGCCCTTGTCTTGAAGAAGTCCGAAAAGTCTTCATTAATAAATGCACTTGCACCCACCAAAAATCCCTTTGTCAACTCCTGGGAGGCTTAAAAAAAAGTATTCGGCCATTAAGCTGACTTTTATGTCTGAATGTACTTTTGTATGTTTGTGACTGATTCTAATAGTGTTTTTTCTTTCAAGCTGCAAGGAAGTTTTGCTCATGTTCTCTCTGTTTTTGTGATCCTTACCCTTTAATAGGTGTGATTCTTTTATTGTACGCCATCTTGATCAAAACATATAAAATTATCTTCAACCTACTCGCTTATGCCTCACCGGCGCCGATAAGGCTTAAATGTTGTGTCCTGAGGCAAACCCTTGCAAGAAAGGGAGTTTAAATCAATTGCTGGAATCGGATCAGAAAAGCTGACCCTAACACCTTGAATTCTCTACTATGGAAAGGTCTACAATCCAGAGACTCCTTTGTAGCCAGAGGATAACTTAAGGAGTATCTCACAAAAACTGGCCTAAGTCAACGGTGGGCCACTCCTACTAGCAAGCTAGGATTTTAAAAAACTGGTACAAAGGACAATGGCAGCCCTACCAAACTTTTGGAGGCCACCCGATTCTCCCAGGCCCCTTTACTCCATCTACTCCATGCAATCAGCACTCAAATAATCTTTAACTCCGGAACTTTGTCTGTCCTAGCAGAGATTGGCTGAAGGAGGCCCAGCCTCTTTCGCACACTTTGTTCTCCCGGCAACGAATCTTGTATTACCTTTGTCATTCTTTGCGATTTTGCACAACTACTCGCCAGCCGGTGATAACTGTATGTCTACTCAATTTTCCTACTGCTCCCGGTGAATTCGCACAGCGCTATATAAATCTTTGCACAGTCAACAGACCGGCACTAATGGGTAACCTGCCTGGGGATTGCATCTTACAGCCAATACGCACCTAATATGGCACCCAGACGGATAGGCCCTGAGTCTCGCAGTCTCAACGCAGACCGGCACTTTTTGCTGATAAGGTCCTAATGGTGCATCAACTCTATCCTCTCCGTTATATTTTCCTGTGGACTTGCACTTTTGAGTCAGTACAGGACTGGTCTCAGAAGACAAATGACTCGTAGGACTAGACTTTTTACATCTGTGCCAACCTTTGGCAACTTGCACTTATGATTTTTTCATTGGGGTCACTCTAGAAGATAAAAGCCTTCCAGGACTGACATGCCACAACTGGCAAGCTGTGAATATATATTGAGCATTTGACCTCACACTGTAATTCATTAGAGTTAAATGGGTGTAAGTACTTTTACGACCAACTTTTGTATTTATGGTTTTAATTGTTTTTGCAATGGTTTTAATCAACCATGCAATATTAATAGGAAAACTAAATAACTTGAAGTTGTGGAAAGAATGAGAGGCAAGTTGGTGGATGCGACTGCATTTGAGAGAGCAGCTTGAGACGTTCCTCGCTGGTGTTCGCTCCCCATCAACTGGCAATCTGATCTTACCTGGATTTGAGGGATGAATGTTAGCTGATATCTGAACACTGCATGGAACCGGGAATGCTCCGGGAATGCTTCTGGATTTAAATCGATATCATCATCGGATACTTCATAGTGTTTGACATTTCCCCGCCGTTACACCAGAACGTTCCGCAGGCTGGGTCAGCGGGCTATGCTGTGCTGCTCTCGACCTCTATGGTTTGGAGGCGGTACCTGGTAACCGCAGAGCTAAGAAAAGGGCTGATCGGGCTGGTCGGAGACGCCGAATTGAGATGGCGCCAAGAAACCCGAGTAACTTGGTTAGAGGTCCGAAACCAAAGACGCGCGCAGCAACGGCAGCTATGGAGGGAGCCGCTGAGCCGACAGGGATACAAAGTGGCAGCGGGAACATAAACGTCGTGAATGAGGCTGACACGGTTACAGTTAATGCTGCAAGTATTGTAACAGCTTCGGTGTCGGCTCCGACGGTGGAGGCAGTCTTGGGTGAGGCCAGAGGGACCGGAGCTACTCCCAAAATTCCGGGTATGTTTAAAAAGAAGAATGTAAACACAGTTAAAGACGGGCTAAAACCTCATGCTGGTGTTATGAGTCCCCTTCAGTGCTCTAATGGAACTATAACTGTTGATAATAATATGACTCAGTTGGCTGCAGAAAGTCAATTAGGGGGAGAGACAATGTCACTACAGGATCACGCAGAATGTTTACAAGCTAATACTGTTACTAAAACTCGGGAAGAGATAATCGGTCAAGCTAGTTGCACTGGGATCATTGACTCACTTGAAGTAATGAGAGATACAGAGTCTATTGACTCTGTAGGAAATTTCTACTCAATGTCAGACCTGTCCAATGCCCTAGAGTCTGAGAGTCTGGAAGGGGAATGGAGGGATGACAGAAGTTTGACCAGCCTAACGAGTTCAGCGTAATTAGAGGATGAAGATGATAATGCCTCAAAATCGTGGAGAGAAGAATGGGGCGCAGAGGAGAATACAGTTCGTAAAATTCCAGAGGTTAATACTAGACCCATTCTTCTACCAGGGGATGGAGGTGGAGTGGAAAATCAAGGGTCCCCAATACTAGGTCAATCTGCTGAATTTGATAGAGATCAGGGCGAGATACAGCAAGCTCCTGAAATAACATTAAGCACTATATATATCAAGTAATGCTACGACATCGCGAAGAAACAAAGGCGGAGAACTTGCGTACACAAGGGGCAGTACGAAGACTCCAAAACATTGTTCGGCAAGTGGTCAAGACTTGTAATGAGATGGTGGCTAGAGTAGTAATGGCAGAAGAAAGGATCTCGGCAATTGAAGATGAAATGACTCAACATAAGACCCAGATCTCCTCTTTAGAGACACTGCGTGAGGATATAAACTGGAAGCTAGTTGATTTAAAAAACAGGTCCAGAAGAAATAATTTGCGAGTCCTGGGTATTCCGGAAGGAAGTAAAGGATCCAATATTCGACAATATATCACTGAACTCTTGACTGAAGCCTTTCCTGAATTAACTCAGTGACAGTGGGACATGGAACTACAAAGAGCTCATCGAATCCCCTTCCAACAGAAGAATGTGAGAGGGACTGCAAATACTAAGCCAAGAGCTATATTAATTTGCTTGAATAATTTTCTTGCACGTCAAGTTTTGTATGATTTGGCTAGGCCTGACCGTAAGGGAAAGGGGAAAGGGGTAGAATTTTTTGTTCGTCCTGACTATTGTCAGGCTACGGTTCAACAGAGATGGCAATTTCGGAAACTTATATCACTCTTTCAGGCTAAAGTTGCACAGGCATTTCTTCTTAATCCCTCCAAGCTTAAGATAATACATAAGGAGAAAACACATTATCTGACTTCAGAGAGCTTAGCGAAAGAGCTGCTGGCATCTATTTAGAGGATATAAGTGAAATGGTGTGATAAATAGTCCTAGCTGGACTTTGTTTTCGTATCTCCTCTTTTTTTCTTTTTCTGTCTTTGTCTAAATACAAAATGATTCTTATCTAGTGGTTACTGGTTTTCTTCGTCAGGGGGTGGAAGGTGAACAGCGGGACACATCATGCTTCTCTATCCATCATTTAGAGGGACTTCTCAGTCCATTTGCCTTTTTTTGGGTGGGAGTCAGGGTGGATGAGGGTGGGGTGAGGGAGGGCTCAGGCTGGGTCTTGGGGTGGGGGGTGGTGGGGCAAGTAAGAGCAGAAAAGGTTGTTCTAATACAAGAAAATGTAAATTTCTAAGTAAATATTTCAGTGCTGTGGAGATTGTGCTTGGTATTGTAGGAGCAAAAGCTGCATTTCTGGATTTACTGATATGAAATTATTTGGTATATGACGATGGGTAAATTAAGGATTTGATACTGGAATATTTGCGGGCTGAATGACAAAAAGAAAAGAGGAATAGCATCACAGATTCTCCAGAGATTCTCCAGAGTATGAGGATTGACATCCTTTGTCTGCAGGAAACACATTTAGAGTGGAATAATAGACATTGGTTTAATGAGCTAGGTATGGAATTTGTGGGCTGTACTCGGCAAGGAACTACTACACGAGGTATAGCAATTTTGAAGAAACGGGGGGTGGAGGGATGTAAATGGGTAAAAACTGATCTGTATGGTAGATGGGTGATAAGTGACATTTGTATTACCAATAATTCGTGGACTATTTGTTCAATCTATGGTCCTAATCTAGACGATCCAGATTTGTTAAATTATCTTAGTACTGAGCTTGCAGGATGGCCCACTCCTTTAATACTATGTGGAGATTTTACTATTCATCTCGAGGGACATTTTGATATAGCTAGTGATCTGACATACTTAGGGAAAAAAAGAAAATGTATAAAGCTATGAGAGGTTTAGTGAAGGAACTTGCGTTATTGGATGTGGGCTATGTTAAAGGCAGTGCTGCACCTGGCTATACGTTTTTCTCGCCTCCCCATTTGAAATTTGTATGTTTGGATTATTTCTTTGTTACTTCTTCTTTGCTTAAAGATACCAGGTGTGAGATATTTCCTGAAATAATATCTAACCACAATCCTATCCTGGTCGAGATAAATTTAGAACAAAGTGGTACGTCTAAAGGGAGCTCATGGACGTTTGAACGTAAATTACTGGCAGATCCATTATACATTGAACATATGGGAAAGTGGATAACTGAATTCATGGAACTTAATCGGGGATCTACTTCAGTACAAATGATTTGGGACGCTTTTAAAGCAGGGGTACGTGGAGAGACGCTATCTTACTCAATAAATAATCAAAGAAAGTCTTGTGATATCTTAGCAGCTCATGTCACCAAACCACAGGAATGTGAATCTAAACTTGTAGCAGCTATTAGCCTTCATAAAGATACAGAACAAATAATATCAAATATGGCTAGATGTAAATCAAGGCTTTATGAGATCTTTGCTAAGAAATTAGCAGAACAGATAGCATTTTTTCGCACACAAGTGTATGAGGTAGGCGAAAATGCAGGTTGTATTTTAGCTAAGAAGAGCCAGCAAAAAGAAGCTAGTAATTGTAACGATAGCATTGAGGATGAGACAGGACAAACCCATGAAAAATCTGATGAGGTTCTAGAGGTGTTTCGACAATATTATAGCAAATTGTACAATGAAGAAGCAACAGTCTATACATCAGAATGCATTCTGAACTTCTGCGGTACCGGGAATATATCCAAAATAACTTTAGACCCGGCTGCAGTCTTAGAAAAAGACATAACATGGGAAAAAACAGAAGCTGCTATTTTATCTCTTGCTTTAGGAAAGGCTGTGGGACCGGATGGTATCCCGCTGGAATTTTAGAATATTTCGCCATCTGTTAAAAAAAGACCTGCTTTTAACATTCCAAGAAGCACAGAAAGGTAATGCCCCAGAATCTTGGCGGCATTCAATAATTATGGCCTTTCTGAAAAAAGACAAGCTGCCTTCTTTTCCGGCCTCTTACAGACCTATATCTTTAATCAACGCCAACCGTAAGATATACTCAAAGATTTTAGCTTCCCGACTTGCAGGTATAATTTCATCTATTGTTTCATATGTGCAGCATGGTTTCAGTCCCAATCGGGATACTACTGATCATATTCAACGCTTGATTGCTTTGATGGATTGGGCCCAGGCAACTAAGACGGCATTAGGTATTACCCTGTTGGATGCCAAAAATGCATTCGACAGGGTAGCCTGGCCGTACCTATGGGATTTGCTCTATCAGAAGGGTTTTGGTCTGAAGATGATCTCCGCATTAAAAGCTCTGTATGCCTCTCCAACACCTCCTGTTAAACTAGCTGGTGAGGAATCAGCTTCTTTGGCTACCTCTTGTGGAACACGGCAGCGATGTCCGTGTTGTTCGCCTTATATATCGATATTTTCTTAAATAAGCTGAATCAAGCGGAGGATATAAAGCCAGTACAAGTTTCTCGCATGAACTATAGGGCTCTGGCATATGCGGATGACATTGTCGTGCTAGCAACAGACATTCAGAGGGCAATGCCTATAATCGAGGACCTAGCAGTTCAGTTTGGATCCTTCTCAGGATACAAGTTGAATATTTCCAAAACTCAAATATTATATGTAGGACAGGATTCCCCGGTTCAAATTAAAACTGTGTCTGAAGCTACATATTTAGGCATTAAAATTACACTACCAGTGTCTATCATTCTGGAATTAAATCTAAACACAGTTTTAAAAAAGGCCAATTCATCGCTGGAAAGGATAGACCATTTTCATTTATCCTTATTGGGTCGGGCCAATGTCTTAAAAATGTTGATACTCCCAAAGTTTTTATATATGTTTCGTGCTATACCTCTTGAATTTCATCCTAGTTGTTTTAAACAACTGGAAAGGATGTCAGCAAAATTCGTATGGGGTTACAGACATCACAAGAAGGGCACATAAAAAGATGATATTGGCTAAGGATAGGGGAGGCTGGGGTATACCGCATTTTTTGTTTTATTATCTGGCGTCTGTTTTGCAGTTTATTAGCCCGTTGGTGATTGGTGAAAGGGCACGAATCCCATTGAGTCATTCTCTGTCTATTTATGAGTTTGCACTAGGGGAGAATTGTCGTGGATGTCTGATGAAAGTAATAGAACCTAGTTACTTTAAAAAAACTAAATTTAAGATCTTGAAATCAGCTTATATGGTATGGAGAATAATTAGGAGACAACTAGGTATTTTAAAGTTTACTGCTTATACACCTCTTGCAGCACCAGGTACCCTCCCCCCAATCTTTCAGGACCCTATAATGAACATATGGCGTATTAGTGGAATTCAATATATAGGTGATTTTTGGAATAATGGCCATTTTCTTTCCTTTGCTGAACTACAAGATAAATTTAAGTTATCAGGAACTGATTTTTTTAAGTATCGCAGTTTCTTTAATTCTTTAGGAGAGCAAGCCGAATTTCAAATGCGGAGAATTCCTCTTATTGATAGCATGTTTATAAAAAAAGAAATCCATAGGACAATATTATAAATTGATTATTTCATCATGTCCGGATGATATAAAGATACATAAAAAAAAATGGGCTACAAAGCTGGGCAGGGATGTTATCAATATAGAGGAAACAATCTTTTTAGCAAATAGAATCTTAATTACGGCAGATCATGCTCACAACACTATATGGCCTTATATGACCTTTATTATACTCCTTCTAAGATATCGAAATGGGGGACAATGGTGGGTACCTCGTGTAGCAGATGTGGGGAATTTGCAGCCGATGCACTACATATGTTTTTCTTATGTCCACAGCTGACTAAATTGTTTTCTTCAATTCAGGAATTTTTGGCTGTATTACTGGGGTCAACAGTTACACTAACAGGGGAATTGGTTTTGATAGGGGTAACATTAGATACTGAAGAGAGGAAAAGCTTTTTATTTATTTGAATGGCATTAATACGGGCATGCATTACACAAGATTGGATTAATCCAATTCCCCCATCCTTTGAGAAAACTGCTATATATAGAACAAAGGGTCGGAAAAAGAGAGCTACAGGCATAATGATTTGGGCTCCGGTAATGGATTGGATCTAAGGGGGAAACGGTTTAAATATCTGATTTTTTTCCTTTCAATGGTATTATTATCCTTATTTTGTAATCTGATGAATTGTTATTCTATTATTTTACTTCTGATATGATACAATGTTTTTTCTTTTTTTTGATATATGTTCTGCTCATCTTGCATAAAATGGAAGAAAATCTCAATAAAGATATTTAAAAAAAAAGAAAACTAAATAACTAGCTTTACTGGTTCCTGTCTTACTGCTGTTAGTGTTTTGTGAAAGGAAAGCAAGGTCTTACATTTTGTAGCTTTCTATATTGGGCCAAATCTTTCCTTCATTATTCCTTGGAGACATTGATCAATCTTCTGTGTACACAAACACAACTGCAGCAGGTGCTTTTATTTAAAGAGTTAAATTCCCAAACTACTCTCATGCCCTGGGGTAGCATTTCACATAATCAATAGCTTGACATTAAAGCTAAACATTATAGATGACTCAAATAATACAGCAATTTCAAAGGTGATTCAAAAAAGCCCGAGATGAGAAAGATTGCTATCTTTCCACAGTAGAAAGCATCAAGAAAGCACGACTTGAAAATAAAGACATTAATTTTGACATGCCAGTAGGTTCTTTCTGTGCGTGCTGGCCTTGCTCACAAACTCGAAATTAAATCATGATGCAGGGAGGAGATAAGACTCATTTTCTTCTTCCCTGGTCTGTACTGGGTACGCTTCCATGCACAAGTGAGCACATACACTGTGGTAAAATCAGCTAAACAGTTAGGCCCATATTTACTATGATTTTGCGTCTGGGTTGCATCACATTTGTGGTGCAGCCACAACGCAAAATCCATTTTGGCATTTACTAAGCCCTCGCAAAGCTGATTTGCTTGGCTTTTCATGGTTTCATTAATATAAAGTTATTCAAGGCAGTTCAAAGCACTGCCTTGCAGTTCTCTGTATCATTTTGGGCGTTACATGGGTGGAGCATGAGCATTCCTGTCTATCCACCCATGTATTTTGGCACAAACCCAGATTAAGGAAGACTTGTAACTCTGAGTTTGCGACAATAAGATGCGTGCGCCCAACAGGGAAATAGCTCTGCTTCACCTTGTCGCTTCATCTTTCTTTGCTTGGCTTTGACTGAGATATTAGTAAATCTGCCTCAGTAGTTAGGGTAACTCAATGTAGATAAAACACCTTTCTACTAACCACCAGAATGTGGGCTCTTTCTGACTGCTAATGTAGAGGTTCAAAGGATGGATCCATCGACATAGGGTAGGCAAATATTTTCATTCTGAAAGACCCACATATTGAGTTATTTATTCCCAGATGCACTATGGACGGGTTCTCTGAGATAGGGCTATTTGGATTATTGATACAGGGGAGAACCCTCAGTAGACCCAGGAGCACATGACAGCTTTTTATATTTATAAATCCTGACAGGAAAGGTCAGATGTTTCACCATAACATCTCTGTGTGTTATTTTTCCTAAAAAGTACACATGTGCATGTAGGTGCACACACACATGCACACTCAGAGACGTCTTTCTCTAAAGATTGTTGCAGTAGGAATAGTAACATCTCAACATCATCAGTGGATACCAATTACATTTTAAATTGAATAGAAACAATAGAAAAGCTGTTATGTCACATTATGCAAATAAAAAGGAGACATCAAAAAAAAGAAAAAAAATGTTGGTTCTGAAATCTTCCACAGAGCAAAATACCTTTTATTGACCACTTCTTTATCACATTAAAATGTGGTAGAAAAATGGCTTTTTATTTACTATGGTTCTGTGTGATGGATATAACAAAAAAAACTACTTTTTACTGTGCCGAATGTAGTATTTCAACTGTTTCTATCATGCAAAGATCAGTCACAACTTTAAAACCACTACACCAACGTGTAAGATAGTAGGCTCCAGCTGCATCTTACATTGAATTACCACACAGCACGGGTGAAGTTCCAAAGGTTTATTCAGACTTGAGCGCCTCACACCATCAGCGCTAACTTCGACCGTCAGCGATGCCGATCCTCCCAAGTCATCCCCTCAACATTGTCCCGTGAGCTCACAGAATCTATGAGCTTACTACATTCTATAGTCTACAAATGTCTACAAATGTGATGACGTATAATAGAACAATTTTTTTTTAAATATTTCGATCTTACACTTTATAAATAAAGCATAACATAACATATCCTCCCCTAAAATATAAAACAAAACAGGTGCTAAATTCCTCCCTTTAAACAATGTCAACTGTCTGTCCCACGCACTAAAACAGTGTCCTGGGGAGACCGTCGCTTTCTGGTGGCGGCCCCCAGACTCTGGAACACTTTGCCTCTTAACATCAGACGAAGTGCTACGCTGTATCAGTTTCGTAAACTCCTGAAAACCTGGCTCTTCTCTCACTAACCTTGCTCAACTGTCAATTCTGTTTATTCTCCTCTCCCACTTCCTTCAATAATGGTTTTTCAGCGCCTTGACGCCTAAGGGTATAAGCAGCGCTTTATAAGTGTCAAAAATAAATAAATAAATAAATAAATAAATAAACCTCTTAGCGGACCATATCTTTCCATCACTGAGTAGCGCAGAATTACATAGAATTTTTGTCACCATCAAAGGAGCCAAGTACCTTCTTTCACCCTTTCATACAAGTCTCCTTTTTTATACTTTCACAAAGTCCCTCACTCAAAGATGCACTCGTTTTCCTCCATCTGACCTATTGCATCTTTATTTGTACTTGATTTGATTCAACTCCATGTGATCCCTCACTTCGTTTGGAGACCAACTGACTTGTCTGGTGTTTCTCAGCTATCCCATGTTTTCCCTAGTATGTGGAGATCTCCCTCTCATTAATTCAAAAGGGCTAGATTCTGTAGCGTCACACCTTATGATTCTGTAGGCTCCAATATTTTCTCTCAACTCATTCTCCGAATCCATACCACTACTGTTAGACATTTCAATTACACTCTTCACCACTCTGTTGAAGCATTCTATTCTACCATTTCCTTCAGGAAAATAATATTAGGTGGTCTTATGGATAATGCCTGTTTTATCCTCAAAAGTTTTGAAGACATCTGATACAAGTTGCCCTCTATTATCCGAAATCACTATCTTGGGGAGACCCTTACGGCAGAACACCTCTTCTATAAAAACCACCAGCGCCCAAGAATCTGCTTTTAACGCCACCTTGAACTCCAGCAATTTAGAAAAATGGTTGAGGAAAAATGAAAATATGTTTTGACATACCATCATCATCATCATCATGATCTTTATTTCGGCAACATATGCCATAAAAGGTCCAAGGAACATTGCATCAGAACGAACAGTGATAAGATATTAAAAAGTTTTAAAGTTTTAAAACAAATAGGACCAATTTACAAGATGGAAAGCAGCCTTATGCATACAGAGATTGTCGATATAGAAAGATTATGATTTAGCAGTTATCATACATCCCCAACTAAAAAATATCTTCTCTTATGCTAGACTATCCCCAAATATTTTGCTATTGCAAAGACTATATGCCCAGATCGATCGGTCTTAAGGACCCTATATGCATGCATACAGTTGGAGAACCCCAGGTTTTTACAGACTGGGACAATCCATTTACTCCTCGCCTGCGCTTAAGCATTACAAAAGAACAGTATGTGCAAGTCAGTTTCCTGTTCAGATTTACACCCTGGGCAATGAGTCGGGGAAGATTCGGTCCATTTACTGGTATAGGCCGAGTCGGCAAACTGCCATATCTCCATTTAAGATACAATTTCCCAATAGTCGTTGGGAATATGTCATCTAAAACAGTTTCAAACTTATAAATGTCCTTAGTAATTAAAAACGATACCGTTAGAGTGCCTAGGCCTGTTCTTTGTGAATGTGTAGCAAATTTGCTTTCCTGGTACTGTGATATAAGCTGCCTCAGTGAGACCCTTGAGCATGATGGTAATGGGTCAGACCATAAGGTGGATAGCCCTAATTTCCCTAGTTCGTTCTTTATATAATTTAACCAGGGAATTTTCCCAACATTTGGGAAAGTAAGAATTTCCTGCAGTTCTAGCCTATAATTGACTAGCTCTGGTACAGACCATAACCTGCGCCAGAGTATTAAAGGCCGCAGGCCCATATCTTCATCAAGAGGTCTCAGGCCCAGGTCAAGTCTCATTGGCAGCAGGGGGGTGCTCGGGGGAAGTGATAAAAGCTGTCTGATAAATGTATTCTCTATTGCTACTAAATCACGTTTACATACGTAGCCCCAGAGTTCACATCCATACATCACCTCACCCCTAGCCTGTGCTCTATAAATCTCTAGTGGAGGACCAGCCGGCTTGTAAGAAGATTTATTTTTAGTGGCAAGCTTAATAATTCCACCTGCTGTTTGGGCCAGCTTTAATTGTGATTTCTCCCGTTGGTGCCCCCACAACATCTTTTCGTTTATGGTGATCCCCAGGTACTCAAAGGTTCTAACCCTTTCTAGCCTGTTAGCACCAATATACAGATTAGGGCGAGTTTTAGATGGTGGGTTGAAAACCATATATTTTGTTTTCAGTGCATTGATTTCGAGGCCATGATCTTTACAGAATGTCTCAAAACCATTGAGAACTCGCTGGATCCCCATTGGGGACTTGGACAGCAGCAGGGTGTCGTCTGAGAACATAATCGCCGGCACCCTGCTGCCTCCAAGTTTAGGGGCATCGCTGTTTTCAACCCCATTCAGATGGGCAATTACCCCATTGACATAGAGGCAGAACAGGGTCGGTGCAAGCACACAGCCCTGTCTTACCCCCCTGCCAACGGGGAATCTATTAGACAAAGTTCCCTCCCTACCACATCTGACCTGGGCATAGTTATCTGTGTGTAATCTGATAATTATGTTTAGGAGATGCTGCGGGACCCCCAGGCTAGAAAGCACCGACCAGAGTTTCCTATGAGGTACAAGATCAAAAGCCACTCGTAGGTCAACGAATACAGTATAGAGGCTGCCACCCTCCAACTGTACCGTTTTCCAAAATAAGATGGCAAGACGAAAGACTTGATCTATAGTGGATACTTTGTTCCTGAACCCAGCTTGATAGGGGCTCAGAACTGACTGGTCTAGCATCCATTCTAATAGGCGATCCAAGATCAGCCTTGCAAAGATCTTTTGGGGGACGTCAATTAAGCTGATGGGCCTATAGTTGGCTGGGAGAACGGGAGAACCCTTCTTGAAGATGGGAACAATCTCCGCCCCCAGCCAAGTAGTAGGGACCGGCATCCCTCCTAGAATTGCATTAAATAGCACCTGTAGGTAAGGAGCCCAGACCGTGGGTTCATGTCTGAATAAGTCACCAGGGAGTTTATCCAACCCTGGGGCTTTTTCTGCAGAGAGTCTAGCAATAGCTGCCCCAACCTCTGCCAAGGTAAATTTCTCTGTCTCCGAAAAAGGCGTAGGGGTCAGTCCTGCCACCAAATCTTCTGAGTCCCCAGAGAGATCTATGTTGACTTGGGCATACAAGGATCTGCTGCCAAATGCCTTCAAAGACTGCTCAGGTAGTGAATTGAGAGGGAGGAGCTTCGCGCCAAAATGCTGCTGCCGCTGCTACTGATGGGCGTCCCCGGGAGCTGTTGTTGGAGCCGTTGCTGGAATCGATAGAGCTGTTTGGAAACTGCCGCGGCCGCAGGAAACCGCTGAGGAAACCGCCGAGGGGGCACTGCGGGGGTCAGAGCGCTCGGACTGCTCGGATCGCTCTGATCACCTTTTATGACACTAAGAGCCCTAACGCCTTCACACGATCTGCAGGCTGCGAGCGCTGGGGCGCTGGGGCGCTGGGGTGCTGGAGCCCACAGCAAGGCGTCGATAGGTGTAATTTTGAAATTGTTTTTTATCTCTTTGCTTTGTATGAAAAAGCTGTTTTTATTCTGTATTTTATGTGGAAATCCATGGAATTCCAAATCATAATAAAAATAAATTGAATTGAATTGGAAATGATCCTCTCATGCACAAGGTGCAACGTTGGCCTCTACTGCAGGAGTGGGATCGGCCGAGCCATTTTTGACAATCTGCCAGAATTTCCGGGCGTCTCGGAACATGAGAGCGCCCGTCATTTCTGTCCAGTTGTCATTATCCCATTCAATCTTAGCATTACAAATGGGGTATTTATACTCCTTCCTCTTAGCTCTGACCAGTGAGATGTTATCGTGTTGCTTCATGGCCTCTAGTAGGTCGGTTTTAGCCTTCCTACAGGCGGCGTTATACCACGAGACACGCATTCCCTTCCCTTTCTTTACCCTCTGCACGGGGTTCAACACCTCGGCTAGGGTGCTGCACAACTCCTGATGAATTACCCCTAGTTCTCTATGGCTCTCCTCTGACGGGAGTTGGTGGAAAAGATTTACAACTTTTTGCAAGACTAGAGCAGTCTTTGCATACAGCCTCTGGATATCTTTGGGGTTTCCTAGAATTTTGGGCCATCGAACTCTGCGCCGGTTACTAGATAAGATCATACTCGAATCCGTGGGATCATCACCCCCCTGGATGCAAAAAGTGACACCTGGAAGGGAAAATTTTAAAATCAGCGCATTGTGGTCGCTATCATCTCGCGGGATTACATTGAAATCTACAACTCTGGCCCATTCAGGCGTTTCCACAAGTATATAATCCAAACAAGAATTGTGCCCCAATTTGTTAAAGGTTGGTTTTGGAGGGATATCTCTGCTTACCCGGCCATTAAATGTTAAATGTTAAAAGATTTCTAAAGCGCATGGTTGCCCGAAAGCGTCCCAGCGCTGACGGCAGATCAGGCGAGAACAGGAAAGCGAAGTTACGGGAACAGCCAAGTCTTTAAAAGTTTCCGGAAAGGCAGGAGATTGGGTTGGGCGCGGAGGTCAGGGGGAAGTGTGTTCCACAGTTTAGAGGCGTTATAAGAGAAACGCCTGCCTCCAGAACGCGAACTCTTAATCCTGGGTGGCAAGGTTAAATGGGAACTGGAAGAACAGAGAGTTCTGGAGGTAGTATAGGGAACGATAAGATCTTTAAGGATGGGGGGGGGGCTTTTCCATGAAGAATTTTATGGGTTAAGCAAAGGGCCTTGAACTGCACTCTTTGCAAGACGGACAGCCAGTGCAGAGCTCTGATGGCCGGTTTGGCCGTACAACGATTCTTGGTGTCAGTAAGAATCCGGGCTGTGGCATTTTGCACTACCTGGAGCTTTGTTGTCACTTTCTTCGGAGCGCCAAGATACAGGGCATTTCCGTAGTCCAATCTGGACAGGATAAGGCCCTGTATAAGGAGCTTTCTTGACTGAAAGGGGAGCAGCAGGAGAATTTTGTGAGCGGTGCGCAAGAGACCAAAGCAGACTCCTGCCGTTTTCCTTGCCTGGGTGTTCAAGGTGAGATTTTGATCAAGCCAGATCCCAAGGCTTTTGATGTCTGATCTTGGGGTTGGGAGCAGGCCCATACATGGAGGCCACAAGGATTCCGGATGGAAGTGAGACTGATTACCCATCACCATTATCTCCGTTTTATCGCTATTGAGTTTCAGCTGGGACCTATCCATCCAGCTGACTATATCCCCCAGGCACGAATATAAATTGATGGTAGAGTTTTCCTGCTGACTGAGAGAGACAACCAGCTGGGTGTCATCCACGTATGTCAGAAGTTTAATTCCGTGGGGGGTGACAATTTTTTCAAGAGGAGACATATATACGTTGAAGAGCGTCGGGCTCAACGAAGAGGCTTGAGGCACTCCGCAGCGTATAGGGGTCTCCTTCGAGATTTATTCACCCTCCGCCACCTGGAAGGAGCGGCAGTGCAGGAAGGATTTTAGCCACGACAGGGCCGACCATGAAATCCCAAGGTCTCTGAGCTGCTGAGCCAGGATATGGTGGTTGACAGTGTCGAAGGCCGCACTAAGATCCAGGAGGATCACTGCCACTGATCCTTCTGCATCAATGATCTTCCTAGCCTCTTCTACAACCGCCACCATTGCTGTTTCAGTGCCCTGGCCCGGGCGAAAACCTGTTTGTGAAGGTTTGAGCAGTTCATTGGATTCCAGGTAATTGGACAGCTGGCCTTTAATAAATTATTCAGCCATCTTGCTGATGCATGGAAGAAGCGAGATTGGCCTGAAGTTAGCCAGGTTTTGGGGGTCAGGGTTGGGTTTTTTGAGTAAAGCCCTGACCACCGCCTTCTTCCAGCTAGGGGGTACCGTTCCGTTTACTAGTGAGACATTGATCAAGTTCACCATTGAAGCGAGAATAGTGGGTGCTACCTGTTTTAAGATCTTCACTGGGGCAGGGTCACGCGGAGAGCCACTCTTAAGTGATTGGAGGATGGGAGATAGAGTGTCCTCACTGATGGCGGTGAACGTGTCTAGTCCTATATTCCGGCTCTGAGCCTGCATCCGGCAGTGGTGAGGAGGATCTGCAGGGGTAAGAGGGGTGAGAGGGGGGAGTTGGTGGAGAATGTTTTGGATTTTTTGATCGAAGTAGATGGCTAGCTTGTTACAATGATTGTCCGAGCGATCGTCCGAACCTGTATGTTCCGGGATTTTTAGGAGTTTTTTTACAATTAGATAGGTTTCTATGGACGAGCAAGATGCCATACTAATTTTTTCATTGAAGAAATCTGCTTGCGCAATTTTTAGAGCTTTTTTTATAGTTTGAAATAGCCAGTTTATAGTCCCTCTTACTATTAGGGTCGAAGTCTTTCCTCCACACTCTTTCAGACCTCTTACAGAGTTTGTTTAGGAGACGGACCTCGTGTGTAAACCATGGAGCCATACAAGCCCTTAGTGAATTTGCTACGGTCAGACATATAATTTGTGTCGCCAGTGGTGTCCAAGACTTCACTGGCGGGCCAGCCAGTTTAGGAATTCCCCATAGGTCATCCTCCTCATTGGTTGCACCTTCTAGAAATAGTGGGAGAGGCTCAAATTGACAGTTAAAGTCTCCCCCAACCACGAGTGGGGTGCCTTGGGGGATGGTACTCAAAAACAATGCTAGTTCCTCAATGGTGCTAGAAACATTTGCTATACCCAATGGTCTTGAGTAAACATTGATTAGAGCTAATTTTACGGCATTAGGCCATTCCAAGAGTACACATTGGATATCTAGGGAATTAGTTTCGAGGGCCCTTGCTTTGCAACCCACATGGGAGCCCACCCAGATGAGTAGTCCTCCAGACGGGCATCCCTTCCCCTTCCAGTTCGCCCAGAATGAAAATGTGTCAAACCCTGTGCGCCCATGGTCTTCTCTTGCCCAAGTCTCCTGTAAGAGGCAGACGTCTTGTGTATCTATGAATGCCCCCCAATCCGGGGAGTCAAGTTTATTAACCAAACCCGCCAAGTTCCAGGAAACAATGGAGATGTAACCCCTATCGCGCATGTCTACATTGGTACTATTACCTGGCCCATTTTCAGCTGGATCAGGTAAATCCCAAGTGACCTGCAAAGGATTCCGGTCACAAGGGAGGGGACTCCTCTTGTTGGTATTAGGGGAAGATTTCTCGATTGACCGGGGTGCGGTGAGTGGGCCGACACTAGTGGACCGTTCACCGTCCCCATTAGCTCCCCCCCATAGGACTACAGGATCCATCCTCTCACCCCCTGGTAAACTAGTAGGGTTTAGCTGTCAGTCGACCATCTCCAAGCAACTGAATCTATTAGCAGTTGGAAAACCGCCCCAATTGTCCCTGTAGGCTTGATCTCTAAAGCCCTGTGCCCCCCAGGTCCCCCAATCTCCACCCCTTGCGTGGTGCCCTACTGTATGCCAATTTCTATTGTTCCAATCGTGTATCGATCCACTCCCGGGGGGGATAAAAGAAGGAAAGGCGTCTAGTTGCAATCCCCTCGTGTCTATGCTGTGTATTCCATGCACAGACGTGATCAGCTGTGTGGGGATCCACAAAGTTAACCAGGATGCAATCACCCCGGACTGATTTCCTCTCATGTCCCACCCATGTTACCCTACGTACCGTCAGAATCCTACTTGTTCGGTTAGATGGTAAGGGCCGATTTGTATTGAGCCAGTGTTGGACTTTGTTTTTTTGAGACCTATTAGCTTCCTCTTCGGCCTCACCCAGTTCTGGGACCCCCGTCATGACCACCACATAGGGACTTGCCTCAGGGGGCAAGTTCACCGCTCGTCTCCTAGGTTCCCCTGTTTTATGAGCCCCCTGCGAGTTTGGTTTTTTGGGACGAGACATAGATCAGCTATCTAATTTTCGATGTGGGCGAGTCTTATCTCAATAGGGGTGAGGTAAAGTTTAAAAAGTTCAGCTATCCTAGGTAGGAGTGAGATTTTAACCTCATCATCCCTTACGCTAATCCTATCTAGATTTTCCAGGGCCTCTGGATTCACACTACACGAGGCCTCATTTGTGGGGGTATTACTGGAGGGGTCATGGTCTGTAGTCGGGTTTGGAACAAGAACCCCACAGGCCTTTCTCGGTTGTTTGCCCCTCTCCCTTGCCTTTTTTGGCTTGAGTTTTTTGGTGATGGCTCCCTCCCTCTTGCCCTTCAACTGACTAGCACTCAAGTCAACGGGTGAGGTGATAGCGGCTATATCCGGTGTTTTTTCTAGGTCTAGACTTGGTTGTGTATCTAGTGAGAGATGGGACACTGATAAATCTACCGTACCGGGCAGACTCTGTCTGTGGACATGTATATCCGCATTAATTAAAACGGGGGTTTCTAGAGTGACCAGACCCTTTGGTTGGTCAGGAGTTTTGGCTGTAGCATAGTGGCACATTGAAGATCTTTTTGCTAGGGCAAGGTCTTGGGATACTCTGCGCTCCATCGATGAAATTTCTTGCTCTATGAAGGTGTTAGCCCTTATTATGAAATTATCTAGAGTGCCTAGTTGTGGTATCCCCCCGCTGCCGTTCTACTTCTAGTCCCACGTGTGCACATAATTATCAATATCAGTAACTGGCAAAAGTCTATAAAGGGTGTATCCAGATGGCAAACAAGAAAATATAGTATAATAAGTGCACATAGATTTATTCAGATCGCGGAGTCAAAGGTTGGAGGGGTGGCCCTGCCCGGCCTTACACGGTCTCTAACGGGCTACAACGGGCCCGCCCTTGGCCCGGGCTTCACCCCGCGCCTCGTCCCGCGGTAGCGTGGTGGGCCAACCTTAAATGGGGAAAGAAGGAGGAGTCACGGGAAGAGGCAGCAGGTGCGCGTGATGTTCGAAACGCACTGCCCTGTGGGCCTCGCAGTCCCGGACCCCCGAGTCCACCAGCAATTCAAGGGCAGCAACGTCAGTCCCAGGGTCGGGATAAGGCAAGTTCTCCTCCAAGAGTTCAGCTCCCAAAGTACCAGCAAAATCCGACTACGAGTGACTCGCGTAGAGCGGGGGCCGCGAGTCGCGATTTAAAGGGCAGGAGACTCTGCAGGGAGGGGTCACGGGAAGAGGCGGCAGGTGCGCGTGATGTTCAAAACGCACTGCCCTGTGGGCCTCGCAGTCCTGGACCCCCGAGTCCACCAGCAATTCAAGGGCAGCAACGTCAGTCCCAGGGTCGGGATAAGGCAAGTTCTCCTCCAAGAGTTCAGCTCCCAAAGTACCAGCAAAATCAGACTACGAGCGGCTCCCGCGGAGCGGGGGCCGCGAGTCGCGATTTAAAGGGCAGGAGACTCTGCAGGGAGGGGTCACGGGAAGAGGCGGCAGGTGCGCGTGATGTTCGAAACGCACTGCCCTGTGGGCCTCGCAGTCCCGGACCCCGAGTCCACCAGCAATTCAAGGGCAGCAACGTCAGTCCTAGGGTCGGGATAAGGCAAGTTCTCCTCCAAGAGTTCAGCTCCCAAAGTACCAGCAAAATCCGACTATGAGCGGCTCCCGCGGAGCGGGGGCCGCGAGTCGCGATTTAAAGGGCAGGAGACTCTGCAGGGAGGGGTCACGGGAAGAGGCGGCAGGTGCGCGTGATGTTCGAAACGCACTGCCCTGTGGGCCTCGCAGTCCCGGACCCCCGAGTCCACCAGCAATTCAAGGGCAGCAACGTCAGTCCCAGGGTCGGGATAAGGCAAGTTCTCCTCCAAGAGTTCAGCTCCCAAAGTACCAGCAAAATCCGACTATGAGCGACTCCCGCGGAGCGGGGGCCGCGAGTCGCGATTTAAAGGGCAGGAGACTCTGCAGGGAGGGGTCACGGGAAGAGGCGGCAGGTGCGCGTGATGTTCGAAATGCACTGCCCTGTGGGCCTCGCAGTCCCGGACCCCCGAGTCCACCAGCAATTCAAGGGCAGCAACGTCAGTCCCAGGGTCGGGATAAGGCAAGTTCTCCTCCAAGAGTTCAGCTCCCAAAGTACCAGCAAAATCTGACTATGAGCGGCACCCATTAAGATCTTGTACCGGACCAAATACATCAACCCTTCTCTCTCCAACAGCATGCATGGAACTTAAATGGGATGTAAAGTTGGCTTCAGTGGAAAAAAAGATTTGTCAGAATTGGAAAAATTGATACAAATGCTTACAACTCTTTCAATATCTTTATCTACACTCGGCCAACAGTAAGGCTGTATAACCTTATACTTAGTTTCCCCAATGCCCAAATGTCCTTCATGTCACATATTGACCACTTTTTCTCTGAAAACCTTGGGCGGAATTAGTCTGCCAGTTCTCTTCCTCCACAGACGACTCATTCTTTACTTTCCAAAATTGAATAAGTTCCTTCACTAATCAGCTCTTCTCTGGCCAACCTTTCTCGGTGTGCGCTCCATTACCATGGATAAAATGCTCTCCAGATCAAGTGAAGTGGTCTATTCATACTGTCCTACACTTCGTAATTCCTCTGCAAACATCATCGCCACCAAGCATTCATCACAATCATTTCTTGTCTCTGCTCCAATAGGTAAAGGCATTCTGCTTAGGAAATCCGGAATCCTGTTGTGTGCACCTGGAACATATTGCACTTCATAAACAAAGTCTTTTAACTGCATAGATAATCTTGTAACTCTAGAAAAAAACATGGCTTAGCCCTTGCCTAAAATGCTTGAACTCCCACACACTAGCCAATGTATCCCTTTCAATTACGGAGTATTTTTCCTCCATTGGGGTTAACACCCTAGATGCAAAGGCAGGAGTCCCCCCACAAACCAGATTACCAAACCAGCTTGAATTAAAATACACAGGATACTTAATACATTTGTGATCCTACAGCTATTGTCACCTGCAGCAAGTAGAAAGGTATGCGTGCCACCAAGATGATACAACTTGAACCATGTGAGGATCCATAGATGTGCCCATCAATGTGAATACAACAACCAAACAGGTGCATGCATATTGATATGTGACCTCCTGGTGTGCCCGTCACAGTGAAATGAAACTAGGAGACACAAAACTGGGTGCGTGATCAGAGATAAATTCCTTGGCTGCCGAAAAGTAGTTTCATCACAATGTGTAAATTACTCAATCTGTGGGTGTGCACGTTACAGTCCTGATGTGCTATCCAGAACTGTATCGGCCCAATCCAAAATGGCCGACTGAGCATGAGCGTACGCTGCTCATGTCATGAACTAGGAAGCTTGTCAGCGTAGAATACAAGACCAAGGTGTGATTCCTGTGTTCGCTGGTAACAGAGAGATGCACGCGCTACTGCTCAGCTCATGCCCGACTGTTACAGCGGTCTTCCTGCAAGGTGCTGTAAAATGGGTGATAAACCTTGCCCATGTCATGCAGCTGATATGCATACAATACTGCAACCACCGCTGTGGTTCCTGAGCTGGCAAGAACAAGGTTGTAGGTAGAAACAATTGTGAAAGTCTTACTTAAAAAAGATGCACAAAGTATGGGTTCGATGGTGGGTTCAAGCAATCGTAGCCAATATTCTTATGTTGAATCACCACATGACACCGGTGAAGGTTCAAATGTTTATTCAGGCTTGAACCCCTTGCACCAGCAGCGCTAACCTCGACCGTCAGTGACGACGATCCTCCAGTCATCCCCCCAAAATTCTCCATGTGAACTCATAGATTCTACAATCTACAGATGTAATGAAGCATAACAGAACACATCCTTGTAAAATGCTTCCATCTTACATTTTTTACAAGTAAACCATGACATAACACTGCACTGCACAGTAGCGACATTTTTTTTTCTTTTTGCTTACTCCTCTACACCTTATGAGATGAAAAATAGATTCAATTGGGTCACTGCTTTGGGTGACTCAAAACGAATTTTCAAGATCGTTTTCTCTTTCTCTAACGTTCACAGTCATTCGAAATTATTTTAAATTACCCTCAGGCATTCCCACTGAATGTTGACTCAAGCTTTTACATCCCTTGCATTTTTGTTTTGGAAGTGATTGGACTGGTTTGTCCTTTAAGAATGTAAGAAGTAAAGTTGCTTCTCTGTAAGAACATGGGGGAATAGTTATGAGCCCCATTGTGTTAACTCACTAAAGTGTGATCTCCGTGAACTAACTGTAGAAAAAGGGTAGAGAACAAGAAAACTAATTTTCTTAAAATTACAAATCAAGTTGTGATACACTGCCAGTGACCTTTGCTATTACTCAAAAAAGTTCACATTTTGCAATGCACGTTGCCTCAAATGAAAAGACATATGCTGAATTTCCTTATGAAAGCAATCTAAAATCATAATTGTGCTCCATGAAAGAAGCGCACAAAAGATGTAAGAGTATAATTTTACGACTGTCAGGGAAAAATGGCATGCAACATGTTCAACCATGTATAGTTTTGCTTTACTCAGATAGCTCTTCTAGCTTAACGGCTCCACATGGTTGTTCCAAAGTCTGAGACGTATGTGGACAGACTACATAGGCAAAATGACAATGATTTAGCCTCAATTTTGGTCTCATAATATTCTTTGGATGCCAGCAGGAAGGCAGTATTTCCTAAGATTTGACTGTGCCCAGACTAAAATGACCAACTGGAGAAAAAACCCGCTAGATTTACGTAAGAAAACAATGTTCGTATACGGAAAAAGAAGAAAATCTTTGAACATCCAGACTGTTGATATAACATAAGAATAATCCTGGTGCTACCAGTTTGTGCCTAAATATTGAAATTGTTAGCAACTGCAGTAAAATTACAAACTGAAAAATCTTTCAGATACCGCAATACAAGATTACGGGGTATAAAAAAATTACTTATGTCATGCCCAGTTAAACAGATAGCATGTTGCACAAATTAGATGGAAATTCTTGACTTGATACAAGTGAAAATATAGTCCCAGATATAGTTCCACAAATGGGCTAAGAGGAGTGAGCTTTTCTGCTTTCAAAAGATGATCCATGTTTTCTTTATTTATCAGTCTGTTCATTGCTATCTGACGTTTTAGCCTAATGATCGGGTCTCAGGAACACAAACTCAAATGGCATCATCTTCACAGCCAAGGTCATCATAATTACCATGGAGTTTATGTCATGTTACCATTCTGGAGCATGTCAATAGTCAGTATATTATATTACCTCAAGTAATACCAACCATGAAGAGGTATAATTTGACTGGGCAAGATGTAAAATGCCTGAACTAAAACCTCCCTCCTCACCCCCTGAGATCAACAGACATCCTACTCATCAACCTGAATGCACTGTTAAGACATAAGAAGTGCACTGCAAAATCCCTGTGCATGAGGGGTGATGCCTAGCAGTGTCCTGCAGGGCAGTGGCCAGGTGACCTAACATGCGATGGGTCGGAGGCCCTAAATTGTATTGCACACTGCTCCTGTTCCACAATATTGATAAGGGTGGCATCTGAATTGGCAAATAGAATTCTCTGCCACCTTGCCCCAAAAAGGTATGAGAAAGAAAGTGAAGGAGTTGTGCGGGTGGACCCTGTTGCTCCACTCAATGCTTATGTGGTAAGTGGTGGTGAGCCTGGTTCCCACAGGATGTGTGGAGGCCTGGAAGAGGAGGTTGCACCTGCTCAGTGTGTGTGGCAAAATCAGTGGTGATGTGGAGGATACCTACGTCCTCCCGGTATGAAACAAGTGAGGCTCCCTTCTTCCCTCCCGCAAATATAGGGGCGAGCATGAGACTGAAAAAACACCTGGGTCTCTGAGTGGGAGGTGATTAATTACCAAATTCGATGTTGGTCAGCCAGGACGGCCTTGGTGACCAACAAATGCATTGCTGATACCCCTGATTCTTTGATTGGCCATTCTGCACTCTGTATGCCCTTGAATAATAGATGGCTTTTATTGCCCAAACAGTGTGGACAGCAGACCATGCCCCTTGTACAGTTTAAGCGCCTCACTGTCTTGCCTCTCTTAGTATGGACATGCACAACCCCAAGTCTGATTGCTGTCTGCCCTAAGGTGCCGGTGGTTGTATATTTATGTAAATGGATGATACACAGGCCAGGTGTATAAACTGGATATCTTTATTGTAGCTTGGTTCCAGGATAGTAGAAGGATATAAGAAGATGAAGCATTGCCCCACCAGGAGAAGCTTCCCTGCTGCTCAGACTGCTTTCACCAACTGACGATCCACACACACACAGGCACCCTAACATTCTATGAGGTCATCACACATTCCAGCTGAGTAGTAGGTATGAGACAAGAACTAGTTTATGACACATCCTCTTTCCTTAGGTAATTAAAACATCAAAGGAGTGTGTTGTAACTTCACCTGTTGTGGACTTTCCCTCCTTTCACCCCCTCCCCTCTCCCTCCTTGGTACGGTCTGTTCTGCCTCTGGGAGCGAGAGTTAGAATGTTGGTGGTGAGATTAAGCCGCCAAGCTGGGAGCACCTGTTTACCTATGTACTAATAAAATTGTTCCTGGAACCCTTTATGTGTAGTGATTCATTACTACATTTTTTGGCGACGAGGGTCAGCGTGGTGCCTCCCCCCTGGAGCAACTTGATGCTTGAGCGGAGAATTGAGTTGAAATTGATGACTTACCCAGTTGATGATTGAAGATCACAGGAACAGCGGACATATCGGCATAATAAGCTGTACTCATCGAGGTGTTCCCTTGGGGGACGTGAGGTTCTCGCATCCGGAACGCTGAAGGAAGTCGGGTGTGTGGCCTCGGTGAAGGTGAGCTGGTGCCGTGTGGAGGAGAGGAATCTTGTCTTTCCGTTTGAAGTCTGACTGGCGTCGGTGGATCTATGTAATGACTGTCCCTTTGGAGTTCTCTGCTGTGGTGTAAGCAACAGATGAGGTGAAGCAGCAGCAGGTAGAGCCAGTGCAGTCGGGCATAACGCGACCGTGTGTGAGTTGTCCCAGAGCTGTGGCCGGATCCGTTACAACAGAGAGAGAAGACGCCGAGGTGGAGCTCGTGAGGAGGAACGACTGCTGTTGGCGTTTGTGAGGAGGAGCTGAGCTAGACTGCCGGTGCAGTGCCGTTTCGGCACATTCTCTTATAAGTCTCCGTTGTGTCGAAGACGGGATCCGTCAGTAACAGTGTACTCTATTTCTACAGTCTTCGTGACAAGTATTTGGGCAGTCTTCAACCAGACTGGTTGCTTATAAGGAGCATGGGCTGATTTGAGAAGCTGTCAATGTGATCTAAGTAGTGAACCACACTGCTGGATAACTTACCACTGAAGAAATTGAAGGATGACATCGTGATGGTTTTTTTAACACAAGATGAATATATGAGTTGAGGGAAAAAAAAAAGTAGCCTCCGTGAAGTCCGCTAAATGTGAAATTTGAGTGAGTTAAATAACAAATATCCTTGAACTGTAAGCTGACTTAATGTGTCCAGTAATTTGCTGCATAACCTTGGGTGTACTGGTGATTTGAAATATTGGAGAAAAGTTATACCCAAGTGGTAGTAGATTGATATCTACGTGAGTTCAAGAGGTGTGCAATTTAAATTAACTTGAGGAGAAGTTGAGCGAGGCAAAGGATTAAGCGTTCTCTGCTACCGCAGTTATAAAATTAATGTGAATCGGCGCGCAATCTGTTTTCTAAAGTTTCTCTCCTCAGATCTCTGATTTATTTTTATTTTTTTTCGATTAAACCACCCTCTACAGCACATGATTATAGCAGGCGTTATATTGCACTGCCACCTGGTGGGCCATATACCACTTACCCTCATTACAATATTTCGGAAAGGAAGGGATCAAGACTGTAACAATTTAAAGGCAAGCGGTAGTAAAAAACGTGATAGTGATTACCAATAAGCATATTTAATTCATGTGTTGAGAGATTTAGCCGCATAGGATAATCGGCGTGAATGTAAGTGGCAATATCGTCGGTAATTGAAGACAACGTTCACTGAACTAGATTACTTGGAACATTTCGAATAGGGTGAATTCTCCACAGCGTCAAGCTTGAATGGGAATATCTACCTAGTATAAAGCAGCGCAGTAAACATTTTATGCAGTAAACAGGAAGTGTGACGCATTTTAGCGGCGGAATTCATCGGATGTGTAGGTTTTGTATAATTGAAACTCTATTTCCCTCGTTGTTAGCGAAGGAACTGGACTCATCCTTACCAGTAAACCAGCAACTGCCAGTTTCTAGTGTCCGGGTAACATTTCTCATTAACATTTCTAAAGGAAGATTCCTACCTTAGATTAAAGTTTTTGTTTTCTTCTTCCCCTTCAGTAATCTGACGTAAGCATTTTGATTATCCCTGAGGCGCATAGCTTGCGCATCACTTTTATCAGTTTTGGCGCGCGAGGTCTTTCAACGTCCTTCACTCGTGGCGCCATCTTTCTGTTGGAGGTGGATATCACATCTTCACGAGAATTCCTGGATACAATAGCGTACGTAACATGGAGTGGGGCCGAATGTATAATTTTCCGCCACCTGAGCCGTTTATGGAAGAAGATGGAAAAATTATTGCAGAATGGGGAGAGTGGAAAGAGTATTTTGAGAATTATATATCAGTTTTTGAGGAAGAGGAAGATCCTCTAATACCTGAGGAAAAGGCTGAAATATTACTTCACAGTTTAGGAACCGGTGGACGGAAAATGTACCATAAAATTGGAAAAATAATCAATAAAGGAACTGACAGAAATATGTTTGAGAACATCTTGAATGTGTTGGATGAACATTATATGCAAGCCTCGTTTGTTAATTTACAAAGGTGTGAAGTTTTCAAGGAAAAAATGGATAGCAAAGAGGAAGTTTATACCAGTAAAATAAACCCGGTTTGTACCATCTTCATAGGCGGAGTAGAAATAGAAACAATCACAGACTCAGGATCACGTTATAGTGTTGTAAGCAAGAGTGTATGGAATAGTAAATTAGCCAAAAAACATGGAAATGAATTAGGAGAGGCCAACATATCCCTAAAAACGTACACGGGGGAGGACATCAACGTAATAGGATACAAAGTAATGGATTTAAGATACAAGGGAAAAAATACTAGGAGTACCATATATATAGCAGAAAGTGGACCCTCCATGCTAGGGTGGAAGGATCAAAAGAAATTGAGAATATCACTTAATGGAAAAAGAAAAGAACACATGAGTGAGCTGGCACAAAACAAAAGTGTGCATATAACAAAGTGTGAACCGTTAAATGCTAAAACGCCACCATCAGAATATGTGGTAGTCAATGAAGGAGCTGCAAGAAATAATAAATGTGAAAAAGAAGCAGCTAAGGACATATTTAATGAAAAAAAAGAAACTTACCAAGGTTTGGTGGACGAAAGGAAAATAAGCAAGAAATACGAGAGAAAAGGCAGTGAAGGAAAAGTGGAAAAAAATGGAGAATTTGAGAGAATGGGAGAGCGCATAGTTACTAAACCAAAAGATCGTGAAATAAAAAAATGTAAGAGTAACCATTTAAATCGCAAGGTGGTGCGGCAAAGAAATGCATTGGCCGAGCTCAGGACCAAAACGAGGGAGGAGTATGTGGAAAATTATGAACAGGAAAGAGAGGAGGGTCTAAGCTTTTGTGAGTCGAAGGGTGAAAATAAAGGAAAATATTTTCAAATGTTTTATAGCGATAAGTTGGAGAGTGAGAATATAGAAGCGCAGGAAATACTAAAAGGTCCCCCATTTAAAGTTCTGTCAGGGAAGAAGGGTCTGCTTGATGATTATAGGAGAAAGCATAAGTGTTGCGGCCTGGAAAACCCTACGGAGTTCTCCTACAGTAGTCACTTGATGGAACAGGAGGACAGACTTATTTCAGAGGAGGCTCGTGCTAATGTTCTGGAGCTGTTTGAAATGGAATTCGATAGTGGTTTTGATACTGGTCACGGCCAAGGAAATGGAGGTAGAAGATGGCCAAGACCTGCCACCGAGGATGACATTGAAAGGGAGACTTGTTGTATCAGAGGGAGTGGTCGAGGTGTGGCCTGGCCCAGGAAACTGCCTAAGAAAAAGAACGTTAATGCTATGATCACTCTTCCGGAGGGAGATGAAAATACTAGAAAGAGGAGTGTGAAACACGATGGTAAAATAGATTGCTGGGTATCTTCAGACAAGGTGGAGCCATTGGTGGAAAGTGAAGTGGCACACAAACCAGTTTTTAACCTATGTCATGATGCAAATCTAAGAGCTTACAGGAAGCGTAATGGTGTGGCGGGAGAAGAGGTGTTCAAGGGATCAGAAGAATCCGTTACACCCACTTGCAAAAGTGGTTCATCCAAGTGGGAGAAAGGTCAGGACATTGCGTGGGACCTTGCGGAACAAATTAACCTCTTATTCTAGTACACTACCAGTGAGTTCGATACTGAAGTTAACTAGAAGGCTTCATAGTTTACTTCTAAAGTTGTCCATTATAAAGTTCCGTTCTACTGTCCCAATATTACCTCCTTGGACAGTCACAGCGGTCACTTGGTTGGGGGATTTTCCATTCCCTTTCAGGTTGTTCTATTTTTGAAACTTTAAGGGGCTCTTCTTCACAATACGCAGTTTATCCACTTTGCGGTATTTTTTCCTGTTTTGTGATAGTCTCCCCCCCCTTGCTCCCTTTTCTTTTTCTCTCTTTCTCTCTCTCTCTCTCTCTCCCCCTCTCTTTCCCGCTATCACTTTTCCGCTTTCTTTACCCCTCCTCTTCTTTATCCTCCTCTTGTTAGCTTTCCCTCTCCCCTGTTTGGGGCTCTGCTTTTCCCTCCCCTCTGCTCCCCTTAGGGGGTAAGGTGTGTTGTAACTTCACCTGTTGTGGACTTTCCCTCCTTTCACCCCCTCCCCTCTCCCTCCTTGATACGGTCCGTTCTGCCTCTGGGAGCGAGAGTTAGAATGTTGGTGGTGAGATTAAGCCGCCAAGCTGGGAGCACCTGTTTACCTATGTACTAATAAAATTGTTCCTGGAACCCTTTATGTGTAGTGATTCATTACTACAGAGTGCAATAGTGGAAATGTCATTATAAACGAAACATCAGAAAAGGAGAACAGAATCGTTGCAAAACGTACATGCATGAGAAGAAATACGCTAAATAAACATGCATGAAATGTACAGGAATCATTAGGTAAGATACATTAGAAATAACATAAGCATGAAAAGAAACACTTCAAAATGCATATGACAATAGGTGAAATACATCAAGAAAAATAAAAGAATAATTACTTGGAAGAATAACTAGGCAAGCCCCAGCCCCATCCCCCTCCCTTGGGGAAGAACAAAATTGTGAGGGCATGACTTTGGGATACGTACTGTCCCCACAACCTCCCCGTAAAAGGGTACACTCTTATGCTAGACAGAATAGCTGGGGCGCTAACTGCCCCCACAACCTATAGAAAAGGAACATTAAGCTCCCCATTAAAGGGTACACTGTAGAGTGGATGTATGACGTTACAACGCAGGCTATTACAACGCCTGCCTTTACAACGCGGTTTTTACATCGCAATCCATTACAACGCATAGTGCTTTTGGGTGTTGGATAGTGAATAGTTTAATTTACTATTCCAACTCCAATCCCCGTGGACACTAGGGAAGGTTATTGGATAGTAAATTAACCTATTCCCTATCCTAGAGCGCCCCCCAGCGCAATGCGTTGTAATGGTTTGCGTTGTAATGACCGCGTTGTAATGGTAGTGCGTTGTAAAAGTTTCGTTGTAAAGGTTGTTTACCCTGTAGAGTATGTGTCACTCTAATAAACTCAAATGGAGTATTAACTGACTCCACAACTTCCCCAATGAAGGGTACACCGTAGGGTAAAACATCACCCTAGAAAACAACATTGGGCATTGATTGGCCCCACAACCTCCCCAATACAGGGTACACAGCAAGATAAATGACACTGTAAGGTAAACATCACCTTAGGAACAGAATTTGGCATTGACTGGCCCCACAACCTCCCCATACAGGGTACATCACAAGGTAAATGACACAGTAGGGTAAACATCACCCTAGGAAAAAGAATTGGGGCATTGACTGGCCCCACGACCTCCCCACTGTAAGGTACACCATAGGGTATTCATCACCATAGGAAATTAATTGGAGCATTGACTGACTCCAACAACCTCCCCATGGATGGGTACACTCTATACACTTGGAAAACTGAAGTGGGGCAATGACCACTCCCACAACCGACCCATAAATGAGTACACTCTAAACTCCAAAAGTGAACTTGGGACATTTTAAAACTGAGTCCCCTAAACCTCCCCATGACAGGGTACTACGCAGATGACCCACATCATAGTGCTACCCAGCGTGACACACATTCAACTGCGCCATAACACCAAGAACCAGCATGTAGACTATTATGCAGGAAGATAGAGCTTAAACTTTTCTGTATATGTCTGAACTTCCCAGGGTGCACTCAGACAACACAAGTAATATTTTTAAACAACAACATGTCCCCACAGCAAAGATGTAAACCACCCACACATCCATTTTTAAAAATGTCCTCCAAACATAAACAAAAGACATCAGGAACGAGGGTATTTAAAGTCTCGAATGTTGTGACGACCGGAAACACCACACCAGCTTCCCCATAAGAAGGCCCTCAGCAGCTTTCCATTGCAACACTTCAGGCCTCTCTTGCTGAATTGGGGAATACTACTCACACTCCCTGTTTTTTCTTGTGACCACCTTGGTGTCCTGCCCTCCGCAATGGTCACTTCTCTGCAGGACGGGCATTCTTCACCAAGTCACTATCAAGCGAGTCTTTCTTTTCCTTGTTCAGGAGCAGTGGCGCCAGATAACCACTAAATGGCATTGCTGTATCAATCCATAGACTCCGAGTCAGAAACGCAACGTTTCAATTTCCCCATAAAAAGTGAGCATCGGAAAAATGTGACTGCTGCTAAGTCTCCCCTAAGCATCCCAAATGCTGACTCAAAAGACAGAAGAAAGTCTTGTAGTTGCGGGATACCAGCTGGCTGAGGTAAATCAAGCGACGAAGACGATGGCGGCATGTAGAACAGCGTAGAGCCGGGTGGCTCCTGGCACATACGTGCAGTAAGGCGTCTAGAGGCAGCAATGAAGACTGCCTTTCTTCAAGTCAAGTCAAGCAAGCTTTATTCGACAAATGTCATAAAAGCATTAAAAATACATACAATTCATTTCAAAAGTAAAAAATGCATACAATTCATAATTAATAAGATACAAAGCATCTAAAGGTTAAAAGTTAAAAAAGTGGATACAATTCATGGTTCCTAAAACTGACATAATACTACTACAGCATAACATGAGTGAATCACCCCTTCATCACTTTACTCCTAATGGCCCAGGTCCACCCTAGAAACTTTGCCACTGCTATGTACACAAAAGAATTCGTGCTTGTGCAAATAAATAATTCTAGCAGCAGCCATGCCACTCCTGGTGCCTAATGATCTACACATAGGGTGCAACCAAGCCCTACGCGGGCGGAGTACGCTGGGCACCCAAACAGCATGTGATTACTTGTTTCCTTAGGGGCCGGACAACAGGGACACGTGACCTTTCCCCCATTTGACCACCTAGACGTGAATGCTCTAATTGGCAAACTACCAAATCTAAGCTGGAAATAGAGCTTTCGATCCAGTGGTTTAGTTATATCATCCCAAAATGTATCAAGGATGGTCACATCTTTGAGAGCAAGAAAAATCCCTGTAAGAGAAAGTGGTGCGGTAGACCTAAAGGTTTTAGAAGCTAACCTCTCCCAATATATGCCCTTTAGGACCTTCTTCGGCGGAAACCTGGCATTCTGTGGATCCTTCCAAAGCTCATGCATTCCTAGCTCCCGAAGAATCTCCCTTACACAAGATGGCCATTTAATTTTATGGAAAGTATCACTTTCAATTATATCCATAAGTCCTGTAGCAAATATTCTTAGTTCAGGAGTTGTCCATAAGCGCCTCCAGTATAATACCGGACGCAAACTAGCAATAAACTCAATTGGCCTCACTCCCAAATAATAGAGAACAGGACACATAGGGGTACTCTGGGGTAAGTTAATAAGATTACGTAGGAACTTATTTTCAGATACAGTCATTTTGCCTAAATTCTCAAAGCCCCAGATTTTTACGCCATGGTATATGGTCTAAATATCGATTCCAAAATATCGAGTAACCTAAATATCGACTCCAAAATATAGAATGGACAAAATATCGAATGGACAGAATATAGACATCAAAAATATTGTTTTGAAGTAAGTAATGTAATATCGATTTAAAAAATATCGAAGTACATAATGTAGGTTATTAAAAATATTGAATTTTTAATAATATCAATTTTTTTAAAGTGTTTTGTATGTTAGTATATGTGTGAAAAGTGTATATTTTTTTGTAATTTATTTTAAGTAATTAATGTTATGTTATTTAATTTTTGCGTAATTTAATTCTGTAGCGGGTTGTGGTTTTATAGGGCAATAGGGTGGGAAGTAATTTAATTACAATTAATTAAATATGTTAATTAATTTATTGGTATTTATTTTGAATAAATTGTTAATTAAATTTTAATTGGTAATTAATTAATTCTTAATTGATAATTCATTTTTATTAATTGATTACTTGATAATTATGTGAATTATTTTAATTTATTTTCTGTAGCGGGTTGTGGGTTTATAGGGGAATAGGGTGGGAAGTAATTTAATTATAATTAATTAAATATGGTAATTAATTAATTGGTATTTATTTTGATTAAATTGTCAATTAATTTTTAATTGGTAATTAATTAATTCTTAAATGATAATTCATTTTTATTAATTGATTAATTGATAATTATGTGAATACTATTAATTTATTTTCTGTAGCGGGTTGTGGGTGTATAGGGGAATAGGGTGGCAAGTGATTTAATTATAATTAATTAAATATGTTAATTAATTTATTGGTATTCATTTTGAATAAATTGTTAATTAAATTTTAATTGATAATTCATTAATTCTTAATTGATAATTAATTTTTATTAATTGATTAATTGATAATTATGTGAATTATATTAATTTATTTTCACTAGAGTGGGAATAGTAAAATTTACCCCTATGCTATCCAACAATTTCACTACTGTTGCACTCTCTGGAGTGGGAATAGTAATTTTTACCCCTACGCTATCCAACGTTTTCCCTACTGTTGCACTCTCTGGAGTGGGAATAGTAATTTTTACCCCTACGCTATCCAACGCTTTCCCTACTGTTGCACTCACTGGAGTTGGAATTGTAATTTTTATCCCTACGCTATCCAACGCTTTCCCTACTGTTGCACTCTCTGGAGTGGGAATAGTATTTTTTACCCCTTTGCTATCCAACGCCTTCCCTACTGTTGCACTCTCTGGAGTGGGAATAGTAATTTTTACCCCTACGCTATCCAATGCTTTCCCTACTGTTGCACTCTGTGCAGTGGGAATAGTAATTTTTACCCCTACGCTATCCAACGCTTTCCCTACTGTTGCACTCTCTGGAGTGGGAATAGTAATTTTTACCCCTACGCTATCCAATGCTTTCCCTACTGTTGCACTCTGTGCAGTGGGAATAGTAATTTTTACCCCTACGCTATCCAACGCTTTCCCTGCTGTTGCACTCTGTGGAGTGGGAATAGTCATTTTTACCCCTACGCTATCCAACGCTTTCCCTACTGTTGCACTCTCTGGAGTGGGAATAGTCATTTTTACCCCTACGCTATCCAACACTTTCCTTATTGTTGCACTCTTTGGAGTGGGAATAGTAATTTTTACCCCTACGCTATCCAACGCTTTCTCTACTGTTGCACTTCCAGGAGTGGGAATAGTAATTTTTACACCCCCGCTATAATATTGTGTATTTTTATTAATATTATGTTAATATATATATATATGTTTTAACAGATATGATTGTATATTTTTTTTATAAGTTAAATTAATTATTTAATAATTTTAAGGTAATTTAAGTATTTTGAAATATATTTTAGCTATTTATTTTTAATATTTTTTAATTTTACATTATTTTTAAGAAATTCTATATTTTTACAAAGTATATAAATCAAATCAAATAACTTTATTCGATTCCACAAAGGAGTCATAAAAGTATACACTAATATAAAACCGCAATACATATATTCATATTTAAAATGTACAATTCATTAAAAATAACCTTAAGTTGATTTATCAACAGGGCGACAGAAGAAACATTTATGAATGGTTTACTTATGGTAGAAGTCGTGTAAATCCCAAACGGATATAGGGCCGTCTCCTTTTTGGGGTGGGTAAGCTCGTAAAAGGGGGACAATGTTCCTATCTCTACATTTTACTAGGACCAGATCCCCACTAATATCTTTAGTTAGAGACCCTAGCCAGCCTACCCTTCTAACACTCAGGATACCTCCGTCATGATCATGTGCAAGTGGTCTGTTTTTGGAAAGCCAGAATATGACCTTATTTAAAAGTTCCTGACGGCTTTCAAGTTTCCCACGACAGGGTGCCGGTATTCCTGATAAAACAAGAACAAATGGGGCGGCTTCAGGGGGCAAGTGTATCGATTCTACGCTACTTGGACTTGGGTGATCTCTGGCGGCAATATGCCTATTAAACCCTGGTTTAGGAACGGCTTTGGGTATAGTAGGTTTTTTAAGGAGCTGTGGGGAAGTTTTGGAGTATTTAGTTAGATTAGTAGACAAAGGAACTTTTGTTGTGGTGGACAAATCAGAGCCATTGGGTATTGCCTTCTTAAGGGTGGAAGGGGAATTAATTGTAGTATTTATCTCTTTTGTTATGGAGATAGCCGTAAGGGGTCTTCCCCCATTAGATGGGTCATTATTAGGTGGTTTGAGATTGGCTAAAATAATTCTCTCAATGCCCGTTATCCTATCACCCAGGGCGTTGATTTTTCCTACCAGTGGTGATACGATAGAATTAAATAATAACTCTATCTGAGACAGTAAAAGTACTTGGTCTACGTAAGTGCCACTCTCCGCCGTAATTAGGGGGGGGTTGGTGACTGGCGCTATAGGACCATCGCACGATTTTGGTGTGTTTAGATGATTCCCACTTTCAATAATCTCATCATGCTTCCTTTTCTCATTAGGGCCCTGAGACGAGGCAACACCTTGGGTATTGTCTATTAGAGATGGTAAGAGTAAGTCACATGGTTTCCTAATTGGGGAAGAACTGCTAGTGCGTTTTACATGGAATGGGGATGCCACTAGGGCATACTTAGTGCCACATAGAGAATTCATTTCCTCCCAAAAAGATAAATTCTGTGAGCTAACAAGGTTCAATGGGGAAGATTGCCTAATGTCTATCAATTGTCGCGACTCGTTCGCATCTTCACGAAGAGTGGGCAGTGATCCATTGGTCACCGTAAAGTTTAGGGTCCCCTGTCCTGGGTCAAGTGTTTGAAAAGATTTCTTATTGATCCGCTTAAGTGACATAGTGCAACCTGCGAAAGAAACAGACACACTAACCAAAAAGTAATAGGGGTATGTAGCAAACAAAGTACTACCACAGGTTGCGGTGCCAAGGGGGGTGGCCCGTCCCGTCCTCCTCGGACCTATGAGGGCCTTAGAGGGCCCGCCCTTTGCCCAGGCTTTGCCCCGGGCTATGTCCCGCGTCGCGGGGTTAGAGGTGAGATTTAAACCTTACAGGCGGGGGGGGGGGCGGGGACGCAGAGGGAAGAGGCAGCAGCTGGGGATCAGAGAGCCTGCTGGTCCTCGCAGTCCCTCGGCGTCTGGTACAATCAGAGTCCTTTTCCCCTCAGCAGCACACCCCTCGCAGCCCTCACAAAGTCTCTTGCGCTGGCAAAAGCGCTGGAAAAGCGCTGGAAAAGTGCTGGGATCCCCGTCGTCCTTCCCTGGAATCAGCACACCGTGAGTATATATATATATATATATATATAAACAATATTTTCGATTCGATATTTTGGTACTTACCTGTTTGTAGATAGGAATTCGATATTTTGTCTGTCGATATTTTGGGATCGATATTTTGGGTAGTCTATATTGTGTCCGTCGATATTTAGTCAGTGATCCCTACGCCATAAAGGGCTAGGCTGACCACCTTTGCATCATAGACGCAAAGAGCAGGGGCAATTGGTTTGGTCAACGATGTGGCATGCTCAAAACTCAGTGCTCCAGCCAATTGGCGGTGTTTAAGCATTGCCAACTCAGCCTGCTGGTTCCATCTCAGATCGCTTTGAATGTTAACACCCAGGTAGCTAAACGACTTAACTTGTTCCAGGGCCAATTCATTCCTAAAAAATTTCCCCTAAAGGATTTATGCTGGTTAAAAGTCATAAATTTAAATTTTAAAACATTTACTTCAAGGCCTCGAGTGGTGCAAAAGCCTTCAAAAATACCTAGCGCTTTTTGCAATCCACTCGGGGTCTTTGCAATGATTAAACAATCGTCAGCAAACATTAAAATAGGTACTTTCGCACCAGCTAAAATTGGGGCGTCAATGCTAGCAGCAATCATCAATTTGGCCACATCATTAATATATAAAGAAAACAGGGTTGGCGCTAGGACGCAGCCTTGTTGTACCCCTCTTTCTACTGGAAATCAACTAGTAACATTTCCAGGAGAACCCCACCTAATCTGTGCAAAATTATGTTCGTGGAGTCTCATGATTAGTGAAAGAAGGGCACAAGGCATCCCCAGATCGTGTGAAACGGACCATAGAGTTGAGTGAGGAACAAGATCAAAGGCTGCCCTTAGATCAATAAAGGCAGCATATAAACTACCCCCACCTAATTGAACAGTCTTCCAATAAAGCATTGCAAAATGCAATACTTGGTCAACTGTACTAATGCAGGCTTTAAACCCTGCCTGAAGGTGTGATAAGATGTTCTGCTCACGCTCCCATTCCTGCACTTTATTTAAAATCAGTCTACCTAGGATTTTTAGTATAGTGTCAATAAGACCGATCGGGTGGTAATTACCGGGGAGTGACTTATCCCCCTTCTTAAAAACTGGTATGATTTCTGCTCCGTTCCACGATTCTGGTATCGGCGCTCCCTTTGCTATTGCATTTACTAATAGCAAAATATTCCTTCCCCAGGATTCTTTATCATACAAAAAGGTGTCTGCTGGGACGCCATCTATACCTGGCGCCCTACCTGGTACCACAGATTCCAAGGCAAGATTTACATCTCCAATATTAAATGCCTCTTCCAAATAGGGTGTGTGTATAACCTCTGCATTTATATTCAATCCCATACTTTTTGCATATTGGGGTTTAAAGTAGGCCACCCAGTCTTCCTTGGCTACCCAGTTCTGCGGCTTTTCTGGCTGCCCCCCACAGCCCCACTTAAGTAAAGTCCAGAAAAAGTTGGAATTTTCCAGGGTACTAGCTTCCCTTAGCTCTTGCCACCTCTTTTTGTCCCAAGCCCGCTTTAATTTAGATATTACATTTTTATAGGCTATCCTTGCTAGACATACAGCAGTGCTAGCTCCTGATTTTAGGGCCTGACCAAAATCGCAGTGTGCTTGTCTGCATTCTTTAGAATACCACCGTGGCGAGTAGTCAGTTTTAGCCTTACTTGCCTTAGATGGTCTAACAAACACACGTTTTAGTTCCTGAAAAATGTTTCATGTACCCTGGTGCAAGACTCTAAGGGGCTCATTAGGACAAAGTCCGCCCGCCACCCTAACGGAGAACGGGACCGCCCGTCATAAGGGCGGGGGTCCCGTAGGGGGAATTAGGATGTGCCCGCCACAGTGGCGGGCACATCCTACATGTTTTGCATGGTGGCAGGCGGTGCTCTCTGCACCGCCCGCCATAATGCAAAACATAAGAGAACACATTTGCGGTGCCTGCCGCTTTGCATATGCAAATGTGGGGGGTATGTACCCCCCTGTCCTCCCCCTAAGCTGGCATCACCTGGGGGCCCCGCAGGGGGCCACCGCAGCAAACACCGCCTGCCTTTCCGTGGCATTGCCGCCGCGGAAAGGCCCCTTCATGTGGACATTGTAATATGGCTGGCAGTGTCCATAGGACACCGCCACCATATTATTATATTACTGCCGCGGTCGCAAGGCGACCGCGGCGGTAAAGCGGCAGACGGTCTTTCCGTCTGCCGCTGTCCCCACCGCCCTCCTAATCTGGCAGGGGGGAATGCAGGCATGGATGTCGGGTGGATTGCCTCCGCCAGGGTGGCGGTGGCCACCGCCACCCTGGCGGAGGCAATCCACCCGACATCCTAATGGGCCCCTAAGTCTGTTCCACTACAACTAATATTTGACCCCAACTCATTTGTCGCTTGCTCTAGCTTGCTTGAAATAAAATCAAGATGCTCCTGGCATTCTAACAATTTAACCCATTTTATGTGTTGCATATCATTTGTGAGGACTACATTTGGAGAGGACAATTCATTTGATCCCCTATCTGGCTTAGGCGCCTCCCAATATGACAAATTCATACATAGTGGGTTATGATCACTTTCCTGTCGGTCAACAACCATCATGTCTTTTAAATAATTCCACATCCCAAGGCTCACTAAAATATAGTTAATTCTACTTTGACGTAGCCCACTTTTGTAAGTAGCGGCACCCATCTTGTCCCGGAATGTTCTGCCATTAGTTGCCCTCAACCCCTTATTCAAACAGATTGAGTTAATCTGGATTGCCAGCTCGGTCAATCTCTTTATAGGCTCTAACTCCAGTTTAGGAACACCCCATCGATTGTCTTCTTCATCTGCGGGGTTCCAATCACTGCTTAACAAAGGCTCAAAAGTTGTATTAAAATCACCTGCAACATATATATGCGAATGCACAGAGTATCTTTCTAAAAGTTCTTCTAGGGCACTAATGGTCTTTGATTTCTTGACCCCTGTACTCCTCGCATATACGTTGTAGATATCCACGGGTTTAGCCTGTCTATATTTAAGGGTTAGGACCTGAATGTCCCTATGATTTGATGGGAGCATCTTTACACTAACTTCCAAGTCCTGCCTAACCCATATGGCTAAACCGCCTGATGGTCACCCTCTTTCGCCCTTTTCCGTGTGTACATTAAAATTTAAAAACCCCGGAAAAAACTGCGCTTCAAGAAGCCATGTCTCCTGGAATAGACAGATGTTAAACTGATTAATGAACGAAGTCCATTCGGGAATTATAACTTTTGCATTCAATCCTGCACCATTCCATGATAAAATTGAACCAAGTTTATCTAAGCCATCAGGAAAGTTGGTGGTTACATTTGAGCCTGTTGAGCTGAGTCCTGGCATTAGAAAGGATTGGTCTTCAAATAGGCACAGAATTACTAAAGTACTAGGAATACCTGGGTCGATGTTTACAGGTCGCCTCAGGCTTTCTACTGTAATGCCCGTCAAAGGGCCTAGATGGTCATCTTGACCCAATAGTCAATCATTAGACTCTAAGCCTTCTTCATTTTCAGGTACCCAGTTTCTAGTTTTGGCCAACCAATGTTGAGGGGGAGTGGATCTTAACTGTATACTAGAATAATCTGGTGAGCAACTTCTGAACTCCAGCATTATTAGGTTTTCTGCCATATTCGCCTGCTTAAAGATCAATTCAATGCAGTCAGTTTTATCCCCTTTGTGTATAAGCCTTTGTGCCCTAACAATATCATCTCTGATCACAGATTGACAACACCTGGTATGTCTAATCCAATGAATAGCCTTGTTTGCTAGGGAGTCACTTGTTTCTCGGCCTTACCAAGACCCAACTTTGGGACATTCACCATATAAACTTTGGGTATGTCATCGGATTGGCAAGGAATTGGCACTCACCTCTGTCTATCATGGCAATTTTTGTGTTAATTTGCTTAGACATACTAGGTTTGGCACAATGCCTAGCATTCAAATGGGGTTCAACCCTTCTTTCTTTTGGCTGCATATCCCCTCTCCTTACATTTAATTTATTGGCATCTTTGGCGCTAGGAACTTGCGACGGCCCTTTCTTTACCCTAGTTACTTCACTATACAAAGCACCAGTTTTACTCAAAACACTTTCTCTGCTTGAATGAGACACGTTTTCCAGGACTTTAGTTATACCACTTTGTTGCTTAATCACTGAACAAGTAGGACAGGGGCCACGACCCAATAGGCTACTATTATAGAGGTGAGACTGTCGATCTTAACTTGCATACCCTCGACCACCTTACATAATGATTTAATCATGATAGACAGGTCAGTGAAACCTTCCTCGTTAGGAGCCAGAGATTAAGGTTTCCCCCCCTTTATTGGCTTGCTCACTACATGAAGGACATTAGACTCACATACACTGTGCTGAACTACTTCACCACCATTCACAGAACTACTGCTGTCAATATTGGCTAGAGCAGAGAATCTGTTTTCACAAATACATGACTGGATCAACTAAATGGGGACAAGTGACTCTCTGCTCTGTGCGAGTATTAATAATCTCATTCCCCCCTCAATATACACTTGCTCTTGGGCTTTATCGTTTTGCTTTTTCCCCAAGAACATTTCCGGGACCCGCACTGGACCCGTTTTATGCCCGCCCTTAATACTTTCACAGTGCTCTTGTGGCCCTTTTTCCTGCTTCCGACTGTGAAGCGGGTTGGTCGTGAGCAGGGCTCCACATTCCTCAATTAGTTCATCAATGCGGTCCTTAACACAATTCCCCCCAGTGTGCATTGCCACTTTCTTTACTTTTCTTTACTTTTCTGGCTTTCTTACCCTTAGTCATCACACTTGGGTTCTTGCCCCCACCCTCCATGCATTTAATTTTCCCCATGATTTGTAGGACCTTGTGCACTTTCAGTCACTTATATATATGGCCAACAGTACCTTCAGAGTCCAGTTACAAGGGGGTGGCCCAGCCCAGCCTCCTTCTGCCCCCGACGGCCACAGACAGCCCGCCCTTTGCCCGGGCTTGACCCGGCACCCACCCGCGCACGCCCCGCATCGCGGGAGTCCGCAGGCGGTTAAATCCTCTCGATGTCAAGGGGGAGGGGCTGCTGATCCTGCTGCCGGCCCGCTGGTTCCTGGGGCTTAGAGTCCTGCCCTCACTGCTGCTGCGCTGGCCAAAGTACGACGCATCTCCCGGAAAGCGGGAGTCGCAAGAAGTAAATCAACTCCCGGTAACGAGGGGGAGGGGATGCTGATCCTGCTGCCGGCCCCGCTGGTTCCTGGGGCTTAGAGTCCTGCCCCCACTGCTGCTGCGCTGGCCAAAGTACGACGTGTCTCCCGCGAAGCGGGAGTCGCGAGAAGTAAATCAACCCCCGGTAACGAGGGGGAGGGGCTGCTGATCCTGCTGCTGGCCCTGCTGGTTCCTGGGGCTTAGAGTCCTGGCCCAACTGCTGCTGACCTGGCCAAAATACTGCCTTTCTACAAGCGGGAGTCGCAAGAAGTAAATCAACTCCCGGTAACGAGGGGGAGGGGATGCTGATCCTGCTGCCGGCCCCGCTGGTTCCTGGGGCTTAGAGTCCTGCCCCCACTGCTGCTGCGTTGGCCAAAGTACGACGTGTCTCCCGCGAAGCGGGAGTCGCGAGAAGTAAATCAACCCCCGGTAACGAGGGGGAGGGGCTGCTGATCCTGCTGCTGGCCCTGCTGGTTCCTGGGGCTTAGAGTCCTGGCCCAACTGCTGCTGACCTGGCCAAAATACTGCCTTTCTACAAGCGGGAGTCGCAAGAAGTAAATCAACTCCCGGTAACGAGGGGGAGGGGATGCTGATCCTGCTGCCGGCCCCGCTGGTTCCTGGGGCTTAGAGTCCTGCCCCCACTGCTGCTGCGCTGGCCAAAGTACGACGTGTCTCCCGCGAAGCGGGAGTCGCGAGAAGTAAATCAACCCCCGGTAACGAGGGGGAGGGGCTGCTGATCCTGCTGCTGGCCCTGCTGGTTCCTGGGGCTTGGAGTCCTGGCCCAACTGCTGCTGACCTGGCCAAAATACTGCCTTTCTACAAAGAGAAACGTCAGCAAGATTCTCCAGCTGTTCCGCACGAAGGGGTGAGGACCGCGTGCCTAGTTTGAATTTTGAATGGCTGCGTGGCAGTTTTCTTTTAACCACCCTGTAGGCAAGATAAGTTACGTGTGGAAATGAAATGAAATACATTTGTCTTTTCCCCCAGAAAATACTCACTTGAGGCAGGCAGGGCGACAAGGCCACCCCTATGTCCAATTAATTTATCTCACGCCCGAAATTAAACAAATCAAAGATAATAAGCACTGGGCACACGTTGTGGTTCACAAGTCTTGCTCTGACAGAGGCATGCAGATCGGGAAACACTAACCAAAGCCCACGCATAGACATGACTGTAGCGTGTTGAAAGTCACACATCTGGGGCATGTACCCAAACAGCACGTCGCTCAACAAAAACACTTCACCATGCACCGTAGCCGCAACTGAAGGCAGGCGCTGTATACGTAACATCTTGATACACTGTGGTGCTTCTTACAGTCCAAGATCTCCAGTAAGATTTAGGCAGTTAAGGGTACCACGCACGGTAGGCTGTTGGAAGATTTCAATGAACACAACAGGTTGCCCACACTGTAGGTAGTAACCCAAAAGTCTTGCTGGTGACAGAGGGGTCCTCAGCAGTGGGATGACAAATGCACAGGCTGCCGGTTGTGCAGGTAGTACAGGTCACAGGTGGGGCTGACCATGGCGTTTCGTTAAATTTTCAATGTCTTGGTTCCTTAGTTCCTATGTACAGGGCCTTCCTTACTCAGCGCATAGGTTCTTCAAGAACATCGCCAAATTGTTGTAAATGGATGATACACAGGCCAGGTGTATAAACAGGATATCTTTATTGTAGCTTGGTTCCAGGATAGAAGAGTAAAAGGATATAAGAAGATGAAGCGTAGCCCCACCAGGAACAGCCTCCCTGCTGCTCAGCCTACATTGACAACCGACTCTCCACACACACACAGGCACCCTAACATTCTATGAGGTCATCACACATTCCAGCTGAGCTGTAGGTAAGAGACAAGAACTAGTTTATGACATATATCTCACATACGTTACTGGCAGGAGGCATAACTCGTTTGACCACAGGATAATCCCTAATGCCCTGGCCTGTCACTTTATATGGTCAGTATGAGGTCAACAGAATCAATGGAGATGGATAACTATTAATTTACAAGAAGTGGAGCAGCGAAGGTGCATCAGGTAACAGTAGCATCAAGGGTTTGTGCCACTGGTAAATTGGCAACCAGCACAATGGACAAGTTTGACACTATTTTGAAAGCTATTTGAGACTTTAGAACTGCTACATGCAGATGACAGGATTCTCACTGACAGGGTGTTTGAGAATGAATCTACATTGTGACAATGAGTGTACAGGACTATGGGCTTCACTGCCAAATATAGGAAATACATAATGATGTTCAGGCAGGATATAAGAAGATGAAGCGTTGACAAAGCCTAAGAGGCTCAAGGGTAAATCCGCCAGAGCTCATTTAAATTGTGGGGCTTCCTAAAATCATTGAAGGCTTGAGCGCAGAAGTGCAGAATTCTTTCTTGAGGAATTTCTCTCAATAGGGCACAGAGTCCCAACCCACCCTCCACTTCCTAGAACACAATCATTTCTGATGGTGGCATGTTTGCTTAACTAATGTGACATAAATAACATACTGCAGGTGGCAAACAAGATTGGTCCGTTGGGAATTGACGGGAGAAATGTGCATATCTTTCCAGACTTTACTCACTTAGAGCAGCACAAATATAACTGCTTTCTGGGACTCTAACATGGAGATCACTTGAGATGTCCGAGGGACTAGCATACCCATCAGGGCTATGTTTTGACATCAATGACAAAACCAATTTCTTTACCAACTCAGATGATGCGTCAGTATGGCTGGAGTGCAGGAGAAATTACATGACTCTTACGAGGAGATGTCTCGGAAGGAGCCCTACAAAAGAATAAGCAGCCAGTGAGCTGGACAAATTGGTGCAAGATAATATTGCAGAAGAACACTTCCATAGCAGGCTGACAGTGATGTGGGCACTCTACAAGGGCTATCTGAGACATCCTCTTCTGCTAATAACTCTACCCCTTTGAGGGGCCCGTCAGTTTCTCCAATGACATTAGAAGACATATGCCACAGAGCAATGAGATGGACTCTGAATAACTGACTCAGGTGGAAGGGATTTATAAGACAGTGTCAATCAGACAGCTCTGCCTAAGGTCACAGGGGAGAAGGGCAGTGAGGCAGGTTCCTTCATGGTAAGACATTACCCCCCTCCTTACTCATTCATAATATTTAACTGAAATAGGTCAACTGTTGCTATAGTTAAAGTAGGTAAATTGTGTTTAGCAATGGCTGGGAAAAGGGTTCTAGTTGAGAACCTGACTATAATATGTACTCATTCATTTATGGTGAATTGAGGTCCTGTTCGTGCTTCAGTTAGGCAGCTAAGGAAGCCTGTCAAAGGGATACTGGAAAGGCACACACATCAGTCAATACAGTCTGGACTTAGTTTTCATGCTTTATTCTGGTGGCCTTCACATCACCCCTCTTTCCTCCCCCCTCTTCTCTCCTTGCAAGTACCCCGCCTTATTTTACATAGTGTATCAGTCTGATCATCATGACATGGATACATGACATGGATACTACACCTACCGTATTGGTAGTACTTTTTTGATTTGTATATAAATCGGACTAACAAATATAATTGTCACATGAATGTGAGGGAGATATGCTCTCCTATGAAATGTTACAGAAGAGTGCAACGCTCTTCTTGGACTGTAGACATCGATCCTGTCATTCAAATATGAAGGGCCCTTATTGTGGAGGACTTGATGTATCAGGGTTAGAGCTTTAAAAATTATCTTCTTATGCACCGGGAGCCAGTAAAGCTGCTTGCAGAAGTACAATATAGATACGGCTTTGGTAGCTTGTGCAATGGGTGGACTGAATATATAGTACCACCTGTTAACATTGGATTCACTACTCTGGGACACCCAGGTAGAGCACATTAACATACCCCAGTCGTTATAACATCAAAGACTTAACCACTGTGACCTGTGCTTCCTGAGGAATCAGTGTAAGTAGGCAAAGTATCCAAATACAGGATTTTACCACCGATGAAACCAGGGCATTAAAAGAAAGATGTGAATCAAACACCCCCCCCAAATTTCTTGCCATTTTCACAGGGAGTGGTGGAGAGTGAACATTCTTCAGCCAAGCTCATGTCCATCCCAGAAGGGGGTTTGGCCCAAATACCAGGATTTCAGACTTTATGTGGATTCCACTGTAATTTGTTCTTCCAGAGCCAGTCAAGTAGTGCCTTTCAGCAAAGAGCAAATGCTTCTTTGGCGCTAATGGAATCCCCTTCATAGGTGAGCAGGAGCTGTGTATCATCCTCATAAGAAATAATCTTGATAACAAACAGTTCAACCAGAAATGCGAGAGGGGACATATAAATGTTGAGATGGTGGGGCTCAGTGCTGAGGCATACCCCATTTCACCTGGTTGGATTTGTAAGAGAGGCAGGTTTCTTCCAACATACCTGCCCTATTTTCTCCAGAAAGTCCCATCCTAAAGCTGAGTAGGCCAAACCCAGATGTTCCAGTCTTTTTAGCAGGATGCCGTCCACTGTGTCAAAAGCTGCTGACAGGTCCAACACCACCAATGCCACGTTAAGACCAGAATACAAACTAGTCTTGATTGAATCCACGTTTTCTATCAGTGCTGTCTCTGTACGGTCGCGTAAGGAAGCCCAACTTGGAAGGGTGTAGCAGCTTGCTGTCTGTAAAAAAAGTAGTGAGCTGATTTTTCTAAAATCGGAGCAGTTGCGGGGAATCATGAGACCAGACAAAAAGGGGCTAGTATATCTGGATCTGCATTGGCCTTTTTAGGAAGAGGAACCACAATTGCTCTCTACCAAGTGTCAGGGATGGTACCTGATGAAGTGAGACAGAGAATAGATCCTGATAAATCGGAGCTATATTATCAGCAACAGTCACAATTGCTCTCTACCAAGTGTCAGGGATGGTACCTGATGAAGTGAGACAGAGAATAGATCCTGATAAATCGGAGCTATATTATCAGCAACAGTCACATTTTTATGAGGTGGGAGTGGGTCCTCAGGAGATTCTGATTTCCAGGAAGCAAACAGTTTATTCAGGTCCTCTTCTGAAGGTGATGAAAAGGGTGCCAGCTTTGTTTGGCTTATGGGCCTGTAATGTCACCAAATTCTGGGACAACAACCGGTGAGTAAGAGCTCCCAATGTTAGCCTGAATTTTGCAAATCTTTTCTTTAAAAAGTCACTTAATGCATCACAAAGTGACTGTATGGATCCTGGAAGCCAGGATTTTGTTTTCTGGTCCATGAAGCTGAGACAATTTTAAACTTCTTCTTGCCATCATTATTGGCCTCATTGCTATATCGGGTGTAAAAAGAGGAGCGCACTTTAAAAAATATGTATATGATATGTATTCAGGGCTGCTTTATAACTTACTTTATCCTTGCATAGATAGTGATGATGCCATACTCTCTCCACATTTTTGCAAGCAGCTCTCTCAAGGCCTAAATCCAGAGAGAACCATTGGGCAGAGAGCGCCTTAGATCCCTTCTTGGTGTTCCTCTATAGAGTCCTCTATAGAGTCGGCTGCTTTCAACAGCCAGCTAATAATAGCTCTGCAATGCTCATTGACATTCGCTGAAAGTTTGGGTCTGGACTCATCCAGAAAACATTTGAGATCAGAAAGTGAGACTTTATTGCATGCTCTAGTACCTTGTGCCTGGGTACAAGCTATTTTTTTCTGTGAGCACGTGCAAGGCCAAGAGAACGGGAGCAGGAAGTTGTCAAACCAGCATACCTGTGCTGGTCTATCCCAGTATATCGATATATTAGACAGGACACCATCAATGGCATGCCCTGCTTTACGTGAGGGGTCGGTGTCTGCATGTATTAGATTGAGTGAGGCTAGGGATTCTGAAAGGTGAAGGGACCAGGGGTCCTTTGGTGTCTCTAAGTGGATATTGGAATCACTAAGTATCATATAATTTGCAACGGTAATACGTAAGGGGGCGAAGGCAGGACAGGAAGAAAATGCATATCTGTAATATGCAATTTTCTATATAGAAAATAAAGAGCTATTTTAAAAACAGAAGTTCTGACCATCCCAGGCCATTTACATATGTGTTAATTTAAGTGTTTGTGGCACAAGACATTTTTCACAGATAATCTCATGTGGCTATTGCTATTAACTACGTGTGAAATAACAACCATGGCACTTGAAATAAGAATTCTTTCCGAACAAATCAATAAATGTAAAGAAGAGGTAAGAGGTCTGTACTCAAAATTTATTATTGACCTTATCTAAAAACAAAACTCACAAAACATACATAATAACTATCAGTTTAGACATTATCAAATTATTCATAAAATGCACAAAACACAATCAGTGTACAATAAAAAGTAATAACAAATCATAGTTATTTTAAAATTAGTGGCGCAACAAGTAATTTTTGTAATAACAAATCACAATATTAAAAAAGGTGGCATAATAAATGGTTCTCTACGCGCGTTTCGGCGACCAGCGCCTTCTTCTGCAGTAGCCACGTATCACACGTTCTTGCTCGAAATCCGTTGTAAAAATAATCACATGGATAAATTCTAATCTGATAGATGTTTGAAGGGATAACACAGGATAAGCTGAATTGGTCTCACCAGACAGCTTCCTGTATCTGTGTTGCCAAGAGTATCTATTCTTGACACTCACACAAAGTCTGATCTGAACATGTAAAAAATCTTGCCTCGCTTCCCAGTTTGTATAGTTGATTGCGTGTGAAATACTTAAATTAATATAAATGTTGCACGAATTTATGGCACAGAAGTCTTCCTGATGTGAAGAACCTTCAAGGTGCACGTAATTTAAGTCGTAAAAACATTTATATTAATTTAAGTATTTCACACGCAATCAACTATACAAACTGGGAAGCGAGGCAAGATTTTTTACATGTTCAGATCAGACTTTGTGTGAGTGTCAAGAATAGATACTCTTTGCAACACAGATACAGGAAGCTGTCTGGTGAGACCAATTCAGCTTATCCTGTGTTATCCCTTCAAACATCTATCAGATTAGAATTTATCCATGTGATTATTTTTACAACGGAATTCGAGCAAGAACGTGTGATACGTGGCTACTCCAGAAGAAGGCGCTGGTCGCCGAAACGCGCGTAGAGAACCATTTGTTATGCCACCTTTTTAATATTGTGATTTGTTATTAAAAAAATTATTTGTTGCGCCACTAATTTTAAAATAACTGTGATTTGTTATTACTTTTTATTGTACACTGATTGTGTTTTGTGCATTTTATGAATAATTTGATAATGTCTAAACTGATAGTTATTATGTATGTTTTGTGAGTTTTGTTTTTAGATAAGGTCAATAATAAATTTTGAGTACAGGCCTCTTACCTCTTCTTTACATTTATTGATTTGTTCGGAAAGAATTCTTATTTCAAGTGCCATGGTTGTTATTTCACACGCTGTTTTTCCCTGACCTAGGACTTGTAGTACCTACTATCTCAGGGGGTCCTTGCTTTTTACACATATTGCTATTAACTACTCCATCCTCCCATTCTTCATTCAGTTCTCAACTACACACCTTCCATCCTGTCTCAACCTATGCATCTTCCTCCATGCTGTGACCAAGCTTTATCAAAGGACTGTGTAGCCCTGGCGTCACACAGCCCACTTAGAAAGAGGAAAAGCTTAGAAAGAGTGTCTTTGTGCAGGAAGGTGCCCCTTCCTGCATAAAAACAATCCTGGGTGCAACATAGGCACACTTGAACCATGGCGCAAGGGTGCCTGCGCTGGCAGCCACAAGTAAATCTGCACTGGGAGATAGCAGGAATGTACCATATATTAGTAAAAGTGTCGCATTCCTGCCCTCTCCATTTGATGCAGCACAGCCTCTTGCTGATTTGCACTGTGCAAATAATGATAACTCTGAACCTAGATGTATGTCCATAAACAAATACAAAAAAAATGATTGGTCCATTGACCGCAGTCCCGAACTACTCCTCATCACTGATAATTGGTCTCCAGATGTTGAGCTGCCCATTAGTCACAGTTACACAGTTACAATATATTGCTTAACCCCTTCAGCGCTAATGACAAGGGTAACTCGTCATGGACTTTCCATTGATTTCAATGGAAAGTCAATGGAGCTCATCGAGCACCCTTAGCAGCCAAGTGGTTAAAAGATATCCTTGAAGCCTGGGAGGCGTTTTATATCTCTCACCAAATTCTCCATCATGTGCTTTAAAACTACTACCTGTATTCATGGAATTCATCTTTACTTCATTCTGTTTCAAGGTACTTACCCACACTACCCTCCTCATCTGTGTTAATAGCTGGTTCAACTTTCCTGACCACAGTGACACAGAGACAATAGTATCTAATCAGAAAACTCTCAAACTTCACCAAAGTCCCTCTAGACCTACCCATGCATTTGAGCATGTCCTGGGTGTCATTTTCCAAACTTTAAATGGGCAAAGTCAATCAAACAATCTGCATCACTAGAATGCCATCTATGCAACACCCTTCACTATTCAGATGCCTATAAACGTGTCAGCTGCGTATATCACCCATCTTAATAGTTTTGACCATATCCAGTTCAGAAACATGAAAGTGTAGTTCACAAATGCTGAGATTCAAGCTTTTGGCCTTTTAGACCTGGCATCATTGGCTTGAGTCTCCCTTCCATTTTTGACAGATTACCTCCTCTGTTTTATATGTTTTTGCTGGTTTTATGCTTTGGGCACTGTGCCACTGCTAATCAGTGCCACAGTGTAAGTGCTCCCTATGTTAAATTGATGTATTCATTAGTGATTCCATGATTGGGTTATTTGATTTATTTCTCAGACCCTAGTACAGTGCACCATGTGTGCCCAGGGCTTGTTAATCACATGCTGCTGGTGGGCTTGAGCACTTGTTGTGCCACCCACAAAAGCAACTTGTAAAGTGTGTCTCAGGCCTGCCATTGCAAGGCCTGTGTGCAGTCTAGCCCTGCCACTTCGACTTGGCCAAGTGCACCCACTTGCCAGTCCCAAAATCTTCCCTTTGCTTCATATCAGACACCCCTATAGTAGGCCCAAGGGCAGGGTGCATTATAAGTATAAGGTAGGACATACCCTGATGTGTGTAGCATGTCCTAATAGTGAATTACAGCCATTTTCGTTGTTCACTATAGAAGGCTACCTGTTCTCCATAGGCTAGTATAGGCAGTTAGATTATTACATTCTTATAATCCTAACCAACTCAGGGAACATAGTAGCAATTCGAATTTAGTATGCCTGAACTCAGAATGATAAAATACATATTTTAATAAAGTTGGTTTTAATATTCTGTGTTTGAAAATACCACTTTTAGAAAGTAGGTATTTTCTTGCCTAACTGTCCAGGCCTGCCTCCGCTAGGTTGTGTATTCCTTGTCTGGGTTTGTGAGTGACAGGGCTGGGGGATTCCAGGAGACAGGCTGGGCAGCCCGGTGGTGAATAGAGAGATCTGCATCTTAATGGGAGGGAGAAGTTGCACCTGGGACCTGAATAGGGCTGGGCCTTCCCTCTACAATGCTGGCTCCACCTCCTGTGGCTTGTCTGATGTCTTTGCCCTGCACTGTGAAAGGAGAGAAGGAATCATATCAACAAAGTGCTCCAGAGCTGTACCTTCCCTCCCCTGTGCTGGCTCCACCTCCTGTGGGGCGGTTGACGTCTCTGCCCTGCACAGTGAAAGGAAGAAGAGAGTCATGTAAACAAAGTGCTCAGGAACTGGTTTGGACTAGGCAGAGGCCTCTCTGCCTTCAGAGAACAAAGGATTTTGGGGGATAAATATTGGGATCCTGATCCCAAGAATTTAGATCACTTCTGGAGCAAGAAACCTTTTGCCAAGGAGAAGAACCAAGGAAGCTTCAGGAGTTTAACTGCCCCTCTGCCAGTGTACTGTTTGCTGGGTTGGCCTGCAGTGGTTGCTTCATTGCCAAGGACAGGACAAGGAACTTTTTAAGGACTTTCATCATTTATAGAATATTCTCCAAGGGCTTGAACTGTGCTTGCCTCCTGCTGAAGTCTCAGGGACAAAAGTCTTTACCTCCAGCTCCCCTCTAAATTTCCTGGCTGGAAATTCTCAACTCCAGACATGTGAGTGTCACTGGGAGCTGGCAGCATGACGCATCGAGAAGAAGCGTGTCACTGCCGCAGCTGAAATTGTCGCATCGCCGGAGAAGCAAGCCTTCGCCGCATCTCCCTGGATGCATGTGTTCATCGAAGCTGCCTGCTGTCGGATCACCGGAGAAGCATGACGCCATCGAGAGAGTCTCCATCGCATCACTGGAGAAGGGTGTCGCAGGGCCTGTCGCGGCACCAAAGCTCAGAGTCGTCGCAAGGCTGCCAGGGAATCTATGCATCGTCGCATCATGGGCGCCATCTTCTCGTATCGCAACCGGATCATTGCATCGCATCAAAGCGCCATCTTGAGCACCGCAACGGGCCCGCAGGCCGAGAATCTATGCATCACCTCCGCACCGGTAAGGATAACGACACATCCCCTTCTCTGTGCAAGCATTGAGGCACGACTCATCATCTCCCCCGGATCACGGAACCAACACATATCCCCTTTTGCAAGCCTTTTGTTTACTTTGCGTTATGCATCCAGGTACTTTGTTGAGAACTTTGCCGCATTTATCATCAACTTGAACTAAGCAACGTTTTATCATCTTTAAGCAATCTTAAGTGTAGTATTGTGGATTTTTGTCATTTGTGGTCTTGTGTTAAGTCTATATAAAGAATACTTGTTTTTTATAAAATCTGTGGTGTGTCCATCTGTAGTGTTTTCACTGTATTACTGTGTATACCCACAAATGCTTAACACACTGTCTCTGAGATAAGCCTGTCTGCTCATGCCAAGCTACCAAGGGGGTGAGCAGGGGTTATTAAGGAGTGTAATCCCCTTATCCTGACTTAGAAGTAAGGGTCCCTATTTGGACAAAGGTAAATGCCATTGCCAACTAGAGACCCCCAGTTCTAACAATGGTGGTCAGCGGTGAGGATTTGGACTTTGCATTTGTGTTTCATATACAGTGATTGGTGTACACTAAAAGAGAGTGCAGACCAAACGCGACCACATACTTTTTTTAGAACCTTTTTCCTTGGACTGTTAGTTTTTCCTGAAAACTCCCAATTTTTACTACCATGAGTAAACTAGCATCTGTTGCATCTATGGATCTTGAATTTGAGGAAGAGAGGTTGGAAACCTACCCTGTGAAACAGCTGAAGCATCTGTGCAGGAAATTGAAAGTTGCTAGACCGGGCATTTCTAAAAAGGATGACTACCAAAAGGCTCTAAGGGCCTGGGTAGAAGCTAGAAATGCCCCAGATCTTGTGGTGGAGCCAGTTGGAGATGCAGATGGGCCCATTGAGAGGCCAGTGTTTTCAGCTAGGGGAGGAGGACTCTCTTCACCTGGCAGCAGTATCTCTTCCAACGACCTGTCCCCCAGAGAGTTGGAAGACAGGGAGCGAAACAGGGCACTCAAGCTGGATTTGGCTAAGCTTAAGATGGAGAGTCAGAGGGAAACAGAGAATAATAGGTTGTCTTTGGAAAGAGAGAGAATGAGAATGGAACATGAGAGAATGTTGAGGGAGTTAAAAATCAAGGCCAAGGGCTTAGAAATCAATCCCTCTGGTGGCAGCGCACCATCTGTGCCTTCAGAAGGCAGGGTACATATTCCCAAGGATGTCATCAAAGATTTCCACAAAAGTGAAGATATTGGGCAGTGATTTGCAGCCTATGAGATAGCAATATTGGCCCACCGGGTCCCTGAGAAGGATTGGAGAGCGGGGTTGTTGGGCCTCTTTTAACTGAAGGTAGGGATACTTTGTTAAACCTGCCCAGTGATCATAGGGTGTCTTATGCCCACATGAAAGGAGCACTTATGACAAGGTATGGGTTAACTTCAGAACTCTATAGACAAAGGTTCAGGAATTGTAAGAAGTTGGAGGGAACCATTTGGGTAGAATATGTGTCTTTCTTTTGCAGAGCTATGGATGGTTGAGTGAGGGGTAGCCATGTGTATAAGTTTCAAGCGCTCTATGATTTGATTGCTAGGGAGCACTTGTCGGCTAATTGTTTTCCAGAGCTCCGCCAGCATCTTCTTGATAGCAAGTTGACTAACCGTAGAAAGCTTGCTGAAGAGGCGGACAGCTGGGTCAGTACCAGGGTCCATTAGGGTCTTGTGGAGACTCCGCCAAAGGTGGGCAGGGTCCCCAACAGAAGAGTGGGGGGACAAGGGTAAACAGAGGAAGTTTCAGAAAGGTACCCAAAGTAATTCCCAAGGGAATTAAGGTAAGGGTTCCCGGCCTCCCCTGAGAAGAAGTCAGGACCTCCGACAGGTGAACCTGTTCATAGGGGGCCTGTTACCTGCTTTCAGTGTAAGCAGGTGGGACACTGTTGGTATAATCCCCAGTGTCCCCAAAAGGGTCAGTATGTTCCACCCCGTGTACCACCCCGTCAGATGGCCAGTATAGCCCCAGGTGGGGAGGAGATGGGTGCCCAAGGTGGGTGGGGTCCCGCAGAAATGTCCCTTGTCTCATTAGGAGACTTTGAGATGGTCCCTAGAACTCAGCTGCCTGATAACACTAAGAAATACAGGCAGTGGGTGGCCATCAATGGCCATAGAGTGGAGGTTCTGAGAGACACAGGAGCAAGTGTGACAGCTGTCAAGTGTCACTTAGTGTCTGAAGAGCAGGTAGTCCCCAATACATTCTTCCCAGTTGTTGCCGCTAACAACACAGAGAGCCATTGCAAGGTGACTCAAGTTCCCTTTGAGTGAGGGGGTCTCTGGTACTCTTCAAGTAGCTGTGAGGCCAGCCATGCCTGTTGATTGTCTGTTAGGCAATGATTTGGAAAGCTCTCCTTGGGTTAAGGTGGAGAAGAAGGCGCATTTAGAGATGTTGGGTCTGCCTGAGTGAGCGTGTGACCACTCGGTCTATGGCAGCTAAATGTGCTCAAGAGACCCTGAAGCCTGAAAGTATGGCCCAGGGACCTGCCTTAAAGAGAAGAGGTAGGGTGCGCGTAATTGCCTTCACTTCGGTTGGTTCGATGGCTGCATTTTGTGGACTAAAATGTGTTAAAGAAAGATTCCAAGACATGTTTATGGCTGCCTTGAGTAAAATGCTGTACATAAACTATTGTTGCAACCCTAATTATTATTTATCATTGCTATGCATGTACATGAAAATACTTTTGATTTTCGCTATTGATAAATTATTGTGGTGATTTATTGACAAACACAATAGGTTTGCATTGTATGCATTGAAGTGCAGACCCTTTGCTAAAGCAAATAGGTCGACCTTTTTATTTTTGTGTTCTGACCCCTCCACATGGCCAGTAGGTTTTTCTTACTTAAAATGACACCTCTTTATATTGTTACTTTATGTAAAAAAATGCAGAAATTAATTAGAAAAAACAAAGGTTAAAGTGACATTATAGTTAGGTCCTGTAATAATATATTTAAAAAAACAAGATATTCACTAATAAATACAAAGGCTAATGTGGCATTGTTTTTAGGTTAAAATGTCAGTTAAAACATAACCTTTTAAACTCAGCAAAAATAAATGAACTATAACTTGGCCCTCTATCATGCACACTTTTCTCATAAATGAGGTAATTTGAGAGGTGTTATGAATGCTATGATTTAAAATGCTATAAATCATGTAATATGAAAGGGTATAAGCGGGGCATATGGAAGATGAGACTTATAGTTACTTTAATCTGGCTAGCAAGTTGATAACACTCTCTACATAGGTGCACAATTTATAGTAAAATTTGCCAAACAAGAAATTAAAGATATAACTATAAATTTAGTATTTCTAATATTTGTGAAGTTGTAGTTAGTTTTGTATAGAAATATTTACTGATGTTTTCCTAACTATAACTTATCTTAAACATTTAGCTTTTCCCTTGCATTTGTATGTTTTTTAAAATGTGTTTCTAATCATATAATGTTGTTTATTATGCTATTAATATTTTTTAATAGTTATTTTGGTACTACTGTACATTTGTGATAGGTCAAAGTTCATCTTGAATATCATCAATTTTATTCTGACTAAAGACATTGACTGGACAATTTTTGTTCTTAGAGAGTGGTTCAATGTATTTAGATTAGATATAGCCCATAATATTGTTGACTTGTAATGGAATAATTTAATTTTTCCTACTGCAATGATGGTGTTTTCATAAAGTATATTATCCCCGCACACTTTCTTACCATTGAATAATGTGTGGAGGGCATTTTGATGTGATGGGATGTGCTGCAACACGTGATTTCTCACAGAACCTCAATAATGCCCTTGGAGATTAGAAATTATCCAAAATGGGGAGATATATAAGTTTTAGAAAAGTCTGATTTTTTTTAAAGTAGTGCAGGTGGCATTTTTTATGTCACTAGAAATGTTCTTAGCTTCAGAATGGAGGTGTGTATGATATTACAAATAGAAGTGCATTTCCATTCGGGTACCTGGTTCTGTTTTTTTCCCTCAAAATCTTCATTAGACATTGTTTTTTTTATTCCCCGATTACGTTCCCATGTAATACTTCATAACACTGCTGTTCATGTATGACTGAAAGCACAACATTATTCTGTTGATGATAACTTTCAACATGAAAGTATGGTTCAGTGATTCACGTATGTCTCTTAGTTCCCTGAAAAACTTGACAAAAATGTAGTCTTGTTAGTTGCTTCATACGTAGTTTATGTATTTTATAGCTTGTAATTTAATGGTCAATGGTTTTCACTCTATTCATTATGAAAATTCAGAGTTTTCTTTTGACAGGAACTGCCTTTTCAACAATATTTTGAACATATTTTTTCTGTATGAGTTTTGCTGATTCTTCCTTATGAAAGGAAGTGTTTGAAGCCGATTTTTCAAGAAGTGTTTTATAATGCCTTGCAGTTATACTCCTAATGTTGTCTCTTCTTGTGAAAGTGTACATTTTTCTTGAATAGTCAGTATTTCTTAGTTAAAAAAGCTAACTGTAAATGATGAACTCTGTCAATTATTTGTTAATTACCCTTTTAATACTAAGGGTAGGAAGTGTAGAAACATTAGAAAAATTTATCCTGAAAGTCGAGGCAATTAGAAGTAGGGTTTGGCTAGGTGGTTTGCAAAATATGCTTATTGAAACCCAACCTGACGACATGGATGCACAAACAGCTAAATGGAGGGACTGGTTGGGACACGAGGGAGAGTATGTGCAACAATCAATTGATATGGCTGGGAAGATCTTGTTGTCTTCAAATTTGAAAGCACAACATTATAAGATGATTTGTATCATATACCTTTGAAGATGATGAAGTGGGGGGATTCCAACAATAGCAAATGTTCTAGATGCAGTATGGAAAGAGCTCGGATGGTTCATATGTTTTTTGATTGCAAAGTGCTTCAGCAATTAAGGCTTGAAATAGAATACTTTTTGTGGGAAATTTTAGGGCAACAAATTTGCTTGACAAGAGACATAATGCTGATGGGTATAGGTGATAATGCACAAATAGGCCATGCAACATATGCATTTAGATATATTATATTTATTGCAGCCGCTGTGGCATGTTTATGTATTGCTTCAGTCTGGCTTCAGCGAGAAGCCCCTACGTTTGAGATGTGGCGGGCTAAATTCTATAAGATTTTTTATTTGGAATACAGCCTTTACTCTCTTAAATCACTGAAGCGTAAAAAGATAGGTAGGCAGATTTAGGTAAAATTCATAATGGGTATACTTCTCTCCTTTTTTTGTTTTGCTTTTATAATAATTGGCTCTATGTCATGACTTGATATATTGTGTTATGAACTTGCATAATTGGATATGTAATACGTTTTGTTATTTGATATGGACTGAACAATAAAGATTAAAAAAAAGATAAATATATTTTAGTGGTATCAGTACTATTGTTTTTCTTTAGGTGTTCTCCTTCTATTTGTCAGTTTTTTTCTCTCCTCTCTCTCTAGTACAATTTCCTTTTTTGCTTCACCAGGTATTGTTTTTTAGGCAGGGTGCTCAATGTGGACAAATCTGCATTTGGAAAGACATAAATAACTAATGGCTACAGCACTAATGTTCCTAATAAAAGTGTTAATGTATTTTTTTTTAATTATTGTTACAATTTCCGATGCAAAAATGTACCTGTTTTACTAAGAAATAGATAGATGTAGGTGATGAGGTATAATTTTACATTTCTCTGTTATATCTTTGTAGATGAACTAGAGCTCTATTGCTTTCCAACAGTCACCAGAATCTATATGGCTGTTGGTGGTATTTTGGAGTATTTGGCTGTTAATAGCTCACTTTGTTTTATTACCCTTGATATAAAGCATTTTTTGTATCCAGTTGTCTATTGGTTTTCACTGCCATGTGATCATAAATGTGTGCTTAAAATGCATTTCTGATGCTTGTTAAATGTTATTGCTGCAGACTAGCTTATTTTCTTACCTCATTTTGGGTCTTGGTAGTATTGTGCTACGTTAGTAGCCCAAATTGTATTCAAGCCAATAATTATCCTCCTATGTCATGTTATGTTGATTTGTAGTGCGCAGCTTGTCACCATTGAGTATATCCAAGCCTGAGCAGGTACAAATGGGTGAAACTGAGTATGATGTCAGGCCATTGCCGCAGGTCCCACAAGTATAGTGTTTAATTGTAGTGCCATGTCTTCAACTTCTTGGAGAACTCAAAAGTGAGTGGGAGGCCATGATGTGTTGTGGGTGGTAATTCCAGGTCTTTGCTGCTATGTCGGAGAGCACGCAACCTCCAGTTCTGCTTTTGTAGACGCTGAGTTGGTGTGAAGGTAAAAGTGATTCTGAGCACAGCTTTCTGTGGAGTTGGTGGAAGTGCATGCTGTGGTTGAGGTATGTGTGTCCCATGTTGTGCAGTTCCTTGATGTGAACCTAGTGGAGCTCTCTGAGGTGTGGTGTCATGTGGGTGTGGTGTGGGAGGTTGAGGATAGGTCTGGGGTGATTTTCTGGATGGTTTGGAGTATGTAGAATAAGTACGCTGGGATTCCTGTAAGTGCATTGCTGTAGTCAAGTCTGCTCGTGATGAGGGCGTGTGTAACAGTACATCTGGTGTTGAGTTGGAGCCTCTTGAAAATCTTCTGCCTCATACCTAAAATGTGGAAGCAGGAGGAGGTGACACGACTGACCTGTGATGTCATGGTGAGTATATTGTCCAGGATGAATCGTAGATTTGTCATGTGGTCTGTTGGGTTGGTGTTGTTCCTAGTTCTGTAAGCCACCAGGAGTCCCAAGGTGAGCACTTGTACTTGAAGATCAACACCCTGTTGTGTCGGTGTTGGGTTTCAGGTAGTTATCACACATCCAGATGGCCACACTGGTCATGCAAGCAGTGAAATTGGTGCAGTCGGTCATGGTGCTGGTGGTGTCATCTGTTAGGGATAACATGAGCTCTGGACCCAGTAGATGATGCTGATTCTGTGTGCCCTAATAATATTTGTCAGGGGTGTCATATATATATTGAATAGAGTGAGGCTAAGTGAGGAACCTTGCAGAAATCTGCAGATGAGTTGTTTGGGCTCCAAGGTATATGGTGGGTTTCAGCTTATTGGGATCTTCCATTGAGGACTGAGGATAACCACTTGAGCTCTGGTCCTTGTATTCCTGTGTCATGAATTTGTACTATGAGTCTGTGATGGGAAACATTGTTGAAGTCAGTGGAGAGGTAGAGGTGGATGACTGCTGCAGTTTATACTTGGTTCAGGATGGAGTGTGTCACTTTTTATTGCAATGAGGGCTGATTTTGTGCTCTGGTTGATGCAGAATCCCGATTGGATTGTGTCTAGAATTTGGTGGAGCTTGAGGTGGTTGGAGAGTTGCTTTTTGATTGTCTTCTCCATGACTTTGGTAGGGAACAGTACCAATGAGATGGTATGCGGTTTCTGAGTTGGCTTGGGTCAGCCAATAGTTTTTTGAGGAAGGTGTTGACTACAGCCTTTTTCCAGCTCCATGGGAAGGTAGCTGCTTCGATGGAAGTGTTATGGATGGATTGAGTGTGGTGCTGATTGCGGTTCCTTCTAGGTTGTAGATGTGGTGGAGGTACAGGACTGAGTGGACTATCTTCATGATTGTGGCTATGTCTTCGTTGACGTGTGGGTTCCAGTTGGTCAGGTGTTTTTCCTTCGTGGTGGCCATTAGCTGGCCAATGAGGTCTGATGGGTTGGACTGAGGATCAAAGTTGCTGTAGATCTTGGAGATTTTGTGTTGGAAGAAGTCGGAGAGGTTGTTGTAGAGTTTTTGCAATCAGGTGGTCATGTTGGTTGCAGCTGCGGGGTTTGTGAATTCCAGGATGATGAAAAATTATTTTTGTTGTTGTTGGAGCTTGTTTCTATTCTCAGTGCCAAGGTTATATTCTTGGTCTCCCTCAATTGGTGGTGGCAGTGTCTGATTGTGGCTTTGTGGGTGGTTCTTGTAGTAGTCTCTAAGCTGGATGTCCATTTCCTCCCCAGTTGCTTGCAGTAGCGCTAGGATTCCCTGAGGTCATCATTGTTCCAGCTGGTCAAATGAACAATGATGGCCACTGGCACTTTTGAATTGACTCTGCCGCGTTGTGATGCCCGAAAACCATACAGGTGTGCTCTAAGATGTGGAGGACGGTTCCACACCGGTAATTCCGTTTGGGCAGTAGTACAGCCGGAACAGGCTCTCAGTTTGAAAATGTGTATTACTGCAGCATTATCCTGAGGGTCTACACTGGAAACACATCAATCACTAATACTGTCTTACCAGGATTGGACCATACTAAAGATTTACCCTGGCACATACAGTGGGTTGTTTGTCTTCCCCCGCTACCTGAACGGAAATAGAACTTGTATCTCCAGAGGAGCCTTTCTCATTTCTGGATGCCTTGAAGAAGCTTGCCACCGGTGAAATGTGTTGGCTGTATTGGCTTTTTTTCTTAAACATTTGAAATAAAGGTTCAAACAATCCAAAGACCTCCTCTTGTCCTATGTGCATGTATTTAGCATTTGCGCTGTTCATATTTTGATTGCTTGTTTATGTTGCCCCTTAGAGTTTTTGTTAGATATTGTTCCAGCTGGCTTGCTTGTTGGTTCTACTTTATCTGGTGTTCTTAATGAGTGCCAGGCTGTTGGCGCAGTTCAAGATCCAGCTGTTGAAGTTTCTTATGTCAATGACTAAGTTGTTGGTGGTATCTGGTTGGTTGACTTGGAGGGCGAGGAGCAAGTCTGTTTCTGTTACTATCTTTAAGCTGCATCCCAGTGCTTTGACATTTTCGGTGGGGTGGCTTGTGGCGTTGTGATGAAGAAGTGGTCTGACCATATCAGAGGGGTTCTAAACTAAGTTGTTGGTATGATGTTGTTTCCTAATGGCCAAGTATCTAATTATTTTTATATTTGTTTGTCTGCCTTTGTATTCCTTCTTCTTTTAGGTGAGTGTATGAGCAAGATGGTTAGGGGTTAGTTGGTCTGGCACACTTTACTTTTTTCAGCCACACCAGGCTAAGAAACCAGGTGATGAAAATGATTTAGGTTTAACTGTGGTGGTGATGAGATAGGACACATAACTAGAGAGAGACTGGAAACTGAGATGAAGGAGACATTGTACATCTTAATCGCTATGCTTCTGAAGACACATATTATGTTCTCAAATATTTGTCAGTGATACAACAGGGGAAGTTGTCTACTGTAAATGATTCTAAGTTTGAAAAGACCTGAAGACCTGTGAACAAGTCAACACCAGCATTGCTTTGCAATCATAAAATGCCTTCCATTTTTCATATAAATACAAAATATGGCAATGAAGCACTGTATCATCCTAATAATGTTAATTTTAAAACCTTTAAAAAAAATTCATTTAAAATCTTAAAACGTGACTTGACTAACAGATAAAAATGTTTCTTTAAAAAATGGCTCTTTTAAGAGCCACCCTATATTATGACTAAACGTATTTTGTCATATATCATTTTTGAAAAGAAAATACAATTAATGTCACAGCACTATTTTCTAGATAATTTCCCGAAAGTACTGTGGTACATCGTAAAAAAATGTTTAAATACACAAATCAATAAAAATACTTTTCCTTAGCTCTACAGACTTAGCTAGCCTGCCTGATTTTTACCTGTACATTACAATAAGATATATAGTCACTACCCCGCTTGGTTGATCTCCCTGATACTTTCCAGGAAGGAGCTGAGGTGGATGAGACTTTTTGTGGAAAGTTTCATGAAGAGTCATCAAATCACTCCAGAGTTCTTAGAAAGCCAACTATGCATAGGTGGCTATCCCAGGGGTCAGTGGTCTGTGATGGAGCCCCCTATATTAGTTAGTTTCCACCCCGGGGAGGAGGAGTTCCCCGGAGCTGCGGGGGTCTGGTGGCCCCCGCTTATTTAAAATAAGTTGCCATGGCAGGTTGGGGTCCATAGAGCTGTGGGAGGAGGGGGCTGCACAGACCCCCACACACACATGTTTTAGCATAATTTTCCCCAGGGAGCTGGCAATCCCCAAGGTATGAAAGGGCCTAGTGGGCCCAACCGCATACATATTTTCAAGTGCCTCTTCAATACATTGCCTGAGAACCCTGGGTTGTGCCCCACTAAAGTGCTGCTACCTTCACACAATATATGCTTTCCAGTTTGCACTCACTGTGGACACTTGCACCATGTGTTGCCTCCTTGCACCCTGCATTTCCTATAGTTTTGTATGACACACTAGCACAACCACTGTTCCCTACTTGCACTGTGTGATTGGACCCCCTTACATCCTGTGCTCCCTATTTATACCAATGTACTGATCTCCTCTCTTCCTGCTCTTTCTCCATTTTGCACCCTATACTCCTCTTCTATTACATCATCATACTTGCATCTCTCCTACTTCCCCTTGAGCCTTGCACCACACTCATCAAGTGCTGCCCTGCTTATGTTCAATGCATTTCCTCATGTGGCAGTTCTACTGATTTACCTTGCACAGGGTGCTACTAATGCTTTGCGCCATCATGCATTCTACTTACAAACTTTTCTTCTCTTCCTGTACTGGTATTCTAGGCTCCCTTTGCTGCTTCTTCTTGAACACTTTGGTCCATATTAAAAGTTGGGTGGTACAGAATTTCAGTGTTGAATTTGCTCTGATCGATCATAAAAGACAGTGTTTTATGCAAATTTTGCCAGGTGCCTGAAGACTGGACATGAGTTTACTGACTGGAAAAAATGGCTGATAAGATCACTTTATAGGCTTGGATTAGAAAAGCAACCATGCCATGTTATGTTATGTTATGTTAGTAGGTTTTCTAAAGCGCACAGCTGCCCCAGCGAAGGGGCGTCCCGGCGCTACCAAATCTGAAAAACACAAATCAGCCCCAGAAGTCGTCGCAGAAATAGCTAGGCCCATGAGTTGAATTGAAGGGAAAAGGAGGGTTTTGACAGCCTTACGAAAAGTAAACAGGTCGTCCATCCCGTGGAGATGTACCGGCAGAGAATTCCACAGCTTGGCTGCCAGGTACCGGAATGAACGTCCTCCTATCCGGCATAGTTTGAACCGCGGGACAGCCACCATGTGTTGTCCCAGCGATCGCAACTGTCGGTGTGGCACATACAGGGTCAGGAGATTGCCCAGCAGTGCAGGGCTACCAACTTTTAAGATTTTAAACGATAGACAGAGAGCTTTAAACTGGATCCGCTTAACGATCGGAAGCCAGTGCAGCCTCTGAATAACGGCCCCTACCGAGCAACAACGGGGGAGTCCTACCAGAGTTCTGGCTGCGGAGTTTTGCACTTGTTGTAGTCGCCGTATCTCTGCCTTATTAGCCCCCAGAAACAAAGAGCTAGCATAATCAAGGCGCAAGAGTATAGTAGACTGCACTATTAACTGTCGAACCGCCGGGTCGAAAAATTTCAAAAGAGGCTTGAGACCTCTTAATAAGACTCTCTTTGTGTGGGTCTGGAAACTGAGGGTGGAATCCATTTCAGACCCCCGGGTTCTTTACCAATGTTTTAGGCATTGGCATAGCACCAAGGGGTGCTGGCCACCAGTGTTCGTTCCACAGGGCGGCGTTCTTTCCCACCAGTAAAACCTCTGTTTTACTCGCGTTTAGCTGTAGACAGTTAATTGCCATCCATTGCGCTACTGCTGTCATACCGTCTCTGAACCTAGTGGCCGATGTCGATGGTCCTTCAGCTAAGGTGATAACAAGCTGGGTGTCGTCAGCATAGGACACCATCGTAAGATCCCATTTATTGGCAACAGCAGCCAAAGGCTGTACATAGAGGTTAAACAACGACGGGCTCAATGCTGAGCCCTGTGGGACCCCCTGACCGATGGAGTGGGTTTGCGAGAGAAACGGAGGGGCCGACACACGGAAAGATCTTTCAGGAATGACCTGAACCAGTCTAAGGCCGTTCTGGTGACCCCTGCTGCCTCTAGGCGATGAAGAAGGATGTCGTGTGACACCGTATCAAAGGCTGCGCTGAGATCCAACAGGATCAGAGCAGCACTTTGACCGGCATCCAGGATCATCCGGAGATGTTCCGTGGTAGCTAGCAGGGCCGCTTCCATGCTGTGTCCTGACCGAAAACCGTTCTGCGACGGGTCCAGAATGTTATGAGAGCTCAGATATTAAGATAAGGTGTTATTAGCATGAGCTTCTGCGATCTTGGCCACCCAAGGAAGAAGGGAGATCGGTCTAAAGTTCTCAGGTTTTGAGGGGTCTAACGTGGGCTTCTTTATAATAGGAGACACCCAGGCCTGCTTCCAGGCGGCTGGGACTGTTGCCATGGAAAAGGATAGATTCAGTATTTGACACAGCGGCTGCCGAAGAAGCGAGAGTGACTCAATAAATTGAGATGGCCTCATAGGGTCCGAGGGCGAGCCGGATTTGATTCTACCACACAATCTGGATAGTTCCTCCTCGGAGATTTCCGGAATGACTGATAGTGTGGGCAGGACTCATCCCTAGCAAGCGAGGAGGTGGAATCCGGGGACACATGTGGAAAAGAAAGATACATCTTCTGTACTTTGTCCACAAAAAAGGTGGCCAGCTCCTCACACTGTTGAATAGATGTTATGCTAGGTAGAGCCACTTTATTACTCTGAAGCTCTTTAAAGATTTTAAATATACATTTAGTTGGATTAGAGCTTAACTTTATTTCCTTAGCATAAAAAGCCGCACGCGCAGTACAGATGGCTTTGTGATAGAGCTTGACTTTAGCTAAGTAAATTGTTTTTCCCCAACCTTATACTCCCTTCGCCAAACACGTTCCGCTTTCTTACACTCTTTCCTAAGGGTTCTCAATGAATCATTATACCAAGAATTCGCCTTAGAGGTACGTCCCCTGGTCCGTTTTGCAAGAATAAAGGGATCCAGACCCTTTAAGATCCAGTCGCAGAATGCGGGATATGCCACCTCAGGGTTAGCCTTATTTCCTAAGGGGTTGGCCATAAGGAAGGCTTGTAGATCATCAAATTTTATGCCATGGGCGTCTAAGGGCCGAGTTATCAATTTCTAACCTATCAGGTTCTTTGATGGACAATCTCATTTCTATCAGGAAATGACCGGCCCATCCCATGGGCTTAGGCGTTGCTATGCTCATTGCTGAAATGTTGGAAAAAAACGGATCTAATATATGTCCGGCTATGTGCGTGGTGTCAAGTACTAGCTGTTCCAACTGTAGAGAGACCAGGTCGGCTATTAAGTTGCTGATGGCGCTTTCTTGAGTCAAGTCAAAGTGGAGATTAAGGTCTCCCAAAATCGTAAAGTTCGCAGAGCCTACCACCAGCGCACTAACAGTCTCCATTAATGCCTCTATGTCCTTGGATGCTTGATTCTGGTCTGGGAAAGACATGGCTTGGTAGTTCGGACTGGACTGTTCCCATAAGGCACAAGGTCAGAGCTGATTTGCATATAGCCGGTGTCTAACCCAGGGTGGTGTGGAGTGCAAAAAAACGATGGATTTAGGCCCAGATCCTTGTACTGGGGTGAATGTATGACATTGTTCTACATTCTGTCCATCAACTGTGTTTTTTGCAATTTTCACCCCGAGAGGGCTGGGTATGCTCAGACGTGAGTCCCAGGCTCCCCACACCACTGGAGTCAAGCTATCCAGGCTGATGAAGGCTGATAGCCAGAAACCGGTCCTTGGATGCTCGATTCCGGTCTGGGAAAGACATGGCTTGGTAGTTCGGACCGGACTGTTCCCATAAGGCACAGGGTCAGAGCTGATTTGCATATAGCCAATGTCTAACCCAGGGTGGTGTGGAGTGCAAAAAAACGATGGATTTAGGCCCAGATCCTTGTACTTGGGTGAATGTATGACATTGTTCTACATTCTGTCCATCAACTGTGTTTTTTGCAATTTTCACGTCGAGTGGGCTGGGTATGCTCAGACGTGAGTCCCAGGCTCTCCACACCACTGGAGTCAAGCTATCCAGGCTGATGAAGGCTGATAGCCAGAAACCGGTCCGTGGATACTTGATTCCAGTCTGGGAAAGACATGGCTTGGTAGTTCGGACTGGACTGTTCCCATAAGGCACAGGGTCAGAGCTGATTTGCATATAGCCAGTGTCTAACCCAGGGTGGTGTGGAGTGAAAAAAAACGATGGATTTAGGCCCAGATCCTTGTACTGGGGTGAATGTATGACATTGTTCTACATTCTGTCCATCAACTGTGTTTTTTGCAATTTTCACCCCGAGTGGGCTGGGTATGCTCAGACGTGAGTCCCAGGCTCTCCACACCACTGGAGTCAAGCTATCCAGTCTGATGAAGGCTGATAGCCAGAAACCGGTCCTTGGATGCTTGATTCCGGTCTGGGAAAGACATGGCTTGGTAGTTCGGACTGGACTGTTCCCATAAGGCACAGGGTCAGAGCTGATTTGCATATAGCCAGTGTCTAACCCAGGGTGGTGTGGAGTGCAAAAAAACGATGGATTTAGGCCCAGATCCTTGTACTGGGCTGAATGTATGACATTGTTCTACATTCTGTCCATCAACTGTGTTTTTTGCAATTTTCACCCCGAGTGGGCTGGGTATGCTCAGACGTGAGTCCCAGGCTCTCCACACCACTGGAGTCAAGCTATCCAGGCTGATGAAGGCTGATAGCCAGAAACCGGTCCTTGGATGCTTGATTCCGGTCTGGGAAAGACATGGCTTGGTAGTTCGGACTGGACTGTTCCCATAAGGCACAGGGTCAGAGCTGATTTGCATATAGCCAGTGTCTAACCCAGGGTGGTGTGGAGTGCAAAAAAACGATGGATTTAGGCCCAGATCCTTGTACTGGGGTGAATGTATGACATTGTTCTACATTCTGTCCATCAACTGTGTTTTTTGCAATTTTCACCCCGAGTGGGCTGGGTATGCTCAGACGTGAGTCCCAGGCTCCCCACACCACTGGAGTCAAGCTATCCAGGCTGATGAAGGTTGATAGCCAGAAACCGGTCCTTGGATGCTTGATTCCGGTCTGGGAAAGACATGGCTTGGTAGTTCGGACTGGACTGTTCCCATAAGGCATAGGGTCAGAGCTGATTTGCATATAGCCAGTGTCTAACCCAGGGTGGTGTGGAGTGCAAAAAAACGATGGATTTAGGCCCAGATCTTTGTACTGGGGTGAATGTATGACATTGTTCTACATTCTGTCCATCAACTGTGGTTTTTTCTATGAACTTAGTAGCAGGCCCTGCGGGGCGATAGATAAATAATCTAGAAAAGGTAAAGTGTGCGCTGATCTCTATCCTAAAACGGGCGCATTCACATTCCCTAATATTCTCCTTGATAAAAGAACAGGGATAATAAGATTTGTAAATTATCGCAATGCCCCCACCCCAGCAATCTCTATTTATGGTGCTGATCGAATAGCCTAAAGGGAGGGTAAGGTTAGATACGGCTGTCATATCGTCCCTGAGCCATGTTTCACACACAAAAAGAATGTCCGGGGACTCATCAGAGATGAGATCATGGATTTCCATATGGTGCTTAACAAGTGACCTCATGTTTAATTGGAAGATTTTAAGCTGAACTTGCTGATCTCTCTTCGCTACTACTTGCGCGAGACCAGGGGCCGGAGTGCTAAAGTCACAAGTAGCACATTGCAGTTTTGGTGAGTGGCGACGGGCAGGCGCGGATGGGCGTGAACGGACTTGCCTTTGGCGCGTCTTCGGCACGCCATCGGCACGCCCGCTACGCGGTCGGATGCTAGTGGCCATTTATGAGGCAGGAAGAGGGTGGGAATATCCCAACAACTGGTTCGCAACCCAAAAAATCCCACCAAAATGGCGGCTAACCCCCTAGTAGTCCCGCGACAGCGCCTAATCGGCTGCGAGGGAATCAGGGGTGAAGATGCAGCGGAAATGCGGTAAGCGGGCACCAAAAACGTAGTGCAAGTCACAGTGCAAATTACAGAGTTAAAAAACACACAGTTAAAATGCATACTTCAGAGCCTAACTTTCCCGGCTTCCGCCTCAGGAAAGTGTAACCAAATCTGGTTTACGCACGATGTTCCTAGCGCGCTTTGAATCCTAGAGAGAGCGGGAGTATCCCAACAACTGGTCCGCAACCCAAAAAATCCCACCAAAATGGCGGCTAACACCCTAGTAGTCTCGCGGCAGCGCCTAATCGGCTGCGAGGGAATCAGGGGTGAAGATGCGGCGGAAATGCAGTAAGTAGGCACCCAAAACGTAGTGCAAGTCACAGTGCAAATTACGGAGTTAAAAAACACACAGTTAAAATGTATACTTCAGAGCCTAACTTTCCTGGCTTCCGCCTCAGGAAAGTTTAACCAAATCTAGTTTACGCGCGATGTTCCTAGCGCGCTTTAAATCCCAGAGAGGGCGGGAGTATCCCAACAACTGGTCCGCAACCCAAAAAATCCCACCAAAATGGCAGCTAACCCCATGGTAGTCCTGCGGCAGCGCCTAATCGGCTGCGAGGGAATCATGGGTGAAGATGCGGCAGAAATGCGGTAAGTAGGCACCCAAAACGTAGTGCAAGTCACAGTGCAAATTACGGAGTTAAAAAACACACAGTTAAAATGTATACTTCAGAGCCTAACTTTCCCAGCTTCCGCCTCAGGAAAGTGTAACCAAACCATGATACCCAGTCTCTGACAACTGTTTTCCCTGCTACGGTGCGCATTTAGAGAGGGCACAGGCGCAACCAGCCATTTAGATGTGAAGTTGGTGGGAGAAGCCATCATCACAAACTAACCATCGTGCATGTTAAACCCTTTGAAAAAGGTAACACAATGCAGAATTATGCACAGTTATTCACCATTCCATGAAGCATGAGTCATAATAGGTGGAATTGCATACAGAAACACCGGTTGGTAATGATAATTTTGGCTGACAGGAATCTCCACAACTAATTCTAACCAACTCCTAATCAGTCCTACGTTTTCTAATGACTTTGCCCCTGTGCCTCACGAGCAAAGGGTCAATTGTTCTGGCTTTGTTTAATTAAATCGTTTGGAAATGGCTACATCATCACTCAATTTCAGGCACAGAACGGTCAAGAGCTGCCCTCATTAACATCTTCTCAATATACAAAAACTTAAAGAAGATAGTCAGTCAATTCCTGTTGCTATTTGTATCCCCACCATATCTTCTCCCAAAATACAATTCTATGGATCCACCACATTTGCTCTCTAAAATGACTTTATTATTTTACCACGACATAAGTATTTTGATTAACTTTTTCTAGTTGACTCAAAGAAACGCTGTTCCTATGGAAAAATACTATTTCAATTTCACTTTGACAGACTTTTATTTATACAGCTTTGAAAGCTCTGTATATTTGCTGCTTCCACAAGTAAACTTTGAGATTGCTTTGCAGTGTCGTAAAACAATGTGACATCGCTGAGATGGTGTTATGCTGACTGCAAATCACAGCTCAGAAAAGAAACCAGGTCGTGCTCCTGAAACACAGCTATACATTCTGCCTGTTTTCCCATTATGAGTGATTTGGCATTTTTTATTAGCTAAGGATTCAGAAAGTTGAAACGGCACCCCTTTAGGAAATGGCGGTCCAAGCTGATTGCTTTGCAGCTGTCGAGGACCTGTACTTCTGTGAGCAGTCAATCATTTTCTTGCCCCCCCCCAACAAAGGAAAGAATGTCTTCGATTAGAGCCCCATGTAAATGACAGAATGCCATTATCCATTTAAAGCCGCATGCAATTCAAGAAAAGACGTTGGGCAGATTTACAAGCCCCTTGTGCCACCCTTATGTCACTTTTCCCAATTTTAAAAATGACGCAAAAGTGGCGCAAGGGGCTTGTAAATCTGCCCCTTTGTTTTTAGAGTTTCTGGCAAGCTAGGTAATGCCTTTCCTTTAGTAAATCTCTGCACAATCAGGGAATGCCTTTGCCTGTGGAGAGCGCAATACAAATATTTCATAACAAAACAGGCATATTGGTAGATCAAAGAATCACACGATGACAAGTGCATTTTAGCGACACTATTGACAAATTAACAGATTGACCCCTAGATAGTTTATTTTTATCAAACTCTGTTGTATTCATTCCATCTATCTCGTAAGAATGAATGCCTCGATACACCCACTGTAATGTAAGCCTAAGCACTACAACGCAAGGATATCAATGGCATAAGGACTGACTGCCAAGAACACCCTTCCCCCATTTCAAGCCACATGCTACACTGTGTACCCACATGGGCCACATTGCACACATATGCACCAGTAATTTGCATACATACCCATTACATTGTTGCTTTTTGTATGGTTTTATCTCTATTTGCAAGTATGTTTGTGACTCTTGTATTTATACCAGACACCTTTTCACTATTACCATCCGTGGTATATCGATTGAAAAGTTTGAAGTAAAATGAGCAGAGTCCAATACCCTTCTTTCTTTGTAGCAACCCTAACTAACTCAGACATTCCAGATTGCGCTGCCCTGGTATCAAAGAGCACCAAATCGCTCAAAGAGCTGGACTTGGCCTGGCTCTCGGAGCCTTGCACCACCATCTTCCCTGAAGCCTGTGCTCTGTAAGTAAACAGGCGACTAAGTCTCCCCTATTTCTCCCTCTTAACAAGCCTTTCTAAGATGCTAGACTCTATAGACAAATGTATCAATTATCTAGAGAGTGGCAAGGGCTCCCTTTGCCGTGCAATCAATTGTATTGGTTATTGGCAACAGTAACAGTGCCTGCCTGCTCCTCCAGTTTCTCTTGGGTAGACCTCTGAGAACACATCTCCAGGACGGACAATAGCAGCCTCTCAACCACTGACAGAAGCAAGAGTCCCAGGCCTAGATTTACTAAGGGTTTGCATTGTCCTTAAGTCACACAAGGTAGTGCAAGGGCAACGTAAGCACTTAAGTGACATTTACTATACCACGTAGAGTCACCTTGCAAGGCTCTTCGTGGCATAGTAAATCTGGAGTAGCTCAAGGTAATACAAGTTGCTACCTTGCATTACTCTGCCCTGGGAAGGCGTTGCGGGGGTGGAACATGGGTATTCTCACACATCCACCCATGGGTTTCGGCACTTTCCCAGATTAACTAACAAATGTAATCCTGGAAATGCTTCAAAATGCTTCACATTCCCAAGAGAGGTGTAACAATTAAAAATATGTTTTTTTTTCTCCTAGTTTCTTCCTCTTTCTATGTGTGGTGCATTCTGCAGCACACATAAAAAGTGGGAAAAGCCTCAGAAGGCTGTTTTTGTGCAGGAAGGTGTCCATTCCTGCACCAAACAATCCTGCCAGCAGCACAGGAATACTTGGATCCAGGTGCAAGGGTGGGCTCATTGGTGTTTGGCATTTGTGATAGAATATCTCATGTGACACACTCAAAATGAAGCCTTAAGTCTGCAACTGTTAGTCATGACTCTAGCCTATTTAGCTTTTGATTGGCAGAAATAGAATAAGTTGTCAAGACCAAATACAATATAATGTGAAGGCTGGCATCACATACAATTAACATACACTATCACAGTCAATAATAATGCGCGTTCACAATTTCCTGGCAGATTCCAGCGTGCTTGTCTTGCCACATGAAGTCTAGCAAAATCTGTTACTAAGCCATTGTCTATCATGATAGGTAGTAATTAAAATAAATATGTAAGTCTTGGAATAGTAACAATCTTCATTGAATTGATCTTTCTGAACCAAATTCAAATTTCAAAAGCTTTATTCAACAGGTTGTCATAAAAGCAACACACAATACATCACAATACTATACAGTATAAATAATACATAACAATACACATATTAAAAAGTTATTAAATTCACTGATTGCTGTCGTTTTGTGGAACAAATTTTTCTAAAAAACATTTATGTCCAATTAAAAATTACTACGTAGATAAAACCAATTTTAAGAACAACAAGTAATTTGCTAGCTATCATCATGTGGCTGAAAAGTGCGAGTGTGTATAATCCAAGACCACTTTAAGATTTTCGCTACAGCAACCGCTATACAGGGTGAGCAGTCTGACTCTAATATCCTTAGGGCTTCTATATGCCTCCGGGTGCCCAGGTTTAAGCAGATGGGTTTTAGCCATTTGCTATGAGGGGCAACATAAAGGGGGCATACAAAAAATAAATGTGCTATGGTCTCAACCAAGTTTAAACAGTTATGACATTTATCGTCTCTTAATAGTGCCCATTTGGAGATAAAAGCTTTTACAGAAAGTGTCCCAACCCTGAACTGAAAATATAATTTGCGGTCTAAAGGGCTCTCTATGATGTCCCAGTATGCCTCACAAAGGGGATGTGATTTATAATCTAGAAAACAGCCAGTTAGGTTGGTATTAATTCTACCTCTATAAGTTTTTATCCAAACCATTTCCCAAGATTTATCTTTCAATTGCTTTTTTGATGGGAAAGTTGACATGTCAGGTTCTTCCCATAGCTGGCTGAGTTCCAGGTCTTTTAAGAGTGTCCTTAGCTCTTTAAGCCACTGGATTGCATGAAAACGATCTGCCTTGATCACATCCCTCAATGCTGTGGCGTAATGAGCCAATTCTGGAGTGATACAGATTCGTCTCCAATACAATAATGGTCGTAATGCGCCATGTCCACCACATTTTTTCTACCTAGGTCAAGAAACAACGGAGCACTAGGGGAGCCAACCAAACTATGTAAAAATGTTCTCTCCGATGTTGCCAGTTGGCTCAAGTTTGAAAATCCACAAAGCTCAGATCCATACAAAGTAGCACTCAATACTTTTATGTGATAAATCTTCAAAGGATCTATGATGTTACAACGCGTTATTTTACAACGCAGACCGTTACATCGCAATTTTTACAACGCAGGAACCATTACAATGCAAACCTTTACAACGCATGTCATTACATAGCAGATGCTATTACAACGCATGGCATTACATCGTAAGTATAGGTAAGTATACCTTTTTAAAAAAAATGTAATTAAGTTAATTTAATTAAATTAATTTAATTAAAAGACATTTTAAAATAGTAATTATTTTTATTTAATAAATTTAAATTTATTTATTTAAATTAATTTTAATAAAAATTGTAATTAATTTTATTTAATTAATATAATTAAATTAATTTACTTCAAATATTTTTTTGGTTGTAATTAAATTAAATTATTTAAAATAATGTATTTAATTTAATTATTTTAATTAAGAAATGTAATTAATATAATATAATTAATTTAATTTAACCTAAAAACACCCCTGTACCCCAAAAACCAAACCCTGCCCTGAAACCTAAAAACACCCCTGTACCCCAAAACCCAAACCCTACCCTGAAACCTAAAAACACCCCTGTATCCCAAAACCCAAACCCTACCCTGAAACCTAAAAACACCCCTGTATCCCAAAACCCAAACCCTACCCTGAAACCTAAAAACACCCCTGTATCCCAAACCCCAAACCCTACCCTGAAACCTAAAAACACTCCTGTACCCCAAAACCCAAACCCTACCCTGAAACCTAAAAACACCCCTGTACCCCAAAACCCAAACCTTGCCCTAAAACCTAAAAACACCCCTGTACCCCAAAACCCAAACCCTACCCTGAAACCTAAAAACACCCCTGTACCCCAAAACCCAAACCCTGCCCTAAAACCTAAAAACACCCCTGTACCCCAAACCCTGCCCTAAAACCTAAAAACACCCCTGTACCCCAAAACCCAAACCCTACCCTGAAACCTAAAAACACCCCTGTACCCCAAAACCCAAACCCTACCCTGAAACCTAAAAACACCCCTGTATCCCAAAACCCAAACCCTACCCTGAAACCTAAAAACACCCCTGTATCCCAAAACCCAAACCCTACCCTGAAACCTAAAAACACCCCTGTATCCCAAAACCCAAACCCTACCCTGAAACCTAAAAACACTCCTGTACCCCAAAACCCAAACCCTACCCTGAAACCTAAAAACACCCCTGTACCCCAAAACCCAAACCTTGCCCTAAAACCTAAAAACACCCCTGTACCCCAAAACCCAAACCCTACCCTGAAACCTAAAAACACCCCTGTACCCCAAAACCCAAACCCTGCCCTAAAACCTAAAAACACCCATGTACCCCAAAACCCAAACCCTGCCCTAAAACCTAAAAACACCCCTGTACCCCAAAACCCAAACCCTGCCCTAAAACCTAAAAACACCCCTGTACCCCAAACCCTGCCCTAAAACCTAAAAACACCCCTGTACCCCAAAACCCAAACCCTGCCCTAAAACCTAAAAATACCCAAACACCCCAAAACATATACCTCAGTACCCCAAAACATATACTCCTATACTCATACTTATTTTAAAAATTACTTAAATTAATAAATTTAATTTATAATATTTAAATACATTAATAAATCTTTTTATTTATTTTTATTTATAATTAATAATAATTAAATCAATTATATAATATTAAATAAAATAAAAAAAAATTATATACTTACCAATATTTACGATGTAATGGTATGCGTTGTAATACCATCTGCTATGTAATGCCATGCGTTGTAATGGCATCCGATGTAATGGATCCTGCGTTGTAATAGCTGCGTTGTAACAGCATTACGACGTAAAAGTTGCGTTGTAAGTGATACACACCATCTTCAAAGCAGGTGTAATTGGCTTTGTAAGAGAGGATTTATATTTGGAGGATAGGGCACCTGCAAGTTGATGGAATTTTAAAATAGCCATGTCTGTGTGACCTTTCCGACCCATATTGCTCTGAAGTAAAATACCTAAATAGGTGAAGGTCTCCACTTCCTCTAAAGGAATGTCATTCAGGATGATTTTGCCTTTGAAGGTTTTCTGCTGATTCAGGGACATGAACTTGGTTTTTGAGGTGTTAATCTCAAGTCCACGCAGTTGGCAAAATTCCCCAAATGCATTGACAGCCTTCTGCAGCCCACTCGGAGTCCGCGAGATAACCAACGTATCGTCCGCGAACATGAGGACAGGTACCTGGATCCCCGCTAGGACAGGAGCATCTGTGGGGGAACTATGTAGGTGGTCCACTATACCATTTATGTATAGTGAAAACAGTGTGGGTGCCAAAACACATCCCTGACGAACACCTCGCTCGACAGGGGATTCGTGCTCCCCATCTAATTCTAGCGAAGTTGTTCTCATGTAGGCGGACGATGAAGGTCAATAGCTCAGGGGACATCCCTAATTCAGCCAAAACCTTTCACAGTTTAGAGCGGGGGACTAAATCGAAAGCCGATTTCAGGTCTACAAAGACTGCATAAAGTGTCCCTTTAGTTAAAACAACATTCCTCCAATAGAGTGCAATAAAATAAAAGACTTGATCAATAGAACTAGTGCTGGGGCGAAAACCCGCTTGGAATGGGGATAAAATATTGTGTTCCTCTACCCATGTTTGTATTTTGTTTTGAACTAGTTGACCAATGAGTTTTTGAGCTGAGTCTATAAGACTAATAGGTCTATAGTTACTTGGGAGGGATTTGTCACCCTTCTTGAAGACCGGAATTATTTCAGCTCCTTTCCACGAGAATGGAATCAGAGAACCGCTGGCCACTGCATTAGCTAGAAATGAGAAATACTGGCACCAAGACGGTCTATCGCTTAAAAAGACATCAGCAGGGATGGCGTTCATGCCTGGAGCTCTGCCGTTAGTCACACAATCTAAAGCTATGCTCACATCATTCGTAGTAAAAAGCTGGCTTTGGTAAAAGATGGTGGGTGGTAGCGGGGACTCTGTCTCTGCCAAACTACAGGCATATTGTGGTTTGAAGAAATCCAACCACTGGGATTTAGCAACATTATTTTGTGGGGGTTTTGCCAATCCTCCCCTATCCCATTTCATGATATTCCAAAATCGCTTGGAGTCTGTTGCTGCACAAGCTGATTTCAAATCCCGCCACCTGTCCTCATCCCACTGTCTTTTGGCAACTCTCTGTGCGCGTCTATATGAATCCCATGCCTCTCTCTCTTTAAAGGGATTTTTTGACCTTAGTTCCACGCTCAGATTATGGCGGGCTAATTTACATACGTCATTGTACCACCTGGCCATGTGCGACTTTTTACCACCCTTTTCCAAATTTTTGGTCTTACTAAAAAAAGATTTGAGTCTAGAAAAAAGATTTGTGTGTGCCTCTAGCATCATTTTGGGGAAATCCGGGCTACAGGTTTGTGAATTCAGAAGGGCTAGTTCACTGACAACCTCGGTATTGAGCGCCTCAAATTTCTCAGGGTTCTCTATGAATTTACCCCATTTAATGTGGCGCATAATATTTGAGGCAACTATGTCTAATGTGTCCATCCCTCCCCTTGGGGTGTCATCTCTAACCCCCAAATGCGCTTGAAATATTGAACAAAGGGGATTGTGGTCACTTTCCAGCCTAGGTTTAATGGCCATATCTACCAAGTAATGCCATGATCTTTCTGAACCACAAAATATACTGGTTTCTGCAACCATGAAGGCCCTTCATGACCTTCACAAAAAACATGTGTTATGTTGTTCCTGGAAAGGTCCTTGATTTATGTGGTAAATTGAAGTTGCCAAGACCACTGTCCACACCATATTCATGGGCAAAACAGCCACTCCAAATGTTTTTTGAATCTGTTGTTGTCTGGATCTGGGTTGCATAGTGTTTTGATTGAATCCACTTCCGATTATATTCCTGTAGGAAAACTATTTCTGCTTTTGACTTACCCAAATTGAATTGTACCCTGTATTGTTTTATTGGGGAATTCATCTACTAATATTAAATAGAAGAACTTTGAATGTTTTGAGACTGAATAATTCTGCCTATTCCAGTAACACCTTCTCCCCTTTTACATATTACTAAACTGTCTCTCTATAACCCTACTTACCTTTTCTCCATCAGCTCTAACCCTCTCCCCTGTTATAAAAGCAAGATACTCTCTAAGAGCGTACCTTTATCTAACCACAACAGACTCATACTAAAGGCCTGCAGTTTCCAGACTGTGTATGTTATATTGCCTTTTTCACACCTCCACTGATCAGCCCCTTCAAACCTGCATTATCCTTCTAAGTTATTACCTAGTGTTTGTAAGAAAAAAGTTTTTTTGTAGATGACCCCCAACGTTGTGCCCCCATTTGGACTACTAGGTGCTGGATTTCAACTCTGTCAGTGCATTGAAGCCTTCTTCCAACCAGGCTACACTGTCAGTGCTCTCTCCCAAAAAGTGAAATTTGTGAATGTAATCCCCAATTGACAGAGACCATACCCCCTTTGTAAATTCCTGGTATGTGGTACTGTGCTACCCAGGGCATAGCTGGTAAAGGGGTTCTCAGGACCTGCAGCACTTGTTGAGCCACCCTGAATGACCCTGGTAAACAGATGGCACCATACATGCCATTGCAGACTTCAGGAAGTGTTCACTGCTCAAATTCGACTTTGTCCTCTCCATTTGTGAAAGGGTCACAGTACTGCTCTTAAGTATATGTCTGTCACCTCTAGAGGCAGTCTTGTGTGCCCAGTAGGCAGGGTGCAGTATATTAAGAGTGTAGAAATGTAGGTGCAAGCCTATATGTCCTATAGCAGCTTTACCTTTAAAGTACACAATAAGTGAGAGGCAGTCCGTAGGGTAATACGATACGTGCACCCAGGCATACCCGGGCTGCTACCTCCATTATGGTTCCTTCTAAATATGTTGAGTTTGGTGTCACATTACGTGCCTTTTCCACCCCTTGCATGAATCTGGTGTAAGGAACGTCTGGCATACACCTAGGTGGCCACCTAGTTAACCTAGCTGACATGTGCGTTGGGTTTTCCTGCCCCAGCTGCCACCAAGACATGGTTCTGACCTCCTGTGTGAGCACTTCCGGGAATCAGAACAAAGGCTTCAGCAGGAAGGTCACACCTCCCCTCTCCCAAGTGGGCTTGTGTAGTGAAACATCAGAGCGGTGAACTTCAAAGACTGCACCACCACTGATATAGATATGGGCTGTCCCCCAGAGGAGGACACAACCCTCCCCTTTGCCCCAGTCATGCTTGGACCCTGGCAAGGTGGGAAATTAGGTATGCAGGAGGTGTACACCTCCAGGAAGGTGGGCCAGACCTCCAGATTGAGAAGCCCGATCTGAACACCTAAAGTTAATTTCTGCCATCTTTAAAAGAGCAGAAATAGTGGGCTCTGTGTAGAAAAAGTGACCTACACCACCAGATGTGGTCACCTCAGGGGCGGAATAGCTGCAGGGACTAGCTATCATTGGCTACTAGCTCCTTCACCCATAACTCCCCTAACTCTAGGGTTTAAGGGACCGCCTGACACAAGAACCTCATTTCTGAACCATCTGCTTCAAAGAAGGATGAAGAGGTGACTGTGTCACTGACAACAGGACTTTGCACACCAGCACAAATAAAAAGAGCGATATTGTGCCTCTGAGGCAACAGTCTTGGAACTGAATGAACAACCCTTGTCCTTGGTGTTAGAAATGTGGTCTCTAGTTGTCAGAAGTGTGTACCCTGTCCAAGTAGGGACCACAATCCTAGTTGGGGTAAGCCAGATATGCACTTTAAATTAACCTGTGCTCACCCTCTGGTAGCCCGGCATAGAGCAGGCATGCTTAACTTAAGAAGCAATATATAAGGTATTTGTGCAAGACCAAAAAGACAAAAATCAATTCGGAAGAAGTTGAGATATTAATTTTTAAAGAATATATGCAAACAGAGCCTTAAATTCAATAGCACATAAAGGTTGCTTGAGGTGGCTAAAAACAGGGATAAATTCAAGTTTCAGGCCAATTGCGAAGGAGGGCAGACCAGCTAGGAGACTCACACAGGTCCTGATGAAAATGGACCTTGGACGAAGCAAAGCATTGACGCTGACGGCATGATACGTCAATCACTTTCATATAGTCGGGTTGTTGCATTGTCATTGAGCTCCATTGAGAAGCAGTCAATGCATTGTCGACGAGCCACGCAGAGCATCGTCATAGGGTTGCACAGCTGTAGAACCACTGTAATCGAACAGCCTCTGAGCTGAAGGGTGATGCATAGGTTTCAATTGGCACACTGGTGACGATAAGTCTGTTTTGTAGCCAAACAACTTCAGAATCCACTTCTGAGGCCCGGTGCTGGAGCGGGCACCCCAGGCAAGGGTAGGACTCACCTATGGCAGAGGCCCCAGCAATAACAGCAGTATTGCAGGAAGTCTTTTCGGTCTCTGAGGCTTCAGAAAACAGGAAGAAATTCAACATGCCGGTGGAGTCACTCTGGGTTCAAGTGAGATGGGTGCAGTCCTTGTCTTCAGCAGGTCAGAGATCAGCAGGGTAGTTTAGCAAAGCAGAGAAGCAGTTCTTTAGAACAGAAACAAGTACAAACAAATAGAGCAGTGTAGGCCCTAGATCAACCACACTGTAAGTAGTTTATGAAGAATTAATCGATAGTGTTCAACCCCATGCAGTTTCACTGCCTTGGAACCATCATACATGTAGAAGAAATTGTAATAAAGAGGTAACATTGTAAGTATTTACAATCACAATCTCAAAGTATAGATGAATTCAAAAATAGAATAACACAAATTCTTCTTCTTTCAATCCACATTGAAGGAGGGATCCAAACAATTTCCAGAAATATTGTCTTGATTAATGTTTCATCAATATTCAACACTTCAGTCCAGCCAGCGTGATCTTGTATAGACTCTTTGTAAGAAAGTGCAATCTTAAGGAATATAGTATGCCATGGACAGTATTCTCCAAAAAAGGGACATCCTAGGAACATGAAGTAATCCTTAAAAGTAGTCAAATTCAAATTAGTCTTTATTCGATATTTTTCAATCATAAAAAGACATTTTACAATTAAAAGTTGTTTTTGTTGCCACCCACTCCCCACTAAAATACAATATCCACAATGAATCATTTCAATCTAATCTAAAAGAGAATATATCAACCTAACTCATCCTATTTACATATTTACATATTTTAAATATATAATATTAAAACAATTATAAAAACAGTTATAAAAGCAAAATTCATCAATACAAAATATATCAGTTACTTATGCAGTATTCATAATGTGTCACTTACTAAATACAATGTGCAAATTTGAATAGCAGGTTATGATGGCTATCCCTAAGGTTACTCCAGGCTCATTTTACGTGCCCGAATTATCCACATCCAGTGGAGGAATTTCGACATGGCTATAACAACAGGCTGGGAGGTGTCAGTTCTTAAGATCCTAGCAGCCTCGTTTGCTGATTTTAAGCCCAACTGGGCACAAATCGGTTTTAGCCATGATCGTCTGGGGGCACTATATTCGGGACAAGCAAACAACACATGTCCAATATTTTCCTTGTGATCAGGGCAAAAGGGGCACCTTGAAGTTTGGTTCTTATACCATTTTTCAGTTAGGGCATTTAATGGTAGTGTCCCCACCCTCAATTGGTGGTACCTCTTCCGGTCACCTGGGATGGTAATCCAATCCCAGTAAGATTCTAGGGCCGGTGCATGCTTGAGTTCTAGGAAGTCATTAGTATAAGATCGATCAATACGACTTCCAAAGCACTTAGTCTCGATCATGCTCCAATACAAATCTCGAAGTATTTTTTTGGGTGGGAAAACATTATTTACAGGGTCATCCCACAATTGAGATAATCCCATAGCCCTATAGATAGTTTTTACCTCTCTCATCCATACTATTTTGTGTCTTGTGTCCTGGGTTCTAACCTCGAGGAAGCCTTGTGCGTACTGAGAGAGTTCTGGGGTTACCCATAACCTCCTCCAGTAGGCAACTGATCTATACCTGGCCATATCCTCGAAGCTGTGGAATCCCAGATCATAATTTAGAGGTAGCAAAGGGGTTGACATTGGTAAGCCAGTAATGTTGCGGAGAAATTTATTTTGTGCTACCGTCAGCTTTGTAAGATTACTAGGCCCCCAGAGTTCTGCCCCATATAGAACCACCGCTCCAACCTTTGCGTTATACATTTTTAAAACTGGACTAATAGGTTTAGAATGTGAGGAAAATAATTCCTTGATAAGGGTTCCTGTCAATTGAGCATGCCTTGTGGCTAGCTCGTTAGTGTGTTGTTTCCAGTCTAGGTTATAAGACAGGGTAATACCGAGGTACTTAAAGACCTGGGTCTGTTCAAGTTGGACCCCGTCCATAATAGCCTTCCCTCTGATGTGTCTTCGTTTGTGCAAGACCATAAATTTTGTTTTACTTGTATTAGTGACAAGACCATTGTCTGCACAAAACGATTCAAAAACTCCAATTGCCCTCTGGAGTCCCTGTTGAGTCTTAGATATCAGCAGGGTATCATCCGCAAACATCAACAGGGGGATCAGTCTTCCTGCCAACTTTGGGGCATCTGTAGGTTGTTGTTCGAAGTGCCTGATCACCCTGTCGATGTATAGCGAGAAGAGCGTTGGAGCTAAGACGCATCCTTGGCGTACTCCCTTTTCAATAGGAAATTTATCGGTAACACTGCCCTGCTGATTCCAGCGAACTTGCGCAAAATTATTCTCATGCATTCTGATTAATAAGGACAAAATTTCATTTGGAATACCCTGTTCTTGTAGGGTGTTCCACAACTTGGGGCGGGGGACTAAATCAAATGCAGATTTTAAATCAACAAAAGCTGCAAAAAGCATCCCCCCCCAAGAAGAACAACGCGCCAATATATTAAAACAAATCTAAAAACTTGATCAATAGTGCTAGTGTGGCTACGAAAACCTGCTTGCAAGGGTGACAATATGTCCTGTTCGTCAATCCATCCATGGATGCGCTGCAGTAAAAGCCTCGCCAATACTTTTTGTATACATGCGATCAGGCTAAATAGGCCTATAATTACCTGGATCCGAGCATGCCCCCTTTTTAAAGATGGGGATTATCTCGGCTCCCTTCCAAGCCTCAGGAATGGGCGAGCCCTTCGCGATACCATTGGCTAGCAGCTGGATATAGGTAGCCCATAGGTCTTTATCATGTATAAACAAGTCTGCAGGGACAGAATCCAATCCTGGAGCTCTAGCTCTGGGTATATTATTTAATGTTTTTAGGACGTCAGCTTTAGTAAAGAGTAGGTGGCTCATAGTGGTGTTTACAGGAGCCACACACTCTTCTTCATCTCTATCCACAGCAGCAAACTGGGTCGAATAATGGGAAACCCATGCTTCTGGTGACACGTGATTCATGGGTTCACCTCTTTTGGCCCCCCTTCCCCATTTAACAATGTTCCAGAAGGAGGTCATAGACCTTTCTTTGCTAGCTTTTAGGAGTTCCCTCCAGTAGCCTTCCTCCCAGTCCCCCTTTGCTCTAGTTTGCATTTTTTTATACGTGACTCGGGCGTCCCTTATCTTGTTTTTATCTTTTGTTTTTACTGCATCGGATAGGGCCCTATAGGCAACCCTACAGGATTTATCGTACCACTGATCTTCCTTCCTTATTGGCCTGCACTGCTTTTTAGTAACTTTTGTTAAAAAAAAAAATTTCAATTTATTAAAAAACTCATCATGGATCATAGTTATTTCAGATGTCGGAGTGTCCATAGTGGATTTTTTCCTTAATTCTCTAATGGCCTGAGTTGTTAGGTCCCTCATAGCTGTTATGCTTTCCTCATTAGTTGCACAATTTGACAATCTGATACGTCTGTTATCATTTGAGAGAGTTACTTGAACATTTTCTCTCAGTTCATTTCCTTTCGATAGGTCAAACAATTTAAATGTCAAAATTAATGGGTCGTGGTCACTTTCAACCCTTGGCTCAATCCACATATCATCAACGCTAGCCCAGTTCTCTTTATTAATCAAAATATAGTCGATGCGACTATGTGAAGTGCCATTGGTAAAAGTAGGGGCACCCTGTTTATCCGAGCCCGTTCTTCCGTTAGTGGCCCGCAACCCATACTCTACACATAGGACTTTTAATTGTAGTGCAGCCTCAGACCACTTTTTAATAGGTATTAAGGAAAGCTGAGGGATATCCCAGATATAGTCCTCTTCGATCGTAAGATCTACATCTTGGTTATCAAGTGGTTCAAAACAACAATTAAAATCACCGCCAACAATGACATTAGCGTTCAAACAATATTGTTTTAAAAGAGAATCTAGCTGATCAACCGCCTCAGTAGGTTTGCCACCTGGTAAACCCCTCGAGTAAATATTAAAGATATAAAGATCCTTACAATGGGGTCGCTGTAATTTAACCAACAATATATCAGGACTGTTAGTAACCAATTGAATAGCTGAATATTCACTGTTCTGTTTGACCCATGTCACCAGGCCACCCTTAGACCTTCCCCTTAAACTCGGTATAGCTGAGACATAAAAATGTAAATAGCCTTGAATAGTTTCTGGATCTAGCTGCCAGGTTTCCTGGAAAAGGATTATATCCTTCAAGTCCAGGAAAGTTAACCAATCCTGTGATGGAATTTTACTTTTTAAACCTGCAACATTCCATGACATTAAAATAAATTGAGCATGCACATTTTCATTATTAGGTTTCGTACTGCTAGATTGACTCTCCCTATGTTGTTGGGGAAGATCATATTTATTTGTATTATTCCCACTAACAATCAAAATTGGGGATAAATTTACATTTTGATCACTTTCAACAATGTGGTCAGATTGGCCAATGGGGTAATGAACATCTTTTGTAGCGCCCAAATCGGTCTGTATGTTACTAACATTTATCAGAGTATCGACTGTCTCAATATTTGTCTGAGCTATCGAGTCTATCGAGTCTCCCCCTGCTCCAACACCAGAGGGAGTGAGGAAAGCAGAATTACATCTACCCAGTCAGTCACAATCATTTAGCCCTGATAGAGCTTCATATCTATTTCCTAGGGCCATAGTCTGTAACCAGTTAAATTGGGGCCTTTAGCGAGTATTCTCTCCCAAGTGAACTCTGCAGACACACAAAATACTGCACAACACTGCAGATCCCCCTTGGGAGAAAACCCTCGCTAAATGCCCCAATTTCACTGCTCTTTTGTATTTGCATCCCCTTTTTGCTAACGTTGTTCCAATGGTAAAATCAGCATGGGGGTGTCTTCCGTTTAAAGACCCCTGATAGCCAGGACAACCTTGCACATGGACTCCACGACCTAGGTAAAATTGAACTGACTGTTGGCCATGTTCCTGGGACCCCAAGGACCTTCACCCAGCGAGGGTACAATGCAACTCTACCCCTCAGTGACTGATGGTAACTAGCAGATTTTCCCATTGACTGTAATGTTAAATGTCTGCACTATTTAAAGCAATTTTTTGTTTTCTAATGCTGTGAAAATCCAAAACGGTTATATGCATGCTATTTAGTTCATTTTGGCGTCTACATTTACATAAAAATATACCCTATTTTTATAAATTGGTGTTTTTCTTGATTCTTGTTGTTAAATCTGGGGGTCTATAGTTGGCAATGGTATTCACCTTTGTCCAAATAGGGACCCTTACTTCTAAGTCAGGATAAGGGGATTACACTCCTTAATAACCCCTGCTCACCCCCTTGGTAGCTTGGCACGAGCAGACAGGCTTATCTCAGAGGCAGTGTGTTAAGCATTTGTGAATATACACAGTAATACAGTGAAAACACTACAGATGGACACAACACAGGTTTTTATAAAAATAGGTATTCTTTATATAGACTTAACACAAGACCACAAATGACAAAAATCCACAATACTACACTTAAGATTGCTTAAAGATGATAAAACGTTGCTTAGTTCATGTTGCTGATAAATGCGACAAAGTTATCAACAAAGTACCTGGATGCGTAACGTAAAGTAAACAAAAGGCTCCCAAAAAGGGGAGATGCGTCGGTTCCGTGATCCGGGGCGATGATGTGTCGTGCCTCAATGCTTGTGCAGAGTAGGAGATGCGTCGTGATCCTTACCGGTGCGGAGGTGATGCGTAGATTCTCTGCCTGCTGGCCCGTTGCGGTGTGCAGGATGGCGCCTTGATGCGATGAGATGATCCGGTTGCGATGCGAGAAGCTGTGGCCCTTGATGCGGCGATGTGATGACGATGCGATGACGCCCTGGCATCCATGAGACAACTGTGTACTTTGAAGCCCCGACAGGCCCTGTGATACGCTTCTCCGGTGATGCTATGGTGGCTCTCACGATGGTGTCACGCTTGTCCGGTGATGCGACAGCAGGCAGCTTCGATGAACACACGTTTCCAGGGAGATGCAGCGAAGGCTCGCTTCTCCGGTGATGCGACAATTTCAGCTGCGGCGGCGACATGCTTCTTCTTGATGCGTCGCACTTCTAGGTCCCAGCGTGTCGCAAGTGTCTGGAGTCAGAATTCACTAGGGAGCTGGAGGCGAAGTCTTTTGTCCCTGAGACTTTAGCAGGAGGCAAGCACAGTTCAAGCCCTTGGAGTATATTCTGTAGAAGAAAGTCCTTACAAAGTTCCTTCTCCTTTCACTTGGCAATAAAGCAACCACTGCAGGCAAACCCAGCAAACAACACACTGGCAGAGGGGCAGTACAACTCCTGCAGCTTCCTTGGTTCTTCTCCTTGGCAGAAAGGTTTCTTGTCCAGAAGTGATATAATTTCTTGGGATCAGGGTCCCAATATTTATACACCAAAATCCTTTGTTCTCTGAAGGCAGAGAGGTCTCTGCCTTGTACAAACCTGTTCCTGAGCACTTTGTTTCATGACTCTCATCTTCCTTTCACTGTGCAGGGCAGAGACATCAGCCACCCCACAGGAGGTGGAGCCAGCACAAGGGAAAGAAGATACAGCTCTGGAGCACTCTGTTGTCATGATTCCTCCTTTCCTTTCACAGTGCAAGGCAGAGACATCAGGCAAGCCAAAGGAGGTGGAACCAGCATTGAAGAGGAAAGGCCCAGCCCTATTCAGGTCCCAGGTGCAACTCCTCCCTCCCATCTAGATGCAGATCTCTCTATTCACCAATGGACTGCCCCAGCCTGTCTCCTGGAATCCCCCGGCCCTGTCACTCACGAACCCAGACAAGGAATACACAACCTAGCAGAGGCAGGCCTGGACAGTTAGGCAAGAAAAAACCTTCTTTCTAAAAGTGGTATTTTCAAACACAGAATCTTAAAAACAACTGTACTAAAAGATGTATTTTATCATTCTGAGTTCAGGCATACTCCATTCGAATTTCTACCATGTTCTCTGAGTCAGTTAGGATTATAAGAATGTAGTAATCTAACTGCCCATTCTGGACTATGAGAACAGGTAGCCTTCAATAGTGAAACACGAAAATGGCTGTAATGCACTACTAGGACATGCTACACACATCAGAGCATGTCCTACGTTATACTTACAATGCACTCTGCCCCTGGGTCTACCATAGGGGTGTCTAATATGAAGCAAAGGGAAGGTTTAGGGACTGTCAAGTGGGTGCACTTGGCCAAGTCGACATGGCAAGGCTAGACTGCCCATAGGCCTTGCAATGGCATGCCTTAGACACACTTTACAAGCTGCTTCTGTGGGTGGCACAACCAGTGCTGTAAGCCAACCGGCAGCATTTGATTTACAAGCCCTGGGCACACATGGTGCACTGTACTAGGGGCTGACAGGTAAATCAAATATTCAAATCATGGAATCCAATTAGTATACCAATTTAACATAGGGAGCACTTGCACTGTGGCACTGATTAGCAGTGGCACAGTGCCCAAAACATATAACCAGCAAAAACATATCAAAACAGAAGAGGCAATCTGTCAAAAATTGAATAGAGACTCATGCCAATGCTGCCAGGTCTAATACTTGTCAATTACTTTACGGTACTGTAATATATTTGGATAGGTGTCATGCTACATCAGATCCTTGTAAATCTGGGAATGTGTCACAACCCATGAGTGTTGCATGAGAAAACCCATATCAATGCCCATGAAACTCCCCCCTGATTCAGTGTAAGGCAACACAGAGGCTTGTGCTGCATTGCCTTACACCATATCTATGAGGCCATGAAAAGCCACTCAAAGTGCCTTTGCATGGCCTTGTAGATATGAGTCTGCACTCTGTGCTGCCAAAGCATCAAAAAAAGTGAAGCTCCGGCAGCGCAAGAGACTTGCAAATATGTCCCCAAGTATCTTGAACAACATTGCTGTATGCACCAATATATCTTTTTAAACCCCCTGTATTCTGCATTTTTTGGTTACAAATCACATTATACTGCTCAGTTTTTATGCCGGAAACATAACAAATAAACTGTTGGTTCATAATGTAGTACATCTATATCAACACAAGAAAATATCTACACAAGTATTTAGATGGCTCCAAACGAGTACCACAGCAGACCTGAGTTTCTCATGACAAGGCAATATGCATTCATACATAAACACTGAAAAAAGAAAAAACTCTTACAGTAGCAGTTGTTGAAACTAACCTAAACCTGTCTCCATGGGTCAGAGCCAACTAGTTAACATCCGTCACATCATGTCGGTGTATGTGAAATTGAGGGAATGTACCGTGGTGCCCCTGCAATGAGGTGGCTGTCAGTTCTTGTGACTAGTCATCAAGTAGCTGCCAAAGGTTCCCCATTAGGGGTGTGGTCAGCTTTGTTCATGTTAGCTCATAGCTCTACCAGGAGGCTGTCCCAGCTATCCCCATACGGGGTGTTTGCACAGGTCTTTAGTATCTTCATAGTGTAGTTCCCTGGTCTCAGCCTGTGCCCAAGCATTCATGGATAAGTCCCAGCTGGCAAGCGTAGGAGGGTTGGGTGATTTCCACCTGCGCATAATCTGATGTTTAGCCACGAGAAGAGCTAAATCTACGAATAGCACCATTGCTTTGGTCTTCTTGGTCTGGGTATCAGACCCAGCAGGCGCACCTCCCAGGAATGCAGTGCAGTGCAGCCCATGCAGCCCGTGCAGCGTATCAGGTAGATTGCTATTTCTTGCCTGTACTGGGTGAGCAATGGGCACCTCCAAAACATGTGTAAAAAGTAAGTTCCTTGCGTGTGGCAATGGGGGCAGGCAGCGTCGGCACAGTGAAATAGTGGTTGAGTTTATGTGGGGTGAATATAGGTCCTGTGCAATACATTAAATTGTATTGACCTAAAACGGGCATTACGGTAGACCATAGAGGGTATGCCAGAATGTGTTGCCACTCCCCATTAGTGTTGAGACGGCCTAGGTCAGCATTCCAGTGGTGTTGCAGCGTGGCTAGGGATGTTGTGACTTGTGAGCTCAAGGAACGGGCTATCCATCCCATCAGGTGACAACCTTCCCCATAACTTGTAAATATTGAATTGTGAGAGGCATGTTTGGCTCCTGTTGTGTGTTACCCCATTGTTCCCTTAATGCCTGAGAGATGGAGGTGTACAGTAGGAGCTGCCCCAGATGGCGCCAGCATAGGTGATGAACTCCTCTGTAGAAAGGAGTGCACCATCATGGTATAGGTCCCCAAGTGTGTGTATCCCCGCCTCATGCCAGGGACTCAGTTCCTGCAATGATGTTGTTGCATCACCTTGCTGCATACCAAGAAGCAGCCCAGCTGGGTCTAAAGGAGGTGCAATTCTGGTGAGGAAAAGACTCCTCTTGAAGTAGCGATCTGCCACATGTGCAATCTGTGACTGGGGGAGCGGCCCGCTAGTCTGTAGATGGAACAGATGTAGTATGCGGAGTAAGTACCATGGGAGAGAAGCTGTGACTGTGTCCCCCAGCAATGACCTACCAGCCATCTTGTCACCCATTGTAGTTGGGATTGGGAATCTAGTTAGTAGTGTTTAAAGTTTGGCATGCTTAGACCACCTTGATTGGATGAGAGGGAGAGTTTAGTAAAAGCCACCCTGTGCTGCGATTCATGCCATTTAATGTCTCCAGTTAATTGCTGAAGGGAGTGGAAGAAAGGCTTGATAATATATAGGGATAGGTTGGCGAAGTGGTAATGGAGACATAGCAGCACAACTAATTTGGTGAGGGCTGTATCCAGACACTGAAAGTGGCAGGGTCTGCCAAAACGCCATTTGTGCCCATAAAGAGGTTACTGCTTGGACAAGGTTGCCATCCAGGAGTTTGGCAGTGGTGTGGTTTATCCGGATGCCCATGTAACTAAACGTAGTGGCCTGCCACTGTAGGAATATTCTGTTCATTTGAATGGCAAGGTCTGATGTAGTAGCCATGAATGGGAAGAGGCACGATTTGGGTGAGTTGACCCTGAGGCTGGAAGCAACCGCAAACCTTTTGAGTGTATGTGATTTGGTGTCTGGAATCCAAATGTTCAGGAGACATAAGATCATATCATCTACATACAGTGATACAGAGTGTTGCTCATCACTCAGGGTATCCCCCACTGTTGGCCCTGCCCCTAAGGATATATGCACATTGCTCAATCGCTAATAAGAACAGCAGTGGGGACAATGAGCATCCCCGTTGATTACCCCTGTGAATCAACATTGGCCTGAAATGAGTCATCCTATCTTGATCTTGGCCATTGGGCTGGTATATAGCAGCTTGACCAATTGGATAAAACGGACCCAGGCCATAGCGAAGTTGCACATCATTAGGAAACTCCATTAAGGGGAGTGAAAGGCCTTTTCTAGGTCGAGCACCAGGCAAACTGAACACAGCCATGTAGTAGGAATATATTCAATGACTCACAACGCAGGATTTTTCTCAGTTTAGGAGTAGTAAAGTTAGGACTCCTAACTTTACTACTTCTAAACTGAGAAAAATCCTAATTTTAAGACTTTTGGCATTCACAGAAGGCATTTATGAGTCCTAAAGTTAGGAGTCCTAACTTTACTACTACTAAACTGAGAAAAACCCCAGTTTTAAGACTTTTGGCATTCACAGAAGACATTTAGGAGTCCTAAAGTTAGGAGTCCTAACTTTACTACTCCTAAACTGAGAAAAATCCTACCTTTAAGACTTTCGGTATTCAGAGAAGGCATTTAGGAGTCCTAAAGTTAGGACTCCTAACTTCTGTGAATACCGAAATGAGTAAGTGCCTTCTGTGAATTCCAAAATGAGTAAGGGCCTTCTGTGAATACCAAAATGGTAGTAAGTGTAGGATTTTGTCTTAAGTTAGTTCTGTGAATCGGGCCCCTAGTTCTGTAGAGGCTGGCATTTGTTGAGGCACTACTGACACTTATCTGACTCTTAGTTTTTAGAACCCCATCTCTTTAACTCATTTGTTATCATAATGCTTATAATAAGGCATAAATGCAGTGAATTCCAAAATCATGGATGTCTAGTCAAAGTGGTGGGCATATGTACTACTTGTCCTGAATTTCATTGAGGGAATTGAGTGAGCTAGACATCTTATAGTGTGGGTTTGTAAAGAGGGTTTAAACAAATAGGGGTAAAATAGTGCAATTTAAAAAACAATTTTTAGTTACATTTGCTTACAAATTATAGGTTCTGAAATTATACTCCTTAAATTCTCACATCCTTTCTTGGTGTGCCAAGCAAACAAAATCTTATACTCCCCATGAGGCTACCCCAGTATAAAAACAAAATGTCTAATAGGTGCCCACTCCAGTGTGCCAGATGTAGCATTTTGCCATTGATGCCCCTTATGCCAAAAATTACATGCAATATTTAATTGCCAGAATATTGCCAGTAGTGCAGCTCATACACCATGGGTGACTCTTATGTCAAAAATTGGCTCTGCTGTGCAATGGGCAGCATTTTGTCACGGGTGCCACTCCTTCCTTATGCCAACATTTACCTCCGTTGTGCTAATGCTATCATTCTGTACCTATGTGGCATATGTGGCAAAATGCTGGTGTTAAGCACATTGGAGATAATTACATCTAGTATGCCAGTACATATACTAGTATTTTACATAGGAAAATTGCTCGAGCTAGCACAAACGAGGTAATTACCTTTAGTATCCCTGTACCAGTATTTTGCCATGGGTGTTCATTACGCCAAGAATTACAACCAGTATGGGAATGCCAGTATTTTATAACAGATTTGCCTCTAGAATGCCAATGCTAGTAGTTTGTTAAGGGTGTCTCTACAAGCCAAGAGAACACTTCAGTGTGTCATGGCCACAGGCAGGCTCACAAGCATAATAGCATATTCTCACTCAAACACACGTACATTCAGTATCGAAGCAAAAACTGCCTTAAAATATGCTATTTTATGCACCCGATAGAGGGCTAAACAGCCCGCAAGCATTTATTGATTTAGCTTCAATTTTACTACAAATCGTAATCCAACACAATATAGGGCTTAGGGATATCAGGTTTGTCACTTGTGCAAGGCTAAGCTCTGCCTGCAGCGGTCAGTTAAAATACTTTATTCGATTTTAAAAGAAAATCATAAAAAGACATTCCATACATAAAAAGCCATACATAAAAAGCCTAAAAACATTTTACAAATTATTTCAACTGCAGTCATATTTAAAAAGTTTAAAATACATATCCAAAGTATTACAATACGTCCTTAAAAAACAATTAAATAGGAAATATCTGCAAGAGCAGAAGGCTGTGCAAAATATCAATGTAATCTACAGTACAGGGAAATCATTAGGAACTGTCGATAAGTGCCTGTTTATTTTTAATGCGCGCTGCTGCGGCCAAAAAACTTCCCATACAGAATATTATGCGGGTGGTACTCATAGACTGTAAATAAAGGAGTGCCCGCCTCCCTCAAAATTGGAAGCAGGTATTTCTTTCGGGGCACTGAGAACACTGGACAAAACAAGACAAAATGAGTGGTGTCCTGAAGTGAGTGGTTGTCACAGGAGCAAGGGGGGGCTGACTCTGGCTTAGCCCAGGACGGATAATTTCCCAGTTGGAAATTAATCAAATTAAATCTTAGTTTTGTCAGGAGGAACCTGTGAAAAGGTCTAGTAACTACAATGAGGTAAGGTTCCATGGCAGCAGAGCATTTTGTTAAATAATGAGACCTCACCGAAGGCTTCTGAAGTTCTTTTTCCTCTCGGATAGATCTTGCCAAGGTCATAAACTGCCTTTTGATCAAAACTACGTCTGTGGTTCTTATAGATAGAGGGCATTCAAAGAGTTCCGGTCTTCCTAGTCGATGAAAAGACTTCCTCAGATAGTCCAACCAAGGGTTCTTTTTATAGTGCTCCAGTGACATAACATCCTCCATAATAGAGTGGTTCAGGGTTACCTCCTTGTTAAGCCACGTCCTTAGCCAGTAGATCAGTGGTGCCAGGTTAAGCCTGTCCATTATATAATCCATACCCACCTCCACATGAATGGAGTAAGTTGGGGTTGATTGGGGGACTGACAATAATGAACGTAAGAACCTGTTTTCGGCTCTCTGAATAAGTTCCAGCTGTGCATAACCCCAAATTGGGGCACCGTACATGGCAATAGACAAACATTGTGAGCTGTAGGCCTTCAAAAGGGCCTCCATTGGCCTAGCCCCCAATCTTTTTGAAAAGGCCATAAGAGCTGCCGATGACCTGGTCACCGAAAGGGTTTTTGCCCTAACCTGTGGGCCCCACGACCCCCCCTCGTCGAAGAGCACCCCCAGGTAGGGAAAAACTGCCGTTCTGGAGACCTCTTGGCCCTTACATCTAAATGTTTTAATCGTCCCTTTGCGCCTATGAGCTCCAACTATCATTGTATGGGATTTGCCAGCATTGACCTTCATGCCCAAGCCATCCATGAAAGTACCAAATGCATGCAGCAGATCTGGAGGGCGTTACCTGTGCGGGCTAAAAATACTGCATCGTCCGCGTATAGGAGAGCAGGGATCTTAGCTTCTCCTACACGTGCAACGTCCCCCCCAGTCTCCTCCAGGCACCTCCCCAGGCCATTAATATATATGGTAAACAATAGGGGGCTAATATGCAGCCCTGCCGTACCCCACGCATGGACTTAAAATGGGTACTGCATCTTCCCTCCCTGGTGACCCTGACCTTGGCCGACAAGTCCTGATGTAAAGAGGCCATGAAACTAACCAGGGCCCCGTCTATCCCAATCTTCAGCAGCATGGCCCAGAGCTTTGATCTGTTCACCAGATTGAAGGCCGAGGAGAGGTCCATAAATGCTAGAAATAAGGACCCCTCCTTGGCGACCGTATACTTGGTGATCAGAAGGTGTAAGTTGGAGCACTGTTCCACTGTGCCCCTCTTTTCCCTAAACCCGTATTGGATGTCGGCCAACCCACCACATTTCTCTATACTCTCCCTCAGCTTTGTTAACAAGACTCTGCCTAAGATCTTAACGGCAGAGTCCAGGAGAGATATGGGCCTGTAACAGCCTGGGCCGTCCCGGTTGCCTTTCTTGAAGATTGGGACGATGATGGAGTTTGCCCAGGAAGATGGAAGGAAACTACTGGTGGCCGCATTGAATACATTAGTCAGGACACCGGCCCAGAGACCGGGGGAAGATTTATAGAGGTCAGCCGGCACCCCATCAGGGCCTCTTGCTTTATTTTTTGAGGTTTCATGGATGGCTTTTTCCACTTCTCCTATATTAAAGCTCAGAGGGATAGTCTCTGGGGCAGCAGATGGACTGAGGGTACAATCCATGCACTCCCCACCATATACTGCGCTAAAATGTCTAATCCATTTTTCATCCGGAATCACACAGTCCATGTCTGAATTGGGTGAGTCGGAGAAAAAGGGCTGGTTTATTATATTCCAAAATTCTTTACTATCCCTTAAAATATCTACATTCAGTAGATTAACCCAGGCTAATTTCTTAATCGTCTCTTTCCTGGTTTTGATAGCCAACTTGTATTGCTTCCTAAAATGGGCTATGTTCTTCTTGTCCCTTGATGGGTGCTTAAGTGCAAGCATCAGCAATCTGTGAGCTTTGGAGCAACTTGCATCAAACCAGCGCTGATGCTTGCTGGCTCCCATCCTCGAGCTGACCGAGAGGTCAGTCACGATTTGGTTGCAAATTGCTTCAAAAGCCCCCTTAATTTCATTGGCCGGGGACGTAGTGTTTTGGCAAATATCTAGCTGGCTATCAATTTTGGATAGAAGCTCTGCAAAAAAGGTGTCAGGCACCACCTTCGCCCACTTGAGTCTTCTCCCCTGGTCCACTGGACGTACTATGGTATGGGCCTCTTGAGGTTGGTGTTTAGGGCCCATATACTGCCCACAGGCTACCTCCACTACTACCGGATTGTGGTCGCTATGTAGGACACCAACGTGTTGTACGACATAACCCTATTCAGGATCCCTGGGGTCATAAATATGTAGTCAATAATGGACCCCGGAATGGTACCTTTATAGGTGTGAGTTCTAGTAATACCTTCGGGTGGGTTAGGTTCATAGAGATTATGTTTAGCCAGTAGGTCTTCTAACTCAACTCCCTCAATAGAGTGCTCAAAATGTGGGCCTTCTGGCCCTGCAAGGTCACCGCCATTCATTAAGCCACAGAGACCGCTGCATGGGTGAATATTAAAATCCCCTAAGAGGATAAATTCATGATTACAACATAAATTTTGACTGACAGAAAGTAAAAAGGAATCTAAACTGGCAATACTATTAATACCAGTTTCCTTGTTCATTGAATTATAAAAGTTAATATAAAAAGTGCTCATAGAAGGGGAAACTAATCTTTCGACTATTAGCAGGTTTGTGCAGGGATAGTTGACCAGTTTCAAAGAGCCTTTAAGTTTTAGGGAAAAAAGTGTGATAAGACCTCCCCTAGCTCTGCCTGATCTACTTGGGGTTGCAGCTCTGGCGAAGCTGGTAAAGCCGTCCAGCCAGAAACTATCTGCAGTATCCCAGGTCTCCTGCAGGGCAATGACTTCGTATTCGCGGACCATTCCTACCCAATCCTCATTTGTTTCCTTGCTTTGAATGCCTGCCACGTTCCAACTAATGAGTTTACATACTGCAGCCTCCCCACGCTCGCGGGATCCTGTTGGGAGGGGCCACGCAGGAGATAGTGGTCAATCGACAGCCTCCATACCCTCCATGCCCTCCTGGCCTAATAGGGGTGCAAAGCGGTTACTGGTGACTATTCCGCTGACTGATGGTACAACACCCACCCCTTGGTCGGGCAATGACAACACTATGGGCTCTGGGCTTTGAACACGGCTGTGAGAAGATCCCTTGGTGGTGCCCTCAACAGTGCCCACCATTGGTCGTGAACTCAGGGTTGAGCTCGTTGTGCGGTGACAATGTCCAGCATAGACTCTCTCCATAGGGGAATAGAAGAATCCCAGGGGTACTGGTCTCACATGGTCGTTAGCGGTTATGGCAGAACCGTCCCAGAATAGTTTGTCTGCCACATTAGCCCTATTGAAATTTATTACCACACAGTCCCCCTTGGTAATCTTAGGTTTTTTCCCCACCCATCCCACCCTCCTTGCAAAAATAAGCGAGTCTGAGGGGTCCTCCCCACTAGAGGAATCAGCACACCAGGATTTTGCTTTATGTAAAAGGTTGATGGTGGATTCACGTTCTCCCTCTTTAAGCGGTGGCCCTCCTATGAACACCGCGACCAGAGGGGCAGCAGCCGGAGGCAAGCTTAAGTTAAACTTGCTTGGTAATAATTTCCTGCTATGGGACGTGGCTGATTGCAATCGTGGGGGAGAAATGGATGTAAGACCCGCCTGGCTTGCAGGTAGGGCGATTTGGGGGCACTGCTCTCTGGGCGCTATGCCATCTCCCCCCTGAGGCGGGGCTGTGGAACAAAAGCATGCCCCTCCTGACACACCAGGGTCTTGGGGCGATATATCCCTCTTGCGGACTTCCATGGACGGGGGATAGGAAGTATTGATTTTGTCCAGCAAAGCGCATTTCTTCAGGTGATCAGACAGGCATGAGTTCAATGTATCCACGATATCTCTTGCGATCCCTACTAACAATGGCTCAATTCTGCCGACAAAAAGAGCCTCCAAATGGTCCCCAAAAGGGTCAGGTAGTTTGGTAACTGTGCCCACCGCTTTAGGTTGTTTACCTCTGGCCCCCTTTGGCGGTTGAGCTGCCTGCTGCCGAGGCTGCGGTGGGTCGGCAGGAGAACTAGGCTGGGTTCCTGTTGTGGCCGGGGGGACGGGGTTAGTTGTAATGATTACCACGGGATCCAGAGGTATAGGGGGAGCCACATTCGATACACCCACTGAACTGATGGAATGCAACTCAGGAGTGGGCGACTCCACTACACCAGACAGTGTCAGACCCAGTTCTTGTTCAGCACTAGCAATTTCTTTAGTAAGGGCCCCCACTGCAGATGAGAGGTATGACAATATGGACTTAGAGTGTCTGGGCATTTTAGCTTTTTTCCCCTCGTCATCACGGGTCAAAGTTTTCTTGCGCTTACCCATAGTTCGTGGAAGATGTGATGTTAATTTGGTGGCCCCGCCCCGCCTCCTTCTGCCTCGGACTGCCAAAGACTGCCCCGCCCTTGTCCCGGGCTTCTCCCGGCGCATACCGCGCGCGATCCCGCGACGCGGGGTCTGGCCTCCCAGTTAAAGCGCCTCCGGGCGCGGAAGTTGCGTGGGCGGCTTCTGCCGCTAAGCAGGCTGGGGAATGTAGTCCCTGTGGCCGTATGGCGGCGCGGTGTCAGCAGCGGCAGCGTTCACCCAGGTAAGGAGACCAGCAATGCTGCGGCCAGGGAGCAGTTCACTCGCCCCTCAGCCCCTCCGCCACCAAACAGCAAGCGTCCCCACTTCACCGGGTCTGGCCTCCCAGTTAAAGCGCCTCCGGGTGCGGAAGTTGCGTGGGCGGCTTCCGCCGCTAAGCAGGCTGGGGAATGTAGTCCCTGTGGCCGTATGGCGGCGCGGTGTCAGCAGCGGCAGCGTTCACCCAGGTTAAGCGACCAGCAATGCTGCGGCCAGGGAGCAGTACACTCGCCCCTCAGCCCCTCCGCCACCAAACAGCAAGCGTCCCATAGGTTTCTCCTGCACCGAGAAAGCTGGGGTAGAATGTGGAACCGGTACCATCTGGCATAAGAATCTGTTCTTTGCCGATTGGATCGTTTCCAATTTTGAATAACCCAATACCTCACTTCCTTTTCGGAGTTGGGCTATGCATTTAGCCTGGTACATTTTTAAAAGTTTCCTTGGCACCCAGGAGTCTAGCCTATGTGCAAAACTAGTAACCGCACCGTTGGTTTTGACAAACTCTCTTAGCCTCAACTAATGGCACCCCGATATGGGAACGCCATGACATTCCTGAAAGTGTAGTTAGCCACCTTAAAGGTCTTGCTGCTTTTGGATTTTGGGCCCACTACCTTCACATATGACTTTGCAAAATTGACTGACAAATATCTACCAGAATAGCATGGAAGAAACTAAGGTGTAGGAGAGAGAAAGGGGCTTGGTGTTACCTGATTTATAATATTATGCTTGGGCATTTCAACTCACTCACTCGTGTATGCTATTGAAAACACCAAGTGATAAAGGGAGTGGAGCTATGTTTCTGGCCATGTTGAAAGGGGCGGGGCTGCTAGCAGAAGGGTTTATTTTTAAAATTGGATAACAAAAATTCTTTAAAAAAATTAAACTTAAGGTTCTGCACGGTTTTGCCAGAATATGGGTAACGCTAAAGAAGGTGACAGGTCTCAGTTACTTCTCTAAACTGGCACCACTTTGAGACTCTTCAGGATCCCCAGAATGCCTTCATGATAGGCTGGCGATCCCACTTAGAGATGCTGGATTTAAAGTATGGGGAGACTTAGTCAGCAATTAAACATTTATTTTATGGGAGGATCTAACAAGGAGAATGAGTAGTGGCCTCTCAAGATTTAAATATATCCAGTTACATAGTTGGGTACAGTCCTGGTTCAGAAAGGAAAAAAGTATTGGTGAGGGAACCAGTTTGGAGCAACAGCTTGTGGTAAGGCCAGTAGGTAAAAAGGAGGTCTCCTGTTGGTATTGGGCCATAGAAGAGGAGGTGGATGGGGAATTCAAGCTGGCTGATGAGCTGTGGAGTGGATTGCTGCCTAACGAACAGTGTGACCATCTATGGCAGGAATCTTTCAAAATCCTCTTTAACATAGTGAAACCAGCATGGTTGAGGAGGAATCACTTATTCACGGCTCATCGTGCATACCTATCCTTCCTCAGGTTATCAAGAATTGATAAAGGCTTTCAAATTAGCTGTAAAACATGCGGATTGGTAGAGGCCTCTGACCTCCATATGTTTAGAGACTGTCCCTAGATCCAGGCATTCTGGGAAGATGTACACAAAAGATTGGAGAGTATACTGGGAGTGACAATTCCAATTGACCTAAAGATAATAATCTTTGGCTTAAATACCCAGGGACCAGGACTAGCTAAACTCCTTTTATTTTATTCAATCTTACTGGCAAGAAGACAAATCTGTAGACATTGGGTAGACCCTGTCCCTCCGAAACACTTGGATTGGTTGACTTCTTTGTATGAAACATCTAAAATGCATATGGCCAGAGTATGTAGCAGGAAAAAGATTGCATACTGGGACTTGTTGCAGTGGAGGGGATGTATTTGTTTTTTCCTTTTTGGTCCAATGATTATACCAACTGGTCACTTCTTGGACCAAGCTGAATATGCCTATGGGCTATGGGGCATCAAGAAGGTCCATAGCGTCTTTTAGACAAATTTGGAGTGATACCTAACCTCCCTATATTGATGGGAAGTGGCTTTTTGGTCTGAAAACACACCCCTTTGGGCAGATTGTTTTGAGAGAATCCGAGGGAAGAGCCCATGTCATCCTAGCCTATTGAAAAGGGGAATGTACAGACAGTCTGCACACCATGGGTCCTGGCGAATGAGGAAGAAGAAAAGAATTAGGTGATTGACTGAGGGGGACAAATGCCCCGGTCAGGCAACAACCACAATCCCTGTCAAGGGGAACAACAAAAGTCAGTAAGTTACCATGTGCTTAACCCTCCGGTAGCTTGCCACAAAAGCAGTCAAGCTTATCTTAGAGGCAATGTGTAAGTATTTATTCAGCACACAAACAGCAATAAAGTGAAAGCACAATACAAGAACAATCCTTGACCAATTTAGACAAATAAAGTAAATTTAATAAATAAAATGACACAAAAAATGTAAATTCAATCAGTAGAAACTGGATTATGAATTGATAACATCTTTAGTGAAAAATGGTGCCAAAAACATCGAAGTGCCAACTGCAGGCCACTGGTTACACAAGGCCGGGACAAAGCCAAAGGTGAAGGCTAACCCTGATGGAGCATGGGTTGGATACAGGTACCAGGTTGTATTGACTAATACCGTTTTTGCAGTTCCTTGGTCTGCAGCTTTGACCTGCCGCCACTTCAGAGGACTGGGGGCAGAGGACTTCAATCCCCAGCCTGTCAAGTGGCCACGCTGCCAAAGCACCGGGGGACATGCCTGGAGGCGCACAAGATGCCAGTAGTGCACCTGCAGCGCGGAAGCCGTTTTTGCATTTCCTTGGTCTGCCGCTTTGACCTGCCACCACTTCAGAGGACTCGGGGCAGAGGACCTCAATACCCAGCCTGCCAAGCAGCCACACTGTGATGTATTCCTATAGGTACTGTATCGATTCCCCTATTCCTGACCCTGGTTTGGTTAATAATTAACTAGCAGCCATCCAACGGTGCAAGAACCGTTATCTGATTAAGCCACACCACGGCACAGAAGCGCGTTATCTGATTAGGTCATAACGCATGCCATCTAATTAGACAAGCGATATTCCTCCAGCCCCTGATAAGGCATACGGAGTTCTCAAAACAAATCAAACCTACAGCGACCTGGGAAATTCCCATAACCATTGTTGTGATTTCACCGAGAACTTCAGCAAAAGAATGTGCGAACGAGCCCGTTCATATGACATCCTTATTGACGTATATATGTCCATCCTTACGTCAATCTCGGCACCTTTCAGGTATAAATATTACCGACATTGCCTTAAGCAAACACATGCGGTGGTGACGAGATCGGAGCAGCGAGACGTGCTGAGGAGCCCAGCAGAGAGCGAAGCCCACAGACGCTGCCCCGCCTTCCTGACGCGCTGAGAACGAGACGCTGTCTTTCTCCTGCCGAGAAATCCAGCTCTGGCGCTTCCATGCAGCCCTCGCAGGCAGCTGGAATATCAAGACCTGGGATAAGAGATACCAGCCCTCCATCATTCTAGATCTCAGGTACAGAACTGAATAACCCCTTGCAGAGAATTCTCGAATCAGTCCCTTGGCAAAACAAACTTAACTTAAACTGCTACTTATCTACTCCCGTCCACGTATTAGGCTTAGGTCAGGTACATTGGGGTAGGCGTGGTTAGAAGCACCAGTTGAGTACGATTAGTCAAATGTATATATGTATGTATCTATTTTATCCATTTTAAAGTATCATATGGCTCAGAAACCATATCAATGCTTTTACAGTATTATTTTATAATTCTGTCTCTACTGTATGCACTTTACTTAACTACAAGTATTGCAATAATAGCGATTCATTTCTCTTGTATGAGAAAGAGACTGATCAATAAATAACATCTTTTATTGAACCACGCCCATCTCTTATTTCTCTACAAACTGGTGAAACTAAGAATGCACGTACTGACTGAGTAAAATAAGTTGTCTATTGTTTTCACACAACTCTAGAGATACACTCTTGATTAGGGGAGAGCAAAGTTGTCATGTTCTATGGTTGTCAGAAACTAAATCCCTTCTTGTCTATCCAGGGAGGTTAAAATCCTCCTTGTCTATTCGAGAAAGTTTCTAGTGAACTCTGAGCTAGCTGGCAAACACAAACCTTTAAGTCTAATATCGTCGGTAGAAGACCTAGTTAACCTCTGCCCTAGGTCTATACTATTGAAGATATTATTCCAATGCGCAGAGCCTATTGGGATAATAGGAACTACACTACATGGTGCCCAACCGTTTGGATAGGCGATAAAACTAACGCAAGACATTAGAGTAACTCAGTCGTGCTTTTTCACACAGAACCCCTTTTTTCCCATAATACTCCAAAGACGTCTGGAGTGGGTTAAAGGTCATATCCGCCAAACCTCGCAGGAGGAGACTCCTATGTATGGTTCATGGTTTACTCAACGTTGAAGGATACACTGTTCCAAAATATTGTGCATCTAATCTTTGTTTCCATAGAAACCTGATCTGCAAACAAACAGAATAACCTTCCTGTCAATAAAATGACAGAAAGTGAAGAAGAAAGGGAGACAGTTAGACTAGCAGCTGAACTCCTAGAAGCAGATAATACTCTGCAGCAAAATGACCCGGATATAATACTCATCCCGGTCAACATAAGAAAATCTATAACCCTAAAACTTATAGAAAATGGACTGACACCAAGAGGTGGTACAGTCATATTCGTAATTGAGGCACACGAATATCGGCAAACAGAGGTATTCTATTCATGGATAAACTTTCCAGCAGCAAACGCTGTAACAAAGGACTTCCACTATTACAAAATAGAGGAACCTCCTAGTGAGTACACTCCTTTCGAGGAAGTGGAAATACCACTCAAATTCCAAGAGCACCTGCTCTTGTTTAATGGCGCCCTAAAACATAATGATCACATCACCAGGCTCGGTCCACTAGGTAGACCAGGAGCAACGTGGCCGGTCCTAGCCGGATACACACCACATCCAGACATTGAAGAAATGCCTGCACCAGAACTTTTAGCACAGCTAAAACAATTAGGATATGAACTATCAAGTGAAGGCAAAAGCCTGGCTGACAATTTCCTAGAGAAATGTGCTGTAATCCAAGCACCTAGAACACTGAAAAACTTACAATCAATTCTAGGCTTACTAAACTTCGGAAGAACTTACATTATAAATTATGCAGAGAGAATTAAACCTCTCTATGATCTAATAAAACCAGATTTTAAAAGAATCAATTGGACTCAAAAACACACAGAAATTTTGAGATCGTTACAAACAGATATGTTAGTTAAAACAAAACTACAAACACGTGACAACACACGCAACCTTGTGATTCGAGTCATCCCAGGAAGATGCGGATTCACATACCTGACCTCTAATGAGGGAGAGAAGGTACCAATAGCATACAAATCACATTTGTACACAAAAGCTGAAATGAAATTTAGCCCAACGGAAAAAATTCTGACCGCGGTACAGACTGCTGTAGCAAAGGAGCGGGCCCTAGCACAGGGTAAACGAATAATAATCGTGACACCTACACCAGCCCTAGAGGCGGTAACAAAGGCAAGCATTCCGAATGCTAAAGCACTCCATCCAAGGTGGATACAGTGGGCTAACTCTCTTGCTGCAACAGACGTGGTATACGAATTTGATCCAAATTTAAAAACACAAGAATTTCTCCAATATGAATTCGAATGTCCTCCGCCGACCGAAATTCTGCCTCTAGAACACTATGGCTGTATAATATATACAGATGGATCAGCACAACCCGCAGTGGGGGGTAAGCAAGCCTACAGTGCTGCGTGCGCGATTGTTAAAGGTCGCTGGCACGAAGGAAAATTTAAACCTGTGGTCACTAAAACGCAATCTCTAGGAGACTGTACAGCTCAAAGAGCAGAACTACTGGCATTCAAGATGGCGCTTGAAAATACCGATCGAGAATTCCCCACACTTATTGTGTGCGATTCGTATTACTGCGTCCAATCTTACAATGAATGCTTGCAGATCTGGGTTCAGAATGGTTTTAAAGATGCAAAAGGTGGCACAATCAAACATAAAATGCTTTGGGAACAAATAGTTCTTTTGCAAAAGGAACTACAAAAGACTCACGTGATACATTCACTGAGTCATCAGCGTGATGGCGTTCACGTTGCAGGGAATTCATTGGCCGAGACAGCCACAGCGGGAGCAACTAAACCGGCTTCCGTAGCTACAAAAAAGCGTACAGTAAAACACATTGACGGTGAAACTGTGCTGGCGGTGAAAACGTCATCAAAAGGCGACTGCTCAGCGTTACCGATCAATTATCCACTCAATTATACATACATAATCGATGCAAACTCAGTCCCTTTTGCTCGAATCCCTGGAGTGGGGGATAGAGTAATTCCAAACACGGACAGGAGAGGCTTGTTAATAGCAGACGCACATATGGGTGAGGGTCTCAGACACCTTAAGCAAAAAGATTCTCTGGAAGAATTACAATCAGTGTACTGGTGGCCAGGCATGAGCCTGCATCATCACATTTTTGTAAAAAACTGCCCAGACTGCAATAGAGATCGCAGTGGCGAGCGGGGAGGACTATTGCCATGGCATTTCACTCCAGATAAACAACAACAATAAGAAAGCACCCATCATGAAAAAAGCGCTATATTAACATAAAAAGACTAATTTTCACTTATAATGTAGACCCCAGCGCTCGGCTGACGTCTGGACTGTTATAAAAGGATTTGCAAGTCTATAATGGCATATACGCTAGGAGCATGCTACGTTTTGATTAATGTATTCCTTTTAGCCCTCAAGCTTATGGGGAAGCATGGCCAAATGAGCATTGCATAGCGGGACTCTTCTCACTTCCTTCCTGAGGGATACGGGATGGTGTAAAGAAAAAACCAAGACATAAAGCAATCTATAACGGAAAAGGTATTAGGTTCGGGAGCTGGGTGGGTCAAACATTTAATAAGTGTCCAACGTAGTCTAAATAACCTGCCAAGGAATTCTCTGAAAGGGCTCAGTCCGTACGAACTATTGTTCGGGACTAGAATGATGATCCAAGATCTTGATAGTCAGACTTCAGTGGTTAAAGACAAAAGCTTTGATATCAAAGATCGTTTGGCTATTTTACAGGACTTAAATGAAATAAGAAAAGACCTGAGCAACATAAAGCTGAAACAACAGCCAACAACCACTGAAGAGAAACCACCTGTCCCAGCAAGGCCTGTCTGGATTCCACAAGTCGGGGATCTAGTCAGAGAAAAGATCACGGTAAAGAAGGAATTTGGGCCTTCTTACAGAAAAGCAGTTCCTGTCTTGTCTATCAACGGGACAAGATCAGTAGTACTACCGCCCCTTGCTGGTAAAAAGGAGAACCGAGTTGTATCCATCGACCTGGGTAAACCACAATCATGTGGCCGATAACAAACAGTAGGCCAAGTGGACTCCCAAGAAGTAGCAGAACACCAATGTTTGCTACGAATACAGAGGCTCAAACTGGAAGACTGATCACCTTTGGAAAATCTACAGTGAATCAACAAGGACTATGCAACAAAGCAATGGAACTTGAACCTCTTAAAACCCAAATTAAAACTTTTCATCAAGAAACAACAACCTATGATGATGTAACTGCAGACTTTGCTAATGAAACAAAGCAAAATCCAAAAGCAATTGGAACAATTGACAGAACAGCATCCGGCTACTTCATCAACTTCGATGATTCATCTGAAGACCTGAGTGAAGCAAAGAAACAGCCATCAGCAAAACCCTTTAAAGACAAAGCTAAAGAACTTTTTCAACAGCTGAAAGAAACCTATCTGATTTCTCCATGGATTGAATTTTGGGTGGCCTTCGGTGCATTTATCCTCATTCTTTGGCTCATCATGGTACTATGCTTGGGACATTTCATTGAAGGAAAATATGCTAAAATGGACACAGCAAGCCAGAAAATCAACTTGGTCCTTAAACCACACACATCTTCACACATCGAGAAAAGAGAACTTTCTTCAGTGAACTTCACAGCCAATCCTATACCAGGCGGTGTAGCATGGGACAAAACTGATTATGAAATCTATGGTCCGGTTGAAATCCTGAAGTATCCACACCAATTCAAGATCTCCTTGAGTGACTTTGTAAAACCGAGCTCATTTGCTGATGATTGGGACTTTGAAAGTATTAATGATATGATTTCTGATCTTGTGATGTCTGCTAAATTCACAGAACATGATTATTTGCAGGGTTCGTCTAATTATGATCAGATGTTCTGCTATAACCACTATGGTAACCATTATCTACATAAATCTGCACAACCTAGAAATGTCTTGAATTATAAACAATGGGAACATTGTGCTACTCCTCCAAAAGATAGCTCGAAAACATTTTATGATAAATATTTATACTTTTCAGGGTTTAACATAAGTAATGCAGAAACATTTTATTTCAAATTGTCAAATAAGACAGGTATGAAGACCATGCTTACAAACACAAAATTGATATATTCCGATTCATTCTTTGAACAAATGAATACATTTGGGTTTGATTTCTGGAACAATAATATTGAAGCAAAAACTGTTTGGGATACAAGAGATTGGCAAGTACAAGGTATAGAATCATTGTTTAGAGCCTGCATGATCCCAGAACAAATAATATTTTTGAACGACACTATTCAACAAACTACCTGTCTTGGCTTAGCCAAAATCAAAGATTTGAACAAACCGTCTATTCCAAAGCCAACAGTGAACAGTAATAGCTCTAAAGATGTTGAGATAGACGTAAACCATATTTTAAACCAAAACAGAACAGATCCTGAATGGAAAAAATGGTTGATCTGGCCCACAGATACAAATAACTGTCAAGACAGATTCCTGAACAAAATACAGGGGTTCACATTGACTAGGCCAGACCCTAGATATTCCCAAAGACAACATCCAGGGATAGTAACCACCTACAGCGTGGGCAAGCTCTGCCTTCAATGGCTACAAACGTCCACACTGGTTGAAATTAAGCAACACCTAACTTTACTTACAGAAGGTGCTGACTTGCGTGATTTCATATTGGGACCACGCAAACAGCGTCAAAAATGTTTCATAGCGGCCTCTATATATGCAGCTTATAACGAAGTTTGGAAAGTAACTCAAATTGAGACAGCAGAAAAAATACGGGAAATTGACCGTATTAATTTGGAAAAATCACTTTCTGTGGTGGACAATGGGTTAATGACTCTGTCCTCCAGAATATATTCTCTGGACAGCATTGTGTCTTCAGCAATCGATATAATATCGCAAGACTTACTGATGTTACAACATGGTCAGTCCCAATTGCGTTCTATTGTACAGCTTGGCTGGACGTTACAAAATCTGCGTTCTGGCTATGTGCCCTGGCGTTTAATCAACACAACGTCATTATTTAATATCTTTAACCTCACTGATAAACAAATCAGTTTGGCACAGAAGGGTGCTGACTATACAATTCTGAGCATTGAAAAACTTGAGAGATTACCATTGACAATGTCAGAACGACCTGTCATTGAATGGATAATACATGGGATAATAAATATTCCGATAACTACTTTCCAGTTTCAATTCTGCCAAAAATATATACAGGCAGGCCAGTATGAAAGGTTGGGTAAAGGATACATTAAGTCAATATGGAACTTGCCCTATACACACGAATGTGTAAGTAATAAAGGCCAGAAAGTGTTTCTGAGTGGCGATAATTGTGCAAGATCACTAAGTGGTACACTTCTGTGTCAGGGTATTAGTTTGCACGGAGCCTGTGAAGGGACTTCAAATAACCTTTCATGTTACCAGCTAGGCACACCTGCAACACGAATAGAACCATTCTTTAGGAGACTCTCGAACGGGAGTTACATTCTAATAGTAGATCGCAGATGTTGTAGTTTGCTGCCCGGAAAACCTTATCTCATAACTGTGACTAGGAAGGTCATGTGCTGTGAACATGTATTGTTCCCCAGCGATTCTCCAGACAGGGAGGCAAGGTTATGGCCCGATTTGAAAATTGCTTCTATTCAAATAGATACTTTAAGCAGAATGAAGACTGTGCTCCTACAGACGCCGACAAGGCTCACGTCATCAAAAGAAACGTATGATCTCCAAGTTGCAAGGACAACAGAAGAGATTCATTCATTATTATCAACTAATTCCCCCATACATTTCGCAGAAATACTGAACGAAATCTTAAATATTTCTGATACCACTGGTATCTCCAGTGTATTTAAAGCAGTGTTTTTGGGTGCTTTAACTCCATTCAAAGCCATCCTGGGTATTTTTCCAGACTTTGTCCATTCCATTTTTGGCGGACTTCCTCTCCTTTTAGGACTAGTAGCGGGTATTCTATTTTTGATCCTGTTATTTCGCTATGGCAAACCATGTCACAGACAAAACACCTGCGACAAGGGAAGAAATGATCCTAGCCATTGGCTACCGTGACCGGGTAACTAAAATCCTTGGACTATCCCGGCTTAGAGACCTGAACATGACCTGGTTTCTTTCATTTAGACCAATGTGGCAAAGTTGTGTTATGCCTGTATTAAGGTGCTTGCTATGCGGCGAAAAATGCGTGTTGGACACCTGTCTGGCACTACAATCGGATGTGCCAATGGACGCAGATACCTTGTTGGGTCCGGTAACGGCTCATGCATTATGCTGTCCCCAGCGGCTACCAATCCTGATGACGGCATTCGTGGAGTCTTCACCACTACGATTGAGGGGTAGTGAAGTACAAGATGAAAGCAGCATCAATCAGGTACGACCTTCAGTCAGCTATGCTGATCAAAACATCAATGGAGGCAATCATGCTCAGGCTCATGAATGCATGGTAACAACTTTTTCCGAATTAGTGGAACTTACGCAAGAAGCTGTTGACAGTTTTTTCAACAGTCTAAATGATATGATGTTTTCACCAGAGCAGCAGGAATAACTTTGAGCAAACTAGCACTTGGAGTTCCTCACATCCTGAATTTGGCCTTCAACTTTTTAAAGAAAAGCGATATGAAAAATGTTCTCATCATTTTTTTCAGACTGCAAGAACTTTTTCCCCAATTCCAAAATAATTACGATTTTTGGGACACTTATCTTCTGCTTAAAGTAGACATTATTCTTAGAGAACTAAATTTCTATTTTAGGTAGTCACGAGACATTCGCTATCCTCTAGCACTATTATACATAACTTTATGATTGTGATGAAATGGTCTTGCATTCTTTTTTCTGTATTAAGAGCCATTTCATGTGTGGTTTTCGCATTTATTCATGCTGAATTTAAAAATATGCATTATATGTTTAGCATTATTAGACTGCTTGTGCATATAGTACACGTGATAGTACATATGATTGTATTTTGGGGTGGTACGGTATACACAAACGCTACTGGTTTCACTATGCCTAGATTTGTAAATATGGACATAGTCTACGTGGAGTGGGTGTGATGTATTCCTATAGGTACTGTATCGATTCCCCTATTCCTGGCCCTGGTTTGGTTAATAATTAACTAGCAGCCATCCAACGGTGCAAGAACCGTTATCTGATTAAGCCACACCACGGCACAGAAGCGCGTTATCTGATTAGGTCATAACGCATGCCATCTAATTAGACAAGCGATATTCCTCCAGCCCCTGATAAGGCATACGGAGTTCTCAAAACAAATCAAACCTACAGCGACCTGGGAAATTCCCATAACCATTGTTTTGATTTCACCGAGAACTTCAGCAAAAGAATGTGCGAACGAGCCCGTTCATATGACATCCTTATTGACGTATATATGTCCATCCTTACGTCAATCTCGGCACCTTTCAGGTATAAATATTACCGACATTGCCTTAAGCAAACACATGCGGTGGTGACGAGATCGGAGCAGCGAGACGTGCTGAGGAGCCCAGCAGAGAGCGAAGCCCACAGACGCTGCCCCGCCTTCCTGACGCGCTGAGAACGAGACGCTGTCTTTCCCCTGCCGAGAAATCCAGCTCCGGCGCTTCCATGCAGCCCTCGCAGGCAGCTGGAATATCAAGACCTGGGATAAGAGATACCAGCCCTCCATCATTCTAGATCTCAGGTACAGAACTGAATAACCCCTTGCAGAGAATTCTCGAATCAGTCCCTTGGCAAAACAAACTTAACTTAAACTGCTACTTATCTACTCCCGCCCACGTATTAGGCTTAGGTCAGGTACATTGGGGTAGGCGTGGTTAGAAGCACCAGTTGAGTACGATTAGTCAAATGTATATATGTATGTATCTATTTTATCCATTTTAAAGTATCATATGGCTCAGAAACCATATCAATGCTTTTACAGTATTATTTTATAATTCTGTCTCTACTGTATGCACTTTACTTAACTACAAGTATTGCAATAATAGCGATTCATTTCTCTTGTATGAGAAAAGAGACTGATCAATAAATAACATCTTTTATTGAACCACGCCCATCTCTTATTTCTCTACAAACTGGTGAAACTAAGAATGCACGTACTGACTGAGTAAAATAAGTTGTCTATTGTTTTCACATGACTCTAGAGATACACTCTTGATTAGGGGAGAGCAAAGTTGTCATGTTCTATGGTTGTCAGAAACTAAATCCCTTCTTGTCTATCCAGGGAGGTTAAAATCCTCCTTGTCTATTCGAGAAAGTTTCTAGTGAACTCTGAGCTAGCTGGCAAACACAAACCTTTAAGTCTAATATCGTCGGTAGAAGACCTAGTTAACCTCTGCTCTAGGTCTATACTATTGAAGATATTATTCCAATGCGCAGAGCCTATTGGAAAATTAGGAACTACACTACAACACCACTCCGCCAACACACTGGGGGGACGCGCCTGCAGGCACACAAGTAGTCTGTAGGGCTCCTGCAGTGCGGGACACGTGCTGTTGTGCACCTGTCCGAGACTGGAGGAGACTGGGCTCGGCCTATTCTCTTGGTCTCCCTTATTCATCCTCTTCAGACCCTAGCTCTCTGCCTAGCAGGCACATCTACCCTCCTGCTCCTGCACCAGCTCCAGTTCAACTTCCTATGCCAGCCGCAGAGGACCAGGTAGGGAGACAACTTCCCTTACTTCCATCCTCATATACCCGTATGATCTATTTGCTGGCTGTAAAATTGGTGTACTAACAACTTAAGAGATAAGGGAGCCGGAACCCCAAGGAATGTGTGTCAATCCAGTCTGGAAGTTTGTTTGTCCCTTTGTGAACCGAGCTGACTTTTACAACTTCACCGCCCTCATTAAGAACACTTATTCATACAGGGACCAAGCTTAATAGTAATGGGTAAAGGTAGGGGGGTGGCTGGACCTACAAATAAAGAGCCCTCGTACACGGGCAGCACCATGGACGCTTTTTTGCAGCGCGATCCTGGGGTCCTGAACAAGGAGATTGAACTGGTAGTTAGACGTTTATCTAACTCACCTTCCCATCCCCCCCTATTGATTTCCCTGGTCACCTTACATGCTGGCCCCAAGATTCATGAGTTATAACGGGGTAAACCCTAAGAACTCTCTGACCGGGGTCAGTCAATCAGGTACATATAAAAATGGCCAGAGTCTATTGCTTTCATATACAACAAATGTCAATCAACGTCACATTTCAAAATTATACAGTTAAGAGTCTATAAGTGCAGTGCATATTTTATTTAAGCACATCATGGGATACTGGGGATCAATCTCTAAACGATGAGGTACGAAGAAATCAACACTCAAAACAAATCAAATCAATTGCTTCATTAGATTAAAGAGAGATTAAAGAATACAAATTAAGGAAAGCAAATGAGTACTTTCAGTCAGAAAGTCATTTACATTTATGGTATATCAACGCGCTCAAAAGTGAACAGGAAAATGGATTAGTTAGAGGGGATGGGTGTGATGGGATAAAGGTGGGGACCGGGTAAAGGCGTTGTGACTTGCAGACAATCACAGTGAAATTCAATATAGCCTTTACAGTCTGGGTTAGATCGGTGGTTCCGTATAGGTCTTAGGCACAGGATCTGTATTTATCCATTAATTGTTCCTATGCCCAGATAAAATGCCATGGGCTAAATGTCTACGTTTCGACCCCTGTGGTTAGGGTTGTTGAGAACCTCATGGTGGGGTCTTCCTCAGGACACGAAAGAAGCAGGAGCGCTTTACATGCGGCCAGATCAATGGCCGTACCGATAGGACCTTCCTTGGTTCCTATGTGGTTGAAGATGGCTGGGACGGAATAGCTTTCCAGAAGGTTATTCAATATAGTTCGGAGTCATCATCTGTCCCACGCTGGTCATGGAAGTGCGTGGCTAAATTCACCGACCCGGTAGTATCTATTCTGCACCGTGGTGACCGTCTTGCTCCGAACTATATTGAATAACCTTCTGGAAAGCTATTCCGTCCCAGCCATCTTCAACCACATAGGAACCAAGGAAGGTCCTATCGGTACGGCCATTGATCTGGCCGCATGTAAAGCGCTCCTGCTTCTTTCGTGTCCTGAGGAAGACCCCACCATGAGGTTCTCAACAACCCTAACCACAGGGGTCGAAACGTAGACATTTAGCCCATGGCATTTTATCTGGGCATAGGAACAATTAATGGATAAATACAGATCCTGTGCCTAAGACCTATACGGAACCACCGATCTAACCCAGACTGTAAAGGCTATATTGAATTTCACTGTGATTGTCTGCAAGTCACAACACCTTTACCCGGTCCCCACCTTTATCCCATCACACCCATCCCCTCTAACTAATCCATTTTCCTGTTCACTTTTGAGCGCGTTGATATACCATAAATGTAAATGACTTTCTGACTGAAAGTACACATTTGCTTTCCTTAATTTGTATTCTTTAATCTCTCTTTAATCTAATGAAGCAATTGATTTGATTTGTTTTGAGTGTTGATTTCTTCGTACCTCATCGTTTAGAGATTGATCCCCAGTATCCCATGATGTGCTTAAATAAAATATGCACTGCACTTATGGACTCTTAACTGTATAATTTTGAAATGTGACGTTGATTGACATTTGTTGTATATGAAAGCAATAGACTCTGGCCATTTTTATATGTACCTGATGGCCCCAAGATTCAGTTACAGCCCCCTCTGGTAAACCTGGCAGAGCAGACATCAGATCAGGCAGGGGTACTGTTCCCCTCTCACCATTGGTCATTACCCGGTGTGGTTCCCACTTGCCAGCCTCTGGGTCAGGTCTGGGTAAGCTTCCTGGCAATGGTTTGAGCTCAGGAGGTGCCAAGAGGATGCACCCTTCGGAGGGGGGGTGCTTTGCAAACGCAGTAAGAAAACTGGTCTTCAGCCAACCTCAGCAGCACACCCAATAGTGCCCAACTTGGACACAATCTCGTTAGACATGCTTCAAGCAGCCCTGCTGTCAACACTTGACACTAAATTGGACCCCATCCTACATCGACTCTCTGCACTGGAAAAGAACCTCTCTGTATTGACAACCTCTTTGCAAAGGGACTGTGCCCCTCTCATTACAAGTCTTCCTCTCTCAAAGCCCACTATCTTGATCACTATCTCCAATCCCGTGGTAGTGTCACAAGGGCTGGACTTAGAGTTGTGTCTACCACCACACAGCAGCCCAGTCTCATGGCAGCAGACACAATCGCACCAACCATGACCCGGATTGACCCCCATGACCGTCCAAACATTTGTAGGTGGACAAATACCCTGAACCCACCCTCTTCTCAATCCCGCCAACGTCAGAGTGTTAAAGTAGGCAGACTGTACTGTTCTGATGATAGGTGGGAAGGGCTTGATTTCATGCACTCTGGGAACATTAACTACCACTCTCCTAGACTGGTCTCTGTCCATCTCCCACCTGAGTCTACCCTGCTTGTTGTGGTGTTAGCTAATGTACAGCGCCTCGATCCTGGGACTAAGGAAGACTTTTCCAGCTGAAGAATAAGGTGGTGCACTGGCTTAATTCCAACATTGCTCCTGGGCTTAGGGTGGAAAACCAAATTCTTATGGTGCACCAGACACAGTGAGTTGGTAGCACCAAGAAATCTTTGCAGGGTGGTTGTATTCTTGGTCATTTTAACAATTCAGCTATTGTAAATCTAATTTTAAGTATGGTTGAGTGTTCTGATTATAGGTGTTGGAGTTCAGCATTCTTGGCACTCCCGCTGAGATTTTTTTATAGACCCAGAGATCACCAATTAGGGCTTCAGCGTGAGCGGCTTCCTGAGGGGGGCCATAGGGGTCGTACTGAGGGGATTACAGGGGTAAGCACAGCAAATAGTGTTACTCCTCCGAGCTCATTGGAAGATTGCGATTGATGCAGTGGGAGTTCCTCGGACCCCATGGTATCTGTATCATAGGGAAATATCCCGCCCCCAGAACAGGTATCCAGAATGAATGGAGGGTGCAAGTTCCTTTCTTGGAACTTTGCGGGGCTGGCAAGTAAGATTGAGAATTCTGAATGGTTGGCTCTTGTGAAAAGCTTCGATGTGATATGCTTCCAGGAAAATTGGGCTATAGAGAACAATTATCACCTGGATGGGTATAAAACCCTCTTCGGTCCAGCTATCCCTTCTATTTCAGGGAGAGCGAAGGTGGGGCTTCTTACCCATATTTCGCTAGCTGTCCTCTGCATTTCCGTTACCTCACTTTATGTGCTCCTAATTTACATGTGATGTTTCTGTCTAGTGGCAAGAGCAAGCTCCTTTTGATACATTTTTATAATGCAAGAGTTACACACCAGGACGAAGGTAACATAATGCAGCTGGGGTCTGTACTACGGGGTGGCATTTTGGAAGGTCAGAGTTGTCATTACATCTTCCTAACAGGGGATTTTAACATTCATTTGTGTGGGGATATCAGGCAAGGAGGAGTGGAAGCTATGGGTTGTGCACAACAAGCAGGCTTGCACATGGGACATACTCCACAGGGTACTGAGCTTAATTACGTCCTGCTCAAATTTGATTTAATATCAATCATGAACAAGCTGACCCTGGGGACAACAGATATCACTGCCACCTATATTGGGAGAGAGTGTGAGACCATCATAGATTTTACTTTTGTATCCACCCCTTTCTTTTCCTTGGTCACTGATTTTTCTGTCCAGGTGAGTGAATGTAGTGACCACAACCCCATTTTGGTTGCAACAGAATGGTCCAGAGTACATGGACACACCAAGGTGGGCGGGGGGCGGGTGACCCTCTCACAGTGGTGCAAATGGGAGGAGAATAAAATGGGGGTGTATTGCCCCAGATCTATTCCAGGAGTCCCTCTCAATGCAGTGTTGCAGGGAGTTTGCTACCTGTGTTGATGGCGAGGCAAGCGCTTCAGACATCTTGGGTGTATTTGAAACTATGTCCACTGTTATAAAGAGGTTACTACGGGCCTTGGGTGGGGGCCGTGAGCTACTACGCCCAAGAGGGTTTGACTCTGTGTGCCCCCAGGCTTCCAGGAACCTGAGACAGGCCTTAAGTGTTAAGCTCCGAGATCTGGTGGCGGTCAAAAGCCTACGTAGAGCATACAAGGCTGCGCTAGCAACTTGAAGTCCACCTAATAGCTCTAAGTTCTAGGGCATTATTGATAGCCCACCTTTATCCGAAGATAACGTTAACTTATTGGATGCCCAGATCACATAGAATGATTCGGTGCTCTATTTTGAGGGTATCTTTCAGTCGGACACTATGCTAACTGAGGGGCAAGAAAGGGTGGAAGGCAAGGCGGAGCTCGTCTTCAACATCCAAGTGGTGAGAGCAGGTATATTGGGGCTCTCTAAAAGTAAGGCCCCGGGTCAGACAGGATCTCACTAGACCTCTACATTGCCCACGTAGAAACCCTGGCGCCTGTACTCACAGCTGGTATCAATGCTACAGTTCAGGTTGGCCGCCCATATTCTTGGGCTTTATCGACTATAGTATCTGTGTTTAAAAAGGGAGATCGGGACAGCACCTCTTTTTACAGGCCCATTTCCCTCCTAGACTCTGTGTTGAAGGTGGTGGGTCGCATGATTCTTGATAGACTTGTAGCCTGGGCTGACTAAAGCAACTTTCTAGCCAAGATCAAATACGGCTTCCGCCCAGGTGGTTCCACTGTGGAACAGTGTTTAAATCTAAACTTGGCTCTGTATAAGTATACCGTGGCTCGCTCCCGCCCCATACTCCTAGCCTTCATGGACCTGTCCTCAGTATTCGATTGTATTAACAGGTCAAAGCTGTGGCAGTTGATGTCATCCATTGTCATTGACAGTAATATTATTTTTTTCCTTAGGGATCTTCACCGAGACTCCAGGGCAGCTGTCCATTATTCAAAGGACCTGAAAGTATCCCGACGTTTTTACATTAAGAGGGGGGTGCATCCGGGGTGTATCTTAGCACCCTTCCTCTTTAATTTATATATAAACTCCCTAGGGAATGCCCTTTTGGCATCAAAAGCTGACTGTGCCCAGGAAGGCGAGTGTAGCCTGCAGGTCCTCTTATATGCGGACGATGCAGTCTTCCTGGCGAGGAAAGCTAGGGGCCTACAACTTCTCCTGAACTCTTTTGCCTCATTCATGGAGGACCTGGACCTTTTGGTTAACCATTCCAAATCTTACATCATGCAGGTGGGACCTCGTAAGGCCAAGCCGCCCACCTTTAAACTCGGTTGCTCGTCAGTACCCAAGACCAATGTTTTCTCCTACTTGGAAGTAGTGTTTGACGATTCCTTGAGCTTCTGCACCCTGCTTACTCGAAAGAAAGGGGATCTAGTGAAAGCTTCTGCAGCTGTTTTTAATTTTGCCAGCAGAGTGAGAGGGAAGCCAATAGGGACTCTCTTAAAGAATTAACAAGCCAAATGTATCTCAAAGGCTAGTTATTGGAGTGAGATATGGGGTCACATTGAGATAGGGGCTGTGCAAAGTGCTGAAAACTCTTTCTTGCAAAGGGACCTTTCTGTTCCGCAATGCATCCTATCTTATGTCATCCATGAAGAATTGCGGATGTCCTTCCTCTCAGATGAATTGGCCCTCCGTCCCCTTGCTTTGTGGCTTAACTTCTTGCATGCTCGTGACGGCCGGGAGCCGCCACGCGTCACGGTGGGCGTGTGTGGAGGACGGCCCCTGGCCATCTGAATCCCGCCCACTAATTAAAATGCCCGCACAGTGCGAAAATTTGCGCCGCATGCAAGGGGTTAAGATCTGGGCTAAGCAAGAGAACATACTTAGCAAAGACGTCCTACGGATTGTCTTTCTCTTGATCATGTCTCACGTATCGGATGGCTCCAGTATATAAGAGTCGGTTTCGCCAGGCTAGGCAGAGTAGAACTATTTACGAACCCTGAGTGTATATGTAAGAGGGACCTTATTTGGGCCAAAGAATGTTTTTTAAGAACACGTTGTTGTGAAAGAGGGGGGAAAGAGCTATGTAAGCCCAGTGTGCATAAGTACATTATGCTGAAAACTGTGCCAACTACCGAGCCATATCTCTTAGGGCTTAAAAGCATTTATGATTGTTTTCTATTGACAAGGTTTCGGCTCGACCTCTTTCATTACCTCCCACAGAGGTCAGTGCCTCATACCCTGCGGCCGCGACTGTGAATCGCCTCAGGACATGATGCACTTTTTAATGTTTTGTACTTTTTATGCTGTTCCTAGAAAGTTATTTATTATTTCCATTCTTAAAAAACTGGGCTTGAGGAGGGTGAGACCAGCTTTTAGTGTTTTACAACTCCTCTCTAGTGATACTGTTTTGTACACTCTTAACTTTTTACTGGTCGCCGTTAGACTCAGGGCAAACTGTGATTAATTTCCTGAATTGCAAATCATGTATTTTTATCATGTGTTTAGATTACCAGGGACTTATCATATTTGTCAATCTGTAACCTGAAAGTTGTTTTATCGCTGTCTGTATGACTTTTATGGTTTTACTTTGAAAGCTGAATAAAGTTTATTGAAAGCGAAAGTTGCTAATATCGTAGCTACTGCTCAGTCAGTGACCTTCTGTGAAAAAATCAAAGTATGGAAACAACTATCAAAGTGAACACTGGTGGAAGGGGCCTGCCTGAACTAGTGCATAGATCTGAGTTCCCATTCATAGACGTTTAGTCAAACACAATCAATAGACTCCAAATTGGTGACGTGCTGTGTATATTTACGAACTTCTGTCCTAGAGCAGGTGAGTATAAAAACTAGTTCATAGGCATATAGCTTACCAAGTGACAATTTCAGCGTTATAGTTTGTGCTGGGGGTATATCGCACAGTATTCTTTGTGTTTCTGATACATTGTATAGACTGCTAATGAAATTATGTGCTTCACTTCCTCTAATGCATATTTTGGAATTGAGAACTTGATTTTCTGTAATGTCATAATATTCTCCTCCAGGTGGGACTCCGTTTACATGGTGGGTCAGCCGGACTGGTGAAAAACAAACTTACTGGGGTGGATCACTTCCAGGAATTCAACAGTGTGCGTGTGGGCTGGAGGAAAACTGTTGGGACCTGAGGCACTATTGCAACTGTGACGCAGACAAAATAGAATGGTAATTAACATCTTTATATATGTAAGCAGCATTGTTTGTGTTAAATATCTATCAAAATAAGATACTGTGGGGAAATGTCATGTTTGGAGACTTGACCCTTAGAGGTCAATGTCTAAGTTATGCTTGCTAAAAAGCTATGTTTACATGACATATTTGAAACTTTCAAACCTCTGTCTGTGAGCCAGGGGACTAGTCAAGGGGTTTCAAATCCATTTATCAGACCACGAATGTATGTTGTTCATTGGATCTCTGCAAAGTTAAAGAATTTGAATGTGAACACGTAAATCAGAAACACATGGATGTAAAATTCAAATCTGTAAATATCGAGTGGATATCATGCTGCAGAGCAGAGGTGGAAAGAGCCGGGTGAGTGTAGGGGGAGTGTAGAGTTCTTTCACCGTCATGAGGGCAATGAGGGGCACATAGGGGACTGGAGGAGAATGGAGTAGGATGTATCCTTCTCACTCTCCGGTGGCCCGGGGCCCATCCATCGCCATCCACTAGGGCGATCTGCAGGCGCTCGTGTGGTGCCAAATGATGCAAGAAGTAGTGGGTAACAGAGGCCTGGTGCCCACCTGTAGTGCCCTGAGTGCCATTTTAACAAGGCGACCAAGCTACGTGCCCGGGTGAGGGCTCGGGGAGGATGCCTGCCGATCCCTTCAGGGCACCCGTGTGTCACTTCAGTGAGTACAGGCATTGACTACGTCCCTCCTGAGGTCTGACCGGTGGAGCCGAGACCAGCACTGCAGCGGGACCCAGGGCTGGTGTTCTAGAGCCCCAGGGCCCACTGAAGGAAGAACCAGAGTGGCTGCGGAGCGGCGGGGCATACCTGCGAGGGTGCCATTTCCCTCCCTCTGTGCCGTATTGGCTGTCTCCTCCGGGCAGCATTGGGCGGCATAAGCCCCTGCAGCTTGGGACGACTGAATCAGGCTGGGAGCCCATGGCGAGCACCTTAAGGCCAGGCAACTGCGGGGGACTGAGTGGTGATCGATACCCCCTGGCCGCTGCCTGCCCTGGGAGTGAGCAGCAACACGGGCCTCTGGACCTGGGGTGGCGGCGGCTGAGGCCGGTGGGACGGCACATCTGCAGCCCTTGACCCCGCCTGTCTCGCTTGCCACCACTTGCTGCGGAACGCACCTGATCCAACCCTTGGAGATGGAAGGAAGAGTTGAAATCCTGCCTTAAAGACATTTGTAAAGAGGTCACAGACATATGAGAGAAAGTGGATGACCTGGAACACACGATCGACGCTCCCTCCGAAGACCAAAGAATGCTATGGAGGCAGGTGACAGCCCTAGACCAACAGAACATAGAGATCCAATCTAAGCAGGAAGACTTGGAAAATAGAAGTCGCCGCAAAAAACGTATGCATACGGCGAGTCCCCAAAGGAGCAGAAGGCAACAACATCCTATCTTGCAAAGCCGATCTTCTCCACAAGATCAGGGGGGATGAGGACACTTCTCCTCCAACTCTTGACAGAGCACACCAGGTTGGTGTGGGCCTGGGTTGTAAAGACGCAATCCCGGATATCCTGACCCGTGTCCATTTCTTCTCAGATAAGGAGGCAATCCTCTTGACTGCCTGAGGTAAAGCAGTATTGATGTTTCCTGCCCACACAATGCAACTATTCCTAGACCTGTCCCCCATCACATTATGGAAGCCACAAGAATTCAAGCCGGTTACGTCAAGCTTCAGGAACAGGGGATTCGCTATCGATGGGGCCACACATTCGCCCATTTGTTCCAGTGGGAAGGCAGACGTGCATTGCTCAGATCTCTTTCGGAAGCCAAGCACCTGGTGGGTCTCCCTGAAGATGCTGACCCACAATCCAGGGACCCAGCTGAGAAAAACCTGTGACCAGTTTAGACCAAGGTCCGGCCGCATTGCCCCGACAAATGCCAAGCGTAGGAAACTTCCCAGGAAAGCAAAAGACATTAATCATCATCTCCGAAACCTTGGAGGGGCTCCATCACCAATGCGGTCCACCACCAGCTCCCTGTGAACTGCAGCTGGCAAAAGCCCCTTGTAGCATCCTGCCCTGTGACTCTCTGACTGCATGGTGGCAGCGGTGGGCCCGAGGCCTGTAGGTGGACCACAATCCAGCAAATCATGATGTGTCCAGACTGCTCCCAAACAGCCACCCTAGACGACCATCACTCCTGGAGGATTACCCTTTTAGCAGGCCTGGTGCATTTTGTGTTGGCCAGCACAGGATTTGGAGGCCCCCATTGGGCCCGGTTGGGCCATTGTTCATTTTGATTGTTCTCTGCCTTTTTTCTCTCTTCTTTCCTCTCTGTTTTCACAAGTCAATCTCGCTCATGGGTGGGGATCACCATTACACACTATAATCACAGACAGGAACAGGGGGAATGGGCACCACATGAAGTTTATGGACACCCTTGACACCATCCTTGGGTATTCACACGAATATTGGGAGACATTAAATTGATATCCCTGAATGTTTGGGGTCTAAATTCTCCCAACAAATGTTAACCCGTTTGGCGATACTTATAATATAACAACCCTGATGTACTCCTTCTGCAGGAGACTCACCTGCTGCAAACAAACTGTCACTGCATAGCTCACCCACGCTACGCAAAGCATTTCTGGGCATACATGACATTGAACACACTGGGAGTGGGCATTTTGTGCAAGGCGGATTTTTATTCATCCGTCACTAGTGTAGTGCGAGACAGAGACTGATTATATTTGATGCTCAATCTCCTTAAGGGTCAGCAGGAACTTACCCTATGTATTCTCTATGCCCCTACCACCTCACAGAACATTTACTTCAGACGAATCTAGAAAGAGTAATTGGAGGGGGTGGATTGAGACTTTCTGGTGGGAGGAGATTTTCATCTGCTGTGGGATCCCACTCTTGCTACATTCCAAAACACCGGGGCCATGACACAACAGCTTAAGCGTGACTTGAGTAATCTGGGCATGGTCGATGTTTGGTGCTGCAAACACCTGAAACGAGGGATAACTCTTTTTTCTCCTATGTTCACTCTTCTTACTCCTGCATAGACCACATCTTTGCCACACACTCCCTCCTCCACTGTGTTTGCACTGCCAACATATATGCCATCTCCATCTTATACTAAGGCGCACGTAGAACTGATTTGGGAGGGTATCGGCCACCTGACCAAGGCCCTGCCGCCCAGAAGTCTGCCACCACACATCTTACAGGACCCCGTTGATGTTGCTGAAATCTGGAAAAGCATAGCTGATTACTTTTCACTCAATAATCTCCTCGACCTCTCACCACACACTCTTTGGGATGGCATTACAGCCACCATCCAGGGTACAATCACATCCATCATCAAATGCGCGGAGGAGAGAAGCCAGGCTAGTTGAGTCCAACCTCACCACCAAAGTCAAACAACTAGAACAGCAGGACACAACAAACTCCTCTCCACACACCAAATGGCAACTGGCAGTGCTGAGGGGACAACTCTGTGCACATAGAACAGGGGGGGCGGAATGGGCACTTTTGACATTAAAGCAGCGCTACTATGAGGTGGGTAGGCTCCTGGCCCGTTGGCTCTGTCAGCTGTATATTGCTAAGCTGAGGTCAGACGATGAAGGCTGGTTGACAGATGAGGAAGACACGCGTCAGAGTTTTTATGAATTCTTTCAAAAGCTCTACTTGCGGAAAGAACCCGATCCTGAGCTAATCACGTCTTATTTGGACTCTTGTGTATGGGAGCCGTTGCCCCCCTGCCACACCACCCTTCTTGACGAGCCGATCACCACTGAGGAAGTGATAAAAGCGGTGGGTGCCCTTCCCCAGGGTAAGACACTTGGCCTGCATGACCTTCCCGTTGCCTTTTATTGGCTATTAATGCCTGTCTTGCAAGACCACCTGATCCGCTTGTTTAACTCCTTTTCTCATGTGTCTTGACTCACACCCTCGATGGCCTCTGCCGAAATCTCCCTCATTCACAAAGCTGGCAAGGACCCAGCCTCCTGCTCTTCCTGCATAGACCACATCTTTGCCACACACTCCCTCCTCCACTGTGTTTGCACTGCCAACATATATGCCATCTCCATCTTATACTAAGGCGCACGTAGAACTGATTTGGGAGGGTATCGGCCACCTGACCAAGGCCCTGCCGCCCAGAAGTCTGCCACCACACATCTTACAGGACCCCGTTGATGTTGCTGAAATCTGGAAAAGCATAGCTGATTACTTTTCACTCAATAATCTCCTCGACCTCTCACCACACACTCTTTGGGATGGCATTACAGCCACCATCCAGGGTACAATCACATCCATCATCAAATGCGCGGAGGAGAGAAGCCAGGCTAGTTGAGTCCAACCTCACCACCAAAGTCAAACAACTAGAACAGCAGGACACAACAAACTCCTCTCCACACACCAAATGGCAACTGGCAGTGCTGAGGGGACAACTCTGTGCACATAGAACAGGGGGGGCGGAATGGGCATTTTTGACATTAAAGCAGCGCTACTATGAGGTGGGTAGGCTCCTGGCCCGTTGGCTCTGTCAGCTGTATATTGCTAAGCTGAGGTCAGACGATGAAGGCTGGTTGACAGATGAGGAAGACACGCGTCAGAGTTTTTATGAATTCTTTCAAAAGCTCTACTTGCGGAAAGAACCCGATCCTGAGCTAATCACGTCTTATTTGGACTCTTGTGTATGGGAGCCGTTGCCCCCCTGCCACACCACCCTTCTTGACGAGCCGATCACCACTGAGGAAGTGATAAAAGCGGTGGGTGCCCTTCCCCAGGGTAAGACACTTGGCCTGCATGACCTTCCCGTTGCCTTTTATTGGCTATTAATGCCTGTCTTGCAAGACCACCTGATCCGCTTGTTTAACTCCTTTTCTCATGTGTCGGGACTCACACCCTCGATGGCCTCTGCCGAAATCTCCCTCATTCACAAAGCTGGCAAGGACCCAGCCTCCTGCTCTTCCTACTGCCCCATTGCCTTGTTCAATACAGATGCAAAGCTGTTCACTAAAATACTGGTGCAATGGCTGGAAACCTATCTCCCAGGCCTTATTGAGCTAGACCAGGTTGGCTTCATCTGCCACAGGCAGAGAGCGGAGAACGTCCGCTGAATAGCACATCTAACGGAAAAAGCAAATTGCCATAACCTTCCCACATGCCTTCTTTCCTTAGATGCAGAGAAGGTGTTTGACAGGGTCAAATGGGTCCTTCCTATGCGCGGTCCTTGAAAAGATCGGCTTAGGCCCAGGAATGATCTCGAAGATAATGGCCTCCTACATGGCTCCAGAAGCCAGAGCCAGGGTTAATGGGCAGCTGACAGACTCATCATTATAAGAAGAGGAACGCAGCAGGGGTGCCCTCTGTTCCCCCTGCGGTTTGCACCGGCAGTGGAACCCCTAGCTATAAAGATCTGCAACGCTTTCAAAGGTGTCCCCTTTGGGAGGCTGCAGCACAAAATTAGCCTATTCACAGATGACCTTCTCTTCATGCTTACCCAGCCTGAAGCCTCCCTTCCTAGGGTAGTGGACTGTCTCCGAGGGTATGAGGAATCATCAACCTTCCAGATAAATATGACCAAATCGTCAGTACTTAACTTAACCAAACCTGCCCAAGACCTTCTAAGGCGCTGGGCCCCCTTTAGTGGTCCCCCTGACTCGATAAAATACTTGGGCCTTAATATCACACCCAAAGTCTCGACCTGATTGCATGCTAAGTGGCTGCCCCTATGCCGCGCAGTCCTCACTGATCTCCAGAGACGGACTCCTCTGCATGTATTCTGGCTCGGGCGTGTTAACGTTGTTGAAATAAACATACTACCATTATCCCTTTCAAAAGCTACCTATGCCAATCTTCCAAGACGTGATCTTACGTTTGCATGTGAATTGCGTACTTTTATCTGGAACAAGACTAGTATTTACACCCATCTGGAACGACAATTGACCCCGTATACCTAATTCCCTGTTAATGCTCCCACAGGAAGAGGAGGTTTAGCATGCGCTACCCTACTAGAATACTACTGGGCTGCCCATTTGCACTATATTTCGGAGTGGGTAGTTCGGAAAAGCGACAAACACTGGTTCCACATGGACATGGCTGTGGCGTGCCATCCGCTATGGGACCTAGCATGGCTACCCAAAAACGCCTGACCATCTGGAAGCCCCTCAATTAATATCTAAAGTGCATAGAGTTCACCTGCTTCACCCCTGTATGACTTTACCTGCTCCAACTCTTTGCCTAGACCACCATCTGTGCTATACCTCCATACTTCACATCACTCCTCATGAGCAACGATACTCTGTGATGTGTAAGCGTTGCCCTTTGACCTTCCCATCCGCTCTCTTGGTGACTGTCCTTGACATGTCCCCCTCCCCGCCCTCACTGACACAAACATCAGAAAGAAGCTACGTTTGGACGACTTCCTTCCTAAGGGGTTCCAACCCGTTTGACTCTTTTACAGCATGACAGAACCTATTAGTCTACCAACTCTTTGCATAGGCTAATGCATAAAAGCCCATACGCTCCTGTGAGCCCGAAGAAGCTGTTGACTGTTGACTTTCTCTACAGGGGTTGCTAGTATAAGGTGTAGCCTACCGACGTTTGGACTCCCTGGTGCTTCTCTGCTGCTGGAGACCAAGGGCAGGAGCCCTTCACTTGCTGCATCACGCTGCGAGCACGCTGGGACCTGGACTGTTGTTCCCCTCTGCCGCAGCCAGTTCCATCAAGCGGCCGCAGAGCGGGGGATGACAAGCCCCAAAATTCCCGGTGGTTCCTCCCCGCCCACCCACGCCGACTTCCGCGCCTGGAGGTGCTAAAACATCGCGGCTCCTTCGGTGGAGCGGGTTGCTAGTATAAGGTGTAGCCTACCGACGTTTGGACTCCCTGCTGCTTCTCTGCTGCTGGAGACCAAAGGCAGGCGCCCTTCACTTGCTGCATCGCGCTGCGAGCGCGCTGGGACCTGGACTGTTGTTCCCCCCCCCCGCCGCCGCCAGTTCCATCAAGCGGCCGCAGAGCGGGGGGACTACAAGCCCCATAATTCCCAGTGGTTCCTCCCCGCCCACCCACGCCGACTTCCGCACCTGGATGTGCTAAAACATCGCGGCTACCTCCGCGTTGTGGGACGCGCTTGGGCGGCGCCGGGTTAGGCCCGGGACAAGGGCGGGACCGTTTGTGGCCGTTAGTGCTCGGTAGAGGACGTGCCGGGCCACCCCTCTTGGGTTTGTGACCTTGTGTATGCCTAAAGTCCCTATTACTAAGTATGTCTTATAGCAATTAGTGTAAAATATTTTAATCTACCAGCAATCATTGTAATCGTGATGAGAAGTATTACTTATTAGTACTTCGTATTGTGTATTTTAAAGTATTGTGTTATTTTCTGGCTTCTCTCGACAACATAGTACTTGTGTCCATAACACCTACGATATTTACCCTTTCAATCTTAGCGGTGAATAATGGGGAAGAATAATCCGGCGATTTCTGGCCCTGCCCCCAAACAAAAAACAGTTCTAAACCCTCCGCTACCCACTTTGACGGCAATTGACCGTATGTTGCAGAAAACCATCGGGGTGGTAGCGACTGCTATAGAAAATACAGAACGTCGCTTCTCGCTCCCTGTTGGTTCCCTTCCCCACTAACAATATATCGATGTTTACTATTAACTCCCACGACTCGCTACTGGCCCCATCCTTCGTTGCCCTTCCAGGGGTTCATCATATTTCAATAACTCAGGACCCTGTCACCATTATAGGCAATGTATCTTCTGAACTTTTATCTTTATCAACAAGACTATCATTGACCCCCACTATCTTCCCAAATGAGGTCACACCCGACCTTCCACTTCAGGTAGAGGATCGTATAGAAAAAGCGGGCTGTGACACGTCATCAAGTGCAATCCTGGTTGCTGCTTCGCCGTTGAGTGTAAACAGTGACAGTCAGCGTGTAACAACTAGAGGCCAGAAGGCTAGGCATAAAACTAAACATATTAATAGGGAAGCTCCAATAGCAAAAAACTCTAAGGGGAATCCAGCTGGCAATAAACAAAAGAAAGCTGTTGCCAATTACAATGTAACAAAGGGAAAGAATGCTAATAATAATATATCAGATCCTGTATCCATTGAAATCAATGAAAGAGGTCCATTAGTTGATGTATGCTTCTGGGAAAGAATGGAGACTCTTCTAATGACACTTTTAGAACCCATTAGCATAAAGGTTGCGAATATTGAGTTAAGACTGACCAATATAGAGGAAAAAACCATTAGGAACCAGCAGCCCAATCAGGACAAAATAACTGCAATAGTACCCCAACCTACTCACACTGTTGTTAGTGGAAACCCTAATAATACTATAAGGCTCCCAGAAAATCAGATTCAAACCAAAAACTCAGATGATAAGGGACGATTGGAATCTAATAAAAACAAGGGGGAATTAGGAAGCAATGTACCTGGCCCCTCTAGCCTAATTTCGCCGATAGTGAAGGACACTCCAATTTTAAATAGACGAGCTGAGGACTTAAGAGAGACCAACATAACCTCAACTCTTCCTATTCTAAACTTGCCTCCTAAGGCGACTCCTTAAATTGTGGTTTTAGCTAATGTTCCGCCTTTAGCTCCTAATGTCTATGAACATTGGTCTACTTTAAGGAACAAATACCTCCACTATCCTTCGGTTAAAACTGGCCTTAATAACTCCCTTTTCTCTGAATTTAAAATGGTTAGAAGGGTGAGCTGGGTACATCAAATAAATCAGTAAGGGGTGACTGCGTAATTCTTACGTTCCGGTCACCCCTACTGGTTCGTAAAATAATTGAGAGGGGTTGGACTGGGCAAATTGACCCTAACTTTGTTAACATTCTTCCTCTTGGTGTTTTCTATTCTCCTCCCCGACCAAGTGGGCACTTACTTCCTCCCTGTCAATCCCAAACACAGGACGGATTACAGATTGGAAGATATAGCATCCCAACCTTCAATCCCTTTGAAATCTTAAGTGGATTGGAAAGTAATGATTGACTGCAGCCAGATATTCCAAAAATAAGTTGTTCAGCGGTTAAGACTGATACTATCTACCCTTATAACATTGAGGTAAGGGTCTTGTTAGGCGGGGGGAAAGATCTCAATAAAGACACCAATATGATAGAGTGTGTGGATCATACAAGGAGTAAGGCGGCCCTTGTCGAAGGATCGGTGTTGGAAGGGGAGTCTAAGACTACTTCTCCAATAGTTACTCCAGTTACCTCCTCGGTAGTTCCATTGCCACGCAAATTTTCTTCTTGGAATGTCGCGGGCATTCGATCTAAACTTTTGAACCCAGTGTGGGGGGAATTTGTTGAGACCCAAGATGTGCTCTGCCTCCAAGAAACATGGAGTCGGGATCCGGTCTGTGGTTCTGAAATTCTGGACCCTGCTGTTATCCCGGTATCGAGATCCAATACCCGTGCCACAAAATATCAACGTACCATGACGAATTTGGTGTCGACAGGCCGGTAATGATTAGGACATCATCCCTATACATTTGCGTCATGATTGAGGGATGCCAACACCCCTAAATCGTAGTTTCCATCCCGACCCCTTAGACTCCATTTTGTAAACGACATCCATCTTGTGTCTTGCCCTCATGATAAGTCAATTGAGTAAGGTCGAGCTTGATCTAAAAGGACACGTCCACCTTCCCTGACTCCCCCCTGACCTGTCCCGACTGACTCCGTTGCCTCCAGCCGAACCTGTTTGGGCAGCTCCTCGCCCTGTGGCCGAATAAGATAGCATCAATGCATAAACATGCCACAAACCATTCACTACGTACAGGCCATGTTTTCTACACACACACCTGTCCATGTTCCTTGTTTATGGCCAGTTTTATGACTAGGAGGTACCCGGCTTTATTGGGGTTTTCCATCGATATCTGATGGGAGTTCCGGGCCTGGCCGGGTAATCCATCACGAACTGGACGTCTAAAATATGGGTTGGCCTACATGACTTCGCTCTTTGTATTATTGTATAAATATGTGTATAACCATATCGTAAACTCAAGAATTCTTGCCTGCAGCTATTATTTCTGTATATAAGGAGAAAGCTGGTTCTGTAAAAACGAACAGTCTGCTGGGAATACGCGACCCAGGTTGTTGTGTTTCTAGGACACGTGTTACTTGGTAGCTACCAATAAAACTCGATCTCTGACTTCAACTAGAAGACTCGGTGTTTCTGTGGTCCAGAACAGGGAGAACTCAGAGGTCTTCGGGTGTTATCCCCTGGCACCACGGGGTTCCTAAAAACCCGTTACCTCAGTTGGCGCCCAACTCGGGGCGGTATCAAGCGGCGACGGTCCAAGCCAGATGTTCGTGAGGAGCTTCGTGTGAAAATTCCAGAGGACGGCCAGCCACTTCAGCGACCCCTGTATGTCGACGTGGTTCCGAAGGTCTTTGCTGCGAGGTTCCCCGCGTCCCGACGGCTACGAAGGACTGCTGCCCTGACTATCGCCCTGTTTTGGACCCAGTGAGCCTTGGTAGAGCGAAACGATAGACGAGTCTTCTAGTGACGTCATCGATCTTCAAATACTTCAGTTAAGTATAAGCGGAGCGTCTCCCAGTCCTTAGTTTGATCCTTAGTTTTTGGTATCCTTGAGATACGTTTTGATTTGGTACTTGCAAGCCCCAAAGCCAAAGGACTCGTGTATTCACGAGAAATATCGTAATCGATAAATCCTTTGAAGTTTGAAGCTAGACTAGTGAGCAAAGATGCCTTGTTTTAGCAGACTTGGAAACTTGTTTTGTCTTGGTTGTAGTAAGGACTCCCGATTAGAGGATTCTTGTCCAGTTCCTCCGATTGGAACTCCAACATATGAGTTATACGTAAAACATGGCGTAGGTCCTATCACATATAATGAGGTATGGATAAAATACACCCGCAAGGATGGTGTTTTAAAATGGCCCCAATATGGTAGTTTTGACTCAGAAATTTTAGATAACCTCGAGGTCAAATTGTTCAAGAAAAAAGCCCGGCCGGCGATGTTTGACTCTTTTCGCTTATGGCGCAAAGAAGCCAAAAAGAAAGAAAGAAAATTAGCAAAAAGGAATAAAAGAGGTATGACGATGGTGCAAGCTGCCGTTGCATACAAGGATAACGAGGAAGAGCAAGAAAGTGAACAAGTGCTTAGGAGCAAGAAACTAGCAGTAGATAAATGCTACCCAATGTTACCACATAAGGGACAAGGTCAAGAGGAAAGATCCGAGAAAGATCCATTGATGTCCCACTTACTAAGCTCACCACCGCCGTATGCGTTAGCCGCTACCGCACCCCCAAAGCATTTTATTATACCGCGCCCCGGCGCACGAAACACAGCTCTTGCACACACGCCAGCTACTCCTCAGCTGGTTCCTACTTCTCCGGCGCAGCCTTCTCAAGGGCCGCCGCCTCCGCTACATACTCCATCTACTTCCACCACTTTGCCTACCGCTCCAACTGTTCCCTATGATACTACGTCTGCCACTGCTTCAACTTCCTCTGCTATTGCCTCGATTTCTTCTTCACATCAGCCTGTTTTTTCTGACGCATCTGCCCCTCCGCAAGCTTCTCCTTCTATTAGACAGAGACTGGCAGGTACTGTCACTGGTCTGCTTTCACCTTTCTTTGGGCCGCCTAAAACGACCCCTAAAACAGAACGTAGACAGTTACGTAGTCAGCTGCCTGATTACGAGGAAAGAGAAGTGCTGAATGAGCTAGCACGCCAATGGATTACGAACACTGTTAGATATGATGTTCAGTCTGTTATGGAAGTTTTCCGTCAATGGGATGCACCCACTCAGAGATACGTATTCGAAGAGATGTGTGTATATCTGTGTGAAGATTTGGAGACAAATGATCCCAAACGCAAAATGAACGAACTATGGCGTACGCGTTTTAAGTTCCATGAAGGTATGATTATAGGTGCCGAAGTTGAGGAAGCGATAGATTTATTGTTCTCTTATAGGAGTAAGGGAAACGCCTCTAGATCATTGTACGAAGACGACGTATCAGGTAGAAAGAAAGCGAGACAGTACCCCATGAGAGAGGTTCCTCCGGTTTGGAGGGAAGGTGATGCGAATGTAAACCCACCAATTCTGCCACATTTCCAGCGTGTATGGGTACATGTCCCCTGGAAAAGATCCGAAGTTTTAGCACTCAAGCATACATTACCTGATCCCCGTAAAAATCCGACTGGGTATTATAAGGAGTTATCGCAGACTGCCAGCCCATGTATAATGAATTTAGCGGATGTAGATATGTTATTTGGGAATGTTGTTCCACACCCTTTATGGAGTAAAATCCGCCATACGGATCATGATCAAGAACTAGGTGACTCATGGGCTAATATTACCGCTATAGATGCTAGACAAATAGGTGGCTCTAAACCTGAGCCGTTAATAGCCGAACTTCCCGGTAGGATTATCGCGTACATGAAAACATTAATGCCTGAATTACGCGTAAATTGGGATAAGCTGTCTGCGTGCAAGCAGAAGAAAGATGAGAATGTGTCTGACTTTTTCACGAGATTTGAGGAGACTTTCACGGATCATAGTGGTCAGGATATGGCTACCGAGGGTGGTCAAAGATTGTTTGTAGACAAATTTGTACATAATCTGCTTCCTGAACTGTGTAATAAACTGAAAGATTCAGAGAGTGCTTGGGCTGTCTCTACGTCAGCACAGATTTTAGCTACAGCCCAGTACTATGAAAATAGGCGCAAAGACGAGCTAGATAAGGTAGACAAAAAGACGAAAGATTTAAAAACTAAAGTTCTTCTCCAGCAGGCCTATCCGCCTCGTACGGCTAGTCAGCCTAATTATCACCAACCACAGCAGTATTCGAGAAACGCGCAAGGAAACGAGTTTTCCCATCAGCGTCTTCCGTATGGCCCGAATCAATGTGCATACTGCAAGGAAGAGGGTCACTTTAAAGGTAATTGTCCGCTCTTGCGCGACGTTTAAACGGTATTTCAGGTATAAGGGGTAGAGGTGTTCAACATGCTCCTAGGGGTAGGGGCTGTGGAAATTCCCCCCAGAATACAACTCCTCTTCCGCCTCAGAATTCCATGAACAGCTTTGACCAACAGAATAATACATCGTCTAGGTCAGCTCAGTACTATGCTGACGACTATTACACCGAAAACGAGGATGAGGGAAATAATTGCTAGGACAGCCATGGACAAAGAGAGGGAGTCGTTTCAGTTCCAGTAGATCAGAATGGACCTTATGTCGAGGTGATTACCTCAGGAGTGTCAGAGCCATTTCTGCTGGATACTGGTGCTACAAAAAGTTCTATTATGTACTCGAAACTTCCTGGCGCACCTTTGTCTGGCGAAATGAATGTTTCAGTAGGTTTCTCTGGCGCCCCTGTTAGAAACCCGATCTCTAGTCCCATGTCCCTTTCTGTTGGCCCATGCGAATTAGAAGCACCCCTCATTCTTACAACAGGTTGCGGTGAAAATTTGTTAGGTTTGGATTTGCTAAAGAGGTTATATGCGACTTTGTACTGTTCTCCCATGGGAGTACAACTTACCTTAGGTAAGAAAGTCATTTCTCCCATGTATTTGTCAAAGGAAAATATTCCAACTGAATTGTCATCTCTTCCGGATATACTCTGGGCTAATGGTTCCAATGATGTAGGCCGTTTAGAGATAGCACCGTATGTCATAACATTGAAAGCCAACGTTAGGTTGCCACGTATTCCCCAATACAAAATATCTAGCGAATGCGAAAAGGCGTTGTTGACGATTATTTATGATCTGATTGAGAAAGATGTCATCGAAGAAACAACAGGCAACATTTGTAACAGTCCAGTTTTGCCCGTTTTAAAGCGTACCGATCCTTCACAACCCCCTGTGTACAGGTTTGTGATCGACCTCAGAGAAGTGAATAAGGGGGTTATTCCACAGTTTCCAGTTGTCCCCGACATTACTGCCTTGTTGACAATGGTTCCAGCTTCAGCCACTTGGTTTTCGGTGATTGACCTGAAGAACGCTTTCTTCAGCATCCCGATTGCTGAGGAGAGTAGAGATATTTTTGGCTTCAATTTAGGAGGACGAAGCTTCCGCTTCAAGTGCGCTCCTCAAGGCTACTGCGAAAGCCCATCAATATTCAGTCAGGCCCTGAAAACACAACTAGACACAATTGTTCTACCTAATGGGTCAACTCTGATTCAGTATGTCGACGATCTGCTGATCGCTGCGGACACTGAAGAAATTTGCAAGCAAGCTACATTGTCCTTATTGCGTCACTTATGTGACATGAAGCACAAAGTCTCTCTTTCAAAACTGCAATTTTGTCGACAAGAAGTAACCTACCTAGGTCACATCTTATCGAAGGAGGGAAGGAGACTGACACCAGAAAGAATACAGGCAATTGCAGAACTGAGTGCCCCAAGGACACAGAGAGAGGTTCGGGCCTTCTTGGGCATTACATCTTACTGCAGACAATGGATACCGAATTTCTCACTACTAGCTAAACCCTTGCTGGCACTACTCTGTAAAGACACGCCCAATCCTATGCCCTGGTCTGAAGATTGTCAAACAAGTTTCCACGAGTTGCGTGATGCATTATGCTCGGCTCCTGTGTTGGGAAACCCCAACTACAGTAAGCCTTTTACATTATATGTCCATGAGAAGGAAGGTTGTGCATTATCAGTCCTAACACAATACTTCGGGGACAAACAGCGCCCATGTGCGTATTTTTCGGCAACTCTAGATCCTGTGGCTAAGGCACTACCAAGTTGTTTGAGGGCCACCGCCACAGCGGCTGTCTGCATTCGACAGTCCGCTGGGTTAGTAATGAATAATACTCTGATCGTTATGGTCCCTCATGCAGTAGACATTTTGCTAAACAGGACGAAGACGCAACATCTTACTAGCGCTCGACTATCCAGCTACGAACTAACACTGTTAGCGAGTCACATTCACATAAAGAGGTGTGATACACTCAACCCCGCTACGCTACTACCCATCCCGGCAGAGACAGACAAGGTCGAACAACATGACTGCTGCTTTAGGACAGAAGAAGAGACCAAAGGGAGAGTAGACTTACAGGACACTCCCCTTCCTGAATGCAACGATACTTTATGGGTTGATGGTTCATGTTTCAAGCTGCCGAATGGGGATACGACTGCAGCATATGCCGTAACGACATTACATACCATTATAGAGACCGCGCGCATTTCCCACAATTCCGCACAAGCCGCAGAGCTAATAGCACTCACAAGAGCATGTGTGTTGGCGAAAGGAAAGCGAGTGAATGTGTACACTGACAGCCAATACGCCTTTGGCGTGGCTCACAGTTTTGGGAGATTATGGCGTGAACGTGGGTTCCTGACGTCGCATGGTGCAAAGATACAACATGGTCAGCTAGTTAATGAGCTCCTGGAGTCACTGACCTTGCCCCTACAAGTTGCAATTGTGAAATGCAGTGCACACAGAAAAATTCAAGACGATGTTGGCCGTGGGAATGCATTTGCAGACGAGGTTGCGAAAGAGACTGCAAGGGACACAATGAGTCGGATGTATGTTGTAGGTCCCGCTAGATGGATTACTGATGTGGGGATGTGTGAGGACACCATTGAAAGCGTGAAAACTATACAAGCTGAGGCCACCGAGAAAGAGGTGAATGAATGGAGAGAAAACCAGGGTAGATTAGATGCGAATGGTTGTTGGGTCGAATTGTCAGAACACCAGCGATGGCTATTACCTAACGCATATGTACTTGCAGTGGTAACAATGGCCCATGGAATTGCACACATCAGTACGAAAGGAATCTGTAAACTATTGGCCCCAGTATGGCAGAATAGTAATATCCCAAAATGTGCAGAGAATGTGGTCAGAAACTGTATGGTGTGTTTGAAGCACAATCCCGGTAGGGGAACCCCAACTCCAGCTGGTCATTTTTCGCCTCCAACGTATCCGTTCGAGGTTTTGCAGCTCGATTTCATCCACATGGAGAGGTGCAACAACCTGAAGTATGTGCTCGTGGTTGTTTGCGCTTTCTCCAGGTGGGTGGAAGCGTATCCCCTTAAGGACAACACCGCCTTGTCAACTGCCAAAGCCCTTGTCAAGGAGTTCTTCCCTAGATTCGGTATGCCTAGAATCGTTTGGAGTGATAATGGAAGTGAATTAGTGGGACGTGTGATGAGGAGAGTGTGTGAGTGTCTAGGCATACACCAGAAATTCCACGCTGCAAATCACCCCCAATCAGCTGGATTAGTGGAGTGCTACAACGGCACGTTAAAACTCAAACTAGCCAAGATCCAAGCCAGTACAGGTCTTAAATGGCCTGACGCCCTGCCTCTAGCACTCCAGTCGACCAGAACAACTGTCCATTCCAGATTAGGACTTAGCCCCCATGAAATAGTGTTTGGCCGCCCAGCCAACGTCTGGGGCGTGCCAAGGCCAAAGAAACTCAGCGAAATAGAGCACCCCGTACTGCTTGACTATTTGTGCGAATTAACAACTAAATTGCGTGTTTTACACCAACAGGTTCACAGTTCCTCTCCGCCAGCCTCTGATGATCCAGGTCACTCCATCGAACCCGGCACCTGGGTGCTGGTGCGGAATTTTCAGCGCGCGAACAACGAACAGCCCAGGTGGACCAGACCATACCTTGTTCTTCTGTCCACGAGATCAGCCGTTCGGGTGGAAGGAAAGAAGAACTGGATCCACGGGACCCATTGTAAACGGGTCCCTCTGCCCTCGTCCATACGACCGGTGGGCCAAGGAAGGAATTGCCGACTCCGAGACAGAGTCCATACCTCGCTTCATCCCTTTCAGTGATGCACGTTTGAAAGGAACTGGTACCAAAAAGGAGAGTGATTATATTTTACAAGGACTTGTGCCACCGTCAATGCAGTTGGACACTACGGAACCTGAGACATTGTTTGAAGACCACACCGTACCTGGGAAACAACGATATAATCTAAGGTCGAGACAAAGAGACTAATAAAAAAAAAAAGGCAAATTAATGTGATTTTCCTTTCCCCCAAGAACTATTTTTGATTTTTCAGCTCTCTCGCCCAGGGAACTTGCTCATTTTTGATTTTTGAACCGCCATCCGGTTCTGCTGCTAGGGTTGCGGTTGAAGTCTGGGGAGTGCAGCTGGGGACGTTTAGGTCAACGGTTCTGGTTGGTCCAAGGGAGTTACCCCGGACTGAACAGAGCGCACTCCCTGGCAGAATCAATCTCCCACCGCGGGCAGCAACTAGAGGATGGAGTTTCCAAGGGTAGAGAGACCTACCAGATTCACGAACTTTGAAAGGCAAATATGCACAGTACTGGCCAGAAAAAGGTTTCTGATAATATGTATTTTAATGTTGTGCAGCATAACGATGTTCTTGATTGGCTATACTCTATTCACATTTCAAGTTACCTTTGCAAATGACACTCGGCCAACACCTCCTCCTACTATCTCTCCACACTCCTTTCACCCTCTACCTGAACACGAGTCTGCCAGAAGACTCGAATTTATAAACAACTCATTCATCCAACTCCTACACCAACACCAGTCCATAATGAACACTTCGAACTGTTGGATATGCGGACTCATGCCGCACACAACTGATAAGGGTATCCCATACTTCATCCTGCCATTCAGTTATTATGGTTCTCTGTGGGCTTTCCAGACTATGTTCCTGTTCGCCCTAGAACCATACCTTCCCCGTTCCACTGAGAGCGATTCCAGCAACAAGGAACTAGTGGCAGGGATAAGAAATATGAGTAGGGATATTGACACATATCAAGCGATTCCCAAAGATGAACTCACTCCATACAGTCGTTGGAACGTAACTAAGTATGGGGTTTCCTTGAGTAAGGGCCAGACAGCAAAGAAATCCCGCCCAGTTTGGATAGTGCCCCACCGAGGTCACTTATGTCTGCAAGGTATTGGCAGGGATCCTAAAGCACAATTAGGAAAGAGCGTGTGCACGGAAACATACGTATTTGCTTCCCGAACTTCCCCTCTATTCTTGGCAGCTAAGGGCACCTATTTCGTCTGCCATGACCAAGCCTATACATGGTTGCCCTCTGACTTCTCGGGCACGTGTTTTATCTCATTCCTGCTGCCACCCACCTACACGGCCAGGGCAGATTACCATCGGACGAGAACAGCTAGGGGTGTCGTGAGTAAAGACGACACTGCGGGTCAGGAATTTGCAGACTTCGCAATGGGTTTTCTGCCATTTTGGGGGCCTATGGCGAACAGCAGGAACATTCGCCAGTTATCGAGGATAGTTGAATCCGCCGTGACGGAAACGGCCGGAGCCCTTGGCAACTTAACAACTGAGCTTCAGTCGGATCGACTTATGACTCTTCAGAACAGGGTTGCCCTAGATATCATACTTGCAGACCGTGGTGGTGTATGTAGAGTGATCCAATCCAGTTGCTGCTTTTTCATCCCTGATAATGCACCAACAGTGTACCAGGCCATCTCTAAACTACACGAAATATCTGGTTCCCTTCACGTAGAAAAAGGGGATTGGTCTCTGCTAGGGTGGTTCTGGGAACTGATCACTGCCTGGGGATGGAAAACATTGATCTTCATTGGGATGATCTTAGCGCTTCTGTTTATGTTCTGCCTGTGTGTACAGTGCGCTCCTGCACTATGTGGCCTCTGTGCTACTCCATGTGTAAGGAAGCCTGTGTCAAGGGACGAACTGAGCAACAGAATGATGCTACAGCAGCATCTCCACGAATTCATTTATACAGATTTTGACTCAGATTGACATGAGTTATTGCCTTATATGAGGGCAAAAGGAGGGTCTGTGGTTCTGAAATTCTGGACCCTGCTGTTATCCCGGTATCGAGATCCAATACCCGTGCCACAAAATATCAACGTACCATGACGAATTTGGTGTCGACGGACCGGTAATGATTATGACATCATCCCTATACATTTGCGTCATGATTGAGGGATGCCAACACCCCTAAATCGTAGTTTCCGTCCCGACCCCTTAGACTCCATTTTGTAAACGACATCCATCTTGTGTCTTGCCCTCATGATAAGTCAATTGAGTAAGGTCGAGCTTGATCTAAAAGGACACGTCCACCTTCCCTGACTCCCCCCTGACCTGTCCCGACTGACTCCGTTGCCTCCAGCCGAACCTGTTTGGGCAGCTCCTCGCCCAGTGGCCGAATAAGATAGCATCAATGCATAAACATGCCACAAACCATTCACTACGTACAGGCCATGTTTTCTACCCACACACCTGTCCATGTTCCTTGTTTATGGCCAGTTTTATGACTAGGAGGTACCCGGCTTTATTGGGGTTTTCCATCGATATCTGATGGGAGTTCCGGGCCTGGCCGGGTAATCCATCACGAACTGGACGTCTAAAATATGGGTTAGCCTACATGACTTCGCTCTTTGTATTATTGTAGAAATATGTGTATAACCATATCGTAAACTCAAGAATTCTTGCCTGCAGCTATTACTTCTGTATATAAGGAGAAAGCTGGTTCTGTAAAAACGAACAGTCTCCTGGGAATACGCGACCCGGGTTGTTGTGTTTCTAGGACACGTGTTACTTGGTAGCTACCAATAAAACTCGATCTCTGACTTCAACTAGAAGACTCGGTGTTTCTGTGGTCCGGAACAGGGAGAACTCAGAGGTCTTCGGGTGTTATCCCCTGGCACCACCGGGTTCCTAAAAACCCGTTACCTCAGGTCCATTTAAGCGGTTTCCGTACCTTCCATACTCCAGCTGTTAACGTCCCACATGGAAGATGTAAGGGTGGACTGAGTATACATCTGTCAAATAAATTGGAGATAACGCGAATATTTCAGCCTTTTGTAGATACCTACTTCCAGCTTTTGGTATTGGTCTTTGCTCCGGACACCCCATTAGCCCTTTTGAACTTTTACAATATTATCCCAACTAGTGATGTATCTAGTGTTTTAACTAAGTTGTCTAAAACACTGTCTTCGCATGATACTATGTTTAGACATGATCTGATGATCCTCTTTTTTGGGGATTTTAATTGTACATTGTGTAGCATGTCAGAGGACGATAGATGTGGAATGTTCCGGGATGATGCCTTATCTCATATGCATTTTAATTACTCTCGTCACGGGGATCGGTTTAATAACTTACTTGCTAAGTTTGATCTGGGTTTTGCTAACGAAATTTGTATCATCCCATCCTCTCCGCATCCTACTTTCCATGGAAGGGGCTGTGCATCCACTATTGACTATGCTATGGTGTCTAATAAGCACGCTAAAAGAATTTATTCCTATAAGGTTGCTGACATTGTTTTAAGTGACCATTTCCCGCTCTGCGTGGCCATTTTTCTGCCAAAGGCAACTACTCCAAAGAATACTAATGTGGCGAATGGTATAGATAGGGAACTTGCTATTGGTAGTTCAAATGGTTACTCGTTGAAGTGGGCTATGGTGGACCCATCACTAATACTTCAATCAGTGGTTGGTAAATGCAGACCTGAGATAATTACTTGTCTAAGTAAAGATTCTACTCCCAAGATGCTCCTTGACTCCTTCCTGTCTATTTCCGATGAAATCAGAACCTCCCTCACAAGACAGATTAAAAATGTTAAACAAAAAGGAGGCTGGTTCGACTCAAGTTGCACTAGAGCTCATCTACGACTAAAAAGGGAACTGCACAATAAATCTAGACGTCCTGAGGAAGTTAGCAGGCTCAGGAAGGACTATAGAACAGCTCTAATAGATAGAAAGAACTCTTTGAAAAAAGAAGCCTGGCAAACCCTACACTTAGCATCCTCTAGAAATGACAGTGCAGGTTTATGGAGGGTTATTAGAACTCCACTTTTTATGTAAGAGGTGGGCCCGAGGTTGGAAATTGCTATTCCTGAATCAGATTGGTGCACCCACTTTTCTAAAGTATATGAGGGTGAGCGAGGGCCGAGCTCCCAGACTGTTGTTACTGCACATTCCTCATCAAGTAACTTGTTGTTCACATTGGAGGAAGTAGTAAAAGCCCTGCAGGCTAGCCAGGGTGGAAAGGCCCCTGGTCTGGATGGTGTTCCTATAGATATCTTTAGGGCCACTCCCGGCCTTTGGGGCCCCCTCCTTGTTCAGGTGTTAAATGCTAGCTGTATCGCGGATTTTTTGCCTACATGGGTAGAGTCTGTAATAGTACCAATTTATAAAAAAGGGGATAGGCACGACCCGGGCTGTTATAGGCCCATCTCTCTTTTAGATTCTTTTACAAAAATAGCCGGTCGGATAGTTCTGGATCGGCTTTTGGACTGGGCCAGTGAAAACTCTATCCTATCCAATCTACAGTACGGCTTTCGCTCTGGGTTAGGTACAGTAGAACAGGGTATAAATCTTTTAATGCTGGTCGGGAAATATACAAGGGCCAAGAAGGGGAATCATTTGTTGGCCTTTGTTGACCTCTCGGCCGCATTCGACTGTGTGATTCACTCCATATTGTGGTTAATATTGGGACAACTTGGGGTTGATGATAACATTATTTATTATCTTAAACGCTTTTATAGCAACGCATCAGCCCACGTTTGTTATGGCTTGAAGGGGGAACGTACTGATAAAATTTCAAGTAGGAGCGGCGTCAGGCAGGGCTGTGTCCTGGCGCCCTTCCTTTTTAATTTATACATTAATGGATTGGAAAGAGAACTCTGTCACAATAGTTTTGACCCCCCATATGTTGCCGGCCGCCCAATCCCAGCACTTTTGTACACTGACGATGCTGTGCTGATGTCACGTACTCACATGGGACTCCAACGTGTGGTGGATAGTTTCTTCCACTACATGAAGGAGTTGGGTTTGAGTACTAAGATATCTAAAACTTTTATAATGCATTGCGGCAAGTGCTATAAATCTAAGAAAGCCATTTTTATTGCAGGTCAGAAGTTGGAAATACCTAAACAATTTTTATACCTGGGTATTTTGTTTACTCAGAGTGACTCTTGGACGCAGGCAGTGAGTGCGAAAAAACTTGCGTTGGTTCGCTCGACTGCAGCCCTCAGGAGTTTCTCAAAGAAATTGGGAACCAGACCCCCAGTCGAGTTAATTAAGATCTACTTGGCTAAATGTGTGTCTGGTGCAACTTATGGTAGTCGAGTGTGGGGGCTTTGCTGACTCAACTCCCATCCAGGTGGTGGAAAACTCCTTCCTAAAGTTCATGCTTGCAGTTTCCAAAAGCACCCCGAACTATAACTGCCATGCTGAATTGGGTCTTGCTTTTATATCTGACCTCATTCAGCTGGAGCCTGTGCTTTTATGGCACAGGCTATGGATCAAGGACGAAACTAAGCTTAATAGGGATATTCTTACAGATATTTTTAAATTAGAGGGAGCGATGAAGATACCATGGCTGAGTTATGTACGGAAATTTCTAACAGATATGGGAAAGCTAGAGTATTTCCAAAATCCACTTACTTTCTCAGCCATTTCACGCAAGGAACTCAAGAGGGAGGGGTTGGCTTTTCTAGATTCCTTAAGAGTTACGTTTGAGGTGTTGAAACCTACTGTCCTGCATCACCAAATGATTTTATCTACTTTTAATATTCAGCCCTACTTGATGTATGTCCCTAATAACTATGACAGATTCCTTCTGTCTCGTTTCAGATTTGGAATTTTCCACAGACTTGTTAGCCACCCGACAATAAATAACTGGTCGCAGGAATTACCCACTTGTCCATGCGATAATGTATCCCCCCAGAGTACATTACATGTACTCCTTTTTTGTAAATTTTATGTCCTAATTAGATGTAATATGTTATTGCCTTTACTAAGAGAGATGGGTTACCGGCAATGCCGTGTGGCTATGCTTAGCCTCCAATATTTGGATAACCATCTTTCTGTTGCGACAATGATTCTGTGTCTGAGAAATGTGATGCACACTAGAAAGAGCATGCCACTTTGATACATTGTGTAAATTCTGATATTATGGACCCTGAAGCACTTTAACTTTGTACATTATTGTCCTTGTATGTCATTATGATTATATAATGAATCAACGATTCTTTTTAACTAGAATGTTTTTTATGTACACTTTTATGATTGCTTTTTAACAATCGAATAAAGTTATATTTGTTTGTTTGTTTGATATGAAATACAGCCTTAATAAAGCCTGACTACCATGGGGCGGAAAGGTGTACTTACGCGCCGCCAAGCCCTTGGAGGTTTTCTTATCCCCACAGTTGCGTGTTAAAAATAATAAACAGACTTTAAGTACAAAAAAACAAAAAAACAGGCAGAGAAAGAGAGGGTGCAGCCTGGAGATGGCTTTGCAGTAAGGCGGCAATTATGGTATTCAGGTAGGGCTATGGAGGGGTTTAAATTAAGAAAAATCAAAGGTACGGAAAGCAGTGGTGGAAGGGGGAGCAGGAGATGACTACGATACAGGAAAGCTGTGATGTTCAGAGGTGGGATATGGAGGTGACAGTAACCGCAGTGACGTCAAACCAAATAAGAACTGTATGGCCCATATGAGAAAACATTAAGCATGAGTCACAAAGTTGGACATTGGTGCAAATATGGATTCTAATACAAGTGCTGATTCATGTTTCGTATTTAAGTAAGTATTCACACTTGTTTTGTAACCCATGAACCCACCCTCGATATCGTTGAAAATGTACTCTTGGTAAAGGCTGAAACAAATATATTTTTAAGAGTGAAAAGGGGAGGGAATGCACCACAGCGGTGCTAGTGTAAGGCACTAGTGGGCATATTTACAAAGAAGTGGTGGAGTGCGGCGTTAGCCATCATGGCTAACGCCTCACTCCACCACTTCAGAAATGCAAGGCTGCACCATATTTATAAGAATATGGCGCCGCCTTGCATGTCCCACTGCACTGGTGCTACACTTAGCAGTGTAGCGCCAACGCAGGCACACTTGCACCATAGTGCAAGGGTGTCTGTGTGCAGGGGAAGATTGTTTATGTTCAGGAAGGTCCGCCTTCCTGCATATAAACAATCTTGAAATGCCATTTTTGTCACTTCTATGTTTGCTGCTTAATGAAGTTACAAAATGTCATTTTTTTTAAAGATTATTTAAGGCAGCACACTTGGAAAAAGCAAAAACAAGGAGAAATAAAGCATTTCTCCCCATTTTGCCAAGTTAAGAGCAGGTTTTCCCTGGTCTTAAATTTGGTGCTGCCACCTATTTACGCTGCCCTTATAAACAGGGGGCAGCGTCACAATCAATGGGTGTTGTGGTAGAAAGCCCACCACAACACCCACTGCACACCCCTTTCACACTAAACATAGCGTGAAAGGGGGCCTTATTTACACGGCAGCGTTAAGTTAAGCCACGTTAAGTACATATGCCCCAGGGTTGTTTCTTGGTGAAAAATCATTCCCTATGGGTAAAATAAACATTTATGCACATGTACTCATTTTTATTTATATACGCGTAACATATTAAAGTGTAACATGGGATTCACAAAGCAGTCCTAGATCTACTCTGATTAGTACAGATTGCCAGGAGGAGTTATAAAATCCTTTTGAATGTCAAGGTAGAAACAAACCATTTACTCTATACTTACAGGTAAAATCTTGGGCGTCAATTTCTGCATACATTTTGTGAAAAAGACAATTGTATTAATTGGCATTGTTGATCTGGCATCTTTTGCATAAATCCAAGAAATAAAAACGTTATTAATTCATTCTAATGTAGGATTTTAGCTATTCACCACTAGGCAGCAGGTGACATATAGTCTAGTCAAAAAAAAGCCATTTTCTTTAGCCCCTAAAATGTGGCAGAGTAAAGCAGTAAAAGACACCTGGTGGCCCCCACTGGATATGGTATATTCTATTGACCTTAAAGAGTGTGTTGCCCTCTCTTGATGAGCCTATTAGCGAGAAAACCTCACACTTTTGAAGCTTCAGCAGATTTTGCACAGTAGGCACGCATTTTTGTGTTCCTCCAAATGACTTTAAATTTTCCCTTGATAAAACCGCTCAAACACTTCAAGAGCTTCGTGATCTAAGGACATTCTGATGTTAATGATTGCTCAGCATTTTTATTGCTTAGACAAAGTACAAATAGTTCTCTAAGGGGATCTAATTCCTGACGAAAGTATTTATTTTATAGAAAGAGATGACATTCAGGTTTTTCATACCTAAGCCATTATCATGTGCGTGCAACAATGTTCTTGACACGTTTAAGTAAAAAAGTCACATCAATGTTAACATCATTTGTCCACACAGTGCATTGCATTCACTTATACATCATACCATGATTTTGCTGTTTCTATGAATGCATTATAATAGATATAACTGGCTATATTCATCTGTGGTAATATTTCTTGATCTATTTTTTCTGCAAAAAGTTTCGTGTGGTTGAGAGCAATAAAAGAAAATGGAATTGGAGATTTCCCATACATAATTGTTCATTAGTTGTATAAACAATGAAGGGCAGATTTACGAGCCCCTTGCTAAACTTTTGCGCCGTCGTTGCATCCCTTTTGTGACACAGTGTAAACAATGCGGCCAATTTACAACATGACGCATCTAAGGAGATGCGTCATTTTGTAAAGCCCTACGTGAAATTATACCTGCATTAGGTATAATGTATGCAGTGTGGGCGTTCCCAAGCAGGAAAGCCTAGTAAAAGTGACGCAGTGAAATCTACAAGATTTCACTGCGCCACTTCTAGGACGCCACTGCGTCAAAACCTTAGCAGGCGTAAGGGGTGACGCAGTAAGATAAGTATAGGCCTCAACATGAATTGCTGGAGTTGCGCATGCTTGTGATACGATTCCATCAATGCATGACTTTTAGGCCACCAGATGCGTCAGAATTTCTGACGCATCTGTCAATCCTTGCGCCATGGTATACTGTATTGTAAATACAGTGCATCCATATTGGCGTAAAGGTATCGCAGGCTGCGCAGGGAAACTCACGCATTTCTACAGATGCGTCAGTTTCTTGTAAATCTGCCCCTGAGTGTTCAAACAATGCAGCAATCTACACACATTAAAACATGCTAATAATAGTGCCTATTAAAACATCATACATCACAGACGTTTCTGTGGAACTGAGATAATCACTTTTATTGTAGTTCAGCTGACTGGTACCCCTTTATTTAGCTTCAGAAGAATACTATCTTATTTGCAGCATATGTACTCTAAATTATCAACAGCTCTCTGTAAAGTGTCACTTATCCCACGCAGTTATCTTACCGGCTGTGTTAGTAGCAATGGAAGCCTATACCACTGCTCTGACTTTGAACTTTTAAACCACAGCTGCTCCACGAAATCGTGCTATTACACTGCGCTTCTCCTGCCTCACTCTTCATTCACCTCTTCAGTACAATGGACCAAAAAGAGAGACACAGCTGCTCAAGCCTACCAAGAAGCAGCCGGTGGGGGAGGACTTTGATGGCAGTATGGAGAAGGGTATTGAGATTATCAATATATTCGGCTTTGAACATTTTGACTATCCCAAGGCTGCAAGATGGAGGGCCTGAGGGGTGACTCCATAGCCAAAGAGGCCAGAGTGAGACCCAAAGGAGTCTAAGAATCCCTGATGAGTAGCTTGATAGAGACCCAGCATGTGAGCTCTGTAGAGGCAGGGTCGCACTGGCATATAGGGAAGCTAGCAATGTCTAAAGGGCTGGTTTTACATTTCAGTACGTGGACCGTTTGGGCTGGTATTTTGCCTATTTGAATATGTACATGTATATAACAAAACAAAACCCTTTCAGGCATAGTGTGATGCATAAAGTATGCAAAAAAAGAAGAAGATAACTCTGGGTAGTTCAGAAGTTTAGTTGGAAAGCAGCTCCTGTATAGAGCACCCTCAACACCAGCGACACTCTAAATTTGATCACCTTAAATGTCTGCTTTTCTATCAAATTGCGTAAAGGTATCAAGGACCCCCTGAACAAATTGATACTGTAAGTCCTAGGTCAGGGATAAGCAGAGCGAAAAGTAACAACCAAGGCACTTGAAGGACACATTAATAATGTTGATAAGAGATTATATGAATGAGGAAGGAATGTGGGTAGGTCAAAATTCAAATTTTATTACTAATTCAATTAAAACAGATCACAAACATTAGTACAAATTATATATATGAAGAAAACTTTAAAAAGTAGAAGACATTTACAAATACAAAAAGGAAACAGTCAAAACATATTTATGAAGTCTCAAAACAATTTAATTCTCAAACATAAAATGGGATAATTTATAAAACTGTGGCATTAACAAATAAATTCTCTGAGAATTTATTTGTTAATGCCACAGTTTTATAAATTATCCCATTTTATGTTTGAGAATTAAATTGTTTTGAGACTTCATAAATATGTTTTGACTGTTTCCTTTTTGTATTTGTAAATGTCTTCTACTTTTTAAAGTTTTCTTCATATATATAATTTGTACTAATGTTTGTGATCTGTTTTAATTGAATTAGTAATAAAATTTGAATTTTGACCTACCCACATTCCTTCCTCATTCATATAATCTCTTATCAACATTATTAATGTGTCCTTCAAGTGCCTTGGTTGTTACTTTTCGCTCTGCTTTTCTATCAAAGTCTTTAAACAAAGGGTTGCACAGTGCCATCCCCACCGAGATAGAAAGCGGCAAAGTATTTTGCCATTTCTACAGCAAAGTCTTTAAGCATAGGATTAGCACAGTGCTATCCATGCCAAGCTGTAAAATGGCCAAAGCCTTTTACCACTCCAGGCACAGTATTACAGCTTTGGATTGGTAAAATACCATTCAAGCCAATCTGAAATGAATAAAAGCAACCCCTGACACATGTTTTGCTCTCATTTGAGCTCTTCAGAGAGATATATAGCTTTGTCCAGACACAAGGGAGCACCCAGTATAAGTCAAAATATAACCTTTTAGGCATAGAGTGATACATAAATTATGCAAAAAAGAAGCAGAGAATGGGTTGTTCTCACGTTTAGATGGAAAGCAGCTCCTGTATAGAGCACCCTCAACACCAGCGACACTCAAACATACCAGTACAAAGCTGTAATACTGTGCCTGGTGTGGTAAAAGGCTTTGGCCATTTTACAGCTAGCATGGATAGCACTGTGTTAATCCTATGCTTAAAGACCCCAGTGATTCCCATGAGAGTGAGCACTCTGATTGGATGGCTGTTAGAGGTTTACAAAATGAAATGGAGTCTATTTTTGTTCACTGAGGAAACATTGTAGGTGTTGTGGAAATGAATTAAACAGTTATATAAAGGGGCAAGAGAAAGGCATCCTGCCCCCCTAGATTTAAAGTAGAGGTCTCTATGGCATGACTACTGTATGAAAATACATTTATGTTGTTTTTTAAAATATTACAATCTCACTGGACTCTCTTGAGATTGTGAAGAGTAAAAAGTAGTAGGTGAGTTCTGAATATACTTTACTAGTAAAAATGCATATTGTGGCCCTTGTTATTGAGAGGAAGTGTGTAAGACATAATTACTGTGATGAGCAGAAGGTTAATATATATGTTTTTTTAACGTAAGATCCCGCAAGACTTATGGAATTGTGAAAAATAGGACGTAGTAGGTGATCTTTGAATACACTCTGGTATGCACACTTGTTATTGTAGGAAGGAGTGTTGCTGGAGATGGTGTATTTCAGAGACGAGTATTTACGCCCATCAACTTGGGAAGAGTTGGGTGTAAAGTTAAAGCTATTCCTACACCCTACTATGCATACCCACCATCCAAGAGGGGTCTAACTGGAGAGGCTAGTGTCTCCACTTACCCTACTACACACACCTGTTATTCCGGAGAGGGGAATCAGTGGAGAGGCCAGTACCTTCCTGCATCATACAAGGCACACAGGTTATCTGAGAGAGGGCTGTAAAATGAGACTCCAGTCTCTCCCCACATCCTACTACACACACCTGTCATTGTTGAGAGGGGTCTGAAAGGGGTGGCCAGTCCTCCTCCACAACCTATTATACAGACCCTCCATTCAAGAGAGGAGTGTCAGCAGAGAGGCCAGTCCCTCCACACATCCTACTACTCACAAGCCTCATCTGAGAGAGGGGTATGAATGGAGGGGCCAGTCCATCTGTGCTCCCTGCTGTGCACATGAGATCTCCGTGGAGAGGCTAGTCACTCCCCACACACTAATATGCACACCCATCATCCAAGAAAGAGGACTGAGTAGATAGGCCAGTCCCTCTCCTCACCCTACTACTCACAACTGTTACCTGAGTGAGTGGTCTTAGAGGAGAGACCAGTCTCTCCATACACCCTTCTATACACACAATTCAACTGAGAGAAGGCCATTTGCTCCATGCACCGTACTATGCACATCCATTATCCAAAAGAGAGGCCTCAGCGGGGAGGCTAATCCCTCCCTGCACCCTACTATGCACACCCATCATTTGAGAGAGGGTTATGAATGAAGATACAAGTCCCTCTATGCACCCTACTATGCATACCTGTTATCTAAAAGAAAGGTTTGAGTTGAGAAAGTAGTCCCTCCCCACAGACTACTATGATTTACATAGTGAAAACGAACAGTACACATTATTGCAAAATCTGATCACTCTCTTTCTGAATTATAATTATGTCTCTAATGTCAAAACACATACAAAGCCCATTATTGGGTTAATAATGAAGTGGCAACAAAGATCTCTCAATGTGCCAGTTACAAGACCTGAGAAAATAGACAATCTCAACTGAAATATTGTTGTATTACTCAGTAATATACTCTATCAATATTTTCTGGAAAGTGTGCACTGTTATGTTACAATAGAACTGTCACTCCCTTTCAAAATAGTGTCCATACACACAATATATTCTTCCATGATTCTACCATCTTTACTCAAAAAAGAATTTACTTAAAAAATAGAAATTCACTGAAAAAAACAAAGGCTAAAGTAACGTTATAGTTAGTTAGGTGTGATAAAAGATGTGTTTATTTTAAAGAAAAATAGATCTTTTTATCTCACCTAATCATAATGTCGTTCTATTTCCTAACTATAACCGATAACGTCTCTGTAACCTTTGGTTTTTTCTAGTGAACATGCCACAGCCACTCCCTCATGGCTGGTTTACACCCACATCACACCCATGCAGCACAGGCATCACAGGACATGTGACCCTGCCAATAAAAAGGGCCAGGCCCACGTGCTCAACACCATTTCCACTCTCTATCTAGGTGTATCCGTGTGCTTATTATGTTGGTGGCAGCCCAGGCACTTTGGCCGACACGGGCCTCTCGCAAGATGGCGATGACTTGAGGTGCACAGAGTTGGTGACAGCCGAAGCGCTTTGCCGGACACTGGGCTTCTGCCACGTGGCGATGACTTGAGGTGCACAGAGTTGGTGGCAGCCGAGGCATTTTGGCCGACATGGGCCTCCCGCCACGTGGCGATGACTTGAGCTGCACTGAGTTAGTGCCACCAGAGCTGAGCGGGTGTGCGGCCTGCGATGATGCGTAGACCTCAATACATCATCCTGTCAATCAATACCCGATTTGAATTGTGAGCTCGGCTGGACCCTGTGTGTACCACAAAAGGCAGCTGGCTGTACAGACATGACTCCTTGGCATGGTGCAGCAGGATGCGCTTGGGGCCGGTGCCGCGGAAGCCAGCGGCGGCTGAGGAGGTTGCTCCGGCACGTGGTGGGCCCACTTGGAGACACGCCGGTGTTGGCATGTGAGCATTGAGGTCTGGGTGAGCAGGGTCGGGCCGTCATCACTGGTCAGCGTAATGGTCTGGGATGCTTGTGAAAGATGTAGGAATCATGCACATTGCCTTATACATTTGCGACAACATTAGTGTACAGGCCCTAGTGGTCCAGTTGTGCCTGCACATTGTTGGAATGCATGTGGTTGATTGTGTGCAGTGTCGGCAGTGGGCACAAGTAGTACAAAGATTCTACAGAGATTAGGTTCTAACAGGAGGTAAACAGCCAGGTTTTTACCTCTTTCCTGAATGAAAACAGAGATGGGCTGTTTTTGATCGACACAGGGAGAAGATTCCAAGCACTGGCTGCATGCAGCAGAAAGCCCCCCCCCCCAACCTGACTTGCTTGTATTTCGGCACCTGTTTTGCTTGGCTAGATCTCAGATTCCTGGATGGCTCATATGGTTTCAAGTGTGTTTTTAAAACCTGAGATCCCATCCCATGGAGTGCTTTATAGGCCAGACACACAGACTTAAATGTTATTCTTTTTTCCGTTGGGAGCCAATGGAGGGTTCCTAATCTGTGTGCAATCGACTCAGATATGGGAATGTCCAGCACCAGCCTAGCTGCTGCATTTTGCAAAAGCTGCAGTTTTACTAGGTGCTGCACCTGCATCCCAGCATATAGAGCATTCCCATAATCTAGCCTAGACAAGGCCAGTGCTGTTACTACCGTTATACATGAATCACGGGGGATGAAGGACAGAAGTTTCCTTATCATTTTAAGGATATACCATTTTGTGGATGCCAATTTGTTTGTGGGAACATCAAACGACAGTTTGTTGTCCAGTGTCACTCCAAGATTTCTAACTTTGTTCACTGGGGATGGACGATCACCTAAGCTATCTGGACACCACTCTGGGGACCTGATTTCCATGTCTGTCCCCAGCAGCATGACTTCGCTTTTTTCACCATTTAGTTTTAGGCAGTTGCCCTGCATCCAGTGATTGATCTGCCTCATGCAATTGTTAAATCTGTCTGCAGTCTCTTTGACGTTGTTTGAAACAGATACAACTATTTGGGTGTCGTCAGCATAGGAGACTGGTAAGAAACCACATTTCCTTATTATTGTCGCAAGAGGTGCCACATAAATATTAAAAAGGGTGGGGCTTAAAGAAGACCCCAGGGGTACCCCGCATGGTGAATTCAAAGGTTTCGATTTAGCCTCACCTAGCTCCACTGTGAACGTTCTGTTAGACAGATATGAGGCTAACAGCATTCGCGCCGTTGCATGAACCCCGACTTCAGCTAGTCGGATGAGGAGTATATCATGGTTTACCGTGGCAAAGGCCTCCGAGAGATTCAATAGGATCAAGGCGGCCTTCCCTCCAGTGTCCTGTACACTCCTGAGTTCCTCTACTGCCATGAGCAGAGCTGTTTCCATTCCATGTCCCTCCCAGAATCCATATTGTGAGTGATCTAAGGCATTTACTTCCGAGAGTAATTGTGAAAGTTGTTTGTTCATTCATTTCTCCAGTACTTTTGCGGCAAAATGGATTCTTGCCATAGGTCTGTAATTCCCGGGTTCCTGTGGGTCCAGATTAGGCTTCTTCAGTAACGGTAATATTGAGGTTGTTTTCCATGCATCTTTTACTATTTGTGTAAATACCAGTCCTAGTTGATCACTCAGCAACTCCGGAAATAAGTGCATCACCTTCAGTGGGCACGGGTCCGTTAGGCCCCCCGACTTAGTCTTCGTTACCACCTGCAAATTCTGTTCGACAGATGGTGGCAAAAAGCAGAATGAAGAGTTAAGGATCAGAGGGAACGGTCCCTTTTTTAAGTTCTATGTGTGACTGTGGGGGAGTATATTTGTCGGTCATTTTAAAGGACTCATTGACTGAGGTGACTGTATCTACAAATAATTGGCCTAAGTTGTTGCATAGTTCAATATTACTTACTATCTGTTTGTTAGTAACGTTTTTTATTAATTTTTTTACCATGGTAAAAAGTTCCTTACTGGAATTTGCAACCTCATTAATTTTCTGTATAAAATTATAACATTTTACATCTAATATTAGTTTTTTGTAAATTGCCAAGGAGGTTTTGTATTCATCTTTCAACCGTTGATCATAGTTAGCCCTCCATTTCCGTTCTGTCCTCTTGTAATGTTACTTTTGCACCTTTAGTAGGTCTGTGAACCAAGGTTGTGAAGGGGTCTTCCTCCTGGAGGTGGTTTTCTTTAGCGGGAATACTAATTTGATAGCTGAATTTATCCACCTAGAAATTTGGTTGGCGGCTATGTTGCTGTCTGACTCTAGCTCAGGAATAGTCAGAGAGAGCTGCTCCTTCAATTTAGGGGCGTTGGTCTTGGACCAATCAAGGTAAGTGGCGCATCTAGGTAGTGGGGCAGTGGTAGCTATGTGCTTTTTTACGTTATGTTACCTTATGGTCAGACCATGGAACCCACAGTATTTCTAATATCTTGATGTTATTATTGGAGGTGAAGATCCCATCAAGAGTGTGCCCTGCCGCATGGGTATTATGTTTAACATTCTGCTCCATAGCTAAGTTGGGCATTGCATCGGTCAATAATATCGTGCTTGTGTCTGAAATCTTCTCTAGGTGCACATTGAAGACGCCCAGAATGGTAAAATCTGAGCCCTTCACACATGATTCACCCCGGAAATCCTAGCGTCCAAGCGCACCTGCCCGAAGTTGGAGAACATATGGCATAGAGAGCTGTCGCTCGGCAGCCGCGCAGCTCTCAAAGACGCCATCCGCAACCACCACCACCTCATCAGGACCGCCAAGAGGACCTCCTTCAAAGACCGCCTCAACAACAATGCACACAACAGCAAGGAGCTCTTCAAAATCGTGAAGGAACTCTCCAAACTCAGTTCCAACGCCAACAAAATCCCGCCGTCGCAAGCCCTGTGCGACTCCCTCGCCACCTTCTTCCACCGCAAGATCGCTGACATCCACAACAGCTTCACCCCCCCGGTTGACCCCTAAAGGCCCCAACACGCAGGAACCACCACACCCCACTGACTATGACCCCATGACTACTTGGGCCAACGTGAGCATCGAACGCACAATCAACACGATGGGCACAATCCACTCCGGCTCACCGTCCGACCTTTTTCCACACCACATCTTCAACAAAGTCGGCAGCTCCATCGCACCCCACCTACGCAACATCATCAACCTCTCCTTCGAGACCGCGACCTTCCCTGAGAGCTGGAAAGTGGAAACATGCCGAGATCAACGCCCTGCTGAAGAAACCCAAGGCGGACCGGAGCAAACTGAAAAACTTCCGGCCCATCTCCCTGCTTCCGTTCCCAGCTAAGGTCATCAAGAAGATAGTCAACATCCAGCTCACCCGCTACCTCGAAGATAACAGCATTCTGGACCTCTCCCAGTCAGGTTTCCGCAGCAACCACAGCACCGAGACCATCCTCATCGCCGCCACAGACGACATCAGGGCCCTGTTGGACAACGGCAAGACGGCGGCCCTCATCCTTCTGGACCTCTCTGCCCCCTTTGACACCGTCTGCCACAGCATACTACGCACACGACTCCACGACGCAGGGATCCGAGACAAGGCCCTGGACTGGACCTCCTCCTGCCTCTCCGGCAGAACCCAGAGAGTCTGACTCCCCCTGTTCCGATCGGAAGCCTCCGAGATCATCTGAGGCGTCCCGCAGGGATCCTCCCTCAGCCCGATGCTGTCAACGCCTACATGGCGCCTCTCGCATGCATCGCCCGGCAGCACGACCTCAACATTATCTTCTACGCCGACGACACGCAACTGATCCTCTCCCTCACCAAGTCAAGTCAAGTCAAGTCAAAAGATTTATATAGCGCGCTACATACCCAGAGGGTCTCAAGGCGCTTGTAGAAGGGTGGGGAGTTACTTGTCGAATATCCACGTTTTGAGTTGCTTTCTGAATGCTAGGTGGTTCTGAGTAAGGCGAAGGTGAGTGGGAAGTGAGTTCCAAGTTTTAGCTGCTAGGTAGGAGAAGGATCTACCTCCCATGGTGGTTTTGTTGATGCGAGGTACAGTGGCAAGGGCTTGGTTGGAGGATCGTAGCTGGCGGGAGGGGGTGTAGAAAGATAGTCGTGTGTTGAGGCATTCGGGTCCGATTTCGTAGAGTGCTTTGTGTGCATGGGTTAGGAGTCGGAAAGTGATCCTCTTATTGACGGGGAGCCAGTGGAGGTTTTTCAGGTGATCAGAGATGTGTTCTCTACGCGGGATGTCTAATATGAGCCTGGCTGAGCCGTTCTGGATGCGTTGTAGTTTTTTCTGGAGTTTTGCGGTGGTGCCGGCGTAGAGGGTGTTTCCGTAGTCCAGTCGGCTCGTGACCAGAGCGTGGGTGACTGTTTTTCTAGTTTCGGTAGGGATCCAGCTAAATGTTTTTTTGAGCATGCGAAGAATGTTGAAGCAAGATGAAGAAACGGCGTTGACTTGTCTGTTCATTGAGAGTGAGGAATCTAGGATGACGCCCAGGTTCCGTGCGTGGTCCGTCGGGATGGGTGCTTTTCCAAGGGCCTCTGGCCACCAAGAGTCGTCCCAGGCGGAGGGGGAGGTACCTAAGATGAGGACTTCTGTTTTGTCTGAGTTCAGTTTCAGACGGCTGTGCTTCATCCATTCGGCTACTTCTTGCATTCCTTCGTGTAGGTTGGTTTTGGCCATGTTAGGGTCTCTGGTGAGTGATAGGATCAGTTGAGTGTCGTCGGCGTAGGAGATGATGTTGAGGTTATGTTGGCGTGCGATGGCCGCGAGGGGGCTCATGTAAACGTTGAAGAGGGTGGGACTGAGTGAGGACCCTTGAGGTACGCCGCAGATGACTTCAGTGGCCTCTGACTTGAATGGTGGAAGGCGGACTCTCTGGGTTCTTCCGGAGAGGAACGAGGTGATCCATTCCAGTGCTTTTCCTTGGATTCCGATGTTTTTGAGGCGCTGTAGAAGGGTGCTATGGCAGACTGTGTCGAAGGCTGCGGAGAGGTCGAGGAGGATGAGGGCGACTGTGTCTCCATTGTCCAGTAGAGTTCGAATGTCGTCTGTTGCTGCGATGAGGGCGGTTTCGGTGCTGTGCTTGGCTCGGAAGCCGGATTGTGAGGAGTCGAGGGATTTGTTGGTTTCGAGGAATGCGGCGAGCTGGTTGTTGACAGCTTTCTCGATGACTTTGGCCGGGAATGGAAGGAGTGAGATAGGGCGATAGTTTTTGAGTTCGGTGGGGTCAGCTGTGGGTTTCTTCAGGAGGGCGCTGAGTTCGGCATGTTTCCAGCTTTCCGGGAAGGTTGCGGAGTTGAGGGAGTAGTTGATGACGTCTCGGAGGTGCGGTGCAAAAATGGAGTCTGCTTTGTTAAAGATGTGGTGAGGGCAAGGGTCTGTGGGGGATCCTGAGTGGATAGAGTTCATCAGACGGATGGTGTCCTCAGTGGAGATTGGCTTCCAGTCATTGAGGATGTTCAGGGGGGGGTGGGGGTCGTGCAGGGGATTGGGTGGGTTGGTCTTCGGGTTGGTTGTCGAAGCTGTTGTGGATGTCTGCAATTTTGTTGTGGAAGAATGAGGCTAGGGAGTCGCAGAGGGCTTGGGAGGGGGTGATGTCGTTGGAGTTGGCTGAGGGGTTGGTAAATTCCTTGACGATGTTGAATAATTCCTTGCTGTTGTGGGCGTTGTTGTCTAGACGGTCCTTGAAGGCTGCTTTCTTGGCATTTCGGATTAGTTGGTGGTGTATGCGGGTGGCGTTTTTGAAGGCGTCCTTGGTGCTGGTGGTTGGGTCTTTTTTCCAGGCCTTCTCGAGGGAGCGACAGAGTTTCTTGGATTTCTTAAGATCATCGTTGAACCAGGAGGCCTTCTTGCTGCCTAGTTTGATGTGTCGTTTTTTCAGTGGTGCTAGGATGTCGGCGCTGTTGGATTACCATTGGGTGAGGTTGGTGGCTGCTTGGTCTGCGTTTGAGGAGTGGGCGGGGGGCTTTTGAAGAAGCGATGAGGAGATCTGGTCGATGGTGATTTTGTTCCAGTTTCTTTGCAGAGTGGGTTGGGGGTGGTTGTTGGGTGTGGGCTTGTTGTAGGTGAAGTGAACGCAGCTGTGGTCAGTCCAAAGGAGAGCTGTGGTGTGGCTGAAGGAAACATGCTTGCTGGAGGTGAAGATAGGGTCGAGTGTGTGACCTGCGATGTGGGTGGGGGTAGTGACAAGTTGTTTAAGTCCGAGGTTAGCGAGGTTGTCCAAGAGGGTGGTGGTGTTGCGGTCGTTGTTCTTTTCAAGGTGAAAGTTGAGGTCTCCCAAAAGGATGTAGTCCTCGGAGGGGAGCGCGTGTGGAGTGATGAAGTCCGTGATGTCTTCACTAAATTGTGCGCGGGGTCCTGGTGGCCTGTAAAGGAGGGTGCCTCTGAGTGTGGTCTTGGGGTCGATGTGGATCTGGAAGTGAAGGTGTTCAGAGTTGGCGAGATTGACGTCTGAGCTGGTTGAGATGCGGATGGATTTCTTATAGACGATAGCGATGCCTCCTCCTGTGTGGCCGGTACGGTCCTTGCGAATGATCTTATAGCCTTCCGGGATGGCAATGGTGATGTCTGGGGCTGAAGAGGCATTCATCCATGTTTCTGTTAGGAAAGCGACGTCCGGAGAGATGGTGTCGAGTAGATTCCAGAGGTCAATGGCGTGTCTGTGGACCGAGCGGGTGTTGAGCAGGAAGCATTGTAGGTGGTTGGGATCGGATATCTGTTGTGTGTTCGTAGATGAGGAGTTGTTCTTGGTGCCGTCGAACTTGCAGGAGTAGCAGGAAAAGGGTCCATGGGTGTGTCCAGGAGCGGCTTGGACGCAGATGGGGGAGCGGCCAGGGTTAAGGGCTAGGAGGGTGGTGACATCGTAAGTAATGCGGGAGGGGTGGGCATTACGAGGACCAGGGGCTCTGGCGCTGGGCGCGGTCCAGGCGCGGACGGGCGTAGACGGGCTTACCTTTGGCGCACCTTCGGCGAGGCCGTAGCGCGTGGACGCTGCGCGTGGGACCATCTGACATAAATGGACAGTGGAGGGGGCGGAGCGTGGGAGGGTCAGCAGGGAGGCGGGATCAGAGAGGCGGGTCAGGGGAGAGCAAAACACAAAATGGAGGGATGAAAGTGAAAACAAACAGCGAAGGCACAATACAATGCTCGCCAGCAAGCTATCAAGGGCACTTAAATCCTGCACAATGTGTACACTTAAAGCGCTATCCACAGAGCAACCAACCTTGGAAGCGTTACACAACACAGATGTAAAGAGAAAATACACAGCGCTAATTCAATGAGCACAGTTGGGATTCCTAGGCGCTACACGCTAATGATATTCAAAGCGCAATTAGTCTAGTGAAAGAAGCACAGAGCGTGAGGCAGATGATACAATGCAGTTTTCAAGGCGCTGCAGGAGCGAGAGCTTCAAAGCGCGACTATGCACAGAGCGCGAGGCAGATGATACAATTAGGTTTCTAAAGCGCTTCCAGAGTGAGAGCTTCAAAGCGCTACTATGCGATCTGAGGCTACGATACCAGGAGCAGTCGGGAGGTCGAGGGTGCAAGAGGCTTCAGCTGCGGGCTGTAAGGGCTGCAGATAGATCGAGCAGGGAGCGTGGGGGAGCAACCGTTCCGGACAGAATCCAGGCGGTCACAGCTGGGCTTGGGCTGAGGGGAGTCAGCTATTCGTGTGTGGGAGGGTCAGAAGGGAGGCGGGATCAGAGAGGCGGGTCAGGGGAGAGCAAAACACAAAATGGAGGGATGAAAGTGAAAACAAACAGCGAAGGCACAATACAATGCTCGCCAGCAAGCTATCAAGGGCACTTAAATCCTGCACAATGTGTACACTTAAAGCGCTATCCACAGAGCAACCAACCTTGGAAGCGTTACACAACACAGATGTAAAGAGAAAATACACAGCGCTAATTCAATGAGCACAGTTGGGATTCCTAGGCGCTACACACTAATGATATTCAAAGCGCAATTAGTCTAGTGAAAGAAGCACAGAGCGTGAGGCAGATGATACAATGCAGTTTTCAAGGCGCTGCAGGAGCGAGAGCTTCAAAGCGCGACTATGCACAGAGCGCGAGGCAGATGATACAATTAGGTTTCTAAAGCGCTTCCAGAGTGAGAGCTTCAAGGACCAAGGACCAAGGACCCCCTCACCGCCAAATCGAACATCCACCAGGGACTGAAGGTCGTCACCGAATGGATGGAGCATAGCTGCCTCAAACTGAACGCAGACAAGACGGAGATCCTCATCCTCGGGCCCAACCCCTCAGCATGGGGCAACTCCTGTTGGCACGTATCACTGGGGACACCCCCTGCACACACCACCCACGCACGCAATCTGGGAGTCATCCTCGACTCGAAACTCACCATGACCAAACAAGTCAACGCTGTCTCCTCCACCTGTTTCAACACCCTCCGCATGCTCCGCAAGATCTACAGATGGATCCCGACAGACACAAGGAAAACAGTCACCCAGGCCCTAGTCAGCAGCAGACTCGACTACGGAAACACCCTCTACGCTGGAGCCCCGATCAAGCACATCAACAGGCTGCAAAGAATCCAGAATGCCTCTGCACGCCTGATCCTCGACGTCCCATGCCACGACCACATTACCCCCCACCAGATGAACCTGCACTGGCTCCCTGTCGACAAAAGAATCTTTTTCAAGCTCCTGGTCCACGCACATAAGGACCTCCACAAGACCGGCCCAGCCTATCTCAACAGCCGACTCTCCTTCTACGTACCCAACAGGTAACTCCGCTCCGCAGACCTCTCCCTGGCTACCGTCCCATGCATCCGTAAAACCACAGCCGGAGGCAAATCCTTCTCCCACCGCACTGTCAAGACCTGGACCACCCTCCCCCTCATCCTACGACAAACCGAAGACTTTATATCCTTTAGGAGACAACTCAAGTCCTTGCTGTTTGACAAGGAGCAACAGCACCCCCTTCCTCCCCTCCCTTCAGCACCTTAAAACCCTCGCGGGTATGTAGAGCACTTTACAAACTTTTTGTGATTGATTGATTGATTGATTGATTGGATTCCAAAAATGGGCTGAGTAGGTGTATCAACGGTGTTTTATCCCTTGGTGATCTATAAATAAAGAGACCTTTAAACGTATAGTTATTTGTAATGTTAATCTGAAAGAATAAGGTCTCGCAATCTGGGTTGCTGCCCTGGTCCGAGCCCTTGGCCCTCAGTTCGTCTCTGAAGATAATAGCCAGTCCCCCACTTCGTTTCCCTTTTCTGTCAGTCCTAATGATTGAATAGCCTTCTGGAATGGCTAATGCTAGATCTAAATCCGAGGCATTATCGACCCAGGTTTCAGTGATAAAGACAAGGTCTAGTTTATAAGTTTCTATCAGTTCGGCCATTTCTGTATTGTGTTTAACTAGTGACCATGAGATGATTATCCCTGCCTTGATGATTTTGGTATTCATCCTGATAGGGTGGGTCTGAAATTTACTCAGCCTTCTGATTTGTGTGAATTTCGAAAGGTAGCTGACAGATAGAACATTGTTTAACTTCCTTCAGCATATCCGATGTAGGACAGCAGGATTTGGGCCCAAGTATGTGGAGTTCATTACTAGAATACGTTATCAGCCCCTGACATGTCTCATTTTGTGTAGGGGTCATGGCACTGGGCCCAGTCCAGGCACGGACGGGTGCAGATGGGCTTGTATTTGGCGCACCTTCGGGGCCCCGGCGGCGCGCCCGCTTTGCGCCCGTTCTAGCTTTGGTTTAAATAGGTGTGTGGCTCTGAGCAACTAGAGCGCTCAGCACTGGAAATGCCCCCAGACCGGAAGTGTGTCCAACTCTAGTGCCCTCGGCACCCTCTGTTCAACCGGCACTTGCCGTGACGGACAGGGGTGACTGGGGTAAAGCTGCCACCAAGGTTACGAGTGCAAATAAAGCAATGTGCAAATCAGCAGGGAAATATTTTTAAAACATGTTAAAAATTATCAAAGAATATCACCGTTCCTCCTGGTAAATATTCAAAGCAGTATCCAATACATTGTGCCATATTACGTTTGTGACCATACTAACACTTGACCAGTGTCTTCATTTATCCAACAGGCTTCTGAATAGGGAGTTTTGGGATTTCCAGGACGATCTACAGTTATTTTGATCCACAAGCTGATGTTCCCCGTTGGCAATGTCACTCGTTGTTTGGTGTTTTTGTGTTTTTAAATTTATGTTTTTCTAATAAAGTACTGTTTTTCCACTACTGTTGACTACTAGACTTCATGACCTGGTGCACCCCCATTTCAGTGACTACAATCTTGGATCTGGAGCACAGAGGCGTCAAGCAATGGCTGGGATTGGGGTTGGTTGTGCAGGAATACTACGAATTGGGACGAGCGGTAGGTGCGGATACAGGGGCCCTACATTGCTTTTGTACACATGCATCTAAGACGTGTAAGGAAGTTTACTAGGGGTGGCTGTGAGACTCTTCCGACTCTCGCAGTTGTTAGTTGGAAGGTACCAGAGGCCAACAGGTGCAGCACAGCCAGCAGCTTTGCCTGCGCAAGGATGTTGATTGTCTGCTGTGTTGGTACCATCAGCCTGTGGGCAATATGGCAGTGTGCACCAACTTGAGAATGGGGCGATAATTCTTTTGTCACTTTTACAGCGCTAAAGTGCTGATTACTCGGCGATAAGTCCCAACTGTTGGGTTATAGTGTGACTCTAAAACAAGCCCTTGTGTTTATTATGACTTTGTTGTAGCTATATGCGAATAACAAGAAAAATATGAAAAACAAGAAAAGAGGCAGGGTACAAACACCCTGACCCCCTAGGCCTGCTCAGGGATACCACAAAAAGCCCCAGGGCCCAAAAATGATGACTATTTTTTTTAAGTGGCTGGGTGCAGGAATCCGGACGAAAAAAAAATTATGGGGCGTATTCTCAAGGACTTATCGCTGAGTTATCGGCACTTTAGCGCAGCAAAAGAATTATCATCCCATTCTCAGCCTGGTAAAAACTGCTAATATCGGCAGTTTTCCAGAGGTAGCTTCTGCCAAAAACATCGCCATCAATGAGAGCGACAACTAACACTGATGATATACAGAATAGGCGTTCCCGTTGAAAAAAAACACAAAAACACCACTTCCCGATATTTTCAACGACCAGCCAAATCTGTGATGCGATCCAAAAACAGGCGATAACTCACGTTGGTAGTAAGAATTTAACATCTGCCTTTTACTGGTGTAAACCAGGATGACTACCTACAGTATAAAAGGGAGCCCACCTAAAGCCACATCGCTGACATCCACAACAGCTTCACCCCCCGGTTGACCCCTACAGGCCCCAACACGCAGGAACCACCACACCCCACTGACTACGACCCCATGACTACTTGGGCCAACGTGAGTATCGAACGCACAATCAACACGATGGGCACAATCCACTCCGGCTCACCGTCCGACCTTTTTCCACACCACATCTTCAACAAAGTCGTCAGCTCCATCGCACCCCACCTACGCAACATGGAAAGTGGAAACATGCCGAGATCAACGTCCTGCTGATTAAAATGGAAGCTAGGTTTAAAATATTATTACTCCCTGTACTCGAAAGAACACGGTTGATGACTGCAAAATTAGACGTACTTGAGTCCACTGTTAACATCAATACTGGTCTCCTAAAAATGTTAACAAACTCCCAAACCATTACGGGGAATAATAGATCTTCCCTGAGTAACCCCAAAGGCCAAACAAAAATAAACTTAGGCAAAATTCCGCCAAAAGTAACTTCTGGTTCACTACCATCTCCTAGTCTGAATAAAAACAAGGGCTCAACGGCAGGGGGGTGTACTGGAAATAATGATACTACGATAGCACCCGCCCCCTTACAGCAGGAGCAAAAAAATGGCCCATCTTAAAACCAATCATCAACAACAGCTCAATAGTTCTATATCCCATGCGGCCATTCAGCTAAAGGGTGGTGTTCTGGATGCCCCAAGCACTTCGTCGCAGCCCAAATTAACTCAAGGTGTAAAAGGGAGCAGACCCAGTAATCGCTCTACTCCCTTTGTGAAAGCTAGAAAACGGACACCCCTATGCACAGATCTTCCCCTGGCTGCATCACCATATACGATAGTTCTAACAGGTGTGGCCCCTCTCAGGGAGGACTTGAAGGAATCTCATGAGGATCTCCGAAATAAGGTGGTATTTTGGCTTAAAAAACATCGCCCCCTTCCCCCTTCCTCTTCGACTGAAATATTATTTGTAAGAAGAGTTGAATGGGTAGGACACTGTACCAAGGACCTAGAAGGGGACTGCATTATCATATCCTTTAAGGATCCCTGGGTGGTAGATTTTGTGCGCAGGGAAGCAAGGTTTGGGAGGTTGGGGGATGTACAGACCATTGGCCTTGGGTATTTTTATCCTAGACGTCCCTATGAGTTCCCCTCTGGTCACACCTTCCAAAGTATACCTGTCCGAAGATACCACTCTGATAGAACACCTCACATACCACAGCTCCCATTATTGTATAATCGTTTCGAACTCCTCTCTGGCCTGGAGTGTATCGATTGCTTATCTTTGCTGACGACACTCTACTCCTCTCAAAGACTCGTAGCGGTTTGCAAACAGCATTGACCCGCTTTGAGGAGTTTTGTATTGTCAATGACTTAAAAATCAATATAAATAAAACTAAATTTATGGTCCTAACCAAAAGTCGTCCTATTACGAGCTCAGTGAGCTTGCACGGAGTGGGCCTGGAACAAGTCGAGGCAATGACGTACTCAGGAGTCACCCTGGACTATCGTCTCCGCTGGAAACCCCAGGTAGACACTCTTCACCTAAAATTTGCTGCCTGGTCAGGGTCCAGGAGCAAAAAAGGTCCTTAACTAAACGTATAAAAACCTGCAATTAAGATTTATGTCACTAAGGTAAGCTTCGCAATACTACACAGGGCAGACCTTTGGGGACATATGGATCTATCATCTCTGGTAAAAGTTCAGAATAAATTCATGCGGAAATTAGTGGGTCTCTAACAATCGACTCCCACTAAACCGCTTTGTCTGGACTTGGGCTGCAACCCAATTAATGAAATGGCCAGATATAGATTAATAGCCATGTGGAGACGTGTCTGGACCTCTCCAGATTTAAGCCTTTTTGCAAGAGAACTCGAGGAAATTAGATCGATCTGGGGGTCTAGCAGTATACCTTGGCTGCGTGAAGTAAAATTGATCCTGGATGAAATGGGCCTCATTCAGCTGTGGGTTTCACCGGGGTCTATTAGCTTTCCTTCTAAACAGGATTACAAAGAACTCTATTGGGCCTCTGTTCGTAAAAGGCTAGTTTTGGCCTCAGATAGAGCAAGTGTAACAGGTTGGTTTTTGTGTCATAAACTAGACCCCCTTTTAGAGAATTATTGGGATGTCATAACCAAGCCATTAGACAAAAAACTCTATCATCAGTTCCGTGTAGGTACTCTGCCTTTAAGATCTTTTACCAGGAACTGGTCCAATCGAGTGAGTGATTCCTGTCCTTGGTGCCCCGGACACAAGGAGAGCATGGGTCATCTTCTATTTGTTTGTGAGGTCTATCATGCCCCTAAAAGTAAATGGCTAGGGCCCATATGTCGACACCTTAAAGTGAGAGGGAGTACAGATGCCATGTGGATACTTCGCACGATTACCTCTGAGGTGGTAGTGGTTGCCGTAGCAAAATTCCTGGGTTGGACATGGGCGATTAGATCAAGACTCCTACAGGCACCTTGTTTTTGATTTTGATTCTGTCTCTGTTTTCTACTTTTATACAGGTTTTTTTTGTTATACATGTATTAGGTCTTTATCATACTGTTTAATTCTAGTATTAGTGTAGAAATGTGTTGAAATGTCTTGAGATACATGATTTTGCAAATTGTAATTATGATGGTTTTAAAAGAAATTCCCTTTTTAATTATATATCATAATGTACGGTCAATGTTATTGTTTAAAATTGTCTTTTATGATTCCATAAATCGAAATAAAGACTTTAAAACCAACCTGGAAACATGCCGAGATCAACGCCCTGCTGAAGAAACCCAAGGCGGACCGGAGCAAACTGAAAAACTTCCGGCCCATCTCCCTGCTTCCATTCCCAGCTAAGGTCATCAAGAAGATAGTCAACATCCAGCTCACCCGCTACCTCGAAGACAACAGCATTCTGGACCTCTCCCAGTCAGGTTTCCGCAGCAACCACAGCACCGAGACCGTCCTCATCGCCGCCACAGACGACATCAGGGCCATGTTGGACAACGGCGAGACAGCGGCCCTCGTCCATCTGGACCTCTCTGCCCCCTTTGACACCGTCTGCCACAGCACACTACGCACACGACTCCACGACGCAGGGATCCGAGACAAGGCCCTGGACTGGACCTCCTCCTGCCTCTCCGGCAGAACCCAGAGAGTCTGCCTCCCCCTGTTCCGATCCGAAGCCTCCGAGATCATCTGCGGCATCCTGCAGGGATCCTTCCTCTGCCCGACGCTGTCAACGCCTACATGGCGCCTCTCGCTTGCATCGCCCGGCAGCACGACCTCAACATTATCTCCTACGCCGACGACACGCAACTGATCCTCTCCCTCACCAAGGACCCCCTCACCGCCAAATCGAACATCCACCAGGGACTGAAGGCCGTCGCCGAATGGATGGAGCATAGCCGCCTCAAACTGAACGCAGACAAGACGGAGATTCTCATCCTCGGGCCCAACCCCTCAGCATGGGACAACTCCTGTTGGCCCATATCACTGGGGACACCCCCTGCACACACCACCCACGCACGCAATCTGGGAGTCATCCTCGACTCGAAACTCACCATGACCAAACAAGTCAACGCTGTCTCCTCCACCTGTTTCAACACCCTCCGCATGCTCCGCAAGATCTACAGATGGATCCCGACAGACACAAGGAAAACAGTCACCCAGGCCCTAGTCAGCAGCAGACTCGACTACGGAAACACCCTCTACGCTGGAGCCCCGATCAAGCTCATCAACAGGCTGCAAAGAATACAGAATTCCTGTGCACGCCTGATCCTCGCCGTCCCATGCCACAACCACATCACCCCCCACCAGATGAACCTGCACTGGCTCCCTGTCGACAAAAGAATCTTTTTCAAGCTCCTAGTCCACGCACATAAGGACCTCCACAAGACCGGCCCAGCCTATCTCAACAGCCGACTCTCCTTCTACGTACCCAACAGGTAACTCCGCTCCGCAGACCTCTCCCTGGCTACCGTCCGATGCATCCGTAAAACCACAGCCGGAGGCAAATCCTTCTCCCACCGCACTGCCAAGACCTGGAACACCCTCCCCCTCATCCTACGACAAACCGAAGACTTTCTATCCTTCAGGAGACAACTCAAGTCCTTGCTGTTTGACCAGGAGCAACAGCACCCCCTTCCTCCCCTCCCTTCAGCACCTTAAAACCCTCGCGGGTATGTAGTGCACTTTATAAACTTTTTGTGATTGATTGATTGATTGGATTCCAAAAATGGGCTGAGTAGGTGTATCAACGGTGTTTTATCCCTTGGTGATCTATAAATCAAGAGACCTTTAAACGTATAGTTATTTGTACAGTTGATCTGAAAGAATAAGGTCTCGCAATCTGGGTTGCTGCCCTGGTCCGAGCCCTTGGCCCTCAGTTCGTCTCTGAAGATAATAGCCAGTCCCCCACTTCGTTTCCCTTTTCTGTCAGTCCTAATGATTGAATAGCCTTCAGGAATGGCTAATGCTAGATCTAAATCCGAGGCATTATGGACCCAGGTTTCAGTGATAAAGACAAGGCCTAGTTTATAAGTTTCTATCAGTTCGGCCATTTCTGTATTGTGTTTAACTAGTGAACATGAGATGATTATCCCTGCCTTGATGATTTTGGTATTCATCCTGATAGGGTGGGTCTGAAATGTACTCAGCCTTCTGATTTGTGTGAATTTCGAAAGGTAGCTGACAGATAGAACATTGTTTAACTTCCTTCAGCATATCCAATGTAGGACAGCAGGATTTGGGCCCAAGTATGTGGAGTTCATTACTAGAATACGTTATCAGCCCCTGACATGTCTCATTTTGTGTAGGGGTCATGGCACTGGGCCCAGTCCAGGCACGGACGGGTGCAGATGGGCTTGTATTTGGCGCACCTTCGGGGCCCCGGCGGCGCGCCCGCTTTGCGCCCGTTCTAGCATTGGTTTAAATAGGTGTGTGGCTCTGAGCGACTAGACCGCTCAGCACTGGAAATGCCCCCAGACCGGAAGTGTGTCCAACTCTAGCGCCCTCGGCACCCTCTGTTCAACCGGCACTTGCCATGACGGACAGGGGTGACTGGGGTAAAGCTGCCACCAAGGTTACGAGTGCAAATAAAGCAATGTGCAAATCAGCAGGGAAATATTTTTATAACATGTCAAAAATTATCAAAGAATATCACCGTTCCTCCTGGTAAATATTCAAAGCAGTATCCAATACATTGTGCCATATTACGTTTGTGACCATACTAACACTTGACCAGTGTCTTCATTTATCCAACAGGTTTCTGAATAAGGAGTTTTGGGATTTCCAGGACGATCTACAGTTATTTTGATCCACAAGCTGATGTTCCCCGTTGGCAATGTCACTTGTTGTTTGGTGTTTTTGTGTTTTTAAATGTATGTTTTTCTAATAAAGTACTGTTTTTCCACTACTGTTGACTACTAGACTTCATGACCTGGTGCACCCCGATTTCAGTGACTACAATCTTGGATCTGGAGCACAGAGGCGTCAAGCAATGGCTAGGATTGGGGTTGGTTGTGCAGGAATACTACGAATTGGGACGAGCGGTAGGTGCGGATACAGGGGCCCTACATTGCTTTTGTAGACATGCATCTAAGACGTGTAAGGAAGTTTACTAGGGGTGGCTGTGTGACTCTTCCGACTCTCGCAGTTGTTAGTTGGAAGGTACCAGAGGCCAACAGGTGCAGCTCAGCCAGCAGCTTTGCCTGCGCAAGGATGTTGATTGTCTGCTGTGTTTGTACCATCAGCCTGTGGTCAATATGGCAGTGTGCACCAACTTGAGAATGGGGCGATAATTCTTTTGTCACTTTTACTGCGCTAAAGTGCTGATAACTCGGCGATAAGTCCCAACTGTTGGGTTATAGTGTGACTCTAAAACAAGCCCTTGTGTTTATTATGACTTTGTTGGGGAGGCGTTTCTTACTAATTGGTTGCTGCACACGGCCGGGCTTGGCTCCGCTGTGGTGTTCCTGGCCGGGCTTGGCTCCGCCGACCCCTGTCCTTCGCTGTGGTGTTCCTGGCCGGGCTTGGCTCCGCCGACCCCTGTCCTTCGCTGTGGTGTTCCTGGCCGGGCTTCGCTCCGCCGACCCCTGTCCTTCGCTGTGGTGTTCATGGCCGGGCTTGGCTCCGCCAGGGGCCGTGGAAGACTACAACTCCCAGCAGCCTCATTGCGGCAAGGACGCCGCACTTGCAATCAGGAAGCGCCTGGAGGGGCATAAAGGAACCCTCGCCACTGAGTCCAGGGGGAGGCGTTTCTTACTAATTGGTTGCTGCACATGGCCGGGCTCGGCTCAGCTGTGGTGTTCCTGGCCGGGCTTGGCTCCGCCGACCCCTGTCCTTCGCTGTGGTGTCCCTGGCCGGGCTTGGCTCCGCCGACCCCTGTCCTTCGCTGTGGTGTTCCTGGCCGGGCTTGGCTCCGCCGACCTCTGTCCTTCGCTGTGGTGTTCCTGGCCGGGCTTGGCTCTGCCGGGGGCCATGGAAGACTACAACTCCTAGCAGCCTCATTGCGGCAAGGACGCCGCACTTGCAATCAGGAAGCGCCTGGAGGCGCATAAAGGAACGCTCGCCTCCTCGTCCCGCGGGACGTGCGCGGCGCGCCCGGGAGAAGCCCGGGACAAGGGCGGGGCCGTCTGTGGCCGTCAGGGGCCAGAAGAGGCCGGGTCGGGCCACGGACTTTGGCTTTTTCCCCAGGATTCAGGACTAACTGTAAGAAATACCATTATTGTATGGTTCTTAATTGAAGTTTGCTTCTTGGCCTTAAATACTATATAGAACTTTCATTCCCCTCAGCATAGACACTGCTGGTCATCTTTATTTGTGTTTAGTATCTCTGGTCCTAATATGTCAAAGTCCAGAGTAGCTAAACCGGCAGCCGTTACAAGGACAATAGATAACTATCTTGTTAAGGTAGTTAATAAAATAAATAAAGAAAGGCGATTATCATTAAACAGGACAAGCCCAGAAGAGATAGGGGTTGAGCTCGCCCACTTCCCCACTGCCTCACTCAGATATTAGTGTGAATAACCCTAACGTCAATGTCACCAGTGATGTATCCATCTCGATGACACCAGATGAACGGGTAATTACAACGGATTCTTTTCTTAGTCTGAGCCCAACACCCTCCCCAGTACAATTACCTGCCCACTCGCTGGCCCGGAGAATGGTGCGGGCATGTAGGAAGGTCCCTGTTAAAAGGGCGGTGGGCCGGAAGTAAAAAAAGGCTTGTACTTCTCCTAATACATCACACAGCGGTGGAAGTATATTAAAACCCACAAATAACGCCGAGGAAAATATTTTACAATATTTTGACCAGATAGAGCTTCTGGCATCCATTTTTGAGTTGAAACTAGAAGCAATGGTTAGACCAATGGTGACTAAATTAGAGCAGGTCGTCCAAGAGGTCTCTAGACTAGGGGGCCTTTTAGATTCTCATATGGCTCGGTCTCATACATCTACGAGCCCCCCCCCGGCCCCTTTATTTTTACTGGAAATACTATAGCCGAGGCTACCGTACCTGCTCCTGTTGGTACAGTTGGTACATCTACTAGTACCAGGGATACAGGGTTAGCGGTCACTGTACAGAACCCTCGAGCCTCCCGTTCACAGCAAATTCCACCCCCTACTCTACTTTCTGGGGGAACACCAATAGTACAACCATTAGTACAACCATCAGTACAGCCAGCTACATTACATACTGCTAGCCAGAAGTCTGTGGCTGGGGGAGAAATGGGCGGGAGAAGTAGGCCTAGGAGGAATAACCCAGTAAATCTGCCACCGGAGTGTGTTCCATACACAGTGGTACTAACAAACATTCCTGAGGTTGACTCTTGTCTGACTGACTCTAGGCTAGAAACCCATGCTGCCTTAAAAAACAAAACACTTGCATGGTTAAACAGGAACTGTGGGTTTCCTTTTGCATTTTCTAATGATATAATATCTACTCGCAGAGTCAGTTGGATTGGCAACAGAAGAAAGGGATCAAAAAGAGATTGTATCATTGTAAATTTTAAGCATCCCCAACATGTGGCAACGGTTCTCCTCAGAGCAGCATCTTTACCAATTGAGAAAAACTCTGTATGTGCTAGACCCCTTGGCTTTTTCTATATTCATTTGGATCATACGAAATGTCCAACACCGCTCCAACATAGGTATCCAGTAAATGGGCACAGAGGGGAGGTGGCAGGTCGTGTTCCAAATGTTTCAAATGTTTCAAATGTCCAACAATGTCAAAACACTGGGGATAGGTACTGTTACCAGTTAGCAAATAGGCAATTTGATTATTCTTTACCGTTATACAATCGTTACAGAGCATTATCTTCTTTAGAGGAAAACGATTGACTGCCTATTACCAAGGGGAGCACTGACCAATCACCGGTACCGTCATTAAAAATTGCTACATGGAATGTTGCGGGTATTAAGAATAAAATTGGAAATGCTGATTGGTTAAAGACATTGAAATCTTTTGACATCATTGCCCTACAAGAGACATGGGATCAATTTAATAGTTTTTCTTTGGATGGCTATAGCCACTTTTGTAACCCTGCAATTGGTAGTGCTGCAGGAAGAGCTAAGGGGAGATTATTAACCCTTTTCAAACTGGACGTAAAAGGTAAACTAGTGGAGTGTTTTTCGGGATGTGAAAATTGTTTGATTGTTGAACTTTCCACTCAGGATAAGGCCAAGATTCTTTTTGTTAATTTTTATAATTCTAACTCAAATGAATGCACCAGTCACAATTTGGAAGTACTGGATAAATTTCTGTCAGTCTATAGCGCAAATGGAAATACTTTTGAATTAATATTATTAGGGGACTTTAATATTCACCCTTGCACCCAGCCATGTATGAGTCAGGATGATGAAGGTTCTCCCCTCTCCTTACCAACCCACATGGAACACACTAGGCGAGGAGAGTTACTTGAAATCTTTCTTGCAAGATGGAATGTATATGAGACAGGCTGTGGGAAAGGTACAAGTAGGTCCCCTACCTTTAAAGGAAATGATGATGGCACCATTATAGATTATATTTTTATGTCTTCTTTTTTGTTGAAAAATGTCATAACTTATTACACAGAGGTATCAGTGTTTAGTGATCATAATCCTGTTTTACTTGAAGTGAGGCACACAGACCTACTTTCATTAATAACGGTGACAAACAGAGGGGGACTTAATGTTGCCGTTAAAGATCAACAGCGTAGGTTAAAATGGACAAAAATAATCCCTGATACATTTCTTCCAGAGGTTTTGTCTAAAGTGGAGGATGAAGTTGCAGTATGCTTAGCGAATCGAGTTGAGAATAAAGAGGTTATATTGGCGTTTGACAACATCTGCTTAGAAATAAACCATAGTTTACAGATTGGTTCTAGGCAGAAGCCACTCTTGGTTAAAAGATGGTTCGACAAAAGATGCACGAATGCGCATGGGGAGTTACTTAAAGCACTGAAAGCCATGCCTAAAAATCGTGTTGATATAACTAAAGCAAGGACTGCATATAAAAAAGCTATCTATGAAAGAAAAAGGGATTTGAAAGATACAGCATGGGACCAACTTCTCGACCATGGAACATTAAAAAACAGTGGCTTATTTTGGAAAATCATAAATCAGCCACTTTTTTCCGAGGACGAGAATAATCCCCTTGATGCGAATATCCCAGACGAGGGCTGGATCAATCACTTTGAACAGATCTATGCTGGAATTAGTAGTGCAGATGTCCCTATTGTTACCCCTGAAATAGAGGTGGGGGGATCACAAAATGCAGAGGTTTTTGCCATCAACTTTGAGGCAATAGAAGTGGAAAGGGCAATAGAGTTGACTCTGAAAAACAAGGCACCGGGCCCTGATGGGGTACCAGGAGATGTCTTCAAATGTGCCCAGAAATTTTGGTCTAAAGTTTTATGTAAAGTTTTTAATGTTCTCAAACAGGACAATATCCCGGCCTCCTGGAAAAAATCTATTATCATACCGGTTTTTAAAAAAGGTAACAGGCAAGACCCCTCCTGCTATAGACCGATTTCACTGATTGATTCTTCAGTGAAAATATTGGGTCGGGTTATTTTATCCAAACTGAATGATTGGTTAAATGAGAAAGGGGTCCTATCAAATGTTCAGTATGGTTTTAGACCAAAAAGGAGTACGATAGATCAAGGTCTTAATCTGCACTTATTGGTAGATAAATACACCAGGGCCAAGGAGGGGTCCATGTACCTGGGGTTCATGGACCTCTCGTCTGCTTTTGACCTTGTAAATCGCTCAAAATTGTGGCAAATTTTAATAAAGATGGGATTAGATAGGGTACTTGTTAATCTTTTAGCGGACTTGCATACTGATCTTATAGCGTCAGTTAGAGCTACCTCGGAGGGTCGATGTACGAGTCATTTGAAATCTGAAAGGGGGGTTAGGCAGAGGTGCATATTGGCACCCCTCCTAGTTACCATCTATATAAACGCCTTAGAACCAGCCCTAAAGGAGGCAACTCTTGACGTCCCTCGTGTGGGTGAACTTGGAATTCCAGTTCTTCCATACGCGGATGACGCCGTTTTGCTTTCACGGACTGGTGTTGGACTCCAACGCCTTCTGGATGCTTTTGAAGACTTCATGGGTTCTTTGGACTTAAAAATAAATGTAAGGAAGTCTCAAATTATGATAATGGGCAAGGGAAATAAAAATAAGTTTTTAAAAACGTTTATATGTGGCAAGCAAGAGCTATCTAGAGTAGCCACCTTTCCATACCTGGGGATTACATTTGACGAGAGAGGTACTTGGGGTCCCCAGTTAAAAAATAGAAATGTTTCCCTCGCAAGATCAGCCTCTGCACTACAGGGTTTCGCGAAAAAATTGGGAGCCAGGCCAATAGCAACATTGATAAAAATATATAAAGCGAAATGTCTTGCTGTGGCCACTTATGGGAGTGCAATTTGGGGATACTGTTCCCCTGATGGTATCCAGATCACTGAGAATAAATTCTTAAGAGCTGTTTTCTCAGTTCAACAGTCCACTCCAACATATACAATCCACACTGAATAATGAGTAGGATATATTACAGACTTGATTAAAGTGGCTCCTGTTTTAACATGGTTAAAGACTTGGTTGAACCAAGAAATCCCCCTCAACCATAGCATACTAAAAGACTGTTTGCTGCTAGATAGAGTCAATAAAATCCCGTGGCTAGCCTATATCAAAGACAGTCTTGTAAAGTTAGGGAGACCAGAGCTCTTCTTTTCCCCGGCCTCTATAACAACTAAGGATATTGCTCTTATTAAAGGTATGATGGGAGAACTGCTAAGTCTGGAGAGGGAACAAATGGAATTAGAGAAACCAACGGTGAGGGCTAGCATTATTATGAGCACCCAAGCAGGCCCAGAACTGTATGTGAACAAACCCTATCACCGTTTTCTTTTAACCCGTTTTCGTTTTAATTTGATCCATTTGAACCTCGGACATTTTCCAACTTGGAGTACCCCAGACAATGCGACGCCGTGTACTTGTGATAATTTTTTGACCCAGAACACATTGCAGTAAGAACGAAATACCTGATTCCTATTTTAAAAGAGGCAGGATTTATTCAAGTCAAGCCAGCTCTCCTGTTTTTACAGTTATTGCAGACCCCAAGGATTATGTTCCATGTTGCAAATTTTCTAGTGGGGGCTGTTAGGATAAAGAAGAGGAACATGATTAATAATTCTTCCATCATGGCTCTGTAATTGATGTAATTATATAATGTCTATACCAGAGGAAATGCCTACCTTATGAAATTGTTTTGTGTCACTGTAATTTGTATGTGATTATGACGACTGATTTAACTGACCTCTTTCTATGGTATTTTAACCTATTTTAACATGTATTTATAATAGAAAATATTTTTATACCTCATTTGTAAATATATAGACTATGTAAATGAATCATGATTTTACGCTGTATTAATTAATTAATTAATTATGTATTTTTTGGTGTGAATATTTGTATTGTGCTATTGTCTTTTTATGATATTGATTTATCGAAATAAAGTATTTTGACTGACTGACTGACTTTGTTGTAGCTATATGCGAATAACAAGAAAAATATTAAAAACAAGAAAAGTGGCAGGGTACAAACACCCTGACCCCCTAGGCCTGCTCAGGGGATCCCACAAAAAGCCCCAGGGCCCAAAAATGATGACTATTTTTTTTTAAGTGGCTGGCTGCAGGAATCCGGATGAAAAAAAAATGATGGGGCGTATTCTCAAGGACTTATCGCTGAGTTATCGGCACTTTAGCGCAGCAAAAGAATTATCATCCCATTCTCAGCCTGGTAAAAACTGCTAATATCGCCAGTTTTCCAGAGGTAGCTTCTGCCAAAAACATTGCCACCAATGAGAGCGACAACTAACACTGATGATATGCAGAATAGGCGTTCCCGTTGAAAAAAAACACAAAAACACCACTTCCCGATATTTTCAACGACCAGCCAAATCTGTGATGCGATCCAAAAACAGGCGATAACTCACGTTGGTAGTAAGAATTTAACATCTGCCTTTTACTGGTGTAAACCAGGATGACTACCTACAGTATAAAAGGGAGCCCACCTAAAGCCACATCTCAAGACCAACACATGTCATAGAGCTACTGATCATGCAGCTCCAACATCCAAGAAGGCCACAACACCCACCGCCATCATCCCCAAGACCTCCCCCCCGGACCACCCCCGATACTACCACCAAGGCAGCGCAGAACAGAACAGCGGACCTTCCCAAAACGGCATGGCCCTCCACACACACAATAGCTGAATGTTGGGAGACGTGGGAACCAAGCATGTGTGAAGGAGGCTAGTCACCCATCTATAACAATGCACACAATGCCAAGTGTAGCGGTGATGTGCTGGACAGACCTCAATATGCAGAGCAGAGACCTCTCCATGTGTACATGTACTGCTGGTGCTTGTACTGTTGTGGACAGTGGACACAACCATGTTACCTCAGGCAGTGGGGAAGATCTCAGTCATGTAGCTGTGTCGTCCCCTCCTGTAAGCGGAAGCGGAGGGGGCTGGTCCAATGTACGGCACTCCAGTGTAGGAGTGTGAATAAATGGGCCGGGGATCTGGGCTTGGCTCACTTCTGAGAAGGCCAATGCGTCTGCCAGAGAGGCGGCCCTCACCCTGCCACAAGGCCACCACCATGACCGCCAGCCTCTTCGACACAGGCCCCCTGCCAACCCAGCGGCACAGTACCGCAGAGTTATGTCTGTACAGACTACTGCCTTTGATGTACACTGCGGACAGCAGGGCTCACAATTCAGATTGAGTCACGATTGCAGATGAGGCAGTCCAGTAGGCAACAGACATTGCTCCCAGTGCGGCCCACCTGGACCATGCATCATCGCAGGCTGCACACACGCTGAATGCTTCTGGTGCCACTAACTGTTGAGCTGAACTCAATGCCACATGGCTGTGGGCCCTTGCTGACTGCTGCCTCCAGCCTATACTGGGGTCAGCAGGGCTGACAATTCAGATAGAGTTGCGATTGCAGATGAAGCAGTCCAGTAGTCAACAGACACTGCCTCAAGCGCGGTCCGCCTGGACCACGCATCATTGCTGGCTGCGCACACGCTGAGGGCTTCAGGAGCCACTAACTCAGTGCACCACAAGTCATCGCCACGTAGGCACGTGCTTCAGGTACCACTAACTCTGTGCAGCTCAAGTCAACGCCAAGTGGCTGTGGGCCCTTGCTGACCGCTTTCTCCGGCCTACATTGCGGTCATCAGAGCTCACAATTAAAATGGAGTCTTGATTCATTAATTGCAGAATCCAGTAGGCAACAGACACTGCTCCCAGTGTGGTCCGGCCGGACCACGCATCATCGCTGGCTGTGCACACGCTGAGTGCTTCAGGTGCCACTAACTGTGCAGCTCAAATCAATGCCACATGCCTGTGGGCCCTTGCTGACCACTGCCTCCGGCCTACACTGCGGTCAGCAGGTCTCATACATATCCAATCCAATCCTGACCTTCAAGGACACGCCATCATCGCTGGCGGTCAGCAGGGTTCACAATTCAAATTCAGTCTTGATTCATTAATTTCAGAGTCCAGTAGGTAACTAACTATTACCTCCCTGAAACCTACACATTTCAGCAATGTATTCCATACATATTTCATCTTTTGTTCGGTACGCCTACACTGTAGTCAACAGGGCTCACAATTTGAATTCAGTCTTGATTTATTAGTTGCAGACTGAATTCTACTCTATGTCCGCAGACAAAAACCATTCCTCGATGTCTGTGCTGACTACTGCCTTCCATCTACACTGCAGACAGCAGGGCTCACAATTCAGATCCAGTCGCGATTGCAGATGACACAGTCCAGTAAGCAACAGACATTGCTCCCAGTGCGGCCTGCCCGCACCACGCATCATCGCTGGCTGCGCACACGCTGAATGCTTCTGATGCCACTAACTCAGAGCACCACAAGTCACCGCCACGTGGCCTTACTGAGGCAGAATTAATTAAATAAAAGAGATTGCTCCCAGTGTGGCTCACCCAAACCACATATCATCGCTGGCTGCACACACGCTGAGCTCCACTGTTGCCACTAACTCAGTGCACCACAAATCAACACCACTTGGTCATGGGCCCTTGCTGACCGCTGCCTCCGGCCTACACTGTGGTAAGCAGGTCTCATACATATCCAATCCAATCCTGACCTTCAAGGACACGCCATTATCGCTGGCAATGCACACGCTGAGCTCTTCAGGTGCCACTAACTCTGTGCATCCCAAATCATGGACCCTTTTTGATTGACGTTCATGCTGTAGACACCTGACGCAACAATGCCCCCTCAGGCAGCTGGAATATCCCGAAGGGACATTAACAATTTCTTCACATGAGCACGCTCGTCCCTGGTGCCCCTACCTCAGTGCACCACAAGTCATGGACCATTTACGATACAATCTTTAGTGTGTGATTTAAGATCTGGTGCCCCTACGTTAGTGCACCACAACTCATCAACCCCTTATGATTGAATCTCTTTGTGTGATCCGATGATCACTGTTGTAGTTTTTGCCAGCATCAACCATTCCCTGAGGGCTGGCTTAAGATCACCGCACACACATCCATCACAGGCGTCACTGGACATGTGACCCTGGTAAAAAAAAGGGGTGGGCGCACATGTCTGTAGTCAGTTCCTCTATCTATCCTACTGGGTCCGAGTGTTCATTATGTATAAATGAGGGCCCTGGGCCCTACCACATTACATTGTGCTGTTGACAGCACAAGTAACCAAGTTACCTCTGGCAGTGGGGAGCACTCGGCTATAAAACTTTGTCTGGGTCATTCTATGAGTACATGGATAGAGACTTAGGGCCAGATGTAGGTAATCCCAGATTACCGATTCTTAGATACCGAATCATACCGATTCGGTATTTAAGAACTGGCAATCGGGATGTAGGTAATTTTACCGATTTAATTACCGAATCGGTATGATTGGGTAATTACCGAATCAGTATTTACAGATTCAGTAATTGCCTTTCATTCCTATGGGCCTGGAGGTAATTGGGGGAAACATTGAAGGTTGGCAGGGTGTCACTTTGACACCCTGTTGCACCCCTCAATTGTGCATGGGTGCACATGTTGCAGACATACATGCCCTTAGGGCATGTATGTCTGCAACATGGCACTGTTTAAAAAGCAAAATAAATGCTTTTTAAAGGGTTTTCATTATTTACCACCAACTTCTAGTTGGTGGTAAATAACAAATTCTTAAACCCCTGTAGCACTGATTACAGTGCTACCTACATGTCAAAATACAGATTCAGTAATTTTACCGATTCGGTAAAATTACCGAATCTGTATTTTAACATGCCCCTACACCCCAAACTCCAAATACCGGTCGGTAACGGCCAAAATCGGCTGTTACTGACCGGTATTTGCCTTCCTACATCTGGCCCTAGATGATTAGAGTACTGCAAGGAGAGTGTATGGTGAATTTATAAGTGCTTGGGGACTGGCGGAGTGACTGGATAAGTACATATGTTGGTGGAGCATAACCCCCCAGCACGTGCTTGGCTCTAATTTGTCTGACAACCAGTGGTAACCCTGGCAGAACGTCAGGATTACAAACCAAGCCTTGGGAGAGCCAACGTTGTGCATGGAGCGTGAGTAGGCACCGTGCTGGTTCCTGATGAACCCGCCTTCTTTGCTCCGGGACCCCCACAGCCCTTGCTCTAGTACCCTGGGTTCCGGCCCACTAAAATCTGGGCCAGTGGCTAGCGGGAATACCGCCCGGATGCCTGGAAAATCGAGCCCAGGAGCTTGGAATTCTTATTGGGGTATACTGCAATCTTATTTAGTGGATAACTTCCCAGGTCATTGATCTCTGGATCAAGGAGTTCTGACTGTTAGATCCCCGGAGTCCCTTCCACTGGATCCCCTAAAGCGAGCTGCTGGGTCCGTGGAGCACCGGTAATAAAAGGCCCAGAATCCTGTCTGCAAGATATTCCCAGTCTCACAGCTGGATCATTGACATATGGCGGATTGAATCAACCGAATTCTGTAAGTGCAAGTGGAGTCGACAGAGCTGGCGTACGCCAGTCAGGGGCGCAACTAGAGCCACATTTTGGGGGAGGCTGATAAAAGTTTCGGAGGGGACTAATTCTTCATGTTATAGGCAGAGTGGAGATGCAGGGCCTCTAAGAAGGGGTGAAAACACAACAAAGCCTCATTAACAGGTAAATGGTCTTTTAAAGACCTGTGAAGTGCTCGGGTGCCGCGCTGAGAACGGCGCACCCAGGGCGGTCATACTAGGGGGCCATGCTGAGCGCCGCATTAGGACCGACACTCCAAACTTTTCTAAAAAAACGGTTCACTTCCATTCATTAATATTTGCCACGAGGACCCCATCCCCTGGGGCATGCCCAATTCTTGAATGTTTTTATTAATCATTAGGAAGGGGGGCTGTGTGGTCCCCCTTCCCTTGTCCACGTCTCGCCCCGGGACCCCATCCTCTGGGGCCTGGCCTCTTTTTTGGGGACCAACGGGTGAAGCCCCAATGCCCCCACAGTCCTGCCGTCTCCCCGCCTCCTGCAGCAACTGGCATTGCTTTTGGGCAAGGAGAGCAGCTAACATGCAGCTCACCTTGCCCAAAAGCAATCCTGATTTGCTTCATTGAATCTCACTTCAACAAAGAAAGCTGGGTTTGCTATACCAGGGCGGGAGACATACTTCCACCCTTTCATAGCAAACAATAATGTCCCGGGGTGAGCTCCCTGGGACATGGCAGGAGCCGTCCCTGGAGGGGTGGCGGTCCCCAGGGCCATCAAGGGCTGCAGGAGGATGGCCCCCCACCTCTATTTTCAAAGCCCCGGGGAGGTGGTGGTCCCCAGGCGTTCAGGGGGCCTGCAAGGCCTCCCCTACATATTTAATTAAAGCCCCGGGGTGGTGATCCCTGGGGCTTTGGGGGGCCTAGGAGGCCCCCAATAATTACAAAACAAGCCAGGGGGAGGTAGCGGTCCCCGGGGCTGCGAAGGCCCTGCAAGCCCCTGCAATATAATTATACGATTGCCCCCAGAACCTGGCCTACCCGGGGGCTCAATAAATAAATTGGGGAAGCCCCCGCTTCATTTACAAAACAAAATGTTTGTCCGGATTTGCGTACCCAGCATGCATTCAGACGTTTTTAAAACAAATATGTCTAAATTTTTGGGCCTGGGGTTACTTGTGGGATCCCCTGAGCAGGCCTAGGGGGTCAGGGTTACCTGCCCACTTTTATTCTGTTTTAATATTTTTTCAACTGTTTTCTTGTGACTAGGTTCTACCGAGTCACAAGATGACTGCCAACACTTCCTAGTTTGGAGTGTTGGCAGCCAATCACAGTGAAGCTTGTGGTCATGGCAGCCAATCACAGTGAAGCTCGTGGAGGAGAATGTGCACAAACCCACCGCTGCCCCAGATATTGAAACTATTCAGTCAGTCAGTTCAACTTTATTCGGATACAATTGTACCCATAAAAGCACACAAAACAAATACATCACAGCAAATAACCAAAAAATTAGATTAAAAATAATTTAAAAATATCCAGTGTACAGATACTAAAGTGACTTGTGCAAAGCTGTACATCATGTCAATACATATAATTGTTAAAAAAGGAGAAACATTACAGAATCTATTTATAACAGTATCAAGGGTCCATCATAGATCTTCGCATCCTTACTGCGGTTTAAGAAAGTGCTAGTACGGAAAATAAGATCAACATCATCTAATTCTATCATTGATCGGCATGCTACCTCCAGGCTGATTGGTCTTCTTTTATTAAATTAAGTACATAAAAACTGTTTAAAATATTTGATATAATATTTGCAGAAAAATATGAAGTGCATAATAGTTTGCTCACTCCTCCGGTCACAAGAACACAAATTAAAATTAGAGTTTGGGCTGTAACCAAGTGGAAAGCAGAGTGCAAAACGAATTGTTCCAGCTCTTAGATGAAACAGTAAACTCGTCTCCCAACGGCTCATTGGTAAGGACAGATATGTGTGGAGTGGATAACCTTACCGTTCAATATCCAAGTAGTTGCGCACAGTTATTTTTCTAGCCGCTGCCACCTCCCGCTCGGTCTTATATAGGGAGTACAGAGTGTTCTGCATTTCTTTTTTTACGACTAAGGCCGCAAGTGTGGGGTCCCGAAAAAAACTTTCCATATTTATACTGCGCAAACTACTCAGCACACCACTCAACCATGGGATTTCCATGCACTTGGCACAACGTAAACAGTCCTTGATTATCGACTGTGTCAAGGAAGCTGCTTCGTTCTTCCATACTGCAATCCACATAAGTGCCGGACGTGCCCGAATAAAATCAGTTATACAATTGATATTAAGCTCTTTGAGACATATGTATTGGGGGGTTGAGATTGGGACATTCAATAATTTCCTACAAAACCTGTTCTCTTCCTGCTGTATGGCTGAGCAGTTGGCCATTCCCCAGATCTCTGCACCATATGTGGCCACCGGGGTACACTGAAGATTATAAATTTTCTGTACGGCTAATAGTGCAACCATGGTCTTAGGGCGAGGTATGCTTAAAATCGAATTGGTGGCCTTTGAGAACTTGCTTCTGGCGTGAGCTAAATGCTCACTCCAGGAGCTGTTCACAGCAAAGGCCAATCCCAAATAAACAAAGGATGTTACCGAAGTCATCTTATGGCCATCTAATATAATCAGACGTATATCATGCTTACCTGGGCCACTACTCATTAAAAATTATTTCTTAAAATGTACTCGCAGGTCTAAATTTTTCATGTAAGTATTACAATTTTAGACAAGGGGGCGCAGTGAATTTGGTGTGAGGCCTATAAGAACTGCACCGTCTGCATACAGCAGCACAGGGATGGGTTCTTTATTAATGTATGGGACGTCTTGGGTGGGCAGTTTCAAAGAAGCATTTAGGCCATTTATATATATAATAAAAAGCAGGGGGGCCAACACGCATCCTTGGCTGACCCCCCTGCCAATATCAATGAGTCCTGAGACCTCTCCACCAGCCCCAATTCTTACTTGGGCCTTAAGGTCACATGGGTTTCATCCAGGCCCCCCGCCAAAAGGATTGCCCACAGCTTTGACCTATTTACTAGGTCAAAAGCTGTGGACAAATCCATAAAAGCCATATAGACCGGGGATTTATTAGCAATAGCATATTTACCAACAATTAGGTTCAGGTTCAGGCATTGTTCCTTAGTTTCTACCTTTCCCCTGAAACCCAGCTGACAGGGATCTAAGATATTATTAGCTTCTGTCCAGTCCTTGATTTTATTATAGAGGACTCTACCTAAAATTGTAAGGGTATTGTCTATTAGGGAGATGGGGCGGTAGTTACCCGGAAGGGATCTATCTCCCTTCACCCATGTATTAGGTATCTTTGCCAACGTCAAGTTGTTAAAGATATTCAGAATCAGGGGGGCCTAGAAAGCCGCGTTCCACTTAATTAAATCTATGGGCAGCCCATCTGGGCCTGGCGCTTTGTTGCCTAGGCTTTGAGTAATAGATTCAATTACTTCTGAAATACTAATATCTATAGGTGTTGGATTACCTGGAATAGGAGTTGAGTCGCATGGGGATGGAACAGAGTAAATAGTTGAAAAATGATCCACCCAAGCATCACTAGCTATATTTCAGCTAATTGGCGTCAGTGACTGACCCATAGAGTGCACTTCCCTCACTGCCGCCCAAAAGATGTTACAATTTTTTAGATTAGCTGCGTCGGGCAATTTGTCCCTGCGTTCCTTCAAAACTTCATTCTTCCTATTTTTGATAGCCACCTTATATTCATCTCTAGCCTGTTTAACTGTCATGGGGCATCTCGGGATGGTAGTTAGTGCCCTACATAGGCTCCTGTTCGTTTCCGAACAGTCATGATTGAACCATCTGGGGATAGATGCCACCTTTTGGAGGGGTTTAGATAGAATAGTTTTAATCGACTGGCAAATCTTCCCGAAATCCACAATTACCTGCGCTGGTGGGGATTCAAGAGAAAGGCAGGAATCGATAAGTGGCATATTGCCCTTTACCAATATCCTGAAGATTTCCGAGTTGTCGACCCCCTTCCAGCATAATCTTAGGTTATCAGTTGAGACCGATAAATTTGCCGCCTCAGATTCAGTCTGAAAAATAGGCCGCCGGGTTGTATATAATGTTATCTTAATGGGGCTATGGTTATGGTTCCCGAAGTCGGAGGGTATGACTACAGCAGAAGCCAACTGCTTTTCAATTAGAGGGCATACAAAAATATAATCTATTGTAGATCTACACCCCCTTCCCCTATATGTTTGGATAGTTAATCATGTCAGAACCTGCAACCAGGTCCAAACCATTAGATAGGTTGTAGGATTTGGTCATCCTTTTAAGTTCTCTACCTCTACTAATTGAGGGTTGTGCATATGGGGCTGTACCCTTTTCGGAGCCTAGACCGTTGATTTTAGCGTTAAAATCACCACCTACTAAAATTACCAAAGGGTCTCCCTTGTTGGGCTTGGTTATCTAAATCTGAAATGAAATCAAAAAGCTTTATAAAACTTTTATTTGGAACTGACTGAAAATCGTTATTATAAAAATTTAACAAATAAAATTGAATACCTCTTTTGTACAATACAGCCTGAAAATCTAGGCTATGAGTTAAGATTATTTGAAAATTTCCCCCAGCTGCCAAGTTAATTCCCATGAATAATCCTCCCGATGGCCTTCCCATCCATGGTATTTCTGATGGAACACTAAAGCAATGGAAACCCTTGATGTATAAATCTTCAGTGGCCCAGGTTTCCTGGAACATGAGAATATCATATTCCCTTATTGAGTTTACCCATTCGATATTATCAAGTTTTGTCCGAAGACCTGCCAAGTTCCAGCTCAGTACACTCAAACTAGCTCCATTATCTCTATTTGCTAGTTCTATCTTCCCTTGGACACAATTTGGTACCGACAGTGTATCTTCAGTTGGCATGATACTATCAGCCACAGAATCTAAGGGCTTTAATGGTCAGTCTTGGAGGTCTACGTTACTGAGAACTTGGTAATTATTTGTCAGGGGTGTGACTATTCTAGGGCCTCTGTTAGAGGTGGGTGGTCGTTTATAAAAATAGCCCAAAGGGAGAGCACTAATATTAGTGGGAGGGTTAAAAGTTTCGTCAGTGACAGACAAAAGATGGCGAACCTGCTGGGGCCTTCTGAAATTTAAGACAACACAATCCCCCTTAATGCATTTATTTGAGGGGCCTACCCATCCTACTCTTCTGGCCATGATTATGTCTTCCCTTATGTGTGGATCGAAATTGTTATGCTTATGGAGCCAGTCCACTGACTTTCTTTGCAAGTTGAACCAGGACTCCCTCTTTCCCTCCTTTAGTGCTGGAACACCACTTAAAACCAGCATGTATGGTGCGGAGGCTGGTGGGAGATCTAAAACATCCGGATTATTAATGGCACTTGACTCACTAGATGCTCGAATAGCTTCATTACTACCATCGGTTGACCTTTGGGACTGCTTATTGGATCTGCTTTGGTTTGCATTTTCCTTACGCGTGCTTTTGTTAGCGTTCCTAATGCTAACAACCTACCACTTCTGCTGCTATTAGTGGCATCTTTATCGAGGAACGATGTGGCCCCGCCATCCCCACGAGCGATGCCGACACTACTTCGGGTGGTATCGTAGTAACGGCTGCGCATTGAGGGTGCGGGACCGTGTCACAAGTTATACGACCTGACAGCATGGGTTGCAAAGCAATTATACTTTTTCCCACCCTTTGTATATTTGCTGCTACATCATTTATTTTAGGCATTTCTTTCCATAGGCCATCAAGTTTCTTTGCGAAGACCCCCATTAAATCATCTAATCTGGATTCAAAGCCTTCCATTAAGGTGTCCAAGATTTCAATGCCCATGTCAGTTGCGTTAGTGCCATTGGCAAGGGGGAATTCAGTCTGAGTAGAGATAGAATTAGAGAGCCTAGCCTCCAGTGTTCCATTACCAGCCCTTCCTTCGTTGTTACTCGAAACGTCTGTATTAGGATCAATTAACTTTCTTCTGGGTTCCGTCTGATTAGGTTTTGGTGCATTTTTCTTCCCGCCCGGTACTGAAGCAATCGGTGTCCGCCGTTTAGTTACCTTGCCTCGAGAATTACTAGCTGGAGCATGTGAGTCCTGGATATTCGGAGAGGAAATATTTATTACCTCTATTACCTCTATGTCCGAACTCAGAGGCACAGAGGTAGCTCTCAAGGTGTCCGACAAACATAAGTCATTACTGTCCCCGATTGACAAACGTGGATGGGGCACGGCGAGGTCTAGAGATAACCGTCTCTCAATTGCCTGGATCTCATGGATGAGCACCGATTCAGCCCTTATGATAAAATCGTCCAGTGTACCGGCTACTCCCTTCCTCATTTTGGACATATAGCACCAAATATACTTTATATAGTGGTAAAAAGGCACCAATGCTTTAAACAAATGGCAATTTTACCTTACTTTCTGGGTCGTTGGTCCTTTATACAAAACGCCAAGAGGGATGGCCCAGCCCGGCCTCTTCTGGCCCCTTACGACCACAGACGGCCCGCCCTTTGCCCTGGCATAGCCCGGCACCCACCCGCGCGCGTCCCGTGTGGCGGGAGGAGCTAGATGGTTAAATTCCCCCAGGCAGGAAGGGGAGGGGCTGGCAGTCCAGTCGTGGTCCCCGCTGACACCTGGGAGCTGTAGGCGCTTCACTCCCTGTGCTGGCTCTCCACACACAGCGTGCCCCACCGGCGATGCGTCTCCCGCGAAGCGGGAGGCGCGAGCAGTCTTTGAAGCCCCCGGCGGGAAGGGGAGGGGCTGGCAGTCTGGTTGTGGCCCCCGCTGACACCTGGGAGCTGTTGGCGCTTCACTCCCTGCGCTGGCTCTCCACACACAGCGTGCCCCACCGGCAAAACTATTATTTTTTAAAATTTCTCAGCAACTACTGCAGGGATTTACACCATTAAAAAAAATTTGCTTTCTGAATCGAGCACCACCCTTTTCGCCAAATGTGGTGTAATTCCGTTCAGCAGTTCGGGCGGTAGCCTTGGCTAAAGTTTCCTATGGAAAATTGATTTTTTGACTTTTATTTTTTGAATTTCTCAACAACTACTGAACGGATTTACACCATTTAAAAAAAAAAGGTTGCTTTCTGAACCAAGCTTTACCTTTTTGCCAAATTTGGTGTAATTCCGTTCAGCAGTTCGGGCTGGGGGATGAAGCACACTTTACTCCTGAAGGACTATGGGGGCTAAGAAGCCCTCTTGGTACCTCCTGTGAGTCTTATGCAGCAGAAATCCTGAGCGCTGGTCGGAGGCCCAGTCTCCTTTCTTCACCTCTCTGCCTACGCGACTACTAGTTAAAGAAGGATTTGCAATGTAATAGGTCTTGCATTTGCAAAAGTTTGGGATATTGGCATTGTAAATGTAAAAGTTTTTACTAAAGTTTATTGGAGTGGATTACGTTGTGTGCAGTGGAAGTATGTGGTATGTTGTGCAGTAAATTTTTGTGGAAAAAAATATATGTGGTATTTTATGGAGAGTAATTATGTGGTATGGTAGTCTGTGTTGGTGAGTGGTAAACTCAGGTTTAGGCTTCCTCGTTTCCATAGAAGCTAAACTATAAACTCAATGAGACAAAAAAAGGAGGAACCACTTCTAGACACAGTCGGAGGAATGAACAGTGCCACTGGAATAATGTGACTGTTCAGCTGCACCTATTTTTTCAAAATTATACATTTTCCTAATTTGACATATAATTCATCATGTGCTGCATAAGCTGCAGATTTAAACAAAAAAACTTGTTTCTAGCTTAAACGGCTCAAATGTTACCAAAAATGCAGCGAAAAGTGTTACAGCGTGGTGGAAGGCCCTTTGCAAACCTGGAACGGCCACCTGTTACTTACTGTTAAATGTGGATGTTAAATTGGTACTAATGGAGCGCAAATCTCTCTTACTTCTTTCTGCACCACTCTTGCCCTTTTCTCCATTTCTCCTGCTTCTTTGTGCATCTTTCTTCCTTTTTCTGCACTTCTCTTGCCTCTTCCTGCACATCTCTACTACTTTCTGCACTTCTCTTCTTTCTGCACCTCTCTTGCTTTTTTCTTCTTCATCTCTCTTGCCCCTTTCTGCACCTCAGTTGCTTCTTTCAGCATTTCTCTTACCTCTTTCTGCACCATCTTCCCTGTTTTTCTACCTCCCTTGCCTCTTCTGCACCTCTCTTGCCTCCTTCTGAACTTCTCTTGCATCTTTCTGCACCCCTTCCCTCTTTCTGAACCCCTCTTCCCTCTTTCTGCCCCACCTTGACACTTTCTGCCCTTCTCTTGTGTTTTTCTGCACTTCCCTTGCCTCTTTCTGCATTTCTGTTGCTTCTTTCTATACTTCACTTTGTTACTTTCTGGACCCCTCTTACCTCTTTCTGCATCCTTTTTCCATTTCTGTGCACCTCTCTTACCTCTTTTTGTACCTCTGTTGACGCTTTCTGCACCTCTCTTGCCTCCTAATGCACCTCTCTTGCTTCTTTATGCACCCCTCGTGCCTCTTCTGCACACTTCTTCATTTTCCTGCACCAATCTTGCCTCTTTCTGCACCTCTATTGCCTCTTTCTGCACCTCTCTTGCCTCTTTCTGAACCCCTCTTGCCTCTTTCTGCACCTCTCTTGCTTTTTCTGCACTCTGTTTGGCTCTTTCTGCACCCTTCTTCCTTTTCCTGTACCTCTCCTGCCTCTTTATGCACTTCGTGTGCCTGTTTCTGCAGTTCTCCTCTCTTTCTGAATCTCTTTTGCTTCTTGCTGCACCCCCTTGCCTCTTTCTGCACCACAGTTGCTTCATTCTGCACTTATCTTGTTTCTTTCTGCACCTCTCCTTGCTTTTTTCTGCACCCCCTTGTCTCTTTCTGCACCCTTTTTTCTCTTTGCGTATCTCTCTTGTCACTTTCTGCATCTCCGTTCCTTCTTTCTGTACTTCGCTTGCCTCTTACTGTACCTCACTTGCTTCTTTCTGCACTTCTGGTGGTTCTTTCTGCACCTCTCTTACTTCTTTCTGAACACCTCTTCCCTATTTCTGCTCCTCTCTTGCCTCTGTCTGTACATTTCTTCCAGTCATACTGTACTTCTTTTGCCTCTTTCTACAATTCTGTTAATCTCTTGCCTCTTTCTGCACCCCTCTTTGCTCTTTCTGCACCACTGTTGCTTCTTTCTGCACTTCTTTGCTTCTTTCTGTACCCTCTTGCCTCTTTCTGTACCCATGTCCCTCATTGTGCACCTCTCTTGCCTCGTTCACATACCTCTTTTGACCCTTTCTGTACCCCTCTTGATTCTTTCTCACCTCTCTTGTTTCTTTTTGCATCTCTCTAGCCTCTTTCTGTACCTGTCTTTGCTCGTTCTGCACCCCTCTTGCCTTTTTCTCACTTCTCTTGCTTGTTTCTATACCACTATTGCCTCTTTCTGCATTCTTCATCCCTTTTCCACCACCACTCTCGCCTCTTTCTGCACCTAATTTGCTTCTTTCTGCACTTCCCTTGCTTCTTTCTGCACCTCTCTTACTTTTTTCTACACTCCTCTTCCATATTTCTGCACCCCTCTTTCTGCACCTCTCTTGCCTCTTTCTGCACCTCTGTTGGTTCTTTCTGCATTTCTCTTGTTTATTTCTGCACCCTTTTTTAGGTCTCGCCTGTCGATGCGCATGCGCATCGAGCAAGCGAGACTATGGGGGCTTATCCACTCTTTGTCCAACTTGCAAGGAATCGTGGCGATTCCTTGCAGTGCCCGTGACTTTTAAGCTCAATGCGCATGCGCATTGAGCTTAAAAGCGCGTGCACATGCCCCCAGCCGCCTGCCTTGCCTACTCTCCCGCCCCCTCACTTCTTGATTGCACGGCCGCTAGGCCGTGCCTCCCCTACTCTCCTCCTCCTACTCTCCTCCCCTCGCCGTCTGTTCCCGCACTCCTCCCACAGCCCCGCTCCGCCCCCTCCCCTGCCTGGTCGCGTCGCATTGGTGTAAACATCCAGCCCTTCCATGAGCCCTCACAGAGTCCAGGTCTGCCCGCACATGCCTTTGAAATGTCTCTCAAGGACAGACAACTGCCTACTGGGGTGAGCTAACCCTTTCAATGCCTCTTTGATAAACACCTTTACCTCATCCTGCAGGGGCTCCTCGAGACCCCCTGACATTTCCGCCACTCTTTTAAAGGCAGCTACACAGACTGTTTGGCTTCTGTGTCTGCCTGCTCACTTCCTCTCCTCTTTCCCACATTGCTTTCAACCCCAAATTAAACACAGCAAATTAAGCTTTCAACATCGCCATGCAGACCCAGCCCACAAACATGGTTTATTCTGATCTTTTTTTAATCACACACGTAAGCCCCCGCTCCGCCCCCTCCCCTGCCCGCCGTGTCGCATTTCTCCTCCCCCCTCCCCTTATCTGCCTTCCCTCCGTCTGTTCCCTCTCCCCGCTCCGCCCCCTCCCCTGCCCGCCGTGTCGCATTTCTCCTCCCCCCTCCCCTTATCTGCCTTCGCTCCGTCTGTTCCCTCTCCCCGCTCCGCCCCCTCCCCTGCCCACTCTCCCTTTCTATTCTCCTTTACCACTCCACTCTGGACTCCTTCATTTTGTGCTGTTTGACATATTTCTTCTCTCATCCAACTCTTCTGCGGGCTCCCCTACTTCTCACTGTAGTTTGCAACAAATCCATCCTCCTTAAACCGTGTACACCATTTGCCTTTCACCCCTCCATTCCCTCTCCTGTCGCTCCCTTTAAATTCCCCCCTCCTTCCTTTTACTACCACTTTCCCTCTTTGTCACAAAAAAAACCTTTTATTCACTCGCTTTTCGTCTCTTTCTACCCTCCTCTCCTCCTATTCTTTTCCCTTACCCTGTCTTTTCTCCCCCTTTTGTCTTTCGAATCCCACTCTCTCTCCCTCCCCTCCCCCCCTCTCATTCCCCAACCCATTTCAGAGCTCAGTTCCGGAAGTGCCTCTTGGCAGCCGTGAGCTGCTGGGTAATTGCGCGTTTTGTAGCATTCCCAAAATGCATCTTTGACAGCTTGTCCAATGCTTCAATCTCTCCCCCAAACCTAGTGGGGCAAGTGCTTCGCTGCGCGCCGCAGCGGCGCTCCAGCGCGCCGGTAATGTTTCCAACCCACTGATATATCATAAGCGCCATTTGCTGTTTTGTGGCTGAATTTTTTTTTAAAAAGGGGAGCGGATATTAAACATCATACGGTATGTTAATGTCAAGTACGCCTGGATAAACATTGAAGACTTTGCTCTGACTCCAGCGTGTGGGCTACGAGATAATTAACCTTTTCCAACCATCCCTGTATTTTTTCTGGATGTCCACTTCTACAATGTTAACGGCGGTGCACTGTTCCGTTTGTTGATTCGACTCTGCTGAGATAACACAGCCCCCTCCCCTGCCCGCCGTGTCGCATTTCTCCTCCCCCTTCCCCTTCTCTCTCTTCTCTGACATGCAGTGTGCGGCCCTAACTGAAGTAGTGTAAACCCCGGCGCACAATAGCCAACACCCTCACTCACCCTCAACCCCTCACCCTCACTCACCCTCAACCCCTCACCCTCACTCACCCTCACCCTCACTCACCCTCAACCCCTCACCCTCACCCTCACTCACCCTCACCCTCACTCACCCTCAACCCCTCACCCTCAATCCCTCACCCTCACTCACCCTCACTCACCCTCACCCTCACTCATCCTCAACCCTTCACCCTCACTCACCCTCACTCACCCACCCTCACTCACCCTCACCCACCCTCACTCACCCTCACCCACCCTCACCCACCCTCACTCACCCTCACTCACCCTCACTCACCCTCACTCACCCTCACCCTCACACACCCTCAACCCCTCACCCTCAACCCCTCACCCTCACTCACCCTCAACCCCTCACCCTCACTCACCCTCAACCCCTCACTCACCCTCACTCACCCTCAACCCCTCAGCCTCACCCTCACTCTCACTCACCCTCACTCACCCTCAACCCCTCAGCCTCACTCTCACTCACCCTCACTCACCCTCAACCCCTCAGCCTCACTCACCCTCACCCTCACTCACCCTCAACCCCTCACCCTCACTCACCCTCAACCCCTCACCCTCCCTCACCCTCACCCACCCTCAACCCCTCACCCTCACCCTCACTCACCCTCACTCACCCTCAACACCTCACCCTCACTCACCCTCACCCTCACTCACCCTCAACACCTCACCCTCAACCCCTCACCCTCACTCACCCTCAACACCTCACCCTCACTCAACCTCAACCCCTCACCCTCACCCTCACTCACCCTCAACCCCTCACCCCCTCACCCTCACTCACCCTCAACCCCTCACCCCCTCACCCTCACTCACTCACCCTCACCCACTCACCCTCACTCACTCACCCTCACTCACCCTCACTCACCCTCACTCACCCTCAACCCCTCAACCCCTCACTCACCCTCAACCCCTCACTCACCCTCACCCTCACTCACCCTCACCCTCACTCACCCTCACTCAGCGCAACCACAGCATCTTCACTAAATATATTTAATAAACTTTAAGCTATTGGCAATATAAAATAAAATCCATTTTATTTACGTATTAATTATTAATTGTTTTTTAAAGCCATTGATTTTTTTTATATCAATACATATAAGTCACATATAAGTCCCGTTAATACAAAACATGTTGCTTTACAAATGCTAGAGGTGTCACATTTAGAAAAATTATAACTATTGGCTTTGTAAAGAAGAAAGCTATTAATTTAGCTATTTAGAAAAAACAACACATAAATAAAAAACAAAAAAATAAATAATACCTATAGCTCAAACTTTCCTACTGCGAGACCTATTGCATTTCCAATGCTTGTCTCTCTTTCTGAAACCTTAATCCTTCTTTATGTACCTCTCTTGCTTCTTTCTGCTCCCCTTGTGCTTCTTTCTGTACCCCTCTTGCCTCTTTCTACACCTCCCTTGCCTTTTTGGCACCTCTCCTGTCTCTTTCTGCACCCCTCTTGCCTTGTTCTGCACCTCAGTTGCTTCTCTTTGTACCCCTCTCACCTCTTCCTGCAGCCTTCTTCCCTTCTCCCCTTTTCCTGCATCTCTCTTGCCTCTTTCTGCAGTTCTCTTTCCACACATCTTTTGCTTCTTTCTGCACCCCTCTTACCCCTTTCTGCACTTCACTTGCCTCTTTCTGTCCCTCACTTATTTCTTTCAGCACTTCCCTTCCTTCTTTCTGCACCTGTTGCTTCTTTCTGCACCCCTTTTACCTCTTTCTGCACCTCTCTTGCTACTTTCTGCACCTTTCTTGCTTCTTTCTGAACCCCTTTTCCATTTTTCTGCACCTCGCTTGCCTTTTTCTGCACTTCTCTTGTGTCTTTCTATACTTCTCTTGCCGCTTTCTGCTATTTTGTTGCTTCTTTCTGCACGACACTTGCCTCTTTCTGCACCTCACTGCTTCTGTCGGCACTTCCCTTGCTTCTTTTTGCACCTCTTGCTTCTTTCTGGACCCTTTCTTTCTGCACTTTTCTTTTTGCATTTCTATTGTGTCTTTCGGTACTTCTCTTGCTTCTTTTTATACTTCTGTTACTTCTTTCTGCACTTATCTTGCCTTTTTCTGTACCCTGTTTGCCTCATTCTGATCCTCTGTTGCTTATTTCTGCACCCTGCTTTATTCTGCACACTTCTTCCCTTTTCCTGCACCTCTCTTGCTTCTTTCTACACCTCTGTTGCTTCTTTTTGTACCTCTCTCGTCTCTTTATTCACCCTTTTTTCCTTTTTCTGCACCTCTCCTGCCTCTTTCTTCAGTTCTCTTTCCTCTTTCTGTGCCTCCTTTGCTTCTTTCAGCACCTCTTTTGCCTCTTTCTCTACCCCTGTTGCTTCATTTTGCAAAGTTCTTGCTTCTTTCTGTACCTCTCCTTGCTTCTTGCTGCACCCCTCTTGCCTTTTTCTGCACCCATCTTCCCTCTTTCTGCACCCCTGTTGCTTCTGTCTGCACTTCTCTAGCCTCTTTCTGCACTTCTCTTGCTTCTTTCTGCACCTTCCTTACTTTTTTCTGAACCTCTCTTTCCTCTTTCTACACGTCTCTTGCGTCTTTCTGTTCTTCCCTTGCCTCTTTCTACATTTCTCTTGCATCTTTCTGCACTGCTTTTGCCTCATTCTGCAATTCTGTTGCTTCTTTCTATACTTCTCTTGCATCTTTCTGTACTTCTCTTGCCTCTTTCTGCACTTTTCTTGCATCTATATGCAATTCCCTTGCCTCTCTCTGCATTTCTGTTGCTTCTCTTTCTGAATTCTTTTCCCTCTTTGTGTACCTCTCTTGCCTCGTTCAGCACCTCTCTTGCATCTTTCGGCACCTCCTTTGCCTCTTTCTGTACCTCTCTTGCCTCATTCTGCACTTTTCTTCCCTCTTAATGCAGTTCTCTTTACTATTTCTGCACCTCTTTTGCTTCTTTCTGCACCCCTCTTGCCTCTTTCTGCACCCGTTGCTTCATTCTGCACTTCTCTTGCTTCTTTCTGCACCTCCCCTTGCTTTTTTCTGTACCTCTCTTGCCTCTTTCTGTATCCTTCTTCCCTCTTTGTGCACCTCTGCATATCTCATGCCTATTTCTGTACCTCCCTTGCTTTTTTCTGCACTTCCCTTACTTCTTCAGGCACTCTCTTGCCTCTTAGTGTTTACCTCTTTCTACACCTCTGTTGATACTTTCTACACTTCTCTTGCTTCTTTCTGCACCTCTCTTGCTTCTTTCTGAACCCCTAATCCTTCTTTCTGCACCTCTCTTGCCTCTTTGTATACTTCTCTTGGGTATTGCTGTACTTCTCTTGCCTCTTTCTGCATTTCTGTTGCTTCTTTCTGCACTTCTTGTGCCTCTTTATGTACACCTCTTGCCCCCTTCTGCATCTCTGTTGCTTCCTTCTGCACTTCTCTTGCATCTTTCTGTACTTCTCTTGCCTCTTTCTGCTCCTTTGTTGCTTCTTTCTGCACTCCTCTTTCTTCTTTCTGGATCCCTCTTGCCTCTTTCTGTACCACTTTCCCTCTTTGTGTACCTCTCTTGCCTCGTTCTGCACATCTTTTGACTCTTTCTCACCTCTCTTGCTTCTTTCTGTATCCCTATTGCCTCTTTCTGTACCCCACTTGCTTCTTTCTGGACTTCCCTTGCTTCTTTCTGTACCTCTCTTGCTTCTTTCTGTAACCCTCTTCCCTTTTTCTGAACCCCTCTTCCCTTTTTCTCCACCTCTCTTGCCTCTTTCTCGACTTCTCGTGTGTCTTTCTGAACTTCTTTTGCCTCTTTCTGCATTTCTGTTGCTTCTCTTTCTGTATCCTTTTCCCTCTTTGTGCACCTCAATTGCTTTTTTCAGTATCCCTCTTGCCTCTCTCGGCACCTACTTTCTTCTTTCTGTACCATTCTTCTATTTTCCTGCACCTCTCTTGTCTTTTTCTGCATTTCTCTTGCCTCTTACTGCAGTTCTCTTTCTTCACCTATTTTGCTTCTTTCTGCACCCCTCTTACCTCTTTCTGCATCCCTGTTTCTTCATTATGCACTTCTCTTGCTTCTTTCTGCACCTTCCTTTGCTTCTTCCTGCACCTCTCGTGTGTCTCTTTCTAAACCCTTCTTCCCTTTTCCTGTACATCTCTTGCCTCTTTCTGCACTTCTCTTGCCTCTTTCTGCACTTCTCTTGCTTCTTTCTGCACCTCTCTTGCTTCTTTCTGTACCTATTTTTCTTCTTTCTGAACCTCTCTTGCTACTTTCTGCACTTTCCTAGTCTTTCTGCACCAGTCCTGCCTCTTTTTTCACCTCGGTTTCCTCTTTCTGCAATTCTCATGCCTCTTTCTGCATTTCTGTTGCTTGCTTCTGCAGTTCTCTTGCCATTTTCTGCACCTCTCTTGCCTCTTTCTGCACCTTTGTTGCTTCTTTCTATGCTTTTCTTATTCCTTTCTGCACCTCTCTTGCCTCTTTCTACACACCTTTTGTTTCTTTCTGCACCTCTATTGCTTCTTTCTGCACCCCTCTTGCATCTTTATGCACCCTTCTTCCCTTTTTCTGTACCTCTCTTGCTTCTTTCAGTACCTCTTGCCTCTTTCTGCACCTCTTTTGTTCCTTTCTGCACCCCTCTTGCCTCTTTCTGCACCACTGTTGCTTCTTTATGCATATCTCTTACTTCTTTCTGCACCTCTCATGCTTCTTTCTGCACCCCTCTTGCCTTTTGCTGCACATCTGTTGCTACTTTCTGGACTTCTCTTACTTCTTTTGGAACCCCTCTTCCCTCATTATGCACATTTCTTGCCTCTTTCTGCACTTTTCTTCTGTCTTTCTGTACCTGTCCTGCCTCTTTCTGTACCCCGGTGGACTCTTTCTGCAGTTCTCATGCCTACTTCTGCATTTCTGTTGCTTCTTTCTGCAGCTCTCTTGCCTCTTTCTGTACCCCTCTTGCCTCTTTCTGTACCTCTGTTGCTTCTTTCTACACTTCACTAGTTCCTTTCTGCACACCTCCTACCTCTTTCTACATCCTTGTTTCCTCTTTGTGCTCCTCTCTTGTCTCTTTGTGCACCTCTCTTGCCTCTTTCCGCACTCCTCTTGCCTCTTTCTGCACCTCTCTTGCTTCTTTCTGTACCCCTCTTTCCTCTTTCTGCACTTCTCTTGCCTCTTTATGCAGTTCTCTTTCCTCTTTCTGTACCTCTTTTGCTTCTTTCTGCATCCATCTTGCCTCTTTCTGCACCCCTGTTGCTTCATTCTGCACTTCTGTTGCATCTTTCTGCACCTCTCCTTGCTTATTTCTGCATCGCTCCTGCCTCTTTCTGCAACCTTCTTCCCTCGTTGTCCAGATCTCTTGTCTCTTTCTGCACCTCAGTCACTTTTTTCTGTACTTCTCTTGCCTCTTTCTGCACCTCACTTTTTTTTGCACTGCACCTCTTTTGATTCTTTCTTTACCTCTTTCGCCTCTTTGTGTACGTCTCCTGCTACTTTCTGTACTTCTCTTGCTTCTTTCTACACCCTTATTGCTTCTTTGTGAATCCCACTTCCCTCTTTCTGTACCTCTCTGGCCTCCTTCTGCACTTTTACATCTTTCTGTACTTCTCTTCCCTCTTTCTGCACCCATGTTGCTTCTTTTTGCTCCTCTGTTGCTTCGTTCTGCACTTCTCTTTCTTTTTTCTGCACCCCTCTTGCCTCTTTCTGCACCCTTTTCCCTCTTCGTGCACCTCTCTTGCCTCTTTCTTTACCTCTCGTGCCTCTTTCTCACCTTTCTTGCTTCTTTCTGCATCCCTCTTGCCTCATTCTACCCTTCACTTGCTTCTTTTTGCACTTCCCTTGCCTCTTTCTGAATTGCTGTTGCTTCTAATGCTGTATCCTTTTCCTTCTTTGTGCACCTCTCTTGCTTCTGTCTGTACCCTTCTTGCCTCTCTCTGCACCTCTCATTCTTCTTTCTATACCCTTCTTCCCATTTCTTGCACCTATTTTGCTTCTTTCTGCATTTCTCTTGCCTCTTACTGCAGTTCTCTTTCTTCACCGCTTTTGCTTTGTTCTGGATCCCATTGCCTCTTTCTGCATCCAAGTTTCTTCATTCTGCACTTCTCTTTCTTTTTTCTGCACCCCTCTTGCCTCTTTCTGCACCCTTTTCCCTCTTCGTGCACCTCTCTTGCCTCTTTCTTTACCTCTCGTGCCTCTTTCTCACTTTTCTTGCTTCTTTCTGCATCCCTCTTGCCTCATTCTACCCTTCACTTGCTTCTTTTTGCACTTCCCTTGCCTCTTTCTGAATTGCTGTTGCTTCTAATGCTGTATCCTTTTCCTTCTTTGTGCACCTCTCTTGCTTCTGTCTGTACCCTTCTTGCCTCTCTCTGCACCTCTCATTCTTCTTTCTATACCCTTCTTCCCATTTCTTGCACCTATTTTGCTTCTTTCTGCATTTCTCTTGCCTCTTACTGCAGTTCTCTTTCTTCACCGCTTTTGCTTTGTTCTGGATCCCATTGCCTCTTTCTGCATCCAAGTTTCTTCATTCTGCACTTCTATTGCTTCTTTATGCACCTCCCTTTGCTTCTATCTGCACCATTCTTGCCTCTTTCAGCATCCTTATTCCCTCTTTGTGCACCTCTCTTGTCTCTTTCTGAACCCTTCTTCCCTTTTCCTGTACATCTCTTGCCTCATTCTGCAGTTCTCTTGCCTCTTTCTGCAGTTCTCTTTCGTCTTTCTGCACTTCTCTTACTTTTTTCTGTACCTCTCTTGCTTCTTTTTGCACCTATTTTGCTTCTTTCTTTACCCCTTTGGCTCCTTTCTGTACCTCTCTTGCTACTTTTTGCATCTCTCTTGCTTCTTTCTGCACCCTTCTTGCCCCTTTCTGCACCATTCTTCCCTTTTCCTGCACCTCTCTTGTCCCTTTCTGCACTTCTCTTGCCTTTCTGTACCCATTTTGACTCTTTCTGCACCATTCAACCCTTTTCCTGCATCTCTTTTGCCTCTTTCTGCACCTCTTTCTGCACCCCTTTTGCTTCATTCCGTACTTTATGCAGTTCTCTTTCCTCTTTTTGTACCTCGTTTGCGTCTTTCTGCACCCCTGTTGCTTCATTCTGTACTTCTCTTGCATCTTTTTGCACCTCTCTGTGATTGTTTCTGCACTGCTCTTGCCTTTTTCTGCACCCTTCTTTCCTCTTTGTCCACCTCTTTTGTCTTTCTGCACCTCTGTTGCTTTATGCTGCACTTCTCTTGCCTCTTTCTCCACCTCACTACAATTTTGTTTGCACTTCCCTTGCTTCTTTCTGTACCTCTTTTGCTTCTTTCTTTACCTCTCTTGCTATTTTCTGCACTTTTATTGCTTCTTTCTATACCATTCTTGCTTCTTCCTAAACCCCACTTCCCTCTTTCTGTACCTCTCTTGCCTCCTTCTGCACTTTTACCTCTTTCTGTAATTCTCTTGCCTCTTTGTGCACCCGTTTTGCCTCTTTCTGCTCCTCTGTTGCTTCTTTCTGCACTTCTTTCTTCTTTTTGCACTTCTCTTGCTTCTTTCTGCACCTCCCTTGCTTCTTTCTGCACCACTCTTGCCCCTTTCTGCATCCTTCTTCCCTCTTTGTGCACCTCTCTTGTCTCTTTCGGAAGCCTTTTTCCCTTTTCCTATACATCTCTTGTTGCACTTCTTTTGCCTCTTTATGCAGTTATTTCGTCTTTCTGTACTTCTTTTGCTTCTTTCTGTACTTCTCTTGCCTCTTTCTGCCCCCCTTTTGCCTCTTTCTGCTCCTCTGTTGCTTCTTTCTGCACTTCTTTCTTCTTTTTGCACTTCTCTTGCTTCTTTCTGCACCTCCCTTGCTTTTTTCTGCATCACTCTTGCCCCTTTCTGCATCCTTCTTCCCTCTTTGTGCACCTCTCTTGTCTCTTTCGGAAGCCTTTTTCCCTTTTCCTATACATCTCTTGTTGCACTTCTTTTGCCTCTTTATGCAGTTATTTCGTCTTTCTGTACTTCTTTTGCTTCTTTCTGTACTTCTCTTGCCTCTTTCTGCCCCCCTTTTGCCTCTTTCTGCTCCTCTGTTGCTTCTTTCTGCACTTCTTTCTTCTTTTTGAACTTCTCTTGCTTCTTTCTGCACCTTCCTTTGCTACTTTCTGCACCACTCTTGCCTCTTTCAGCATCCTTCTTCCCTCTTTGTGCACCTCTCTTGTCTATTTCAGAAGCCTTTTTCCCTTTTCCTATACATCTCTTGATGCACTTCTCTTGCCTCTTTATGCAGTTTCTTTTGTCTTTCTGTACTTATTTTGCTTCTTTCTGTACTTCTCTTGACTCTTTCTGCCCCCCTTTTGCCTCTTTCTGCTCCTCTGTTGCTTCTTTCTGCACTACTTTCTTCTTTTTGCACTTCTCTTGCTTCTTTCTGCACCTCCCTTGCTTCTTTCTGCACCACTCTTGCCCCTTTCTGCATCCTTCTTCCCTCTTTGTGTACCTCTCTTGTCTCTTTCTGAAGCCTTTTTCCCTTTTCCTATACATCTCTTGCCTCTTGCTGCACTTCTCTCGCCTCTTTTTGCAGTTTATTTCATCTTTCTATACTTCTTTTGCTACTTTCTGCACTTTTCTTGATACTTTCTGCACCTGTTGTTCCTCTTTCTGAACCTCTGTTGCACTTTCCTTCCTTCTTTTTTGACCTCTCTTACTTCTTTCTGAACCCCTCTTCCCTTTTTCTGCACATCTCTTGCCTTTTTCTGCACTTTCCTTGTCTTTCAGCACCTGTCCTGCCTCTTTCTGTACCTCGGTTTCTTCTTTCTGCAGTTCTCGTGCCTCTTTCTGCATTTCTGTTGATTGTCTCTGCAGTTCTCTTGCTTCATTCTGCGCCCCTCTTACCTCTTTCTGCACCCGTTTCTTTATTATGCACTTCTCTTGCTTCTTTCTGCACATCCCTTTGTTTCTTTCTGCACCACTCTTCCCTCTTTCAGCATCCTTCTTCCCTCTTTGTGTACCTCTCTTGTCTCTTTCTGAACCCTTCCATTTTTCTGTACATCTCTTGCCTCTTTCTGCACTTCTCTTGCCTCTTTCTGCAGTTCTCTTTCGTCTTTCTGCACTTCTCTTGCTTCATTCTGCCTCTCTCTTGCTTCTTTTTGCACCTACATTTCCTCTTTCTGAACCTCTTGCTACTTTCTGCACTTTGCTTGCTTCTTTCTCAACCTCTCTTACTTCTTTCTGAACCCTCTTCTCCCGTTCTGCACATCTCTTGTCTATTTCTGCACTTTCCTTGTCTTTCTGCACCTGTCCTGCCTTTTCTGCACCTAGGTTTCCTCTTTCCGCAGTTCTCATGCCTCTTTCTGCATTTCAGTTGCTTGTTTCTGCAGTTCTATTGCCACTTTCTGCACCGTACTTGCCTCTTTCTGCACCTTTGTTGCTTCTTTCTATGCTTCTCTTATTCCTTTCTGCACACCTCTCTTTCTATACCCTTTTCTCTCTTTGTGCTCTTCTCTTGCCTCTTTCTGTACCTCTCTTCCCTCTTTCTGCATCCCTCTTGCCTCTTTATTGCCTATCTTGCTTCTTTCTGTATGCCTCTTGCTTCTTTCTGCTCCCTTAATCCCCTTTCCTACCCTTCTCTTGCCCCTTTCTGAACCTCTCTTGCCTCTTTCTGCATCACTCTTGCCTCTTTCTACTCTCCTCTTGCCTCTTTCTGCACCTCTCTTGCTTCTTTCTGCACCCCTCTTGCCTCTTTATGCACCATTCTTCCCTTTTTCTGTACCTCTCTTGCCTCTGCCTGCACCTCTTTTGTTCCTTCCTACACTCGTCTTGGCTCTTTCTGCACCACTGTTGCTTCTTTCTGCATATCTCTTGCTTCTTTTTGTACCTCTCTTGCTTCTTTCTGCACCCCTCTTGCCTCTTTCTGTACTTTTTTTCTGCACTTCTCCTGCCTTTTTCTGTACCCCTCTTTATGCACCTTTGTTGGTTCTTTTACTCTGTTCTTGCTTCATTATGCACTTCTCCTGCTTCTTTCTATACCTGCTTTTGCTTCTTTCTGCACCACTTTTGCCTCTTTCTGCTTCTTTCTTCCATCTCTGTGCACCTCTCTTGTCTCTTTCTGAACTCTTCTTCCCTTTTCCTGTACATCTTTTGCCTCTTTCTGTACTTCTCGTACCTCTTTCTGCAGTTCTCTTTCGTCTTTCTGCACTTCTCTTGCTTATTTCTGCACCTATGATGCTTCTTTATTTACCCCTTTTGCTTCTTTCTGTTCTTCTCTTGGTACTTTCTGCACCTTTCTTGCTTCTTTCTGCACCATTCTTGCCTCTTTCTGCACTTCTCTTCCCTTTTCCTGCACCTCTTTTGCCTCTTTCTGCACTTCTCCTGCCTTTTTATGCAGTTCTCTTTCCTCTTTCTGCACATCTTTTGCTTCTTTCTGTACCCCTCTCGCCTCTCTCTGCACCCCTGTTGCTTCATCCTGCACTTCTCTTGCCTCTTTTTGCAGTTCTTTTTCGTCTTTCTGCACCACTGTTGCTTCTTTCTGCATATCTCTTGCTTCTTTTTGTACCTCTCTTGCTTCTTTCTGCACCCCTCTTGCCTCTTTCTGTACTTTTTTTTCTGCACTTCTCCTGTCTTTTTCCGTACCCCTCTTTATGCACCTTTGTTGGTTCTTTTACTCTGTTCTTGCTTCATTATGCACTTCTCCTGCTTCTTTCTACACTTCCTTTTGCTTCTTTCTGTACCACTTTTGCCTCTTTCCACATCCTTCTTCCATCTCTGTGCACCTCTCTTGTCTCATTCTGCACATCTTTTGCTTCTTTCTGTACCCCTCTCGCCTCTCTCTGCACCTCTCTTGCTATTTTCTGCACTTTTATTGCTTCTTTCTATACCATTCTTGCTTCTTCCTAAACCCCACTTCCCTCTTTCTGTACCTCTCTTGCCTCCTTCTGCACTTTTACCTCTTTCTGTAATTCTCTTGCCTCTTTGTGCACCCGTTTTGCCTCTTTCTGCTCCTCTGTTGCTTCTTTCTGCACTTCTTTCTTCTTTTTGCACTTCTCTTGCTTCTTTCTGCACCTCCCTTGCTTCTTTCTGCACCACTCTTGCACCTTTCTGCATCCTTCTTCCCTCTTTGTGCACCTCTCTTGTCTCTTTCGGAAGCCTTTTTCCCTTTTCCTATACATCTCTTGCTGCACTTCTCTTGCCTCTTTATGCAGTTATTTCGTCTTTCTGTACTTCTTTTGCTTCTTTCTGTACTTCTCTTGCCTCTTTCTGCCCCCCTTTTGCCTCTTTCTGCTCCTCTGTTGCTTCTTTCTGCACTTCTTTCTTCTTTTTGCACTTCTCTTGCTTCTTTCTGCACCTCCCTTGCTTCTTTCTGCACCACTCTTGCCCCTTTCTGCATCCTTCTTCCCTCTTTGTGCACCTCTCTTGTCTCTTTCGGAAGCCTTTTTCCCTTTTCCTATACATCTCTTGTTGCACTTCTTTTGCCTCTTTATGCAGTTATTTCGTCTTTCTGTACTTCTTTTGCTTCTTTCTGTACTTCTCTTGCCTCTTTCTGCCCCCCTTTTGCCTCTTTCTGCTCCTCTGTTGCTTCTTTCTGCACTTCTTTCTTCTTTTTGAACTTCTCTTGCTTCTTTCTGCACCTTCCTTTGCTACTTTCTGCACCACTCTTGCCTCTTTCAGCATCCTTCTTCCCTCTTTGTGCACCTCTCTTGTCTATTTCAGAAGCCTTTTTCCCTTTTCCTATACATCTCTTGATGCACTTCTCTTGCCTCTTTATGCAGTTTCTTTTGTCTTTCTGTACTTATTTTGCTTCTTTCTGTACTTCTCTTGACTCTTTCTGCCCCCCTTTTGCCTCTTTCTGCTCCTCTGTTGCTTCTTTCTGCACTACTTTCTTCTTTTTGCACTTCTCTTGCTTCTTTCTGCACTTCCCTTGCTTCTTTCTGCACCACTCTTGCCCCTTTCTGCATCCTTCTTCCCTCTTTGTGTACCTCTCTTGTCTCTTTCTGAAGCCTTTTTTTCCCTTTTCCTATACATCTCTTGCCTCTTGCTGCACTTCTCTCTCCTCTTTTTGCAGTTTATTTCATCTTTCTATACTTCTTTTGCTACTTTCTGCACTTTTCTTGATACTTTCTGCACCTGTTGTTCCTCTTTCTGAACCTCTGTTGCACTTTCCTTCCTTCTTTTTCGACCTCTCTTACTTCTTTCTGAACCCCTCTTCCCTTTTTCTGCACATCTCTTGCCTTTTTCTGCACTTTCCTTGTCTTTCAGCACCTGTCCTGCCTCTTTCTGTACCTCGGTTTCTTCTTTCTGCAGTTCTCGTACCTCTTTCTGCATTTCTGTTGATTGTCTCTGCAGTTCTCTTGCTTCTTTCTGCGCCCCTCTTACCTCTTTCTGCACCCCTGTTTCTTTATTATGCACTTCTCTTGCTTCTTTCTGCACATCCCTTTGTTTCTTTCTGCACCACTCTTCCCTCTTTCAGCATCCTTCTTCCCCCTTTGTGTACCTCTCTTGTCTCTTTCTGAACCCTTCCATTTTTCTGTACATCTCTTGCCTCTTTCTGCACTTCTCTTGCCTCTTTCTGCAGTTCTCTTTCGTCTTTCTGCACTTCTCTTGCTTCATTCTGCCTCTCTCTTGCTTCTTTTTGCACCTACATTTCCTCTTTCTGAACCTCTTGCTACTTTCTGCACTTTGCTTGCTTCTTTCTCAACCTCTCTTACTTCTTTCTGAACCCTCTTCTCCCGTTCTGCACATCTCTTGTCTATTTCTGCACCTGTCCTGCCTTTTCTGCACCTAGGTTTCCTCTTTCCGCAGTTCTCATGCCTCTTTCTGCATTTCAGTTGCTTGTTTCTGCAGTTCTATTGCCACTTTCTGCACCGTACTTGCCTCTTTCTGCACCTTTGTTGCTTCTTTCTATGCTTCTCTTATTCCTTTCTGCACACCTCTTGCCTCTTTCTATACCCTTTTCTCTCTTTGTGCTCTTCTCTTGCCTCTTTCTGTACCTCTCTTCCCTCTTTCTGCATCCCTCTTGCCTCTTTCTTGCCTATCTTGCTTCTTTCTGTATGCCTCTTGCTTCTTTCTGCTCCCTTAATCCCCTTTCCTACCCTTCTCTTGCCCCTTTCTGAACCTCTCTTGCCTCTTTCTGCATCACTCTTGCCTCTTTCTACACTCCTCTTGCCTCTTTCTGCACCTCTCTTGCTTCTTTCTGCACCCCTCTTGCCTCTTTATGCACCATTCTTCCCTTTTTCTGTACCTCTCTTGCCTCTGCCTGCACCTCTTTTGTTCCTTCCTACACTCGTCTTGGCTCTTTCTGCACCACTGTTGCTTCTTTCTGCATATCTCTTGCTTCTTTTTGTACCTCTCTTGCTTCTTTCTGCACCCCTCTTGCCTCTTTCTGTACTTTTTTTCTGCACTTCTCCTGCCTTTTTCTGTACCCCTCTTTATGCACCTTTGTTGGTTCTTTTACTCTGTTCTTGCTTCATTATGCACTTCTCCTGCTTCTTTCTATACCTCCTTTTGCTTCTTTCTGCACCACTTTTGCCTCTTTCTGCATCTTTCTTCCATCTCTGTGCACCTCTCTTGTCTCTTTCTGAACTCTTCTTCCCTTTTCCTGTACATCTTTTGCCTCTTTCTGTACTTCTCGTACCTCTTTCTGCAGTTCTCTTTCGTCTTTCTGCACTTCTCTTGCTTCTTTCTGCACCTATGATGCTTCTTTCTTTACCCCTTTTGCTTCTTTCTGTTCTTCTCTTGGTACTTTCTGCACCTTTCTTGCTTCTTTCTGCACCATTCTTGCCTCTTTCTGCACTTCTCTTCCCTTTTCCTGCACCTCTTTTGCCTCTTTCTGCACTTCTCCTGCCTTTTTATGCAGTTCTCTTTCCTCTTTCTGCACATCTTTTGCTTCTTTCTGTACCCCTCTCGCCTCTCTCTGCACCCCTGTTGCTTCATCCTGCACTTCTCTTGCCTCTTTTTGCAGTTCTTTTTCGTCTTTCTGCACCACTGTTGCTTCTTTCTGCATATCTCTTGCTTCTTTTTGTACCTCTCTTGCTTCTTTCTGCACCCCTCTTGCCTCTTTCTGTACTTTTTTTTCTGCACTTCTCCTGTCTTTTTCCGTACCCCTCTTTATGCACCTTTGTTGGTTCTTTTACTCTGTTCTTGCTTCATTATGCACTTCTCCTGCTTCTTTCTACACTTCCTTTTGCTTCTTTCTGTACCACTTTTGCCTCTTTCCGCATCCTTCTTCCATCTCTGTGCACCTCTCTTGTCTCATTCTGCACATCTTTTGCTTCTTTCTGTACCCCTCTCGCCTCTCTCTGCACCCCTGTCGCTTCATCCTGCACTTCTCTTGCCTCTTTATGCAGTTTTCTTTTGTCTTTCTGCCCTTCTCTTGCTTCTTTCTGCACCTTTCTTGCTTCTTTCTGCACCTACTGTTCATCTTCATGAACCTCTGTTGCTACTTTCTGCATTTCCTTTGCTACTTTCTCGACCTCTCTCACTTCTTTCTGAACCCCTTTTCCCTCCTACATGACATCTCTTGCCTCTTTCTGCACTTTCCTTGTCTTTCAGCACCTGTCCTGCCTCTTTCTGTACCTCGGTTTCCTCTTTCTGCAGTTCTCGTGCCTCTTTCTGCATTTCTGTTGGTTGTCTCTGCAGTTCTCTTGCTTCTTTCTGCACCCCTTTTACCTCTTTCTGCACTCCTGTTTCTTCATTATGCACTTCTCTTGCTTCTTTCTGCACATCCCTTTGCTTCTTTTTGCACCACTCTTGCCTCTTTCAGCATCCTTCTTCCTTCTTTGTGCACCTTTCTTGTCTCTTTCTGAACTCTTCTTCCCTTTTCCTGTACATCTTTTGCCTCTTTCTGTACTTCTCGTACCTCTTTCTGCAGTTCTCTTTCGTCTTTCTGCACTTCTCTTGCTTCCTTCTGACCTCTCTTGCTGCTATCTGCACCTACTGTTCCTCTTTCTGAACCTCTTGCTACTTTCTGCACTTCCCTTGCTTCTTTCTCAACCTCTCTTACTTCTTTCTGAACCGCTCTTCTCCCGTTCTGCATATCTCTTGCCTCTATCTTCACCTTACTGTCTTTCTGCACCTGTCCTGCCTCTTTCTGCTTTTCGGTTTCCTCTTTCAGCAGTTCTCGTGCCTCTTTCATCATTTCAGTTGCTTGTTTCTGCAGTTCTCTTGCCACTTTATGCACCGCTCTTGCCTCTTTCGGCACCTTTGTTGCGTCTTTCTACGCTGCTCTTATTCCTTTCTGCACCCCTCTTGCCTCTTTCTGTACCCTTTTCCCTCTTTGTGCTCTTCTTCTGCCTCTTTCTGTACCTCTCTTTCCTCTTTCTGCATCCCTCTTGCCTCTTTCTTGCCTATCTCGCTTCTTTCTGTACGCCTCTTGCTTCTTTCTGCACCCTTAATCCCCTCTCCTACCATTATCTTCCCTCTTTCTGCCCCTTTCTTGCCTCTTTCTGCATCACTCTTGCCTATTTCTACACTCATTTTGCCTCTTTCTGCACCTCTCTTGCTTCTTTCTGAACCCCTCTTGCCTCTCTATGCACCATTCTTCGCTTTTTCTGTCCCTCTCTTGCCTTTTCTGTACCTCTCACCTCTTTCTGCACCTCTTTTGTTCCTATCTGCACTCCTCTTGGCTCTTTCTGCACCACTGTTGCTTCTTTATTCATATCTCTTGCTTCTTTCTGTACCTCTCTTGCTTCTTGCTGCACCCCTCTTGCCTCTTTCTGCACCCCGTTTCTTCAATATGCACTTCTCTTGCTGCTTTCTGCACATCCCTTTGCTTCTTTCTGCACCACTCTTCCCTCTTTCAGCATCCTTCTTCCCTCTTTGTGCACCGCTCTAGTCTCTTTCTGAACCCTTCTTCCCTTTTCCTGTACATCTCTTGCCTCTTTCTGCACTTCTCTTGCCTCTTTCTGCTGTTCTCTTTCGTCTTTCTGCACTTCTCTTGCTTCCTTCTGCCCCTCTTGCTTCTTTCTGCACCTACTTTTCCTCTTTCTGAACCTCTTGCTACTTTCTGTACTTCCCTTGCTTCTTTCTCAACCTCTCTTACTTCTTTCTCAACCCCTTTTCTCCCGTTCTGCACATCTCTTGCCTCTTTCTGCACTTTCCTTGTCTTTCTGCACCTGTCCTGCCTCCTTCTGCACCTCGGTTTCCTCTTTCCGCAGTTCTCGTGCTTCTTTCCGCATTTCACTTGCTTGTTTCTGCAGTTCTATTGCTTCTTTCTGCACCTCTCTTGCTTATTTCTGCACCTATTGTTCCTCTTCATGAACCTCTGTTACTACTTTCTGCATTTCCCTTGCTTCTTTCTCAACCTCTCTTACTTTTTTCTTGACCCCTTTTCCCTCGTTAAGCATATCTCTTGCCTCTTTCTGCACTTTCCTTGTCTTTTAGCACCTGTCCTGCCTCTTTCTGTACCTCGGTTTCTTCTTTCTGCAGTTCTCGTGCCTCTTTCTGCATTTCTGTTGATAGTCTCTGCAGTTCTTTTGCTTCTTTCTGTACCCCTCTCACCTCTTTCTGCCCCCCTGTTGCTTCATCCTACACTTTTCTTGCCTCTTTAAGCAGTTCTCTTTTGTCTTTCTGCACTTCTCTTGCTTCTTTATGCACCTTTCTTGCTTCTTTCTGCACCTATTGTTCCTCTTCATGAACCTCTGTTGCTACTTTCTGCATTTCCCTTGCTTCTTCCTCGACCTCTCTTACTTCTTTCTGAAACCCTTTTCACTCGTTCAGCACATGTCTTGCCTCTTTCTGCACTTTCCTTGTCTTTCAGCACCTGTCCTGCCGCTTTCTGTACCTTGGTTTTCTCTTTCTGCAGTTCTCGTGCCTCTTTCTGCATTTCTGTTTTCTCTGCAGTTCTCTTGCTTCTTTCTGCACCCCTTTTACCTCTTTCAGCACCCCTGTTTCTTCATTTTGCACTTCTCTTGCTTCTTTCTGCACCTCCCTTTGCTTCTTTCTGCACCACTCTTCCCTCTTACAGCATCTTTCTTCCCTCTTTGTGTACCTCTCTTGTCTCTTTCTGGACCCTTCTTCCCTTTTCCTGGACATCTCTTGCCTCGTTCTGCACTTTCCTTGTCTTTCAGTACCTGTCTTGCCTCTTTCTGTAGCTCGGTTTCCTCTTTCTGCAGTTCTCTTGCCTCTTTCTGCATTTCTATTGTCTCTGCAGTTCTCTTGCTTCTTTCTGCACCCCTTTTACCTCTTTTTGCACCCCTGTTTCTTCATTATGCATTTCTCTTGCTTCTTTCTGCACACCCCTTTGCTTCTTTCTGCACCACTCTTCCCTCTTTCAGCATCCTTCTTCCCTCTTTGTGTACCTCTCTTGTCTCTTTCTGAACCCTTCCCTTTTCCTGTACATCTCTTGCCTCTTTCTGCACTTCTCTTGCCTCTTTCTGCAGTTCTCTTTGATCTTTCTGCACTTCTCTTGCTTCCTTCTGCCCCTCTCTTGCTTCTTTTTGCACCTACGTTTCCTCTTTCTGAACCTCTTGGTACTTACTGCACTTCCCTTATTTCTTTCTGAACCCTCTTCTCCCGTTCTGCACATCTCTTGTCTATTTCTGCACTTTCCTTGTCTTTCTGCACCTGTCCTGCTTCCTTCTGTACCTCGGTTTCTTCTTTTTGCAGTTCTCGTGCCTCTTTCTGCATTTCTGTTGATAGTCTCTGCAGTTCTCTTGCTTCTTTCTGTACCCCTCTCGCCTCTTTCTGCACCCCTGTTGCTTCATCCTACACTCTTCTTGCCTCTTTAAGCAGTTCTCTTTTGTCTTTCTGCACTTCTCTTGCTTCTTTATGCACCTTTCTTGCTTCTTTCTGCACCTATTGTTCCTCTTCATGCACCTCTGTTGCTACTTTCTGCATTTCCCTTGCTTCTTTCTCGACCTCTCTTACTTCTTTCTGAAACCCTTTTCACTCGTTCAGCATATGTCTTGCCTCTTTCTGCACTTTCCTTGTCTTTCAGCACCTGTCCTGCCGCTTTCTGTACCTCGGTTTCCTCTTTCTGCAGTTCTTGTGCCTCTTTCTGCATTTCTGTTTTCTCTGCAGTTCTCTTGCTTCTTTCTGCGCCCCTTTTACCTCTTTCAGCACCCCTGTTTCTTCATTTTACACTTCTCTTGCTTCTTTCTGCACCTACCTTTGCTTCTTTCTGCACCACTCTTCCCTCTTTCAGCATCCTTCTTCCCTCTTTGTGTACCTCTCTTGTCTCTTTCTGGACCCTTCTTCCCTTTTCCTGTACATCTCTTGCCTCGTTCTGCACTTTCCTTGTCTTTCAGTACCTGTCTTGCCTCTTTCTGTACCTCGGTTTCCTCTTTCTGCAGTTCTCTTGCCTCTTTCTGCATTTCTGTTGTCTCTGCAGTTCTCTTGCTTCTTTCTGCACCCCTTTTACCTCTTTTTGCACCCCTGTTTCTTCATTATGCACTTTTCTTACTTCTTTCTGCACACCCCTTTGCTTCTTTCTGCACCACTCTTCCCTCTTTCAGCATCCTTCTTCCCTCTTTGTGTACCTCTCTTGTCTCTTTCTGAACCCTTCCCTTTTCCTGTACATCTCTTGCCTCTTTCAGCACTTCTCTTGCCTCTTTCTGCAGTTCTCTTTGATCTTTCTGCACTTCTCTTGCTTCCTTCTGCCCCTCTCTTGCTTCTTTTTGCACCTACGTTTCCTCTTTCTGAACCTCTTGCTACTTTCTGCACTTCCCTTGCTTCTTTCTCAACCTCTCTTACTTCTTTCTGAACCCTCTTCTCCCGTTCTGCACATCTCTTGTCTATTTCTGCACTTTCCTTGTCTTTCTGCACCTGTCCTGCCTCCTTCTGCACCTAGGTTTCCTCTTTCCGCAGTTCTCATGCCTCTTTCTGGATTTCAGTTGCTTGTTTCTACAGTTCTATTGCCACTTTCTGCACTGTTCTTGCCTCTTTAGGCACTTTTGTTGCTTCTTTCTATGCTTCTCTTATTCCTTTCTGCAACCCTCTTGCCTCTTTCTGTACCATTTTCCCTCTTTGTGCTCTTCTCTTGCCTCTTTCTGTACCTCTCTTCCCTCTTTCTGCATCCCTCTTGTCTCTTTCTTGCCTATCTTGCTTCTTTCTGTATGCCTCTTGCTTCTTTCTGCACCCTTAATCCCCTTTCCTACCCTTCTCTAGCCTCTTTCTGAACCTCTCTTGCCTCTTTCTGCATCACTCTTGCCTCTTTCTATACTCCTCTTGCCTCTTTCTGCACCCCTCTTGCCTCTTTATGCACCATTCTTCTCTTTTTCTGTACCTCTCTTGCCTCTGCCTTCACCTCTTTTGTTCCTTCCTCGACTCGTCTTGGCTCTTTCTGCACCACTGTTGCTTCTTTCTGCATACCTCTTGCTTCTTTCTGTACCTCTCTTGCTTCTATCTGCACCCCTCTTGCCTCTTTCTGTACTTTTTTTTTCTTTCTGCACTTCTCCTGCCTTTTTCCGTACCCCTCTTTATGCACCTTTGTTGGTTCTTTTACTCTGTTCTTGCTTCATAATGCACTTCTCCTGCTTATTTCTACACCTCCTTTTGCTTCTTTCTGCACCACTTTTGCCTCTTTCTGCATCCGTCTTTCATCTCTGTGCACCTCTCTTGTCTCTTTCTGAACTCTTCTTCCCTTTTCCTGTACATCTTTTGCCTCTTTCTGCACTTCTCGTACCTCTTTCTGCACTTCTCTTGCTTCTTTCTGCACCTATTATGCTTCTTTCTTTACCTCTTTTGCTTCTTTCTGTTCTTCTCTTGGTACTTTCTGCACCTTTCTTGCTTCTTTCTGCACCATTCTTGCCTCTTTCTGCACTTCTCTTCCCTTTTCCTGTACCCCTTTTGCCTCTTCTGCACTTCTCCTGCCTCTTTCTGCTGTTCTCTTTCGTCTTTCTGCACTTCTCTTGCTTCCTTCTACCCCTCTTGCTTCTTTCTGCACCTACTTTTCCTCTTTCTGAACCTCTTGCTACTTTCTGCACTTCCCTTGCTTCTTTCTCAACCTCTATTCCTTCTTTCTGAACCCCTCTTCTCCCGTTCTGCACATCTCTTGCCTCTTTCTGCACTTTCCTTGTCTTTCTGCACCTGTCCTGCCTCCTTCTGCACCTCGGTTTCCTCTTTCCGCAGTTCTCGTGCTTCTTTCTGCATTTCAGTTGCTTGTTTCTGCAGTTCTATTGCTTCTTTCTGCACCTTTCTTGCTTATTGCTGCACCTATTGTTCCTCTTCATGAACTTCTGTTGCTACTTTCTGCATTTCTCTTGCTTCTTTCTTGACCTATCTTACTTCTTTCTGAACCCCTCTTCCCTCGTTCTGTACATCTCTTGCCTCTTTCTACACTTTCCTTGTATTTCTGCACCCCTCCTGCCTCTTTCTGCAGTTGTCTTTTGCCTCTTTCTGCATTTCTGTTGCTTCTTTCTACAGTTCTCTTGCTTCTTTCTGTACATCTCTTGCCTCTTTGTGCACCCTTCCTGCCTCTCTCTGTACCTCTCTTGCTTCCTTCTGCATCCCTCTCACCTCTTTCTGAATGCTTCTTCTGTTTTCCTGCACATCTCTTGCCTTTTCTGCATCTCCCTTGCCTCTTTCTACACCGCTCTTGCCTCTTTCTGTAGCTCTCCTACTTCTTTCTGCTCCCCTCTTGCCTCTTTCTGCACCATTCTTCCTTTTCCTGCACCTCTTTTACCTCTTTCTGCACTTCTCTTGGCTTTTTCTGCACCCCTCTTCCTTTGTTCTGCAACATTCTTCCCTTTCCCTGCAGCTCTCTTGCCTCTTTTTGCACTTTTCTTGCCTCTTTCAGCAGTTCTCTTTCCTCTTCCTGCACCTCTTTTGTTTTTTTCTGTACCCCTCTTGCCTCTTTTTGTACCCTGCTGCTACATTCTTCACTTCTCTTGCATCTTTATGAACCTCTCCTTGCATATTTCTATACTGCTCTTGCCTCTTTCTGCACCCTACTTCCCTCTTTGTCCATCTCTCTTGTCTCTTTCTGCACATATGTTGCTTTATTCTGCACTTCTCTTGCCTCTTTCTATATCTCACTTCAATTTTTTTCTGCACTTCCCTTACTTCTTTCTGCACCTCTTTTGCTTCTTTCTTTACCCCTTTTGGCTCTTTCTGTACCTCTTTTGCTATTTTCTGCACTTCTCTTGCTTCCTTCTACACCCTTCTTGCTTCTTTCTGAACCTCTCTTTCAGTACCTCTTTTGCCTTCTTTCTGCACTTTTGCGTCTTTCTATACTTCTCTTGCTTCTTTCTGCACCCCTTTTGCCTCTTTCTGCTCCTCTGTTGCTTCTTCCTGCACGTCTCTTGCTCCTTTCTGTACCCCTCTTGCCTCTTTCTGCACCCCTTTCCCTCTTTATGCACCTCTCTTGATGCTTTCTGCACCTGTCTTGCCTCTTTCTCACCTCTCTTGTTTTTTCTGCATTCTTCTTGCCTTTTTCTGCACCTCTCTTGCTTCTTTCTGCATCCCCATTCCTTCTTTCTAAACCCCTCTTCACGCGTGCTGCACATCTCTTGCCTCTTTATGCTCTTTACTTGTGTCTTTCTGCACCTCTCCTGCCTCTTTCGGCACCTCTGTTGCCTCTTTCTGCAGTTCTCTTGCCTCATTCTGCATTTCCTTTGCTTATTTCTGCAGTTCTCTTGCCACTTTCTGTACCCCTCTTGCCTTATTTTGCACCTGTGTTGCTTCTTTCTATACTTCTCTTGTTCTTTTCTGCACCCCTCTTGCCTCTTCTGCAGAGAAGTGGTCCGAGGACACTCCCCCTTTTACACCACTCTGCAAACGCGCGTTTCTTGGCATGCATTCACCCTCCCTGCACCTAATTAGGACCAGGGAACCCCATTAATCCTGGGCCCAAAATGTTAATAAAAGTGGAGCGTTTCCCCTCTCCCCAAATCTTATGAGGCCCAGGGACCTCATCCTCCAGGGCAAATTATAATAAAAAAAGGAGAGAGGGGGCATACAGCCCCCTCTGTGAGCCATATTAGGCCAAAAGGACCCTATACCTGTTTTTAAAGGGGAGGAGCCGGGCACCCCAGAGCCTCATTAGGCCCTGGGAACACCATCCCCCAGACCGTATTTATTTTAAAGAGCCTGGGGCCATTAAAGGCTCATGGAGAGGGCTCTGCAGCACCTCACCCCTTAAAAAATACTTTAGACCCCGGGGAATGATTGTCCAGGTTTGAAAACTGAATACAGATCGGGAAAATACTTTGTGCCCCGGGGTTGGGCTCCCCAAGTCCAAAACCATCTTGAGAAGGGGCAACACATCCCCTATACTAAAAAAACACACTGGTCCTTGGGGGATGATGTTCCCAGGGCCAAAAAAGGCTTGGAGAGTGGGACTGCACACCTCCTCCCCTTAAATATACCTGGCCCTGGGGGAGGAGGTCCCCAGGGCCTTAAATAGGCTGGAGAGGGGGACCATCCTGACTTTTTTTTTATTAAGCAGAGCATCAAGAACATAGCAAAAACAATGATAATAAATAAATAACAGGAAAACATCATTAGATCGACACATACCAAATATGGATAAAAACAGTGCGCTGAAAAAGCAAAATGAGTGCAGGAAACATATTGCATCAGTGATTTTACAGCATACCCAATTTACACAGTAGTAGCAATAATAAAGCAGCTTCAATAATATACCATTCACTCTCTCAAAAGGGCTAAAGTGCTAAATTATTAAAGTGCTGTTAGAATTGGGGGTCTCTAGTCGGCCCAGGTAGGTACTCTAGTCAGAGTAAGGGGGATTACACTCCTAAAATAACCCCTGCTCACCCTCTAGGTAGCGTGGCGCAAGCAGTCAAGGCTTATTTCAGAGGTGATGTAAGGTAAGCATTTATGACCACATACAGTAACCCAGTGACAACACTACAAATGGACACCACACAGGTTTTATATAAAAAATAAGTTGTACTTTATATAGAGTTACCACAAGACCAATAAACGACAAAAAAGAATCCACAGTACTATTGCTTGCAAGAGTTCATGTGAAAAAGGCTTAAATCAAAGTTCTGTGCGAGTCGGTAGCCCGGACTGGCTACATCGTTGTTAAAAATAACAGAGTCTAGCAAATCCAGCAGACCGCGTCAGTACGGGACCACTCAAATGGTTGACAGACTCAGTCACAGTATCTTTTACTTGGGGCGGCCAGCACAGATGTGTGAGCTGGTTCCGGTGATTGTTGCGGTGCAGAAAGGAAGCATTGCAGAACACGTTGTCCCTCGATGCAGTGCAGGCAGTGGCCCGTTGACAGAGTTGGTGGATCCAAGGCTTGCGTTGCAGGGCGAGACGGTGCTTCGATGCGGCGCTTGCACCTTGCCGAGTTCGAGAGCTGGCGTTGATCAGTCTGGACAGCGGTGCGAGTCGGGCGGTACGTCGCAAAGCGTGCGAGGTGAGGTTCCGTGAATTCTGAACCCGTTTCAGAATTATTGTCGTAGCATGACGATTTTGGTATCAGCGGACCGAAAATGGCGAGTGTAAGATGTACGAGTGTTTTCGTCATGTTCGAGCGACGAGATCACCACGAAATCAGGGATTCGTTCTGAACCCTTGGGTTTCATTTTGTATGCGGCAGCCATTTTGTGGTTGCCCTCACATAGGCCGATGACTAAGGCCGAACGAGTCCTTGGGACACGTACACCTTCAGATGACTTCTGTGTGACCTGGGCAAGCTGACTCCGTTGCCCGAGGCCGGACTTGTTAGGCCAGTTCCTTTCCCAGTAGCTGGTCGAGATTGAGGATCAAGGCACAGGACATCATAAATCCTTTATTACACACAACTATGTCTTATCTTACTTACACCTGTCTCTGCTCCTTTCTTTATGACCTATTTTACGATGAGGAGGTGCCCGTTTTTATTAGGGGTCCGCTCGATTTATCTGATGAAGAGTGTTGGGCCTTCCCGAGAAATTGATGGTGGGCGGGACAATGAAATATGGGTTTGTCATGCAATGCTTTTGTCGTGTACACATGGGATTGGTCAACTGTAAATAAGGAATGTTTGCCTGAAGCACAATATTTGGTATAAAAGGGATGGTTTGCTTTGTAAAATTTGACCAGTCTCCTATGAATATACAGCCATTGTACCTTGTGGACCTCTGTTCTGGTTGCAGCCAATAAATTTGATCTTTGACGTCACCAAGAAGTTTCCGCTTTTCTGTAATTCTGAGACAGGTAAATCCGGAGACTTCGGGTGTGTCCCCTGGCACCGCTGGGTTCTAAATAACCCGGTTCTTCAGAGGCGGTGCCCAACTCCGGTGCGGTCACAGGACTCGAAGTCGCGGTGCAGGCTATGGCTCGGTGACGGCTTTGGACGGAGTCGGTGAGTGCAGAGCTTGCGTTGTTCGAGGCGCACGTTGCTTGATGCAGTGCCTACAGGACACCGGGCCAGTCGTGAGAGTCGGTCACAGCTCCCTGCCTCTGTAGCCACTTGTTTCCAGCAGCAATTCACAAAGGCTGGTTAAGTCCACTGGTCCTTGGACTTCGGTCAGGGGGCAAGCTCTCTTCCAAGCCCTTGGAGATCTTTGCACAAGTTGAAAGTAAAGTCCACAAAGTCCTTTCTAATCTCTTTGACAGCAAGGCAACCACTGGCAGGCCAATCCCCCAAGCAGCACTTCAGCTTGGGAATAGTCTCCCCTCAGTTTCTTCAGGTTCCTTCTCCTCAGCAGAGGTTTCGTCTTGTAAGTCCAGAAGTGATCTAATTTCATGGGATCAGGGTGCCAATACTTATACCCCAAAATCCTTTGTTCTCTGAGGGGAGAGGGGCCTGTGCCCAGTTTGAGCCAGTTATGAAGCATTCTGTTTACCAGGCTTCTCCTTTCCTTTCACAGCGCAGGGCAGGCACATCAGAAGCCCCACAGGAGGTGGAGCCAGCATTGTGGAAGGCAAGTACAGTCCTGGAGCACTGTGTTGATAGTCTTCCTTCTCTTCTTTCAGTGTACAGGGTAGTGACATCAGACGCACCACAGTGGGTGGAGCCAGCATTGTAGAGGGAAGGCCCAGCCCTATTCAGGTCCCAGGTGCAACTCCTTCCTCCCATCTAGATGCAGATCTCTCTATTCACCACTGGGCTGCCCCAGCCTGTCTCCTGGAATCCCCAGCCCTGTCACACACAAACCCAGACAAGGAAAACACAACCTCGCATAGGCAGGCTCAAATGGTTAGGCAAGCAAATACCTACTTTCTAAAAGTTGTATTTGCAAACACAGATTATTAAAATAAACTTCACTAAAAGATTTATTTTATTATTCTTAGTCCAGGCATACTAAACTCGAATTTCTACTATGTTCTCTGAGTCTGCTAGGATTATGAACATGTAACAGTCCAGCAGCCCATTCTGGCCTATGGAGAACAGGTAGCCTTGCAATAGTGAAAAACGAAAATGGCTGTAATTCACTATTAGGACACGCCACACACATCAGGGCTTGTCCTACCTTATACTTACAATGCACCCTGCCCTTAGGCCTACCATAAGGGAGACTAATGTGAAGAAAAGGGATAAGATAAGATAATTTTATTGCACAGTTAATAAAAACTCACAATATAAGATGCACAGCTTTAAAAGAAGTATGTATCAAGAATAAAAAATTAATTGGCGGAAATTAAAATTATGTAAGGATCATGTTACAATTTACATTTTTAATATTGTTCGTTGGAGCTGTGGACCCAAGGTTTTATACTCAGAGGCACTGTCTGTCTGTTACTCAGTTTCCTCCTTTTGTGTCTGCTTAATTCTCTCCGCCACGGCGTCAAAGAATTTTGAAAATCGGCAGTTCAATTGGGTCTCCTGCGGGTTAAAACATAGTTTAACTGCCTGTCTGCAAGTTCTAATGCCCTTCTGGTTCCATATTACGCGAAGTAAGGATCTCCTTTTGTCCATTAAGGTTGGGCAGATACAAATTATATGGATTAAATCTTCAGGTCCTGCACTGAAGAGTCGGCAGGTTTTATCATCCCGATTCCTTTTCCATGGGGCCAAATGAGGGCGAATTGGTACTATACCGAGACGCAGCTTTAAAACATTTTCTTTGGTCTTCTGTTTGAATCCATGGTCCATGTACGCTTGGGTCTTTAATATTTTGTAATCATTTAGGACTGTCCATCCATGTGCCCTTTTTGCTAGAGTTTCCTTGTCTTCTAATAGCGATGTTATTTTTGTAACCTTTGTTACTAGCTTTTTAAAACTTTTGTGATCTACTGGAGTATTCCAGAGGTTAGTCAGTTCAAGACTTTCTAATGATTCCGTCAAATACTTCCTTGCATAAGATCGTTCTCGTCGCTGCAGCTCGATCCAGAGGTGGGCACTTAAGGTGCCCTGCTCAGCGTTTCGGTTCTTGTGCCAACATTTTATGAAGCTGCCCCTTCTTTCCACTGTCTGTTTTTGAACCCCGAACTCCAGACGGATTTGGGCAGGAGATACGTGGCTAGGTAGCCGAAAGATGGTTCTGTACGTTTTACTGATCACTTTGTCGAGGGTAAGTGCGTCTTTTCCGAGAGTTGACTCACTCCCGTATGTTAGCGTCGGTTGAAGGCGAGCTCTCAGTACTTGGAGAAGCGGGTCAAGGGTATAGTCTGGCAATATTTTCTTTAAGGGGATCATTGCGAGATAGGTCATGGTGCCTTTTCGATGTAATGTATCTATTTGCGTTTTAGACGAGCCTCTGCTGTCTACTAGGACTCCCAGGTATTTGTAGCACGCTACATGGTCCAGTTTGCGTCCGTCCAAGTACCAGATATTTTTTCTGACCTTCTTATAGTTCACAGCCATAGTTTTTGTTTTCTTTAGGTTGATTTTTAATCCATTGCGCTGTGAAAATGAGCTGCTGGTGTTTAGAAGATGCTGAAGGCCGGTGGGAGTACGACTTATTAGTACCAGGTCGTCAGCATAGAGGAGATTGGACAGTGTGATGTCTCCCAACCGTGGGGCATGCGATTTTGTGCTGTCCAGTTCCCCTGGGAGGTCTGCCAGAAAAAGATTAAACAAGGTAGGGGCTAGGACGCACCCTTGCTTCAATCCTTTGAAGGTGTTAATTCGCCTGGAGAGGTGCGTCCCGTCTCCCAGCTTAATCTTGACCCAGATGTTGGTATGAAGTAAAATTAGCTGCTTCCGGAGGGGTTGCGGTATCCCCCATTTTTCAAGCTTTCGCCAAAGTTTGCCTCGGTCCACATGGTCGAAGGCTGAGCTGTAATCGATAAAACATAGAAACAGCGAGCTCTTTCCTGCTTTGGCCGCGTCTGTCAGCAAAGATAGCGCCATGAGATTGGTGGTAGTTCCTTGTCCTCTGCAAAACCCTGTTTGATTTGCAGGGATTATGTGTTTTGACGCCGCCCAAGATGTCAATTCATCCAATAAAATGCCAGCATAATACTTCGCTTCTATGTCTAGTAGAGCGATCAACCGATAATTGGAAGGATCACTCCTGTCTCCCTGCTTGTAAATTGGGCTTATGGTTGATCCTTGCCAGGATTCCGGGCAGGTTTCTAATTCCTGTATGCCCGCAAAGAGTGGTGCTAGTGTACTACTCCAGAAATCGATATCGTATTTAAATATTATTGGCGATATCCCATTTGGCCCTGGTGCACCTTCCGATTTCCCCTTCCTTATTTGCGTTTTTATCCGATCCACTGTTATGTTGATTTTTTCCCCTATGAAACTTGTTGGTGTGGCGTTGTCATTTGCCCTGTCGTTCTTCTTACGGTCATTTTTTCCCATTGTACTTTCCGTGGGGTTTCCAGACCCTTGTTCTTTCTTCTCTTTTTCGTTGTCCTTCTTTTTATTCTCTGTTTCTTGTGTTAACAGGGCTATGGGGTTAGCTTCGTCGGTTAGGTTAAAGTGGTTGTGCAAATACTCAGCCCAAGCTGCCTCTGATATGTATGAGTTTATTCCTTGATGGCCTGGCCGCTGCAAACTGTGAATTGTTTGCCAAAATTTAGCGCTGTTTTTAGTTTCGAGTCGTACTTTATTTTTGCCCAAAGTTCGTAGTTCGCCTGTCTTTTGATTTCCCAAATTGCCTTTCTTAGGCTTGCTTTTAAACCGCGTAGAGAGTCCTGCAAAGGCTCTTTTTTAGGCTGTGTAGGGAGTTGGTTCAAAGTTTGCTTTATGTTCCGTTTAAGTCTTTTTATCTCCAGCGTGTTTGTCTTTTTCGATGCAGACTTGGGAAGTTTGCATTTGGATAGCCTTGGTTTTGTTGCATATTTGATCCCGAGAGTCTTTGTATATCACTCCCAGGCCTCTATTGGGTTTACAGCCAAATTGCCCTGAACCAAGAGCTCCTTCGCATTTAAAGACAGTTCTTCGATGTTATCTTGTTTGTATTTTATGCGTTTGAAGTCTGATGTATATTCGGACGTAGCGCATGCCCTGACTTCCGTGGGGTTCTCTCTGATTATCCTTAGTACAATTTCTTGTGGTAGATGGTCGCTTTGATCACTAACACCCAGCTTAAATGATTTGATGATGTCAAATAGAGGGAGAGTTGCAAATGTATAGTCTAGGTAGGAGGAACTAGTTGCCGTGTGGTAGGTTGATGCTGGCGGGGAGTCTTCTTTGTACCGGCCGTTCAGCGCCCTTAGATTTAATTACTCTAATTCTTTTAGGAGTTGGTTCGAACACTTGGTTTGTTTAGTTGAAGGTGGTCGTGCCTGAGTTGGTATTCCCCAGGCTCTGTTGAGTTCGTGTACCAGTTCTTCGTCCGTTGCGCATCCAAAAAGAAAGAGATTAAAGTCTCCTGCCAAGATTAGATTTTCAACTTCCCCCTCGTCCAAGATTCTTGCTATCTCTTTGACCAGCTCTCTTGCACCTTTCCGTCTGCACTTCGGGTGTATGTAAGAGTTGATTATTACGAGGCGGTGGCACTGCTTTCTGGTGTTGATTGTTATGACAGTCGCCTGTGTGACGTTGGGGGCAATGGTTTTAATCTTTATTTCCTTCATTGATCCTACTGTGAGGATTGAGGCAAAGATCGTCAATCCGCCTGAGCTATGGCCGAAGTGAGAGGTCCTGGTAGCTTGGACGATTTGTGTCATGTAGCCTTCAAGGGCTATCTCAGCTTCTTCCCAAGTTTCTTGCAGTAGTATCAGGTCAAATGTCTTCAGGTATTTTAGTGTTTCATGATCGTCCAATTTATCAGTCAGGCCATTGATATTCCAAATACATATTCTGAGGTTGTTCAATGTTGTGTGTGTTGAGGGCTGGACGGGGAAACCTTGTCATTGCCCACCTCTGTTTGTTATTGTACGCTGTATTATATCCAGATTAGGAACTGTTGATTTCGTTATTGCCGTTTTGATATATGATGACCTCCCTTGGTGGCCTGGCGACTGACTTAGAGCTCCTTTTAGAATTGATGTAGCTTTGAGCGGGTGTTCTTTTTCACTCTCCTTTAAAAGCGGTGTTGGGTAGGCTGGCTTTCTACCTAGTTCTAGTCTTATTCCCCAGTGAGCGAATTTGTCAAGTTCTCCTAAAATCCGGTCGACCAGATCGTTAGATGCCCATGTTGTCTTTGTCGTTTCTGGTTTGGTCTGGTCGAGTGCAGGTTGAAATTCGATTAGAAGTAGGTCGGTTGAGATAATACCTTCCAGACCCTTAATCGATGTAATTAATTTTAATATGTTCCTCTGTTCAAAATGTCCATGCGGCCCTTAGATTTATACTCAGGAGTGAATATTAGTATGTTTGTCTTCTTTGATGGAGTGGCTCTGGGTATTCGGGCAGTGGTTTGTTCGGGATAGATGGCCCAGGTGAGGGATTGATCATTGTTGATGTCAATTATGGCTGAGGTTACACTTATTTTGGGTTGTTCCAATTCCTGCTCCAAGGCCGGCTGACTTGCATTTTGTGGCTTGGCCCTTGGCCAGCTGTCGAAGTGGCTCCTTATTGTGCTGCGTAGGTCGGACTCTTGGTCGAATCTTTCCTACTGGTGTGAGCCTAGTGCTTTTCTTCCATCCTCGTGCCCAGGGAGTTCTGTTTCTGCCTCTAAAGGTTCCGTTGCTCTCGGGATTTTAAGTTTAGTATGGGTCCTTGTGGTTGGAGGTTTTTTATCCAGGAGCGGTGTCTGCTCGGCCTGGTTTGGCGGTTCCTCCGTCTGTTCTTGTTCCGCTTGGCTGTGGGATTCTGCCGGCTGCCCCTCCTGTTCATGGGCAGTGGCTGTCATTTTCCTGTTCCTGCCCTTCCTTTTTTGTTTCCGACGGGTTCGTGAGTTTGTAGACACCTCTGTGTTGGCTTCTTCTTGAGGTGAGAGAATTGGAAGTGTGTTTTTTGATGGTTGCCCGGCATTGAGGGAACAGGTCTTCTTGTTTTGGAGCAACCCGTTCTCTGGTTTTATTAGGGTTCTGCGTATTAGGGAGTCACTGGCGATGGTTCCCTCTTTGGCCGTGTCTGTCAAATCCGGTGGTGTGATTGGCTTCAGGTTGACCAGAAGGTTCTCTAGCATAGTTGGTAGGGTCGATAGTTTATTTATTATTGGGGAGCAGTCGCATTCTGTTCTTTCTATAGCATAAAGTGATGCTGCTTCCTGTCCCCTTTTTATTAAGCCGTTTAAATCGCCCAGTTTCTTCTAGATCCCTGAAGTGAATTCGGCCAGTGTTTGCAGTACTGTTAACTGCATGTCTAGTTTCTCTGATTGATATTGTAAGGCTGCTGCAGAAAGTTGTATTGTGTTTAATAGATTTGCCCAGAAGGTAATGAACGAGCTTTTACTTTCGCTCTCTGGTCTCCTGGCGCTTGGGGTTGTGGTAGGTTTTAGGTTGTAAGCCGCTACCAAGTCTTGCCACTCCTGTGTTGCAAGGAAGGACATGTCACTATCTATGGTATGTGGATTCTCCCTTTGCCGATTTTTTGGTGTGTTGAAGCGGCCCGTGTCGATCTGCTCGTTTGGTGCCGTATGGGGGCCGTCTTGTGCGCTCTTCAGCGACGGTGAAAGGCTGCTGTTTTGTCGTGGTGTTGCTATCCTTTCGTCCCGTACGCTCTGAAGTTTTTGCCCCGGCGGTCCGGTTAAATGGACCCCCCAGTCCTGTGGGTCATGATGTTCTAAAATGATAGAGGTATCTAATGCTCTGTCTATACTTGGACCACTGAGTGTTGTGTCCTTGTCTGGGGAGATTTCTATTTTTTTACTCCTGAGCTGTGTCTGTAGGCCTTGAGGGCTTGTCAGTTCGGTGTCTGGTTGGCTGCTGAACTCCACTCGCCGGTCTGCTGCTGGGTATGCTGTTCCATCTTCTTCATTGTCAATTGTTAAGCTGCAGTCAGTTGGTGCTGTGTGATTATTAGCGGTATGAATGTCCGCTACTGTGACTTTTGATGTTTTTTCTGTAGCTGGTGTTTTTTGTTCTTGGACTGGTGGATGTTCTGTTTTCCCTGGCTCCAGTGGCGTTGGTAGGCCCTCTAGATTTCCGTTGTTTGTATAAATTGCTGCTCCTGGATTTTTTAAGAACGCAAATTTCGTGTAGATTTTTGGTTGGTAGGAGTATGAAGTTTTCCTTGCTGGTTCTCCATCGATGGTTATGAGATCTTCGGTTCTGTCTCTTTTTGCTCCTTTTGATTGGTTACTTGGTTTTGTTACTTTGTATGGGCCCGTTGCGATTTTTAAGTTGTTTTCTTTACTGGCTTCCAGGCCGGTGAACCAAAGGCAGCCTGTGTCGTTGCCGGTTTCATTGGCGGAGTTGGTATCGTTCGGGTGGTCATATTCCTTAAGAGTCCTTGTATTACAGAGGTCTTTGTCTGTAGGTAAAAGAGTTGCTCCGTCGTCTCTTGTGGCCCCTTTTTTCCGTTTTGATACTGCTTTTGTAATGGACCTTCTCACTTTTCCAGACCTCATGGCTGGAAGCTGAAGCTAGTTACTGAAGGTTGGTTTCAACTCGCAGAGACACACGGCTAGGGTGAATGAGGGGCACTCGGGGGGGGGGCAGAACCAGCCCAGGTGTCTGACAACTGTCTAGTCCCGCTGTCGGTCCCTCGGTCCCTCTGCTCACTTCACTTGGTGGTGTCACTGGGTCTGCACAGGGCGCAGATGCTGCTCCGCTCCCAGCTCACCCGGCTCACCCCTACACGAGCCTCTGGGGCCGCGGAGCTGCTGGGCCCATGTCTCCTGCAGTTTCTTGATCCCCGCTAGATGAGTTTTGATATTCGGATAATACTTCCCCTTTATGGCAGTGCCTGGTGCCTGGCAGTCGGCGCGTGGGGGCATGGGAAGCAAAACACTCGGGAGGAAGCGCACTCACAGGCTGTAGCTTAGCAGAGCACGTCGAGGTGGTACGGTGTAGGGGAAGCGAAGCTGCAGGGACCGAATCTCTCAGAACCTCTCGATCCCCCTTTCCTGGCCCCGCTCGCTCCTCCACCGCTTGAAGCTCCTCGAGCGGGCCCCCTCGCAGGCCCCCACACAGGAGCAGAGCTGATGACCTCCGGGTGCACCAGATTCTATAGGTGCCTGTAGGAGCCTGTGGATGCCGTGCCGTAGGCTATGAGTGATGCGTGATTGCCCGTAATATCCTGCCTGCCGCCAGTTGCCTGCCGTGTGCCAGGGCCGGGGTCGTGTGTTATGCGCCCCTATGGTTGCCTCTCTCGAGGTTCTCGCAGAAGCAGAAGCAGGAGCAGGGGCTCGGAGCTCAGGGCTCAGCCTAGATTTTCACGTGCCCGCCCACCGGCCAGCTCGGTGCTCCGTACGCCGCTGAACTCACCGGCTCACCGGCTCTCCTGCTCCTCTGACGCTCCTTTGCTGTTCCTCGGCTTCGACTGCTATCCTTGCAGTGAGTTTCCTTTGGTACCTTGTCAGGCTGCGGGTGTTGTTTTCCCAGCGCTCGGCTGAGCTCAGCGCTGACACCCGGTTGCAGCCTGGCCTCCTCTGCCCCTCACAACAGCAATCGACAACGGCAATCGGCAAACCGCAAAACGTGAACTTGAGAATACAGGAGAAATGGGGAACAAGAAGGGGCTGTTACTGTTGCTGTAGTTGTGGGGCGCAGGTACCAATTCCAGCTGTTTTGTAGCTTGTGCCTTGCCGCCTGATGCTACCGCTGCCCGTCCCAGCAATGGTGGTGGCAGAATACAAGCGGGAGCTTTTCTGATACTTTAACGAAGTTTCTGCAGAGCTTCTGCGGCGCCAGTGGCCGGCAGTTCCTGCCAGGTGCAGTTCCTCCCAGGTGCAGCGGCAACAGGATGCACGCAGGAGCTTTTCTGGGGCTTTGCGAGGCTTCTGCGGAGGATTCCATGGCAGCCGGCAGCACCTCCCAGGTACTGAAGCACCGGTCAAAGGCGCAGAGCAGGGCGACAAAGCAGCAAAAAAAAGGCAGCAAGGACGGCGGCTGCGAGGGCGTGAGGGCAGCTGGGGAAACGGCTGGGGAAACGGCCGTGAGCCGACCGCTACCACCGCCACCGTGGCACGTCAGCTCCGGTGCTTAGTTTTCCCTCCGATCGGCCACCTGTGAAAAACACAAGCCGGAGCCCCTGCTGTCGGGGCGGCAAGCTCAGGCTCAGAGCTCAAAGCCGGGAGCCAAGAGCCAACTGAATCGGCGTCTTCCTTGCGCGTCGCTCCTTTCTCGCGCCTGCGTTCGGCTGTGGGCGGCTTGAAACCAAGGAGTGGAGTCACAGGGCACAGGCAGGCGGGGAAGGTTTTGGGACTGGTAAGTGTGTGCACTTGCCCAGTCAGCCGACAAAACCAGACTGCAGGCAGACTCTGCAATGGCAGACCTTAGACACGTTTTAGAAGGCTGCTTCTGTGGATGGCACAACCAGTGCAGCAAGCCCACGAGCAGCATTTGGAATTACACGCCTTGGAAACACTCAGTGCACTGTACTAGGGTCTGACAAGTAAACCAAACATCCAATCAAGGAACCACTAATCAATACATCAATTTACAGGGGGGAGCACTCGCACTGTGGCACTGGACAGCAGTGGCACAGTGCCCAAAGCATTTAACACCAGCAAAAACACATGAAGCAACAGCAAAAGATGGAAGGGAGACCCACTGCAATGGTGCCAGGTCTAACAAGTGCTAAAGTGCAAAGGTGCTAATATGCTGGAACTAATATGCTGGAACTACCAGCGTGCAAAGCCCCCAGACCCCAAAGCATTGTTCCCCCTATTCCGCCATCCATAAAATTTAGAAGATCTTACATTTTTATTAAGATAAGACTATTAGTCTGTCAGGGTTTCCAGGTTCCATAAATGCTTCCAGGTTTCATTAAACTTTTTGGAACACCCCCCCCCCCGCCTCGCATATGCTTCCTCAAGAATCCTTGTCCGTTTCATTTTATTTAACCTCTTCTCATAAGAGGGTGCTTCCACCAACTTCCAATTCTGCAGCATTAGAGAGCAGGCTACAAGGGAGGAGATGAATAGAAAAGTCTCTGTTGCTTTTGTCCACATAGCCCTCCGTTTACTCCTAATCTGTACCTCTTGCCAGGTAATTATTCTGTTCTGAATTGAAAAATGCCTTAACTCTTCTAACCCACAGTCCTTCCAGTGTCTAAGGTGGGTAGATTGAATTTGGGGGTCTAGGTATTTACATTCACACAGTTTTAGATAATAAAACCCAGTAAAACCAGCATGTTTAAAAAAGGAGTGTAGTCTAATAGAGTAATCCTTCAAAGACTTATATCTCGTCCTCTTGGGGAGTTTAGAAGTTTTTAAAAATATTGTCTTCCTGCACCATTATATCCCAAACAAATTGTCTATTAAACCATTTGAAACCAGTAAACGGGCTGTTAAATCTTAAAAAGCTGCTTCGTAGTATGTAGGGGCATGTGGTAATGCTAGTCAGCCCTGATCGATGACTAGTTGTACCGCCGGGAGTTTAACCCTCTGTGTCTTCTGCCCTAAGACAACCTGTCTAAACAATGTATCCAGCTCCTTAAAGTAGCTGGTATTAATTTTAATAGGTATATTAAAAAAAGGAAAACAAGTAAAGGGTGTATGACATCTTGATAAGGGATACTCGGCCTATCAAATTTAAAGGGAATAGCAACCAGTTGTCCTGCAGTTTCCTAATTTTATCCTGCATAGCTACATAGTTCAGCTTATATAAGTGTTGATAGAGACCGAGACAAAGATCCCCAAATAACGTATCGGGTCGGGCTTAGGATCTTGGTGCTTTAGATTAGCTGGAAGAAAATTCCTATCAGAATTTGAAACTAGGATTTCAGTTTTGTTTTGATTAATTTTATAGACCCCAATCAATTCAAAGTTACTAAATTCTGTTAAGGTCAGTTCCAAATTCTGGCTATCGGGACTGAGATATAAAATAATATCGCCTGCGAACAGCTTTAGTTTGGACATACCCAAAATTCGAGCATTAATTGCTACATTGTCTCGAATTTGGATAGCTAGGGATTCAACATAGAAGGATGGTTACGGAGAGCCCCACTCCCAGGTGACCGCTGCTCGTCCCCCCATAATGGAGGGCACTGATCTTTGTATCCGGGCGTCCAGCAGCTAAGGCCCTGGATAGAAAGAAGGTCCGAAAAGAAGGCTGAAGGCTGGACAGTCTTTTCTGGCGCTCTAAAGCCCTGACAAACTCATTTGATGAGGGATTAGTAGATAAGTGGGTAACCGCGTTCCACAGCTGCGGCTGCTCTCGGCGGTTGCAAGACACGCTGCTATTTTCAAAGGCTGCACGCCGGCAGGGGGAGACACAAGAATGGAAGGAGCAGTTCAGATGAAAGCAAGCTGTGGCGGTTTGGCTGCTTGATGTTGCAGAGTGCTGGCGGTTGGTTGCTGAATACCGAACACTCGTGGAGTTTTAAATTAAGCTCCCTTTCATCTTTTGCCTTTGGCTAACTGAAGTTTGAGGGATCCTTGTGAAGACTGCGACGTGTGAGCCAAGACATGATGGCAAGAGTGCAGCCGAGTTTTCTGAGGTGAGCCGGCCGTGTGACATCTGTGCCAGTTGCCAGTTTCTTGAGTTGCCAGAGTGGGTGTCATGGGATACCGGGATTTTGCTAACTCAGATAACATGAGTTTGATGGTGACAGAAGCAACCGCTTCATTCACTCAAAGTTTAAGCACAGAATTGGATTGTTGTCTATTAGGAGAGGCTTTAACCACCTGGCGAGTGGGGTTTAGCATCCAATTGAGAAAGATGGGCAAACATCTTAAATAGGCAAACGCCATTGCAAAAGTGGATTCTGCGGCAGGGCTCAAGGCTAAAACTTGACTAGCCCAGGCAAAACCAGCGTCTTCGGCGGTAAGAGCCAAGAACACTCCGAATCAATCCGGTCTAATTACAAGTTGCGAGAGCTCAGAAGAAGAGCTACACAAAACTTGTCAAGAGAGGGTAGATCCAGCCACAAAGAGGTTAACAGAGGGCTCCATCAATATGGAAATGGAACTAATTGCTGAGCCTACAGCTAGTGCAAACAAAGATGCGATAAGAAACCCCAAAGACTTTCCACTATTCTCCAAAAAAGCCTCGCAGTCAGCTGCAGTTCCGGTTAAACCTACAGTAGACCCGATACAATGGAGGGGAGGGGATTGGCAGAGGGGGCATCCCCAAAACCTCCCCCTGTGGACTCCACTTTTGTAACTTCGGATTCAGATTTCGGCGTCAGCGCCGACTCCCTCTGTAGCCACTTTACAACAACAGAAGCCCGGTCCATCTCTAGACAATAAGTCTGTTTTATCAGAATCACCAACTCAGGCTTCAGCAATGGCTGCGACATCGGCCCTGTCACCTTCGAAAGATGCAAAAGTACAGCTGTCCGATGTACAGGGACAGCCTCAGCCTCAGTTACAGTCTCAGCCAGTCTGTCAGCCCGTTTTGGATTTCCCAGATCAGTTAGCCGGGACTAAGAAGCAAGATGGGAAGCCACAACAGAACGACTACCAGTTATCGACCGAATAATCTAACATTCACCAAATGGACATAAAATTTAAGCTGAATATGATTTTGGACGAAATCAGAGAAATGAAGAAGTCTCAAGAAAGTGAGGGAGGCTCCCTCCACCTCCGTCTAGGAAAAATTGAAGAAGCAGTGGCCTGTTTACCGGCCAGAATTCAAGAAGCTAAGTCTAGGATCGCCATTCTAGAGGATCAAATGAATTCAATCATCCTGAAAGTAAAGGAGGCAGCAAAAGATAAAGTTGTTTTGGAGAGTAAACTAGAGGAACTTGAAAATCATTCTTGACGTTCGAACGAGTACGTGATGGGAGCGATGGCTCTCAAACTTTCCAATGGATCGAGTCATTTATCAAGCAGAAGGACCTGCCTGAGTTTTCTGGTGACCTCACAATTACTGGGCGCATCAAGCTCCGTCACATCCCCAACCTAACTCATCGATCCCTTGTACAATTCTTGTGAACTTTGCTGCTTATTGTATCAAAGAGAGGCTCTTAAACAAGGCTATATAGCAGAAAAATTCTCTGTAAATGATGTCTCAAAATGCCGGATCTTAACTGATATGTCTGTGGTAGCCGCATGTAGGTGGAAAGAGTTTGTCAAACTCCTTTATCTTTTTAAAGCACACGGGGCAAAGGCTTCAATAGCCCAGCAATCAAAGGTTTGAGTCCTTATTAAATGGAAATTTCATATGTTCTCTCCAAGAGTCCAGGGTTTGCTGAAAGAGATTTTATCTGGAAAATTATTCTGTATTGAATTAAATGTTAAAGATCTTCAGGGTCGGGGGGAGGAGAGATAGCCATCTAGGGTGCGGGAACAAGGCAGGTGGATGGGGGTTTCCACATTTCTGGTGTGGGGTTATAGGGGTAGGGGGTGTGGGGTGTAATATCAGTAGAAAGAGCAGTGGCAAAGGGAACACAGAAAGGAGAAAACAGGGGGTTGAATCTGTTCAAATATCATGATTATTTAATGAATAGATATGGCTAGTAAATGTAGTATTTTGTCAGTGAATGTAAATGGTATGCTTAACAAAAAAAAATACAGAGGGCTTATAAGATGGTTTACCTCCTTTAAGCCCCAAGTTCTTTTTTTCTAAGAAACACATCTTAAGTCAAATTCACCTAATCTCATTCTGCCAAGAGCTTTTTCAGATGCTTTTTTTGCATCAGCTGGGTGTAGCTATCTACTTTTCTAGAAACATGTCTTGGGAATTTGTGCAAGTTCAGAGAGATCCCCAGGGAAGATGATTATGGGTAGTGGTCAAAATGAAATGGGAGTATTTTGAACTTTGTTAATTACTACGGTCCGATTATGGATGATGTTTCTGTGTTGGCAAAGATCAATGAGCTGCTTAGGGAAGCCCCCATTCAAATTAATGTCCGGTGGGATTTTAACTATATCCAGGACTTAAAATAAGATACTTCTAATAAAAATAAACAACAACTTAAGCCAAACACAAAAAGAATCTTCGAGGTTATAATGCATGACTATCAGCTTATTGGTCCATGGCGTAATGCTAATCCGGCCATAAGTAGTTATACATGCCATTCTCGTCAATTTGAGACGGCATCTCATATTGATTTTTAAACATCTCAGTCATTAAATATCTCAAAGGCAGAAATAGGGGCGAACTCATTCTCTGACCATTCTTACATTAGGCTCAACCTAGAAATCGAAGAGGAGAGGCGGGAGAGATCCAGGTGGCAGATGGATTGTCTTCTTCTTCAGATCAACAATGGGTTGAAGGTTTAAGAGAATGGATTCTTGAATATTTTAGGATTAATAAGGGGATGGCTGAACCATTCTTAGTATGGGGTGGTTTCAAGGCAGCTGTGCGAGGACAAATGATCACCTACTCGGCCGCTCAGTCGAAAATACGTCGGGTTAAAATAGCAGAACTACAGCAGGCAGTTGAAAGTGCTCAGAACTTGAGAAATGCGTCTCAACAGAATCAGCTTGAAAATGCTAAACAGGCAGTGAGGGAATTCTTTGTATTAGAAGAAATTAGCAGCTCCTGAACTTTCCAACAATGGGTATATTAAGAAAGCCAAATGGTGGGCCTTTAGTCGTGCACAGTGGGGGTTGATCACAAGGCTTGGCCGGGGGCCAAATCCCAGCTGACTGCCAGCTGCTGGTGCTCAAAAACCTGCTCCTGGTCACCCCTAAAGCTTTTATACTTTAATGAGAGTCTGCTGAGAAGCAGGCCTAGGAAGCTTCAGGAATACCTCAGGGCCCAAGAAGAAACAATTCGGGGGAAGAAGGCTAAAAACATCTAAATATAGCAACAATCTTCAGAAGTGAATGAATATAGCGATCTCAACAGATCTGAGGTTTTTTAACGCTACACACAGAGAAACATAGAATAATGAATGTGTCTGAAGTAAATTTAGATGAATGAAGGGTGCGCGAGGAGCACTCCTAGTTTATTGATATTTAGATCTTCTTGTCAATTGGTGCATTGATTGTAAAGGGTTGTCACTCCTAGGTTAAAGTATTGGTAAGACTAGCCTACGGGGTTAGTCCAATCATGCACTGTTCTCACAGTGTAATCCCACACCTGTTCAGTTTTTCAAGTTAAATTAATTAATCATAACATCATTTTTCATACTTTTTAATTCTTCTTAGTTTCAACATGATTCATTGTACTTCTCATAAATCATAAGTTCATCACAATCTCTTTTTTTGAAAATCATATATATACATTCATTTTGATGATGTTCTCATATCATTTTGTGTTTCAGTCAACATTAACATTTATCACCCCCGATGCATTTCGGTACCCAGGCGGTACCTTCCTCAGGGGCAATTCTCAGTGTGGTTGATAATTACGGTATATTGCCCGAGAGTACTTGGGATTGATGTATATTTGTGCTGAATGTTCAAACTATCAGCCTGAGACCTCAAAATCTGGCTATCTTCGCATATCTCAAGATATTGTGCTCATTTCTTCAAGTTCGCCGAATGTTCGAATGTTTCGAAGTAAATTTAGAAAATATTTGTACAATGCAACAACAATAAACTAATATATGATAAATATAAGAAAACAGCAAGTCTGCAATATAAATGTACTACTGTATTTTTTAAAATTTATTTAAGAGATTTGTAGAGCGCAACAGCTGCCCCAGCCAAGAGGTGTCCCGGCGTTAACAGCAAATAGGTGACCACATCGCAGGGAGAAACCAGAGCAACCTACACAGTGGGAAAGAGAAAAGTGTTCATAGCTTTCCTGAATTCGAGAAAGTTGCTGAGGCCTCAAAGATGGAGGGGCAGTGAGTTCCAGAGAATAGCCACTCTGTACCGGAAGGAATGGCCTCCAGCCCGGGTCCTCCTAGCTCGAGGGACCACTAGCAAATGTTGGCCCATGGAGCGAAGCTGACGGGAGGGGACATAAAAAGAGAGCAGATCAGTCAAAATGTATGGGGAGGCGAATTTCAAGATTTTAAAGGCTATGCAGAGAGCCTTGAACTCAATCTAATGAGCCACAGGCAGCCAATGAAGGCAGCGGATTGTGCTAGTCACAGAGCAGACTGCGCAGGCGCAAAAGAGCTCTTGCTGCGGCATTCTGTACTCTCAGTAGCCTGTGTACTTCCACCTTGTTAGCCCCCAGATACAGAGAGTTTGCGTAATCAAGCCTAGAAGTGATCAAGGACTGAGTGATAGTCTGTTTGGTTGAGGCATAGAAGAAACCCAAAATAGGTTTAAGTCCGCGCAATAAACTGTTAAAGGTGAAAGCCACCTTCTTCGTTTGGGTCTGGAAACTGAGAGAGGTGTCCATCCAAACCCCCAAGTTCTTTACAACTTGTTTAGGAGGATGGGGGTGCCTAGATTCGTGGGCCACCAATACTCATTCCATAACCCATGATCCCTACCCGCCAGCAACACCTCCAACTTGCTGGCATTCAGCTGGAGGCAGTTAGCTGTCATCCACCCGGCAACTGCAGCAAGATTGCCTGGAAACTTAGAGGCGTCGTGCTTAGAGTTGCTCGAGAGGGCTACCACCAGCTGAGTGTCGTTGGCGTAGGAGACCACAGTCAGTCCTCTGCTCTTGGCAATTACAGCCAAAGGTTGTACATACAATTTGAAGAGCAGAGGGCTCCGAGAAGAACCCTCTGGCACCCCATGTTTGATGGGAAAGGTGGATGAGGAAAAATGGGGAGCGATCACCTGATAGGTCCTATCAGAGAGAAAAGACGCTCACCACTTCAAAGCAAGGCCACCGATGCCAGCCTCTTCCAAACGGCGCAACAGAATTGCATGGGACACAGTGTCGAATGCGCCACTGAGATCCAAAAGGATCAGTGCCAATGTCTGTCCTGCATCCAGCGCTGTCCAGAGATGCTCTGTCACCGCCAAAAGCGAAAGCCATTTTGCGAGGGAACTAGAATATTTTTAACGGTCAAGTGGTCTGAGAGAATGGAGTTAATATATGCCTCCATGATATTGGCAGGCCCAGGTAGCAATGAAATTGGCCTGATGTTCTCTGTTCTTTTTTAATCCAATGAGGCTTTTGTGAGCAATGGTATCACCCTAGCTTGTTTCCATGCTTTGGGCACAACAGCTAAGCTGAGTGATTTATGGATCATTTGACGTAGGAGAGGAGAAATGGTTGGTAACATTTTCCTGAAGTGATCAGGTTTCAGTGGGTCGGCCGGTAATCCTGAATAATTTTAGCTCAGAGGGCAAATAAATGGTCCTGCTGCATCTGAGGGAAAACCTCTAAGGTGACAATCATGCCATTATTAGGTATCTCAGGGCAGCCGGCATGGGCCGTGGCAAACATTTATAAATGTCTTCTGCCTTTTTAGAAAAGAACGAGGCAAGCTCCTTGAATTGCCTGTTCGAAGTAATCAGTGGGCCAACGGCCCCCTTCTGATTTTTAAGACCTGAGACAATAGAGAAGATACTCTTAGCGGGATTGGTGCTGTTACTAAACGCTCGGTATGGATAGCCTTATGATAGATCTTTGCTTCATCTCGATAGTGAGCTGTGGATAACGAGTCAAAGTCCCTTCTCCAAAACCTTTCACGTTTTTTGCAGGTTTTCCGCAGCACAGCTAGTTTTTCAGTGTACCATGGGTTAGATTTAGAAGTGCGGGTCAGGGACCATTTAGCTGGGATCAGTTTATCCAGCGGCTGATTGATCCAATCCGAAAAGGCTGAATTAGCCTTGTCAGGATCCATCGGCAGCACCGGAATAGAAGCAGAAAGATGGTCATGGAGTTGATCCCAGTTTAATTTATGCCATGTGCGTTTAAGAGAGAGAGAGGGTTATCTAGTTTACGCACAGACACAATGCCCTGAATAGCCAAAGAGACAAAAAAAATGGTCAGACCAAGCCTTAGGGACCGGCGGTTGGACCGTGAGGGACAAAATATTAGTAAAGACAGGGTCTAACAGATGACCAGCCGAATGTGTAGGGCCAGAGACACACTGATTGAGCTGACAAGCAGCTAAATCCGCCACCAAATTGGCCACATCCACATCTAGGTGGTTATCGAAATGAAGGTTCAAGTCTCCTAAGATTGTAAAATTAGAGGTATTGACCTCCAAAATGCTGACGGTTTCAACAAGAGCTTCCCTAAAAACCTTGGATGGGCCCGGGGTACGATATACCAATAAACCAGTCAAGGTATATTTGGGATGAAAAACAATTTTAAAACAAGCACATTTGCAGCCCAAAATGGGCTGCTTAATGAAGGTGCAGGGATAGCTGGTTTTGACAATAACCGCAATACCCCCGCCTCTTGTTTCTCTATTGAGGGTATGATTAGCATAGCCCTCCGGGAGGGCCAGCCCCGGAATCGCCTCCGAGTCTACAGAAAGGCAAGTCTCGGTTAGAAACAAGGTATCAGGAGATTCAGTTTCCAAAAGATCATAGACATCAGCACAATGTTTAGCCAAGGATCGGCAATTAAGATGGAAAATAGTCATACTTTTGCCTGGGGAAGGGGGCAGGCATATGAAACTACAGGGATGATAGATGTAAAGTTACAGCATTTACATCTGAAAGGACCCTCTAAACCCCCCAAACCGTGTGCCTGACACCTAATGGACAGCGTCCTAAATGCTTAAAGCTCATTCCGGGAATAAATGTGTTACAATTTCGTAAAATTAGCAGCATGTCTGGTGTCTGGCGACGGCCTGGCGCAGACGGGCGCAGACGGGCTTGGCTTTGGCACGCCCGCTGCGCGCGTTTGCTGCGCGGTCGAAGTGACATGCGAGTTATGTATGCTCCGGTAACGGAAATGAGGAGAAGATGGCAGAGCCACGTCCCTCCACGCAAACAGCACACACTGCGGTAGACCAGAGACTGGCTAATAGTGCAGAGAGCAACACACAGTAAGTACAAAGTGTTAAAAGCAATTTTATAAAACAGTATTTAAAAGTTTTCAAGAATGGCAGGAAAAACACAGTGCAGGCACGGGCTGGCGAGCGCTATCACCTTTAACATTTTGCACACTGCTATCAAGCCTTGTCTGAGTAACTGTTTATTATAATTTTGTCCCTTTTTCAAAAAATCTTCATAAAATCTTTTATACATAAAATGATGCTTTTAGCACCTGTCAGAATTACATAGAGACTCCTTGTTTTCCTTTTAGATAATGTATTTTACATATCTTTATTAATTGTCTTTAACTTATACCAGTTGGGACATTGTTGTTTTCATACTTGTCTGAGTGATGGCAGAGAGGCAGTCAGATTGAACACAATTAAGAACAAATTACGATGATTACTGGGCATATTGGGTAATAATCACAAAGTAAGCATGTAAACATCACCATATTGAGAAGATAATACTAATAGGGATACACAGAATACTGACCTTGCAGCATTCACTACTTATGAAGGGGCTTAGAAGCAGTCTTAGGAGAATGATCATTCAAGAGGAGGTTGCTGTTGTGAGGATGCTTAAGTTGGAGGATCACAAGCTCAAGTGGCACGAGTCTTAGGCAATCATAGAATGGAAATGTAGGGTCTTTAGCTCTTGTTGAAACTTTTGTAAATTCACCTTCAATCTGAGGTGTGCTGGGAAGGACGAGAAGCACTGAGAATTAAGGGATCTTCCACCCAGCATTTTGCATCTGGTTGAGTGAAACAAAAACGAATACGTTTGAGGTGGTTGACCTTAAGTGCTTAAATCGTGAATATGACTGGGAGGCCTTATCTGGGCAGCCAGACGTTTTGTCCTGTATTAACTTCTTCACAATATATAGGTTCTAGAATTATGATTTCTCACTGTTAAGAAGCTGATGTAGGGTCATCAACCCAGGCATGGAGAGGATAAATTAATTCAATCAGAAAATTAGCTGCTGATTCATTGAATCTTAGTCATTTTCTCTTTCGGTAAGCTTTTGTACATGGCTTTGTCACAATGCATGTAGAATACTACTACAGCACGCACTAAGGAGGTCTTTCTGGGGACTTGCAGCAGAAGAAGGGCTCAGCAGAGTAGCCATAGCCGCTAGAATAAACACTTGGTGGTTGGATTTATGGTCTAACAAATGTAGGTGTCTCTCAAGCAGCTCACCCACCTTATGGACTTTCTATACTTGCAGTGCATGTAAGCTGGAGGCCTTCTTATAGAGGCTAATGGGTTAGGAAACTAGATGAAGCACTGTAGCTTGTGTTTTCATGTGTCTTCAATCCTAGCAAGTAAGTTAAAAAATAGGGGCTTAATGTGGAGTTTCGAGGGAACTGAACATCCTCTACATTTTGGGGGAAACTCTAAATTCAGAGTAGAATCCTGTGGCTAAATCCCATTAGCAAGAAAAAATTCAGCCAGTGGAGTGTACACTGTATTAACAGTTCCTCCATAAAGTGAAGGATTTTGAGTTCCCTCCAAACGGTAAATGAGGCACTAGATGTCCTAAAACCCATTGGTTTTTACAAACTGGAGCTCTGTTCGATAAGTCATTTTAGCTTACTCTCTAGTACTTCACACTTCCATCATGGACTCCACGTCCAAGGTTCTCATTGTAAGTGGTCTGATGTTTTCTGACCCCTGAGCAAAATGGATCATATCTGCACGTTATATGCATTTTAATGTTTGCTGGGCGCAGTAAAGTTTACATACTCAGTTAAATTTCTAAATATCAAATATATTTAACACAGAAAAAAAAGACCCGTTACTATGCCATGCAGATTTTTGTTCTAGTAATCACCAAAATCCTTGTGTTATTTCCCATTATAACAAACGTGCAGTATGTTCCATTTATTGCAACTGATAAATAGCTATCCTTGGGGACTTATTATCAGGTGCGATGAGTGGTGGCCGGGATGGCTCGCGGGTTGGGCGGATGGTTATGGGGGTGTCACAAAGGGCAGTCATGGGGGAGAACACGTGGGGAATAAAAAATAATAAACTTACCTTGAGTCTGGGTCCTGCATCTCTGCTCCTGCTCTCCTGTCTCTGACTCCAGGAACAGGAAGCAAGCAGCCAGGCTCCCTCCCCTAAGCCAGTCACAATGCAGCAATGTGATTGGTCTGAGCGCTTAGCCAGGGGCTGGAGGGGTGGGCATGTTCTCCATGCAGACTTCCCGTCTGTCAGCAAAGCAGCAGGACAGAAGCATAAAATGATGATAACTCTAAGTTATAATCATTTTATGTTTCTATTTGGCACTATTTAAAAGCAATGGAGAAACGATCCTACCGCCATAGACCTCTGATTTCACCTTTTATTCGGATTCTGTCTTGCTTCTCACATTTATCATTCTAATGTGAATTTTGTGATTAGCTCTAATTAGTTTCTCGATATAAACGCCATGCATTTGTGAGTTAATGACTTTATATGAAAAGGAACCATTTGCTTCATTTCACAGGACCAATGACACGGGCCTACTCACCTTTAAGGATCACTTGCCTGTGGCTCAGATCGTCATCACGGACACGAGCAGAACGAACTCAGCGGCAGCCTGGCGAGTCAGTCCCTTGCGTTGCTATGGTGCCAGTAAGTGCAGCACTCGGTCAGTGCCAGGCTTCCCTTTTATTTAATAGGGTATTTCCCTGCAACGCTGGAACTATAAGACCAGAGGCCACTCCTTCGGCTTGTGTCACTCTGTCCAGACCCCGAGGATAATTGAAGCAGACACAGGAGACAGAGAGCTATATCAGAAGGCAAGTTGTGTTTGCGGGAGGAGGGGAGAAAAGGGACATTGAATAGATCGATGAAAGAGAAAGGTAGAGAAAGGGAAGGAAGGTAGCGGGGACTGGTTTCTACATTTTTGCCAGGACTGCTTTTGGTTCGGTGTCAGCCCTGCTGCCCACGGTAAACCTCAATAGATTTCTCTTCATATGTTTCTACATCTAGAAGAGCCCTCTTTGTCTTACGTCTTCCCTTTTAAATTCAGGATTGTTCGCGAGAGACATTTTTTTCAATGTCAAATTGTGATAAAGCTGCTCTAAAAATTGTGTTTTCATTTCCAGGAAGCTTCTGGAATGCGGCCACCTTTCTGACGGAAGCGTCCTACCTGCACTTCTCCAAGTTTCCTGCTGAGCTCAGCGCAGACATTTCATTCTTCTTTAAAATGACAGCGGTGTCTGGTGTATTTTTAGAAAATCTCGGGGTTGCAGACTTCTTACGCGTTGTATTGCACTGTAAGTGAGATTTTATGAATTGCATTTTAATTCGTATTTAAACATGAAATCAGCCATCCTGTTGGATTTCTTTGATTATACATTCAAATCAAGGGCTGTCTACAGAATAACACACATTTTATCGGAAAGAATGCAAGACACGCAGTAGGTTTTGCTCTAAAAAAAAATACCGCTCTTTATTGTTGTACTACTTTAGAAGCGTATCTACCACCTGACTATGAGACAGATTCGTTTTGAATTTCGCATTGTGTGCTAGGTCCAGTGGTCGAAGTGGGGAAAAAAAGTAGAGGAACTGTCAGCAGAGAATCAGAGGGCGGGAATAACCTGAGGATTGGATCAGTGGACGGAGTCAGAGGCGTGGCCAAAATGCCCAAAACAGCCCAACTTTTAGTATTTGTTCACCATTTCACTGACCAGTTACAGCTTATTAGGTTATTTATTTCAACCAATAAATACCCATGATTATTTGAGGTTTACTATGAGTTCTTGACATTAAAATACATTCACAAAGTGGGATACGTTTCCAATCACAGAATAGCCTAGGCTTCGAGCCATGCAGTTTCTGTCATCAGCACTTCTCCTCCTTTTTTTCCACAAGCGCAGTTCAAACATGAATAGCAAAATATCCTAGTTTGCACATGTTTTTTATATAGTCATGGCTCTGCCATAGTTGACACAAAACACAGCATCTGCTACATAATCTGACAGTTTTAACTAATAAATTGTTCGTAGCTCAAACGGATCAAAAGTTACAAAAAAGTGACGTGTTGCTTCGATGTGGCCAGCCCTTCACAAAGGTCGACTGATCCCCTTACACACTACTGTATTTGTATGTTACACTGGTTCAAATAAGGCAAAATCTTTCCAGAGACTGTTAGCATGAGTTAAATGTCAAAATAATAAAGTATCAAAGCTTTAGCGCTGGTGGCACCCTGTACAACAATGTTTGTTAGTGCCACCCAATGACCACCTGTGCTACGGATTCCCTCACTACAACCTTTTAACATTGCGCCTCAAGTCTCTATAACAACACAGTCTCTCGGATGAATTTAATTTGATATACAGCACATCTTATACCAGTGTACGGTGTCAGAGCACTTTACATCACACTCATTACACAGAGACAATCAATTATACATGTGTAAATCACTGTATAGGAAATGCTACATAAGATCCAAGAACTACAAGGTGTAGGAGTCGCATGACAACCATACTAGTAGACAATATAGTTTAATAGTGATTGGTCTGGAGAAACACAAACTGAGAATATAAAACATAATACCATGGTTGGGGGTTCTAAACAATAATGAGAATTGATTTCCATCTAAATTAACACCTTTTGCAACATTAGGATAATCTAAGACTGGGGAAAAAAACAATATCGCTCTAATTTATACCTTGCAGTTTGCATGCAGCTCTTAGATGGCAGTTAATAGCTCACTGTTCTATGTTAGGATTTTAACTTATAGAATGCAAGTAACAAAAGGATCTGTCAGACAAAAGCAAGAACCCACTGACCTATTCACATTATGTGCACTTTGTGATCTGCATGGTACGTGTTCTTTGCAGCAGGCACATTAAGCATCTGCGTTTTCATTCCATGAGTCAAAACTTCCACTAGACAAAGTCTGATCTCACTCTCTCTCTCTAGGAAGGAGTTATCATGACATTTTTATTGTTTCTGAAATTTGCTGGAGGCCAGGAAGGAGGCAGCAAGTGCTTTCAAAATCATAATATACTTACAAACACAACGCTCCCACCAAAAGTCACCGCCTGGTGCGGTGACACCGGACGCACCGCCCTAGTGCTGGCCCTTCTCAAGAGTCCTGTGACCTCAGTGACAGAGTCACTGTTGCTCTAGGGTGTTCTGCTTCATAGACCTGCCCACAAGACTGGAGCTGAATTCAGTATGGATTGTGGTGGACAGGCATCAAGAATAACCTACACTTGCCTCTGCTAGGGTCCACCTGCAAGTGCTAAGACACCAGGTCTTCTAAGGTCTAGTGCGGCCTTCTAAGGTCAAACATGGGTATGGGCTCCCTCTGGAGAGTGGTCAGGAGGACTGGCCAAGAAGGCTGAACCTGGTTCCTCAGTTCCAAATTCAGCAGCTCTGACCACAGAGCCAAATCCTCTCCCCCACTGTACACCATACTGCCCCACTGAGAGAAACTCGCACTGCCTTGAACTGCAACCCAATTGTGCCCGCTATAAACATCTGGATGCGACTCAATTCAAATTACCCACTAGACAAGAGCAATATGCTGCCTAAAAAAAAGTACCAACATCCTGGAAAAAGCAAAGTAAAGAATTGAAATGTAAGAAGGAACAAAGTGGTTACCAATCCACCCATCAATCAGGCAATGCAGTACCTCCAGGACTGGTGCACTTCCCCACCTGGGCAAAACAGTGCTGTTCAAAGAAAGTCAAGAAAACAAAAGTAGGGCTCCACTGTCAAACTCTGTAAAGTGATGCAAATGTGTTTGGGTGTAAATAAATCAATCAGGCCACTTTGCGATCTCTCTGAATTGCTTTATTTCGTTTTTAGGTTTCGTAACCTGGCGAGGGGCGAAGCCACTCCCAGATCGAAATCTGTTGTTTCTAATAGTGAGGTTAGGACAGCCTCTGTTTCCAATTGGCTAGCTCCATAAATGGAGGCTAGCCATTGGGAGGCAGAGGCTGTCAATCGCGTTTTCTCTCGAAAACGCGATTCGGGGGCGTTTCTGGTGCTTTTTTTAAGCCCCGCCCCTTTGTCCCGGGCCGCGCTGCCATTGGCTGCCGGCCCGGGACACCCCCGTGACGTCATTCCCGGGCCGCGCTGTGATTGGCTGCCGGCCCGTGACGTCAGCCAATCACAGCGCGGCCCGGGACCTGACGTTTTTTTTTTGCTGTTTGTTTTCCTCATTTCATGCCGACCACGGCCGCCGGAAGAAGTCCAGGTGAGTGCGTTCCTCCCCCCCTCCCTCCCTATGTTCCGTGCCAGGGTGCTTAACTAACTCTGTCTTATACGTTTTAATATAATGTATGCCATTGCTAATTTTGATTTATAATCCTCTAAAACCCTGAACTGCAAGTACCAGAATGCAGTGTAGCACTGAGGGCTCTGACAGTGAAGCTGCAAGAGCCAAAGCCCCGTGCACGTGCTCCTTGTTTACAGTGTGTGCTCTCCCGAAGCCGGACTCAGTCACCGCTTCCCGTGTGCCGTGGCGTGTGATCTCTGCAAGCGCAGCTGTGTGCTGCCCTCAGACGGCTCTGTAGCCCTCCGAGGAAGGGCTCGTTGTGGTCCCCGAATCCAGTGCCTTGTGCGATGCTTGCTTTTATTTGTAGTTACTGCGACAACGGGTTTCAAAGCCTACTGGGTCTCATTGCAGGGTGTAAAGTGTGCACTACGTCATGGGTTGCTGTACGCAGTGTTTGGTTTTGGCACCCCGCCCGTGCATGCGTCGAGTGCCTCCGGGGTGAGCAGCCGGATCCTGCCGTGGGATCTCCGCCTTGGATGAGTTTTGTTTAACTCACTGAGTGTCCCACGTGTAGCTTTAATGACAGTCCGCACCCAGAGAGTGAGCTGTTTACTCCCTCACCTTGCTTTCATTTTACTTTGACAGCCAACCGGTTCTCCCATGGCCGAGGGTGCAGCTTGCGATGCTGGCGTATCACTGGGTCACTGGGGGGAGCTATGACAGTTTTAGGTAACTATGATGACAGGAATTGGGGGGGGGGTAGTTATCCGTCGTGCAGCAGGTGCAGTGGCACCAAGTCCCGCTGCACCCCATATAGGACTATTTTATTACTCTACTGATCACGGGAGGGGACATTAGCCGTGCTTGCATTAGGGCAGTAGTTCTTGTGATAGTGACAGGCGAGGGCTGACAGAACGAGAAGGCTGAATAAATGTACCCGGGTGGACCTGCTGTGCCCTATCTCTGCCGCCGGCATGTGCCCTTACCACCCACCCCTTCTGGAATCGAGGTTCATGCCCTTGTGCACCTGCCTGAAGCGCCCTAGGGCTCTCCTTAAACATCCACCCGTGTGCATGTACTCCCTGGCACATCCTCCCTGGCAATGCCCGGCTTCACGTTAAGAGCCTCGTGTGCTCGGACGTACCGCTCGTCACACTTCTCTGTGATCAGGAGGTGTACTAGTTCCTCTTTGCTCAATCTATGTCTGGACTTTTTCCTTTCTTTTACTCTCTCGTTTTGAAACATCCCGCGGTCCAATGCAGTCACCGGCCAAGCGCAGCTTGCAGCTGTCTCTTCCTGCTGCACTGTCTCCCTCTTGGCTGTTCCTTCCCAAAGCCGGCTTGTGTCCCTTGGCAGACACGTGGGGGCGAAGGGCACTTCACCAAATTAACTTTTTTTTCCCCTTGGACTCTTGTCAGGTCTGACACTTGTGTGGTTTGTTTATTTTGGGATGGCGTCTGGTGCACGCGTCGCTGCGAGAAATGAGCGCCAAATCCGCCTCTAGAACAGCTTCATATGCATTACATGTAATGTGTGCAGGAGACGCGCAAAATAACTTCGCTCTGGACTTACTTTTCAGTGCATGCAGTATTCAGCTGGCACAGGCGAGTCGTTTTGAGACAGCCACACAATAAATTCACTTTAGTAATAAGTTGCTATATTTAAAAACATGTACAGAATTGATTTTTTTTGTGGCAGTTTCACCCTGTTCCCGGTAATTCCAACCTTTCAGCATGATTAGAGTGTGGGAGAAAGCTTAATTGCGCACTATGCCTGACACCGAGAATTTTGTTGTAAAATGTGCCATTCAGGGCATGTAATTGTCCACTATCGACCTGTCAGGAGGGGAAATTATCTTGTCAAAGGAGCACATTAAGAACATTCACCCACAGAATAATACATTAGTGCACGCCAGTGCCCAGGCTGATGGGCTGACAGCGCATCTTCTGTTTCCTCTTCTCCCCCTCACTCTGTCAACTTCATCTGGTGATTTATTTTTATTGAAGTTTGTTCTTGAGTGTCCCATTCAATTACCTCACACTGAGATAATTCCCCTAAAATTGTATGTAGGTCAGGCCTTTTTTATTAGCACTGAAAGGAAGTCAACTCGCAGCAGAAACCGAGATTAAGAAAGGCGTGGCTATGGAATTATAGCAGTTTGGGCATAATCTTTTCAAATCAGCTTGACTTTTAGTGTGTCAGGCAATGAATGGATTCCTTTGAAGTCATGAAAAGGCAAATCTTAAGAGTTTTGACTAAGGCCTTACAAAGACAATACTGCAGAAATGTGTGATGAGAAGACAAAGGCATTGCAACACTGAAAGAAAAGCACCACCAGTACCACTCTGGGTAGACAAAGAAGGCTAATAAAGGTTTGAACATGAAGAGCCGCAGCCATGTGGGGGTGATCATTTCAAAGATGGCGGCATGGATAAAGAGCGGTAATAAAGAAAGTGTTGCAATGCGGGGATTGAAAAAGCCATGATTGTAGTGTATTTACTCAAAATAGAATCATAATAAGTAGCAGCAGCCTTACATTTTTGTGCATGTTACAGTAAGCACAGTGCTGCCCTGACAGAAGGCTGCGTAGAGGGTCGTTATTCCCTAGGCACCCTGCTTTCTCATGGTGCAACATTTATTTATACATTTTAAAGCAACGGGGCCCTATTTGTTAAAGATGAAGTAACTAACATGACTAGTACCTCTAGATCACACTGATGATGGATCTGCCTTGGTTTCTCTTTCACTGGATATTTTTTTGAACTTTGAAACAGTTCCTCATACTACGAAGGACTCCGCTTCAATTTTTTGACTCTGGACTCCACAAATACATGAGTGATGCAGCCTGAGTTATATTTTGCTGGATTTTCTCCCATGGCTATAACATCTGAGAACACCAGTGCTGTGTTCCAAGCACTCTTTGCTAAATCAAAGTCTCAGAAAGTGTAGACTTGCATCTGCTCTGTGGTCTCTGGACAGTAACGGCACCCAGAATCTTATTTCTTTACAGTGACGGGGTCTCTCTTGAGTAGCAACACCTTTGCCTCAATCTAGTGTTCTAAAGCCCTGCAGGTTCGATATAGTTGAGGCACCTTCCCCAAATACCTGAATTCTGGATTTCAGAGTTGAACCTGGGGGCTGCCAGAAATCAGAAAAGCCAGACTGCTGCTAGAGTAAAGTTGGTTCCGTGAATAGTTTCCTTGAGCACTCGCCTTCTTCCTCTGCCTTTCCTGTAAACTCCTTTTTTCAGCTACCTTACCCTCTTTCTAGAACCCCCCTCTTGCTTTCCTAATTTCGCTCCCATTTTGTGAAATGTCACTCATACATCCTTACATCCACGCTTTCACTCATCCATCTATCTATTCATTCATCCTTTCACTTATCAATACATCAATGCATCCATAATTTCTCTCATCCATCCACTGACTGATGCATCAGCCTCCCTTTTATTGATCCATCCACCATTTCAATAATACATCCACCTGTTTTTACACATCCATCTACACTTCCACCAATAAAATAATTAATTTACTCTCATCCAACATTCCACTCATGCATCCATCCATCTTTTCTCTCATTATCCATCCACCCTTTCACTCATTATCCATCCACCCTTTCACTCATCTATCCATCCTTTCACTCATCCATCCACCCTTACGCATACATCCACCGTTTCACACATACATCTATTTATTTACGCTTTCTCTCATCCATCCTTCCACTCATTCACTCATCTATCCATCCTTTCCCTCATCATTCCATTCACCCCTTCACTCATCCATTCATACTTTCACTAATCCATCCAGCTATGGCTTCCTTGTATAACACATTTTGTCTGCAAAATGTCTGTAATATACATTAAAAATAAATTAAAAAATAGATTAATTTTTAAAGACAATCTTGGAAATAGTTTAAGTGATGAGCGCAAAAATCTGTAGAACAGAGCTGGCTCTTTCACACCACACCTCCCCTTCACTCCCACCCCCTTTGAAAGGCTGGGGCCCTGGGCCAGAGTCCACTTTGCAGATGCCTTAAAAGTTCTCTGAAAAAGTAGAGCTAACTCTCCCAGGAGGGGGTTAATTCACAGCGCTGAAATGCTTCAGCTGCAATGGGAGGCAAGGGGTCTCCTCTACTAAAACTGAAAGCGTGTCTAACTTTTTGTAAGGCGAAACCGTTGCATTGTAAATGCTTGTTTTATTTATTATTCATATGGTGAACCTTTGATTCCTGAGGTTGCACTGTGGAACGCAAAAATGTCAGCAACATTTATTTTTATTTTTTGGATACATTTCCCAGGGGAACAAATAAAAGAAAGGAGGAAAGAGAGGATGCAAACCATTCTTGAAGTCACAGTTTTCAGGAAGTGAGGAGGAGCTAATCATAAAGACAGGGAATAAGTAGAAGAAAGACTGGGGATCAGCTGCCAGAGGCAGAGCAGAAGTGGACACTGTCCCTGTGTTCTCTGGGCAAGAAGGAAAAGAGTCCTTTTCCTCCTCAGCCCCCCATGCCCGTTCCTGAACGCCGAGCGTTCTATGCAGGCCTTGGCTATTTCTGCCAGGGACGAATGTTTAAAATAAAAAAAAGGAGGGGAACGGAATCTACTGAATAAAAGAAGTAGGGGAACTCCGTGCCCTGCCGATCCAGCCCACTTGGACCACTGGCTAGGCCGCACAATTCTGAAATGCGGTTGCAGGTAACAAATTAAAAATGCTGATTAAAAGAATGCATACATTGATATGTAAATAATTGACAAACATATTTCGACATTTCTGCTCTAATGAGACAAGTTTATTAAATACTTCATAATTCCCAATACGAGGTTCAGGTTTTACCGTAATGTGCCCGGGAGACTTCAAGAGGGAAGGGAAGAGGTGTGGTGCAGCGGCCAGGGCGGCTGACTCCAAAACAAGGGGCTCACAGTTCGATCCCCGGGGCAGAGTAGCCTAGCATCCTGTGACTTTGTGCAATAGCTCGTTTAATCTTCCCGACTGCCCACCGCGCCGGCAAATCTCATCTGAGGTAGCTGCGCGCTTTACACATGCTGGTATTAAGACGGAGACATGAGAGTTTCAAGGTTCTTGAAGGGTGTCTCCTGACAAATTCACCTGGCTTTCCTATTGCAGAGGCAGTATGGTTGTGACCTACGTTCCCTCTAGGGCGCACGCGTGCGCCTGCCCGCTCCTGCCCTGACGTCACCGCGCACCGTCCCGCGTGGAGCACGCACACAGGACGTCCCGCGAGAGAGTTGCGCCGCCGGCCGCTTTAAAGAGGCGAGCGGCGCGATCATCACTCATCAGGCACTTTTGAATCTGGTGCGGGCATAAGGAGTGCAGGTAAGGATGCGGGTGGTGGCTGGTGGGCTGTGGAGCGTGTGGGGCAGACTGTGGCTTTTGTTTAAGTATTGCTGTTAATCAGAGCCCCTTCACGGGCTCCGATTAACAGCAATACTTAAACAAAAGACCAGAGTTACTGACACAGCGTGTACTTTAGCACACGCTGTGTTTGGAAACCGTCTCTACGCTTTTGTTAGTAAACGAGGGGTAGACTCTGGCCTTTTGTTTAAGTATTGCTGTTAATCGGAGCCCGTGAAGGGGCTCTGATTAACAGCAATACTTAAACAAAAGCCACAGCGGCTGGGGAAACGAGCGGAACAGGAGGCAAAAGGGGCACAAAAACCGGGAAAAATGAAGTGGGACAGAGGGCAGAAGGGCACCAAAAAACAAGGGAAAAACGAGTAGAACACAGGACAGAAAGGCACAAAATGAGTGGGACAGAGGGCAGAAGGGCACCAAAAACGAGTGGGACAGAGGGCAGAAGGGCACCAAAAACAAGGGAAAAACGAGTAGAACACAGGACAGATGGGCACAAAAAACTAATGGCACAGAGGCAAAATACAGAAATATAGGGGCAGCTAAGAACAGAAGGCAGAACGGGCAGAGAGGCACTGGGGGACACGGGCAGCGAGGGGTACAGAAGGAAAGACCGGGCAGAGAGAGCATGGGGACAGCGAGGGAACAGAGGGAAGAAAAAGGGGCACAGATTTTCCTGCTGCTGTCTGATTGCTCACTTTCCACAAGCCCTTGCGTACCACTGATTAATACACTGCTGTATTCATACATGTCCATGCCAATAGACCCAATTCAGGCTGTCTCCCTCTTGAAAATGCCTTTCGAGAACGGACTTCGGAGGAGGCGACTCTCCATTATCACTGCCAGCACCAGGCTTGGGACCCATCTTTGCAACCCACGACTTGCCGGACCCGCTGCGCGGGTCCCGCTGCGGAAAAGGACACTCTGCAGGGAGCACAAGGGGAGCCTAAAAACCTTTTTTGTCATCTTGGTCACCGGCAGGGCTGCGAGCAGGCGAGCAGGGACTCCATTGCCCAGGAGTCCCTGCGTGCAACACCTGTGGCCGCTCTCCCTGCCGGCAACGCCCCCTGACAGCGGGGTAAAAACTCAGCGTTTCCCGTGTTGAAGTGGGAAACCTTTCGAGAACGGACTTCGGAGGAGGCGACTCTCCATTATCACTGCCAGCACCAGGCTTGGGACCCATCTTTGCAACCCACGACTTGCCGGACCCGCTGCGCGGGTCCCGCTGCGGAAAAGGACACTCTGCAGGGAGCACAAGGGGAGCCTAAAAACCTTTTTTGTCATCTTGGTCACCGGCAGGGCTGCGAGCAGGCGAGCAGGGACTCCATTGCCCAGGATTCCCTGCGTGCAACACCTGTGGCCGCTCTCCCTGCCGGCAACGCCCACTGCTCTACCCTATTTATTAGAGCAGTACTTCCGCTGCGCGGGAGCGACCGGGGCGAAGACCGGGCAAAGAGCGGGCCGTTTGAGGCCGTTCGAGTACGGCGAAGTCCGGCCTAGGCCCACTCCCCCTGGTCATTTCGTATACTACCCATAATGCCTTTGAGATCAGGTAAGGAGCGCAATGTTCAAATAAATACTTCCAACGGCGTTGTCTCAGGACCCTTGGATGCTTTTACTACACGGGCCACTGGCATCTTAGAGAAAGAAATTGCCATGGTCGAGAAAAGGCTCTCAATAGACTTGATTAGTGGTAAACGATCCTCATTGGGGGCCTTAGCTACATCTATTTCCCCTGCACCATCTGTACCTCATGCTGCCTTCAATTGCGTTCATACCACCTTTACGGACGCAATAGTCCATATAGAAAATACTGGAGGTAGCCCTACTACAGGGGACAAAACAATGGAAGGAAGGCTTAGTATTGACGACTCTATAGATACGCAGGAGACTGGGATGGAGGATAACGACTCTGCGATTAGTGAGGAGCAGGACTTTAGCCAGCTATCCGGAACTCCTCTCTTTAATCAATCCATTATCTCTAATCCTGCTGAAAATGCTAATCCACCTATTTCCAATTCTGCCCCCAATACCAAGAAGAGAAAATGGGATCTTACAATGTCAAGGGAAAGCAATACGAAACCCAAAAAAGTTAATAGAGCCCAGGGAGAACGGCGACAGGGGTCTGAGCCCCAACCAAATTTGTCAAAACCCCCGGTGCCTAATAATTTGCTATGCCCCTCACTTTTGACTTTGGGTTCCTCCACTACTTGTCCCATGTGCCTGAATAGTGATGAGGCTTTGCTGGTAAAAATGGAGGCAATGTTCAAAACACTACTTTTGCCAGTCCTGGAGCGGACAAGGCTCATGACCTCAAAGATCGATAGCATGGAGGGCATGATTCAATCAAACCACGCAATGTTACAAGCATTGTGTGGCTTGAGTGATAAGGGCACTGCCAATGCACTAGCACCAAGCGAGGCACCCAGTAAGGTTACTTATAAGAACATGGAAAACGATAAAAATCCCCTAAATAAAACGACAGGAATAAATAAGATCTTAGCCAAAGGGGGCCAAAAAACTAATACTTCTTATACCACCTCTTCCAAATCAGGAGCTAGTTCTCAGACCCAGGTACCAAAGCCCCAAACGAAAATAGAGGCTAAACAAAATATGGTTGGGCGCCAACACAGGGGTTCTTTACTGCAATCTAACTTAAACCGTCCCTCACCAAGTACTTTAAGAACTCAAAATACTGCCACTACTAGTCGCAGGGAGGGAGGGCGTAAAAGGCCAAACATTCCCAGTGTTGATCTTCCACCCGAAGCGGCTTTACATACTATCGTTTTGACAGGCGTAGCACCATTAAAACCAGGGTCTAGAGAATCGTATGGTGACCTTCGTAATAAAGTCACCTTTTGGCTGAACAAAAATCGTCCACTGCCCCCCTCCACTCCTACGGAGATATTGTATGTGAGGAGAGTAGATTGGGTGGGGCCTGAGGCAAAAGATTTGGAAGGAGATTGTATCCTTATATCGTTTAAAGACTCATGGGTAGTAGACACTATTAAACGAGGGCCCAGATTTGCAAGGCAGGGGGATGTTCAAACCCTAGATTTATCCTACTTCTATCCGCGCAGGCATATATCGCTTCAATCTTATCCTTTGTTTTGTAAAGGTTCTGCTGCGAGACATCCCATGGTATTGACCCCGATTGACAGCCAGCGCCCCTTTCTCTTTAATCATTTTGGCCCCCTTTCTGGCTTGGAAGCTATAGATTGACTTAGTGATCCCATTGGTGAGACTCCGATTGGTAGCGTGATAACTCAAGCCCCTAGTGACTATAATGTGGTATGCCCAATTCAATTGAACAATCTAGTTGTCGGGGAAGGAAGCCGAAGATATTTGCCAAATAGTCCTAGACTAGAGGTAGTCCCCGAGGGGTTTCGGATTGAGGAGAAAATCATTGCCCCGGTAGATTGTGTCAAGTACCCAGTGGATAATGACGATATAGGGGCTGCACCTGGATATGTACAGCCCCTAAACCCTTTGTTGCCAGGCAATTTGAATGACCATCTGAAAATTTTGTCCTGGAACATAGCGGGTATCAAGGCACGCCTCGTGTCTGCGGATTGGTCAAGTTTTATGGACATCTACGATATTATCCTGTTGCAGGAAACATGGGCAACGGAGCCTGTCCATAAGCTGGGCTATGATAACTTTTTCAAACCCGCAATCAAAGGAGGTAAAGGGCGGGCCGCAGGTGGCTTGTTAATTTGGGTGAAACAATCCTTGGGCTTCTATCCAACAGAGTCCCCGGTGGAGAATCAGGATCTGCTGTCCATTATATTAAACAAAGGGAACAAGCAAGTTATGAATATTATTAACATTTATGCTAGAGGCCTTCCTGGTGGTCGATGCCCACCTTTGTTGAACCTTGTTGATCACATGATAATGAAAATGGACGGAGGTGTCACTACCATCATTGCTGGGGACCTAAATTGCACTATAGAACCTGTGCTAGATATGGGTGACACATGGACCATGGCAAATGATTCTGCATGGGGCATACCAGACCTGCAAGTGGAGAAGATGGCTAAAGCAACAGAGGCCGCAGTATCCTGGACGGCCTTCTGTTTAGAAAATGGGTTCCGGGCATGTAATGGCCGTTCTGCCTCTGACGTAAAGGGAAAATGTACTTTTGATAATGGCCAGAGACAAAGTCGCATTGATTACATTTTATTGGATATGGAGCATTGGGCTCTCTTAATTGACATGGTAGTTTTAGAGCGCCCGGAAAGCGACCATAACCCACTGTCGTTATCTATGAATATACCGGATTTAAATAGAAGGGAAGAACCATCTGCAACTTATACAAGGGGATGCTATACTTACCAATGACAGGAGGAGACTGAAGTGGTCATGGGTTATGGAAAATGAGTACTTACTAAATAATGTTAATGTTGTAGTGGGAAATGCACTTAACGAAATGTTGCAAATAGATATGTCGGGGGCGGCGGCTGGAGCTGTAAATAGTGTAATGGGTGTTCATGTTAAGTGCTTTGACAGCTTAAAAACAATGCTATCTAAACCATGTGGGAAGGCTGTTACTAAAACTAACCTTCTACCCCAAAAATGGTATAACAAGGACTGTAGAGAGGCACATGCAGCCCTCATCTCTGCCATCAAATCTCGGGACATGGTTATAGTGAGAGCTGCTAGACTCCATTACAAAAAAATCATCAGTAAAGCCAAACGGGAGTGGGAGGATGAGTTCTGGTTAGATCTTTTAGAAGCATCATCCTCTAACAACCAGAAAAGGTTTTGGGATCTGGTCAAATGGGGTAAAAGCATTGACTCTTCTACACCCGGAAATAATGTGCCACTTGAGGATTGGGTTTCTTTTTACTCGGCACAATTTAGAGCTGGGGACGATGAGACCCCAAATCCGTTAAGCAATCCACTCATGCAGACCCCAGGTAGCGGAAAACGTACTTTTACGGAGTCTGAGGTCGAGCTGGCATTGGCACTTACCATGCGAGGCAAAGCCCCTGGCATGGACCTAATCCCGGCGGATCTTTTTAAATCTAATCCCACTTTGTGGCTCCCGTATATCACTAGAATAGCTAATACTTTGGCACTTGGAGCTACAGTCCCGAAATCCTGGAAAGGGGCTGAAGTAGTTCCAGTATATAAAAAGGGTGATAAATCTATTCCAGCAAACTACCGCCCTATCAGCTTAATTGATTCGATTCAAAAGATAGTGGCGCGTATGGTCTTGGGAAGGGTCCAGGGTTGGATAGAAATGGAGAATATTCTGTCCCCCATGCAGCTGGGCTTCAGATCGGGAATGAGCACCATAGATCAGGTTTTTAGATTCTGCCTGATCTATTGGAAGGAGGTTTGGTTAGGTGGTGGTAACATCTATGCTGCATTCATCGATCTGAAGTCCGCCTTCGATCTGGTTCCCAGGAACAGGTTGTGGGGTGTCTTGGTAACCCTGGGATGCCCACCGGAATTATTGGACCTCATTATAAGACTCCATGAGGACAATTTTGCGAGGGTAAGGTGGGGGGGGCAGGGTCAAGTTACAGAAACATTCCCCGTAACCCGAGGTGTTCACCAGGGGTGTGTTCTGGCCCCTACCCTGTTCCTCCTTCTTATTAACCAAGTTGTTAAATTTTTCCTGGATACTCCTACTGATGCCCCAATGTTGGCAGGGATGAGGTTTCCGTTACTCATCTTTGCAGATGACACTCTAATCCTCTCCAAAACACGCAGCGGACTACAGCGGGCATTGGACCGCTTTGAGGAGTTCTGTGCCATCAACAACCTGGTAGTAAACGTGGGGAAAACAAAATTTATGGTCTTCACAAAAAACCATCCAGTCCGAAGTTCAGTGAAGATGAATGGAGTAAATCTAGAACAGGTTGATACCATGACCTACTTAGGGGTTACACTTGATAGCCGCCTGAGATGGAAGGACCAGATTATTATGCAACAACTTAAACTTGCCAGGTTGACTGGTTGTCTTGTTAAAAAGCAGAAGGAATCAATCACTAGACGGGTCCTGCCGGCCCTTAAGATCTATGATGTTAAAATATCTACAGCCATTTTATATGGCGCTGATCTGTGGGGTCATACGGACCTGTCTAATTTGTATAAAACTCAATGTAGATTCCTTCGAAATCTTGTGGGCCTTCCACAATCTACACCCTCGCTCCCTCTCTGCCTGGACCTTGGTTCCCCCCCCATTAATGAAATGGCAAGATTCAGGTTAGTGGCATTGTGGAGACGAATATGGACATCCCCAGACTTATTCCTTTTTGCAAAGGAATTGACGGAAGTGAGGTCTATCAGGGGCTCAGGGAAAATACCATGGCTCATTGCGGTAAAAACAATTCTGATAGATATGGGTTTGGAACATCTTTGGTCTTCCCCACAATCAAATTCGTTTCCACCTAAAGATGAATTTAAATCTTTATATCTGACCACCACCCGCTTAAATAGAGTGATGCGGTCCAATAAAAATGACCTCACGGGCAGGTTCCTAACATTTAAAATTGACCCATTGAGAGAGCAATACTGGGATGTTATTTCCCGACCGCTAGATAAGAAACTGTACCATCAGTTTAGAGTGGGCGTGTTGCCATTAAACACTTTTCTGAATAAGTGGTCGACAGGGATATCACCCTATTGTATGTCCTGCTCAGGTCATATTGAGTCAGAAGGTCATTTCTTCTTTGCCTGTCCTAGGTATGGAGCACCTAGGAAAAAATGGCTAAAATCTCTGTTTAAAAATTTGCCGTATAAAACAGCGATAGAAGCCATACAGGCGGTCAGGACCAACACCTCAGAGGTTTATGTGGTAGCCTTGGCAAAGTATTTGGGCTGGGCTTGGCTCCTTAGGTTAAAAAAGTGTTCACCTTAGTGCCAAGTACAAAAGTTGTTCTGTTATTTGCTATAATCTGTTTAGTTCAAGCATCCAACTGTAAAATTGTCAGATGACCACGTATTATTAACTATATTCATTGTTCGTATTCTAGATCGGTAATCCTAACCTCTTAATGTAATATTTTTGATTGTTCTTATTTCCTTCCCAAATTTTTACATAAAATATTCAGGTCTTCTTTTATTAATTGAAATGTAATCCTGTTTTATTCACTTGATAAGAAATGTCTTTTTTTTGTCTTTTTTTTTTTTTTTTTTTTTGAGCACTCATATATCTTTGGAATTGCTGAAATAATATTTACGTGTATTGATTCTTTTTGGTTATTTTAAATGAACTAGTTACATTTTTTGTATTTTAGTATGTCTTTTATGATTGTTAATAATCGAAATAAAGACTTAAAAACCTGAACCTGCCTCTGCTTCAAAAGGCGTTTTTAAAAAGTAATTTAAGTTGTACAAATCACTAGGGTATCCATTTTGGGAATTGTGAGTCTGCCATTTTTTTACAAGACATTTGTTGCATGAATTACATGCCAATATCATGCGCCTCAGGCTGGACCAAGGTTTCAGATTGCTTATGTCTTGCGCTTTTCTAAACTTGAAGTGTACTTGCCAGTGTAACCAATTCATGTCATGGCGTGCTTATCCAATTTGCAAACTGCCCTTAAGACCCTATTTGTGGACCTGTATGTGTGAAAATGCACCATCTTTTCACTTTTTGAAGTAAACATTTTAAGTGCCATTTGGCGCCGCAGAAACGTGCGGTTTGGTTCCTGGCGCACATAGCCATGGTTGCAGCGCACAGAGACTCTCCACTGCCGCACACAGAGGAAAAAAATTAGAGGGAACATTGGTTGTGACATAGTTTTTTTTCCCAGTCCAACCTAACAACAAAAGTAGGGGCGGGGGAGTCTAGGACTATAAACTACCTGTCATTTCTTAATCAATATTTAGTTCTAGTTTCCAGTATGTTTAGATTCAGTTCCTTCCAGACTCTTCCACCAATTTATGAAATATTTTGAAGAGCCAAACACTTCTCCTAGGCTTCCAGGCGTAACATATCACATGCAAATCTTATATAAATGTTCTTGTTGGCACTAGCGCATTGAAGATTTAACTGTCCTCATCAATAAGATTGGCTGGACATTTTCTACTACAACTAATACCAGTTCCGCCTCCCGTTTTGTTAGATATTTGTGTTGTCCCTCTATAAAGAGGTTCCAGAGAATGAAATATAATTTTGAAACACAGTTCCTCGCCTTCTGTTAGGGAAATAGAGATTCCTAAAGTGTATTGACTCTTTGTCCCACTGTTTTACAAATTTCTCTCCGCGCCCTTTACAGAATATTAGCATATAAATATGTTGGAGAGATAAATCAAAATTCTCTACCCTGAACAAACCATTTTTTATCCCACCACCCTTAAACCAATCTCCTAAACAAGGTGGATCATTATTTTTTGAGGTTTCAAATGTAAGCTTATTCAAACCGGGTGGGAAAAGATTGAAGGTAATAGGTGTACTTTGCATTTGCAGTAATTTGTCAACTTCTCATCACTGTATCCCAGCGCTCAAACAGGGTAGTCTCTTACCTGGGAACCAGTATGTAAACATTGTATGAATTGCATGGAGTTTGAATTCTTTTGTGATTCATTCTAATCCATGGATTTGTGAATCCACGGAGGAACCATTGATTGGTGTTCCAATATCTCTAAAATGTATCCTTCTGGTGCCTAGACTGGAGCACTTTCTAAATGCTAATTTCTTGAAAACTACTGAATTGATTTAAACCAAACCAATCAAAGACACTCTCTTGAGGAAAATGTAACTTTCATGCACAGTTTGGTGTACTCTAATTCAGCTGTATTGTTTCTGTATTGAGAAGCTTAGAATCCTGTGAGAGTTGAAATAAGAAATGTAACTCTTGGAAACCCTGTCCCTTTTTTAGGACATGCTTGGGAGATGTGCAGAAAATATGCCACTACGAACCCAAAGATCAACATTTTTGTTGGTCTGTTTCATAAAGCTTTGTCAAATGGCACCAAAGGTATAAAAAAACAAAAAAATAATTTTCCAAAGGAAACTATGGCCTAGCGATAACTACGCACTGACATCACCATTGTGTAATACACATACATGTATGTGTATTGGAAATTACTATTGTTTGCACAGTTCAACCCAGATGTGTGCTTTCATTATTTCTGCTGGCTGTAGAACTCTTTGCACTCTACCCCTGCTAACCAGTCATAAAATGCCTGTGCTTCCCCTTACAGCATGATGAAATCTGGCATTCCGGTAACTGGTATATGTAGCTTACCTATAAGTCCCTAGTAAACTACAGTGTACACAGGGCATCATTTTACCATCCATGATAGTGAAAATGTAAACATGACTGCAGGCCTGCCACAAGTAGCCTGACTGTACAAGTTTATACTGTAAATTGAACCTGTCATAATAACCCCTTTTGACAGGCCTAAACCGTCATTTTATATAGTATTACGTCTCCCCTAAGTTAACATTGCATGCCCATAATTAAGGGTGCATGTAATTTAAAAGTATTAGATGTATAAGATTAATGTTAAATGTCCTTACAGTCAAAAGTACCCTAGTATCTATTTTCTCTGCAGAAAGGATAGCTGTTCAATAGGAAAGCACTGGGATACAAGATTAAATGTAATATTTGCAATTTGTTTCACTTAGGAAGCAGCTACTGAGTTTATATTTGGACTTTTAAAAATATGTATTACAAGTTCAATTTATTGGTAAAGTCATATTTGTCATAAGTAATTTAGAACAGGTACTTTTTGGAAAAGATACTTGTTGCCTCCCTAAAGACTCTAGAAGTCCATTTGTATGAGCTACCAAATGGCATCCAGGAGCTGAGCAGCTCCTCTCATGAGCTGTGAACTTGCTCCCAAAACAGAGATGGCCTTGGGTGTGGGGAGGTGCTCTGTTTCTCTGGTAGGATGACCATGTGGGATCACCCAGGAACTTAATTAACTTCATAGGGGTCCACCCTGTTACAGGCAGTTGGAGCTAACATCCAGGCCTGCCCCTTCCTTCTTCCACCTAGACAGTCAGGCCGCAGGCCCAGTGGGAGAAGCGCTGCCCCTAGAACCCATTTTGAGTAACTACAGAAGAGGGGTACTCATTTTACTTACCACCATTCTAGGGTGCTCACAGGAGCTCTGCACAAGGGAGGAAAGGTTTTGCCATGTTGCTGTTGGACAGAGAGGGGCAGTGTGGTATTGTTTGCAGTAAAACACACAGAAAGTTCTGCAGCAGTGGTTAGGAGCAGCCTCTGACCTGGTCAGTGTGTGTCTCTCCTGCTCTCCTGTCCTCCTCCGTTCAGCCTCATGAGTCAGCTCCTCACCCCAGCCTTAAGTGCGTTGGTTTGGTCACAGGGAATCACTGCATCTGACGTTCACCGGCTGCCACTCTAGCTAGCTTCACTTGTATTTGATCTCTTTCATATTTTGTTTGTGTTGGTTTGTTCTGTATTAATACTTGCTGCAGGGTTATCTCAGTGGGTTGGGTTAGGATTGCTCCTGCCATTTTTACCACTTCCTGCCTTCTCCCTACCTCCACCCCTCTCACCTCACTGCTAGCCTCTCCCACCTTCTAGCATTACAAATGAAGGCCACTGTGTGGCCGTGCCACTGTCATGCCAAAGGCGTGTCAAATGCAAGCCCCTCTGTGCAAGTCTGATCCTGGATCTGCTGTTACACCGCCAAGGCACTCCTTGACCTGGACCCTAGACAGTGAAATGAGAGCTGCTTCACCTCCTCACTACAGTCAACTAAAGGACCCTTCACCTGCTGACACTGACACTTGTCCAGCAACACAACTTACAAAGGATCCCTTGCCACCCTCTCAGAAGACTACAAACAACCCGGAACCACTCCAATGCATCCTGCTCAATGCCCGCTCCCTATGCAAACATGCCACGGAAAATCGGGACATCATCACCACTCTCTCCACTGACATAGCCTTCATTACATAAATGTTGCTCAACCCCTCCTTGAACGCTGATATTGCTGGCACCACTCTTGATGGCTATAAGATGATACACAGAGACTGCACCAACAAGCAAGAGGGAGGCATTGCCAATACCTTCAAAGAAATCATAAGATGCACCATCACCAGTGACAACCTCATGCCCCTTGTAGAGCACATCAACTTCTTACCACAGACAGACGTGGAGACCACAATAAGAGGCACTCTGCCCACAGACCCGCGGGAACCCAACCGACTTTCTGCAACATCATCTCCAACCTCATTGGCCCCCTGGTCATCGACTCCCACCACTACTTCCTACTCAGCGACCTCAACTTTCACATCCATGACCCCAACAACACCAAATCCATCACCCTCCTGGGGAACCTGAACAACATTGGCCTCATCCAGCTGGTCACTGAACCCACACACAAATCTGGGCACACTCTTTAAACCATTTTTACTTCTAGCGACAGAATTAAATTCAGCCACACCACAGAACTCACCTGGACTGAGCACATCATCTTACACTTCACCATTTCCGATGCCCATCACACCACCACTAAGCATCACACCGCATCCCACTGGAGCTGCAGCGAGGTCCCTGAACATCAATAGACCCAAGCCCTCACCACCACCCAGCCCAAAGCCTCAGCAGGCCTCCACCAGGCCTTCCAGAACTTTCTAGCCTGGTTCACTGACTGTGCAGACAGAGTTGCCGCTGTGAAACATGCAAAAGCCAACAAAACCTCAAAAGAAGCCAGCTGGTATACTCCAGAGCTCAAGACCGCCAAGCACAACTGTTACCAACTGGAGAAGTAAATGTGCACCACAAAGAACCCCGCCAACAGAGCCCCCATCAAAATTACCCTCAGCACCTATCACCACCACAATAAGGAAGCTAAGAAAGCAGCTATCACTGCCTGGATTAACATCACGGCCAACCACACTAAGGAACTTTAAAAAATACTCAAGGAGTTTGCCCACCTAACAGCCACAGAGAACACCATTCTCCCCTCTCAAGAACTGCATTACCCTCTCAGACTACTTCCATTGCAAGATTGCCGCCATCTACAACACCTTCGACCTCCAACCCACCGCCCTCAACTTTAACAATCGCTACCCACCAGTGAGCACCAGCCAAATAATCGCCACCTGGTCCCCACTCACCTCTCAGAGCACCAAGCATGTCCTCCATAGACATCGGGGTGCCAACCAACCCCTCTGGGAACTTTCCTCTCCCTGCTTCAGTTCCTGGAGCAGTGTAATTGCCAGGTCCATTTCGGGTTCAAGCACAGGCACCCACAACTTTAGGTCCAAAAGGTCCTTCTTGATATTGAGCTCAATTGAGCTAGCCCTTCCTGTGTCCTGAGGTGAGGGGCTAGGTGGTTGGTATAGTGCGCTGGTGGAGGTGCTGGGTACTGGTCCCTTGGAGGTAACTTGGCCTGCCTGTCCATCTTTTCCTGAGATTCTCTTGTCCATTGTTGGTGGTCCCAGAATAAAGATATTCCACTTGCCCAGAACCTTCGCCGACTCATGATGCTTCCTCATGGCCCTGTGGGCCTTAGTGACTTGGTGGCGGGACTATCTTTGCTGCAACTTGGTGGCGGGACTATCTTTGCTGCATTTATAGATTTAAAATCAGCATTTGATTTGGTGCCGAGAGGAAAACTGTGGCAGGTTTTAAGAGATCTAGGAATGCCAGGGGAACTAGTGGACATCATCATCAGACTACATGAAAACAATTTCGCTAGGGTCAGATGGGGGGCACAAGGCCAATTTACGGACTCTTTTCCAGTCTCCCGAGGAGTCCGTCAGGGGTGCGTTCTCGCACCCACCCTATTCCTATTATTTATAGACCAGGTAGTGAAATTTTTTGGGTCCATTAACACTGATGCTCCGTCTCTGGCGGGGACAAAATTCCCACTGCTGATCTTTGCGGACGATACCCTCCTCTTATCTAAAACGAGGGGGGGTCTGCAGAAGGCATTGAATCACTTCGAGGAATACTGTAATCGCAATGACCTTCAGATAAATGTGGGGAAAACAAAATTTATGGTTTTTTCCAGAAAAAAATCTATACGTAGTAGTGTACAACTTAATGGGGTAAACCTAGAACAGGTTGACACGATGACGTATCTGGGGGTCACTCTGGATTGCCGATTGTCCTGGAAACCACAAATTGAGACTCAGCATCTAAAACTGTCCCAACTCACCGGTTGCCTTTTGCGGGAGCAAAAGAAATCGATCACTAAAAGGGTTGCCCCGGCTTTACAAATTTACGATGTCAAAATTAACGCTGCGACATTGTACGGGGCAGAGTTATGGGGTTTTATGGACCTTTCAAGTCTGTACAAAATACAGTGCAGATTCCTTCGCAGTTTGGTGGGACTCCCCCAATCAACACCACTGATCCCTCTTTGTCATGACATGGGTTGCCGTCCAATAACAGATATGGCACGTTACAGAGTAGTGTCTACCTGGAGGCGTCTGTGGACCACGGAGGAGTTGTCACTTTTTGCAAAGGAGGTATCCGAGGTAAAGGATATAGGTGGCTCAGAGAGAATCCCATGGCTACAGATGGTGAAAAAGACCCTGGTTGACATGGGCCTTAGCCACCTGTGGTTCTCGCCAGACATTAGTAATTTTCCCACTAAAAAGGAATTTAAGAGTCTATTCTGGGCTTCCATCCGCCATTCCCTGGTCCAGGCATCCGGTTCAGAAAATCTGACAGGGCGATTTTTAAAATTTAAACTGGATCCAGTTCGGGAGTCATATTGGGATCTTATTTCAAAGCCCCTGGGTAAAAAACTGTATCACCAATTCCGGGTGGGCACTTTACCCCTAAATTCCTTCACAGCAACATGGAATAACAAAACTAGTAATCTTTGTAGCCATTGCTCTGGGTGTAAGGAATCAGAGGGACACTTTTTGTTTGCTTGCCCGCGATATAGTGAACCCCGTTCAAAGTGGTTAAAACCCATTTTTAAACGTATAAACTGCAATAAATCTTTAGATGCAATATGGGTTTTAAAAACAAACACAACTGATTTCATTGTGATATGCTTGGCTAAATACCTGGGTTGGGCTTGGGTAATCAGATCAAGATGGAATCTTACCGCTATTTGACAGAGTGTAAGCTGTATAGTGCCCGCCACTAAAACCTGTTAAACCTATTTTAGAGCTTTTTAACTGTTATGAAATGATATTATATTTGGAATATTTAATGTCTTGACTATTGTCGTTGATGGTTTAATAACTTTTTAAACTTTAGACCCAAGTTTGATGTACATTGTTGTTTATATATATATGTATGTTTTGCAAAGTTGTCTTTTATGATTTTATCTATCGAAATAAAGACATTAAAACCTGAACCTGAAACCTGACTCTTTGAGGTTGAATGTAGCACTCCTTTCTGAGGTTATGCTTCCTTTGTTGCTCTGGGGTCATGTTGTCTGAATAAGCAAAAAGAAAAAATCAATTGAAGGGTGACTAGAAATAGGTAAATCATCATGAAAGAATATCATTTTCACAACACCTAGGATAGCAGCCCCTACAGCCTAAATTCATCTTGCAGCTTAGAGTGAGCATACACATGCCTATTTTCTATCACATCAGATTTACTAAGTCCAAATTACAAAGGCATGGCAATTGTTGCACAATGCAATTGCAACACCTTGACACATCTAGGTATTACCATGTCAGTATATAGTATGCTTAGGAACAATGCTGTTTGGTACGGAATGGAATGGTACACATGTCATCTTTACTGAACATTAGTGTGCCTTCTCCATACTGCAATAGCCGTTATGCCATGGGCATTTGCCACAGTAAGCAGTGCAATGTCTGCAAAGTACATGTATTGTCTCATAACGCAATGTAACTAATATGGCAAGGACCCATATCAGGACACATTGCTAACTATACTGAACACTTGGCAGGTATGCCATGTAACAATGGATGCTGAATAAGTACCTCACATTGCATATACAACCTCTGCTATCTGAACTGTTGTAAGTCCATGGTGGACCATTCAACCACTCATTACATGCTCCCAATGTCATTCATGTGCAACTGACATGCATTCCAAATTCTTCACAACTGCAGCTGTGTTCAGATGTGTATCTACTACCACATATTTTCTCATAGCCTTCCACTGTGATCATGGCTTCCCTGTCAAGCCTCTATTATGTGGTCCATCCCAGATTGGCTACGTATTCTCCTTGACAGTAGTCAGAGGCTGATAGGCATTCAACAATTAACATCCACTTTTCCAGACCTATTAATCTTCATGCCAAACATTATTTATGATAGGGATGCACATTGCATCAGGCAAGTCACACAGCATCCAACATCACACTCAATTCTTGAACTACACACTTATCATTGATGAATGCACTCACTGATGCAGTTGGGGTTCGTGAAACTATCCACCTCATCAACTGTGTATGCTGGGGGTCCACCTACAAGACATAACATGTACAGCACATTAGTAAACTTGGAACACATACATACAACAGAAGCACAGTACATATGCAAAGCTTTTGATTATGTAAGCATTCAGATTGTAAGTAATCAAATGGCACAGTTGACATGCCTGGATGATGCGCATCAGTAAGGTAGGCTGAAGTGTACATACATATGATGAGCCAAAACACGCACTTGTTGGCCAATTTGCAGAACCAATTCATCAACCTCATCACTACTATATTGCAATATGGTAGCTGCCTCTGATGAGTCTCTGCACCTATATAACTCACAAACCATACTTAGCACGGTAGAGCAATTCCCATGCCCTCTTGAATTTTGACACCAGGAAATGAGTACTCTACATACATCACACATTATGCATACTTGTTCCTTACGTTCAGTGAGTTCTGCACCTGTTGATGGTGCAGATTACCAGGCATTGTTCAGGCATGTTCCATGCATCCCTAAGTTTGTTTTATTGCAAAAGTGAACACTAACATGCATGTAATATTTTGAGATGTGTGTCATATTCAGGCTGCTACATTAGTTACTGTGCCATATGAGTGGGCTCCCCTCTGACTACAGTAGACCCCCCATACAAGAGGCATGTACAATGGGAGTCTCATATGTAAGGATAGCTCCAATGCTCTGGCCTCAAAAACACGTCCACGAGGCAATGCAAAGGCAGCATGTGGTATTTGCTATGCATTGAGAGGTATGGAATTAGCAAAGCCAGGACAAAGCACAGCGTAGCCATAGCGGATATCAAGGAGCTATACCTTTTACATAGGGAATGCTGATCAAGACCAGTGATATGTGTTTTGCCTCATTCACAGGTTAGCTAAGCATTGTGAGCTATGGCAGCCCTCATTAATGTGTAACTAACCAGGGGAGGTATGCCAAGATGATCACCCACATATCACTATGGGGCTTATATACAAGGCTGTTGCATGGCTGGTGCATCACTTTTGATAATGTAAAAAGTGATATCCCCACAGCGCATAGGGCTTATAAATAACCCCCTCTATGTGTAACTTATGTTCTGTAATGGCCTATCACAACTGCACTTGTGCCTGTTGTGAGAAAAGCACCTCTGGAGCTAACCTGCACTGCCTGGTCTGTCATCATATGAGTTGTCTGGATGAGATATGGCCATGTGCATCAGCTCAATTCTTCCCTGGGACTCATTTGTATAACCTACAGGCACTCTAATACTTTTGTGGCCATCTCAGTGTCAAAGGTAGCACTGGTGCACAGTCCGTGTCAGCACTATTGCTGCAGAATTCACCTCATTTGCATGGGGCAGAGCTATTTTGAGCCAAAAATCATGTGAGTAATCCTTAATGTTACTACTAATCATCAATGGGTATATGAGACACATAGGAAAGCCCACAAATCATGTGTACTTACCAAATGGTCCACCAACTTTGATGCTAACGTAGCTGTGGTCAGACTCCCTGCCAACCACAGACACCCAGGAATGTTTGAGATGATGGATGTTCCAGCCCACTCAAACAGCCTCAGCATCTGCTCGTGAACCCTCTCTCATCATTGCTACCACATCTTCCGAGGGTAGTCCTGGGACACACGTCACCCACTGGCTACCATGTTGGGCAGGTAATGAGTAACCAGCCACAGGAAGCTCCCAAACTCCTGGTTACTCATGGGGTCTGTCCTACTCTTTCCAGGCATAATCCCACTCAATAAAAAACACAAACAAAACTGAACACCCTAAAAACCCACTACTACTCCTATAACAACAATACCCCAGAAGACAAACACCCAACAGCACACTGTACAAAATGTAACAATAGACATCAAAACAGCACAAATAGGATGTGAGGGATAAACAGGGACAACAGACACGATGAACCAGCTCCAAACACACCAAAACACTCTCCAGCACAGCCAAAACACAACCACTCCCAGGTGCAGACAGAAAAACTGTGACTTAAAGTGAAAATGGAAAGTAACTTCACACTTCCTGGTTTGCAGCATGCAGGATCCATGACACCACTCCCCTTTATCCATAACATCAGTTCCTGGGCAGATGTATCACGTTGTCAGCTGGTGCATCATTTCTTTTTATGCTACCATCAATGCATTGATTTCACACAAGGCCTGACAAGGCACCTTGCAGTCATTCAGATGCATCGGCTGTTGCAGTGGCAGCAACATCCATTCTTTAGGCTCAGACATCACTTGTATTTGACGCAAGAGATTTTATGTGTATTGGGATATGCAATACAGGTAATAATTTACAGGAATTGCTGTGTTGGGTGTGAGTAGTGGTGTTGCCCTGCCTGCTGTCATTGCATGTGTTTCACATGTGTGTTGAATGTGTACACATGTGTGAGTTAATGCTTTTCAGGTACAATACTACACATAGGGCCCAATCCCTTACAAGAGGTGTCTCATGTGCTAAATTGGTGTTAGCACCAAATGAAATTTCTTTACCACCCCCCAGGGATGCCACAAATGACCACTGCCATGGGGTCAGTGCACCCACATCTTCGACAGCACAGCCTACTGCCAATCTACACCATGAACAACAATGCAGGCAGTTTGGGGGTTACATTTTCCCTTGCAGTGGGTATTCACATGCAACACTCATGTAGATTGACACTGAGACAGGTAATGAGAGTCACATGGACCTGGCATAGTCCAAAGCTTGACAGACAACCCCAGTAGAGCCAGAACAAGGATGTATCAAATGATGTAACCTTGGCTCATCTGTTTCCATGTGACCTGCATGCTGTTGCTCGCATTAGCCATGTTGAACAATACCATGAATGGTTTATATGCAGGGAAGTGTTGAGAGAACCCATAAAACCAAAACATCTGGTATGTGATCTTGTGTCTTTAAGAATATGTGTGGGCAATGCACATAGCAATTGCACATAGTCTTTACCACAAAGCTTTGCTAATGATTTGTGGATCAGGAGGACAGCTTGTCTAGCCACAACTAGTGGCAATTAGTTGCATGTGTGAGGTGAATATTTTGATGTTTACTGTGAAATTAAAGTGCATACACACTGGTAGTGTCATATGTAAATTTACATATATATGTATACAGTTGCATGTAGACATCATTTTGTGACATCATGTAAATCACTCATACAGCAGTGAAAAGATTATGAATTATATTGTCCCTCCACCGTGTTGCATCTACTGAGGATTCTGTTTGATGTGGCTCCTCATCTTCCTCATCCTCATAGTCTGTCAATTCCTGTTCCTCACAGACCAAGGGTACATTTGTCTGCTCACAAATATTGTGCAATATGCAGCCGACGGATAATTTTGCATACGATTGGTGGTGAGTAGGGCAATCGGCCCCCAGACATATCATGACTCCTAAAGTGGTATTTGAGTACACCAGATGTCTGCTGTACTATGGACTGGGTCCGGTTTGATGGATGATTGTACCTACTTTGTGGTTATGTCTGTCTTTATTTTTTTAGAGTTTAGAGAAGTCATAACCCACCGCTGCAGAGCGTATACTTTGTTAGCTGCAAAGACAGGAGGGGTGCAATTATTTAAGGGATTGCCACGCATTCATGTACGTTCTGTTATGCGCCCTGAATGACTCATACAATATACCTACTGTAAGAGACATGCTATAACATTATGTTTTACAAAAGGGGTGGTGATGGACGGAGCATCTGAACCAATCAAACACTCACACCCAGTCAACAGATCTGGGTTTAATCCATCACCGTTCTTTAGCCCACTCTGCCACCCCAGTTCAGACATGGCCATATGCAAAGCAGTCTGACCCTGTGCCTCATGGGAACAGTCCATCCCGAACTGCCAAGCCATGCCTTCCCTGGACCGGACTCAAGCTTCCTAGGCCCGGTTTCCGGCATTATATCCGTCTTCAGCCAGGCTTGCTTGAATCCAGTGGCAAAGTGAGCAAGGGGCTTACGTCTGAGCATACCCTGCCAACTTATGGCGGCCAAAGCGGTACAAAAGGGGTGGTGATGGACGGAGCATCTGAACCAATCAAACACACACACCCAGTCAACAGATCTGGGCTTAATCCATCACCGTTCTTTAGCCCACTCTGCCACCCCAGTTCAGACATGGCCATATGCAAATCAGTCTGACCCTGTGCCTCATAGGAACAGTCCAGCCCGAACTGCCAAGCCATGCCTTCCCTGGACCGGAAACAAGCTTCCGGGGACCCGTTTCTGGCATTACAGCCGTCTTCAGCCCGGCTTGCTTGAATCCAGTGGCAAAGTGAGCAAGGGACTCACGTCTGAGCTTACCCCTGCCAACTTATGGCGAACAAAGTGGTGGTTCGCCATAAGTTGGCAGGGGTAAGCTCAGACGTGAGTCCCTTGCTCACTTTGCCACTGGATTCAAGCAAGCCGGGCTGAAGACGGCTGAAATGCCAGAAACCGCTCCTCGGAAGCTTGTTTCTGGTCCAGGGAAGGCATGGCTTGGCAGTTCGGGCTGCACTGTTCCCATGAGGCACAGGGTCAGACTGATTTGCATATGGCCATGTCTGAACTGGGGTGGCAGAGTGGGCTAAAGAACGGTGATGGATTAAACCCAGATCTGCTGACTGGGTGTGAGTGTTTGATCGGTTCAGATGCTCCGTCCATCACCACCCCCTTTTGCACCACTTTGTTCGCCATAAGTTGGCAGGGTATGCTCAGACGTGAGTCCCTTGCTCACTTTGCCACTGGATTTAAGCAAGCCGGGCTGAAGACGGCTGGAATGCCAGACACCGGTCCTCGGAAGCTTGTTTCTGGTCTAGGGAAGGCATGGCTTGGCAGTTCGGGCTGGACTGTTCCCATGAGGCACAGGGTCAGACTGATTTGCATATGGCCATGTCTGAACTGGGGTGGCAGAGTGGGCTAAAGAACGGTGATGGATTAAACCCAGATCTGTTGACTGGGTGTGAGTGTTTGATTGGTTCCGATGCTCCGTCCATCACACCCCCTTTTATAACATTATGTTGCATGCATGCAATTAGGAATTGGAAATGGCTGACACTGCACTAACATACAGGCGTGCTGTCCTCTGTGATTCACTTCCTTTTTTCATACTTGGGAGTGGCAACGCCATCACCGTGATGGTTTTTCAACAGTAAGAAGAGTTAATTAGCCATTGAGTAGACAAATCTTTGATGCTTAACTAATGTGGTTGTTATTGAGTACTATTGCCACTTCTGAACTGTCCGATTTTATAACCTGTAGATGAAGCTGGTGATTTTGCGTACTTCAATCACACATATTTGGCAGTGAGAGTTGGAGTCAATGTTGTTAAATGCGTACTGCCATAGGGAGGGTAGTGAGTGAATATCAATGTGTTACATGATAGTGTACACATATCAGTGCACTGTGTCCACTATGTTGACAGTACACATCGGATTTGCGCTATGTGGGCGTCTTGCACTGTACAGTGCAACTGGTAGAGTAAACACACTACAGTGGCAAACTGCTTGTAGACAGTGTAGGCTATATTTTCTATATGGTTGTTGCTGTGTTGTGTTGGGGAAGAAGAGGTACTGAGGTATGGGGCTTATGATGGCATCCAGGATGGATGGTAGGAATCTAGAGAAAGTTGCCTGGGATACTCATGCAACTCTGGTTGTGGTGGGATGAAATGTTCCTGACAACAGCATGTGTAGGACAGCCAGTAGCTTGGCTTGCGGAGCGACTTTGGTGCACTGCTGAAATGTTGGCTGCAGCCTTGGTGCAGTCTGGTGCAGGAGGCAGACAATGGACTCTCTCCTGAGCCTGTAATGGACAATGATATGCCCCTCCCTGATGTAAATGAGGGTAATCCTTTGGCGGTATGTCTACTACCTTCTCCTGCGCTGCCTCCTTGGTGATGATGATGGTGATGGTGGAAGTGATGAAGGTGATGGTGGTGGTGGTGGTCTTCTTCATGCTCCGAGCTGCAGTAGCAGTACGTCCATGGTGCCGTAGAACTTACCAGAGTGATTTTGTTATGTTCTTCTTTTATACCAGTGGCCATGCGTCATATTTAGTTTTCCATGGCGGTAAAAATCTGCTGCCTTTGGGGCTCTGCGCCTCTCTTTCCAAAGTAGCGCAGATTTCCAACATCGTTGTAAATACGATTCGTCAGTGTTGCAAGGCTTTTTCAGGGGGAACACCTACCTTGCATATATTTAGCTCTAACTGCCCCAAGTGGATCCGGCGCTAAGAAAAATAGGTATATAATTTGAAAAAGTGATGTTAAGGCTTCTAGAGTCACATTGTAAATATGTCACCAAAAATAAACCCGCTGCAGGATCAAAAAATGTACGCCACGGCAGTGATAGCTCCTTATAAATTTGCGCCTAAAAGTGTTCATATCATACCAACTTTTCTCAACCTTCCAAAACTTTATCATTCCACCTTTTTCCTTCCTCCAAGTATTCATTGCTAATGATGAAGGAAACTGCAAACTAAGGGGCTTATTTACAAGCCCCTTGTGCCAATATTTTGTTGCTTTTTCCCATATTAAAAGTGATGTATCAGGGGCACAAGAGGCTTATAAATTAGCACCTAAATCTTTTTAGATTCCTGACTGACTCCTGACCAAAACACATTCTTTAAAAGAAGAAAGCAAGCAAATCAATGTAGTGTCCCTGTAAGGAATTTAGCACCGAGTCAATTAAACACTTTCAATCAATGTCTGAGAAGAGTGTATAATTTATTAATTTACAGTGAAAACTCTTAACACATCCACTGAAGTTTTTGAGTGACAGTAACTGATGTAAGATAGAGGTGCTAGACTACAAATTACTGCAATTCAGAGAATAACATCTGATAATGGCTCCACTCTACCCTCACTCCTATTTACTCTCCACACTTTGCTGACACAATACTCCATACATGCCAGATCTAACATTGTTTCTCAAATTGTCTATCCACATTCATGTCACACAAAACATCATATAACTCAGCAAGTTGTAATAATTGACACAGCGTGCTACGTTTATATACAAATGTTTGGAAATGTTTTCAATGATTTAAAACAATTTGGAAAAACAGCTGAAACCAACTCACACTAATATCCAAAATATTAAACATTAGCCTAGATTGAATGATATGTAATTTCTTTACCTCAGAAGTGTAAAGCAGGGCCCTTCAGTCCCTACAATGCAGGAGGGCCCTGTGAGAAGTTGGCTTGGTATATGATGCTCACTATTCTAGTGAGCACCTTGCACCAGTCCAAACAACCCTTATGGTGATGGTTGTAAAGTCAACCTTATAGACCAGCTATCCTAGTGGTAGCATGGACAAAGCAGTCTTAGGCTAAAACTTCAGAGAGCATGTGAAGCAAGCTGTTTTACCATATGTAACCCCTTGAATACCAAATGAAAGGACACCACACAGGTTATATATAAAATATATATGTATTTATTACTAACACAACCCCTCTGAACTCTTTATGCGGTCAGAGGACAAAGCACATAACAAGTTACTTAATTATCATACAATAAGTTGCACAAAATACCGTTGAGTCCTAGGGGCGTTGCAAACCATACACTAAAATAGTGGTATAAGTACCACGTCACGAACAGAGAGTAGGCCTAGGGCCTAGGGAATCGCTGGGGCTACACTGAGCTAACAAGAGTTAGGAAGCAGGAGGCCCACGGGATGCGTGTGCAGTGTCTATTCACACAGGTGAGTTACCATATGGATACAATGGGAACGTAAGAGTTAGAAACTAGTTGATTTAGGACACTTCTGGATATACTAGGAGAAAGCTACTGAAAACTAGGACACTAGGATAGTCAATACCCACAGGAGCACTGGAGTGCCCGTGTTACCTCACCCACAGGAGCCGGGTGCATAGGTGTCAAGCTTGTTTCCTTTCCAGTAAAGAATTGGCTTGGTAGTTTGGTCTGCCCTGTTCCCATGATGCACTGGGCCAGGGACAGACTAATTTACATGTAGCCAGGTTCTGAACTGGGATGGTGCAGTGAGCTAAAAAACGGTGATGGATCAAGCCCTGATCTTTTGACTGGGTATGAGTGTTCTGTTTAACTCAGATGCTCTGTCCATCACCACCCCCTTTTCTGAATCGTTTTGGCCACTATAGGAGTGGCAGGGTATGCTCAGATGTGAGTCCCTTGCTCACTGCACCATTAGGATTCAAGCAAGCCGGGCCGAAGACGGCTGCAATGCCAGAAACCGGTCCCCGGAAGCTTGTTTCCTTTCCAGTAAAGAATTGGCTTGGTAGTTTGGTCTGCCCTGTTCCCATGATGCACTGGGCCAGGGACAGACTAATTTGCATGTAGCCAGGTTCTGAACTGGGATGGTGCAGTGAGCTAAAAAATGGTGATGGATCAAGCCCTGATCTTTTGACTGGGTATGAGTGTTCTGTTTAACTCAGATGCTCTGTCCATCACCACCCCCTTTTCTGAATAGGTGTCAAGTTGTGTCGTGTTTCATCGCTGAATCCTATGGAGACCTGTAAAAAGATGCTGCAGGCGACCAGGAGAGAAGTGTCCGGTTGGATCCAAGGGCGGATCGAGGATAAGGAGTACCTGAAAGCAGAGGGGACAGAGTCTGGGTCACTAGCCAGTGACCAGGAAGGAACCAGGAAGGAACCAGGCGATGTCGCGAAGCAATCAGGTGATGTCGTGAAGCTTGACTCTGGAGCCGCGTGGACCAGGAGGCATTGACGAGGACCAGGAGCTGGATACGGACTGTCCAACAAAGGATCTCACTGTTGGCGGTGTCGGCTGCCGGATCGGAGTCAACAGGCCTTGGCAAATGCAACCCATGCAGGAATCGAATATTCGCTTCGAGTTAGACCAGCAAGGTCTAGGGGGCTTCTCCTTTTCAGGGAAGCAGGGGCCAACCTGGAGCAACCAGGCACTTGGTTAAAATTCAATGGTTCGTCATCACAGAGGCCACTAGCCAACGGGCAAGTAACCGGACAGACGCATCGAGCACAAAAACACTAGCAGGCCCCGCGCGGCACTCGTGGAGTGTGGAGGGCTGTGCGTCGGTGCAGAAGGTGCTCAGGCTGGACCTTCTCAATCCCCAATGCACAAGTTCGAGGGTGCCTCAGAAGCTGCACAAGTAGCAAAGAGCAGGTTATTCAATATGGCCGGTCCCACGTCTCTCGTCGCCTCCATGGGTCTCAGCTTTGCTGTGGCTGTGGATCGGGGTCAAAGAAGTCTAGAAGTCTGGCTCTTGTCGGACTCTGTGCGCGGGCTCCGGCGGGAGCGTCGACAAAGTAAACTGCAGATCGCTGGATGGTGCCTGTTTGCACAGGGTGGTCACTCCTTGACCACAAGGGAGATTCTTCAGTCTTCTCGTTGCAATAGAATGTCGAAGGTCCAGAGTTTTGTTTCAAGTTTCAGTTCAGGATAAATCTAAAGCCTCTTGACTCAGTCCCTACCTATATACCAATCTGAGGGGCTGTATTACCTGCTAGGTCCCTCCTATGGGTGGGACCAGGGAAGGGGGTGGTTCCACCCCTTTCCCTTTGTCCAGTTTGGCACCAGAGCTGGGGCTGGAGTGCCCCAGCAACTGGGTTGAACCGGGCTATGCATGGGACACCTTGTGTGCCCCAGGCAGTGTCTCATTTCATTCAGCCCTCCCTGCCCCAATACACTATGGCCTGTCTGGGGTGGTGCTAGCACCTCCCAAGACAGGAAAACTATTGTACAAGCCTCCCTCGCTGGAAGGACTCCCAGCAGCAGGAGGTCAGACTTGTGTCTGTGGCAGCAGCATCCATGCTGAGGCTCTGGTTAACTTTAACCGGGATTAACAGGAACAACATGTCTTCTCCCTCTAGAGGGGTGGAATGATACCCCCGTCACCAGAACTGGTGAGGGGGTAGTATTCCAAAGCGTATGACACCTTACACGACATGTTTTGATAAAGCCAGACCAGAGTTAGCATTTAACCCCGAGGATTATAATGCACTTAAGAGTATATGGTATGGCTATATCATAGAACAGCTATAAGGACATGGTTCCGAAAGCTGCAGACAGGCTCAGCTCATGCTAGAGCCTCATCTCCCATAAAACCAAGCACTCTGCCTTCAGGATTGTTAAGGCCTGCCATAGGAGTGACTTATAGGTGCATATGTGTCTATATATAAAGTTAGATATAGGAATACTATACCTAAGCAAGGGCTGATTACACAACCTTGCCCCAGCTGAGTGATCAGCCAGTTGTGTCAGTTTGGATGGCCAGCCAGGGGTGGCATAATATATGCTGCAGCCCCTGGTAGGCCTGGGATGCACCTATGCCCTGGGTACCTATGGTACACTATACAGGGCCTCACAAAGGTGGCCCAATTCCCATTTGGTAATGTACCTAAAGTACATGGTATGAATTTAGAGAGAGATCAGCTGGGCTGTGGGTCTGATTAGCAGGCCCACAGCCACATTAAGTCGAAAACCAGTAAAGCAAAAAGCAAAAAGTGGGGTGACCATAGGAAAGCAGACCCTACTCTCCTACAGGCCCCACCCCTTCAGGGGCCACTCAGTCATTCAATGGGCAATTATTCAGCCCAATACCAGCAAATATATATAAAATATGGGAGACTCAGGGGTCCATATTCTGCGGGGGCCATCATTTTGTGCTACACCATTCGATTTGCCTAAATGTTCAAAAAAGTATTAGCCTAATTTATAAAAATTCTTTGAGGTCAAAAAGCTATGGTTTGTAAAAACACAAGCAAGCAGATTTATTCTTATTTTGGTGCAAAGCAGCAAGGCAACTTGCTGTGTTGCACTACCTGAAAAGGAGAGAGCAGAAATATGCCATATATAATGAGATATGCCACACTTCTGTACTCTTCTGGCACTGCTCCACTGTGTGCTGCCTAGCGCCAACGCAAGCACTCTTGCATCATTATGCAAGGAAGTCAGCATTACAGGCAGGATTGTTTTTATGCAGGAAGGGACATCCTGCTGCACAAAAAGAATCCTAAGATCCATTTTCCTCTTTTTATGTGTGAGGCACAATGCAACATGCATAGAAAGATGAAGTAACAAGGCTTGGCTGTAGGTTCGAGTTGATTTATAATCCTATGAGAGCATTTTGTCCCCAGCTCAGTCCTCACCCTTCATTGATCTGCTTACTGACAAGTGTTATCTCCTGCACACCAATATACTTAATTACCTCATAAACACCATGGGCACAGACTCCAGGCACCAAATACACAATATACAAGTTAGGACGTAACACTCCTCCCTTCTTAAAACAAGCATAAGTAGACATCACCACACAACACTCAAAACAAACTAAAGTACATAGAATATGTCTTCCCACAGCCTGTTCACAACTTAAATATATTACAGTAAACAAACACATGGCCCACTTGTACACATCAACAAACACAATGTAGCCAATGTTTTCAACTTGCAACTACATAGACTGCGCATAGATTACATAACATTGAAGAGATGCATTCAACCCATAGACCCCCCCCATGAATTAGACTTTGCACAGTCAAATGATACAAATGACCCATAGCCTACCCATACTACAACTAAACTATGCAAAAAGTGACAGATGGAATGCTTGAATTAATCTCACCCATTGGTAATTACTTGGGCCGCATCCCAGTCTATCGTTATTTTTAATGCAATGCCACCTCAGTTTGCACCCAGTTATATGCAAATCAGTCTTGTCTCTGCTCCAATGGGAACAGTCTAGATTGAAGTGCCCAGCCAGGTCCTTCCTGAACTGGAACACAGGCAACCAAGGACTGGTATTCCCTTGTTATGGGCTCATTAGCCGGATATAGCTTGGTTCCAGTGTCACAGTGTGCATGAAACCCATGTCTGAGCATACCCCTCCCAAGAGGGCGACATACTAAAATATATAAAAAGTGATAGATGGAATGCTTTCATTAATCTCAGCCACTATTAATTACTCATGCTGCATCCCAGATCATTTTTGTTTTGCACACCATGCCACTTCAGTTTGAAACCAGCCATGTGCCAATCAGTCCTGATTCTGCTCCGGTGGGAACAGTCTAGCCTGAACTGCCAAGCCAGGTTCTCCTGGAAGCGAACACTCAAAGAACCCAGGACCAAATGTGTCCTTGTGATGGCCTCATGAGCAAAGAATAAATTATTTTCAGTGGCACAGTGCTCACTCGATCCATGCCTAGACATACCCTTCTCACTTAGCGAGACATACTAAAGTATGCTAAAAGTGATGGATGCAATGCTTGATTTAATCTCAGACACTGGTAATTACTCAGGACTGCATCCCAGTCCTTTGTTATTTTGCACATCATACCACATCAGTTTGGACCCAACCATATGCCAATCAGTGTTGATCCTGCTCCAGTGGGAGCATTCTAACCAGAACATCCAAGGTATGTTCTCCCTGAACTGAAAAACAAACAACCCAAGACTGAATTTGAACTTGCTATGTGTTATATCCTATGATTCCTAGTCCTGGCTGCTCAGCCTGCATGATTTTGATGTCGTAGAATGTTGGGTGTGTGTGCATGCTTTGAATGAGTGACTAGTTTGATTGAGTGGGGCTGAGCAGCAGGATGCTGCTCCCGGTGGGGCACCATGTACCAACTTACCTTAACTAATAAATCTGCTTGACTACATCTCTGGCACCTGGTCTACCTATGATGACAGTACATCTTCAGATACAAAAATGGCGACGATGTTAAAAGGAACCACGCGTGAAGAGGCAAGAAATAACAGATGGAACTAAAAGATGATAGCCTGAGTCTGAAAAGAAGCCTGAAAATCAAGCCTGCGCAATGCCTGGGATACCCTACCGGTGTCATTTCCAACAGACAGTCCACAGAGGTATGTGATGGGCGTTGGACATTATGTGGCTTGAGTGACTTGAAACCTGCCTTTCTACTGACTATCTACTTTGTGCTTGGAAGTCGCTGCTAGTGTCTGGGACCTGTTTATGTAGCAAGCGCACCAAAGGTCAGTGACACAGTGTGTTGCAGCGAGTGTGCTCTGATTGCACCAGTGGCGGAGTACAGTGCACGGTAATGCACGATGAAAATGCTGTGATGGCACCAGCGGCTGAGTGTGAACAAAGTTGGTGTTAGTTGTACCGGCTGGAAGCGTGAAGGAGAATTAGTGAAGCGTGAAGAGAGAATTAGCGTTGAAGGCAAGCTTCTCTTTAAAAGTAAACAAAGCCTGCTGGTCTTGAAGGTAAATCACCCTGCTGTGCACATGTGTATCCAAGTGCGAGGGAGGATTAGTGCTGAAAGGAAGCTCTTCGTTAAAAGTAAACAAAGCCTGCTAGTCTTTGAAAATAAAAACAAATCGTTTTATTCATATGGGAAGCTGCTCTAAGATAAATGTGTTTTGGTGTGCGGTGAACTGTGTCCAGTTTCACTAGTTGGCAGCACAACATAGATGAGGATGTTACAGAAAGTTAAAGTGTGAATTTTCGTGCTGAACAAAGTCTGACCTTGTGCACCCAATCCTGCGTGTCATATCTGCTGTGAAGGAAGCCAAGTTCTAGTGAGAAGGAGCGGTATTTGAAGGAATTTATCTACACAAGATCAAAGCGCAACTAAAAACTGTCAAGAGCATTTCAGATTGTGACTTGTATGGATCGGGGGCAGGTTTCCAACGAGATGTGATTGTGGAAACATTGCTGCTTTTAGTGAGTCGGAGACAAGAAGCAGTGTCTTGTGAAATAAGGAATCTTTGTGGAATAAAGAATTGTTTAAATCACCACCTGAGAAAGGCAAATATGTGATGCGTCACTTTTAATTGCAATGGCTGGTCAGATTTCTTCACAACTGGAAGCCGCCAGTCTCTGTGTCTAGTTCAAATCTACGCTTTTAAGAGACTGAACTGCATGTTTCGATGCATCTTAAGGTTGGAGCTGCGCATGTATCAACTTACAAGGAAATGAGAGAGTTTAGGAACAACTGCAAAATGTTGGAAGCAGCGTCACCGGAGAGGTTTGATTCAAGACTTGTTATCGGTGGAGATTTTGTTCTAGCAAGTCCATTTAATGACAACGGTGACTACTTTGTGTTGTTTTAGTTTATTATTTTGATTATTTCTGCTAAACAAGCATGAAGAAATGTTCATGTTTTACCTGCACAGTTAATGCGTGTTGTACTGTGGTAATGTTTTGTAAGACCCTTCAATCAAAATGTAATGTGAATGTACTTCTATATTATTTCAGCAGCTACTGTTATTTACATGCTGAGATTTTCTATAAAATGCCTGTGGGGTATGTACCGTGTTTTGCCCAAGCATGTTTTGTGGGTCATGTACCCTGTGTTGTATTTGTTTGCTTTTCCCTCGCAAGTCAGGGTTGCGTTGGGAGTGTCCCTTGCAGGTCAGGGTTGCGATGGCAATGTCTTTTGCCTCGCACGTCAAGGTTGCATTGGCAGTGTCCCTCGCACATCATGGTTTTGTTGGGAGTGTCCCTCGCATGTCAGGGTTGCGTTGGGAATGTCTTTTGCCTTCCACGTCAAGTTTGCGTTGGCAGTGTCTCTCGCACGTCATGGTTGCTTTGGGGGTGTCCCTTGCACGTCATGGTTGCGTTGGGAGCGTCCCTCACATGTCAGGGTTGTGTTGGGAATGTGCTTTGCTTCGCACATCAAGGTTGCGTTGGCAGTGTCCCACCCACGTCATGGTTGCGTTGGGAGTGTTCCTCACATGTCAGGGTTGTGTTGGAAATGTGCTTTGCCTCGCACGTCAAGGTTGCGTTAGCAATTTCCTTCGCACGTCAAGGTTGCGATGGGAGAGCTGTTTATTTTGCCTCGCACGTCAGGGTTGCGTTGGCAGAGTACTCAGGAGTAGTGCAGTATTGTCAGTGTGCATTATATTTTTGTTTCTCCCTCGCACGTCATTTATTGCGCGTTATTACATCCTTGCTGGAACATGTGCAATTTTTTTTCATGTTCCTTTGCAGAGGGAGATGGGTGTGGTGTGGTGATTGATGGTGTTCTTCAGAGTGTACTGAGTAAGTATGGTGATTGCATTTTCCCTGTGGTGTTCTTCAGAGTGTAATGGGTAAGTGTGGTGATTGCATTTTCCCAGAAACATATGCAATCTGTTGTGATTGCATCCTGTCTGAAAACATGTGCACTCTTTTGAATGTGAATTTACATGTTTCATTACCATGCTATATGAAGAATACAATTATTTATGCTATATGTTCTTAAGTGAACTATAGAGGAATCATATATCTCTTACCATCTTATTTGACCTTATTGACTTCAATATCCGAGAATGCTATTTGATTTTTGTTGTGAACTAAGACATGATTTGTGTGACCTAATTGGATTTCCTTATCAAGGAACGGAATGTGATTATTTTCTTCACTTTCCTTCTTGATGTTTTATTGTTTCTAAAGGAAGGAGATATATTATATCCTATGATTCCTAGTCCTGGCTGCTCAGCCTGCATGAGTTTGATGTCATAGAATGTTGGGTGTGTGTGCATGCTTTGAATGAGTGACCAGTTGGACTGAGCGGGGCTGAGCAGCAAGATGCTGCTCCCGGTGGGGCACCTTGTACCAACTTACCTTAACTAATAAATCTACTTGACTACATCTCTGGCTCCTGGTCTACCTATGATGACAGTACATCTTCAGATACAAAACTATGGGCTCATCAGTTGGACAAAATTATAATACACTCAGTTATATCTAACAAAATGCGTAATACTGGGAAATAAAAGAGAACCTTTGTGATTGCAAGTCATATGTAGAGTCAGCAATGCTGAACTCAAGTCCTTGAGGTAGATCGCTTTCTCTGGGCATAAAGAACACAATCACAGCACAATACCAAATCTGGGTGTGGCCAAGAGCTGTCAGCAACCCTTTTATATAACTCCTTGACCCTGCCCTGCCTTTAAGTGCCTAGTGTATAAATGCTTTCAACCATAAAGGCCAGGTGGAATGCTACATCCCTTCCCACATTAGTAAGTGAACTTGCCCCTTCACTTTAACTCTCTGGTACTAGTCCACTAGTCAACAAACTGTGGGCCTGATTCACAGGGGTAAACTTACACTTTGTGTAAGTTTATGAATTTTTGCAATTCAGAAAGCAATTTCAGAAGTAGCATTTTTATGACTGCCTATCTTTTGATGTGCAGAGTCTCTGCCACAAGTACATAGACTCTGCAGCTGTAAAGATACTGTGCTTAAAATTTCTTTGTGAATTGCAAAAAGTCGTAAATTTACACAGAAGTATAAGTTTACTTTTGTGAATCAGGCTGGTAGTCTCTAGGCGCTTGGCTAGTGGCTGGGTTGGTTCGCAGGTTATATTGTTGTCTTCATGGACATCTGTCCACTGGACCATATCACCCTTTTGAGCCACGCCTCCTTGGGCAGCTCGTGATGTCAGATTGACTCTGGTCGTGAGCCTCTGCTTCCCTAGTTGGTGAAGTTGTGTATGTGCTTTCTCCAGATTCAGTATGCTGCCGAGGTGTGCCATACAGGTCCCAGTCCTCTCTTGGATCTCCCTGCTCTCTTTCCTGCGCAGGGCACTTGACACACAATCATACTGAACCAGGATACATTTCTGATGACCCTCTCTGTTCTTTGTGTTGTAGTCCCCATAGTCTTCTGTATGTCTTGCACACGCCACCTTTGTCTCCCAAATGCAGTTTGGAATTTCCACTCTGGGTGCTTGTCCCGGATGATGACATTGGACACTGCCTGCTCTCAAAAAATGGTGGATACCACGTTCACAAAGGGGAAGGGATCCCTTAGGGACCCCTTGCCATTTGCAAATGGGTTACCGTCAACTTGATATTGGTGGTAACTGCGAATGTTTCGCAACGGCATTCCTGGTTACAAAACATTCATACATGCCAGCGCGACTCATAGATAGGAAGGGACAACCTTGGCGACTCGCTAACCCAATTTGCAATTCGGTATTAACTTACCATGTCCCCTGCTTGGATCACCATCTGCCACTATTCCACAGTGACCCTGGGCTCCCTTCCACCTGCTGCTGCCACTACCGACCACATAGCACATTAGGACCATTATCTTGCTTCCACTGCCATTTCATCTGCAGCAATTTGGCACCACACTCCCCTCACATAAGACTCCCACATCACCAGCTCACAACCTCACCTCACCCAGCACCATACCCAACCCTCAGCCCATCCTAACGTGCATGCTCTTAGGCACCTGCTCACAAAAACAATGCCATCGAAATCTGCGACCTCCTCAACAACAGAACACCTACTTCCTCTTCCTAGCCGAGACATGGATGATCCCCATCTCAGCTCTCAACATCACCATGACTATCCCAGCAGGATACAAAAGTGCATCTCAGGACTGCCTCCAGAATCCTAGCGGAAGTCTCACCATCATCTACAAGGACACACTTAATTGCACAACCACCCCTGACCTGGACACCCCTTTCATGAAACGCTGCACTTCAACCTGCAAACTAACAACACCACCACCATGAAGGGCACCCTAAACTATAGACCACCCGGTCCTTGAGGCGCCCTCTGCAAACTCATCTCAGACTCCAGCGCTTCCCTCACCATCAACTCATCAAAGAATTTCCGTCCTTCTGGCAACTTTGACGTCCATTCTGTAACACACATAGAAGGAGGGAAATGCCTCAGTGGATTGTTTTCGTGCAGGAACCCTTGCACCATTTTGCCAGGGTGGCTGCGTTGGCGCTAGGCAGCACGTTGTCTGCCAGCCCTGGAGAAAGACAGGCATGCACCATATTATGTTAAATACGGAGCATTTCTGCCCTTTCCCTGTCACGCAGTGCAGCCCAGCAAGGTGGGTTACTGCGCTGCATGTCTTTGTAATAAATATGTAGCGAAGGGCGTTAACCTACTACCAGTCGAAACAAAATTATATGTCGAAATGAGCAATCTGAACACATGACCAGCATAATAGGTAATATATATCACTTCAGTAATAAGCGACAGTAGAGCCACCTTTGCCAGTTAACACAGGGACGAATGCCTCACAAGGTTGATAATCTGAGTATTTTTAATAACGGTGTTTGGATTACTATGACTTTTATTTGGGGCTCAATAATTACCATTACTACTATTACTGCTTGTACAACCACTAGTACTACTAAAACTACTACTAGTAGAGTAGTAGTGGTTGTAGTGGTTGTAGTACAACTACTAATATTATTATTAATATTAATATATTAGTAATAATCATTATACCACTACTAATAACAATTATCATTGTATTTAATTATAACACTACTAGTACTAATAGTACTACTACCACTACTAATTAGTATAATAGCTAATAATGATGATAATCATAATAAAAATATCACCATTGCTCTTTCAAGGGGGTGATTATTTGACCCAACCTTATTGACTACATTCTTTACGCTTTCAGCTCCCGCGGTAGTCATGTTTTCCTTCGATGTCGGAAACGGCCTCAGTAATATTTCCGTTCAGTCGCCTACTCCTCTGAACGACAACCAGTGGCATTATGTTAGAGCCGAGAAGAACGTCCAAGAAGCTCTTCTGCAAGTGGACTCTCTCCCAGGAAAGGTCACACAGATGCCATCTGAAGGACATTTTCGCCTACAACTGAACACTCAGTTCTTCGTTGGTAAGAACCACTTGCTTTTTTATTTTTCAAGTTCCATGGCGTAAACGCATCATTTGAAATGCATTTTGTTCGTGCTGATGAGTTTCTAGCTAGACAAGTAAATTAGAAATTGTTGAAGATTCTTTATAAATGGTTTGTGTTCTGTTCTATGGTCTCTTTCATTTCTCTGTTTGACTTGATGATTTTTATGGTTCAGCTTCATTGGCATATGGGATGGGTTTACTGCCGAACGGTGTCACAGGATGCGCGTCAGTAGGGTGAAAGGCAGATAGAAATGGCACCTTGCACAGATTTCGCATGAAATGTTAGAGTGCTACTGAGGTGTACGCATACATCAATCAGAAGCGTCCAATGTGGTGGTCTGAAAGGCCTACTAATGTTGAGCGGCGCTTATTTACAAGCTCCTTGCGCCACCAGTGCATCAAATGTTCCAGCGGGGGAGAGTGTAGACCCATGTCTACAAGGCCAACCAAATCCACTTTGCGTTGCTTTTCATTGCCTTGTAGATATATTGTAAGGCAACGCACCATTGTGCAAGGGTACCTGTGTTGGCGCTAGGCACCATATTGTGCGGCGGGGCAGCCTGAGAGGACTGGAATGCACGGTATCTCATAAATACGGTACATTGTTGCCCTTACGATTTGCTGTTAAGCAGCACAGCAAAAAGACTAGCAGAGCTTCCCCTACGCCAAATCATTGTAAATGAGGCCCTACATTTATGATTAAAAGTTTGTTAATGCATGAAAGCTTTTGTGTCAGATACATCTTTCTTGCATGTCTTGGTCGGTAAAACCCTTATCCTTTCACTGTACTTCCCTCTCACTCAAGGCCTAACCATCCTTCGTAGTTCACTGTGTACACATAGATTAAAGAACTGAAATACGTTTAATTTCTCATGATGTACAGTAGCAGCTTTTTTATTCTGACAGTCATGATAGCAAATCAGGTTTACCCTCCCCTAACTTTTGAAATGTGTTAGCACATTTCTTTGTAATACGAGATGCGATGATTCAACAGTACGCTAACCAGGATTACATGCAAAAGGGTGTAACACCATTAAACTGGCAAATACATGAATACATTCATAAATTAATAAATACAAGGAATCAATATTGATGTTTAGTGATATTTCTGTATACGGTATTCTGACAAGAAACGGTAGAGATTAAGAGGTACAGTGAGAGAACAGAACACTTGGGGACTCCACTTGAGATGCTGGCTCAAAGAAAGTTGAAAGACGCGAAGACCACCCATGGCTGGAAAGCAGTGTAGAGAATCCATTCAAACATGGGGCTGAACTGGCTGCTCTAGCATAGTCTGTCCAACTGGACGCAGTGACCAACAGTGCCAAATGCTGCCAAGAGGTAGAGTAAAATCAGGATATTAACACTGCAAGAGTCAACAGTCAGGGCCTGCAATTCCTCCTTCTCCTGTGCTGCAAGAAGAGGGAAACCAACTTGAGTTTCTGCCAATGCGTTTTGTCAAAAAAGAAAGAGTAGAATTGATTGGAAAAGAGGATTTTTAAGGACCTTAGCCTCAGCTCGAAACATGATATTGGTGAATTGCGTGTTGGAGATAAGGGATGTAGACCAGGTCTTTTTCAAAAGAACTACGGCAAAACTTTTTAGTTGACTGGGAACAACACCAGTAGAAAGGGAGGAGTTAGGAATAAGGGCACTGGAAAAGATCACACGACTTGTGTGGATTTGATGGAAGAAGTAGGTCGGAATAAGTACAAAGTGGATCATGGTATAGGGTCCAATATAACCTTAGTACAGCTTGATTTACATTGTAATAGGGGCTTGTGTTGTTCCAAATTTAAAACAGAAATGAGTGTATTCGAGAACATGGACAAAATATAGCAGGTACCATCTCATGTTGAGAATATAAAACACTCAGTCACATTTATTTTCCCCAATGAGAATAAAGTTTGAAAAACGATTTGGGGGGAAGAGGAGAGAGCAGGTATCAGAGAGCATATGTAAGTTTATTTTTCTGCAGTTTCAAACTTATTTTTCTGCTCATTTATGAAACCCATTTAGGAAGCCAATATAAGCCCAGCCTAATAATGAAGTGTTGAAAATGACCCATTTTGCAGGGTTAACCACAAACTTTTTGCTTCTTCCTCCTATTTATTCCTGACTTGTCTTTGTTGTTTTAGGACTCTGGGCACTTTACCACTGCCAATTAGTGCTAAAGTGCATATGCTATCTGTGTAAATTGTGTTATGGAAGTCCCTAGTAAAGTGCACTGAGAGTGCCAGGGCCGGTAAATAAAATGCTACTATTGGCCTGCAGCACTGATTGTGCCACCCACAGAAGTAGCCCTGTAAAGGTAACTCAGACCTGCCACTGCAGAGTCTGCGTGCAGTTTGTAACTGCCAAGTAGACTTGGCAAATGCACACTCTTGTCAAGCACTTATCTTCCCTTTTCTCACATGCAAGTCACCCCTAGGGTATGCCCAAGGTATCCCTGTGGGCAGGGTGCAGTGTATGTTACAGGTAGGATATGTACTGGTGTGTGTGACATATCCTTGCAGTGTATTACAGTGCATTTCGTTTTTCACTATGTAAAGGGTATCTGTCCCATAGGGTAGTATGGGAGTTTATTTATAATATCTTATAACTATAACTTGCCTTTGGGATGAGGTAGGAAAATAATGCTTAGTATGCCTGAACTCAGAATGTAAAGATGCATCTTTTAGTAAAGATGATTTTTATGTTGTCTGTTTGAAAATGCCACTTTTAGAGAGTAGGTAATCTTGCTTAGCCATTCTATGTGCCTCTGCTGGTTTGTGTATTGACTGTCTGGCTTTGGAGTGACAGGGGCTGTGGAGGTGCATTCTCTCAAATGGCCACGGGGTTGACATGTGTCCTGCCTTTCCTAAATTAGTCAGGGCTGGTCTGAAGACCTGGGCTGCATTCAGAGTAGTGGTAGGAGCTTTCCCTTGAACCTGAATAGGCCCTGTCTGCCTTGGACACCTCCTGCAGGAAGCTGGGCCAGAAAGGACTAAACTGGTTTTGGCTGAGCACAGACACTCTCTGCCTCCAGAGGACAAAGTATTTTGGTGTGTACATATTGGGGCCCAGACCCCAGTATTTTAGATTACTTCTGAACTAAGGAACCTGTAAAGAAGAAGAGCTGGAAAAGCAGTCAAGAGGAACTGCCACATTGCTGCTTGCTCTGCGTGCTCTGCTGGCCTGCTGCTTGCTGCTTCTCTCTTGGGCAGGGACATGACTGGGTTGTGCTTTCATCATCCTTCTGTTAGAGTTTTCTGCAAGGGCTTGAAGTAGAGCCTGGCTTCTGTTTGAAGTCTCAGGGAGAGAAAAGACTTCAGAGAACTCTTTTGTAACCAAGAAGACTGCCACAAAAAAGAGCTGGAGAAGCTGTGAGGAGGGACTACCACTATGCTGTGTGCTTTGATGTGTTGGCCTGCAGTGGCTGCTTCTGTCTTGGGCAGTGAAAGGACTGGTCTTAACTTTCTGCAACTTCCTTTATGTGAGTTTCTCCAAGGGCTTGTGGTAAAGCTTCCCCCTGTTCAAGAAGTCTCAGGGACAGCAAAGCATTCTAGTTCATCTGTTACCAGCACTAGGGAGTGTGTGTTTTGTGATCCAGCAGAAGACAAAGCCACCCGAAGCCCTCAAAGCTGCCGCTGCCAGCGCTGTGTCTTGAAGGCACCGCCGAGGGCATCACTGCACTTTGCACCGCAACCCTGGTCTCACCGACACTGCTGAACGACTGCCACTGAGCCACACGCTAGACCGCTGCATTTTGCACCGCAGCTCCGATGCCTGTCAACACAGACGCTTCCGACTTCAACTGCGAGGAGTTCGATCTGCAACGTGTGTGACTTTAAGGGTCCGACGACTCATGTGCTGACCTCCGGAACCGACGCCTGCCGACACTGGCCCTTCAGTGCTCATTGAGAGGCCGCCGACGCCTTACATTTCTAAAGGTACTGTTTTGCAGGTCTTCCCGACACCGTAGGTGGCCGCGACGGTGCGGTCAGCCAGAAATGTTTGGATTTGTTGTTCACAACACCGTGATAGCCCCAGACAGACCTATCAACTTCAAGGAACTGTATTTCAAGTCAATTTTTTATTATTGTAGATTTCTGAGAACTGTATGTATGTTTTATCATTTTTGGTCTTGTTTTGGATATATAAAAACATTGGATATTTTTCTAAACTGGCGTTATGTCCTTTTGTAGTGTCTTCACTGTATTACTGTTGGTTATGTGCAAATGCTTTACACACTGCCCCTGTGAGAAGCCTGACTACTCGTGCCAAGCTACCAAGGAAGTGAGCTGGGGTTATTTAGGAGTGCAACTTTAAGGAACTGTATTTCAAGTCAATTTTTTATTATTGTAGATTTCTGAGAACTGTATGTATGTTTTATCATTTTTGGTCTTGTTTTGGATATATAAAAACAATGGATATTTTTCTAAACTGGCGTTGTGTCCTTTTGTAGTGTCTTCACTGTATTACTGTTGGTTATGTGCAAATGCTTAACACACTGCCCCTGTGAGAAGCCTGACTACTCGTGCCAAGCTACCAAGGAAGTGAGCAGGGGTTATTTAGGAGTGCAACTCTCTTATCCTGACTGTAGGGAATGGTCCGTACTTGGACAAAGGTAAAAACAATTTCCAACTAGAGACCCCCCCCATTTCTAAGGCTTTTGGTAATTCGTTTTGCCTGCATTCTAAGCTCAGTGTAAGCATGCAGCAGAGCTTGAAACCGCTAAATGTCAGTTAATTTGTGTCTTTTTGTGAGTGTTGAGAATGAGGGGTGGCTGTTGCTGTATATGAAGCCCATATGCTGCTGAGTGTTTGCTGTGATTATTTGACCATGGCCCTGTGAGAGTTGATTTCATTTATGCATATTAAACTGCACTAGAAACGGATCTTATGTTAACATAAGCTGTGTTTACACAGCTCTCCATTTTGAATCTTTGTTGAAATACACCATTTGATTGCTCATAATGTTGTTTCTTATTCTAAATAAAGAGTTTAAGGTTTTCACTAAAATATGAAGCTTTCTACTATATTGTTCCAAATCAAGGACATCCTAATATTCCCAGGCTACTATTTACAATGTATCAATTGACATGTCTGACTATACCTGTGAGAACTGTTACAACTCATGCAATACTATTATGAGAGAATCCTAAAATGTATTCTGCTGTAAAATGCTTCTTTTTGCTTGTTCCTCATTGGTGCAGATCCTGAGTACTATGTATTTGTGCGTTAATGCATGAAACTTATTTTCAAAAGTCCAATGAAAGGACCAGCTTTTCTGCACTCCATAGATGCCTGCCCCTACTTACCGTTAGAAGGCGAACCTACGCTGTTTCTCATTGAACTTTACAGAGTTCTCTGTACTTATGAATTGTATGCTTTTTGCTGCTAAGACATATTGATGGCTTTTAGACCTGGCATCATTGGTGTAGTTTCCCAAGACTTTGTTGATTGCTGACCTCCTGTTTTGCTGACTTCTAGTTTGTGAGCTTTAGGACTTTGGGCACCTTACTTTTGGTGACTAGTGCTAAAGTGCAGGTGCTCATTCCCTAAAAACAAGGTTACATTGGCTTATCCAAAATTGGCATATTTAATTTACTTACAAGTCCCTCATTTAGTATATGTGCCCAGGGCCTGTAAGTTAAATATTTCAAGTGGGCCATCAGCACTGATTGTGCCGCCACTTCAGTAGCCCTTTAACCATCGCTCAGGCTTGCTAGCACAGAGCCTGGGTGTTCAGTTTTATCTTGTCTATAGGTTAACATTGGGATTGCCTTATTGAATCTTACAGGTTCAATTCCCAATTGGGAAGAAATAGAAATTTCAAGTTTGATGTCCCTGTACTCACAATTTAAAATCTCAATTCATGGTGATTTCGGATTTTAAATAGTAGGGCTAAAAATGCCACTTGTAGAAAGTTGGCATTTTCTTACTCAAACCATTCTATGCCTCTACCTGTCTCTGAATACACGTTTGGTGTGGGTGACACCGGACTTTGTGCATTCCCTCTAGACACTCACACAAAAAGGGAGATGAGTTGTGACATTGACATCCTGATGGCCCATAACCAGGTGATGGGCCTTCCTGAGTTAGGTGGAATGGAGGAGCTGATACTTGCACCTGAATAGGGCTGTGCCTCTCCCCACACAGAGAGCTGCATATCCCCCTGTAGTGAGTTTGGAGCAATGCAGAAAGGGCAGGGACCTTGTGGACTTCAAAGGCATCTCTTTGAAGTCTCCCCCACCTCAAAGGCACACCTATGTAAAAGTACTGGTCCCCTGACACCATCAACTCACTACACTCTGGACCTGAGTACCCTCAGCCAGGAAGAAGGCTTGTTGTGCTGCTGAAAGGACTGACACTCTGCTGGAATCTGCTGGATTTGCTAGAATTTTACACTGCTGTGTCTGCCCTGCTGCCTGCTGCAAGGAGTGGACCTGCATCTCTACATCCCCAGAACTAAGTGACTCTAAGAGCTTGCTGGCTTGCCTCCTATTCTAAAGTCTCAGGGATATCAAAGACTTTATTCAACCCGGATACAGCCTCTGGACTCTTCCAACTGTGAGCCCTGCTCTGCCTAGTGGTGCCTATTCAGTCCTGGGCCCTTTCTGGAAAAATCCATGCATTGCCTGCTTTTCCCCATTCGGAACTGATGCATTTGCCTTTGGCGCTAACGTATCGACGCTTCGAGGACTCAACAGCGTGTCTCGATGAAGCATTGTTTTTATCACCCGGAGCTTGCCGGAAATGCGGGATCCAATTGCGCAACTCAGAACTGATGCATTGCCTACAATCCTTTGGATCACTGAAGACGCATTGGCTCCTCTGCCCCTCATAGCTGCTCTTCAACATTGACGCTTGTTCTCCGTGAAGGCACAGTTTAGTAGGGCCTGCGTGGCTTTTGCATCAGACCCGTGCTCCATCGAGGTCAGCTTGACTTTTCAGATTTGACCCGGTCCAGCTGGACCAGACAGCCCCATTTGGTGCCTTATAACTCTAAGTACTAGTTTTCCAGATGTTCTTTAAAATCTCATAACTCTGGTTCTACTTATTGGATTGTTGTCATTTTGGTTGTGTTTTGTTAATCAAATCAAGCTTATTTAAGAGTAGTCTTTTCACTGTTTCACTGTATTAAGTGTTGCACAAATACTTTACACATTGCCTTTTAAGTTTTAAAAAAAATATTTTTTATTGTCATTTCGAAGGACATCCTGTAAAACAATATCGAAAGATTACAATATGTGAAACAATACTGTTGAGATCCTTAACACAGATCAACTGAATGAACGTTAATCTGCACAGTGCATATAAATCACTCCTTGCTTTCAGTTTACATATATACAAACACCTTGACAAGTATTACAATTATTCATTAAGGAAGATACCTGCAAAACAATTCAAACATAGTCGAAATGAGAGACATTGTGGGGTAAGTAATGATTTTAGTGCAATGTGTCAGCTGGGATATGAGAAAGGGGTGGAGTTCAGTCATTTAGAGTGATGTATCATTCTTGCTAGTATCACCCTCCGAGGGGGGTGCAGTTTGTGGCACAGCTAAGATAGGGCCTAAAATGTTATCCTGTTCAAGGTGTGGCTCGGCCTAGCCAGGACCTCACTACCTCCAGATACCTCTGCCAGTCAGGGTGGGATAGGGGTGGTCGGCCTGCGTCTGCAATTTGTGGTACTCTTTGCTGCGCTATGATGCTGTTGCTCAGGTCAGAAAGCCATAATTTAGTGCGTGGGAGCAGCATAGATTTCTATCTCATTGCAGTCCCACGTTTAGCCAGGACCAAAGCCAGATTGAGGACTTTGTGAACAGCCTTGCGCACTGCCAACCTGGAAGTTATCCACAAGAGGTAATGGAGGCTATCAATTTGCAGTGGGGTACTTACAGCCACAGAAATTACCTCTGTCACTGTGGTCCAGTAAGAGGTCAAGTGAGGGCACGACCATACTATATGGGTTAAGTAGGTTGCGTTGGCCTTACAACAGGGCCATGAGTCCGAGGCCCCATGATAAATACACGCCAGTCTATGAGGAGTGAGTTATGCATGGCAAAGATAATTAAATTGGGTGTATTTGAGTCTGGCATTCATAGATATGCATTTTAGGATCCCTAAGCATTGGGTCCATTGTTTGTCGGTGAGTTGAGTGGATAATGCCTTATCCTAGTAGGCATGAAGGTCTGGGAGGGACATTCCCCCATCCGCCCGTAGGGAGTTATACAGTAGTATAATAGCAGAGCAAGGAGGCCCATGCAAGAGCATGCTCTGTAGGAATCTGAAGGTGTCTGGTTCGTCATGTGTTCTATGCTATACTTTGTATAGATGGTAAATAAGTGAATTATAAAGGAGGGAGGACCCAGGTGGAATGCCATAGTCACCCACCAGGTTCTTAAATGTATAAAGGATTTTATCAGAGAAAAGGTTGCCCTAAGTTGTCAGTCTGGAATTGATTCATACTCTGGCCTCTGGCCTGGAGACTAGGTCTGTGCAATTTGGCATCGCCCATAATGATATTTCAGAGGAATGGTTTCCTAGTATGCACGTATTTGTGCCAGCATATGCGGGCTGTTTTCATAAGTATATTCTCTGAACTTTTAGGGATCAGTCTCTGGGACCTCATCAACCAGCCCAGCAATGTGGAGGGGAGCGTCCTGCCCGACCAGCAGCCCTGTTCCATCTTGTCCTGACCAGTGAGCCAATGAGAAGGCCATTGTGGTTGATCGGCCGCAAAGTATTGTTTGTAATGCGAGGCACTTAGGATACCCTCCGCTAGTGGGGCATACAGTTTAGCAACAATACATGCTTCCTGCCATTACCCCATATTAATGTGTTCAGTAGTGCTCTCAGGTCTTGAAAACAAAACATTTATGGGGTACTAGAATAATGAGGTACCCAAAGAACTATAGCAACTTAGGCAACACCAGCATTTTTTAGATAGCTTTGTGGCCCATAGGGGTAAAGCGGTAGTGAGTCACAGGCCCAAGGGAGTGAGGTGATTGGTGGATCTCGCCAGTGATAAGGACATTATGGGGAAGAGCAGTGATTTATCCCAGTTTACCTTCAACCCGGAAACCGTTCTAAACTGGCTCAGTAGTGCCATAATGTTTAGGAGTACCACAGCATCTTCTCGTAGATACACCAAGGTATCATCAGCGTACATGGAAATTATATGCCATTGATTATCTGCATGTATCCCCATTCTACTTCACTGCCAGAGCGCACAGACCAGTGGCTCCATTGTGAGCACAAAACTAATCGTAGAGTGGGCAACCCTGTTGGGCCCCGACCTATATTGAAGGAGTCAGAGAATGTATTGCCTGTTTTTACACAGACCAAAGGTGAATTTTATAGGAGCGAGATCCATTTAAGGACTGAGGTCCCACTCCAAATTTACCGAGCACCGCCATTGGATAATTCCATCCCAGGGTATCAAAAGATTTCTCTATGTCTAGTGATGCGACCAAGGGTGCTTGCCGATTCTCGATCCCAGTTCATTAACATAAAGAGTTGACGCAGTTTAAAAAAGTTATTCCTACCATGGATAAACCCATTTTGGTCGGGGTTCACTATGTGATATACTATGGGAATCAATAGGTTGGCTGTTACCTTTCCAAAAATCTTGTAGTCCAAGTTCAATAGGGAAAGGGTCGATACGATCTCAGGAGTAGTGGACCCCTATTGGACTTGGGCAGAACCGCAAAAACTGACCTGCCTGAGAGTGGGTAATATTCACATTGTGTAAGCTTTGAGTAGGTTTTAAGCAGCTGTGGGACAAACTGTGACTTATACGTAGAGTAAAACTCCAACAGCCAGCCATCTGATCCAGGGGTTTTACTGCTGGTTATTTGTTTGAGTGCCTTGCGTATTTAAGTGTCTGTAATTGTCTCTTCCAATTCTGCATATTGCATGACCGATATGCAGTGGGAGGCACTCCATCTAGGAGGATCTGTAAGGATGCCAAATATTCCCCTTGTAGGGCCTTATACTGAGTGGCATAATAAGTTTAAAAAAGCTGCGCTGTCAACCTGTGAATTAAGAATACACCCAGTTCCATCCCTAATGGCTGTGACCAGTTTCCTGGGAGAGTCGCAAGGAAGGAGCCATGCCAGTAGTCTTTCCGCTTCGTCACCCTCTGCATGTTTCCTGGCCAGACCCTCCTTATAGTCCAGGGCCCCTAACTCCTGCAGTGTGTTTCTATGTGTTAATCTGGATCATGAGTGGGGGCCACAACTGATCGGTCTGTGGGAGATAATAGTTTGTATTGTCTTATGTCTGCTTCTAGGGTACTAAGTTCCATATGAAGGTTAAATTTAGTTCCATATACTGCTTTAATCATGTAGCCGCGAAGGACAGCCTTGAATGTGTCCCACTCAATCACTGGTTCCATGGCTGAGTCCTTGGTATCTTGGAAGTAGGAAGTGATATTTACTGAGAGCGTGGCACAGAGGGAATTATCGTGAACCACCTCTAAAGGAAGGCACCATGTAGGTAGTCTTGCATCTGTAATGGGTAGTGGTCTGAAATAGTGCACTCAAGACATTCAGCTTGTGTTACTCTAATGGGGGCATCATTAGAGCACTAGATGAGATCGATTCTAGTACGTAAGTCAAGTAAGCCTGAGTAATGTGAGTACTCCCTAGATTTAGGATGCATTCTCTGCCAGGCATCCTTCACCTGAGTGTTGGCAGCCCATCTTTGGAAATGCTATGTGAGGGTAAACGCTTGTGCCCTGATCAGGGGGGGCGAGATCAGTTATAAAGTAGATCTGGGGTGCAACTGAAGTCCCCGACCCAGTAACTAGGTGCTAACATATTTTGCAGCAGCACTGGTGACAGGCTGTGCAGAAAGGAAGACTGATTAGTGTTGGGTGCATATAGTGATATAAAGGAGAGTGGGAGACCATCTAATAAACCCTCCAATACTACATACCATATGTCTAATCCAACTTAAGTGTGTAATAATTCTAGGGGTACTCACAGTACCACCCAGATCAGGACCCCCCGGGCATACCTGGAGTATGTAGTCCCAACAAGTGTGCCCCTCCAAAGCTTGTTCATAGCCTCCAAGTCAGCAACAACCAAGTGCATCTCTTGGAGGAATGCTATCTGAACCTTGCATCTGCAAAGGTCTGGGTAGACATGACATCGCTTAGGGTAACCTGGTAATCCTCTCACATTCTACGCCATTAATAATAGCGAAGGTGTGTTAGCTGCCATGACAGTACCCATTATTATGGTAAGATGGAATCCACTCTGACATCCCTGCATCATCCCGCACTCCTCCTCCTGGCACCCTTAACGCACACAACATGTCATATTGTTCATTGAAAGAAAACTAAGAACCAAGCAGAAAACAATTTGTTGCGAATATAAAGAATCCCCATATCCTATTGTCAAGCCAGTTTACCAACAGGTGACCAGCCACGGGAACTTTCATATAACTTATATAGTAAAAGAATAGCAGTCTATATCAGCGGTGTTTGATCATTTGGGGGTGGTCAATAGTGGATAGCAGGTAGCCTATATACAGGCATTCATATCTCTTATCCACCACAACTTCAGTTATACCATATGTTCTAGCATAGATCACCACAGATGCAATGTCTAACAAACTACAGTTCTACCAAACCTGGGTGCTGGGGTCTACATCATGTCCTCGCCATCTGCTGAATAAAATGTTTTTAGTCTCCAAGACATTCTGCAACCTGTAAATCACTCATTGTGAGAGATTCACTGTAGCGGGTTTCTGCCTCTGAATTCAAGGGGGAGGAGGCCACCATGTGCCACCCCACATCTACCACTGCCTGAGCACGTTCTTTGACAGCCTGTTTCATAGTAGGGCTGTGTGGGCAGGGCCTAAAATGGATTTTTCCTGCCTTTGTGGTTTCCATTCGGGTGGGGGAGATCCTTTCAAACCCCAGAGGGAGGGGGTTGTAATACCTCTGTGTTTCATGCATTCTCCAGTATCGTGCAAATGGAGGTGGTTCACTTGTGTGCAATCAGAAGCGTGGCAAGGAACTGCAGAGCATGTTTGATGCCATTGACTTGTAAGCACTTGTTGACTGAAAGAAAGGATGAGCAGCAGAGTTTGACTTCCAGTGTGTAATCTTAGGTAGATATGCAATTGCATGTATTCCACAGACCAGGGCGCCCTGGTCCACATCACCTGAAGGATGTGGTCCCTGTCTCTGTTATTGAGAAGACGAGCAACCACTGGTTGTGGAGGGGCATCCTCAATGTGGGTCTCCAGTGCACTCCACGAGCCAGCTTGACAGAGAAAAAATTAGATTGTCTACCCTCCAGAATTGTTTTCACAAATCAGACAGTAAGGTATAGGTCCAAATTCGGGCCTTCGACCTTTTCTGGAAGACCCACTATCCTTACATTGTTCCATCTCGATCTGCCTTCCTGCTCACTCTGCCCCATAGATAAACTATTTCTTCCTGCAAGGCTTGGAGATGTTTGTCTGAGTCAGCCACAATTGGTCTCTAGGTAGCCAGTGATGATTCAGCAAACCCAACTCTGTCTTTCAATTTCTTGTGATCTTCATGTAGAAGGCATACATCAACGCATAAGGTGTCTAGTTTTGGCTCCAGGGTGGACTTAATATCCAATACTGCCACCAGCAACTCGTCAAGTCGGTGAGAATGGACAAATAGTGTGGCTGCCAGAGATGGCCCTGTGGTCAAGGTATATATTCACAATCTCTGTACCACCCTGGGTGCCAGTGACCATTTCCGGGTCTTATCGGTTTTTGGGTGCGCCATTTTGGTGTTGGCGCATGAGTAAAGATTTGTTTCACCACAGTATACCGGAATGAGTTGATTATAGCAAGTTCTCAATTTTGTCCAGAACTGAGTGATAATATCATCAGGAGCAGCTACAGTTAGCAAACATACAGTGGTCGAAGTGAGTCCACAGCTGAGACATTGCATTAGTGGGGTGCATGTGGAGGAGTATTATGGAAGATATAAGTGACTCAATGAGAATCCACTGCAAGGTACTTAGAGCTGGAACTCACAGGGCACTCAAATCACCAACAGTGATACACTAAATGTTCAAGAGGAGGATGTGCATGCCACTGAGTACTTACAGTGTGTGGGTTACAGGCAGAGAATCTATTGGTTCTAGCCCCAAGCAACTTGTTTCTTCTTAATTAGAACAACGCCCAATTGTTTCTGACTTGCAACTGTTACAACATGCCACTGGGTACTTACAGTGTGTGGGTTACAGGCAGAGAATCTATTGCTTCTAGCCCCAAGCAACTTGTTTCTTCTTCTTCGCCCAATTGTTTCTGACTTGCATCTGTTACAACAATAGTTTCATCTCCTGGAATAAACGCCTTTAAACATAGTGCATTTTTTTAATTGTCCTTCACCTCTTCAAATTCCTTCTTGCACTGCTCATTCCATACATACTCCATATTCTTCCCTAAAAGAGTTCTCAAACACACAGTTTTCTTTGCATAATTTGGGACAAACTTGTTATAATATTTCATCATCCCTAAAAAACAGATTAACTCTTCTCTAGTGCTTGGCACCTCAACATTCATAATAGTTTCAACAAACTCTTTCTTTGGCAAAATTTTAGAACCTGTGATGAGATGAACTAAGTAGTCTACCTCATTCATACCAAACTTGCATTTCCTTTCCTTTAAAGTCAAACCTGACTTCAGTAACCTTTCTAACACCATGCATACCCTTGCATCATCTTCTGGTTTATGTTTTCCAAATATAAGAAAGTGATCTTGATATTATCTGACTCCATCAAGACATTTCAACACTTCTGAAACTATAATTTGGAACACTGAAGCTGAGGAAACAAGACCAAAAGGCAATCTTTTAAAACTAAATGCACCCATCGGTATTATAAACTCCATTAGGTCTTGTGAAACCTGATCGAACTCGATCTGATGACAAGCCAAAGTCATATCGAGTGTGGTAAAAACATTCGCCCCACTCAAGGTTACCATCAACTCTTGAATATTCGATGTAGGAAAGTTGTTGAATACGTGACTGAGCGCCCTCTAATCAACACAAAGACAAATGTTTCCATTCTGTTTTTAGCTACTACAATAGGAGCCAACCATTTTGTAGCTTCAACTGATTATATCACACCCAGATAAACCAATGTTTTCAACTCATCCCTCAGACTCCCTACCATGCTTAAAGGGATTTGGCTCAGTTTAGCTACAACAGTGACTGCATCCTTTTTGATTTGTATATGATATTTGTAACCTTTGCGGTAAATAAGTTTGCCCTGAAACAATTGTGGACATTCTTCCACAAATTCTGAGGTGAGCTGTTGGATATCTTGAACAATCACTTGAGTTATTGCAGTGGGATCTAATGTGACACCCAATCATTTATTATGAGAAATTATCACCTCTAAGTGATCCAATAACATTCCCTTCACAAGTATGCCTCTTAAACTCCATGTTATATGTGAAACATCCTATAATTCCTAGGCCCCCCATTACCACTTGGTCTGATATCCATCTCATCTAATTGTACATGACCAAAATATTCATCAAATACTTTATTTTTAGCAGTTGTCAAAGGAGACAAGGAATCAAACTTCGTCAACAACTCAACATTTTTGACTATAGCTGAAGGATGATCTTGTTTAGTGTTCTCATTTATGTCATTACAATTTACAGTTATGTCCACTTGAAATACATTATATTGGACTTCATGAACCAATCTCCTTTTTGTCATTCTACTTTTCTTTGCATCTAAAACATTTCCCAAAGTGTCCTCTTTTCCCACATATATGACATGTGACTCATATGGCGGGACAGTCAATATCATTTGCTTTATGGGCTTGTTTACTACATCTAAAACTTTCACCTTTGAACTTAAATTTGTCAAACCTTTTGTCATTACTGTTGTCTTTCATCTCAAATACAGAGCTTTCTAACTCCTTCCTTGTTTTGTACGACTCAAATCTTTTACACATTTTATCATGTACTCAACTCGATTAGCAATGAGTATGACTTCTTCGAAAGGTGGCTCATCTTTTAGCTACAACTCTTCTCTAGTCTTATAACTGCTACATTTTAAAACCAAGTGATCCTGAATCCTTTTATCTGTTGCACCTCCAAATCTACAAGTGGCAGCCAGCTTTCTCCGACTATTCACATACTCTTATATCGTTACTGTGCTGCCTTGTTTCCTCGTGCCAAAATGGCACCTTTCGATTATTGTGCTGACCCGGGGTAGATAATGTTGATCTAATTTCTCTAAACATATTTTGTAACCACACACTCTGGCATAATTTATAAAAAAAAATCTTCCACTTGTTCCACTTGATTAGTGGATTAAATGAACTGCGAAGAAAAATTGTGATTGAGTAACATTCTGCTTATTCCCTTTGAGCTGTACAACCAATATTATTGTCAAAGTTAATCTTCTACCTAAGTGACTTCCTTTTCTCAAGAGATCTTATCAAGTGCACCCAAATCTGCTTCACACTAAACACATATGCCCATCACTTAATATATTTAGCTTTAAACACTGTTTATATTTTCAAATTCTGTACTGTACTTTGACGTTTTAAACAGTTTTTTTATTTAACCTAAGAGAATTAAAAAAAATCAACAACTGGTGTGTCTGTCACTGTTAATTCAGATTTTCTTGGGACAGGCTCCCTAAAACAATAGACACTGGTGTGTCTGTCAACTTTATGCAAGCACTCGGCCTGATGCAATAGTTTATTCTTGACACTTTGCTTGTCACTCTGTAAGCACCGATGTTCATTTGTTTTTAATGGCAATACTTTTGGTGTGCTTGTCAAACACTTCCTTCTCTCAACACGGCCACCGTATAAAGTATGTATTTTTTTTCTCTCACGTTAGCCATCTATTTGGCTAAAACAGTTATTACAAACACTTTTCCTCCTTAAGATGGCTGCTGGAGCACCGTGGAGACGTCACTCGTACAGTCCTTGTGCATGCTGTACGGTGTGTGCTGTTTGATGCATACTTTATTGGCCTCTTAAAACATGGCTGCGCCTCCCTCATTTTTCATTTGCAGCGCACTCGTTTTTCTGACTTTAAGGACTGTTCCCATTGGGCGCAGGATCAAGACTGATTTGCATATGGCTAGGTTTAAACGGAATGGCATGGTGAGCAAATAAACGATGGTTTTAGGCCCAGATCTCTGTACTGGGGTGAATGTATGACATTGCTCTGCATTCTGTCCATTAATAGTTCTTTTTGCATTTGTCACCCCGAGTGGGACGGGTATGCTCAGACGTGAGTCCCGTGCTCTCCATGCCACTGGAATCAAGCTATCCTGGCTAAAGAGGGGTAAAACCCCAAAACCGGTCCTAGGATGCTTGTTTCCAGTCCAGGGAGGACCTGGCCTGGCAGTTCGGGCTGGACTGTTCCCATTGGGCGCAGGGTCAAGACTGATTTGCATATGGCTGGGTCCAAACTGGAATGGCACGATGAGCAAAGAAACGATGGATTTAGGCCCAGATCTCTGTACTGGGGTGAATGTATGATATTGCTATGCATTCTGTCCATCAATAGTTCTTTTTGCATTTAAGGTGCTCACAAGCACCTGCGCTCCACTTACTTCCTAGAGTTTACCCTGGCTCACGCAGATTCCCTGGGCTCTTTCCTGCCTTCAGTAACACAGCTTCAGTGTGCCTCTTCAAATTGCCACCCCTTCCACACAGCCGCGCCTGCCTTCGGTTCCTTAGATCTCCGCTCTTTGGCAGCTGTTGGGGTGTCCTATATGTGGTGATCGGTTTGCCGCCAAATTTGAAGTTGTCTAAAACGTCACAGACATTGATGATATCAGGTAAGCCTTTAATGAAAAAACACTCTAGCCAGTCTGCTCCTCTCTTCCAACTGACTTTCCCCACAATAATACATCACATGCTTCCATGTGGTCACCACAGGCGGTAGTTGTACAGCTTTTTATGCATAGATCCCACTGTCACTGAATTTCAGTTATAGGAAGAGCTTATGGAGTAGGAAGCCACCTCATCCTCAGCTTGTCTCAACAGCTCATGTGTCTTCCTCTCGTGCAAATAATCTGTTAAGCGAGAGTGGGACAGAGAGGTAGGGGGAGGGTAGGACTACGTCACAATATATAGATTATGGCCTGCTTCTGCTACATTGTTATCAAAGTAGAAGTCAACATTCCAATATTATTATGATGCTTACTAATATTATATTGATGGATTCATCCTAAGATAGGTTAAGTAGAGTATTCTTTGGCAAATATGTACCCTGACCTGACAAAAAAAGATACTGAATACGCTTTAATTACATCAGAACAGATTGACTTGAATGGCTCTTTGCCTAAATGAGATGGTCCTCATCATACTTGTCTCACTAACCCTCTTCTTCACAAGTTAAAGAAAGGGTTCCCCCAAAATTATTATACCTGAAACGCTGGTCATGCAGCACAATATATTTACCAGTGCTGCCACCTCAGATCCTAAGTATTTAACAAAGCTGCCTCTCACACAAGCATCATGTGATGTAATGGTAGTTGAGTTGTAAAAACTATGATGTAAAGTGTTGTAATTGTTTGAGATGTAACGTTATATATTCTTTTCTAAGGCTATGAAGAGCAGCCATGCTTGTTGCTTGCATTCGCATTCTGATAATCGCATTGCATTATGTGTTATATGTGGCCATTTCTTCTCTTTTGTTCCACTTCTTTCCATGTCCATACTCCTCATGCAAGGTGGTTGATTGAAGCTTAAAACAACAAGTGATGGACTGAATGTGGATCAATGTCACACACTCCCCCAGTCAAAAGATCTGGGCCCAAATCCATCGTTTTTTTGCACTCCACACCACCCTGGGTCAGATAATGGCTTTATGCAAATCAGCTCTGACCCTGTTGCCCCATGGGAACAGTCCAGTCCGAACTACAACAGCCATATCTTTCCCAGACCGGAATCAAGCATCCGAGGACCGGACCGGTTTCGAGGTAACACCTCTCTTCAGCCCGGCTAGCTTGACTCCAAGTGGTGTGGAGTGCCTGGGACCCACGTCTGGGCATCCCCAGCGCACTTAGGGCGGCAATTGCAAAAAACAACAAGTGATGGACTGAATGTGGATCAATGTCACACACTCCCCCAGTCAAAAGATCTGGGCCCAAATCCATCGTTTTTTTGCACTCCACACCACCCTGGGTCAGATAATGGCTTTATGCAAATCAGCTCTGACCCTGTTGCCCCATGGGAACAGTCCAGTCCGAACTACAACAGCCATATCTTTCCCAAACCGGAATCAAGCATCCGAGGACCGGACCGGTTTCGAGGTAACACCTCTCTTCAGCCCGGCTAGCTTGACTCCAAGTGGTGTGGAGTGCCTGGGACCCACGTCTGGGCATCCCCAGCGCACTTAGGGCGGCAATTGCAAAAAACAACAAGTGATGGACTGAATGTGGATCAATGTCACACACTCCCCCAGTCAAAAGATCTGGGCCCAAATCCATCGTTTTTTTGCACTCCACACCACCCTGGGTCAGATAATGGCTTTATGCAAATCAGCTCTGACCCTGTTGCCCCATGGGAACAGTCCAGTCCGAACTACAACAGCCATATCTTTCCCAGACCGGAATCAAGCATCCGAGGACCGGACCGGTTTCGAGGTAACACCTCTCTTCAGCCCGGCTAGCTTGACTCCAAGTGGTGTGGAGTGCCTGGGACCCACGTCTGGGCATCCCCAGCGCACTTAGGGCGGCAATTGCAAAAAACAACAAGTGATGGACTGAATGTGGATCAATGTCACACACTCCCCCAGTCAAAAGATCTGGGCCCAAATCCATCGTTTTTTTGCACTCCACACCACCCTGGGTCAGATAATGGCTTTATGCAAATCAGCTCTGACCCTGTTGCCCCATGGGAACAGTCCAGTCCGAACTACAACAGCCATATCTTTCCCAGACCGGAATCAAGCATCCGAGGACCGGACCGGTTTCGAGGTAACACCTCTCTTCAGCCCGGCTAGCTTGACTCCAAGTGGTGTGGAGTGCCTGGGACCCACGTCTGGGCATCCCCAGCGCACTTAGGGCGGCAATTGCAAAAAACAACAAGTGATGGACTGAATGTGGATCAATGTCACACACTCCCCCAGTCAAAAGATCTGGGCCCAAATCCATCGTTTTTTTGCACTCCACACCACCCTGGGTCAGATAATGGCTTTATGCAAATCAGCTCTGACCCTGTTGCCCCATGGGAACAGTCCAGTCCGAACTACAACAGCCATATCTTTCCCAGACCGGAATCAAGCATCCGAGGACCGGACCGGTTTCGAGGTAACACCTCTCTTCAGCCCGGCTAGCTTGACTCCAAGTGGTGTGGAGTGCCTGGGACCCACGTCTGGGCATCCCCAGCGCACTTAGGGCGGCAATTGCAAAAAACAACAAGTGATGGACTGAATGTGGATCAATGTCACACACTCCCCCAGTCAAAAGATCTGGGCCCAAATCCATCGTTTTTTTGCACTCCACACCACCCTGGGTCAGATAATGGCTTTATGCAAATCAGCTCTGACCCTGTTGCCCCATGGGAACAGTCCAGTCCGAACTACAACAGCCATATCTTTCCCAGACCGGAATCAAGCATCCGAGGACCGGACCGGTTTCGAGGTAACACCTCTCTTCAGCCCGGCTAGCTTGACTCCAAGTGGTGTGGAGTGCCTGGGACCCACGTCTGGGCATCCCCAGCGCACTTAGGGCGGCAATTGCAAAAAACAACAAGTGATGGACTGAATGTGGATCAATGTCACACACTCCCCCAGTCAAAAGATCTGGGCCCAAATCCATCGTTTTTTTGCACTCCACACCACCCTGGGTCAGATAATGGCTTTATGCAAATCAGCTCTGACCCTGTTGCCCCATGGGAACAGTCCAGTCCGAACTACAACAGCCATATCTTTCCCAAACCGGAATCAAGCATCCGAGGACCGGACCGGTTTCGAGGTAACACCTCTCTTCAGCCCGGCTAGCTTGACTCCAAGTGGTGTGGAGTGCCTGGGACCCACGTCTGGGCATCCCCAGCGCACTTAGGGCGGCAATTGCAAAAAACAACAAGTGATGGACTGAATGTGGATCAATGTCACACACTCCCCCAGTCAAAAGATCTGGGCCCAAATCCATCGTTTTTTTGCACTCCACACCACCCTGGGTCAGATAATGGCTTTATGCAAATCAGCTCTGACCCTGTTGCCCCATGGGAACAGTCCAGTCCGAACTACAACAGCCATATCTTTCCCAGACCGGAATCAAGCATCCGAGGACCGGACCGGTTTCGAGGTAACACCTCTCTTCAGCCCGGCTAGCTTGACTCCAAGTGGTGTGGAGTGCCTGGGACCCACGTCTGGGCATCCCCAGCGCACTTAGGGCGGCAATTGCAAAAAACAACAAGTGATGGACTGAATGTGGATCAATGTCACACACTCCCCCAGTCAAAAGATCTGGGCCCAAATCCATCGTTTTTTTGCACTCCACACCACCCTGGGTCAGATAATGGCTTTATGCAAATCAGCTCTGACCCTGTTGCCCCATGGGAACAGTCCAGTCCGAACTACAACAGCCATATCTTTCCCAGACCGGAATCAAGCATCCGAGGACCGGACCGGTTTCGAGGTAACACCTCTCTTCAGCCCGGCTAGCTTGACTCCAAGTGGTGTGGAGTGCCTGGGACCCACGTCTGGGCATCCCCAGCGCACTTAGGGCGGCAATTGCAAAAAACAACAAGTGATGGACTGAATGTGGATCAATGTCACACACTCCCCCAGTCAAAAGATCTGGGCCCAAATCCATCGTTTTTTTGCACTCCACACCACCCTGGGTCAGATAATGGCTTTATGCAAATCAGCTCTGACCCTGTTGCCCCATGGGAACAGTCCAGTCCGAACTACAACAGCCATATCTTTCCCAGACCGGAATCAAGCATCCGAGGACCGGACCGGTTTCGAGGTAACACCTCTCTTCAGCCCGGCTAGCTTGACTCCAAGTGGTGTGGAGTGCCTGGGACCCACGTCTGGGCATCCCCAGCGCACTTAGGGCGGCAATTGCAAAAAACAACAAGTGATGGACTGAATGTGGATCAATGTCACACACTCCCCCAGTCAAAAGATCTGGGCCCAAATCCATCGTTTTTTTGCACTCCACACCACCCTGGGTCAGATAATGGCTTTATGCAAATCAGCTCTGACCCTGTTGCCCCATGGGAACAGTCCAGTCCGAACTACAACAGCCATATCTTTCCCAGACCGGAATCAAGCATCCGAGGACCGGACCGGTTTCGAGGTAACACCTCTCTTCAGCCCGGCTAGCTTGACTCCAAGTGGTGTGGAGTGCCTGGGACCCACGTCTGGGCATCCCCAGCGCACTTAGGGCGGCAATTGCAAAAAACAACAAGTGATGGACTGAATGTGGATCAATGTCACACACTCCCCCAGTCAAAAGATCTGGGCCCAAATCCATCGTTTTTTTGCACTCCACACCACCCTGGGTCAGATAATGGCTGTATGCAAATCAGCTCTGACCCTGTTGCCCCATGGGAACAGTCCAGTCCGAACTACAACAGCCATATCTTTCCCAGACCGGAATCAAGCATCCGAGGACCGGACCGGTTTCGAGGTAACACCTCTCTTCAGCCCGGCTAGCTTGACTCCAAGTGGTGTGGAGTGCCTGGGACCCACGTCTGGGCATCCCCAGCGCACTTAGGGCGATACCTCGAAACCGGTCCGGTCCTCGGATGCTTGATTCCGTTCTGGGAAGGACATGGCTTTTGTAGTTCGGACTGGACTGTTCCCATGGGGCAACAGGGTCAGAGCTGATTTGCATATCGCCATTGTCTAACCCAGGGTGGTGTGGAGTGCAAAAAAACGATGGATTTGGGCCCAGATCTTTTGACTGGGGGAGTGTGTGACATTGATCCACATTCAGTCCATCACTTGTTGTTTTTGCAATTGCCGCCCTAAGTGCGCTGGGGATGCCCAGACGTGGGTCCCAGGCACTCCACACCACTTGGAGTCAAGCTAGCCGGGCTGAAGAGAGGTGTTACCTCGAAACCGGTCCGGTCCTCGGATGCTTGATTCCGTTCTGGGAAGGACATGGCTTTTGTAGTTCGGACTGGACTGTTCCCATGGGGCAACAGGGTCAGAGCTGATTTGCATATCGCCATTGTCTAACCCAGGGTGGTGTGGAGTGCAAAAAAACGATGGATTTGGGCCCAGATCTTTTGACTGGGGGAGTGTGTGACATTGATCCACATTCAGTCCATCACTTGTTGTTTCTGATTGAAGCTTAAAGCCACACCTTACAAATACCAATATTTACATGTGGGTAGATGTCCACCTACTACACTGATTATGCAGAATGAGGCAGGTTTTATTCTGAGTCCCTTGTAGCAGTGAACTGATGTTATCAGACTCATATGTAAACCCACTTGCATACATTGGAATTACAAGTAATGCAAATGTTATATGACCCTGAAATCAAACCTGCTGATATTTAACAGGGTAAAAATCCCCTGTATTACCGGAACCTATTGGGTTTGATCCATATTCTATGCCCATTATCTGGAAAAACTTGGAAATAGGTGCTTCTTGTCACACCTGATCAAATCTGGGTGTTTGAGTTTATCAGATTCAATAAATATTGCTCCCTGTTTATGGTCATTGATAACGAGGACCTAAATAATTGAGGAACCAAATTATGACCTGAGGCTCCACACTAGCACTTTAGCTAAATAATGAATGGACAATTTTAGTATGTATTCAATACTCTATTGCTTGAACGTTTAATTGTATCCCATAATGTCTTGTGTTTCTTGTTACTGCAGGGGGCACAGCTTCCAGGCAGGGAGGATTTCTGGGGTGCATCCGTTCCCTGCATTTGAACGGACAGGTCCTTGATCTTGAAGAGAGAGCCAGGGTCACTTCCGGGGTTAAGCCAGGGTGCACAGGGCACTGCAGCAGTTACGGCAAGCTCTGCCACAACGGCGGGAAGTGTATCGAAAAGTACAACGGCTCGACGTGTGACTGCACGAGCTCAGCGTATGAAGGACCCTTTTGTAAAAACGGTAAAACCTTTCCTATTAACTAGTGCTGCCAGACAAAAGGTATTACACTTTTCACTAATGATAAATTAGCATTTCTGATGTCGAAAAACAATAGTTAAGTAGGCAAGGGTATTTTTCTGACAGATTACTAGGCAATGTGTTGACAGCTACGAATGACTTTGGTGAAGAGTTTTTATTGCTGTTTGAAAAATTATCAAAAATATCGCCAGATACACATGCAGGTAAACAGAATGTGCAGGACATAATTATTCTGGGTGTTACATTACTTGTCAATATCCTTTCTTGGGAAACGAGTGTTTATTCATTCAGTCCAAGTTTGACTAATACACAGTAGCGGATAGTGCCTTGCCTGCCGCTCGCTGCTCTTCTGCTGTGCACAGGCTGATGCTCCCAGACTCCCCTACGGTCAATCCAGACACTGCTCTCATGCTGGTAGTACTCATAAGAGCAGCATTGGGATTGAGCGGTGTGGGCTGGCTTTGTAGTCCATCAGGGACTGGCATCCTGTATCTGCTGTTGTTCTCCACCCAACAACGCAGCTGAGTTGGAGAGATGTCAGTGCGCATGTCGGTTTGGCTGTCCTAAGACGGCTGTCCAAACTGACATGCGCACTGACAGCAGTGCACAACGATCCTCCCCCATTCATCGTATGGCTCCTCCCCCAAGAATCAGCTCCTGACGTAAATTATAATTATGTAATTTTTTTTCATTTGCCTCTGCTGGCAATGGTGTGGCGCTCCTCTGCCAGAACAGCACAGCCACTGCTGCTAAAAGAGTGTTTATTCACAGCTTGAAACATGTGCGATGCTCTAACATTCATTTTACTCACGCAAGTCTAGCATCATCTAGAGTAAAAAATTGCAAAACATTTGGAACCCTGAATTCGAGCTACTCGTTTCTTCAAAACTTACAGCTCTCCAGACTATTTTTTAAACAAACACCAATTGCAAGCAATTGACTGGCAGAGTAATACATTATTTGGAAGAGTTTAATCATCTATCAACAGGGGCAAGCATAGGATTTCAGAAGCATATTTTGTTCGCTTTTCGTAACATGTGCCAAGCTTAAGACCAACTATATGGGAGATATCAGTCAACAGTAGAGCACACTATTTTGAAGCAGCCGTGATCACAATGTTCAGATTGACAAGGGCTCAAGATATCAAGATAACAATAATGGGCCGTCAGAAAAAAACCTTTGAGTGGGAAATGCTACCCTTGGTTGCTGGAGAAGCATGTTTGGTATATTGATGCTGTTGGCTTCCATTTGTCAGTGTTGGAGTAGTGCTCACCTATTTAGGGAGTTATGGTAATAACAAGATGATGTTGTCCAAAGGTTTCATGCATGGATGTTACTGAACTTCATTAAAACCCTAAGGACCAGATGTAGGTAATCCCAATTTACCTATTCTTAAATACCAAATTTTACCGATTCGATATTTAAGAATAGCTAAATGGGATGTAGATAAATTTTCGGTAAAAATTACCGAATCTGTAAGATTTGGTATTTACCGAAACGGTATTTACCGATTCGGTAATCGCCATTCATTCCTATGGGCCTGGAGGCCCTTAGGAATGAAGGGCAATTACTGAATCGGTAAATACCGATTTGGTAAAATGGGGGAAACATTCAAGGGTGGCAGGGTGTCACTTTGACACCCTGTTGCACCCCTGAATCGTGCTTGTGTGCAGATGTGGCAGACATACATGCCCTAAGGGCATGTATGTCTGCCACATGGCACAGTTGAAAATGTACTGATTTGCATTTTCAAAGGTATTCGTTATTTACCACCAATTTATAGTTGGTGGTAAATAACGAATCCTTACAGGTAAAAAGCACTCACTTGAGTGCTTCCTACATTTCAGATTCGGTAATTTACCGAATCGGTATTTAAGAATTCAGTAATTTACCGAATTCTTAAATACCGATTCGGTAAATTACTGAATCTGAAATGTAGCCACCTACATCCCAAATGCCTAATACCGGTCGGTAACGGCCGAAATTCAGTAATTTCGGCCGTTACCGACCGGTATTAGGGTTCCTACATCTGGCCCTAAAATTCTAACCATATCTTGGTTCAGGATATTACATTCTTTTAAAACAAAAATGAAACCATTTTTGATTTGACAATCTTCTTTCACTAAATCTCACTTTACCGTGGCTCAACCAGGATGAAAATTTGAACTCTAGACTATGTGACTTGGCACGAGAAGATTTGATTCACCTTGTTTGCATCTGTCCAATCCTCCTGAAGGACCGGAAGGCGCTTTTCAGATGTTTTAATTGGACGTAATATTTGAACATGATACCATGCAGCCCTAGTAGTAATCTACTGATACAATTTTTAACTTCCTAAGTACAGAGTCAGGAAGTTCCTGATAAGGTTAAGATTTCGAATCAAGTCCCTGCTATGATTGTCTGAATGATAAGGGATGGAAAGCACTCTTTATCAATATAAATTTGCTGTCCAATTTTAATATGGGAATAAATTATGTATCTCAGTAGCCAATGCAATTTGCTTGCAAATGGTTTGCGTTTTATGTAATGGCAATATTCGCTGTGTTTTATTTGCTTTTAGTCACGATTTTAGATGATTTTACTTAATTATGCATAACAAATTTGACTTCACTTGACTTACCAACGATGGTAATAGGTAAAGAAGTGTTCTGAGGCCTCGAACTGATCTTGAAGGAACACATAATAAACAAGTTAATCTCTGACCATTTGGAATGCCATATTTTGGGTTTTACATAGTTGCAACATGGTCAGACAAACTATAAAGAGAATTCCCACATCTAGGCAAACCTAAAGCTGGCCGTAGGATAATCAAGTCTGAGAGCTCAAAAGTAGGTGCAGCATAATTATGAAGTGACACATCATTCTTTTGCCTGTGCAGTCTTGGGATACTTTGAAAGGTCTTTATTGTTTGTTACTTGCCTCTACACTTTGATCCTAAATACTAGATCCTAGGTGGTAGAGTTGCAATTAATAGAGACCTCATGGTTAATTTGTGTTAGCCTTCCTTGACATGTGGGTTCAACCTACATGACCTCTTAGTAATCTTTGCAATTTGGCAGAGTGGTTAGAGGCCACAATGATCTTTAAGTGTAAAGGGAAAGGTAATCAAAGCCTGTATCCCCTCTCACATGAAAGATTTAGGCATTGCAGTGCAAAGAAGTATGTCAGTGTCCAACCTTTGGACAAGTATCTTAAAGACTGTTTGCCATACAGATAATGTAGCTGTGACCACATTGCCTTGTATTGCATTGCATTGTATTGTATTGTAGCATTTGTATAGCAGTAACTACCCATGTGTTGGGTGCTAAATAGCTTATCCATGTGGATCGCTCACTAATCCTGTAGGGTCTGTGGGTCAAATGTTGTTTTTGTTTTGAGTCTGTGTTAGAAGTGTTTATATGTTGTCTGTGAAAGCTTCCTCTATGCGGGTATTGTATTATTGGATGCAGGAAACATAACATTTAATTGTAAAAAGGACTACAACATATACAGCTAAATCCCAGCCATATGGGCAGAGGGATGCTGCGTGCATGTACGCCAAAAATACATTGGGCATTCAGATAGGGCCCAATAATACAAATGTTATCAAGCACCAGGAACTGATGCTTTTGAGTGAGTAAGAGGGTGGCAAAACGGCATGAATCGGAACTGGTGGCATGAGCAGAAGCCATGTACCAATCTATTTTATTTTACTGTTGTTTTTTTAAAAGACATCAACAGAGAGTGCATATCCAAAGTAGGAGGGTGATTGCTAAGTAATAATTTGCTGGGCGTGGTTTTGTGCAAAATTCTATTGCACACAATTAATGCCAAATGTCACCTACTGCTTAACCTGTAATACAGTGAGTGGTGCTTCTCCAATGTATATGCCGTCCTACCTCCAAGGCCTTTGCAGGCTGCTAATTGTGGATCACTCTGTGCAACTCAAAGTAAGAAAACAAGAATAATGTTGTTATATTTTACTAGCCCGATCTTCCATATATCTTGAATCTATTTGCTTCATGATTAGAAAGACTGTTAAAATAATTTGTTAGTCAACAATAAGGGTGGGCGTAAAATCCGTTTCGCGGGCGAATTTGCGGATTTTTCCGCAATTTCGCGATCCGCGAATCTCGCGAAATCGCGGTAAAATCCGTGAATCAGCGGGGACGAATTTTCAGCCAAGCAAGGGTTACAGCAGCAGGTGCAAAAGTTGAACCTAATTTCTTTGTAACCTTTTACAAAAGGGTTACAAAGAAATTAACTTCAACTTGGGCACCTGCTGCTAAGTGCTTCCTGGCGCCTCGTTGCTTACTTGCAACTCTTCTCTGACCCTGCTCTGACCCTTGAAGCAGGGTCAGAGAATAGTTACAAGTAGGCAACGAGGCACCTGTCCCAGGAATTAAACCTCATCAGGAAGCACTTACAGATATAAAAAACAGGAAGATGGGAGAGGTGGCAAATACACCCATTTTGAGTTATCAGGAGGGGTTAAACTAAAAGCGACCTTTACAGCACAATTTTCATATGCATTTTGCTAAAAATAAAAAAACTGTATGTTCTGTAGGGGCAACTCCAGAATCTGGCCCTTGAGAGATCCGGCCTCTCTTTCTTTCTCTCGTTCTCTCTCTCCCTCTCTTTCTCTCTCTTTCTCTCTATCTATCTCTCTCTTCCTCTCCTTTCTTGCTCTATTTATCTCTTTTTCTCTCTCTTTCAAGTTCTTCCTCTTTCTCTGCTTATCTCTTTCTTTCTCCGTTGTTCTCTCTCTCTTTCTCTCTATCTCCCTCTCTTTATTTCTCTCTCACATCCTCTCTTTCTCGCTCTCTCTTTCTCTCTCTTTCTTTCTTTCTCTCCCACTCTCCCTCTTTCTCTCTCTCTTTCTCTTTCTCTCTCTCATCCTCTCTCTCTCTCTCCCTTTCTGTGTGTCTTTCTCTCTTTCTCTCTCTCTTTCCATGTCTCTCTCTCTCTTTCTCTCTCTCTTTTACTTTCTTGCTCTTTCTCTGTCTCTTTCTTTCTTTCTCTCTCGTTCTCTCTTTCTCTCTCCCTCTCTCCTCTTCTCCCTCCTTCTCTTTCTCTCCCTTTCTCTCTCTCACATCCTCTCTTTCTCACTCTCTCTTTCTCTCTCTCTTTCTTTCTCTCTCACTCTCCCTCTTTCTCTTTCTCTCTCTCCTCCTCTCTCTCTCTCTCCCTCTCTGTGTATCTTTCTCTCTTTCTCTCTCTCTTTCCATGTCTCTCTCTCTCTCTCTTTCTCTCTCTCTTTCACTTTCTTGCTCTTTCGCTGTCTCTCTCTTTCTTATTCTCTCTCTCCCTGTTTCTTTCTTTCTTTCTTTCTTTCTTTCTTTCTTTCTTTCTTTCTTTCTTTCTTTCTTTCTTTCTTTCTTTCTTTCTTTCTTTCTTTCTTTCTCTCCCCTCTCTCTCTTACTCTCTCTTTCTCTTTCTCTCCCTCTCTTTCCCACTCTCCCTTTCACTTTCACTTTCTTGCTCTTTCTCTGTCTGTCTGTCTCTTTCTTTCTTTCTCTTTCTCTTTTCTTTCTTTTTTCTTTCTTTCTTTCGTTCTTTCTTCCACTATCTCTCTCGCTCCCTCTCTCTCTCTATCTCTCTCTCTTTCTCTTTTTTTAAACATTGCAAAGATCTCGTAGATGACAAAGTACAAACAAGCATTTGCAATGCAATAGGTCTCGCATGTTTTGTATTTACGTGACTTAGCTGTATTGATATTACAAGTTGCAATGGCTTTTAATTTTTAAATAATTAATACTTGAATAAAAGTGATTTTAATTTATAATGGCAATAGCTTAAACTTTTGTAAATAACTTTTGTGAAGATTATGTTCAGTGTATTTTATTGTGACGAAAATCCAAGAACAGAAGGGAAATATTTACATCTTTTCGTGACATTTGTAATAAAGTTTGAAACATTGAGAGAACATATTTGAACCAGTTGTTGTTCAATGGTTGCGCAGATTGATGCTGGGGTGGTGCTGAGTGGTGCTGTGGTGGTGCTGAGTGGTGCTGTGGTGATGCTGAGTGGTGCTGTGGTGGTGGTGAGTAATACTGGGATGGTGCTGAGTGATGGTAGGGTGGTGCTGAGTGGTGCTGTGGTGGTGTTGAGTGATGCTGTGGTGGTGCTGAGTGATGCTGTGGTGGTGCTGAGCGGTGCTGTGGTGGTGCTGAGTGACAATGTGGTGGTGCTGAGTGATGCTGTGGTGCTGCTGAATGATGCTGTGGTGGCACTGAGTGGTGCTGTGGTGGTGCTGATTGGTGCTGTGGTGGTGCTGAATGATGCTGTGGTGGTGCTGAGTGGTGCTGTGGTGGTGCTGAGTGATGCTGTGGTGGTGCTGAGTGATGCTGTGGTGGTGCTGAGTGATGCTGTGGTGGTGCTGAGTGGTGCTGTGGTGGTGCTGAGTGTTAATGTGGTGGTGCTGAGTGATAATGTGGTGGAGCTGAGTGATGCTGGAGTAGCGCTGAGTGATGATGTGGTGATGCAGAGGGCAGAAAGGCACAAAAAGCAGTCTAACAAAGGGCAGAAGGGCAGAAAAACAAGGGAAAAACGAGTCTAACAGAGGGCAGAAGGGCACAAAAAACAAGTCTAACAGAGGACAGAAGGGCAGAAAAACAAGGGAAAAACGAGTCTAACAGAGGGCAGAAGGGCACAAAAAACGAGTCTTACGGGGCAGAAAGGCACAAAAACGAGTCTAACAGAGGGCAGAAGGGCACAAAAAACGAGTCTAACAGAGGGCAGAAGGGTACAAAAACAAGGGAATAACAGAGGGCAGAAGGGCACAAAAAAACGAGTCTAGCTGGGGACAGAATGAATCCCGCCCTTCATGTTTGTCCACGAAGACGCCACCTTTTTGTGCAATACCTCTACTCAACTGGAGTACTTTCTACTGTCTAATCAGTAAGTCCTCCCTCGTTGGCTAAATGTATAGGGGCAGATTTACAATAACTAGCGCATCCCCAGGGATGCGCCAGTTATTGTGCGCCGCAGCTCCGCCACCCATGGTGCGCCGCATTTACAATGCGGCGCACCATGTGGCCATAACGGCACAGATGCGTCACGCATCTGTGCCGTGAAAGCAGCGCATTGCTGGAGCTGCATCGCGATTATGACGCAGCTCCAGCAATGCTCTGGGGGTGCCCTATCTCCCCAATGCTGCATCAAGCCTTGAGCCTGCTTCAAGCAGGCGAAGGGTTTTGACGCAGCATTGGCCTAAAAGTGACTGAGTAAAATCTTGTAGATTTCACTCAGCCACTTTTAGGACGCAGGGCTTTACAACGTGACGCATCTCACAGAGAGATGCGTCACGTTGTTAATACCCAGCACCATAACGCATCTTTTGTGCTGCCGCTGCGCCACAAAAGGTCTCGGTAGAGGGTGGCAGTGGTGAACCAGAGGGTGGCAGAGATGAACCAGAGGGTGACAGTGATGAACCAGAGGGTGGCAGAGGTAAACCAGAGGGTGACAATGCTGACCCAGAGGGTGGCAGGGGTGAACCCGAGGGTGGCAGGGGTGAATCAGAGGGTGACAGTGCTGAACCAGAGGGTGGCAGTGCTGAACCAGAGGGTGGCAGGGGTGAACCAGAGGGTGGCAGGGTTGAACCAGAGGGTGGCAGTGATGAACCAAATGGTGGCAGGGGTGAACCAGAGGGTGGCAGTGGGGAACCAGAGGGTGGCATGGGTGAACCAGAGGGTGGCAGTGGTGAACCAGAGAGTGGCAGTGGTGAACCAGAGGGTGCCAGTGCTGAACCAGAGGGTGACAGTGGTTAACCAGAGTGTGGCAGTGGTGAACCAGAGGTGCTGTGATGAACCAGAGGGTGGCAGTTGTGAACCAGAGGGTGGCAGTGGTGAACCAGAGGGTGACAGTGCTGAACCAGAGGGTGGCAGGGGTGACCCAGAGGGTGCTGTGATGAACCAGAGGGTGGCAGTGGTGAACCAGAGGGTGGCAGGGGTGAACCAGAGGCTGGCAGGGGTGAACCAGAGGGTGGCAGTGGGGAACCAGAGGGTGGCATGGGTGAACCAGAGGGTGGCAGTGGTGAACCTGAGAATGGCAGTGGTGAACCAGAGGGTGGCAGGGGTGAACCAGAGGGTGGCAGGGGTGAATCAGAGGGTGGCAGTGGTGAAACAGAGGGTGGCAGTGCTGAACCAGAGGGTGGCAGTGGTGAACCAGAGGGTGGCATGGGTGAACCAGAGGGTGGCAGGGGTGAATCAGAGGGTGGCAGTGGGGAACCAGAGAGTGGCATGGGTGAACCAGAGTGTGGCAGTGGTGAACCAGAGAATGGCAGTAGTAAACCAGAGGGTGGCAGTGCTGAACCAGAGGGCGACAGTGGTTAACCAGAGGGTGGCAGTGGTGAACCAGAGGTGCTGTGATGAATGAGAGGGTGGCAGTCGTGAACCAGAGGGTGGCAGTGGTGAACCAGAGGTTGACAGTGCTGAACCAGAGGGTGCTGTGATGACCCAGAGGGTGGCAGTGGTGAACCAGAGGGTGGCAGGGGTGAACCAGAGGGTGGCAGTGGTGAACCAGAGGGTGGCAGTGCTGAACCTTAGGGTGACAGTGGTTAACAAGAGGGTGGCAGGGTTGAACCAGAGCGTGGCAGTGCTGAACCAGAGGGAGGCAGTGGTGAACCAGAGGGTGGCAGGGGTGAACCAGAGGGTGGCAGGGGTGAACCAGAGGGTGGCAGTGGTGATGAACCAGAGGGTGGCAGTCGTGAACCAGAGGGTGGCAGTGGTGAACTAGAGGGTGACAGTGTTGAACCAGAGGGTGGCAGGGTTGAACCAGAGAGTGGCAGTGCTGAACCAGAGGGTGGCAGTGGTGAACCAGAGGGTGGCAGGGGTGAACCAGAGGGTGGCAGGGGTGAACCAGAGGGTGGCAGTGGTAAACCAGAGGGTGGCAGTGATGAACCAGAGGGTGGCAGTGGTGAACCAGAGGGTGCTGTGCCCATACACAACTGCAGGGGTAACTTCGCCATGCAAGCGGCCCGCGAACACGCAAAAAGCCCAGCGAACACGCAAAAAAACCCCGCGAACACGCAAAAAACCCCGCCAACGCGCAAAAAAACAAAAATCCGCAAATTCGCACGAATTTGCGGATTTTGCGGATTGCGAATTCGTTTTCGCGCCAATTCGCGGAACGCGAATTCGCAAATTTCGCCCATACCTAGTCAACAATGCATTCATATAAATACTAAAGACTCTAACATTTTAAAATGAATTGTTGTATAAAGATTAAAAGATGAGGTATAGGCAGTATGCCTTTCTGAATCAGAATCAGAAATGCTTTTCATTTTCTTTTTCTTAGAGGTATCTGCACTGTTTGCTTCAGGATCTACAATTAACTACGCCTTCAGGGAACCTTATACAGGAACAATGAATGCCAGTGTGCCTCCTTCTTCTATATATGCAGACACAGGCCCACCAAAGGAGAACATATCTTTTAAATTCTTGACAGCACATGCTCCATGCATCTTAATCTCCATAAACTATTTCCAGAATTCCATGGCTGTGATTCTGTCTCAGAATGGTAAGTTACAGGCCTAATGAGTTGATTCTTGATGCTTATAAAAGTATATCTGGGAGTAGGTTAAAGATAAATTTGTGTATACCTGTGTTTGGAAGAATTTTCATTTTTCTGGTCTCTTGCCCCCATCCCTTGATCCCTTTTCAAAACTGTTTCAGCATGTGTAGTCTGAGTAGTCTAGATAAATGTATTTGCTTTTAGCAGCATGTTTTTTTGGAGGGGTGCTTGCTTGCTGCTGAAACCAGGCTTTGGCTGCTTTGCTTGGGGAACAAGTAAAAGTGGATCAAGATAACATGCCCAAGTAGGGGCAATTGTTTCTATTCCCAAAATTATATAAAACTGGCTGTGTAGGATACAACTAAACACTTGATAAACAAGAGTCTTCTTTGTTTAATTGATGTCCGTCTGCTGTGAACAAATTAACCTCAAGGCTATTCCAAAAATTATATAAAACTGGCTGTGTAGGATACAGATAAACACTTGATAAACAAGAGTCTTCTTTGCTTAAGTGATGTCCGTCTGCTGTGAACAAATTAACCTCAAGGCATGAGGCACTTAGTGGCCAATATAAGTGAGAATCATAGATTCAGCTTGTTCAAATTGGTCCCTTGCTCCATATAGGACACTCTGAAGATATGAGTCGTGAGGCATTTTTATAATATAAGGAAACCTACTTCAAGCCTCAGAAATGTCTGGATGAAATACTAGTGAAAAAGCACTGGACGAGGAAGATACTCTCCTAAAAATGCTGTGTCTGGTTACATGGATAAAAAGTATGGTATAAGTAAGTTGGCCGTGGCCACGGAGGCGATCAAGATGGCCACCTCAGCCTGAAGCTCCACCGGTCGGGCTTTGTAAATGTTAAATTTCTGCGATGTAGTGCCATCCTTTCAGCAGCAGACACTTGCCGTCTGCCCCTGACATCCGTTGCAACAGCCTGGGACCCTGCGGGATGCTGACGTCCGCGCACTGGCCTGGCGGTGAACGATCCGGCGCTGGGGGAGAGCTCGGCCTTGCTGCATTTCCCCGAGGTGATCCAGCGACCCTGATGTCGCAGTGAGTGCGGCCTTGGTGGGGGTCCGGCGTCGCCGTACACGCTACCCCTGCTGATCCTTCGGGCTCTCCCCCCCATCCCTCCCGCTGCGGCTCCCTGCTGCGGAGTGTGCTCGGGTCCTCCCTGGCCTGTTGTGCGCTTCCACGCTGGGGCCTGGATTTTGGGCTGCAGCACGAGGTGAGGCGGGTTAGCGCGGAGGCCCCTGCGACCTGACTGCAGGCAGTGGTGGCGCCGGGCCCTACCGGGCACGCTATCTCCCCTTCAACCCCTTGGCCCCCTCACGTGCCAACCGCCTGCCATGAGGGGGGCATTTTTATAATATAAGGAAACCTACTTCAAGCCTCAGAAATGTCTGGATGCAATACTAGTGAAAAAGCACTGGACGAGGAAGATACTCTCCTAAAAATGCTGTGTCTGGTTACATGGATAAAAAGTATGGTATAAGTAAGTTGGCCGTGGCCACGGAGGCGATCAAGATGGCCACCTCAGCCTGAAGCTCCACCGGTCGGGCTTTGTAAATGTTAAATTTCTGCGATGTAGTGCCATCCTTTCAGCAGCAGACACTTGCCATCTGCCCCTGACATCCGTTGCAACAGCCTGGGACCCTGCGGGATGCTGACGTCCGCGCACTGGCCTGGCGGTGAACGATCCGGCACTGGGGGAGAGCTCGGCCTTGCTGCATTTCCCCGAGGTGATCCAGCGACCCTGATGTCGCAGTGAGTGCGGCCTTGGTGGGGGTCCGGCGTCGCCGTACACGCTACCCCTGCTGATCCTTCGGGCTCTCCCCCCATCCCTCCCGCTGCGGCTCCCTGCTGCGGAGTGTGCTCGGGTCCTCCCTGGCCTGTTGTGCGCTTCCACGCTGGGGCCTGGATTTTGGGCTGCGGCACGAGGTGAGGCGGGTTAGCGCGGAGGCCCCTGCGACCTGACTGCAGGCAGTGGTGGCGCCGGGCCCTACCGGGCACGCTATCTCCCCTTCAACCCCTTGGCCCCCTCACGTGCCAACCGCCCGCCATGAGGGGGGTTGCCTGACCTGGGGGCCGCGTATGGACATGTAATAAGTGGCAGCTCAGCCTTCTGGATATATTTTTTTAAGCCGCCTGCCACCCTGATTACCCTCGATCTCCCCCACAAGCCAACACAAGCAAGGGGCTTGCCAATATATGCGGGTGGGCTCTGCCAATTTTTCTACGCATTGGGGTCCAGACCACGGCATGCCTGCCTAGCGACACCAGCACTCAACAGATTGCCTGCCACTGAGTGGGTGGTGATCATTTTATAGCGTCGCCGCTTTCCATTTTCCTCTACGCTCTGCCTGGGCCCTGCCATTGCTCTGACTCCTCCTGTGTTCTGGCCTGCCTACTTTCATTCACCATCATCACCACGACTGTCCCTGTGCCACCATTTGCCGAGTTTCCATCCTGCTGCCCTGCGCCTAGGCAGAGTTCCTTTCCTGCGCGGGGCCTGTTGCATTCCGCAATTTGGTTCCTTCTCGGCTGCGGCCTTGCCAGTCCAACGGCACTTCGCCTCTCTGTATAGGTGATATGGGGAAGAAGGACCCCAACCAACACAAACTGAACTTTGACAAGACTCCCGGCCCCACCTCCGAGGCACCCCCGGGTTCATCTAACGGGCCATGGTCTCCAATGACTCGGAGAGCGCCGCCTCTCTCACGACAGCAATGTTGAACAAAATGAGGGCCGGTTTCAAGTCACTCGATAGCTGATTTGATGACCTTGACAAAAAGCCCACAGAGATGGGGTCTAAGGTGCAGGTGCATGACCGGGGGCTAGACGTAGTTGAGGCAAGAGTTTCGGATATTGAAGAAGGCGCTTCGGCCTCGCTGAAACAGCTGGACAGGGTGGAGAAAATCCTCAAGGACATTGCCATCAAGAATGAGGACTTGGAGGCCCGCAGTCGTCGGAATAATATTCGCATCATTGGAGTCACGGAGACAACCTGCACTGGGCGTATGGACGTATTTGTGGAGAAATTGCTCACTGAGCTGTTCGGCAGAGACACGTTCACTCAGGGCTTTGTGGTGGAGCGAGCCCACAGATCTCTGGGGCCCCGTCCTCGGCCTGGTGTCCCACCACGACCTATCATTGCCAGACTCATGAACTTTCGGGATAGAGATGCTGCTCTCCGTTCGGCCCGAGACATGGGTGATATTCAGTGGCAAGGGAGAAAACTGGCTTTTTTTTCCGGACTTCAACATCATGGTCATGGAGGCAAGGCGCACATTCAATGGTGTCAAGGCTACCTTGAAAAACCTTGGCCTTAGATACGGCACGCTCTATCCTGCAAGGTTGAGGGTTGATGTGGAGGGCAGGTTTTGCATCTTTGATACCCCCATGGAGGCGTAGGAATGCTACCAGGAATATAGGAAAAACAACTCAGGGTCTGTTACCATGCCGGGGGCGGGCTCTCCATCTCAGGGGGGTTCACAAAATAGTGTTGACCTTTTTTCTGAACCTGTAACTGGTTGACTGGTTATTGCAATTATCACTGTGTTCTGCTGTGCTTAATGCCTTTATTTAATTCCTATTTGCTTGATGACATGTTTTTATTGTATGCCTGACCAGAGTGGCGTTGCCGCTCCCTATGGTGAATACCAACAATTTTCTGATTGGTATGGTTTGTTTGCATAGTGCTTACTCTTTTTCTATTGTATTGGTATTGTGTACACTGCACTCGTATTTGACCATGATAATTGGGGTTTGCCTCTTGGGGATTTGCATGAGGCTGGGTGGGGGGTGGGGGGTTTGCTCAGTTACATTGCTTCTTTTCGAATCATTGCTTGTTTTGTTCTTTTATGGCAGTGGATTTGCGTGCATCATTACTCTACTCTAATTTGTTTTTTCCGATGGTTAAGCTAGGGCATCAGCCTGGTCCTTCTGGGCTCTCCCTGATGTCCTGGAACGTTAGAGAACTAAATAACACCAAGAAGCGGAGACAAGTCCTCAACTTTATTCTTAGACACAACATTGATATTGCATTTATACAGGAGACCCATTTGTCCACTTCTGACCCTTCTCACATTGCTAAGAGCTGGGGCTCCCATATATTTGTTTCCAACTACAGTAGGTATTCCAGGGGAGTTGCCATATTCATACATAAACGCGTCCCCTTTGCACTACACAAGATCTTGACAGATGTAGAGGTTCGCTCCTTGATTGTTACTGGTACCCTTTTGGGACATAAGATCAAGTTTGTTGTGGTTTACGACCCCAATGTAGACTCCCCATCCTTCTTTAATGACCTACAGGTGCGGCTCCTCACATTTGACCCTGGACTGTTGAATGTTGGGGGCGATTTTAATCTGTTGTTAGACCCGGCCAGAGACAGCACCTCCTCTGCTCCTGATAATAAGCCCCAATCCCGAAGAATCCTTCTCGACTTATGCACTCACTTCTCCTTGATAGACATTGAAAACAAATTGCATCCACATCTCCCGGACTTTACCCACTACTCAGGGTTTCACAATACATGGACTAGAATATATTACTGGTTAATTTCCCCGGGAATTGGAGGGTGGGTGGGCGGGATGAGCACTCTCCCTCATACACTATCGGACCACTCTCCGATTGTCCTCAAACTCAATATCCCAGACCAGGTGGCTATGAAAGACAATGGCGCTCTCCAGGGAAGGCATTATTTGATCCGGTTTTTAATGAGGAGGTCCGGCAATCTATTGAAGAATATTTTGAACTTAATACTGGGTCGGTGGACACTTGGGCGGGTATCTGGGAGGGGTTCAATGCCTATATTAGGGGTGTTTGCATTGCTAAACATGCGGGAGTGCTAAGAGCTTTACGTTCCACATTGTCCCGTGTTGAAAATGACATTGCCGCTTTGGATCGGGAGTTAGTGGTCACCTCCTCCAGTGTGGGTGAGGCTCGGCGTCTGTCGCTGATGCTCGAGTTTAGAGAGGCGGCGGACCGAGAGTTGCTGTTCCTAAATAAACAATCTGCCGCGCGTCGTTATGGTGAGGGCGAGCGGCCTGGTAGGTTGTTGGCTCAGACCCTCCGCCCCCCTCGGGATTCGTCTTATATCAAGGAAATTATTGGCCCCCACGGCGATTTGCTGCACTCTACTCCGGAAATGTGCGCTTCCTTTCTTTCCTACTATAAAACGCTCTATACGTCCAAGCTCTTGGGGGACCTGCGAGATCAGGGTGACTACCTGGCAGAGATTGCTATGGTCTACCTAGAAAGGCACATGCAAGATTTTTTAGCTGTCCCATTACGCAGGACAGCACAGTAGAGGCTATTGATGCATTGCAAGGCTCTTCTGCTCCCGGCCTTGACGGCTTTTCCGCTGAGTTTTATAAAGCTTACAAAGATGTCTTGGTCCCGAGGCTGTTAGAGGTCTATGCCGAGGCTCTGGAGGTGGATCTCCTTCCTCCTACATTTAGAGAAGCGGTCATTATTATTCTTCCTAAGCCCGGCAAGGACCCTGAACAGTGCAGTTCTTACAGGCCTTTGTCTTTATTGAACCTCGATTATAAAATACTTGCCAAGGTCATTCCGATTCATCTGTCCCTATTGATGGAATTTATCATCTCGCCAGCGCAGTCGGGCTTTGTGCCACACCGGTCTACTTCCTTCAATCTGAGGACCCTGTTTACTGTTTTACACAGGATGGACCCAGCCACTCTTCCTCGACGTGGAAAAGGCATTTGATTCCCTTGAGTGGCCCTTTTTCCTGTCCATCATGAGATGTATGGGTATGCCTGAATGCTTTGTCTCCACAGTGGCTTTACTGTACACTAAATCCACCGCTAGACTGCATCTTCACGGCACCATTTCTGCCCCTTTTTTCTTGTCCCGAGGCACACGGCAGGGCGTCCTCCTGTCCCCACTGCTTTTTCTTTTGGCGATGGATTCCCTGGTTCACATTTCCAAGAGAAACGCTTACATCGTGGACTACAGTTTTGCACTGGCCCCCTTTTAATCTCGCTCTATGCGGATGACACGATTCTATATGTTAGGATGCCCCAACTTAATCTTGAACCCCTTATTTCAGAAATAACTCGCTTCAGTCAATTTTCCAGTCTTAACATCAATTGACACAAATAGGTTATCTTTCCACTCACGCCCTGCACGACTGCCCGGAACTACTCTTTCCCCCTTGAATGGTGTCAAGACTCGGTCAAATACCTTGGTGTCCATATCCACCTTGATACCACCACCATGATTAGACTGAACTATGGCAGGGCGATCAGTTCGCTTGAGTCCCAGATTGTGAGGTGGCTATATCTTCCATTATCTATGGCGGGGAGAGTTGCCATAATTAGTATGGTTGTCCTCCCGCGATTCTTGTATCTTTTTAATATTATTCCCGTCCGCTCACCAAAACATTTTTTTTGCAGCTACGTACTTTGTTATTGTGCCTTGTCTGGGGGGATAAGACTCCTCGGGTTAGTTGCCGGGTTTCGACCCTGCCGTATGCCAGAGGGGGCTTTGGGGTCCCGGATTTTTTGTTATATTTCCTGACGGCACAATGTTGTTATGCACTTGCCTGGTTCCATCCGGACGCCCGCGTCCCATATTTGAAGCCAGGAGCCGATCTGGTGTTCCCTCGACACCTTTCCACTATTTTGCCCACCAGTTTCCCTCTCGACCCCCATGATATTGAAACGGCTTTGACCACGTGCTGGGCATGGAACAGATTGTGTAGACTACTGGGCCTCACCCAGTTGTATTCATCGGCACTGCCCTTGCCTAACCCCTCTCTGTTCCCGATAACGGGGGAGGCACTGGTTAAACTCACGCTGGACAAGTTCCACATTTACACTGTGGGCGACCTCTTCCCTGAGGGTCACGCCTTCTCTGTGTCGGAGGATACCCGATTCTCCGAGCGTTCTTTTATGGACACCTTTGTTTTAACACGTATACAATCCATGCTTCGTGCCACGTTCTCCACCTTCCCAATGGCCCCAGAGCCGACCTCTTCATTGACGCTGATTGTCCAACACACCACGGGGCACATATGGTCTCTAAACTATACAAGCAATGTTGTGAATCCATGCCTGTCTCTGACACCAGGGTGCGTGCTGCGTGAGAGATAGACCTGGGTAAACCCATCACCGATGATCAATAGGAGCAATGCTGTAGGGCAACTAAGGACGTTTCCTTAAACAGCAGGCACAAACTCCTTCATTTTAAGTGTCTTTGCAGGCTGTACCATACACCATCACGCTCACACAGAATCGACCCCAATAGGCCCCACCACTGTTCGAAATGTAGGGCTCCCTTTGCTGATTTTGCTCACCTTTCTTGGGCTTGCCCTAAATTACCAAACTACTGGTCATTGATACATGATACACTGGGTGATATCCTATCCATGCAACTTGTTCCCACCCCTGAGATCGCATTGCTGGGCTATGTCGCAAATTTCCCCCGGTCCGTCAGACGACTTGCTGCTTTGGGCTTTCTGTTGGCCAAGAGGGAAGTCGCTCTGTTTTGGGGTAGAAAAAGATCCCCAACGCTGAAAGCGTGGCTTGGTAGCTTAGCATTCTGTAACATCAACTGTGAGGAATACTCCACTCTGATCCCTAGCCCGTCCAGACCAGTGGACATTTGGGGCCCGTACAGGGCATATATTGCCAGGAAAAGGGCCGAACAACAGTCACAGACAGCGGGTGGTATTGTCCCCGAGGGGATTGGCTGATGTTGAATTTGCTTACATATGCTTATGTTAATGCTTTATTCTTTTTCCATATTGCCATCGATGTTGTGGTGTTGCTTGGGACATCCCCGGCTCTTTGGGTGATCGCAGTCTTATATTATCGCATACCTATGTTTTTTCCATAACTGCTTTGTCATTGACGAGTGCCCGCAAGACGTTCCCCACTTCCATCACTTGCTACTGCTGTTTTCAAATACTTTGATGTGCATACTCTTCTTGCTGCTGATGATTGTATATTTTGCAATGTACTGATCATTGTGTTCCTATATACTGAAACTGGAAACAAAAAAGTAAAAAAAAAAGTATGGTATAAGTGCTTGGTAGAGCCAGAAGCACTGTGTGAAATACCATGGGTTGTAGTTTGTGTAGTGGTTGCGACTCAGATGAAATTTTACATTGTAAAGTGCCATATAAGGGCACTTGAGGCAGGGTTGAAATGGTTGCAAAATGTCTGGCCTTCTGCAATCCCGGAAGCATAGCTATGCCTTCGTTGGAGCTTGCAGATATCTTTTTGGGAGCTGAGTAAAAACAGAATTGTAGTAGTATATTTTGGTAATTACTGTTGCTAATACAAAGGCTAGATTGTTGGACAAGTGCAGTCAGTGTAATATTCTTTCTTACTGCCATAGAAAGAAACACATATTCATTATAGCTGTGGGAATGGATAAGTTCTAATGTTCAATAATATAACCACTTAATGTGCCATCTAGATGTTCACTGGAAGTGGCAGTAATGAGTAAAGCGAATGCAATTTGTAAAAACTAAGCGATTTGGAGAAGGCTCCAGTCAAACTACAGCAGTAGGCATCATCAATGTTACCAATACAGGGGTGTAGTGGCTCTCTAGTCACTACATTACCTTGAGATCCAACATTTTACAACAGAAAGCCTTATCAATCCAAACATAATTTGTAATGCTCTTTCACCTGAGCATCTAAAACATTCACATAGTGGGCTGTCTGACATATATGGCTCCTCCTTCATACAAAAGTTAATTTAACACTTTCCAGGTCAGTTAGACCTGAGAAATGGTGCTTGAACAAGGACTAATCTATAGCCCAGTATCGCTTGATTATGATCATCAAAGTAGCCAACTTCATTAAATCCACATTGAATATATATCCTTGGGTTGCCTCATCTGTAGATTTTGGTGAGCCAAGTATGCCAAATGGGTTGGTTCTGTGATATTCATGGGTGGCATCATCTCTGCTTTGGAGAGAACCACATGAGCCTGAAGCTGTGCCTCCTGTGATTATTCTTGGGCTGTGCTATCCTGACTGCTGTGTACACTGTATAGATTGACGACTGTGGAGTCTGCGATTATCCTTGGGTTGCACCTCACTGTTCATCAGTGGAACCCACTTATTCTAATATTATCCTTCTCAGAAGATGGTCGATTTTCTATGGCATGTTTGATAAGTTTAAGTGAATATGACTTTATGGGTTTGGAAAACAGCATACAGATGCCAAATAAATTAAGCAAGTCAATCAATAAATGTGTCTGCTGTGATTGGTCCTAGTGAAACAACTGAGTACTTGAAAAAGAAAAAAGAGATTTCGTACAGCTACTAATGATCGAAGTAAGTAGGAGAAAAGACGTGAGCACAATAAAAATGTATTAGCTTTAATAACCGAGATATGGTAATCAATTCTAAGTTATTTAAAATTGCGAATTAGGAAAGTATTGCTCTGTTTTATCCAGTTTATTTTGGCTTGCCATTGATGAATACATAATGCCTCATATCAGCATTCTCCTAAATATAAGGTGTCTAATTTATGAAACTATGGAGTAGTGCAGCTAGTCAACTTTCTGCGCCATAGGGAAAGGGTAGCATTGCGCCGTATTTAAGGGAATGCGGTGCATTCCTATCCTTTCCCTTACTCTGGTGCCCATTTGGAAACTTAGTGCTAAGCAGCCTCCCTTTCACCATGGTGACAGGGTGCCTGTGTTGCATGCAGTATTGTTTTTGTGCAGGAAGGTGCACCTTCCTGCACAAAGTCACACCCCTGAGGCATATTTCCCCTTCTATGCATGCTACAGAATGCAGAAAACATAGAAAGAGGACGTCACAAGGAGAAATAAAGGAATTTCTCATCATTAGGCCTCGCCTGGGAAGATGTAATAATTTGGCACGTTTCCAGGTTTACATGGTCTTGTAAATCTGGGAATCTGTAAAAATTCAATGGAGTTGCTTGAGAACTCCCACCGCAATGCCCATGGAACGCCTACCCAGAGCAGAGTAGCACAATGCAGAAATTTGCTTTGCATTGAACTACTGCAGATTTATGAAGCCACTCAGAGGCACACATAGTGGCTTTGCGTGGCTTTATAAATCTGTCTTAGAGCTCTGCATCATGCATGTACCACGTTGCATGGTGCAAACGTGATCCAACCCTCTCATAAATATGCCTCAAAAGGTCTAAAATTGTAATTGGTAATTGGTAATATCTAAGAGACAGTCTGAAACAGCAGGCTGAGCATTCATGAATGGTACAACAGTGTTCACACATTATTACAAGATATCGGTCTCTGTAAGTAAGTCACACTATTCATGCTGAGCAATAGATAATATGGAAACGTATATGTGACCACATAATGTATGTTTTCTCTTTTTAAGGAAGTTTGCAAGTACGTTACAAACTGAATCAAGTAAGAACCACCGTGTTAACAATAGATTCTGCAGACCTTGCCAAAGGGGATGTTCACTTTGTCCAGATAAATAGAGATGGGAAGGAAGTTTCAATTCAGGTAACATACTTGAACACATTTTTCATATTTTAAGTCACATTGCTGCACAGAGGACTGCACAGTTTTAATATCTCTGAATGTAAATAATTGTTAATTTCATCCATATCAAAGAAGGTAATATTCTGGACTGGTCATGAGTCATAACCTAGGTGGTAGTGAAATTGCAAAATGTTCTCTAATTAACTGGTTTTGGTGCAACTCCTAATTCATCCAAAACATATCTTTAATACATGTGTAACAGAACTAAGAGTGATGGTCTCTTACTTCAAATTCAGAAAGGGAGTGTGATGAATTCCAGCAAAAACTTTAGATGGAGGTGGTCTTTCTGTGAAGATTGCATATGGAATTCAACAGTGGAGTGAAGTGGTGTTCAAAGTGAAAATTGTTATAGCTGAGAAATTTAGGGCCTGATTAGGATGGTGGTCCATCCTTTCGGAAATGGGACCACCATGGGCTGTCAGTGGTCCCTCAATTGGTATCACGATCCAATGTGTATCTTTTGTATTGTGGAGTGTGCTGCCCGCTGCAGCACATGCCGCAGTACAAAATATACACTCTGTACATATCCCTGCACTATGTAGCAAGGACCAAGCAGTGCCTGCCACATGGTGCAGGGATATGTAGGGGGGCACCATAGGTTTACCCCGGGGCCCATGTCATAGGGCGAGGGTGGAAGGGAGGTCCGCTAAGGGTCCCCAGTGTCCCTTTCTGCTGCTTTTTCGTGGTCTCCAACCATACGCCTGCCATCAAAATTCATGGGGCAGTGGGACGGCCACTGATGGGCTGATTGTAGCTGTCCCACCGCCATCGTAATGAGGCTCTTAGTTTAGAAGCACAAAACTTAATGAGGATTGAAAGTCGCAAGTGTGCTTCAATAAAAATTGTACATTTCTAAACTTGCACAGAGCGACAATAGTCTTACATGCCTATGACATAATTAATCTTGTATAATTCCTCTGGTATATTGTAGGTTTAATTGTCATGAACGCAAATGGATCTGGAATACCTCTTCAGTCAGCGATGAGTTTAGGTTCACATTAAGTCAACATACATGCACTCTGTCACTCATCCTTGCACTCATACATCCATGTATCTATGCATTAACCCATTCCTTCATTCACCTCTTCAACTATCTGCAATAAAACAGAAACTACATAAACGTTTAGAGGATAAATCAAAAGAATAAAAGTAGGAAAAAAGAAAACATGGCGCCACCTAAGGTTGGCGGTCTTATGCTTGCAATACAAAAAGTAAATTGAACTTAGCAATGAACGGCCATTTTCCAAGTTCATTGTACATCATATATGATTGCTGTAATAATTTAACATAGCTGACCCCAGGACCCTTGAAATTATGCCGCAGCGTTTGCTAAATAACATGGCAAGAAAATGCAAATCTTTTCTTTTTTTATTAGTTTTTGTGGCAGAGGTAAGTTACGTTTACAAATACAATTACAACAATAAATGAATAAAAAAAAGGGAGAAGAGAAAAAGTGAGAAAAAAACCAATTAGTATTGCCTAATAAAACAATAAGGCGCATACAAATTCATTAGAATACTTCAACTGGGGGGAGACCCCTCCCCCCATATCCCATAATCAAATGACTAAAATTTAATACATCAATAGCTTTTTCAGATCCAAGTTTCAATCGGAGACTATAATTTTTTAGCAAAAATCTTTTTTTTCCGTCCCTTAAATTTATAAACAGCCTTTTCCATCCTATATATATTTAACAATTTAGATTGCCAATGACTAAAAGTTGGGGGGTCCTTATCTAACCATCGTGAGGTTATGCAAGATCGAAATACTGCCATAGTTATGAATAAAAAACCTTCTTCAGCTGCTGACAGCACTTCGGATTCAGTTTGAACTCCAAAAATTATAAGTGCAGATGATAAGATCACATTAGTTTTCATCACAATATTTAGAAATTCTTGAACTTTAGATACAAATTGAATCAATTTCGGGCAACCAAAAAACATATGATTTAAATCAGCAGCAAAAAGCCCACAACGACTGCAATTTGTACCTTTTAGTGCTTTCCACTTTGCAAGTTTTGACGGTGTATAATACAAGTCTAAAGCAGACATAAAATGTTGACTTTTAAGAGAGCCATTAACTAAGACCTTATTGCATATCTCAAAAGCCCTAGAAACATCTATTTCCTTAATTCCCAAGCTTTTTTGCCATTTCTCAGCATAAGAGACTAGGTCATCTTGCATCTTATCAAGCAACAGTTGGTAAACAACACCGATTCGATTTTTCTTTCTACAGCTCTCTAACACATTTTTTGTCTGCATTAAGTCAGTATATAATAAATTATTGGTTTCCAGAAAACTACGGATCTGCAAGAATTTAAAAAAATCACCCCTTGTGAGTCCAAATTTTTCGTGTAATTCTGCAAATGAAACAAAAGACCCATTTTGATATAATTGCCCCAGCAAATAAACATGCGAGATTTGCCACCGATACATGACGGGATCCACAAAGATCCCAGAAAGAGGACTATTCCCATAAAGCGGCGTATAATAATTGAACATAGGTAAAAGGTGAAACTTCTTATTTATTTGTTTCCATATCTGAAATACTGAAATCATTGTCTTAAACTTTGTTTTCTGGTAATAGCTCGGTTCAAAAAATTTCACCAAGCATTGCCGCGCCTCCTTCCCCAGCAGCATTTCATATATGGATGGTGTCATAAATGTTTCTAGGTTGAAATCATGAAATAATAGGATCCCCATAAGTTTAAGTGTAACTGCTCAATAATAAAGTCGGAAGCTCGGTACTCCCAGGCCGCCACGTAGTTTCGGCAAAATACACCACTTTAAAGCTCTTCTGGTGCGATGGTAACCCCATATAAACCTAGATACCATTCGATCAGTTTTGTTAAAAAAGGAAGAAGGAAAAAGAAGTGGTATAGTGCGAAAAAAATAAAGAAATTTTGGATAAATCAACATTTTCACCACATTTGTGCGGCCGTAAAGTGACAAATGCAGATTGTTTAGCCTTTCTAATGTCCTATTTGTGGAAATTAACAATGGATCCAAATTTAACCCAACTATGTCCTCCACCTTAGCTGAAGTAGTTACTCCAAGGTATGTGCCTATGGGAGCTAGAGCTATGCCTGTCGGTTGACCGACAGATGAGTGTAAAATTTGAGTTTTAGAGATGTTAAGCTTATATCCTGATAATAGACCAAACTCCTGTGCCATTTCTATAATTTTGGGTATAGCTAAAGCAGCATCTGAAGTCACAATGGCAACATCGTCTGCATAGGCAAAAACCTTGTGATCAACATTATGCACTTTTACTGGTGGAATCCCTGTCTCTTTAATAAGTTTATTCAAATATGGTTCTATGTAGAGTGCAAACAATAAAGGGGAACAGGGACAACCCTGCCTTGTCCCCCTAGTGATCGAAAAAGAATCAGAAGTTTCTGTACCTATACGAATCGCTCCTTTAGGACTAAAATAGAGCGCCAGTATGGCCGTAATAAACTCTAGCGGAAGACCCTTCCAGGCCAAAACAGACCACAGGAATCTCCAGTCAACCCTGTCAAAAGCTTTTTCAGCATCCAGCAGGATAACCCCGACCGGAGATTCCGTGGCCTGTGCCCAGTCTAACAATGTGATGACACGCCTTATATGATCTGTCGTGTCTCTATTCTTGATAAAGCCATGCTGAATTTTAGATACTAAATCAGGCATCATATTATTTAATCTGTTGGCCAAAATTTTTGAAAAAATCTTACTGTCTGATGTGATGAGGGATATTGGTCGGTATGAACCTAGTTCTTTGGGATCCTTACCTTTCTTACTAAAAACTACGATTGTAGCCGAGGACCATGAACTAGGTGGGTTCCCTTGAAGAAATATCTTTAGTAGCTCTGGTTTAAGCATATTCCTATAGGTACGATAAAATTCAAGAGGGATTTGGTCTGGCCCCATTGCTTTCCCAGCGTCAAGACTAAGAATTGCATTCTCGATCTCCTCCCATATAATAGGAGCTGATAAAAGAGTTTTGTCGTCTTCGAGCAGCGGTGTATTTTTGATATGCCTCAAATAGTCCATTGGATCACTATCTTTATTAATTTCGTTATTAGTATCGTTATATAATAGCTTATAAAAACAACTAAATGCCTTCAGTATCCCTGCTTTAGTCTCCTGAAATATTCCATCTAAATCTCTAATTCCCAGTATTTCATTTAGCGTTGCTTTCTGTCTGAGCCGTTGAGCTAAGATGCTCCCTGTCTGCTCACTATATTCATAACACTAAGCTCTATGTTGTTTATATTTAACCGCTACCTGGTCTGCTACATATGAATACAGAATGGACCGTTCAATAATTAGAAGTCGCTGGGCCTCGTCCGAGCCTTGCCTGTCTCTAAGGGCAGAGGCGAGGTTAACTTTAGCCTCCCGAACTTTATCTAGTCTATCTTTAAAGTCGGCTTGACTCTTCTTACGTTTGAAATTGGAATAACTGATTGTTTCCCCCTGAATAATAGACTTAAAAGTATCCCAGACAACTTGTATTGAGGCTGTGCCATTGTTCCGCTCAAAAAAATTCCTAATTATTCCAGCCATAAATTGAAGATATTCTTCATCAAGTACTAGATTTCTCTGAAATGACCACTGTATATTAGGTCTCCCATATTTAAAAGGTAAAGATAATTCCATTATGACTGGATTATGGTCGAAGATCAATTGTGGTAACACCTCAATCTTCACGTTCTCCATAAACGAAGAAGAAACAAAAAAATAATCTAAGCGAACAAACTTTCGATGGGGGATCGAAAAAAAAGTATAGCCTGGGTCATTAGCTTGGAGTTTATGCCATACATCCACTAGCCCGTTTCCTAGTACTAGTTCTCTTAGAGCTCTATAAGACCTCATTTTACAACCAAGATATTTCCTCTCAGACCTAATATTCCAATTTGCTTCGATATGAATATTCAAATCCCCACATAGGATTATAGGCTGAGGCCAAGTTGAAATTTCTGCATTAACAATATTAAGAACTTCATTGTCGTCCAAATTGGGACCATAAATACAACAAACAGTAAATTTATGCCCTTCCACAACTAATTCGACAAGGCCCCATCTTCCCCATTTATCCGCTAGAGATCTAAGGCATCCCCCCACCCCTTTCTTCATACAGATTGCAATACCTCTTTTAACACCCATTTGTTTAGAAGTGACTAATAGTTCAAGCCCAAGATTTTTTAAAAGGGCTCGTTTATCCCAGGGAACGTGGGTTTCTTGTATACACAAGAGATCGACACCTAAAAATTGTATTATTCTGCGAAGAATCCCTACCTTTTTCGGGTCATTAAGGCCATTAATATTCAAGGTACAAAATTTTATTTTCTTATCCATCCTGTAGCAATAACCAAAAAGGACCAAAGAAATCAACCAAACGTAATATGTGTCTTAATGTCCGCACACTAGTAACTACCTCTCCCTTACACCCCCGCCACCAACCCCATCTCCAACCCGACCACCCCCCTCCCAACCAGAACCCCCCCCCACCCTCCCCAACATATGAGGCTCAGGAACTACCAGTTCCTGGTACAGATGGAGTGCCGCGTCCCCTGCCCTAGAGACCCCTCCGGAGGTAGAAAGAGAACAGTTCATACATATGAAATCTCTGTGAAAACATAAAAGAGGAAAAATACGCACTAATCTTCTTAGAATATTCTAATACAATGACATAGCCAACTCAAAAATATACATTATGTCATAGAGCATCATAGAGTGTCCAAATATTCCTTGGCTTTGATTTCTGAAAAGAAAAATTTCGTCTGACCGTTAAATATAGTCTTCAATTTAGCCGGATTTTGCAAGAACACTGTGGCTCCCTTCTTCTGGAAGTCTGGGATAAGTTGACGTAGTTGCCATCGTTGAGACACGGTAGCCTGACAATAATCAGGCCTGACGAAAAACTGACAGTTCATACCTTCAGCTTTTTTATCCGGTCTTGCTAATGAAAAAATTGCTTCCCTGGCAAGAAAGTTATTAAAGGAAACCAAAATGGCCCTAGGGTATTCCTCTTGACCTTGTCGTGGCTTTCTAATTACAAAAGGAAATCTATGTGCCCGTTGCACTTCCTTTGACCAGTCCCACGTCGTCAGTTCAGGGAAGGCATTCTTTAGTAGCCCAATAATGAAACCCCTGACATCAGCCCCTTCTTTTTTCTCGGGTACACCCAAGAACCGCAGATTGTTTCTACGAGCCTGATTCTCCAAGCTTGCCAGTTTATCAGAAATATCATCTCTGTGGGCCTTAATGTTAGCGACTTCTTGCTTTTGCACCACAGTCTCATCCTCGAGAGCAGATATCCTCGCCTCTGCCTCAGTGACTCTATCAGCTGACTCTGTGCACAATTTGATGGCTCTACGAACTGCATTTTTCACCTTTGAGCACGTCGCCTGAGTACGCTGGTTTTCTGCTTTGCTTTCGGCCCTATGACTCATCATAGTGTTATAAATTGTTATCAGAGTAATTTCCTTAGAATTGTCATTGGGGGGTTCAGCCTCGACTATAACATTAGCAGCCTGATCATTGCCCTCGATGGTATTAGATGTACTAGTTATTTCCTGAGGATTTACTTTGGAAAACGCACCTTCAGCCACCTCGAGTAGATTAAATTCACTCTCCTTACTCACAGCCTGTTGAGAGCCCCTCTTCTTTCGTCTCCTAACCGTGGAAGCAGAAATAATTGGGGTACCTAGGCTGCCACTAAGCTCCCCCTCTACCGAGCTACTCTTGTTACTGTAGTCACCCCAATCTTTACTAATATTCTTATTCTCATCTGTAGAAAAATCAGATAGAGAGTAAAAAATTTCCGGCAATTCCTGGGGGGGTAACGCTTCTACTATCGAAATTGTTTCAGTCACTAATGAAGGGCTTAACTCTTTACCAGTCTCCTGTATTTCCTGTATTTCCTGTATATTTCTCAGAGTACCCAAGACTCCATCTCCCATAGTGCAGCAGTTCGCAATATCTAGAGCCTGGTTTGTCAGTAACTCAGTTTCTTTAGACTGAGAGCTCTCCTCGTTTTTTCTCTTTACTAGTTGTTTCTCAAAAAACTCAGGAAGTGTCAAAGAAAGGATGCCTTTCACACCTGCGCCCGCCGGCTTTTCAACAGGTTTCTGAGGTTGTGCACACCCCTTCTGTGTATTTCTCCCCACTCTGGATACAGTTTTACCGGGAGTCTTGCTGGGAATAGACATTTCTTTCACCACGCTAACGCCACTGCCACCACCACCACCACCGTTACCGTTACCTCTTACGGTGTTTCCAGCATCTTCATTCGGTTTGTGGCTGCGAGTTCCAGCCGGAGCTTGAGGCTGCATCTTCTTTTTGCGGAACCCCCCGCGTCCGGGATAAACACTGCTCTGAGCCCAGAGCAGGTATGCTGTTACACGCCAGAGCGGGGCACGCCACTGGATACGGAAGAGGTCAGCCAGCATTCGGAGCAGCTGAGGTGGCCGAGTCGCGAGCAGGGGAAACCTCCACAGAAAACCTCTCACAGAGCCGCTGGACACGCCGCCTCTAATGAAGATAGATACAACTCCACAGCCACACAGGTTGCAGAAAAGTCACCAGAGCCGGTCCGGAGTCGTTCACATCAAGCCAGCGCCCCTTCAAAAGAAACGCCGGTAAGAGATTTTCTCCAGCATGCAGCGCTATCGGTCAGTCAGAGCCCAAAAATCTCCTCCTTCCACTCCAGGGTACTCGGAGCAAGGGATAAGGCTGCTCACACAGCCTGCACCACGTCCGCCATCTTGCCTCAAGAAAATGCAAATCTTATGGAATAATGTGGCATATGTTGTGAAACTATTAGTTCATTATTTTGTCATTTGTACACCTTAACACTGTCTGGACAAAGGGGGTCACCTTATTAGTACTAGTTTAATACCCAACTAAAGCAATATACAGCTGAAATGTGAACAGACAACCTTTGCAAAGTGACTTACGCTGCACAGCAAAATGAATCACCATATTGTTATTACTTTACTCTATTCTTTATTTGGTTCGAAAATACAAACCATAAAAGGACATACACATAAAAGCATTTCAAAATTTTGTTAAAAAGCAGTGAAATATTACCAATGAAAAATGTATCTCCATGCTACAATCATATTTTTTGTAACTTATGATTCATTTAAGCTAGAAATATTTATTTAAGTCTGCATATTATGCAGCATTTTTAGAAATATGTGGTATATGTGGCATATCCATAATTATGCGAAAATGACGCGGCCGCAGAATCAGCCAGTGACCCTGGCCCGCCCATTTAGAAGCAATGTATTGGCCATCCTGGATAAGCCATTACCCAAAGCATTATGCTGTCAAGCACTGAAGCAGAATGTGAATGATACTTGAACGGACAAAGGAGAGCACACCCAAAATTCCTCTATGTAGCCAACAACAATTGTATTGCTTACTTTGATAGACTGTTAGATTCCATGTATCAAAATTCCTGCTACAAGCATTAACACAGTGTACTATCAATGTACACCTAAATGCCTATAGGCTTGAACATACAGCTTTCTCAATAAATAATACTGACCTACTGACTTTGTTGTAGTTTTTCCTATTAAACCTGTCACACCTATGGCATATGATATAACTTTGCCTAATCAGTCAGAGCTACACCCTTTATGATTGGCTACATCACATAAACAACTCAGGCCTATTATATTCAGCAGACGCTTTTCTACAAGGTATTGCAAAACAATATACAGCCCGTTCGAGGAGAGCCTAACAAGGATTCTGAACAATTTATCAGAGAGGTAACCAACACCTGACCCATTGTCTGTAATAGGAATCTATGAGACTCTGTATACCGGAATACCTGTCTACAGGTATGAGCACAGTGTATGAAGAATCCATCCTTAAAGATCTGTAAGTTAACCACATTCTGCTCACAATAAATAAGTCAGGCATACTGCTTTTTGTCATTATTGCTCACAATAAATAAATCAGATCAATGGCATGTAGCATAACGTTACCCACTAAACTAATTAGGCCCATAGGCTTTGTCATCAACGTGTTGCTATGAAACAACTCAAGCCCATTGTATTAAGCCTAACCTTTGCCACAAAACAGTCATCAGTCCATCAGTATACAGTTAAAGATTTAAAAATATGCACAAAATTCCATCTGGAAAAACAATATGTAACGCTTCTTAAAATGACAGAACGAGGATTTTCAAACAACAAATCTACTCTGAATGTTTCTTATGGAAGTAACCAACACCTAAACCCTAACTCACTAAGGTGATTTCCTTTGACAAAATACCCTTCTCTACAAGCTTTAACATTGTGTAATGACAATTCACCCTTAAAGACCTATTGTCTTTATCAGATGCATTTTACAATATGTATGTCAGGTCGAATGTCTTTCTGGTAAATTTTCTTAATAGATAGATCAAGCCTATACCCTTGATCGTCGGCTTGTAACCCTAACTGAGCACAGCTGTAATGGGTAAAAGCTTTTTCAGAAGGTAACACTTGCAATACAGGCACTTGTTTCCAGCAGAGATACCCTATTTATGCCCTGCCAATATCTACAAAGCCCCTTTCTTAAAGCTCCTTTTATTTTGATCACATATGGTCTGGTCATATTTGTGCTTTCAAGCCAGACTTTTAAAAAAAATCAGATGTAGGCCAAAAGGTCATATCCTTTTTGTACACATGGCTGGAGGTCAAAGGTCCTTCAAGGGTGGGAGGGCAGTAACATAGATGCCTGAACCAGTATCTCACTCCTTTAGTAACATAACAATGCCACAGAAGGATTGTCACAGTTGGATGTCAGTCACATCTATAAATGTAGGAGAGACCTAATACCATGTTCCTTGGTAATTATTGCAGGGTAGCAACGAAGCATAAATACCACTCTGTCTCACATCTTATTGAAAAGCAACAGAGTAAAGTACTGTTGTAACAAATAAAAAGTTTAAGAAAGACAAAGGTCCAAAAAAGACCAACTCTTGGAATCCTTCCCAGTGTTACCCTTCTATCTCAAAAACGCCCACTGTCTCTGAACAAGTTATTTTGTTACACAGTACGAAAGAAAGTGAAGACATGCATGCAAAAAAACCTCATCATCTAATCTTATTTAAAAATTCTTGAACACTTTATTACAAGTTCATACAATCATGAGTAATACACATAAATAAAAAATTAATAAAACCGTATGTTTAAAACAATTTACTAATCTTTTTGGTTTAAGAAAAAGATTAATCCTTATACACAAATAGAATCATACATCATCAAATTATTCAAATGTACAAGAAATCACACTATTCATGGATGTCCAGTTTATCAAAAGTTGTCGACGCAGCGTTTCGGTGTATTATGATATCACCTTCATCAGGACAAAACAGTTCTGCAGGACGTGATTCAACCTCTCTTTTGGATTAGAGGTGATTTCTTCGATATATCTCAATGGATAAAGAGCTCTGATGTTGCTCGATTAGGTATCACATTCATTTCTGTCAGATTTAAAGACCCAATGGTGAGGATGTTGCTGGAGGGGTGCCACCGCTCTTTATTTTGGGGCGTGACTTGCCTTTAGCGAAGGGTTCAATGACCCTTGATGCAGCGTGGCTAGGTTCTTTTAATTCTTAATCAGCGCTGGTTTATCGTCTTATTCAATTCAGACCTTTTCTTTTAGTGTCGGACTCCCTGCGCCCCTCACAGCTCCTCGCCTTCAATTCCACCAAATGTCAGTGGGCGTTTTTGAGATAGAAGGGTAACACTGGGAAGGATTCCAAAAGTTGGTCTTTTTTGGACCTTTGTCTTTCTTAAACTATTTACTCCTGGTCCCTGATTGAATCCTTAAGGAGTACTCCCTTTCTTTTATTACGTAACAAATAAAAAACACAGGTTTACCATTATGAACAGTACAGAAAATATGCTTTGAGACATTTCCCCAATGTAAATTTGTGTTGTAGAATGTAACAAACATGAAAGTGGAAAACGAGTAAATATGAAAATATTATTCCTTGTTCGACCTGCTTCAAGAGACATAGGAAGTTGGCATAAATCAATGTCTGTATCTCTTTGTAGAATGTGTGTCAAACACAAAGGGTGGTTTCATGGGAACACGCATGAACCACCTATGAGATGCAAGCTAGACGAAAGGCAGTGCATTGCACATCTTTGCATTACTTTTGGTTACAATCCCACACACATCACAATTTGCATTGAAATGTAACTACCACCACTACACTTTGCATCAGCTTTGCATTTAAAAAGTAATCCAAACCCGACGCAGTTTCTAAATCTGTCCATGTGTATTTTAGTGTTTGTAATACGTGTAATTCCGATTCTTAAAAAGTAAATGCGCAAACAAATGATAATTGCTGAAATGTTTAAAAAGATAGCCTTTTGAATGTTTTCTTCGATTTTAAAGTAAATTATCAATACCTTGAAACAATTCGTTTTTAGAAGCACGTGTAGATTAAACATGTAAAGTATTTCGATTTTAAAACACATATGTATTTCTTTCAATGTCTTTTAGGTTGATCAATATGCCAAAGCAAGACATACCTTTTCTCCACATATTGAATTTAAGGCAGTCACATCACTCACCTTAGGTAAAGTCTTAGGTAAGTTCATGAACATCTTGTAACATACTTTATTTATAACAAGGTAACCCAAACAGTTAGCTGTGGACCGTGGGTAGATACTATTATTCAAGAACAAGGGTCCTTAGCATTTTAGATAAAACAAACAAGATAGAATATAGGCCATAATTGGAGACTATATTTTGTCACTGTCCAGCCGGACAGTAAGTTTTATTTTTCAACAATGTAATTCTTGTGAAAAGAATAACCAGGCACAATCCTGTACCACAAGACAGAGGAACACAAGAAACTGAAGAATCGAAAAAATTAGAATAAAAGGAAAACAGGCAAAAGAAAGAGCAAATGTTGGCCACTTATCAAATCAGTGTTACATTCAAGGTATGCCAACCAACTGCCAAAACACAACAAATTTTACACAATGGTTTAGGTTGCGAAGGCAATCTACATAGTCGACGTTTCGATCCCTAGTGCTCAATTAATTGGGACCATCATCAGGACTGACAAATTTACATTATTTGCCTGTCAGTATGTATTGTTTTGACGCCTGTAGAGAAATATAAGGAGGAAAAAAGGCGAAAGAGAGAACTGTTTTAGAATTTCAAAACATTTTCTGTTCACTAGACCTGAATCATCATGGATCACACATGATAACAACACTCTTGTACTCGGAACCGGCTTGTTTGTGCCTATATCTGTGATGCACTCGTGGAGGGGTTGCTTAATCTAAAACGACGTGATAGTGACTTTGTGAGCAGCACCATCTGACATAATGAATAAGTAAATAAAGAAAAATTTTTGCGCGAACATTTTCATTTGGAGCCATGCTATGTGGCTAGTACATCAAAATCGACGTGACAGTGACTTTGTGAGCAGCACCATCAGACATAATGAACAGTATTTGCGCGAACATTTCCATTTGGAGCCGTGCTAAGTGGCTAGTACATGCATTGGGCGTCCTTCGTAAAGTGACTAAATGAAACCATTATTTGCGCGAACATTTTCATTTGAAGCCGTGCTAAGTGACTAGTACATGCATTCTGCGTTCATCGTGAGGTGACTAGAGGGGCGGGCAGCATGGACTTACCCTGGGTCGGCAGGGGTAGCGACCCTGTTCCAGGTGGTTTGGGAGGGAGTTGTGGGTCAACGACCTGAAAAAAGCGGGATGTTCAGATTCGGGTACCACTACGGGCCGGACTGTACGGGCTTAAAACGCCGGGGCGCAAAATTACCTTGAGGACTCAGGTGGTCCAAACTCCGTCTGGGAAGTCCAGAAACTCATAGGTAGAGCACGTTCCCTGTTGGGCAAGGAATTAAAGTCAGAGCGAGGTCTGAGCAAGGCAAGGGTGCACAGGATACAAGGATAGAAAAACGGGGGGGAAAAACCTCGTGTGGTCAAGGGTTTAATGCGCTCTTACCTGCGGGCGTGTGGTTTTCAATCTATGTCTAGATCAGCATAGTAGGGCAGCGGGCGGGCAGTCAATGTCCTATACAGCGCTGTTACTCACTGGGGGCCAATGCACTTAAATGTGAGTGCAGGGCGGCAGCGTGCAGCGCGTCCGTCAGTAGACGTCAGCAATGGGCGCCATCTTGGGAGGGGAGTGAATGGCACATTCAGTGCGCCATATTGGGTTGGTCAGGGCTACGAATTCGGGCAGCTAGGGGGAGATGAACATAGGGGTTCAATTAATGCGCCTTGTATGAGGACCTCAAGAGGGTGACATTTGTGAAATTAACCATGCATATAGTGGTGAGAGGGTGTTTATTTACAGTGCAGGTGCAGGGTAATTTGGTGACATTACAACAGACCATTAAAACTTCTCATATTGGGCGACCAAAAATTACAAGTACGAATCTAGTCTCCGTAGTTTAGACAATACTTCCAGAAAAAGCAGCATTTTAATATAGTCCTTCAAAGAAGGCTAGTCCAGTCCTCTAGGCGATTCAGACCTTTCTGAATGGTGTTGAATTGGATCATTGTTCTTAGTTCTTCCTTATTCAATAGCTGAGCCAAATTGCCGCCTCTTGGGGGAAGTTTCACGACTTTGAGGATGGTCCACTTGATGTCGTTCTCAGTGTGTCCTGCTGAATTATAATGGTCCACCAGAGGGGCATTTGCAGTGTTACATCTGATCCGGCTTCTGTGTTGGCAGATTCTAGTCCTTACTTTCTGCGTTGTTTGACCCACGTACAGTTTGGGGCAGGGGCATTCAATAACATAAATCACATTTGATGTGTTACAGTTTGAAAAAGATCGTCTTTCAAATGTGATGTGCTGGTGCGTGAATTTTGTGCCCTCCACCGTGAAGTCGCAAACAATACATTTACCACATTTAGCATGACCTACAATGGGTGGCAAACCCCACGCTGCTTCGAGTGTGTTCCCTTGCGTAGCAACTGGGAGAGCCGCCCTCACGAGATGGTCTTTTAGATTTTTATTTTTCTTAAACGCAAAGAGGGGTTTATCAATCATGATACTCCCTACATTTAGAGTTGGCCAATGCTTAAGAATCGATTTACGGATTCTGTTGGATATTGGAGAGAAGGTGGTGACACAGGCTACTCTCTCTTTCTGAGTTCTTTCTTTTGGGATTAACAACACTTCCCGCGGGCAGTACCATGCACGTTTGGAAGCTTGTCTCACAATTCGTTTAGGGTAGCCTCTGTCCTTTAGTTTTGTGGACAATACCTCGGCTTCTCTGAAATAGTCTCTCTTATCAGAGCAGTTGCGTCTGATCCTCAGAAATTGTGAGTATGGCAATGAATCTCTGAGGGCCCTGGGGTGATTGCTTTTATAGTCCAAAAGCGTGTTGCGCTCTGTGGGCTTGCGAAATAACTTTGTGAGAAGCTCACCCTCTGCATGGTAAATGGTAAGGTCTAGGAATGCTATCGAAGACTTGTCGTGGGTGAGGGAAAAGGTAAGACCAAGGCAGTTATTATTGAGCCAATGGAGGAACTGTGGTAATGTCTCAGAGGGCTGAGTCCAGATCATAAAAATGTCGTCTATGTAACGACGCCAGAGTTTTATGCCCGGATAGAATGGATTTCCTGGCACCAGGATTGAGCCTATTTCTAGCTGGTCCATGAATAGTACGGCCAGGTTGGGGGCAAAAATAGCCCCCATAGATGTCCCCTTGATCTGTTGGTAGTAGGTGTTGTCAAAGCAGAAAAAAAATTTTGTCAAGCAAAGCTCGAGTAGTTGCAGAATAAATAAGGAGGGTACCCTGTGTGGACGGGGCCGTGTATCTAAGATTTTTTGAATCACTAGTAAAGCAGCCGTTTGCGGGATGTTTGTATACAGCGATTCTACATCTAGGGTGCACAGGGTTTCATACTCTGGGTCAAATTCCAAGTGTTCAACAAAGGTAATCATAGACATGCTGTCTCTGACATAGCAAGTCGTGGAGGGCACGAAGTTTTTGATAAAAAAATCAACATAGGCCCCAAGTGGTTCTAGCACGGAACCACATGCAGATACAATTGGGCGCCCGGGAGGGTTGGCGAGGTTTTTATGTATCTTTGGCAAGGTGTATATTACCGGGATGCGGGGGGATTTGGTGTTGAGGAAATTATATTCCTTCTTGCTCAGAAATCCTTCTGCACATGCTTGGGATGTTAGCTCCTTAATGGTATCTTGTATTTGGCTGGTGGGATTGCCAGGGAGCCTTTGGTAGTGCTCCGTATTATTCAGTTGGCGCAAGATTTCTTCTTTATAGGCCTGTATCTCCTGAATCACTATCCCTCCACCCTTATCTGCACTTTTAATGATTATGTTGTTGTTGCCTTTCGTCTGAAAGCCTTTTTCCAACTACACCCCAGCCCCAAACAAGAGTCATACACACCATTTAGACCACCTTCCACTTTTTCGCCCACATCCTCGATGGTTCCGGCGGAAATTGTGACTTTTGAAAAACTAGTTCTAAATGACTTGTCACAGATTCAAAATCAGAAACTATTCGTTCCTTATAACATATCTCTGTCCGAAAAAAACGCCATCAATACCCTGAAAGGCAACAACAACATAATCATTAAAAGTGCAGATAAGGGTGGAGGGATAGTGATTCAGGAGATACAGGCCTATAAAGAAGAAATCTTGCGCCAACTGAATAATACGGAGCACTACCAAAGGCTCCCTGGCAATCCCACCAGCCAAATACAAGATACCATTAAGGAGCTAACATCCCAAGCATGTGCAGAAGGATTTCTGAGCAAGAAGGAATATAATTTCCTCAACACCAAATCCCCCCGCATCCCGGTAATATACACCTTGCCAAAGATACATAAAAACCTCGCCAACCCTCCCGGGCGCCCAATTGTATCTGCATGTGGTTCCGTGCTAGAACCACTTGGGGCCTATGTTGATTTTTTTATCAAAAACTTCGTGCCCTCCACGACTTGCTATGTCAGAGACAGCATGTCTATGATTACCTTTGTTGAACACTTGGAATTTGACCCAGAGTATGAAACCCTGTGCACCCTAGATGTAGAATCGCTGTATACAAACATCCCGCAAACGGCTGCTTTACTAGTGATTCAAAAAATCTTAGATACACGGCCCCGTCCACACAGGGTACCCTCCTTATTTATTCTGCAACTACTCGAGCTTTGCTTGACAAAAATTTTTTTCTGCTTTGACAACACCTACTACCAACAGATCAAGGGGACATCTATGGGGGCTATTTTTGCCCCCAACCTGGCCGTACTATTCATGGACCAGCTAGAAATAGGCTCAATCCTGGTGCCAGGAAATCCATTCTATCCGGGCATAAAACTCTGGCGTCGTTACATAGACGACATTTTTATGATCTGGACTCAGCCCTCTGAGACATTACCACAGTTCCTCCATTGGCTCAATAATAACTGCCTTGGTCTTACCTTTTTTCTCACCCACGACAAGTCTTCGATAGCATTCCTAGACCTTACCATTTACCATGCAGAGGGTGAGCTTCTCACAAAGTTATTTCGCAAGCCCACAGAGCGCAACACGCTTTTGGACTATAAAAGCAATCACCCCAGGGCCCTCAGAGATTCATTGCCATACTCACAATTTCTGAGGATCAGACGCAACTGCTCTGATAAGAGAGACTATTTCAGAGAAGCCGAGGTATTGTCCACAAAACTAAAGGACAGAGGCTACCCTAAACGAATTGTGAGACAAGCTTCCAAACGTGCATGGTACTGCCCGCGGGAAGTGTTGTTAATCCCAAAAGAAAGAACTCAGAAAGAGAGAGTAGCCTGTGTCACCACCTTCTCTCCAATATCCAACAGAATCCGTAAATCGATTCTTAAGCATTGGCCAACTCTAAATGTAGGGAGTATCATGATTGATAAACCCCTCTTTGCGTTTAAGAAAAATAAAAATCTAAAAGACCATCTCGTGAGGGCGGCTCTCCCAGTTGCTACGCAAGGGAACACACTCGAAGCAGCGTGGGGTTTGCCACCCATTGTAGGTCATGCTAAATGTGGTAAATGTATTGTTTGCGACTTCACGGTGGAGGGCACAAAATTCACGCACCAGCACATCACATTTGAAAGACGATCTTTTTCAAACTGTAACACATCAAATGTGATTTATGTTATTGAATGCCCCTGCCCCAAACTGTACGCGGGTCAAACAACGCAGAAAGTAAGGACTAGAATCTGCCAACACAGAAGCCGGATCAGATGTAACACTGCAAATGCCCCTCTGGTGGACCATTATAATTCAGCAGGACACACTGAGAACGACATCAAGTGGACCATCCTCAAAGTCGTGAAACTTCCCCCAAGAGGCGGCAATTTGGCTCAGCTATTGAATAAGGAAGAACTAAGAACAATGATCCAATTCAACACCATTCAGAAAGGTCTGAATCGCCTAGAGGACTGGACTAGCCTTCTTTGAAGGACTATATTAAAATGCTGCTTTTTCTGGAAGTATTGTCTAAACTACGGAGACTAGATTCGTACTTGTAATTTTTGGTCGCCCAATATGAGAAGTTTTAATGGTCTGTTGTAATGTCACCAAATTACCCTGCACCTGCACTGTAAATAAACACCCTCTCACCACTATATGCATGGTTAATTTCACAAATGTCACCCTCTTGAGGTCCTCATACAAGGCGCATTAATTGAACCCCTATGTTCATCTCCCCCTAGCTGCCCGAATTCGTAGCCCTGACCAACCCAATATGGCGCACTGAATGTGCCATTCACTCCCCTCCCAAGATGGCGCCCATTGCTGACGTCTACTGACGGACGCGCTGCACGCTGCCGCCCTGCACTCACATTTAAGTGCATTGGCCCCCAGTGAGTAACAGCGCTGTATAGGACATTGACTGCCCGCCCGCTGCCCTACTATGCCGATCGAGACATAGATTGAAAACCACACGCCCGCAGGTAAGAGCGCATTAAACCCTTGACCCCACGAGGTTTTTCCCCCCCGTTTTTCTATCCTTGTATCCTGTGCACCCTTGCCTCGCTCAGACCTCGCTCTGACTTTAATTCCTTGCCCAACAGGGAACGTGCTCTACCTATGAGTTTCTGGACTTCCCAGACGGAGTTTGGACCACCTGAGTCCTCAAGGTAATTTTGCGCCCCGGCGTTTTAAGCCCGTACAGTCCGGCCCGTAGTGGTACCCGAATCTGAACATCCCGCTTTTTTCAGGTCGTTGACCCACAACTCCCTCCCAAACCACCTGGAACAGGGTCGCTACCCCTGCCGACCCAGGGTAAGTCCATGCTGCCCGCCCCTCTAGTCACCTCACGATGAATGCAGAATGCATGTACTAGTCACTTAGCACGGCTTCAAATGAAAATGTTCGCGCAAATAATGGTTTCATTTAGTCACTTTACGAAGGACGCCCAATGCATGTACTAGCCACTTAGCACGGCTCCAAATGGAAATGTTCGCGCAAATACTGTTCATTATGTCTGATGGTGCTGCTCACAAAGTCACTGTCACGTCGATTTTGATGTACTAGCCACATAGCATGGCTCCAAATGAAAATGTTCGCGCAAAAATTGTTCTTTATTTACTTATTCATTATGTCAGATGGTGCTGCTCACAAAGTCACTATCACGTCGTTTTAGATTAAGCAACCCCTCCACGAGTGCATCACAGATATAGGCACAAACAAGCCGGTTCCGAGTACAAGAGTGTTGTTATCATGTGTGATCCATGATGATTCAGGTCTAGTGAACAGAAAATGTTTTGAAATTCTAAAACAGTTCTCTCTTTCGCCTTTTTTCCTCCTTATATTTCTCTACAGGCGTCAAAACAATACATACTGACAGGCAAATAATGTAAATTTGTCAGTCCTGATGATGGTCCCAATTAATTGAGCACTAGGGATCGAAACGTCGACTATGTAGATTGCCTTCGCAACCTAAACCATTGTGTAAAATTTGTTGTGTTTTGGCAGTTGGTTGGCATACCTTGAATGTAACACTGATTTGATAAGTGGCCAACATTTGCTCTTTCTTTTGCCTGTTTTCCTTTTATTCTAATTTCTTAGATTCTTCAGTTTCTTGTGTTCCTCTGTCTTGTGGTACAGGATTGTGCCTGGTTATTCTTTTCACAAGAATTACATTGTTGAAAAATAAAACTTACTGTCCGGCTGGACAGTGACAAAATATAGTCTCCAATTATGGCCTATATTCTATCTTGTTTGTTTCATCTTGTAACATACAGCATGATCTGAGAGAGAAACCATAGTTCCCTGATAAGACATTTAATAATGTTTTAAAAATATATTAATCACACTCATTCTTTGACCTGATGCACTAATATTTTTTTTCTTCTTTTATGGATGCATTGATTATTGTCCGTGCACACCTGTTGTTAAGCAGGAATTTTCTGAAGTTATTGGTTAGCCTTACCTCATTCTGTGTGCAGTAATAAAATTCCTGAACTGCTCTTCCCCTTGATAAATACAACTAGTACAAATAAGATTGGAGAGATGTGGTGTTTTAGATTACCTTTTAAAATTGGTCACATAATTTAGGGGGTCATTAGGATGGAGGACGGACTGCTGTCCGTCCCCCATCCTGTGGTAAACCGGGACGGTCTGCAATACATGCGGCCGGCCCGCATGCCAAATTAGGATGTGACCGCCACCATGGCGGTCGCATTTTGAAATGTAACATTGCGGTGGGTGCTGCCGACTGCAGCACCCGCTGCAATGCCTAAAAGGCATGTTTTGTAATTTACTGCACTATTTGACAGGCACTACACGGTGCCCGCCACTTGGTGCATCGAAATAACCTAGTGCACAGCTACCTCACCCCAACACAAAGGGGCCGGCTTTGGGCCCCTAAATCCGTTTCCGCCTGTCTTTTTGTGGTGGGATGACCACAGTGAAAAGACAGGTGGGAAGGGCTATCGTAATCCCTACAGCAATGCTTCCCTATGTTTTGGTTCTGCAAGGCGGGCGGATAAGGACCATCTTGCGGAACCGTGGCGGACGGCCTTTGCGTCCACCACGCTTCCCTGAGGATTCTCCCCGTCATCATAATCTGGCGGGTGGAAAATTGCTGTCAGATGGCGGAGGGCCGGCCACCGCACAGCTGGCGGTAGCCGTCCCTCCGTCCCTTGTAATGAGTCCCTTAGTTTCTGAATTGGGTAAGTAGGCAGACCGACATATGAGGAATCAGCTTGGGTGAGATGAGAGTATAGCCTTTTCAAATATATTCTATGAGAAGTTCACAGACATACATGGATATGCCAAAAATTATTAGCATCATAACAAAGCCTTGGTGAGAAACATGCAGTCAGGCAAGAGAAAACACTGCTGCCTGGCTTTTGAGAGGCTGTTCACAAAGAGTTATGAAACTAAACTTTAAATGGGCTCTGCTGTTGTTTTCTGCCCCCTCCCCCTTCAGTTTCAAACTGACTGCCAGAAGATGGGGATGGTCCACAGTAAAATAAAATTATATTTTTCAAAAATGCACAAAAGATTTTTGGTGGGGATGGTGTTGCTTCATGCCAAAAGGCAAAACAACATGTAATGTAGTCCCCACTTTCAGCCTGAAATTAGGTTGAATCTTTTGACCTCATCCATAGCACCCAATTGTATGAGGTTCATGTAAAATATTGCTGATGCATTTTTTGGCATCAGGATATTGTCTGGACCTACTTTTGGAATTCTGACTACTTGTGTGGGTATGTAAAAGCTTGAATCTGCATATGGATAGATTACAATATCAGTTGCAGAGCTTCCAGTGCATCTAGCACCATTCAGGAAGCACACGCCAAGCATAAGCAACCCCAATTACCATCTTGCAGGAGTCTTTGGTGCAGACCATTGTGGATCCTGAACATTAGAGAAGTCGAACTCAACCTCATGAACATAAATGACCACCACGTTCCAGACAACTATGACAAGGTCTTTCTGAAAGCGAGTATGTTTTCAGCAGTTGTCTTGTATTGCATTCAAGGTTATATCCTGAGCAGCATGTTAGTAGCGGTGGACATTGGGACGCATGAATCTAGTGACAATGTTAGACCACTCTGATTATTTTAAGATTCCAAGGGAGAAATCATGAATATGGATAGAAAGATAATTTGCATATGGATTATCTTTCAGTTGTGAGAAGGCTACGTTAAAGTAGTTTTAAACCATTGTCAACAAATCAGCAACTGTGGTGCAAAATCTTCAGTACCAAACTGTATTTTCCACTCTTGTTGCAAAGGGAGTTAGGTTGCAATTACATTGTTTGCATGAGAAATATTGACCAGACACTGAATATTGTTGTTGTCACAAACTCAATTCAATCCAGTTTTATTCCTGAATCGGGTTCAATAATCTTTTAGCACAAACTAAAAAATATTTAAATACAACGCAATTTAAAATCCTAAAATATATCTAAAATTTGTACTGTTATAACTCAATTTACAGAATTCATTTAGTGGCACAAATTTCAATATAAAACAATGTACAGCCAAGTTGATACATACAAGATTTAAAAAGTGTATCATACTCCTAAATACCAAGTTGACTGTAAAGTTCTTGAAATATCAGAAACCACTCGAGTGCTAGTATCTGTTCTGAATATCTTTAGCCAATAATGCTTACATCCCATTGTCCAACCGAAGGGGACAATCTACTTAATTCTTGGTCTCTGATATGCCCTGTAGATAAACAATACATACTACTCGTTCCCATTAGCAAGATTTAAAACAGGGCAAAAGTTCGACTCAGCAAGCAGAAGAAAACCAAGCCTACACTTTATGTATAAAGCTCTTGCTAGTAGAGCATTAATGTAGTAAAAAAAACTAAGAATTTACATCATTTTTAACTGTTAAAAAATGATCAGTGAGTCGCCAACTCATTACATTAGACATGGATTGTCCTAGCACAAAAGTCAGTATATAGATTCTGTAATTCAAGCACCACTGCAGGGAATTAATACAGGGTTCAACTAATATTCACTCAGGCCCAAAATAGCCAAACCAAGTTTTAACATGTTTCATTCAAATAATCTTAAAGATTTTAAATATGCCTTTTACCTCTAGGAGAGCACTTCTGTAGGGATCCAACTCATCTGTGAGCAGAATGTGTAGTCAATATGAAAGATCTAAGAATTGCAGAATCGGATATACATTTTAAACCACGGTCGAAGTGCAGCTACTTTATGATTTAAGAGTTATTGGGCCACATGCATCAAACTGTGCATTTGTGATTCTTAAATTGCAATTTTTAAGAAATCGCAATTTAGGAATCACAAATGCTTATGCATGTAGGAATTGCAATTTTTTTCTGATTCCTACACATTCTTTATTTGCGACTTGCAAATTGCGATTAGCAAAAAAGGAATTACTTCCCATTCATTCCTATGGGCCTAGAGGCCCAAAGGAATCAATGGGAATTGAATGCATAATGTGTGGGTCACAAATAGATACTAGCAAATTGCAGATGCAATTTCAAGGTTGCAAGTGTGCCAAAAGGACACCCTGGTGCAACCCTGAAATTGTGCAATTTCAACACATGTTGCGCACACACATGTCCCAAGGACATGTATGTGTGCAACATAGAACTTTGAAAAATGCAATTTTGTGCATTTTTTAAAGTTCTCGCAAATTACCATCAACTCTGAATTGATGGTAATTTGCGTTTCTTAATTGGGAAATCGCAATTTTGTTTGGGTTGTTGCATTGCATTTATGGAATCGCAATTTGCGATTCCCTAAATGCAATAGCAATTTCTCTAATCGCAATTATAGCGATTACTTACATAGCGATTTTTGCATTTGGGATGCTGCATCTCAAATGCAAAAATTGCGGTCGCAAAGGGGCAGATTCACACTTTACAATGATGCATGAGACCCATTGACTTTTAGCAATTTGCAATGACCTAGAATGAGAATTTGACAACTTGACACCCAGGTAATCAAATTATGAAACCTTCTCTAGTATAATATGACCCTTTTGCATTCAGGTATAAAAAGATCTGTGTGTGAACTAAAGATCATTAATTTGGTCTTGTCAGCATTGAATTCTAGATCATGTATTGAGCAGAACTGTCCGCCGCCCCCTCAGCGTTTTAGCGATCAGCAATCTGTTGTTTGCAACTAATAGGGCCAGAACTGTTTGGCCCAGAGGTGATTGAGAATCATTTTCACAGCTGAGCAGATGGTCAATACAACCATTGACAATTGAGAGTGAAAATGTCAGTTGTCAGTGCCAGAACGTAGTGCTACTGCAGCCCCCTGTTTATGGTAATTTGCTCTGCTAAATCAAGATTAGATACCCAATGGACTTGTGCATGATTATCAGAATACAGCCTCATTATTGATGTAATTAAATTCAAAGGCACCCCTTGATTGATTAATAACTTCCATTGCAATAATCCATATTGATTGTTACCCGCAGATCAACAACGGTTAACTCGAGATGGTCTTGGTTCGTGTTTACTGTTTTCCATGTAGTAAGAAGGAAGCAAAATACCTTGTCCACAGTGCTCACTTTTTTCCTAAAAACAGCCTGCGAGTGGGACAAAGTTTTGTTTCCACTAATCCAAAGTAACACCGTATCTAATTTGTGTTTGCTGAAAATATTTTGTATGTTGTTAATAAGTTTTCTGGGGGAACACAACAGCCTTGTTTTATGTGGTAATTATTTTGGATCCCTTCCTTCAGGAATCAGTGCCCAGGCTGCAATTACATTTAACAGTTAATTAATGTAAGGGTCACAGATAAATTGTTTACAGAACAAAATGTCTCACTTGTGATCTTGTCCTGTCCTTGAACCTTCCCTTTTTTGGGCTTGTATGGCTTTTTAGCATACTCTCAAGTGAAAAGAAATAATGGGCAACAGCTATTGGATATTGGGACATCAAAACTCAGCACTGATATATTAAAGCTACAGTTCACAGGTGGTGGCTCAGTGTGACGTTTTATGATATAGTGAACTCATGCTTGTGGTTGGATGTGAACTTTAGCTTTACTTACATCTTTACGCCCACCATGTATGATAATGTGCCAGAAAGCTTTCATATCCTTTGAGTAAAACCTTTCAATACATCCTCCCATATCAATTGTTCTCATTTAGCTCTACTGCTCTTTTGGATTTGGATTTGCAACAGTGAGAACAATTTTTGGTGCCCTAGAGTGTGCATCAAAGTGCCTATGTGTTTCATAAACCAGGAGATTAGATTGTGATTCCTTGATAAAAATGTTTTCAATGATATAAGTATTTTGTTGTGTATTTCAGATGCTTGTTTATTTGTCGTGAATGGCTGTCTTAAAGAAACAAGAGCCATGGTTACTGTCTCATAACCACTGCAAAGTGTCTTTGATGATGAAATGATGTCTACCTACTTGACTCTTTTTCAGCTGTTTGAAGCATCAATAGAATCACCACTTGGGCTCTTGACGTTTGCCAAATCCATAATTAAATCTCTTTTTAAATATAATGCCAGGTGCTCATGAACAATCTCCGGACTAATATGTACTTTCATTTCAAGCATAAATTGCTAAAGGAAAAAATTAAATAGATCATTGTTGATATTATTTACACTGAGCCACATGCATCAACCTTTTTCCAGTCGCAAACTGGCCGATTTGCAGAATTGTCCTGTTTGCAAGTGGAATAAGGCCTTTTCTGATGTATGAACCCATTTCCATTCATAAATTAGGTAATCGCAGTTTTTAGGGATTACCTAAATTTCAAATGTATTTAGGGGATCGCAATTTGCTAAATGCAAAGTGCATTTTTCAAAGTGGCATGTGGCCCACACACATGCCCTTAGGGAATGTGTGTGCCTCACATGTGCACACTTACCTATTTGTGGGGCACAATAGGGGGGCCTTAGGCCCCCTAGAACCCTTGGAATTGCCTTCACAATTTGCGCTTACCAATTTGGTAATCGCAATTTGCGAAAGCATTCCCATGCATTCCTATGGGCCTGTAGACCCATAGCAATAAATGGGAATGCATTCCTTAAAAGCGATTCGCAATTTGCGAATCGCTATTAGGGAATGTTAAGCATTCACAAGATTAATTGTGAATCCTTCATTCATAGGCATTTGCGATAACCAAATAGGGAATCCTTAAAATCTGCTATTTGTTCACCACAAATGACTACCTTGATGCATGTGCCTCATAGTTCCTTCTCCTAAAAGTGAGCTATGCCAGTCTATCAGATGACGGAAGCCCCTTAAATGCATGCATCAGAGCGGCAACTTGGAAAATACGAGTAGATCAATTCCTTATCACAGGAAATGTTAAGCTAGAGATTCCCCAATATTCATCATTGTTGGCTGCAAGATTGATTGTTGGAAACAGAGATTCAAAAGTTACAATGAAGTCTCCTGCAACACTTTTATAGCAATTCTTCCTGCTGGAGTCAAGGAGCCTGTCTAAAAAATATAACGCCAAAGAATCAACTCCTGGTCATTCCCTTTTCATAGACATTGACCAATAAGAATCATTTTTCTCTTGCTAGTTTGATTAACAGGCCTATAATACATGTGGAGCCTGTCTTGATCTGCTTTCTTGTGCAATTAAGTGAAGACCCACCCATCTAATTAAAACACCAGATCCTCCACCAGTTTTAGAGTGCTGTGCTTCAATGCTAAAATCCATATTGATTGATCTATTTTTGAAAAGTTGCCGAGGTTTCTTGAAAGAGTCTGAATTTAAAATCAGAAAAGGAATGCCCCCAGTTTATGTCTGCTAGTTTAGACTTTCACACATTCCAGCTAAGTAAAGTGACTGTGAGGGCTATTGGTTGTGCAGAAGCAACGGTATTTCCCCTGTCCTTCTTGCTCTGTTCAAACCTCAGAGTGATTAGATGGTTCCAAAGTGAGTTGGGCATTTGCTCAACCACAGTTTCATTTTTAATGTCTAAGAAATCACCAATGATGCAAGCCCCTTTCACTGGATTAAGAGGTGCGCTTAGTTTGGGTGATATAATGTTCAGGTATTTAGGCTCACCTACCTGATACTGTGGCAGAGCAGTGAGTGAATGCATCTAGGCTCCCACTGCCTTTAGAATTCTCCATGTTGTTGTTAAAATGTGAAAAAGCTTTCATCCCCTAGGGAGGACTTAGTTTAAAATGGATTTCTGACCCAATCTATGGGAGAGTCCTTTGGTCAAGCAGAATTGGCGCTTTTACTGGGCTCCTTTCTATGAGTTAGACTTCAATATAATCCCAAGATTCAGTGGTAATTGTGTGTTGTTTCACATATATGATATCAGATTGATTAATTGAATGGCAATGAACATTGCAAACCCCAAACCACTTTATTTTTTTGTGAATTAGACTCTTGGTTGTTTGGCCAACTTTTCTGAAACTAGTCATATAAATGCCCAGCTTATTGCAATTCTCTGTCCCAAAAATAACCATCCCCCTCTTGTGATCTACATGAGGATGAAATGGGGTGTGTACCTTTTTGTAATCTGGAAAATCTTCCTCTGGTTGTACACAGTTACATATTTATGCATTTTAGGGTCATTCTGGCTACTATGTAATCATTCTATTGTATTGCGTATTGGATAAAAGGGACAGCCATGCCTTTTGATGTTGTAAATGCATTCTAGTTTGAAAGGGAGTCCCTGTTGTGACTCTCCACTTGGTTCATTTCATATTCTCTGCCTTTCTGCCTTCAGTTTGACCTTGCATTTCAACCTTTTTTCTTCAAAACCCTATTGATGTGCAGGGAGGATAAATGTTTGATGCCGCCCTCGTGGAGACACATCCTGATGCCTCAGTGCCACATTCCTTAATTAATTGGGTATATGCTTAGAAAACAAGTCAGACAACCTGGTTGTCACTTGCCTAAGATCATGTACTTCATTTTTCAGTAAGGTAATCAACCTATATACATTGGAAAATGGGTGAGAAGAATGCAACCACCCTTCAAACAGAATAGAAGACTTTTGGAGGCGTGGAACTGAATTATCCTCTAAGGTGTCCTGTGACTTAAGTAGTATGAGAGGGTCAAATTTGCTCGAGCAAATTTCATTGGATTCAACATGGACTCATTCACTCTGCTGTGAAGTAGTACTAGTCAAAACAGAAATTCTGTTAGAGGTGCTAATATTGTCCATTGATAAGAGCTTGATTGCTGGAATATACGTATTGGTTGTCTTAGTTTTTTGGAGAAAATAAATGTAGCTACCATTTTACTGACTTTAGGGCCCCCTTTGGGAATTTCTTTTTCAATTAACATAGATTTGTCTACCTCAATTATAATATCAATCTCATTGCAATTTTGAGTAGCAGCAGTGTTTGTCATGAAGGGCGCACCTTCCCTTCCACTTCCTTCCTTGATGTGTGGACTTGTGGTTGATGTAGTCCCCATGAAAAAGCTCTCTATTTCTTTGTGTTCTTTGGAGAAAGCTATTCCCATATTGGTAGTTTTTGAGTACAAATATATATGTCTTGTGAGGAGTGTGATGAAACGCCAGCCTTCTAGTTCCAATATTTTTTAACTGCTTTACTGTATTTTTTTTTTGTTTAGGCATTTTGCACTTTTACACGTACAGGAGTACATCATGAAACAACAGCTTCAGAATACTGGATATACCTTCTGTCCAAATGTTGACATTCTTGTTTGTTCATATTGTATTATGTCTTACACTTTACAGTTTGTCTATCATCTGTTATATACATCCATTACAGGTCTTTTGTCTCTTATCATACATTTTAGCCAATATATCTATTAAAACAAAACTTAACAGAACCTCACAAATCTCCCACCCGCCCCCTTCCAGTCAGTGCTAGTCTGCGAATTCTGACCACCCACTTATTTTTTTCATATCTTTGTATATATTGTCGTGTTTTCCTAAATATGACCTTAGTTTGACTTCTGCTTTTAATGGTGTCTCCCTGCTAGGGCCCCTTGAGACGCCAAGTCCCAACCCCCCTCTAGGTCCGACAACATAGAGGCCCATGCCAATCTGTCTTCCTCAGCTTTTTCATCTTTTCTCACATCTCTTTCGCACCAGCTCTGTGGTTGCCCACTTGAATATATCTCTCATCCAGTCCGCATATTTTGGTGGTTGGGGTTACATCCATGCTATCACTATTCGTCTTTTGGCCAAAACCAACCTTAGATTGACAAAGCGTCTGCTTAGCTTTACATTTTTTTGGCTTGGGTAATAGTCCCGATAATATCTGTTTGATCTCTTTTGGTATATTCCAACCAGTAGCTTCTCCTAGAGGAGTCAGGACCTCCTCCTGTAAAAAGGAACACTGCCAAATCATGTGGAGGAAATCTGCCCCCTGAGCCCCACATCTAGGACCACCATCCATGCGAGATTGGTATATTATATGTAATGTGCGCGGGGTAAGATATGTTTGATGTCCTATATTGTATTGAAGGAGTTTGAATCTTGCATTTGCACTGACCTTTTGAACACATTCACGTACCCTTTTCCATTCACATTCAGTCAAAAGTTCATTCATTGATGTATCCCACTTTTGACGAAGTCCAAGATGCCCCATAGGCAGGTCCTTGCGTAGTGCTCGATAGAGGTGTGAGGTGAGTCATCCGCCTCATGCCATGGATAGCATAACCCGTAGTATGTTAGTGGTGGGGGGTTCCTATAGGATGCCCTGCCAAAGTTCTTGTGCTACGCTAGATATTTTACAATACTGGATAAACTTATCTGGCCCTAGTTCAAAGGTATTTTGTGCCTCCTCCAGAGACATAAATGGCCCATTCACGTAGAGGTCTCCCAGTAGCTGGCAGCCGCCATCTTCTCACCGACATACCAACATGTAGTCCGCAATTGAGGCGAAGGGTCGAATCGCCCATAAGGGCTTGTCGGGTCCATATGGGGCATGTTGTACAACCCGTCTCAGTATGTTTTCCCATATTTTTGACACATGCCGTATTATGAATGGATTCTTTTCAAAAACTCCACCCCCAATATCAGCAATTCAGCCAAAGAGCCATTTCTAAATATTCCGGCTTATGGAGGTTTTTCCCAGTTATCCTCGCTGTCTAAACAATGGATTGCTTTTTGCAGTTAAGAGGCCATGTAGTAGAAATCGAATCAGGGTTCCTACAAACCTCCCCGCTCCCACGTTCTCTACAAAGTCGTTAGTGGCGCTCATCTTCCTTTTTTCTCCCATAAAAGATCCCCAATGAGACCTTCTATTATGGTGAACTATGATTGTGGAATTATATAGATGGAGTGTTGTAATACATATAAAAACCGGGGTAATCCAATCATTTTGATGATTGCTATGCGCCCCATAAGGGATAATGGTAACGCAGCCCAGAAACAAATCAATCCTTTTAGCCCCTCTATCACATGGCCGATATTGGACTCATGATATACATCGGCTGTATTTGCCAGATATATACCTAGGTATCGCTCTCCTTCTTTAGCCCACCGTAAATCAATGGGCGGTCTCAGCTCTGGTTGAACTGTGACCAATCTACCCATTGGGACCACCCTGGACTTCGTACGGGTAATATGGAGTCCTGATATCTCCCCGAAGCTTTGCATTTCTGCCAACAGTACTGAGACGGACGTTCGGCTGTGTCAGGTAGAGTAGAATATCGTCCGCGTATAGCGAGACCATATAATTGGTTCCTCCCAGCCTTATTCCCCATGGCTCCATCACAGCTCTCAGCCAAATTGCCATTGGTTCCATCACTATTGCAAAAAGCAAGGGTGAGGCGGGCATACCTGACTGGTGCCACGTCTTAGAGTTAGTTGCCTTCATACCATTCTGCCCACCTGTACTCAAGCTATAATGGCAGCATAGAGCAATTGGGTCTAATGGAGGTATTGATCGGTCACCCGAATTCGCCAAAGGACCTGCCACATGTATGACCACTCCACTGAGTCGAATGCTTGCTCAATAGCTAACAGCGATGCCGCACTGCCAACATCCAGCAGTCTAGGGGCCTGCCATACATGTGCTAGTCGCCTCAGATTACAGGTCCTGTTCTTGCCAGGGAAGAATCCCGCATGGTTTGAGTGAATTAGTTGTGACATCTTCGGGAGGAGTCGCTCAGCCATAATGCCGCTTACATTTTTCACATTGATATTTAGCCACGATATTGGTCTGTTTGAGGTCGGCTGGCAGGGATCCTTATATTTTTTTAGTATCATGGCCACAAGTCCCTCTCCCATTGTAGATGGCAGGGCACCATGACCTAAATCCTCATTATAGACTTCTAGGAGTCTATCTACCAGAAGGGGGAAAAAGCATCTATAGAATTCTGCAGGGAGCCCGTCAGAGCCCGGACTCTACGCCGGTTTGAGAATGCCAATAGCGCCATTTATTTCATCTCTGGTAATCGGAGAACTCAGAGTCTCTTGTTCCTCGGTGTTAGACAAGGGAGTTCTATCATGTCCAGTTATGATATCATCGCCCTCGGATCTAGTCCAGAGCGGCTAGTGTATACCTTTTGCAGTTGATTTGCCAGGGCTTTGGCTATCGCTCTTTGCAAATATACTAATACCCCGGTTTAAGCACGGATTTGAACTGCTTTACTGTATTTTCTCGTATTGTTTGTATCAAAGTTTCAAAGAGATGAGCACAAATGTGTTTCTTTAGCTCTTCTTTTGAGAACTATTGGAGTACTTATTTTCTATATGAAGGTAAGTAGACTTTTATACTGATCCATTCTCTTTCTCCATCTCCTATTTCTTCTCCCTCTCCTTCTCCTTTCACCCCTCATCTTCAACTTCCCGTCCACACTCCTCTCTATTTTCTATGCCTCTCCTCTCCTTTTCCCTTTTCCTCGCCTCCATTGCACCTCTTCTTACCATCACCTCCACTCCTCTCTTCTCATATCTACTCATTTGCCAGTGTTCCCATCCTCTCCCAAGGCATGCATGAGCTCTGCGGGGACATTTCTCCACCTACATAAACTAGCAAATTTAACAAGAAGTTATAATGCTATTTTAATTCTAAATCATTATTCGAGAGAGGCTTGGGAATTTTGATTGCCTCCAAAATCTCACTCTGAGATTTCGGCTTTTAGATTGGTGGCCAGTATTTTGGGATTACCGAAGTACATCAGTTTCTCCTCTCCTTCTACCACAAATTGTGCAATGAGATTTGCTCAATACAGTGAGTTTGTAAGGTTCTGCCATCACAGACCACAGTTTAAGTAAGATTTGATTGGAAAGTTCTGTTTGAATGTCAGCATGGATCACCGCAAATCTACTCTGAAGATTCTTTGAATTTATGAATTTACCAGAAAAGGGTTCACTCAGCACTTCACCAGAAAGAGAGTTGATTTTGCATTTTAGTACGATATACATATCCTAACAGCATTAATAAATAATATTTTAGCAGATGTGTGAAAAAATGTTGTTTTACATTCAGAACTTGTCCTTTTTTCTATTTTACATCTGAGAAAAGACTGGTTGGTTTGCAGAATCCAATGCAAGACATCAATGCTGTAGGAACGTAGGATCTGCTTCTTATGGTTACCTCCACTTTTTGCTTTATGTTACACTGTTTTTGACTACTCTGACTAGGATCCTGCTAGTCAGGGGTACCCCAGAGGCCTCCCATGTGTTGAAGCATGTATTTTGCCACCCATGAGAGGTCATGCAAAATGGAACTACAGGCCTGCAATTACAGCCTGTGTAAGTTGGTGCATGCACCTCTTACTTTAGATATAGGTTTCATATATCTAAGGGTCACTGCACTCAAAACCTGTAAGTCTCCCCAATAGCAGGCCGTAACAATCCTGAAGGCAGGGAGCTTGGCTCTAAGTGAGAGGGTGCCCCTGCATGAGCAGGACACCCCTGCAGCCTACAGAGTCCATTCTCCCAGGTTGTCAGTGTATCAGCCATTTACAACATATAGAGTCGCATTATGCAACCGCGTATTGACCAACTATAAAAGTGCTGAAAGTAACCCTATTGTGTTTGGTATCAAACATTGTGGAATCATACCCTCACACCTTTAACCAGTGTGGGAGGTATGATTCCACCCCTCAGAAACGAGCTTTGTAAGGTCCCTGGTGTTCACGGTACCAGCCTTCTAGGCAGCGCAAAAGGGTTGCTGCCGACCAGAGACACATTTCTGCCCTCCTGATGCTGAGCCAAGCTCGAGCAGGGGAAGGCAGAATAATAGGCATCCTGTCACAGGAAGGTGTGGCCACCTCCAGGACAGCATTTAGTGTATTAGGCCTGGGTGGGTGCACTTGCCAGCGACCTAAAGTGTGCAGGTGGGGCACATTTGGTATCCCTGTGCATAGTCCAGTTCAAGCCGGTTCTGGGAGCCGTTGGCTCCTGCTCTGGTGCGAAACTGGACAAGGACATGGGAGTAACCTCCCCACTGTCCTGACGCTCCCCTGGGAGCGTCCCCTGAATCTGTCCAACCCTCTCCCGTGGTACGTAAGGGCTTACCTGGCTGTAGGATCCTAGATTCCATGTGGACAAGATTCTAATCAAGAAACTACTGACCTTTGACCATCTGGACACTCTGGACTTCGCTGGAACCAGTTTGGGCCCGACTTCGTCTCCCACTACGTCCAAAGCATCATTTGTGCCCGTGCACCATACAGGCTCCGTGCAGGACCGGCGTAGCATCAAATACAGCTGAAGAAATATCCCCTGGAGTGAAGGAGTTGTTCCCATGCAACCGCAGGCACCATAAGGCAATTGAATGGTCTGCTGATCCTAAGCTCCTGCAAACTCCGAAGGCTCCAGAAACACAGGAGGTGGGTTCATGTTTCTCGAGGTCCAAGTTGCCCTCTCACCAAGTTTGAGGTCAGTATCCCTCTTAGGGGTTGCAATACCCATGCCTCTGTGCACCGCTTACTTTTTCAAGTGCATACGCTTGTTTGCGTTCCTGAAACAAGTGCACTGGGCTCTGAGTAGCTCCAACATCTGGCACCATTTCCACCAAAGAACTTTGGACTTCTCGCACTGAGTGCTCCATAGGCTGTTGCTTTGTAATTTTACTTGAGGTCCCCTTGTATCTCCTGTGCCTCTGGCCTGTGGGTCCTCTTGAGGGTCAATACTGCCTTTCTTGGGCTCCCCTGTCTGCTCCTGGCTTGCCCTGACTCCCCTGTGTTTGGTGAGTTTCCTTGACCTTGCTGGTCCAAACTGTAACTGTCCTTGACCATTAGCCTGACACCAACCCCACAGCACTCGACATCCTTCATGGGACAGCTCGTATCCGGCTCCTGGTTGTCCTCAATGTCTCCTGGTCCTGGTGCCTGCAAAGTCAAGAACGCCCTCTTCACACCTGAATCACCCAACATCGGTGGGCATTCGCCTACCGAGCCCCTGGTCTCCTCCCTCTGCTTTCAGGTACTCTTCAACAGGAATCCACCTTTGGGTTTTCGACAGGCACTTTTCTTCTTTCCCACAGTGGCATTTCCTTGAAGTCCTCCATTGAGATTGATGACGATTTCCGACACCAATTCAGGCCTATGCACCTGGCTTCCCTGCGATAGGTAACTCTGGTACTATGGTATCCATGGATGGTGTGGCTCTCCAACCTTCTATGATCCAAAGGGTTTCCCCGTTATCCACTGCAAAGGGTCCTTAAACTTCAAAACTGCAAATGCGACTCTCCCATAGAACTGTACGGCCGCCAGCTGTCTTGTTTCCACACGGCACCCATCCTTTGTGAGGTCCCCACTTACTCACCTTGTGTGATTCCTTGGGGTCACAGCAATTCTACAAATTCTAGACACTGTCTTGACTCGAGTCATGGTTCTTATACAACTATTTCAGTATATGGTTTGGTCTACCCCTGGTGCTACTTACAATTGTTTCTGTGCTACAATATTGGGTGCTTTATGTTTATCTGCATGTAGTAGATACTGTGGAGTATTTACAGTGTTTTATAATAATACATACATATTTGTATAACCACTTTGTCATTTAACTAATACAATAAGGTTGTATTCTGGTAAAACAAGCTGCTTAATATTCCTTCAAGACTGAGCCTGAAGGCTGCTCTCCATAGCTACCACTTGGATAGCTATCTAAGGTTATCTTTAACCTCTTAAATCACCATAAGGGTTGTTTGGACTAGTGCAAGGTGCCCACTTTAATTAGTGGACATCATATACCAGGTCAACTTCTCACAAATACACTTACTGTTATGTCAAGGAATGTATGCGATAGTTTCTTATTATATCCTCGATAAAGAATTTACTTTATTAAGTGAATGAGTGAACGTCACAGTAAACCGCTAATTTTCTAAAGCATGAGTTCTTGCATCACAGAACTCATTACACATAGGACAGTGAGATATTGAATTTTAGAAACGTTTTTCCGAATTTTCGAAAGATTTGCAAATAAATCCATGATAAGATTGATTTTTAATTGATTTATATCCGTAAAGTGGGTGGGCTGATTGTAGTGTGAGAGTTAATATAAGCTCAGTACGATTTATGCGGGGGTGGGAATCTATCATGTTAAACGAAGTAAAAGAAACTTTGAAACGCATTTTAATAATAGACTGCATGTGCGCTGTTAGTTAAGAGTGTAAGGAGCAACAATATCTCAACTGTATTTACTTTGAAAGCAGAAACATTCGCATCGTTTCACCTGACTCCACCTTCTACAATCTGGATTAACCCTCCCTTAAACGGCTCCAGATCAGGACTCCTTAACTTGGAACCCACTGTTGCACTCATTGACCTTCTCCGTGGACGGTACACTGCTGCGACCATCCTTCTCCCCTTTGGTACATCCAAGGCAGAACGGGGCTCCGTGATTGCACCTCCCCTAAGATCACCTTCTTCATTTGGCAACCCGGTCCTGATGAAGATCCTAAATCAATAGGATCGAAACGCCGCTGACCCACGAAACAGCGCAACCTATGGCGCAACACACGCCTTGGTTCCAATACTAATTGTAAATACCCATTCACCAAAGAGGAACCAACTACTTTGTATATATTGTTTCTCATTCTTGTTTAATTTGCGTCCTTCGCTGTTCTCTCAGCCATATGTCACTTGCGCCGTCACCGTTTGTCTCACGATCACGTAGCACACTAAGACCCCTTGGGTTGCCTTAAACATTTTATGTCTCCGGTGCTTTTCCTTCAAACTGTTGTTTGCAAAACTGTTTCCTAAATTGCTTTGTTGAAAATATGTTTCTAAATATATGATGCTATATGCACTTCTAAATCAATTGAAATCTCGTGTCTCTCTTTTATGTCCAGATCTTTTGTAATGTCTTGCACCTACGAATGTTTCTGCTTTCAAAGTAAATCCAGTTGAGATATTTTTGCTCCTTACACATATGTACCCAGATCTCAATCTGGTCTATGGGTTATACTCCTGTTGTCTTTTCCTCTGTTAGTTAAGAGGACACTACTTTATTATAAAGATGTGATACACTCAAGGGTCATCATTATATATTGCTTTTGTTACTATTGTGGGGGAATAAGACTGTGGTGCTGTGATGCTGGTGAGAGGCAGAAGGAGGAAATAGCTGCAGGAGATAAAGGCCCATAGGGCCCTTAAATGATTACTGGTGTTCATTCACACAGGAGCCCACGTAGGGCCGTTAAATGATGCTTGCTCTTTTCTGCAGCTCTGGACCCAGATAGATGAGGTTGGCAGGCAGGAGATGTCTCTATTCTGGCCTAGCTCCCAGTTTTTGGTGACTAATTGAGGACGGAGCTTTTTCAAGCAAGATTTTGCTGCAACTGTTTCCAAAAACCAGATAATACAGATCTGCATTTTTAACTCATCTCTGTCTGGTCAGTCTTAAGCGCTGGGATGCTCCCGAGTGGCCACGCGCTATAGAAGAACCTAATAATAATAATAATATCTTTGAATCTAAATAATTTTACTTCTTTTACCATTGCATGCAGGTGCCATTAGCTGCAGACCCAGCTATTGCTCTAGCTGTCACAAAGACATGAAGCCATTTGGAAGAAGAGCATGCACACCAAATAACTATATTGTGCCATATTTGTACAACTTTTCTAGACCCTAAAACGTATCACTACTGCAACACATGAAATTCAGGACTTGTCAATGTCCAGATTATGTTATTTTTCATACTTACAACAAAAGTACTACCGCTTTAAAAAAAAAGGTCGAAGTGTTGCAAAGTCAAAAGCTCAAAGCTTAAAAGTGTTGCATTTAAGGAGTCTACAAATAACTCTGAGATTCAACAAATTAATGTATAAAGCTTAGACAGCAAGCTTTAGAAATAGAGATCAAGGCCTTTGTCTCTCTGTTTATGGGTTGTGTTGGCTAAAGTATATGGATTAACCTGGAAAATGTCTAAGTTATATATACGATTCTAGACACTTCAAGTGAAAAAACATGAAGATGCACAGCTCTGCTCTGAGCCACCTCAGCGGTTCATGATATGAGCCCCAGGTCCATATTTACTAATCATTTGCGCAATGCAACACAGTGCATTGCTGCGCAGCAGGCAAAGTTGCTGCGTTGCTGCGTTGCATGAAAAGAGTGAAGGCAAAAATGCTCCACATTTACAAAGATAAGGAGCATTTCTGCACTCTCCTTGCCCTGGCACACTCTGTGCTGCATAATGCCAATTTAGACACCGTTCCACCATAGTGTAATGATACCTGGATTAAAGCCATATTGTTTTTTTTGCAAAAATGGTCACTTTCATGTACTGAAAACATTATTAGAGGCAGAATGCAACACATGTGGCAGGGGGAAATAACAAGGAGAAATAAATAAATGTTTCCTCGTTAACCCTCACTGGGGAAGGCAGAGCAATTTGACACATGCCCAGGTTTACTAGCTTTAGTACATCTGGAAATGAGCCAAAAGTCCATGGGTGGATGCATGGTAGCACACATGCTCCTCCATGCAACACTTCCCAAATTGAAATGTAACCTAATGCAGTGCAAGCAGCTGTGTTGAGTTAACATGTCTTTACAAAGCCATGCAAGGAGGTACAAATTCACCTTGCATGGCTTTGTAAATTTTACCAAAGCCTTTGCGTGATGCAAGGACTAAGTAAAGGCTTGATAAATGTGTTTCAAATTTCCCTAGTCTCAGCCATTTAACTAGGGCCTATATACATCAGGCTGAATATTTGTGATGGGATTTATTGATGTATACAAGGGTACAACCATTTTAAATAAAAATCCAGGGCTCAATGTACCTTATGTAGTATGCATTTTAACAGTCTTAATTGCTCCAAGTCAGCATTTGTAACCATTACAAAGCTTTTTATATGATAAACCCCCTTTAAGAGTCGGAATATTTTGATCATTATCTGTTGTAGGCGTTCCTTCCAAATTTTACAAATCCTAAAAGTATGTAGTAATGCATTCAATGAAATGTAGGCAGGGCCGGACTGGAACCCAAAACCGGCCCTGGCAAAGTGCTCGGGTGGCCCCCCCAACCCCCGGGGTGCCACCGAGCTCTTTACCGGGGCCGGTTGTCGGCCGATTTTTTTACAGGGCCGATTTTTTTACAGGGCCGATTTTACAGTTATGCTGCAAAAACGGCCCTGTAACAAAATCGGCCCCAGGGGCCCAAAACCGACCCCCACCCATGCGGCACACCGGGGGATTGCCCGGTGCCCGCTACGGCCAGTCCGGGCCTGAGTGTAGGCAGTGACCCAGGGGGCCAAGGCCAACTTCTAAACAAGCTTGTATTTATTGTATTGATAGCAATCACAGACAAGTTGGTCTGCTAACCCCAGAAAGCCACCAGACCTGTGAAGGCCTCCAATTGTAATATGTCACAATATGTCACCAACCTCATTAAAATCCAGGAGGCATGTCGGGTCCCGAATTACGACAAATCAACATTTTAAGAATTGACCTATTAGCACATAGGTTGGTTCTTAAAATTATTCACAGGTCGCAAAAACACTGGATGCAATTGGTGACCAATATTTGGCAATCAGTTAATAGTACATTTGGTTGAAAGATACTACACCCAACTTGACCTGTGAGGGGAGGGATGGGGATCCAATAGAATCAAAACATTTAATGGATGTGCTTTGTGGGCATGAAAAATGGACATGCCTAAGGTTTGATTTCGTTCACTGATCACACAAATTGTTTAACAGAATTACACTGTTTTGTGCCTTTAAAAAGGCAATTGATGTGGTAAGAGGTAAATTCATTAGTTTAAAACTGTTTTATTCCTTAATCACAGACAGCTCTGGACTGGATTCAGAAGTTATGAAAGCAAACAGATATGGCTTTGTTGGATGCCTTTCATCAGTCCTCTATAATCAGTATGCTCCTCTGAAAGCAGCCCTAAAGCATCCTACCAATTCTCCAGTGACGGTCAAAGGTGCACTCTCTGAATCTAGCTGCGGATCTATCTCTGAAGCTACTTTGGAAGCAGTGACCACAATCTATTCCTTATCAGGTAAGTTCCCTTTCATCAAAGTAAAATAGTCTATGTAAGAAAATGCCCCTTTTTGTATGGTCACCCCTACTTTTTCAATGGAGGCTGGCAGTTATTTTGACTTGCACACTAGGGCACTGCAAACCTGGCCCAGTGCATGTGCTCTGACCCCTTAAGCATGTCAAAATTCACTACACTCTTGATTTGATTTTGATTTAAATTTGCAAAGTGCAACAGTTACCCAAAGTCATCAAGGCGCAGTAAACGGCTGCCTGGAGAAACCCTGCTGTGCCTATAGATGATCAGAGAGGTAGTGTATACGGAGTAAACCAGGTCTTGAGTACCTTTCTGAAAGACATCAGCTGAGGAATAGCCCAAGGGTTTGTGGCAGGGAGTTCCAGAGTCTGCTTGTAGCAGTTGAGAATGCTCTGTCACCCCCATTTCTTTATTTTGGTTTTCGGCATCATGAGCTGGTTTTGATGCACTGGGAGGTACCAACCAAACATTCTGGCACATGCATCAATGTAGGCTTTTGCGATTCCTTAATTGCGTTTATTAGGGAATCGCTATTAAGGAATCAGAAAAGTCTATGCATGTAGGAATCGCTATAAAAATTGCGAAACCTAAACATTCCTTAATTGCTACTCGCAAATTGCTAGTCGCAATTAAGGAATGCTGACCCATTCATTCCTATGTGCCTACAGGCCCATAGGAATGAATTGGAGATTGCATGAGCAATTTGCGAGTACCAGTAGGTACTCGCAAATTGCTCATGCAATTTCAAGGCTGCAAGGGTGTCAAAATGACACCCCATTGCACCCCTGAAATTGATCTGTGCACATATGTTGCACACACACATGCCCTTCGCAACATGGAACTTTGAAAAATGCACAAAAGTGCATTTTTCAAATTTTTTGCAAATTACCATGAAGTTCAACTTCATGGTAATTTGCTATTCCTATTAGCGAAATCGCTAATTTTTTAACTTTAATGCATTGCATTTAAGGAATCTCAATTTGGGATTCCTTAAATGCAATCACAATTTAAGGAATCACAATTTAGAGATTCTTTAAATTGCGATTTTTGCATTTGGGATGATGCATCCCAAATGCAAAGATACCGGTCGCAAAGGGGCGGATTCTGAGAATCTGCCCGTTTGCAACCGGTTTTTCCTTTGATGCATGTGCCTGATAGTTTGTATTCTTAGTGGGCAGGGAAAATAAAGGGCCTTATGCACAATGCATAGCGATTTAAACATCATGCACTTTCTAATAGGAAACCGTTGTAAGGCCTCTAGTCCCTGGGCGGCAGACTGGCTCCTAGGGATGTCTAGAATTAGTCTGGCTAGCCACTTTTACCACATGAAGACTGTACTGAGTGCTCTTATTAGAGTCTAGGTAAAGTGTGTTTCACTAATCCAGTTTGAACATACCTAGGTCAAGTGTGACCTGCTTACGAGCTGACTGCTGAATAAGCAGAAAGATTTTTATAAGCATCCTGATGATCCAGATGCAGGTTGCTATCGTGCGATTTGCCTGGGCATTAAAGTTTATTTCAGTGTCTAAGAGGGCTCCAAAGTTCTTATCCTTCTTTCTGGGGGCTGGGCAAGTTCATAGTTATTCTGGCAACCCTTTACTGTTCCAGCTGGATGATCCTGCGCCAAAAAGCAGCACCTCAGTTTTTTCCCCATTAAGTTTTAGATAGTTTTGGCCCATCCAGTCTGCCAGTGCCGACATGCGTCGTGAGACATTATGTGCTATGGAGCATAAATGTTTGGGGATTGACACAATCATTTTATTTTTGTCAGCAAATGACACTACCTTCATCACAAATGCTTGAAATATTACCATAAGGGGGGCATATGATTGGCATATTTAACTTACGTTTAAGTCCCTAGGGTATGGTACGTTAAAGTGTACTAGTGGACAGCAGCACATAGTTTACCACAATTAAAGTGAAAATGCAATGCATGTCTCTAGGTCTGCTCTTGCAGAATGGATAAGCAAATTTTAAATTGCTAATCGACCTGTCAAAATAAACCTTGTGCCTGGTTCTAAAGCTTCCATTTAATAAGGGTGCACAGTATGTAAAAAGTAAGACATGTATATTTTATGTTTCACATTGTAGTGAAAAACCTTCAAAATCAATATTCACTGGAGCAAGGCTGGCTCTCCTACAGGAACCACTGAGTTAAATACAGAAAGTTATACTGCTGAGCTTCAGTTTGGGAGGCGTTAGTAATTTAAAATCCAACTTAATGGTCAACTCAGATTTTATATGACTCTTTTTGAAAATGATTCTTTTAGAAAGTTATAATTTTCCTGCCTGAGCCAAATGTGCCTTTTTGTCAGTGTTCAGTGTCATCTGACTGTTGACAACTCCCCTGTAATTATATTTAGATTGCTCCCAGACATTGGACAAAGGGGTGGGGGTGGGGAGATGTGTTTCCTCCCTGAGCAGTATGGCCTGGGTTCTGTGCCAAGCTCCTTTGTACCCTGACTTGGATTTAGCTTAAAGTTTGACTTACTGATGACTTGTTGACAACTACATACTTAGGCCTTATATCCTACCCTCTCGATTTCACGGTGAGCCTCAAATGTTACCCTTGTCCCAGCCTAGATCGACGAATGCCCATGGTTGCCATACGGTGCTTTTTAGTGCTATTTTTATTTACAACTTTAGAAAATCATATCTCCGGTTCCCCTTATTGAATTCTTTTGTCATTCTGGTGTCATTTTGTTCATTAAAATATTCTCTATTTTTTTCAATTGGATAGGGATTTTTATTGTGACTTTTAAATTGTAAAAGTACTCTGAAAAACGTTCCTCATTTTCTTAAGTTAAAACTATCTGCTCTGTGCCACAGCTACCTGGGTTTTAGCTCAAGTTTAAATGACAGAAAATTGCATAGTCAGTAGATATCTACAATATGGATACTAAGCAGTATATATGATAATAAACTGATTCTGTATTAAAGCAGAAGGAATCTCAGGAATTGAAAATAAAATACTAAGTTGTACAGGGAGGCCTCACCTCCCCCCGGGAGTAATGCTTCATCATTAGCCTGCCACACTTGCCAGAGAAAATACTAGTGATGGATGGGGCCCCATATTAACAAGCAGTACTTGCTTTGAAATAGTGGCAATGTGGAATCCTAAATAAGGGATATAAATTGCAGGCCCTTTCTGAAGTTACCTCTTTATTCTTGGAAGGATGTACATTGATTAAAAACAAATGATGATGCTTTTGGGTGTTAATTACCCCTGCTTCTCTTGTAGGGGATTCCCATATATAGTCATAGGCGTTGAATAGTCCTGCCTGCCTGCGGGGGACCCGGAGCACTTTTTCCAATATATCTTCTTAAGTGCTGAAGTTTGCCTTTTTTCAGGAAGGCCTTGAAAATACACTTACAAAAAAGTCATAATGAAGCTATAAGGATAAGGCTATAGTCGTAAACATTATTCATCTTGAAGGGGCAAAAGGAGAGACTCCAAGGAAATATGCACTTAATGCATAAATAATTTTGCAAGGTCACAGTAAAAGATCATTCACAAACCCTTTTCTCATGAGAGATACAGAGAAGAAGAAGTGCAGGGCAATGTAGCCCATAGGCTGCCATTATAGGTAAAGAAAAAGGAGACCGTGTCCTTCAGAACAGTGTGACCTCCAATATCCATCATGCTCAGCCAGAGGCAGTTACCTCAGTTCTTTGTTCCAGCTTCTGCTGACAGGACCCTCGGAGCATTGAACTTGACCTATTTAGGTTTTCTCTTCAAAATATAACTTTAAATGTCAGTGTTTTTGCTTCACTCAATGTTTTTTTGTCCCTCTCTATTGAGTAAACTATTTTCCTGAAAGGGAAAGGTGTTTTTTCTGTTTAAAATGCGTTCTCTTTTTGACAAATGTCCTCTTTGTGATAGGTAAAAGGCCAAAACAGACCTCCACAAGGTCTGTTTTATCTGTCTACCATCTTTTCAACCTTCCTGCCTCCTATGACATCTGCAAGACTTTCTCCAGATAAACCATGCGTGACAGGGAGAAAATTTGCCTTCAGGGAAGGGAAGAACGTAGAAGACAGCAAGAAGTCAGTGGGACCTCCGAGCAAGGGGGAGGTAATAATTCCATCAGAGCTCTTCCCTGAGCCTCCAGTGGTTGTAGTAGGTCTGAGAGGTGCCTTCAGAAAGAAAACACTATCGTCCTGGTTGACGTCGAGGCAGTTGACGTTAGAGGAGGTACGGTGCCGACATGCTCACCGTCAATGACTGGTTCAACGCTATATAAATGTTGATGCTCAACGTCAAGACACACTCGAGTGACGTTGAGACCTGCTTAACACTGCCAACTAATGTCAAGAGATGCATCAAAGTTGAGGGACTCCGACTCACCAGCACCGAGAGGTAGGTGTTTGACGAAGAGAACCAAAGGCGAACGAGAGTGGTCGATGTTGAGAAGCCAGTTGGCATCAAGATCAAGTCTACTTCGACAGGGGTTGACATCAAGAAGCCGGTAAACTTCAAAAGCGAGTCGATGATGACGGAGGTCGCCCTCGAGAAGGCCATCAATGTTGAGGAGACCTCAGAAACCCACCAAAAGAAGGAGAATCTATCCCTCATCTGATTCTCGCTCCAGGTATCCATCTCTTGTAGAGGTACCCTTTTTTCCATTACCAGTATCTTCTCCTTCTGGCTCACCAGCTCCGACAGCTCTTACACCTCTGGCACTACCAACCTCTCCTCCTCCGGTGGCCCCACAGACTCCAATTTTTCCACCACCAGCTCTACCAGCACCATTCATTCCACCTCCTGCGATGCTGCAGGTGCCTATCACTCCAGTTCCTCGGAGACCGTGCTCGAGGATATGCCATCACTCTCGCCATGTTCACCATTCATTTGGGCATTCTCCTACTAGATCACAACACTCTTGTTTGCATCGCAAATCTCACCACAGATCAAGATCACGTTTCCACCATCATAGTCATGGGGAAATGGCCTCTTCCACCCGGGACTATCCTCCTACCTTTTCGGACTCACCTTGATCTCAGTCCTCATCAATTGATGACATCAACACCTTTCAGGAGGCTCTGGATGGAGCCACAGCTACATTAAATAGACCAATGGTGGTTCCCACTCCAACGCCATTGCTGATCTTTGAAACAGTTCACCAAAGCACAGTGTTGAGACCTGTGCTCCCATTAGTCCCCGGACTTCTTGAAACATCCATGGAATTGTTCCTCACTCTGGCTGAGGTAAAGTCGGCACCCTCCAGAAGAAATAGTGCCCTCCGGAGAAAGATCCACTCTTTCTGCACACAAACCTTCTACCAGATTCAGTGATGATATTATTTGCCCGTAAATATCATGCCACGTCTCCATCTGCTACTATTTCTCTCCCAAATAAGGAGAGTAAGAGGTTGGACTCGTCGGGCCGCAAGGTCTGCAGCACAGTGGCTACGTCCATGAAAGCGGCCAGTACAACAGGCCTCCTTGGGTGATATGATTGAGCCTTGTGGGATTTCATCCCCCAATTCGCAGATCACTTTCACAAGAACACGGGGAGGATTTTCTGGAAATTGCCCAGGAGGGACCCATGGTCTCTAAACAAATCATCAGTGTGGTGTTGGATTCCTTGATTCTAGCCGCCCACAGTTACTGACACAGGGTCTCCTTACACAGACATGCATGGCTCTGACTGACATCACTGAAGCTTGATGCTCAGTTGCATCTTCAGAGCTTGCCTTTTTGAGTTCTACTCTGTTAGGCCTCCTTGCCGATGACGAAATGATGAGGATCAAGATGCAAATGGACACTTTGAAGCTTTGAAAGGGCTAGAGAAATCAAAAGAACAGCAGTATTTGTTCTAGCTCAACCACCTCAGTTTCCCTTCTCAAAGGTTCTGGGAGATCGCAACCGTATCAAAGGATCTACCAGCCTCAGCCCAAGCAGCAGAGGGAGCGTACTACACAGCAAGCTAACCGGGGAGGGAGGGTACAACAACCTATGGCATCAAAACCCTAAATCCTCTCTTCTTCCTCTTTTGTTACCCATTCCAGTAGGGGAAAGCATTGTAAATTACTTGGCAGAGTGGCAACTCAAAACAACCAAGGCCTGGGTCTTGAAAATTGTCAAAAATGGCTATTGTCTCAGATGTACTGCCCCACCACATTCCATTCCACTGAAGTCATCCACATCCCACCTCAACCTTCTAAAGGAGGAAGTCAACAATCTGTGTTACAAGAAAGCAGTGGAATCTGTCCCTCAAACCAACGAGGTCAGGGTATTTACTCCAGGTACTTTCTCGTACCAAAGAAGGACATGCAAGAGTTCAGGCCCATTCTCGACCTCAGGATCGCAAACAAATGGATATGATAAAGTTCAGGATGCTGGTGTTTCCCCAAATATACACAACAGGGGGAATGGCTTTGCTCCATAGACATGGTTGCATCAAACAGGGGCAGCCCCATTACCCGAACCGGGAACAAATTGAAAACTATTGTACTAACAAAGGTTCAAGACCATAATTATCCAAATAATAAAATAGCTAATGTAAATAATAATTCAATAAAAAAGTGATTTATACTAAAAAAAATTACAAAAGACAAATCATGGGAAATTAGAAAAAAAGAAATTGCTGATACCTGTGCAGAATTAAAGAATATGTATAACTTTTACTAGAACCATAATGTAAAAAGACAATCCACTCTTCAAATAATGGTGCTCACAAAGTTAAACAGAAAACAATGTAAAAAAAACAATTACTAGTGTAAATAAAAGAACCGTGGCAGAGGCAAATAAATTAACAAAAGACTGAAAGGACAAGACACAAAACCAGGAGAGGCAATTAATGCATCCTCTTGAATTGGTGCCAAAACTAAGCATCGACTGCTTTTCAACCAAAATAAAGTAGTATGGTCATCATCAGGAAATACAATACAATTGATAGAGCATCCAACGGAGAATTTTGTTCAAAATCACATTCAGAAATATATAGACCTATGAGTATTTAGCCCATAGCAAATTACATCCAGTATGTTCCAAATGAAAACAGAGTCTAGTCATAAAAGTACTGGGAGAAAAAAGGGGGGGAAGGAATCAGAACAAATCTCAACATTCACTTAAATACCGGTGCTGACTCAAAAACCAGCCCAGAACAAGTATTAATATCGTCCTAGAGCTACGGGCCTGCATCAGTTTCGGATGCCATACAAGGACCTGCACAACACTTATTTTCAAATTCCCATCACAAAGTCCCATCGTAAATTCCTCAGATTCATTATGGGACAAAATCACTACCAATATGCGGTTCTACTATTTGGTCTCAAGTCAGTACCCAGCATGGGCGGTTCCTTAATTAGGGCTACAGGGCTACGCCCGCTTTAATTCCTGCCTGAATTGCCACCTCATATTTTTTTATTACATGTTTAATGCACTTAATCTTCATAGAGTATAATCTTCGAGCTGCACAAAGGTCAGTAAAAGCCAGGCTCTTTAAATAGGCACATGTGCTACATGGCCTATGCTGGCCGTCACAGGTTTTACAGGGCTTTCTTGATTTCAGCCCTGGCCCCTGTTGGCTTACAACACTGTGAGGCACTGCCCCCAATGACGCACTGCAGCCTCGCTAACTGGAAACAACCTTGGTGCTTTAAGCTTAGGCCCTGGATTTCAAAGGCTACTTGTTAATCAGCAAGGCTGCACTGTGTACACCCTACCCAATTCCTAACTTGTCACAGGGTGGAGTGGAAAGTTAAGAAGCTTCTATGGTCCCACCCCATTCTGGGAGGAGTTGGGAAAGATTGAGGTGTACTGAGGCTGGCTGTCCACGATGTGATCTGCAGCACACGTGACTCATGGGTTAAGCAATCAACAGCTTTAAATTAAGAACAGCTGCCAGTTAAATTGTCGGACAAGTTTCATGTGGTCACTTGGCCGGGGATAAACAGGGAGGGGGTCTAGAACAGGGTTTGCACACCGGGATCATTCAGGTGCTGAGCACTGGCAATGAAAAAAGAAAAATGGCCCTTCAAATGTCCCCAAACAGGCCCCCATTTCTTATTCTTCACTCACCATCTGAAACAACAACGCATGTCACTCAGTTAAAAGTCAGTATGTGACAGGCAAGGCCTAGCTCACTTTTGCCTGTACTCTACCCAACATTTACTTTAACAGTCGAGAGCGAATTCTCAAGATTCTTTTTTAACTCACCAGATGCCCACCATTCCTTTATTTTGTGTGTGTTTAGCTGCAAGTGAACAAGCTTATGCGCTTTATGAAGTGTGAGTGCTTCTAATTTTTCAACCCACAAGACTTCCACTGCAGTGGTGTTGCTCATTCACCTTTTGAACTCACACTCCTACTTCCAGCACCTATACACCAACTTGCCCTCTAGGATTCCTGTCATTTTTTCTGTCATCAGTGGGCAATGAAGGACTTCTGATGCGCCACCTTTTTATTTTCAAACGTCTCTTTCTAGAATAGTTATATTTGTGTTTAGTTTTTCTAAATTGATTTGAAAATGAAAAAAGATGTGTCATCTCTCATGCACATTGTTGAATAACTTATGTGGTATAATGTTTCTGCTGGCAGCAGATCATCAGAAGATTTGCATGTTATGTTTAATGAACTTTCATATCAAGGGCCCGATTCTGATCTCACTAGGAAAGCCCTCCTTACGACTCGGATCCAGAGGGCTTTCCGAGCGAGAAATGCTCCGGGAGTCCGAACGAGCGAGTACGATGCTGCCATATGCTTACGGTCTCGGTTCGCTCGGACTCCCATTGAACTCTATGGGAGCCTGTGTACAGACGCATACACAGGTTCTCATAGCAGAAAAGGGGTGGGTGGGGAAAAGCGTACACCCTGTGGAGGGTACCCCATGATGCCTGTCACACTGTGTATGCTGGATCGGGGGCCCATGGACACACCACTGTGACAGATTAGGAGGGCCCCGGGTGAAGGGCGGCCTGCTACGGCCCTCCGAAGTACGCTTCTGACAGCTGTTTTGTCTCACTGAGACTGAGCTAAAGCAGCTGTCAGAATCATACATCAAACTCGCTCGGTCGGAATTCGGCTCCATAGCATGGCACAATTTGGCTACAAACGAGTCTTACAGACAGGTTTGGGTTCCGGAAACTGTTTGGTCGGCACGTACGCGATCTTGGCATCGTACTTGGTCGTTCGGACCTGTGAACGATTCACTTGTAAACAAGGGCTACAAATCAGCTCCTCGAAAGCCAAATCCGATTCCTAAAATGTAAAACATAAGATGAGATTGTCTTTTCACATGCAATAAATGGTGCGTATGTGCTACTGATATCTGCATTTGTGAGGCCCTGAAAATTATTGCAAATTTGAGTATGTGGGACATATCCATGTTGCATCACATGCCACATTAATTAATATTCTCTTACTTTGCTCTATGTTAGGATAGGCCCCATGAATTAGCTTATTGTCGCACTGTGTAGGTAAGAAAAAGGTTTCTAGATGGGTGTTCCTTGTCAGGAATGGTCTCGCACCCTGCCTGCATATTCACTTCGTCAAATGATCTAACCCTACCGCTGAACCTATTGCCTGTCACAAACTCTCTGGATGATGCTTTTCCGAAGTGAGGGTTCTGTTTTGAAACACATTTTTTAATATGGGATGCTATGCCCAATTGTCTCATTATACCAATTCACGGGCGCATTCCTCTGTATACTGGGAGGTTAACTTTTCTTAACACACATGTGCATTGTGGTCACTGGTGGGAAATTTACTCTTCAAATTGCCAGGCAGTGAAATGAAATATTCCATGCTGTTGTATTTCTTCCCTTTCGGAGTGTATTACGTGGATGTGTACGTATATACATATATGTAACTTACTCAAGAAGCATGTTAGATCTTTCCTCAAATCACCAAGACTTTATCATTATATACCACAGTTTCTGGATTGTATTGCAGGAATGAATGCGTTCACCATATCTGTGTTATGTAATATTTTATGATGATCATATATCTTCAACTCTGAAGTATATTTAAAGGATGTATGTGCATTCTTTTTCTACAGCGTATTCAATTATTCTTCAAATTGCCAGATAGGTACTATGCCATATTATTGCCTCTGGGGTAAATGTAAGGAGTGTATGTGCATCTTACTCCTGCTACTTATTTGATCCTTTCTTGAAGCCTATTGATTAGGATGAGCTTGCTTTTTCTCTGTTCATTAATGTATACAATAAATGTGCTCTCACTTAGAGGAGTATTGCACTCTTACTCCATGCATTGACCATGATGAGAAATGATACACACTGCTTATGAAAATATGTGGTCATCTATGATACCATAATAAAGATATTCCTAATTGCAAGCAGGTTCATGTTCAAAGTAAGTGGTATGTAGGTACCATTGCCTCTGTGCACTGCATCATGGTGGTTATAATTGTATCATGTCCGATTCACCGCAGCGTCGTAGCAATGAGATTTCATTTGACAGGCTCTTTTTTATGAGTTCCTAGGTGATATGCTCATCTTTGTTCTATATTGAGGAAACCTTGTATAATATTCCTGTTTGTACTTTAAAATAATTGCTCAAGTACAACCTAACCAATATTGTTCTCGGTATGTTTCTTCTTTAAGTAATGGTTAGTTATTCTGGAAGCACTTCTTTTGCACCTATTGTACTACTTTGCTCATGAATCCTATGCACATCTTACGCAATCTCATCCTTATGTATCAGAGCCTACGTGGACATGTGATCATGTAGATTATATTCTTGCTGTTACAGTTAGTGTAACTCTGTAAAATTTACTGACAATCTGTGCCAATGTCTACTTCCATAGGTGCAATTATAAACTGCCACACAGACTATCTGGTGGATGGATAGTGTCCAGTTACAAGTGGTAGGTTGTATAAGGTGTAATGAGTAGAAAATGTTGGTGATCTAATTTTGGAATGGACCAATATATCTATAATGATCATTGCTCATTCAAAAGAAGACTCAAGTAATTTCCTATGTTTTGCAATATATACCAACCTGTCAGCAACCCGAATTGTGCCAAGCTGGCATCTTAACGAGTGGTTTCCTGACTGGGGATGCAGAAATAACACCCAGGAGACCTACACCAACCATAGCAGGAAGGTGTCCTATCATTTAGCAAGGACAAGGATTCACTATAACATAGCACTTAGTCTGCAAGGTTGACAGGTAGAGAAATAACTGCAGAGTTGCACAAATTTGCAAAGAAAGGAATAAATGAACACCTAGTGATATTTTTATTTGGTATAATCAAATGTAGGCTATCCCATTAAGGAGTAACCACATCAGAGTCCCAAATGGCACAATTCAACTAGACTCTCAAGTTGTTGAACTATAAATACAAAAGCATGAACAGGGGAGTAGAACAACAGCTCTGTCCACCTTCTGGTTTTTGGATAATAACCATAATTTTATGATCAAAGACAAACTTAAAATGAAGGATATAAAGGTAAATACAATCATGGAGGGTGCATTATTACACCCAGCATGCCAGAACATTGACGTCTTCGCTTTGCTTCAAAGAACCTTGAGAGTTTGAGTAAGGGGTATTAGTACAACATATTTAGGGTATGTAAAACCGGCCTGTAGACAATTCTATTCACATACTATTAACAAAATAACCACCGCTCAGGACACCGTATCTGACATGGTAGAAGGGAGGGTGAGTATGAATAGGGTTGCTCACTATACACTAACGCAAACTCACCAGAGAAACCTGTTTACAATAAAGGGGACTCAACATTGAGGTTCCAAGAGCAAGGACTTAAGTAGGCATTTCCCGGATAGAATTATCAAAGATACATATGTCCACTACCAATTAAACTAGGAATCCTCATTTGTAGCTTGTGAAATTAACGGCAACACATCTCAGGCCACAGAATCTCAGGTAAGACAAGCATGACATGTTTGTAGAAAGATAAATCGAAAATAAAGAGGTATTTGGCTACAACACAAGACTTAATTTTGGTGGAGAACAATATGCCAGAACTTAACACTAAAAGGACGGCTGAACTGGGGAGGGAACACTTACTTACATCATTTGTAATGATTTTTTTAGCCAGTGCATTGCATGGCTTTCTCTCTGAAAGTTAACTGGCTCTGCTTCTGTTGGTGGAGTTATTGGAAACATCATCTACCTTAGATCTAGTTGAGAAGCACTTATTATTTTAAATTAAATTAGGAACACCTCCTGCTACCATCAGCAGGCATTTTCAGGCCAACTGACTGAATGAGTTTCTCTCTTAATGGTAACCAGCTATGCCAATTACAGAGGAGTTATTAACAAAGCCATCTACCCAGAATCTGGTTGACAAGCCTGTATGTTAAAACCCCTTTCAGATTCAAAACGTTAAGTTTAGTAGACAAATTAGTCCATATATACATAAGCACATTACCCGCAAACTAAAAATAAATATATATACAAACATTTCTGCAATTCATTTTATTTAAAAAAAAATCATACTTTAACTAAACTGGATATAGTGTTTTATATGCCCCAAAGGAATGTATCCAGTGCCATAAAAATGTTGAAAGCCAACAGGATGGACATTACTGTTTCTGTCATCCTTATAGATTTGGCATTAGCTGAAGTTCAGTGATATTTCTTTAATTGTAGCAAAAATCAAATAAGCAAATTATGGCTAACATTCAGGCCATTAGTCTTACATTCATACATTGAGTCATAGCAATATTTTTTGTGACTCATTTAAAGTACGCATAGTAAATATTAGGGAGCTCCTAACATATTTTTATTTTCTTTGGGGGTAGGGTTGCAGAGACTTTTTTCAATCAACATATTTGAATTTGTCACATTTTGAACTTAAACAAGCCTTTTCTTTCAGTTGGCTCCTATTGTAAATTGTAAACTCTTTTTAGTGTCAGGATTAAATCAATATCAAATTTGAGAACCATGTTTGATGCTGTTTTACGCGAAAGCCATCCAGATAGATTTCTCATTACTGAGTTTTTAAACAGATGCATTCAACTGTTGGATAATCTAACTAAGTGAAGACTTAAAGAGTAACAATGAATGCATTTCTTTTGTAACACTAAAAGACTACAGTCTTAAATCAACTCTTCGTGACAGAGCAAGAATTTTGAAGGAAATAAAAGAGCTAGTGTTTACCTAACTTGTGCTAAGATTTTCTGATAAACCTCTATTACACTTTTTGAACTTCAAGAGCCCAACCATTGTTGCCACTGCATAACTGAGTATTAAGTCTTCATGGACCTACCTAGACAAACGTCTTGAAAAATGAAACCCATAAGTATTTTTATTCCTGAACCAACAGCAATGTTTTCACATCCAATACCATCAATGGGTTGTTGTTGACCTCCGAAAGCTGAGCATCTGGAATTTTTTATACATTAACGTTCAGCTTGTTGGTTAAACATTTTTGTTACAATAGATTTGTCTGCATTTACAAACCCACTTTTGTCCATTTGTTGACTAACAGATCATTTCGATGCAATTAAACTGTTACTGGTACTGGCTCCACCCTACAGCTTTTCTCAGGGCTTTTAGTAGTTCATATTAGTAAAGAGAGAAACCAAAGGATGCCAGCCTGCACCGATGCTTACAACATTCTAATCTGGATGAGTACTGAAGGTTGTTAAACAAATCCCATTTTTATTTGTGATCAACTAGTGATGTGATGGTGTTTAGTATGGTGTAGTAAAAAGGGGGTTTACCAAGAGGGAACAACTTACTCCACTGTTGCTCCTTTTCAACTGAGCCAAAGACAGATGCGAAAACAAGTGAAGAGATTATTCCTCCTTACAACTTTCATCTCTGAGCCAGTTACCTGAGTGAACGGTAAACATCTTTTACAACGATGTTTACACTCTGCATGCCACTAAAATGCGGTCATTACAACGACCGCGCTGTTACATTGCATGCCATTACAATGCAAGGCGTTACAAGGCGTTACAATGACTTGCTGTATAGGGGGCAGAAGGTGTTGGATTTTAAAACCAACACCTTCCCTACTGTTACACAGACTGGAGTTGGAATAGCAAATTAAACTATTCCAACATCCAGCGGCGCCCCTACAGCAAGCCACTGTAATGACTTGTGTTGTAATGGTCTGTGATGTAACAATGCGGTTGTTGCAATGACCACTTTGTAATTGCATGCGTTCTGAAAACACATGTGTTGTAACGTGGCCTATTCCCAGTGAACACACGGTACAGGGTATGTAAAGCAAAAGCCTCGATCTTCTCAGAGAATTAGGTTCTTCTGAGTACTCCAACTTTATTTCCGCAACCGTTTAATGAGACCTTTGCATCAACATTGAGAAGGCATCAGAAGCATCTCCCTTTTTGAAAATCTGTTTAATGATAGAAATTGTCTAAGAAGGCGGAAGTTGGCCTATTTTTCCAGAAATGTAAACAAAGGGCAGTACAGTTTTTCCCACCAAAATGGATTTTTTTAATGATTCTACTTAGTATTCCATGTGATCTGATTTTAACAATGTTTAATGTCATCTACTTGAGAATCTTTTATACTTTGCTTAAATTCCTCAAAAAATTGCAAGGTCATCAGCAATAGTGACTTGGCTTGCTTGATGAGCTACAAAGAGCAGATACAGTATGCGTGTTTCCTCTGTAACCATTATGCTCTGGAAGTATTTGTTCTTACTACTTTTTACCTTTTGGTCTATGCCCATCTAAGGCTGAAGTGTGTTGTATATTGTATGACCTTTAAAGATTCTGAGTTCAACTTAATTAATTGAAATTAGTCAGATATATTGGTTGCTGATATCTATGGATTACTCTATATGAAGAGCGCTTATTGCTCAGACATTCAGCATCAAGCCTGAAGTGGGCATCTTGTTTACCCCTCTTTTTTTTAAATGGGCCTAAATTGTAAGATATTATCAATAAAATCATCCAACTGAACTATACAAGACTTCTAGAACATCCAGCTTTCTAAAACTATATCAAATTTTTATATTTGAATTATATGTGACCCCTGCTTACTTATACCTGTTGGGCCTAGCTGCTACAGTGACGTGAACTTTCTAGGTGAATGGTAATTTGCCTGTAAATTCACAAGAAAAGACTTGGACAAAAAAAAATAATGACATTGCAAAGTGATTGATGGGCAAATTGTGTATTCAATGGATATGAGTTGCCTTTAAACTTGCAAAATGGGTATCCATGGTAAATTTGCTATTGTTATTCTACATAAGACGATTTTGATAAAGTTAGGTTTAACTCAGGAAATGCAAAAAATAATGTTTTCCTGTTCTTACCTTTTATCAAGTCTACATGCTCTTTTGTCACTCCTAAATTGTAGTTCACCCTTCACCATGCCCGTAGCTCATGGCTAGGCAGAAAAGACAGCCAAAATATTTATTTGGAAAAATTTGGTCATGTGATCTGATGCTTTATATCTTTGAACTGGTTTCATATATATGAGCACTGTCTCAAGTTTGTTATAAGCTCCAACCACTCTCTTACTTTGTAAAGGAAGTAGCATAGTTATTGTATATTTGCATTGATTAAAATTGCTACTGCACCCGGAGAGTGCTCTTGCATAGATCTAATCACATTGATAGCTACAATTAGAAAGCCATTTGGGAAAGGGGACGCAGTCGACCACATTTCTTGTAGCAACAAAATGGTCATTCTGTTCAATAATCTGCAAAATTATACACAGAGCTCCAACAAGCATACCCATAAATGTTCCAAAAGATAAAGCATCCCTCAACCCTTCTCGGATATGGGAGCAGGGCCCAAACATAGAGGTAGACCATCCTGCTTAACTTTGTTTTCATGTCTTTAGAACAGTTCCCCTTTTTTATGAACGTGTGTAAAGATAAAGCACTCTACTAAAACTGTGATAACAGAATTTGTGTGGACAGAGGGTACTTTTCCTCCATGGAAAGTCTTGCCTGAAATTGCAATTATGGGTTGCTGGGAGTATACTATATATTGTCATAATTTATCTGACATATGGGTGAAAAAAGCTCAATCAGGGAATTATCTTCATAACTTATAAAAAGGAGAAATTGACCTGAAGTGAAGGCTAATCTTTGTGAGTTTCACCTTAACCCAGGGGATACATCAGATTGGAAACTGACAACCTCCTGAGTATCTGAACTGAAGTTTAGAGTTTATCAGGAGAATTGCAGAACATCTCTGACCTATGTGTGTGCTTCTTAGAAACTTCTGGAGCTGAAACAAATATAGCCATTACCTCTTCGCCTTCGCCTTGCTGAAATGAATTAATGCACACAGAATATTGCCATGCAAACCATGGTGGGTAAATATTATGGCTGCATCGCTGCAAGCATATCACATCACCTCTTGTCTCTAGAGGTTATGTTTTTTAAAGGACCCATTTAACTTCTCTTGGAACAGTTCAAGTGCTAGGACCTTGCATTCACACTCTAAATGCTTCAACCATTTACTATGCACATTGGCCCACTGGTGTGTGTGTGTAATCTACTGACTAAAGTCTAAATGACTAATATCCACCACCTCTGCAGCACTGTCATAAGCCCTAATTTTTCTTCTGCATGATCAATTCATTTGCTCCTCTTAAAAAGGGTCGGAGTCAATTTTAGGAGGACACAGTGCATCCGGTTATGTGGCTGACATCTCTAAATCTGAGAGTGCCCTTTTACTCATATAGCACATTGGTGCTCTTTCAGAAAGGGGCATGCATGGCAAATTATCGGCCGACAGAAAAATTTAACTACCTATCAAGTAGAAGAGTGTAGGTAGTACAAACATTTCTTAAAGTGGAAATTTGCAACATGTTATTGATCAGGCGTGATCAGACAGGCAACAGTTTTTACTAAGGCTGGGCAGAGTTTGCGGAGTTTCACTATGTGGAACTCGGCAAAGTGCAAAAAAACTCTGCCGCGTTATGCGGAGCTCCGCAAATGGCAGAAGACATTAGATAAATGCTGTTCACTGTAATTTTCAGTGCCGGGTGTTTGTCTGCGCTGTGAAATTATCGAGGACAGCACCATGCACAACACAAGCGGGTGCAAGCGGGGGCTGCTTCCTTTCTGCCACTTGAGTAGATTTTCTACTCGAGCAACAGCTTTCTCAACACAGTGGACTTTTCCTCAACGCGAGCGGTAGCGAGCATACACCCCCACCTACATTGAGAAATCCAACGCCCGCGATGTGAAATCTCCCTGGGAGGTGTATTTTTTTCTTGTACGCGCTCACTAACTTGATGGTGGTGAACGTGAGCGAGGAAAAAAACTCTGCTCAGCAAGTTTTTTGGAACTCTGCGAGCTCCACATAATGCGGAGGGCGGCAATCTCGCAAACTCCACAAGTGGAGTGGAGTTCACTGCCGAGATTTAGTTTTTACAAGGCAAATGGCAGTGCTTAAGAAAGGAAGATGGCACCCCCTTTATTGTATTAGAATATCATTGCTTGAATATCATCTGATAAAAATGTTGTTTCCTAATTATTGGTTACAGAACTATCACCCAATTTGTATATTAATAGAAACTTTACATCCAATTAAGCAGAATGTTTATCATGATAATTTTCTCAAACAATATGAATACAACAAGATTCTGCAATACATCCACGCACCCCAAGAAATGGGGCAATCCAGAGGAAAGGTATCCATCAGCACTGTAGCAGCTTGTGACATTCCTTCTAAAAGCAGGCAGCCCAGGTGGATAAAAAGTCCTGAGAAAAAGACACAAATGTTGCAATGTTACAGAAATGAAGTGGCCTTAGAGAGGAATAGATGAATATGCCTAGGGCTAGAAATCTTCCCCTTTGTGCAGATAGAAAGAGGAGATATGCATCAGTAGTAATTATAACCAGTTCCAAGAGCACCGCCCTGGGTGGCTGCATCTGACTCAACATCTGTAATCACATTCTCTACTGTTACAGATTGGGTTCATGGTTGGCAGAAGTATGCACCCTGTCCAAGCAGGAACCAAAGTCCTATTCAGGGTATGTCACAACTCACTCTAATTTATCCTGTGCTCACTCTCTGGTACTTGGGCACAAAGCAGTCAGTCTTAACTTAAGAGGCAATGTATAAAGTATTTGTGCAAGACTTCAAACAGTAAAACAGTGAAATCACCACATAAAGGTTACCACACCTGGTTAGAAAGACAGAGCCTAAAGTAATGAACAAACCAAGACCATTACAACAAAAATCCAGTTATGAATTTTTAAGAAATATTCTGAAATGTAGTGCTTAAAAGCATACAGGACCAGCCAGGGCTCTCTAGTCAATCTAGACTGGGTAAAATCCAAAAAGGTCAGGTTGATCACTATAGAGCATAGGTCAAGTAAATGGACCAGTCTTGGCTCGCTGAAACAGTACCCTGGTTTGCGGTTTTGTTTATTTATTTGAAAGGTTTTATATAGAGCTGGTTAGACCCGTGGGTATCAGAGCGCTTTACAGGAGAAGACGCAGTATAAGAAATAAAAACATTTGCTCTAGGTAAAGCATAAACAGTCAATTACAGCACCCCATTTGAAATGGAAAATAAAAAAGGGACGAGGAAAAAGAAATTTACATGAGAGGAGGAATAAGGGTAAGACATGAACAGTCAATTAAAAACACAACAATTGGATTATAGCTAAAGAGGGACGGGGAAGAGCAATTTACATGAGAGGAGGGAATAAGGTAAAGCAAATTTTAGAAAGGTAATAAAAACATGCAGGTGGATCTCAACCAATTGAGTCAAGTGAGGGGGCAAATATCTGGGCGGCGTAACGTGAAATGAACAGCTTAGGAATATAAGTGGGGAGAACAGTTTTAAGGAGTAGATGGGAGAAACGACGGAGAAGAGATTGAAGGAATTGATGGGGGAATGGAAAGAGGACATGGGGAGGGGGTAAAATGAGGGACAGGTCGCAGTTAAGAGGATGGATATATAATGTGGGGAGAGAGGCGAGAGCAAGAGGGAACACAAAGGCTCATCAGTAAAGGGTAGGTAGAGAGTAGGTTCAGAGGAGGGATTATGGACCAAAGCATGTGTTGAATAGGTGATATTTAAGGTCTTTTTTAAAGCTGAAGTGGGAGGGGTTACAGCGCATGTCCTTAGAGAGTGAGTTCCAGGTTATCGGGGCGTTCCCGGAGAAGAAGCGAGAATGGGTGGATTTCTTTTTAAACAGAGATGGGGATGAGGAGGAGAGCATTGGTGCTTCTCATTGATCGGGAGCACCCAGCTTTGTTGAGTTTGTTTGTAAGGCATGAAGGGGTTTGCTGGTAAAGAGCTTTGTGCATAATGCATGTAGTCTTGGTGAGGCATCTTTCTTCAATAGGTAGCCAACTGAGGGCTTTGAGGGTCAGAGGGATGTGGTCAAATCTTTTACAGTCAGTGATGAGCCTAGCTGCCAAGTGGAGCACAGCTCTAAGGGGGGCTAGATGTACTTTAGGGGTTCAGGTGAGGATAGCCTTGACATATTCACGTTTGGAGAGAACTAGAGATTGGACAACCCATTTGCGCATACTGGAAGTTCCTGGTGGGCTAGTTGGCCCCCAGGGACCCACAGTATTCAAGGGGAATTAGTTCCCCCTCTGCAAACACGCCAGGGGGCTGCGTTGCAGAGAGGTGTAATGAGGCCACGCCCCTTTTTAGACCTCTCTGCAACGCAGCACCCTGGTGCATACTGGAGGTTTCTGGTGGGCTAGTTGACCCCCAGGGACCCCCAGTATTCAAGGGTAAGTAGTTCCCCCTCTGCAAATGCGCCAGGGGGCTGCGTTGCAGAGAGGTGTAATGAGGCCATGCCCCATTTTATATCTTTCTGCAAGGCAGTCCCTTGGCGCATTCTGGAGGTTCCTGACCCCCAAGGCCTGCTCAGGGGGTCCCACAAGGATCCTCAATGCCCCCCCCAATTTTTTGGGGGGGAAAAAATAGCAGGATATGCGTAGGGTACGCGCACCCTGCCGTTCCCCCCACAAAATTAAGTCACCACTCTGCAAATGCACCCTCTGGCTCGTTTGCAGAGGGGGAATAATTCCCCTTGAATACTCGGGGTCCCTGGGGGCCATGTAGCCCACCAGGAACCTCCAGTATGCGCCAGGGGGCTTCCATGCAGAGACGTGTAAAGAGGCCACACCCCTTTTTACACCTCTCTGCAACCCAGCCCTCTGGCGCATATTGGAGGTTCCTGATGGGCTAGTTGGCCCCCAGGCACCCCTAGTATTCATGGGGAACTAGTTACCCCTCTGCAAACGCGCCAGGGTGCTGCGTTGCAGAGACGTGTAAAGAGGCCACACCCCTTTTTACACCTCTCTGCAACGCAGCCCCCTGGGCGTACTGGAGGTTCCTGGTGGGCTAGTTGGCCCCCAGGGACCCGCAGTATTCAAGCGGAATTAGTTCCCCCTCTGCAAATGCACCAGGGGGCTGCGTTTCAGAGGGTGTAATGCGGCCATGCCCCTTTTTACACCTCTCTGCAACACAGCCTCCTGGCGCTTCCTGGAGGTTCCTGGTGGGCGAGTTGGCCCCCAGGGACCCCCAGTATTCAAGGAGAATTAGTTCCCCCTCTGCAAACGCTCCAGGGGGCTGCGTTACAGATAGGTGTAATGAGGCCACGCCCCTTTTTACATCTCTCTGCAACACAGCCCCCTGGCGCATACTGGAGGTTCCTCTTGGGCTAGTTGGCCCACAAGGACCCCCAGTATGCAAGGGGACTTAATATCCCAACTAACAATGCGCTACGGGGCGCGTTTGCACAGTGGTGAAGGTAGGGGGCGGGGCTTGAGGTGATATGTGTGCAAACATGCCCTGTGGCACGTTTTAAGTTGGGGAATTAATTCCTCTTCAATCCAGAGGTCCCCTAAGGGCCAACTAGCCCACCAGGTACCTCCAGTAAGCGCCAAGGAGCTGAATTGCAGAGTGTTGTAAAAGGGAGCGTTGCCTCTGAACACCTCTCTGCAACACAGCTCCCTGGTGCATACTGGAGGTACCTTTTGGGCTAGTTGGCCCACAGGGGACATCAGGATTGAAGAAGATTGAATTCCCCAACTTAAAACGCGCCACAGGGCGTGTTAGCACACATGTCACCTCAGGCCCCGCCCCCTTCCTTCACTATTGAGCAAAATATCCCTCTAAAATCAGGCTAACTACTAATTCCAATTTACTCACCTGTTATGAGAAGAGATCTCCGTGCTGCAACTTTCAGCCCACTACTGATCCTAAAACATTATTCTAACCATACTTACAGTAACTTGAATTTCCTTCCATAGGCTAACATTGACTGGTTTCACTCGGAAATTCTTGTAAGTGTGGAGTTTTGGAACTTTAGAAAATTCCCCAAAAATCAGCCGAACTACGAATTCCGATTTACTCACCTGTTATCAGGAGAGACCTCAGTGCTGCATCTTTCAACCCTGTACTGATCCTGAAAAGTAATTTTAACCATACTTACCAGTAACTTGAATTTCCTTCCATAGGATATAATTGCCTGCTATATAAAATATATATAAATTGAAAAAAATATAAAATAAAATAAAAAAATATTACAATTTTAATATTTTTAAACACATTTTCTTTCAATTTATATTAAAAATATGTAATGTAATTTAAAAAAATATATATAAAAATAAATAGTATAAAACAATGTAGTAAATCAGTATAAAAAAAATAACCATCAATACATTTAAAAATTATCATTTACAAAACCTTTGAAATTCACTGAAAAAACCTTAGGTTTCAGCCACGTTATAGTTAGGAATTAGCATTTAAAAAACCTTAGAAGTTCACTGAAAAGACCATAGGTTTCACACATGTCATAGTTAGGAATTAGCATTTAAAAAACCTTAGAAATTCATTGAAAAAACCATAGGTTTCATACATGTTATAGTTAGCTGGACATTTTCCTTGTCACAGATCGTTAAGAGGGCATGGAAGAGTACCCGAAATGCCAGATTCCAATTGGTCCATTTTTACATACTGCATAGGGCCTACCTCACCCCGGCGAGGATCAACTGATACTTTCATGTAGATACAGCGCAGTGCCCTCGTTGTAGGCTTGCGGATGCAGACCTGCTACATATGTTGTGGGACTTCCCCAGCTGGGTACATACTGGGAGGAAGTGATGGGGCTACTAGGCAGGGTCACGGAATGGCAAATTGCACTGGATAAGGGTGTTTGCCTATTGCATTGGTTCCCCCACACCACTAAGACCAAAATAACGAGTAAATTCCTGGACCTGGGGCTGGTGTTAGCCAAAAGAGAAATCACAATCAATTGGAAGGCTGCAGGGGGGCCTAGTTATGCTCGATGGAAGACTGTACTGCTCACGTGGGCGGGAGTGAGAGTGTGATACGTCTGCAGCAGGCCCAGCGTCCCACAATGAGAAAGCGTTGGAGTCCACCCGGGCGTGGGAAGCTCTGGTTATGGAGTTGAAGGCTACTGATGCGGACTCTGGGTCGGATCTGAGTGTGCGCTCGTGGAGTGGGACTTCGCAGGTGACAGCAACAATGTAAGGAACAAAGGGTATGAGTGTGCCCCCTTCCCTGTCATGGCCATGATCTTTTTTGATAACTGTATGTATACTTCCCTGAACAATCATGGAGCTCCAATGATTACTGGGATAGGTTACGCTGTAGTGGGCACGCCGGTGAGAGGGGGGGGGGATGAGGGAGGGCTACAGGGGGGAAGAATAGTTGCATTAATATTGTATAACTCTTCGGCACATGTAATTATAGGCTGCAACTGGCTGCATTGTTAGACACAGGAGGATGTTGGGACCGCCCAAATGTTCTTGGACAGCTGTTCATAACTATCCGTTCCCCACGCATAGATTATATTATTGAATGCCACGTGCCTTTCTTACTATTTCAATTGAGACAGTAGTGCTTGTTTGCTAATACTAAACAATGACTGTGTTGATGATGGTTGAAAATTAATAAACAGATTTAAAAGAAAAATAGCTGGACATTTCACTCACACAAAACCATTGAAATTCCCCCATTATAGTTAGTTCAGCTAACTATAACTCGCGCGTCCACTATGCACTGCTGATGACATCACATATTACCTCCAGGAAGTCCTATCCAGACTTGTCTGCTCAGCACTGTCTGCTGGCGGGTGATTTTAATTTCCATCTGGACACTGTGGTTGACACGAACTCTACTAAATTGTTTGATATCACCACTCCTTTGGGTCTCGCTCCTGAGCTGTCGGGCTCCACACATGACCAAGGGCACACATTAGATCAGGTGTTTTCCTCTGTTCCCCTGGTGGATATAGAACTACTCCCGGTACTCTGGTCAGATCATACACTGGCCAGATTTTTCATTCAAGGGAGTGATCTGCTTTCTGGCAGCGCTCCGATTCATGCTGGAGCTGCGTCGCGGGGGCTACATCGAGTCACGCCCGATCTGTTAGAGCAGGCATTCGTTGACCATCCTTGCCCCATTGTGGGTGACTTGGACCTGGACACTGAGACTTTACAAGCGTGGCTGTTAGAGAGGCTGGACGACCTGGCCCCTGTAAGAGCTCTTCGTTCAGGGGGTGAGCGGCAGTCTGCGCCGTGGTTTACGGGGGCGTTGCGTATTGAACGCAGCTCGTGCAAGGTGGCGGAGAGGGCGTGGCGCTCTCAGTATGGCGCGGAGGCCAGACTCACCTATAGGTTGGCGGTTAAAGCGTACCATCGTAACATTCTGTGCGCAAAAAAAGAGTATCTCGCCAGGAGGATCGAGGCGGCCGCCAACTCCTGCAAGGAGATTTTTACCGTGGTCAGGGAGTTCACAGCCCCCAGGTCTAATCTTCAGCAAGCAGTTTCACCTGAGACCTGGGTCAGTGACCTGGCTAGGTTTTTCACCGATAAAATCAGAACGATCCAGGCCTCCTTCTCTGCAGAGTCTGTGGATGGGGCTGTTGGCATCGGGGGGGACGTGCTCCATCGGCTACGCCAGAGGTTCTTCTGGCTGAGTTTCCGCCGGTCTCCCCAGATGCTTCCCTTGCACTTCTGGCCACGCTCAAGTCTGGGTCGCCACTCGATCCCTGTCCGGCCAAATTTTTGGCCAGGATTGCGCCGTTGATGAACCCCTTGGTGAATCCTCTCCTGAATTCATCTTTGAAAGAGGGCCGGCTCCCACTGTCCTGGAAAAGGGCGATGGTGATCCCCCTCCTCAAAAAGCCGGGTTTTGATCCCGGGGTTCTGGCAAATTACCGGCCAATCTCTCTTCTGCCGGCTCTTGCGAAGCACACGGAGAAGCACGTGCATGGCGTGCTCTCGGGTTTCCTCGAGTCAAATGATCTCCTGCATCCCTCGCAATCCGGCTTTCGGCCTAACCTGAGTACGGAGACGGCACTCCTTGAGGTGTCAGAGATCATCCGCGAGACTCTCGACGCAGGGGGGAAGGCTGTGTTGGTCATGTTGGACTTGTCGGCGGCCTTCGACACCGTCCCCCATGAGGCGTTACTCACCAGACTTTATGACATCGGTCTGAGGGGGACGGTGCTCAAATGGTTTACATCGTTTTTGGAGGACCGTCGACAAACGGTCTGGGCTTCCTCGAGCTCCGCTGAGATGCCGCCACTGGGAGTCGGGGTCCCACAGGGCTCTGTGTTGAGCCCGACCCTTTTTAACATCTTTATGACCCCTCTGGCGGCACTCGTGGAGACTTCGGGGGCCCAGATCGTGTCCTATGCGGACGACACGCAGCTTCTCTTCACCTGCAGGAAAGATCAGTCATTTGACGGGGAGAGCATCCAGGGATGTCTGAAGAGGGTCTTTGACTGGTTTCAGCAGAATGGTCTTAAGGCCAACACTAGTAAATCTGAGGTTCTGCTATTTGGGTGTGCTTCGGAACCGGAATGGCGTGATTGGTGGCCGGTTGATATGTGCCCCCCCCGCCCAGCCATCTGTGGCCGCCAAAAATCTGGGTGTCAAGGTCGATAATGACCTCTCGTTCAGATCGCACATTCTTGATCTGACGGGCACCTGTTTTGGCATCCTCAAGATGCTCCGGAAGTTCCTACCCCTGCTTACAGAGGAGCACAGGAAGATCATTGTCCAAGCTCTCATAGGATCTAGACTGGACTACGCGAATGCTCTTTATTTAGGGCTTCCGGAGTATCTGATCCAAAGGCTGCAAGTGGCGCAGAACTCTGCGGCTCGCGCCATATACGGCCTTCATAGGCGGGCAAGAACATCTGGGGTGCTACAGTCACTTCACTGGCTCCCTATCCGAAAGCGGATAATGTTTAAAACGCTCACGCTGGTGCATAAGGCACTTTCTGGCTCCGGTGCTAAGTATCTGCAGCGCAGACTGGCCTTTTACCGTCCGGCCCGCTCCCTGCGGTCGGAATCTTTGTTCATGGCCGTGGTGCCCCGTGTGAGGAAGGCTCGCATCGGGGGTCGTTCCTTCAGCTTTAAGGCCCCCCAGCTGTGGAACTCTTTGCCCCTCGCTTTGCGCAGCATTCCTAGTTTGCTCCTGTTTAGGAAAGGCCTGAAGACCTGGCTTTTTAATCTTTAGGCTGTTTCTTTTACTTTCACTCTTTTTTCTCTGTTTGCTGACTGTTATGTTTTTTAACTGCTGAGTCGCACTCTGAAAGCGCCGGGACACTCTTGTTGAGTAGCCGTGCGCTATATAAATAAAACCTTAACATAACATAACATAACATCACTCATGACATGGTCAGTGACATCACTGATGACATCTCAAATGACTTCACTGATGACATCATCCTTGTGAAAGAGTGGCAGACCTCCTCTCGCCCTAATATAACCTTTGATACACACGTTCAAAAAGAGAAACTAAAATTTTTTTTAAAATGGAGATACCAATACCAGTTACAACAATCTATTCAGTAATTCCAACATCTACATACACATCCACTCATTCACCAACAGTTCTATATAGTCACTCATGCATGTACTCACTCATCATATGTACTCATACACCTATACATCCTGTTACACACCGACACTCAGCCATACAGTTACTCACACACATTCTCCCACATGCAAATAAACTATCAAACATCCATTTTCTTGCATATACAGCTATACACACACCACTACACTTACTTCTACAGAAACGTACACATACTTACTCTCTTAAACAATCACTTATAGAAACACATACTTATTTATACAGGAACTCTTCCAATCTCTCACTTTCACATATACTCACTTATATACATCAATACTCACATATACTAGTTTAAAACATATGTAGTTACTCATAAAGATACTATTGAGACAGTCATTCACTCACTAACACACCCATACACACCCTCATCCACCCATACAGTCCTGCACACATGCTGTATTCAAAACACATACAAACTGTGAGTCACTCATTCATGCATCGGTGCGCTAAGTAATACCCCCACCAAACCATACAGACTCTCATTCTGATACTCAAAAAAACAACTAATAACCCATATACACATTCATGTAGCTACTCACAAACCCATGCAGCCATTTCTACACAAAGTGAGACAATGATACAGATATTTAAATATTTAAACTTTACTCGCTAATACATGTATTCAGTAAGATACACTTAATAAGTCAGTTATACAATCAATTTTACAAAAAAAAACATCCATTTAGACACTTATTTAACCGTTTATTCTTCCATCGACGTTTAGGTATACATATATAAAAAAAAAATCTTTTTCAGAAAGACACACATTCACTGGATGATGTCATCAGTAATGTCATCAGTGATGTCATGTGAGATGTCATCAGTGATGTTATGAGTGATGTCACTGACCGTGTCATGAGTGATGTAATATGTGACGTCTTCAGCAGTGCATTGCGGGCGCGCGGGTTATAGTTAACTGAACTAACTATAACGGGGAAATTTCAATGAATTTCTAAGGTTTTTTAAATGCTAATTCCTAACTATAACATGTGTGAAACCTATGGTTTTTTCAGTGAATATATATATATATATATATATATATATATATATATATATATATATATATATATATATATATATATATATATATATATATATATGTCACTTTTCTTTCAGGTCACCACAATTAACTTTGGATGCAGTACATGCCTTGTTTTTAATATTGTGTTTGTCTTTCAGATTATCATTTAGAATACCTATTGGGTATTGTATCTTGTGCATGGTGTTTTGCCTCTTCACTTAGTAACACCACATATTAGCACTCTAGATATTCACGTGCATTGTTTCGACTTTACAGTGAGAACAGTAGGGATCTCTTTCTGTCCTTAAGAAGAAGCCTGTGAGCTTCGAAACATGTTGGCATACACAGGCGTGATCTCTTATTGAAGCGGGATACCTCCAACCCACTTTTTTAATAGTACCAGCCCTAAGGAATATTAAAGTTTCTTGTCCATAAGAGCCAGCTACTTTTTAACACATTTTTTTTCACTTACCTCTGACCCTTCCACTCACTTTCTCCTACACTCCACATAGACCTGTAAATCAGTGCTCCCACGTAGTCATAGGTCGTAGCAGGCCCGTCCCGCAGCAGGGCGGGAAGACCCCCATGATGAAGCATGACACCAAGGGCCCTTTCTGGTGTGTATGGGGTGTTTAAACAAACACCAAGTGCTTCCAACCATTTTAGGAAACACATGTGACCTGTGATTACTTTATTCTGATTTGTTCAGACTGGTCTGACCTTTAAGTAGGTTAAATTGTAATGTTACAAATGTTGTTTTAGTATTTTACATATTAAAACATCAGTTTGTTTTTATTTCAACTCGTAAATTGCAAAAATTGTATTTCTAACTATTTCCTTAAAAACATTAACTATAATAGATGGTAGTTTTAAAAGCGTGTAGATGGCTGCAGCTACTTGAACATAATTTGATTGCTCAACTAGATTAGCTTTGTACTTACAGGTAAGGAGCATATTTTAATTTCCAGATCTCTACACTAAGACATTGTTGCTACCTTTTAAGGCACACTTTAAGCAGACATGAAAAGTGGTAAATCTGACATTTTAAATTCTATTGAACCCCCATGGCTAGTCTGTGCTGAAATGGTTGCCTTTTAAGCACATGTTGCAGTTTTAGTAGCTAAAGCTTACCTCAGGTTTACTTCTTGAATGTGTCTCCTTAGCGCTGCTTGTAGCATCTGTGAACAAATTACAGCTTACAAAAGGCTAAATGCATCAATATCGCAATATCTCTTTTCATGTTTAAAAGCGGACATATAAGGTAATACATGCCTATCAGTAACTATTGTCCGAACATTGAAAAAGAAATGTAGGTGAACATAGAAAGAATATTGATTTTATAAGTAAATATCACTGTATGCCTCAAAATGAGTGTGACCCATGTTGATGATCAGTACACATATTTCTAAAATGTCACATTTATATGTCTCAAAAAATACATAAAGAAAACACTTTGAAGAAATGCTATACAGAGATGAACGAGTGAGAATTTGTATTTCCATTTCATTAGCAAATATATTGATATACTATTTCTCCTCTATGATGCTTTGTAGATGACTTTGGAAAAACGAATGAACAAGAGGAACTTAGAAATGCTGTCAGAAATGATTCAGCTGTCATAGGAGGTAAGAGATTCTCTTCTGTCAAATGTGTGATAAAGTAGGACGATAACTAGATATCTGTCAATAATTCATTACATTCTCTTTTAAATGAATAAAACCAAAATTCCATGATGTCCTCTTCTGTTATAGGCAGAAGTATAATCAATTTCCTGTTCCAGAGATATCATTTGTAGGTAAAAATCTGCCCTATACTCCCTTTCATGGCACAGCATTGTTTTCAATATTTTCATATTTTCCCCAACCCACACCCAGGGACTGACAACTTACTTTACACCAATGAACAAAGAAAACCACAACTCCCAAAGCTCCGTCTGCTCTAGAACACGTCGTTTTTGTTTTAAATGTCTAGCTTGCCCAAGGCTCAAAAGAGGAGTTTGCAGGAAAATGATTTTCCCAGGCAACTATGATCTGGAAGTTTTGAGCTTGATTCCCCACCCGAACCTTGGGATTATTGTGTGAATTTGCCTTCAAGTGCAGCAGCTTCGGTTGCAGCTCCTCCGCTGAGGCGGGAGGAGCGTCGCTCCACTGCTTTGAAGCAGTGAAAGAAAGGAAAAATAAAATGATAATAACGTTATTTTATTATCATTTTATTTTACCCTGCTGTGGCAGCTTTGCGTGGCGGGGCAGGTCTGCTCTGCTCACAGGGCAGGGAAGGAGTGGTCGCACTCTCATAAGTGCGCATTACTGTTTGACAGGCCCTCTTGGGCCGTCCAAACAGCCATGCACAGTTTGCATGTTCTCCACGCAGGCTGCATTACAGCCTGCGTGGAAAACATACCCAGGCCCCCAGTCCCTGGATGAGCCCAGAACCACGTCTCTCAGACCAATCACATTGCATTGCAGTGTTGTGATTGCATTGCAGTGTTGTGATTGGTCAGGGAAGCCTGACTGCCTGCTTTCTGTTCCATTCCCGAGGAGAGAAGATTGAGAGATGCGGCGGTAAGGTTTGAATCTTTTTTTAATAATCCGCTCCCCCCCGCGCCCCGCCACCCCCAATTCGTATTGGTCCCTACTGGCTGCTTGATCTCTGAACTACAGGGAAATTGTGTTTAACCCCATTGACGATGAGGTACACCTCTCGTACGCTCATGACGAGCTGAGCTCGTCATGAACCGCGGGTTTTTAAAACTTCTGCGCACAGCGGGAAAATGCGCTGCACCGATGCGGTTAAAGAACAGATCAGTCAGCAATATGGATTGCTTCGCGTGAAACACTTCCGAATGATTACAGATAGACAAAACCCTACAAGCAATACAAATCTGATTATATGGTTACTCTTTCAATGTGGAACATTTAGTTTTTATAGTATTTTTCAACCAAAGCATGAGTAAAAGGGATGTAAACCATGTTGTATATTTGGAGGAGGCTTGCAGCCTGACAGTAGGTAATATGAATAGCCTAAAGCACATATTATTTTTTCAGTTGTAAGTGAGAAAAGTTTTTATTTTGTCTAGCCTATATAACTGCACTTTGAATATTTGCACATATCATTTGCAGATGATTTACAGAAGTATATGGCTAGTGCAATTCTCACGCTTAATGCAGAACACGTGCAATCAGGTCCTTGACAGGCATTGCAGCTTCCGAGGTAAAAAATAAACAAAAAGCACCAGAGGCCTGCTCTGCAGTTTTGTTTCATGGGTAACTGTGTTTGTATACACGGAGAGAGATATTCTAAAAGCTAATGTTGAAATCTATCCCTTGATGCCTGTTGTTTGTGAACCTGTATAACCATAGATAACCTGTGCTTTAAATGAAGGCCTTTGGCATATCCCTATAAATGTAAAGTCATACTTAACTGACACCTTTAAGCACCCGCTGTTTTTGCTTTCGTCCTCAGGTTTAATCGCAGTCATCATTTTCCTCATCTTCTGCTTTCTGGCGGTTTTGGCCAAGTGCCTATATCAGCACAAAGCGGCACGTCGAAAAAATGAGACAAGGGAAAAAGAGTACCCCGAACACATGAACCACCCATTCAGGAATCAAACCGGCGTACGCCATGCAGTGAGTGAGTGCAAAAAAGAGAAGGAATACTACATCTGAGTGCATCTCGTCACTTTTTGGAAGACTTATATCTTGGAATTAAAGGGACAAACAGTCTGACTGCAGGAACAGTCGTTTTACAGGGCACCTCTTGTCAGATATCTGGACTACAGACCACCACTTCAAGAGACCTGCTGTATCTCACAGCTGCACCTGACGTATGCACTTACAGGGTGACATATAACATTTTTATTACACGGTGTTTCAAAGAATTTTGAGATTTAGTAACAAACAAAAAACGCACAGCTGCAATTAATGGAGAGGAATTGTCAAGTGAAAACATTTATTTAAAAAAAAGCCTAAAATGTAATATGTATATTTTTTGTAGGTACTCACGTCTACCAGACTTGTTTTATATATTCCTTTGATTCGTTGTAATTTTGCAGATTAAGATTCTGTAGCATTTCTATAGAGAATTACAGAGGAAAATGTATGGTTCATTTCATCTGGCAGTTGACTGATACAAGATAACAACTAGAAAAACATGACGCCAGTGAGTGTGGTGGTAAATAGATACTTGCTAAAAAATTTGAATTATGCCGTTTTGGACTTTGAGAGTATGTATTGCAAGTTATTAGTCCCTAAACACTCGCAAGTGATGTCATTAGTATTGTCACACAGAAATGAATGAAGCTGATTGTTAGTGCGTGTGTGCGAGCACGGTGTTGACACTCACGTGCCTGATTGTGCATATACGCATTATATATGTGTATGTGTGTGAAAACTGATGTATAAATGGACATTTATTTCTGCATATATACATATATTTATGTGAAATATTCCTATTGCTCAACACAGTTTTTTTATATTTGTGGTGGTTAAAATATTGTGCACTTAGAGTGTTTACCCACTGTGTATAATGCTAATGTTGCCTCCAAATGGATGCCTAACTAGTTAGCAGTACAAAAGAGGGTGGTGATGGACGGAGCATCAGAATCAATCAAACACTCACACCCAGTCAAAAGATCTGGGTTTGATCCTGTTATGTCCACACGTGCCCCTTCTCTCGCGCGTATTCTCTCTTTCACGCGCCTTATGTTTGTTTTCAAATGTAGTGCTTCATGCCATGGCACGATCTACTATCGTGCCGTTCTACATGTATTTACAGTTATGTCAGTTGATGTATGCTGACCGGTGCCAAGGGATGTGTTGCTGGTGGTGCTTCCTTTTTATATGAATAAACCCATCTTCTGACCAATTTATGAGTGATCCTTTATCCTACAATTTGGCGACGGGGGACGGATCGTCATCGTCTTCAAGGAAGCACTTACTGGCTTTAAAAAAAAGAAAAAAAAAGAAAAACTCGTCTTCTAACGAGCACCGAAGACTTCATTTGATTTATTCAAGTTCCACGAAGTTAAGTAGGAATCTTTAAGCGTACCGAAGTTGAGTGGGAATCATTAAGCTTACCAATTATTCTTTCGGATACGTTCTTTCCTGCTTCTAGTCTTTATCCTGAGTAAGAGCGTGAAACTCCTCGGCGTTTCCTTTTCCGCACGTATCCTTCTGTCTTTGCGTGTGATGAGCTTTGATTGGATCGCCTTGCCCCGCTCTTTAAGACTAAAGAAGTGATTGGATCGTTTGTTTTTGAGACACTATTCTCATTTGTCTGTGGAAGCAAAGGGATGACTTCATTGGAGCACGAATAATATTTATCGGTGAAAACGATAAAAGTGTTTACACTTGTTATACAGACAAGGATTGAAAGTCTGCTATCTTCAACGCTGATTGGCCACATCGTTTGTTTTCAACTGCTCCGATTCGTTTTTCTTTGACAGGAATTCATTTCTTCATCGACTGAACTTGTTAAGGGATTCGTAACTATTCTCACACATCGCATATATCTACTTGAACTTAATTAACATCGTTTAATCATTATTCTGTCATATTTAGTAGTTGAGTTAAGTTTTCTTTAATTTAAAGAACAGTATTACAAAGTGTGTATATTTTTTTTTAAAAGAACATAAGTTACACATTTCACTATTATGTGTGCACAGGGCTATACTCTTTCTCCACCTCAAAGCTATTGGGCAGCAGGTAGTTCTCCATGCATGCCCTGGATTGAATGGCAAGCTTATTTCTTAAATTATATTGAGACTTTAGATGCTAGTGGCAAAATGAAACCTCCAGAAAAGAAAGGTATTTTTTTACATTGTTTAGGACCGGAAGGTTTAAAAGCTTTTAATCAATTGCCTGTATCACAAGCTATTGGGGATGTGAATGTATTTGAAAAAGCATTATATGATTTTGATAAATATTGTTCTCCTAAAGTGTGCATAGGAATTTCAAGATATAAGTTTTTTCAAAGGAAGCAATTAAGTGAAGAATCTGTAGACAATTTTGATTCTTCTCTTAAAACTCTGGCTTTAGATTGCAAATTTGGAAATTTACAAGAAGATCTGCATAGAGATCAGGTGGTTATGCATTCGAGTAATGAAACTATCCAGGAAAGATTGTGGATAAATGGTGATGAGAGTTTAGACTTTGTGATAGCTATTGTAAGAAAAGCAGAACTTTCTTGTAGGAGTGCACAACAAGTCAAAGGTAAAGATGTGTCTGTCAGTAAAGATATTGTATCTAAAATTAATTCAAGATCTAACAATAAGAGTAAGGATTTCTCAAAAAAGAAACACATTTATAACTCAAAAAGCAATTTTGAAGAGCTTAAAGGTAATTTGAAGTGTTACAGATGCAATAGTAAATCACATTTAGCCAATAGCAAGAGCTGTCCTGGTTTAAAACAAAAGTGTTCAAATTGCGGCTTAATGGGTCATTTTACCTCTGCATGTAAAAGAAGTAAAACTAACCAAAAAGTGAAATGCATTGAGCAAAGTGATAACAGTGAAGATGACGCTTTCTCCAGTGACTCAAATAATTGTTCATTTGTTTTAAATGTCAAAGATTCTGTTGTTTTGAATATCAACAACACCGTAATTAAGAAAAAAACATTATGTGAAATGGTTAGTGGGGGTGTTAAAGTTAACATGTACGCTGATTCACCATATTCTATTATAAGTGAATCTGTATGGAAAAAATTGTTTGTGTATAGATTAGGTAGTTTTTTAGAAAAGAGTGATATTAGCCCTGAAGGGTACTCAGGAGGAACAATGGACATCTTAGGTTTCAGAACATTGGTTTTCAGGTTCAAGAATAGAAAATGCATTGCAAAGCTTTATATCTCAAAAAAAGGCCCTTCAGTTCTTAGCTGGTTTGATCAGGGAAAACTTGATATCATTTTGAACCCTAATAGTCCTAATCCTGTAATGTTAGTGGATAAACAAAATGGTATTTCCTCTATGATGCTAAACAAGTTTCCGAATGTTTTTCAGAAAAACATTGGGAGGTTAACTAGTTTTAAACATGAAATTCGTTTGAAAGAAAATGCGTGCCCTAAAGTACAAAAAGCACGTAATATTCCTTTCGCTGTTCGAGAGGAAGTGAAAAATGAATTAGATGCGTTGGTCAAGGAGGGCATAATAGAAAGAATTGAATCATCAGAATGGGTTTCTCCCATTGTGGTTGCTAGACGGGCTAATGGCAAGGTCAGACTTTGCATTGACCTTCGCCATCTTAACAACAATATTGTTGTAGATCAATTTCCCCTTCCCCGCATTTCTGAATTGTTATCGTCTGTGGGTGGGTCAAATTGTTCTCAACTATAGACTTATCTGCTGCCTACCACCAGATAGAGCTTAATGAAAAAAGCAAAGACCTCACGGCATTTATCACCCCATTTGGGTGTTTCAGATTTAACAGGATGCCTTTTGGTTTGGCGTCAGCTGCTGCCATTTTTCAGAGAGTAATACAAGATATTTTGAAGGATTGCAAAAATGCTGTCTGTTTTCAAGATGACATTTTAGTTTTCAGTGATAACAAAGAGAAACATGTTTCTGAGTTAGAGAGTGTTTTGGGTGCACTTAGCCTTCATGGTCTTACCATAAAGCATGAAAAATGTAAGTTTGGTGTTAATGCTGTAAATTATTTGGGCCATGAATTATGTGAAGAAGGAATCAAACCTAAATCTGATCTTTTGGAAGCCATTAAGTCTGCTCCTCATCCACAATCTAAAGATGATGTAAGGTCATTTTTAGGACTAGTTGAGTTTTATGCTAAATATATACCTAATTTTTCTTGTAGGACATTTAACATCAGACAGCTGATCAAGAATAGAGTTACTTTTGAGTGGTCAGGGGAGTGTGAGAAAGAATTTAGTGATGTGAAGAATGCTATTTGTTCTGCTACTGCACTGGCTTGTTTTGATCCGTCTTTGCAAAATATCATCACTACTGATGCAAGCTCAAAAGGATTAGGTGCTGTTTTCACACAAAGGATCAAAAATGGTAAAGATGTCATTATTGCACATGCCTCCAGAGCTCTCACCCCTTCGGAGGTGAAGTATTCCACGATAGAAAGGGAAACTTTAGCGTGTGTTTGGGCTTTAGAGCACTTCAGGGTGTTTGTTTGGGGAAAGGAGTGTCTATTGAGAAGTGACCACAAACCTCTGGTGCGTTTGCTCACCACCGAGGGTATGCTAAGAGCCTCCGCTCGTATAGCACGTATGTCTATGCGGTTACAGGATTTTATTTATGATATACAAAATGTACCGGGGAAAGACAATGTTTCTGCAGATTTTTTGTCTAGGATGCCTTTACCCATTCAGGAGGATCTGTATAATGAATGGGATGATTTTCAGATTGCCATGGTTCATGATGAAGGTCCAATCTCTATTGATCAAACTCTGTGGCAGAAGAAATTTGAGGAAGATGAGATTTTAAGTAATGTTGCAGATTGCATTACTGGTGTTTGGCCTGATAGGAAGCATATCAACTCAGAGCTTAAGAGTTTCTGGGAAGTTAGATCTGAACTTTCATATGATGATAATATCATTAGAAGAGGTGAACGCATTGTTCCACCAGATGGTGTGAGAAAAACCATAGTTTTACAAGGTCATGAGGGTCATAGCGGTATTGTCAGGACTAAACAGCAGGTCAAGAATTTATTTTGGTGGCCAGGCATGGACTTATTTATTGAACGCTTAGTCAGAAATTGCGTTATTTGTGCAAATTCTGACAAGTCTTTGACTACGCTTAAACCCAATATGGGTGAACATGTTATTCCTGACAATCCATGGGAAACTATTGCTATGGACATTATGGGTCCCATTGGTTGTGATTCAAAGTACATTATTGCAGCTATTGATATTTTTTCGAAATGGCCTACCATCAAGAATGTTGAGAAAATAGATACTGAGTCTGTTTTGTGTTTCTTGGATAGAGTTTTTACTGAAGAGGGTTTGCCGGTAAGACTCATAACTGACAATGGGGTTCAATTCAATTCCAACAAGGTTAAAGATTATTTCGCTAGGCTGGGTATAATGCATTCCACGACTTCTCTTTATGATCCCAGTGGAAATGGGGTTATAGAGAGGTTCAATAGAGTTCTAAAAAGTGCAATACAATCAGTTGGTAATGAAGGCAAGAAATGGGAAGTGGAAGTTCTTAAGAAGGTATGGATGTATAGGACCACTGTGAATTCCATGACTGGATATTCTCCTTTTGAAATCATGAGGGTAAGACTTCCCAGGACTAAAGTGAATCCGTCATGGTTAGTTAAATCAACCTCTTCAAGTGTAGATTTGGGAAAAGTTAAAGAAAATCTTGCTCACACTCACAGTGTTAATAAGAAGTACTTTGATGGGAAATTTGGTTCTAAAGTTGATCCGAAAGTTGAGGTTGGTATGATGGTCAAAGTTTAAAAACCTTGGAAAGTCAAAAAAGGGGAAAGTTTGTTTATGGGTCCTTTTGAAGTCATTGAACTTTTGAAGAATTCAGTAAGGTTATCAGATAACAAAGTTTGGAATCTTAGCAGGATTGCTGTTCTTAAGGCTGATAAGACAATTTATAACAAGACTTTTACTCTGAACCATTCAGATTATTCTTATTTGTATGATGACTCATGTGGAAGTGCAATTTGTGATGACAATGGTTCAACACTCAGTTGTTCTAATGTAAAAGATAACTCTGATTCAAATGTCAATATTCAACTTGATGTTAACAATGATGTAAATATTAAGCCTGTTGATAACAATGATGTTGTTTTGCAGAAAAGAACAACAAGAAAACCAAGGTGGATGTCCGATTTTATTGTTTTTGTCAAAGGAAGATTTGATAACTAATTTAAGAATTGTTCTCCAAGTTTTTTTTCATTTAATTTTTATTGGTTTTTTTCTCTTCTTTTCTCCTTTCTGTTTTGTTTCATAAGGGAGGAAGGTGTGTTATGTCCACACGTGCCCCTTCTCTCGCGCGTATTCTCTCTTTCACGCGCCTTATGTTTGTTTTCAAATGTAGTGCTTCATGCCATGGCACGATCTACTATCGTGCCGTTCTACATGTATTTACAGTTATGTCAGTTGATGTATGCTGACCGGTGCCACGGGATGTGTTGCTGGTGGTGCTTCCTTTTTATATGAATAAACCCATCTTCTGACCAATTTATGAGTGATCCTTTTTCCTACAGATCCATCACCGTTCTTTAGCCCACTCTGCCACCCCAGTTCAGACATGGCTATATGCAAATCAGTCTGACCCTAAAGAACGGTGATGGATTAAACCCAGATCCGTTGACTGCGTGTGAGTGTTTGATTGGTTCAGATGCTCCGTCCATCACCACCCCCTTTTGTACCACTTTGTTCGCCATAAGTTGGCAGGGTATGCTCAGACGTGAGTCCCTTGCTCACTTTGCCCCTGGATTCAAGCAAGCCGGGCTGAAGACGACTGAAATGCCAGAAACCGGTCCTCGGAAGCTTGTTTCCGGTCCAGGGAAGACATGGCTTGGCAGTTCGGGCTGGACTGTTCCCATGAGGCACAGGGTCAGACTGATTTGCATGTAGCCATGTCTGAACTGGGGTGGCAGAGTGGGCTAAAGAACGGTGATGGACTAAACCCAGATCTTTTGACTGGGTGTGAGTGTTTGATTGATTCAGATGCTCCGTCCATCACCCCCCCCTTTTTGTACTAACTAGTTAGCAACAGTCTTACCTACGTCATGATGTATTTATAACATCAGGCCCTTCAAATAAACACAGTCCCATTCCAGCTCCAGATATGGATTGAATTACAAGCTGTAAACGGTTGGCAATTTCTGAGACCAGTTTAGGGAAGTTGGCTACTATTCAGTGAAGCTTTAATTGATGACTTGCACAAAAATTCCATTGAATAGTTTGAATATCTCTGCTCCACATATGAATTTTCTGGGGCTTCCCACTATGACTGTGAAGCCAAAGTTTCATTTGGGGCTTGAATATTTATGGCCCACACATCTTTTGTAACAAAACGGAATGTTGTGCATAATCTTGTAGGACAAATTAAGAAAGTAATCGCCATCCAAGAGAATGAGAAGGTTGTCAAAACAGGCAATCTGAGTGAAAATGACCGAATCTTGCTACTTTAAAACTCAGTGGTAATGTTCTGCAGAGGGTCTTTGTTTCTAGGCGCACTGATGTTAACATTGCAACCTAGATATACGGTTGTTTTGCACAGAGATTCCTAGAAAAGCAGTCTGAGGGTATATTGTGCCCACCCATGGATAACACCATTTGTGAATGTTGCAAATATGTTGCCATTTATCTAGTGAAATCATCATACTTTGCTTCGGGAATTGCTTGTTTCTGCCAAAAAAAGACTGAAATTGGGAATATGAGCTTAGAAGAGAGAAGTGACGAGCATTGGTGGTAGAGAGTTCGTCACTATGAACAAAGGAAGCAGAGTGGCCCAGGAGAAGGAAATGTAAATGTAAATGTAAATGTAGTTGAGCTTATATAGCGCACAGCTACCCGCAGTGGGTTTCCCGGCGCTTGCTTAGGGAACCCTTCCTGGTATTCCCCTGTGAGATAGCAGGGTATCCACAAGGTGAAAGTCAGGCATCCCGCCGCGAGGGGCCGTTGTGGAGATTAAGCAAGCTATTGCCCAGAGTTGCAGAGTGTGAACCCGTGAGTCGAGGAGGCACCGGGGCGAGAATTATCGAGTCCGTGGAATTTTTAGCCCAAGACCCGCCAAGGCGGGGAATTGAACCCTGGTCCAGGACCGATCTCAGCTTCTGGGTCTGCTGCCTCTAACCCCTGAGCCACACTTCTCCAAGGAAAACAACATAAATATGTAAACAGACAAAATGCATGGACTTCGATTCGCCAAATGATAGGGTAGAAGAAGTAATTTTACGCACCTTTGAGCATCCACTGGAACACAGGTTGATTCCTTGGCCTACTCATGGTACGGGAACAGCCTCCTATTTGCACCTGAGGCGCTTAAGGAAGAGTAAAGAGCGGGAACTCTCCTGCCACTACATTCATACCCTGTCGAAGGTAGAACGCGCAGTGTCAGAGTTACCATGGGGCAAGCCTGTGCCAATATTCTTTATACCTTGCTAGCCAAAATTTCATTGATGATGAATTAATGTCCCATTTACTATAAAGATATATTAAATGGACTGTAAAATAATGGTACATGAGGAGTAGAAGAAAGGCTGGCTATGCGGTGCAGAATGACATGGGAAAATGCGTTGTCATCGAAACAAATTTTGGCTGAGCATACATTGTGTTTAAAAGTATTGTATTTGAGCAAAGTAGCTGAATATTGACTGAGCTTTCTGCTTTGAGCCCCATCAAAATGCTACGAAATCATGCTTACTTATCATGCCCACCTATATCACTTATAATATTAAAACACTGAACTAAATTAGTAATTTTTCCTTAGCACACTTTATTAGAATAGGTGTTGCTAAATGGCATTATCATCTGTTGGTTTAAATGACCAGAAGACATCATATGAGCCAAACGTTAGGATTTTGCCTCATCGGAAAGTTATTTTGAAATAAAAAAGCCTACACCCAGTTCAACTCTTGAATCAAGGCGCTGTCAGTAACACTGACAATATGATGTATACCCCAGTGATCTCATAAATATGTTACACGAGTAGATGCCATCTTATACAGTAAAATGTGACAGCTTATTATCCCCCTACAAACACTAGAGTGACATACTGTTATATGATGTACTTCTGTGGCTGATGCTATCCCTTTGAGTAATGTGTGCCTGAGTACCACAAGAAAAAAGTACTTTTTACAAATCACTCACATAATATACATGAAATGTTTATTTTGCATTCGTTGCCTGCTGGATCCTGACCTATGGATATAAACACAGGAATTCTTATCATGTGTCACTTGGATATCAACGTTTAATCTGAGGAAGGACGTTTGGCTTTCCTTTCATCTCTTGTCTGCACCAAAGAAGAGCTAGAAAATACATTCATGGATGCATACCTGATAAATAGATGACTGCTTGTAGTTCCACTGACCAAACATGGCCTAAAGCTAATAATCAATTCCTTTTGGATGGTACGGTTATTGGCAGTTTTACTTTTATGAATTTAAGTCATATTTGATGTAGGCTCTTTTCTTGCATCTGGTATCTAGTGTGACTGTATGCAATCAGGGGGTATTGATGGAGAGAGTGTCACGCTCAAGGTGGCAACTCATATACTTGATTGAAATAAGTTATTTAACAAAACACACTGCCATAATTTAAAATGAATTTAAATTGCCCTTTTATAAATAAAAACTGATTAATTTTTGTACAATCCGATTCTTCTGCAGGCTCATTTCCATTGCTTTGTGCAAAGTAAATTATAAATGTATGTGAAAAAGTGATGTTGGCTTCACAGCATTTTTGACATCCTGATTAGTTTTAATGGTGAGCAAAATCGCATATTTTGTTATCCTGGAATTATGTGAACTGTAATTTAGGGAATCTCAAGTGAAAACTGAATTTAAGGGCCTATCTTGAGTTTAAACCTTACTTGAGATACCTGCAAGGGGAGGTTTATTGAGAAAAGGTCTTTCATAATATTTTAGTCTAGGATCTCTTTACCACAAGTAATTTTAAATATTAATTTTGTAAACTTTTGTACTGACATACTTTATGGCATTTTCTACAATATGTGAAACACAAATTCATGGAAATTTCATGAATGTAACTGAAAATTTCTCATCGCCCAGGTTAGTTTGCAAGAATGGGAATAACCCATTATTTGTAATTGTTAAGCACAATTTCAGAGGTGTATTTGGAGATTAAAAACAATAGCATAGGCTTTTTCAGAAGAAGATGATGAGGCTGGTGGAACTCGCGCAGTTTTGCTCTGTGGAATTTCATGAAGCTCCATAAAAACTCCTTGAAATCTGGCAGAAGTCATCTAACGGGCAGAAGAATGCTTGTCCGCTCATTTGCGCTGCTTATTTAGGCCAGTAGCGCGTACTGTACAGAAAAGCTGCACAAAACGGCATAACACGGTTCTCATGGGAACAGTCTTTTTGCTTCACCTGCTTTCTTTTCTGTGCTTGATGCTGGGCCTGCTTTTTCAATCTGATTTTATTATCTTCCAATCCTCTCCCTACCCCACTCATTCACCCACATTTGCCTTTTTTTAATATCAATGTGTGTATTTTACATTTTTTGTCTTTTTTTTACTTTTTCTGTAACTTTTTGTACATTTTTGTTTTCCCTTTCTTCCTTGCGTTCTAACGCCTTTGGTTTTCCTATCTGTTTTACTGTTTTCTTTTTCTTACTTCTCTTTTTTTTTTTTACCCCAATGCCATGTTTGAGCAGCAGGCAGCAAGTGGTGGTGCCAGTGCGACTGCAACATGCTGCACATTTTGCGGTCATCGGGGCCACCAAGGAGTGCAGTCCCACCCCATATTTTCAGAGGCAGAGATGGCCGCACTTGTTTTCTATGTGCAGCTCCACCTCCCCTCCATGCTGGCAGGAGGCGGCAGCCCTGGGAGAGGGTACACCATGCGGGAGCATCGACTGCTGTGCCCTAGTGCATTCACTGGAGCACTGGTGTTCAGTGCACTACACAGCATCTGACATACCACTGGCTGGACCTGCTAGACCTAGAACGAACAGGACTTGCTCGACCTGCTGAGTGTCAAGGTTGCAGGACTTGGTGAGTTATTTATTTTTTGTTTTCCTAGATGCTAATGTTCTTAAACAGCATGCTGGTCAGACAAAGAGGCAAGGTAAGTTTAAGTTACAAATAATATCTGATCCAGTTTGAGCTCCCCAAGTGATTGGTTCTGCCTACTCGTATTCATTGGTGCTCGCTTGGGCTGATTATTTAAGAAGTTATTCAGCCTCCTCTGTCCTGTCATTAAGGTAGTGCTAGTAAATTAGTAAATTAGCATTCTCTATGCCTTTCTTTATGTAGCTCATGCAGTCCCAATCTCCCAGTGATGTTTAGTATGCATCTATGCATTAAAAAGGGAGACTGAATTGGCCCATCAAAGGGGGTTGAGAAACAAAGATCATTCCTTTTGATGCATTAGTAGTTCAAAATGTAGTTTAGGAAATTTGGAATAAGGCTTACGTTTCGTAATTCGGAATAGATCAACTCAATACCAATAATAAAGGCAATCTGATTTAGAAAAGTTAAATGCTACTGCGTCTGCCTGTCAAAATATTTTTGGGGAGATTAACTGTACCACTAATCTTTTTTTTTATCTTCTTTATTTCTGACATCAGCACCCAAGGGCAAGAGTACATCACAGGTGGGTGAAAGAGCTGCCACCAGCAGTGCAATGGCGGGCGAAACTACCACGACCAGCGCCATGGCTGATGGTTCTGTTGGCGTCAGCAAATCCTGTTAATATTAATATTTCCTTAACTTTTGCCTCTACCCACTGTTAGAATGATCTTGCCTTGTTTATTTTTTATACTGGCTCCTTTTTTTAACTACTCTATCTAATGTAGATCTGCTTCAGGTAATGCAACATCATATACCGAAAACAAGGTGTGCTTTCCAATGCGCACTCAGTCACCTCCTACTCGTACTTCACTCCATTATTATTTCCTAATTTCTGTCCCTGGTTAACAAACAAATGTCAAAAATCATTCTTGGCATGTGGCATATTTTTTGGGGCCAAGTTATGTAGGTATATATACTTCATGGCTTCCATAACAAATTTATGCCTGTTCAAATTTTACCCTGTTGTCATTTGTCAACTACAGTGATTAACAAAGCCAAAGGATAGCAAAACCTCCATCTTGCCTAATCCCTCTGTCTTACTGTAGTATCCTTTAAATGATGATTCAAAGATAAGTTGAAAAGTAAGTTTATTCCAGAATAAAAGCACGTCTAGTAAGATCAGCTGTCAGGGAAAAACTGAGAAGCTGCAATCCATACTACATTCCATTACAACTCCAAAATAGAACATAGAACGAAAACATATTCAAAAAGCTACAATAAACTAAAGAGATACACTTACCAAATACAGCATATACTACACTTACCCTGCAGTAGAGTAACTTTTCACACTGTCAAGCGAAACTATTTGTTAAAAATTATTTGTGGTTGAGGATGAGGCCAGGGAGTAAAGTGGGACTACGTGCCTGATTAAGAGTTTGGCAAATGGGATACTAATGTGCCAAATAAATTCTATATCCTGTTCCTTTCCCTCTACTGTAGTACATAATTTTTTCCATTGTCTACCTATGGCAGACAGGATGTCTGTGTTTTATACATGATGTGTGTGACATAGTATTACTATTATTCATCTGCCTCTTTGCAGTCAGGGTACAATTGAAAGGCATTCGGTGAAAAGAAGGGCCATTAGAATTAAAGATAGATAATAATTTGTCCATTACAGCTAGTACCGGACTCTAGCATCCCTCCATTAATGATGCACAAGGAGAATATTAATTATGCTGCATAATTCTTTACTAAAAAGTGAGAGGCAATTTATTTTTATTAAGTGTGTGTTTAGTTTTTTATAAGGAAATCTTTTATGGTTTAAGTGTCTTTATTAATTTCAACACACAAAACCTCCATGTACATTTAGCTGTCTTCAATCAAAGTCTAAGCAGTACAACCGGACAGAGCCAATGAGGGCGTAAGGCCAGCAGTCGAAATGGAATCGGCCAAGTGCACGTACATGGAATAGACATTATAATAATAAAAACAAATGAGAAAATAACAACCCCCTCTCCCCAAAAAAAACCTCCCCCCGTCCAGAGCCCCTTGTCCCTCCCCCAAACTATGCTAAACCCACAATGACATTTAACCATCTGTTTTCCGTGGCTCCATGGGACGCAGCAATCTAAGATATCGGGGGCATGTTACCTCTCGGAATTCTGTAACCAAAAGCGATAGAAATGGGCGCCATAGGTCATCATATTTGGATTCATCACCCGCCATAGTGAGTGACAATTTTTCCATCCCAAGCACATGCCACAATCGGTGGAGCCATCCCACAAAGGAGGGTGTGTTGGGGGTGCGCCAATGCGTGAGTATGTTTTGTACCACTGAGCCTAGTGCGATGGCCATTTGTCTACCTCTGTGGGATTTCAGTGGGTAGGTCAGGGAATTAGGAAGACCTAATAGTATATAAGCCGGGAAGCGCAGGATTTCTGTCTCAAAGTGCTTATCTACCTCATCCAACACTTGAGCCCAGTAGGGCTGAATATGTATGCATTCCCACAACAAATGCACGAGGTTACCAACCCGGCCACAGCCACGCCAGCAGGTCACCTCTCCGTTGCGGTCCATTGCATGTAGTCTTTCGGGGGTATAATACCAGTACGTCACAACTTTTGTGAGTGTCTCTGTGAGTCCCATTTGGTATGCGGAGTGTCGGGCCCTGTAGTATATCCCCTCCCATTCCTTGTGGGTGAATGTCCTGCCTAGTCCTCTCTCCCTCCGCTCCCTGCCTGGATTATGTGGGAACACCTGTGTGACCTGTAGCATCTTGTAGAGATCTGAGATGCGCTTGGCATCGGACGTGCGGGTGATGAGCCATCTTTCGTATGAGGATAATCGCCTATCCATGCTCGCTCGGATCTGCGGTTGGAGTGCCCAGTGCGGCACCTGTAAGTATCTCAGATGTTCAGTCTCTGCGAGGCCGTACTCCTGCCGAAATTGGGAAAATGTAACGACACCTTCCGGACCATACATGTGAGGGGAGACGGGAAGGTGGTGAGGTTGTGTTTGATATTGGTGGCATCCCACACTTCGAGGGGAACTTGTGTTATGTACGAAGCATACAGATTCGGGGGCCTGTAGGACTTACGCAGAAAAGGGACCTTCTGCAATGGTCTTGCCTCCACCGCCTGGTCTTGAAACAACCAGTGTTTCTCCGACTCCCATCTACTCCACTCGACCAGGTATCGCAACTGTGCCGCTTGAAAGTACAGCTGGAGATCGGGAATTCCCAGTCCTCCCATCTCCGGTGGGAGTGTCACCAGCGTTCTCCGCATTCGGGGCTTCCGGCCATTCCAGATAAACTGGGCCAAGTCGGATTGCATCTGACGAATCCATCCACCAGGCGGTCGTAGAGGGAGGGTACGGAAGAGATAGAGGATATGGGGCAAAATGGTCATTTTGACCACCGCGATTCTGCCTAACCAGGAAAGAGGGTAATGCTTTCACTGACCAACCTCGCGACAAATTTTCCGGCAAAGGATAGCATAGTTGGTGGCAACCATAGCCGGGAGGGAGGGTGCCAGCTGGATTCCCAAATACGGGACGGTATCTACCGCCCATTAAATGGGGAACAAACTCTGCAGATATTCCCGAGTGGAAGGAAGCCGCGAGAGGTCTAATGCCATTGATTTGTCTGTGTTCACTTTGAATCCGGCAACTCGGGCAAAGGCGTCTAAATCTGCAAAGCATACTGGCAGGGCTGCCCTCGGGTTAGCTTGTGAGATCAGCACATCGTCAGCGTATAAGCTAATCTTGTGGACATAGCCGCCAAACTTGATCCCTTCAATTGCCGAATTCAGCCGTATTTTCTGAGCCAGGGGTTCCATGTACAGGGCAAAGAGAAGGGGCGATAGAGGACACCCCTGTTTCGTGCCCCTCTTGATGTGAAAACTAGAGGAGGTGTATCCATTCACTCTGAGCATGGCTGTAGGGAATCTGTAGCAATTAAATATGAAGGTATGGAATTCCTTCCATATCCCCACCCTCTCCAGCACCCGCTCCAAAATAGGACCAATGAACACGGTCAAGCGCCTTTTCGGCATCAATGGCCAACATCATATATTCCCCGGGCACCCATGTAGCTTTTTCTTTAAGGTGAGAATCCTCTTGGTGTTGTCTGACATCTGGCTTTCAGGGATAAAGCCCACCTGATCCATCTCGATAAGGCCCTGCATGTGGCGAGCAGCCAGAATCCCTGTGTACAATTTAATGTCAACATTGAGGAGGGATATCGGGCGATATGCCCCGCATCTGGTCCCGTCCTTCCCAGGTTTAGGGATCACTACTATGGAGGCTCCTGAAAGGTCACTCGTTATCGCACCCTGTTCCGCAAGGGAATTAAATAGCCGGGTAAGAAGTGGGCCAAGCACCATGCAAAACTTCTTGTAGAAGATGGTGGGGAAGCCGTCCGGGCCTGGGGCTCTTGCCAACTTAAGGCGGAAAATAGTGGCTATGGCCTCCTCTGTTTGGATATTCCTGTTTAAATATTTGGCCTGAGCAGGTGTCACAGAGGGCAGGGTGACTGAGTCCAAAAAGGCAGCTCCCTCAGAACTGCCCAACTGGTCTCCAGTGTAGAGGGCAGGATAAAATTCACGGAATGTTTTGGCTATACCAGCATCATTCGATACCCTAGTGCCGTCCGATCTGACAATCTCTTTGACCCCTTGGTGCTGGCGGATCTCCCACAATCTATAGGCCAACAGACGCCCGCACCTATCACCCCTGGTATAGTAAGCGCACCTCAGTCGTAGAGCCGCAAACTCTGCTCTATCTTGGTCAAGCGCCGCCAATTGATGGAGCATAGTCTTCAGCTGTTGCCAGACTCTCGGGGCTCCTGTCCTCTGGTGCATCTGCTCCAATTCACGGACGCGCAGCGTGAGCTCATCACGCTTATGCTGGCGCTCCCTATTGTCAGCAGTCGATGGAGCAATAAATTCCCCCCTAACTACTGCTTTCAGCGCTGCCCTTTGGGTTGCAAGGGTGGTACCCGAGTTTGCATTATGAGAGAGGTAGTCACTAATGGTGCTTTGTATATGTTTCACAACGTCTGCCCTGTGTAAGAGAGTATCTCTCAGACGCCATACTCTGGACGAGTGCAATGTGGGTGGGAGGGTGAGAGAGGCGAATACCGGGGCGTGGTCCGATAGGGAGGCCACTCCTATCTCAACTGTGGTCATGAACGTGCGCACTGGGGTAGAGACTAATAGGTGGTCCAGTCTCGCGTAGGTCTTGTGTGCATTAGAGTAATAAGAGTACTCCCTAGCTTGGGAGTGAAAGGTGCGCCAAAGGTCGTGTAGGCCAAGGTTGTTCAGTCGCCCGCGTCCCTCTATGGAAAGTGCACCTACCTGGTAGGTGCGCTGACTGGATCTGTCCATAAGGTTGTCAAACACTAGGTTTAAGTCGCCCCCTAAAATGATATTTCGGTCCGACGTGGCTGTGGCCTCAGTAACGGCGGAATACAAAAACTTCTCCTGGCCTTCATTCGGGGCATATAGGGAGCCAATAGTGAACGTTAGTCCACCCAGGGCAAGGCGATAGGTCAGAAGTCTTCCCTTGATTTTGGAACCTTTATGCAATATTTCCCCTTTAAACCGCTGAGCCACCAAAATCGTCACCCCAGCCGTCTTAGTGGGACATGAGGAAAAAACTGAGTGGGGAATTTGCGGGACCGCAGCCTATGACAGGCACGCGCTAGCAAATGGGTTTCCTGAAGAAAGCATAGATCTGCTTGTGTGTTCTCTAAACATGACAGCACCACCCTGTGCTTTACTGGGTTATTAAGGCCCCTCACATTGAGGGTTAAAATCCTAAGTGTGGTATCAGGCATAACCAATAATCTGCAGAATCAGGCTCGTATTTAAGGAGCTATGTGTGGTGTTACCGGTACAGTGGACCGCTGTGTAGGAAAAGGCTACTCAGACGTGTTGAGCTACTCTAGCACTTGGAGAAAATCGGACATGGAGCACTGGACACCCCCCTCAACCCCCCAAACAAGTCCCAAACCACAAAACATATTAATGAAGCAAAATAAGGTGAAAACACATAGTCCATCAACCATGGTTGATTAGTGAAAGGATATCGGGGTGGATTACCAACAGGGAGGACCCCTCCCTCCCGCCAACGGCCCAGGCCTTAAAAAAGCAAACAATCGGCCAGGCATAGTGTCTAGAGTCAGCCGGGTTGGGTGTTGTGGAGGTCTGCCGAGACGGCCGCCAGAGCTGACCAGCTACCCTCCATGACCACTGCTGCTCGGGGTGTCTTAAGACGGCGCCTGCGGCCCTGTTGACGCCATCGGGGTCTGGAATTTTTAGCTTATTCCTTGGCATCCTCACCCCAATCTCTGATTCAGGTAGTTCCACACCCAGCAACCTGCTAGCTTCTGACAAGGAGCGCAGCTGGTACAACTTATTGTCCATGCGAAACACTAGCCTGAATGGGTGGCCCCAACTGTAGGTGATGTTGCGCTGCTGTAGATGTGTAGTGATAGGTTTAAAGGTTCTCCTCTTCTGTAAGGTGAGGGCAGACAGGTCCTGATAAAGAACAGGAGTGTGACATTAAAACTGAAGAGGGTGCATTTTTTGCGCTTTTGGGAGGATAGCTTCTTTGGTACGGAAGTCTTGAACACAGACTAGTATGTCCTGCGGCGGAGCCGACGGGGCCCTCGGGGGCCCAACCCTGTACGCCCGATCCACTGTCAACTCAGTCTCCAATGGTCTACCCAGTATGTGATTGAAAAGTCCTCTGGAGTAGGAGAATAGATCTTTCGAGTCCTCATCCATCTTCACCCCTCTAATGTGTATGTTGTAGAGCCGGGACCTGTTTTCCAGGTCCTCGACGTGGGCTTGGAGGTCTACCTGTTGGTCATGGATCCGGATAATCTACTGTTGCATAGCCGCTATCTCTGTGTCCCCCCCCCCCCGTCGCTCTTACCTTCCAGATCCGTGACTCTCTCGCCGATGCCATCAACCTCACGTCTGACCTCCTGGATCTCCGATGCAAACTCTTGCTTGAGGGTATGGATGTCTTCTCTTAAAGCGACAAACATAGATTCGAGAAACGCCTTGGTGATGGGCTCAGCTCCGTCCTCCTTCTCTGACTTTGGCCCTGAGGGCCCAACCGTTGTGGTGGACGACATTTGTCCAGCTGGCGCCTTGACAAACAAGTCCTTGATGGTCTTTTCCTTCCTGCTCCTGGAGCAGGATATTGCACTCTCCGGCTAAGCTCAAGGTTGTGGAAGGCCCCCAATCCCTGTTATCTGCTCCATCTCAACTGTTGGCGTCACTGCATGACCCTCCTTGCCCCGGCACTCACCCCCATGCTTGAGGGAAGCCTTTGGACCTCCGGGCACTTTCTGCCTCCTTTCTGCCTCATTCCTCCGGGCCTCCAAGCACATATCTCTTAGTTCTGGGGGGGCACGGGCTTATTCCTCCAGTCGGTGTATTCTCACCAGCTGTTACACCTAAGTTCCCCTTCTGCCAGCAAGTCACCCGGGGCCTCACCACTGTCCGTGTCCTGCCTTCGTGCTGGTACAGTCCCGACTCCCCCGATGACCCTCAGCTCATTGCCTGCCAAGCCCCTCCGTGATTGCTGAGCTGCGCATGTTTCACCCTCCGCTGCTCCTGCCAATATGCCGTGTCCGGCGCTTCTCCGTCCCACCGTGTCTCCCCTCGAGCTTGTCTGGGCCCAATCCTGTGCACTTAAACTGCGTTTCTATGCCCCAGTGTCTCGACCCAGCTGGTCGCAGTCCTTCGCCAGCTGTCCCCGCAGGCTCCAGCGGTCCACGCTGCGGGCATTGGGAGAATAACTCAGCCGCCCTGGAGGAGAGCTCCACTAATACCCCAAACTGCAGCTCCCATCCCCCATACCTGGGCCCAACAGGAAACTCCTCCACAAAATGGCAGTGTGGTCCTCCATGTGCCGCCTGACTCTGCGCTCATCGTGCTCCCTTCTCCACCACCGCCACACCAGGAGTGGCGCCCGCTAACAGCGCTCTCCTACACCTCCAGGTCAGCAATCTCCACCCATGTCCACTCCAACCATCTCGTATTCAGGAAGCGATTGAAGACATTTCTGTTTCACTGAGTGTCTTCTTCTGTCCATGGTCTCACAGCGCTGGGATGCCTCAGGGTAGCCATGCGCTATATAAGAGCGTACTCATTCATTCATTCATGTCACAGTAGAGGCCCACCAGGCAGTGCCGTGAGACACACCGCCACTCGCTCCAGCCCGGGCAGCCCTCAGCTCATTCACAGGCCCGCCGGTCACACCGCTTCGCCACTCACCGGGAATCCACGCCTCACCGGCTCTGCTGCCAACCTCCTCAGTGCCCGGCCCACCGGGCGTGTGCTCGCTCCTGGGCTCCGTGCAGCTCGCCCTCCGCAGCCTCACTCTGTACCACAGCTCTGGGCCGCCGCAGCTGCTGCACCGCACCCGGCTGGATAGAGATCACGGGGCCTTCACCACTCCGCTGCTGAGGGACTTCTCCCACCGGTCGGCGCCCCACCAGGACCGCACCTCCAACTCCTTGGCACGGGGTGCGGTTCTCTCCTCTCAAGATGGTGGCCCGGCGTCCCGGCAGCTCACCAAAGTGCCACCACAGGGGTCCGCTAGTCCGTAGCTCTTCGGACCCCCGCTGCCAAAGACAATAACGAGGCGGCCCTCGTTATTGTCGGTCCATTAGCTCAGCTGCAGTACCCCTCGAGAGACAGCCCGGCCAGCCCCAGCAGCCCGGGCCTCACTTCTCCTGTGCAGCCTTTTGACAACCAGAGAACGGTTGCAGGCAGGTTACAGCCCCGCAGCGATCGTCCCCGGCCTGGAAGGGTACACTCTGGGCTCAGGACCCCCTCCGATATAACCACTCAGGCCGGCTGTCGCTGAATCGGCGCGAAAGCCGGTGCTATGTTTGGCCATCGGCGGGAGCTCGGAGCAGTCTGTACGCTCACGCCGTCATCTTGGCCACGCCCCTGGGAAATCTTTTAAAAGAAAAGAAGCATGACTTAGTTTTAATCTGGTAGTATTCTGACTTAATTCCTTGTAGCCAGGCAGTGCTTCTATGTGATGCATGTGTGTGCCAGTGGTAGAAGTGGGCAAGATCGAAGGGCACGGCGTTCCACTACTTAAAAAAATGTTTTTGAGTCCGTTCCCCTACTTCTGTCTTTCTAAAAAGCATCCCGGGATGGCAAGAATAGTTCTACTTTAAAACAAGAACTTTTTCATTCAGCTTCCGGGGGCGGCTCGCATTTTTCTTGAACTCCAGAGGCAGCAGCAGCCCCTCCTTGAGTTCGCACAGGCTGTGTGCAGGCCCATTGTCATTCCAATTAAGGCTGATTACCCCCTTTCGAAATACAATGCGCCCGCCCTCTGCCTTTAGCATGTCATGTGCCAGTGAGATCTAAGTTAGTGATTACAGAGGAGGTTTCTCCAAACATAGTACTGTGGGGAACTTGCCCCCTTGTGTAATTTGCCAATGTTGTTCACTGAGAGTGACAGGGCAGGGGCTGTAGTGGCGACAGGAAATTAGAGGTGATGTGGCAGGAGAGGGGACAGGAAATGAGAGGTGACCGGGCAGGAGAAGTGACGGGGCAGGTGAAGTGATGGGGCAGGAGCAGTGACGGGCAGGAGCAGTGACTGGGCAGGAGCAGTGACCGGACAGGAGCAGTGACGGGGCAGAAGAGGCCACAGGAAAGGAGAAGTGATGGGGCAGTAGAGGTGATGGGGCAGGAGAAGTGATGGGTCAAGAGAAGTGACGGGGCAGGAGAAGTGACTGGGCAGGAGAAGTGATGGGACAGGTGAAGTGATAGGGCAGGAACAGTGATGGGACAGGAGCAGTGACGGTGCAGAAGAGGCAACAGGAAAGGAGAGGTGATGTGGCTGGAGAGGTGACCGGGCAAGAGAAGTAAAAGGCAGGAGATGTGATGGGGCAGGAGAGGTGATGGGGCAGGAACAGTGACGGGACAGGAGGGGCGACAGGAAAGGAGAGGTGATTGAACAGGATAGGTGACAAGGCAGGGGAAGTAACGGGCAGGAGAAAGGACGGCAGGAGAAGTGATGGGGCAGGAGAAGTGACAGGACAGGAGAGGCGACAGGAAAGGAGAGGTGACAGGGCAGGAGAAGTGATGGGGCAGGAGAAGTGACGGACCAGGAGTGGTGACGGGGCAAGAGCGGTGATTAGGAATGAGCAGGAGCGGTAACAGGAAAGGAGAGGTGACAGGGCAGGAGTGGTGACTGGGCAGGAGAAGTGACGGGGCAGGAGAAGTGACGGGGCAGGAGAAGTTTCGGGGCAAGAGAGTTGACGGGGCAGGAGAGGTGACGGGGCAGAAGCAGTGATTAGGCATGAGAAGGAGCAGTGACCGGACAGGAGCGGTGAGCCCACAGGAGCAGTGAACGGACAGGAGCGGTGAACGGACATAAGCGATGAACAAACAACAATGGATTTAGGGCCAGATCTCTGTACTCGGGTGAATGTATGACATTGTTTTGCATTCTGTCCATCAGTTGTTCTTTTTGCTTGTGTCACTCCGAGTGGGACTGGGTATGCCCAGACGTGGGTCCCGTGCTCTCCATGTCACTGGAATTAAGCTATCCTGGCAGATGAGAGCTGAAAGCCCAAAACTGGTCCTAGGATGCTTGTCTCCAGTCCAGGGAGGACCTGGCCTGGCATGTTCGGGCTGGAATGTTCCCATTGGGTGCAGGATCAAGACTGATTTTCATATGGCTGGGTCCAAACTGGAATGGCATAGTGAGCAAAAAAAACAATGGATTTAGGTCCAGATCTCTGTACTGGGGTAAATGTATGACATTGTTCTGCATTCTGCCCATCAGTTATTCTTTTTGCTATATTATGTTTGGGCAGCTAGTTGGCTGACATGAATATGAAGAAGCTGTAGAATCTGCCAACAATGAAGTAGCTCAAAGGCGTTGGTTATATAAATGAGATTTATTGTCACGAAGTAAACAGTAATAGACCCCAGCCACAGCTGAACGGCATACATCAATTCCGCTCACTCAACTGCCGGCGCTCACCTTGGAACGCTGTCCGTGGTGACATTCGGAGTGATGTCACCACAGCGTGTTCCAAGGTGACAGTGGGGGCAGGGGTGACAAATGCGGTAGCCTTCTCAAAGAATGGAAGATACCACACATCCCCCTTCTCTACAAACTTCAAGAACACATAATAGAGAACAGAGGAGACCAGAATAATTGAAATTACATGGTGACATACTTCTCTAGGTATTTAGGGCGACAAGCCACCCTTTGGCTACTTCTGCGTGGAATACAGGATTCTCCACAGCGCACCCTCACGGGCAGGCTGCCACCCCTCTGTGATGGTTCTTCACCCCTGGTCTCCTCACCTCTGTTCCTGGGGGGGCAATGGTACCTCACAATCCTTCCCAGGTTCCATATCTTACCCTCCTTGGTTTTTACAGCATTTCTGAACAACTTTACAAACCTAGTAGGTTTGGAAAACTCAGACCAACATGCCCTGCCTGTGGGTGCTCTGATTTTTATCGTATCTCCTTCTTTGAACCCTGCCTCTTTTACAGAGTGTAGTTTGTCAAACCTGTCCTTTCTCTCTAGTATGGCTTTATGCTGCCTGTCCAACCCCTGTAACTCCCTAGCGTGCCCCGTCCACCCCTTCTGCCACCCCATCCAACCCAATGAGAGTCTCGTGTTGGGCTTTCTGGCTCTGAGAAGTTCAAAAGGGGTGACTCCAGTTGTCTGGTGAGGGGTCAGGTGGTAAGCTTCAAGACGTTTTCCCATCTCCTCTTTCCAATTCAAACCATTGGTTCTTGCAAGTTAGATGCTCTCCTTGAGAGTTTTATTGAAACGTTCGACCATTCCATTGGTCTCGGGGTGCGCAGCGTTTGTGCTCAATCCCATTGTTCTCAAGGAAATCTCCCATTTCTTTAGAACACAGCTGTACCCCATTGTCCGTCAGGAGACTTCTAGGCAGACCTTCCCTGAGGAATATTTCATGCAGGAACTCAATGACCGCTTTAGTGGTGATCTCTGACACAATCTTCACCTCTGGCCACTTAGAGTACAAGTCAACTTGCACTAAAATATAGGGAGTACGAATCTCGCCTGCCAGTGGCCCAATTATGTCCAATGCCACTTCTTCCCAAGGCCCTGGTGGTGGTGGTCTGCATAGCATGGGAGGTGTGTGCTGCTTCAGGACCTTATCGCTCGCAGAGCATGGTATACAGTCCCTGACCTTTCTCTCTATCGCAATGTCCATGCTTGGCCACCAGTAATCCTCTTGCATCCTCTGCTTCGTTTTGGCGATTCCCATGTGTCCTTCATGGGTGAGATCTACTAGATCATCCCTTAATGCACTGGGAGGGACCAGCCTAGTTCCGCGAAACAAACATTCATCTGCGACGGATAGTTCCTCTCTGATCATCCAGAACGGCCATAGCGCATCGTCCTGTTTGTCTTGGTGATCCCAATTTCCATTTACTCTCTCGTACACCTTCATCAACAGGTTATCAGCTCTGAGGGCTTCTTTCCAGATTTCCTCTCCCAAGGCCCCTTGGGTAATTGCGCAAACTCTTTCCGCCAGAGCTTCGTCCTTGTCTTCGTCGTTCTCTTCTCCTGCTTCATCTTCTTTCATTTCTCCCACCAGGCGCGAGAGGCAGTCTGCTGCAAAGTTCCTTGTCCCAGGTACGTATTCTAAATTGAATGTGTACTCCTGAAGGTTTACCACCCAACGTCTAATTCTACTTGATATCGCGTCCAGCCCTTTTTTGTTGAAGACCTCAACCAGGGGTTTGTGATCCGTTCTCAGGTTGAATTTCGCTCCCCAGAGGAAGTCCCGGAATTTGTTCATGGCCCAGTGTACTGCTAAGGCCTCCTTCTCGATTACCGAGTAGTTCACCTCGGATTTCTTAAGAGATCTTGACGCGAAAGCTATGGTCTTCTCTCCATGCACTCCCATCAGAGTGAGGACTGCCCCGAGTCCCTTTGAACTCGCATCTGTTGTTACAATAGTCTTCCTATTGAGTATGAACGCTTTGAGGCTAGGGGCCTCTGCTAGTGCCTTTTTCACTTCTTGGAACTCTCTCTGACACTCTTCATTCCAATTGAACACCACCTCCTTCTTGATCAACTGGCGTATGGCGAAGGTCCTGCTTGCGAAATTCTGCACAAACTTGCTGTAGAATTCCAGTATACCCATAAAAGGCTTCATTTCTTCCTTATTTTTAGGTGGGAGTAATCCGATTATGGTGTTCTGTAGTTCCACTTTGGGCTGAATTCCGGCTGGTGTTATCTTGTGTCCCAGAAAATCAAGCTCCTTACAGCCAATCTTGTATTTTTCTCTCTTCACTGTCAAGCCTTGTTCCCTAAACCTCGCCAGCACTTGTCTCAACCTACCATTGTGTTGTCTGATGTCCTCACCAAAGATAAGCACATCGTCTTGATAGCACAACACTCCAGGGATGCCGCTAAGAATATTACCCATCAGTCTTTGGAATACCGATGCGGCCGAGACTAGACCGAATGGCATTCTCTTAAATTTGAATGCTCCCATGGGTGTTACAAATGCCGTGAGTTCTTGGGAATCTTCATGGAGCTTAATTTGGAAATAGGCGGATGTTAAATCCAAAGTCAAAAACACTTTCGCTCCTTCTAACCTACTCATCATTTGAGTGATGTTGGGTAAAGGGAATTTGTCGACTACGATCTCTTTATTGAGTGCTCTCAGGTCTATGCATAGACGGACAGAATTATCCTTTTTCCTTGCTGCGACAATTGGCGCCAACCACTCCGTAGCTTCCACCGGTTCAATCACTCCTAGATTGCACAATTTCTCCAGTTCCATTCTGACCGCTTCCTGTATGGATATAGGTAGATTCCTCACTTTGGCTACCACTGGGACTGCGTGCTCCTTAAACCTTATCTTGTGGGAGTAATTTTTGAGGCACCCTAGTTCCCCACTGAACACCTCTTCGAACTCTTCTTCCATGCTACTACTCGCCTCTCCTACCTCTTGCACTAAAATCTGCGGGGTTTTGTTGGGGTTAAGGTACACACCCAGTTCCTTTTGTGCTTGCCATCCTAATATGTTGTCCCCCTCTATTGATACGTAGACCTTAGCGACTGTCAACCTGTCTCTGTAGCTCACAGTGCCCCAGAAGTAGCCTTTCATATTGATAGGTCGGTCACCAAACCTCCTGGCCTGACATCCATTTTGTTCAAATTATGTTTACCTTTGGCCACCATTTCAAACTCTTTTGCATTTATGATAGTGATCTTTGAACATGAGTCAAACATAGCCTCTAACTCGGTCTCATCAATTTTGATGCTGTCCTTGGGATTGCTAACCTGTCCGTTCTGCACATGCAAGACGATCTCATCACACACATGTGTAATGTTCTCCTTCCCTTGTTTCTGGTATCCCTGGCCACTTCTTCAGTATTGTTTAAAATGGCCCTTCCTGCCACACTTGCTACATGTGTATTTCAATGCGGGGCAATTTCTGTCACTCGCCATTTGTCCTTGCTTACCACATCTATAGCAATTGCCCTTGAAACTCCATCCCCCCATACTCTCCATCTGTCCTTTCTGCACGTACGTTTTCTCTTTGACTGCTAGAACACCTTCGCCTTCAGTCTCAACTTCATTCACTTTAATCTTGTTCTCACAGACTTTGCTTTCACTGTCCTGCTTTATCTCGCTAACACACATCATCATTTCTTCCACCTGTTTGGCTACAATCAGCACCTCCCTTAATGGTGGATCATCCTTTAACCATAATTCCTCACGCACACGCTCCATTCTACATGTCAACACAAACTGGTCTCTAATCCCTTCCTCACATGCACCACCAAACTTGCATGTGGCAGCTAATTTACGAAGATCTGAGACAAAGTCTTTAATAGATTCTCCTTCCTTCTGCCCTCTTTTCCCAAAATGGTACTGTTCCATAATGGTGCTAGTTTTAGGAAGGTAATGTAGATCTAGTTTTTTCAGGCTGACCTCAAATTCGTTCAAACCCCTCGCTTCCGGTGCTCCCAGCTCAGGTAGATGTTCCAACACTTCTTCTCCCTCCGCCCCCATGTAGTATGACAACAATGCAACTTTCCTTTCTAGAGTTGGGCCCGCATACTCTAGCATAGTTCAGAAAGACATTCTTCTATTTGTTCCACTTAATAGCTGGTTCCCCAGGGCTGCCTAAAAAAAACGGTGGGGGCGTTACATTTTGCATGCTGCCAATCTTACCGTTTGTGCGTTTTCACCACCACAGCTCGCCGCTCAAACCCCCAACGTAATAATACCCTCCTGTAAGGTATCAATACAGATAGCGCCTGAGTGCAGGGATACTCTCCACTTTCCTAAACTAGCAAGCGTTCCATGTGTGACATCGTTAATAGCGCTTTAAAGAATAAAGAGTCCACTAGATGGCGCTGTTTCTCCCTAAGGTTCACCTGGTACAATCTTTATGATCAAGAAAATAGTCACATTGAGCTGCCTACAATACCTTTTCCTGTCAGATGACAGAAATACTTGCTTTTGATGCACACAGTCTTTGAACCCCCACGGGTTATTGCCTCCGATGAGTTCTTTAATCCCTCTCACACGTTGTAATCTTTGGCAGATATCCTCAGCGACCGCTGCATCTTCTTGTATTTTCCTAACAAGCACACAGTCACACTAGGACCTCCCAACAATTTTCGAGACCACAGCAGTCTCTCTTCAAATCTTGCTTTGACACTTTCGGGTGCTCTTTCCTTTCATCAGCGCACCTCCGCTTCCTTTCTCCTCGCGTCCGTGCCACACAGCGGTTCACTTGATCCACTAGAACACTTCCGCCACAATCTTTGTCCCAACAAGCAAACCACGCTGCGGCTGCCAGGTCACCTTTAAGCTCACCACATGCCAGTCACACCAAGTTAATTGTTCCGCCTCACTCACCATGAACTGCAACCTTGGCATACCTCACGTGTAGTTCTTTGCACGTTATAAACAGTTTCCTCGCTGCGTTTTTCACCAGTCAGCATTCCATTTGAAGCGCTAAACTCTTTCCTTGTCCTTTTCCCATCAGGATATCTCCGCTGTACTGCGCTTTCGGCGAGTTTTATGTTCTTGCTTCCCTTTACTCTTCCTTACCCTGCGGTGTTCCCGGCTGTCCATGAACTCGATGCGTGTTGGGGTCATACGTTGTCCGCTTTTCACTTTTGTCCTCGTCGCCCGTGTAGAATCTGCCAACAATGAAGAAGCTCGAAGGCGTTGGTTATATAAATGAGAATTTTTGTCGCAAAGTAAACAGTAATAGACCCCAGCCACAGCTGAACCGCATACATCAATTCCGCTCACTCAACCACCGGCGCTCGCCTTGGAACGCTGTCCGTGGTGACATTCGGAGTGATGTCACCACAGCGCATTCCAAGGTGACTGGGGGGCAGGGATGACAAATGCGGTTGCCTTCTCAAAGAACCAGAGATACCACAGGAGCCTTTGTGGGTTTCTGTGAGTCTAGATTCTCCTGAAGAGTCCCTATCTCTTCTGAGCCCTGCTTAATACATGTGTACAGGAGGAGCCCTGTATTCGTGTCCGCAATGTTTGAGACAAAAAATACTCATGGATTTCTGAACAATGAGAGTAAAAGCATTTAAGGTAACATGTTGATCGTGCTTATATTTTGCACACTTTACCTAAACCTGTATTCCCTATGAGTGTTTGCTTTTTTCTGAATTAAACCTCAAGTACGCATGTTTATCCATTGTTTGAATAAAATAACGTTATAAGCTGTAGCTGGTCAATGAAATGCTAAATGTACAGAAAATTGGTATGTTTTGTTATTTCTAGCCACACCCCTGACTCCACCCACTGACCCGATCTTCGGTTATTCCCGCCCCCTGATTCCCACCCACAGTTCCCCTACTTTTTTCCCCACTTCGACCACTGGTGTGTGCCACTATATAAACAAGTGTTTGCAGTGAGCATTATTTACAATTTGTCTGTTTTCTTTTTTTCTTTCTTGATATAGCTACTCCTGCTGGTCCATCATCTCGGCAGGAGAGATCAGTCCAGCTGTGGCAGCAATAGATGGAGTCCATTCAGGTTAAATATTGCTGGCTGGTGGCTCTGGAGGGGGAGGAGGAAGAGGCGGAGACATCTGCTACTGCCTTAGGCCCCAGAACCTGCAGCCAGCTGCCAGCACCTCTACCACACCCACAGCATCAGCAGCACTTCCCAGAGCTGGGATCTTGATGAACCACTGATGCCCCCCCTCACCACCATACCCAGACCACTTCCAATGCTGCTTCCTATGTGAGCTGGTGCTGCTTCGCTGAGAGGTGGCATACCGTCTCTCCTGGATTGATGATGCCTCTAATACCATCTTTATATTATTTACTTTGGTGGGAGGGACTTTTGTTGTGGATGGAGAGGGTAGCAAAAGGGGAAGGCAAGTTGGTCTTTGGACTTATGTTTCTTCCTTTAGACATTGGTTGGGGTGATTTGTTTGGGGAGAGGAGTTGGCCTGCTGTATGTGTAGAGGATGTGGTTTTATTGTTAAAAACAAATAAAGGGAAATTGTTAATGCCTGAAATCTTTTTTTGTGCTTTACTTTGCACTGCTGCCTTTTAACGGAGCCTGATTTTTGTATCCACTTATCAAAGTGTGTAACAGTTAGTTATACCCTAGTCCTACTACTCTCTGTAACTGTATTGACTTCTAGGGGTATGCCTATTTTGCCCACAACAACCTATTCTAAACATCTTTATCTTCAGTAGAAGTTAGTTACTAACTGAACTAGTTCACTTCACTCCATAGTTCTCCTACCTGAATAGATAAAGCAATGACTGCCACCACTCTCAATATTCTAAATCCTTACTGCAGGGTCTCCCAAGGTGACTTCGTAATGGTGGTGGTAGTAGTAGCAGGCTAGCATGCTTGCAGGGAAGACATCACAAGCAAAGTCCCACTCCCACCTAGGTGAACTCCATCTGTAATCAGAAGGATTATCCATCACAAGCAACTAGATTGAAAGAAAACAAGTTAGCGGGTTATTTATTTATGTCATCACTTATCAATGACTGAGAAAAGACTACCACCATGCCACAAAGACCTGATATTATAACAAAAACCAAGCAGTGGTGACTGCTTCTGAGCAAAGGGGAGTTAGTATTTAATTTATTGAAACCATTAAAACTAAACTTGTTGAAATCCTCGATCAAGAGAAGTGTACTCAGTTCAGAGCCTGAATGATGAAGTTGAAAAATGATATTATATATGTAAATTATGGATCCCTTTTATACATGGGTGGGTAAGTGGGGCTGGTGTGGGTGATTGCTCAGGTCATAGAAGATCCCGGAGGGAGTTTTTGTCAGTTTCACCACATCCACCCCACCAAGTGTGCAATTCATTTATCGTGTAAATTTATAAGTCATACCTCAATATATATCACGCAGATTGGGAGAAAAGGTTGAGGGGTTTGATGAATGGAAGGGAACGGATGGTTGGGGAAAGGTGTGACAAAGACAAACACTATGCAACAACAATATTCATCAGGTAGATGAGCAAAACATCACCATCTTGAAATCTGCTGTGGAAGGAATGACAGTTCAATACCATCTATTGCAAACAGTCCTTCAGACCCAGAGCCCCAAGGTACTTTATATCTAAATGTTCTGTCATCTAGGTTTGAAAAATATAAATTTATGGAGGCATGAAGTTCTGAAAACTATGATTGTTAAAAGAAAAATGATACTACATATAAATGCCAAATTGGGTGTTGTATCTGTGTTCTTCTCGTAATGTCCGTCTTCTTGGGTGCCTAGCTGAACCGGTCCGGTAAGATAAGCAGGATCGTTATGGAGCTTTCGCATTTCGTACAGGAGAAGAGATGGCCTGCTGATTGTAAAACCGAAACATTATTATACAGTCAAGGAGAAGTACAGAAGGTAAGCATCAGGAGGAGTTTACCAAGATGCAGCTCAAGAGTATAGGCTGCTGCAATCATTCATTATGACTTGAGCGATTAACTGAGAAGTTAGAGCAATTTTACAACCAATCCTAGACAACTAGCTGTATGTACCGGGCTGATCAATCTCAAACTGCCTTCATAACATTTTGCAGAGTGCGTGCATCATTTGATGATGTGACTTCACATGTCTGTCTCTAGTTACAACAGGCCCCACCAACCAAAACCACATAATAGAGGAGTTTCACATTTGAGCCAGCACACACACTCAGTAGCATTTCCCAAATTGATGCACCTCTCTCCAGTCCACAAAACTGAGTAAGCCTCTTAGAGTCATCATGTAGTTAATTTCCCATTGAATTCAATGCCTTAATTATTTTGGCTATTGAGGAAGTCTTGCCCTGAGTCCTGAATCTAAAGAACCAGTTAGTTGAACTCCGACCAACCCAAATGAGATTGAGATAAACCTGTAGTGCACTGCTGTTTATGAACAAGAAGAAATAAAGACATTGAGTAATTTGTGTAGATTTGTGTTTGTTAACTAAACTATCTGGTCTTGTCTCTGAAGAACCAGAAAAAGAGAGTACAGCAAGGACTGGACCCTGCAAGTAATTCTTGCAAAGTGTGAAAGTGTCAGGTGCTGAGTTGCGCCCTCTGGTGATTCATTAAGCGCCTACTGTAGTCTTTGCTAAATAACTACAACTCCCAGAATGCCTAGTAGTTGGGGGAGGAGCATCATTTATATTACCCAGCAGCGCACTGAAGGAGGTGCGCGTAATCTGTTGTGTTGCTGTTTTGCAGACTCCTGGCGTCCTGTGCTCTGTTCGTGGATTCTGTTTGGGACTTGTGAGTTCCAAGTCTATTTCTTCTGTTCCTGTTTCTGGCGCTGTGTTAGCGCTGCCTCCGAGGATCACGCTGGTGGAAGCGTGGATCCTCCTCCCTTCTGGATTTCCTCGCGCTGGATTCAAGCGCCTGTCTCCGGAGTAAAGCGCTGATGTAAGCTCAGCTTACTCTAAGAATCATGCTACTGAAACGTGAGCCTTTGTGCTTCTTTTGCTGGAACGATCGTCAAGAGAAAGCCCACAGCGCTGAAAGGAAGCGCTTTGGCAAAAAAGGGAAAAGCTGCAGAGAAAGTCTACAGCGCTGAAGGAAGCGCTTGGGAAACAAAGACATCGTTTGTTTTTTGGTTTAGACACTCCGGGGAACTACCTGGTAATCAGCTATTATATATTGTTTTGGGGAGACTAAAAACCACGTGGATTGCAGCGCTGAGGGAAGCGCGTCTTTCTTATTCATTTATCCTACGGGGCCAAAGGAGGATTCTGTGTAGGAATAGACCTTGAGTTTATTGTTTTTGTTGCTGGATTACTTATCTTCTCTGGAGCAAGAGAATCTAATGATAGGTAACTTTGAACTCTCCTGTTTCTATTTCTCTGGGGGGAAAGAAGCCCTGTCCGCATGCCTGTCTGAAGCTAATGTTCTGAGGAACGATTCACTGGTATGTATGGTGAAGAGAAATGCGCTTTTACAAAGGGTGTGGCGTGAGAAAGGTATATTAATCTATTATGACTTCTTGTTGTAGGTGTGCCTCAAGATTAGGAGAACGGTGCCTCTAGTGTTTGGTATACTGAATACATGTATTTTCCATGGCCAGTTTTTAAGGTATTAGTTAGTCCTAGCGAGATCATATGAGAGTAGCATATTGCAGAACAAGTGTTAAACTTGTATTCTTTTGTTGCAGGTCACCCGCTCCCCGCTGTTCCTTCCCTAATTCCTTTTTCCCTCGCCTGATTACATTACTACTCTGTGTTGTGTTATCCAGAGTTGGGAAAGTCTGGAGGTGGACCCCTTTGTGCATCATCCGGAACTTAAGGAGTGGCCTTGGCGCTGACAGAAAGTGCCGATCAGTTTCAGACACCCATCAGGCCCCAAACATTGCAAATGATCAAAATCAAGTTTACAAATGAGTTGAACACCCTCACTCACTGTCTGCCACCACATGAATCATCAATCATCAGCCACAAACACTCAATAATATACACTCATCAGTGCAATAGTTACTTTTTCCCATCGAGGCACAGTGGTACACAACCGTATCGCCTCTTTTGATGGAAGCAACACATTGGCGGTCTTATAAAATAAATTATTTTTATTGGGGCATGCCTGCTCGGGAATGAAAGAAAGAAAGATAGGTATGTAGTGGGAACAGGCGTTGTCTTCAATGTCCTTGAAGGGAATGGTTAGGCTTTCTCACTGCACACTGGTCCAATTTCAATCCGGCCATACATGTGTCTAAAATCGTGGGGCTGTGTAAGTCAGACTTTAACAAAATATGTAATGTTCCACTGGCTATATCTATTTTTTTTGGCAAAGCAGTTTGACAATAATAAAAAGGTTCTCCGGTGGCCTACTCTTTCAGGGAGGTACAGTTCATCATCAAACTCAGGTGGTACATCCAAAAGTTGGTCAACTACCGCACTTGAGTCTGACCAATCACCCTCCTCTTCCTGTGGTGTTTCAGGAACAGTGCAATTGTGTAGTACAAATTATTGGTTCATTTTGATCATGGTTTCTCTCTCCATGTTGTGTGGAGAAAGACTGGCCCTACCACAGTGACAACTGCACTAACTGCACTGAACACACACTTAGCTGACACACTGGCTACTGTACAAGCCAGATACTTTATTTCCCACCTACTGAGCTCTGGCAATTAGTGCATCTTCTCATACCAATAGACCAATGGGTTTTGATTCACATAGTCCTCTTTTAGGTTATTAAGAACGTCCTGGAACATACTCTGAATGCTAATGGTGCTGCCACTTGCTTCACCACTTCTGCCTTCACCTCTGTACTTGATTTAAGCCCTGCCACTTGAAACCCAGTCATTGCATAGGTTGGGTCCAATTATTTTGCTCCTGTCGTTGTTACCAGTGTTATTGTTGCTGGTGTTGGCTGCTGTGAGACAAAAGCACTACTTTGTCTTGAAGTTGAAGGCTGCACTCCATAACTTCTGCCTATGACTCTAATTTCCAGCTGTTGTCCTTATAGGTTTCTCCCTTCCTCAACAATCCACATCTTATAAAGTGAAGCATTCATTATTGAAAAAGTATTGAAAGTGGCCAGCATTTTGGTGTACTGTAGATCAAGTATTGTGCCCCAGAAGCACTCTTTGGATGACACAATGTCTCTTTGCAACATTGGATTATCAGAACACTGGCACACTGCTGGAGACAGGGCTGCTTTGCGGAAAGCTCTCACTTTCTTCTTCCTCATCACCTCCCACTGTGATTAGAAATGATTCCCCTCTCTCTTATCACCTCCTGCTGCAATTATTTTAAGGTGTGCCTCCCACCGGATTGCATGATGTTTTTTCATAAGGGTCATTTGACCTCCAGTACCACAGTGTGAATAAGGTTTACCTCAACGAGATCTCCCATGGCAAATGGAGTATATTGTAATATTAAGACCCAAACTGAGGAGGAGAAAGTTTTTAGTGGGCCGCTGGTGCCACTGCCAAGCCTGAAGAACTTGAGGTAGGTGGGCGTGTCAATGATTGCCTGTTTGCAGTACAGAGTTCAACTGAGGTAGTGGTGGATGCAGGTCTCAGTGAGAGCATCACAATTAGGGACTCTGGCAGTCGTACCAGTAGCACATCCATTGGAGAAGGCTGTATAGGAGGGGTAATGTTGGTGATCTTTGAGCGAGCTTCCATGACAATGACTGGCTAGACCTCCTCATCCCTTTTAATACTTGTAATGCTTTACAGGAAATATCCTTTTCCCGTTTCTCATGGTGTGTCTTGGACTCAGCGGAGGTCCAATCCATGTCCAGATCATCAGAATAGGGGCTAGGAAAAAATGGTGGAGTAACCTTCCATTTTCTTGCTGGAGATCGGGAAGCCAGTTGTTCAAGAAGAGGTACATCTTACTCAGCAGGAAGCCTAACCTCCTATTCTGCTCTTACTTCAGAAAGATCTACTATTTCCGGAAGCCGCTCATGTTGTTCACTCAGCTCAGTTTCCTGTGATGATTGGGTACCAGTGTGTGACTGAGACAAATCAAATTCAGAATCCATGCTCGTCATCTTTATTGCATTGGCTGCCTCGCTGAGACACATGGCCTAGGGCTTAGGTTGGGGAGGTGCAGTTAATGCAGGAGTGCTGCTCCGAGCTTGCTGCCTGAAGGACGGTGCAGCAGGCACACGTCTCCTGAAAAATGTTTGGGGTGGCAAGCCAGTGGTGGAAATCTGCTTCTTCTTCTCTTCACTGGCCTCTTTCTTGGCAGCACCTTAATTTGGGGCCATCTCCAAGCTCTGTCAATTGGTAGTGGCACTTAGCTGCACAAGCGGAAGAGAATGGAGGATTCACATGTTGTGGTAATGTTACTTTGTGCCGGCCTTATGTCGGGCAGTACAATGGGTGATTTTTCTTGGGCCCCTAAAAGCAAACAAGCAAGAAAAACGTTTAGTGAAACATGGCATTTTTGCAGTTTGAATTATTCATAGTGCAGGTAATATAATTCTTTGTGGTTACTTCTTATCCTAAATAATTAAAATCAATAGTGTATCCATTCCAAAGTCAAACCACACCATAACATAATATTTCATTTGCAATCAGGATAACAACATACGGCTGCAACTGTCTGCTTTATGTGCATCTAAGGGGAGACACATGCAGCAGTTCAGGAGGTGCCAGGGAAAATGGAATAATCCTTAAAAAATGGAGGCTGATGTGCCCCTACAGGCAGAGGGTCCAGGGAAAATGGAATAATCCGTAAAGAATGAATGCTGATGTGCAGCTGGGTGCCTAGTGCAGGCAGGGTGTTAAGGGAAAAATAAGTAATGACAAAAATGAATGCTGGTGGACTGAAGGCACCTGTGGCAGGCAGGGGGTGGATGGAGGGAAAGTGTAAAAAAAAAAAAAAAATAATAAAAAAAAAATTAAATGACTAAATAAATACATAGACAAATACATTTAAAAAAGAATTACTGGTGTCCTATGGGACTATGAGGAATACATTTTGAGGTAAGGAGATGCAGGGAAAAATGGGAGAAAATTACATAAATAATATTAAACACTTCTCATATATACATATACGACAAAGATCTTCAAATATATTATACTGATTGCAGGGAAAAATACAAACAAGCATTGTTTTTTTTTTTTTTTTTTTTTTTTAATTCCTCATTCTGCAATAGAGTGTATCTGAAATTGTCAGGGACCCGCTTCACAGCTGTCCGGACCTTCACCACCCTTGGTGCTGGGGAGTCTCACTATGTGTACTTACGAAGTCGGGTCCCCTTACATTCATGACACTTTCAATACTTTTATTCCGAAGTAGGGGAGCTGACCACCTTGGCCACTCTCACAAGCATCATGCTTGTGTACATATTGCCATTGCATAATCATTGGAAATGAGTAGGGCTTAGCATGTCAGTATGTTCAATCTCCCAATTAGCTTGCAAACTGTGAGTCCTCCCAGATCTCCCAATAGTTGTATTTCCTACTGGGTTTCCCTTTCCTATCCCACTTATTTACTCTGTTTATTGAAGCCACCCATTCTAAGTGCGTAGGGGAAACCGGTCTTATCCACTTAATGCAGAGTTCCCTTCGCGCAAGCAGAATCAACATAAACAACAAGTTCTCTTCTTTCCTTGTTAAGGGTGTTACTCCCTCTAGCCGGCAGACCCCAAAAATAACAAGATCCATACTTACTATGAGTGGTCTTCTCAGTACAGCTTCTAGGATTTTACTCACTTCCTGCCAGAAACCACCAAGCTGGGGGCACTGCCAGAACATGTGCACATCGTCCGCCCTTGGTAGGCCACATTTGGGACAGGATTTCGTGTTACTGCCACTGAATTTGGATAGACGCTTTGGCGTCCAGTAGGCTCTGTGGGAAGTAAATAGGTGATTTCTCCTTAGAGTAGCAGATTTCACAATGGACCAACATTTGCTCATAGATACTTGCCACAAATGTTGAAGGTCCAACGATGGTAGATCTTTTCCCCAGGTATTCTCCGGAATCGACAGGTCCTCCTCCTTGGCTCCAATCAGTGCCCAATACCATAATGCAATTTCTTTTCTCTTTGGGGAATTCTGCAACATTGAAGCTTCTAGGATTTTATTTCCACTGCACTTCTCCTTCAGAGTTTTTGCCCAACCAGAAAGTTGATAAAACTTGAATTTTGAAATGGATGCATTTGTGCTTGTACATAGAGACTCCCAATCTATTAGAGTGTTCTTAACCAATACTTGGCCCCATACTTCATAACCTGATGATTTTAGTGGTTTTGCCAAACTGTCTTTAAGACACTCCGGGGTTCCTGGAGAGTCCCATATAGGTGCAAACTCACTATAATAAGGAATATCCAGAGTACTCCTGATCCGATACCACAGTTTCGCAGCTGATTCCAAAGTCTTCAATTTTATTTTTTTGAAGTACTTCGGGTGACCGAATTTGTACAAATAGTGGCCAATATTATTGGTCGTTGCTTTAAGATGACCCGGGTACAGATCTTGTTTACCTAAGAGAACCCTAATATGCTTAAATTGAAAGGCTCTATAGTATTCAACTAGGTCGGGACTAGCAATTCCTCCTTCCAGTTTTTTTCTCCGTAATTTACCCCATGCAATGCGAGGGCTTTTAAATGCCCAAATGAAACTTGACAGTTCACCCTGTATTTTCTTTAGAGTTTCTCTATTAAATTCTAGAGGGATGGCACTAAATATAAATGTGAATTTCGGGAGGATGGCCATTTTAATTAGGTTAGATCTACCTAAAAATGTTAGAGGAAGACCTCCCCATGCCTTCAGTAGTTTTCTTACTTCCGCTGTTATCCTGTCTAGGTTTATCTTTGCTATTTTATCTAAGTTTTTGGTCAACTCTATCCCCAAATATCTGATTTTCTCCCTGGTGTAGTTGCTATTCACTTGGGAATTCCAACTCATAATCTCTGTTTTTAATTGATTAGTTTGATAGCCGGATATCCTACCAAAGTCGTTTAGAGTGTCCTCAATCGCTTTAATGGATCCTGCATAATTATCCGTGAAAATCATCAGGTCGTCTGCATACAAAGCTATTTTCTTTTCCCATCCATTATATTTGAACGAGGTTATTTCCGAATTAGATCTCAGCCTGTGTGCCAGTGGCTCGATGTATAAGTTAAACAATAGGGGCGAGAGGGGACACCCCTGTCTAGTCCCCCTCTTTATATCTATATTCTTTGTTAAGCTCCCATTTATTAGAACCCTGGCTTTTGGTGATCGGTACAATTCTTTAACAGCTTCCTGGAAGTTTTCGCCCAACTTATATTTCTCTAGCGTTGCATTTAGGAAACCCCAGTTTACTCTGTCAAATGCTTTAGCCGCGTCTAGCGTTATTATTGTTAGGGGGATTTTCTCGCTTATCGCTATATCTATAGAACCAATAAGCTCGTGAGTCAGGTCCTGCAAGTGCCTGCCTCCTACAAACCCTTTCTGATCTTCTTTTATCAGCTTACCTGCTATTTTACCGAGCCTTTTTGATAAAATTTGTGTAAAGATCTTATAATCACTATTAAAAGGCTTATGGGGCGATAGGATTCACATCTTGCTGGATTTTTACCCGGCTTTAGCAAGATACTTATCGTGGCGTCATTCCACGAATCCGGAAGTTTCCCTTTCTCTAGATAGATTTTGTTTAGCAAGTTTGTGATGGGGGGGGATAGGACCTCACTAAGTTTAATGTAGAGTTCATTTGGTAGGGCATCCGGGCCTGCTGCTTTACCCCTCTTCAAGCCTCTCATCACCTCTTCTACCTCCTCCTTTGCAATTGGGGCGTTTAATTCGTCTTGTTCCTGGTTCGATAACACTGGTAAATCCAGGGTTTCTAAGTACTTATCTAAATCTTCACTTAATGGGGCTGTGTCCTCGGTATATAACAGGGAGAAGAAGTCTACGAATTCTTTTCTTATTACTTCTTCTTCAGAACAAATATCTGAACCGTCCTGCGGTAAGATATTGAGTATCTTGTTTCTACTGGCATCTGTTTTTATTTTCCACGCCAGCAGCTTGCTGCACCCCTCCCCGTATTCATAATGCGCCAACTTGCTTGCCTCCCATTTCTCCCTTACCCTACTCTCTAACTCCCCTGTTAGCAGTTCTTCTTGCCTCCCCCTGTCCTCTTCCAACTTCTTTATTGTTTCAGGATCAGCCTCGGCCACTATAAGTAAGTCTAAGTTTTTGATGTTAGTTTCCAGCCTTCCTATCTCTTGTTTTGATCTTTTGTTTTTGTATGCAGACAAACTGAGTATCTTCCCTCTTATAACCGCCTTATATGCATCCCACATGACCTGTGGGGATACGCCATCCTTATTATTCTCAAAGTACTCTAACGACTCTATTTTGAGACTCCCAATATTCTGTGGGTCATTAAAAATGGTACGATCCACTGTCCATCTAACTGCCGGCTGTTGGATGTTCAACTGAGATTTTAATAGCACGGCAGAATGGTCCGATAATGTGGCTGGCAAATGCTCGATTTTATAAATTTGATCCACTAATATTTTGTCTGTCAACAGGAAGTCAATTCTGGATTTTATTCCCAGTCTTTTATTTTTGAAGGTAAAAGGATGTTTTTTATCCCCTTTCTCCCTCCAAATGTCCACCAAACCAAGATCTCTTTTATAGATTCCCAACCACTCCCGCATTTTTGGGAGATTAACCTGTTTCAATCTCAAACTCAAACTCAAGCCCAAGCCCAAGTCCAAGTCCGGGAGCTAACCTCAACAGAGTTGATGATGGAGAAAATGATGGAGGAAATGAGGGCAACATTTGCCGTATCCGAGACAAATCAGAGTAAAATCCGAGAGGTATGTGAAGCATTAGACACTAAGATGAGTGCGTTAAACGACCGGGTCACCGTGGTTGAGTCAGTTCTAGAGGGTCTCTCAAAAAAAGTGGAGAGAAATGAGAAAGAGATAAGGGTCCTCAAAGAAAGTGATAGGAGCACCAGCGAAAAACTGGAATCTCTGGAAAACCAGGCCAGAAAGAATAATCTGAGAATTTTGAATGTTCCAGAAGGAAAAGAGGGGACTGACGTAAGGAAATTTATAATACAGCTACTCGAGGAGCAATTTCCATGGACAAAGGAGATAGGACTAGATGAAGATATTCAAAGAGTGCACCGAGACCCTTTCGGCAGAAACAAAGAAAGGAAGAACCCCAGGAAGATCCTGATAAATTTTAAAACCTACACTATCAAGGAGAGAATCCTAAGTGAGGCGCTGAAAAGTGGCTCACATAGCAAAGGTGATTGGACATTTAGGATCAGGTCCGATATTTCTAAAGCCACTCAAGATAGGCAATGGGAATTGGGGCAATATATGCAGGAGCTGAAAAGTTATGGGGCAACTGTACAAATGAAGTTCCCCGCTGCACTCCGAATCATGTGGAAAAATAAAATGTACAATATAAGGGAGCCTGCCGAAGTAGCTCATTTTCTGGAGCAGATGAAGGATCAAGGAAGAATGCAATCTGAGCCAGAGCTTGGGCCCGGCGCTAGGTCTGGGCGCTGACCCCTAATCACTAGTATCTAGTCTCTAGTCTCTAGTCTTTAGTCTCTAGTCTTTAGTCTTCAGTCTATAATCTTAGTCTTGGTCTCCATAGATGGGATCATGGCCCCTAATCTCCCCAAATTTCAAACTTAATCTTGATAGAGGAGAGGGGACCTAATAATACTGTATGAAAACAAGGAGGGCAAGAAAATATTTTTTTAACAGAAACAAAGAGGGAGTACTACTAGTAAAAAGTGGGCAGTCATGGGGCTCAAAATGGGCTAATAATGCAGCCCAAAAGAAAAAGAAGGGAGGTTTCCCCAGGGAGGTTGTTTTTATGTCACAAAAAAAATAAAAAGATAAAAAGCACTTGGGTGGGGAGCAAACTAGGGAAAAAAATGGAAAAAAATCCTCAGAAAGCAGAAAACGAGTTATCAGGGCCTGCAAAGCCTAGGCTAGGGGAGGACATGGAAAATGTGTATGTGAAAGAAAGAGGAAATGATGGGGAAAAATGTTAACATACTATCTTGGAATGTAAACGGGCTAAGACTCCCAAGTAGAAGGCGTAGAATTTTTGAATACCTAAGGGTGGCAGATTGCGAGATCATTATCTTACAGGAAACACACTTGTTGAAGATGGAGTGGGAGGATATCATAAAAAAACTAAATTGGGTGGATTGCTATGTATGTACAGATCAGGAATGTGTGGTTAAGGGGATAGCGATACTCTTCAAAAAAACCCTAAAAGTAAAAATTGAAAAAACTGAACTTGACAAAAAGGGTAGGTGGGCAATCACCAGGATAAGAATCTACGATACCTCGTATACAATAGCGGGTTATTATGGTCCCAATTCCGATGATTCCTCCCCCTTACAGAACTTGTATACCCATCTTTTATCATATACATCCCCGGTGATCGTAGGGGGGGATTTTAATCTGATTCCAGACCCTAAGGTAGACCGTTTTCCGCCCATCAAACAAGCATCGGTAAAGCCAATAGTTTTCACTTATTTGAATTCTATTAACTTTGTCAATTTTTTTACATATTGCAGAGCAGTTAGGCTCATGTGCAATATAACTGAAAGTAAAATAGCACCATTACACGGACAATGCTTTTATTTAATTTTAAGCCATGTTGTACAGCAGATCAGCTACTGTATAAAACTAATGTATAAAACAAACTTTGACAAAGCCTATAGATTTTATACATGCGTAAACTATTGGCTTTGCCAATGCTTGTGTGATGATCACTAGTGTAAAGTTTTGGGTTACGTTTGTTACATATCATCGAGTCTTTAAATTACAAGAAAACTCCTAGGTAAATAAAGTACCTGAAAATGTTCATAAGCATACACACGGACGGAATTGTCTTCCTTTCATAAAGAAATTTTGCATCCAAACTTGAGTTTAAGTGTACCCAAAATCTACCATAAAGCATACACAGGGTGCAGTTGTTTCCCCCAGCCATAGTAAACAATCAGTCCTGAAGCACACATCATGAAATGTTCCTGGGTGACAGAAGGTTAGTGGGGTCGCCATCAGTTAATTGCAGAAGTGAGCTGCTCAAGAACTCAAATTCAAGATCCCACACCCAGCTGTAAATGATGGACATGCTTCCCTCTAATAAACTGCAATGGTCCAAGGTTAAAAATAAAACTTAAATAAAAGGATACAGCTTGCAATACCCCAAAAGAACAGATCACACACTAATCTACCGACTTGCAACCTAAAGGCATGGCAACCAAAACAAAATTAGCTTAGTCCAAATGTTGACACATCAAACTTGACAGTTAAATGACTGGAGGGAAAATGAATGGAGCTGGGTATCGGATGTGGTTCATCTCCAGAGGACACACACGTTGGTTAATAGAAGTGCATTGAATCAGAGTCAGTGGGGAGTAAACTGCAAAATGTTATGCATCAGGTCACTGCAGATCATAAACTGGAAGTAATCTGGTCAGACTGCGGGAGCCAGAAGAAAACACATCAACACTGTTTTTCCCCTATCAAGACCTATTGTGTTGACCTGATCTATTTGTGTTATACAGCCCACTCAGAAAATTCAGGAAACATAATTCTGCAGCATAGAATTATATCCACAGGTTAGGTTTTGGGGCCAGAACTAGAGATGGGTGAGCTGACAAGGGCAATAGGGAGAGCCAGAGCTGAGCCAAAGGCCAAGCTCGGCTCTTACAGTACATGTACAAACCAAGCCCTGAAAATGTTTGCGATGTAATTCACACAACAAACATCATGCAAAATATGAAAAAATCTCTTTAGTGAATTAAGAGTCAAGCCAGTTATCATATAAACCGTGTACATGGCCCAGGATTATTATAGAGCAACATTATAGTCTACTAATTGAAACCCAATAGGTTTATATACAGCTGATATTCCTAATTCCCACATCTGAGAGTACTTTCATGCGTGTCAATGAAGAAAGAAAGGTTTTGGCAAAATATGATATTTGCCTAAGATCACACAATTTAAGCGGAAAAGCCGTGTTTTAGCCAAGTATTTTGGTTTCACGGTATACAAGTGGGAGTCTATTTGTGCTTTACTTTTAAGTAAGGCCATGTTTTATGTCTTTGTGCATTTTTCTGCCATTTTTGTATAGCACAAGCACACCCTCAATGTATTGATGTGCTTTACACAAGGACTAGTCATATTACATAAGGTCATATTCATTTTTACAACACTCAAGAATTAAGCTATTTGTCCTGAATCATGGGATGGTGATTTGATGCCGAGACTCGAGCCTGGTTTTCTAGTTATAAAAGTTGGCATGCACTGTCCGTAATGCTGCACCATCGGTAGAGGGAGGGTGCCAGTACGAAAGAAGCCTTGTATAGGCTTTAGGTTCCAACAGGGTGTCAAGCTGAGCGAGGTTTCAGTAGGGGTGGGTTGCACTCGCGGAGATGTACTCCCCAGAATTCTGCAGAGTTAAATTAAAACTGCACGATTCCGTGGTGTTCCACTCACAGGTAGTTATTTTGCACACGTCTGTGCCACTGCTGTAAACACCGAAAGGGGTAGGGCAGGTACATAGAAAATCAACTGATTGGATGTGATCTTTGGATTTGCCCCCAAAAATAAGAGGAACAACAGCAGGTATTTGTCAGAAAGCACAAATAAATCCAAATTTAGTATTAACCAACTCTCTTCTCCTTAGGCATGTTCTTCTAGTGTTGACATTTTGTCCAAGTAAAGTAATGGAAAGCTACCACTAGAGCATTACTTGCAGGAGGTGGAACTTGCATGAGTTATTATACCTCACGCAAACAGAGATACTGGGGGAGTATTCCCTTAACTTTGGGACAAACAAATCAGCCAACTATTCAACATGCCAAAGAAACTTCCACCCCACTAGAAGGCGGCCCCTCTCTGCTGCAATCACCTTCCAGGATACAGCCACTCCCTCCCAGCTACACCCCAGGGTCCTGTGCCACTCACCACTGCCCCCTTTTCTGAATCATTTTGTCCACCATAAGCGTGGAAGGGTATACTCAGATGTGAGTCCCTTGCTCATTGCACCATCAGGATTCAAGCAAGCCGGGCCGACGAGGCTGAAATGCCAGAAACCGGTCCCCGGTAGCTTGTTTCCTTCCCGGTATAAGAATTGGCTTGGTAGTTTGGTTTGCCCTGTTCCCATCATGCACTGGGACAGGAACAGACTAATTTGCATATAGCCAAGTTCTGAGCTGGGATGGTGCAGTGAGCTAAAAAACGGTGATGGATCAAGCCCTGATCTTTGGACTGGGTAAGAGTGGTCTGCTTAATTCAGGCACTCTGTTCATCACCACCCCCTTTTCTGAATCATTTTGTCCACCATAAGCGTGGAAGGGTATACTCAGATGTGAGTCCCTTGCTCATTGCACCATCAGGATTCAAGCAAGCCGGGCCGACGAGGCTGAAATGCCAGAAACCGGTCCCCGGTAGCTTGTTTCCTTCCCGGTATAAGAATTGGCTTGGTAGTTTGGTTTCCCCTGTTCCCATCATGCACTGGGACAGGAACAGACTAATTTGCATATAGCCAAGTTCTGAGCTGGGATGGTGCAGTGAGCTAAAAAACGGTGATGGATCAAGCCCTGATCTTTGGACTGGGTAAGAGTGGTCTGCTTAATTCAGGCACTCTGTTCATCACCACCCCCTTTTCTGAATCACTCACCACTGCCCAGCACTGCAGGGGGCTACCATCGTGGGTCAGGGGACAACTCAGGGCTCTCTTTACGTGCTGCTACTTCCACAATGTTAAAGTAGTGCACTAGTCTCTAGGCGCAAACTGCTGTGACCAGGTCCCAGTGGAAGTCACAGATTCCTTGAGGCTGGGAGGTGATAATGGGCAGCTCTAGGAGGGGTTGATAGTCAGGGAGGACCCAATAGGCAATTAGTGAAGACAGTGCTGAATCCCACAGAGTCATACAGTGGCAGAGGAGGATTTGTGGGATTTCACTTGCTGGAGGGGGCGGGTGGCCTGAGAGGCTGCTGAGTGTTGTCACTGCTGGGAAGTACACCAGGTATACAAGTAATGGTTGCAGTGGTAAAATACAGAGAAGAAGGGCAGTCTTTCAAGCACAGCAGCATTGTCTAAGAGGATATGACTCTCACTCTTTTCCTCAGGCCATCTATGTGAATAAAGTAGAAAGATTATGTATTTCTCTCTTTTTGGTAGGTCTTTGTTAAACTCCCTATCAAAGCAGAGCACGGAGTGGGCAAACTCTGCAAACTCCACTGGCGGAACAGAGTTTACCGCCCACCTCTAGGTTTCAGGCCTGAAATTTCAGTGCTTCCCCCACTTCTAATATCTGGATGCAGTAACTGAAAGGTAAGAGAGTCTCCTAAATACTGATCAGGTGGCAAGGGAAAAGGGACCGACAACAATTCACCAGTATGCAAACAATCCCAATTCTGACAGTTGCTAAGATATCCAGGTTCAAATGTAGGACAGATGCCACATAGCGCTGGATTGTGACCAGCGAATCACTTCACAGTGCAATAGCCAAATAAAGCTCTTTATTGAATGGGCAATGACTTCCAGTGATAAATGGAATGTTCTGGTCTCTGAGAGCATTTTTTTAATATACAACGAACATTCGACTCAGAGGTTACATGAGCAGCAGCAGGTACATTGCACAAGGACATAGTGCTGCTGTAAATAACAAGTACTCATGCTATTTACAGAGTCCCCCATCCACTCAATGTGCAACACCTGTTAAAGTCAGATGGGAACAGCTCCTCATAACCAGGCCGTTGTGGTGTAGAAAGTAAAACACAAGTACATCCTCCCTTTCATTTGACATTTGCTTTGAACGGGCTGCGGGGCTGGGGCAGAGCTGGCTCAAGAACTGGAATACAGTGGAAAACAGACATTGCTGAATGTGAAAACGCTCAGTGAGCCATGAACAGCTAACTGCTGGGCAGCAGGTGCGAGGACCAAGAGTACAAGTGGCAACAGGGAGGTCTCCTTCCTTAATCAGGTGGCCTGGAGGTGATTGCAATGCAGGTAAAAAGAAAAAGTAGGGGTGAGCCCCAAAGAATAAAGGGCAAAAAGGTAAAAGGTAGGGCCAGAGACGTTTTGACACACCCATGCAGTGATGCATTGATCTGACCATGATTGGGTCAAAGGAACTAGGAAGCAAGTCAACAGGGTTATGGAGGCAAGACAGAGATCAATGTAGGTCCCTCATAGAAAGGATTATCCTGCTCATGAGTGGATTTCTGGCCCTGCAGGTGTTATTGCACACACCTAAATCAGGTAGAGGGGTGCAGTGAGGAAATCTACTGCAGGAGCACGACTGCCTCCCCACAATTCTCTGATTTATCCACACATTGGACAGATTCTAGCCCAAACTGTGGTTACCCACCCAACTTGATTTTTCCGCATGCAACCGGACAAAATATTACCCAAATGTGCAAGAACTAGCCTCTTCCAACCCTGTAGACCAAAGGCAGGAGGTGTGATTGGAGAGCAGAAAGCGCTCCAATACCTGTGAGTGAACAGTGTAAGAGGATGTAAACAAACACAAGACAGTGTGTGAAACAAGAGAGGAAGGTGATATGGAGGTGCAAACAATGGGTAGTGGTAATACAAACTCATGAACTCAAATGGGGAGAAGGGATGAAATTAAAAATAAAGTACCTCAGAAGTGCATGGCAAGTAGAAAGACAGGGTCCACCGACTGCCAATAAGAAAGGGTACTTTGTCCAAGCTCCAGGGAACAGCCAAAGCTGAGGAATGAAGAGAGGAAGTGCAACCTCATGACGTGACAAGGTGCTGTTGACCAGTGAGAAGCAAGAAAAGGAGCGTGACCGATGAAGCCTATTAATGGTAAGTAATGGGTGTGCTGTGAGCAGGCTTTAAGCCACTTTTAAGATTTTTTTTATTACAAAAGATTTCACAAGCACAGCGCAAGTGCTGGGCAGGGGAAACCTAAAAATGCAAAAAACAAAAAGCATAGTGCTCTGGTATCAATATCACAAGAAAATGGCTTTCAAAACTGGAAAAAAAGGATTTACACAGTGGCTGGCTGCACAAAGTGGCCGCTGGACAAATGGTTTACCAACAACAAGATAGGAGGCATGGACACAACTAAGAACAAATGCAGCCCTATGGCAAAAGCTCATTGGCTGGCTACACAAAATAGCCACTGGACACATGCTCAAACAACAACAACAAGCAAGGGGGCAAGGACAACAAAAATAAGACACGCAGGCCTATGAAAAAAGTACCCTGGCTGGCTACACAAAATGGCCACATGGTCAAACAACAAGCAAGGAGACATGGGCAACAAAGAAGAACACATGGAGGCCCATAGCAAAAGCACAATGGCTGGCTGTACAAAATGGCCTCGGGCCACATGGTCAACCAACAACAACAAGCAAGGAGGCATGGACACAACAAAAAACACATGCAGGCCTATGGCAAAAGCACACTGACTGGCTACACAAAATGACCTCTGGCCACATGGCCAAATATAAACAAAAAGCAAGGAGGCATGGCCAACCAACAACAAGAAGCAAGGAGGCATGGCCACAATAAGAACACATGCAGACCAATGGCAACAGCATGCTGGCTGGCTACACATAATGACCACCGGCCACATGGCCAAATAGAAACAACAAGCAAGGAGGCATGGACAACAACAAAAACACATGCAGGCCTATGGCAAAAGCACACTCGCTGGCTACACAAAATGTTCACCGACCACATGGTCAAACAACAACATGAAAGGAGACATGTACACAACAAAGGACACATCCAGGCCTATGGCAAAAGCACACTGGCTGGCTATACAAAATGGTTGCTGGCCAAATGGTCAAACAACAAGTGAGGAGGCATGGACAACAAAGAACACATGTAAGCCAGCTACATAACATGGAGTACAAAGACAAATCGTGGTGTCAAGATCTCTTTAGCCACTACGTTGCCTGACAAGCGAACAGTCAAAAACATTCCTCATGCCAAAGCGCAATTTACATATTCACGATGGAGGAGGCATCATGTGGTGTCATTACTATTTCTGAGACTGTGTCTGTCCGTGTTAAGAGATCAAGGGACAGTAAATGGAGAGACGTTGAGACGCGGCAGTATTCAGGGTTGCCGGTCTAGTGTTTCTGGCTCGCGGCAGACGGAGAGAATGAGGTGCGCGTTCAAATAACAAACTGCGCACTTCAACTGTCGTTGTCCAGGGAGTCGGACCGTCTGTTCTTCACGCTCCGAAAATTCAGCACTTTTGGGTTCCAGCTGTTTTGGCGAGTTTCAGTAAATAAACGCATGCGCAACGTGGGATATCAAGTAAGGAATAATTGCCGTATCAATGAGACTGTTTAGAAAGAACTAAGGATTGTTCTGTTCTGGCTCAGGTGAAGAATTTCCAAGAACCTTTTGTCATTCTGACAAGAAATCGGCCTGGAGATAAACCGGAGTCAATAAGCATTGTTGCTAAAGTTGTCTTAGTTACTCATAGATAGGGTGTTATATTTGAATCAGTAAACTGCACCTTATATCCAAGTACAATACATCTCAGTTGAAGAATTTGTTTATCTAAGGAGTTAATTCTGTGACAGGTAACCAAGGGATAAAATAAATTTCATAGTGTTAAGTTTAGTTTAAAAGAAATGTTACTGATGGTGTTATGTTTCCACAGATAATCACAGACATCAGAACTCCTACTATCATTTCACAGAGAGCAGCAATAGCCAAGGGTCCAAGGGTAAGAACAACTCTAATGCATCAGTAGTGTAACACAGTTGTTTAGTTGGGTTGTCTTGTGCTATATTTTGTGTCTTTCTACAGGGCTTGAACACTAGAGCCTGGGTGGATCCATCAGAAGCACTATCGTAAAAGCAACGCTGAGGCTGTCTCCCTTTTTTCTTCCACTTCCCCTTTCCCCCCGCTTTAGGAGTTACTTCGATATTTATTATCGGGTGGCTGTTGAGGTGGTGGGGCGTTGGGACTAGCGTCGACTCCTGTGGATTCTCTGGCACTCCTGACAGGTGGCCTGTGGTAAACACACACACACACACACTGGCCAGACAAACGAGTCATGGTAACACTGAAGAAAATACTATTAATTCACTAATACCAAAAATGAAAAGTAAGTGAGCTATACACATTTTACAATACAAATCCTCCCAAGCCACCAAACATTGTCATACCAGAATATACTTTTTTCAGGAAAAAACTTGAAATACAGATAAAAAGGCCCACATTTGATTTGTAATTCAATGCCATCCCAGGCCTAAATGATGTTTTAAAACAACATATAACACAGAAACTGTTGTTCCATGTACCCATGACTAGTACTGGCTGGAAGGCCGTGGGCAGACTAGGCCACATAGTCAAGTAAATGAATAGTGAAAATTTAACAGACAGAGAGAAAAGGTTCCGAACTGTGTTACCTTTACCCCTTACAAAAGATAAAAAATTAAATGCAAAAATATAACTAGGCACCTACTGAAACTCCAGGCCTCCCACCACAATCAAATTAAAAAATCAAATAAAGTACAAACAAATACTGGTGCATAACCTGTATCAAACAAACAACACCCTTATGCAAATGTTCTTGAAGTTACTTGTGATATCTCAAAGAGAAAGTCCTGAAAATCGAATTGCATACATGTAACAGACAAAGAGAGTGATCCTCAGAACCCTGAAATCCAAATGAAAAGTGACCAGGAGATGGACACAGCACTAGGAGGAGCCTCCTGGACAGGAAGAGGAAGTTGGAGTCTCTAGGGCGCTTCCTTCTTGTTGAAAAAAAGTAATAAAAAATGCTTCTCGCACTAAAAAACAACCTGAGCGGTCCATTGGAATAGATTAATAACTCGAAAATGTCTGTTCGAGTAGATTTACAGGCTTCTCGAGTACAGAATCTGCTCAAGAATCAGCTGTGGCCGCCCGAACGTGCCAGTGTCAAGAAAATGGTGCCAGAAGGCTCTGTGGCAACTGGAAGAAGCACTAGCAGGCGGCAAATCTCACTCATACTCGCTAGTGGCCGGCAAATATCATCACGCTAGCCAGTGCGCACTAAAGGAAGTCTTGCGTGCCAATGGAAATATAGTTCTTCCAAGCAGCAGATGGCAGGCTTTCGCAGGAACTCCGTGTTACACATGTGTTGCGGAGCTCCAAAATTCCACCAACTGGAATTATATTACCGCCCAGGCCTAGAGAAGACCCAGTAAACTCTCCTTTTTTTTGTTGCTTCTTAGCATTGGTTATAGTTTGGTAGTTTAAATACATTTAGAAATTGAGTACAAAAGACAAAAGGAAGGTAGTGGTGGATACAAGGATTGGACCTCAAAATTGCTAAAAAGGTGGGCTTATAGAATGAATATTAGAAAGTAACCTTCACACAGAAAAGTAGGATTGGTGCCACTCAGGATAAAACACCCCACTACCTCAGGTGTAGAAGACACAAGAAACATACGTAGGTTGTGAAGCATGTACAAGAAAACCCTGGCACTCACAATATTAAAAATAGATTGATGACAATAATCTTTCAATCTAACCCAAATAGAAAGGAATGAAGAGAGATCCTTCGTAACACAGGAGACATGAGAAATATAATCATCTAATCAGTCATTGACTTATTTTGTAGTACAAAAATTTGCAAGGACTAGCATATCAGTTTGTTAACACAATCATAAAGTTTCTTCCATGATGTGAATAGTAGTCTAGTCCTTGTTGTGAAGAACATGAGAAACAGCCAACGAGACTTTTGTCACCATTGTGACTTTCTCAAGGGTGTAAAGATAGCAAAAAAAAGGATATACGTATCAACATTTGTTATATGCTGAACAGTTTAAAACTATGCACGGTCCAAATAGGATAGTGTATACGTAGAGTATAGCAAGAAAAATAAATCTAAGAAACATTCCAAGAAGGTGCAGAAGAACGTCATATCCAGTCTAACTAAAATAGGTTGGTTATGACAAAAGAAGAAAGACAGCCCATTACCAAAAAGTCATGTGAAAGGAAGCTTTTATGTGATATATCCCGATCCTTTTTAAAACAGTTGGAAAATAATCATAAGAGAAAGATAGCCTTTACCACCACTAATGTAAAACAAAACCAATGTGTAACAAAAAAGGTAGAAGAAAGGAATAAGACTCATAACCTCAAAAAGTTGTCAACGTTAATACGGAGAAGTTGGCCGGCTCGACGGATGTAGTCGAAATAGTCCTGTCAGATCAGCGTTCAGAGCTTTAAATGATGAGAGTAGCTGTTTAACAGCCATCAGATAACACTGATCTGGATATCATTGGAAAAGGATTTACAATCACAGGCTCAACCAAATGCTCACTTCAATGGTAGTAATATCTAATTCTTCTTCAATCTCCGTTATTGCTGATGATACCATAAAACCTGTCCTCAAAAGAGTCGTATTCATGGGCTATATATCGATGGGGAAAAATTGTATAATTTAAATTTTAAAAATCCTGTTACGAGGAATCTCTCTTCATTCCTTTCTCTTTGGGTTAGATTGACAGATTATTGTCATCAATCTATTTTGAAATAGTGTGAGTGCCAGGGTTTTCTTGTAAACATTTAGAAATTGAGCAGAGTACATGAATTTAGAAAATCAGAAAAAGTGGTAAGGAAAAGCGGAGATATAGCACCTTTACCATAGAATGATTTGTATAAAATATGCTTCATACAGAAGATCAGATTTTCTCCCCATTAAGTGCATGGCTATCATTTTGTTGACACAGGTTAGAGAATTCCTTTTCCATATGAAACTGTGAAGGGATTATGACTGTTTAATACTTAATTTTTCAGCCTAATATTGTGCATCATATGTGTCAAGTTAGAACATTTCTACCAATGCGGCAAATTGCACTTCGTGTGCCAGAAGCTGTTCCTGCCTCATCAAAACTGGAATGGAGAGATTTGTCTCCTTCAAATGGATTGATTCATATTTAAAATCACCCCAGAATGGTGCAATTGTTTATGTAGGTAAATCTGGTCACACTGACGGTTTGTTGATGTTCCAGGGAGGGAACTCCTGCAAAGTTGAACACTCATAAACATGCAAGGTTGTAAATGTTCCTAAACCTTTCATAGAATGTTTCCCACTGCAAATACACTTGGACATTTGTTTAGCCTATTGATATGCAAGAGTACATCCACTTTCACCGTGGCAAAGAAAAATTATCACATCCCCTTCCAATGTCTTGGAGGTTTAGAGGAAGGACTTTAGCCAGAGAAAAAAATAGTTTATTCGAGGAGAAGCATAAAAGCATTTTAACACTGCAAATCCAAGTATTCCACTAAGGAGGATGTTAAACCTGCCATCACTGGCATGGTTTTCCCCTTAACGTTTTGCCTTTAGACCACCTGTTTTGCAGGCTTCATTGTTCACTCTCTTTAGGACTCTACACACTTTATCACTACTAATCAGTGCTTAAGTTAAAAAAAAAGAATTATTGAGTTTATTAAAAAAAACATAAACAGAGCACAATAATACCACCTGCATTCTTTTGTTCGTGTGTGTGGGAAACAAGGGAATACAGAGGTTAGTAGAGCAGGCCATTCATATTAGGGAAATGCCCTTACAATAGGTGGTCCCATTTTATATCTATAAGATCTCTTGTAAATGCACAGGTTCCCACTTCTCAAAAATGTATACCAGCTGTGCCTTTTGCCTCCGCCATTATTGTCAGTACTGTTCAGTAGTAGGTCCAGAGTTGGTTGGATTCCCAGCGGCACGTACACCAGCACCCTCTCCCAATCCTTCACACGGACCGGTTTGCCAAACTGTCTTCCATGTATCCCTCAAAGGCTGCAGTGAGGTTTGTGTTTGATCTACTAGAGAAAGAGTAAGCAAATTAGCTTGACAATGTAGCCACCAAAGCCTAATTTGAACAGTACACTGACCAGGTACTCCCAACTGAGGATATTGAAGGCTTTTTATAGGTCAAGTACCACAGTGGTAGCTTTTGACCAATTCCCTTGGAGAACCTCCATAATGGGATACAACTGGCAGAGGTTCAAGGAGATATTCCTGCCCAGGATGAACCTGTATTGGTCCTTATGGAGTAAGTGTTGGAACATTTGTTGGATGCGGTCGGCCAAAATCTTCCTGAGGATATTGTAGTCCATGTTTTATATAGGTATGTAGTGATGGGAGGCAAGATAAGCGAGCCTTAGTGGATGGTGGCTGGGAGACATCCAGCCTCCAGCACCACCTCATATAGCTTTAGCTGTCTAGAGGCAAAAGAGCCCGTAAACATTTTGTAAAATTCAGCTGGGAGCCTGTCTGTCCCAGGAGAATTTCCAGCCGCTAATGCAGGTATCACTGGCCAAACTCCGTGAACCATTAGAGTAGTGTCAAGGCCTCTGTGGTCCTCTGAAGTAAGTCAGTGGAGAGGGGTTTATGTTGATATGGCATAAGGCTGGACCCCTGGTGGGGGAGGTAGAGGACCCTATAGTAGGTGACAAAGGCCTCATATATAACTTGCTGTGAATGGAGGAGGGTACCGTCCAGTCCAAAAGTGGAGATTACCATTGGCCAGTCTTGCCAAGAGGCAGCTGGACTTAGCACCCTTGAAATGTGGAATGGGAATGTGTACAATCTGTGCAGGAGGGAAAACCAAGGAAGTAAAGCCTTTCAATCAGTCGGTACTCTTCCTCATTAAGAAGAGTCACTGAAGGCCCAATTGCAGTGTCCTTGAACACTTCTCGCTCCGCAGCCACAGACTCCCAATCTAGTTTTGAGGAGAACAAAGCATCCCTCCAGGTCTACATCCTGAGACAAGACACAATGAGAAATCCTTGCTTTCACCAATAACAACATGCCTCTGGCATTTTCAGAATAGCTGGTAATATAGGCTTTACCCCTCCACTTCTTTTGGAATTGGACCCTTTGACTTGTGTTATATTGTACTCCTAAGACCGAGCAATGTGTACCACTTTGCGCTCTATATATATTTGTAATCTATGATGATTAGATGATATATGGGTCCGGGTCCCTCTAGGAGGAGCCAATCACTGCCAAGATGATCTCAGGGGGTGGCCGGTCCAGCCTGAGGTATTGTCCAGAAAAGAATATATAAACAGAACAAACAAGCCTCAAGATTTCTGCTGCTGTCGGGGGCAAACATGGTGGAGATTCCTGGTCAAAGTGTGGAAGCATGGGGAGTCGACATTGTCCAATGTTTCTGACAAAGAGCCTGAGGGGTCACCCAGCTGGTCCCAGAATGTTGTTGCGACAACTATGGTTGACTAGGAGCCACTCTGTATGTGTTCCATGGAGGATCCAGATGGCCCCATCCCAGATCACCAGTGACAATAGATTCCACTGAAGTAGCAGCCACTTGTGCAGAGGTTCTGTCCAGTGCCAGATCTTGAATGGAAAGAGAATAAGATGACTTTTAGCTTAGCAGGAATGAGAAGTGCATATTTGATCCTCATTCTTCTCAGGTTGCATTTGACTCAAAGGACCAGTTATCTCTGGTACTAGACCAACAGCTTATAGTCAGGAAAAATGAGGACACGTTGGTTGTCCCTGAAAATCAGACCCATCTGTCGCACCTTCTTGAGGATTGTGCCCTGGTCTTTAAAGTGGAGGATTAGGGCCACTATAGGTCTAAGAGGAGCCCACGCTGGTGAGGGCCTGGCAGGGACGCAGTGCACCTCATCAGTGGAGAAAAACTGTGTGAGGTCAGATGGAGGCGGAAGTTCCTCAAACCATGTGTCCTGGTAATACACAATGTTAGGGTCCTCACGACCCTCTGGCAGGTCGATGATGTGTATATTACTGCATGGGCACATCCTTCTGCGTCTTCTGTCCAATCTTAGAGGAAGTGGATCTGTCCTATAAGGTGCCACATTTCTTTCTGAATGGACGTCGTGTGAGGTTGAAGGCCAGTGAATGCTTTCTCAGTTTGCTCTGACAGCTTTCTGTGGTCATCCTGTAGGAGGTTGAGACCCTCACCCACTGCACCTACCTTTGCATACAAATGCACTCGAGAGGCCTCAATCAATAAGAGAATGGCATTTAGTTTTTCTGTATATTGCAAGGCAGTGCTGAATGCCAGGCCCACTTGCCTCTGCCGCCAGTGAGATCCTATGGGACGATGAAGTACAAGCAGCCTTTGCACACCAGGTAGGCCACTGGCTCTCTTTTCATCAATCCAGAAGAGCTCTGAGCCGATGTCCACCTTGGAGGGTGTCATAAATCTGCCCAGGTGCCCTGTGCATCTGTCTCAGGGTAGGCCCCCATTCCAGGGGATCTGGTCCATGACAGATGAAAGCAAAATGGCAGCAGTTGCCACCTCCAATAGTTTGCAAAGGGAGAGTCACCCCAGCATTGTCATGGCATGGCAGGGGAGGGCCATCAACAAAGTACCCCAGGGCCTAAGAGGAGGCAAGCTGGGGGTACTAGGGAAGGCACACCACCCATTTCTCAATGCAATGACGTTCAATCCAAGTGGGGTCCACCCAGCCCTGATGCAGGCTGGAGACCCAGACATCATGTGGCTGGCCCTGGGCTTCTAGGCCCTCTCCATCTGAGGCCATAGTCGGCATCCAGCGGAGCCCCGCAGCAAACCACACTTTTTCCCCTACCATATCCACTCACATCCCCAGACCCAGGAGAGTCAGAAATGACAGGCTGAAGTAGGCCACCATTGGTCTTTGGAAATCAGTCCTGCAGGGCCTCTCCTACACCTCTGGGGTGGTTTGTGATCATGACTTCTGTACTTTTGTTTATAGGAATGTTTTTTAAAGTAGGCTATGCATGATCAAGCAACAGTTTCTAAGATATCTTGTTTTTTGCTTGTCTTTCAGCCTGTTAGTCAATCATTTAGGGCTAGATTTACGTATTTCTCACACTGTGCAGTGCAGCAGCCGCAAATGCTGTGCTGGTGAGAATGAGAGAGGAGGAGAGCACCACATTTACTGAAATACGGCACTCTCCTCCCGTCTCTCTAGCTCAGGTGCTGAAAATAGCTGCTATGCGCCACGGAGATACCTTTGCACCATAGTGCAAGCATGTCTCCGTAGGTCAAGCATAGGCTTTGTAAAGGAAGGATACCCTTCCAGTACAAAATGCCATGCTTAGGTTAATTTTGAACATTTTCCCGCATTTTATGTGTGCTGTAGAATGCAAAACTAAAGGAAATGATGGACGGAGCGTTGACAATACTAGCACTCACCCCCAGTCAACTGATCTGGGTTTAATCCATCACAATTCTTTAGCCCACAGCAGCACACATGTGAAGTTAGAAAATAACGGAGACAAAAAAGCATTTCTCCGTCATATATTCTGATTGAAGGGTGCGCTATTTTCTGATGCAAAACCCTGTCTACTTTATTTAGCAAATTGGGTTTAGCATCAAAAACTTTTGTGGTTGCATGGGAACGCCCACGCACCTCCCATGGTACGCCCCTTGGCTATCCGTTGCTTTGCATTACTTTCATGTTACTTCCAGTGCTAAACAAGTTTAGGGCTGGAAAGAAAACTGGCCAAAAAGAATTTGCACCAATTGGCATCACTTTTGTGATGCAAAAATTGTGAAAATCTTTAACAATCTGCCCTCTAGAGTGATAACAATGTTTATGTGAGAGTACTGCCTGAATATAGGGATGTTTAACTAATACGTTTTTGATAAAAAAAATTCACAGTACATCCACACAGTATTATTGAATCACATAAAAAGATTTTTTGAGACAGTTTTGTCAGTCAATTAATGGAAAACTCTGAATATATTTTATCTGGTGTATGGTTGAATCGTTTGACCAATAATGGCACTACAAATTTTGTTGCCTTTGGTTTGATTGTAATTCCAGTTTTTATGGAAGGAGGCACGCTTTTATCTGTGATGGAAAAGCACCACTCATGTTCTCAACCTGATCATTTCAAGTCAGTAACTCCTACTTTATACAATAAAATGGTTGATTTGCTTCCTGATTATGCCTATTCCTTCTTTGGGAGAAATTACTTTAATATTCTTGGTATTATAGGTGTGAGGCACATTTGTTTAGGTTGAAGGAATATATCTTTATTAGGGTGGTGTGCTGGCACGGTAGTATTGATTTGCTGGACTTTGTACTTCAGTCTTATTTTTCAACACTAAATCAAGAGTATGACTAACAATTTATATGGGGTTTGTTCTCCTACAGATCTTTCACAGTTATGTCTGTCTATATGCTGAAATATAGTAACAGGAGTTTTATTGAAGCAAACCGTAATATTTGTAGAAGCTGGCAGATCACTTGAAAATGAAAGGAATACATTAGGGTAGATCTACAGTGACATTTGGTGATGTGAATAAGACTCAATCAAGAAAGCTATTGTATTTTAGAGCAACACCTTTATAGTACAACTATACATCTGTTGCAGATAAATGGATATTAATACAGCATCATAATTAGTCCAATGGTAAGTTTTATTAGGCTGTTGAACACTGTTGAAAGCTAAATGCTTGTGCTCCTTTCTAATTTATCCAAAGAAGTATTACATTGTGTTTGCCTTAACAGCAGTTATACCTTCCATGTCTGAGGAACAGGCTCCCAGTAGATCACAACTTGTGATGATGGTGGATCATTTCCTGCCACAACAATGCCACGCTGATGGTCTGAAATATATTAAAACAACATTTTTATGGTCTTACGACTAAAAGAAAGTTTTATGATGATGATGATGATGATGATGATGTGCTTTGTTTTATAAATGCATTTTATATTCATGTATGTGTTCATGGCTATTGCAAAATGGTAGAACTGTACTATTCCTTTTTATTCACTGTACTGCTGATCATATATCTCTGCTACTGTTTAACAGTTGTCGTAGCACATATAATTTACCCTAGAAGAACAAATGTGCAATAAATTCTTATTGTAAACAAGTGCAACTGTTTCTTCTGTGTAACTATCTGAGACCAAATGGGTAAGCATGAGTAACTGTGCGAAAAGTAGTACATTGTGTCATGACTCCACGACTAAATATCCTGACCCTTTAAAACTTTCTATGTAAAAAAACACACCTATAGAATCAGCAAGACTCATGGTAAATTACCCCTTCAAAAAACCCATCCCTATCCCGTGCATCCAGCACTCCTGGGAATGTGATCAGTGCAATGTGTGCTGTTTTATGACTACTTATTTATCTGTATAGTTACTTATGATATGTTAATAATTATTGTGCTAATAAATGTGCTTGGGACTTGGTGCACAAAATCATGGTGTTTTCCTTTGGTTTCGTTATGTAAAGCATGCCACATTCCAAGTGTTTGGTTTTCGTGACAAGTCAAACAGAGTCTGTTTATTTGGGAAGAACCGGAGCTACATCAAAGTGAAGCTTCACGCTGAATGCGCAAAAGAAGAATGGGCCTCAAACAGTTTACACGTCGCCCGTGTATGAACACAAGCAACGTCATTAATCATTTAGGGTGTGGCAAGTGTATAAAAGCCACACCTGAGCTTCTAGAAGACTCTTAGGGGCACATTAGTATGGCGGGCAGACTTTTTTGCCCGCCATACTGGTGGGAGGTGTGATCGCCCGCAATGCCTGCGGCAGTCCCGCACATCCCATTAGGATGCGCCCGCCAGTGTGGCGGGCGCATCCCGCATTTTTAACATTGCGGCGGGCGGTGCTGAAAGCACCGCTCGCGGCAATGCTAAAAATGCATGTTGTGCATTTCAAAGCACAAGGTAACAGGAACCCCGCGGTGCCTGCCATGTTGTTCTTTGAAACGTACCTCCATGTGCACCCCTCACCCCCCCGGAGTCCATGGGGGCCAGCAACGGGCCCCCCAAGCAGACTCCGCATGCCTTTCCGTGGCGGCAATGCCGCCACAGAAAGGCATTCAGGAATGCCCATTCTAATATGGCTGGCGGTGTCTGATAAACACCGCCACAATATAGAACCCTTTTCCGCCTGGTCGACATGTGGACCGGGTGGAAAAGCGGACCCCCCAGCCATTCCAATATGGCAGGGGGTCTTTTCTAAAGGGATGGCGGCCGGATTGCCCCCGCCGGGCCGACGTTGACCACCGCCGGCCCGGCGGGGGCAATCCGCCCGCCATCCTAATGGGCCCCTTAGCCTTCCAACTGCAATCCTGCAAACACCGAGTGGCTTACCTGAAAAACATCCGGTCTTCCAGGAACTTCGATGCCAGCATGAAGAACGATCCTCTGAAAAGAAACAACAGAACAGACAGCTAAGTTAACCTTTTACTTCTTTCATTTAAAAGGCGCCCGACGCAAGAGAGGTGTTCAACAAAAGACTACTGCTTGATATTATAGAACAGAACCTCAAGAGACTATTGCTTTTATTATAGAACAGAAACTCAGGACATTTTGTAATATTGTAGAAGAATGTCTTTTTTCCTATCTTTGGTACGTGAATATTATTTTAATAGGAACATAATAGAGTGATGGAGAAAATAGTCAATGAAGCAGCCCCAAAAATAAGTAAGTGAACAAAGGCAAGAATGTTGTAAAACAAAGTGTTTATTGTGTTGGCATCTTCTGAATATAAGAAGTTAAAAGCTAATATTTAATTGCTTCTTTAAGAAACACAGAAGAAAAGTTTCCAACACTTTATGTACAAGAACATTCATCTGGACTTCACTGTTGACAGGAACACTCATCAGGACTTCACTTCTGACAAGAACCTCCATCACACGACATCCACAAGGACGCTAGGACCAATCCTGTGGATTTGCAGGTAGGACGTTTATTCGATCTGCTTCTCAAGACTTACTATAGGGATTGTAGAGTTTAATAGGATTCAAAATACAACACGCTCAAAATATTCTTGTTGCCTCACAGGCCAACAACAGGAATTCATCAGCGTCCGAATCCGGCCCCCTCCCTAAGTGTCTATTCTGTAGCCATAGTTTCTTAACACAAATCTCTGGTTATAATTGAGGGATTCTGGGAGGTTGGCCCATAGCATCTCTGCAAAACCAGCCAAGCACATCTTGCAGGTAAGAGTGACTTGGTAACCTGACACATTGTTTCCACAAGTCTGAGGTATCAGGGTTGTCGTGTTCTGAGGTTGCCAAAAACGAATCTCTCTGATAACAAGGAGATTCTAGTGGTACTGTGTGCTAGCTAATGCAAAACAGGCTAACATACGTGGAGGGGGTGCTCAGAATCAGTCTGCCACCAGGCCCACAGTGTATGTTAACCAAAACCGCAGGTCCTGCAGGGGTACTATAGGAATTACACTACATGGCGCCCAATGTTGGTTTAGTACTTGTTTAACAGTGGAATATGAGTAGTTCCGTCATGGGTAATCTCAGAGACCCCCACTCACAAAAACCAGAGATGTCTGAAGTGGGTGGGCAAAAACTCCGCCACAGCTGAGTAGGCAAGATATCCTATTTGTTGGCTATTGGTTAATCAAGCTTGAAGGACATTTTTCCAAAAATTGTACAAAACACCTAATCTTAATTTTCTTGGACAGTTATTCCGTGTTCTTAGCACAATGACTTCCGAAAACCGAGAATTAGCCCGCTGACACTAGTGCATCAGTCAGAGGAGGAAGATGCCAATGCAATATATATTGCAGCTGGTGTAGGACACACACTCACACCTAAACTCGGCAAACATGGGTTACTAGCCTGAGAAAGTATAGTAATATTCATGATAGAGGCACACAAAGATTTCCAAATAGAGGTGTTCTATTCATGGGTTACATTCCCTCCAGCAAATGCTATAACAAAAACTTTTCATTATGATATACATGAAGAAGTCCAAGCGGTCTACATTCCATTTGAGGAGACTGAATTTCTGCTTGCCTACCAGGAACATATTTTCTGGTTCAATGGCACCCTACCCCACTCAAAAAGAAGAGCAATACTTGGTCCATTAGAAATACCAGGAACAACATGGCCGATATTAGTGACCTATGCAGCACATCCTGACATTGACAATGCCAAATAATGAATTGCTCCTTCAACACAAAGAGTTGATAAAACTTTACAGAAACATGACTCAATTAGTCATGATAACACTTGCAGTCCAACCAACAGTAATTGCACCAAATACAGCTCCTACACAGAGCACAGCTACTAAAATTACTCCACAAACATTACACGTAATGGGTAAATTGCCCAAAAACGTGAACAAACTCCTTTCTGGGTAGCTCAGAAAATAACCCGTTAGAAGCAGTATTCCCAAATACCACACCATTTCATCAAAAACACAGAATGTTAACAATCTGCTTGCCTATGGGGATTACACCACAGTTAGAGGATTGTACCTTTTGGGGTACAGTCTTTGCTGCCATATATACCAAAACTCATAGTATTCTTTCATTAGCAGTGACACCAGATGTATTAAGACAAATACAAAATGAGTCAACTAATAGGCAGTCCTGAAAAGGACACTTCTAAGAAGACACCGACTTCTTCTAAAAAGAAGTGGGATAATAAAAAAGAACAAAAGTTTAAAGACAACAGATCTCTGTCCCGAGGTAGGTCTCCTCCACAGAAGCCCTCTGAAAAGAGGTACAACCTTAGGAATAGGGAGAATATTAGGAAACTTGACAGGTATCAGGATACTGATACACGTTCCTTTCAGGGCTCAAAGAAAAACTCAGAGAGAGAAAGATGATCTGAACACAGAGAGGAGCGCACACAGTCCAGAGACAAGCAGCGCACTCAAGACTTTACTTCCAAAAAAGAAGATAAGCCAAAATCAAAACCTCAATTTAAGAAAAAGAAAGTTGCTGGTCTGAAAATCAGACATGCCCAGAATCCTGAGGACACAACTTCTGAACGGGGAATGGGCTTGACGATGCTAGACAGTGCGGCAGAAGTAACTATAGCTCGACAGATCCTGAAGGAATTTCTGGTGACAGCGGACTTGAATGATTACATCACGGTGGAAACACCAGATAAAAGGATGAGCGTCCCAAATAAGTTACATGAAATAACATTCTGGATGGAGGGGACAAGCCCAGGAAAGTAAAAGGTCTCTTTTGCAAGAACTTATCATCTGGTTATGACTTCCTGTTAGACAAACAAGATTGGCCGCCATCATTCGTAATGGAGTGCCCCAGGGGAGAAAGTATAATTTTTCCGACCATGTTCCTTTTCACCTTAAACAAACATATGCACGGGATTGGGCCTTAGCCTAAGCTCCAGCATTGTACAAAATTTATGCTGGGTGGGATGAGGACTCAACCTACCATGTGATCCTGTTAAAAGTTTCACCTACTGCTCAGAGTCAATGCCCAATAAAGCACAGGTCAGGGAGATCTTAGATCAACTTGAATATCAGGGGGTCATTGAAAAATGCACCTCTTTGATGAACAATCCTTTGTTTCCCATCTCTAAACCCACAATACATATTGTCTACTTTTAGATTACAGACATCTAAACTCATGCACAAAGATATTTGCTGTCCAAAATGCACATAGTGCCCTATTAATGAATAATACAAAAATAATAAACAGCACTTGATAGCCCAAATGGATTTTCTTGCCAAAATATAGCACCTGAAAGCATGTATTTGAAAGAATTCTCAGTGTAGGGTACCAGCGACAATTTTGATGACTCCCCCGAGGGTATAAGAATAGCCCAGGGGTATTTGCAGAAAGGGTAACAGAGTTACTTAAAAAAAAAAAATTCAATTTGCTTAAAATTCTCTGTTTAAATTTACATTTTTATAAACAGTACAGCTCTGTTTTCCGAATGCAATCTAACAGATACACAGATAGAAATGGATCAAAAGGAAGCTAAATATACAATGCTTCAAATTGAAAAACTGGAAAGGCTACCATTCACAGTGGCGGAATCACCATCAACTGAATGGCTAATCCACAGCCATATCACTCTCCAGGTCACGACCTTTCAGTTTCACTATTGCCTTGAGCAAAGGCAGGCAGCTATGAAAAATTGGTTAAAGAATACATTTAGAAATCCTGGGATTTACCATATAGATTTTGATGCCAGAGTGGGGATCGAGAAGTGTTTCTAAGTTGTACAAACTGCAAGAATGCTTTAAGCGGTTCTCTCATGTGCCAAGATATTGTTTTGCACTGAGCATGTAATGGTTCAATAGCAAATCTGTCTTGCTGCATGAAAGGAACTCCAGCTGCCGTGATCACACCAGTTTTTGAGTTACTCTCGAATGGGAGTTACTTGATGCTGAATGATCAAGGTTGCTGTGGCATGATTCCAGGCATCGCCTATCTGGTCACAGTGAACACCAGGATTACTTGCTGTATGCAAGTATTGTTTCCCCCAACAAGCACAGTCAGGGAGGCACCTTTGTGGCCTTCGCTAACCGTATCTTTTATACTTTGAGCAGACTGAAAGCCTTGCTTTTACAGTGAACTGTACCCTTAACCTCCGCGAGAGACCTTTGATCTTCAAGTTGCAAGGACCTTGACCAAGATACAGGCACTTATTCGTACAAACTGCCATTTTCATTTCACAGAAATGGTCGGTCGTATCTTTAACATGTCTGATACGAGTGGTATTGTACAGCTATTAAAGACCATAGGGTCAGGATTTTTAAGCACTTTCCAAACAGTCCTCTGAGTTATCCCAAATTTTATACACTCCGTATTTGGAAGCATCTTTGGAGTTTTACCTCTGATACTGCTTTTAATAGCTGGAATCCTGATCATCATTTACCTGATACGCAATGGACGGTCCAGTCACCAATGAAATGGCAAAAGCTCTTCTGGAGTGTAGGTACTGTGAGCGCATGGTACAACATCTGGGCGCGCCTTGCCTACGAGAACTGAGTGCTGCTTGGTTCTTATCGTTTAGACCAGCCTGGATGGACTGTATCTTACCTGCTCTTCGCTGACTGTTCTGCAGTGAAGAATGCTTGTTGGACTTCTGTCTGACACTTGAGACGGAGAAGCCTGTGGACTTGAACACGAGGCTGGAACCGCTGAGGTCCCATGCTCGGCTGTGTTCCCAGAGTATTCTTATCCTGACTAATGCATTCCTTGAAAACCCACAGTTGCCATTTCCTACAACTGAGGTGAGCATCAGCTCAGCCACCTCTAGCGCTGACACCAGAACTAGCACTACTACTGGCACTTTGGGCACTGAGGTATTGCCTATAGTACTGGCTGCTGATATGCCAACTATGCATAGTACTGAATATCATCTGCGCTCCATAAACGTACTGTGTGAAAAATTACAATTTCTGTCCCCTACAGTAAGTGACTGTGATGGTGCATCTCCAGCCAGGACACTTAATCTACAATTGGCTCATCCTGTGCTGGGAAAGAATTCAGAGTTTCTTTTTCTTTTCATTTTGACTCTTATTACATTTGGAACATTTTCTACTAAACTGACACTATCACGAGAGAAAGCATGGCCTTCTAAAACACTTATAGGAGTTTTACATTCTATAAATTAACTCAGTTACACTTTAGATTGAGTGCAAATCCAAATACTGGCTCTTCACATTTTTTTGTCTCCCCATGGAAATGTTTTTGATATGCTTTTAAAAAATGTGAAAACATTTTTATATGGCTCACGAACAATTATATCCGCTACCCCCTAGTATGAATTAGTAGTTTGCCATCATTGTTTGTTATTGTTGACTATTAAGAGGAGTGGGTGTTATGTTTCATATAGATGCCCTAATATAGGCATGGATTGAGATGCCCTAATATAGGCATAATCTATCACCTACGTTAGTTTCCTATTGTCCAAAATAATGGGTGCCGTGGCCTGAACCTTATCTAGATTGTGGTTTGGGTACAGAAGGAGGGTTTTTCCCAAACAATGTACTCCTATACCATCTTCGATGTGCTCATCCAGTATGATTAAATATTCATAAGAGTTCTAGGAAACCAGGTAGGGGCAAGAATCCACCTGTATAAACATCTACGTAAATGGTTCATCCCATGCGTCATTTTCATACCAAACAATGGCTAAGACAAGACAAACGGGACAAAGAGACTCTATACTTTTCTGTATAAATACAGCACCTCGTGCTATCAGTAGTTAGAAGGAACCAAGACTTCCAGGCCGACACACTGACCAGAGACGCTGAGGCTTCTGCATGCAGGCGTTCCAGCTGACAGTAGTATAATCATTCCTTGCGGGGTGTCCAACTTGAGACCAAGATGAGGTCCCACTCTCTCTCTTTACTAAGGTAATGGGGTTCGACTAAATCCTTGTGGGATTCTTGGCTCATTCGCACCTACGCAGATGCTAGGTACACTTAGGTACATCTAGACAGGCATCATAGGAGTATGCACTTTATTTTATAAATTCATTTTATATTCATGTATATGTTCATGGCTATTGCAAAATGGTAGACTGTACTATTCCTTTTTATTCACTGTACTGCTGATCATATATCTCTGCTACTGTTTAACAGTTGTCGAAACCCATATTTAACACTAGAAGAACTGTGCTATAGATTCTTATTGTAAACACGCTTAACTGCTTCTTCTGTGTAGCTATCTGAGACCAAATGAGCAAGCACGAGTGACTGAGCGATAAGTAGTACATTGTTTCCATGAGTCTGAGGAATCAGGGTTGTCATGTTCTGAGGTTGTCAAAAACTAATCTCTTTGATAACAAGGAGGTTCTAGTGGCACTTTGAGCAAAACAGGTTTACATACGTGTGGGGGTGCTCAGAATCAGTCTGCCCATAGTGTATGTTATCCAAAAGCGCAAGTCCTGCAGGGGTACTATAGGAACTACACTACAGGTTCTGTGTGTAGTGTCTGTGCCCTATGTTTTGAGATTTGGCTCTGTGTGTGTGCTTGCTGTGGTTGAACAGGATGGCGTAGTATCACGCTGTATATTGTCTGGGGTGTGTGTTGTTGGTGTGGTTGCTGCAGTGTGTTTGTGTGTGTCTATTGGAGGGGATGCTGCTGGGACTGTGGGAGTCAGTGAGTGTTGTGGAGCTGGTGGTGAAACTGGTGTGTGTCTGTGCTTTGTCTGTGTCTTTTACCTCTGTATTGGAGTGTGCTGCTTGTGGCTTGTGATGTGGATGCGTGCTCAGGCATGCATGTTTGTTGGGAAGTTGTGGGGCTATGGATTGATGGAGAAAGGGCAGGAGGTGTGGTGAGAGATTGGATAGCTTAGAAGACTGCCATGAGTGTGTAGAATAGAGCCTGAAACGATCACGCCTGTCTTCCAATGTCAGAGTGAATGGCCTCCAGGTAGGAAACAGCTTGGGCCAGTTTGTTGCTTTGCTCCTTGAGGACATTCACCACTGATGTTTGGCTGACAGAGATCTCTCCAGGAAATATATTGTCTCCACACTCAGCACAGCAGGTGAGACAGGGGCAGGGGCTGAAGTGCCTGGTTGGAAGGAGACTCTACTCTGCTTGGAGGAGTGGGCATGGAAAACAGGTTCGGAAGCAGCATGGAGGATGGAGATGGAAGAGGGTTGACGGACTGAGATGTTGCAGATAGTATTTTTGCTTGGTTTGCCACCACAAGGGACTCACCACCGGAGGCACTTGAAGAAGATGATGTTGATGAGTTGGCGTCTCTTCCCTCCAGGGCACTCCCCTCATCCTCTGGTCCAATAGTGACTTCTGAGTCGCTGTGGTCTGAGGAAACACTCTGGCAGGCTGCAACCCCAACAGTCCTGGTCTGGCCTCCTTTTCTGCTCTCTGTAGAGGCTGGAATAGGAGGAGACATATATGTTAAACATATGCTTTAGACCAGCCTGCAAGAATATCATCGCAGCACGTATTCCACATTATCAATGTCCATGACTAAAAGATGAGGATTTACATCACATTAACTTCCTCCCTTCTCAGCAACATATCATAAATTACAGTAGGTCTGCGCAGCAAATAAAGTTGCTCTGGACATCAGTGGAGCAGCTGGAATGTTTTCACATGACTTTTCACACACTACTTTTACCATAGTCAGGCCCTGTTGCCTGTGACTGATTACTTACAAACTGTTACTACATACTCCTAAACTACTATTAGATTGTTCAAATTTTTTACATTCCATAAATGAACATAGGGATCATTTGGGCACAGTAGCTGTCTGTGAGTCGTTGTGACCTCCTAGGCAACGGTGATGCTCAGTCATATGTGGCCTTAGTGGACATTGGTACAGCACAATTGACTGAGTTATCAAGTTCTCAATATGAATGTATGCAAAGGTTACTGATGATGAGATGGTGTCACACACCAATGCACAAACACCACAATGTGTCTATCCAGCACAATGTACGTAGCAGGAACTCAAGTGATGCAGCTAGATATGCCTGTGACACACTTTGAGATGACCATGCTGAAAGTCTGAGGCATAATGTTGCTAATATGGACAGTAGGAAAGCAGTCAAGCGGAGTGCAATCAGCATATTTGGCACTTACCGGTACCTTTGATGTGCCATGTAGCTTGCCATAGAGGGGAAGGACCTCGTCCACAAGGGTCTCCAGCTCTTTGGAAGTGAAGGGACAGGCACTCACCATATCCATGTGTCACCTGAGGACAAAAACAGCAGCCGGTGATGGGGAAGTATATAAAGCAGCAGTGCCTGAGGGCAAGTGAGACGTGTACAGACACGCAAGGTATAAGTAGGCCACACAGGCTGGCTTCGGCATACACGGCCATAGAGATTGGCCCCCGACTGTCAAATTTTTCAATATATGCCTATGACCGCTGTGGCTGAACACGCCCACCGTGCGATTCAAATGAACCTGCAGATGCTGAATAACGTGGTTTCATTGGTGATGGCAGGTATACGCCTGTGTGGTCTCCACTGTAGGCGGACACATCCCAGGAATGACTGTGGTTGCATTATACAGGGAGAGCCAATGGCTCTTGGTTGCATCATACAATTTGCTGATTACACAGTTCAAAACATCTGACGGTCCCTGATGAAGCCTTTTCCCATAGGGCCTGTCTAGTATACACCAATGTGGACTCCACTGTTGGTGTACAAATTCCTTGATCCACTATGGTCTCAATGACAATCAGGCAATGTCTGTGACTGGCTCAGATGTACCCACTTACCACACGGTGTGACACCGCCATCAGTCATGGAGGTGACACATAGCTGCCAAGGTTTAAGATTGCTATGTGTGACATTTTCATTATTTCTGTGTAATAATGAGTGACATTCAAAGCCTATGAAGGACACTTTCCCATTAGCAAAAATTAGAGCAATGGAGATGAGGGAAACGTATTAATATCAGAAATTACAGCCATTTGCGTAACAAGAAATTCCAAGAAGATCTGCAAAGCCCCAGATATGGAAGAGCACTAACCGACATGACACCCAGACTGCAATAAACAAACTCACCAGACTGACCGCAAGAGTAAAAAACACAAACCAAGACATCAACACGACACAAAACTCAGAGTTGTGATGTTAGATAACTGCAGCTGTGGCCGGCACATGTAAGTGAGGTGGGGTGGGGCGGGGCAGGGCACGGCAGGGGGGAAGCCGACAGGTAATATTTATTTATTTAATTATACATATTCCGTTGTCTGTCACCCCCCCCCCCCCCTCCCACCCCAGCCTCGTCCCGCCCCACTGTGTTAAAAATGCTGGCCGCTGCTGGATAACTGGTCAACATCAAGCCGCAGCCAACAGAATTTTTTCAGACCAGAAGGGAGATAAAATGTATCTTTGTATAGCACCTCATCTAACAGAAAGAAATTCAGAATCCCCTTACTTTGGCCCCATAACCCTTTAAAAAATACTTCTTTCAGCTGCAGGCCCCTGCAACCCTGTTCTATGTCATGAAACTCTTTAATATAAAGGTAGCACTTCCTTGTTCGACAAATAGGTTTGTGTTCATGTCCCAGCACATTCTACATTGACACACAAATTGAAACACACAAAATGAATTGTCTGTGCAAAGTTAGAGTTGCTACATCATTCGTCGGTGCACCACGTGATGTTGTAATCTTGTGACACTGAGCAAGTTTATCACTCAAGGGGTGTGTTGACCGTCTGAAGAACAACATGCACACCATCATGTACTAGTCTTTTGTTAACCTGTAACCTACATTATGAACATCAATTAAACATTTGACCTATGTCCCATCTTTTTTTAGCCATTCTGTCATTTCTTGCTCCTACGTACTGTTTGCTCCCACCCATTTCCTTTGCTGATCACAAGAAACACGAGTCTCTGCTCACGGTCTTTAACCACACTTGCTGCTTTCCCAGCTTCAAATAACCTTGTGCAAGTCTATAAATAAACCAGACAATTAGTAATTTGCTCATGATTATGTGCTCATCTCTCCTCCTGCAGTATCCAATATGTGCTTGTGCAAACAGAAGAATGTGACTAATGGTACGCTTAAAGGAATGTTCTATGCTTACTTGTAACTTTGCAAGCTTGTCTTGCCCTTTGTACCTGCAAATAGATGTATAAATATCTGTGTGACCCTGTGTCAGGTAGAGAAATCTGAGCAAAGCTAAGATGTTGTGTTCTCTCCACTCGAGTGTATTTACAATAAATGTTGTTCCAATTCCTCTCTCTGTGGAGGAGTCTTATCTGTTTTTAGAGTTCCTGTATCAGACAGTGGTGGTAACTCAGCAATGAGAATATTTTCTCACTTGCAAATGGTACCTCAGATGGGACTTCATCAAAGCTGAAGCCAGACGTACAATGATGTTCCGCGGTTGATGAGGAGTTACTAAAAGGCTACGATGGTTGAAATCACTGCTAGAAGGGATTTCTTTTCCTGCAGCCACAGTCTTCGCCTGGTATTTGCCACACCTCTCAACATGAAGGTTCACTTTTACTGAGGTCCCACATCTGAAGGGGGCTGTTTGCTCTTTTCTGAAGACTTCACACAGACCGGTATTCCTGACTTTGACATGAGATTCTGGGGAGATTATTGCTGATTGCTTTATTTTGTTAATTTTGTCACTATAATGACTAAGTGAAAAACCTGTGTTCTTATATTCTTGTGATCACAGGAGTGTTTTTATCTTGATAAAATGGGATGTAATAAGACATCCAGTTGCGGCTTGTTTAAGTGTTGTGGGGTGAAAACGAGAAATGTTTTGGAACAGTGTGTTCTCATACTTTCTGAAGGATCTCTAGGGTGGGTGATATTGCTGAAACATGGTCTCTCTGTCATGTTATTTATCCGTGAGTGGCACAAATATACGGTAGACACATCCAAATTGCAATTTCCTGAAAACTGACAATGTTATGCTTATAATGATACATCAAGATGAATGTTTTGGAATGCATTGATGCAGAGCTGAAGGCTCCTGATTTATTAATGGCTAGGATAGTAGCTATGCACTGTTAGGTTTGAAATTCCCATCCCTGCAACGCACTAGTTTTATGCAATATTAAGTTAGCAGTGCATAATGTGTATTCACATTATGCAATGAGTTATTCCCATAATGTGCAGGCTTCAGTTAGCAAGTGTGACTCCATTTTGCATTTAGTAATCCCTATTAGACTGCTTAGACTGTTCCCGAGTTAGGCCTCATTGTTCATGCTTGCCTCAGTATAATACTGCATTTCGTTATTATTTTCTCTGCTGCTCAAGGCTGTTTTCGGACTTACTAATGAATAGGCCATTCTGCCCTTGCATACTTATTTGCATGTGTAGTTTCTGCTCCCACGTTAGGAGATGCTGAGACCCAGCACCGTGGCCTTGGGGCCCTGATAACATGTACCCATCTGGCAGATTTTAGCTCATCCTACTGTGCCTCTTTGTTTATGTGCGGCCCAAGCCGGTAGTTTTCCATTGTGGGCGTGGTTGAGGGCTTCATGGGAGGAATACGTATACACTACAGACTGTTGGGGGGAAAGTCCCTCGGAAGACATCTTAGGGTGCAGGTCATGATGGACTCCTCTGCAGAGTATTGCCAATAAAGATGTAAGTTTGTATTCTCTACTGTCTGACCGACTCTTCATTCTTGGGGAAGGTATAGCAGGTGTTTGTAAGTAACCCGGAGGGCCCCTAAGGGCCACTTCCTTCAGTTGGTCCCCCAACAGGGACCCTGCAAGGTGATTTGCAGGGTCGGTGGTGCATCTGGTCGATCGGGCGGATCGGGGTACCCCACACGATCAAGCTTGGTTCCCGCAGCTTCCCCACCCATCTGATCGGGTGACTCTTCATCTGGTGGTCCCCAGCTGGGGTCATGGGAAGGCGAAACCTTGGAGTTGACCCTTTTGTCTGAAGACTTTGAAATGGAGAATAATTTGATTCAAACTGAGTGCACCAGGTGAGTGATTTGATTCTTGGGCAAATGGTGCCATTCTTGAATGACACACGCTTGCGGGCTGCGTCCTGATGCGGTCCTTTGTCTGCCTCAGTGCAACTCTAGACTGCCTTGCTTGAATGGCACAAGCCGATAGGCTGTGTCTTGGTACTGTCTTTTGGGCTGTTTTTGGTTTGAACTTGGTGGGTTTGCAGACCCTTTTTAAAAGGCACAGAGTGTTTGGGAACAATCTACCAGGCCAACTGGTAATTTGATTTCTTCTCAAAAAGGTCTGGGGCTAGAGTCTGTCTTCTTGAACTCGGTGCAGTCCCTGGACTGCAGAGGGCGGTTTGTGGACCGTTTTATTTTGGTTCTTAGACAATTGTTTTCTTGTTTATTTTATTTTATTATTTTTGTTGGTGTATTGGGGACAGCGTGTGTGTCTTATATTAAGATACCTTGTTTAAGTGAGTTAGGATGTATTGGATGTCGATGTTGTACTTCTGATGCTCGATTGGAAGAGAGCCAGCCTGCTGCTCCGAGGGTTCTCCAAAATTTGAAGTATACATCAAACAAGGTATTGGCACTATTATGTTTAGCACATTGTGGCATAAATATACGAGGGACAATGCTGAGTTAGAGTGGCCCCTTACTGGCTGGTTTGATGAACAGAAATTGAATTTTTTGCAGAATAAATTGTTCGCTAAAAAAAGAAGGCAGTTGATGTTTTATTCTAAAAGAGTGTGGCAGAAAGAAGCAAAGCAGCGCCCCATGGGAGCAGAGAAAGAGACCTGGAAAAGACAGAAGCTAACTATAACACAGAAAGCAGTGGCCTATGAGAGGGAAAGGGTACAGAAAGGTATGGAAAGTGCAGATAGAAAGTTCTGATTACAGACTGATAAATGTTATGTTACTTGAGAGGAAGGTGATGATTTAGTGGAGGAGCTATTGGATTCTCACCCCCACCTTCTTATGCCCCTGAACGGATGTACGCGATAGTCCCGACGTCAAAGTCTTCGGCCCCTAGTGCCGCTATTTCTATTGTTTCCATTTCTGGCACTACTGCTTCAGCCCCGGCCTCACTCGCTTCTCCTCCACCCATGCCAGTCACAGGGGCTGGAGTTGTTAGCTCTCCTGTCCTGTCTATTAGTCCAGTTTAGACTGCTATGCCCCCTTTTACCCCTACAACCCTGCCTCCCTACATGATGATACCTGTCTCTGCATCTGCTCTTTCCCCTGTGAGTGTGACACACCAAGGACAGTCCAATGGCGAAATGCCAGCGCATGGGGTACATGAGGCGAATTGAGCATAACAGCAAGAGTGCATGGAAAAAGTGTTGGCGCATTCTGCGCTGGGTGATGAGGAAAAGCGAATGGTGGCGAATCAAGCAGCTCAGGGGGCTAGGAACCTGATCTATAGTGTGGAAGATGTGTGGAGTGTGATGAAAGATTATAAGCCCTTCGTACATCAGCATGCTCTTAAGCACATGTTGGCCACGGTAATAGGACTGTGGGAACAGTGTTTTCAGGTTGTTGCACCGCAGATCATCTACGACATACGGGACAGGGTATATGTTACAGGTATGGCTCCTAATGAGTTTTTTGCCAATGTAACAACACTGATGGGGTACCGTGGTAGACTGCTTCAAAAAGTTTCCACAATAGCGGCACAGCACCCTTTGAGGGAGGTCCATCCTATTTACCATCCTGAAGTACCAGAAAGGCGTGACTCCACCAACACTGTAATTGGACCACAGGTTTATACTCAGTTCCAGGAGCAGTGGATCTATAATTCTTGGAAGAGGAGTGAGGTCCTATCCCTAAAGAGTCAGCTGCCAGACCCCCGGAAAAACCCCACTGCATATTATAAGGAATTGACGGAGTCCGCCTCTTCCACACTGATGACATTAGCTGGTATTGAGTTGTTCTTTGGTCTGCTGGTCCTGGTGGACATATGGAGGCAGATGCATATGCAGGATCATGCACTGGAGTAAGGTGGCACATGGAATGAGATCAAAGCGTGGGATAAGGAGCGTAAGCTCGGTGATAATCTGAAAGTGGAGCGCCTAGCTTTACGTAGTGTATTATCACTTCTCTGCAATCCCTTATCCCGGCAAAAAGAAAGAATTGGGATAAGTTGACTGCGTGTCGTCAGAAGAAAGATGAAAGTGTGTTGGAATTCTTCACTAGGTTTGAAGGGGTGTTTCTAGATTTTAGTGGTCAGTACCTGTCACAGGAGGGTGGTGATTCTTTGTTTGTTAACAGGTTTGACACTAATTTGCTTCCCGAGATTGCAACTAGGTTGCAGGCTTCGGAAAGTACATGGATGACATCATCCCTGTTAGTGATTTTGAGTATAGCACAGTAGTACGAGCATAGAGAGAATGAGGACAAAGAGAAGGTGGAGAAAAAGTCAAAGGATTTAAAGACGAGGGTGTTGATGCAGCAGGTTACAAGGGGGAGAGGCAGAGGTTCGGGGTCGGCTCATGCGGCTGCTCAGGTCCGATATGGGTGGTTCTTCAAATGTGCCCCATGGGCTTAACCAATGGCCATATTGTAAGCAGGAGGGACATTGGCGGAATGAGTGTCCGGAGTTGTTGCAGAAAGGAGAGCCAGAGAAGTCGAGGGTTTAGAGGACGTGGAAGAGGAGGAGGAGGCAAAGGGGGGGACGCAGTCAGAGGAGGCATCGTATAATAGGTAAAGCGGGAACTATTTTCCTGACCCCTGAAGACAACAGTACTATCACAATGACTATGACATGGACGAGGTGACTGGGTTGTCTCACAGCCAGGACAGCCAGGGACAGGGCAAGGGACCAGTTCCGCTGCCTATTGATCAGTGCGGACCCTACGTCACTGCTGATTTACCGGGCACTGCAGAAAAATTTCTAGTTAATACAGGGACAATGAATAGCTCTTTTTCCCGTTCACTGGTCCCAGGGGCAGCACTGTCTAGCCAGAATTATCTTTCGGTGGGTTTTTCAGGTGTGTTGGTTATTAACCCCATTTCCAAACCTCTGGCCTTGACTATTGGTCCCTTCATGGTTGATTTACCATTTTTATTGACGTCCAATTGTGGGGAGAATTTGCTGAGACTGGAACTGTTAAAAAGGTTACATGCGGGTGCGTGGTCTCTCTGCAAATGGCGTGAGACGCACGCTGTGGGAGCTCCGGCAGCCTGCTGCTTTCTTTAGCTATTATAGCGGAGTTCGGGGTGCCGGTGGCAGCTATCTGCGGGGTGCTTGTGTGGCAGACGCTGAGGAGCACCTTTGGGGAAGTAGATGACAGCCAGGACACAAGCATAGCGGGGGCCGGCTGTCTCGCCCTGGACCCGCGGCCCGTATCGTAGCGGCCGCCATCTTGCAGACTCAGAGTGCCGCCCTTCCCCCGGGCTGGAGGGCGAGAACCTGAGACCCCCACGAACCCGGCGGATGCCACACGCACCAGGCGAGGGCCCGGCCGCATGATTGTGGCACCCGAGACATCAGCGACGCTGAGGGCTCAGGGGTGACTGCCTCCCGCAGCGCCTTAGAGCTGCCATTTTGTGACAGGCCGGGAGCCAGACGGAGCCTGCATTTACCCGGGTTGGAAGACTGAAGGAGCGGTTCCTCGGCCCTAGCACACACCAGCGGTGAGTGGAACTGCTGTGCGGCGGGCGGAGGGGGGAGCTGCCCTGTGGAGGTGCCCCAGCTGGGGAGAGTACATTCTTCTGCCGGCAATATCGCACCCGGGTTTTGGCACGAACCCTTGTCGGGCCCGCTGCTCCCCCTGTGAGGTGACTTTGGCGGCACTCTCTCACCTTTCTTACTGGTCGGGTTGCCTCCATGAGCTTTCCTAGTGGGGGCACCACTATGACCCGCTTGACTCTATCACAACGACCCCGCGGAGACGCGCTGCACCACGCTGATTGGACGTAGGCTCTACACAGGGCGAACTGCCAGGCCCTCCTGGATCTACTGGCTGGGGGAGTGGCCAATCGCCGGGCGTTGCTGCAGGGGCCTGCGGGCCTCAGCCCTCTGGTGTTGCCTGCACGGCCTGGGCCCTGAAGTGGTCGCACCCGCACTTGAAAGCATTACAGAGGGGGGAATGAGCCCTGAGCCCCCCTGCAGTGACTCTCTTTGAGGTTCGATCCTACGCAGTTGACTTGGACCTGTGCTGGTCCCTGAGGGCTGCGTCTGCTGCACGGACTGGGTCTACTCTGTGCTTTGTGACCCCATTATTGCCTGGACTGCAAAAACTGTATCGCCTGAGGTGGGAGTGCTTCCCTTGATTTTACTGCAGGACGACCTCATATAACTCTCTCTCGAGTGAATCCTGAACCACACCTGCCTGCATAGCCTGGTGCCGAGGGGTGTGGACCCTGGCCTGCGGCTGTTGCACACCGGTATGGTGGAAGGGGTGACTGGGCGCTGGAGGGGTGAGCTGCCGTGAACATTGCTCTGGACCACAGTCAACTGTCTGGCACTGACGGGAGGCGGGGCGGTCAGTGTGAGCCCCAGAAGAACAGGTCTAATCTTGAGTGGGTTGGTTGGACGGCTGTGATGCGGTGAGCCCGCATGGTAGTCGGGCACCCATGAGAGTTGTCTCGCGAGTACTTGTTGGGTCTCTGGGACTGGTACCTGACTGGACAGCTGTAACTCCACAATGACACGCACCAATCGTAGCAAGGATGCCCCTGCGCCAACCTCTAAAGACACCTCTGTTGCAGCAATGTGGGGTAAGGCAGGCACGTCCACCCATGCTGAGATGACCCTGCAGCCTGAAGGGGACTCTCCGCCAGTAACACAGGCTTTCATGTCATCCTTCATGACAGAGTTGAAAACCGAAATTGGCTCCCTGCGCACCGAGGTCCATTCCTGTGTCCGGGACGCCCGCACAGAGGACCAGGAGCAACTCTGGTAGAGCCTGGCCGCCCTAGAAGACCAACACATAGACTTACAACTGAAGCAGGAGGACCTGGAAAACCGAAGTCGTCGGAACAACCTCCGCATCCTGGGAGTTCTATAATGACTTATGTGGCACAGCTGCTCCATGAGGTCTGGGGGGATGATGATGCATCCCCGCCGGCTTCGGATCAGGCACATCGGATCGCCGGGCCCGCGGGCAGGCTGGGTCTCCTCCCAGACATTTTAACTAGGGTCTACTTCTTTACAGAGAAGGAAGCCATTCTTCGAGCAGCGAGAACCAAGCAGGACCTCACATATGATGCGCACAAGGTTCAGATTTTCCAAGACTTGGCACCCAATACCCTGCGACGCTGTTGAGATTTCAGGCCTGTAACGGAAAAACTTGGAAGCCTGGACATCCCCTACCAGTGGGGCCACCCATTCGCCATTATTTTCCAATGGGAATCAATGTGTAAGGTGATTCGGTCCTACCAAGAAATGTCTCAGCTACTCTGACTCTCCAACTCTCAACCTGCCAGCCCCACCCGTCCCCCGCCTGCACGGGTCCCTATCAAGCCGACTTGGTCTACTGTGCGTCGGCATAGACGCTCACCACCTCTGGACAAGCAAGCATCTTCACAGGCTAAAAACAACACCATTGAGCATATCAGGTCCTTGGAGGGGGACAAGTCAGACATGGGCCGGGACTCCCCATTCCCTTGCTGAACAGCCTATGTGCCCACAACCAACTCTGGGACTTCTTCTCTGGTCGACCTTACCCTATGCTGCTGTGTTCTAGACACAGCCCCAACTCCCCTTTCGCAGTGTAGCTGGTGCCAGAATGCCCCACCTGAACGGACTTGAGTGCAGCAAACGACCTACCCCCATCTGCTTCCTAGGGAGTGCCGTCCCTGGGCTCCTCCAAACCCTAGGGTACAGGGTGACCCACGACTGAAGCAGAACGATGTGGCCCGGTTGGCCGATGTTGATTGTTAATCTTTTTCTCTTCTTTCCTACAATTTCTCTGACTCTTTCTCTCTCCCCTTCGCTGTTTCTTGGCTATGGCGGGCGGGTGACTACAAGGCTATAGTGGGCACAGGTGTGTAGGGAGGATTCTCTTCTGCTAGCCTCTCCCCTTATTTTGGCATGTCTCCTAGGGTGGCATGATGGCCTAATCCGTGCTCTGATGTACTAATAGCTCTTCCTGACCCCTTAAAGGTACTTTCCCTCAATGTTAAGGAGCTTAATTCACACAATAAGAGACAGCAAGTGTGGCGCTATATACTACAACATAGTCCAGACATCATTTTTCTTTAAGAAATCCACCTGCTAAAGGTGGACATTCCTCGCATGGTGCACCCTAAATATCCCCTCCAATTCTGGGCCACAGCAGACACGAAAACAGTGGGAGTGGCTATCCTATGCAGAAGGGGTATAAGGCAGGGGACCCCGAAACCTTTCCGTAGCCCAAATGGACGTTTTGTTAGGGCAGGGGTGGAGGTTGGCAAACGCCTACTCATATTGTGTAATGTTTCTGCACCGAACCAGATGCAGGACTCCTACCTTCGGACGCTATTAAGGGAACAGGCGCCACAGGCCGACTCCTCTTTGATTGTGGGGGGGGGGGGATTTTAACTTGGTGTGGGATCCTACGCTGGACCGTAGTGAAGCTTCCTTGAACGGGTCGGGTGCCATGTCCTCTGCGCTCCGGAAACAGATAATGGACCTTGACCTAATAGATTCTTGGCGTTACCACTTTCCTGAGGTGCGAGACTACTCGTATTACTCGCATGTCCACCGCTCGTACTCGCGTGTTGATTATTTATTTATATTGCACACCCTCATACGGGATACCTAGGCCGCAGCCCTGTCTGACATTTTGATCTCTAACCATGCTCACAATGAACTTCTCCTGCAGGTTCCGGCAGCCTGCCCCACCCGTAAGCCGGGGTGGCACCTGCCGTCACATCTTTTGCGGGACCCGGCCAATGTGGAGTCTTTATGCACTGCCATTGGCTCTTATTTTGCAAGCAATGATCTACCTGAGACCCTATTCCCCGTGGTTTGGGACGCCTTTAAGGCAACAATCCGAGGCCCCATCACATCCATTGAAATTCGCGCCGGCGTGGGAAGCCCACAGACTAGAGGATAGTCTCGCCAAGGGTATTAAGAAGTTGGAGAAGCAGGATCGGGAGTGCCCTTCCCTCGCATCTCGGCGGAAGCTTGCAAACCTCCGAGGTCAGCTTCGCTCTTTGCGAACTAATAAAGCTGAGCGGTCCCTGCTTGCCTTGAAACAACGACACTTTGAGGGGGGGACAAAGTGGGTAGGTTGTTGGTGAGGCGCGTGCGGGCTCAAGCAGCAAAGGCCCATATTGCGAAAATATAATTACATGATGGAGGGCGAGTTACTGCGGAGCGAGCTAAATGTGAGGCCTTTCGGGCCTATTATGCCACTCTTTACGAGGCAGAAATGCCCTCCCAAGCTCATATTGATGAGGTATTGAACCAATTCCCTTGGACCCCAATACACCCACACTATGCTAAACTACTGGAAGGTCCCCTCCTGGCAGAGGAACTGACAGCGGTGCTGAAGGACCTCCCCCTTGGAAAGACAACAGGCCCATATGGCTTGCCGGTGGCCTTTTATCGCATGTTCATAGAACAACTTCAGCCATACTTGCTGCGACTATATAATTCCTTCTCGGACACGGAGGGGCCGTCGACTTCCATGGGTGTGGCAGAAATAGCTCTTATCCCTAAGCTAGGAAAGGACCCCACGCTATGTGACTCTTACATCAAACACTGACCTCAAACTCTACACTAATATGCTAGCTAAACGCCTGGACCCCCACATGCCTGGCCTTGTGGAGCCAGACCTGGTCTGCTTCATCCGCAACAGACAGGGGGCCGACAATGTGCGCAGAATTACACATTTGGTAAGGAAGGCACACCACTGGAATATACCGGCCTGCCTTCTATTGCTTGACGCGGAGAAGGCGTTTTGACTGGGTGGACTAGGGTTTTCTCCAAGCTGTGTTATCCAAGATTGGCCTGGGGCAAAACATGATTTCTATGATCATGGATCCCTATTTCTCCCCTCAGACGCGGGGTCCGGTAAACGAGCAGCTCACGGATCCCTTTTTCATACACAGGGGTATACTGCAGGGCTGCCCTCTATCACCTCGGCTTTTTGCCCTGGTGATAGAGCCTTTGGCAGAGATGGTAAGGCAGAGTGCGGACATCCACGGCCTTGCTCTAGGGGGTCGACAGAACAAAGTAGCGTTGTTCATAGACGATCCTATCCTCACTCTCTCGCGCCCACATAACTCTCTCCCGGCACTCCACACTCTCCTACAGACCTTTGAAAGGGCATCCGGCCATAAATTAATCATGACAAATCTTGGGCTTTAAACCTCACGATTCTGAAGGAGGAGATGCCAGTCTTGAAGATGCTGGCTCCCTATCAGTGGACTACGGACGATATTAGCTATCTAGGACTCCAATTGACCCCTTCCCTGGACACATGGTCTCAGGTAAATTGGCGTGAATACAAGAAGGCTGTCCAGGAGGACTTGCAGAGGTGGAAATCTCTGACTATCTCTTGGCTCGGTCGGCTTAACGCTATCAAAATGGAGATCCTCCCTAAACTCTTATACTTCTTCCTTTTTTTTATTTTTTTTATTCAATGATAAACAATATACAGATTATACTTTTGCTCCACTTCTGACCCCCCCCTCCGCGGCACCATCTCGCAGCATTTGCTTACAATCGTTCTCTCTTATGTTTACAAACAATGAACGGGACTAAATTTAAAGGTAGTGAGTAAAAAAAAAAAAAGGGAGAAAAGCAAACATTTCCTAATGACAAGCTACTACATAATGCTCCAAAGCAGGTAGAAGAAAAGAAACTTTTTGCCAGCATGCAGCTTAATTCAACTTTGTGTACCATCTGCCCATTTCTCTAGCTGTTCCCAGAGCGCGAGGCCCTTCTTCCTAGCCTTTTTCCCTCTTTTTGCATAAATTGCCTTTTCGAGTTTATAAGTCGCCAGTAGTCTGGCCTACCACTATGTGAATGAGGGCGGGCTAGGGCCTTTCCAGTGTGCTGCGATACAAATTCTGTAAATAGTCATAGCTACAAAGATAAATCATCTCCCTGGTCTTGTACTGCCCTTATACCCTAACAGTAATTCAGCTGGGGTGAATTGTATCCCTTGCTCTAAAACCGCCCCTACAAAGAATTGAATTTGCTGAATGAGTGAATTAAGTTTTGTACAGGCGGCAAACATATGCGTCTGATCTGCTGAATATTCTTGACATCGAGGGCATACAGTCCCCGCCCCATTCCCCATTTAGCTATCCTGTCCGGTGTAATGTATAAGAAAAAAGCCGTTTTATAAAACTGTGCCCGCAGTTTAGTGGAAAGTAAAAACTTTTGGGACAGATCCAGAGCATAGGTAAAAATATTTAACTCCATATTCAGTTTTGTTTACCATTTCAGCCCAATCCTTTCTAAATCATCGGGCATTTTATCATTAAAACTGGAGTAGATAGTTCCTATCCTAGGCGGATTATTTGAGCGCAATCTATCCATGATATCATTTTTCTTGAATCCAGCCGGTCCACCGGTCTTGTGATCCAAGAAACTTTTAATCGCATAGTATTGAAATAATTGACTCTCTTCTATCTGAAACCGTATTTTAATGTCCTGAAAGGCCCGAACCCCTTCCTGATTAATCAGGTCGCCCAATTTGATAACCCCCGCGTTGTACCATTTATAAAGATATGATCCTTTAAAAATTGGAGGAAGTATTGCATTATCTTTAATTGGAGTGTAGTAATTTAGTCTACCTAGCCCTACCAGTTTCCGTACTTTGGTAAAAACACGATAAATATTTATTAAAGACTTGAACCGCACCCGCTTAAAGTCACCGATTTCGAGTTGTCTCCCGAGTATTCCTCGAGCATTCACTCCAATTAAAAGCTATATAAGGAGATGAGAGATCTGAGACGGACTGTATGTCGTAATCAAGCAGTAACAAAGGGCTATACTGCAAAACGACAGCCCAGTAATAGAGTTTAAGATTCGGTAGCGCACAAGCACCTCTTTCTTTTGGTAAAGATAGCTATTTGTAAGACCTTCTTATGTTAGAGTGAGACCATATGAACTGGCAGAAAATTTGCTCAAATAGCTGGAGGACAGCATCACTGAATTCCAGAGGGATAGTTCTAAGGAAGTACAGTAGTTTTGGAAAGTAAGTCATCTTTATTACGTTGCTCCGGCCGACTATTGTTAGGTGTAGATTATCAATTCTTTTTAATGCTTTTTTAGTATCCTTGGCAAGTGGGTTCAGGTTACCCACTATTGCGTCTAGATTTGCAGTGATGCTTACCCCCAAATACTTGGCTTTTGTAACTACTAGGGGGCTGGACCAGCTTATGTTTTCATTTACAATTATCTGGGTTTTTGTTCTATTTAGTGAGTAGCCAGCTATCTCTCCGAATTTCTGTGTCTCATATTCCAGGGCCCTGATGGACTTCTCGGGATCGGGTGAAACTATTGCCAGGTCGTCCGCATATGCCATGATTTTAGTTTCTACCCCTTGCCTGACATCCGGCCTAATCTCTGGGTTTGCTAAGATTTTTGTGATAAGTGGGTTTATGTACAGTGCAAACAGCAAAGGGGAACATGGACAGCCCTGCCGGGTGCACCGAGTGAGGGTAATTGGATTGGTCAAATTTCCATTGATCATAATTTGGGCCCTGGGTGTTTGGTATAATGCCTGAATTGCCTGTAGCATATTCGGGCCAAAGCCTGACCTTTTTAGTATCTCCCACAAGAATAACCAGGAGACCCGATCAAATGCTTTCTCAGCATCTAATAGTATTAAAGCAATCAGGTCCCCTGTTACCTTTGCTGCATCCATTAACATAATTGCCCTCCTGACATGTTCTGTGGTACCTTTGTTGGGAATAAACCCATGCTGCCAGTTAGAGACTAGTTTCTGGATGTTTTGTGAGATCCTGTTGGCTAATATTTTGGAGAATATTTTTGAGTCATTGTTAATTAGAGTGATCGGTCAATAAGATGCCATTTCTAGAGGTGATTTTTCCTTTTTTAGCAAAGATGATAATTTTCGCAAGTGACCAAGAAGCAGGTGGTGACGTGCCTCCGAATATCGACCCCACTACTAAAGAGAATATCTCCTTAATCTGACTTTCAAAGATTTTATAGAATTCAGCAGGGATAGAATCAAGGCCGGCCGCCTTTCCGTCTGGAAGACTTTTGATCGCGTTATGTATCTCCTCCCAGGCAGGAGGGAATTGTAGCTGCTCTTGTTCAATTGAATTTAATTTAGGTGTATCCATGGAGTCTAAATAGCCTGCAGCGTTCAAGCTCCGATCACCTATGGGCCTGACATCCTCCTCTGTGTACAGTTTACTGTAGTACTCTTTGAAAGCTTTAAGTATTTCGCTGGGATCCTTAGTCAGCCCCCCCGCGATTGTCTCAATTTCCGCTATTGTGTTTAAAGTCGTTTGTTGTCTAATCGTTAGTGCCAATTGGTGTCCGACATGCTCCCCACATTCATACAGTTTCCCTTTGGTTGCTGCCCATTTGGACGCAATTCTTTCAGCAAAAATTGATGCAATCTCGGCTTTTATAACAGCGACTGCATATTGGATTTCCTCGACATTCCCTCCTGCTTTTATTGCCTGCACTAGCCTGGTTTCTTCTACCCCTAGTTTCTCCTGTAATTCCTGAACCTGTATCCTCTCAACTTTGTTTCTCCTGACAGAAAAACTCAAAGTCTTCCCCCTAACCCCGGACTTGAAAGCATCCCAAACCACCATCAAAGGAGCGGAGTCTAAGTTTATCTCCAAGAACTCCTCTATCCACTTCTTCATGTGTGTCTGATATTTGACATCATATAGGAGTGCTTTCTCAAAGGACCAGGTTGTATTCTTGTTTTCAATTTTTAGGCCATCCAGATGCAATATTAGTGGATTGTGGTCTGACATAAATCTAGGTACCATGTCTATACTGGAAGAGCTAACCAGTGATGAAGGGATAAAGAAGTAATCTATTCTTGGGAGTTTTACATGAGGAGCTGAAAAAAAGGTGAACCCCTCCTGTTTAGGTCTTAGCTCAGACCAGACATCCCGTAAGCCATGAGTCTCTAGTAAATTCAGTAGAGATTGAAACACCCTTGGCTTCCTCCCCGAATATCTCCAGTCCTTGTTCGAGCTCCAGCCCACGGGTAGATTTAAGTTCAGATCGCCGCACAATATTATGGGCGTTTGCCAGTGGGCTAGCTCCCCTGATACCCAATCTAGGACCCCTGGCTCTTCTAAGTTGCTACCATATATTGAGCATAGTGTAAACTTGCAGTTTAAGTCAAGAGTGCATCCTACGATAGCCCATCTACCAAGAGGGTCTGTCTTTACTCTATCCACCTGCACTTTGAGTCTGTGACTTGCGAGTATTGCTACTCCTTTTATCTTGGCCCCCTGAGTGGTGGCAGCTACTACCTTGTAGCCCAGAGAGGAAAGAAGATGTTTCTGTGTCCCCACCACATGTGTTTCCTGAAGGCATATCAGATCCGGACCAAGTGAGCGTAAGCCGTGTGCCACCTTCTGCCTTTTAGCCTGATTATTTAAGCCACATATGTTGCTAGACAAAATTTTGATTTTGCATAACTGTGTCATCCTATCTTAGTATTTGTTTCAATCCCTATAAGATCCTGCCAATTCTCAATCCCCTTCTCTGCCCTTTGCTTGCGTGAGACTTTCCTCAAGTGTATTTTATAGCATGCCGCCCCCTGTGTTTTTATATCCTCCGTGCCTTTTGTGCCATTAGTGCTCTTAGTGTCCCTGTTTCTTTCCCTTGTATTTCTCTTAGGTGACCCTGATTGAGCAGTTGAGATGTCTCGTTTTGATAGTGATCACGAGTGAGGCCCAGCCACCCAGCCATATCTGCAAAAACAAAGTAATAAATGTGTAATCCCTGGTTATTCTTACAAAAACCCATTAGAAACGTCCCATGTGCCAATGTTTTAGTGGCTTAGCTACCGGTGTATCCTAACCAAACAGTCTTAGAGCTTCAATTCAATTCTTCCGTCTTCTATCTTTAACTTCTTTTAGAAATTCTTCGGCCTTGGTTTCAGATAGAAAGACCCTCGTTTTTCCTTCAATAATTACTTTTAGTCTGGCAGGGTTCATTAAATAGACCTGGGCGCCTAATTGTTGGAACGGGGTAATCAGTTGCCGTAGTTTCCATCTGCGCTCCACCGTTGCATGGCTGAAATCCGGTTTAGTGAAAAATTTGACCCCATTAGCTTCTTTCTGTGCATTGGGTCTCGCTTTATCATAGACCAATTGTCTCAAAAGAAAGTTTCCGAAGAATACCAGGAAGACCCTAGGTTTGTCGTTGAGGTTGCCATCGCCCCTTTTATGCTTCAAGTTTAAGGGGAACCTGTGCGCTCGCTGGATTTCTAAATCCAAGTTCCAGGCAGTTTCTGAGGGAAACGCAGCTTGCAAGAGCTTTACTATGTAGCCTCTAGGGTCCTCCCCCTCAACTCGCTCCGGAATACCTAGAAGTCGCAGGTTGTTGCGGCGCTGCCGATTTTCTTGGTCCTCCTGCTTAGTCATTAGATCTACCAGGCATGCCTCGTGTGAAGTCCTTTGTTCCTTTGCCTCTGCGACCTCCCCTTCTAGAATCTCAGTCCTGGTTTCAACCATAGTTAGCCTATAGCCAATGTCTGTGCAAGCCTTATTAAGTTTTCTCATCCCGCTTTGGAGTTTTTTGGAAGCAATCTTAGCGGTCAGATTGTCAGACCGTACCTCTTCCTGAAATGCTTTGATTGGATTTAGTATGGATACCAGGGTAGGAATTTCGCCATCCTCAACGCTTCCTGCGTCATCTTTCTTGAGTGAGGTGGTATTGGATGCATTAGATGCGCTGGAGGCTCTGTGGTCATCAGGTGCAAGTAGACTCGGTGAAATGTGATGAGCCCCCTTAAGCTGGTTTTGCTTTCGCCTGGAGTGTCTTTTCCTTAGTACGGTATTGGGTTCAGGAGCTTTATTAGGGAGGCTTTCTCCCTCAGACTCGTTATCTTCTGACTGCCCTTCTGCAGATGAGGTCTCCTCTCTACAAGAGCCTGATTCCGAGAGTGATCCGTCAGTGACCGAGTAAAAATTTTCGGTGTTGGGTTCAGAGCCTGGAGGCTGAATAAGCCCTGCGCTGATATCTTCTCCCTCACCGGACACCTGACCAGGGTTCAAACTTGAGGTTTCACTAGGGCCGGTTTCCATAGGCCGGTTATCACTCTCCCTAATAACTACGGGTGTTGCCTGCGCCCCACTTGGGGTAGATATTTCAGGATTGGGAGAGGTACTTGGGGGTTAGAAGTGGGTGTGATCATATCATTTCCATCAACCCCCCCCCCTCCAAGTTGATTGAGTTAGCCGGCTTAACCACAGGAAAATGGAGGCTAATGCAGGGGAGCTGCCTGCACCCGTACCAGAATTAGTCTTGGCAGTCTTTCTGATAGCCCCCAAGTCCCTCTTACCTTTCTGCTGTTGTTGCTGCTGCTGGGTAGAATTTTCGCTCTCCTTCTCCCCCTCTGTTTGTGGCGCTATTGCTTTAATCTTGGATTTTTGGCCCCTCGTGGTCATTTTGCCAGCAGTTAGGAGGTCCCAATAGCAGCGGGTTATACGGCCAGACCTCCGCCTCAACTCGGGAGCATTGCCTCCGGCGGCTGCTAACACTGCAAAAGCGGCACTGATCAGTTTATGCTGGCGAAATGGATAGTGGTTGAAAAGGTTGGAAAGGAGCTTCTCTGCAAGGCACCTCGATCGGGCAGGGTAGAGCGACCGTGCCGGGGAGTTGGTAACCCGGTTCTTCGCCCTACAGTTCGACTCCAGCTCAGTTCCGCTCAATGTTTTAATCCGCCGCTGTATTGCTATCTCGCAGCTTGAAGCGCTGATATTGGGCAGAACATACAGCTCGTTCCGCTGCCTGCAGCCTGCTCTCTCCTCGTTGCACAGGGTCTGCCGAGCGCCGAGCATCGCCAAGGATTCTCCTAGCATGCACTGGTGGCCGGGCGACTGGAACACCATCACTGCTCCTCCCAACTCTTATACTTGTTCCAATGTCTTCCCACCCCTATACCACAACAACAGATACAGCATCTCCAAAAGGACATCACTAAATTTATATGGGGTGGTCGTCGACCACGGTTCTCCCACAAGATCCTCATGTTGCCAAAAGATAGAGGGGGACTAGCGTGCCCTGACCTTTTGGATTACTATTGGGCCTTGCACCTCCATATTGTCTCGGAATGGACACCCACTGAAAGTGAAAAGGTGCTTCCATATGGATAGGATGGGAACGGGGCATACAATATGGGATTTCACTTGACTCCACCGTGCGGCGCGCTCCTGCAGTGCCTATATGGCAGTACCTATTAAAACGGTCCTTGATATCTGGGACAAAATAGCTGTGCGTAAGGGGTTGACGACCTTCCCCTCCCCTCACAGTCCCATAGCTAGCAATCCACTCTTCCCCCCAGCCCGCCACTCACAAGCATTTGCCAAATGGCTACAGGGAGGATGCAGAGTGATTGGAGACATGTTTGAAGGGGGAACCCTAAAAATGTTTGCCCAGTGCAAAGATGAATTTCATCTCCCATCGGAAGCGGACCTACAATATGCACAGTTGAGGCACTGGATATTGTCACCACAAATGCTGCAGGCTGCTCCTCGTCCATACACCCCATTTGAGCGGCTTCCTTCAAGGCTCAAAAGGCCTAAAAATCGCGAACATACCAGCTCCTGTAGCTCCCTCCTGTGCTGACTGCGCACCCATATCAACGTCAATGGCAACTGATGTCTGGCACCTAAATCACGCCCGGGCAGTGGAACCGCCTATGGCGAGACATTCCTAGGGTCTATCGTAGCATCCCACAGAGGGAAAATGCATAAAAAATTATGACACAACAGTACTGTATGCCCGCCCGGCTACACAAAATGTTCCCTGCAACGTCCCCCTTGTGCTGGAGGTGTTCGAATGCATCTGGAGACTTCATTCACATTTGGTGGGCCTGCCCGCTCCTGACCCTGCTCTGGAAGGAAGTCCTTAGTCATATTAAGGAGGTGCTGGGCTTCCCCCTTCCTGAATCTATAGCCATGATCCTCTTGGGCCTCAAACTTGCTAACTTAAAAGCAGGGGTGGCTAAGCAACTTATAGCGCTATATTGGAAAAAGACAGAGACAACCCCGATTGCTGCTTGGCTTGTGCGCTTGTGGCATGTCATAACTATGGAACTTTTCACAGCAAGACTGCAATCGCGAGACACTCGCTTCAACACTCTCTTTAAAATAGAACATGCGCGACACTTACCCTCCAAGCTTAGAGCCCTGCGACTTTTTGAGGATGCTTTGCTCCCAACAGATCCCAATAAGCTTCTCACATATGTAGACCCATCATAACCACATATTCTCTGAACAATCATTAAGGCCACCACTTTATACCCACGTCGGACATCGCCTCATGTCAATTCCTGCCTGTCCACTCGCTCCCCAGGTAGCTGTCTACTTCTCCTTCCTTCTTTCTTTTTCTCTCTTCGATTATTTTCTGTCCATCTATGGCTAACCACTTTTTAGGGGCTTCTTGCCCATGTTTACAAAGTAACTGGTTCTCAATGAGTCCTAAATTATTACACAACCTGCTATTATTGATATATGTATTAGAATACGTGACCGGCCCAACAAGGGTTGTAGGCGACATGCTGTGTTACCATTAGTCTCCTGCTGCCTGTCTCTGTGCTGAGAAGCATTTGAAAACAACACGGCCGGCCCTAAATGGGTTGTGGGCTTAACGCTGTGTAGGTATGGACTTGTGCTATATTTTTTTCTTTTTTTGATTTTAGGAAATAAAACAGATTTCAAACAAAAAAGGTTACATGCAGCAATATGTTGTTCTCCTGATGGCGTATACATGACTATTGGACCACAGGTGGCACGTGCAAAGCAATGCTTCGCAAAAGATGCTCCCCTTCCTGCAGAACTCAAAGATGTGCCACACACATTGTGGGCCACAGGAGACACGGATGTGGGATTGCTTCAGATCCCACTGGTCTCCATTCAGATAAAGGACAATGCCAAATTGCCACGCATTCCCCAGTACAAGATCTCACAGGCAGGTGAAAAGGCCTTACCACAAATAATTCAGGATTTGATTTAGTCTGGTGTGGTTGAGGAGACAGTGGCAAATGTGTGTAATTTACCTATTCTTCCTATTTTTAAAAATACACCATTGGACTCTTCTGATGCCCACCCTGACAATTACCGCTTTGTGATCGACCGTAGAGAGGTAAATAAGATCGTGGTTCTCCAGTACCCTGTGGTCCCAAACATTACCACAATCCTGACAATGATTCCTCCATCTGCAAAATTATTTTCTGTCATTGACTTATAGAAAGCTTTCTTCAGCATACCCATCCATACAGATGGGAGATATCTGTTTGGATTTGCAATAGCCGGTCGGAGCTTTAGATTCCGCCGTGCTCCACCAGGTTATACTGAAAGTCCTGTATTTATAGCCAAGCTTTGAGAACTCAATTGTATTCCTTGGAGCTTCCCCCTGGTAATGTGCTGTTGCAGTACATTGATGACCTCCTCGTGGCTTCAGACACTGAGGATGGTTACAAAGAAGCCACAGTTAAATTATTGTTGCATTTGGCTCATCACGGACACAAGGTGTTACTTTTGAAATTTCAATATTGTCAACAGGAGGTCACCTACTTAGGTCACCTACTGTTGAAGAAGGGTCACAGACTAAAACCTGAATGCGTAGCTGCTATTACTAATATGCCTGTTCTTAAGACCCAACGCGATGTATGCACGTTTATTGGGATAACTTTGTATTTTCAGCATTGGATCCCTAACTATTCTCTACTAGCAAATCCCCTTCTTTACCTGACCACCAAAGATGTGCATGAACCCCTGCCTAGGACAACTGCATGCCAGCAAGCTTTTGAGCAATTAAAGGTTGCGCTTTGCTATGCTCTTATGCTTGGAACTCCTGATTACCAGAAACCTTTTGTGCTCTACGTGCATGAGGCGGATGCTTGTGTGTTTTCTGTTCTAACACAGGGTTTCGGTGGTAAGCAGAGACCCTGCCCCTACTTCTCTGCCTAGCACGATAAGGTCACCAAAGCTTTCCCGAGCTGTTTGAGAGCTTCCGCTGCAGTGGCAGTTTCAATCAGACAATCGGTAGGGCTCGTTCTTGAAAATGATCTCACTGTAATGGTACCTCATGCTGTGGATACACTTTTGAACCAGACTAAGACACAGCACCTTACTAGTGCTACTGACTGGATATGAGCTGACCTTGTTTGCTACGCACATTACCATCAAAAGATGTGCCACTTTGAACCCAGCCACGTTACTACCCCTCCCTTCAGAAGAAAAGGACAATGATGTCCATGATTGATTATTTCGGACTGAGGAAGAAACGAAAGGATAGGTAGACCTGACTGATGTTCCCTTGTCTGACCCCCAAGGAGAACTATGTGTCGATGGCTCTTGCTTCAAGCTACCAGATGGGACCACCACTGCAGCTTATGCAATCACAACATTACACGCTGTAGTTGAGGCACACCGTATCCCACCCCAATCGGCCCAAGCTGCAAAGTTGGTTGCCCTCCTCAGGGCTTGTGAGTTGAGTGAGGGACTGGCTGTTAATATCTACACTGACAGCCAGTACGCCTTTGGGGTGGCCCATAATTTTGGGCGCCTCTGGGAGGAGAGAGGGTTCTTAACTTTGCACAGACTGCGTATACAGAAGGGTTGATTGATACACAGATTGCTGTCTGCATTGACACTTCTTGATAAGTTAGCAATAGTAAACTGTAGCACTCATAAAGCCATCACAGATAATGTTGGGAGGAAAAATGCGTTTACAGACCAGAAAGCTAAGGAGACAGGTCGATCAAAGATGAAAAATATGTTTGTGGCAGGTCCCACTAGGTGGGTCCCAGACAATGGGATGTTTGAGGACATATTAGAAAATGTCATGGAAATCCAGGGTGAGGCGACTCTAGGTGAATTGGCAATGTGGGAAGAGAGAACAGGTCATCTGGACGAGGATAGTTGTTGGACTGACTTGTCTGGGAAACAGCAATGGTTACTGCCTAGTTCCTACATGCTCCTTGTTGGTACCATGGCCCATGGCCCAGCGCATATCAGTGCCAAAAGAATATGCAAGCTACTAGACCCATTATCGCAGAATGATAATATTGCTAAGGTAGCCACACACCTAGTGAAGCACTGTCTCATTTGTATGAAGCATAATTATTATTATTATTATTTATCGATTTGTTAAGCGCAGTTGCTGCCCAGGGGCGTCCAAGCGCTGAGTTTAGACAGAGACGTGACGGAGCAGAAGGAAGAAACTAGAGGGGCTTCACGAATAGTGTTGTTTTCAATTTCTTGCGAAATGAGAGCAGGTCGGGTGTGGATCGAAGAGCGAGGGGAAGGGCATTCCAAAGCTTGGCGGCGTTCAACGAGAACAGCCTACCCCCTGACCTGGCTCTCTTCACTCTGGGTACCACTGCCAGAAAAGCCCCCGTAGACCGGAGGTTCCTATTAGGGTGGTAAGGGGTGACAAGGCTGTTGTTGATTGCTGATCCGGTCTTCCAAAAAGCCCGATGCGTGATGCACAGAGCCTTGAATGCCACTCTCTGTTTCACAGGCAGCCAGTGTAGGCTTTTCAGTCCCTGCCTGACGGACTGAGATCGTGGGATCTGGAGTATGGTACGTGCTGCGCAGTTTTGTACCACCTGCAGCTTCCGGAGGGTCATCTCAGGTGCCCCTAGGTATAGGGCATTATTTGAGTCCAAACGGGACTGGATGAGGCCCTGTACCGCCACCTTCTTGGCGTCTAGAGGCAAAAGTGGGAGGACCTTCCTCAGCGTTCTTAGTAGGCCAAAACAGATGGCAGACAGCTTGGTGGCCTGAGTGGAGAAAGAGAGCTTGTTGTCTAGCCATACTCCCAGGCTCTTAACACTGTCCTTGGGAATAGGGGGGACACCTAGACCACTGGGCCACAAGGAAGAAAAGGGTACTGGTGAAGCTGGACCTAGGAGCATGAGTTCTGTTTTTCCTCCATTCAGTTTGAGGGAGGAGTTGGTCATCCACTCCCTCACGCTCTCCAAGCAGTTCAACAGGCCGGCCGAGGATTGCCTACTGTTCTCTTGGGCCAAATGAAACCACTAGCTGGAACAGGGACTCCTACCCCCACTGGTAACTTTACACCACCTTCCTTCCCTTTCGAGGTTCTCCATATGGATTTCAATAAAATGGAACGTGTGAATAACTTGAAGTATGTGCTGGTAGTGATTTGCGCATTCAGTAAATGGATTGAGGCTTACCCTAATAAACAGAGTACAGCTATGGTGATGGCGAAGGCACTTTTAAAAGAGTTCTTTCCCCGTTATGGATTGCCATGCATGATTTGGAGTGACAACGGAAGTCACTTCAATTCAAAAGTCATTGAATTGGTGTGCAATGGCAAGCACCCCAGTCAGCAGACTTGGTTGAGAAGTACAATGGTACTCTCAAGCTAAAACTAGCAAAGATTCATGAAAGCACAAGAATTTGATGGCCTAATGCGCTACCATTGGCTTTGTTGTTTACCAGAGCGACAGTACATTCTAGAACAGGGTTGTCCTCGTACAAATTGGTCTTCGGACACCCTGCTAATGTCTGGGGCATCCCAAGACCCAAGCGCTTTTCTGAGATAGAGTTCCCTCTGCTTGTATACTATTTGTAAGAGTTTTCTAAAGATCTTCGTACTCTTCACCTACAGATACATGCCGCATTGCAGCCAGTACCAGAGGGGCCGGGGCACTGAATACAGCCCGGAGATTATGTATTAACTAAAAATGGTCATCGAAAAAGCTGATTGGAGCCGAGGTGAAAGGGGCCTGTCATCGTTCTTCTCGTCACTCATACAGCTGTAACAGTAGACGGCAGAAAACACTGGATAAATGCATCTCATGGGAAGCGGGTGTCTCTTTCGCTCCCGTATGACCATTGGGTCAACAACGGCATCGCTGTTCAGGAATGCAAGAGGGTGGCATGTTTTGCTCCCTTCTCTGACGCCCGATTGAGGTGGGTGCAGACGGCCAAAGAGAGTCACTCAGCCCTGTTTGAGGCGATCCCCCCAGAGATAAGGGCTGCCTCGGATAACTCTGTTTCCAATACACCCAACTCTGAGCCTTGATGCCCTCCTGAGTTTCTGTCCCTTTTTGTTGATGAAACAGTACCAGGAGTGCCGAAATATAAATTGAGGCCCCGAAAGAAGGACGGTGCACCAGCCAAACGGTCTAGGAGTTAGGGAAGGGATTGAGCTTAGGGTGCAGGTGCTGTGCCTAAGGTGCCTGTATTAGACTAGAGTGAACAACACTGGTGCACTGCCCTGGACGCTGGACAGGATAGTTGAGGGTACTTGCCCAGGAGGGAGGGTGCCCTATCCTGAAAGAAGAGGATTTGTTTTTTCAGCAAGGGCTGCGATCGCGCAGCTCCCCCGTGGGAGTGCTTCATAGCACCGTCGTTGATGAACAATAGGAGCCTACCAGCGAGGCTCTAAATGGATTCTGGGTGACATTTGGCACCCTGGTACTGTTGTTGCAATAGTGGCACTCATCCCTGAATACTTGTTTTCCCTTCTGACACATATAAGTTACCCTTGAAGTGTTCTAAATGTATCCTTTTGGTCATCCTATCCCTGATGAGGAGTAGCTCTTTACGGCTCAGCATCCCACTTCAGATGGACCTGTTTGGTCTTCTTGGTCCACTAAGAGTAAAATAGTGTTCGTTGTAATAATTTTACTTTCCCTGCTGGTTGTATTTGGGGTGCTCTTCTTCCTAGAAGAGAAAAATCCTGGCCATGCTTGGATAAGTACTAAGCCAACAGCTCCTAAACAAAATGTTGGTACTTTAGCGCCTCACAAAGAGGAACACCGAAAGTCCTATAAGGATAATGTTTTTATTCAAGCTTTGCACCAAACGGATGCTGTACTAAATGTTGGGTGTGTGGGTTGTTACCTTCTGTCACGCATCGAAGTGAGAACTTGCAGTCTCTGCCCTTATCCTATGTTCATAGTTTTGAGGGATGGTTAACTTTACTTAGTTTGATCCGCTCACTCTCTCGAATTGACTCCTTGGACAAAAGAACAGGTTCCCGTACTTTGACAATGAATGTGTATTTCCATCATAGATACCCAACTGGTGTTTCCCCTGGAGATGGACAGTTTGATCGAGTGTTCTTAAATTCTTGCCTTAGGGCTGCAGATCAAGGCAGAAAGGTAAACAGAACAGAGATGGATAGGGATAGTTATTCGCAGATCAATGTATCAGAATTTTACTAATCCTTCCAACCACGCAATGTCACCAAAGATAAGCCCATACCCCTGTCAGTCGTAGATGTACTAGCTCCTTTTTGTGATCATGGGGTGGGAGACATAGAGGTAGGGACAGTAGATGCAACACCACTTCCATATTGAGAATGCCCAAAAGTCCACCCTTGGCCCCACCACATAATGTTTATTTTGTTTGTGGTGCTCGTGGTTATGTGTGGCTCCCTGAGGGATGGTCTGACAGATGCTACATTTCCTACCTCCTTCCCCTGTCTTTATTGCCCCTCCCAACTACCACAAGACTCATTGCCTATAGCGTAGGAGTGTCCTAGCCCCCGATTTAAGAGAGTAGTCAATGCAGACGGTATTGGTCTGAAAGATACCTCTTTACAGCAACTATCTGACATAATGAAAATAATTTTGACATTCTGGGGTCTCATGTTCAATAGCCGTAATATTCGGCGCCTGGCCAGAGTAGTTGAGGGAGTCATTAATACTACGGCAGGCATATTAACTAATATTGCAGTCGAGCTTTAGGCTACAAGGCTCGTTGCTCTTCAAAATTCGACGCTTTAACATTATTCTGGCTGATAGGAGTAGAGCCTGTTGCGTCATCGGCAGCAGTTGCTGCGTATACATTCCTGATAGTGCCCATACTGTATACTCGGCAATACAGAAATTACACGGACTTGCTTCAGAAATCCACCAAGATAATGGTTCGTGGTCCCTCACAGGGTGGCTCTGGGGTCTATTGACATTGTGGGGATGGAAGATACTAATTGCCCTAATAGCTATTGCAGGTATCATATTTACATGTTGCTCATGTATTAATTGCCTTCCAGCATGTTGCAATTACTGGGTGACCAAGCTCACCCCTACTCCTAAGTTCTCAGGACGTGATCGTAAAGTCTCTACTATGATGATGAAGGGTATCCAGGATCTGATGCTCACCAATGAGGGCATCTTCGACTATTAGTTGGATTTTCATATTAAGTGTTTTGCTTTCTTTTCCAGTGTTACATGATTGTCACATGAGTAGCTATGCATTGGCCCCCCCAACCCCCTTGAATTGTAAAGACCCTACCAGATAGCCAAATAAAGCATTTATCCACTTCTGCTAAAAGGAGGGTCTGTGAGGTTTGAAATTCACATCCCTGCAATGCACTTGTTTCATGCAATATTAGGTTAGGAGTGTGTGGCTAAATAGAAGCCATTTGTATTCATGTATTCAACCGATGAGTTATCCCCGTAATGTGCAGGCTTCAGTTAGGATGTGTGACTGCATTTTGCATTTAGTAATCCGCATTAGACTGCTTAGAATGTGCCCGACTTAGGCCTCATTGTTCATGCTTGCCTCAGCAGACTACTGCATTTTGTTATTTTTTTCTCTGCTGCTCAAGGCTGTTTTCTGACTTACTAATGAATAAGCTATTCTGCCCTTGCATACTTATCCGAATGTGTAGTTTCTGCTCCCACGTTAGGAGATTCTGAGACCCAGCACCTTGGCCTTGGGGCCCTGATAACATGTACCCATCTGGCAGGTGTTAGCTCATCCTACTTTGCCTCTTTGTTCATGTTCGGCCCAGGCTGGTAGTTTTCCATTGTGGGCTTCACGGGAACAATGATTATCCCCTATAGACTGTTGGGGGGCCAGTCCCTCGGGAGACATCTTAGGGTGCAGGTCATGATGGACTCATCTGCAGAGTATTGCCAATAAAGATGTAAGTTTGTACCCTCTACTGTCTGACTGACTCTTCATTCTTGGGAAGGATTAGCAGGTGGTTGTAAGTAACCCGGGTGGCCCCTAAGGGCCACTTCCTTCAGCAAATAACAGTTTGAAGTCTTGTTTTACTGTTTCTGTTTATGGGTACACCGCACTCATCCAGTGAAAGGTAAGTAGTGCAAACACTGCTTTTGTGACGTTTTTTAATACTTGGTTATAGACGTCTTTAGGAAAGACAATATGTATGGGAGAGACTATTGGTAAGTATTTCATTATATATTACAATATATGGAAATTAGCAATTATGCTGTTGATTACAAGTACCAAGAAGATAGAGAGCAGTAAGCTTGCCCTGTCTAGGCAACTATCTGTCTAGGCGAGGAGGGCAAGAGGAAATGAATACAACGATCTGTTCTTCTCTCCCAAGATTAAGTGCACAGAATTCCGGAGACAAGAGAGAAGACAAATTGTCCATAATAAAGAGACATCCACCCGATGGAAGGGTGTCAGAATTGAATGTAGGTAAAGTGTTTTCTCACATGAATGCATAAAATCTGCCACATGGGTGACTTCAGTATAGAGAACTATACAAATGTTTGCAGATTAAAACTAGCTTTAGTGCAGTTTAAACTTCCTCCTTTGCTCTGACACCCCTGGCTAACCACAAACTCTGGGCTTTGCACCAAGGGCACAGCTGTCAGAGCAGGTTAGTTCAGTGGGTTGAAGAATATATTCTGTGTATTGAAGAATGTGCAATGAATAAAGAAAGTGAACTAGTATGCTTAGACAATTTGGATGTCCTTATATTTAAAACTGGTATAGTTTGCAATACACCCTGGACTGAAGAATGTATGAGAGGTATGAGAATTGTGGTTTTCTGTTTTGTTTTTCTTCCCCTCTTCTTCCTAGGTTGCAGAAGGTGTGTTTTTTGTACATGTCTGTCTGCATTCTGTTTTATTTCGTATCTGTCAGGGTTTGTGGGAGTTAACTATTTTTGGGGACACATAGCTTGATGTATAGAGTAGTGAGACATGGATGTGCCGCCTTGTGTCCATAGGGTCACAGAGAGATACTGTACGTAGAGGCCTTGCATGTTGACTGTGCCTGTATTCAAAGGGGCAGATTTACAAGAAAGTGACGCATCTGTAGAGATACATCACTTTCCCTGCGCCACCATGCAACACCCTTGCGTCACCATGGATGCGCCATATTTAGAATACGGCGCACCATGCTGCAAGGATTGACAGATGTGTCAGATATTCTGACGCATCTGTTGACCCAAAAGAGATGCATTGCTGGAGTTGCTCATGAAAGTGACGCAACTCCAGCATTGTGTCACAACAGAGAGGTGAGTCCCATTTAAAAAGCCCTGCGTCATTCCTTACGCCTGGTCTGAGCAGGCATAGGGATTTTGACACAGCGAAGACGGAGAGTGACGCAGTGAAATGTGGTAAATTGGGAACCCCCCCTTTATACATTATACCTGACGCAGGTATAATGTGATGGAGGACTTTACAACGTGACGCATCTCCCTAGATGTGTCACGTTGTAAATGGGCCGCAACTTTTACAGTGCTGCTGCATCACAAAAGTAACGCAACAGCAGCACAAAAGTGACGCAAGGGGCTTGTAAATCTGCCCCATAGTTTCTATCTTCTATCTCTCTCTCTCTCTCACTGTATATATAATATATATATATATATATATATATATATATATATATATATATATATATATATATATATATATATATATATATATATATATTACCTACTGGCGGTTGCCAGTAGGTAGTTATAGTTAGGACCTAGTTTCCATAGGAAATCCGCAACATTCTATTGGGAATAACTTTGGCGTTGATGGACGGAATTGGCTGAATTTCTCCAAGAAAATGGCCAGCTCGGCTCCACTCCTTCCCTGAATGTTTGGGGGGATTCGTCAAGCGGGGACCGAGATAAAAGGGGGGTCCTAAAACGTGTTTTCCCCATGTTAATTTCCATAGGGTGGTTGGACTCACTTTTTAGCCCGAAGGGCTGAATGGATTTCCACCAAACTTGGCAAAATTGTAGGGACTGGTAGCCCGATGCGCCTTTGCTATGTCTCAAGATATGTGCTCCAGTGGATTTTGAGTAAGTCAGGAAAAAAATGCATTTACTAAAAGGATAGTGGCAGATGCCATGTCATTGGACCATTCCCTAAAAATAAAATGGCTCGCCTACATCAAGAATTTCTTTACTGATTTAGGACTGGAGACTTACTACTCCACTCCGGAAAAGATAAGTGAAATCTCCAAGAAAGAGCTAAAAGATCTGGCCCTGGGCCATTTGGACAACCTAAGGCTCCTGACTGAATCAGGCAAACCCTCTGTCCACCACGCCATAATGGTCCAGACCACTTTCACTATTCAGCCCTACCTAACTCTTGAAATGAGTACTTTTGATCGTTTTCTTCTGACGAGATTCAGATTAAATCTATTTCACAGGCTAGTAGCTTTCCCTGTAATGAATTCTTGGGACTCGCCCTTACCCCTTTGTCCTTGTGACGAAAACTCAGTACAATCCACTCTACATGTAGTTATGTTTTGTAAATTTTATAGAGAACATCTTAAATTGTGGTTATTGTCTTTGTTAAAATCTTGGGGTTTTAAGCAGTGTCGTCCGGCCATGCTATATTTACAGTTCTTAGACACAGAAACTACCTGTTATCATGTTCTTAATTTTCTGAAGAGCATATTTAGGCACAGGAAAAATTTGTAAAAGTAATTATTTAAAGCATTTGAAATGAACTATGAAAATAATTTCTGTATGCTAAATCTTACTGTATCGTAAAATTTTATGCTCACAATTTTTTCTTTTTAAAAAAACGAAAAAACATATGTACTAACACTGCTTTTATGGATTTCTAATTTCGAAATTCCGAAAAAAGAATTTATTATTATTATATATTTATTACCTACTGGCGGTCGCCAGTAGGTAGTTATAGTTAGGACCTAGTTTCCATAGGAAATCCGCAACATTCTATTGGGAATAACTTTGGCGTTGATGGACGGAATTGGCTGAATTTCTCCAAGAAAATGGCCAGCTCTGCTCTGCTCCTTCCCTGAATGTTTGGGGGGATTCGTCAAGCGGGGGCCGAGATAAAAGGGGGGTCCCAAAACGTGTTTTCCCCATGTTAATTTCCATAGGGTGGTTGGACTCACTTTTAGCCCGAAGGGCTGAATGGATTTCCACCAAACTGGGCAAAATTGTAGGGACTGGTAGCCCGATGCGCCTTTGCTATGTCTCAAGATATGTGCTCCAGTGGATTTTGAGTAAGTCAGGAAAAAAATGCATTTACTAAAAGGATAGTGGCAGATGCCATGTCATTGGACCATTCCCTAAAAATAAAATGGCTCGCCTACATCAAGAATTTCTTTACTGATTTAGGACTGGAGACTTACTACTCCACTCCGGAAAAGATAAGTGAAATCTCCAAGAAAGAGCTAAAAGATCTGGCCCTGGGCCATTTGGACAACCTAAGGCTCCTGACTGAATCAGGCAAACCCTCTGTCCACCACGCCATAATGGTCCAGACCACTTTCACTATTCAGCCCTACCTAACTCTTGAAATGAGTACTTTTGATCGTTTTCTTCTGACGAGATTCAGATTAAATCTATTTCACAGGCTAGTAGCTTTCCCTGTAATGAATTCTTGGGACTCGCCCTTACCCCTTTGTCCTTGTGACGAAAACTCAGTACAATCCACTCTACATGTAGTTATGTTTTGTAAATTTTATAGAGAACATCTTAAATTGTGGTTATTGTCTTTGTTAAAATCTTGGGGTTTTAAGCAGTGTCGTCCGGCCATGCTATATTTACAGTTCTTAGACACAGAAACTACCTGTTATCATGTTCTTAATTTTCTGAAGAGCATATTTAGGCACAGGAAAAATTTGTAAAAGTAATTATTTAAAGCATTTGAAATGAACTATGAAAATAATTTCTGTATGCTAAATCTTACTGTATCGTAAAATTTTATGCTCACAATTTTTTCTTTTTAAAAAAACGAAAAAACATATGTACTAACACTGCTTTTATGGATTTCTAATTTCGAAATTCCGAAAAAAGAATTTATTAATATTATATATTTATTACCTACTGGCGGTCGCCAGTAGGTAGTTATAGTTAGGACCTAGTTTCCATAGGAAATCCGCAACATTCTATTGGGAATAACTTTGGCGTTGATGGACGGAATTGGCTGAATTTCTCCAAGAAAATGGCCAGCTCTGCTCTGCTCCTTCCCTGAATGTTTGGGGGGATTCGTCAAGCGGGGGCCGAGATAAAAGGGGGGTCCCAAAACGTGTTTTCCCCATGTTAATTTCCATAGGGTGGTTGGACTCACTTTTAGCCCGAAGGGCTGAATGGATTTCCACCAAACTGGGCAAAATTGTAGGGACTGGTAGCCCGATGCGCCTTTGCTATGTCTCAAGATATGTGCTCCAGTGGATTTTGAGTAATTTAGGTTCAAAAAAATATATATATCTATAAGCGCGCCCCGGTACGCGCACCGGGGCGCGCACCAGCGCGCTACGCGAGTTCGCGAGCTGAAAGCTGATTGGCTCTCAGGTGTCTGTCAACATTCCAAACAGTCCGGAGCGGCCGCCATCTTGTGTCTAGGTAGGATCGAGACACAAGAGGTGGCAAAAACAAAGGGGGAAATGACCAAAAGGGGGCAGGGTAGACCCCCCCTGACCCTCTAGGTTTGATGTGGGGGCCATAAAAGGGCCCCGCGGGGCAAAAAAAAAAATATATATATTTCGATTTACGCGGGGGGAGCGCCCGGTACGCGCACCGGGGAGCGTACCGGGGAGCGTACCATGGAGAAAAAAGAATGACAGAGTTTTTAAAAAATGTAGCATTTTTTTATAAATTGGAGGTAGTTCTATAAAGAACTATTTTTTTATTCTTTTTGTTGTTTTATATTTTTTTATTGTTTTTTGAATTTTTTTTACTTTTTTTGGCTTTTATGAACAATTTTATATTTTTTTTGTAATTTTTATGGGGACAAACAAAAAACAGGGAATTGTAAACGGCTTAATTGGAACAAAACAAATCTGAAAAAAATTAAGGTTACTTTCTGCAGTTGTGGTTGTCTCCAGCACGGTTGATGAGTCCCGCAAAATATACAAACTATTTTGTAATCTCCAAACTGGCGTTGGATGTTTGGGACCATCTCCCTTGTCTCTGGACCCGATGGAGTGGGTTGATATCTTTTGGAGGTGCTGGGAGAAGATTGGGGAGGGTTTCTGGTCAGTTCTCTGACCTCTGCCGCAGCATAGTTGTTTGGGTGCCTGCGTTGCGTATGGCGAAGCATTGTATGGTTCCCAAATGAATATTTTTTTGCAGGGTTCCCCCTGGAAAGTACAGTGCCACAGATCAGACATGTCACTTTTGGCGCATTGACTTTCTTTTGGTCCTTTGGGATTTTAAAAAACTCCCACACAAAGTGCTCCTTAGGTTTATAGGGGTATTATCTTCAGGCAGGAGCTGCCTCTCCTCCTCCTCCTCCTCCTCCTCCTCCTCCTCTTCTTCTTCTTCACCACCACTGTGGTGTTGTGGTGGTCCTTGTGGTGGTGGTGGTGGTGGTGGTTGAGGTGCTCCTGCTGCTGCTGCTACTGTAGCCATTTCTCACTTACTAGAAACAGGTCTTCCTCAGTCAAAGTACAAAGTGAGAATGAGGAAAAAAGGTGGGGGCTTTCATCATTTGGAAAAACAAACTGCTCTGAACCAATGAAAAGTGTTATTTTCAGGTCACATGACCCGACGCGCTTACGCTACGCGCCCCGGGGCGCGCTCGGGTGCGTGCCCCGGGGGCGCTTACGTAGCGCGATCATATGCGCTCGGGCGCTTCCGGATGCGCTTACGCTGTGCGTCATAAGACGCATCACGCGTCTACGCGAAACGTCACGATGATGACTTCGTTTGCGGAAATAGCGCTAACGGGACGCTCACCGGTACGCGCACCGGGGCGCGCCGCAAGACTGCGCTTACCGGTGCGCTCACCGGTACGCGCACAGGGAGCGCTCCAGGGCAACAAAATAAATAAATAAATAAACATGAACAATATACATAAAAAAATAGTATTACATAAATATACAATATAGGATTCATTATAAAAAATATTATATTTCATAGCTATAGAAATGAGCTATTAAAAAAACCTATGAAATTCACTGAAAAAAACCATAGGTTTCACACTAGTTATAGTTAGGAATTAGCATTTAAAAAACCTATTAAATTCACTGAAAAAACCATAGGTTTGACACCAGTTATAGTTAGCTGGAAATTTTACTGACATAAAAACATTGAAATTTCCACGTTATAGTTAGTTGGACTCACTATAACTCGCGCGCCCGCAATGCACTGCTGATGATGTCACATATTACATCATTCATGACATGGTTAGTGACATCACTGATTAAATCACTGATGACATCTCTAATGACATCACTGATGACATCACTGATGACATCTCAAATGACATCGCTGATGACATCACTGATGACATCATCCATGTGATAATACAATACACCTCCTCACACTCTAATCTAACACATGATACACCTAGTGTTAAATACAAACTACCATTCCTGAAACTATTGACACAGTAAAACCACTTACCACATACGCACTCACTGATTTCTAGGTCTACGCACACATCCACTCATTCTCCCATACAATCTTTCATACATACAGTCACTCATCAATACAAGACCAACATATGCACTCATACACCTATACACAGACTGACACACTGCCACTCATCCATGGAGTTACTCATACACCTAGTCAGTCATGTAAAGAATCAATCACACTCCCATTTCCACAACTATACAGTTATACACACAAACCTTGCTTATTTAAACATAGACTAACACATTCTTACTGTCTTTTACAATCACTGATACAAGTACATATTGATAGATACAGTCACTTATGCAATCACAGGCTGTTATATATAGTCATTTATATATGACAACTCTCACATGCAGCAGCTTACACAACAACAAACATAATGAAGTACACATTCAGACAGTTTAGTCACTAACCCATGCATTCACTAAGACACATTTAATCACTCACTCATACAGTCAGTCACGCACCTACTAAATCCTTCATCCAGACACTCATACATACACACACTCTTCACTATGTAAAACATATTTTAACTTTACAGAAACACACAGACACTGGATGATGTCATCAGTGATGTCATCAGTGATGTCAATTGAGATGTCATCAGTGATGTCATTTGAGATGTCATCAGTGATGCCATCAGTGTTGTCATTTGAGATGTCATCAGTGATGTCACTAACCATGTCATGAATGACGTAATATGTGACATCATCAGCAGTGCATTGCGGGCGCGCGAGTTATAGTGAGTCCAACTAACTATAACGTGGGAATTTCAATGGTTTTATGTCAGTAAAATTTCCAGCTAACTATAACTGGTGTCAAACCTATGGTGTTTTCAGTGAATATATATATATTTATATATATATATATATATATTACCTACTGGCGATAGCCAGTAGGTATATATAGTTAGGATTTTTTTCCTATGGGATTTTTGAAAATTCTATGTCGATTAACTTTGGCGTTTGAGGACAGAATTGGCTGAAATTTTCAGGAAAATTGAACATTTTGTTTCTGAGCAGCCCCTGAAAATTTGGGGGGGTTTCGTCAAGGGGGGGCCGAGAAAAAAGGGGGGTCCCAAAACGTGTTTTTCCCATGCAATTTTCCATAGGGCGGTTGGCCTCACTTTTAGCCTGAACGGCTGAATGGATTTACACCAAACTTGGCAAAATTGTAGGGACTGGTAGCCTGATGTGCCTTTGCTATGTCTCAAGATATAGGCTCCAGTGGTTTTTACGAAAATTAACTTTGAAAAATATATATTGGGCTACATTGGGCTATATATATGTTGGAGCCCAAATGTAGCCCAATGTAGCCCAATGTAGCCCAATGTAGCCCAAAGATGGCCACCAGAGACAAAAAAAACAAATGTAGCCCAAATATCAGCCAGATGTAGCCCAACTATAGCCCAATGACAGAATGTCCCAGAGTGTTCTAAAGAACAACTAGAGTGCTAACAGTCCTACTTATTACAAAGGTATGGCACACCTGAAGCCATCTTGATTGGAATAAAGTGGTAACTCTTAAAACATTTAATTTAAAAAGGAACAAAATGAGGGGGTTCATTTTGCCATAGAAAGTATGATTAGCGAATATATGACGAAATCCCGCATACCATCAGTCCGCAAAAAAAATCCCGCATGTACTATTAGGCCGCAAATTAAAATAACGAAAACTTTTAGAACGAATATGCCTTTAGCATACACTAAACAACTAAACTACCCTAAACCCTAAAACACTACCCCCAGCATGACCCTACACTACACAAACAGTACAACACTACCCTAAACCCTAAAACACTACCCCCAGCATGACCCTACACTACACAAACACTACAACACTACCCTAAACCCTAAAACACTACCCCCAGCATGACCCTACACTACGCAAACACTACAACACTACCCAAAACCCTAAAACACTACACCCCAGCATGACCCTACACTACGCAAACACTACAACCCTACCCTAAACCCTAAAACACTACCCCCAGCATGACCCTACACTACACAAACACTACAACACAACCCTAAACCCTAAAACACTACCCCCAGCATGACCCTACACTACGCAAACACTACAACACAACCCTAACCCTAAAACACTACCCCCAGCATGACCCTACACTACGCAAACACTACAACACTGCCCTAAACCCTAAAACACTACCCCCAGCATGACCCTACACTACGCAAACACTACAACACTACCCAAAACCCTAAAACACTACACCCCAGCATGACCCTACACTACGCAAACACTACAACACTACCCTAAACCCTAAAACACTACCCCCAGCATGACCCTACACTACGCAAACACTACAACACTACCCAAAACCCTAAAACACTACACCCCAGCATGACCCTACACTACGCAAACACTACAACACTACCCTAAACCCTAAAACACTACCCCCAGCATGACCCTACACTACGCAAACACTACAACACTACCCTAAACCCTAAAACACTACCCCCAGCATGACCTACACTACGCAAACACTACAACACTACCCTAAACCCTAAAACACTACCCCCAGCATGACCCTACACTACAACACTACCCTAAACCCTAAAACACTACCCCCAGCATGACCCTACACTACGCAAACACTACAACACTACCCTAAACCCTAAAACACTACCCCCAGCATGACCCTACACTACGCAAACACTACAACACTACCCAAAACCCTAAAACACTACCCCCAGCATGACCCTACACTACGCAAACACTACAACACTACCCAAAACCCTAAAACACTACCCCCCAGCATGACCCTACACTACGCAAACACTACAACACTACCCAAAACCCTAAAACACTACCCCCAGCATGACCCTACACTACGCAAACACTACAACACTACCCAAAACCCTAAAACACTACCCCCAGCATGACCCTACACTACGCAAACACTACAACACTACCCAAAACCCTAAAACACTACACCCCAGCATGACCCTGCACTACGCAAACACTACAACACTACCCAAAACCCTAAAACACTACACCCCAGCATGACCCTACACTACGGAAACACTACAACACTACCCAAAACCCTAAAACACTACCCCCAGCATGACCCTACACTACGCAAACACTACAACACTACCCAAAACCCTAAAACACTACCCCCAGCATGACCCTACACTACGCAAACACTACAACACTACCCTAAACCCTAAAATACTACACCCCAGCATGACCCTACACTACGCAAACACTACAACATTACCCAAAACCCTAAAACACTACCCCCAGCATGACCCTACACTACGCAAACACTACAACACTATCCTAAACCCTAAAACACTACGCCCAGCATGACCCTACACTACGCAAACACTACAACACTACCCTAAACCCTAAAACACTAGCCCCAGCATGACCCTACGCTACGCAAACACTACAACACAACCCTAAACCCTAAAACACTACCCACAGCATGACCCTACACTACGCAAACACTACAACACTACCCTAAACCCTAAAACACTACCCCCAGCATGACCCTACACTACGCAAACACTACAACACAACCCTAAACCCTAAAACACTACCCCCAGCATGACCCTACACTAAACAACCACCACAACTCTACACTACACTAACACAACACTACACTACACAACACTACACTACACTACACAATCACTAACCCACGAAAAAATTAACACAAACCCACTTACCTCTCTCGTCATCGTGGTTTTCACAACGCAAATGCATTTACCATACATGCCTTTAAAACGTAATTCTTTGTAAAGGCATGCGCGATACATGCACATGCGTTTTGAAAAAATGCGGAATAATGGTATGCGAGGTCAATGACCTTGCGGGATAATGGTATGCGGACTGAAAGTCTGCGGGATAAAAAATGCGGGAAAATGGCTGCAAACCATGATTAGCAGCAGACTTCCCTGGTGAGCACTAGCTTTACTACAGTGATCTAATGAGCAACTAGAGTGCTAACATTCAGAATTTATGGCAAATGTGTGACACATCTGAATGCCTTCTTGATAGAACCAAAGTAAACAAGCATTGAAAATGCAATAGATCTCGCCCTCGTTTAAGTTAAAGCCATTCTGTTTGTAATGAGGTGGCTTTTTAGCTTTGCTTTTATTAGTGTTTTTAAAACTTTCATGTAAATAACATGCATATGTATGCATATATGTATATGTATGCATGCATTTATATTTATATAGATATGCAGATTATATATGTTTATATGTGTATATTACCTACTGGCGATAGCCAGTGGGTATATATAGTTAGGATTTTTTCTCTATGGGATTTCTGAAAATTCTATGTCTAATAACTTTGGCGTTTGTGGACGGAATTGGCTGAAAGTATCAGGAAAATGGCACATTTTGTTTCTGAGCAGCCCCTTAAAATTTGGGGGGGTTTCGTCAAGGGGGGGCCGAGAAAAAAGGGGGGTCCCAAAACGCATTTTTCCCATTCATTTTTCCATAGGGCGGTTGGACTCACTTTTAGCTCGAACGGCTGAATAGATTTACATGAAACTTGGCAAAATTGTAGATATGGTTTGCCCGACGTGCCTTTGCTATGTCTCAATATATGTGCTCCAGTGGATTTTGAGAAATTAACGTTTAAAAAAATATATATATCTGTGACAGCGCTCCGGTTAGCGCCCCGGTTCGCGTACCTGACGCGTAACGGAACTTCGCGAAGCGAAGCTGATTGGCTCTGCGGTGTCTGTCAACATTCTAAACAGTCCGGAGCGGCCGCCATCTTGTCTCTCGGTACGATCGAGAGACAAGATATGGTGAAAAACGAAGGGGGAAATGAAGGAAAGGGGGCAAGGTAGACCACTCCTGACCCCCTAGGATTGATGAGGGGGATATTAAAGTGCCCCGTGGGGCAAAAAATAAAAAGAATTTTTTTTTTGCGATTTTACGCCGTAGAGGTGCGTCCCGGTACGCGAACCGGGCAGCTCACCGGGCAGCTCACCGGGCAGCTAACCAGGCAGCTAACCGGCAGCGTAGCTGTCAACATTGTAAACAGTCCGGAGCGGCCGCCATCTTGTCTCTCGGAAGGTTCGAGAGACAAGATGTGGTGAAAAAAGAAGGGGGAAATGAAGGAAAGGGGGCAAGGTAAACCCCTCCTGACCCCCTAGGATTGATGAGGGGGATATTAAAGTCCCCCGCGATTTTTCGCGGTAGAGGCGCTTCCCGGTACGCGAACCGGGCAGCGTAACGGGAGTCCGCCATCTTGTGTTTTTTGAGCGTCCGGTTCGCGTACCGGGTAGCGTCCCGGTAAGCGTAACAAGGGGAAAACCAAGAGAAACAGTAAAAAAAAAATTAAGGGAATAGATTTCCAGCAAACTTGGCAAAATTGTAGGGACTGTTTGTTTGATGTGCCTTTGCAAGGCCTCAAGATATGTGCACGTGTGGATTTTGTCTAATTAAGGTCAAAAAAATATATATATCTGTAAGCGTGCTCCGGCACGCTTACGTTACGGGTTTTGTTTGCGCTGCAGAGCCGATACGTCACGGTTATGCGACGCGTCATGAGGCGTCTCACGTGGCTACGTGATACGTCACGTAATAAAGAATATATTTTACAGCTATAGATATTAGCTTTTAAAAAACCAATGAAATTCACTGAAAAAACCATAGGTTATAGACCATATATAGTTAGGAATTAGCATTTACAAAACCTTGAAAATTCACTGAAAAAACCATAGGTTAGAGACCATATATAGTTAGCTGGACATTTTATTGACATAAAACCAATGAAATTCCATATATAGTTAGTTGCACTAACTATATATCGTGCACCCGCAATCCACTGCTGATGATGTCACATATTACATCATTCATGACATGGTCAGTGACATCACTGATGACATCACTGATGACATCTCAAATGACATCACTGATGACATCACTGATGACATCTCAAATGACATCACTGATGACATCATGACACACCAATACCAGTTACTACATACGCACTCACTGATTCCTACGTCTACACACACATTCACTCATTCACCCATACAATCACTCATACATACAGTCACTCATTATTACAACACTATCATATGCACTCATACACCTATGCAGACACTCACACACTGCCACTCATCCATGGAGTTACTCACACACCTAGTCAGTCCTGTAAAGAATCAATCACACTTCCATTTCCTCATCTATACAGTTAAACACAGAACACCATACTTCAGTGACATCACTGATGACATCTCAAATGACATCACTGATGACATCTCAAATGACATCACTGATGACATCATGACACACCAATACCAGTGACTACATACGCACTCACTGATTCCTACGTCTACACACATTCACTCATTCACCCATACAATCACTCATACATACAGTCACTCATTATTACAACACTATCATATGCACTCATACACCTAGTCAGTCCTGTGAAGAATCAATCACACTTCGATTTCCTCATCTATACAGTTAAACACAGAACACCATACTTTTCACACATATACTAACACATACTTACTCTCTTATTCAATCACTGATACAAGTACACATTGATATGCAGAGTCACACACCTCCCAGCCAGCCACACACACACTCAGTCTTCCATACATCCACTCATTCTTCAATATGTAAAACATATTTAAACTTTACAAAAACACACAGACACTAGATGATGTCATCAGTGATGTCATTTGAGATGTCATCAGTGATGTCATCAGTGATGTCATTTGAGATGTCATCAGTGATGTCACTGACCATGTCATGAATGATGTAATATGTGACATCATCAGCAGTGGATTGCGGATGCGCGATATATAGTTAGTGCAACTAACTATATATGGAATTTCATTGGTTTTATGTCAATAAAATGTCCAGCTAACTATATATGGTCTCTAACCTATGGTTTTTTCAGTGAATATATATATATATATATATATATATATATATATATATATATATATATATATATATATATATATATATATTACCTACTGGCGGTCGCCAGTAGGTATATATAGTTAGGATTTTTTCTCTATGGGTTTTTTGAAAATTCTATGTCTAATAACTTTGGCGTTTGTGGACGGAATTGGCTGAAATTTTCAGGAAAATGGCACATTTTGTTTCTGAGCAGCCCCTGAAAATTTTGGGGGGGTTCGTCAGGGGGGGGCCGAGAAAAAAGGGGGGTCCCAAAACGCGTTTTTCCCATGTTAATTTCCATAGGGCGGTTGGCCTCACTTTTAGCCCGAACGGCTGAATGGATTTGCACGAAACTTGGCAAAATTGTAGGGACTGGTAGCCCGATGTGCCTTTTGTAGGTCTCAATATATGTGCTGCAGTGGATTTTGAGAAATTAACGTTTAAAAAAAGATATATATCTGTAACAGCGGACTGGGCAGCGGCCCAGGACGCGGACTTTTCGCGCAACGGAGCTTTGTGAAGCGAAGCTGATTGGTTCTCCGGCATCTGTCAACATTCCAAACAGTCCGTAGCGGCCGCCATCTTGTCTCTCGGTAGGATCGAGAGACAAGAGGAGGTCAAAACAAAGGGGGAAATAACTATAAGGGGGCATAGTAGATCCTCGCTGACCCCCTAGGTTTGATGTGGAGGTTTTAAAAGGGCCCCGCGGGGCAAAAAAAAATAATAATAATAATAATCGAACGGCTGAATGGATTTGCACGAAACTTGGCAAAATATTAGGGACTGGTAGCCCGATGTGCCTTTGCTAGGTCTCAATATATGTGCTCCAGTGGATTTTGAGAAATTAACGTTCAAAAAAAGATATATATCTGTAACAGCGCTCCGCTTCGCGTAACGGAGGTTTGCGAAGCTGATTGGTCATTCTGTCACTGGGCTATAGTTGGGCTACATCTGGCTGATATTTGGGCTACATTTGTTTTTTTGTGTGTCTGGCGGCCATCTTTGGGCTACATTGGGCTACATTGGGCTTCATTGGGCTACATTCGGCTAATTAGCAAATAGCTCATCGCAAACTAGGAATGGTAAAGAATCGCTATTTATTCCTTAAAGTTCGCTATTTAGGAAATGCAAAAAACTTTGATGATACATATGGCGGTTCATCTCTAACAAGATAAGAAGCATAGGGATACATTTATGATGACTGGCGCATCACCAGGGATGTGTTAGTCATTCTGTGCCGCTGTTCCGTCACCTATGGTGTGCTGCATTTACAATGCGGCGCATCATGGGGCAAAAACAGCACAGATGCGTGATGTATCTGTGCCGTAAAGGTGGCGCATTGCTGGAGTTGTATCGCAAGTGTGATTCAGCTCCAGCAAGGCTCAGGGGTGCCTCTGTCGCAGGGTTTCTGTTCTCACACAGAACTGTGGGCAGAGGATTGGAACCTCGGCGAATGCATTGCTGGAGTTGTATCGCAAGTGTGATGAAGCTCCAGCAAGGGTCGGGGGTGCCCCTGTCGCAGGGTTTCTGTTCTCACACAGAACTGTGGACAGAGGATTGGAACCTCGGCGAATTAGGGTGTCCCAAAACTCACGTTAGTAATCAAAAACTCCTTAGCAAGCTAGGTACAGTGTCACATTGGATATAACAAACTCTCAATGTTTAGACAATCCAGAATATGAACTTATAGTACCTCAGGATACGTGGAACTCATGAACAGTCGGTCGTTATAGATTTCTTAGAAACCAGAACATGGAGTTAAGAAGAACAGATGTGTATTTGAAATGTTTATTTACTAATGCCGTCTTCTCAGGCGTAGTACCTTAGATAATAAAAGTACACATATTATCAGTAGCAAAATTACCAGCATAGTTACTAGTACATAAAAAGCGAATGGTGACAGTATGTTAACATGCTGTAAATGAATAAGAGTTAGCAACACTTATAAGCAGCCGCGGGCCGTGGAGGGAGTTACGGTGGGGCAGGGAGGCGGGGAGGGGGAGGGGCAAGGTAGAGAGGGCTCCACCCTGCTTCTCCCCCTCCCCGCCTCCCTGCCCCATCGTAACTCCCTCCACGGCCCGCGGCTGCTTATATCTCACCCTCCCTAATACACATATTATATTATTTGCTAAGAAGGTCTCTTTGTGTTGGTTTAGGGCGTGCCCATACTTTAGTGTCTTAGATTTGAAGGAATCACATCAGCATACACCAGCTCTCTCTTCATGTGAACCGCATCAACTGTTGTGTATGTGTGTTCGGCAAAGCAATATAAAACCCGCCTCATGCCCAGAATTGGCAGAAGTTGCACTTATGTTATGAGTATGAAGTCGTGGAGATCAGACCTCATAACAATTCTGTATCGTGTTGTTCTTGAAACTTTAGCACTCGCTGTACAGATATAGTTTAACAAGTAAAGCAGATAGTAGACCAATAACATATTATTCTCATGTAAACCACGATGAACTACTAGGTGGAAAGCTAAAGCAACAACTAAGTGTCTTGTGCAGAAGTTGCAAAAAAGGAAAAATGGCGTTTAAACCGGTAATGAGCCCATGCTAACTTAACACGGTGTAAAGATATCCAGGACCTAGATGACACCTCCCCATGATCCGGAAACGAACTGAATAAGATAATAGAAGTGCCATCTCATGAGAGCAGATTGCAAGTTTATATGTGGACGGTCCGCAAGGTAAAGCATTAAAAACTAGGAAAATTTAATGCTAAAGAAAAATAAAACAGCCAAGTACTTTATCGAGTCTTAAGCCAATAGGCAAGGTAAATAATAAAAACTTGACAAATAAGTCAATGAATTGTCAATGAAATGCTAGTACTCAGCATATCAATCATGAAAAAGGTCTATGACATAACTGTGTATGCAAAATAAGCTGCAACAGCCTCCAATAGGAAGTCACCGTCTTCATCCGAAAACAGTTCAGCCATCCAATTTAAAAGCGGAAAAGAACATACGTGCTCTCCCAGCACCGGATCCTCTATCACCATCAGAGGACAGCTCGGTGGGTTTTCAAGAAAGCTCTGTTCCAAGAAAGACTGTGCTGCCGCCAGTAAATTCCAGGGACCAAGTAGTCCATGCATCAATGCCACAGCCATAATCCTTTCGCCAGGACAAACCAACTCGTGAGTAATGATAGGAGTCATCAGCTGATTAAAGTCGACGTCAGGAGAAACCGGTCCGCAGAGACACAAATCAATGGCCCAATCGAAATCACAGGTCAGGCAGTGAAATACAGGCTGGACACAGGTGAAGTAGGAGAATCGAAAAGATAATCCATATGCCGTGCTTAATATCGCCAACGGCATTGTGCCATAATATTCTAGCATGCGATTGCGGAACAGTGTCAGCAGCTGCAGGGTGTGAGGTTGCATAGGAGGGACATCCATATTTAAAAATGTAAAAAAGCACAAGAGCGTCCGCTGGTAATGCAAGTAAAAATGCCAATCCACGAACCAGAGTGGAGAAAATGGAATGAAAGGAAGCAGGGATGACTCCAAAGATTTTCTCAAATGAAGTCACGAGACCACTGGTAACAACTTTAAAAAAGTGCGCCAGGGACTTTGTGGAGGATGCGTTAAAGATAGTCGGAAACATGTTGCTGAAATTGAAAGGCAAATCTTAATTGAAAAGGGTGTGCACCTCTGTACGGGTGTTCGCTATGTGAAGTACGAAAGTTTCACGGGCCGAACTCAAGGCCACCTCTCTCTGAGACAAAAGAGCTCTTATTCTTGCCATGCCGTTGAAACGTGTCCCAAGGTTGGTATTTGTTTCTATTTTAGCGAGGTCAAAAAGAGATCCCATTAGTGGCCTACTGATTTTACTCGATTCCTTTTCTTTTTTTTTTACACGATTTTTCGTTATCTGCAAAGACTAAACAGAGTATTGCGACTCTGTGTTTGTTTGTAAATAGAGAATGAACCAAAGAGAACTAATTCTAAAACAGTAAATACTTGGATAACAATCAATCAAATGGAGAGAGAAGCAGGCACGACGGATTACAACGGGGGCAAAGGCCTGCGTTAACTACCTTTCACTATCTGCAAAGAGAGAGTACTCCTAATAGAAATGAGGGGGGGGGGCACCATTCAAAGCAGATCAGTGTGCATAAACACGAAAATGTTTTCACTTACCACGTACTTGACATTCGACAGCTTATGATATTTGCTATTAAAAAACCATTGAAATTCACTGAAAAAAACATAGGTTATAGACCATATATAGTTAGGAATTAGCATTTACAAAACCTTGAAAATTCACTGAAAAAACCATAGGTTATAGACCATATATAGTTAGGAATTAGCATTTAAAAAACCTTATTTTACTCACACAAAACCATTGAAATTCCATATATAGTTAGTTGCACTAACTATATATTGCGCACCCGCAATCCACTGCTGATGATGTCACATATTACATCATTCATGACATGGTCAGTGACATCACTGATGACATCACTGATGACATCTCAAATGACATCACTGATGACATCACTGATGACATCTCATTTGACATCAATGACCACATCACTGATGATATCATTCATGTGACAATACAATGCATCTCCTCACATTTTAATATAACCTCTGTTTCACCCAGTGTTAAAAACAGAGTATAATTTTTGAAACCATTGACACACCAATACTAGTTACTACATACGTACTCACTGATTCCTACGTCTACACACACATTCACTCATTCACCCATACAATCATTCATACATAGAATCACTCATGTTTAGAACACTATCATATGCACTCATACACCTATACAGACACTCACACTCTGCCACTCATCCATGGAGTTACTCACACACCTAGTCAGTCCTGTAAAGAATCAATCACACTTCCATTTTCTACTCTATACAGTTAAACATAGAGCACCTTACGTTTTCAACCATATACTAACACATACTTACTCTCTTATACAATCATTGATACAAGTACACATTGATCTGTACAGAGTCACACACCTCCCAGCCAGCCACACACACACTCAGTCTCCCATGCAAATACTTGGGCAATCAATCAATAACCCATATAGTTACTCATATAGCTACTGATCAACACATGCAGCAGTTTACAGAACAACAGACATAATGATGCACAAATTAAGACAGTTTAGTCACTAACCCATGCACTCAGTGAGACACATTTAATCACTCACTCATACATTCAGTCATGCACCTACTAAATCCTTCGTCCAGACACTTATACATCCACTCATTCTTCAATATATAAGACATATTTTAACTTTACAGAAACATAGTCACTGGATGTTGTCATCAGTGATGTCATCAGTGATGTCATTTGAGATGTCATCAGTGATGTCATCATTGATGTCACTGACCATGTCATGAATGATGTAATATGTGACATCATCAGCAGTGGATTGCGGGTGCGCAATATATAGTTAGTGCAACTAACTATATATGGAATTTCAATGGTTTTGTGTGAGTAAAATAAGGTTTTTTAAATGCTAATTCCTAACTATATATGGTCTATAACCTATGGTTTTTTCAGTGAATTTTCAAGGTTTTGTAAATGCTAATTCCTAACTATATATGGTCTATAACCTATGGTTTTTTCAGTGAATATATATATAGATATATATATAGATATATAGATATATATATAGATATATAGATATATATGCTATCGCCTATTGACTATTTTCTTATCCGTAGAACATAAAATTCATTGATGTGTAACTAAGAATGAACATATTTGCATGTGTAATTTAGACAGGATAGCGTAAGTAGAGTATGGAATTATTGATTTATTAGGAGGCAGCCTTGTGGAAGTATGGACTTTTGAGAAGAGAACACAGGGTTTCGAAGGATACAAAGGAAAGTTATGTTGGAGTGATGGCAGAAAAGGAATACAGGGGAAAAGTGATAGTGAGCATGATTTTGAAGTGAGAGGGATGAATTTCAGCTCCTTTGGTAATGCATTTTTTATATGTTTTGATACATTTACGTGTGTGTGCATTTAATCAGAATGAATGCTTTGGAAAATGTTCTAAAGGGTTAATTTGTAAGTGGGGTGAGCTAAAATGCTTTTTGAAGCAGTGCATTCACCAGGGACTAAAACGAAAAAACATTGTGGTAGTGTGGTGTATCTGAACGTGGTAAGTTGTGGTTTTTAGTTGAATAAGTTTATTAACATATACAAACACAGTCCGTGACTGTGGGTACTAAGCTTACCCTTGAGACATTTAACATTGAACACTGTTTTCTACATGATGTTGTCACCTTTCTTAAGTCCTTGATTCAGTAATGTTTTCCCTTTTCCTGGATTTGTTTCTTTTGGTAGATGTTGCGAATATATTTCACTTATAGGGAGACGTTTAGAAGCAATTCATTCATTAATCACATTCTTTTTCTTATATTATATGTTGCTGTGACGGAATTGCTGCACACATTTACAATATGGGTTTTTGCACATTGATGGCTAATGTTATTTTCAAACATGTTTGATTCTTTTCTTTCCTAGTATTATTAGAAAGGCCTATGTTTCAACTGTTGTGTCAATCATCAAGTAGGGAAGTGTTTGTTTTTTGCACAAAGTAATGTCATGTTTCAATATATTCTGGTGTTTCAAAGTGATGACTAAGCGGAGGGAGCCTGCTCCCATCATAACCCATATATTGGTTTTCCTGATTTAAAAATACTTGAGATGCATATGTCCTTGGTAATGTTTCTTCCCCCTCCTGTACATGTTTGGGCTGTCAATGTCATGCAGTAATGAGTTACACTGTTATCAATTGTGCCCTAATGTATGGTACATTACCAAATGATTATTGTTCTCATCCTGCCACATATGGTAGGGGGAACGTTTTCATTAGCAGTGCAGCTAGATGTTCGTAATTTGTGATTACACTAATCTTACGATGAGTTATATTATACACAGGACTGTAGGATCAGGTGTGTACAAAAGAGGGGGGTATATGACTGATTTCTATCATATGATAACAAGTTGTTTTCCCTCATGAGCTAGGAAATGCATGAACTCCGCTGGATTAGTATTTTCTATTATACATGTCTTTTTTTACTCCAAAAGAGAACAGTGAACTATCCCCCAGATTCATCATTGTCATGTTTTGCGAGTCCTTAATAGCGATTATTAAGGAATCGCTATTAAAGACTCGCAAAACGGGATTCATGTAGAAATCGCAATATTTTTTGCGATTTCTACTGCTTCCTTATTTGCGATTCGCAAATTGCTAATCGCAAATAAGGAATGGCCCATAGGAATGAATGGGGAGTCATTCCTTATTTGCGATTAGCAATTTGCGAATTGCAAATAAGGAAGCGATTTCAAGGGTGCCAGGGTGTCCAAAGGACACCCTGTAGCACCCCTGAAATGAAAATGTACACTGATGTTGCGCACACACATGTCCAAAGGACATGTGTGTGTGTAACATACAACTTAGAAAAATGCACTAAAGTGCATTTTTCTAAGTTTTCGCTACTTACCACGTAGTCAGACTTCGCGGTAAATAGCGGCCCCAGATTGCGAAATAGCAAATTTAAAATGGTTCATGAATTGCATTTAAGGAATCTCAAATAGAGATTCCTTAAATGCAAATATGCGCAATTTAGCGATTTCTGAAAATGCGATTTTTGCATTTGGGATGATGAATCCCAAATGCAAAAATAGCGCTCGCAAAGGGCCAGATTACCAGAATCTGGCCCTTTGCGAGACTTTTTGGCCTTGATGAATCTGGCTGTATGTCTGTGGCCAAACATTTTGAGTTCTTGAACACCTACGATGGTTCGGCATTTGTTTCCGAAGTTCTCAAAGGTCCTTGCAAGGACTTTGTGTAGGAAAATAGGATCTGCTTGTAATGGTTACCCCCACTTTTTGCTTGATGGGATGCTGTTTTTGACTAGTCTGACTGGGATCCTGATATTCAGGGCGCCAGTATATCTGCTTTCTCCCTAAACTATTGTGTTTAGTACCTAGGTACATCTTAGATTGGATACTGGGGTACCCTTGTCAGTCCCTAGTATATTGTACCCATGTACCTAGGGCATAGGTACCCTAGAGGTCTCCCATGGGCTGAAGCATGCATGATGCCACCCATGAGAGACAATTCAAAATGGAACTATAGGCCTGCCATTGCAGCCTGTGTAAGTTGGTGCAAGCACCACTTACTAAAGATATAGGTTTACTATATCTAAGGGTTACTGCACTTAAAACCTATAAGTCACTCCTATATCAGGCCTTTACAATCCTGAGGGCAGGGTGCTTGGTTCTATGTGAGAGGGTGCCCCTGCATGAGTAGGACACCCCTGCAGTCTACGATGTCCATTCTCCTGGGTTGTCAGTGAAGAAGCCATATACTATATAGAGGGACATCGCACCATCGCGCGATGACCATCTCAAAAATGGTTGCAACAAATCCTATCATGTTTGGTATCAAACATGTTGGAATCATACCCCATACCGTAAACAGTGTGGGAGGTATGATTCCAAGCACCAGGAGAACCCTCTGTTAGGCTCCCAGTGTTCCCAGTACCAGCCTTCTAGTCCCGGACAACACAAAATGGTTGCTGCCGACCAGAGACACATTTCTGTCCTTCTGAGGATGAGCAAAGCTCGATCAGGGGAAGGCCGAACAATAGGCATCCTGTCACAGGGAGATAGGACCACCTCCCAGACAGGATTTAGTGTATTAGGCCTGGGTGGGTGCACTTGCCAGTGCCTGAAAGTTTGCATGAGGGGCACATTTGGGCCCTGTGCATAGTCCAGTTCAAACCAGTCCTGGGAGCTGTTGGCTCATGCTCTGGCGCAAAACTGGACAAAGAACATGGGAGTAACCTCCCCCTGTCCCCTGATTCTTCCCAACCCTTTCCTTAGGGTACTTAAGGGCTTACCTGGGTGTTGGTCCCTAGATTCGTTGTGGGATAAGATGCAGAACTGAAAGCACTGCACTTCTACTGTCTGGGCCCTCTCGACTACACTGGACTTCATTTGGCCTGACTTTGTCTCCCTTCCAGCCTGCTGGATTGCCTGTGCATCATAAAGGAACCTTCCAAGGCCTGTGAAGCATCACGAACAAGCGAAGTAATCTCCCTTGGAGTGAAGCAGTCACTCCCCTTCGCAGGCACCATCCAAGCTCCCATAGACTCCGTGGGCTCTGCAACACAGGTGGTAGTTTTCCTCAGCTTCTGAGGCCTGCTCTAGCCTTTTACCAAGTTTGAGGCCATTAGTCCTTGTGGAGGTGGCAGAAACCAAACCCCTGGGTACTTCACCCCTTTGCAGTTGCAAAGGCTTTTTGAAATCTTTGCAAGAAGATCCCCAGGCTCCAAGTTGCCCTGGCCACGAGCACACCCAGGGACCAGAATCTTTGGCCACATCCCATCATGTGCATCATGGCCTGCATCTTTTGGTGAGCTGCTTGAGGTCCTCTTGCAACTCCAGTGCCTCTGGCCTGTGGGACCACTTGAGGGTCACATTTATTTTCCTTGGTCTCCCCTGATTGCTCGGGGCCTGCCATGGCTCCCCTGCTTGTGGTTAGTCTCCTGGACCTTGCTAGTCCCAACCATGCACCTTTTTTTTCCTCATGTGCCCAGGTCAACAAAAGGTAATGATCCGTACTCCGGGTTCTCCCTCAATGTAGCACCGTCCGAAGCCCTTTTGTTATTAGACCTAAGATTAATCACTCTATACCTTGCTTTCGTACTCACCCCATAGAAAGCCTATTTTAATGATGGACCCTCTCTGAGGCCACCACCAAAGCAATCAAGCAATATGGTATAAAGGCCTAATCATTGGACTTTATATGTGCAGAGGAATTTACCCAGTTTTCATAGGGATGCCAGAACTCATTACGCTTAAGCTTAGAAGCTCTATCTAGCAGAACAGTGTATTTTATTGAGGCCATCCATTCTACTTTATTCGGGGGCTCAGCAAAGTGTTTGAATCTCAAAGGGAAGTAATTAATAGCCCAATTACAGAAGCCAAAATTAGAACTGCTATTAAAATAGGAAAATCAAATAAGGCTGCAGGACCAGACGGATCTTCCTGTCGAAGTTTATAAAAAGTTGGAGAAATATCAAGTCCTGGTAATGGTCAGGCTGTTCACTGAGATTTTTCAGTGCGGTAGTGAGATCCCCCCTCCTAGGAATGATGCCATTGTCACTCTGATACTTAAAATAGATAAACCAGTTAACTGATGTGACTCCTACAGGCCTATCTCATTGCTTAACTTGGATTATAAGATCTTTGCTAAACTTCTAGCAAATAGGCTGAGTGGGGTGTTGAAAGTACTTTTACATGAAGATCAGAAGGGCTTTGTGCGTGGTAGGGGATCAAAGAATTAACCTATAACGTATTTGCTGCTATCGATATAGCAACTACGTGAGAAGTGCTAATGGCAGTCATCACCGTGGATGTGACTAAGGCCTTCGACTGGGTTAATTAGTCTTTCCTCCAGGAAATCTCCTGATTATCTAATCTAGGGGGGAACGTCTGCAGGGCAATAGCACTCTTATATGAGATTCCCACAGCTAGGGTTTTGGTGAATGGAAACATCTTAAGCACTTTCAACATCTATAGGGGGACTAGGCAATGGTGCCCTTACTTTTTAATTTGTATATTGAATCACTAACAGAAATGATACGAGGGCATGACAGCATACGCCCCTTTAGATTCCAGGGGTGGGAGGGAAAAGTAGGACTTTATGCCAGCGATTTAGTGGTATACACCTCAGATCGTAATGCAGCATTACCAGCAGTGTACGATTTTGCATCATGGTTTGGGAGTCTCTCAGGTTATGAGATCAATAAAAATAGGACGGTTGTAATGACATGGAACATTAATTAACAACTGAGCTGTTTTAATGAAGAAATGAGGTATTTAGACATCACAATTGTTCAGAGAATGGAACAAATTCCAGAAACTACCTTCCAAAAGATCAATAAGGTAGTGGGGAAACTCCTAGTTGGCTGGTCTCACCTTCCTCTAACTATTTATGGCAGAGTACATCTTGTAAAGATGGCAATCCTCCACAAGTTCACTTTTCTGTTTCAGAATATACCTATGGCCTTTAAAGAAGAATGGCTTAAACAGGCCCAAGCAAAGATTACTAGCTTTATCTTGGCCTCAAAAGGTACGAGAATTGCATAGAAAAAGCTTAGAAGGCAATATGACAAGGGGACCTAGACTACTGGATTTATTGTATTATGCCTGGGTTTTTCTATTAAAGGAAGGGAAATGTCTACTAAGCAAACCAGATTGTTCTGATACCGGAAACATGTTTAAAGCCATGATATTCAATGTGCAAGGCAGTGAGCATGATTTTGTGCATAAATATGGTGACCCACGCTTCTTTTAAAAAGTACAGCGTAAGACCCTGCAAGGCTTTGCAATAACTTGGCATAAAATTAGGAGGGAATCTAACATTTACTACTATAGTGGATTAGCCCCTACCTGGGACTCTCCTGGATCTCCGGAGAGGTGTAAGGACTGTTTAGCTCGTCCATTAAAAGAAGAAAGGATAACAACCTGGGTTCAATTGATGGTAGACGGAGTATTAATCCCTTGGGAGGAGGCCCAGGAGATAGCTAAAGGGCAACTGTCATGATTCAACTATATCCAAATAAAGAGTTGGAGCCTCACTGATGGGATAGGTGCAGGACTTTCTAATGAATTAGAATATTCAATAAAATATGAAGGAACCCATGGAAAAGAAGTGGCAAGATGGTACTGGATCGTAGTGGAGAGCTTGTATGGAGACTTTAAGCTACCAGTTACTCTGTGGGAGAAGAGCTCGCCGGGAGAGCAGTTGAAAGACCTGTGGAAAGTATCTGGTGAGTTGTTATACTCCACGGTACGTGCCGCAAATATAAGACGGAATCACCTTTTTTGTCTCCACAGGGTCTATTGGACACCAATTAAATTGGCAAAATTTGCAAAAGGCGTCACACCAAGGTGCCCTAAATGTGGGAAAGAAAAAGGTGACGACGAACACATGTTCATGGATTGTCTGATGGTTCAAGGGTTTTGGCGGCATGTGAGTAATACGATATCCTTAATACTTGGATGGACGCTCCAGGTAAGCAGATCTCTTGTTTTTTTGGGCTCCCTGATAACTATAAATCTTTGATGCAAAGCATAAAAAATTGATTTTCTATCTAATATTGCTTGCCCGTGGGGAAATATGTAAGAACCATGCACCTTCTTGACTTCCTGCATAAGTTGCATTTGCCAAGGTTTGTTGGTGCTCCAGCCAGACACTGATGTCTCAGCACTCAACATCCTTTGTGGGACAGCTCGTATAACGGTCTTGGTCATGATCAGCATCGCCTGGTCCTGCAGAGTCAAGGTTACTGTCATCCTTCCTGAAGCACCCAACATCGGAGGATATTCGTCTTCCAAGTCTCCTGGTCACCCCTGAGTGACATAGTCTCTGTCCCTTCTGCTTTCAGGTACTCCTCATCAAGAATCTATGTTTGTAGTCCTCCGGACACTTTCTCCTCTTCCAGCAGTGGCACTTTCCTGAAGTCCTCTATTGGGTTTGCCTGTCGTTTTCGACACCACTTCCCACCAATGCACCTGGCTTCCCTGGGATAGGTAACTTGGGTACCACAGTATCAATGGGTTGGGTGGCTCTCCAACCTTCTGTCTTCCATGGGGTTTCCTCAGGATCCTCTAATCCCTAATCTTTAAAATTCCAACTGCGACTTGCACATAGACTTGTACAGAGCATGCAGTCATGTTCACACACTGGACACTCTCCGTGGGGTCCATATCTAATTACCTTGGGTGGTTCTGTGGGCCCCCAGCAATTCTTTTTAAAAAAAAATTATTTATTGATTTTATGGCAGAGGTAAGTTGCACAGTAAAGATTACAGACATTAGTAACGTATTTTTACAGTATAACAGTTCATCATATGAATAAAAGAAAAGAAAGAAGAAAAAAAGAAAAAGAAAAAAAAAAAGGCAAGGATGATAAACAATAATAATAACAGCATTGCATAATCATATCCAGTTTGTTATTGGTGACCATAATTTTTGGCCAAAAGTCTTTCTTTTCCGGTCCTTAAGTTTATAAACTGCATTTTCCAATCGATAGATATTTAACAATTTTGATTGCCAATCATAAAACGTTGGTGGATCAACGTCTAGCCAGCGTGAAGTTATACAAAATCGGAATGCAGACATGGCTATAAATATAAAGCCTTCTTCATCAACCGTCTTATCTATCTGATCGGTTTGGATTCCAAATATCACTAATTCAGGTGATAGAATAAGAGTAGGTTCCATAATAATATTTAAAAAGTCTTGTACTTTGGTTACAAATTGGGTTAATTTCGGAAAACAGAAGAACATCTGTATTGAATCAGCTGCCATGAGACCACAACGTCTACAATTAATACCCTTCGAAGCTTTCCAGTTTGATAATTTTAAAGGTGTGTAGTACAGGTCAAAAATAGACATGAAATGCTGGCTCTTAAGTGACCCATTGAATAATACCTTACAGCCCAATTCTAAAGACCTGGATATATCAATATTGTCAACCTCTAGACTTCTTTGCCATTTGTTTGTATATAAGTCAAGATTATCTGAAGTTTTATCTAGCATCATTCGATATAGTACACCGATTCGCTCTTTTTTCTTGCAGCTTTCGAGCACATCTATTTTATTCATAGATTCGATATGTAATAGATTTTTAGAATCTAGAAAGCTGCGAATCTGTAGATATTTGAAAAAATCTCTTTTGTTTAGTCCATATTTTTGCTGAAGCTCTGCAAATTGAACAAATCGATTATGATGGTATAGCGAGCCAAGTAAACAGATCTTGAGTTTATTCCATCTGATCATGACGGAATCATTAAAAATCTCGGGAAATAGCGGGTTGCTCAAGAGAGGTGTGTAGAAATTAAATAAGGGTAACAAATGGAATCTCTCATTGATTTGTGTCCATATCTGTTGTGCTGTAATCATGATTTTAAATTTGTTTTTTTTATAATAGCTTGGTTCTGAAAATCTAACGAGGGATTGTCGGGCTTCTGCTCCCAAAAGCATTTCGTAGATTGATGGTGTCATAGCCGCATCTAAACTGAAATCTTGAAATAGTAAAGTAACCATTAGTCTTAATGTAATTACCCAGTAATATAAGCGAAGATTTGGAACCCCCAAACCTCCCCTTAGTTTCGGTAAGGTACACCACTTAAGGGATCTTCTTGTTCTTCGGTAACCCCACAAAAACCTGGAAATATTTGGTCTAACTTACTGAAGTAAACCGAAGAAAAAAAAAGAGGAATGGTCCGGAATAAATAGAGAAATTTGGGAAGTATAATCATTTTGATATCATTAGAGCGACCCCATAAAGATAAATGCAGATTATTCAGTCTTTCGAGTGTTCGGTTCGTGGAAACTAATAAAGGATCTACATTAAGCCCAACAATATCCTCAATTTTGGCAGAAATTTTAACACCTAAATATGTGGCCGTAGGAGTAAAAATACCATCTACCGGTCTACCTGCGGATGAATGAATTACCTGCGTCTTGGCGATGTTCAATTTGTATCCTGATAGCTCGCCAAATTCATTGGCGAGCTCTATGATTCTAGGTAATGCCAGAGCAACATCAGAGGTGACAACCGCCACATCATCAGCGTAGGCGAGGATTTTATGCTCTATATGATGCAATACGACGGGGGGAATTCCAGTTGCTTTTGTTAAAATATTCAGATATGGTTCGATATATAGCGCGAACAAGGGGGGGAGCAGGGGCACCCCTGCCTTGTTCCCCTTGTGATTGGAAAAGGAGGGATATATCAGGTCCAATACGAATAACAGCCTTAGGGTTAGTATATAACGCCTGAATGGCCGTGATGTATTCTAGAGGGAATCCCCTCTAGGCCAGAACAGACCATAGAAATCCCCAGTCGACTCTATCAAAAGCTTTTTCAGCATCCAGCAAGATAACTCCAACTGGGTATCCCATGGCCTGCGCCCAGTCTAGTAATGTGATTATGCGTCTAATATGATCGGTGGTATCCCTTTTCTTTATAAAGCCGTGTTGGATGTTTGAAACCAAGGTAGGCATCAAATCATTTAGTCTGTTGGCCAATATTTTCGAAAAAAATTTGCTATCTGCTGTGATCAGAGATATTGGCCGATATGACCCTAATTAGTTAATACCCTTCCCTTTCTTTTTAAATTCCACAATAGTAGCAAGGGACCATGAATCAGGTGGACGTCCTTGAAAAGCTTGATGGAATATCTTGAGCAATTCAGGTTTAAGTATGTTTCTAAAAGTACGATAGAATTCTAGAGGAATTTGATCTGGCCCCATGGCTTTACCAGGAGCTAGACCAAGTATAGCTGATTCAATCTCCTCCCAGGTTATAAGAGCTGCAATAACGATGTTATCAGTTTCGGTCCACTGTTCATTATCAATATTGCTCAGATAATCTAGTGGATCCTTAGTCTCATTGATTTCATTACTAGTTTTATTGTATAATAGCTTGTAAAAGTCACTAAATGACTTCAAGATCCCAGCTTTAGATTCTTGGGATATTCCATGCAGATCTGTGATTTTTGAGATGTTGTTTGTGCTAATATTCTTCCAGTTTGTTCGCTTAATTCATAGCACTCCGCCTTATGTTGTTTATATTTAAGCGCAACTTGGTCAGCTAGATGAGAATATAAAGCAACACGTTCAATAGTTAAAGATCGTTGCGCCTCCTCAACACCATGGCCTTTTTTAAGATTAAGGGCTAGTTTTAATTCTGCGTCCTTTACTTTAGCGAGTTTACTCTTAAATTCAGATTGTAACTTCTTACGCTGATAATTAGAGTAACTGATGGTTTCCCCCCTGACAATAGATTTAAAGGTGTCCCATTCAATCTTTGATTATCTCGGCCATATGTTGGAGGTAAGCTTCATCAAACAGAAGACTTCTTTGGAACGACCATTGACTATTGAAGTTAGCAAGTTTAGACGGGAGTAACAGCTCTAATACGAGGGGATTATGATCCGAAATTAATTGTGGTAATACCTCAATATTAGCATTTTCCAGAAAACATGACGAAGAGAAAAAGTAATCTAAGCGAACAAACTTTTTGGGGGGAATCGAGAAAAAGGTGTAGCCAGGATCAGTAGGTTGTGTATTATTCCATACGTCAAACAACCCGTTTGCTAGTACCAATTCCCTTAAAGCTTTATATGTCCTGATCTTACGGCCTGCATAATTCCTAGTACTCCTAATGTTGCAATTAGAGTCCACATGGATATTTAGATCCCCACATAAAATTATGGGTTGACAAAAAGCAGCCAGTTCTGAATTAACCGTGTTAAGTGCCTCATTGTCATCTAGGTTGGGGCCATATAGGCAACAAACGGTAAATTTATTACCATTAATGATAATTTCAGCTATCCCCCATCGCCCCCATTTATCAGCTAATGTTCTGAGACATTTTCCAACCCCTTGTTTCATGCAGATTGCATTTCCTCTTTTAACCCCGATTTGTTTGGAATTTACTAAAAGTTCAAGCCCCAAATTCTTCAATATATTTTGTTTATCCCATGAGATATGAGTTTCTTTTATACACAAAATATCGACACGGAGCAATTGTATTAATCTACGTAAGACCCCTACTTTTTTACCATCGTTAAGGCCATTTACATTCATTGAGCATATTTTAACTTTTTTATCTATTGTTTATATAAATTCAAATCTAAATGCAAATCTGAACATGAGAAAATCATCCCTTTTTTCCAGCACTCGTGTACAAAGACTGCAAGAAGAGCTGTACATACTGTATATACCTGAGCAACTACCACTGCCTTACACCCCCACCACCACTCGTGTCCCACCCTCCCCCAACCCAGCAGCAACCCTCCCGACACCCTCCCCACCATATGAGGCTCAGGAACAACCAGTTCCTGATAGGTACAGGGTGCCGTGTCCCCCCGCATTCGAGGATCCTGAAAGGAAAACCGAACCAAAAAAAAGAAAAACAGCTAGGCCAGCAGTAAAAAGAGAGATCAACTCTATGCTCTTGATACTACTATACTTATAAAGGGTTCATAGGGTGTCTAAGTATTACTTTGCTTTCAGTTCAGATTGATAAAATTTAGTCTGTCCTTTAAACAATAATTTCAATTTAGCCGGATTTTGCAAGAATACGGTGGCCCCTTTTTTCTGAAAGTCTGGGATAAGCTGACGCAGATGCCAACGTTGGGACACCGTAGCTTGACAAAAGTCTGGTCTCATGAAGAACTCACAATTCTTGGCTTCAACTTTTTTATCAGGTCTGGCTAAAGAATAAATTTCTTCCCTAGCAAGAAAATTGTTAAAAGAAACCAATATCGCTCTAGGATATTCTTCTGTTGCTTGACGTTGCTTTCTTATGGCAAACGGAAATCTATGTGCTCTTTGCACTTCTTTAGACCAGTCCCAGGATACCAGATCGGGAAAGGCTTCATTAAGTAGATCGACAATGAACTTTCTTGCATCAGGCCCTTCCTTTTTCTCAGGTATATCGAGAAAACGTAGATTGTTTCTGCGAGTCTGGTTCTCCAAGCCCGCCAGTTTATATATAAGGTCATGTTTCTGAGCTTTGACATTCTCAAGTTCTTGCTTCTGAGTATTAGTCTCGTCTTCCACGGCAGAAATTCTTGCCTCAGTTTCTGTCACTCTGTCAGCTGTTTCAGAGCATAGTTTTAAGGCACGTCGGACTGTGTTCTTAACTTTAGAGCAGGTTGCCTGAGTACTTTGATTCTCTGCCCTACTTTCAGCGCGATGACTCATCATGGTATTGTAAATGGTGGTTAAAGTAATCTCATTGTTATTTGAGATGTCGTGTCCTTGAACCACGGTTTCTGAGCAGTTGGTCATCATATCTGTTTCTCTGGTCTTTACCAGGGCAGAACCCTCTTTAGTTAGATCCCAGTACCCATGGTACAAAATTCAGAGTCTTTATTGGCAGGACGCTGCGACCCCCTTTTTTTATGTTTCCTGACTGTAGATATACTTGAATTTGGTGAGTTTATATTAGAGCTGAGCTCTCCTTCAATTCAACTTTCAGCGGAGCTACTGTCATTAGAATATTCTGCCCAGTCTTTACTAACATTTACACTATCATCTGACGAAAAGTCGGATAGAGAATAGAAATTTTCGAGTGCTTCTTGGGAGCCTGATGGTGCAGGTTCAGAAATTGTACCAGACGCTGTGGGAACATTAAAGTCTTGAACAGCTTGAGATAGTTCTTGTATCCCCCCCCCCAGGACTCTATCTCCCATAATGCCCTTGCTTGTGCACTCAGAAACCGGTGCTACGATCCCAGCGGATAGCATAATTTTGTTTCTTTGCTTCGCGGACTGTTTCTCAAACATCATAGGAAGCGTGAGAGAGGTAGCAGTTTGCTTCGAAGTACATGTAACCACCAATAGAATAGAATTTGGTATGGGTATGCTCCCCTCTCGGCCGCCATTAGTATCAATCAACGCATTCACCGTATTCAACGTAATATTAGCGGTAGAGCTCTCACCTTCTGTATGTCCATCAGCATTCTCGGAGTTTTCAACGTTTTCAATCACGTCTCCTTTTGCTTTGATACTGCGAGTAGTAGTGGTCTGGGTTTGAGACTTTGCGGACATTTTCTTCGCGCGGGACCCTCCGCGACTTTGGACCATAGTACTCCAAGCCGGGAGCACCAGCAGCAGAGAACACCACAGCGGAGCACGCCGCCGCCGCACACGAAACAAATCTGTCAGCATTCAGCGTGTATGCCGCAGAGCTGCGCCTTGCCTCTTCAGACCAACAAAAGGGATCCTTGCGCCTTTAATTAGCCAGCACTTTCTGTTCGTTTAGAGTCTGTATAGTAGTCGAGATTACCGATATCGCAAAGGCTAACAAAGGCCGACTCAGGAAGAAAATAGATCCGGCAGCATATTCCTCTATAACCCCAAGAGGGTTATCGATGCTGTAAACCGCCAGAATGAGCACCAAAACGGGTTTCCTGCAAAGGAATACTTGGAGCAGGAGGATAAGCTGTTTACACAGCCTTATTCGGAGGCAAGATGGGGGCCACCAGCAATTCTACATCCTCTCGACATTGTCTTGACTCAAGTTGTGGTTCTTATACCACTTTCTTAGTATAAGGTTTGGTTCCCATCTGGGGCCCACTGTGAATTAGTGCTATTTACTGTAATTTATTTTCTCACGAATTGTGTGCTTTATGTCAATCTCCGTGTGGGAAATACTGTAAAGTACTAGAGGGTGTTCTTTAATAAATGCATATTTTTATACATAATTTGTGTGGTTCTTTTTTATGTAATCTATACTATAAGATGGCACTCTGGTAAAACAAGCTCCTTTACACTCCTTTAATTCCAAGCCTGATGTCTGCTTTCCACAGCTACCACTTGGATAGCTTTCTAAGGTTGTCTGAGACCTCCTAAATAATCACCTTAACACCATCGCTGCTGATGATATTCCTCTCCTGTGCTGGCCCATAATAAAAACGGGTGTGGTCATGACGAGCTCAGCTCGTCATGAGCACCTGAGATGTATATGCCATGATGAGCTGAGCTCGTCATGAGCACTGAAGGGGTTAAGGGTTGTCTGGACTGGTGCAAGGTGCACACTTACATTAGTGGACATCATATAACAGACCAGCCTCTCACACTTGGGGTAAAGCAAAACTGCACTGTGACTACCACCTTCCAACAGTTGGCGCAACACGATTTGTGCATCCATTGAACTGTTCTGCATTGATGCACTTCCATTTGTCTGAAAGAGTGAAAAGAGTGACCAACCTGAGTCCACAAAAAATGATGTTTTGGCTGGCTTATGCACATCTCAGATTACATGTCCATTGCACTGTCAGTAGCTGATAACTCATCATCAGGCACTGCGGGCTCTTCCTGCCTGAACAACACCAGCTGGTACCTTGCCAATGCCTACAGCCAGTGACACTGCCTCCAGCCAATGTGGAGAGGGCCATTCCATGTCCACCTGACAACTGCCACAGCCTTCAAGTACAAAGTACTGAGTTCCTGGACCCATAAGTCCCACACCACGAGGGCAGCACCGCCGCAGACGGAGCAGGAGGCCCTCACACCCTGGACACAACAGCAGCAAACAGGACACCATCCTCCTAATTTGTCATGTTAACACTATCTGAATGGCCGAAGTGCTGGTAAACCTCTGAAGCAATAGGATCAGGTACCACCGATAAAGAAGATGAACTTTTCCATCGCACTCTGGCACCAAAGTTGAAGGTGCCCGCCTCAGTAGGAGCATGGGACCTGCTAGGTAGTGGAAAGTGTTCATCACCTTCATTGTCTGCGGTTCTGGCTGAAAGATTTTGCTGGAGCATCTTTTCTAGAGCACCTCACCTTTATTCTGCAGTACCTATTGCTCAAGTGCTGGCTAAACATCTGATGCAATATATATATGGTACAAGAAACTGATTGTTTTTAGAATGTTCTTTTGCAATTTATCAAAAGTACGGAGACTGACATTTCTGCAAGAGCCGTTATCTGTGCTAATGTATTGCTCATGTTTCCTGCGGATTTCTCCTGAGCACCCTCAAATTGGAACACTGAATGACATTCAGACTTTGAACTTCTATCACAAATTTGATCATACAACGATGAATAATGGGAAAATATACAACATGATTTGAAGGGAAAGTACTAAATTGACTAAGTGAAGTGTGATGCACAGTTACATATATTGCATCAAAGAGGATTTGCACACACCTGCTCCAACAGTTGCCTAGTAGATAATGACTTCACACCATCAGCCAAGAATCTTAGTGAATAGGAAGGATTTGCATTAGAAATGCATCCTATTATGGAGTGGTGTGGATCACTGGTTAGAGGCGTCAGACCCGGAAGCAGAGGACGGCCCGGGACCAGGGTTCAATTCCCGACGTGGCAGGGTCGTGGACCATGGTCAACGGACTCGATAATTCTCGCCTCGGTGCCTACTCTAACCAGGGATCACACTCGGCAACTCTGAGCATTAGCTTGCCTCATCTCCACAACGGCCCCCCACATACGCCGGGGATGCCTGGTTTCACCTTTGGAGATACCCAGTAGGGACCATCTCACAGGGAAAGCCAGGACGGGTTCCCCAGCGGTCTATAGCGCAGAGATACTCCTTCGGGAGTCGATTCTAGCGCGTTAGAAACCCACAATTAATTAATTCATTAATTTAATGTAGCCTGCCTAAAGATAGATATTAGAATGTATCCTTCCCAAAACTAAGAAAAATCTCTGTGATACTTTAGATAATATTACTATCATACAGGTTGATTCCGATTATGTTAATGAACACCTTTACACCACTTTGCTTGGTGATAATGCCCCACCAACTGTTGTGCAATGATACAGGTTAACATTTCCTGAGGTTTGTTGAACTGATGTTCAAAGAGCCATTTGTTAACCTGTAACCTACATTGTTAACATCGGCTAAACATTTGACCCATATCCCATTTTTTTTTTGCCATTCTGTAATTTCTTGCTCCTATGTGTTGTTCGCTGAAATCCCCTCTCCTTTGGGGATCACAAGAAACATGAGTCTGTGCTCAAGGTCTTTAACCACACATGCTGCTTTTCTGGCTAAAATAGCCATGTGCAAGTCTACAAGTAAACCAGACAATTAGTAATTTGCTCATTATTATGTACTTAGCTCTACTCCTGCAGTATCTAATATGTGCCTTGTGATAACAGGCAAATGTGACTAACGGTATACTCATAAGAATGTTCCATGCTTACGTGTAACTTTGCAAGTGTGTCTTGCGCTTTGTACCTGCAATTAGATGTATTAATATTTGTGGCACCCTATGCCAGGCAGAGAACTCTGGCGAAGCTAAAATGTTGTTTTCTGCCCATTTGAATAGGTTTCTCTCCACTTGAGTGTATTACAATAAATGTTGTTTTAATTCCTCGCTCTGTGGTGGAGTCTTATCTGTTTTTAGAGATCCTGTATCAGACAGTGGTGGTAACCCAGCAATGAGAATATTTTCTCTCTAACACTTCTTTATTAAGGTGTGCAATAGTGAAAGATCTCTCACTGTGTTGTGCATTAAGACTCTCAACATAACCATCCAGCAATTTCTGCAGTGACCACTTCTTGCAATGCATGCACCCCAAAAGTCACTAGGTTTGCGCTGTCACCAATTTTCCCCAGTCTGTGACGGGATTCCCCATGAGTTTTGCATACAAACTGTTTGTAAAAATGTCTAATTCACAAAGATGAGGCTGAGACAAATACATTGCACCTATCATTATTTGTAAAATAAGTACATTTAAGTGTGCAATGATCCGGGAGCCAATCTCCTAGCTCCCCAAAGAGAACAACTTCCCACCAAACAATCACACCAAGTATGATGAGCACTGAACATATATTTAGATCATTGAACAAAGCATGCAAATCAGGAATGTCTTCACATATGGCACAGACTACATTTTCAATTTTCACCAAATTGTACATTATGTATTTCTTCTTTTTCTTGTTATCAAAATCCCATATAGCCGTAGCCAACCCGTTTAGTCCCTTGATCAAGAATTCTTCAGGGCTGCAACAATATAAACAATGATAAAAACACAATTTTAAAACCATATCATCCTATATCACATCCGTGTATATAATTACATATAAATATCAGTCAATATTATTTTTTGTTGTGCGAACATGTAAATACACCTTCAAGACATTTCATAGTGATTCTAGTATTTTGTTAATCAAACAAAAAAACATATTTCTCCTTTATCCTGTTATTGTAGTGTACCAGGAGACTGTTCAAAACTTTCCTGTCATCATCTGTATTACTTTAAGGTCTTTTTAACCAATATGGAATACAATGTCCAAAACAATGTAATCAATCCATAATAAAAACACCCAATTCTTAGCATTTCACGCTTATCGATATCATTCAAAGAGAGACTTACACGATCATCAATATTGCCTCACTCTATCCATACTATGCCAGATCTAACATTTCATCAAAAATACATAGACACTTTCATCTGCTACTACAATCATAATTTCTTTGTTAGTTTCTATTTCAAAAAGTGTGATGCTCCATATAGGGGTATATAAATGTGTAAAATACCTTACATCATAATGTCATTTATAGGGGAAAGACATTAAAAGAAACTTTATGCCCCAGTTATGTCAAGATCAAGGAAATGAGATATACGCAACAAACTTGGATGCCAACAAAAACAGAGGGCTTTTCCACCTGTGGAGGATGAACAGTGTGAAGCTTTGGATGGAATACAATTACTAGATTCCACTACAATACTGCCACTGAATATTCCATACATTCCTTTATGAATTGCAATACGACTTTTACGGTCTATGTAATTGGATGTGCATGTAATAAGATCTATATTGGCAGCAAGATATGATAGCTTAAAAAGTGCATCCAGGAACATGTTAGGACCATAAAGAGTCATGACGATAGATCCCTTGGCCACACATGTATATCAGGATCATCCAACGAATACACAAATCTAGTTCCATGCCATTGAACAGTTTTCTAAAAATGAAAGGGGAGGTAATAAGGAGCTTCAGTTGAGACAGACGGGAGCCAGGTGGATATGTCATCTGAGAACTCACTCTTTGAACGCGATCCATACTCATAAAATTGGGTGTTTTTATTTTGGATTGATTACATTGCTTTGGACACTGTATTCCATATGGGTTAAAAAGAACTTTAAATAATACAGATGATGACAGGAGAGTTTTAAACAGCCATGAGTATTGCTGGAGGGGAGGATGAATGATAGTCCAATCATACAAATGTCCCCCTTGAAACATCCTCTAACTAAGGTCACCCATATAAGGGCTTGCTTGATCAATTGTAGATCCCTCCCAAAACAGGCAGAGGACATTTGGCTTGCCCTGTAATCTAACTCACAGGACCTAATGTTTCTTACTGAAACATGGCTTAAGGAGAGCTCAAACCCGGCTTTGAATCTGGTGGTGCTCGCAGGTTTCCGGATGACTTGTGCCAATAGAGGAGGCAACAAGATTGGAGAAGGAGTGGCTATCATTCTGAGGGAAGGATGGGAAATCTCCTGCAGAAGGGTAGAACATATAGGGATCATGGAGGAGCTGTCCTTCTGTGTCAGAGTCTTGCTCTCTCTTTCGGTGGCTGTGATTCTGGCATACAGACCCCCGACACTCCAGCCTGCCATTTGCTGGAGTTCTGTGACATTGTTGCTGACCTCTCATTGAAGCACACTAGTTTTTCTGTTCTAGGCAACCTCAATGTCCATATGGATAGTGAAAAATGCACTAAAGCTTCTCAGCTGGCTGAAACCCTTGAGGGCCTTAACTTGACACAGAGTCACCACCCCTTCGCATGTAGTGGGCCACACGTTGGACCTTATTTTCTCCAATGACACATATCTTGCTGTAGAGTCCCCGACTTTACTGACCTGGACCAATCAACTACTAATACCTTACAGCTTCAGACTGGAACACCTTGATGGTAGCTCCAAGTCTATCCCAGAGGAAAGGAGAAACTGGGGGAAGGTCACCATTGATTCCATGATACAGATGTTTCAAAATGCCCCCTTCCAGCTGACAGGGAATACAAGCGAAGATACATCCAGCTTCTATAGCTGGATTACCAATACCTTAGATAGAGTGGCCCCTCCCAGATATGTGTCATCCTCTAGGAAAAAAACATCTGCCCCTTGGTTCTCTATAGAACTACAGGCGGAGAAATGTGTATGTAAAAAACTGGAGCGCTCCTGGAGACAATCATACAACCCTATGGCCAAAAAGATCCTATAGAGAGCCTCTAAAAAAGTTCCAAAGCCTTAAGTGTAACACTATGCGGGAGTACTTTGCTAACAAAACTAAATTGGCAGACACTTCAGCTAAGGAACTATTCAAAATTGTCCAATGTTTCACTAAACCCACAGCTCTTGACAGTACTGTGACTCCTTCCCCTACCCTCTGTACTGACCTGTCGAAGTTCTTTTAGGATAAGATCCAACTAATTTACTCAAGCTTCCCCTCCATCATGTCTTTGCTTGCGCACAATTCCACCCCATACTTGGTCTGAATTCCACACACTACCACTTGATGTGTCTCTCAAGGAATTGTATACATGTAAATCAGGTTCCCCAGGAGTCCTCTGCTCTGCCCAGTTTTTAAAACTACTGGCCCCTTGTCTTAATCTTAATGCACCTTTGAACCAGATCTGGTACTCTTCTCTGAGTACCGGGATCTACCCAGCGATATGGAAACAAGGCTTCCTACTGCCTATCCTCAAGAAACCGGATGCCAACCCAGCAGAACATAAAAACTTTATACCCATATCTCTTCTGCCGGCTCCTGCTAAACTTCTTGAGCAGGAAGTCCAGAGGCAACTTTCTGATTTCCTGGAATTAAATAATCAGTTCCATGACCCTCAATCTGGCTTTAGAGCACGACATAGTTTGGAGACTGCTCTCCTGGAAGTTGCGGACAGTGTTCGTGAGACTGTGGACCAGGGTAACACAGCAATGCTAGTTCAGCTAGACTTCTCTGCAGCATTTGACACTGTGGCGATCTGATTCTCCTGGAGAGATTTAAACATCTGGGAGTACAGGGTATTATTCTGTCCTGGCTCCAGTCTTTTCTGGAGAACTGCTCTCAGTGAGTAAGTCTACGCCCCTATGTTTCTTTCCAGAAACCTCTTGTATGTGGGGTTCTGCAGGGCTAGGCATTTAGTCCCTCACTCTTCAATATCTACCTCACCCCACTTGCTGCCTTGGTGGAGACTCTCGGTGTAAAAGTGATCTCCTATGCTGATGACACCCAGCTGCTGTTCTCATTCAAAGAACATTCGGAGGTGGCTTTTGTCAACTTCAGGCAATGCATGAATAACATCTCGGCCTGAATGACTAAAATTGCTTAAAGTTGAATACAGAGAAAACTGAGGTTCTATTCTTCAGCCAACCGGTCCCGCCACTCTCTCAGCTCTGGTGGCCATCTGAGCTAAATCCTCCACCGGTTCCACTGGACTCGGATAGAAATGTAGGGTTTAAATTTGATAATGATTTTTCCTTTGAGACCTAGATTTGCCAGGTCTCCTCCTCATGCTTCTGGAAGTTGCGAGCCCTGAGGAAATTCCTCCATTTCCTCCCGATGGATTGAAGGAGGACTGTATTCCTTGCCTTGGTCACATCTCGACTGGACTATTCCAATAGTCTCTACTTAGGACTACCTATTTGGTTCGCAGGCTGCAAATGGTTCAAAACGGTGCAACCAGTCTGAGCAGAAATTTGCCATTCCACCATTGCATCTCTCCCATCTGCTGAGCCTTCACTGGCTGCCCGTCAGTAGGAGATTTGAATTTAAGGCACTTACTCTGGCCTATACAGCCACCAGGGGTCGGGCCCGGCCTACCTGAGATGCAGATTGCAAAATTACCAACAAGACCTGGTTCTGAGATCAAACCACATGAAACTGTTCACAATTCCATGTTTCTGTAAGGCCAGGATAGGCGGTAGAGCATTTGCCGTCAGAACGGCGAGGCTCTTGAATGCCCTGCCTCTCTATTTCCGCATGACTGAGCCATAACCAGCCTTATTGGCATCCATGTTTGTTGCTATATCTCATTTAATTGATCTTGACATAACTGGGGCATAAAGATTATTTTGATGTATTTCCCCTTCAAATTGCTCTACGATGTAAGGTATTTTACACTTTCCTATACCCCGTATATGGGGCATCACAATTTTTGAAATAGAAACAAAGAAATTAAGATTGTAGTAACAGATGAAAGTGTCTATGTGTATTTGATGACAGTTTAGATTCGGCATAATATGGATAGAATGAAGCAATATTGATGATCACGTAAGGCTCTTTTTGAATGAGATTAATAAGCATAAAATGCTAAGATTTTTTTTTCTTTTGGATTGATTACATATTTTGGGACATTTTATTCCATATGGGTTAAAAAGACCTTAAAATAATACAGATGATGACAGGAAAGTTTAGCGTAGTCTCCCGGGACCTAACAATAACAGAATAAACGAAAAATATGTTTTTTGTTTGATTAACGAACTACAAAAATCACTATGAAATGTCTTGAAGGTGTATTTACAAGTTCACACAACAAAATTATATTGACTGATTTATATGTAATTCTCAACACGGATGTGATATAGGATGATATGATTTTAAAATTGTGTTTTTATCATTGTTTATATTGTCTGTAGCCCTGAAGGATTCTCAATCAAGGGGCGAAACGCGTTGGCTATGGCAATAAGGAATTTTATTTAATAGCAAGAAAAATAAGAAATAAATAAAGGACAATTCGCTGAATTTGGTGGAAATTGAAAATGGAGTCTGTGCTATATATGAAGACATTCTATGATTTGCACATTTTGTTCAAGGATTTAAATATATGTTGAGTGCTGACCATTCTTGTTGTGATTGTTTGTAAAAATGTACAGTTGCTGGATGTGGGAAACGTGCTGGGAGAGGTAAACCTCCAGTGAGAGTTATAGTGCGGACAGTCACAAATGGTGTGTGTGGATTCAAAACCATAATGCAGCCTGTGTGGCAGTAGTGTGACTTGTGTTTCATAAAATACCAGCTTTGAAAACACGGCTCTTTAACCATACATAGCTCCTCTTCCTGTGCTTTCTAGTGTGAATCTGCTACCTTAGCACCATGACACCTCCTTGGAGGTAGCTGTGTGCTCCATAAATCTTAAATAAATAAATAAACAGTCTCCGACACCTAACAATAACAGGATAAAGGAAAAATATGTTTTTTGGTTTGATTAATGAAATACAAGAATCACTATGAATTATCTTAAAGGTGTATTTATAAGTTGGCACAACAAAAATAGTATTGACTGATATTTATATGTAATTCTATACACGGGTGTGATATAGGATGATATGATTTTAAAATTGTGCTTTAATCATTGTTTATATTGTTTTAGCCCTGAAGAAGTATTGATCAAGGGACGAAATGCATTGGCTATGGCTGTATGACATTTTATTAGCAAGAAAAAGAAGAAATAAATAAAGGACAATTTGGTGAAAATTAAAATGGAGTCTGTGCCATATGTGCAGACATTCAATGATTTGCATGTTTTGTTCAATGATTTAAATATATGTTAAGTGCTGATCATCCTTGTTGTGATTGTTAGTAAAAAATGTACAGTTGCTGGAGGTGGGAACGGGCTGGGAGAGGTAAACCTCCAGTGAGAGTTATAGTCTAACAGCCACAAATGGTGTGCGTGGATTCAAAACCCTATTGCAGCCTGTTTGTCAGTAGTGTGAATTGTGTCTCATAAAATACCAGCTTTGGAAAGGTGTGGTAATGAACGCTGCAAATGTAGGTAGTCCTTTCCATTTTAAAAGCCCCTGTGCTGAAAAAATGGATTTCCATGAGGGTCTGTCAGCGGCAGGTTCAGCATCACTCATGCTCTAGACTGATGATCAGAAAAAGGAAGATAGGAAAACATTCATTGTAAAATTAAATGAGTTCACTGATCATCATACATTAGGAACAGCGCAGTGAAGGCCTCTGTATTGTATGTACTGTGTGCAGTCCCATCCGAGGACTGAGCAAAACAGCACAATCGGTGCATGCTGCACACGTTAAATCCATAGATGGCCTTTGGCTCCATAGAAAGATTAAACACTATCAAACACCATTACCATTTATATAACAGCCTTTAGCATGCTTGGACATGACAGTGCACATTTATTTTTAAAGGGAGAAGGCAGTGAAACAGTAAGATATAAACTGCTCCTAAGTGGCTCAATGAGTCTTACATGGCAATGGACAGCTACAGCCCCAGTATGAATGTCAGGAGCAGTCATACAAGCCAACATTTGAGTGAGCATTCCGACCGCAGCACACTCCCACAAATAATACAGCTCTTCTCATGATTGGTCAGAGCTGTGTTGCACTGCTGTGTGACGACTCGGAGACGGGTGCCAGCCCTGCCTCTGTCGCAGCGCTCCCTTCCTGCCAATGTGCAGACACTCCTGGCATGCTCCTGAGAGTCCTGTCACAGTTGTCTGGCTTACCTGTGCAGGCTGGGGCCTCTGATTGTATCTGCAAGGACATTGACTCTGTCTCACAGTGAGAGTATCGGGCCACGCTGCAGTGCACTGCAACCGTAGTACCGTGTTAGCTTTGTACTAGCAGCATTTAGTCAACCCAGACTCAGCATGCACAATCGGCCACGGTGCTATGAATGTGTGATAATGCTTTTTAATTCTGTGATGCGGACCACCTCATTAAAATGAGGTACTCTAATGCCTGATGCATGGTACTTGCCAGGGCTGGTGATTGTTGTGACCCGACAGCGGGGCACTAGGACCCACGGGGTCAAGTGACTTGGGGACCCGGACACCACATCCGGTCAAGGGGGCGGAGGGCAGAAAGCCAGGAGCGGGGAACAAGTATGGACGTGTAGATGTGAGGCTGCAAGAAGAAACAATAAAGGCATCTGTGCACTGTACCTGATTGGCGTGTGTTTCCTTGGGGGGACTTCGGCAGACATTACAACTGGCGACGAAGGTTTTGACGAATCGACGTGTTGTCCACATCGAGCTGCATCGTGAAGAAACAAAAAAACAAAACCAGGAGCCCACCCTGGATCGCATCGCGACAAGAAATGGAAAGAATCTGGCCCTGTGGATGAAGAGCAGCGACGCGGGAGCCCACCCCGACCGCTGCGAGAGGAAACTCATCAGATCCTGGTAAGCGCTGTGTGCGAGCGCGCAAAGTGAAAGAAATTGGCGCGAGCTCTCGCGAGAGTCTCGGCGGCCATTTTGAAGTCAGGCGGATCTGACCAATCAGCACGCGAGAAAGAGGAGCTGCCATTTTGAGGTCAGGCAAAAGCTGATTGGTCTAGAAATCTCGCTAGAACCTCGGTGGCCATTTTGAGGTCAGGCGAACAAGCCAATAGGAAGGCAAGAAAAGCCGGCGGCTATTTTGAGGTCAGGCGAATACGAAAAAGTAAAAAAGAGACCAAATAAAAGCACTAAAAGAGCACAGAGAGCTGGATTAAGGTCACAAATGAAAAGGAAACAATAAATAAAGAGCCAGAAAGAGCACAAAGGAAGAAATACAAAGAGACAGAAACAAAGAAAAGAAAAAGACAAGAAGTAAAAGAAACAAGTGCCAGAAAGAGCACAAAGAGGGAGGAAATAAAGAAAAGAAATACAAAGAGACACATAAGACCAAACATAGAGAAAAGAGAAATGTCAGAACCAAGACAAAGTGCACAATACCGCAGACCCCTCTGCTTCAATGTATCAGAACCACAAGTGGGAATAAGAAGGGAGCGATGGATCTTAAGATTTGAGAGATACATGGAAGCAACCGACGTAGTAGAAGAAAAGAAATTAGGCCTGATCCTAAACCTAGTGGGTGAGGAAGTAGATGAGCTGTTAGTGACCTTGCCAGCAAGCGAGACATCAACATACAAAAAACTCATCAAGTGTTTGACAAACAAGTTTGATACTCAAAGAAATGTCGATTTCGAAAGATACACCTTCACCATAGCATTCCAACAGCCTGACGAGTCATTAGATGATTTTACAACGCTACTAAGGAAGCTAGTAACACACTGCGAGTTCGACAAGTACGACATCGAGCAAGCAATCCGTCTAAGGATCATTGAAGGGTGTTGCGACACAGAGTTCCGCACAATGATACTAAAGGAACCGACATCCTTAGAGAACATTCTAACATTGGCGAGAGCAGAAGCAAGAGCAAAGATGCATGCGAAACAAATGGAGCGGCGTGTCGAGCAGGCACACCGCATTACAGACAACAGCCGCACTGGCAACTGGAAGAAGGGGCAGAATGACCAAATAACAAAGAAACAACAAGGGTCACAATGTTATAAATGTGGATTGGAATTTCCACACCGAGGTGCATGTCCAGCATTAGGTCAGACTTGCAGAAAATGCAACCGAAGCAATCATTTCGCCAGTATGTGCCAATGGATACAGTTCAGAAACGAAAGTGGGCAGCCAGCAAGGCCACGGATGACGACAAGCAGGCATGTAAGGCACATTGAAACAACAACCAGAAGCTCATCGTTGGAGTCAGGAGGTGAGGAAGAAGAAGAAGAAAAGGTGGAGCGACTCTTCCTCATGTTCACGAACGAAGATAAAACTGAAGAAAGCAATTGTCTAGTAGACAAGAAAACAATCAAAAAGACAGAGTCAGTGACTATAGACATAGGGCCACACAGAGCCAGGTTCGTGCTTGACAGCAGTGCCACATGCAACAATGTGCTCAACGGAATACGAAAAGATGGAAATAAAACCAATGCTGCAACCTTCAAGAGTAGAAGTGTTCACATGGGGCTCAAGAAAGCCAGTAACGAACCTAGTGAAATTTACAGACAACCTGACATACAAGAACCAGACGATCACAGAAGAGATTCGTGTGTTGAGAGGGGACATTCCAGCTCCGTGCCTACTAAGCAACGTCACAGCCCAAGTAATGGGCCTGCTCGCAATGACATACAACATGTCAGAAAAGGAAAGCATCTTAAAATAGTATCCAAGACTACTAAAAGGATTAGGGAAACTAAAAGGGAGACAAATCACGCTCCACATCGACGAAACAATAAAACCTGTAGCTCAACACCACCGGCGAGTACCGATACACCTGCAACCACAAGTTGAGGAAGAAATAGAATCATTACTGAAACAAGATATCATAGAGCCAGTAGAAGGACCGACCCTGGGTGTCGCCCATAGTGGCTGTGCCGAAGAAGAACACATCAGAAATCAGGATCTGTGTCGACATGAGGATACCAAACACGGCCATTGAAAGAGAACGACACCCTGGGCCTCACCTTGATGACATGATTAGCTGCCTAACAGGAACAAGACGATTCTCCAAGCTAGATCTGTGCAAATGATATCACCAGCTAGAGCTAGATCCGCAGTCAAGATATATAACGACATTCTCCACACACCTAGGCCTATTCCGCTACAAGTGTCTGAGCTTTGGGATATCGTCAGCAGCTGAGATATTCCAGGAGACCATCAGGCAAGTGATAAGACCAGTAAAAAACAGTCTGAACTATAGAGACGACATCCTGGTTTTTGGCAAGTCAGACGAGGAGCACGACAAAGCGCTAAGAGAAGTATGCTCCCAACTAGAGGAGGCCGGACTCACACTAAATGAAGAGATGTGTGAATTGGGACGAGATGAATTGGTGTTCTTTGGGCACATCTTTTCAAAAAAAGGAATGCCACCGGATCGCAGCAAGGTCGAAACTCTGGAAAAAATGAAACAACCAAACGTTGTAGCAGAAGTCAGGTCATTCCTTGGCCTCGCCAGCAACTGTGCAAGGTACATCAAGGACTTTGCAACAGTAAGTGCACCGCTGCGGGAGCTGACAAAGCAAGGACAGATTTTTGCATGGACAAAAGAATGCAGCAAGGCCTTTGAAGACATAAGGGAGTCTGTGACGGCTGTCGATCATCTGGCATATTTTGACCCACTGTTGTGCACTGAACTAACAGTAGGCGCAAGCCCAGTAGGATTGGGCGCAATACTGGCCCAGCACAGACCAGGAAAGGACTCACCAAGATGTGTAGTGGCTTATGGAAGCAAAAGCCTATCGGACATTGAGAGAGCATACTCTCAACCAGAAAAAAAAAGTTTGGCAGTTGTGTGGGCATGCAAACATTATCACATGTTCATATATGGGAAGCCGTTCACGATAGTAACAGACCACCAAGCACTAATAACAATCTATGGGAATCCAAACGCCAAGATACCACCCAGGATAGAAAGGTGGGGAATAAGGCTGATGGACTACAATTTCAAAATAATACATAAGCCTGGAAAAGAACACAACCCAGCTGACTATATGTCCCGGCATCCTCTGCCACACAAGGCTGAGACCACGACAATGGCAGAGGAATATCTGAATTTCATCCTGAGACACAACACGCCCGCTTCCATAACAAAGTCAGAGCTGGAACAAGAAACGAAACGAGACCCCACCATGCAAGCAATTCAGAAAGTGACGAGACAACAAACCTAGAGACATATAAACAACAATAGCACCCTGGATCACGGAGTAATAAAGGAGGAATTGCTAGCATTCAAAAAAATTAGCGAAGAACTATCTGAGACTGAAAATGGCATCCTGAAGAGAGGAACAAGGATAGTGATGCCCCGAAAGCTGAGGAAACGAACAATAGAGCTGGCACATGAGTCACATCGAGGAATAGTGGCAACTAAGAAAATGCTGAGAGAAAAAGTGTGGTTCCCAGGACTGGTCAGCATGGTCGAAGAAATTGTCATGCGTTGCCACATCTGCCAGGTGACCGGACCCCCACCAAAGCCAGAGCCGCTACATATGTCTGAACTACCAAAGGCAGTGTGGACAGAATTGGCGGCCGACTTCTATGGACCACTAGAGACAGGAAGCTACCTACTGGTCATCATAGACGAGTTTTCACGATTTCCAATAGTGAGGCAAGTGGCATCCACTTCCGCAAGCGCCACTCTACCGATAATGGATGAGGTATTTGCTGCATGGGGCTCGCCCCAAACACTCAAAACTGACAATGGTCCACCATTCTCGGGAGAAGAATTCCGACGGTTCATGGAATACCTCGGGATCAGGCACCGGAAGATAACACCACTGTGGCCTCAAGCGAATGGAATGGCGGAGCGGTTCATGGGGACCATAAAGAAATCAGTTCAAAGAGCTAAATTGACACAAATATCAACAGGACAGGCACTATGCCAGATACTGAGGGACTACAGGAATACCCCTCACAGCTCCACGGGCCGATGCCCGCCTGAACTAGTTCTAGGTCGCTCGAGCAAGACCAGGCTGCCACAAATAGAAGCAAAAATGAGTGTAGAACGAAGCAACATAGCTGTCAAAGATGGAGAAGCGAAGGACAGGATGAAAGCATATGCTGATCACCGGAGGCATGCCTCTGATCCAAAAATAAAAGAAGGAGACACTGTAGTGGTGCGGCAAAGGCAGCAAAGAAAGTCTGACAGCACATTCTCCAAAGAACCCCTATCTGTAACTGAAATAAAAGGACCAATGATAACAGCGGCGGCAGGTCGATACAAAATAACAAGAAACACCTCACACTTTAAGGAACTGAAGACAGAAAGGGAAGAAGTGCCAACAGAAGCTACAACAGCAGTGAAGGAGGAAATTGATGAACAACGAAACGAAAATGAAACAAGACCAAGAAGAACATGCGAGAAACCGCAGAGACTAATTGAAGAGATGTGGAGTGACCAGATCTCTCTCTCTCTCTCTCTCTCTCCCCTTCTCTTTTTCTCTTGTCTCTCTCTCTACACAGCTCTCTCTCTCTATCTCTCTCTAACTACCTATCTCTAACTATCACATTCAGCACTCACCAATGGCGGTCACAGAACGCGTAATGAAAGCATTTTGTTTGTAAAAAAGGAGGAGATGTCGTGACCCGACAGCGGGGCACTAGGACCCACGGGGTCAAGTGACTTGGGGAGCCGGACACCACATCCGGTCACGGGGGCGGAGGGCAGAAAGCCAGGAGCGGGGAACGAGTATGGACGTGTAGATGCGAAGCTGCAAGAATATACAATAAAGGCATCTGTGCACTGTACCTGATTGGCGAGTGTTTCCTTCGGGGGACTTCGGCAGACATTACAGTGATGGTGGCAATGAAAGAAATGTGGACTCCACAAAACTGATCGAGCACTACAAATGATATTTAATTTACATGATTGACATTATGCAGTTACTGGACCATTTGTTGTCAAGATTGTGTCAGGCATTTCCGAAGTGTGATATTGGTGGTGCATCCTATCCATAGGTATGTCTGCCACGTGAACATGTTGAATCTATGTAATGGCTGATGCTGTGTGCAGGTTGTGAGGGGCACCAACAACAGTGTTTAATTAGTCCAATATGTCATCTGCAAAATGGCAGGTGACTCTTCCACTGACCTCATGGTACAGTTTGTAATGTATGCTTACTCTCATACAGAAATGCTGTACATTAGTCACAAATGCACTGCAGACAACTTCACAATATTGTTGGTTGTATCCTGGTAAGACTGAATCTGTATATTATGATCAATATCAATATGTGTTTACATTCCACACATAGGAATGCTTGCAGAGGCACTGGACAAAGTGCTCCAGTCTACTAGCCATGTCCAGACCTGATGACAATGGAAGAAAGAGATGCCATCAAGACATTCCGTCTCAATAGGCTGTCAATTTTGATCTATCTGGCCAGTTGGAGGCTGACTTGCATCCTTGTAGAAGCTATCCCACTGCTCTGATGTCAACTGTGAAAATGATGGTCACACTGCACTTCCTGGCTACTGGTTCTTTAGTATACACAGTGGCTATATCCAGGGTGATGTCACAACCCATGTTCAGTTTGGTGCTACATAATGTGCTCTCTGCTGTCCTGAGACACATGGACAGCTACATACAGTTCCCCAGATGTGAATATTTGACCACAGTGAAGGGGGACTTTTATGCTTTAGCTCACATCCCACATGTTATTGGAGCAATAGATGGGACACATATTGGCCTTGTACCACCGCATGTCCATGAACCGATGTATAGGAACTGGAGCAACTTTCATTCCATTATTGTGAAAGCGACCTGTCGATCTGATTTAACCATCTAGCATATCGGTACCAAATCCCCAGGATCTGTCCATGACTCATACATTATGCAGAACAGTGCCATACCACAGTTGATGTCAGGATTACAAGCAGAGAGGCTTGTTGGTGAGTAAGATGTTTCCATCCTTTGTGTGTGTGATGTCCTGTGGCATTTTGTGTAAATGTAGGATTTCCGAACTGCACCTCTATGTGTTTCCAATGTAGGTGACTTGGCGTATCCCAATCGACCATGGGTATTGGCCCTGCTGATGAATCCAACAATGCCCGGGGAAGTCCGCTTCATTAAGCCCCAGGGTAGGACAAGGCGGCCAGTAGAGCTGGTTTTGGGCTCCTGAAGGTCAGGTTCCGATGGCAGGACAAGCCTGGAGGAGCCCTCCTCTACTTACCCGGGAAGGTGTGTCAAATCATTGTTGCCTGCTGCATTTTCCACAAAATTGCATTACTCGGAAACATCCCTCTGATTGAGGAAGATGTCCAGCAGCAGTCCTCCCCCGGGTGTGCACCCTGAAATGAGCAGTGATGATGATAGTGGTGAAGAGGAAGAAGTTGACATGCGTCAAGAGCTTATCAACAACTTATTACCTTGAGTTTAAGTATGCTAAGAGATATTTTACTGTAGTGTTACTGTTACTGTGGTTGTGCAGCTGTGAGTGAGTATGTCCTGTCTGATTGTTCAGTGTGTACAGTTGTGAGTGACTCTGTGCAGGTCTGTCAGTGGAGGTGGTCTTGACAAACGCACATGTTTATGAGGTTGTTTTCTTCACTCTGAGTCTCCCCAGGTACCATGTACTAATGATATAGACTGTCATCATTTTCACATGTTTCATTGGTGTACCTGGCATCTGATTTATTTCCTATTGTAGCTACCTTTGCCCTTTTATCATCTTTTGGAAATTTTTGGGGAGTGACCTCAGCAGGGGTGAAAATCTGTTCTGCATTGGAAAATGGACATGGGATGAACCTGGGAACATTTTGCACAGAGTTTGGGCGTAGAACCAGAGTAGCATGTCAGCCTGCACAGCAAACAAATGGTACATTTCTCTTATACAATGTGGTTCTTGACTTATTGTGGGGTGGTCCTGTGCCCATATGTATGGCATTATGTCAAACTAAACATTGTTTACATTTGACAAACACTTCATTGTCTCTCTTCACACTGGCTTCATCTACTATAGCACTGAGCTGGGTGTACACCACTGTCCATTGTTTATGACATTACACCAGATGCTGCTACACTTGCTTGATCTGTGCCTCTGGTCAGTAGCTAATGAGATTCCATGTTGTGGTACCTAGTGATTTCTGATGTGGGACTCCCATTGTGGGTCGGCCTATGTGGCTAGAGTGGTTCCCTGAAACATTTGTTAATTTGTCATTTTTCTTGCATTGTCTGATGTATTCTATCCAAACATGTTGTATTGGAACACTGAACATCACTATTCTGGACACTAACACTGGTCAATTTGCTGATGAAAACTCAAAGCCTGTGGACAAAGTTATGACCTCCTTAGATGTGTAGACTGTATTATATATGTGTTCCTCACAACCACTTGAATGTAGGTGTAATCTTTGAGGTAATTCAGTGTAAAAATTATGACTTTGACAATTTCATGGATTAACATGGTGGCACAAGGTACATTTGATGATATACATGATGTTTGTTTGGTACGTGAGAAAAGATTCAACATGGACAATTGAAGGCGTACAAAGTGTATTTATTGTAGTGCTTATAGTGATTTATTTACAGGACATTCACAGTGTAATAGTAAGCACACAGGGAACATGTTGTCATTGTTGATGGATGATATAATTGTTGTAACAGCCACAGTGTCTGAAATCCAGAGTGCAGCCAAATAATGCCTTCCATGATGAAATGCATACAGGAAGCTCAACAAAGACAATGTGTAGCACACAAAGGAGACATCAGAGACAACTCTTCTTCCTGGGTTAGGTTGGTGCCTTGCCAGCTGAATCTCCTGAATCCTTTTTAGGATGCCCCGGCTTACGTTTGGGGGGGAACTGCTGCAGGCTTTGTGGTGTATGAGTACTCCTCCTCCTCCTCTGCCAGGGCCTCCTTTCCTGTGGCAGGCACTGATGATGATGGGCCATATGTAGGTTGAATATTCGAGTGGGTGTGAGGTTCACTCCTTTCTGTTAACTTTCAACAACTTAGGAGATTTATATCTTATGGTACTTCACTGAAACGTATGCTGTCAAACACACAAAGACTTAAATCAGTTGAATTATCAATTGATTAAACTTGAATACAGTGTGCATGGTACAATGTAATATATCACAACATTAAACACATTCCAACAATGTCGTCGTACTAATTGTCATTATTTATCTCTAACGCTCACCATAATTATTCTTGTTATAATTCATTAGCATAAATGAATATACTTAGTATCAATACAATATTACAAACACAATCTTCCTTGTGTGTGCAAAATTAATACAAACAAGTATTAAAACAATCTCAATTTTCAAGCCCAATGCATTTCCAGACTCAATCCCTTCTTCAGGGGCAATTCTGAAAAAGAAATATAAAATAAAACAATGTAGAAGGGTTGATCTTCTACTCAGTCATAAAGCTTTATTCGGAACATAAAAGACATGTCCATAAAAGCACATACAGTTACAAAAGCAGACATTTCATTAATTAAAAAACAAAGATAAATTCACATAATACGTTAATTGTCCAGTGCGGGATAGAATAAATAATTAAAAAAGGGTCTTAAAAACACATACTTTTCCTAGCACCAATAGCCTTGAGTAGGAAAGTAGCCGTAAAAAAGCAAATGTCCGGATGTTGCATTTTAAAAAGCAGTTTAATAGATCCTGTAATTGTTCTTACTCCAAATCTTTTCAGAATGGGCTTTAAATAGTTTTTCCGTAAGTCGCTATACAAATGGCAAGAAAAAAGAAAGTGCATAGTACTCTGTTCAGTCTTGTAGTCGCAAGCACAGGGTCCCACAGGGCGTAATTTTACATTAGGGCACGCAACCAGATGATGTACAATTCCCATCCTCATTCTAGTAAGTACAAACTGGTGTGAGACTCTAGTCACCTGTGTCAGATAAGGATGGAATCCAATGAACTCATTCAAGCCATTGTACAAATTACAAGTAGAGAGTTTTGAGTCTTCCAGGACACGCCTCTCTATACAGAAATTCAGAAACATAATTTTCATATTTGATTTGGAGTTATCAGATGCACAATACCGATCATTGATCACATTGTATCCAAAGACCTTTTGAAAATTTTCGATGATCTATTTAATCCAGGGGATCTTCAGATGCTGGTCCAAGGTGAGGCAATCCTCAATGATAGCTCTGTTTAGCGAGGTGCCTTCATTCAACCAAACAGATCGCCACAGTAGTAAGGGTCTTAACATGATTAAATCATTCAAAAAGTGGGACCCCGTTTCCTTATGAACCAGGAGGTTAGAGGTAGATTTGGGTAGACACAGGAGCCTTTTCAAGAAGTTATTCTCCTCTACCTGTAGGCACCCGGCAGATGTCACACCCCAAATTCCTGCCCCATAAAGGGCCGCAGATAGACATTTAGATTGGTAGATTTTTAGCATATCAGCTATGCGTCTATTTCCCAATTTCTTTGCGAAAAGGAAAACTCCATTGGCACTTCTAATCATCTTGGTTTTAACCGCTCTGTGTTCGGTATTCCAGCTACCATTTTTTGAGAAATGACTCCCCAAATAGCAGAAATTATCTACTTTTAAAACCTGTTCACCTTCTATAAAAAAATGAGAGTTAACTTTCGTTTTTGTCTTAGCTCGGCCTGAACACTCCATCACATAGGTTTTAGACCTATTGATCACCAGTTTCCTACTTTTGATGAACTGAACAAACCTGTCCATCAACCGTTGGAGACCCAGGGGGGTCTTGGACAGCAGCACAGCGTCGTCCGCATAGAGTAACACAGAAATGTTAAGGCTGTTAACTCTTGGGACGTCTGCCGAAACTGTTTGCAGGACAGAGTCCACCTCATTAATGAAGAGAGTAAAAAGTAGGGGTGCTAAAACACACCCCTGCCTGATTCCCCTCCCAATCCTAAACTTGCTTGTGCATTCCCCATTTGGCCCATATCGGACGCTAGTACTAAGTTTTTCATACAGGCGAGCTAGAAAATACACTATACAGTCTGGAGCTCCCATGTCAATCAATTTAGCCCACAGTAAGGCATGGTCTACCATATCAAAAGCACTGCTTAAGTCGGCAAAGCATAAATACAATGACCCTTTTTTGGCCTGGGTATATTTCCTGACCAAAAGTTCTAAATTTAAGCACTGCTCAATAGTACCACGTCCTTTTCTGAATCCAAACTGACTATTAGTTAAAATCTCATTCGTCTCTGCCCATTCCTCTAATCTGGCTAATAGAACATGACTCATAACTTTTACCGATGAGTCCAGTAGGGATATTGGTCTGTAGTTTTTTGCTTCGCCCCGGTCTCCCTTCTTATAGATAGGGATTATAATTGATTCTGCCCAGGTAGATGGTATTTTTGAGCAGACAGCTGCATTAAAGATCTTAACCAATAGGGGGCCCCAAATCTCCGGGGCGGTTTTATAAACATCTATAGGTACCCCATCGGGTCCTTGGGCCTTCCCTCCCTTACTAGCTCTTATACTAACCATAACTTCCTCTACTGTGATATCTAGTGCAACTATAGGCCATCCTTTTCCTAGGGGGGCTATACTATTGCCAGAATCAAATATGGTCGAAAAATGTTGGATCCATGACTCTATGCTCACATTAGATGTGAGCACTGGAGCCTTCTCGACCTTAAGGAATGGACTATTTACCGTAGACCAAAACAAGTTACAATTCCTTTGTTCTGCTGCTTGGCTTACATTGTCCCACGCTTCCTGCTGTAGCTCAGCCTTTCTGCGCTTAAGGACCAATTTAAAATCCTGCCTAAGTTGGATCACTAAACACCTGTCTCTTGGTTTGGCTGCTAATGCATCTTTAAGATCTCTCCGGGCATTTGAACAAACATGGTCGAACCAGCCCCTATTTTGTCTATTCATGTGCCCCACCTCTTTAGTAAACTTCTTGCTAATAGTTGAATTAATTCTATCAAAGTGGTCAATACTGGCAACAACTGTTTCCCCCTGTTCGAGAATTGCCGAGATTTCCATCAAACAACTATTGATGATAGAATCAGATGTTTCTTCGGCTTTATCTCCCTTCCACCTCAACCTAACCCCATTAGTTCTGTGCGGTTCAATATTAACGATTGAACCCGAGTTGGGAGTGGTGGTAGGTTTCCAAATCTTAATTTCAGTGATTAGACAGTTATGATCACTCAACATTACATCAACCACCTTGACCTCAGAGCACATGGGAATTAGGTTGGTAGACATGCATATAAAATCAATTACCGTATTGGCCCCCCTCCCTTTGAAAGTTGTGGTACTTTCTCCCAGATCATTCTTTACATTTTCCATGATTTCCATGTCATAATCTATCAGAAAGTTATTCAGGGTTTCACCATACAAATGATGAGGAAAATGAACTTCAGCATCCCCTGAATGATTATAGACACCACATAGATTCTGGGATGATAAGGGGCAAATTGAAACATTAAAATCCCCCACAAAAATAAATTCGTAAACACCATTAAAATTCTCTACAAGATTACACACTGCATTGTGTAAATCATTTACAACTGTGTGCCTAGTTCCGTCAAATATATTATTGTAGAAATTAATCAACAGAACATTTCTACCTGCGTCTTGTGCAAGCCAAAGGATTTGGGAATGAACCCCCACTTTTACATACTTTTTTACTAATACAGGTAACTTCACTGAAATCAGAACTAGCAGACCTCCTCTAGATCTGCCATGAGGTGAGGCCAATGCGGGAACTCATAGGAAACAAAACCATCACTCCCCTTATATTCTCTACACCATGTTTCCTGTAGACAAATAATGTCAAATAAGCCAATAAAATCTTTCCATCCCAACATTTCTTCTTTGGCCATCAAACCTGCAATATTCCAGCTAGCAATATGACAAGTTGCCTTAACCCTTTCTAGGCTGACATTGGGCGTTTCATCAGTAAATACGGACACGTTATTATTTACATAAAAATGCTCTATGTTAAACTCTGAATGCTCCTCTTCGCCCCCATTAGACAAACGATCCATATTCACAGTATTAATCATTTCAGATAGGGACATTTCTGACTCTCCAATATCATCACTCACCTGGACTAGGTTACTCTTATGTCAATCATTTTGGTCCAGGAAACTTAGTGACTGAAACCTATTCTGAGTTGGGACTTGGTATAGCATCCCATTAACAGGTGACATAACAGTATCGCATACTGGTGGGAAATTGGGCGCATGTGTTATAAAACTATTCCCACCATGGACCGAGCTCGACATATGCATTGGCGTGACAAAAGGGGCATCCTGGGGACCAAAACAGAAGGTGTGTGGCCCTGGTCTGTTTGCAATAGAATGATAGTTAATATTATTAATCGAAGAACCCTCCCAACTATTTACTGAGTGCGACCTGTTTAAATGGTTGTAGAAATATCCCAGTGGCCTTGCAACGACATCTGTCTCTGACTGCGTGATTGAGGCCGCTCTAAGGAGGACCGTCGCAACGTGTTGCGGATGTTTAAAGTTAATAATCACGCAGTCACCCCCACAGGTTTTTTTTGGTGTTACCAATCCAATTGACTCTTCTGATAGAAATAATCTGATCAGAGTAGCCAACTGGATAGCCACAGTGTCGACTTAGCCAAGAGATAGCTTTATTTTTTAGTGAATCCGCCGACTCTTGGGTAATAGGGGCCTGTGTAATAGGTGGGACATTAGTTAGAACTACAACATATGGTACACATTCAGGTGGGAGGTCTACAGGGCGCTTACTTGTTCTTACAGGACCCCTACTTATTCCCCCTGTGGCAGCCACTGGAACTGTTGCAGCTGGTACTAGACCAATCTGCTCCCCATTTGAAGATAATGTTGGTCTTACATCCTGATTTGAACTAACCTGTCCTATACTGGATGACCCTGCTCTCTGCTGCTGAGAAGGTCTACCCTTATCCTGAACAACAGGAGTTGTCGATACAGGTCGTTCTTTGGATCGTTGTTTCCCGGTGGTAACAATAGCAGGGGGGCTATTTATGTTTCTTGGTTGGGCCCTTTCCTGTGTAGATACTAAGATTGGTGGTGTTATATCTTTAATCATTAACACGGTTTTGTCCAAGGTAACAGAATGCTGGTCAACCGCGTCCCTGAATCTTAGAACTTCACCGCACAATCCCTCTATTTTAGCAAGCAATGGCTCGATAATCGTTTGGAGTTTCTTATCAATAGTGCCTATCAGCAAATCTAATTGGTCAGAATCAATGGAGACACAGCTTTCTTTAATTAGTGTCCCTATATCCTCTGAGTTATCCTTGTGAGTTAAGTCCTTTTTATATTTTCTCCCTGAGTGATAATTTCCCCTTTTAGGAACAGGTTTCCTACAAGCTCTCATTAATCTTGTGGCCCTCATCGACTGTTGAGGGGTACCCTCGCAAGTGTCACCCAGATCACCTTCCGCTATAGTCACATTATTGGTAACCTCATTAGGATCTACCGCGGTACTATTATTGTCCATCTCAGTTACTATAACATGATCACTGGGTGTACTAGTGTCCACAATATTAAGATCCGGTGGCACAACCAAAGGGGAATTTTCCGAAGTACTTTTCCCTAACGATTTCCTCCTGTCCGTATTTATTCTATTAACTACCTTCAGTAGATAGTTATCAGGTAAAGTGGATTGAATAGACATAATGGGTGGTAAATCAGGAGACAGTCAGCAATGAATATTTAAAATGAGGTTAATGTCGCTATATACCACTTGGATGTACTCACAAGTAGAAATAAGGGGGGTGGCCCGTCCCGTCCCTGGTCGTCCCCGGACGGCCACAGACGGCCCGCCCTCTGCCCGGGCTCAGCCCGGCGACGCCCGCACGCGTCCCACGACGCGGAGGGAGCTTCCTGTTTAAATAGCGCCTCCGGGCGCGCAGCGGCAGGAAGTGGCCGGAAGTGGTCGCTTGGCCCTCTGGGAGCGGTAGTCTCCAGCCGCCACCAGCCGCGAGATGTAGAAACGCGGCAGCGGCGAGACCACAGCATCAGGGCCCCAGGAGCAGGAAGGCGTCCAGCAGGTCAGTGCCCCACAACGTTATGGCTAGGATTCCGCCGGTAAAATCAACCCCCCTTCTACTCGAAATGTAACAGAAACTAGTCTTTGCTATGTGCTTAGCACTAGTGGTATATTTTGCAATTGTTACTGAGTGCTTATCTGACTTACTTGTTACTTTCACACCCATGCAATACCACCAGTGAAAAGAAAAATCCAAAGCTCTTTCATCTTATGCGCTTCATGTTGCCTTTAGTGTTCATTCCATTATCTGTCATGCTGCTGTGCTCATAATCATAAACGCATTGATTCTGGTCTCTTCTGTTTTTAGTCACCGTGCTATCATCCTCTCAAGGATTCTAAAACTCCCAAAGTGAAATGCCCCACCCCCTATGGTAAGTAATATCTAATGGTGGCGTTGATCTGTTTTGCTTCCTTGTTACTGTTCAAGCTCAAGATTCACATATATGGATATCTCGCGGTCTACTGAAACGAAACGACCAGGAATAGATTCAGACTCCTAGTCACTTAATGTTATGCACGCTGTACAAAACGCACACTCACCCGCTGCTCTCACTTTAGTGATCCCACTTTCACAATCACTGATAATCATCTCTATAAATATTCCTCTTATATGCCAGCAACAACCTGAAAACATAACACCAAATGTATGCTGAACCTAGTCATCACAAATGATACAAGCCAATGTAACCTGCTTATTTAAATGACACATACCTTATCTTCTTTCCCTACACAAACACTGCCGTCAACACGCTTTTCCATGGCAGCCCGATCCCGTTTAAATAACAAAACCTGAAATGTAGATTATCAAAAACAAAAGTGAACTGCTGCCCAATGTACTGGAATGCACCCAAAATGATCGCCATTTTGAAATGTGTTATTCTTTATTTTATAAACTAATACAACGCATGACATCTAGTACCATTGTACAATTTGTGACCAAAACCAGACATTAAAACCATAGTGACCAGTTGTATTGTGAGATTTTAACAGTAACAATGAGGTTAGTTACTGTTAAAGTCTCATAATACAAGACAATGCCAATATTTTGTAAACTAATATAACGCATAACATTGAGAACTATTACGAAATTGTGACCAGAACCAGACACTAAAATCATAGTGAGTAGTTGTATTGTGAGACTTTAATAGTGATTATGAAGTTAGTGATAACAACAAGAATTATGGTTAACATTAGAGAATAAATAATGGCAATTAGTAAGATCACATTATTGGAATGTGTTTAATGTTGTCATATATTACATTGCACAGAGCACACTGTAGTCAAGTGAATCACGGATAATTCAACCAGATGTAGGTTGGCCACAGGAGTGGGTATATGGATGGGTGAAATACCTGCAAAAGGTGGTGTTTATTTACCTCAACACCCCAATGAGCTAGCCCATATTTTCATTGTGGTTCTTTAGCTGCTGATCTGTGGACCGCTGCAGCTGTTTTATGTCTCAGAGTTCTACCAAGACCTTGGCCATCTGTCCTTGATTTTCTTTGTAAGCCCTGATGACTCGGGTAATGTTAGCCTGAGCCTCAGTGGGGCCAGTGGCCTCACTGTCCTGGCCCACAGTGACCCAACCACCACCCCTGGCCCGATGACCCCGTGGGCTGTGCTCAGGCAGCACCCTCGCACTGGTCCCTTCATCCTCAGTGTTAGCGGCGTCAGTGCTTATCTTCAGAGCTGAGCCTGTGGAGGTGCAGGTGATGTTGGTGCTGGTGCTTCGGGCAAAGGTTGTTGTGACAGTGGCCATCTATGTTGTTGTCGTTGAGGTGGTAGGCGTAGTAGTGGGCCCAGTGGTACTCACTGGGACTGTTCGGCCAGGTTGTCCAGAATTACCAGATTGGTCCTCTTTGTCCGTGTGTGCAGGAGATTCAGCATCACTAGAGTCTTGATCCTGGGGTTGAGCAGGAGTTTGGTCATCATCTTGCATCACAGCAGTTGTTGTGCGCGCTCCACCTGTTTAAATAAAGTAGATTGTCTATGTTTTAAGTCAGCTATGTTAATTCATCATCATTTGTTGTACAGTGCTTAGAGAAATGGATGTGACAGAAGGAAGTGAGGTACATAATATGTACTATAGTCATTATTTGTTACAAGATATCTAAACATTTTTAAATCTTCCTTTACATGGAGGGTGTTTGGTATGACAATTGGGTAAAATATTACACTTCTTGTTGACAATAGGTATGGACATGGCTTCTCACAATGACTTGTTGGAAGACAATTTCAGGTGACACATGGGAATGGATTACATCGTACTCATTGTAGTATCAAGGATGTACCTCTTGCCATTTGTATCACACAGTTTGCAGTGGTTATTGTTTCTGTGTTCATCTCCTATGGATCACATGCCATGTAGCATATGTTTCCTTCACACATTGTTGATGTGACTTAAAATCTTCTTTGGGCGTCTGTGTTTTCCTTTTAATATATTTTCATGGAGCCCTGGAGGATGCCAGGCTGAGGAGGAGGATGTACATGAGCAGAGGTTTGTGTGCAATGTGTGCAACCCATTACACATGGGGATCTGTAGGATGGTGGCGGCCATCTGGCTATGGGGGAAGGAGAGATGGAGGTGCACATACCAGAGAGAGGATGATGGTGTCTGGAGTTCTGAGTCCCTCTCCCAGCCCACACTAGTGAAATAGCAACCTACCTGTGACTTGCAGCTGAGTGCAGGAGATGGATGGCATGTGGCTATTGGGGAAGGAGAGGTGGAGATGGGGGGATGGAGGGGGTGCAGAGACCAGAGAGAGGATGATGATGATTGGAGTCCTGAGTACCTCTCCCAGCCCACACTAGTGAAATGCTACCTACCTGTGAGCTGATGTTGAGTGCAGGAGATGGCTGCCATGTGTCTATGGGGGAAGGAGAGGTGGAGATGGGGGGAGGTGCAGAGACCAGAGAGAGGATGATGGTTTTTGGAATCCTGAGTCTCTCTCCCAGCCCACACTAGTGAAATGGCTACTCACATGTGAGCTGCACCTGAGTTACAGGAGATGGCTGCCATGTGGCTATGGTAGAAAGAGAGGTGGAGATGGGGGAGGTGCAGAGACTAGAGAGAGGATGATGGTGTTTAGAGTCGTCCTGAGTCCCTCTCCGCGCCAACGCTAGTGAAAGGGCTACCCACCTGTGAGCTGTAGTTGACTGCAGGTGATGGCTGCCATGTGGCTATGGTGAACAAACATTGCTGCCTCTTGGTTGGTGCTCAGTGAACAGGGAATTATGGTATTTGTGGTCTTATCAGTATCCCTTTGGCAACAATGGGACACCTACTTTGTGGTACTTACTGGTTGACAAGATGGTGTTGCGTTGTCACATACATCTTTAAATTTTCACAAAATAGGGCTAATAATATGGGGTTTTGATGCGCACACACTTGCTAACAACTTTCCCACATGTGTGATGGTATGGGTGGGGAAACATTTGTAATTATGTGCAGGACTGATGACTGTGCCTGACAATGACACATCTCTGATGCATTAGCTACTGTATATGCGACAATTGGATGTGGTGGACAGTGGCAAAGGTGGTTTTAGCACACACAGTACATTGCAATGTGGGCCCACTTGGGGGGTACTACTTACAGTCTCCAGTTCCCCAGATACGCCTATGAATCTCTCAGTGTGTAAGATGTCAAGCACCTCCTCCTCCCATTCAGTGAGTTCCAATGGTTGCACAGGAGGCTCACCGCAGTCCTTTGATTCTCCTTCTGTTCTCTGTTGACAAGGTTCTTTACCCTGACCTTTAGGCCATGCCACCTCTTTCTGGTGTCCTCCTTTGTTGGGAGGATGGAACCTGCAGCATTGACCTTGTTGGCAACCTGGTACCGCATTTGGTGTTTGGTGGCAACAGAAGTTTGTTCCACTTGTGCTCCAAACAGTTGTGTCTCTTTCATCCACCGTCACTGCCAGCTCATTGTCAGAAAATCTCTGTCTTTTTTGTTGGCTATGTATGACAAGAGTGAAATGGGAGAGTGGTTGTGAGGGTGATAGGAAATGTGTAGTGACTAGACTAGATAAGTGAAGGTGCGTGAACAAACGTGTGTGTATCTGAATGCATGCTTGATGAGGTGATGTCTGCCTTCTCTCTCTCTCACAAACTTGGAATTGTGCGGTCCTACACTGCAGAGTAGTGGCAAAGGATCATGGTCAGGGATGAGGTGGGTTTTATACTTTCAAATATTGGTCGTAAACTGCAGAGTAGTGGCAATGGATCATAGTCAGGGATGAGGTGGGCTTTATACTTTCAAATGTGGGTGTGTTCACTTGTGTGAAAATCATCAGCTTTGGCCCTTTTGTTGAACCTCTATTTGACAAGGTGGTGTTTATCGGTGGAAGCAGTGATGCAGCGGTCATGTGCAGTGGTGTGACCCCTGAATATGAACACTGGTACATCAGTGATATCGTAATGTGGCGGTCGATTTGACCTCTGTGTTGTCGACATCAGAAGACCTATTGGTTGTATTATTGACCACTGAGAACCATTTGGAGAGCCTTCTGACTGCAACAGTTGGAACAGAGCATTCTGTGGCCATGGACAGTTTGAGCGGCATCGTTATCAACCCCATAGAGACTTTCCTCAGACTCATTCAGTTGAGACTCTCCCGGTTGCTGCGTTTAATTCATCCAACTTGTTCCTGTTTTGCCAAATGTCTCTTGTCTTTTCATTTCTTTAAGGTACATTTATATCAGAGGAACAACAGGGATCCTCCTTTTAATACAGAGGAAAGAAGAACATTCATCCATGTAAATGTTGAGCTATTTCTGTATATTGCTCTGTCGGAAACACCCACAATCGTCTCACACCAACCATAAAATTAAGAACTTTGCAAATGTGCAACAGTGATGGTTTCCACAATTCTAAGTAAGGCAGCAGCTATTTCCCTGGATACCAGTAAATAGTGAATTTCAACTGCTATGTACATGGCTGGTGGCTAAATGCTACATAGTGTGCACTATTTGACCGGAAATTGTGTAAATTGGTCACAAATCCCATTATTTACCTGTCCAATGCCTAAATAACAGAGGATATGTAGTATTTGGACAGCAACTGTTCAAACAGCAATGAAGCTTCACTATTCACCTGGTCACTGGCTAGATAGTAGAGATTATGTACTGTAGCAATGGAACTTAACTATTTACCCTGCAGCTGACTAGATAGCACAGATCATGTATTATTTGACTGCTAGCCATACAAGCAGAAAAGAAATGTCATTATTTACGTAGCTGACAACTTGATAGCGAAGATCATGTACTATTTAGGCTGGTAGCTAGATAGCAGAGATCATATACTATTTTGTTGGCTGTTGACAAAAATAGCAGATATAATGGACTATTTCACCAGAGGCCATTCAAACAGCTAAGAAACTTCCCTATTTACCTGGCACCAGACTAAATAGAAAAGATGTTATAGTATTTGCCCTGGGCTGTACAAATAGCAAAGAAATTTCACTGTTTATCCAGATGCCACCCAAATGGCAGAGATCGCACACTATATTTTCTGGGGAGCATGCAAGTAGCAAGAGAGCTCCACTATTTACCTGCAACTGATTAGACAACAGAGATCATGTCCTATTTGGCCAGCAGGCTTGGAAACAGAAAATAATCTTCACTATCTACCCAGCTGCTGACTAGATAGCAGAGATAACAAACGTGTTGGCCAATGGACATACAAACAGCAAAGAAGCTTCACTATTTACCTGGCAAGCGACTAGATAGCAGAGATCATGTACTATTTGGCTGGCAGTCATGTGCATAGCAAAGAAGCTTCGCTATTTACGTGGACACTGACAAAATAGCAGGTATCAAGTACCATTTGATGAAGAAACCTTGCAATTTATGATGTTGCCAATTCAGTAGCAGGTACTCTCAACAAGTAAGCCTGTTGCTAGAGAGTGAAGCTGGCAGAGCTATGCATCTGATACTTTGAAGGCCTTGGGGTTGTCTTTTATCTTTTTCTGCCGACAGCCATAAAGAAAGAGGATAGATTATCTCAGTTTTGTGAGGAAAGAAGATTTGCTTACGAGAGTACAAAAAGTACAGTGTTACATTATTACAGATTGCTCGCTTCTACGGAGCCAGTTTTTGTTCTTCGCCTTGAACTAACTCATTCAGAGCGATCTCTGCTTTTTCATTTCAGGTCTAACACTGTATGGTGCCTTTTGTGTTTTTCTGGCCCTTGTTTTAATTTGGGGAGTTCTGCAACATTTTGCCCGTGCGATAATCTCTCTGAATAATCTTTTTTTGTGTGCCTATTATGAACATACAAGCATGCCCTTTCTCAATACTCTGTTAAAAAATCTTGGTTATCACAGATTTAATTAAGTGTTACAGCACTTGAAATTTCTAAACATCTCGATCATCTAATATAGATTATGCTCTTTTTTTAAAGCTGCTATCAGAGCCTGTAGAATGACGAAGGGCTAAATTATTATTCAAGGTTGTGATGAATTGTTTTATCATATTTGGCACTCCTGATTTGTGTGATTCTTTTTTTATCTGCTTATTGTTTTTAGTGTTGTTTTTAGTGTTTTTAACATTGATAATTTGTACACTCCATTTTTTGCATGAGTACTCTATGTATCTATCTCTCTTTGGTGACATTTACTGACAAATTACCTTACTGCACCACCGTTTTTTTTTATTATACCAATATCTGAACTGTGGTCTTTCTCTCTGTTGCGCAATGTTGCATTTTCTCTATGTCTTTTATGGCCTTTTTGGACGAATAAAGAATTATTGATTGATAGACTGAAGTTTCTTTGTAGATTTGTGGCACCTGGTGACTACGGGAGTAATAAGTGAGGGGAGGAAGAGTTAGTTTTAAGGGACTGCCGCATGGATGGTTCTAAACATTCTGGGACATGGTGCATATAACTGGCAGCCTAGGGCTCTACATTCCTGTCTGAGTTTCTGCTCTTCCTCTGAAGGTCTCTGTCTGCATCTGCTCCCAATAGCCTCTAGCCATCATTGTACATTTTTGCGAAGTCTCAATCTCTCAATGAGAGACTTTTGTTTATCTTTCACCTACACTGCTATGCAGACAATGACCTATGGTTTCCTCAGTGTTTATTCACTGCAATGCTGCTGTAGTTTTTTTTACTCTTTCTGGCTCCTCACTATCTTTGTCTGTCCGAGACAGCCTCTATATATGATGCCTTTTTTTTAGCAAGCACAAGACAACTCTGATTCCCTTCAGTTTCATGACTGTTCCAGATTGACTGCTCCTCCACCTCAGAATTCTACTCGCAGGGCCTGATTTACAAAGGTAAAATAAGACAAAAGTTTAACTTTACGACTTTTGGTAATCACAAAGGGCATTTACTACTCGTAAATACCCTTTGTGAATACCGAAAGTCGTAAGGTTCAACTTTTGGTATTCACAAAGGGCATTTACGAGTAGTAAATGCCTTTTGTGAATACCAAAAGTTGTAAAGTTAGACTCTGATTCGGGCCCACAGCCTTTGTGGTGAGAGTGGGTGATTAACGCAAGATGGGATAATTGATGCAGGCTATCTGATTCTGGGCCATATGTATGAAGCTTTTTTTCTGTCGCAAACGCTGCGAATCGGTAAAAATTTCGTTTGCGACGTAAATATCGCAAATCCCAATGTATGAAGGCGAAAATGCACGAAAAACAAGGAATCGCTATTTAGCGAGTTCCAAAATTTGCGAAAGTGTTAAACAGCGATTTCCATAGCGAATTCCAAATTTGCGCAGAAACCGGTTAGCGAAAATCGCTAATCTGGAAATCGCAATTAAGAATTCGCAATGATATGTACCAACCATTCGCAAATAGCGATTTAAGGAAAATCGCTTTTTAAGGAATCGCAATTACCATCAAGTGGGAGCAGGTGGTAACCAGGTGCAAAGTATAAAATGAAGCCCAGAATGCAACACACTCTTTTCCACAATGTCTGGGCTCTACATGATGGTGAGGAGGCGAAGACTGAGAGCTGTGGAGCAGAGGAGGAGACAGCAGGAGAGGATATTCCGTGCGCGCACCACCATCTTCCAGTGCACTGAGGAGGACATCTACACCCATTACAGACTGGAGGAAGAGAGCATACTTGATTTAATAGAGGAACGCAGACCCTACCTAGAACACCCCACCCGCAGGACACAAGCCATACCCACACACATCCAAGTCCTGTGTTCACTACACCTGCTGGCCTCAGGTAGTTTTCAAGGGGTCATAGCCTCAGCAGGAGGGGTGTCACAAAGTGCCCTGTCGCGCTTCTTCCATGCGTTCCTCGACGCCACGACACATAGGATGCAACACCATATACACTTCCCCAGCACCCCACAGGAACTAGCACAGACCAAGCAGGACTTTTACAACATTGCCCAATTCCCCGACGTCATAGGATGTATAGATGGGACACATGTTGCCATTTCACCCCCCTCAAACGTAGAGTATGTATTCGGGAACAGGAAATGCTACCACTCGCTTAACATACAGATGGTGTGTGATGCCAAAAATATCATCAAAGACATGGTGGCTAAGTATCCGGGAAGCACACATGACACCTTTATCTTCTGTCACAGTGGGCTATACCGTAGACTCTCAAGAGTTGATTTCGGAGAGGGATACCTACTAGGTAAAAGCACACAAACATAGGCCACATTTCCACTGACTACCATGTGCATTACAGTGACTGACCGTTAACATTTCCACCCACAGGGTACAGTGCTTATGCAGTCCGGTATTTCATCCTGACACCCTACCTAAATCCTGCCACTGCTGGGGAGCGGCGCTACAACCGGGCACACATTTCAACAAGAGGCACCATCGAGAAAACCTTTGGCATATTGAAGAGCAGATTCAGATGCATCCATAAAAGTGGAGGAGCTCTTCAATACAGCCCTGAAATGTGCTGCAAAATTGTTGTAGCTTGTGCCATGCTGCACAACATCGCAACCAGGAAAGGGACACCAATGGAGTTGAGTGACTCAGAATCCTCCGCGTGGAGGGACCTGGACCTGTACACATGGAAGCTGGCGTAGCTGTTGCTGCAGCTGGGCGACAGAGGCATGATGAAGATCATGCGCAACTACGTCTAGGTGAGTAATAATAAGACAATGACAACTTAATTCTTTGCTAATGTGTTTTATTTGCTAATGCAACAATGTCACACATCCAAATAGTCAAAATTAAACACTCCCAATGCAATGCACATGTTGAAATCACAGTGCAACTATTTGAGTTTAATGACAGCAAAGTCAACACTGTTGATGGCCCTATTTAGCCCCTGTAAGTAATTGTCATTTGGCTGCAGATCCTATTGGTGTGTGGCAGGCCTGTTGCTCTTGCCACTACGGCGCCTCTCAACAGTGGGTGGTGGGGTGTTGGAGCTCCGCACTGACTGGGAGTCCTCCTCACTGGGGGTCAGCACTCCTGGACCAGCGGTACGCAGGGCACGCAGTGCATCCAGGGCAGAAGTGGACTGCACTACAACAGTGGCGATATCCTGAATGCCGTGAGAGAACTCATGCTGGGTCTCTATGGTACGCCTTGCCAGCATATTGGTAGATGAGGCCAGCCGGTTTATTGCGCGCGTGTAGTGGTCTATGCTGGCCATCTCTTTGCGCCTGGCTGCGCGTTCTGCACGCAATTCGGCAGTTACCTCCTGCACAGCACCCCTGATTTCTTCACGCATTCCCCTGTACCCTGCTCTGATCTCACGCTGAATTGACTTCATATGTTTTGTTTGTAGGCGGTGTACTTGGAGCATGTGAATTTCCAGCCCAGCAAATACAGATTCTTCATGATGCTCAATGGAGCTGAAGCCCAGGCGGGGTCTACGCCTGCCTGTGACCTGTGGACCCTGGCTGTGCTGTGGTCTTGACTCCTGCTGCTGGGAAACTGGTGCATCAGACTGCACTATCTCATTGTTGTCCTCATCCTCTTCCTCCAAGATTCTTAATGGCCTCACGATCCTCCTTCTGTGTCCCTGTGGTGGAATGAAAGGACTGTCCTCCCCATCTGTGTCCTGCCCCTGGCTAGCTTCTCCAGAGGCTTGGGGTCCTGTGTCACTTGCACTGCCTGTGGCCATTTTAGTTGCAGGTGCTGTGGATAGAACAGCACACATTAATTTTATTTGCTGTCATATGATGTTGAAATAAAATATTTCACAGTTTTTCCTTACTTTACTTCTGTCATTCACCTTTCCTGACCTGCACATGTGAAAATTGCATGAGATGGATGCTACTTCCAACATTACTGACTATTGTGACTACATCTCCCACAATGCATTGCTGTGACTGCCTGTGTACTTGCTCTAGTGTGACATGTGGTTCCCCTTATCCCTAGGTCCCTGCAGGGGGTTGCTGGGGGTGGTTTGGGGTGGGAAGGCATGCTTCTTACCTGGTCTTGCAGCTGGTTGGTCTGAGCTGTCTAGCACGGACACGCCCGCAACACTCCGGAGGCAGTGTGCCCTCTACCAGTTCCTCAAGCGGTGTTGAATCAGAGACATTGGAGGTCTGCTCCAGCCTGGCTGCCAATTTTTCTTTAGAGCGCTGGTGCAGGTCGTATCAGCGCTTGCGCAACACTTCAACACTCCTGTGTGTTACTCCAAGGGCATTTACTTTTGCTTGTATGCCTTCCCAGATGCGTATCTTTCTTGCTTCAGGCACCTTGTGTGAGCTCCTCCCAAATAAAGTGTCATGGTTTGGCACCATCTCTGTGATGAGGGTTTCAAGTTCTGCCTCTGAGAACTTCAGCTTTCTCTTCCTAGCTGTTTCCCCTTCTTGCTGCTCCTGCTGGGTTGCAGGCAAATCCTTATTCCCACTTTCAGCCATGGCTCCTGAATACAAACAACACTCTCACACTCCCTCACAATCAATGCTGTTGCCCCATGGGTAATCAGTCACTTCCTGGATGGTGATGTCATCAAAAAGCATCAGGATTGCGATTGGATGTTTCCAGAAAATCGCAATTTTGCGATTTTCTCCGATGAAAAATCGCAAAATTGCGATTTTCTCGTTGCGATCGTGCAGTTTAGCGATTTTTAAGGGTAAGGAATCGCTAATGACTTTCACGCAAATATTTAGCGATTCTGGGCGAATCGCTAAATATTTGCGATTGTGTTGATACATGCCGATTTGCGAATCAGATTTTGCGATTCGGTAAAATTCGCAAATTCCGATTCGCAAATCAACTTCTTCATACATATGCCCCTCAGTCTTTTATTCTATCCAGATTGTTCAGTTCAGTTTTGCAGTAACACGGACAATTTAAAATATTAGGTATTTTCTCTTTACTTTTAATTAATTTTCTCTTCTAGTTATTTGGCCAGTAGGAAAAAAGATGATACAAAAAGAACTTTGTGCATTTGGGTTGTTAAATAGTAGACATTATTTACTGTTTGGCCAGTAGCCTTGAAATTAGCAGTGAAACTTCGTTATTTACCCTGCCACTGGCTAAATAATACAGATTATGCACTGTTTGGCTGGTTGCTGTACAAATAGCAGAAAAATGTCACTACTTACTTACGTAACTCTCCCTTTCGCTTAGCACATTGAAATACAGCTCTATGTCTCTATGGGACGTGCTAAGGCACTCGCTGAAACGAGAATGAAATTGTAAACAGAGCAAGATGGGGCTCTTAATCTGTGTTTTTAAAGCCACATACATCACGGTAAGCGAGATTGCTATAGATGTTAGATAACAGTAAAGAAGTTGCGGGTGAGATAAGGGACTGTAGTCCAACTTACAGACTGAGAGTTTTTGTGAAGAATCATGTGATTTGTCCATATAACAGCGGTAGTGTTTAATAAGGGATGACTGTTCAAATAAATATCTATAAACTGAAGGGAGCATTGTCGGTAAGCATTTTGGTGCGCAGGCAAATGTCAGCAAGTAACACACTGGTGTAAAGCCACAGAGATCTTTTTGTTGTGTATGGAATGAGTAATGTAAATACTTTAGACTAATGGTGCTCTGTTAATGTTTTTCATAGATACCCCTGACGAAGGGAAATCTTTCCCGAAATGCATTGGGTACATTTTAAATAAAGTCGTTATATGTGGAAAGACCTCTTGTTTCTGAAGTTCCTTGGAAATTGGTTAAAAATGGATAAAATAAATCGATAAACAATTGAAAAATGCTGAATAAGAATGGAGAAAAAGAGTAGAGAAAACTAAGAGTACACATACCAATTTGATTTATTGGATCTATTGAGTAACGGACCAGGCTGTGCTGCTTGACAGGGGATTGAAATGGGTCTCCGTGTGTTCATGTTTACTTGCAAGCGCAATTGGACAGAGCGCGTATCGTGCATTGCATGCCAGAACGAGTCTGAAGCTGTTAAACAGACTTTCAAACAATATGAGCAGATAAGGAGTATAAAGGTGTGCATCTCACCATCTCACATGTACATTGTACTATTTACAACTTGGCCAGCAGCCATGCAAATAGAATATAAGCTAGAATATTTTCTTGGTTACAGGTTAAATACCAGAAGTTATATACTACTTCACAAGTAGGCTGGCAAATAACAAACAAATTAATGTATTTACCTGGCTGCATTTCTAAATGGCAGAAATGATGTACTGTTTGTCCGATGCCCTTGCAAATAAAAAATAAATGTCGTTATTCAGTATTTGGACAAAAGATTGAGTATTAATATAGGGAGATAGAAATATCAGAAACAAAACTATTGTGATACTAAATTATCGTGATGCAGAACTGTAGTTGTCAAGAATAAGTAAGTGGCTGTGTGATTGACTATATGGGTGAGTGAGTAGGAGTGTGAGTAACTCTATGGGTGACTGACTCAATCTGTATGTGCAACTGTAGGGTGAATGAGTGGGGGTGTGAGTGGCTGTATGGGTGAGAGAGTGAATGCGTGTGGAGATCTATGAATCAGTGAGTAGCTGTGTAAGTACTGGTATGGGTGTGTGAATGGGTTTGAGAATGGTAGTGTGGAAGTTAGAGTGGATGTAGGAAAGTGTATATGGGGTTGAGTGTGTGCGTCAAAGATTCTGTAGATGATGTCATCAGTGATGCCATTTGAGACGTCATCAGTGAGGTCATCAGTGATGTAACTGACCGTGTCAGGTGTGATGTAATATGTGAGGTCATAAGCAGTGCAATGCAGAGGTGCAAGTTATAGTGAGCTCAGCTAGCTATAACTGCTGAATTTGATACCTGAGTCTAACTATAACGTCCCCGTAACAATTTGGTTTTTCAGGAAATTGTTAAGGTTTTTTTAAATTCCATTTCCTAACTATAACGTCCATGTAACTTTTGGTTTTCTCTGTGAAATTCTATGTTTTTGTAAGTAGTAAAGGAGACAGGGCCTCTGACCAGCTCTCAGGAATCCCATTGTGTAGAATTTACAGAAAGTACCAGGGGGATTTCTTGGCCCCCAAGGTCCCTCAGCATTCAAGAGGACTTCATTCTCCAACCAGTAGTGCACCAGGAGACATGTTTACAAAGTGGTGGAGAAAGGGGGCACGGCCTCTGAAGACCTCTTAGCAATCTCGTTGTGTGGGGCTTACTGGAGGTAACCGGAGGTGTTGTTCACCCCCAGGGACCCTCAGTAGCCATGGGGACTTCAAACCCCAACTATTAGTGCACCAGGAGGAATGTTTACAGAGTGGTAGAAAAAAGAGTGAGCCACAAAGACCTCTCAGCAATTTTGCAGTATGAGACTTACTAAAGGTAACAGGAGGGGCAGTTAGCACCCAACCATTGATGGCTAGGGGAGGAAGTCATCTTGGCTCCAGAGGATAATTGGGGGCCAACTACCCCTCCTGTGAACTCACATTGTGTGGATCTTAGAATAAAAGTTGGTCAAAAGGCCTTAGAAAGCACAAAAACATTCCCATACTTGGCAGTAACTTTTAGCATGACAGGATCCTGGGCTGCACATGTCGAGCAAAACAGGGCAAAGTCGGTCAGATCCTTGGGTTCAATTCTCAGCCTTCTTCGTCCCTCTAGGGATTGGCCCTTGGCCCCAATTCTTCAAATCTACCCTGCACAATGCTCCCCCATAGCTTCTTATTGGGCAGGCGTTTGGGGTTATCCTGATTGTACAACATTATAGAGGGAGGAAAATAATTTTTGTAAGAGACTTTCGGCTGTACCAGGATCCTCATTAAATGTATATGTCACAGTGAACTTGAGCTCACAAATTTAAGTGACTATATACGAATCAAATTGCCTGTGCTCTGGCTTTCCATCTGGCACAATGAGGATGCACCACTAGCAAGGGCCATAATTTATAACTGCCTGAATTGTGACAAAGGTATGTCAATCCCATTGTTGTCCTAAGTGAAAACCTCCTTTGTTGAGGTTTGTCTATCACATGCTTTTTTGACACAATCTCATGTGCATCTATCAATAAAAGACAAGTTTCATCATTTTTAATAGCACAATTACACAACAAGAGGGTTATGGAGGGATCTTGGAAAGCAACCATTGGAAAATATATGTCCCTGAACACAGAGGTCATATCAGACAGTTATATATGGAAACCAAGGAGGATTTTGGGAGCACTCTCTGCTATTTAGGATCAGAGCGTACACAGTAAAATATTTACTCTGCTTTCCAATAGGTTATCAGACCAATTTAAAAGTGACAATATGCCTGTGTAGTAACAGTGCTACTCAGTCCATGATTCACTTCCTGTTTTTCTGCAAATTCTATGTATTATATATTTAAAGTTTCTATGTTTCATTACTGGGATCACGAAACTTGAAACATTGTTCACAAGCTTTTTTTGCATTACAATACCCTCCAGACGATGAAACATGTGTTGCCGTAACTCGCTTTCTCTGTGCTGCTGTCAGATCAAGTTGAACTATGCACTTTACTTAAACATGTGATGCTGCTAGGCTTGGTAGGGTCATCATTTAGAAATTAATTATGCATCTTATTTATTTTTATATATAGAGTTTTAACCTTTGGCGCCACGAAAGGTACTTTTTTAACATTTTATAAAATAAGAATGTGTTATTTTAACCTTTTGTATAGTTTAAATTTCTTTTTACTTCTATGGTTGCACTATTTAATTAAGCTGAAATGTATTGATCAAAACATGTGAGAGTAGCATCAGGTGAATACAACCACTAACATGGCGGACCACAAAGTAGGTTTTTGTTTCTAGGTTTACACAGCCTGTGTCACTACATTCAAATTTCTATGTCCAGCCATTGGAAGTGGATATTGAGACATGTGATCCTCTTTTTAAATGTTACATTTTAAATTGCAATATATTAATTGTGTTGTTTTTATTGTATACTTTTATGGTTTTCTATGTGTAAACCAAATAAAGATTTATAATAATAAACACACTGTGAGACTACTTTTTGGGACCCTGTCAATTTTGGTAGCTCGAGAGAGCTAAGGTATTGCTCCAGCTTAGCCCTGGATACCTGATCTGTCATCTAATATAGATATTTATAATGTTGAAGAAAAATGTCATTAATTTTTTTACTTTGAGTAGATTAAACCATAGTTACAGGATAAACAATCAATCATCTGAATCATGTTTTTAATCTTTGAGGACCCTGCAAGTTTCCTGATCTGTTAGCTCTCCTCATATATTCTCTACTGCAAAGTTTGTCATTGCATATTTCTTCTGCTAAATAAAATTCCCTAAGGTTCTTACATGCTTTGAGGAGCATTTTATCATCCTTTTATATATCTTGCTCACTCAAATGTTTAACTGCTGCATCTTAGGCCATTTGGAGAACCAGTAATATTTTTGAGCATTCTTTGGCAATTTCTGATTTAAAGGTGATCACCCATCCACCTAAAAGTTGAATTAAAGGATTTCCAGACTGAGAATATTGTTGCCAAATTCTTATTTATTTGAGAAATTGATTGATTAAAAATGTTGTCTCTTCTTTCCACTCCTGATCTGCCTGAAGGAGATGATCAAGTTGCCATCTAGGCATCAGCCTAATTTGAGCACCTAATTCTACTTCTCGTTGAGCTGTTCAGTGGTCTGAACATGCACCAGCCCAGAAAGAAGTTGCTCCTCTTCTCATCATTTGAGAAACATCCAAAAAATCTAAATTGTAAAACGTCTGGGTGATCTAATAGCCAAAGGCCTACCACTGAAAAGTCTTGCTTAAACTGGGACCGTAGAGCTCCTGTTTTAGTTTTAGATCTTGAATATATTTAAAATCTCCCCAAGAATTATAGGTCCCACAGCATTCATAGAGGTCTCATAAAGTTGATAAAGCTCCTCTGTTTCGTTCTCAATTGGGTCATAATAATTAAAGAAATTCAAATATGTCCCTTCCACTAAGACTATGACTCAAATCTTGCTGCCTTTACTATCTTTCTTGATATCCACCATTTGGCAATTGATATTCGCAGATAGGGAAATCACCTCCCCTCACCACTGCTCCTGAAGATAGTTGAAAAGAATGGTAGAAGTCTCTAAGAATCACTAATTTGCAGTTACATGATTTTAAATGTGTCCCCTGCAAAACAGTCACAACTAATTTAAAAGATGACAGCAAATTCAACACCATCACCATCTCTGTGCTTATTTAATATGCCATTCACATTGCATGTTACTATCTTAATTGCACCATTTATAACCAACACTCTAAATACAGCATGGCAACCACTCGTTCTGAGACAGTAGGACGTCTCTTAGTTCCCCTAATTGATCCCAGGGAAGATACCAGAGTAAAAATACAACTACCCCACAATCGTGACTAATATATGCTTTAACTATAACAATAGCAAAGCTCTTTTTTCTGATGTGTAATCCCTATGCTCCCATTTCCACCCTCATGCTACCACCCTCCCACCGAGTGCCCCAAAAAGGGCAATTGGCGGCCTTACCTTTGGGCCATCAAGTAGCCTCAAATCTACCTTAAATGGTGCTATGCAAAGGCACCTATGTTCACTCCTTGAGAAGAGGGCAAGAGGACCATTCCACTCCAACAAAATGAGTCGAAGATCAATGATAGAAATAGCAACCACCTGAGCTCTGTCCTAACCTCACTGAACCACAAGCCATATTTTCAAATAAGAGAGAAAGAAATGACCAACTCACATTACATCAAAATGTTTCGAATCCATTATGGCAAATAACTTATCTAAACTCTGTCATTTTGACTGATGTTCAATCTATGATGACAAGCCTAGGACCCCATCATAGTTGAAATAATATAGAACTGTCCTTAATATTGATAGTTGTATTACAGAGGCTTGGGCTCCACAAGTCGTAAAGTCTCCCAGCAAATAGTGAAATCATTTTTGACAGAGAGCAGCTGAGTTCGACATATATAAAAATACTTGAAGTTGTTGTCCTTTTAAAATTACAAACTCCTTTTGTTTAGTGGCTTGATACAATAGTTCTCTCATTATCAATAAATTGGTAGGAAAGTCAGGCAGAATATGCGACGTGATGAAGTTTCCCACTGGTGGACTTGGCCCTAATAGCTTCCCTGATTTTCACTCCCTTCTGGAATGCCCACAAAATACAAGTTGGACCCCCTAGAGTGGTTTTCTAAATCCTCAATTTTATTTCACATGAAAATTGCATTCTTCTGGATTCCAGTTACCTCTTTATGCTGAAAAGCAAACCTGTCCGCCAGATCTGATAATCTCGGTTCAATTTCCTAGAGTCTTATTGGTAGCTGTGACAAGCTCTCCTCTATGTTGGCCAATTTCTGAAGTAAAACAGAGATTTCTAATGTTTCAGCCTTTTTCAAGCCACTGATTTCATTAAGAATGCTAAAGGGTAAGTTGTATTTTTGGGCCTTATTTGTAAGCCCCTTGCTCCACTGGGGAATACTAGATAGACTTGCATAGGTATGCTCTGTGCACTTGCAATCAAAGGCCTCTGGATTGCAGGAGTGGTTACTGTAGTAGTTTGAATGATCTCAATTCCATTACTAGCTTCTTCCTGAGCAGATATTGTGTTAAGACCCATGGTGCCCGCTTTGCCACCCCAATCTTGGTAATTTAAAAAACAGAGGCCAGTCTGTTTGCTTTGCCATTTCCTTCAAGTCTTCTTGTGGCTGACTCGAGGTGCTCACTTCCTGGTGTATTCCTTTATCTGCATCTTTAATGTCTATAACTGACAACACAAACTTAGAATCCTGGCTATGAAGAGATGGATCCTTAAGAGGAGGTTCAGACTCTGAGCTTACTGGACTGCTATTATGGTCCTGATCCATAATCAGTCCTTAATAAAGACATCTTCTGAGGTGCGGCATTTATTGAGGGGGAGGGTGCTTTTCTGACTTTTCCAGCATGAGCCACCGCTGTATGTCGCTCCTTCTGGTTTTTTGGGAGGCAGCAGATGCTCTACATTTGTAAGGGGACCCCATTTGTGTTGCTGCCTCATTATAGAGATCAACTCACCATCTGCTAGGCCCCGAATTTCTGCTCTCATAGCTCCTATACTCCTATGCCGAAAAATAATCAATGAACCCAGATAAAGTGTTTTCTCACCCCAACTCCTTGCTGTCAGAGACCACTCATCTCTGGAATCACAACTTTCTCGTAGTTTGCTCTTGGATTTCTAGGAGCTGCAGGATCCAGGGGACGTGGGTGGAGGGCATGGCAGTGTGATGGTTCCAATCAATGAAAATCATGAGTGGAACTGTCCTCTGCTTGATTATAGTGGTGACTGGTTCCATTTGAAAATTGTGGGGTAAATATTGTGACCCACTTCTATTCACTGTGAGAAACCAGCAAAGTCTCTTTCGTGGTCCATTATATACCACTTTCATAATAGGCCATGATTGAGAGCTTTGGACTTGAGACTGAAGCCAAGGTAGTGCGAGTTTCTCACATTGCCTGTCAGGGGTAGAAAAGCAGTGTTTCTTAAAAATAAAAGAGTGTAATTATCCACTGGCTCATGGTCCTATTCAATCCTGCAGTTCATGGCTTCAAGGCAGCAAGGGGACTTAGATCCAACTCCTGTAACCAATCCAGGTGTTGCTCTCACGTTGCTGATAATAATACCAGCATGAGAGAAGCACCATGATTCACAGGGAGCAGGCTGGCGCATCATCCCTACCAACACTGAATACCTTTGCCCGCTCTCCACCTAAGGCAGCTCCGGTTGGAGAGGTTTAAAGTGCGTATGTCAGGTTGTATGTTGCAAGACCAAATTTGACACTTTAAATTGGAGTAGCCACCACCACTATTCCCTGATGTCAATCAACAGAACAGGCCCTGCTATGCCCTGACACTCAGCTGAGGCTGGACACATTGAAAAATAAAAGGGTAATAAAATATCTGGCAGGTGTCTCCATTGCAGCCGAGGCACCACTTCGCTGTTACTGCTGGTTCCAACATCCTTCTCTCTGTGGCCCTGGAATTGGAGTAGAGATACTCTGGAACAGCAACCCCAGCGGCAGGACATGAAGACACAGCCTACTGCTCTCGAAGGAGAATGCCCCTCATATGATCATTCATAACAGTTAACACTAAGCCAGCAAATTATTGTACATGTTCTTTGGTGCTCCCAGGGAGCAAAAGACCAATGTATAATATTTGGTCATGTCAGGAATACATCCACTTGAGCAAAAGGTATTACCATTTTTCACAAAGAATGGGACCTAATTTCTTCCAATGTGGCCCCTGTCAACAAAAGCCAGGCAATCCCTTATTTTTGTGTTTCAGTTTTCAGGAGATATTTGTATCCCTCATGAATTAATCCATTGTGGGACTGATTTAGAATTAACAGGCGGGTTACTTCATAACGCCTTATTACAAGTGCATTATATCCTATGGCACTTGTAATAAAGTGGGTGGCATATCTGTCACACTTGTGTGACAGAACAACAGAACAACCCATCCACCAAGATCAAAATCCCTCCTGTAATCATGTTTCCCTTAAAATACATATTTATTTTACAACCTTTCACGTTTTTGTGACTTCTGGGTGAGCACTGAGCTGCATTCTTACCCCCAAGGGTTGTTGGCAATAATCAGTCTCCTGGGATCATGTGATCTTCCCTGGATAAATTATGTTAGCAAGACCCTAAGATAGATGGGTAACAAAGGGTTGTGGGAGGATTCAAGGGGGGTTTCTTCTCTCACTTCTAAAGCACTCCTCAAGAGAAACTTTAAACAGTACAAACTGAGCTCTCTTTTGTCTAGGACCACTCGACTCTTTGATAGCTATTTACCTTCAGCTAAAGGACGTTTACGAAGCAGATCAGTAGCTAGATGTGAAAGAATCTGCTCTGGCTAGGAAGTTATATGTGCAATTTAGATTCGAGAACCTGCCCCTGCTCTCATTTACTGCTAATTCAGCCCGCTCCATTAGAACTACAGAGTGGACATGCCAGTCCTGTGGAACCGCAATTGAGCATACCATTTTCTTTTGCCGTTTGTATAATAAGACCAGGTTAAAATGGCTAATCACAATATGTCGGAATTTAGGAACCAAGCAGTATTGGAAGCCTAAAGAATTCTGAAAACGGACACCAGCAAAAACATAGTATTAGCTTTTTCAAAGTACTTAAATACAATGTGGTGAATCAGGCAAACAAGTAGTTCTCCAACTACCAACGCAGGTGACAGACACTGGGGCTGAGCCACTATATTGTTAATTTATTATTATTTTTTTTTTAACTATCATGCACTTTATGTAGGTGGCGAGTTCAGTATTTTATTCACTTTTATTATTAATGGAATGTGTTGCATCCGATGTGCCTCCTTCTAGCTAGTATGGCACATTCTGAAGGTGCGGAGAACATTGCACTCTGTATAATTGGCTTTCCCTTAGCTTGTATCGCACCTTATGAAGGTGGTGAGAATATTGCACCCTGTATAACTTTGCACAGTTCCTAACTGAATCAGGAGCCCAGTCTACTGCCTACTCTGGCCCAGGGTTGGGGGATTAAGTGCGCTGCATAGTAAAATATTCTTATTCCCTCTCTCCCTCTTCACTCGTCCCTTTTAAGCAGCAAAACGGATTTCCTATAATGAATGTATTTTATCACGCATTTAAAAAAAAAATGTTTTACAGTACCATTTCAGTTTTTACCTGTTCTTTTATGGCAGAAAGCGGAAAAAAAATCATTTGACTTTGACTTGAATGCACAGTTGTCTAAATGTTGTATACATTGAGCATTAGTCTCACATTAAACTGTATTTGAAGAAGTGCTGAATTGGTCAAACTGTTGTCTTTTGTTTGAGGGAATAACAAACCTAAATGGGCAAGTAAGAATAGCAATTGTTCAGAGAAGGACAGGAACAAGCCTTAGCGGTATAGATGTTCGCGATGATAAATATTTACTTTCTGGTGCACTCAAATACACTATTTTAGAGATACCGTTATCTATCTGAAGGCGTTTGCGATGTGCACACTTTACCAAGATTCCATGTATTTAATTTTCCTTTCTGTGTTCAACTAATGACTAGTCACTGTAAAGAGAGCTGATTGCAATCAGAACCTGCTGTCGCTGGGGAAAATTTTTCCCTGATCACAAATATAATTTGTGTTTATCTTAAAATAGGCTAGGGGAAAGCTGCCTGAGTTCTATTTTTGAATCGTATGTTCTCTCTCAATCCGTGCAACAGATGTAATACATAGACAGTGGTAATATGCAGACAGGCTTTACACATTCCATAGCCTTCATAATTGCTGTTTGTGTAGGAGCAGCCAGTCCACTAATATGCAAATGTGCCTAAAACTACAATCAATGTTCAAAATATTGTGGCCACTACAGGTTATGTTTAGGTACGTTGGGCTAATGCTGTTGACCATAAGATACGTTTCTGCTTAAAAAAAGACAGCAATTAGTGTATTAACCCCAGTGTTGTTGTTTTGTTTTTTTTTTAAGTTTGAAAAGCTTTATTGATTAGATTAAAAAAATGTAAAACATGAGTACAGTAGCAAGGAAGGAAACAACATAAGATAAATAAAAAAAGGTTGAAAACATTGCAAATGGAAAGATAAACCCCAAGAAGGGTTAAAAAATATACCAATGAGAAATGCTTTTATAACTTTTCAATTTTAGGGGGGAGGAGGAAAAAGAAAAAAGAAAAGAGGGAGTAAGGGGAAAGGAGGGGAGAGAGGTGCGAAGGGAAAACATCATCACATAGCAAAAATTAGGCGAAAAACAATAGCAAAAAAATAAGAGAAATAACAACTGCGGATGATCATGAGGAGTGTCTGGACAAAAATTCTGTTAAAGGTGACCATAATAAATCACGTTTTATCAATAGTGGAATTGACGAAGCACATGCACGGTCCAATCTATGATGGTGACAGAGTAGATTCCACCAAGCATTATAAGCAACATTAGTAGTGTCTTTCCAATTAGCAGTGATAACTTGAAGAGAAGTAGCAATAGAAAGGTCAATGAATTTGCGTGTATGCTGCGGAACATTCCCAACTGGGGCTAAGCCACCCAAAAAAATTGTAACAATATCGAAAGGAACAACAGTGGACAGAACTTTGTTAAGTGTGGACCAAACCCTGGACCACAATAATTTAACTCTAGGGCAGAGAAAAAACATGTGAAACAAATCACTAGTAGAACTAGAACAAGACCAACATTTTCTGGAGTCAATTAATTTGAATTTGTACAGGTCATTAGGGGTATAATAGAGTCGATTGTAAAAAATGTAAAAGGTCTGTGTGGTGCTGGCAGAGCGAGATACAGAGTGAATTTTAGACCAAATGGAGTCCCAGGTGAGCAGGGAAAAGGTGTGGCCGAGGTCTGATTCCCATTTAAGTTCAAGGCGGGTTTTGGGCCTATCTGTGGGAGAGGGAGATAATAACTTGTAGATGGCCGAGGCCTTAAAAGGGATATGGAAGTTTGGTGGGGAGGCAAGTAAAGGTGGAGAAGGGACTGATGGGACATCCTGAAGAATAAGAGAGGATAATGTGGGAAGAAGGTTATTAAAGGACGAGAGATATTTAGTGGAAATACCAAAGGAATCCTGAGGTTCCTGAAAGGTTAGTAAAGAGCTATTAGAAAGGAGATGTCTATAAGTAAGAATTCCTTTATCGATCCATTCTTTCCAGAAAAGTGCCCGATTGCGGAGTTTAAGAGATTTGTTTCACCAGAGGGGAGTGTTGAAATGAAGGTCAGAAGATGAAGAGAAAGAACGAAAAAGAGCAAGAGTCAAAGCTTTAGAGTGTTTAAAGAAAGGAGAGACAGACTTCTGAGGTGGCTGGGTAAGATTGGTAGCAGTAAAAAACGAGAAGGGGAGAAGTTGAGCCAATTCCAAAGAGCTCCAAGCCGTGGTACGTGGGGGAGAAGAGTCTTGAAGAAAGGGCCAAATCTGTTTGAGGGAAAAGGCAGAGTGAAAGCGGGAGATATTGGGGAAGTTAACACCACCAAGATGTTTAGGTTGTTGGAGGCGAAGTAGAGATACCCTGGCCTTGCGCTTGTTCCAGAGGAATTTAGAGAAGAGTCCATTGATAGATTTAAAGAAGAAATGGGGAAGGGAGACAGGAAGCATGGAAAGGCAGAAGTTAACTATAGGAAGGAGCATCATTTTGATGGTGGAAAGACGACCCCACCATGAAAGGAAGAGAGGGGACGAACAATCAATGAGTGAGGAGAGTTTCTTAAGAACATCAGAATGGTTCAGTTTAATGGTTTCTCTAATGGTACTAGCATATAAGACACCAAGACATTTAATATATCTGGGATTCGACTCAAAGCCTGAGCCATGAAACATATGAGGAAGACAGTGTTTGTCGATATTTAACTTATAACCGGAGACCGAAGAGTAATCCCGTAGTAAAGAAAAAAAAGCGGGAAGGGCAACAATAGGATATGAAATATAAAGCAGGATATCATCTGCGTAAGCCGTGTATTTGATTTCTACATCTTTGTAGATGAAACCAGAATAGGCGGGGGATTGTCGAATTTTCTCCAAAAAAGGTTCCAATGCCAAAATAAAAAGGAGAGGGGACAGCGGACAACCTTGTCTAGTGCCTCTGTGGAGGGGAAAATAAGGAGATTGAGAACCGTTAACCCAAATGGAAGTAGTAGGAACAGAATAGAGCAATTTAATGTATTTGAGGATAGTGGGGCTAAAACCGTGCCAACGAAGTGCACCAAACATAAAATCCCAATTAACACGATCGAAAGCTTTCTCAGCGTCAAGGGTAATAGCCGCTATTGGAGTATCCATTTTAGCAGAAAGGTGCATAATATTGAGAAGGGTCCTCGAGTTATCAGTGATAGATCTACCTTTGACAAAACCGGACTGATAAATATTGACTAAATCAGGAACAGCGGAGTTGATGCGTAGAGCTAATAGTTTGGCATATATCTTACAATCGGTGTTGATGAGGGAGATGGGCCTATAGTTTTTACACAGGGAAGGATCCTTATCTCTTTTTGGGGAGAAGGACAAGCATAGCTTGCGTAAAAGAGCCTTTAGATTCACCGGTAGCAAGAAAATGATTAATTAATTTGAGCAAATAAGGAACCAAAACAGTTTTGAAGTGGAGAAAGAACCGTACCGTAAAGCCATCTGGGCCAGGCGTCTTATCTTTAGGGAGAAGAGAAAGAGCCGTGAGAATTTCTGTTTCGGAGATGGGGCATCGAGGGAAGAAAAATCCACAAGAGGGGCGGAAGGTTTAGGGATAGAATGGAAGAAAGAATCAATTTGTGTAGCGGAAGGATTGGACTCAGGCGTGTAGAGGGTAGAGTAATATTGGACAAAACAGTCAAGAATTTTTGAGTCTGAGGAATGAAGGGAGCCTTGCGAGTCCTTGATCGTAACAATTTTAGATTTTTGTTTTTTGATTTTGAGATAATTCGCTAAAGCCCTACCAGCCTTATTACGACCACCATAGATTTTAGCATTAAATTGGAGAAGCTGGTTAGAGGCAGGATCCCAAGAATGTTTGTTATATTCAATTTTTGCTTTAATAAGGGAGGACAGAGAATCAGGAGAGTTGGTGGTAAAATAAAGATGTTCGAGCTCTTTCATGCGATTAAGATAAGAGGATGCTTGATCACGCGCCTTCTTCTTTTTATGAGCAACAAAATCAATAATACAACCACGAGCAGCAGCCTTGAAGGCATCCCAAAGAAAGTGGAAATCAGAGGAAGTATTCAAGTTGTTAGTAAAGAAATTTTCCATAAAGTGTGTGAAATAATCAGTGAAGGAAGGGGTAAGTAAAAGTGAATTGTTAAAGTGCCATCGACGGGTCTTGGGAGTAGGGGAGGGATAGTCCATATCCAGGATAATAGGGGCATGATCGGAGATCAGGATGGAGCCTATTTCAGAGTTAGTCATGAATTGGAAAGCATGGTGGGAAAGAAAAATGTAATCAATACGGGAATGGGAGGCATGCACAGGAGAAAAAAAAGAAAATTCCTACGAATTAGGGTGAGAGATTCTCCAGGAATCTATTAAGCCTCTAGAAGAGACGGATCTGTGAAAGGATTTTTGCATCTTGGTAGGAACATAACGTGCTTGGGATTTACGGTCCAAGAAAGGGTCCATCAATTGATTACAATCCCCCCCTACAATCAAATATTCAGAGGCAATGGAGGAAAGAAGGGAAGAAAAAACATTCCAGAAAGAATTATCCACCCCAGTGGGACCATAAACATTGCAAAAGGAAAGATGAACATCATTAACAGTGCAGTCTAGGAGCAACCACCTACCATTAGAATCAGCAGTTTCTTTATGTATTTGAACAGACAGAGATTTATGAAATAGAATAACAACACCATTTTTACGATTTACAGCCGGAGAACAATAAACTTCCCCAGCCCATTGTCTCCGTAACTCAGACAACTCATCAGCAGTAAGATGTGTCTCCTGCAAAAAGGCAATTTGGCATTGTAAACGAGCGAGGTGAGACACAACACGTTGTTTCTTAATAGGGTTGCGGAGACCCTTAACATTCAAAGAAATGAGTCTGAAACCTTTCATAAGAGGAGAGGAGAAGGAGAGAAAAAAAAGCCCAGCAGCTAAGAAGAGATAGAGGAGAGAAGATAAAAGAAGGCATATAGTAACAAGCCCAGTGAAATGAAAAGAGAGAAGAAAAAAACAGTTATGGGAATGAATGAGAGAGAGTAGGAAAAAACAATGCATTACTACCACTTTAAGTTGCAGAGGGAGAGAGAGATTGGAAGAAGAGAGAAGAGGAGAGGAGCCAAAACCATTGTACAAAATGAGAGAAAGGAGTAATGACGGGGAAAGGATGAAGGAAACGGGAAAACATGAGAAAAAACAAAAAGGAAAAGAAAGGGAAAGGAGAGGGTAGTGAAGAAAAAGTAAGTGGGAGCTAAACGCTACCCGAAAAAAGACAGTAGAAAGAAGGATGGCAAGGGAAACCAAAACGGTTCCAGCCATACAGAACAATTAACGGAGAAAGGAGACAATAAAGTGAGAGCGGGAGCAGCGAGAAAAGACGACCGCACAAAAGGGAAAATGTCAGAAAACCCGGTCAGAGGAACATGAAAAAGATAGACAAGAAGAAGAACAGGGAGTAAAAGAAAAAGAACCCAAGACTGAGCACGACAATATAAAACAAATGGAGGAGACTTACCAAACAGTTAAGCAAAAACAACAGCGAATTGGAATAATGGAGACAGAGACAGCACGGTACGATGGAAGGGCTGACAACCAAAACATAGGACGTCGAACCTAGAAAACAGCGGAGACAAAAACCAATTAGAACATATGGAAGAAAACAAATGAACAGCCCAAGTATGGACAATAAGTGAAGTACAGAGAGGTAAACATGAGGAGACTAAGAGTCGCTTTGTTCCATGGAGTCTTCTCTGTGGGAGTGGATGAATCTGCGGAGATCTGCCGGATCCTCGAAGCTATAAGACCTCTCTTTGTATGTGACCTTGAAGAAGCAGGGATGAATAAGTCCGTATCTAGCGTTCATGGAGCGTAGTGTAGGTCGCAGATCAAGAAATTCCTTTCGACGTGACGCAGTCTGTTTGGAGACATCCTGAGAGAAAAAAAGTTTATGGCCCGACCAAAGTAGTTGCTTGTGTTGTTTGGCTGAATGCAAAACAGACATGAGGTCGGAATACAGAAGGAAATAAGCAATGATGCCTCTAGGTTTTGAAGAGGAAGAGGAATTTTTTGGGCCAAGACGATGCGCCCTTTGAATATTCAGATCTACATGTTTAGGCAGCCCAACTATTGGTAGGACTTGTGACTTCAAGGAGAGGATGATGTCGGACCCTTCTGAATCCTCCGGAACACCGTAAATACGCAGGTTATTGCGTCTATTTCTATTTTCCAAGTCCTCGGTCATTTTCTTGAGTACTTGAACTTCCTTGGTGAGGCTATCCACCTTGGCGACAACATCTTGAGCGTCGCTGATTTTTTGTTCAACTTCGGTGACCCTTTGATCTAGGCTGGACCATTTGTCGTCTAATCTCTGCAGGGTAGCAGTAGTATCCGCAATAAAGGGACAAATTAGACGAAGTTCCTCCATGAGGTCCCCAAGGGTGACTGGAGACGGAGATTTAGAAGGAGACGGGGGATCCGTCTTGGGACGCTTGCCTGTTGATGCAGGATCCTTGCGTGAGGAAGAAGCTGCGGTGGAGGCTTTAGCGCCATGCGCCTGCTGCATGGTGACTGAGGTGAGAAAACAGCGTGAGGTAAAGAGCAAAGCAGCCCATCATGCGGTGTGAAAGCAAGGCAAATTGCAGAAGTGGAGACAGGAACACCCCCAGTAGAGAACAATGTACCTCCGTGGTAGAGAGTAGTGCGCAGAAGTGAAGCAGTGACGCACCAAGCAGGCTGGTTCCAATGGAGATGTGAGGGGCAGGAAATAAACGCCAAAATTAGTGCAAGAACACCTCAAGGTGCCTTAAAGAAAAGCAAATGCCTCCTGGAACACTAAAGGAAGACATATGGCCGTTGAGAAGACAAATGCAGCAGAAGAAGCAGTAGAAGGACGTTTGAGGAAAAACGAAAAAATGAAGAAAAACAAAATGGCTGCCGGAACTGAGGCAGCGACATTTATGCAGAATTTGGCCCCAAAAGATGCATTGTCGCAGTCAAGAACATACCCGTGTGCTGGGGGGCAGTTCCGACATCAGAATCCGCCGTTTCCGACCAGAAACGCTGTCGGGAAACGGAACCTCCGTAAATGAAGCGCCGCCGAAATCGCGGAGCTCAGGGAGAGACGGCCATCTTGTCCGCCGCGTCGGGCGCTCCTCTCCAGTGTTGTTTTTTTAAGGTGCATTTTGACATCAAAGTTCATCTTTAATTAAAATGTAATTATCCTAGCAAATTTATTCAAGTGAATAGTAATGACATCCTGGTGCTGCCTGGTTTGAAAGCTCTCAACTTCAAAAAATGGAGCCCTATATCCATGTGGAATGTCTACATACAAAGGGGCCCATTATGATGTCGGGCGGATTGCCCCCGCCAGGCTGGCGGTAGCTACCACCGGCCTGGCGGGGGCAATCATCCCGACATCCTCTCCAAAATTCCTCCCCCTGAATTAGAACGGCAGGGGGACCGCGGCGGACGGAAAGACCGTCTGCCCCTTTTCCGCCCCGGTCGCCTTGCGGCCGTGGCGGAAAATTTTTACTATGGTGGCTGTGTCTATTAGACACCACCAGCCATATTAGCATAGGCTTTCAGACATGCCTTTCTGTGGCGGCAATGCCGCCACGGAAAGGCATGCGGTCTTAACTCTGGGGGCCAACTGCGGGCCCCCAGAGTGAAGGAGGGGTGGGGGTTGCACACGGGGGTACCTGTGGTACCCCCCTTCATTTGCATAAACAAAGCGGCAGGCACCGCGCTGTGCCTGCCGCTTTGTTTATGAAAATGCTGTAATGTGTTTTTAGCATTGTAGCTGGCGGTGCTGAGAGCACCGCCCGCCACAATGCTAAAAATGCAGGATGTGCCCGCCACTGTGGTAGACACATCCTAATACCCCCGTGGGACCCCCGCCCTTATGGCGGGCGGTCCGGAATTCCGATAGGATGGCGGGCGGACTAAGTCCGCCCGTCATTCTAACGACCCCCAAAGTTAGGAGTAATAATAAATGCAAGACTATTCCGCCTGTGCCAATATTTATATGCTCCTCTCTGAGCTGCATTACTTCCAATGAGAACATATTGGTAATACTGACACCAGAGGCGATTACCCCGCGTGAGCACTGGGGCTCCATCCCCTTTATTTTCTTCTGCAAAATAACATGGTCTTTACTGAAAAAAGTAAAATACTCTTTTGTGAAATAAAATGTTGTCGTAACTATTCAGAAAATGGTAAGTGGTTACCTTCTTATAGTTTATTTCCTGTGGCTACACGGTTCAGGACAAGGCTGATCCCACAACAAAGCTTCGACCACCTTCTCAATTAAAAATATCACATTCCAACATCCCACATCACAAGTATAATTAAACATTTTAATACAGAATGAAACTACCTAATGCAGTCATCATAGAACCTTCCCCAAACAAAATAACGGAACAAAAAATACAAGAATAAAAAAACAAAGATAAGTTATATACAATAATGCTTAAGACTCTATGTATGAAGATAAGACAATAACATAAAACATTATGTAGGAAAACGACTGGGAGTTCTTCTGACTCTGGAACTGCTCCTAGCACAGCCCTGTTGGGGAGATGCCAAAGACTCGTGGCTTACCCAGGCCCGCTCACCAACTCAATTCCAGCAGGCTTCAAACTTGGTCTTGCTTTAACAATCCTTTGAAAATTTCACCAATGTCCCTTATCAACTAGCATAATGTTCGTTGATTTTTAACACTCGGACCGGATCACCAAATTTAGTTCCCCCCTTCTTGACATGCACAGGCAACTCAATTCTTCTAACCAAGGGAACCAATTGTCACCCCCTTTTTTGTCAAACAAACCTTTTTGATTTTCCTGAGAAAAATACATTTTCTCCTTCACCATGAACATCAACCATTTCACATCAGAATCAGACTTCACTTTGACATCCATCCAGGTCTGAAACTAGTGTTGTTCCCCTACCGCTCAAAACCTCAAAAGGGATTAACTTTGAAGAAGAGTGAGGAGAAGTTCTGTAGAACCAAATCATGCTATCCAATGCTGTTGACACACTGTGGTTACCATTTCTGCCGATCTATTGCACTCCCTCACAACCCGGTTCATCCTCAAAATGAGACTATGGATTTGTGGGTGATACAACAAATTCCTCAAATGCACAATCCCACAAGATTAAAAAAAAACACTTCTCTCTGCTCACAAATTGAGCCCCTTAGAGTAGAGTAAAGTCGCGGTTGCCAGGATCTTTGTGGTGCTGCTGGGGCCATTGTGTGGAGGGACTTGTCGCAGAAGGCAAAGCAAAGCGAGGAGGCAGACCCTCCCGCACGCTGAAAAGCGCAGTTGTCCCCCCGCTGGGTGGCAAGTAGAGTGAAGTCGCTGTTGCTCAGATCTTTGTGCTGCTGCTGGGGCCATGGTGTGGAGGGACTCGTTGTCCTAGAAGGCAAAGCAGAGCAAGGTTGCAGACCCTCCTACTGGGCTGGGACTACCATCTTTGTTTTCTTTCAATTTTCATCACAATAGCCTTTACGGCGCATCGCATGGTGGAGGTTTCCAGCGGGTGCTACAAATGGGCTATTACTTCATTCTCTGTGTCAGAGGAGCAGGTAGGGAGGGCACCGGTCCCTCTTACTACATTATTGGCATCTTTAAACCTCTACTCGCAGTTGGTCATAGGGGTCACAGGGTCCAGGTGATCTATGGACTTTGTGTTTTGGTTCCAAGGTTTGTGTGGCCTCCGTTCTATGTGATTGTGCTAGCAGTCCCCTGAGGCATTACTTTTTTGAATCACTAAGCTGGAGTACGAGCCTTGTTAAATTGTTTGTCCAAGGTTGAAGTGCGCCGAGTGCATACAGGTTTGGGTCTGCCATGGGGAAACGCAAGGTGACTACGGATCCTGGGAGAGCTGCGACAGGCACAGTAGGGCCACAGGAGTGCTTGATAAAGAGATAGTGCTGGTAGCCCGGCGTCTCTCTCGATCCCCTGTCAATGGTCCTCCTACTAATCCAGCCAGAACAAATACAATCATGAATAGCGCTGATGGTCTATTAAATAGTCCTGGAGTGCATGAATTAGAGGGTCAGCACAGCTGTACGGTGGGTCAGTACTTAGCTCCCACACCCACTATCGTGGTCAACAACTCCGGGGGTGACAAAGTACCCCCCAAGTCAGAGGCGTGTGGTGGGCAGCCCTGTTAAGCAATTCATAACTTTTGGATTTGCCATGCACGGGAGAACAGGAGAATTAGAGTCGGACAGTCAAGGATTAGACACGAAAAGAAAGGGCCAAATGTCTGGGGGAAAGGCCCAAAGGCTGAGAGATGAGGTGGCATCTCAGAAGTTACCAACTGTTTAAGTAGTCACAAAGGCAGACATGACAGTATGATAGAATCCTTTCAGGACTCTCTAAAGGTCATATTGAATTCAAAACTGGATTTATTATTTCAACAACTACCTACAATTGAAAAGGGACTTTCTGACCTTAAATGTGGTAGCCCCTCGAGAGGGGAGGCCCTCAATTTGGAACCAAGGATCCCAATGGTTCACCTAGCAACCAAAGGATTCCAATTGGTAGCCTCACATGTAAACACCAGGAAGCATCTATCTCCCCATTCAAAGCTAAATATAGGTCTTGCAATTAATTACAAACAGAACCCGCCATACCTGTCTTCTTCACGGACCCATGCGGTCTTAAGTTCTGGTTTAAATGTGAGACCCGTGGAAAGGATGTCCATACGGGATCAAACCATCCTTGATAGTAATAGAGCTGAGAGTCATTTCAGGGGAGAGGGGTGGGCTTCGATAGGAATCTTGCTGATATACATCTCTCACCCACATCAACGTCGTATGTTGTGATCCAGGGGTATGTGCCTTCCCTCTCCCAGGGTATTAAGGAAGACTACTGTCAATTGAAGAACAACGTCCTATATTGGCTGTCTTGTAATACTGCCTTATGCACAAGGGTGAAAAAAATATTAATATGTGCAAAGGGTCGATTGGGTAGGTAGCTCCTATAAGTCCTGCAAGGGAGAATCATTTTGAACATACTCAATAAGGCAATATACTTAATGTTTTTTTACATGGATTTGATTTAGTTTTACCTAAGTGCACAATAGGTCCCCGTAGCAAGACCCTTACACCGTCTTTTGATGGGCGGGGGAGTGGTTTATTTATTTATTCTATTCTGTTATCAATGCCTCTTCTTGACCTAACCACGTGATTCACCATTCTGGCTAGAATACATAGTGACCATAAACCATTGTGTGTTTATCTTAGTGGGTCCCTATTGGCTCACAGAGGGAGGGGCTGGGCAGAGTGGGGTGGTGAGACCAACGGATGGTGGAAGAAGATTAAAATGGGCCCAGATACCCATATAGGCATTTTATGAATCACTAACCATCACATGTGCTAATGAGTTATCATTGTGTACAACACCACTAACAGTACTGTGAGAGGTCATCAAAGCTTTTAAGGATATTTCCGCTAAAATAAGTGATTTACTCAGTGCCCTGGCTCAGTGTACCTCTATACAGGTTCCAAGATGATTTGATTCGCATTATTCCCTGGTGGCCAGGAAGTTGAAGAAAGCATTAAAAAAGAGCCCAAGAGATCCCACATCAGTTAGAAAATGTCGTAGGGAGTATAAAACAGAATGGCCAGACGTAGGGCAATGCTAAAGGAGGAAGTCAGGAGGGAGTTAATTGAGGTTAGCACTTTGATGAACAGTTCTAGGTTTTGGTGTGTAATATATAGCTCTTTCCTGAAAGAAGAGGAAGGAAATGCGGTGGGTGCCCATATTACAGAGGAGAATTGGGTGCTTCACTTTGAAGCTATGTTCCAGAGTCCTCCTGACTTAAACACTTCCTCTTGACATGGGGCAGTGTTTTTTGGACTGTTTTTTAAGGCTGAAGAGGTAAAGAAAGGCATTGTTAAGTTGACAAGCAATAAAGCCACGGGTCCTGAAGGTATTCTGTTGGATCTTTGTATATACGTGCCGAAACTTTTGGGCACCGTCCTCACAGCAGTTATGAACGCAATGGTAAAAACAGATCATCCTGAATCATGGGTCACTTCCACCATAATGCCTGTTTTTAAAAAGGGCAACGAGATAGCACTCATTGCTGCTGGCCAATATCATTGCTGGACTCTGTGGTTAAGGTGATGGGCCGAGTATTTCTAGATAGGCTGACTAGGTGGACAGAGGGACACGACATTTTAACGACGTCCAGTATGGGTTCCACCCTGGGAAGTCCACCGTAGCCCAGTGATTTAACCTATTTATGATTCTCAATAAATACATAGTCACCCACCCCAGTACTATCTATTTGGCCTTCATGGATCTGTCATCCACTTTTCATCGCATGAATAGAGCTAAACTTTGGCAGAACATGTTGGCCAACGGGGTGGATGGCAATGTTGTTAATTTTTTGGAAGTTCTCCACCAAGCAACAAAGGCTCAGGTCAGATTTTCTCAATACCTCAGGGTTTCCTGCCATTTTTCAATAAAAAGAGGAGTACGCAAAGGGTGTATTTTAGCCCTTTTATGTTCAATTTGTATATTAATAAACAGGAAAAAGATTTATTGAAGACCAAGGTAGATTACCCCCAGGTGGCTCAGCCTGGCCTGCCTGTTTTATTATATGCAGATGATGCGGTCCTCATGTCCAGGACTGCTAAAGGGCTGCAATCATGGCTCAATTCCTTTTCCTCTTTTATGGTGGATTTGGACCTTTCAATAAATGATTCCAAATCCTATGTGATGCAGGTGGGATCTCACCCTAGAAAGCCCTAACTTTTCATGGTTGGATCTGGTCAGGTTCAACTCACAGATACATTTTCGTATCTAGGAGTCCTAATAGATGAGAAGATTAAATAGGGACCACTAAAACAGAGAAAGAGGGAATACTTTGTGCGCACAAACACAGGTGTTTTTAATTTTGCCTACAGATTGGGTAGGAGATTGATTGCGGTACTGATGCATATATATCAGGCTAAATGTGTCGCTAAAGCTTCCTATGGTAGCCAAATATGGGGTCCTGTCACTATGGTTAAGATACAAGTGGCTGAAAATACCTTTTTGAAACGTCTTTTAGGTGTGCCAATGGGAATGTCTAATATGGTGGTACATGAAGAACTGGCGATGTCCTATCTCTCTGATGGTTGGCCCGTTGTCCCTTAATATTTTGGCTGAAGACCTGGCTGAACGAAGGAGCATCCTTAAGTAGATTGATTCCAAAGGAGTGTATGGCTTGATTCTGCTCATCACATTCTTTGGCTTAGCTATATAAGGAGGAGTTTTGAAAGATTGGAAAGAGTTTAATTATTCGCCAATCCAGAATCAGTGACCAAGAAAGATCTGGGGTGGGCTAGGGAGTCTTTTTGTAGCCAGAGGAGACTGGAGAGAGAAGAGCTTGAACTGAGGAAACCTAGTGTTCATACATTTTTTATTTTGAAAACGATGCAATCAAAAGAGCCATATCTCCTAGGGCCTTTTAGCACCTATGAACGCTTTTTACTGTCCAGGTTTCGTTTTAATCTTTTCCACCTCCTGTTGGCACAGCCAGGGGGTGTAGCAGAGGCCAGATTTAAAAGCCCTGGGGCTGCGATGGTGAGTCTCCACAGGACATGCCTAATTTTTTAATATTTTGTAAGCATTATGGGATGCCCCGGAAAACTTTTATTATCCCTATTTTAAAGAGGTTGTAGTTTGAGCAGGTGTGACCAGCTCTTATTTATTTACAACTGCTGTCTGGCGATACTATTTTATTAGTTTTTAACTTTTTTAAATCAGCAGTGAAGCTTAGACCTTGCCACAATTAATTGATAGTGGCCTTTAAATGATGGCATCATCCTACATTAGGTGCCCAGGTGACAAATATAGTCTAGTTAAGGACCTTGGGTTCATTCTCCTTTCTGTTTTTTACTTATAATGATTTATGGGATATGCACTTTATAATATACTTTATGCATTGTATGAGATTTTTAGGTAAGGATTTGTTATTTTTGTGATGCTTGTACAAACATATTGTTCCAGTTCTCTTTTTATACTATGTCCGGTTTTTAGAATACTTTTATTGTTTTATGCAGAAACCGAATGAAGTGTGTTTGATTGATTGATTGATTGATTGATTGATTGATTGAGTCCCATTACCTGACACCAGGGCTTCAGAAAAACCTTCTCTGAAGAATATCTCCTATAGAAAATATATCACACTTTCATCATTGTGTTCTTTCACAAGTTTTATCTCGGTCATTTGGAAGCATAATACATGAGTACCAAAACACATTTGCATCCACCAGGCAACACATCCTAAGGTCCCATAATATCAATGCTTATTTTAACCCCTGGTCACGTAGGACATTCAATGGGCGTAAGAGGAGGTGTCACAACCGTAAAGCCTTTGTACATTGCACCACACACAGCACAATTGCTCACTACTTCTTCAATTTCACTGCCCATACTTAGCCACCTAAATGACTCACGAGCACGCCGTTTCTTCAGGCTAGCCCCAAGATGACCATCAAAAGACGTTTTAATAATGATTTGCCTGAACTCATGAGGAAGGATCAGCTTATCAGCACATGACAACAGACTATATTCTAAAGAAATCTCATCAACTTTAAAATAAGGGTGGAGTAAGGGAGGCATAATCTTTTCATGAGGCCACCCATCCTTGACCAAGTCACACACATGCTGTAGAATCTGATCATACTTGAACGCACTCACCCATTCAGTACCAGAGCACACCTTGAGTTCTAGAATCTCCAACTTTGCAACTAAACGATCCTACCTCTAGAAAATCGCCTAACTGAATTTCATTACCACCCACCCAGAGGAAAACGAGAAAGGAAGTCATCCCTTCCATTTTTACCTCCAGAAATGTGAGATACATCAAAATGGTATTGTACAGGTTTAGAAACCATCCTCAAAATTCTGAGGGTGCAACACTTGCTCATATCAACACCATAAAATCCTGACCAGGGGTTTGTGATAAATTTGAAACATGAAAGGTCTTCCCCGAACGTGAGGAAGTGTATTGCAAATCTGCTTTGTTAAGTACCCTAGAGGCGAACATGATGGTATTTTCCACTCCATCAACAATTTGTGTCAAGATCGCCGCTAGTCCCACTTGGCTGGCATCAACAGTGATACAACACAAAACATCTGGATTGAAGGGCTTCAGGACTTTGCTGTTTCTGTACATAGATTTGAAAAGGTCAAAAGCTTCCATGTAGTTATCATTTTATGCAAATTTGACTCTCTTTTTTAATGAATTGCTAATAGTGCAAACTTTAGTGGCAAGTCAGGAATACAGCTAGAATATAATTTGCACAGGATTTCACACTGTTTTGTGTGTAGGAGGAGGGTCATCAACTACAGTATCTACTAGACCTTCTCAAAAAAATAAATGACCCAAGTATTCTACTTCAGAGAAAGCAAATTTGCACTTCTCAGATTTAAGGACAACACCCTTTTCCCAAACATGTCTAGGACAATCAATAACACTTTGCCACACGAAATGATATCTTTAGCAAAAACAAGAACATCACCTTGGGAATTAAGAACACTGTTTACATCTTTTAGAAGGTTAAACATGACTCTCTGGAAAATTGAAGCTGCTGAAGCCAGACAAAACAGCATGCAACAGTATTGATAAGTGCCTAAAGGTGATGTAAAAGCAGTAGGATGGCGAGATTTCAGCTGAAACTCAATTTGGTGATACGCACTGGCCAAATCCATGATGGTAAGATACTTAGCTCCCTTTATGCACAAAAAAAGATCATTTATTTGAGGTAAAGGATGCAAATCCACCTAGATCTCCTTGTTAGGAGACCCTAGTTGACCCCAGCATACGCCCCCATATGGAACGTCAATGTCACATTTACCACACACAGGTGACTGAACGTGTGCCTGTCAGTTACATCCGTGCATAGCCCTTCACAACAACAGCAACCACACCAGACAATGTATACGCTGTACCTCGTCACCCACCTTCAAGTGAAGTAGCGGTCTATGAGCTGCTGGCGCAGGTCTACTCCTTCCTCCGCTCCACTGTCCTCATCACTGGACTCAGGTCCTTAAGCAGGTGGTGGCCTTGGTTTCTCACCATCGTCCAGTGGCAGGGGGACCCCCTTGTGGATGGCCAGGTTATGCAGCATACAGCATGCCACAACGATCTTGCACACCTTCGCAGGCGAGTATGCCAGTGCACCTCCGGTCCTGTCAAGGCAGCGGAATCTTGACTTCAGCAGGCCAAAAGTCCGTTCAATTACCCGTCGGATCCTGCCATGGGCCTCATTGTAGCGGATGCCAGCCGGGGTCCTGGGATTCCTGAGGGGGCTCAACAGCCATGGCCTACTGGGATATGCCGAGTCACCTGTGAATGACAAACACCCGTTGCAATGTTGCACAGCCAGAGTGCATGAGGTAACACACAGCACGCCATATCAGTAGGCATACTCACCCACAATCCAAGCAGCTTGGGATGCAGATTCTCCATCATCCGTGGCACCATGCTGTTCCTCATGATGTACGCATCATGTGCCGAGCCCGGATACTTTGCACACACATGAGACATGGTCATGTCCGCAAGGCACACCACCTGCACATTGATGGAATGATAATGTTTGCGGTTCCTATAAATGTGCTCCGTCGCCTGTGGTGCCACCAGACCCACATGGGTGCAATCGATGGCACCAACAACATGTGGGATGCGCCCAAGGAGATAGAAGTCCCCCTTCACGGCAGCCAATTCTCCTCCCCTCGGGAAATGGACGTAGCGATTCCGATACAGCATCATGGCTGCAAGAGCATCCCTCAACACCATGCTGAACATGGGCTGCGACATCCCTCCAGCGCTAGCCACGGTCTCCTAGAAGGAACCTATTGCAAAAAAGTGGAGTGCTGCCATCACCTTGTATGTGGGTGTGAATGCCGTTGGATAGTGATAGCGAGGCTGCAGGTGGGGCTCCAATAGATCACACAGGATCTTCAGTGTTGGTCTATCCAGGCGGAATTTCCGTATTATTGCCTCATTCTCAATGTCCTCCAGCATTGTCAGGTGACGTAGGAGATTTGGCCTCCTCCTTGTTGAGATGTAAAATTAAAAATGTCAATGACAACCATCATGAGATGACCACAACACATACCATCAATGAGATCATGGGAAAACAAAGACTGCCTGAGAGATGCATGGCACACCAGGTTACATGGGTGGCCTTTTGTTACACACAGAGGGCACACCTCTCCACTGACAATACACAAGTGCCACAAACACATCGGGGAATGTGATTGCGCACATACTGGAGAACACAATTCACATGTGCAGGCAAGGTGCTGCAACATCCACCAATGTCTTTGAAATTACCATGTCTGTATCATACCCATCTGCTGTACCTGTCACACCTCAATGCATCATGTAAACTCTGCATACATCCATCAACACAATGATCACAATATCAGGAAAACTTTCAGTTGTGTGCATGAGCTGTTCTGAATGCACCAGTCTAATATGATACAATGCAGTGACACAAGCCTTGTCAAAGTCATCACTGACCCACAACAAATTGATTTGTACTACATCATTAACACCAGCTCAAGAGTGTCAAGCATCATCAGCCATCAAATGCATAACTAACATGGCATTGACCACAGACCAAAGTGTGTCACACTGAACGTGCGTCCACCTGTGGATGACATGGAAGTATGGCATTGTGTGTACAATGATGTGCCCTTCACCATGTTGCTGCTGTGTACTGATACACTCTTTAGGATTGACATAGCCATTAATGGTCATGAAAAAAGCGGTTCCTACCGCCAGTCCCCGGCGGTGTGACGCCAGCATCACCCCCTTCATAAGTGCGGTAGCCATTGGCATATGGGCATGTGTACATGGCGGTGGGCATGCTCCACCGCATGCATCGCGGTACCTACCGCATGTCCCCGGCGGTGTGACGCCAGCACCACCCCCTTCACAAGTGCGGTAGCCATTGGCATATGGGCATGTGTACATGGTGGTCGGCATGCTCCGCCGCATGCATCGCGGTACCTACCGCCTGTCCCCGGCGGTGTGACACCAGCACCACTCCCTTCACAAGTGCAGTAGCCATTGGCATATGGGCATGTGTACATGGCGGTCGGCATGCTCCGCCACCGCGGAGGCGGTCATTGGATACTTTTGAATGATGCACTATCGCGGTAGCGCACCCTGGGCACCCGTGGTGCATCACCGCCGTTGAGAATTGTCTACAGCCAATGGGAGCAAAGATCGCGGTGGCATGATGCAGATTTGAAAGTCGCGGATGGTGTGAGGCGGTCATTGGATACTTTTGAAAGAGGCAGACCTGGACAACCAATTGTTGCTGCTTTGCAGCTTCCAAGCGACCTCAGGGGGCTATAAATCTGTGGGAGTGAGCCTCACATTTCCACTGCTCACAGAGCCTGCTGCCTGGGACCCTCTCCTGCTGCTAACTGAAGAGCCTGCTGCCTGGGACCCTCTCCTGCTGCTGCCTGGGACCCTCTCCGGGCTGAAGAGTCTGCTGCCTGGGACCCTCTCCTGCTGCTGCGTGAAGAGCCTGCTGCCTGGGACCCTCTCCTGCTGCTGCCTGGTACCCTCTCCTGCTGCTGCCTGAAGAGCTTGCTGCCTGGGAGCCTCTCCTGCTGCTGACTGGGACCCTCTCCTGCTGTTGCCTGAAGAGCCTGCTGCCCGGGACCCTCTCCTGCTGCTGCCTGAAGAGCCTGCTGCCTGGGACCCTCTCCTGCTGCTGCCTGGGACCCTCTCCTGCTGCTGCCTAAAGAGCCTGCTGCCTGGGACCCTCTCCTGCTGTTGCCTGAAGAGCCTGCTGCCTGGGACCCTCTCCTGCTGCTGCCTGGGACCCTCTCATTCTGCTGCCTGAAGAGCCTGCTGCCTGGGACCCTCTCCTGCTGCTGCCTGAAGAGCCTGCTGCCTGGGACCCCTCACCACTCACTATCACCACAGGTGTTACATGTCCACAGGGATGGCAAGGACAGAGAAGATCAGTGCCAGTCCATTCACAAGTGAGGAGTTGGAGGTCCTTGTGGATGAGGTGCTGGCACAGTACCCCCATGCTGTTTGGTGGTCCCAATGTAGTGGTAAGTCACCATGAAGGAAGCTGCAGGGCAGGGGGGTGTCAGACGTATAGTTGCGCAGCTGAAGTTTAAGCCTGGTGGTGTGGTGTCGTGTGAAACACTGACAGACAAGCCGTCCCCAGGGCAAGGGAGTGTGTGTGTCACAATGTCACTCTTTTATATGCCTGGACTTGTATGTGTGTGTGTTGTGTGTTACGTTGTCAGACATACAGAGCCAACGGTTGATAGCCATGTAGGTGCCAGGACAGTATTTGCATGTGTGAATATTTCTGTGTGCACCTGTTGTCTGAGTCAGTGTGACCCAGAGAGTAGATTCAGTGCCTGCCCACCAAAACGATTATGCATCACCAAACTTACATGCTCTTTGCTCCAGTTCCTTCACACTGAATAGTAGATATGCCAAATCTATGCCCTGGATTACTGCAGACCTACACACTTCTGTTGATGCATATTGTGTTGTGGCATCATGCATTTGTGGGAATATCATGGAGCATATACCCCCCAATGTGTGCATGCAATCCCAAATGCCTGGGCCATGCATAGTGCCCTTGTGAGGGGTCCCCCAGTTTTGGAGGGAGGGAGGTTACAATTAGTCATGAGTCTGTGTCTTGCTACTGTTCTGATAGTGTTGGTATCTGACATTGTGTAACTGGACATTTACCCTTCTTTTCTCTCATACCTGCAGCTCAAGGTACACCAGCGTAAGGCCTTGTGGAGGGCCATTGCAGAAAAGGTGCGAGCCCTGGGGGTTTCCAACAGACGACGCACCCACTATCACAAGAGGTGGGACGACATCAGCCGGCTGGCAAAGCAAGTGACAGAGATGACCTTGCTGATGCTACCACGCACTGGGCGTTTGGCACGGCGCAGCATGACTCCACTGATGGCCCGCATCTTGGCAGTGACTTATCCAGACCTGGATGCACGTCTGAGGGAGCATCAGCAGCAAGGCAGGGGTGGTGAGTATCTGGGGAGGGTGACATTTCCTGGGAGTGGATGCATGTGTACAGGGCCTGTGGCACCGGAGACCCATGTGATGTATGTGCGGTGCTGTGATGTGCTGTGTAATGTGAGTGGCTGCTGTGATGTGTCGTTCTATCAGGCATTGGCCCACCCTGGCCTTACAGAGCTGATAATCCCTGATGTACTTTCACATTGCCAGATGGGTTAGGCTCCACATGGTCATTCTTCATTGGGATAGTGTGGGGAATCCATAATGGGGTGAACTGCAGTGTCAACTTTCTGAGTGTGACTTCAGGTATGCCTACTTTGCATGCACCATGATCGTTGAGGCCCACACATCAGACAACAATGTGCCCCAGGTTACCACATGGTGCTTGCTATGGCCTACTTGGCATTGTGGACTGTTATGACCTAATAGAGGTGTGTGTTGTCCCCTCCTGTTCCCTGAAGGTCTGACATTGGTAATAAGTGTTGTATCCACATGATGTCCCTAGGGCAGGGAGAGTTGGGGGTGGGGCACTCCATCTACGGGCAGGGAGTAGTGCTGTGTTGCATGAACATGGCTAATTCATTGCATAATTTGTGCGTTACAGGCACTGTTGTAGTCTATGTAGTGTGTTCCTGCACAGTGATTGCAGGGTGTGGCAGTTACCATGTAGATTTGGGCATCTCCTATACTTCATTGCTTGTAATACGTGTGTTTATCAAAAGGAGGGAGGGTGATCAATAGATCAACGGACACTAATTACCACTTGTAAGAGTGGAAGGTCCAGTTACAGCATGTGTCCGTGAATAGTCTTCACCAACAAAGCGGGGGGCTGAACTGTTCCTACAAGGAAAGTTAGAGGAAGACTAAGAAGGACTAAGCAAAAACTGGCTTGACCAGAGGTGTAAATATAACACCTGTGGGCATCCCTTTTGTCGGATGTATTTGCCTCACACCCCCCGAAGGATGTCATGCTTCATCATTGGCGGTTGCTCCTCGTCGGGGGGGCGGTGCAATCCCCGACGGGCACACCTCAAAGAGGGGCACTTTGGCGGAGATCTTTTGTATCCAACTGCCCTATGGTGAAGTATGGGTGTGTGGGCGGGGAGGCAACTGAGCCTGAGGTGATAGTTAAAATGCAGCAAGGGGTGCCGGAAACTATTTTATTCTGGTGGTCCCCCTGTTGCAGTTAAAAACGTGAAAACAAGCTCACTCAGTGTCACCTCGTTAGGTAGAGTGACCTATGTGGAGCTCTGAAAAACAACAAGTGGTCAACATGTTTCTCGCAAGAGGAATACTATCCAGCGATTCATCAGGACCTTAAAAAGTGAAAACTATAAAGAAAATGAACTCAATAACATGCCAGTGTCATGTATATGGTGTGGTGTGGGTATATTTTACCTCAATGGAAAGTCCTATGCCTAATGGTTAAGGGCTAAGTGCCACATGAGTGGTCGGCGGGTCAGTACATCGGGATTAAGCCTTCAGACTTGGCTCAATCAGCCCGTGTCCGCGTGGGATCACCTACCCATCTCCGCCGAGCTCGGATACGTGTGACCAGATGATGACACTTAAACAACCCTGTATATCTCTCTCATGCAGATTTGCAAGAGACCACGGAGGAGCATGAGCCAGAAACCAGTGGTGGAGAGAGTAGCACTATAGCTGCAGCGGAGGCCAGTGACACAGAGCCCACCAGCGCATCTGAGGGGGACAGAAGTATGCAGGAGGAATCTGTGCCAGAGACACAGAATACCACATCATCAGATGCCAGCGGGGATGTATCCATGTTGGCAGGCACAGGGGATGGGTTTTCTGCATCATCATCTACCACCCAGCGGCCAGTCCCAAGCCTCCCATCCACTTCCTCTGGTGCTGCCCGTATCTGTGTCACTAAGAGGGGACGAGTCACATTCACACCTGGCACCGCTGCTCCTGCACCTGTTCCCCCTGCTGCCCTCAGTGCAGAGTGTGTTGAGCTCCTGCGCCAGCTTTGTGGGGGCCAAACCGCCCTGCCTAATGCCTTCAGTGACCATGAAAAGAAATTAGGCCAGGTGGTTGCATACATGGAGGGCATACACTCAGACGCGGGTGGGCTACACCGGACAGTCCAGGCGTTGTCATCCACAGTCAGGTCAGCCCTTCAACAGGCACATGCTCCCATTGCAGCTCAGGTGCCTTTGTCCACCCCCCAGTCAGTGGCCACATCAGATGACAGTGTGCACGGTTCGCCTGCGTCAATGAAAAGGTACAGCACCAGGAGCACACAACAGACACAACCCAAACACTCCCGCCCACAGACACCATCCCCACTGAAGAGCATGGCCACCCCAGAATGCACAGACAAGAGCCAGTCAGGGCAGGGCAAGGCCAGAAGAGCAATGAGGCAGACATCAGCCTCACATGCTGCAGAGGCATCACCAGCACTAGACTCTCCTGTCCGTATTACATCACACAAACCTACACATGCAGTGTCTGTGGCCACTGAGGAGGTCTTGCATATCAGAGGTACACCTTTGAAGAGCACAGGGACACATCCACCAAAAACATCCACCCCAATTCCACGTTTATTGATGCAGGTGGAGGAGGGCAGTGTAGAGACCACCCCTGGCAAGAAGGCAAAGGAGGGCACTGTAGGGGGTACACCTGGCAAGAAGGCAAAGGAGGGCAGTGTAGAGTAGAGACCACCCCTGGCAAGAAGACAAAGGAGGGCACTGTAGAGACCACCCCTGGCAAGAAGGCAAAGGAAGGCACTGTAGAGACCAACCCTGGCAAGAAGGCAACGGCGGGCACTGTAGGGGGTACACCTGGCAAGAAGGCAAAGGAGGGCAGTGTAGAGACCACCCCTGGCAAGAAGGAAAAGGAGGGCACTGTAGGGGGTACACCTGGCAAAGAGGGGAAGGTGGTCCAGAGACGTAGCCAGACCAAGCGTTCCGCGGGTTCCAGCACATCTCCAGAGGTAGTGCCAGTGTCTGCACCTGATGTGGGACATTTGGGGGGTGTGCTTGTTGTGTCATCACCACTTCCCATCAACCCCAAGACAGGGAAGCCATTTCATATTCCCAAAAAGTGGAAGGGACCCCGCAAACCTCACCCACCCACACTGTGTCAGAGGTCTGCATGACTCCACAGCCATGTGCCACTATGCCACCTGTTCCACACAGCCCTCCAGCTTGCCAAGCCACTGTTAGCCCCACAGCACCTGGGGCTCTGTCACCACAGTCAAGTGGGCCTGCTGTCCCCAACACACAGCCAGGTACAAGTCCGCATGACAGCAAGGAGTGAGTTGACATAACCCTCATACGCCTGTGCATCATACAGGTGTGCTAGTCCTGCACATTGTTTTGAACATGGGTGTGTTACTGGCCCTGTTGCTCTGCTGTGCTGTACTCTCACCTGCCATGGACACTGGCCCTGTTGCTCTGCTGTGCTGTACTCTCCCCTGCAATGGACACTGGCCCTGTTGCTCTGCTGTGTTGGCCTCTCACCTGCCATGGACACTGGCCCTGTTGCTCGACTGTGTTGGCCTCTCACCTGCCATGGGAATGTATGATTAAACAACTACCTCTTATATAACGAATGCCTAAACCACGAAGGCTAAACAACGGCCAAAGCCAAATAACTATGTACTTAACCACAACTTACTGAACCACGAAAATTAATCTATTGGCTTTTACTCTGAATCTACCACTACGTTAAAAACAATGCTTGTTTGAAACACGATCCCAAAAATGTATTTTATTTAAATTAAACAACACTTCTATTAAAAACTACTTTTAATAAAGAATCTTGTGCCTCTACTGTTCCAGACGTGCCCATGGACTCGCACTGAAGCAATGTATTGCTTCAAATCAACCCTTTTCAAAGAAAACACAGTGACGGTTTTGCCGCGACTATTACTAATTGTGTCACCCCTTTCAGAAAATCCTTATCTTGAAAATTTGGTTATCGCTGGTCACTAATTCATATTTGTTAATTGCGTGCTGTCCAAATAAGCAAGTGTGTAATTTTAACTGTGCCATGTCAAGTTACATCCAGCCACTAAATGTCGTTTTTGCCAAAATTACTGTACAAATGCTGTTCATTTGCAGCTAGAAACTTCTGCTTGTAATTAGTCCAGTATCAGTTTTTGCACTGTCTGGTTTTAAACTCAAGGTCATGAACATGGACATTCTTTTTAGCGTCCTACCCTTGTCATATACTTTAAATAAATACAGATCGATCACTTAATTGTCGTGCTTGCTTTTAATAAGATGTTTATATTTTAGTAAACATGATATTCTTGAATTATTTAATTAAACCAATTATACTAGTATGAGCTGTTGAAACCGTTTACCCATATTTGTATATTTAAATACACTTACCTCTGAAAATGCGTTGTAAATGAAGTATTAGTTAACGAGGTCGTGGTTCAGGTCAAGTAGTGGTTAATGTGGTCGTGGTTCAGGTTTAGGTCGTTGTTTAGGATTCGTTGTTAAGGCCACTTGTTGTTGAATATTCGTTATTAAGGTTGTTTCCCCTGCCATGGACACTGGCCCCGTTGCTCTGCTGTGCTGTACTCTCCCCTGCCATGGACACTGGCCCTGTTGCTCTGCTGTGCTGTACTCTCCCCTGCCATAGACATTGGCCCTGTTGCTCTGCTGTGTTGGCCTCTCACCTGCCATGGACACTGGCCCTGTTGCTCTGCTGTGCTGTACTCTCACCTGCCATGGACACTGGCCCTGTTGCTCTGCTGTGCTGTTCTCTCACCTGCCATGGACACTGGCCCTGTTGCTCTGCTGTGCTGTACTCTCACCTGCCATGGACACTGGCCCAGTTGCTCTGCCGTGTTGGCCTCTCACCTGCCATGGACACTGGCCCTGTTGCTCTGCTGTGCTGTACTCTCACCTGCCATGGACACTGGCCCTGTTGCTCTGCTGTGTTGGCCTCTCCCCTGTGCTAGGGACACTGTCCTTCCTGGTTGTGTTTCACCTGTGCATGGTATCTAGCATGTGTACATCATTTCGAGCCTTGCTGTTGTCTACAATTGTTGTACCGCTACATCTGTGCGATCTGTGAATAAATACAGTTACTTCTGTTGTGTCTTTTGTCAGTGTCCTTGCTGATTAAAGTTCTGTTTCTGTTCGCATTTGATTGCCTGTGCACCATGCTCCATGTATGACTTCAACATTGCAAGGCTTTTTGCAGGCATCATATTTTTGGACAGGGGTGACAGGGTCTTCAGTCCATTCTGACCCTGAAAATGTTGTCATGTGTGATGGCTATTTTAGCTGCCATGCAGCCATCTTGATAGTGATTTGCTACTGTTGCCTACTCTGTTCACATGTCTGGTTGGGGGACACTGCCAGCACAGGGTGTGATGCTGTGCAAATGTTTAGGAGCTGGCTGGGATATGTCATGAAGTATGTGTGTGGTGTTCTTTCTGTGTGCCCTGCATTGTATGTGTATGGTCATCTATTGTTGGCCCTTGGTCCTGGTACCATGGCCTACATGAGATGCGTGGTCTTGGGTGTAGCAGAGGTGTGGAGTGTGAAGGGTGTCAGTTTGTAGTGGATGTATGTGTGCCCCTGTATTGTGGGGGACACACATGTGTCACCCAGGAGTTGTATTCCTGTTGTTTGTTTTGTCTTGCCCTGTGTAGAGGATTGTATGCACTTGTGTGAGCTGTTTGTAGTGCACTGTGCTGTGTGTTGGTGTATCCATGGTGTTGTGTGTGACTCCTCCTTGTTGTGTTTGTAAGTTTGAAGTGTGCAAAGTGTGTGAGTTGCACATCAGTGTTGTGTTTGGTTGATCCTCAATGTGTTTTGTGTGTTTTTGTGTAAACTGTGTGGGCCTGCTGCTCCACACTGGCATTGTGATTGTCATGCATTGCAGGCACATGGTGGTTTTTCCACTCCTGTATCGCATGGTGTGTGTGGTTTTGGTCCATCCCCTATGTGTGCCACTTGTGCCTGGCCATTGTGGGTGTTCCCTTCCTCTATTTGTGTGTGATACACCCCTTACATGTATGCTACTGACATGCAGGCTGTTTCACTTTGATGTGAGCTGTCCCCTTGGTTTCCATGTGTGTGTGCTTGTGCTTTGTGGTGCAGTTCTTGGGCCATGTGTGTTATTCCACTCTGGACATTGCCCCAATGGTTTATGTGTGCTGTCCTTGTGCTATTGGTCATTCTGTAGTGGTTATGTGCACTTCAGCAGTGTGTGCTGGTCAGTTCTCTGGTGGAGATCGCTGGGCTCTTGTATCCCAGAAAGGTCCATGTGTAATTGTTGTGTTGGATGTGTGGATGTTGGCTGTGGTATTGCTTGAGTTCCTGGGTGTGCTGTTGTATTTGTGCAGTGCAGTTTTGTGGTGTGTGAGATGCGGTTGTGTCAATCATGTGTGTGTGTGGCTGTTGTGCTTGCTATGCACACACTGCTTGTTGTGCATGCAGTGCTGTGTGTATGTGGCCTTGGCATGCCTGATGTGCATCCCCTGATGTCTTGTGGTGTTTGTTGATTGGGGTTTCATGTGCATCTGTGGTCGGTTTGGTGTGGCAGTGTGTGTTTGTCCAGATGCACTTCTTGTGTGATTAGTGTTATGGTGTGTGTGTTTTGTTCCTGAGTGATGTTGTTGTGTACTCCTGTTGTGTCTGTGCTCCCATTGATTTTCCCCAGTGTGGCTGACAGGGTATGTCTGTTTCTGTTGGAGTTCAGTATGTGTTCCTGTAGTGTTTGTATGTTGTTCTTGTGCAGGCATCTGTTGGGGCATCCCTGTGTGTGTGTTGTGTTTGTGGCTACACCCAGGGTGTGTGTTTGTTTGTGTATGTAATGGGAGGGATTGTTAGCCTTCAGTGTGTGTGGCACTGGTGTTGTGTGTTCCTTGTCAGTCACTCCTGCAGTGACTGTGCCCCTGGTTGTGTGTTGTGTGGTGCAGAGGGTGTGCATTGTGCTTGTTGTTGCAGTGCTTGTTGGTGTGCCTGGGTGGTGCACGGGATGGGTACCTGGCCTGTAACTTGTTGTGGTGTGCTGATGTGTGATTGGGGGTGGTGTGTCCCTATGGTGTTTGTGCCCTGCCCATGCCTTGGAGTGGCCCTGCCTTCTGCATAGTGCGCATGTGTATACCGCGGCGGTGACGTGACCGGGACCGGGATGTTGCAGCTGGTTGGCGGACGATGTGTGTTCCGGATGCAGAGGGGTGCCTTGTTGTCAGGTGGGTGATGTGTGGGTGTCCGTGTGGATGTGTTGTGTCCCCCAGCAGGGTGTCTGTGTGGTGCTTGGGCCCAGTGTCGGCATGTGTGTTGCATATGTGTAGTTTGCGTACCTGCGGCGTCGTCCGCGGCTGCCCATCTGGCGCTAGTGTTGTAGCAGGTAAATCACCGGATGCATATGGAGGGCTGGGTCCATGGCGTTCATGACCGGGTCTCGGCATTCGCGCTCCGCTGTCAACTTTCCGCCTGCTCAGGCTGGGCGGTGTCTCTGCTGCTGTGCATCAGCTTGTTTGGGCCATCCTAATTTGTTGAGCGGGGCGGACGTCATTCGGCATGGCGGAGAGTCTCGATTGGCTCCCGCAGCCGCGGTGGCGGGCACACTTTGATGGCGGTGCACGTCGCTCGGCGGCGGACGGGAATTGACCTATGTTTTGTTATCCTAATGTGGCGGACGTGAGTACCGCTGCTCGCGGGCGAAAAAAGCTGTTTTTCTGCCCTGCCACCACCGCGGTGGTGCCACCACCCGACATCCTAGTGTTTAGTGGGCTTTCTGTCCCCCTGGGGGGCTGATTGCGGGTGAATACCTCTATCCACCCCCCAGCGGGTAGACATTCTATAGGGCCTTGAGGCGGGGAGAGCATGGGCCCATGCCCAACGGTGCTGCTCCCTCGAACAAAAATACTGCGTAAATGTAGTCCTTGGTGTCTACAGGACTTTCTGCCCCATGGTTTATTGGCCCACTCCACCCCAAGGGGGCTGAAAGACTATTTTTTTGTTGGGCGAGGGAATGGCCATGCTTATGGTGGGCAGCGCCCGCACTTTAAAAAAAAAAACATTCCCTGGTGTCTAGTGGGCTTTCTGCCCCGGGGGAGAAAATTGGTTGTAATCACACCATCTGTTCCCCAGGGCGAGATAGACTGCCACCAAAGTTTTGGAGTGCTGGATGGATAGCCATATAGTGGGCAGACTCCAATACTATATTTAAAAAAAAAAAGACCCAAAAAAAAAAAGACCCTGCTGTCTAGTGGGTTAAGAGGTAATTACCCCCTTCTACCCCCTGGTGGGCAGAAAGACTATCTCTCTTGTTGGGGTAGGGGCATGGCTATGCCTAAGGCGGCCAGCTCCCAACCTTAAATTTTGTTTTAAAAACAAAAGCATTCTCTGGTGTCTAGAGGGCTTTCTGCCCCTCTTGGAAGCAGATGGAGTATTCACCATAGTTTTGGCGGGTGATGGGGGCATTACCATGCCCATTTTGGACAGCCCTCCCCCTATATTTATGTTACACATTAGGCATGGGTGGTAAACTCCAAACTCGTTTGCGGGGTTTGTGGAGTTTTCTGCACTCTGCGGACTGGAGTTTTTTCCTTGCTTATACTCACCAAAATTAAATTGGCAAGTGAATGGAGGAAAACCCAACACTAGACCACCTCCCAGTGAGATTTCTCAACGTGGGCGGTGGCGAATGGTCTCGACCGCTCATGTTGAGGAAGCTGCTGCTCGATTAGAAAATATACTTGAGGGGAAGAAAGAAGCAGCACCCTCTTGCACTGAGTATGGGCAGTTTGTGATGATTTTCCAGCTCGGGTCAAACACCTGGTGCTAAAAATCTGTGCAACCTGCATGACCTAATGCACTCAACCACTTGCGGAACTCTGCGTATCATGGTGGAGTTTTTTGGCCACTTTGCGGAATTCCGCATAGCATATCTCCACGAACTCTGCTCAGGCCTATTACATATAAACCCTGGTGTCTAGTAGGCTTTCTGCCCCTCTGGGGGAAGATAAGGGTTAATTACCTCCATACACCATGGAGGGGGCAGAAAGACTGTACAATATTGTGGCAGGACGAGCACAAAGGGACTGTTTCCCTAAAACCCTTGGTATCTAGTAGGTGGATCCCTGCTTGGGGATTGGTCTGAAATGTGATTCCCACTCAGGGATCCACTGGGGAGAGATATCATTGGGAAAGGGAGACTCTCTCCTTTCCAACTAAACCCCTCCCACTCCAATCTGTGCTCTGGGTCTTAGATATGCCCATGTGAGCACTGATGCACTGAGCCCTTCAAAATAAAATCACTTACATGAGGTTTTTAGTGCTATCCATCGCTGATTTCAATCCACTCTGGGCTCGCAGGGATGGGCTATCTACTTTCAGGTTATGCAACTATTACATCAAATCCTCGCTGTCCTTGCTGTGCTGCTGTCCTCACCTTGACCAACCTCCCCTTGAAAGTCCACTCTACCAAGGCAACAGCTCCAGATGCTTCAGGGAGATATCAGCCATGTGCTTTTCTAACAATACTCCAGTCTCATACAAGGTTAGGGAAATTCATTGACATAATTCAAGCCGCACTGCATACAGCACAGACCACTGGATGGAAAACAATCAAGACCAACGAGACTCTTGGTGAAGAGGTCATAAGCCCCAAATAACTGATCCTGATAAAGGAAAGATTTTTTTTTTTAAGATGCCGAATTTTAAGGCAATTATATGTAATGATTTTAATTAATCGAACATAAATTAAAAATACTGTGTGAAATTTGGAAAGGATGAGAGGGGCAAAGCCCCAATTACAACTGAATACCTTGTGCCCTGACTACACATGAAGGACACAAAATTAAAAAGGAGTGCAGCCAGTTTGCACCTTTGGTATGTCTTTTGCCATTGGCGTAATCCTGGTTGGTATTATCATCATCGGGTCTTTGTTGGCCTCCACCAGGAGGTGATCCTTAGGGGAGAGGAGTTGGCCTAACGGCTAGGGTGCTCGACCTTGTACCTGGGGATCTGGGTTTGAGTCTCGGTAATAACGCCAAAAAACCTCCTGTGATTCTGGGCAAATCACTTAATCACCCCGTGCCTAAAATGAATGTGTGTCCGTCCTCATGTAACGTAACTGGTGCTATGTAAAGCGCTCTGATACCTGATTCGGGTCTAGTTCGCGCTATATAAAACTCTGCAAAAAAAAACTCGCTGGGATCTACTCAGTGTAAAATGTGATTTAATATTACCTCATTATCATAGTCTCAAATTTATTTTAAAAACAATGATAAGGGTAAGGTTACAAGCAACGATTGATGTGGGAAATAGGACCTGCAATGTGTCCACATTACTATCAACAAGGTTAAAAGAATGGTTTACATGTTTCAGCCGACATGCGCCCTTGCCGGGTCGATAGCTTTTGTCAGGATCTTATCAGAGGGTAGAAAGGAGAACCCCCCTTGTTTTTCCATATTACTCATGTCAGGTGGAATACTATCCCCTGGATCTGATTATTCCGCTGGTTGTATTCATTGCGGCAATGAAGAATGCATTTGTTCTCAGCACCAGACATTCCCCATAGGCTATGTTGAATACACATAAAGGACTACATATCCCCTGTAGTTAGTCTGGAGTGAGGCAGGTAAGGCAAGATGCCTGTGGACTTCACAGGGAAAACTCTAGACACGTCTCACACACTTCAAAGGCACAACTGGGATAAATACTGGATGTAAGACACCACCACTTCAGAACACTTTTGGACCTGTAGATATGCTGCCAGGAAGAAGGACTGATGCGCTGCTACGAGATTGAAACTTTTATAGAATGCTGCTCTGAAAGAACGGTTGCCCTGTTGTGCTGCCTGCTGCCCTCTGTCTCAGTGAGAAGTACGGAAGCAGCATCCCTTCAACTGAGAACCCCCAGTGACTCCAAGTGCTAGTTAGCTGTCCTCCTGATCTGAAGCCTCAGAGACATAACCGACTTCCAACAACCTTGCACCTGCACCTGAACTCTGCCATCTGTGAGTTTATCCTGTCACTCCACCCTAGTCCTGGACCCTTAGAAGTAGTCTTAAGGTGCTTAGCCATCCTCCATGGATGCAGCGGAACCAAAGCCTCTACTCTGTTGCCAAGTGCATCCTTGAGTAGAACCCATGCATCCCCGCTGCTGTGCACATAACAAAGACTTACTTCACCGCCACAGTCTGCATTGCATTCGGAACAGCATGCTTAATGACGATGCTGAGCTCCTCAGAACCGACGCATCTCCCTGACTGTGCAACACATGCCCAATGCTCTGCAAAACTGGATTGCAGATACTTTGTTCAGCGGGCAACACTCCATTGCTGTAAGCCTTAACTTGTGACTTTGTCGCGGTCCAGCATGACCAGATATCCACAGTTTGTGCTTTATGCCTTTTGGAGCTATTTTTACAAGAAACTCTAACATTCAACATCTCAGTTTCCCCTAAATGGATTTTTTTTCATGTTGTTCTTGTTCTTGTTTTATTTATTATAAATGACTCTAGATTTCTAATTCTGTTGTAGGCTAGTTGTGTGGTGTGTTTCCACTGTATTACTGTTTGAAGTGTTGTACAAGTATTTCACAGACCTTTGGGTTAGCCTGACTACTTTGTGTGAAGCTATCCGACGGTTGAGCACAGGTTTGTTTAGGGTTTGCTTGTGACATCACCCTGAGAAGAATTGTGATTGCTGCTTGAGAAGGGTTTCAACCCTATCAGCCGGTATTCAATTTTTTACAGTCCACAATTGCCTGCATATTGATTGAACAGTTGTGTTTCCTACGACGGGACATATGTACAGTAGCTGTAAGTGGCACCAGTTGCACATGGGTGCAATCAGTTGCTACAGAAACATGAGAAAATCCCACAATATTATAAAATCCTTGCTTGATGGCTAATTGTTGTTGGCTGATTTTGTTAACACCATGCACGCTGCGGGTTTTCCCGCTGTGCGCTGACTTTTTTAAAAACCTGCGGTTCATGACGAGCTCAGCTCGTCGTGAGCGTACGAGAGGCGTACCTCATGACGAGCTTAGCTCGTCATGAGCGTCGTAGGGGTTAAACAGTAGGTACTGTGGAGTGGGCTTGATGAGCGCATGCAGCACAGATGCCAGAAATGCTGAAAAAGCACCCTGTGCTATGCCAGCCAACATGGCTGAGGTCTTCTGGAACGAGCCAGAGCCTACAATGTGTAACACTGCCAACAGTTTGACATGTGGTGGGATGGCATTTGACCTTATTGTTGCTGGTTAAAGACTTGATCAAATCTTTCAACTCCAGGATGCTCTCCTTCTTGAGTTTGTATGATTGGATCAGCTACTCCTCCCTGAGATCAATAGGACTGGTTCTTTATCTGAATATGTGCTCTTTCCTTTGTCGAAGCTGCTGTCGTCTCTCATCAACTCCCAATTGAGAAATACTTACTGGCATGGCATAGAGGAAATTAACAGAGAGCTTTGGGTTGGAGTTCTTTTTATACTAATGGCCATGCATTGGTGTCTATCCCTGCGTTGGCCATGCGTAGCATTCTGATGCATTTCCATTGTTACATTACACTGCATGACAAAGTGTCATGCAGTGATCTGTTAGTAAATCCGACTATGTTAAGGGTGCACTGGAATTAGTGTTGACACCCACCTTGCATACATACATTTTTGCATTACATGGGCCAACGCAGCACAGCACTTGCACTAAACAAATCCAAAAAAATGACACAGGAAGGGTCCTGCGTCGCTTAGTGAATCAGACTTAAGCCCTTATTTTGTCTTGGATCGTCTTGTGTGATGCAAGGGCAGCGCAAGGGTTTAGTGAATCTGGGCCTCATTTAATTTGTTTCCCTACTGTGATGGTGGATGGACTGACTGGCTTCTCTGTACTGTCTTTTATGGATGTCCTTACTTCACGTCTCTTTTCTCTTTTGGGTGTTTTGGTATTTTACCAATTCTGGTGGGTGCCAGGGCATCCCATACATACTTGGTACCAGGATTCTCCGCCTTTTTGGTACATGTAGTTAGATTTCATCTCTCATGCATAGGAATATTGAGCTGTCATCCGTGCCTTTACATAGCCATTATGGTTAGTAGAATCTCAGTGGAACACAGTCATTGGGTTGGCTCAGCAGTGTCTGCTATTTCTGGCACCAAAACAGATCCAGCCTAGAAGCAAATGATTCCACTTCTAACTATGACAACAATGTGTAATCAGCTGGCCAAGGCAGAGACTCCGGTACTTGAAATACATGTGATATTTTTTCGTATAGCCTAGAGGAATTATGACTATCCTGTAGGAAATCACAAAATCCTGCAGAGCTCGGCTGCATGTACATTGGGTGCCAGGGGGCTGACAGCTCCATTTAGACGCACGAGCTTTGCATAGTCGGGGTTCGGTGGGTAGATGACTGCTTGTCATAAAATGCCAATGATAAATATCGACCTGTCACACATAAACCTACTAAAAAGATTGACATTTCACAGATAAGCAAACAAGAAACTTCACCCCTCTGTGGGGACAGGACCCAGGAATCATCCTTACTCTAACTGCGCCCCACAAACAGAGGGACACAATGAGCTGATCCGTGTTCTTCTCTTTGGTGCTCTCCCAGTGTCCGTGTGGCAGGAAGGAGGGGAGGTGGGCCTCAGTTACACTTTGGCCTCTTTGTCTCAGGGCTCTATTGTGCAAAGCTGTGCTGGAATCCTGAGTTCAGGCCATGGCTGCGTGTCACAGAAACTATTCCTAACACGTATAATAAGAACTATTTTAACTATTAATCAGGAACCTCATTCATTTCCCGTAATCATTTATTTGCTGAAACATTCGCTGACTTGCAGCGCGAAGAAGGGCGATTAATCAAACATGCTATATTTTGGAATAAACCTGGTCTATTTTTAGGCGTGCTCGATACATACAATACAACACGATTCCTTGGCTCTCCTTTTCGTTTCAATGATCAGCTAATGACAGCCAGTGTTAGGAACGTTGATTGCAATCAGCGCCTTCTGTTCCTTCGCAGTACTTTTCTCTGATCACAAATTATAATCTTTAAATAGACCCTTGAAAAGCTACCGGGATTGCACAAGTGAAAACGTATGCTTCCCATTTCCCGTGTGACACGTGAAGTGTACGTGGTGGTAAGCCATGAAAACACTCTAGCGGGATCTCTTCCAACACAATTCTTTAATATTCCTATTCTTTGGCTGAACCATTAGGTTAATGTTCTTAATGTACGCATAGTACAAAAGCAAACCATGCTAAGACAACAAACATTCAACTGGAATATACTACAAATATAATGGGGAGCAAAATACAAAGGTGCATCTGTCATTGTATTCGCCCCAATTTTGTTCTTGCTGCAAAATTACTCCCTAAATAGTATCCACGTTAAGCGTTTCCCCTCACTGCAGTAAAATTCTGGTTATCTTCCGAGGCATTCATTGATTCTTCTCCTGATTTGTATCGCACATTTATTGCCGAGAGATGTGTTTCCATTCTGTGAAGTTTCCTGATGCTGCCCTTGTATTTTCTCCTGACTTCCTTCTTCTACACCTCCCCTGCCCTGGGATAGGCCCCATCACATGCCTGTGTTGAAATCACTGTAGCTAATTAAATCTATCAATCTCCCTTTCTTTCATACAATCTAGATCCGAGGCTTTTCATTCCTCTTCTTTAGATTGGTCCTTTATCCTTCGTGACTTCCTGTTGGCCTCCCTCATGCCCGTTTTAATTTCAACCCGCCAGAAACCTATTGTGCATTCTTTTGTTTGCCCTGAATGCAATAATACAACTTCTTCAGGATTTAACTTATTTGTTCAGCTTGCCCTTTATTATTACAAACAGGGCCGGCTATAGGCATGTGGGAGCTTGGCAAAGATACAGGGCGCCTAATTTCAAGGGGGTACACTGAGCTTACCTAGAAAACGTATTTTAATATGTTTTTTTTGGTCCAGGCTGCCAGAGTCTGTTCTTTATCTCCATGTTCTGCATAAGTGACGTTTCACCCTCACAAGTATTTCCTAATTTTTTTAGCGCTTAGAAAAAAGATGGAGGCGAGCAGTAAGGGAAATGACTAGGAAGGGCGCCAAATTTTCGCCTGGGGTGCTTTCTTAGCAGAGGCCGGCTCAGCAACAAGCATACTGTAGTTTAGCTGGCAGGCACCCAACGCGAATAGGGCTAAAAGGGTTTCAGCCCCCCCCCCTTTGTCTCAGCCCAAGCTTCTACTGCTTGAGCTGCTGTGACGGCTGGGCAGTGTCTGGAGACTTATTTCAGCGTTTCAGTTTTTCACAGGTATTTGAAAGAACATTTGATATTTACATACCTTTGTAAACTGGTTAACAAGGCTTAGTTTTTTTTCTGGTTGCAGTATCCCCTGGGCATCCCACGCTGTCTATTCCTTACATTTGTGTTTTACTTTTACTGCTGTAGTGTGAATTGGCAGTTCACGAATAGGAAGATAAAGTAGCAATACCTAAAGAAAAAATCTAGCCATTTGTTATTTATAGAACCTGCAAATGCCTCATATTGACACTAAATAGAGTTATAAGTAGAATAGTATGTATTAATTTGTAATGTGACTTTTCTGTCTTTCTTCTCTTTAATTCTCAGTCATGCATCATTCAGGCAGTCCTAGAAAACAATTAAAAACGCTTCCTATTTATATTTGCTAATCCAAGTATGCACAGTGCTGAGAATAGGCATTAGGTGACTGCTTATTTTTGTACTGACTGGGGCATCAATATAATAGGCTGGCAACCCTAATCACAAGACTGAAAGTGTGTTGCTGGATGAGCAAAATATAATCCCTGGACCCTGAATAATGCCATAATAGCAATAGCTTTATTTATATCTGAAACCCTAAATAATCCCTCAAAAACATGCTGAATTACTTCATATTTCTGGGAATGCACCCTGCATTGGCACTCCTGTCACCCAGTACAAGAAAGATTAGCCTTTAGTTCCTAATCCTCATACAGTGCCACTACTCATTCATATCGCTCATCTAACTTTCACTTAGACACATACATGCAAATGTGAGTAAGGCCCAAACAGTAAATTCACAATACGTCAAGAGTAGAAATTAGTACAAAATGTATTAAAAACTGTTTTTGACACTTCATATATTTGTTCTTTAGTTTAAAATCAATACAAGAAGCAGTAAACCAATACTACTGACTAGCCGGCATAATACATGCACTTCGATACAACACGAAGTTCCAAGAACCTTTATATTATTTTATATTAAAATAACATTAAAAACATATACATGACACTAATATCACAACTAAAAAACTAAATAAAAGAGAGATAATAAAAAAGACAGTACACTTTGTCATTCAAATTAACACATGTGAAAAGAGAGCCAACTGGGAACCAGCACAGCAACTCCCACTAAGTCCAATTCCTAATACTCCTTTACGGCTAAAACAATCCTCGTATGTGGTATCTGCTCCAACCCATGTATAAACATATACAAAGAAGTCGAAATCAAAACAACAACATCGGTGGACCTTCTGTGCCGCACCTCGTGCCAGTTCCTATATATGCAGACGCTGTGCATCCAACCCCTATGCCAGCCGTTGAGTGGCGTTACTGTGTTCCAGATCAGAGATTCGTATGCCAAATGGGGGTGCACAGCTCAAAAAAAGTCCAATAGGCCGATATAGATCGAATAGTAACTTCTTTATTTGAAAATATTTCTTTTAAAAACATTAACTAAGAGACATTCCAGCCAACGCGTTTTATTCCCATAAAGGGAATTTCCTCAGGGCTGTAAAGATATAACAAAGGTACATATAAATAACATATAGTCTAAAACAGGAAAAAAACGGCACACGACTACAGTAGATAACAAGGTGTGTCACTAAGGGCACACAGAAGAACAAGCTATTTTAATACAAATGTACTGAGAGAGACACACGATTATAATAACTTGACTATAAAGTCCTAACAGGCATAGGTTAAAAGCATATCATATATTTAAACAAGACAAACAGACAATTCACAACATTAAATGTCACAAAGAATCAGTGAAATTTTCACAAATCCTACACCATACCACTAATGTTGGTCTGGCGCGAAAGAACAAGTGCAAAAAGGAAAAGAAAAGAAAAGGGGAAGAAAAAGGAAGCGGAGAAAGAGAGAAAGAAAGAAAGAGGGCAGTATATTCAAAACCGGGTGGAGCAGAACAAAACAGCTTACCAAACAAAGTGTCACATGTAAAGGTACAAATTGACGAATAAAACTTCCAGAATCAGTGAAGCTTGTTGTCCAAGGCCAATGGCCGTTCACAAGAAACGATATATTCCAATTAGGTCCTAGAACACAATATAAGACAGAACATTGGTGATGCACACCATTCAAAGCAAGGATAAAGACCAACAGTGAAATGGATACCCGCTCACGGATCATTTTTTAAAAATGCATGATGGCAAACCTGAGTTTTGGTTCCATGCCCTGGAACATGTGGAAGTGGCAGCCAGGGGTGGTGATTGTGAGCTACTTTTAAGACAATGCGAATCGAAATGGATTTGTAAACTTTGTAGCATCACCCATGGGTTTACCACCGATCATGAAATGCATTATTTTCTGATGGATACTTGAGCTGACAGTGCCCACTCTCTGTGTCCCCAATGTATATGAACATCAGACGCTAATGTAGATACAGTTCCAGCTTAGGGCGGTGTCAACATCACATGACGAATGTTACTAGTGTTGGACAGAAGGTGGGGGCTTGGCACATTGCCCTACTGCTATGTATTTGCTGTGATGTACAACGGTCAATTATTGACAGGCAATCAGAGGAGTTTGTCCACCTCTGCAAGCCTTGTGAATACATCGCATTGCACATTGGGTAATATGTGTGCTCCTTTTCGGCAGACTGTACATTGTGATTTACTTCTAAATCCTTCCCTCCTTTTACTTCTTTCTAAACCTTACTTCTAAACCTTCCCCTCTTATACCTGTTTCGAACCCTTAGGCTTAGGGGTTTAATTGATCGCTTGTGGTCCTCTTTTACTGACTTTCAATTTCATACCAATATGACTAAGGAAACTATGACTGTAATTTTGTGGACCCCTATTTTACTCTTTGCTTTGACTTTGGCAGGTTGCGACCTTTACTGTTGTTTGGGATCTAATCGTATCCCTTGTGTTTGTTTTCAGGGGACGGATTAGATTATGATTATAACTGAAAATATCTGGGGGCTCGTTTCAATTTATTCTCTCATCTTTTTAGTTTGTTTTAATTCCTTGGCCGGTTATACTGTGTCAAACTTTTTTGGATGTGGTTTATTTTGAATATATGGTACCCACATATGCACATAGGCAACAGATTTTGCGTGGACTACACCTTCGGCCCTCACCTACCCAGCCGGACAATGAGCAGACCTTACTTCGTCTCTCTGTCGTACTCTTCCCCCTACCCCTTTACTCCACCCACTTTCTCCTTTACGCTCCATTTATTCCTCCTCTTTGCTCTCTAACTGTTTTCTCATTGAGACCTAGCCGCTTGACTGATGCCCGGTGGAGCTACCTGATAGCTATGGAGGAGGTGGGCTGTGGACTTCCCCCTCGGCCGTCACCTACCAAGCCGGACTTTGGGCAGACTCTCCTTCGTCTCTCCATCCATCCTATCTCCTTCCTTTCCCCCTCCTATACCCCACCCCCTTTCCCTTCTAAGCTCCATTTACTTCGTCTTCCGACGCTCTGTAAATGTTATCTTGGAACTGATGTAACTTGTGACTGATGTCATTTTGTAACTTTGTGGATCCTTAGGTAAAGCGCACTGATACCTCCGGGTCTAGCCAGCGCTATATAAAATTCAAAGAAATAAAAAATAATCAAACTGCCCATTCTGGCCTATGGGGAATAGGTAGCCTTGCAATAGTGAAAAACGAAAAGAGCTATAATTCACTATCAGGACATGCCACACACATCATGGCATATCCTATAGTTTGCCTACAATGCACACTGCCCTTGGGCCTACCTTAGGGGTGACTAATATGTAGAAAAGGGAAGGTTTAGGGACTGGCAAGTGGGTGCACTTGCCAAGTCAAGATGGCAGGACCAGACTGCACACAGGCTCTGCAATGACAGGCCTGAGACACACTTTAAAAGCTGCTCCGGTGGGTGGCACAATCAGTGCTGCAAGCCCACCAGCAGCATTGGATTTACAAGCCCTGGGCACACGCAGTGCACTGTACTAGGATCTGAAAAGTAAACCAAACAAGCCAATCATGGAGTCACTAAGCCATACATCAATTTATCATAGGGAGCACTTGCACTGTGACACTAAATAGCAGTGGCACAGTGCCGAAAAGCATCTAAAACCAGTAAAAACATAAGAGGCAACAGCAAAAAATGGAAGGGCGACCCACGCCAATGGTGCCAGTTCTAACAAGTACCAAGGCCGATATGACTATTTTCTGAGAATTTTCTGCGATATATGTCAGAATCTTTCTGATTTTTCTTAGGATGAAATAAATGGATGATGTCAATGCATTGATCTGGTTGGCAAAGGAGAGCTTGTTATCTATAATTATCCTGAGGTTTTTGGCTTTTTCGACTGATTCATTCAATTTGCCTAGATTCGATGGCCACCCGCTAGGGGACCTGAAAGATATAGCATGGAAAGCAGAAGTGGCATCACACACATTTTGATGCCTGATAATATCACATGGTCGACACCCTTCTTTCATCCTTATCTCTTCAGCAGTCTTTTATTTTACACTGAGGGGGCTAGGGGAAGATAAAGGAATGGAAGCTACACAAAGGAACTAGAGCTCATAATGACTTAGGGGCATATTTAAGAGCCCCAGTGCATCACTCATTCAACTCTCAACATGGTGCAAGTGCAACATAACTCAAAAAAGAGATTTATGAAGCCATGCAAGGCCATCTTGCATGTCCCTGAGCAGCTTTATATATCTTGAGTAAAGCAACGCGGCGCAAATCGCTACATTGCTTTTCTCTGCACCAGGGAGATGCTCCAGTAGCGTTGTGTGCAACTCACATGGTTTTTGACACATTCCCAGATTTCCCAGAACTGGTAAACCTGTTAATGCACCAAAAAGATACGCCTCCCCAGGGGGCATATTATCAAGGGGGGCGATCGGGAATTTTCGCCGCTTTAGCAGCTGTTTTCGGCCGCTAAGCGGCGATAATTCTATCGCCCTATTAGCAAGCTGTCGCTAACAGCAGTTAGCGACAGATTTTAGGTGATAGCGAGTGGTTTGGGGCCCGCTTTGCATGTTAGCGATATTTATCGCTAATGACATGCAAAGTGGGCGTACCCAAACTGTTAGCGACTGAAAACAGTCGCTAACATCGCTATCGCCTATTAGCAAGGCAGGCGTAGCGATGAAAATATTCGCGTTAAGCGCGAATATCTCCAAATACTAACACCTGCCCAGACCAGTTCTTAGCCATGTTATCAAATGGGAGGTGGATAACATGGCTAAAAGCATTTTGTCCCTAATGCGTGAATATCGCTGTATTCTCAGCGATATTCACGCATTTCGCCGCCATCGCCGGAAAATGTATCGCTCTGGAGATAAACGTTGCTAATAGCACGTTTTCTCAGTGATAAATTCCGGCGATGATCAGCGATAAAAAAAATCATCGCTAAGCCTATTTAGCGATAAATATCGCTACTTGTTGGTAATATGCCCCCAGGTGTGTCAAAACAAGGAGAAATACCTTTATTTCTCCTCGTTACTTGCTCTTTCTATGTGTGCAGCATTCTGCATCACACATAGAAAGAGGAATTTGCCTGTCAGGATTGTTTTTGTGCAGGTAGGTGCCACTTCCTGCACTAAAACAATCCTGACTGCAACACAGGCACCCTTGCACCATGGTTCAAGCTGAATTCCTCCTGTTTCAATTGCAGCTTTCAAAAAGGAAAAATACCAAAGAGATCATGTTTGTAGGACTAGGAAGCACATGGGAAACACATATGGTGCTTGTGAATGGTGCTAAGCCTGCACAAGAGCCACACCCATAGAAGAAAATAGAATATGAAAACAATTGTTAATTTGCCCCAGGGGCAAATGTTTATGCAATGCATATAGAATGCTTGCTGATGAACTTGAGGGACATCATTGAAAAAACTGCAGTGCTTCTTCTCTGGTTACTCGGTGCTGCAAATAAAAAAGCAACTCTTACAGAAAAAATATTGCTGTACTTGTTGTGGTTCTTTGACTGGGATGTCATAGGCCAGACATCCCAGCACTCTTCACTGCACTGGAGCAATCAGAACAAAGTATTCGTGAGTTGACAAGCTGAGTGTGAATCACTGGAAATAATGGATCCAGCAGACGTCAATGGTGTTTCAACCCTGTTTGTTGTGGGTAATAAATTCCTTCGGGACACGTTTATTTGCAAGGTTGAGGTTGGCTTTATTAGACATTATTTAAACTTCCTGCTTGGTTGGAAACAGAAGTATAGTCTGCATTTGAAAAATGCGATGAGCGATCTTTGCAAAATGATATGAACTTTATGTTTTTTTCTGTGAGTTTTGCGAAATTTCCCGTTCTCAATGTGTACTGCTACTTGTGAAAAATGCAGGATGTAGACAATGTATGCCTGTTCATTCTTTTCTCTTAACAGTGCAGCAGCATTTAGTATGCCGGGGTATGGACAACTTATATCAAACTGAATTTATATTTTTTAAATTATTTAAATGCTTTAAATGCATGGAGATTGCTTTGTTCGTAGCAGAAAATGTATTGTTTAATCGTTCTAATGACATGATGTATGTCACAATAAACAGAATGTGAAATTTTACTGAGGATCACTTGTTGAAACCAACTGTGAACATCTTTCCCCCAGGCTTTCCTGAATCGGGGGAGATTATTGAACGCCCTTGTCGAAAAAGCAGTGAATTATGGATCTTTTTTTTTTTTCCAAATTTTTATTGAAGTCTTGGATAAGCTAAGCAAAAACATATACTGACATATCATATGCTAACCGGAATGTACACATACCCCAAAAATTCAGGAACCACACATAAGGCCATCTCATAAAAGTTGACCACAGCAGAAAAAAACAAAAAACCATATTCAATTTAAATCAATTAAAATCGAAATACGAACCCCAGATTTTCTCAAATTTCCGAATCGCCCCAACTCTTTGAGCATACACTTGTTCGCTATTTCTGACTTTTTGCATTTTATAGCGCCATTCATGTACATTAGGGCAATATTGTAAACGCCAATTCTGAAGAATTAACGATCTCGCTACAGCCATAGCAATATATATTAGTTTAACTAGTTGCCCATCTAACACCAATTCAGGATCAAATCCATACAAAATCAATTTAAGATTAACCGAAATTGAAATTTTACACTGGTTTTGCATAAATGCGAATATTTCTTCCCAAAAAGGTACAATTTTAGAGCATTGAGCAACAACATGAGACCAATTAGCAGGATTATAATGCAAACACCTATAACAATTGGAAGAGCAATCAGGATACATTTTACTAACCATTGCCGGAGTGAAATACAGAAGCCATTTACTAAAAAACAGCATTCTGCGCCAGTTGGCACCTCTTAGTACAGAAAAATTCAGTACATTGATTCTCTTCCATACAGTAGGGGTTAATACCATATTTTCCTGCCCTAGCCACTTATTAATTGCTTTAAGACATAAGTCCGGATCCCTATTCGCGGTTAAGCATCGTTTCCACTCCCCCGGCTTTCTTTCTTGTATTAAGAAAAATAATTCATTGAATAACGGAGCAGGGGAAAAAAGAAGTGAAGGGTCTGATTGGGACAAAACTCCATAAATCAACTTAAACGATCCCAACAGTAAGAAATTTCCTTGAACCCGGGATGTCATATCAGACATCCTAATCCAAGCGCCATCTTCCATATAATCGCTTAACTTCGTAAACCCTATCCTCTACCATTTTTCTAGCAGATCCATGCTAATATCCACTCCGAAAAATGAAAAAGCCGAGCTGAGGGAAGAGGATGTATTGAGAAACGGAAGGGAGTATCTCTTTAGGAGTGCTGTACGTCTCTTAAAAAACCAGTGCAGCACCTTATACCTGACTGTTTTTGGTGATTTAAATAATTGAAGCGGGGAGGGAATCTGAGTTTCTTTACAAATCAAATCAACAAAGAAATTTATGAAAAGTTGCTGATTATTGTCCTTGAATCTGGTCATGAATTGAGCCAAATATGCATTATAATAATCTTTAAGATTGGGAAGAGCCAGCCCTCCTTGTCCCTTATCTTCAAATAAAGTGTTCAAAGCAATGCGAGAGTCATTTTTGCCCAAATAAAAGAGGAAAACAAGGATTCAGCTTTGGAGAAAAATGATCCAGGCAGAGCACAAGATATGGTTGAAAATAAAAAATTAAATAAAGGAAGGACCGACATCTTAATTAGTGCAACACGACCAATAATAGTTAATGGTAAAAGATTCCATCTTTCAAACATTGCTCGTACCTTCTGCAACAATGGTACAAAGTTCAAACTGTAGAGATCAGAAACTGAGGAAGAGAACAAAACCCCCAAATATCTTTTCGGTTTGTTATTAATGCATGATCTTAAATCAGGGTGAATTACAGGATTAATGCCCCCGCAGACTAGAATTTCGTTTTTTTTATTTATCCTATAGCCCCCCAAAGCCTCAAACTCTTCAAATATTTGAAGTGCATGAGATTGACATTGCATTTCAGGCTTAATTAACAAAATTATATCGTCTGCGTAAAGTTTGATTTTAGGCATCAAATTAATAGGGGGGAATAAAAGAGGAACTTTCCTAATTGCAGTTGCTAAGGGTACAATGAAGAAAGCAAATAATACCGGAGAAAGTGGACAGCCTTGTCTAGTACCGCGTTTAACCGATACTAGTCCCACAGACTCAGCATTAATGATAATATTGGCCCGAGCCCCTGAGTAAAGACTCCAAATCAAATTTATAATTACTTCTGGGATACCAAAGTGCTGTAGAATAATAAAAAGTGTCTCCCGTACCACCAAATCAAAGGCTTTTTCGGCATCAAATAATAAAATTAAAGTGGGGACCTTGCGTGATTCAAAAAAATATGTTAAAAAGTGAGTGTTAGTCAACAGTTGCCTGCCGGCAACGAAACCATTCTGATCTGCGTGGATCAATTCTGAAGAAAAAAAATTAAATCGTGTAGATAATAATTTAGTGGTAATTTTATAATCTGTATTCAGTAGCGTGATGGGTCTATAAGAATTCGGATCATTAGAGGGTTTACCTTTTTTGAGAAAACTTACTACCGAATCCGGGACAGATCCACCGGACAACATAAAGTTTAATAACTGGATGAAAAAATCTGAGAAGGAACTAAAAAATACTTTAAAAAAACTCTGAGGGAAACCCATCCGGGCCGGCAGCTTTCCCTATTGGGAGCTGTTTTACAACTTTCTCTACTTCCTCTCTAGTAAATGGAGTGGCCATACTAATTTGGTCTATAGGAGAAAGAGTAGGAAGAGAGTACTTTTCCAGATAATTCAATAATTTGTGATGATCTATCGTCGATTGAGTGTTGTAGATCCTCTTATAGTGTGCTGCCATTATTTCTCCAATTTCAGCTGGAACCGATGTAGAACCGGTGGAGAAGTGTGGCTCACTGGTTAGAGGAGGCAGACCCGGACGCTGAGATCAGACCCGGGACCAGGGTTCAATTCCCGACGCGGCAGGGTCTTGAGCTTAAAATGTCCACGGACTCGGTAATTCTCGCTTCGGTGCCTACTCGAATCACAGGTTCACACTCTGCAACTCTGGGCAATAGCTTGCTTAATCTCCACTACGGCCCCCTGCGGCGGGATGCCTGGCTTTCACCTAGGGGATACCCAGTAGGGGCTATCTCACAGGGAAAAACCAGGACGGGTTCCCAATGCAAAGCGCTTTGAGACCTGGCGGTGATATTGCGCTATATAAAAACCCATCCATCCATCCTGAGAGTGTCTGGAGAGTGTAGAGAATGTATGAGATAAGACGAGGCTTGCTCTCTGGCCTGCCACGCCAGGAGTTTACCAGTAAAATTACTCTCTTCATAAATTTTTTGTGAGCTCTTACAAAAGATCTCATCACTCTGAGTATAGAGCTCTTAAGAGAGCTCTATTTTGGCCGCATTTAATTGATCTTGAACCGATCTAGCTGAATTTTGTTGCCTAAGTACAATCAGAGCCTGAATTTTTTGTTGGAGCAGTTTATTCTTATTCTTAACTGCAGAGAGATCGGCCGCATCTCTACCAATCACCAGGCCACGAATATACGCCTTAAGAGAGTCCCACACATAGTTGAGGGGGGCAGTTCCCCTATTCCAGGAAAGAAAGTCTAATATCTCAGTTTTAATAGCCGCCACCCAAATGTCATCAGTCAAATATTTTTTATTAAAGACCCAGCGTTTAGGGGTTCTTACCCTATCTACCACTCCCAATTCCATGATAATCATTGCATGATCCGAGAACCCGTTATGGAGCAACGTCTGTTTAGAAAAAATAATTTGACGTGAAATTAGAAAAAAAACGATTCGAGAGGAGGATTTAAATCTGCCGGACCAGCAAGTATATTCTCTTTTGTCCGGATTTTGATTACGCCAAGGGTCCCACAGGTTAAATAACGACATATTATTCTTGATAGACCTAAGGGATTTAGGCTTAAATTGTGTCTTCAACTTGCTGGATGAATCCAGCTCTCTGTTCATCGTAATGTTGAAATCCCCACCAATAATAATCTCACCCTTGGCCATCAACAAAGAATAAAAGAGCTCCTCATATATCTCTGGTCTATCCTCTGTTGGAGCGTAAAAACTAACTAACGTAATGGGATTGATTCTATTTGGAATCACACAGGTGGCCCAGCACCAACGGCCCGACCCCCCTTGCTCCACCTGACCTGGCTGGGCCTCTAATTTTTTACTAACAAATAACGCCACTCCCCTCTGTGACTCTGAACATGAAGAGAATACTCTACAAGAAGCCCAACTTTTAAACATAGAGAATTCCTCAATTTTTGACCTAGGTATATGGGTCTCTTGTAATAGAATCACATCAGGTTGTTGCGTTTTGGCCCATAGTTCTATTGCTCTCATTTTTTTCCTATTATTTAGGCCATTTACGGTAAAGGAAATAATTTTCAACCCCATGATAGAGAATCAACACAAATATCACCCCCCACCCAAGCTCCAAAGCTGATAGTAGGCCGTTTAGATACCCCATATTGCAACAAATACAACAGTCCAGTATTCATAACATTCTTAGCCTTCCAACTATAAACAAGTGAATTACATGCAATATCCAAGACTTCATTTTTTGGTTTCGTGCCCCCTGCCACCCTCCCCACCCCCCCCAACCCCTCCCCACCCCCCCAACCCCTCTAACCTACCCTTCCCTTATGGCCCTTCCCCCACACCGGCCATGCGGGACCACCCCTACCCATAAGGTGCCTTGAATTAGCACCCCTTAACCTTCCTATGAATCCAGTCCTAACCTCTCCCTCCCTCCCCCAAAACAAGAAAAACGAAAAAAAGAGCATACACTGCCATCCGGCGAATTTCAGCAGTTCGTGGAAAAAAAAAGAAAAAACAATTAAAGAGAGAAAGAAAAGCGCCCAACACTAGAATTCATTAGACATCGTCACAGCCATAGTCCATTAATCCTGAGAGATCATATGCAACAGCCCCTGTGCTTCATCAATGTCTGTTAATAAATGAACTTTGCCTTTCACCAAAACTTTTAATTTTGATTGCTGAGCAATCATTGCTTGTGCTCCCCTGTCCTTAAACAGTTGCAGCATTTTTACAAATTCTTCCTCCTCCTAGCCGCAGCAGCAGACATATCCGAAAAAATCCCGCATTTAGTGGAAGGATTAGCAGAAAATTGCCTTTGCTTGAAGGCCTAGGCCTTAGAGAAAATAGTTTCTTTCACTCGGATATCTGAAAAATTAACAAGAATGGTCAGAGGTAGAGAGGAGTTGGGAAATTGCTGCGCAGGGACACGGTGGGCGCGTGTAATCGTTAAGTCTCCTTTGAATTCTGGAATGACCTCCTGGAGAAAAAAGGAGGTGAGCCACTGTTTCATGTCAGAGCCCTCGATTTTCTCGGGAACTCCCACGATTCTGAGGTTCGACCTCCTATTATAGTTTTCCATTTCATCCAATTTTAACTCAAGTAACTTAGAGGTTTTGGTAAGGGACGTAACCTCTTTTATTACATCACTCATATGATCCTCCAGGCCCGATATCCTAGGATACACCTCCTCGTAGCTGGAGTTCCGGTTCCTGACTCCTCCCTCACCTCGTGGTCAATGGCGATGCAGCGAGGCGTTTCTGCTGGCGTTTTCGCGTGCTGATGTTCTCTGATGAATGGCCGATTTTCACTTTAGCCGAGGACACAGCGCAGAGCAGAGCCTGGATTGAGTTGAATTTGGAAGCTTTTCCTGGAAAAACGATAAGGAGCAGACAGGCATGAGTTGAGCGGCGTCTCATCTCCTGTGATTCACGCGGATGGAGGATACAAGTAATGGACTGCTGGATACTTATTATCTCTGGGCTTGTTATTTTTGAGCAGGCAGAAGATTGAGGTCCCTGGTGGCTCTTTTCTCAGTTCTGCCTGGTTGGACTCAGCTTGTTCTGTAAAGATTCTTTTTGCCGCTGAGGCTGCAGATAAGTGTGCAGCGGTGGCAGTGTGGGTGCTCTGCATCCCCTAAGAAGCACGGAAGCACGGAAGCACGGAAAGACACTTGAGGCTATCTGGTTAAAGCCTTTGTTTTTGTTTTTCTAATCCAAATAATTTCGGCAGGTATCCAGTACTTTTGTTGGCTTCTTAGGGTAAAAGCGTTGGAGACGGAATTTCTTTCTTTTCTTTTTTTTTGCCTCAACCAAATTAAAAAACTTTATTGATTTTCTGGCGGGATGGGCAAACAATTAAATGCCCGCGCCAAAGCGCGAATTAGACGCCAGCAACTTAAGGATGACGCCGCCGCTACAAAAAATGCTGATACAGGCGCTGGGGAAGAAGATTTGCTTGTTGATATCTCTGGAACCTCGGGTGACGAGGAGGAGGAGAAGACGACGGACTCTGTACTTCCTATCCCATCTCAACTGACTCTTTCGAAAAACCCGTCACAAGAGCAAGCTGGGGTAGTACACGATGTAAATGGGAGTGAGATGAGCGAGATGTTGGATAATCTTTTGCAGCCTGGGGCCTCCAAAGGCGGGGTGTTAGGGATGGCCCCTAAAGTCTCTAAAAATTTCCCATTATTTGAGAAAAAAACTGATAATTTAATGCCCGCTCCTCTTCCATCGGTGGGTTTAAGCTCAAGTCCTATCGGCCTACCAGAAGGTATGGTGGAAGGAGGGGGTGGGCCCACTCTACCCACCATTATAAATGGGGTCAAAACTCTCTCTTCTTTGGATCTAACGGGCTTGCAAGAAAGTAATTCTATACAAGCGGAAGTGTCGCCCCAGATGGATCTCATAGTCTCTTCTCCCCCTGGAGTGCAAAGTCCGATTTTAGGAATGGAGACCGAGACCACAGGAGAATTCCAGATCTCGGTTAAAGATATGCTTAACATGATACTAGGTGAGGTGAGGGAGATGAAGCAGTCTCAACGGTCTGATCTGGACCTTATCAATCAAAGGCTAGACAAAATTGAAGAATCGATCTCCTCTTTTCCTGTTCGGCTACAAGAAGTGAATTATGGATCTTACTTGGCAACCAGCATGGCCAGTGTACAGCTAGATAACCGATCACTCAGTAGCAAGATTGGAAAGAAGGAATTAAAACTGGAGCTCTCCTCTTCCACTGATTCCAGACCAACAGTACAAGTGGAGTGAACATTTCAGAAATGTCATAAAAACACTTTACAAGATTGTCCCACCAGCCAATCTCTAGCACTCTGGGAAGGAATCGACATTGAGCCAACAAACAAGAAAATAGCTTCAATTGCGCCTGCCCCTCAACCGTCTGATCTGAAGTTTGACACCTAAACGTTAGGCCGAATTATTGTAATGTAGCTAATGGATAACCAAGATTTTTCTTTTTTTTGGTTCAGACTCATAGTTCCCTCCAGTAGCTCAAGAGGATGGCAAATAATGTGCCTGGGGAGATAGGGAATTATTAGAAGTATCTATTTATAGTTTACTCTGTGGAAATCTACTACATGCGCTGCCTGCACGTGGTATACTCGTGCAGTGGCGCATGGAGTGAGATTCTAAATTCTATGTGGAAATGTTCTTGATTTGAATAAGGAGCGTTAGTTGGGTTCTTATTTTGTGCTCCTGGTCCTGCAGATATGGACTAAAAGAAAAGTACTTCATCGCGAAGATTGTCTGTCATCATTGCTACACATTGACTATGACAATTTGGCGATGATTAATTTTGGGAAGAACCACGGTGTGACTACATAAGTTTACAAGAGACAGTTTGTTGAACCTGGTTGCAGAAATTTCGTGTCAGTGCAAACACAAGCTGTGTCGGAGGCTGTACAAATTGCTTTCATAGTACTGTAATTATAATTCATTAGAGATCCGAGTGAGTGTGACTGTTGTCCCGAGCTGTAAGAATAAAGGTGTGGTTTTTTTTTAGCAAAAGTGGTTCAGCGCTAACGACATCCATGTTACTTTACGAGTCTACAATTTAAAATTTATGGCTGTTGTCGGCAGCATCTGCGCGCGCAGGGCTGGTAATTCGTCACATCGTGAGCTCATATGCGAACATCATCTCCTGCTTGCAAATTCCTCTTGAAAGATGTGTGCGGCAACAGGGATGCAGTGCATGGCTAAAACAACGTTCAACGATGTTTGGGCGGCCATATTGGATCAGAATGTCCTATTACTTACTGGAAATTTTCATTACTCCTGGTCCCGTTGTCCTCATCCCATTCCTATACAAAGTGGAGATGACCATCTCCATGACAGAAAAAAAAACAAAGGAGCATGCTGGGATACCCAACCCTCTACCTCCCACTGGGAATACATAAGCGGCACCAGCCCAGCATGCAGCCTGAAACAACGGGAAGGCCTGTCGCAAGGGAGGGAGGGAGGGGCATAAGTAATGGGACGAGGACAACGGCACCAGGAGTAATGAAAATTACTGGTAAGTAATAGGACATTACCCCCAGGTCCCTTGTGACCTCGTCCTACTCCTATACAAAGTGGAGAATACCAAAGCAGAGTACCCGGCCCTCTGGACCCTACCAACACCAGGGGCACCAGACCAAAAAACGGCACCCCACAGGAGCACAAGGAGCCCACACGAAAGGAGAAAAATGCAGGCAGGAGCACACAACTAACCACGCCCCCAACCAAGTGGACAGAACCAAGACCTCAAACCCATCAGGGGACGACCATAAAAAGTGCAATAACTCCCCAGGCAAGCCAGAAAGGGGCCCCACATGCAGAGCCAAGCCCCAAGGGAACACTAGAGGGGCCAAACAAAGCCCCAGCCCTCCAAACCCGATCAAAGGAAGGCCAGGAGAAGCGGAAGCGCCCCAACGGAGCAAAGAGCCAGAAAGGGCCACTGACCAGGGTGAAAACCCCAAGGGTGAAGCCCACAGCCCCAGAAACCAACAGGCAGCCACCCAATCAGGGACAAAACAGGCCAACCCAGCCCAACGGGCAAGAGCAGAGGAGAACAGGCCACAGGGTGGAAGGGTCGAAGGCCCAGGAAGGGACGAAGGCAAACCACAGGTGCAGGAACCACAAAGGACCACACCAAAAAGCGTAGGGAGGAAGACGAAATCGAAGAGGCACGCCAAAGCAAGATAGCAAGGAAAGAGACAAACAACCCAAAACACCAGGGGAAGCCACCAGCAGAGCTGCAAAGACCAAAGAGGGCAGAACCAGACAAGAAAACAGGCACTGACCCAGAGGAACAGCCAGGAAGAAAAGGGGGCAAGCAACCAAAGCAAGGCCCCCACCAGCTGACAACAGCAGCAACAGGGAACCCGGAGGCCAGAAACACACAGAAGGCCCAGAGCACAGGGCAGGAATGACCGACGGCCAACCACAGCTGAGACCTCAAAGAGTCACAGGAATAAAAAAGCTGCCACATCGGGAGAAGAACCCGGGGCACAGGTGTGGAAAAGTAAATTTTGCCATGTTCTGTGTCCCTACGTGTTCCCCATCTTATGTTATGTGTGCATGATTAATATGCATATGTATTCCCCATGTTTGATTAAAGACGCAATTACAGTTGTGTCCATCTCTAGTATGCCAGTTTCCAGTCCTCGTGAAAGCTACGAGTATTAGGCCTATGTAAAGTTACGTTGCCACGTTTCTCAGTGTGCACGTTATTTCATTGAAAAGTCTCCGTTTCTAGGCCTCGAAAGGGCCCGGACACCAGATTCAGCTCCTGTCTCCTGAGCCCTCGCTGAGGAGCGATACAGCCCCCACCTGTATTCCTGACCCTTCACTTACTTCCTGCCTCACAGTGCCCGGCCCAGCCTGGCTCTGCCTGCTAGTCTGCCAAGAGTATGTTATGATTCTAGTTATCAGTCCAGCCCTCTTTCTCTGCATTCCTAAGCTACTGAATCGCATCAATAGTTTCAGTCATCGTCTAGCCTTTACGTCTCCATGTAAGAGAAATACTGTATTAATGGTCATTTAATATTCCTCAACACACACTACATGTAGAGTAATGCATGCACCAGTCTTAGTGTCTGTTAGCCTTTACCCCGATAACTTTTAGTTTATATCAACATGTTCTCTAAACATCAGATACTAGATAGTGTTTAGGTACATGTCGCCCTGACTCTCCAGACTTCAGTCTCTGCTCCTAGCGCAGAAGTCATAGCCCCCAGCTTCTCCTAGTAACACGTCATTGTCAGTTTGCGCGCACCACTAGGTTAGAGGTCCCGGCTCCTCAGATAGCCCCCTCCATGTCTCCGCCCCATTTATGACATATTCTGTTACGTTTACATCACATGTCTATGTGTACGCCTCCTGTTACACCTACTTTCACCCTTATCTTTCGCGACTGCTATTGACCACACCCACTGCTCCGCCTATTGTATGTATTGTAATACAATTGTTTTAGTATATATACTTGTGCACGGTTATTAAATGTGACGCCTATACGCCGATACCGATCCTGCCCCCGGCAGCGCTGCCATCCTATTCCTGTGCAGGTTGTCCTGTTCCTGTCCTTATACTGTATTAAACCTGCAAACTCCTACTACCTCGAATCTTGACTCTTATTTATTGAGCTATCTGTTATTACTATGTCCAGTCAAAAATAGATCCGGTATTATTTATTTATATACCACATAATGGCGCCCGAACAGGGACTTGCCCATTCCCCACGCGCCGGTGAAGCCACGTATGCCCCCTGATCCTCTGCAGCCGTGACGGAACCATACCGTGCACGTGCAGATATTTCTGCTTCAAGTATCCCTCAGGCCCACGGAGGAGACGGAGGTTGCGGTCCAGCATCCAGACGAGGCGGTGGAGGAACGCAGCGAGTCCCGACCAGAGCCCAAGCCGAGAGTCCAAGGTCCGAGGTATCCGGAGGCCCACCCGTAACAGAAGTCCGAAGTTCGTCCGTCCGTCATCGTAGCAGTCCAGTCCAGTCCGAGGCCTTCCGTTCTTGCTGCCCGGTGAGTACCGTTGCTGGGGTAGTATCTAGACAGGGTCAATCTAATTGACTCTGGTCCGTGGGTTTGGTGGTACACAGACCCAACACGAAGTGTCCACTCCGGTGGATGCGGGTCCTGACGTGTCTCTTTATGAGACCGGTAAGTTTCGTACTGTTTCAGCAGTGCATCTAGTCTCTGTTCTAGTTAGTTCTGTTCTCGAGAAAATTCATGTATTCTGTTTTCAGTATTCCAGGTAGTATTTTGTCAGAACTGTTATTTTAAATGTCATTCATGTATTTTTATGTCGTGGTATGAAAGTGGTGTAATTATCGTGTTCATTGTGTATTGTATTGTGTCTAGATTACAGTTCAGTCATGCCTTTGTTTTCCAAACTACGTCAGTTAAGAACTAGAAAAGGTCTGTTAGAAGAAGCAGTTCCTGTCCCGCCTAGGGACAGTCCAGGTCATTTTATGTATCAGAAGCATGGCATAAGTGCCATATTATATCTAGATTTATGGGTGGAGTACACCAAACAGTTAGAAGAAGAGTATAGATGGCCCGTATCAGGTACGTGGGATGCCGAGTGCATCATGCGAGTAGAAGAAGCATAATGGAAAAAGAAAGCCAGACAGTCACAGAAAGATGCCGTCGAGTTATGGCGCAAAGAATCTCATAAAAGAACCGAAAAAGAAATCAGAAAGTCAGAATTAAGTAGAGAATCCTTAGAAAGAGCCCAAGAAAGGGAATTAATCGAAATAGGTGAACGAGTTAAAACCGAACAGTCAGACAGACAGAAGAATGCCCTCATTAAGGGTATGTATCCTCTTCTTGCCAAGGGCTTGCCAAAAGCAACCCCAGAGGCATCCAGTAATTTTCCGCCACCCTTAGTTCCGATCAAGTTACGTCACAAACCGACCGCAGCTGATATTTTTATTTCGTCCTATTTGGACGACACAGTCCCGGAATATGCAAATCCTGTTCCGCCAGTTCCTGCAAATAACGCAATTCCTGCTCCTCCAGACACCGGGGCACCTTTTGCAGTACCTGCTACGGTACCCCCGGTCCAGCCCATAGTACAACTTCCCGCCACATCAGCCACTCTGCCAGCACGAAGAATGTCAGTCGACGATTCTAGTTTAGGGGCCGCAGGAGGAGGTCCTCCTGGTACCCCGCCACCACACCAACGTGTAACGTTAGTCAAGTTACATGAACGTGCGTTACAGCGTACGCCCAAATATAAGTCCGTTGCAGACATCCGACGAGCTCTTACTGAATGCCGCTATGATCCAGTCACAGGTGATGATAGTACGGTTATATACTCCATACGTGTAAGACGGGTGACCGGGTATTTGGACACCCTACCGGATATGAAAGAAGATCTAGACAGAATATATCGTTTCATCCGTACAGGGGATGATCCAGAAAGTATTGGCGAAGCCATGTCTCAAAGGAAAGCTGAGATCCAGCTCATGATATTAAAGTTTCTGATTAATTGTTTAATAAGGGAACAAGATTATCCGACCAAAGATCCGGCCGAAATGAGAACCCTGACAAGGTGGAGTGATAATATAGCCGAGGGTAAGCACAGAACCATCAGTAGTATAGAGAGTATGTACAAGAAAATTCGTAAGGAAATAATAAGGTTACACGAGCAACGTAAAACAGCACAAGTAAGCGAGAAAGAGAATGACTCTCCTACGGAAGAGGTAGAGGACGAGAATCCCGCCAGAATAGCGTATGTAGGTAAATCTAGATTTCCAGACCGCCATTTACGCCTAGAACACAAGAAAATCTTTCATCATCCAGCACCAGAACAAGGTTCTCTAGAACAAGTATTTCAAGCTACCGATCAAATTCTGAAATCACGAATCGGTTATAGTGAATTAAGTACTATGCATGAGCAAGAACTAGTCCGATCAGCAGTCCGATGGACTACTGATTCTACCACTTTTCCAGACGAAATAGTGGCACAAATGTTTCTAAAACTGCCCCCAGCCGAGCAGCGACTGGTGGGTATGTATATGATTCAGCACCTCATCACATTGTATGAGGGTCAACATTCTGATCCAGGTCCGTTACATGATGTCCTGAACGAGTTACTCCAGTATAGATGGAAAGGTTTAGGTACCGATTTAGTTAGTGTCATTCTAGAACAGCGCCACAAATATAGTATGTTTTTGAACCCGCATTTTGTTCATGTCTCACCTCCAGAAAGTAAACCGTTTTACATAGATAGACAGAATCCGTTACGAGAAGTACACCCAGTCAGGACAGCAGATGGTGAAATGCAACGAGTATTTGTTTACACCCCGATTACAAAAATGGAACTCTTAGAGATGAAGAAATTAATTCCTTGTCATGACAAAGATCCAGCAGGGTTCCACCGTGAATTAAAGGACATGCTCCGTATGGGAGAATATACGTATCCAGATATTATTAAAATGTTAAAAGTCCTGTTGCCTGCGGGCATATACGAAAAACTCAAGGAAAAGGATTGGGAGGTGGGAGAGAAAAAGATCGATTGGGCAGTTCTAGAAGCTGAAGATAAGATACGAGTACCAGGTACCGGTCTTGGAGAGAAATGTAAAGAATTACCAGAACTGTTAATACAAGTTTTACCTAGATTATTAGCCACTAAAAAGGAAGACTGGGATGCAATCTCAGCCTGTAAACAGAAACAAGACGAAGACACTAGTGATTTTTATTCTAGATTTGAAAAATGTTTCATTATAAACAGTGGCTTGAAGACGAGTAGTGAGTCATACCCTCATCTTTTTGTTACTAAACTAGTCGAGAATTCAAGTCCACAAGTTAAAAATCGAGTTTTGAAAGTCGAAAGTACATGGCAAGCTAGTACCCCGTCACAGATGTTACAGATGCTCCAGTATCACCAGAATAGAATCAGAGAAGAGCAAGAACACGAAAGGAAACGTATGAAAGACACGAAAATGAAAGTACTAGTTGCACAATCTATTCCACAAGACAGTCAGAAGAGGGGTCCGAATCAAGCCAGTCATCCTGCAGCTCCCGTTAAAGGGACATGCAATTATTGTAAACAGCCAGGTCATTTTATAAACGAGTGTGCAGTTCTGAAACACAATATAGCCACTGGTAAGACTAAAGAAAGACCACGTCCGCCTAGACAAGAACAAGTTTCACAGACTTCTCAGCCACAAAATGCACAACAGACAGTTCCAGCACCGCAGCCTATTGCTGCAACACAACATGTTACACAGCAGATGTATCAGTATGCTCAGACAGAGTATCCAGAGTACCAACAGTACTCATGAAACAGCCTAGAGAGGGAGGTAGGCTTGCCTCTCATCGAGATTCCTGTAGATCAAGAAGGTCCCTATGTTCATAGTCAAGTATTAGGGAAAGACAGAAGGTTTCTGATTGATACAGGGGCAAGTAGGACCACTATAAGTCACGCCGAAGTTCCAGGGGCTCCGCTCTCAGGCTCTAGAAATGTTTCCCTTGGATTTTCAGGAAAGCCAATAGTTAACGAGATTTCCAAACCAGTTACTCTAGAAGTAGGTCCATTGTCCCGAACTACTGACCTGTTACTTACGAAGTCATGTCCAGAAAATTTGTTAGGCATTAAGACATTGAAAGAATTAGGTGCAGTTATTTGCTGCTCCCCAGAGGGAATACGTTTGTTTTTACGTGACTTCAAGGGTCACTATGTATTACGAGATTTTGATCCAAGATTGTCTAATGTTCCGCAGCATCTATGGGCGCAAGGTCCAACTGATGTTGGTTTTATGCAAATCACACCCCATCGTGTGACTCTCAAGCAAGGTGTAGTGTTACCACGAATCAGACAGTACAGATTACCACCTGAGGCTGTAGCAGCCTTATCCAAAATTATTGGCGAGCTCATTGCTCAAGGAGTGGTTGTAGAAACTGACTCCAATGTATGTAATTCTCCGATCATTCCAGTCATGAAACGTACTGATCCAAATGCACCCCCAGTATATTGATTAGTGATTGACCTTCGAGAACTCAATAAATGTATTATTCCCCAGTATCCAGTAGTCCCAGATATCTCTTCCCTATTGACAGCCATTGATTCCGAAGCTACATTTTTCACAGTCATAGACCTCAAAAACGCATTTTTCAGTGTCCCCATTCATCCAGACAGCCAGTACCTTTTCGGTTTTTGTTTAAATGGAAGGAGCTATAAATTCACACGAGCTCCTCAAGGTTTCACAGAAAGTCCTAGTATTTACAGTCAAGCACTTAAGAGACAACTAGACAACATTCACATGCCAACAGACATTGCCCTGCTCCAGTATGTCGATGATCTACTGATCACAGCCCGTTCTGAACGTGCTTGCGAGCGAGCATCACTTACAGTCTTGTATTTCATTGCCGAGATGGGGCACAAGGTGTCCCCTTCAAAGCTTCAATTCTGTGTCCAGCAAGTGATCTACTTAGGCCACTTACTGTCCAAGTGGGGTAGGCAGTTGACACCAGACCGTATCCAGTTAATAGCGAGTCTTCCTCAGCCCAAGACCCAGAAGGAGGTACGTGCTTTTATCGGCCTTACTTCTTATTGCAGACAATGGATTCCTCAGTATGCATTTCTAGCTAAGCCACTGATACAGTTAACGACACAGGAGGCAGCCGTATCGACTGTCCTCCCTTGGACATCTGAGCATACACTTAGTTTCAATGAGTTAAAGAAAGCTTTATGTCAAGCTCCTGTTCTAGCCACACCGAACTACAGTAAGCCTTTTACACTTTTTGTCACAGAACGTGATGGTACTGCATTATCTGTTCTCACACAAGATCAAGCAGGACAATACAAGCCCTGTGCTTATTTTTCGAGCACATTAGATCCAGTAGCCCAGGCTCTGCCTGCGTGCCTCAAGTCAGTTGCAGCCACAGCACTAGCTATCAGACAAAGTGATTCCATAGTATTAGGACATTCCTTGACAGTACAAGTTCCACACTCCGTGGAAGTTCTTTTAAACCGAACACAGACTCAGCACTTGACAATTGCACGTTTGACAGGTTATGAACTGACACTGTTCCAGCCACACATAGAAATCAGACGCTGCAACGTTCTAAATCCTGCTACACTGTTATCGTCAGTTATTTCGAATCCTGCCACACACGACTGTGTGGAAGCAGTTAACACTATGACTAAGCCAAGACAAGATCTGACAGATATTCCATTACCAGATCCTGACCTGACACTTTATGTGGATGGTTCATGTATGAGAACAAGTACAGGGGAACTAGTAGCCGCGTATGCAGTGACTACTGACACTGAAGTTATAGAAACACACCGTATTGACACCCTGTCTGCTCAAGCAGCAGAGCTAGTTGCTCTGACACAAGCCTGCATTCACGCCAAGAACCTGAAAGTTAATGTTTACACAGATTCACGCTACGCATTCGGAGTTGTACACGACTTCGGAGTGCTCTGGCAGGAGAGAGGTTTCATGACTTCTCATGGAACCAAGATTCAGCATGGTCTCCTTATTCAAGCTCTGTTAGATGCCATACATTTACCGACATCTATTGCCATCATGAAATGCAAAGCACATACGAAAGTTACTGACATTATTTCTCAAGGTAATGATCTAGCAGATCGCACAGCCAAGCTTACAGCACAGACTCCAGACATGTCAGTTAATCCAACACAGACACATACTCCAGATCCGACTACCTGTATGACAGTTAAGGACCCTACTCAAGATGTCATAGACATCCAGTTACATGCTACTCCTGATGAAATCAAGAAATGGTCCGAACAAGGAGGGATCCAGACAGATCAGGGATGGGTGACGAAGGGAAAAGCCACATGGTTTCTCCCCGACTCTATGGTTCAAGTCATTATCAATACCGCACATAGTCCAGCACATTTAGGAGAAAAAGCCATGTTAGACAGTATCCAGAACATCTGGTTCAACAAGCATTTACGAGCTGCAGCCAAGCAGAAAGTCCGTACCTGTATGATATGTTGTCAATTCAATCCAGGTAAAAGTGTCCCGGTGGAACAAGGTGGTTTCCAGCCCCCTGACCACCCTTTTGAGGTCCTCCAGATGGATTATATTCAGATGGAGCGATGTCGAGGTTTCAAGTATGTCCTTGTAGTTGTATGCGCTTTGTCCAGGTGGACAGAAGCATATCCAGTCCCAGATTACACAGCCGCGACCACTGCCAAGCAGTTGGTTCGTGAGTTCTTCCCCCGTTATGGACTCCCAAGGGTCGTGTATTCTGATAACGGCCAGCCATTCTCATCTGAACTGATGAAACACGTTTCCCTGTTGTTAGGGTACCAGTGGAAGTTCCATTGTGTACGCCATCCTGAAGCAGCCGGTCTAGTAGAGAGACATAACCAGACCCTGAAAATCCGCATTGCTAAAGTCTGTCAAGAAAAAGGTGTAGACTGGCTAGTAGCTCTGCCAGTCGCTCTGTTTTATATGCGCATGGTCGCACATTCCAGATCAGGTCTGTCCCCTTATGAGGTCGTTTTTGGCCGCCCCCCTAATATGTGGGGTACACCTAGACCTCGAAGTATTACAGATGTTTCAAGTAATATGCTGACAGATTACCTAGCTTCCTTGATGTCTGCCCTACACTCTTGTCGTTCACAGGTTGCCGCCGCATTTCCAGACAATACCGAGGTGGCACCGCATGAAATTGTTCCTGGAAGTCTGGTTCTCGTAAGGAACTTTGATCGTTCAAGTCCGCTGGAGCCCCGCTGGAAGGAGCCCAAGCAAGTTCTCCTGGCCACCCGTACTGCCGTCAAGCTGGAAGGCAGGAAGGGCTGGGTACATTTGTCGCACGTAAAGAAGTTTTATGGACTAAAGACTGTTTCCAAGAACATTTCCCAGGATTTTAAAGACTGCCAAAGTACTATTCTCAAGGACTGTCCCGCAAATGACATTGATACGAAACCCTCCCTGTTAGAGAAAACTCCGCAGCAGGAGTATAAGTTAAAATTAAGGTCTAGTAAAATAAGTCAGCCAGTTTGATTGTCTAAGTCCTCCCCTAGGTGAAACGGTTAGACCGGTTTCTGACATGTATGAAATAGACCCCCATAGAGAGAGAGTTAGTGAGAACTCTAAAAGTTGCATTATTGTTTTATGTTTTCTGCTATATCTCAGCCTTATGATTACCTGCACGAGTTATGCATTTTATTTATGTTTTCCAGTTTCTCATGTAAATAAGTTTTCTAATACTACAGTAGAGCATACGTTTAGTGATCTGCCTCCTCATGAACTATCTTATCGTCTTGCTATGCGAAATAATTCCTTTATCCGCATGTTACATTATTCACACCAGACCAGCAATGCCACTAATTGTTGGGTGTGTGGTCGACTCCCCCCTTTCCAGACACCGAAGGGAGTTCTGCCACTCTTTCCTTATCCATTTTCACATAATGGTTCATGTGGAGCATGGTCCACGTTAACGTCATCCTCAAATTATATGTTCTTTCTGAACAGTACATGTTTTCCAGACAAGCAAGGTCTTCCCCACAGAACAGGGTTAGATCTAGAAAATGAAGTTTATAATTTGGGTAATTATTCTTCGAATTTCATGGTCCTGAATGTTCAGTCTGATACTACTCCAGACTTACCTGCTATGTCAGTACTACCAGTCAAAGGTGAATTATGTGTCAGAAAGAATGGTTCCGTACATGTAGGACACAGTGATTGTACTACTATTGTCAAGTATAGTGACAGTGGGAAATCTATTTTCAAAGCTTCACGTCATTCTTATTTTGTTTGTGGTCAGACTGCATATGTTCGTCTGCCCCTCGATTGGGAGGGAACCTGTTACATTGCATTCCTACTGCCACCAGTTTTTCTAGCCCCACCTGACTATCATAGGAACTCCCACCTAGTACATACTAGACACAAGAGAGACCTCCCGATTGTCGATTATACTGAAACTGCTCTAGAACAATACATAGACATTAATAAAGGTGTCTTTCCCTACTTAGGTACTGTCGTGAATAGTAAACTGATACGTAGATTAACCAGAACACTTGAAGCAGTAGTGATTGAGACTACCTCTGCTCTAGGTAACTTAACCGAAGAGCAATCTTTTATGAGAATTGTCGTGCTCCAGAATCGTCTCGTCCTTGACGTCATACTGGCCGATAGGGGCGGGGCATGTAGAGTCATCGGATCTAGTTGCTGCATTTTCATTCCTAATAACGCGCCGTCTGTTTATTCAGCTATAACCAGACTCCATAAAATTGCCCATCTGTTACACCAAGATCCAGGCACCTGGACATGGTCCGGTTGGTTCTGGAATATAATTTCCGCCTGGGGATGGAAAGTGTTGTCCTTTCTAGGTATTGCAGTAGCGATCATATTCAGTTGCTGCCTCTGTATACAATGTGGCCCTGCGATTTGCGGCATTTGTGCTACCTCTTGTATTCCTAGTCCCAAGTCCCGTTCCAAATCCCGTTCCAAGAAAATTCGAGACGAGCAAATGATACTGTATGAAATAATAGATGGTATCATGAATATTGATGTTTCCTGATGGAAACGTAGTGACAAGGAGGGAATGTGGAAAAGTAAATTTTGCCATGTTCTGTGTCCCTACGTGTTCCCCATCTTATGTTATGTGTGCATGATTAATATGCATATGTATTCCCCATGTTTGATTAAAGACGCAATTACAGTTGTGTCCATCTCTAGTATGCCAGTTTCCAGTCCTCGTGAAAGCTACGAGTATTAGGCCTATGTAAAGTTACGTTGCCACGTTTCTCAGTGTGCACGTTATTTCATTGAAAAGTCTCCGTTTCTAGGCCTCGAAAGGGCCCGGACACCAGATTCAGCTCCTGTCTCCTGAGCCCTCGCTGAGGAGCGATACAGCCCCCACCTGTATTCCTGACCCTTCACTTACTTCCTGCCTCACAGTGCCCGGCCCAGCCTGGCTCTGCCTGCTAGTCTGCCAAGAGTATGTTATGATTCTAGTTATCAGTCCAGCCCTCTTTCTCTGCATTCCTAAGCTACTGAATCGCATCAATAGTTTCAGTCATCGTCTAGCCTTTACGTCTCCATGTAAGAGAAATACTGTATTAATGGTCATTTAATATTCCTCAACACACACTACATGTAGAGTAATGCATGCACCAGTCTTAGTGTCTGTTAGCCTTTACCCCGATAACTTTTAGTTTATATCAACATGTTCTCTAAACATCAGATACTAGATAGTGTTTAGGTACATGTCGCCCTGACTCTCCAGACTTCAGTCTCTGCTCCTAGCGCAGAAGTCATAGCCCCCAGCTTCTCCTAGTAACACGTCATTGTCAGTTTGCGCGCACCACTAGGTTAGAGGTCCCGGCTCCTCAGATAGCCCCCTCCATGTCTCCGCCCCATTTATGACATATTCTGTTACGTTTACATCACATGTCTATGTGTACGCCTCCTGTTACACCTACTTTCACCCTTATCTTTCGCGACTGCTATTGACCACACCCACTGCTCCGCCTATTGTATGTATTGTAATACAATTGTTTTAGTATATATACTTGTGCACGGTTATTAAATGTGACGCCTATACGCCGATACCGATCCTGCCCCCGGCAGCGCTGCCATCCTATTCCTGTGCAGGTTGTCCTGTTCCTGTCCTTATACTGTATTAAACCTGCAAACTCCTACTACCTCGAATCTTGACTCTTATTTATTGAGCTATCTGTTATTACTATGTCCAGTCAAAAATAGATCCGGTATTATTTATTTATATACCACACAGGAACCGGCCAAGCGGCCAGGCCCAAGGCACACCCCCAAAGCAGGAGACACAGGGACACGAAGCCCAGCAATCTGCCCCACGGAGGCCAGGGAGAGGAAAGAATAACAACTCCAAGCAGACCTGGCCAAAACCCAGGCACAACCAAGAACTAAGAGCCGACCCCCCCGGCCAGGAGAAGAAGGGAGGACCCAAGGAACCAGCTAAGGCGAACCTCAAGACGAGTTGCAGAAGGGCAAAACAGGAAAGACCAACAAGCAGACCAACAGCCCAACCCCGCAGGAGAACCACAAACGCCCAAGAAGCCAGCCGGAGAAACCGGCAGGCCAGCCAGCCAGCCAGGAGGCCCCCAACACGGTGCCACCAGGACCCGGAAGGAGAGGCAAAAAAGCACCACCCCCAACCAAAAAGGGGCACAGGGAAAGGCACAGCAGCCAACCACAGCCTGACCACCTAGAGAGGAGAAGCACCCCACACAATGGACCCAGCACCACAGCCAGCTGCAAAGAAGCGTCCAAGTCGAGAGGAGCACCAGCGACCCACACGCACAAGCGAACGGGAGGCCAAATACAGAGACTGCAAGGGCAAACCCAACAGAGGGAAAGCCCAGGCCCCAACAGCACACCATAACAACCCAGGCACCAGAAACCAGAAACCAAAGAAAAGGAGCCCGGTGAAGCCAAAAGCACACCACCTGCTGGGTGTGAGGGAACAGACTCAAACAAGGGTAGAATAAACACCCCAGAGCCAACAAGAGAGCTAGGGTCACAGACACCACAGGCAGAAAACAGCCAGCGCAGGATCACAGGCCCAATGACAGGCCTCAAAAGGGGAAAGCCAGAACCCCAGAACCGAAGCAAAGCCAAGCGTAACCCCAAAGCGGAACGAGAGGAGTGGGCCCACATACCAGGGGAAGCCCCGGAAGGAAGCAGGAAGCGCCCAACAATGAAACTGCAGGTAGGCACCCAGACAGGCACGCACCGGGCCCAAACCCACAGAAAGGGCAGGAGCCAACGGACAGAAGGGCAACAGGCAGCCGAAGGAAGCCCAAGAACCACAAGGCACCAGGACCCGAAAAAAGGCACAAACGCCCAACAAGCAGGCAGGGACGACCAGAACAGGCCACCACAACAGGCAAACCCAGGCGGACCCCAAACAAGGCAACAACCAGGGACAACAGAAGCCCGCAGGGCAGGATGGCCAGAGACCCAGAGGACAGAGAAAAGAGGCCACAAGAAGAAGCCAACAAGCCCCGGGAGAGATCGCACCGAAGCGAGCCACTGTCCAACAAGCAGACACCACACCAGGGATGAACTAGGGCCAACCCGGCCAAACCACAGGGTGGGCAGCAGGAGGAACAGAAGCCAAGGCCACAGGCCAGCACAGCATGAGAGCACAGCACACAAGAAACCGCCAGGCGGCATGCACCAAGGGGACAAGCCAACAGCAGTGCCACAGGGACCGGCCCCCAGCCCAGTCACCAACCAACAACAAGCGCCAAGCAAGCGAAAGCCAGAAGGCCGGCAAACACACCACCCAAGGAGGAATCCCCCGAAGCACCCGCCCCAGGCCGATCCCAACCCCATAAAAAAGGGGCAGCGACATAGGGGAAAACACGGCCCAGGACAGCCAAGGTAGAGGAGCCCGCGTCGCCGGCCTCCAAAGACTCCGAAGGGACGCTAGGACCCCAGAAACAGGGGGCAGCGGAGGCAGAGAACCAGGTCGGAGCCACCAAGGACCCCGGACCGAGATTGTAAGCTGACCCACACCACACGCAACCAGCAAAGCACAGAGGGACAGGACGCAGGAACAGGCGCTAGCAAAGAGAAGCCCAACAGGAATACACAGGCACCAGGAGAGACCTGAGGACGATGAGATTCAATAGCACCTGAAAAGAAAGCAAAGAACCGAGATGGGAAGGCCACAGGGAGACAAGCCAAGCCTAGTGCAATGACAAAGGGTGCAAGCAGCGCAAGCAGGAGGCCCCAAGTTCAAATCCCGGCACCACCCAGAGGCCCAGGTGAACATCGCCGCAGCAACCAGAAGGCCATGCAGGTAGCAACCCAAACACCCTAAGAGGGCAAGGGGAAGAGACACCATCCAGGGCTGAAAGCAAACCCCACGGAAAGCTCAGAAGCCCATAAAACCCGGAATATCCAGGCGACAAAGAATCAGAGATGCTGCAATCGGTAGGGAAACCACAAGCGCGTGCATTAAATTCACAGGAACACAGGCTTCAGAGCTATGCCCCGAACCTGCCAAACCACTGACAAGAATAGGTGCACACAGGTAGGCATGGCCAGAGGAATTTTTAGGTGAGGGCAGAAGCGGGGATGAAGCTCAGTCACAGAGCGCATGCCCCACATGCATGTGGTCCCGGGTGCAATCCCCGTCATCTCCAGGAGTCCCCGTTGCTTATCTTGGCTTTTTTTTCAGAAGGCTAGCCTACCATTAGTTTTCCAAAACAGTAGGGAGAAAAAAAGGGACCACTACGCTGTACTCACCAAGGGGGCAGGGACGGCGCACCACAATCCCACGGCCTCCGAGGCCACAGCAAGGCCCGACCCTGCATCGACCCAACCGAGCAGCAGGGGTGTTAGGAAGAAGAGGAGGCCGGCAGGACATCAAACTCCAGGCAGGAGCCCCAGGACCCACTAAACATCTGCAGCAGTACCTCAGCTGCACAGGGCCGGTCGGCACTCAACGCAGCTCCAGGCAAGCCCAGCAGGCCAGGAGAACAAGGAGGAGAAGGGCGAGGACAGCCCAGCAGCCCCAACAAGATGTCCAGTGAAGAATCCATCAGGTAAGTCCAAACACATCCCATTCTGTCGGAAGACAGAAAAAAGAACAGGCTTCATGCTGGGCTGGTACCGCTTATGTACTCCCAATGGGAGGGAGTGGGTTGGGTATCCCAGCATGCTGCTTTTCTTTTTTTTCTGTCGCGGATATGGTTATCTCCACTTTGTATAGGAATGGGACGAAGACAGGAGGGAAATGGGGGTAATGAACACTTTTCATCGCATACACATTATGTGCATCCCACCGTTATTGATGATAAGTTCACCAGGTTTATTTAATTAACTTGGCTTTGTGATGTTAATATATATACTTGATTATTCAGTGCCACTCACACTGTTAATAATAGGATGTTGCAAAGAAATTACAGCTGCATTCTCCATGGTGTGTTTAACCTAAATTGTAGCAGTGACACGCACAGATGCAGTGTCACATTTTCTGAGTGTGTTTATTTGGAAAGGACAGTGACTCACACACTTAACCCCAAATGCGTGCCAATTTCAGATTTAATGGCAACAGTAACATGCACACTCAAATTATTCTGGTAGATTTACTTAATGATTTTTTTGTGTGTACATAACAAAAGATAGGGGCAGGTTAAAGCAAAAGTAAACATATGTATTTTGTTTTACTATTCATGATATTTTAGTTCATCTTGTAATTATCATTTGGTGGGCAATAATAAGTATAGTCATATTATTTCAATTTCATTCTTGGATGTTACTGTTTTGAATAATCAAAATGCAATCTGTAAATACATCACCACCCTTTTTACAATCTCTGGGTCAGCCACCTATCCAATAGAAGTCTTGCTTTCGCACGTTCACAAAATATTTGGGGACTATAAGAGGAAACAGATATTGCCCAGAAAGAAAGAGGTTTCTTTTAGAACATAATTTAGCTTTTGAAGGACAAGCAATATATAAACATCTACCACCAGTACATCTAAGTTCAAATGAAGAGGAGGAACTCGACGAGTATCACATGGCAATAAGAACATTAGGAAAACTGTTTGGTGTTCAAGCTAGCTTAATTGTTAACAAGCATAGGTTTTTTACCAGTGAGCAGCACCAGGGGGAATCAATAGCTTTATATGTAGCAGCTTTACTAATACTTGCTGCATATTGTGAATGGGAGGATTTTACTAGCCAATCCATAAGACATAAAATTGTGGTCAGTTGTTGGGCAAACAAGATTTTAAAAAGTTAATAGCTTAAAAGAATCCATCATTAATGGGGACAACTGAAATTGTCAAGAGCATTGATATTTCACACAAGGCATTGAGAGAGTTAGTTAAGAAAGAAGGGGCTGGGATGCATGTGGTGACCGACAGTGGTATGAAAGGTCAATTATTAATCCCCAAGGATGAGTTTCAAAAGGGGATCAGAATAATTATTTAAAAAGAAAACATGATTTAGGTGTGAGTACCCTCAACATTCGCCCATGGGAAGAAAGTGTCCGGTAAAGAATGTGACGTGTAAACTTTGTGGGAAAGTAGGCCATTTTATCAAAGTATGCCAGTCAAAGTAGAATAAATGAATGCAGTGGTTGAATATTATGAAGACACTTGTGAACCGACTGAAAGTTCGAAAGATATAGTGCTAGTGGCAACTGATCAAGAAGAATCTGGGGGACCTCTACACTGATATCAGGTTGGAAGACACCATTTTAAACTTATTAGTGGATTCTGGTACAAAGATGACTATCATCACTTATGTTCTGTTTAAGGATGACTGGACCAACAAAGAATTAATGCCACCAGACAGATGTCCAGTTTCATGCGGTAGCAAATGCATCTAATTGGTGGGTTATTTTCAGACCACTTTACAGTTCAATGAGAAAGTAACTGTAGGGAAAGTATACGTTGCCAGGAAAGGACTTAACATCCTGGGTTGGTACCATCAAAGTCTACTTGGTATGACTTCGAGGCCAGGCATAGAAGTTCAAATTTCATAATTTAGAGAGCATGAGTCAGAAACAGACAGCACTTGGATAACAAAATTCATCAAAGTCTTTGAAGGAAAGCTAGGTAGAATTAAGGGGTTCCAACATAAAATTAAGGTTCAGGAGAATGTGGCACCTGTCAAGCACAAATTGAGTAATGTACCTTTCAGCGTCAGAAAAGAGTTAACCTATATGCTTGATAAAATGTGCATTGAGGGGGTCATGGCGCCAGTAGAATCATTCTTGTGGCTATCTCCCCTTGTTATTTCCCACAAGAAAATAGGTGATTTGAGAATCTGCATTGATTTGAGGACTTCAAATAAGTCCATCTGGATGGATTCCCATCCTTTGTCTTGAATAGATGACATTTTGACAGGTTTTGCAGGGGCAAGTGTATTTTGCAAGATTGACTTAGCTTCTGCTTACCATCATGTGGAGTTAGAGAAGTCTTGCAGGTACCTTACAGACTTTATTTATTTGGTGGATACATTTCAGTGAAAGCATATGCCATTTGACTTAGCTTCCTCTGTCTCAGTTTTCCAAAGAATCATGGAGTCTGTTTTGAAAGGGATCAATAGGGTTGTCACATTTCAGGATGACATACTGATTGTGGCAAGAGACTTACATGAACATGATAAGATAATGTGTGCAGTGTTGGAAAGGTGTAGTTGCCAAGCTAAAGAAGTGTGAGTTTGCTAAATCTAATATTGAATATTTGGGAAATGTGATTTCTCAAAAGGAGGTAGAACCACACCAAGGTTTGGTGGATGCTATCATCAAAGCTTCCGTACCAAACAAGCAAAGAGCAGATTTAATCTTTTTTGGGTGTTTATGAATTTTATGCTAAGTTTATACATTTTGCAGATAAAATGGAAACCATCAGGAAGTTGCTTAAGAAAAACGTGGTGTTTCAATGGGATGAGGGTTGCAAGGCACATTTTGACTGGTTGAGAGAGAAGAAATTGGCTCTCAGGGAAACTGGCACTCTATGGTCCTGTGTGCAGTTCATTATTAGTGTTGATGCAAGTAACAGTTGTTTGGGTGCAACGTTGTCTCATAAAAATTGTTAGATAGAGAGGAAAGTAGGATTTGCATCCCAGGTTTTAAGAGAGAATGGGAATAACATTTCCAGCCATTGAAAAAGTGCTACTAGTGTGTTGGTGGGCAGTCCAGAGATTCAAAAGCTTTATTTGGTGCAGGAAGTTTCAGTTGCTTACAGTTCATAAACCATTAGTTGACCTTTTTGGGGGAGATTTAATGAGAGAACTCACACCTATGATACCCAGATTGAGTGGCGAGTTACTACAGTATAGTTTTGACATACAACATATTCCTGGGGGTAAAAACATTTGAGCTGATTATTTGTGTAGGTCACGTTAATAAACCTGGGTGGTCACATAGTGGAGGAAGATGAGTAGGATCTGATTGCTGCCATTGATGCTTGTAGTAAGGGGACCTTTGAACAAAGTGAGTGGATGTATTGTTTGGAGAAGGATGATGTTTTGTAAATGGTTCAGAAATATATTGTCAGAGGTTGACCTAAGGAAAGGCCTTTGTCATATGATTTGTAACCATATTCTAAAATTGTGGATGAGTTGACCTGGAAAAAGAAAATATAATTTTGAGGGGAGACAAGTTTATTTCACCCATTTCAATAAGATTTAGGATTATTCAGGCCAGTCATGATGGAATTTTAGGACAAACCATCTATTGGTGGCCTAGCATGGACAATGAAATAGAACAAACTGTTCTTGAGTGTGTGATTTGCTCCACCAGTGTCAAATCTCGGAAAATTGTTACACCTCCACTCCATCCTGTGATGTTATCGGACATGCCATGGTCAAAGTTGGCTGTGGACTTCATAGGACCTTTTAATTCAGTGTCAATTAGGCACAAGTATGCTATGGTTTCAGTTGACTGTTACAGTCGATGGTGTGAAGTAGAGTGAGTTCAAGAACCAACAACAGCCCCAGTGATTTAATTTTTTAACAACATTTATGCACATGAGGGTCTGCCTAGAGAGTTGGTATCTCATAATGGGATACAATTTGTATTGAGCGAAATATATTTAGAAAGAACAGAAATAATGCACAAGAGAATTGCACTATTTCACCCTCAAGCCAATGGTTTGATGGATTAGATTAATCGAGCAGTAGTTGAGTGTGGGGAAGGGGCAGTGAAAAACAAAACTGATTGAAGGTATGCAGTGGATATCATGTTGTTTTCCCAACCTACTTGACCTAACACCGCTACTGATAAGCCACCATTGAAGTCATGAGGGGTGGTGCGTCTGCGGGTGAAATGTGTCCTGTTTTGTTGAAGGAATTTCAAGCCTTTTCGGTTCATGATAGGGATATGAATAGAGATATTCATTCCAAAGTTGAAGTCATGCAAACAAAAATGAAGGAATGGTTTTATGAGAAGCATGGTGTTGATGAGCTCAGTGACAGAATTTATGTTGGAGACTGGGTTCGTATTAAAAAACCTGTTCATGTTCCCAAAGGCCATTACAAATTTAGAGAGCCAGTTAGAGTTCAAGCAGTTTGTGGGCATGTGATGAAAATCAAAGGACTTGAATGGTGGAATTTGCCTAAAGATGTGGAGGTCAACAACAAGAATGCCAGAGAGAATACTGATCGTTATCACCTCAGCAAGGAATTTGTCAGTGTACATTCTCGTAATGGAAGTCTTAAAAAATTCCAGGAAAGCGGCATAGTTAAAAGAATAATCAGAAAAACAGCGCAGTTCAGGGATTAAAAGTGAAATTCTAACTGTATATGATTAGGTATGGAATTTATAGATTAGGTTTACCAGGTTTACCACTTATGGTAAATCTGTGAAAGAGCCAAAATCCATGAGTGGATATGTGGGGCAACCACGCTCCACCCATGGAAGGTCTCCCGGGTGCAGTGTAACGCACGGCAGTGATTTGTGCTGCCTTGCATTACTCCAGATTTAGCAAGCATTGCAGGACCCCACCAGGACCCCACCAGGTGGCCTTGCATGACTTGATAAATCTCACTAAGGCTTTGTGCTGCTATTAGAAAATGGGTTTCTGGTTGGCAGAGGTATGCACCCTGTCCAAGCAAGAACCACAGTCCTAGTCAGGGTAAGTCAGATACACAACATAAATTAACTTGTTTTCACCCTCTGGTAGCTTGACACAGAGCAGGCATGTTTAACTTAAGAAGCAAGGTGTATCATTTTTGCAACACTTCAAACAGTAACACAGTGAAAACACCACAAAACGATTTCACATTAGGTTAGAAAAATATAAAATGAAATAAAACAAGACCAAAATGACAAAAATTCAATAGGTAGAAGTCGAGAAATGAATTAAAAAAAATTAAAAGTAAAAGATACCACTTAGAAGCAATAAGCGCCTGTGGGGGTTATCTGATCTTGCCGGACCAGGGCAAAGTCAAGAGTTCAGGCCTACAGTGATGGATTGCGGGCCGGATACAGGAGCCATGCAAGACCCGCTGAACAGAAGTACCTTGATCCTGGAAACAACAGCGCGATGCAGGGAGCAGCTGATCGATGAGTCGGTGTTGATCCTGCAGTCAAGGTGATGTGTCGATGTTCTCCATGCCACGATGATAATGTGCTGGTTCCGAGGAAAAAGTGCTGTTTCTGAGATGTGTTGGTTCTGATGTAGATGCACCAGGGGCCTTATTTATGGAGGCCTTGCGCCACCGGTGCGTCACTTTTAAAATGGGAAAAAGTGACGCACCGGAGGCGCAAGGCCTTCATAAATAAGGACCCAGGTTTTTCCACACAGTTGAGGGGATTTGTTGACTGTCTCTCTACAGTAGTAGCGATGCAGTGGTTCCGAAGCTTCGGTTCTGATGGCAATGCTCTGATTCCATGTTTGATCTGCAGTTAATGTTCCTGCAACAGTGGAGCGGTGCTTCAGTTCTGCTAACGCAGTAGATGATGCATCGGTTCCATTGAAGCAGGAACCTGGATCCACTTTTAATGGACCAGGTACAGGAGCAGAGGATAAGACTTTGATATCCCTGAGTCTTAAAACAGGAGGCAAACCAGCATGCTCTTAAATATCACTCTGGGTTCAATTAAGTTAGGCCAGTTCTTTCTCAGCAGGGCAGAGGGTAGCAGGCAGAACAAAAGAAAAGCAGTTCTTCCAGAGCAGCAGTCCAGGAGAGTGGAAGTCCTTGTAGCAGCATAGCAGTCCTTCCTCCTAGCAGAGTTCTTCCCAGGTCCAGTAGTGTCTGATTTGTGGGGGGCAGAAACCCACTACTTATACCCAGTTGTGCCTTTGAAGTGGAGGTGACTTCAAAGAAGGGCTTTGAGACTTATAGATAAATTATGTATTCCAATTGTGGATAAGTCAATCAAACCATTTTTTCGGGGAGAAGCACATGCACTTTAGCACTGGTTGGTAGTGGTAAAAGTCCTTAGGCCAAAGAAAAGAAATCAGCAAAAGGGTGAGGCACAGAGCCAAAAAGTTTGGAGAAGACCCCATAAGGCTGTCAGGTCTAACAGTTTGCGTGCCGCAAGGGCAACATAAAACCTTGATACATCTGGCCTGCAGTATTCTTTCCCTTTCCAATAAACAGTCTAGTAGACCTTGTACATAATCCATTCCTGTCTCACCCCTGCTGACACTATCTTGTTTCAACAGTTACACAATAAATGAAACACTACCTTCTCTTGGATAAGATTTTGAGGAAGGAGCCACAACACCATAAGAGTGTGAGTGTTCCCACGAATCCACCCATGAATTTTAGGCAACTCACAGATTTACCATTACAGGTAGACCTGGGAATGCATCAAAATTCTACGCCTCCCAAGGTGAGGCATAATGAGGAGAAATATCTTTATTTCTCCTCGTTTTTTCCTCTTTCTACGTGTATTGCATTCTGGAGAAAACATACAAATAAATCAATGTAGTTGAGGATTGTCACATCCTCCATAAAAAAAAACTGCCTACAATGCAGGAACCCTTGCACCATGAAGTAAGTGTGCCTGCAATAGCGTACAACAGCACATTTTGCGCTGGTGCTAGGAAAGGACAGGAATGTGCTGTCTAATGCTAAATACAGTGTGTTCCTTCCCTTTCCCTTTAATGCAGCACAGTGCAGGAAGATGTCTTGCCTCGTCCCATGAAAGTTTGATAAATCTGGGCCTACATATTTTAGAAGAGCTATTTACTTTAACAGATCTTCAAGCAAAAGTGGATCTTGCCCAGACGTTCCATTAGTGGTAGACCTGGAAATGTGTAAAAAATGCTACACTTCCCCACATGAGGTGTAAACAGAAGATTTACTATTATTTCTCCTAATTTTTCCCTTTTTCTACATGTGCTCCAGAGAAATATCTAAATACTTCTGAGGATTGTTTTCGTGCAGGAAGGTATTCCTTCTTGCACAAAAACAATCCTGCATGCAATGCAGTCACCCCTGCACCCTGATGCAAGGGTGCCAGCACTGGCGCTAGGCAGCTGCAAGTGTGCCAGCTCAATGAAAGGACAGAAGTGAGCTGCATGACGTTAAATCCAGCCCATTCCTGACCTTTCCCTTTCATAGACCATAGCAAGGTGTCTTCCTCTGGTGCACTGCATGAATGTATGATAAATCTGGGATCAGTATTTTAGTGCTGTTGCAGCAAGGCATCAGAATTCAGAACCTCAGATTACAACAGGACAGGTAACCATAGCTGCACCTCAAGGTACCAAACTTAACACCAGAAGCATGAGAATGCAGAACCTGAAAGTTAACATTTACCAAGAGCCATTGATTCTGCAAAAGCACACACAAAATAACCACGGCGGGAAGAATAAAAACATCCTACAGCAACTACTGGTGAGTCCTGTCCAGCACTCAAAACACCTAGAGGTTCATTAGTCAAAAGCGTATTAGTATGCACTCTAGGTATGACTGGGAAATTCCATGCTGAACAGGCATTCTCAGTCATGAAGTATTCTCCTTCTTCTGCAGGCTGTGTGAATAGCAGCAGTCAGCAGGGCACCATGTGGCCCATCCCATTCTATTCAGCAGTTGTTCTTCATCGTGAAATCCACTGAGTCTGTAGCAGCTTCCATACCTCTGTGCCGTGTGTGTGTTGGGGGGGGGTGATTCTGTGTACTGAAAGCAGGTCTCTGCCCAATGTGCAGCCACAGTGTCTCTTGCAGCACCTACTGTGGATAGCCACAGGAAAGTCTGGATAGATGCTACGTAACTCTGCAGAAATTCTATTTCTTTTATGCCAATTGTTAGACCACTAAGGTTTAATGAGCAAATCTTTACCCCCTTAGACATCATAGTAATAATTAGACACTGTCATATTAACCACGCCTTCATCACATTTTACTTGCAGAACCAACCAAATAAATCTAACTTTATTAACTCCTTGAGTTACTGTGATTTTTTGACCCCTTTTCCCCCACCTTATTTCCCCCCCTACTGACCCATCCCCATCCCAACTTTACCACCATTCCCACCCCCCACCCCCTGGACAAGGCTTTAGGATGCAAGGTCCTGTAGATGCAGGTGATCGCACTACCCCTTACCCCTACTCATGACTGTATCTAAGCACAATAATACAGACATTAGAAATTACAACATCGTGGTTTGGACGCCGTAGTAAGATGGCGGACTGAGCCTTCTCTCCTCCCATCACCGAACTTAAAGCAAAATCTTGGTGCCTTCCTGCTGTCAACGATTATCCCCGACGGCACGGAGAGGTGTTGGAATGTGCCAGACAGCTAGCGGTGTCACGCCAAGAAAACGGAGAGTGATCCTAAAGGCAGATCCGACGATTGACACCTGCGGCCGCGTGGTCTCCTGCACGGAGCTCTGCCGCCGCATTGAACCACACGGTAATCGCCTCAGCCTTTCCCCAGCGGCCGCCGAACTTCTGAGGCTCCTCACGCCAGCCAGCACAATCGTCTCAATACAGTGGGCTGCTGGGGGCGGTACTGCGGCGTACATCGGGTCTGGACTGCCTTGAAGATAGAATCAGGTACCGCGCATAATTACATACAGAATGGCGGCCGCCCAATTCTGGATAGACCGTCTCCTCGAGCCGCTTATCCCTCTCACCTGTGACGGCCAAAAACACCTGCATGGCAGTATAGCAACCGTCTCCCTAAGCATTCCTGCTCACAGCTGCTGGTGCCATGGCAAAACTGACTCTCTGTGCCTTATCTTGATGGTGGATATCATGTAATGACATCCAGTTGTAGGACGTTATAGGTTCAATGCATCTCGCCACATTTGCCTTCAGTTTGCACCACATCCGCTGCCTTATTTGCCTGCGCTCATAAAGGGGCCTGTGTGCTTGGATTTCTGATTTCTCAGTGTAGAGGGAAGATCCCATTTTCAGCCCTGCCTGACCATAAGAGGGCCATTGTTCGGGACACTCTCAGCAACTACTGAATACTGTTGGTCTCGAGTCCGTTTTCACCCGAGTTTCCTATGGATGCGCACATTGTTCAAGGCAACTAATGCACGTACCTGCTGAGAAACTAAATAGAAATGTTCCCTTGATGTTGCGATGAGCATGTGATGGGCACATATCAAACGGCCACTGGTACCTTCACATGATCCCTGCCTCGCCCTCCAGGTAGCCATTCTACGAGCGAACCATAACCTACGCATGGTTATAAAATAACTGGAACCAACCTACCACACACCACTGCACGACCTGATGCTGTACTGCCACTGTCTTGCACCATAGTTGGATACCCACAGCTCCTGCAGATCGCATTCTCTAACCATGGGAGACAAAGAAGCCAAAAAGCTTAAAAGGTTGAAAGCCGATGCACCGAACCCGGTCTCACCGACCAAAAGCACGCGCGATAATAATGCGACGCTGGACACAATACTACTCAAACTTGGTGAAGTTCACGAGATCACGAAATCCACCAGAGAAGAGATTGCGGCAGTAAGGCAAGACATTAAAGATACGAATATCAGGCTCTCAGAAACAGAGTGCAGGATCAGCCTGCTTAAAGACTCAGAGGTGAAGGTGAACAAATCCCTCAAAGAGCTCTCATTGTCCACTACCTCCATGTCACGACGCCTCTCTGAATTGGAAGATAGGAATCGTAGGGGGAACCTGCGTATTTTTGGTATCCCGGAAGGTGTAGAAGATAAAGATGGCTCGTGTATACCTTTCTTAGAGTCCTGGTTCCCACAGGCCACCAACCTCTCCTTCAGCATCCCGTTGGAGTTTCTGCTCGCATCACGCCTGGTCAAAGGGGACCAAGACCGATTGTCTGTAAGCCTCTCAGGTATCAACATGTGGAGCAGATCTTGTCGTTCATGCGCAAATATAATCACATCCTGTGGAAAACCAATAAAATATACATCTCCCAGGACTACTGCAAGGAGACGGTCAACCTGAGGAAGAACTTCCTGGCCCTTCGTCCACGGCTCCGCACGCTCAACTACCAATATGGCTTTGTAGGTCCTGCGAGATTTTGAGTCCTGATTCATAGGGTACCTCAGATATTCACAGACCCAACACATCTGAAGAAATTCCTGGATGGTCCGGACGAATCCTCAATGGAAACTGCTGCATCGTCTGCTTCTGGCATTGGTACCTAGATCAAGTAGGACACGTTGTCCCTGTAGTAATCCGACTGCGAGTCCATCGCCACTCCTCTGTGACTGTGAATCACTCCATGGTGCTATTTTTGTCTCTATGTTTTAGTACTAGGAGGGAGTGGGATGTTCTATGCCTTGAACATGGCCTTATGACACCCTCTCATCTTACCTGTCCTATGTCTCAAGAGATGGCTCGCAATGTTGTAGGATGCACTTTTTCACTTTATAAATCCTCCATATCTTTGTGATACTCTGCACTGTATGCTAACATGGTGGGTGAACTGTTACCCACCTGATTCATTTGTTCATTCAGTGAGATGGACGCTGCAAGCTTCGATTACATGGGGACTTGTATTATAGCTGCCCACTGTTTTCAATAGGCTCATCTGCGCCAAATGATAAGCCTTTGACATATTTTGTTTGCTCAGGTTGCTCCTTGTCTTCTCAGTGGTTGTTGCAACACTAACCTCAGCATTGCTCGATGGGAGGTCTGGGTGTGTTGTACCGATAGCACTTTTATGCTCACTGATGCAAATTTGCTGACTCTAAGTTATGTCCTGTTGTGAACGTATCTAGTACCCTATTTAAATATTCCCGATTCATGCCCATATGTGGTTATAACAAATCATACCCTTATAAAGGCATAAGAATCATATCCATATTTAGTCATAGCCAATGCAGTCCAAATACGGCAAGGCTACTCCCATAGACTCCTAGAAAGTACAACACGTTCTTTAAACAAACCAAGCCCCCAGCAGCCCGGGAATTCCCACTGCTTTTGTTTTGATTTGTCCAAGAACTCCTGGAGTCCTTAAAGAACTGTAAGTTCTTAGTGACGTCTTATATCCAACCTTACGTCAAACTCGGCACCTTCCAGGTATAAATATACCAGCGCTTGCCTTAGGCAAACACACGGTGGTATTGGAGCAGATCAGCTATCTACTTACCCGAACGAGAGCCGCAGGAAGCCGACCCTCCTATTGACGCACTGAGAGAGACGCTGTCTTTTCTCCTGCCTAGAAATCCAGCTCCAGTGTTTCCAGTCACCCTTGCGGGTTGCTGGGAGATCGAGTCCTGAGAAAGAGATACAAGACCTCCTTCATTCTATAACCAAGGTACGGAGCTGATTAGATCCTCAGAGAATTTTTGATCCGATTCTTGGCAAAAACTATCTTAACTTAAACTGCAGCTCACGTACTCCTTCCCACGTACTAGGCTTAGGTGAGGTACACCGGGGTAGGCGCATCTTAGAAGCACCAGTTGAGTACGTTTAGTCAATTATTTTATGTATGTATATATTTTATCCATTTTAAGTATCTTATGGCTTAGAAACCATATAAATGCTTTTACAGTATTATTTCATAATACTCCTTTTACTGTACGCACTTTACTTCATGACAAGTATTGCAATTGTGGCAATTCACTTCTCTTGCACGAGAAAGAGGACTGCTCAATAAATAACAACTTGTATTGAAAACGCCCGTCTCTCTATTTCTCTGCACTCCTGGTGAAACTAAGCATGCACGATTGACTGAGTGAAATAGTTATCTATTGTTTTCCACGACTCTGGAGATATACTCCTTATTCTGGGGGGAGCAAAGTTGTCATGTTTATGCGGTTGTCAGATACGGATCCCTTCTTGTCTATTCAGGAAAGGTAACTCCTTCCTGTTCACTCGAGAAAGTTTCTAGTGACCTCTGAGCTAGCTGGCATACCTAATTAAGTCTAACATATTCAGTAGAGACCTAGATGACCTCAGTCCTACGTCTAAACTATTGTTTATGTTATTCCAATGCGCAGAGCCTATTGGGAATATAGGAAATACACTACATGGCGCCCAACGTTTGGTAAGGCGATAATCTAATGCTAGATACTAGAGTAACTCAGTCGTGCTTTTCACACAGACCCCTTTTTCCCGTAAAAACTCCAGTAGACGTCTGGAGTGGGTAAAAGGTTAATATCCGCCAGAACTTAGTAGGAAGAGATTCCTATGCATTAGGTTTTGGTTAAGTCAACGTTGAAAGATACAGAGTTCCAAAATATTGTGCACCTAATCTTTGTTTCCTTGAAACTTGCTCTGCAAACAAAAACTTTCTGTCAGTAAAATGGGGGAAAGTGAGGATGAAAGGGAGAGAGCTAGAATAGCAGCTCAACTTCTAGCGGTTGACACAAGTCTCCAAAATGAAGACCCGAATGTTATAATCATTCCGGTAAACGTAAGAAAAAGCATAACTATTAAACTTATAGAAAATGGACTATCATCAAGAGGTGGTACAGTCATATTTGTGGTAGAGGCCCATGAATATCGGCAGACAGAGGTATTCTATTCATGGATACATTTTCCTGAAGCAAATCCAATAACACTTGATTTCCACTATTACAAAATAGAGGAATCTCCAATGGAATACGCCCCTTTCGAGGACGTTGAAATTCCACTAACATACCAAGAGCACCTGCTCTGGTTTAATGGCGCCCTAAAACATCAAAATCACATTACCAGGCTCGATCCACTAGGTGGACCAGGAGCCACATGGCCGGTTCTAGCCAGCTACACACCACATCCCGACATTGAAAAAATGTCAAGCAAAGAACTTTTAGCTAAACTAAAAGAATTAACAAAGGCATATAGAGAATTAGTTCAATTGGCAATCGATGGTACAACCTGCCGCCAGAAATTGAAAGAAACAGATACAGCAGAACAACCATTTGAACTTGCCAGAATCATAGAAAAATCCTATGAAGAATTAGGTACCCCAACTTACTGAAAATCCTGAAAAAACATTTATCAAGAAAAATCTCAATACTTCAAAAAAGAAGTGGGAGGGTAATAAACAAACTACACCCAGAGAAAAACAGTTCCAGTCCAGAGGAAGGTCTACTCAACGAAGAGATAGATCTCCAGAACGAGGAGGCAAGTCTCCCCACAGGGAGCCCTCTGAGAAAAGATACAGCCTCAGAGATAGGGATAAATTAAGAAAACCTGACAGATATCAAGATAATGATACTCGTCCCTCTCGATCTTTTCAGATTTCCTCACAGAAATCGGAAAGAAGAGGACGGTCAGAACACAAGGAAGAGCCCGTCAGTCCAAAGACAAGGAACCTGCTCATCAAAGTAAAACATTACAATTTCCGAAAAAGAAGGTAGCTAGTATCAAAATAAGACATGCCGAGTATTCTGAGGACACAACTGAAAAATGGAGAATGGGCCCAGACAATGCTAGACAGCGCAGCAGAAGTGACCATAGCTCGCAAGATCCTGATGAATCTTCTGGAGACAGTGGACACAAATGAATACATTCAAGTGGAAACTGCAGACACCAGAGTAAGTGTGCCTCCTAAACTATATGAAATAACATTACGTATAGAAGGGGACAAACTAGGAAAATAAGAGGACTCTTTTGGGAGAAACTTTCGAAAGGCTATGATATCCTTCTAGCAGAAAAAGACTGGCCACCAGAGTTTGTCAGGGAGTGCCCACATGGCGAAGAAATGATTATGCCTGCCTTCTCAAATCAAATTCCAATTCATAAAAAATACACATTTGCAAGAAAATGGGCAGTAGCCCAAGCCCCTGCATTATATAAAAATCATGTAGGATGTGTGAGGATTCTCCTCACCACAAAATTCAGTTAAAAAATCAACCTACTGCACAGAGGCAGTATCCTGTTAAGCAAGAAGCTAAAAAACAAGTCAGGGAGATCTTAGATCAATTTGAATATCAGGGGGTGATTGAAACATGCACCTCACAAATGAACAATCCTTTGTTTCCTGTCTCCAAGCCAGATGATTCATATCGCCTAGTTTTGGACTACAGACACCTAAACTCATGCTGCAAAACATTTGCAGTACAAAACTTACACAGTGCAGCACTAATGAATAACAGTGCGAAAAAATATAAAACAACATTAGATATCTTAAATGGTTTCTTTTGTCAAAACATTGCACCTGAAAGTAGGTATTTGACTGCTTTCTCAACAATGGGGGCAGGGTACAATTCTGTCGACTCCCACAGGGATTCAAGAATAGCCCAGGATTATTTTCAGCAAGGGTAACAGAGTTACTACAAATGTATGATGATGAGGCATTATCTTATGTCGCTGACATCTATCTTACAGACGACGACCTGGAGACATACTTGAAAAGAGTGAACACCATTATACTTGGGTTCGCAGCTGAAGGGTACAAATTCAACTTTAAGAAGTCACGAATTGCCCACCTAACTGTCCTGTTTTTAGGATATGAATTATCAAGTGAAGGCAAAAGCCTAGCAGACAACTTCTTAGAGAAGTGTGCAGTACTCCAAGCTCCAAAAACGCTGAAAAACTTACAATCAATTCTAGTTTTCCTGAATTTCGGAAGAACTTACACTCTAAATTATGCAGAGAGGGTTAAACCTCTCTACGAATTAATAAAACCTGATTTCAAACCAATTAATTGGACTCAGAAACACACAGAAATTCTACGAACATTACAAACAGACATGTTAACTAAAACAAAACTGCAAACACGCGCAAACAAACGCAACCTTATAATCCGAGTCATCCCAGGAAGATGCGGATTCACGTACCTGACCTCTAATGAGGGAGAAACGGTACCAATAGCTTATAAAACACACTTGTACACACAAGCTGAAATGAAATTCAGTTCTACAGAAAAAATTCTGACTGCGGGTCAAACTGCTGTAGCAAAAGAAAGAGCCCTAGCCCAAGGGAAGAGCATATCTGTTTTAACAGCAGTATCAGCCCTTGAGGCAGTAACAAGACCACGCATTCCGAATGCTAAAGCTTTAGATCCAAAATGGATACAATGGGAAAATTCTCTTGCTGCAACAGACGTGAAACATGCGTTTGATCCAAAAATGAAAAGACTAGAATATCTGGAAAACGAACATGAATACCCTCTGTCAATCGAAATTCTGCCGCTCGAACAATACACCTGTGTAATCTACACGGACAGATTTGCACAACATTACGTTGTGAAAAAACAAGTTTACAATGCAGCATGCGCGATTGTTAAAGGTCGCTGGCGCTTAGGTAAATTCAGACCGATGGTCACCAAAACGGAATCACTCAGAAACTGTACAGCTCAGCGAGCTGAAATAGGATCTTTAAAGATAGCGCTTGAAAATGCCGATCGTGAATTCCCCACACTAATAGTGTGCGATTCGCATTACTGCGTACAATCTTACAATAAACACTTGCAGAACTGGGTTCAAAACGGCTTCAAAGATGAGAAAGGTGCCACAATAAAGCATAAAAAACTTTGGGAACAAGTAGTTCTTTTACAGAAAGAACTACAAAAGACTCACGTGATACATACACTGAGTCATCAACGTGATGGCGTTCACGTTGCAGGGAATTCATTGGCTAACAGAGCCACAGCGGCAGCTGTCAAACCGGCTTCCGTAGCCACAAAAAAGCGTTCTAAAAAACAGATACACGGTGAAACGCTACTAGCAGTAAAAGCCTCAATGGAAGGCAACTATGCGGCGTTACCTCTAAATTATCCACTCGGAAATAAATACATAATTGATGCAAACTCCGTTCCGTTTGCTCGAATCCCTGGAGCGGGGGATAGAGTAATTCCAAACACGAACCGGAGAGCTTACTTGATTCAAGAAGCACACATGGGAATGGGTCTGAGGCACCAAGAGATCTTGAAATCTCTAATAGAATTATAATCACAATACTGGTGGCCGGGGATGAGCGTGCAAATGTATAACTTTGCAATGAATTGTCAGGACTGCATCAGAGATCGCAGTTGTGAACCGGACCAGGCACCAGCTCGGACAACTCTATTAGAAAGCATTAGGCTATCTATACGCAAAAATCCATATGGAAAAAGGCGATCCCATAATTATTAAGATGAGATTCATTTAGATGAGGCCCCAGCGCTCGGCTGAGGCGAGAACTGTTATAAAAGATTTGCGAGTCTTTATCGGCACATACGCAATTGGCATGCTACATTCTGACCAGGGTCCTGCGTTTAGCTCTCGAGCTTACAAGGAGGCCATGGCCAGCATGGGCATTGCATTGCGGTACTCTAGTCCATTCCATCCCGAGGGAAATGCGGTAGTGGAGAGAAAAAAACATGACATAAAGCAATCTATAACAGCGAGGGTATTAGGTTCGGGTGACTGGTGGGTCAAACATCTAACAAGTGTCCAACGTAGTCTTAATAATCTGCCAAGAAATAATTCTCTAGGAAGTATCACTCCGTACAAACTTTTGTTCGGTACTAGAATGATCATCCAGGATCTAGACTGTCAGACTTCAGTGGTAAAACAAAAAACCTTTGATATCAAAGATCGTTTGGCTGTTTTACAGGACTCGAATGAAACAAGAAGAAGTCTAAGTAACAAAAAGCTAAAGCCAACGGCCACTGAAGAAAAACCACCTGTCCCAGCAAGCCCTGTCTGGATTCCAAAGATTGGGGATCTGGTCAGAGAAAAGATCATGGTGAAGAAGGAATTTGGGACTTCTTACAGAAAAGCAGTACCTGTCTTAGCTGTCAGCGGAACAAGATCAGTAGTACTACCGCCCCTTGCTGGTAAAAAGGAGAGCATAGTTGTATCAATCGACCTGGTAAACCCACAATCATGTGTCCAATAATAAGTTATAGGCCCAGTGGACTCCCAAGAAGTAGCAGAAGACCGAACCTTGCTACAATCCAAGAGGTTTAAACTGAGAAACTAATCACATTTGATAAACCTGCAGTGAATAAAAAAGGACTATGCAACTTAGCCATGGAACTTGTGCCTCTTGAAACCCAAATTGCAACAGTTCATCAAGAAACACCAGTCTACAATGATGTAGCCTCTGAACATACATATCCAAAGATAAATGAAAATCCGGAAGCAATTCCAACAATTGACAGAACTGCATCTGGCTTCTTCATCAATTTCGATGACTTTTCTGATGATCCAAGTAAACATGAAGAAACGCCAGCAACTAAAACTTTCAAAGAAACAATGACTGAACTCTTTCATCAACTCAAAGAAACATATCTGATTTCACCATAGATTGAATTATGGATTGTGTTAGGTGTACTTTTCCTCCTCGTATGGATCATCTTGATTTTAAGTTTGGGTAGATTTATTGATGGAAAACATAGTACAATGGACACAGCAAGTCAGAACATCAACTTGGTCCTAAAGCCTCACAGATCTTCTCACATTGAAAAAAGAGAACTGTCATCAGTAAACATCACAGCCAATCCTCTGCCGGGTGGTGTAGCATGGGACACAACGGATTACGAAATCTATGGCCCGATTGAGCTCTTGAAATATCCACACCAGTTCAAGGTTTCCTTAAGTGACTTTGTGACACCAAGTACTTTCTCTGATGATTGGGACTTTGAAAATATTAATAATATGATGTCAGATTTACAAATGTCAGCAAAATTCACAGAACATGATTATTTACAGGGTTCATCAAACTGTGAAGAAATGTACTGTTTTAATCATTATGGTCATCACTATTTGCATAAATCTGCTAATCCTAGAAATGTTTTTACTTATAATCAATGGGAACATTGCCCCACACCGCCAAAAGGCAGTTCAAAAACATTCTATGAGAAATTTCCATACTTCTCAGGGATTAACAACACTGATCCAGAAACATTTTATTTCAAAATGTTAAATAAGACAGAAATGAAAAACATGTTGACAAATACTAAATTGATTTATTCTGAAAAATTTTATGAAAAAATGTCTACATTTGGTTTTGAATTTTGGAAAAACAACATTGAGACAAAAACTATCTGGGGTACAAAAGATTGGCAGGTACAAGGTCTAGAAGCATTATTTAGAGCCTGCATGATCCCAGAACAGATAATGTTCCTGAATGACACCATTCAGCAAACAACCTGTCTTGGCCTAGCCAAGACAGAAGACTTAAACAAACCGTCTATTCCAAAGCCCATACCTGATAGTAATAGCACTACAGATGTGGAGATAGACGTATCCCATATTTTACACCAAAACAGAACATATCCTGATTGGAGAAAATGGTTGATATGGCCCACAGACATTAATAACTGTCAAGATAGATTCCTGAACAAAACACAGGGGTTCAAACAGACCAGGCCAGACCCAAGATATTCCCATAGACAACATCCAGGGATAGTTACAGCATACAGTGTAGGAAAACTAGGCCTCGAATGGCTACATAAATCTACACTGCAGGAAATTAAGCAACACTTAACTTTACTTAAAGAAGGTGCTGAATTGCGAGATTTCATTATGGGACCTCGCAAACAGCGTCAACAATGTTTCATTTACGCCAGTATATACGCAGCTTACAACGAGGCTTGGAAAGTAATGCAAATTGAAACTGCTGAAAAAATACGAGAAATTGATCGTATTAATTTGGAAAAATCACTGTCTGTAGTGGACAATGGGTTAACGACTCTGTCCTCTGGAATTTATTCACTGGACAGCATTGTATCATCTGCTATTGATATAATAGAGCAGGAATGGCTAATGTTACAACATGGCCAGTCCCAATTACGTTCTATTGTACAGCTAGGCTGGACGTTACAAAATGTGCGTTCAGGTCACGTGCCATGGCGTCTAATCAACATAACGTCATTATTTTCTATCTTTAACCTTACAGATAAACAAATCTCTTTGGCACAAAAAGGAGCAGACTATACGATACTGAGCATTGAAAAACTTGAGAGATTACCATTGACAATGTCAGTGAGACCTGTCATTGAATGGATAATACATGGTACAATTACAATTCCGATCACAACTTTTCAGTTTCAATATTGCCAAAAGTATATACCAGCAGGCCTGTATGAAAGGTTGGGTAAAGGATACATCAAGTCGACATGGAATTTACCTTATACACATAAATGTTACAGTGAAGGGAAAAAAGAAGTATTTCTTAGTGGTGACAACTCTAAAAATTCACTAAGCGGTACACTTCTGTGTTAAGGTATTAACTTGCATGGAGCCTGCGAAGGTTTATCAAACAACCTTTCATGTCACCTGCACGGCAGCCCTGCAACACAGATAGAGCCTTTTTTCAGACACCTTTCCAACAGCAGCTATGTTATAATAAGTGACCACAGCTCTTGTGGCATGGTGTCAGGAATAGCCTATCTTGTGAGCGTTACTTCCAGGGTCATTTGCTGTATGCAAGTATTGTATCCAAACAGCAAACCAGACATGGAGGCAGCAATATAGCCTTCTCTGAATATCTCTTCTATTCGAATTGATACTTTAAGTAGAATGAAGTCTATTCTTTTACAGACAACTGTGCCTTTAACCTCGTCCAAAGAGACGTATGATCTGCAAGTTGCAAGGACAGCGGCAGAGATACATACACTATTAACGACAAATTGCCCCGTGCATTTCGTAGAAATGTTAGGTCAAATCTTAAACATGTCTGATACCAGTGGCATTGCACATGTATTTAAGACAATTTTTTCTGGACTATTAGCACCCTTTGAAGCAGTCCTGAACATCTTCCTGAATTTCGTGCACTCTGTGTTCGGTGGCCTGCCTCTTCTTTTGGGACTCGTAGCAGGAATTTTATTTTTATTCCTTTTGCTCCGATATGGCAAGTCAAGCCACAGACAAAACCCAGGCAACAATGGAAGAAACGATCCTTGTGATGAGATGCCGAGAAAGAATAACTAAAGTACTTGGTTTAGCTCGACTAAGAGACCTAAATACTACCTGGTTTCTTTCATTCAGACCAATCTGGCAAGATTGCATCTTACCTGTTCTACGATGCCTGCTATGCGGAGAAGAATGCGTGTTGGACATCTGTCTTACACTACCATCAGCAGTACCTATGGATATCGATACTTTGCTTGGTTCGGTAACGGCTCATGCAACGTGTTGTCCCCAGCGGCTACCTATTCTGATGACGGCATTCGTTGAGACTTCATCATTACGATTAGGTGGCGGTGAAGTACAAGATGAAAGCGGCACACAGGTACAACCTTCTTTGAGCATTGCTGATCCAGACATCGATTCTCACATATGCACTATTTCAGCTTTTTCGAACTTAGTCGAACTTTCACCTACTGTTGTAGACCAATTTTTCACCAGCCTGTCTGATTTGATGTTCTCTCTTAATAACGAGAATAACTTTTGAAAAAAAAGAGCACACAGCGTTCCCTGAACTCTGAATTCGGCCTTCAATTTTTGATAAACAACACTACTGAAAACAATTGGAACTATTTTTTCCCCCTGAAAAAATTATTTTTCCATTTCCAAAATATTTACCGTTTTTCTGACACATGGTACACTGCTTAAAGTATAACTATTCGTAGAGAACAAGATTTCTATTTTGAAAGTCTAGAGACAATATTTTGATTCAGCCTCTAGCACATGTAAAGTCTTGTATAAATATGTGATGAAATGGTCTCGACCTTCTTTTCTGTATTAAGAGTGATTTCATAAATGTAATTTTGCGCAATTCATTCAGCCAATATTTATGTATGCATTATCTGAATGATACCACTGCTTGAAAACGTACAGTACAAATACTCATTTTTCTTGTATACACCATATACCATTTCAAATGCAAGTTATGTATTTTGGGGTGGGTTGGAAAACACATGCATCGTTATATGTTTAGTATTGCTTAGTATTTAGTAATGATGAACATTATACATAGAGTGGGTGTTGTGATCGTATCTAGGACCCTATTTAAATATTCCCGATTCATGCCCTTATGTGGTTATAACAAATCATACCCTTATAAAGGCATAAGAATCATATCCATATTTAGTCATAGCCAATGCAGTCCAAATACGGCAAGGCTACTCCCATAGACTCCTAGAAAGTACAACGCGTTCGTTAAACAAACTAAGCCTCCAGCAGCCCGGGAATTCCACCTGTTTTTGTTTTGATTTGTCCAAGAACTCCTGGAGTCCTGAAAGAACTGTAAGTTCTTAGTGATGTCTTATGTCCAAACCTTACGTCAAACTTGGCACCTTCCAGGTATAAATATACCAACAGCTGCCCTAGCAAACACACAGTGGTTTTGAAGCAGATCGACTATCTACTTGCCCGACGCCCTGCTGTGGCAAGTGCCGAAGGAAGCCGACCTTCCCATTGACGCACTGAGAGAGACGCTGTCTTTTCTCCTGCCGAGAAATCCAGCTCCAGTGTTTCCAGTCACCCTTGCGGGTTGCTGGGAGATCGAGTCCTGAGAAAGAGATACACGACCTCCTTCATTCTATAACCAAGGTACAGAGCTGATTAGATCCTCAGAGAATTCTTCATTCAAATTCTTGGCAAAAACTAACTTAACTTAAACTGCAGCTCACTTACTCCTTCCCACGTACTAGGCTTAGGTTAGGTACACTGGGGTAGGCGTATCTTAGAAGCACCAGTTGAGTACGTTTAGTCAATGATTTATGTATGTATATATTTTATCCATTTTAAGTATCTTATGGCTTAGAAACCATATAAATGCTTTTACAGTATTATTTTATAATACTCCTTTTACTGCACGCACTTTACTTCATGACAAGTATTGCAATTGTGGCAATTCACTTCTCTTGCACGAGAAAGAGGACTGCTCAATAAATAACAACTTTTATTGAAAACGCCCGTCTCTCTATTTCTCTGCACTCCTGGTGAAACTAAGCATGCACGATTGACTGAGTGAAATAGTTGTCTATTGTTTTCCACGACTCTGGAGATATACTCCTTATTCTGGGGTGAGCAAAGTTGTCATGTTTATGCGGTTGTCAGAAACTAATCCCTTCTTGTCTATTCAGGAAAGTTAACTCCTTCCTGTTCAGTCGAGAAAGTTTCTAGTGACCTCTGAGCTAGCTGGCATACCTAATTAAGTCTAACATATTCAGTAGAGACCTTGATGACCTCAGTCCTACGTCTAAACTATCGTTTATGTTATTCCAATGCGCAGAGCCTATTGGGAATATAGGAACTACACTACAGTCCGCCAATGTGGTCGATGTCTCCAAGATGTGTTCCTAATGTTTATCAACGTTACTTGTTTAAACTTTTGCAAATTTAAGCAGGATGACCTGCAGTCGCCACGGGGGAGAGATGCTGGTGTTGTTGCTTCTCCCTGGTCGCCATGTCCTTGGCATACCTTTGGGGTGGGGAGGGTGGGTTTGGGCTGTGGGGGGTTGGGGGAGGTTCTTGGTTACATTGCTATCTATTGTTTTCTCCTTGTTCTTGCTCTTGTTTTTGATTTATTTTTGCACTTGCCTTTGTATCTAGACAGCAACGCCCTTTGCCTCAGTACCAATTTTAATGTTTTATTGGAGTACACCTTCCTCCACTGAACGTCTAATCTGTGGTCCTTTAGCCTCACCACTGATAGGTTCATCACTATTAGTACATCTCACGTTATGACTGTCATGGCATATTATAAATCATATCTCCTCCCCTTTAATGGCCCTAAATAGACAGTCGGTCAAAATAGTGTCACTCAACGTCAAGGGCATCAATCACCCAATCAAGAAGAGGAAAATTCTCGATTATCTACATAAGCAGAAGGGTGACATTATATTATTGCAGGAAACTAAAATTGACTTGCCACAATTCAATTCTACGAAAAATAAATGGTATAGTGAGGCAATTGATTCTGACGCCCTGGGGAAAAGAAATGGGGTTATACAAATTATCACTTAAAAGGCTGTTGTTCTTTCTCATTTCACCATTATTACATCGAAATCTTTGATAACTTTTATAGTAATTTCCTTTAATATCCTCTAATTTTATCTCATCTCTCTTTCTCTTTCTTGCCCTTCTTTTATTTTCAGATGAATCTCTCTTGTATTTACAACACTTATAGATCAGATAAATCCTTAGTACCACTGTAACCATTGTAATGATAGGTGTTAATATTCTCCCTAATATTCTACTTCCAAAGGTAGAGAACCAAGTACCCACAGAGGAAAAACTCTCACCATGTTTTCTCCCAAGCACCTTCAACATTCAATTCAGCCAAATCTTGATAAAGATTCGTAATATTTTTAATATACCCCTCAAAACTCTTTCTCATGTCTGGGATATAAGTGCAACATTGTTGTATTTTCAACATATTGCAGACTCCACCCTCTTTAGCCAATAATCCATCAAGAGCAAGTCGATTTTGTAAAACCATAGACCTAATTGCAACCATCTCAGTATCAATCATTAAGAACCCACCAGCAGTGTCTGATGATAAACGATCAACCACTGTAGACATTTTTCTAATCTTATGTGAATTCAGAATAACTCCAACTGAAAGTATCAATGCTCCAAAAATATCTCCCATTATTTTTGAAAAACACACTTATCTCTTATTAAGTATTAGTCCATTTTTTACTTCATTGATTCTAATATTCTTATCTAAGTGATAGATTTTTGGAAATAATATGCCCAATTAACAACATCCATACCAATATCCAGGCAACCTATAATAGGCATTCTCAGCATACCCATAATATATTCCTGGAAACACAAGATCAGTTCCTCCTTTCAGTCCCCATCATCCCGTTATTAGAAAGGTATGATCACACTCACTAGAACCAATGAAATAATTGCTATATTCTGTCTTTTGTCTAAGAAAACAAAGCTTCCCTCGATGATACCAGTCTAGAGTCATGGCAGGGTAAGTCTCGCCTTTCTTATAATCTCCTTCTGTGAAAGCCCATGGAGGTACATGAGATTTTTCCTCAGTAGCTTTTCTCTGAAAATCTTGTCTTCTATCTTCCACCATGTTAATGAATTCTATTACTTCAAACCGTAAACTACAAGTGAGGTTGTAACTATGTGCACATAATGTATCTATTGTCGGTGTAGTATAAAACAATTCTCCCATATATTCTGCATTTTTGGCACTATATATTCTATTCATGTTCTTCCTAATAGGAATTTCTGAAAATACTAAATTCACGTTAGAATAAATGTATTGCAAACTTCCCTTCTTGTAATACAGACTAGTTAGTACACTACAAGACACATCATACGTTAAAGGTAGGTGATGGTAAGTCACCCCCTCTGAGACAGACTAACTGCATGCACACGTAACAATCTCTCGCATCCATTGCATCAACATATTCATACAAAAATGTTGTAAAGACATTTAACAAAAAGTAATTAATTGACTTATCATGATAGATGCTGTCATCCTTCATCTTTTCTAAATTAGTTTGGGAATCTTCTTTAAGACTTTTAGTATCTACTTTTTCACTCATCACTCCATTAGTATTATTTTTGTGAATAGTTACCATTAAGACAGCGATAATTAGGGTTAACCGCACCAACATTAGTAGTAAGATACTAAATAAGCAAGCATTAATTCATCAATGTTTAAAACTATGATTTTGATGTCAAGTCGCTGCCTGCTGTATTTGCCATTTTCTAGAGCAAAATAAAAAAATAGAGAACATTCAAAGAATAGAAAAAATAAAAAAAATCTATTACAAATCTATGTTAACCAAAGTAGTGTATCCTCACACTTTATGCCTTTCTTCTTTACTCCCTCTTTATCTTTTTGTATATCTTCTTCTTCTTCAGAACTCTGCTCTGATTTTCTGCAACTCCTACAATCAATTTTTCAAATTTATTACACCTTGCTTTACATAGTTTTTTAAGGTGGTTCAAAACCGTTTCCTTCACTCTGCTCTGTGCCAACGTTTTCTTTGCTCAGATCTGTGTTTTTAACTTCATCCAACATATATATGTCCATTCTGGAGCTGTGTATTTCTTGTTCAGAACTCTCACTCTTTTCGTTTCACGAACTGATTCTTTAGACTCACTTTGTTTAATCTGATCTGGAACTTCAATTATCGTGTCTGGTGATTTTTGTTTCAGAGTGTATTTTAGTCTTTTCACTCCTTTTGGCCACATATCACCTTTTCTTGCTTACTTTACTTTAACTGTTTCTTTTGCACCAGTGTGAAGTTCGCAAGTTCTCTTATTCAGTCCTTTTCTCTGTTGCACTTGCTCTTGGTAATCACTCAACACTTCTCTATTGTCTCCTTCAACATTAGTCTTATGAGACCCAGTAGCTAGTGCCCACTTTATTTGACTTTTTCCCTGTTCAATCATGTGTTCAACACATTCAGAATCTGTATCTCAAGACTCTGTGCCTTCACACTCTACAGATTCTGGCTCTTCACGTCTCTCCACCAGTTTCTGTTCTTCTTCTTGTCTTTCAAGTGGACTTGGGACTCTTCCTGTAAGACTTGCGTGAATATAATTTGGCAAGCCACCACACTTCACTGCTGTCGTAGTCACCAGTATTACCTGGTAAGGGCCATGCCACCTAGGTTCCAGGTGCAACTTTCTCACATGTTTCTTCACCAGAATCCACTCACCTGGACTTAAATCATGTGCTTGCTCCTGCTGTGTTGTGGTTGCAAGTTCTCAAACCTGATGGGACACAGAACGCACCACATCAGTCTATCCTTTGCCATAATCAAGCAGTAGATCATCAGTAATATTCATCAGTTGATTTGCTGGTACAATCGGCTGTCTCATTGCTCTCCCCATTAAAACTTCATGAGGTGATAATCCAGTCTTTCTATCAGGAATGCTTCTCAGAATCATCAATACCAGGGGTAAAGCATCTGGCCTTTTCAGTGTTGTGGATGCACATACCTTTGACAATCTGGATCTGATAGTGCCATTGATCTGCTCAACCACGCCTGAGGCTTCTGGTTGATAGGCACAATGCAGCTTTTGCTCAATTTTAAATGCTGTGCAAACCATCCAAATGATTTCATTATTAAAATGTGTACCTCTATCTGTTTCTAAAGAGACTGGAAATCCAAATCTAGGAATGATCTCTCTTAAACACAATTTAGCAACTGTTAGACTATCATTTCTTCTTGTTGGATGTGCTTCCACCCAACGAGAAAACAGGCAAATCACAACCATCACATATTTCAGTCAATTACAAGGGGGAAGCTCAATGAAATCTGCCTGTAACCTAGTAAAAGGTCCTGCTGCTTTTCCAATGTGCCCCCAACTAACAACAGTTTTTCTACCTGGATTTTGCTGCTGGCAGACTGCTCACCTCTGTCATAAACCCTCTGCCATGCTCTAGACTTGGGGTTGCACCATGTCTGTTTGAAGAGTCTAATTATTGCATCTCTTCCCACATGAGTTATTCCATGGTACATTCTAGCCATCTGTGAAAGTAAACAGTCTGGTATTACTGGTCTTTCATCCATATTTCATCTTCAGGTCTCAGAAAATCCTGATTTTGTACAAAGTTATTTTTCTTGCTCACTAGCTTCTTCCTGCAACTGTCTAATTTCATCCCAAATCTTGCACCACCCCAAAACCATATTGACTGTCCATAAATATGGTTATTCTCAATTTTTTTCCAATTATGCACGCCCTAGTCAAAGCGACCAACTCAGAAATTTGGGCTGAATTCATCCATTTTAGACAAGATGCTTCAAGAACCATGGCCACGGAACATACAACATATGAAGCACACAAAAACACCTTTTTCATCTCTCAAACAAGAACCATCTACAAACATCAAACAATCTGACCCTGACAATGGTATATCTCTTATTTCAGGTCTTGGTTTTGTACACAATTCTGTCACATCCAAACAATAATGTTCTGCTTCATCTTTTACTTCATCACAACTCAATCTCTGCAACAAGTTTGCTGGATTCAGTGTCGTACATATTGTCACTGTCACATTTTCAGCACCCAAAATCACTCTTTCATATCTAGTGGATTGACTACTCGTCATGTATTGTGTCCTCGTTTGTGTCAGCAAAAACTCAACAGAATGTGGTACATACACTCTCACTGGATGTCCCATCACAATTGATTTACTCTGCTCTAGACTCACACAAGTAGCAACCACTGCTTTTAAACAACCTGGCATCACTGAAGCCCATGAGTCCAAAGTAGCAGAGAAATACCCCACTGGACAACGTGCCATTCCATGTGTCTGTGTCAGGACTGAAAGTGCACACCCATCTCTCTCACAACAGAACAATGCAAATTCTTTGCTGTAATCTGGCATACCCATTGCAGGTGCACGACAAAGACTATCACGCAATTCAACAAAAGCCTTCATGCTTTCGTCATCCATTTGGATTGGATCTACTACATCTTTGTGAGTAATTCTCTGTAAGGGCCTGTTAATCAGTAAAAAATCACTAATCCACTGTCGGCAGTATCCAACCATGCCCAGAAAAATCTGAATTTCCTTTTGTGTTCCAGGAGGACCCATTTGCAAGATCACGGTAATTCGATCTTGTGATACTTTCCTGACTGCATTTTCAATTTTATGTCCCAAATATTGAACTTCTTTTTGAATGTTAATATTTTTTTTCTGGTGACACTTAATGCCCACCTACTGCCAAATAGTTCAGTAGAGCAATTGTATCTGTCACACATGCTTCTCGTGTCTTCGATGCCACCAATAGGTCATCGATATACTGCACCAATTCAGAGTCTTCTGGCATAACCAATAATTCCAAACATTTTTTCAGAATCTGATTAATAATCGAAGGACTTTCTGTATACCCTTGAGGAACTCAGCAACTTGCCAAAACACGGTCTGCAAACTGGAAAGCAAAACGATATTGGCTATCCAGATGCAGGGGTATCGAGAAAAATGTTCGGCACAAATCAATCACTGTGAACCATTTTGCATCACAGGGAATTTGGTAAAGAATTACTGCTGGATTTGGTACTATCGGAAAAGGTACCACAATCTTATTAATCTTTCTCAAATCTTGCACAATCCTATATTTGCTACTCGGTTTCTTTATTCCCATAATAGATAAATTACAAGGACTCCCTAGTATTTCTTTCAAAATACCATTCTCAATCATGTGGTCAATTACAGGAGTAACTCCATCAATAGTCTCAGGACTCATTTTATATTGTGGTGTTTTAGGACATTATGCACCCTGTTTAAGCATAACTTGAATAGGATCAACACCGTTCATCAATCCGATGTCTTTCCCTCGGAAATCCCATACATCAGCTGTCAATGCATCTCTCAATTCAACAGGCAATTTTTTTTTCTGTAAATAAAGGATTCAAATAATTCACTTCTGTCCCTTGTTTTGCTATCATCACCATGAAAGCATCATCCTCATCTGGCATGTGGAAAGCAATACCATCTGGTGTACAATAAATGGTGCAGTTTATTTTTCAGAATAAGTCCCTTCCTAAAAGGTTTACCGGACTTGAGTCACACACTACAAATCAATGCAAATCTCTGAACTTTCCAATATGAACCTCCATTGGTTTGGTCACTGGAGTGTTAATATGCTTATTTGAGACTCCTACAACTTGGATAGTTTCTCCCGATAGAGGTAGGTTTAGAATTTCTGCTGCTCTTACAGTAGAACGGGTAGCACCAGTGTCCACAAGGAATGTAGTATCATTTCCCATCCACAAAATGACTTGACTGATCTACCACTAGAGATGCGCCAAGCACGCACTCTTCCTCCCCCCTCAGGCACTGAGATGAATCAGAAACACTCTCTTGCAACCAATACTGTGAATCCATTTGTACATTTTGTTTCTTATTAAATTGTTCATCCAAGAGAAACCGCGCATCCGCACTGTATCTCTGCACCTTAGCATTCACATTATTTGGCATAGGAGCTTGCACCTGTTGTACCCGTGGTGTAAATACCTGTTGCTGCTGTAATTCTTGTTGATTCACAACCACTTAATTCTGCATCTGTGGATTGAAATTTTGAACCATTCTATTATTTCCTATGAAAGACTTACACTCGTTCTTCCAATGTCCCAACTTGCCGCATCCATGGCATGGATATTTCTTTTTCATTTCTTCTTTATTACTTTTACCTCTACCTTCACCTGGTAATTGTACTTGAACACCACAATGTGGAACAATGTTCATTGGTACCTGACTATTCTGAAAACCTGTCTGCGACCCATCATTAAAATTCCCATTTTTCTGCTGTGCCACTTTCACCAGTGCCCACATACATTTTCTTTCAATTTCTTATGTCTCAATTCAATATCATCACTACAATACTTTGGATACCTCAGTATATCGTCCACTGACTTATTCTACCAAAAAATCAAATGTTGCTGAATCATATTACTAATCTCTGGTTTCAATCCAAACACAGCATTATAGACAAAATGAATCATGTCTTTATCAGTTATACTTTCAAAACCGCTATACTGTTTAAACACTTGTAAAAGTCTTTTGTAATAGGCATGTGCTGAATCTTTCAACTCCTGTGTCATCATATTAATCTTAACCCAATCCGTTTCTTTTGGGGAAATCTTACTCTTCAAGTAAGTAATCACTTGATTATATTTCTTCATCACTTCTTCCGATGGGGTTCCTGTTTTAACATCTATAGGATTTTCTTCTTTTGGCCAATCAACTGCAATCTTACACTCAGTCCATAAATCAGCTGGAACTACAATATCAAACAAACCATCCACATGTTTCCACAAGACCTTTGAGGCTTTCACAAATCTCTCTACTTGCTTGTACCATTCAACAGGCTTTACTCTCAATCTGGGTAATTCATTTGTAACAAACAATATATCCTGTCTTGACCAAGGAATATGAACATATCCACGACCCGGAACTTATCTCATTGGATATATCATTACAGCAGACTCTTTCTCTCTAAACGGAAGTAAAAGAGATGCAGTCACTCCCTTACTTGCAAGTATCTCTTCTTTCTTTTTCATCCTTCTACCTTTCCATCGTTCTACATCACCCCACCGTTTCAAAGTATTTAACAACTCCTTTATTTGCAATCCTTTACTAGATGCATTCAATCTCTCCAAATCCTTGTCACTAAAATCCAATATATATGTCTTTTGTAAAACCTTTGATTTTTCAATATCCACTCCATATTATTGTGCAGCTTCTGCCAATTTCTCATGTAATCTTTTCACCCTCAATGTAATATTTTTACACAAGAATAATAACTCCTCATCCTGATATTTACTCAATCTCTCAGAACTAATCTTACCATCAATCATTTCTTCCAAATCTACTCTCAATTTACTTACATCTAAACTCAGTTTAGACTTATGAGATGCCCTCCCTCTTATTGATTCATCTAACTCCTCTGACGAAGGTCCCACTGAACCCAAACCACCTGATTTCTAAGATGATTCTTGCACATTTGACAATAATTTTTTAGGATCTATCTGTTCACTCCTATTTGGTGTTTCAGTCTCATTTCCATTTACTGGAAGATCAATCAAAGATGTACTATTCATCTCAATTGACCCCATTCCATTAGTATTCCATGCGTCATTTGCCGGAACCGTCAATGCATGCACTGGAACCAAAGGACAAATTAACACTGGAACTGACAACTCTTCTGCATTTAAACTCATCTGATTCATTTTCTGAGTCAACTCTTCTTTTGCTCTATTAAGCATTTCAATCTCCTTTTCCTGTAAAACTTGTGTAACCTTTGAAGACTATGTAGTCAAAGGAACTTGTGAAGTTTGTGAAACCTGTGGAACTTGTGGAGCTTCTATCTCAATCGATGGTGCACTAAGAATAATCCCATCAGGATTCTCCTCATATGGTGGAGGTCTTTTCAATAACACCTCTTCTAATAAATTTGTCATCAATTTCATTCGGGTCCATATCTAATTCTGTATTCTCTACATTATTCTTTTTCTCAGCAACCATTAATAGATATAATCCATCTAAGCTCACTTCTCTCCTCCCTCTTTCATTTGCGCATCCCACTTAGCCTCTGAATACCATCTCATTGTATTCCTGTATTTCATCCCATTCCTATCTCTCTTCCTTCTGTATGCCTCATGTTCCAATTCCTCCAGTGCCTCTTACTGCATAGGTCTAGGATTTGGTTTCAAAGAATTCATTTGTCTTCCCAAATTCTCAAAAATTCTCAAATTAAAAGTACCATCCTCTGGGAATGCTATAACTCCATCATCCTCTGTATACCTCACCCAGTTCTCCAGCCATGTACATGTATGATCCCCACACTTTAAATCATACAGGAAGCAGGCGATCTTGGAGGAGGAACAGGCTTATCCTTTTTGAAGAAATCCTGAATCGCTTTTATCAACTTCATTTTTCAAATCTCTTCATTTCCAAAAGCTGTATTCAACAGTTGTCATAAAAGCACAAACACAAAATACTACATAACACACTAGACAATCAATAAATAATTTAAAAACATTAAATATTTGCATTAACTGTCGAGGCGAGTATTAACATGTTTTACTTACTGAAAATCAGGCAATAAAATTGATAATTTGATCGCTGAATGTAAAAATAAATATGGCACTACTATAAATGATTTTTCAGAGACCTTACACTTAACCATAGAACCAGACATAAATACAGTACAAATGAATAATAACCACTAACTTATCACAATCTCCAGGGTATCTCTTTTCAGTGCATACTTTGAATTAATGGTTCATTGTGATCTAATAGTCCATGACCAACTCAAGGTCTTAGCCATTGCAATGGTAATACATTGATAAGTTTCAGTGCGTAAAATTCTCAATGCATCGGCACACCTTCTAAAGCCCAAGGACCTACAGATTGGCTTAAGCCACACATGACGGGCGCCTCATAAGCTGGGCACACAAACAATAAGTGTTCCCGGGTCTCTTCTTGGTCCAGGCACAGGGGCACTAACTATTACCAAATGGAATCCATTTTGCAGTATGCAATCTTATTGGCAGTGTGCCCAACCTAAAAGGAAAGTACAGCTTCCGGTCAAGTGGTTTGGTTATTACATGCCAGTATTGCTCTAAATTTGGAGAAACTTGACTTCCAAAAACTTTTGGCAAGCGTTGAAGTAGCACAATTTTGAAGAATCTCAGAGAAAACCAATTCCCAGTACTTTTCTTTCAGATACTATTTTGGGGGAAAGACATATTAGCGGGGTCTTTCCACAACAAGGCCAGACCATACTTAACTAATACAATTCTAATCTCCCGTAGCTATTTGATTTTATGGTAGCAATCTGCCCGGATTAAGTCGCTAAGGCCAGAAGCATAACGTGCTAATTCTGGCGTGCACCAAGTTCTTCACCAATAGAGTAGAGAATGTAATCTTGCAATATCACTCAAAGATTTTCTGCCCAATTCAAATAGAATCGGGCACGCTGGGGTACTTTGCGAAAGGCTCATGAGGCTACGTAAAAACCTGTTTTCTGCAATGGGTAATTGAGATAGGTTCGCAAAACCCCAGAGCTCGGCCCCGTATAGGGCAGAGCTCACAACTTTCATGTCATAAATCTGAAGTACAGGGATAATTGGCTTTGTGAGCGAAGTTTTAAATTTAGTAAACAGCGCCCCAGATAGTTGCCGGTGTTTTAAAGTGGCCATATAAAGTTGTCCGTTTTTGGAGGATTACCCCCTTACTTGTTCTAAGGGGCAATTATTCATACATACACTGCCTTTGAAAGTTTTGTGTTGGTTAAAATACATAAACTTTGTTTTGTCTACGTTAATTTCCAGACCCTTAAGATGGCAAAACTCCTCAAATAACAATATGGCACGCTGAAGGCCACTGGGAGCTTTTGAGATAATCAGCGTATCGTCCACGAACATTAAAATGGGAATATGATTTCCTGCCAATTCGGGGGCATCCGTGGGGGTTAACGATAAAAACTTGGCGATCCCATTGATAAAGGTGAGAACAATGTAGGAGCCTTTACGCAACCTTGCCGTACCCCTCTATCAGTGGGAAATGGTTTGGTAACACTACCTTGTAGACCCCACCTTCTTTGAGCAAAATGTTCCTCATCTAAGTGAACATCCCTAACTTCTGTAGCGCTGCCCATAACTTGCTGCAAGAAACTAGATCAAATGCTGACTTAAGGTCAACAAATGCAGCACATAGGGAACCCTTACCTAAAACCATTATCCGCCAGTATATTAAAGTAAATAAAAAAACCTGGTCAATAGTTCTGATATGGGTTAGAAAGCCTGCCTGTAGTGGTGAAAGAATATCATACTCATCAATCCAGTCTTGGACTTGTTCAGCACTAACCCGCCCATAACCTTTTGAAGTGAATCTATGAGGCGTATTGGCCTATGATTACCTGGATGGGATTTGTTCCCTTTTTTGTATACCAGGATAATCTCAGCCCCTTTCCAGGAATCAGGCACTGGGGCTCCTTTAGCAATGGGATTGGCCAGTAATATAATGTACCTGCACCATTTAGATTTATCATGCAAGAAAATGTCAACCTGGATGCCATCTATACCCGATGCTTTCCCCCCTATTACAGCTCCAAGGGCGATGTTAACATCAGTCAGTGTAAAGGCTGTGTTTAGGTAGAATACATGTGTAGGCACAGCGGGGTCCCCCTCTATCACTAGAGTCATATTGGGGTTTGAAGTGATTAAACAATGCTCCTGGGCTACAAGATTTTGGGGCGGAACAGGTTGTCCTCCCCTATCCCATTTCACAATGTTCCAAAACTGTTTGGAGCTATTACTAGCACATGCCAGTCTCAAATCCTGCCATCTGCTTTAGTCCCATTGCTTCTTGGTCTTTTCCTGAATCTTCCCATAATTATTCCTGGCCACCCTTAGTTTGTCTGGCTCCCTCTGTCTTAAGTTCTTCTCCCAGTATACTACGAGCCTTCCTACAATCCTCATTAAACCATGTACTAGGTGTTTTCCTTTTTGTGTTCTTATCTGTGATCTGTTTTAAAAAATACATCTTAAATGGGAAACAAAATCTTTATGGGTTGTGGTAATTATCTTAGGGAACTCTGGGTGGTCACAATAGGCCTTTAGGCCAGTTATAACAAAATCAATATCCCTATTTATAGTATCAAGGAGATCTAGGTTCTCAACAAGCTTAGCCCATTTTAATCGCCGCATATCATTAGTTGGGATCAAATCTAGGGTAAGTAATTCAGAAACTGGCTGGGCCACTGGGCTTTGCACTATAAATTCTAGGGTAGAGCATAAGGGACTATGATCACTCTCTAAACAAACCCTCAAAATCATATCCTCTAAGGCATGCAATAACTTTAGATTAATTAATAAATATTCTATGCGACTGGCACTATGGCCGTATTAGCCCCATGCCTATCAGAGACTGTGCGCCCATTTGCTGCCCGCAGCCTTTTTTCAAGACAGAGTGCTTTGATTTGGATTGGAGCATCCGTCCATTTTTTTTATGGGCGCTAATTCCAGTTTTGGGATGCCCCACTGGGTATCTTCCTCGCCTGTGTGATCTTGGACCTCAAGGCCAAGAGGCTCAAAGGTTGAGTTGAAGTCACCAGCCACTAACACGAGAGAGTCCCATGAATGTATATCCAGGAGATCGTCAAGGGCCATTATAACCTTGGACTTCTTCCCCCCGCTCAGACGCGGATTGGACTTTATTCTAAAATTAGAGTGGGTTAGATTTTGTGTACAAATATCAAAGCTTACAAAGTTTTCCACTCAGTGTTGGTGGGTTAATGTTAGGACAATGTAATCAAATGTGGAATTAGGGCATGAGTGTCTTTCTGCTGTAATAATGTCATCACTTATTATCGACCGACAGTCCCTACCATAACGGATCAACTGGGTGCACTGTGTCTTGTGATCCCTCATCTTCTCTATAGGATGCACCTAGAAGTCTGGGACATTAATCATATACACCTTATTTACTGAGTTTGATGTTCTACTCCCTAATCCTGCTTCTCCCTGGCCAACATTTCTATTAGCATTGATATTAGAGGTTGAGACAACGGCCTTAGTAGAGGGCAATAAGGGTCTGGTAATGGGCGTCCAGCTGCCTTTCTTTCCAGAGTGCCTTTGACCTTCACTCAGAGCATCCACCATTATGGGCCTGGGGAGACCACTTATAATTGGCCTCTGTAATGATTTGGCCACACTTTCTACCACTAGATGATTACTAGCACTCTTAATGTAATTTAAGGATGATTTATGAGTCACAAGGTTGCCCATTGATGATTTGATCGAATCCACTGCTACGTGTACCTTACTTATAGTGTCACTAAGTATGCTAACTGACACTTTGAGAGCCATCATTGTAATCAATTTATTAAAAACTGTCTGGTGAACAGTGTTATCTATGGGTCTTTCCTGTTGTGTGTTACTAGTAACGGGGGCACAATTATCTGCGCCGGCTGCGTGTCGATCGCCCATACACCTATGGTAATTAGGGTTACTAGTCGCTGTATTAACCAGGCCCATAGTGTTTTTCTCGTTTCCATTGTGTGGGGTATTTAGCGGCGGGTCGGTTGAGTCAGCCAAAATTGAGAATCTATTACTACATACTAAGGTGGTACAACATTCCTGGGTGTCTTGCTGGCACCAGGACTTTCCCTCTGTTATTATATTTGTCTCTGGTACATTCTGGGTCACTAATGTTATCGATTTTTTTGCAGTTTTTTTTAACATATCGGGTACATGCCCTTTAGAATGTTTGCTGCTTGGGCTCTGTTGCGTGCTATCACTGGGGACCTGGACAGGGGGTGTGGAATACTAATAGGCTATCTATCCTGTCTATGACACCGCCCTCATCATCATTATGACTGGGACTTTTTCTTCTTCCCTTTTTAACAGTCCTTTTTTTCCCATCACCCGTGCCACTGTCACACAACTTCCTCTTCACCATTCTGGCTAGCCATTACATGTGTACAATACAATATTATACAATCAAAACTATTAAAACAATTGGGAGCTTGGTTAGGCCACGCTTGATATAGTTCAATGTTTATATGCCACTGTTCGTGAAGACTTCCAGTACTCCAAAACCCTCTTGTCTTTGGTCACAGTACTGGGAAATAACCTTATTTAGGTATGGAAACTACTACTGTATAGTCACCTGGTCAGATGTCCTGGTCACCAAATGTTAGAAGTGTTGCCCAACCCCGGCACGGGGTGGTGGCGGTCCCCGGGGCCGCGGGGGGTCCTGAGTCCCCCACCATTCATTTTTTAAGGCCCCGGAGGCTGGAGGTCCCCGGGGCTGGGGGGGCCTGAGAGCCCCCACAACTCATTTCCAGAAGCCCCCGGGGGTGGCGCCACCCCACTGTGGTCCTGTTCCCCCAGCACAGCTCAAGAAAGACGGTGTCCCGGGCTGCGGGAGTCCGGCGGCCCTTTAGTGATCAAAAAAGTTGCTACTTTGTCTGCTCCACTAACAACTTCCAGTACAATTACGACCGGCGCTACTCTACTCTCAAGTGAAAGAGGTCTTGGTACTCCTCTGTGGATACTTTCCAACGTTTCGGAAGCAGACTTTTAGAAAAGAGGCCTTGGCACTCCTTTGGGGCATAGCCCACAGTTTTGAAAGCAGACTTTCACTATTTTCATACACTCTTCTTACAACAGAATAGGTCCCTTACTATAACATCACTTAACTGTTTGATATTACCACAACAGACAAAATACTTCCAGTGTGATATTTCTCCACACTATGACCACCACAAGGGCTTAAATAAACATCCCAGGATCTTAGGCAACTCTCTACCTGTATTGTCAGACAACATAGAACAAAGACACTAACTTTTCATATTAGTAATCAATAATCAATAATTAATAATTAATTTGCCAAATTAATCAATTTTAACCCTCCTCTGCTACCAAAAACTGATCCAGTGATCAGGAACTAATAATTTCTTACAGACAAGGCCCAATTTCATTACCCACCTAGTCCCTTCACACTGAGTTGGTTTATTACCATAAATGAACCAAACTCACCAATCACCAATTTGTAATTTCATTCTAGTATGCCAATTATGGCAATGTGATCTTTTTATAGTTGACAGGGTTTGGCAAACTAATACTTAGTTCAAAATAATTCTCATACTCAAATTACATACACCACTAAATAGTGACTTATTTGCATGTTTATAATGTTTATCTAAATAATCTGAAATAATCCTCATCAGTACCAACATACAGCACAAATCATAGATTGTCACAGAGCAAACAACATTAGAAGAGAAAATGACAAAATCATATCAATGACAATGCATAAAGGAGTGGAAAGGGTAGAGACAAAAGATATTTCAAATGATTCTGCAAAGTCAGATTTCAGTCTATACTAACTCAAATTGTAATAAGAAAGATACTCTCTGGCCATGAGAGCAAGGCTCCTCAAGAAGATTGAAGAGGCAAGGACTAAGTCAGTAATCCGTAGACAGGAACAGAACAGCAAACCGACAACAGTGACGATCTCCCAAATGCGCAACTAACCAAAACCCCTCCCACAAGAAACCTCAATTATACACTAAATTCCTAAATATCCAACCCACATTTGTATCTAACGAAATGGTATTCTACATTCGACTGGTTAAGGAAGGGGATGTATTGTCACACTACTCTTGGCATGTCCACCACTCTAAATTACCCATTGTTTACTTATTTATAACAACAACTTCCACCACAGCAAATATGATTCAATCCAATATCAAATGTTCTCTTCCTTCATTCGAATCATGTAGCAAACGTTGTACTCCAGAGGAAGGGTTTCCTTCAATCGAAGAATCAAATCTTATTTTTCATGCAAAGTTCTTGGCAGGCACTCAGGTTACTGAGGGTTCAATCTAAGCAGGTTTTATTTCATGGAAACCCTGCTCCATCAAGTTCAATGACAGCGGATGATCTTTTCCACATTGGCGAATAGCAGAAAGGACCTCCGTGGCTGTGAAGTAATGCAACATTACGAAGATTACGTTGGACCGTGGAATAATGTAAAAAAGAAACTGACCTCAAGAGTATCATCTCAACGCTATAACTATGAGGGGATTTGCCGTCTGAAGAACCTTGATGGGAAAACTTTACAGCAGTTGGAGTTTGCAATTAAAAAGAAGGTATGACAAGTAACCATTTGTGTGATCATTTCTAGGTGCACAAGCGTAGTGGCAGCAGAGTGAGCACTGTCTCAAGCTCTGTCCTGTTACATCAGTGGCTCATTGTCATCAGTGCATCTTATTCTACTTGTGCCCTTGCTGCATGTGATTTTGTCCTCTCGCATGCTGACTGCCTATTATGGTGACATCTGCTTGCACACTGCACATTGCTTTCTTCTGCATAAGTCTGTTCGCTCATGCTGTTTGCCATACATACTGTTGTCAAGTGGCGTACGACATGTTGCTATGCATGCTTTGAATGACAATATACATGCTCATAGGATTAGCCCACAGCTGCTCATTTATTGGTTTATTCTGGTTCCCGACCTGATGACTCCCCGCCACACTGCAGGGGATTTAAGGTTAAGATCAGAACATCTGTCCAAGAGAGCTGGAATCTGCAATGCGCTGTCAGGAGACAGTGTTTAGTGCAGCGTCAGTGCAGACTGCATTTATATGTACTAGGGTGCTAAATTGGGCATTGAAGTGAAGGAAAGAAGTTCATGATTTTATATGATTTCACTTGTTCTGTTGTTTTTACACAAAGTAAACCATAGATTGAAACTGTGGGTAATAAATTGAATACCAGAGCTACAAGTACAATCCTATTGTGTTATTTTGCATTGAATACTAGAGCTACAAATACCTTTCTGGTTGTTATTTTAATTAGTTGCTTTAATGTCTTCTGTATTAGTATTGACTTTAAAGACATCTAGGAATAGTATGCTTAGTAACTAATAGTTGATTTCAAGTTGGATTGATGTAAAGTGAACAGTAGTTCATTAAGCCAAAACTTTACTCCTTCACCATTTTATCTTTCCTCTCCAGAAGAGCCAGTGCTCAAATGGGCAAAATGTAAGAAAGTATTCCTAAGTGAAGCTAGAGTGTGTGGAAACTATTTGAGTGTGGAGAGAAAAACTGCATTATTTCTACATTGTCTTGGTCCAGAAAGACAAGAGTTTTTTTTTAATGTCTGCCTGGCATTGTAGATAATGAAACAAAAAGTTTAAATGAATTTGAGGTATGCATTAAGAAGTTGGATAATCATTACCTACCCAAAGTTAGCACAATACTGGAGCTGCATCATTTTAGTAGGAGGGTATAATGATCTTAAGAATCAGTTGGAAACTATATTACTGATTTAGGCAAGTTGGGTGCTTCGTGTAAATTTGAAGTTTCTATTGATGAATGCATCCATGATCAATGCATGCTAGGATGCAAAATATAAAGGGTCAGAGGTATGGCAGAAAGACAATCCTAAATTGGATGAGGTGTTGTTGATTGCAAGCAAAATTGAATATCCATTAGCATGTGTTGATATTTATTAAAAAACGATAGTGGTGAGCCTTCAGAAAATATACAGAGAATAACAAAAGAAAAGAAACATAGCACCCCAGATTGAGCATGAGCATGTACCCACAAGACCTAGTGTAAGGAAGCATAGTAAGTGCAGAAATGTGGATAATCAAAAGGAAGAATTCAGGGGCAATTGTTTCCATTGTGGTGCACAAGGTCAGCTGGCAAATGACAAAAACGTGTCTGGCCTAGTATGCCAAGTGTAAGATATGTGGGAAGCTTGAACATTTTGAGAAATATTGTAGATCTCAAGATAAGTTGAAGAGAGTAAAACAAATAAGTGTGTAATATGAATGTGAGTATGATGAACTTTATTGTGGAGAGATTGTATCACAAGTAGGACAGCAGAAAAAGAATAGTCCCATAGATTTGGTCAATATTAATGGCTCTGCAGTAGAAATGCTATTCAACTGAGGTGCTACATTTTCTCTGGTCCCTAGAAAATTCTTTTTAGTAATCTGTAGAACAAAGCAAACCTGTTTAAGACTGATATTAGGCCTCTAACTTATGGGTGGAAACCCATTAAACTGGATAGATATTTTACAGGAAACATCAAATACAAGGGCAAGATCGCAGCCGGAAGAAATAACATTTAACTAAAGGAGACAGCTTAATCAGTTGGTGTCATCAACAGGATTTAAATGTGATGTTGGATCCCAATAGTGATCAGACAATTGTTAAAAAAAAATGTGTGCCGCGTTCTGTTGATTCAAAGTGACTTGAAAGTGAGAAAAAGGCACAACTAAATTTGGAAAGTAGTTGTGTGATGGTGAGTTAATCAAATCTTTATGTTCTGAATTCTTCAATTTATTTACAGAGAAATCATGTTGCTTGACAAATTATACACACAAGAATATATTAAAAGATAATACCTCGCCCAGTGTGAGCAAAGTGAGCAGTGTTCTAGTAGCTCTAAGGCAAGCCGTGGCAGATCAAATTGGTAAACTCAAGGAAGAAGGAAGACTGGGGTGTTTAATAAGGTGGTGGTCATTGATAGGTATCCCCTTCCCAATATAACAAAGATGTTGACACAATTGGAGTGTGGTGTCGTTTTTTCCACCGTAGATTTATGATCTGTCTATAACTATAACTATAACTGCATGATCTTCAACGCACTCCACGAGATGGGTCCCAAATTCATCTTCAACACAGAAAGTAATTCCCACGTGGCCTATATTCCTTTTCACTATTATAGCATTACTACTTTCAAAAAAGATCCTTCAAAATATGGCGGACACATTTATTTCATATTTGTACTTTATTTATTTTTTCCTGTACTTTTTTTGCAAAATTATTTTTCATATATTTTTAAAATCATTATCATCATATCTCAAAAATAGTACATACATCTTCTCAACAATATATAGATAGTCAATATGTGAACAATAAGGATTATGTGAAAAATAAAACCCTACCATACAGAGAACACTCCTGACTCACTCTCACCGCATCTACATACACACACTCTCACTCAATCCAAATACACTCTTTATTCTGTATCTAAGGGATCACAGATCTTTCCGTGAACTATTACGCTAGATCGACGCGTTTCGGTGGGTTCAGACCACCTTCCTCAGGACCATTTGACAGAACAAAGTTCATCACAACTGTTTGGGGACTCTGTATGGTTATCTGTAATAACAAATGAAATATAATGTATCCATAACATCATCATTTGAAAACAGTAAACAAATAATCATGACTTCAAAAGATATAATTTATCTATAACACTTCTCACTTTTTGAAGGACTAACAATCTTTACATAATACTTTTCAAAAATCATTTATTTATCATCGTTGCTTTGTTTGTGTCATAGATAAACACTGACCTGATCGAGTGATTACATTTAAGTTTAAAACTAACAATTGTCTCATGTAGCTTTTCGAATCACTTGAGCTTCATAATGAGAAAAAAGGGATTCAAGAATGGAATTAAAAAGGAGAAAAAAAGCTATTTATAAATAGCACAGATAGATTTTAGAGAATTCTGATGAACAAAATCCCTACATTCCCAGGTATGATGTTGTATCCTCTATTCATTTAGTAAGTAGGCACTCTTACCCCAACAAAATCACGGGGTGATGATGATCTCTATACAGGTACTAAACCGTAAGTCAGTTGAATAAATCTTCCTATAATGATATTAAAAGGTTCTGACTTGTAACTTGAGTATATATGGATATTGAAGTTTTAAAGCATGGTTTTTAGGATTGCTTATCCAATATAGATTTTACTTGGTGTTATCTTTCTTTTAACGCAGTTCCTGATAGGGTTCTCATCATGTTAGATGTCCGTCAATTACCATGGAACGCTCTGTTCAAAATATATAAGCAAGTTCTCAGTGCATATCCTATAAATCTCATAAATGAAATTCTAACGATACAGATTAGACAGACTAACCTCATTTAAAAACGCCTTTTTTCCAAATACACACTCGGATTCAAAGACAAAGTTTCCTCACTGTTTCATATATTTTCGATTTTGTGCGTGCTGCATCGGTGCTGTAACAACATATATAACCAACATTTTAGAAACGGATCTAGTATATTAGGTGTCTCTAGATTAAAAGTTCTATTTCAGTCATGTTACTTTTTTTCAAAACAGATATTACTGCCACTCTTGATTTGTATCTCTACATATCGATGTCAATTTTGCCCATTATATCCGTATTTCTCTGATCTCATATACGGGTTTTCTTTAACAGAAGAAAGGGACACGTTTTTATGTTTCCAAACCCATACGAGCACCGCTTGTGTAGTTTTTTACCGCTCAGCGTACATTATTCTACCTAATGCTGCAAACCCTCAATATGAGCAGAAGGCATTACAAATTGGCCCAGTACCTGACTATCTCAACGTTCTATTAGATGGTCTCTATAGTGTGCTTACCGCAGTTTCCGTCTTGTTTCTTCAGAAAGCCGTCATTTCATATTCCCTTGAAAACAGAGGCCTCCTTCCAATCCCTTTTAATATCGTCATTCGCGAGCCAATTCTACTTCCGTATTACGCGCGATCATTTGGCTTGCGTGTGGGAGGTTCTGCATGAAAACGCGGGCGCCCTTTCTGAGTGGGGTTAGATAGATCTATATCACTCGCTGTATTCGTAAAGTTCAATATTAAATTTGTTTAATGGGGCAAAATGTTTATGGGCTTGTTTCTATTGAAATGGGAATTTTCATAAACATAATTATAATAAACGTAGTTGTTTCAGTCATACTTAAAACGGTGTCTATTACTCGCTCCGTATTTGGATTTAAATACAGACGCCATTACTAAAGGGAGTGCACATTGCTACTCGCATATGGTTTTATAATATGCATAGATGTTTGTATTTAGTTATATAGTATAACTTGTAGTTAATGTCGCTGAACATTTCAAATAGGTACTCGCATATAATTTTACAATATGCATGATTATGTTTATAACCTGATGTTATTTTGGCTATATATATCAAGGAGGTGCTCAGACTCTCATTTCTCACAATTTCCATTATAACCATGAGGATTCCCATCTGGGCCCATGGCCAATCAGATTTCATCCCCAAATATTATCGGTTTTCATGTTTCCAAGCTAACTTCGTTCAGAATTAAAGTTAAAACTCCATTCATTTCAATATGAACCAAACCCTTATGTCATTTTAGCACTAATGATAGTCTATACAAAAAGAGTATGTTCAGTTTTTTATGTATATGTGGAAAGTGTGGACAGGTCAGGTACTGATGTGCAATTTTGTTACATACCATGAAATATTCTCATTTAAACCTCTCCGTACACTGTCCAATTGAAAAATCCAGTAACTCTCACGTTTCTTTCTTGCTGTTTATATTTGCGGCAAGGAATTTGAATTCCTTAAAAAAGCATGTCCAGTGACACCTGCCATGTATGGCCTTCCAAAGACTAAGCATGGGCGTAAAATCCGCTCCGATCGCGGATTTTTCGGATTTTCCGGATTTTCGGCAAATTCGCAATCCGCGAACTCTCGCGAATTTGTCGAAAATCCGTGAATCCGCTCGCGGCGGATTTTTTGCTTGGTTGCGGCGCGCGGCGTGGTGCACGGCGTTCACTTTCCGTCATTTAGCGTTTGCCGAGTTGTTTTTCTTTGCGAGTGCCGTGCCATTTTGGATCTTGCTGCGTGATCCCGCGGGAGTTTGGCGCCCGCGAATACGTAATCGCGGCTTGCCACCTTGCACAGCACACCTCGCGAGAGTTCGCAATTGCGAACACGTAGTTGCGGCGGAAAGGAACAATCTCGCACTCGCGAAATAGAGATTTTGCAATTCTGCACAAGAAAATCACCAGCAAACAGGATAAACCTTCAGAAAATTATGATTTTTATCAGAATCACTCCTCAGGTTGACATTTGCATGGCCTTTTTTTTTGCAAGGAGTCCATTTTTGGGGGGGGGGAGGAAGGAAGTGCCCCACAGTCTCCAACTTCCTGTTCCTGTCCAGCAGGCTCCTCCCAGTGCTTTGTCCATCTCCTGGTCACTTTCATTTGGATCTGGAGCTGGAAGGATTACTTTTTGTGGGTGCTGCTGGATATTTGGATTTGAGGCCTTTTTGACTGTCTTTGGATCACTTTTGGATTAGAAATCAACTTTCACAAGTAAGTTTGTTTGTGGCATTACAGTTGCTGCAAGTACAATTTTGGAACTTTTTCAGAACATTAAATAAATTATATTGTGGGTAGCCACAGTATCCGGTAGGACCAGGGTTGGTTAGGGGTGCATGATACAACTGTTTGGTTGAATTTAAACACCATTGAGGCCATGGATGGGCTGGGATTGTGCTGATTTTTGTCGTTTTTTTGGGCCTGCTGGTGTGGCCCTTTGCCCAGGGGTGGTGAGTGTTGCATGGGCCTAGTCTTTCTGTGGGGTGTCTTCTTGAATTTAAACATCATTGAGGCCATGGATGGGCTGGGATTGTGCTTATTTTATTGTTTTTTGTCGTTTTTTGGGGGCTGCTCGTGTGGCCTTTTGCCCATGGGTGGTGGTGCATGGACTGAGTGTGCCTGTGGTGTGGTCTCACTCTCTTTAATGTAAACATCATGGATGGCATTGGATTGTGGTGATTTCTGGCTGTTTTTCTGTTTTTGGGGGGTGTACTGTTGATGTGGACTGGCCATGTGGGTGGTGGTGGTGGCCATCTTGAGTGCTGGCTGGTACAGGCAACATGTGCTTGGGGTGTAAGGGGCCATTTTGAGGAGAGGCAGTGTCTGAGGCCTGCACTTATTTTGCCTACTTTTCATCCATTATGCCCAGGGGTAGTGAGTGTTGCATGGGCCTAGTGTTTCTGAGGGGTGTCTTCTTGAATTTAAAAACCATTGAGGCCATGGATGGGCTGGGATTGTGCTTATTTTATTGTTTTTTGTCGTTTTGTTGGGGCTGCTGGTGGGGCCCTTTGCCCAGGGGTAGTGGTGCATGGACTGAGTGTGCCTGTAGTGTGGTCTCACTCTCTTTAATGTAAACATCCTGGATGGCATTGGATTGTGGGGATTTCTGGCTGTTTTTCTGTTTTTTGGGGGTGTACTGTTGATGTGGACTGGCCATGTGGGGGGTGGTGGTGGTGGCCATCTTGAGTGCTGGCTGGTACAGGCAACATGTGCTTGGGGTGTAAGGGGCCATTTTGAGGAGAGGCAGTGTCTGAGGCCTGCACTTATTTTGCCTACTTTTCATCCATTATGCCCAGGGGTAGTGAGTGTTGCATGGGCCTAGTGTTTCTGAGGGGTGTCTTCTTGAATTTAAACACCATTGAGGCCATGGATGGGCTGGGGTTGTGCTGATTTTATTGTTTTTTGTCTTTTTTTGGGGGCTGCTGGTGGGGCCTTTTGCCAAGGGGTAGTAGTGGTGCATGGACTGAGTGTGCCTGTAGTGTGGTCTCACTCTCTTTAATGTAAACATCCTGGATGGCATTGGTTTGTGGTGATTTTTGGCAGTTTTTCTGTGTTTTTTGGGGTGTACTGTTGATGTGGACTGGCCATGTGGGTGGTGGTGGTGGCCATCTTGAGTGCTGGCTGGTACAGGCAACATGTGCTTGGGGTGTAAGGAGCCATTTTGAAGAGAGGCAGTGTCTGAGGCCTGCACTTATTTTGCCTACTTTTCATCCATTATGCCCAGGGGTAGTGAGTGTTGCATGGGCCTAGTGTTTCTGAGGGGTGTCTTTTGAATTTAAACACCATTGAGGCCATGGATGGGCTGGGATTGTGCTGCTTTTACTGTTTTTTGTCGTTTTATTGGGGCTGCTGGTGGGGCCTTTTGCCAAGGGGTAGTAGTGGTGCATGGACTGAGTGTGCCTGTAGTGTGGTCTCACTCTCTTTAATGTAAACATCCTGGATGGCATTGGTTTGTGGTGATTTTTGGATGTTTTTCTGTGTTTTTTGGGGTGTACTGTTGATGTGGACTGGCCATGTGGGTGGTGGTGGTGGCCATCTTGAGTGCTGCTGGCTGGTACAGGCAACATGTGCTTGGGGTGTAAGGGGCCATTTTGAAGAGAAGCAGTGTCTGAGGCCTGCACTTATTTTGCCTACTTTTCATCCATTATGCCCAGGGGTAGTGAGTGTTGCATACTTGCATGTCCCTAGTCTTTCTGTGGGGTGTCTTCAATGTAAACATCATGGATGGCATGGGATTGTGCTAATTTTTCTGTGTTTTGTCGATTTTTTGGGGTGTATAACTGAACTGATGTTCCTCTGTCTTCCATTGCTTTGAGGTGCACAAGACTCAAGAGAACCACCAGTGCCAGGAAGAAGTCCTGCAGCGGGGTGTGTGTGCAGCATAACGTCACGCGACGTCACGTCTGGACACAGACAACTCTGCAACTCGTGCAACTGCTGCCTGCTGTTCTGACCTGCTCTGAAGAAGATGGCCCCAAAAAAAGTAACCCGTAGCTCCTCTAGCAAGAAAGGTGCCAGTAAGGAGCAGAAGAAGCAAGTTACCAAGGAGACTGGTGTGCCGCCCGCCCCTTTTTTTGGGAGTAAAAAAAAAAGTATGCCTGCAGCAGCAGCGGGATCTGCTGGGGACCAAGCTGGCAGCAGCACCCCCGCTCCATTGGGCTCAGTGCCACCACCACCACCACGCCAACTTATGTCCAAGCCCTTGAGTGCTGCAGAGGCAGCCAGTATAGTTCTTGAATCACCATCGATCAGTGATGTTGGCTCATCGCAAGAAAGCAGCAGCAATGTCCCTCAATCAACACAGGTTGTTGTAGCTCATCTGACGAGTGTTGGACAACCACAGCCGCAACAACAATCACATGTGCAAGTACAAGCCCAAGTACATGTGGAAGGAGAGGCAGCGCAAGGAGATGCGCAAGCAGAGGTGCATGGAGGGTCACAACAAGTGCCCACAATAGTTGTTCCTCCCGAAGTAGGGGCACATCAGGAAATCGACAATCAAGGCGAGGTATCATTTGAGGAAGCCACTCCTCCTGATGATCCTTCATTGTCTTCCACACCCCTAGCAAGGAAGAGATCAAGGGTGGTGTCTACATCTTCTTCAAGCACACCTCCTTCTGATGATACGGATCAAACTTGGGAACCAGCACCACTGCCGTCTGACAGTGAGGCACACCATGATCCGACAAAGGTAGTTAAGCGTAAAAGGAAGCTCGTCCAAAGTCTCAGAGTTATGGAGTGTGATGAGGCTCAACAAGAAGTGGCGGATACTGCTGCTGATGAAGACTCTGCCAACGACGACCCAGTCATCATAAAGGTCACTGCAGCCCCAGCGGGCATGCAGCAAACAGACATTTTGACCCTAGCCCGAAGAGCTGCTGAGCGTGATGATGATGATGTTGTCGATGAGGAGGCAGTGGAAACACCACAATCATTGGAGTTAAGTAGTACACCAACTCGTCCCGCTTCCATATTTCTTTCTGGCAAGAAGAGACCTCCATCCACCTCGACCTTAATTAGTGGCGGTGAAAGTGCACAACGTACAAAAGTTGGGCAATCCAGATCCTCCACTTCATCTGGCATTAGCTTCATGACCACCACCACCAGTATCGCCGCCTCCTCCAGGTCCCACAGACACTTCAAGTCCCCAGTTTGGGACTTCTTTACTGTTTGTCAAAAAAATCCAAAGTTTGCCATTTGTACCCTTTGTAAGCTTGCAGTTAGTCGTGGTAAGCCAGGGACCAACTATGGTACCGGAGGCCAGAGAGGTCATCTTAGGAGACAGCACACTGTCCAATGGTTTGCGCACCTAGATGCGATCAAGAAAGGCCGAATTCAAGGAAACGTTGATGTTGCATCTGATGATGACGAGGAGGAAGAAGACGTGTCAAACACTTCCCTTACACCCAGTACCCCTGTCAGCAGCACACCCAATGTGAGGCACACTAAGAGTGTTGGAGCGAGTGAGACACCAACGCACAAAAGTTCACCAGCGAGCAAAATTGGGTCAACGAAGTCATTATCAGCCCGTAAATGCTTGGTCCAGGGCAACATTAGAACAATGCTTACTTCAGACGTGCCATATGAACGCAACCACCCACTGACGCGTCTGTATAACACTAAGCTGGCTAAAATGCTAGCTGTGGACCTTCTCCCTTTTTCTTTTGTAGAAGCGGTAGGTTTTCTAGAATTAGTGGCAACGCTCTGCCCTAAATGGAAGGTTCCTAGCCGGTTCTATTTTGCCAGAGTTGCGGTTCCAGCACTACATGAAGATGTGCTGGAGGCAATTGGGGCAGCTTTGCAGAAGAGTGCTGTTCACACAATACATCTGACAACAGACATGTGGACCAGTGGCGCAGGCGCTGATTACATGTGCATCACTGCACACTGGGTCTCTTTTTCAGGTGTTAAAGCAAAGCTAAACGCAGGTGTTGACCTGGACAAAGTTTTCAAAGCTGCTCGGAAACATGCAACACTAGCCATGTTTGGCTTGGAGAAAAGTCACACAGCAGAAAACATTTTGGAAGAGTTTGACAAAAAGGTCTTGAAAATGCTATCCCCAAAAAAACGCAAGATTGGTTATGTTTCCACGGATAATGGCGCCAATGTAGTTAAGGCCATGTCGCTGGGTGGCTATTTCAGAGTGCCGTGTTTGGCGCACTGTATCAACCTGGTAGTTCAAAAATTCTTGAGTGATAGAGACAGTGCAGCGTTCGCGGTAATGGCCACCTGCCGCAAAATGTGCAACCATTTCAGCCATTCTTTTAAGGCCCGGAAGCATCTGAGGAGGCTGCTACTTCAAAGTCGAATACCAGTGAAAGCACTCATCCAGGAGGTGGCAACACGTTGGAACTCAACCTTCTACATGCTTGAGCGTCTGTATGAGCAGTATACGGTACTCGATCACTATTTCTTAACAGAGGGTACAACTCAGAAGGAGGACCTGCGGATGGGTGCGGCGCAATGGGACATAGTTAAAAGCCTGACAGACATGCTTCGTCCTTTTGAGTTCTTCACGCGTGCAGTCAGCCAGGAGGACTGTAATTTGGGAAAAGCTATCCCATTGTTGTGCATGCTGGAGCACCAACTGATGGCGGTGTCTTCTGAGTTTGAAAAAGATGTACAAAAAAAAGACCATTTTATTTTGTCTGAGAAATTATTAGAGCGCCTACGTGGTGATGAACGTCTTCAAAAGATCAAGTCAGATCAGCATTACATTTGTGCTACTATTCTGGATCCACGCTACAAAAAGGCGCTGGCAGGCGAAGCATTCTTTCCTTTTGATGATGCAGATGTTCAAAAGTACAAACATTGGTTAGCCTGGTCAGCCAAGAGGTTTGAAAAAGAACGGCAGGTTATTGAAGGAGAAGACAGTACATCAGCATCAGCATCAGCAGGCCATCCCCAGTCACAAGAATCCACTTCTGCACCTGTGGCTGGGGCACAAGTGACCTCTCAGCCGTTAAAGACACCGGCAACTGGATCATCTGCACCACACACAACACTAACAGTGGCTGCTGAGGAGGATTGGCTAAGTTTGCTTGGGTATGGTTCTCGAAAAAATGTCAAAGGCACAGCAAAAAGTAAGCAAAGTGGAGGAACCGTTGATGACCTTGAGTCGATGGTGCAGGACTATATGAATGACTCAACAGAGGTCTTTCTTAATGATGAGCCATTGCAGTATTGGCATGGCAAAAAACAATTGTGGCCACAGCTCTACAACCTGGCTATAAACTTTTTGTCTTGCCCACTCGCAAGTGTGTCTTCTGAACGTGTTTTCAGTGCTGCTGGTGGCATTGTAACTCCCAAACGGAGCCGCCTCTCGCCCAAAAATGTGGAGCGGCTGACAATGATCAAGATGAATCAGCACCTCATACCACCAGATTACAAAGTACGAGAAAGCACGCCGCATGAAGACGAGGAGGACGGCAACGTAGATGAGGGGATTTGTTCTCTGTTCGGTGGCACTGACCTCATCCTGCCTGAATTCGCAGAGTATGATGACGAAATCTTCTTCTTATTCCCTGACACCGAGCCCTGAAAATGAGACAATGAATCAAGAACTTTCTTTTTCGTCCTTATTCACTTTTATTCCTGTGTGTCTCTCTTTCTTTGTTTTGCACAGTTAATTTAATTCAAACTTTAATCACCTAATCCCAAAAACAAGACCATCAGCAGAACTGTCTTCACTTGTTTGCTTATTGATTTGAAGGTGCCGCAGTTTACATTCCTCAGGTTCACAAGTTCTGAAGAACATGCTCCTCTATCCTCCCCCTCCAGACTGCGATTTCCCTCAAAGCAGAGTGCTGGATTACGCCCAATGAAGAAAGACTCAGCACTTGTGGGGGTGTTGTACTTCTTTGCGGGTGAGTTGACGGATTTGGGCCCATTGCTGTGAAGCTCTAATAATGGACAAAAGTGTTTTGGACCAAATATGAGGTGGAAATTTCTTGCCGTTTTTGCTGACTTGCTTGCCTTTCAGGTGCTCTTTGGCGGGGTTCCGGGTGTTTGTGGGTGATTTTTGGTGTCTGGGAGCACTGCTGCGACAGTCTAATCTTGATTGCATTTGTTTTTCAGGAAATCCGTGGTGGAAAACAGGAGTTATGATGATTGATGATGATGACCTAGCTGCACAGCGCCGCGTTTGGACCGAAGGCCGAGAGATATTGTAAGTATGAGATTTAGCTTTTTCGCTATTTGGGGGTGTTGTCGGGTGGTTTTTTGCGGGTGGGTTGGCGGGTCTTGCCTGGGGCATTCCTGGGAAGGTCTAATACCGGATAGAAGTGTTTTGGACAAAATCCTTAAGGAACAGCCTTTTTTTTGCTATTTCTTCTGACATCTTGCTCAATGTAGCGTTTTGGGGGGCTTCCTGCTGTTCGTGGGTGGGTTGCGGCCGGGGTCTCTGTCGAAGCACTGCTGCGACAGTCTAATCTTGATTGCATTTGCTTTTCAGGAAATCCGTGGTGGAAAACAGGAGTTATGATGATTGATGATGATGACCTAGCTGCACAGCGCCGCGTTTGGACCGAAGGCCGAGAGATATTGTAAGTATGAGATTTAGCTTTTTCGCTATTTGGGGGTGTTGTCGGGTGGTTTTTTGCGGGTGGGTTGGCGGGTCTTGCCTGGGGCATTCCTGGGAAGGTCTAATACCGGATAGAAGTGTTTTGGACAAAATCCTTAAGGAACAGCCTTTTTTTTGCTATTTCTTCTGACATCTTGCTCAATGTAGCGTTTTGGGGGGCTTCCTGCTGTTCGTGGGTGGGTTGCGGCCGGGGTCTCTGTCGAAGCACTGCTGCGACAGTCTAATCTTGATTGCATTTGCTTTTCAGGAAATCCGTGGTGGAAAACAGGAGTTATGATGATTGATGATGATGACCTAGCTGCACAGCGCCGCGTTTGGACCGAAGGCCGAGAGATATTGTAAGTATGAGATTTAGCTTTTTCGCTGTTTGGGGGTGTTGTCGGGTGGTTTTTTGCGGGTGGGTTGGCGGGTCTTGCCTGGGGCATTCCTGGGAAGGTCTAATACCGGATAGAAGTGTTTTGGACAAAATCCATAAGGAAACACCAGTTTTGGCACTTTTTGTAAGTTAGGGTTAGCCCTAGCAGCAGGATTGCATGTGTTTCGGGGGGTTCTATTGCAACGCAGTTCTGGGGTTTTAGAGCACTGTTGGAGCGATGCTGGCTATGGATACTTTTGCTTGCTTGCAAGTGGTTTGAATACAATCCACGGTCTGTATTTGGGCCTACTGTTACTTTCAAAGTACGTTTTGTCACCATTTTTCTGCTAGGCATCGTTTTTGGAGATCTGATTGGGGGTCTTCTACATTTTTGCGACTGGCTTTAGTAAGGGTCTTGGTGGGAGCATTGCTGGGAAGGTCAAATTTTGTTCTAAAACACAGTTTACAGTACACCTACCTTGAGGGGAAAGATGCGCTATAATATTTTGGCCATACTTATTTATCCTTAAAAAGGTGACTCAGACAGAGCACGCAATTTCAAAAATATTGTACTGTCTATTAGGGAAATCAAAGTGTCACTTTTTGCACCACACAGCGTACATACCTTTTATTTATTTATCAGTGGTATTGTAATAGCACTTCCTGTTTTCCGTTCAATAATTACAGGCCGGGTTTCAGTCAACATCCGCCAGGCAGGCAGTGGACAGGGTGTCTTCTGTCAGTGGTCACCAACATTGATGGACGAAGCGTCAGCTGGAATGGAGGAGTGCCGCCAATAAGAGGAATTGGTTGCTGCATGCAACTTACTTACCAAATTCAACAGGACAACTCCAACAACATACGCAATACAGATACAGTATCCATTGTTTTATTCTATGAGTGTGACTGCATGTGCTTAGCTTTAGTTTGTACCCAAAGATTCTCTTTATCTTCAATTATTGTTTGTCCATGCTGTGCTTTTTATTTCTTCTCTCAACAAAACCTACCCAAAAAGAAACCCCCATTCCCATCCATTTTCCAAACCCTAACCCTCTTCCCCCGGGCTGTGTTGTTTTGCTTGATGTCTGACTAAAATGACATCAATAATTCCACACACTTGCTGGGGAGGATAAGGTCATAGCAACAGGCTGGTGAAGGAATACGAGGATATCTTCTAGACTTACTCAGCTTCAGTACTATATATCTTCTAGTAGTAGGAGCCAATGTCAAATAAATTCAACGCAAGTACTAGTTATACTTGCAAGCAAATACTTTACCATTTGTCAGGCTACATTATGGCACTGTTCTAGTGTACTGTCACCTGCTATATTCTCGATCGTACCGTAACCATTGTAATGCTACAGTAAGGACAAACCAGGTTTCGTTTTCTTTTTTTCCATAGGCATGCAACTGCCACTGTGTCACACCACCAGTACCACCGCAATGAGGAAATTTCACCCGCACAGGATTGCCAACGTTAATCCCCATTTCACGTGGAGCCAGCCCTGGGCCTAGCCCTAATTTCTAACACAAATTACAGGTAAGATAAGCGTTTGGTGGGAGGTAGTATAATGGAGTATTATTTAGGACTAGACGAGAGATTGACGGTAGTACTACTAAAGTCCTACGACTGTTCAGGAAAACAAACTTACTGTTACACCCTCGTCCCCCACCCACCAGACTGAAAAGCAGTAAAAAACAGGTATGGTCAGATAAAGTTTAAAAATGTATATTTATGTAGCCCTAACAAAATAATCTCCCTCAAGACCCACCCTAACCCCAACGATTGTCTTTGAAAAGTCCCAAAACGATCCCAACTCCCAAATCCCACCCCCCAAAAGTCTATAAAAAAAGGGCAAGGGACACTCCACTACTGGAGGGTGCTGGTGCATTTTGCGGCATGGGCATCATACTCCTTGCGGAGGGTGGCAAGCTCGAAGCGGAGGCCCTCCAACAAGTTCTTATAGTTCTGGACCTCCTGCTCCAGGTAGGACATTCGGACTCCTAGGCGGCGTTGGCGTGCCTTGCAGCTCCTGTGGGGTGCAGCTGGTCTTTCTGTTGCTTGGCGGTGGCGGTTGGCTTTGTTAGCCCGGCTCGGTCCCGCTGGAGCACTGCGCATGCTGGCGTCCCGTGGGGTTGATGAAGCAAAGCTTCGCATATTTTGCGGACTTGCTGTACTCAAGAACCTCGTTTATGTGTAACAAGGTAATAAATGTACGTCTTACTAACATTTATATTAAGTTTGAGTGAAGTTTATGAAGCTTGCTTACGTGTATTTCTAATGCATTTAATCCGTGTACTTAAAAATGGCCGCCGCTTGTATTTTAGTTACTGCGCATGCGTCAGCCACACTCACGTGTCCTGACGTGTCTGCAGAAGTGGAGGGAAATTTATGCGCATGCGTAATATATAGCTGTGCCCATCATGTGGTACTGCTCGTGCCACTGCTCTTGTGATTGTTTCCATGTAGCTAACATATAGATTGCATAAGTATATTTCTTGATGATAAGTTAGAAGTACAAACCCTGTGGTGTGTTTTCATGATGACATTATTATGTATTAATTTGTTTTCGCTTACTTTTCATGTACCGCGGGGAATGGGGGTCTGAGAGAGAGGAGAGCCATATTGGAGGTCCCTTCTGCGCCTGCGCAAAACTCTGAGGCACAGTGGACCTTGACTGATGGAACACAGCCAGTTGGCAGTGATGTGCAAGATGTTCCTGAGAAAGTCACCTCTGCCCTGCGAGAACAGCGAATGTGGCTCCTTATATGTTACAATGTAATATTGTGCTACTGTTTGCCGTGTAGCTTCTCATGGGAACCCCAATCTTACTAGGCGGTACCCAAGTATGCAAATACAGGCTTGAAATATTGTATTGTGATTGGTGTGTTACCCAAATCCTACCTTAGGACCAATCCGAATTGAGGGATTCTGACACTTTGCAACATTGGGGGGTGGTACACCGTCCCAAAAGAGTATATCTACCCTGGGTTTACCTAGGGAATTGTCCGACTTGTCTGGTTTAGCTGACCTGTCACTGACCCATCATACTCAATAGGTGACTGGAGATACAGAGAGCTGCGGAGCACTCTGTCCGAAATTGACCATAGACTGAGGTTCTACTGAACCTTAAAGTGCTGGCGAAGCACTTTGCTGGGAGTTCGTTGACCCAATCGGGGTCTTGATCGATAGCTGCAGAGAGGGTGGAGCGCAGGCGTTGCTTCCAAACTGCGGGTGCGGTCCTGTCCTGAGCGGTCCTGTCCTGAGGGTTTGCTGTCCTATCCTGAGGGTCCTGTCCTGATTTCCTAATCTGAGGGTATCCTGTCCTGTCCGGGGTGTCCATTCTGCACCTGCCGTCTTTGAGGGGTATCCTTCCTTGAGGGTTTCCTGTCCTTAAACTGACCCGTGGCCAGGGTTTGGTTTCCACACCAGTCTAGGTAAATACTGCTCTAAGTTCTTTAAAACCTGCACCTTTCTATATTTCTACCTTTTGCTAAAATAAAGTGACACCTTTGCATATGTTGATTTTCCATGCTTTTACCGCAAACTATTGAACGAAAGTCATCTGCATAATTTCATGATATGTTCCCATGTCTCTCAATCTTTTAGAGATTATATTTTGCATTGCAGTTTGTCATTTTCTGATATGGTCTAGAACCTCCTTACCTAGACTGTTCAAAGGCCCGTTCACTTTAAGTTTAGCGTGTTACTCTTTATAGGCCTTCCTATAGTTACCCATGCATAGTCTGTCCATGCTTGAAAGATTTTGAGATTGTGTAGTATTCTTCATTTATATTCAATAGCAATTTTCAATGATTACCCTGTCATTATTTCTCTATAGTTATATCATTTACATTTTACTAGTCATTGAATGTCTCATTCTCGTGTATTTGATGCAAGAAAACAATGAACTTTAGATAAACATTTTAAAACTTCCCGTTGTCCGTGGTCATTTCAACAGTATTGAATGTTATTGGTTGGGTTTGTATTTTGCTGCCTTTCCTTTTACAGCTAGGCCCCTGATCCATTGAAGTCATAGGTACCCGTGTCGGTGGATGGTAAGTCGGGTACACTGAGTCATAACAATAGGGAACACACACACAATTGGTAGCAGCCCGTGAAGTCGCCTGGTCAATGAATAGTGTGAATTGAAAGTATATGGGCCCTGAAGCCGGAAACGGCGTAATCATTGGCTGGGTGACCTCGCGCGCTCTATCAGTTTTCTGGTAGATCAGAGGATGGTTAGGGACTAGCTAAAGGTTAGGCAGGATTAGTTAGACTAGTTGAGTCGGAAACTGCTAGTACATTAATGCTGCTAAAAGAGCGGCTGTTCTAAGAGACCTGATCAATCTCTTGTGAATACGCACGAATAATATCTTGTAAAAACAATTCATGAATTGCTGTATTGTTATTATTCTTGTTCTTATATTGTTATATGTATTAATCCATGCGTTTGTCAACCGTTTAGTTTCTTGTTGTCCGAACTCCCCGGGGAATTGAAAGGGCAAGTGGTGAATAGAATCCATTGTCCTGAGGTCACAGGCTTAAAGGAAAGTTAGGTGCAGGTTAGGATAACCGGGAAGCACTAACTAGGGTTTTCTGAATACATGTGTGAATAAATGTCAGTAACGAGGTTCATTGGCAAAATTCCCATAGTGGCGTAACCTAGTAAGGGTCACATCGGAAAAGTAGCAGGTTCCTCGAAGCTTGGGTGAAAGCAAAGGGGTCCGCTGAGAAACCTTAGACTCGGAACATATCCCGGAAAGAAGTGGATGAGTTTAGGGGAATAACAGGTTCACTGATGCTAGAGTGAAGGGTAGGCGGAAGAGATCTGCCCGCAGCGCGTGAAAAGTAAATGGAAGTAGTTTACTTGCAGCGAAACAAAGCTATACTGTCTAGACACTTGAGCACTGTGGCGAATGTGTATTTGTTGTAAAATAACCAAGTACTGAGCACTTTAAAGGAAAGAAAGTTTCCGTTACCTTGTGAAGGGAGGGAGTCAGTCGCGAAGCGTCTCTGACGTCACTTCGTGCCGCGCTGGGATTGGTAGAAACAGCGGGCGGGTAGCGGGGCTGGAATTGTAAAGGAGGGGTGAAGCGCCGAGGAGTGAGGACTGTCTCACGAAGGGGCCGCGCACCCATTGGCCGAAACTATTTTGAACGCGTGCACCTCATTGGTCGCACGGAATTGCAAGACGCGTTCTGATTGGGGGTAACTTTGTAAACAAAGTTAAGCGTAGAAATCGTATGTGGCACTCGTATTGTCCAGAGACTAGACCCGATCCAAGGAACCAAGGGTTTGAGAGGGATCAGTGGAAAGCCAATAGATACGATATTATGTACGGAGGAAAGAGAAAGATGTCCCTTGTAAGTAGGGTAAAGAATTATTTCAAAACGGATAAACCGATTAAATCTAGGGAAGGCGTTGTTGTCCCGCCACCGAATATTCCTGCCTCATTCATGATGTTTGACCAAGGGTACAACACCTGTGTGTGGTTGGAGAATTGGGTGAAGTACACAAAAGATGACGGAGTATTGGCTTTTCCGTTAGACGGTACTTTTAATGGTAGAATTTTATTCAATTTGAGAACCCGCATGAATGAATTGCATCCCAGACCGAGACTAACGCAGTATGAGGCATTAGAGGAATGGGAGATTGAGGCTTTTGAAAGAGAGAAACCCCGAATGGACAAAGGTCTGACCAAATGGTACCCCAGGCTGAAACAAGAGACCAGGGATAAAAGGATGAAGCAGTGGAGGCAGAGCATGATTGTTGAGGGTCTGTTTCCCATGATGCCGGCATGTCATAACCCTGCAGCGGGTGAGAAAAGTACCGAAAAGTGTAAGCATTGGGGGGCCCCGGGAGAGTCAGATGATGAATTGTTAGATGACATCTTTACGAGAAGTCCGCCCCCTTATAATGAGGGAGCCCGAATTTCCAGTACAGGAGAGAACCACCAGCATCCATCTATTAAGGAGGAGGACAGTTCCCTATGTAGGGGGGGAGGGGGCCAGGTATTGCCCTATTTTGAGAAACCCGAGCCCCCGGAGGTACGCAATATATATCCTAGAATGCCCGAGAGCTCAGAGGAAAAATATTCCCGTGAGAGAACATTTTACCCCAGACCCCTTTATGAGAACGAAGAAAAGCCAGTAGGTTCACGGGTACCCTTTTTGCAGCCTCCATATGGGGAAGAGCGTAGGTCATTTGGCACGGGAACTTTGTTCCCGAAACCAAATTTTGGTGGGGGACCAAGTGAGACGCATCCTACTGCCCTGAGTTTTACGCCTCAACTGACCCCACAGATGATACCTGACCGAACATTAGGAAGAGTGTTAGATGAAAGGGAGCAAGAGGCCATAGCTAAACAGAGGTCAGAAATAATTCAGAAAATTTCCCAGTTAAATACCAGTCCTGAAGCTTTGACTATTCCGGTAACAATCGGACCAGTGGTTCCTTTGTACGGGAATAATCAAGGAGGTCTGAACCCTCCAGTTATGAACCCGATAATGGCCCCGCCGAAGCAAGAGCCCTTACTAATAGACGATCAGTCCAGTGAGTGTGGGTCTGATGTTGTGTTCTTGGATCTACCAAACAAACAGACCGGAAAGGGAGTGCAGAAGAGGCATAATCCTTTTGATACGAAAGAAATTAAATTAGAATCAGCAACAGGGACTAGGAGTGTCTCTTTGGTAACACCGGAAGAAATTGAAAATTGGAGTCGTGAATTAGAAAAACAGGCTCCGCAAACGAAGCCTTTAGACCTCTACAAACTGAGAGTAGAAATAGAGGAATTAATGGCAGGAAATGTGGGGTTAGACAGATTGAATACCTATTCTGAAGAAGAGTTGCTGTTTATGTGCAAAAGTCTTACCCGGAGTACTAGGGTGCTCCATGAAAAACTGACCGACACTGCAGCTAGTATGGGGATAGATATATCAAGATCGAAGCCCTTGCAGAAACCATACCGAGCTGAGTTTTCCGACAAAGATTTAGAAAGTCTGAATGTGTCAGGAAGAAAATTGCAGATTAAAGAATTGCTTGCAGTCCTGCAAAAATGGGGAGACGTGGAAAAATGGAAAACAAGGTGGGCACATAAGAAAGAGGAGGCCCGCTCCAGACAAGCTACCCCTGAGTTCCCTCTGAGAGAAGTAGACAAACCCGAAACTTTATGCCCCATGCGCGAAGTACCCGGTGGGAGGTATGTGCACGTTCCGTGGTCCAGACAGGATATTGTGTCCTTTACTAACGATTTCCCAAAATTGCGGGAGAAGCCAGTTGAATGGTACCGGCAAGTGGAAAGGTTTGTAAAGGTACAGAAATGCCTGTGGAAAGACCTGGATGGGTTTTTCGACATTGTGGTCCCAGTCGATCTATGGACCGAGTGTAAAATAGCTATAGCCTGGCCTAGTGAGGAATACCCGAGAGATGAGAAAACTGGGGAACCATCGAAAGAAGTAATGAGAAAATATGAGCAAGTAATTCAGCATCTGAAACTAAAAGTGCCAGCTAAGGAAACTGATTGGACCAGGATAGATAGAACAACGCAGGAAAGAGAGGAGACAGTGCACTCCTATTATGAAAGGCTGTTACAGGTGTTTAAAACATACAGTGGTATAGATAACATCGAGATGAAGGACATGACGCACTTCATTTACAGGTTTGTAAACGGTTTAAGACCTGAAATTTGTCAGTGGATAAAAGATAACAAAATATGTTGGCACTCCAAAAAGGTAGATGAGGTCCTGCGGTACGCAAAGTACTGCGAGGACGAGATGGCAGAAAAGAAAAAGGCTCTCAAGGAAAAGGTGATGTGGGCTCAGGTGAAGCTCGCAGAGCAGCAGGAAAAGCAGTTGAGTAACATGGTCAAAAATGCTAAGAATGAAGGCCCTGGGGGAGGGGGAGGAGGCAAGCCCCGGCCCAAAATGAGCAGGGAGGAGGCTATGAAGAAATTTCCCTGCCATCAGTGCGGCGAAATTGGACATTGGCGTAACGAGTGTCCTTACTTGCCCGAAGATAACTCCAAAACTCCTGATTTAACTCCACAGACGCAGAAAGAGAGACCGAGAAAGACTCAACCACAGGTAAAAACAGTTCAGGTGCCCCGAGCACCAAAGCAAGTATACAGGGGAAAACAGGCAGAGGGAGATGAGATAGAAGTCTGGGAAAGCAATGAGAACAGAAATGCAGCAACTTCGCAGTATCTTTTAAATGATACCTTCCTTTGTGATGACCAGTACTGACGGGGCCTGAGAGGGGAGGACGAGGAGTGCGTACTTGGTGCCTCCTTGCCGGTAGACCAGTCCGGACCATACATTGAAGGAAAGGTTGATGGAAACGATGTCACCTTTCTGTTGGACACTGGCGCTACCCGTTCTACTGTGAGAACAGTGGACGTTCCAAACCTACCCCTCTCGGGAGAAGCCATCCAAGTAGTGGGTGTATCTAATCAATTGATTAGTACTCCTGTTACCAAGCCCATGGAGATCTCAATCGGAAACTTTAAGGAAATGCATAGATTTGTAGTCTGCGACACCAGTCCAGTAAACTTACTGGGACGTGATTTGCTGTGCAAAATGAACTGTACCATCTTTTGCACACCAAAGGGTGTTGAAATTCAGACCCCAGATGAAGACGGCATTTATAAATTAATGTTAGTCCGCCCTGACTCGGAAATTAAACGAATGACCATGCAGGATTTACCCAAAGAACTCCAGGAAGCAGTGAAGCCGGAGGTGTGGGACTTTACTGGGAAAGATGTAGGGTTGATGAAAAATGTGGACCCCATACAGATAGCAATAAAGGACAATGCGGTATACCCCAATACTAAACCCTACAGGATGAATGCAGAAGTGAAAGCTGGTGTTGCTGTGGAAATCAAGAAATTGTTAGAAGGAAACATCATACAGGAGGTGATGAGTAGCCCATGTAACTCTCCGATTATGGGCATTAAGAAACCTAGTGGCAAGTACAGAGTAGTGCAGGATTTGCGAAAAGTTAACAAAATAGTAGTTCCCTGTTGCCCTATTGTCCCGAACCCAGCAGTGATTCTGTATCAGATTCCCTGGGATGCAGAGTGGTTCACAGTGATAGACTTGTGTCATGCATTCTTTTCCATTCCTTTGCATCCAGATAGCAAATTTCTTTTCTCATTTGCCTTCGAAGGTCACGTGTATTGCTGGAACCGGGTCCCTCAAGGGTATACAGAGAGCCCCTCTATCTTTAATCAGATCTTGAAAAAATGTTTGGAAACTTTGGTCTTACCTGGGAACTCAGTCTTAGTGCAATACATAGACGACCTCTTGGTGGCGTCTAAAAGTCATAAGGATTGTGTGATTGACACCATTGCCCTACTGAATCATCTGTGTGAAAAGGGACATAAAGTGTCCCCTGACAAGTTACAGTTTTGTGCAAAATCGGTGAAATATCTGGGGCACCAGATAGAAAAAGGTGTCAGAAAAGTGACATCGGAAAGAGTGAGAATAATTCAAAAGATGCAGTTGCCCCGTACTCAGAAAGAAATTAGAATGTTCCTGGGTGTGATAGGATACTGCAGGCAGTGGATTCTGGGATTTGCAGTCCTGGCCAGGCCCTTGATAAAAATGACTAAGAGAGGAACACCGGAGATTGTAGAATGGGATGATGAAAGCTTAACAGCCTTCACCAAACTACGAGATTGTCTGTGTACTGCTCCTGCACTGGGAATGCCAGACTATTCCAAGGAGTTTGCCCTATTCTGTGACACTCGCGATAATTGCGCATTGTCAGTCCTAACTCAAGAACATGGCACAACGAGAAGGCCTGTGGCATATTTATCTGCCACCTTAGATCCAGTGGCTGCTGGATTACCAGGTTGTCTGAAAGCAGTAGCTGCTACCTGTGCCAGTTTAGAACAGAGTGAGTCAATTGTCATGGGACATCCGGTAACTGTGTATGTTCCGCATGGAGTGGTAATTTTGTTGACCAGAACAAAAACACAGTATCTCACCCCTAGTCGGCTGACTAAATATGAGAGGATTCTTGTGGGTGCTGCAAATGTAAACATTGTTAGGTGCAGTATTCTGAACCCAGCCACTTTACTCCCCGACCCAAAGGATATGGAAGGGGGGGTGGATGATGAACACGATTGCATAGACTTAACTGAATTCAACACCAAGCCACGCCCAGACATAAAAGAAACGCCCTTGCCTGAACATGACAAAGAATTATTTGTAGATGGTTCATGTCTAAGGCATGAACAAGGAGGCCTGAGTGCTGCCTATGCAGTAGTGTCCTTCGAGAAAATTGAGGAAGCAGGTTATCTATATCACATCAAGTCTGCACAAGTAGCCGAATTGATTGCTATGATAAAAGCTTGCCAAATTGGGAAGAACATACGCATAACAGTGTACACTGACATTCAGTACTGTTATGGAGTCGTGCATGACTTTGGCCAATTGTGGCTACAGAGGGAGTTCCTGACTTCATCAGGTACCCCTATTCGAAATGGAAAGGTTATTCAAGACCTTTTAGAGGCAATCCAGTTACCAAAGGAACTGGCAGTGGTAAAATGTGCTGCTCATAAGAAGAGCATGGACAAGGTATCACTGGGAAACGATTATGCTGATCGAGTGGCCCAATGGTGCGCTAGAGATCGGTATATCGTGAATCCAAAACGAGGGGGGCCAGGAACCAGCTGCCAACTTCAGGTGTTTGAGGAAGTGCCTACATGGGATGAGGTGAAAGAGTGGCAGCAGGCGGCACCTTGGCAAGAAAGAGAGAAGTGGAAGGATGATGGGTGTCGACCAAGGCGTGTGGATGGTGTCATTATAGGTCCAACTGGTATGCCTGTGTTACCTAGACACCTACTTAGCGCAATGGCGAGGTTGATACATGAAGGATCACACATTGGTAGGGACGCCATGATTCTAGTGTTCCAACAGACTTGGTACAGTAAGAAGTTCAGGAAAGTAGCAGAGTCCCTCTGCCAGAGGTGCCTGTCATGTCAAAAGATGAACCCAGGGAAGAAGACTGTAGTGGAACTGGGGAAAATTGGGAGGTCCGGGGGTCCCTTTGTAAGGATACAGGTTGATTTCATCACCATGCCCCATTGTGAAGGGAAACGATATGTCCTTGTCATGGTCTGTTTATTTTCCAAGTGGGTGGAAGCTTTCCCCACTCCCAAAAATGACGCAAAGACAGTAGCTAAGTGTTTACTAAAAGAACTGATACCTAGATTCGGGGTGCCAGTCACTATTGAATCAGATCAAGGCTCACATTTTCATAATGACGTCATCGATGAACTCTGTAAGGCCTTTGGAATTGCACAAAAGCTACACTGTGCCTACCGTCCAGAGGCTTCTGGAGTGGTGGAACAAATAAATGGAACTATCAAAAACAGACTAGCAAAACTGTGTGATGCAACTAAATTGAACTGGGTGAAGGCCCTGCCCTTGGTCCTAATGGGACTCAGAAGTATTCCTGATCGCAAAACAGGCCTAAGTCCCCATGAAATAATTATGGGAAGAATAATGAGACACGCATGGGTACCAGGAAGCAAACTGTTGAGTATTACTGATGATTTGGTACTTGAATACTGCAAGAGATTGGGTGACCAAGTGCGTTCTATCTCTCGCCAGATCGGAGAAGACGCCATCCTCAATCCAACGACTCCTCTCCACAAACTGGTCCCGGGGGACTGGGTGAAGATAAAGAAGCATACTCGGAAAACCTGCCTGGAGCCAAGGTGGGGAGAAAAACGTCAGGTGATTCTGGTTACTACCACAGCAGTCAAGTGTGCCGGGGTTCCGCGTTGGATACACGCCAGCCACACCCAGAAGGTACCACCAGACGAAGTGCCTGAAGCAGAAGGACGTCCAGCAGAGGACTCTGCAGGAGCCAGACCAGAAGTAGCTGACAGCGTACAGCCCAGTACCAGTCAAGCTGCAGAATCAGCAGACATTGGCCCAAGAATAGTTGACAACGAACTACCAGGAGCCCAGCCTGCTGAAGGGGTCCAAGGAGCTGAGCCAGAAGTAGCTGAAGACGAGCTGCCAAGCATATGGCCAGAAGAGTGGATTCCATTGATTGACCTCACTGAAGACCCTATTCGAACAAATGAAAGACTTTGGGAAGGTAGAGAGTGGACTAGTCAGGAAAAGCAAGGCATAGGCGAAGAGCCTCAGAATCTTGAGATTCACATCAAAACTGAGGAAGGAGAAGGTCAGACAGGGACAGAGCACGTGATTGATACAGAACAAGTGAATAAGACTGAACAAGTGCCCGATACTGAACAAGTGAAGGATCTTGAACAAGAGAGGAATACAGAACCAGTGATTGATACTCCTCCACTGACACCTGATATCGGGAAGGGACAGACTAGACATAGTGTAATAGTTCGAGCAGAAGAAAATCAAGAGATCGAAGAGCTTGAACAGGATCAGATAGGATTAGGAGAAAGTGTTCAGGAAATAGAATCAGAGACACTTGAAGAGCAAACACACAGTATACCTGAACAAGGCCAGATTAGTACCCAGGCAGAAGAAACAGATACTAACCCTGGAATTAGTCAGATAGAAGAAGAAGAAACTGAAGCAGAATTGCCACAAGCTAATGAGAATAAGAGGGCAAGAGAAGGAAACGAAGTCCAAGTACCAACCAAGAGACTTAAGAAAAGAAAGCATCTTGAGCCTAAATACATAAAGAAATTGAGATTGAGAATAAAAACAGTAGAAGAAAAACGTGCAGAAGAAAGGAGAAGTGCTCGTATAGCAGAACAACCAGAAGACTCTTCCAAAAGAAGGAGTGATTGAATAAAGAGACAAAACAAAAAGTACAAGTCACCTGAATGGTCACTTGTGTTAGAAGAGCTTGAAGATCTCGACATCACTGACGTAAGCGACGGAGAGCCCGTCCCTGAGTACTCTGACGAGGAGGAAGAAGAGCCACCGTGAATTTGCACAAAGTAAGATACTCGTGTAAAGTCACAAAGAGGGGTCGAGAAACTTCTTCTGAGCCATAATGTCTGATTCAACCGTGAGTGGTAGACCTAGTCGCAGCTGTTGCAAAACTTGCTGCAAGGTATGTGTCTGTAGTGTAGTTGTCCTGATATTACTCTGGATAGGACTAACAATCTTTATACCCTTTGCTGTGAGTAAAGATACTAACATTGTCCCTACTGAAATTGTAAATACTGACAGTGAAGAGCTGACAACACAGAGTGTAGCTAGACATGAAAGAGCACTGAGACAAACAAAACAAGACTTAGAAGCATCAGATGAGGAACTACATTATCATAGAATCAAAAACAGGACACGCTTAAATGTTTTCGCAAACTTGTTAATACACTATGTAGAGACTATGGAAATTGAAGATTGCTATGTCTGCATGAAGCTACCTACTTCTGTAGCTGAAGGCGTGACATACCATCACTTGCCACTGACATACGGAATTTCCTGTAGCATTTTAGCTAGCTTATTTTACAAAAGAGGACCGTTACAGTACTATTACTCTAACAATGACGTGATCTTTTCTGAACTTCCTATACGTGGGAACTTGAATCCTGTACATACCAAAAGTGACGCAATACGATACATGGGAGATTATTTCCTGACTATAGGTAACATTGACATAGCGGACGCACACAGAGATAACTTGACTTGTTCTTTGAATGAGCAGGAAAAGATGTTCCTAAACATGGCAGAGAAAAGGAGAATTAAAATACAAAAGAAGGCTAATGACGAAAGTCAGAAAAAGCCAAAGTGGGCAGAGAACATGGAAGGCACCTCAACTGGTGAGGCGGGTCCTGCTCTGTTGCTGGATTTTGAAAAGAAAGGCAAGCTATGTCTTCACCGCGAGAAGACTAGCTATTATAATAATGTTTTCATTGGTTCCAGTGAATGCGAACATAATTACAAGGTAATTGGAGGTTGGGGTTTCAAAAATGGGTCAGAGCCTGTGTTTCCTGGAATTTATTATATTTGTGGGGACAAGGCTTATTTCAAATTGCCGGATCACTGGTATGGAAGTTGCTATTTTGGCATTGTCTTCCCGAAAATATACCATGTGAATGGAGGCGCTGGAAGCAGTGAAAATACTAATGGCTTAGTGCGTAGTAAAAGAGAAAGTATAGGTGAAATTATGGGTAGTATTTTCAGTGCACTGATACCTGGAGTGGGAGTGGTTCTGAACACTCACAGAATTTGCAAATTGTCTACTATAGTGGATGTATTGTCTACTGAGACAGCTCATGGATTTCTGCTGGTCAATACCGAAATGGTTGCGATCAGATCAATGGTTTTGCAGAATCGACTTGCTCTTGACACCTTATTAGCAAAGGAGGGCGGAGTCTGCCGGATGTTGAAGGAGCAACATTGTTGCACTTATATTCCGGATAAAAGTGTACAGATCAAAAGATATGTGAAAAATATTACTAATTTGGCAAAGGAACTCAGACCACTCGAGGTTGATAGTGCCTGGAAGAGACTGGTAGATGGTCTCTCAAATGTAGGTAATTGGTTCGCTAGTATAGGTAAAGGCTTACTGCTCAAAGTACTGATGCCAATTGGAATTATAGGTCTCATCCTATTTTTCATATTTGTTTGCTGCAAATGCCGCAAGCGCACCGGAAAGCATGAAGTGAATGCAAGAGGGTTGAAACGAAGTGTGGATGAGATTGAATTGGAAGAAGTGAATGATCAGATATACAAAAAGGTGAAGACTTCTCACCCTACCAAAACTGAAAGAGAGAAATTGGAACGCTTGCTGGAAGAGATAGAATTGTATAAGGTGTGAAAGAAAAATTGGCATCTGGTTCCATTTATTTGTGATGATAGTAAATATCATCAAAGAGGGGATTGATGAAGCAAAGCTTCGCATATTTTGCGGACTTGCTGTACTCAAGAACCTCGTTTATGTGTAACAAGGTAATAAATGTACGTCTTACTAACATTTATATTAAGTTTGAGTGAAGTTTATGAAGCTTGCTTACGTGTATTTCTAATGCATTTAATCCGTGTACTTAAAAATGGCCGCCGCTTGTATTTTAGTTACTGCGCATGCGTCAGCCACACTCACGTGTCCTGACGTGTCTGCAGAAGTGGAGGGAAATTTATGCGCATGCGTAATACATAGCTGTGCCCATCATGTGGTACTGCTCGTGCCACTGCTCTTGTGATTGTTTCCATGTAGCTAACATATAGATTGCATAAGTATATTTCTTGATGATAAGTTAGAAGTACAAACCCTGTGGTGTGTTTTCATGATGACATTATTATGTATTAATTTGTTTTCGCTTACTTTTCATGTACCGCGGGGAATGGGGGTCTGAGCAGAGAGGAGAGCCATATTGGAGGTCCCTTCTGCGCCTGCGCAAAACTCTGAGGCACAGTGGACCTTGACTGATGGAACACAGCCAGTTGGCAGTGATGTGCAAGATGTTCCTGAGAAAGTCACCTCTGCCCTGCGAGAACAGCGAATGTGGCTCCTTATATGTTACAATGTAATATTGTGCTACTTTTTGCCGTGTAGCTTCTCATGGGAACCCCAATCTTACTAGGCGGTACCCAAGTATGCAAATACAGGCTTGAAATATTGTATTGTGATTGGTGTGTTACCCAAATCCTACCTTAGGACCAATCCGAATTGAGGGATTCTGACACTTTGCAACATTGGGGGGTGGTACACCGTCCCAAAAGAGTATATCTACCCTGGGTTTACCTAGGGAATTGTCCGACTTGTCTGGTTTAGCTGACCTGTCACTGACCCATCGTACTCAATAGGTGACTGGAGATACAGAGAGCTGCGGAGCACTCTGTCCGAAATTGACCATAGACTGAGGTTCTACTGAACCTTAAAGTGCTGGCGAAGCACTTTGCTGGGAGTTCGTTGACCCAATCGGGGTCTTGATCGATAGCTGCAGAGAGGGTGGAGCGCAGGCGTTGCTTCCAAACTGCGGGTGCGGTCCTGTCCTGAGCGGTCCTGTCCTGAGGGTTTGCTGTCCTATCCTGAGGGTCCTGTCCTGATTTCCTAATCTGAGGGTATCCTGTCCTGTCCGGGGTGTCCATTCTGCACCTGCCGTCTTTGAGGGGTATCCTTCCTTGAGGGTTTCCTGTCCTTAAACTGACCCGTGGCCAGGGTTTGGTTTCCACACCAGTCTAGGTAAATACTGCTCTAAGTTCTTTAAAACCTGCACCTTTCTATATTTCTACCTTTTGCTAAAATAAAGTGACACCTTTGCATATGTTGATTTTCCATGCTTTTACCGCAAACTATTGAACGAAAGTCATCTGCATAATTTCATGATATGTTCCCATGTCTCTCAATCTTTTAGAGATTATATTTTGCATTGCAGTTTGTCATTTTCTGATATGGTCTAGAACCTCCTTACCTAGACTGTTCAAAGGCCCGTTCACTTTAAGTTTAGCGTGTTACTCTTTATAGGCCTTCCTATAGTTACCCATGCATAGTCTGTCCATGCTTGAAAGATTTTGAGATTGTGTAGTATTCTTCATTTATATTCAATAGCAATTTTCAATGATTACCCTGTCAATATTTCTCTATAGTTATATCATTTACATTTTACTAGTCATTGAATGTCTCATTCTCGTGTATTTGATGCAAGAAAACAATGAACTTTAGATAAACATTTTAAAACTTCCCGTTGTCCGTGGTCATTTCAACAGTATTGAATGTTATTGGTTGGGTTTGTATTTTGCTGCCTTTCCTTTTACAGCTAGGCCCCTGATCCATTGAAGTCATAGGTACCCGTGTCGGTGGATGGTAAGTCGGGTACACTGAGTCATAACAATAGGGAACACACACACAATTGGTAGCAGCCCGTGAAGTCGCCTGGTCAATGAATAGTGTGAATTGAAAGTATATGGGCCCTGAAGCCGGAAACGGCGTAATCATTGGCTGGGTGACCTCGCGCGCTCTATCAGGGTCACGGAGGAGGATGCAGCGGTCCCAGTCGAGGATGTTGTTGTTGCACCGGTCGACTGCGTGTCCTCCTCCTCCTCCAGGGCCACCAGCCGCCGATATTCGGCGACAGTGGCATCCAGCCTCCGTTGCCGGGCCATTCGAGCCTGCTCCCTCCGTGATGTTGATTTGGAAGGAGCAACTATATGAAGAAAGAAAGACATAGTCTGTAACCAATGCTCCTTAGCATTAATAACACAAAGTGATTGAGCCGAGAGTTGGGTCACAGTACAAGTAGCAAATTGAAAGCACAGTACATAACTATTGAGGACAGTATCTATGTAACCTCCCACTTCTGCATCCTTGCTCTAACATTAGTGGTAGTTTAATGAACAAATTCTACGACCACTATGGACTTCCATTACAGTCGACTATGACAGTACACCAGTCTTATTCTTCTTCTTCTCTCTTGTTTAGGAAAATTGGTACGTTATCTTATGCAAGCCGGCAGAATGGCAGCACAGTGAACTTGCACCCGAGAAAAACAGTTGCACACCATGATGAGTGAGACAGACTTGCGTTACTGTACCGGTCCAGTACATGCAGGTGGTGAAGCTATTACTTTTCTATTACGGGTGGCACTGAGAATACTCTGTTACAAGGGCTACTGCTTAATTAATTTACCTTTCACCCTACAGTGCAAATGAGTACTAGAAAAGGAAAATGAAGAAGCTAACTAATTTGATTATCTATCACTTCACATGGGACGTATTTGATGACATATGGGATGACTTTAGGTGCTTTGCTTAATATTGAGTGAACAGTGATACACCCACACATGAATGACGTACTACAACTAAACTAAAGTTATTAAGAGAGGTACGGAGTGTCCACCGTAATAACCAGATATATGCTGTGCTTGCAGTTGCAATACAAAGTACTGCTACTATTCATGGTAGTATTGGACACATTTACAATTTCTTTTCCTTGCCTTCCCTGCACTGGAACGGACGTGCGGGTGCGGTGGTACATGCTCTTCAAGGTAAGACTTAGTTCATCCAGCGACCATCTACTCTCTCTAGATACACATGTGCTATCTAAGAGTCAGAGAATACCATGCTCCAGGCATCCATTCATTCAAAGTATACGCACACATACAGTTTCTGTTTCACCCACCCAGGCTGCTGTCCTTCCACCCATCCTTGCTTCATCATTGACCCAGCCATGCACCATACCATATTCTTTCCTTCCCAGCCACCTCGGGGGCCAAGCAAACACATATCGTTCTTCTTTGCCAGCCATCATACAATTTCGCGTCCCACTTACTTACACCCTTCTTTCGCTTTTCGTTCATCCCATCCATCACGTTCATCTAAGAACTTATTGGGATTCTTCTCACCAAAAACTTCACAGCTAAGTCGAAGTACATTTCGAGGAGGCTACTACCTGGTTGATTTGTAATACACCTGTGCAGAAAGCACACTATGCAGTCTTCAATCTCAATAAGTAAGGAATATATCGCTTACCTGTTCCCGCCACCACCGTGCGAACCCCCACAGGACCGTCCGCCGGCTCTTGCACCGCCTCCTCCCCAGAGTCCTCCGAGTCCTCGCCCAACACCGCCACCTCCGCGCTGGCCCCGTCACCAGATGTTCCACCTACAAAGTACATTTAAGAATGTTATAATACACCACTCACTACTATATAATATTTGGTCTAGGAGTAATAAAGAAATGTTAAAAAAACAGACTACAATGTAATAATTTGTGACTGTCTACTCTAAAGTAAAAATGTCACTTTTTCAAGGGAAGGCTGTTGTCTTGCTGCACTTTTATGCACAACTGATGAATGCTTGCTTTTTATTTTTAACACGCACCACTTTTTCTCCTAACAGACAGAAGCTTGACTTCTAAGAACACGACCAGGATCAAGTTCAAACCAGGTGAGAGCTCGGCTCGACCACAAGAAATGTGTCCAATTAATCGTCAACACTAAGCACTTTTCCGTTTTCAGTTAAATAGTTTTATGACAAAGTAGATTTTAATAAATGTGTTTACTTTTAATAAAGCTTTTACACTTAAATAGACTCTGTGGTTTTTGGTCCTCAAGACTAGAGTGGATGAGGTAAAGGTTTTGGAATTTTTGCAAGCATGAGTGCCTCTGACACTTCTTGACTGTGACTCAGTACTCTTGTCCTGCGTACGATAATCTAGAGATCATTGGGGATCAATCATCGGTGACTTCGGGAGCTAAATGACTCTGCCACACTATCTAGTCAGTAAGGAGACAGTGCATAGAGCTATTGCTGAATAGAATGGGAGTCCAATGGAATTGCCAAATGTCCAATCTTAGTTAGGTACACAGACAGACTAATAAGAATAATCTAGTAATACCACAGGGAGTCATATTCGAGGCAGGATAAGAATTTATATCCAGTCTACAAGAAGCTCAAAGACGATTTAGAAAAATCGAATGAGGAACGCTAGGAAAAAATAGGTACTCTTTATTAAAATTAAAACTTACTGGGGCCAGCAAAGGAGCCCTCGCCTGCCCGATCCTGGCCTGCATCCTCCTGAACAGCACCCTCCTCCTCCTGTGTCCTCTTGCCCTTGGGGGGAGCTGATGTACAACATGAAAGAAAGAAAGACCAGAAAACATGGATGAGATTTGTCAACCAAATCAACCATTTCAAAAGAACAATAACAAAATATTTCGGAGAAATAGCAAATAGATAGACAACTATTCCACGGGATCTATCTCATGTGGTATACTACGTTATTCGTATTGCCTGATTTGCGGACCGTTGACTTCCAAAGTTCCTATGTAACTCAATAAACAGACTACTAAAGAGGTTTGCCTAGGCCTGGCAGGCAGCAGTCCGCAGCACGCGAAGTGACAGACAAAGTCCATCCTGCTTGCAGATCACTGAATACTCAAACTATCAATCCACCCACCACCACCACTATTTCTTCTTATAGCCATGTGTCTAAAGGAAGGACTGGACTTCAGTCTGTTGGCGCTGATTCAGAAGTCCCTTGCGGCTCATTTTCCTCCATTGTTGCGTGCCTTTTGTGACGCAGCGGCAGAACAAAAGACTCGCCATGGTGTTGGTGCGGCATATATATTAAAAAAAAAACCATATGGTCATATGGGCGATGCATCACGTTGTAAAGCCCTGCGCCATCAGGGGGCGTTCCGGCGCAAGGGAGGGCGTACCTGCGCAGGAACGAATCCTAAAAGTGGCTGAGGGAAATCTACAAGATGTCAATCAGTCACTTTTAGGACAATGATGCATGACTCAAACCCTGCGCGCTTGAAGCCGACGTACGGCTTGATGCAGCATTGGGGAGATAGGGTACCCCAGAGCATTGCTGGAGCTGCGCCATCGTTGGCACGCAACTCCAGCAATGCGCCGCCTTTACGGCACAGATGCGTAAGGCTTCTGTGACGTTTTGGGCCAATGGGTGGTGGTGGCATGGCACACAATTACTGCCGCATCCCTGCTACTTTGCAGGGATGCGCCGGTAATTGAAAATATGACCCTTAGTGTCTAGCATTACGCAGTTCTTATCTTTACACTACACTCATACATAATTTCTCAGGCCAATGAAATGAACACAAAATACAAAACAAATAAGCATAGTAGCAAGCAAGGCTACTGAGAAGGAGAGCAGTGCACCTGAAATGCATAGAAGATTTTGAAATATAATTTACCTCAATGTAATCGGCAGCATTATTGCTCTTGGTAAAGAACAAAGATTTGCAAATAACAGAGCCGGATAAAACAGAGTAGTAAATGAATAGCTACTACTACTCACCAAGCCCGGTGACCTCTACGCCGAGCGCGTCCAGCAAGTCCCGCTCCCGGTCCATGACATCTGTCCAGCGGTGGGTGGCCTGGTTATATGTGCGCCGGACCGCAGAGAGCTGAAACATGGCCCGGCACACCTTCTCCCACCGCTTCCGGCGCTCCCGGATGCCATAGCCGGTTGCGATCTTGCCGCCTCCCAGGATCGTCTTGGGGAGGCGGTGCTGGACGTGGAAGATGAGTGCGGCCACCTCCTCCGCGCTAAAGATCTCCCGTGGCACCACTTGCTCCCCCCTCAAACGCCCGCACGGGAGCCGGGCACGGGGTGCGGGACCCTTCCCCTTCTCAGGGTGCTTCCCGGCTCCCTTTACCATGGTCTGGGCAGAAATAAAGTTAAATGATAAAGAAGAAATAGAATAGTGAAGAAGAAAAGAAAAGAGTTTAAAAAAGTAGTTTAAAAGTAACTAAAAGCAGCAGAAAACAAAAAAAATAGAGCTAGAAAAATAGAGGGATAGATTAATAAGTAAAATAGATCAAATAGACTTCAAACAAGCAAAGGATGGCAGAGATTCAGAGAGGATACAGAAAGCATGCCCAGAACCATAGCAATGAATGAGAAACAAGATGGCCGCGCCCGTTCACGACCGCGTGGGTAAGTTCGCGCGAGATTTTCCTCGCGAGCACGCGCGAAATTGTACTAGCGAGCAGCACAGTTTGCGAGATTACACATAGCGGCCGGAAACGGAATTACGTCACGCAAACAAGATGGCCGCGCCCGTGTACGACCGCTAGGGTAACTTGGCAAACGTATAGCTACAAGCGCCTCGCGAACACGCACAAAATCACGCGAACATACACGTCGCAAAGAAAAACTTAGTGTATTCGCAAGCATTCGCGGCTTCCGAAATCGATCTCGCACGGATTCGCGCACCAAAAAACGCGCGAAATTGCAGAAAAAACGATTTTTGCTAAACTGAAAGCAATGAGCAGGTGCAAAAGTTCCAACTTAACATTAGTAACATTCACTGTAGTGCTTCCTGAGGGGCCCCTCCAGAGTTTGCAACTATTCTATGACCCTGCTATGACCCAAACAGCAGGCTCATAGAATAGCTACAAGTAGACCATAAAGGTCCTGTGAAAAAAAATTGCACTGCAACAGAAAGCAAATTACAGATAAGGAAGGAAGCAGGTGCCAGCCAGACTGGAACTTTCAAAATAACTGACACATTAATCAACCCCAAATTAATTCATGGCAGTTGAAGTAGGGGAGGTGTGCTTGCTTTTTTCAACACCCATAAACTACAGTGATAAACAAACCTAATGGGTGGCAGTGAGGATGTACCAGAGGGTGGCATGGGTGTCCCAGAGGGTGGCAGTGGTGAAACAGAGGGTGCTGTGAACCTGTGATGATAAACCAGACGTAGAAACAACATAGTCGCGGCCGATGCGAGCCGAAAAGTAAGTTCGCAATTGCGAAATTGTCCCAAAATCCGCGCGAACGCTCGCCAACACAAAAAACGGGAAAATCCGCAAGTCCGCGAGAGTTCGCGTATTCTCGCGGATTGCGAATCCGTAAATACGCAAATTCGCGTACGCGAGATCCGCTAGATCCGCCCATGCTTACCAAAGACGCACAAAAATGAAAGCCAGCCACCAATGCGTCCAATTATTTCGACTATAGGTTCGAGTACTGAACCGCTCTCAAAATATGTGGATTCATTTCTGTGTCCTTTGACACAGAGGTACGAGTCATTTGTGCGCGATACAGGCGATATGATAAATAAAATTGAAGGCACATTATTTAATCCAACTACAGACATCCTGGTAACGCTTGACATTGAGGCGTTGTACACCAACATACCTCAATGTCAAGTGTTACAGGCTGTGACTTCGCTTTTACAAAGATACCCAGACAACAGACCAGATGTGTTTATTATACAGTGCTTAGAGGTAGTCCTTTTTAATAATTTTTTTGAATTAGACGGTTCTCTCTAGAATAACATCAGGTTATAAAAATAATCATGCATATTGTAAAATTATATGCGAGTACCTATTTGAAATGTTTAGCGACATTAACTACAAGTTATACTATATATCTAAATACAAACATCTATGCATATTATAAAACCATATGCGAGTAGCAATGTGCACTCCCTTTAGTAATGGCGTCTGTATTTAAATCCAAATACGGAGCGAGTAATTAGACACCGTTTTAAGTATGACTGAAACAACTAAGTTTATTATAATTATGTTTATGAAAATTCCCATTTAAATAGAAACAAGCCCATAAACATTTTACCACATTAAACAAATTTAATATTGAACTTTACGAATACAGCGAGTGATATAGATCTATCTAACCCCACTCAGAAATGGCGCCCGCGTTTTCATGCAGAACCTCCCACGCGCAAGCCAAATGATCGCGCGTAATACGCAAGTAGAATTGGCGCACGAATGACGATATTTAAAGGGATTGGAAGGAGGCCTCTGTTTTCAAGGGAATATGAAATGACGGCTTTCTGAAGAAACAAGACGGAAACTGCGGTAAGCACACTATAGAGACCATCTAATAGAACGTTGAGATAGTCAGGTACTGGGCCGATTTGTACTGCCTGCTGCTCATATTGAGGGTTTGCAGCATTAGGTAGAATAATGTACGCTGAGCGGTAAAAAAACTACACAAGCGGTGATCGTATGGGTTTGGAAACATAAATACGTTTTCCTTTCTTCTGTTAAAGAAAACCCGTATATGAGATCAGAGAAATACGGATATAATGGGCAAAATTGACATCGATATGTAGAGATACAAATCAAGAGTGGCAGTAATATCTGTTTTGAAAAAAAGTAACAGGACTGAAATAGAACTTTTAATCTAGAGACACCTAATATACTAGATCCGTTTCTAAAATGCTGGTTATATATGTTGTTACAGCACCGATGCAGCACGCACAAAATCGAAAATATATGAAACAGTGAGGAAGCTTTGTCTTTGAATCCGAGGGTGTATTTGGAAAAAAGGCATTTTTAAATGAGGTTAGTCTGTCTAATCTGTATCGTTAGAATTTCATTTATGAGATTTATAGGATATGCACTGAGAACTTGCTTATATATTTTGAACAGAGCGTTCCATGGTAATTGATGGACATCTAACATGATGAGAACCCAATCAGGAACTGCGTTAAAAGAAAGATAACACCAAGTAGAATCTATATTGGGTAAGCAATCCAAAAAACCATGCTTTAAAACTTCAATATCCATATATACTCAAATTACAAGTCAGAACCTTTTAATATCATTATAGGAAGAACTATTCAACTGACTTACGGTTTAGTACCTGTATAGAGATCATCATCACCCCGTGATTTTGTTGGGGTAAGAGTGCCTACTCACTAAATGAATAGAGGATACAACATCATACCTGGGAATGTAGGGATTTTGTTAATCAGAATTCTCTAAAATCTATCTGTGCTATTTATAAATAGCTTTTTTTCTCCTTTTTAATTCCATTCTTGAATCCCTTTTTTCTCATTATGAAGCTCAAGTGATTCGAAAAGCTATATGAGACAATTGTTAGTTTTAAACTTAAATGTAATCACTCGATCAGGTCAGTGTTGATCTATGACACAAACAAAGCAACGATGATAAATAAATGATTTTTGAAAAGTATTATGTAAAGATTGTTAGTCCTTCAAAAAGTGAGAAGTGTTATAGATAAATTATATCTTTTGAAGTCATGATTATTTGTTTACTGTTTTCAAATGATGATGTTATGGATACATTATATTTCCTTTGTTATTACAGATAACCATACAGAGTCCCCAAACAGTTGTGATGAACTTTGTTCTGTCAAATGGTCCTGAGGAAGGTGGTCTGAACCCACCGAAACGCGTCGACCTAGCGTACTAGTTCACGGAAAGATCTGTGATCCCTTAGATACAGAATAAAGAGTGTATTTGGATTGAGTGAGAGTGTGTGTATGTAAATGCGGTGAGAGTGAGTCAGGAGCGTTCTCTGTATGGTAGGTTTTTATTGTTCACCTAATCCTTATTGTTCACATATTGACTATCTATATATTGTTGAGAAGATGTATGTACTATTTTTGAGATATGATGATAATGGTTTTAAAAATATATAAAAAATATTTAGCAAAAAAAGTACAAGAAAAAATAAATAAAGAAAGTACAAATATGAAATAAATGTGTCCGCCATATTTTGAACGATCTTTTTTGAAAGTAGTAATGTTATAATAGTGAAAAAGGAATATAGGCCACGTGGGAATTTATTTCTGTTTTGGATATTGTGTTCCTCTCTTTTCCCTGGCCTAAAAGTACTCAAAGAGGGGGTCCCGTACACATGTTGACCCAAATTCATCTTCACAAAGATTTCACGGTACCTGCCCAAACGGAACTCAGATGAGCCTCAATGAATATGCTGACTATCCCTAGATTTAAGTGTAAGAGAGCGGGTGGTTCTCGCTTCTCTGTACAGGCCCAATACTCTGGAATTCCCTAACAATTGACATCAGACTAACATCGGAGTGCATCAGCTTCAGAATAAAACTGAAAATGTGGCTGTTCACCAAAGCCTACTGTTAAAGTACACCTTAGGATGGTTCTCCGATCTCTGATAGCGCCAAGAGACCTTTCGGTGAATGAGCGCTTAATAAATCCTACCAGCTATTATAATAAAAACGAATATAGAATGGTGGGCGGAGTTTTTTTCTAATATGTTCCAAGGGATCTTAAACACAGGCAAGTTCCCAGATAATTGGAAAGGGGCAATTGTCAGGCCAATACATAAAAAAGGCGATGTAAACTCCCCAAAAAACTACCGCCTAATAAATCTATTGGACATAGGCGAAAAGGTCTTCTCTAAAGCAATTTTGGGTTTACTAAAGGATTGGGTGGACGACAAACAGATAGCACCACCAGAACAGGGGGGGTTCAAAGAAGGCCACTCAACGGTTGACCACTGTTTTGCTCTTTGGTCCATTGTACGGAAGTCGATCGATCAGGGAGGAAAATTATTCTGCTGTTTCGTGGACTTCCGTGCAGCTTTCGATCTGGTGGACAGGGAGCAACTGTGGACAACATTGGTTGGGTATGAAATACAGGGTGACCTGCTAGCCCTAATCCAAGCACTGCATACAGAAAATTGGGCACAGATAATTCTGGATAAGGAGGGAGGTTTGACGAAGAGAATCCCAATTGGGAACGATCTAAGGCAGGGGTGTGTACTCGCCCCCTTACTATTCTCTCTGTTCTTAGCAGACCTACCCCAAACATTAAGAGAGGTCAGAGGGGCAAACCCAAAACTGGGAGGAAACCAGATATCGTGCCTCCTCTATGCTGATGATCTGGTAATCATGGATCAGACGGAGATAGGGCTCCAAAGAAAATTAAATCGATTCAAAGAATACTGTACTAGCAAAAAATTAGTAGTAAACATGGAGAAAACAAAAATTGTTTGCTTTGGTAGGAGGAAAACAAAGTTCTCTTGGTACCTGGGCACAGTATTGCTTGAGAGGGTAGCTGATTATAGATATTTGGGAATGTGGTTTTTTTGGTACCCTGAAATGGTATATTCATTTACAAGCATTAAAAATGAGGGCATTGGCGTCTGTGAAAGGCTTAAAAAGATTCAATATTACCTATGGGGAAATGTCGGATAGACCGGTCCTAAAAGCCTATCAAGCAATGGTGCCCCCCCAATTCTTGTATGGTGCCGAAGTCATTTACTTAAGCGGTAAGACCTCCTGGGATAGAGAGGAGGGAAATATATTAAAAAGCCTATTCGTACTGTCTAAATCTTCTATGGTACAGGCGGCAAGACTTGAGTTGGGAATTACCTTGTGGGCGATAACCGCCTGTATGGCCCTTGTACGATTCTGGCAGCGATTGGGAGCAGAGGAGCTACTCAAAATCTCCCAGTGGGCCAAAGAGGAAATTGCCACGAGCGAGCTACCCTGGGCAAAAGAGACTAGAGCATCAATAAGGAATGCATATAGGGTGCTCGAACTGAAGGTTTGCCCGCTACAAGACCACATAATAATAGGTAAGAAAGAACTAAGGCTTCAAGGAACTGATATGTCCCGTACTTATGACCGGGAGTACCTCTCACAAAAAAGCTCGGTAGACCACATGACATCGGCCTGGGAGCTTGACTAACATTTTCCCTATGTGGACCGGCTACCAAGTCATATCTTAAGGTGGGAAGTCCTAAAAATGAGAATTGGAATAAACCCATGTTACGCTAATAATGGAGCTCGAAATCAAATGATAGGATGTAATGGAAATTGCAATTGCACTTTAAGCACTACCTGCAATATTATACATATTTTACTAGATTGTATGTGGTTTTTAGATATACGAAAGGAGTTTTTATGTCCGATTTTTAAAAATTATAATATTACGAACAGGATGCAAGCCGCTAATCTGTTGATGGAAATGGGGAACTTAGATATAGCCTGTGCCCTGGGGAAATACATGAATAAAGTTAAGGTGTTCCTCAACTGCACAGAGTAAGATCTAATAATATAAGCCCTCGACATTAAATAAGGGTGAAACAGTAAGTGATGCATGATTAAGGAGGTGTTGTATAGGTATGAATTAAGTGATTTTATTAATTTAATTGTTATAATACTCCGATTTTAAAAATAATAGTCAAATTATATGTATATCAAGAAGTAATATGTTTATTGATACCGCCGTGCTATGTATCTGTTGTTGTTTTTACTTTTTTCTTTTTTAGTAGGATAAGAAGTAAATTGTACTTTTATGGTTGTAACAAACCAAATAAAGTTTGTTTTGATTGATTGATTGATTGATTGATTGATTGAATGAGCGCTTAATAAATCCCCCAAACATAAACATAAACTAGAATACATTTGATTAAGACTCCATAAACTTAACATCACTTATCACGCTTTTGGTCTATATCAATTTACATGGATGCCCTTTGTTTTAATATCAGTGGCTGCTGTGTTTCAAAGAGCAAAGGAAGATGTGTTAATAGACATATCAAGGGTCAAAATATATCAGGATGAGTTATTCATTTATGGGCTATCAGAAGAAGAACATGATTGAAGTTTGAGAACAGTGTTTAGAAGATTTATGGAGGGTGGGCTAACTTTGAAGGAAGACAAATGCAAAATTGGGTGCAAAGAAATTATTTATATGGGTAATAGGCTGACTAGTGAAGGAGTGAGACCTAATGAATGCTTGGTAATGACTATTCAGAAATTTCTGATTCCTGAAATCAAAGAGGAGATAATTAATTTTTTAGGAATGACTAAATACTAATTGAAACTTGTTTCCAGGATTGCAAGCCATACACATAATTTGAGAAGGTTGTTAAAAAAGGGAATATGATATTTGTGGACATCAAAATGCACTGGTGAATTTGAAGATGTAAAGAATTGCATTATCTGTGGCTCCATCATTGCAGAGTTTTAATAGATCAGAAGGCTCTGTTTTAGTAGCAGATGCTAGTTCAAAAGAGTTGCATTCAGTTTTAAAGCAAGGGCAAGGTGACCAAGAGAGAACAATCATGTTTATCTCTAGATGTTTAATAGGGCCAGAGAATAGACACTCTGTTATACAGAGAGAAGGTATATGCTTTTACTGGACTATAAGGAAATTGAAAACATGTTTATGGTAAACACATTTTGTGGTCAAACTGACCACAAACCACTTAAGGATGTTTTTGGATAGAAAGGGATAGATACAATATCCAGCAGAGTGACAAAGGCCCCCAGACCTTGGGGGAGCTTCACATATGGCAGTGCAGATCTGACTGGTACTAGGGGTTGCGGTGCAGAGCACAGCGACTTTCCAGTGAAGGCAGAGAGTGATTGGGAGAGCCATGGGTCTTGGCACTGCAAGCACTTTCAGCGATTCAGGGTCGATACCTTGCAGCCGGCATGAAGCGCTTCCCATAAAATGGTCTAAGAAGTGGTGAGCAGGTCTCTTTTTTCCACTTGCTGCTTCAGGAAGTACGTCGCTCCCCTAGGGCCCCACCACATCTCCAGAAGTCTTGTTTCTTTTTCCCGCCCACCATTCCCATAACAATCATACTGGGTTGAGGGTGATCTAGTAGGGAAGGCTGGTAGCTCTACAGGGTGTAATGGATTGGGGTATGGCAGAGCTGAGTACGACTGATGCAATGTTATATGTCTCATGTTGATAAGCTTATTCGTTTTTAATGGTCATGTTAACTTTCGCTTCTTTTGCAGGACCTATTTTGTAATTGCGTATTTTTATGTTTGCTGTTAGCTTGGTGGGTGAGGTCATGATTGGTGAGACAGTTCAGGCCCATATAGAGAATCCTTTATTCTTTTCGACAAAGATAACAACATTGTCACAGGACCCTGCAAGGGGTGCTGGCAGCAAATTGAATTGTGTTACAGGGGTGCAGGGTTGGGATTGGTTGCTGGTCAGAGGTCCTTACTGGTCAACTACTTGCGCAAGAGCAATGGGTGGTAAGCTGGCACTGGCACATGGGGCGAAGATAAAGGGTGTAGGGATTGGCAGACATAGTTATCCTAGTGGGCAGGTGGGCCCCTTCACCAGGTGCCACAGTAGAGGAGTTGATGTAGTTGAGTGGGGTCCTCACTTAAGGTGGGACGCAACCAAGTCCATTTGTTACCTGGGCCAAGGAGGTTCAGACCAAGGAACACTACACTGGGGCCAGTCATGATCTCACTCAAAGCAAACTTTATGGATGCACAGGAACACTTTTCTAGGTATGGTTAAGACAATAACTGTATTAGTGTCTCTGTCAAGGTTAAGCTGCTAAACCTTGTACAAAAAACTGTAAATGCCATAAGTTACTGTGCATTGATCTATAAAATGTGATTGTTGAATTTGTGTGTGAAATACATACTGCCAGGGGTTAATGGCCCCTTACCCAAAAAAGTCAATTTGTTGTGTCTTATCAGTAATTTTAGACAGGTGTCAACGGGAAGTATTGTTGGGGGGATGTAAGAGTCCAAACTGTACTTGAGGCCTCTACAATACCTTGCCATATTTGTAGGCGGGCAATTGTGTTAACAGAGTTCAATGTCAAGGTTTATTACAATTCAGGAGTAAAAAAATGGAGCAGTTGATTGCCTTTCAGGCTTGGTCACAGATTCACTGAATGAAAGAGTAGGGGTTGAAGAATGGTATCTCTATGACTATAACATATGTGAGGTCAAAGAAGTAACTGTAAATGAAGAGGAGTGGAAGGTTTGTATGAAGCTGATGCAGATTTGCAAGAGATTATGGGCAAGATATATGACAACCGTGTGACAAAAAGGTTGCAAAATGATTTGCACATGCAAAATGAGCTATATATGTATGATAGGCTGTCGCAAATCAGAAATTGTGATGCAACAGATTACTCAGCTGCAAAAATATGCAGGCGGACTTTGCGTGTCTCAAATAATGACTCGCTATTTGCGAGTCGCAAACCTTCATGTACAGATGAGTCGCAATTTGCGAGTAAGTGCAAAATGACCCGTTTGCACATGCATTTTACTATGAATCAAAACCAGGTGGTAACATCCGGATTTTGGCTGCTCAACAGAAGAGGCAGAGACAGGAGAGGATTTTCAGCGTCAGGCTAACCATGTTTGACAAGGCAGAGGAAGAGATATACGACCAGTACAGGCTGAGTAATGTGATTCTAGAGCTAATAGACATCATGAAGTCACAACAGGAAAGCAGAACCCAGCGCAGCAATGCAATCCCCACCCATGTCCAGGTGTTGTGCTTCCTCCACCTATTGGCCAGTGGTTGCTACCAAGATGTCATTTCAGTGACTGGAGGGATGTCGCAGAGTGTGCTTTTGCGTTTCTTTTGCAAATTCCTTGACACCATGATCCACCACATGAACAAACACATCTACCTGCCCATGGATGCTACAGAAATTCAGAATACAATAACCCAATTTCACAGGATAGCAATATTTCCACAGGTAATTGGCTGAATAGATGGGACCCATGTGCCCATATCTCACCTATCCAACCTGGAATACTTATTCCGGAACCGCAAGAGCACACATTCATTAAACATTCAGGTAGTCTTCAATGCACAACACATCATCTCAGAAATTGTAGCAACATTCCAAGGAGCACCCATGACTCCTACATCTTTTGCCATGGTGGCAATCACCAGTGAGTAGAAAGGAGGGAATTTGAAGAAGGATACCAACTAGGTAATGCAATATGGTGTACAAAGTAAAATGTATCTATGTTGACTCACCCTCATATTTGTCTCACCAGGGGACAGTATGCCCTGCCGCAATGGATCCTCATGCACTGCAACTGAATCCCAACAGCCCACAGTGAGCACAAATGCACCAGGAGTACGATAGAGGGTACCTTTGGCATCCTTAAATCGTTCTCCCAGTGCCTTCATAAAAGTGGTGGGAAATTGCTATATGAGCCTGTAATGGCTTGAAAACTAGTTGCAACATTTGCAATTCTTTACAACATTGCCTGTAGAAGGGACCTACCCATGGAAGTGTCTGATTCCGACGCAGAGGGGGATGACACCTGACCACCTGCCGGTTACCCACCTGGGCAAAGGAGAGCAGCATAGGGGAGACGATGCAGAGACCACATAGCCAGACAATATTCTTCATGGTCAGATGCATCCATTTACATTACAACCTCCACAAATTAACTGCAAGACAACATGTGCTTCATGGGAAACATAATTAAAATCAGTTTAACAAATGGGGATTACTCCACCACCAGAAATGGTCCAGGATGCACTAGAATGGTACACATGCAATGTCCAGACACTTCCTGCCTCTTCTGGTTTTTTGTTGGGTTTTACCATGTGGGGATGTGGACTGCCTCTTGCTGCTCCTACACAGCAAGTGTGTCTATGCAGTGGATACGCACCTGTGGCTCGATACTTCACTGTCATGAGAATCCCTCATTACCCCCTTGACAATACTGTAGGTCTGTATGGCCTCCAGTACTGCAGTCATATTTTGCAGATCTCTGGATACATCTTCACTATAGTGGCCCATTTCCACCTGCAAGGCCTGTGTACGTCTTGAGTGCAGGGTGGATGCCTGGGCCAGGCTACCAATCACCCAGGTGCTAGGATGTGAGGCACTGTGCGCCCACCCTCCTCCCAATCACCCAGATAAATCCCCCATCCTGCTTGCCCTGCTACTCTCATTGCGCCTTTTTGACCTCTTATCCTCCACCAGCTCATGCAGAGTTGTCCCATCACCCCGGTCAGGTCATCTAGCTTGGCATCCAGCCGGGTGTGCTTGTCAGCCAATTCGAGGTTTTTTTTTTTGTGAATCCCTGGCCAGCTTTCTGTTGATAACCATTAATTGTCTTTGTTGCCGCCACAGATTTTGCAGCATTGCCTACTCAATTCCTCTGGCCTCTGCTTGGTTACCCATGCCTGCCTGGAAGTGGCTATAAGGCCTTGCCCTTTGCTTCCTCTGTAATCACTGCCTTGGACACAGCTGCCGGACCCTGGTGACAGATGTTGATGCTGGTGCTCTTGCCTGCTAGAATGCATTGCCCTGGATGTCTGATGTAAGTGGCTGTGACTCTGCTTGGACATCCAGCACTGCCTCCATCAGGTCACGGTCCTGCTCTTCCCCTGCTTCCTCTTGTGTGCCCTGGACTGGCATAAGTGCATCTATATGGTACATGCAAATGAAAATAAATGTGCATGTAAAACACTATCTCAGTGGTAGGACCATGTGTTTCAGCGCATGAGAGTTACTCCACTGTTTGACTACCTGACTACATATCCCATAGCTGTGACATTTGGTGCCTGAAATGGAGTTTCTAGGGGTATTTATGTTATATGCCTGCGGACTCCTGGGTACTGGCAGGTATGTTGAAATAATAGGTATTTTGCACTTACCAGAGGTAGTTGCAGAGGTGTGGACAGTCCCTGAGGCACACACTGCCTCTGTATCCTGTCCAGGATCTTGTTGTGTCTCCACACATGAGGAGGGGAAGCATTATATGGTCCCACTCCAGACCCTTTGGACTGTCCCAGCCATGCTTCTGTCCTTGCCTTAGCACAAAAGCGCAGGTAGTACCACCTTTTCTTGAGTTCATCGATGGACCTATCTGAAACTCACTGGGCCATAATCTGTTGCTGTATCTCCATTGATATTGAGTGTTTTTTGATTCTAGAAATGTCTGGGAGGCCAGACCAAACAGCTGTTCATGGTTGTTGCAGCAACCATCTGTGAGATTTTCCAAATCTCTTTCTGAAAATTACATTTTTCACTTGCGCTCCTTTTCTCCCTTTTTTCTCAGCTAGCTGGGCATTGCAGGACTTGCTTGGTGCCTGGATGCAGTCTTGAGTTTTCTTATGGCACCACAGTATGCTGCTACTGCTATGCGGGAATCACAATGGACACCACTTCCTGGTTTGGGGTCCTTCTACTGTTCCAGGAAGTGTTCGGGCACTATGTAAAGTCTTGGTCACAAATTGCGACCCTCTCGCAGTTAATTTGTAACCCACTTGCAATTAATTTGTGACCCACTCAAAATTTGCAAAACACCTATAGACTCGCTAAATGCGAGCCCAGTAATTGCGATGTGACTCAATTGCGTGCTGCAAATTGAGTGCCAGAATTAGTTTTACATTCCATTTAGAAACTCGCAATTTGTGAGTTGCTATAACTCACAAATTGCGAGTTGCTAATTCTCGCAGACATACCTCTGGCCCTATAAACTTAATTGAGAATGAGTGGAATTCCAAACAGAGTGTGAGCGTGGAAGGTTAGAAATAAATTATCTGAATGGCATGATCTATTGCAGAGAGGTACAAGACGTATTCCTCCTAAGTGTATTAGAGACAGTCTGATTCCATTGGCACTTCGAGGTTATCAAGGCATATGTAAGACCAAAGAGAGAATCGGGCTACCCTTGTGGCGGCTTGTACTCGATATTCAGGTGGAGTGATTGAACAGAGAAGTGCATTTCAAGTGATAAAGTCTGCAAGACAAGAGTACAACCAATGGCGGTGAGGGATTATCTTGGAACTGCATGGCGAGAAGTTGCTCTGTGTCTGAACTTGGGTGGCGAAGTAAGCTAAAGAACGATGATGGATTCACCCCAGATCTGTGACTGGGGGTGAGTGCTTGAAAAGTTTCAGCGCTCTGTCCATCATCTCCTTGTGTTTGCTTTGTTCTCCCTAGGTTGGTAGGGTACGCTCAGATGTGGGTCCCTTGCTCACTTTGCCACTGGATTCAAGCTAGCCTGTCTGATGATGGCTGTTAGCCCGAAACCGGTCCCAGGATGCTTGTTTCAGGTCCAGGGAAGACATGGATGGCAGTTTGGGCTGAACTATTCCCATGAGGCACAGTGTCAAGACTGATTTGCATATAGCTGTGTCTGAACAGGGGTGGTGAAGTGAGCTAAAGAATGCTGATGGATTCAATCCAGATCTGTGACTGGGGTGAGTGTCTGAAAAGTTTCAGTGCTCCGTCCATCATCTCCTTGTGTTTTCTTTGTATGCCCTAGGTTGGCAGCGTATGCCCAGACGTGGGTCCGTACTCACTTCGACACTAGATTAAAGCTAGCCTGGCTGATGAGGGCTGTTAGCCGGAAACCTGTCCCAGGATGCTTGTTTCCGGTCTAGTGGAGACATGGCTTGGCAGTTCGGGCTGGACTGTTCCCATGAGGCACAGGCTCAAGACTGATTTGCATATAGCTGTGTATGAACTGGGGTGGTGAAGTGAGCAAAAGAACGATGAAGGATTCAGCCCAGATCTGTGACTGGGTGTGAGTGTCTGAAAAGTTTCAACGCTCCGTCCATCATCTCCTTGTGTTTGCTTTGTTCGCCCTAAGTTGGCAGGGTATGACCAGACATGGGACCCTTGCTCTCTTTGCCACAGGATTCAAGCTAGTCTGACTGATGAGGGCTTTTAGCCAAGAACCCATCCTAGGATGCCTGTTTACGGTCCAGGGAAGACTTGGCTTGGCAGTTCGGGATGGACTGTTCCCATGAAGCTCAGGGTTAAGACTAATTTGCATATAGCTGTGTCTGAACTAGGTTGGCGAAGCGAGCTAAAGAACAATGATAGGTTCAACCCAGATATGTGACAGGGGTGATTGTCTGAAAAGTTTCAGCACTTCTTCCATCATCTCCTTGTGTTTGCCAAGAAGTTGCTCTGGACATATTGTGACCTGTACATAGTGCAAGTTGTCAGTCTTATGTGATGGTATGAATTGATATGTGTTCACATTGGCCAGAAATGTAGATACCTTAAAGTATAAAAACATGTAACATCTTGCATTTTTTAAAGAATTGTCTGCCAGAGAGGGAATACCAGATTAAATCCTTATTGACAATGGGGTGCAACCAGTCTCCAAGGAAATGCACAACAAAAAGGGGAATAAAACATAGGAGCAGCCGCGGCCGGTAGTGGGAGTACCGGCCGGGCGGTGACGTGGGGAGGGGGAGGGGCAGGGTGGGGGGGGGTAGTAATGTATGGATTACGGACTTTAAAAGGTAAGTAACCATAAACATAAATAAAACGAATTTCGTTGCACACCCTGCATCACCAAATGTGATGCAGTGTGTGCAACGAAATTCGTTTTTTTTATTTTTATGTTTACTTAAACTTAGGGCCATATTATCAAGACAGGCGATAAAATGATCGCTGTTTTAGCGGCTGAAAACTGCAGCTAAAACGGCGATAATGGGCTTGATAATATGCTCTATGGAATTCCAATTGAAGCCCATGTTAAATGTGAAGGACATCTAACATGGGTTTCAATTGGAATTCCATAGAGCATATTATCAAACCCATTGTCGCCGTTTTAGCGGCAGTTTTCTGCCGCTAAAACGGCGATAATTTTATCGGCTGTCTTGATAATTTGGCCCTAAGTTTCATGAGATATTACGTGCAATGTAAATAACCTCTACAGTGTATATGCATCTATAGCACTTACATGTGTATTTGTTTACATTATTTCATATTTCTATTTTTTCTAGTTGGTAATGGGGGAGATTTGTATGGTATAGCTTTAAGTATGATGAAATTCTCTATGCTGCCATGGAGGATTGTGTAATAAGAATCTAGAATGTGTATCCTGTGACAGGAGCAGTTGAAAGTTGGTTTCAAAGGTGGATGGGATGTTTCTGTTACAACAGAATATACTATAAAATTAGACTATATTTTATAATACTTCAGTGTGTGCGGATAATTTCCAGTTAAACATTTTCTGATACCAAATTGTTACATATGACTACACAAAAACTCTCATCGGAACTGTTTTAATATCTTCTCGTCTTCAATCAAGACTATTGCCAACTGATTGTTAGAATTCTCCATAATATCCAAAAGGCAAGGTATCCACTTTGTGTGATGGGTCGTATTCCAAGCAGGAACTAACACATATTGTTCATTAGAAAGTAGATGTAGAAATGGGTTTCACATAATTACTCAATTATTTGACTATATATTGCTATTGATATTCAACACAGAAATCAAGGGATAGGAAATAAACCAGTGATAGCTTGAAGCCACAGAGCAGGAAAATCTTCCTCAGCCAAGGCAACTTTCAAGATATTCAAAAAGAGTGCAGCTTTAGCCTTAGAAAATAATGTATATATTTCAGTGGAGGAGGCAGTCCATCCTGGCCACTGTACAAATTGGAAAAGCCTCAACAGACATTAATGCTCATCCAGTAGTGACTCGTTTGCCTAACAATCTTGCACACTCATGATCTAAGACAGGAAGCATGTACATGGCGGTTTTGTGAGAATTAGGAAAAAAAACAATTAATACTATCATGAAGATCATTTGCCCAAGGATTTGTAACCCTTTCTTCAACAAACTTGCACTGAAAAGGTGGCTGATCGTTTGCTATCATTGTCCCAAATCAGCAAATCACCCCTTTTATGTTTTAGTAAGGATCTCTAAACCCATTTTTGCCGATTAAAGGTTAACTCAGATATCGAGTATGCTGTGTCTTCTTTGTGTGATTTTATTCAGGTCTTATCTGCAAATGCCTAGAGGCAATTTATTTTATGACAAATGCTATGAAGATTAAATAAATACGTAATACATAACAGAGAGCTTCCAGGGATTAATTTTTTTATATATCTTGATGGATGATTTACATGTGTTATGGTGGTATGGATGCAAAAGTAATTTTTACAAAAATTAAACAAATCTTTTTGGATGAGGGAGAGTTTTTACTATCTGCCATTTTGGGACCCATGCATACTATCCTGATCTGTTAATTTTGGAGACCTGATTTACTGCCCCTGATTGAATTGTTGTTGTGATAGTCACTACGCAGTGACGGGGATATGTAAATGATTACAGATCATGCTGTGCAGATATTTCTTTTGCATATTTATGAAGTTATAAGTGGCTGAAAGAATATTGCATGAAGAAGAGATGGTTTTGATGGGCGCTATGAAAGGGGGTAGAAGGATAAGTGCAACAAAATGGCAAAAATATGGTTTTGTTTGACAGATCCTGAGGATCTGTTAAAAGACCTGACCATACCCTGACATCAATTTTCTTGCTGATTTCTGGAATATATTCCTTGCTCTAAAGACCATGAAGTAGTAAGGCAGAAGTGTGGCTGGGGAAACACTTTACAAGAAAACCCTTCCCATTAATCCCATCAAACACATGACAGCAGGATTCACATTTCTAAATGGACCTCCGATCCAAAAGATTGAAAAGGATCATTATTACCATTTTTGATCAATACGTTTAATAAAACAAGTGAGTGCACAGCCAAATACTGTGTGCCGTTGGTTCTGTGGATATAGGTGTTTGGGACAAGGGCATTTAAAGACCATGCCTTGTGCCCAGACCCCTCTACGAATTACCAAAGTCTGTGTGTAGTAGGTGCTTGGCTGAGTATAGGGCCTGATCTTCAGTAAGGCCCTGCACCCAGAGCCTAATGTGCACAGTTAAAGGCTGTGTGCTGCTGATTAAGGCCTTTTGAGTTAGTTTCAAGATGTGTTCACGCCATACCCCCCTCCCAGTCCCTACTGTGAAAAGCTGTAAACCAGTGAAACAGTTGGTAAGTGGGCAAAAGCTAGAAAAGTGAGAAATCATATCTACTTTAGTCCGTTCAGTAGTCCCAAATGACTACAAAACAAAAAAACGGTTGGACCTAGTGAACAATTTAACGGCAGTGCATGCAGTGCTGTAGCTGTAATATGTTGGATTTAAAGAGCTCAGTATTTTTCCAACCAATCAGGTGCTTACATGATCTGTAGCTTTATGAGTCAGGAAGGATTTCAGGCGCACTAATGGCAGCCCAAAACACTGAAATACCTTCCAATACACCTTACAACCTCTTCCAAACATGAAGAATTAGCAAAATAGTTAAGACTTTCCTTTAAACCCTTGCGTGTGCTGCAAATGTTTCCGTTGTGCGGGCGATTTTAAAGGTGGGCGGGATTCATACAGCTCCCTTCCGTCATCAGCACACATCCACCGTGACGCATGACGGCCGGGGGCCGTCATGAGCATGCAAGGAGTTAAAAAAGTAGATAAAAAAAGCACATACTAGGCCTGCTTATATTGCTGATCATCTCCCTGAGCTCATCTGGTGACAAAATCTATCCCAACCCTACACCCTTTTAACACACACCCATCCACGCTGGATGTGCCTCCTTTGCTGTTTAGCAATTAATGATCTCTATGCTTTGGAGGAGATGAAGCAACGCTTCAGACTACTGCAAAGTCACAACAAGCATTTGCAATGCAATAGGTCTCGCCTTTGGGACATTATATGTATTTACTTATGCAGCACATTAAGCCTGGGTGCTGAAACATCTACTGTTCTTTAACTTGGAGGGAGAGTAAGCACCAAACTGTTGACACACCAGGTATGGGAATGCATGGAGAAAAATGTTGCCTTTCTGCTGAAAATGGTATAGTTGAAAGCTCTGTTTTTAATATAAAATCAGGGCCTTCAGTGGTCATTTTATTGCAAATACAAGATTTGAAATAAATATTATTGACTACTGGTGCTCGTGGAAGACAATTTCTATGGACTGGAATCGAGGGAATGCTAAAGCGATTCTGGTATTTTACTGACCTCTGCTGGTCGTTTTCTATCAAGAAAGTTAAATGGAGGCAGTTGCCTGAAAAATAAAAAAAAGATAGTCCTTCCGCAGAATGCAATTCTGGTATTTTAACTGACCTCTACTGGTCATTTTCTATCAAGAAAGTTAAATAGAGGCAGTTGAACAAGCAGAAAGTAATTCTCGTATTTTACTGACCTCTACTGGTCGCTGCCTATCGAGACAGTTAAACTGAAGCAGTTGAACAGAAAAAAAGTCCCTAAGCGGAAGCAGGCACGTCCTAGGGCTGATTCCCAGAGCCCACAAAATACATACCCATATAAGAATATACTAAAGTATGTACAAGAGGTCTCGAATGCTCGACCTAAAAAATGATGCAAGCTGAAAGAGTATTGACAAAGTATTTATTTTCCTCTGCAAAACTTTATGTGTGCTGAATCGTAGGCTGTGGAGTAATGCAAATGGAGCCTTGAGCTATTTTGTGCTATTATACTTATACGGCGCATCCCATGAGTAGCACATGATCTTGCCTATGTTACCACTCAAACCTTATTGACTAACAATGGTAGACAGGCTTTTGTGTAATAAATAACCACCTCTTTGAGGCAGTCAATAAGTTGAAAATATTTAAAACAATTTCTACATTTTCAAAAATGATGTTTGTTTTACGGTACAGCACACATCCATTGTGTGAAATGTGTTACAGTTTTTCCGTGCATTATATTTGGTACTTGAAATGTACACTTCAAGTACAAAATCTACACTGGACAACACACACACAGCTTTGAACTATGATGCAAATGTGTGTGCATGGAGCTAGGCAGACTTGTGTGAAGAAAGCAGCAGTGTAATATCTTAGTTGGTATGGCTTTGCAATGCTCTCTCTCTCCAGTACAATTCAGTGAAGAAGGTCAGTTGTTGCACTGTGTTGTGCTAGAAATTTGCAAATGTGCAAATATGTGGTTAATGGAGGTAAATTCAAAACGCATTTATCATAACCAAGGTAAATACTCATAACTTAAATGCATTTGAAAAAAAATCAGCTAGGTCTATGCTTTATGGTAAACAGCACCTAAGACAAGTTACAAAACTCGCTATGACCCCAATACATTTATTTTGATAAAACGTCAATACATTCTATGTTGATCCCCCACTATATATAGTGCACCAGTATAGCAGCACCAGTAATTTACTGACTAGCAACCAAGCAGTGAACTTCATTCAATTATATGTGCAATGGTTTTCAAGATGTTTGAAAACTCCCCTGACCAGAAATATCCATGTGATTCCCTGTGGGACACCATTCTGGTTGCTTGCTTTTAATGTTTTGTTCCTTTCTGCTCGATAGTACATGGTTTCTCGAGACACACATTGTTCAATGGTTATTCCCACGACATTAAAAACAGCTTTTGCAAATCCATATTTCTTTAAGAAAAAGACAACGTCTCCCTTAAGAATAAAACATAAAAGGTTTCATTTGCGACTCACTGGAGTTTGTTATTGTTGTCCCTTCTATATTCAACTTATTTCTGAAGGCAAAAAATAGTTTTGCTTTACAGTTTTCAGCACACAGAAAATACGTTTCGAATATATCAACTAGCTCTCTAAATGTAAATATTTTGCCATGTCCATGAATAACATTTTCAACACTTGCATTAAATTCTCCAGTTCCAATGGGAACAATGTTCTCTGAATTAAAAAAAATGGGGTTGTTTCCTTTCTTATGAAATAAACGAAAACATACCTTGCATGCAGTTGAAGACGATTCTAAGTAGAGTATCACATTTTCACAAATACACTTGTTTTAATATACCCTCCAGGATACACTTAAATACTGGCACAGTAAGAGAAGGCTTACATTCAAAACGCACGGTACCTTTTACCATATTGCGGTAGCGCATTGTCTCGATCTTACTGGCATGACTTTATTACCATGTTCTGGTGTAAACTTGGGCTTCTATTGGAATTCTCTGGAATTCTCAAGAGCCTATTATCAAGCCCATTATCGCCGCTTTAGCTGCAGTGTTCTGCCGCAAAAGCGGTGATAATTTTAACTCTGTCCTTGTAAATATGCCTCGAAGTTTTTTTAGACTGAGTCCTTGTCTTTTGTCGGTGCATAATTAACTATGTTTGATTTTACTTAACCTTAAGTGAACAAGTGAATGTCGGTTTCTTAATGCTACTTATATGACATAGTTACCAAACTGGGGCTGTGCCTTTCTGTAACCCTCCAGTCAAAACATTTTAAAGTAACTACTGCTTCTCCTCTTTACCATTACCCAGGTTTCAAGTAATACAGTGTTGCCCCAGTTTTGTTGTATCTCGCAAGACATTGTGACAGCAGTATGCCATAGCACTCAGGAGTATATTTACAAGAATTGCAGCTAACCAGTATTTGCGTTAGTTAGCGGCAATTTTCTTGAAGCTGTCTATCACCGAAAACCAAAGCACTGTTAGCGACTGATTTACAATACGTCACTACATGGCGATAGTATCAGCTTGCTGCGTTGAAAACTGCTGCTAACCCTAGCATAGCGGCAAAAAAATCACGTTAGTCAGCCCAACATCACTTTTCAGCCTATAGAGGCAGGAATAGCCTATAAATCAACCTTCAATGAAAAAAATAAAATAAAAACTATGGAATGCTGAGTGGAGCAGCCAGGGCCAAGTTCAGCACAGGTCAACAACACCCTCAAGCCCCACAAGAGGCAGAATGACCAGCCAGAGTATCATGGGAAGAAGAAATGCAGAATCAGGGACTCATTTATGAAAAGAGGTGCATCGCTGGGGAAAAACAGAGATGTAGCACTTTTCATAGCACCATTCTTGAGACACCATGGCAGCCGATACTTGGAAGTGTGGACAGTCTCTGAGTGTCCGAGGCCTTACTGAGCCTGGGTCTGAGACCCGGAGTGGGACACGGCAGTGCTGTGAAGTTGCTGTGGCCCGGAGGTGGAGGCGGGCCATGTTGGGCTCAAGCCTGTGGGCTGTGGTGGTACACATTGAGGCATCGGCCATTGCTCTTACCTGGTGTCGAAGTCTGGCAGGTCACATGGAGACACTTTGCTGACCTGTGTGAGAAGACCGCCTGGCGTCCGTTGGAGCTGCGATCATTAGAGGTGCTCCTGCACACTGACGTATGTCAGCATTGCATAGCACGTGCCACCACTACACAATGGTGCATGGAGGAGATTGCCAATGGTGGGCAAAGCCTCTCTCCACCACAGGCCGGAGGATGTGGCACTGCCCAGATGCTGTAGAGGATGAGGCCCCTGAGCTGAGCTAAACTTGTGTGGCGGGAGCATTTCAACTTCACGCATAAGGGGGCCATGTTCCATCCCCTGCAACATGAGGTTCCCAAGTGGACTTGATGGCAACTGCTGTACACAAGCTTTTGAAATCCCACCTGGTTGAGTCTCCTGCTGGCTGAGTCACAGATTTTGAGAGAGCACAGTGGATTGAGCCCCAGTGTCGATGTCCAGGTGAGGAGAAGGTGGGACGCGGAGTGGAGGAAGTCCTGGGGTCGAGTCAGGGCCAGGCCCTTGGATGCGTAGCTTGATCTGCCATCAATCACTGGAGCACTGGGGAACACAGAATCTGGTTGCCACTGTTAGATTGGAGAAGGTGACCGAGTGGTGCTTCCTTTCCTCACCCCCTGGTAGTGATCATCACAAGCTGAATTACAAGGTACACTATATTCAGCAAGAACTGGGGAAAGTTCCCCTCTGAGCACCCTGTGCGCAGCGTTGGAGGTGTAGCAGCTATTGGCACATGTGAAGTCACTACCAAGAACAGAAGAGGATGAGGGGTGCGGCTCCCAGTGTAACAAAGTGAGGGTGTTGGGTCTGCCTGAAGGAGCAGAAAGGGCTGATGCAGTGGTATATACTGAGACATGGTTGCAAGACCTACTGCCAGCAGGTGCACTCTACCCATTCTTTGTTGTGGAGCAGGCCCTTCGAGTACCGGTGAGCCACCCACTGCCGGGGACAGGACGTACACCATTTCTCTTCTGCCTCCTACTGGGATTGTGACGCTGTCCTGAGGAAGGTAGGCAAGCTGGGGTAGATCAAAGAGGATAACACCACTGTTATTTTCTTCCCTGACTACGCCACAGGGGTGCAGAGGGGCTCATCTCTAGTAGTTAAGCGATACCACTGATAGTTGGGCATCAAATATTCCCTTCTCTACCTGTAAAGGCTGCGAGTGATCTCAGATGTTGACATGCAAATCATTGACGCGGCTGAACAGTCATGGGCCTGGCTGTAATTCACTGGTTGCCAGGTGCTGTGTACAGGAAGTGAATGGTCTGCGCAATAAGCTGTAATTCATTGAGCCAGTCATACTGGGAGGCATAGGAGGAGCAGACATCCCCGCCACAACTACAAGCCACCTCCAATCTGCAGCAGGTTTTTCAAGAGAGGTGGAAGGAGCTGTATGCGGCCCCAATGATGCCCAATCGCACTCAGAGACAATACCCAGTCACTTCCCCTGAATGCTCCTCCAGTGATGTGGGCTCCACTATGACGTGGTCATCCGGTGCAGAGTCCTTGTAGCCCCCAGATGTTACTCCTCAGATGGCAGATAACCTAATTTAATGTTGACTGGTTGTGCACCTCTCTTCTTCCAGAGTGACATACAGCTCCGGAGAGTCTGTGTCTTTCTGTGGTTCCTGGTCTAAAGCTTCCTGTTGCTGAAGTTCTGTTCTACCAAGGTCAGCACTAAGAGGGGAGCTGGTGCTGTCAGCCAATAGGAACAGAGCATTTGTTCAGGTGAGCGTTGCATGTCAGGTGTGGTGGTGGTCTCCTTGGTGCTTCTCGCTGCAATGGTGGGAGGTCCATGGCATTGTTGACCTTGCCAAGGATGAATTGTGGGAGTTCTATTATCAAAGTGCCTCATTTATGAGGCCTTAGCGGCACTCTTGCAATGCTGTAATGTCACTTGCCTGACGTTCTGATGGTGCAATGGTGCAATGTGTCACAGCATGTTAACAAGGCCACATAAAGCCACTTTTCATGGCCTTGTAAATATGTGCCCCTTTCGCGCATTAAACAATGTGAAAGGGACATTTAATGGGTGTTGCTGTGGGCGCACCCATGCCAAACCAATGGAATCTGAAGCATTCCCAGATTTATGAGAAACTGTAAACCTTCGAAATGTGACAGAATCTAATATCAACCCAAGGGTGGCATTTGGGAGGTGCTACGAGGATGAATGTTTTCATTTCTTCTCTTTTTCACTTTTTCTATGTGTGCAGCATTCTGCAGCACACAGAGAAAGAGGAAATACCCTGGATTGATAGGTGTTGTGCAGTTAGGCGTCCCTTTCAGCACAACATCAATCAGTTCCGCAACACAGTCAGCCTGGCAGCCATTGTGCACCAACGTTGGAGAAAAAGACAGTGGGATTATTCATGAGCCCCTTACGACAGTTTAACGCTCCTGGTGCGGTACATTTTCTTGATGTACTTGCAGCGTGAATTTTTCACCACATTGCACCTTATTTACGAAGTGACACATCTAGGCATATGCCTGACCACGTGAAGCCCCGTGTCACATTATACCTGCGTCAGGTAGGATGTATGCAGGGTGGGTGTTCCCACACAACAAAGTTTTGTTGGGGTGGCGCAGGGAAGTCTATGAGATTTCAGTGTGAAAATTCTAGGAAGCCACAGCGTCAAAACTTTACGCCTGCCATGGGTGACACAGTGCCATAGGGATAGGCCTGCCTCATTAATTGCTGGAGTTGCGTCATGCTGGTGACACAACTGCAGCAGTGTCATTGATTGCAACATGGAGCGGCATACAGTAAATAGGGCACATCCATGATGTCGCATGGAGGGCACAGTAAAAAGTGTTGCATCACTGTTTTATCGCAGCGATGCAACTGAGGCCAGGGAATGCACCCTATCTTATTGATAGGGCACATTCCTGAACTTTTGTTTCAGCGCAGGGCAGCGCAGCGCAGCAATATTCCTTGCAGCACTGTCCAGCACCCAAACATCTTATATGTGGACCAAAGTGTTTGCACTAAATATAAGAACAGGTATTTTTGGGCCTTACAAAACTGCCTCTAATTGGACTCAGTGGCATTTTTTATTTTGTTTTGCACTATAAAAGGAAATCCTTGTAAATTGCTGGAGTTATTACATGGGAATGCCTACTTTGCGCTGAATTTCAGTAAGTCACGCTAACAGAAATGCTGATGTGAAAAATTCACGTTTTTGCTAGAAAATTGCAGCTAACTGGAGTTAATACGGCATTAAATGAAATGCCACCGTATTGTCCAAAAATTGACCCTACGACGGCGTTAAGTTCTTGTAAATATGCCGCTCATTTTAAAGGAGGTTTCAAATATAACAGTTGGTTTAATAGTGTTTAACTTTTTAACACCAGTTAAAAGAAGGACGCAGCTAAAAACCCACCTTGAGAGTTGTTATTGAGGCTTAATATGTACACAGTATTGACATTTGAACATTAATTTACAAAATTAGTTCTATTGTTTCAGCTACAATGTTTCACCTTCCTGTGCCCGTGTCAGGACAGTCCCTTCTATCATTTGACATTTTTAGTTTCTATGTTTTTTTCCATTAAAATTAGAGGATAAATTATGGCATTTTTAAAGATAGAGATTTTCATCATTATCTTTCATCGTATCAACCAAAGCCCTTATATTGTGGTCTGCAAACAGTTAGCAGCTTAGTACATGGAAAGATCATCTAAAAAATATCTGCTAATAGTGATACATATTACAGATTTGGGTGTTTTCATTACACAAATTGTAGTGGTGCAAAAAACTTAATTTACAGGACCCAGGAAATAATTCCATTTTGCAATGCAATGAGGAGGAAATGTCATCATAATGACATCTTTTGCAGGGCTTCATAATTGCCTGTGGTTTCATGGGTAAACTGTCACTGAAAGTTAGAATAAAACTGAAACATTTAAATTGCCATATTGTGCCATTGGTAAACATTACTCATTGGTTAACTAAGTCTCTGTATGCAAAAACCAATTAAGATCTAAATATTCCAAATGCAACAAAGACCAATTATTAGCTTTACCTTGCTGGTAACAGCTTCGATAATTTCTGAGCATTAAAACTGCTTTTTATTTAGTCAGTGTAGTTCAGTCATAAGCCTGGACAGAGTACTTGTAGCCACGCTACGCAGATGGCTCTGCTGGCCCCAGTAAGTCCTCTTGTTGGTAATATTAAAGATATTTCCCTAATTATTACCGCTCCTTATTTTGAATAATTTATTCTATCCTATGTACTAAGTTACTTTATCTTTCTAGTGTCTTTATTTTACCTCAAACTGTCTCTGTCTGTACTAGTCTGTCTGAAGCTTGTTTTCTTCTGGTTTTTCAGCCAGCTTTCTCTCTCCCCTTATATATTTTGTGGTCTGCCTAGTGGTTGTACTGTCAAACTCAGAGAACCCATTGGTCATGGTCACTTACTACTACCAGTATTAGAAGTCTGCCATGCATATTGCATGCCCAAGCAAGGCATTCTACGCATACTTGTTGAGATGAGAACGCTTTCTTTTACTTTCTCATTCTCAATCAGTAAAACGGGAAAGTGGCAATGGTCACGTTGGACAACCCAAAGTTGTGTCTTCTTCTTATCTAGGCCTAGCATTATTAGCAGCAGTTGGTGGTGAACTGATTACTGTGCAACATGGCTGGAAGGAAGTATGAGGATGAGGAGGACAGCCCCATTGTATTTGCCAACCCAGAAGAACTTATGTCCGCCCAGTTGGCCACTCTTATTTCTTAAAAAAAAAATAAGTTTCACCAATAGGTCTAGACACTCAGTACAATCTTTACAGGTTGTCTTCTTGAGAGGCTTTTCAAAAATTGCCACCAACAAAATGTCCAACCGGATATTTTTGATAGAACATACTGTCTGTATCTGAATTGTAGTAATGTCTGCCATGCATGTATTTTCAATTTTGCTACAGAAAAATTATAATTAGGGGGAGGCACAGACCACCAGTGCCGGGGCCAGCGGGGACGGTGGCGCCATCCAAGAAGCAGATGCGGCAACTGCAGGAGATGAGCCAGCGGCAGTGGGTGGTGGTGGTAAGTCATATTGCTTGCTTATTTACAATGTATATACTCACTACAAGGGTGTACACTATACTGTTGAGACTTGTGAACAGTTAAAAACACCCCTCTTTGCTTAGCAGATGCAGCTGGTGTTAGCAACTAATGGCCTCTTTTATTCTCAACTCAGCAGAGCAAGTTTCAGGAAGAGTCAAACCTTAATGGGTTGACGGAAAAGGGAAAGAAGGATGGAAGGACAGGTAAAATTTAATGTGACTGCCATAAAAGGATGCATGGGTGAAAGGAGGCATATAGGTGGCTGATAGGATGCATGGGTGGGTGAATAATGGATTAAAGGTGAAAGGATGCATGCCTGTGTGGGTGAAAGGAATCCTCTGGGGGTTTGATGGGTCAAAGCAAGGACACATGGGTGGTCAAATGACAAATGTATGTTGGTGAAAGGTTTGTTGAGAATGAGAGCCATGTCTGGATGGGCGGATGGGATTCATAGGTGAAGACTGGATGAAGAGAATGTAAAACTTAAATGGTGACAGAGTAGCAAAGCCAAGTGTGAAGGATAAAATAACTAGAAGAGCAATGCAATGATAAATGGAAAAATCCCCGGGAAGAAGAGCAACCAAGGAATGTTTTTTTATCAAGGTCTTTGATTCAAAGTTTCAAGGTTGTATTTCTGACTATGTCCCTGACTCTTAGTAGTTTTCAAGCACAACATATGTTATGAACTCACCCATCATCATCAATCACCTCCCTCCGAGTCCCTACCCATGGCATTTCAGCAGTGAAAGCCATGGGTGGCCTATGGACTGCATGGTTACAATAGTAGTACCTCACGTGATCTATATCATTCATATATTAGTAACTATTCATCTGCCTTGTTGTAGTCAGGGTGCAAATGTGGCATATAACAGAGCATGGCCATGATCAGAAAAGAGATCATTATCTAGTACAGCTGCCTCACCTGCAGACAGCAGCAAAGTAACACAGCACATTTATGTCTGTCTAAGGTGGAAGCTGAGTTGGCATGCCTACATTAATTTAGCTAAACAAGAGAGAGGAGAAGAATACTTGTATACTCCATTTTGCTTAATTCCTGAAACTCTTATCACATCAAAATTGAATGGGCTGAGGAATGAAGAATACCAGTAAATGTTATGTACTGCTAGTGCTACTGTGCCTCTATATAATTGTATGTGTTACTGTTTTGCTGAGAGTATTGGTTACAATTTGTCTTTTTTCTTTCTTGATATAGCTATTCCTGCCAATCCATCATCCTCAGAACCCAACAAGCAGGAGTCAGCAGCCAGGACCCGGCAAAGAAATCTGTAAGCCATCATGACCGAATATCAGTGGCTGTTGGTCCTGGAGGAGGAGGCGGAGGAGGCGGCAGCAGGTGCAGCATCCAATGCTCTGGGCCCCAGCCAGGCCCCAGTGCCTCCGGTAGTCCGGTGCTGTAGTCAGGAAGCTGCCTGCCACTATTCAACCACTGCTGCCCCCCCCGTAGACTGAAAAGAGCCTTTTAGCTCCACATGCTCCAGAGGATGGCGCACCTGGAAGTCAGGATAGAGGAGCATTTAGCCCACCACTAAACCTTTCTTGCCCCTTTTTTAAACTTATCATTTGGTGGGAAGGACTTGTTGGGGAGAGGTTGGGAATGTGGGAGTTGGGGCAATCTTGGGGTTTTTCTTTTACTTATTTATGGACAATTACGTTTTGTACTTTCTTTCTTATAAGCTTACTGTGGAGATTTGTTGGGGTAAGGCAGAGGGGTGGGCCAGGTGCGATGGGTTTTCTAGTTTGTATTTGGTAGGATAATACATTTTTCATAGTTGTACGTAATGATTTAAATCTTTTTTGGGGGTTACTCTTTTGCTTTGCACTGCTTCCTTTGCCACAGGCCCGCAGCCAGTTTTTAAAATCTGCTGATGGTGTAATACCAACAAATAGTTGTGCGGTACCCTCACTTGTCATACTAATCTCTTCAATAAGTTTCTGAAGTCTGCAACTATATTGACCCCTAAGGACTCGGAAGGGTATCTGGGTGTGTGAATTTCCATTGCATATAGATTATTGAAGCTCAACAATGAACCCCCTCACAGTTCTTCTCTTATCTGCAATTAGACAAAAGTGATGGCTGCATGGTTTCCATATGTGCCATGGTAATCATAATAGACAGTCGCAGCATGCTAGTGCACTAGTCGAATACTAGTGAAAGCACCAGATCCAGAAGCAAGGTTCCACTCCCTCCTAGCCAAACTCAAACTGCAGGATGAGGAATATTCATCGCAAGGAACTAATTAAATTGAAATACAAACTGAGTTAATGCCGTTTTATATGCAAGCTTTAAAAAAAATGAGACAGACACCAGAAGGAGACTAGAGTACTACTAGTACACAAGAAGAAGAGAGCCAAAAGAGAAAATATGATAAGCAATGCAATTTAGTAAAAAAATCAGAATGGTGAGCTAGTAAAAGTTACAAAATGAAATCGATTATGATGATGCTGGCAATTAAGAATTATGTTCCTCTGAAAAAGAAAAAAATATTGAATACTGTGCATGGGTGGGAAATCTAATATATATATAATATTGCCAAGTGAGGGGTATACTTAGAGCTGAAGAAGATCCTCGCCATGCCTTGAGTTGGTGTTGCTTTCACCACATCCGCCCAATCAAGGTTGTGATCAATTAATGGTGTAAATTTATTTTAGCCACACCTCAATAAATCACACAGCCCGGGGTAAGAGGGTTAGGGTTTCAATGAGTGGATGGGAAGGGGGATTTGAGGGAAAGGTTTGACAAAGACAAACACTATATAAGGACAACATTCAACTTGGCAGCTTACCGTCATAAATCTGTTATGGGAGGAAAATGAAAATTCATGCATGATGATGAGTACTAGTACAGGTAAACCAAATCAAATTGTCAGTCTGCCCCCAGAGAGACCCAAGTTACATTATGTTCTGCTATACAGAGCTTTGAAAGATAGCAAATAAAATTAAAATATCTGTAGAAGTCAAGTAATCAAACATAAACAACACACACAGTTCAAATGATAAATTTAGAAAACATGATACTGTATTGCCCAATTGAGAGTACATCTTCATTCCTCTTGGACTGTCTGTTAATCTTGGGTGCCTGGTAGATGCGGATCGGTAAGGTAAGTGTGAGTATGCTATGTTATTTTCCAGTATGGCACAGGGTAAAAGGCCTGTAGATTGAAAAAACAAAAATTATATTGAAGAATCAAGGAGAAAAGTTAAACTACATGAGTACAACAAGAAGACTCAGAGTCAGCATGGCTAAATGTCTGTTTCTGGCAGTTACCTTCAACAACCACTTAGCTTCCAATTTGAGCAAGACAGCACTGAGCAATCAAGTTAAAATTCAACGTACCAATGTCAGTCACTACTCACCACCACTACACAGAGTTATATAAGTGTGCTGTTTACCTTTAGGCCACTTCAAAGACATCAACCAAATCAGTTGGTTTCAGTAAATTTGAAAACTTCCATCTTCTGGTGGCAGTTTTCTAAGTAGTCACGCCCACACCCTGAGTCATTTCATCATCTCTGATCCTCCTGAGCCTGGCTCCAAGTATGGTATCCAAGTCCCTGCCAACTGTGTCATCCTGAGTTCCAACTCAAAATGCAATAGGTCGGCCTGTAGTAGTACAATTTTGTTGTTGAACAAGATGGGAAAGGTTGATTCACTTTTTGTGTAGACTAGCAAACTTTGAGTTATCTAGGGTACTGGTCGGGTCTGACTCTTTGAGGAGTATAAAGCAGAAAGCAATTAAACAAATCACTGTGGAGTGGGCCCAGTGAAGGAATTTTGCTATCTCCCAAAGGGTAAGAGAAAAAAAAATAACGTTATGGGGCAAATTATTGATCAGTCGTCGGTTGGCCACCACATTAGGTGTAATAGTTACAGATAAAGAAAAACCTAGTCTCACACTGCCTGCCACCACATGAATCATCTCTTCTCAACACAACACACATGAAGATGACAAATCACAACAAGTTCACATCACAACAATCACTCAGCATGCAATGCATGCCAGCATTTACCTGTTGTTCCGGTGTGCTCACCATGATCGATTTGTGGTGGTACATTGCAGAATGCAGATCCCTTTGTTCACTAAGCAGAGAATTGTCAGTGTAAATTGAATTATAATTTCACATGTGGGGGAGTCCCTCTAGGGTCGGAAAGAATAGATAGTCACGGCACAGTGTTGGAGGCAGGCACACATTTGTTTGTATTATCCGTCCAATGCCTGGCTTGAGGGAAATGGTTTTGGGGGGCTAAGTTGGGAATTCTTCACTGCACACAGTTGCAACTCCAATCGGCCATAAAATGTGTCTAACAGTAAGACGTTGGAGATGAATTGGTCAACCAGAAACACAAAAATAATAAAGTAAATAATGTTCCCTAGCTATATTTTTTTTTTGCATCAAAGAAAGAAAAAAAGCACATCAGCAATAGACTACAGACTTGGAGAGAAAGTTCTGTGGTTGTTGTTGGCCCAGGCCTAGTATAGTCAGGGAAGTAAAGCTCATCCTCAAACTCTGGTGGTTCACCCAGAAGTAGACCATATAACCCACTACTTCCTTGACCTTAGTCTCCCTCATCTTTCTTCATTTGTACTTCAGGTATGGTGTAATCTGGAGATATAAAGTGCTGAATCATTTCAATCAGGGTTAATGTCTCCATTTTTTGGGGCAAGAGACTGTTCCTTCCGACTATGACAATGGCACCAGTGGCACTGAAAACAGACTATGGGGAGACACTGGCTGCAGTCCAAGCCAGATAGTTTATTGCCAGACTACTGAGCACTGGCCATTGGCGCCTCTTCCCATACCAATACACTAATGGGTTTTGATCAAGGTAGACCTTTGTTGCGTCATCCAAATAGTCTTGCACTATTTACTCAATGTTCATTGCTGGTGCTCCACTTTGCTCGAATTCTTTTGCCTTCACCTCTGCACTAAACGTATGCCCTGCCGGTAGAAACCACTGAGTTGCTCATTTTGGGGCTGATGCTCCTGGTCTTGTTGTTGATGGTGTTCTTGTTGGTTTTGGCTGCTGTGAGCCAACAGCAGTGCCCTCAGGCTCTGAACTTGAAGGCTGAACCACAGGAGTTTTATCCTGGAGTAGTGGGTCTCTAATCCCCTGCCATTCCTTTTTCTAGCTCACTGCCTTGCTCAGCTATCCATTTTTTGTATTTTCTAACATCCCCGACTGAAAAAAGAATAAAAGTGTACAGTAATAGTTTATATCATGGATCAAGAGTTGTAGGACTGATGTAGTGTTTGGAGGACACAATGCACCCTTGTATTACCGCACAAACAAAGGATTCATCTCTCCACCAAATCATATGCATCTGTTTTTCCTCCACACCTGTGCACATTGCAGACACCTCCTTTAGCTTTTCCTGTGGTATGTGCAGCAACAATATAACTTGGCCCATGGTACTGTCCTCCTTGCTGACTTCCTGTGTGAACACCTCAAAAGGAAGCAGCATCTCCGTCAGGCATTTGACTAGGCCCCATTGGGCCATTTCAATGATCATGCTTTTCACAGTTGCATCACCTCTTTGTAAGTCATATTCATGAATGAGTGTGTACTGCTCAAACTGGCAGAGTTCCAGCATGTTGGTACCTCCTGTACGAGTGCTTTAACTGCCATTCTATTATCACACTGAATGACCCTCAGCTGTTTCTGGGCTTTAAATAAATGGAAAAAATGAGTGCATATTCTTCTGCAGGTGGACAGTAAGTTGTTTACTTGGTCTTCTATTTTAGTGTTGATGCAGTGCGCCAAACACAGGACCTTAACTATATTGTCCATTGCAACAAATCCAATCTTAAGCCCTCTTGGTCACAGCCATTCAAAGACCTTGTTGTTAAAGTATTCCAAAATGTTTGCAGCTGTATGGGATTTCTCCATGGCGAACATTGTTACTGTTGCATGCTTCCACGCAACATTAAAAATCTCACCAGTGTCCACACTGGTAGATATGTTTTCTCTAGTCCGCACAAAAAATATCCAGTGTGCAGTACTGCACATGTAATCAGTTTCTTATCAACTGGACCACATGTCTGTTGTCAGATGGACTCTGCTGCAAAGCTTGTCGAAGCAACTCTGGTAAAATGGGATTGGCCGGGAACCTTCCATTTCGGGCAGATGGCTGCCACAAATTCAAGATAACCTACCCCTTCCACACAAAAAAGGGAGGAGGTCCAGCGCTAACATTTGTAGCCAGCTTCCTGTTGTGCAAAAGTGTCATTGGGTGGTTGTGTTTGTACTGCCCCTGAGGCCTAAACATGGCAGGAATGGTTGACCACATGTTTTTCATTCCTGATGCCACTGATGCAGGTGACTTCTTGAGAGCAGGTGGTGGTAGACTCAATGTGCTTTTCAGTGGGCGGTCACTGTCCTCAGTTGCCTTGGTGTCTCGACCTGAGTCTTTTCTCATTGCGATGTTGCTGATGTGGGCGATACTACTGCACTGCTGGACACAGGGCAGATTGCTCTACTTCCTCAGCATGAAGTTCAGTCTCTTGAACTGCTCCAATTCAGGAGCAACCACTATTGGCAGTTGTGGCTGTTGTTTTTGTCCACTTCTCTGAGTTTTCTGCAATGATTGGGTATTACTTTGCAATAGAGAAAAGTCAATTTCAACATCACTGCTCGGAGGCACTGACTGCCTCTGTGACAGGCATGGGTTTCGGCCTAGATTGTTGTGGATCCACTAGTTTGCAGGTGCTGCTCCCAGCTTGCTCCCCAGAGAACGGTGAGGCAGGCACAGTTTTTACTTTTCCAAAAAACATCTGGGGCGACATACCAGTGGTGGTGGTAAATTCCTTCTTCTTCTCACTGAGAGTAACAAGTTAAAGAGATGCCTGAGATGTGTGGGTCACTCAAGTGCCACGCCGTGCACAGGCCTTCTTTCTGGGAGTACTGTAGGTGATGTTGTCTCTTGACTAGCGCACCTAAGAGAAACGAAGCAAGAAAGACATCAGTGAAAGGTGGCATTGACGCTGTTCAATTAATACACAATATCATTCAGTGTGGTCACTAGTTACTCCCTATTTATAAATAATTAACAATATCTATTCGTAAAACAGGAAATCACACCAACATAAACATTCATGGTGACTGACTGTACACTCAGGAAGGCTATGAAAGGCAACAATAATAACAACATACAGATGAAACTGTTTAATGTGCGTCAGGTGATGACACTCACACATTTGATGTGGCATTCAGGGAGGTGCAACTGACAAATGACAATAGAAGGAATAATCCCTAGACAATGAATGCGGTTGTGCACCTATAGCAGACATGGGGTTGATTGATGCCAAATGTAGTGGAAAATGGTATGAACAAAAAAAATATGTAATTTTTGTATTTGAAAATATAATAAATAAAGGTAACCAATTAATAAAAACATGGAAAAATAAAATTAAAAAGATTTAATGTAAGTCAAGTTATCCTCACAGATATAATGATAAGTTATTATACTGCTATCTCATTGCGCAACCATCCATGCAGCCTGTAGCAAAGAACAGAATTTGGATGGATATACAAAATGGCTGCCAGCCAGTGCCACATTGTCATCAACAGCAACACTGAAGGCATTCCTTGGGAACAAAGAGAAGACATGCAAGCCTATAGGGAAAGCGCACTGGCTGCATAGCCTACACCAAAAATGGCCATGCACCACATGACCACATGACCACAACAAGAAAACACATGCAGGTCCATGAGGAAAGCACACTGGCTGGCTTGTGGTAAACACAAAATGGCCATCAGCCACATGGTCACAGGCTCACAACAAGAAGCAGGAGGCCTAGAAAACAAAGAACGGGCAAAAGCACTTTGGCTGCCATCACAAAATGGTTACAACAAGAAGCAGGAGGCCTAGAACAAAGAAAACATGCAAGCTTATGGCAAAAGCGGACTGGCTGCCTACACAAAAAGGCCGCCAGCCACATGATCACAACAAGAAGCAGAAGGCCTAGAATAAAGAACGCATATCGACCTATGGCAAAAGCACACAGTCTGCCTACACAAAATGGCTGCCAACCACATGGTCACAACAACAACAACCAGCAAGAAGCCATGGCCACAACAAAAAAGACATCTAGGCGGATGTATGACGTTACAACGCATACTTTTACAACATCTACCTTTACATCGCAAGTTTTACAACGCACACCATTACAACGCATAATGCTTTTGGGCGCTGGATAGTGAATAGCCACCGCCGAGAGTCACACCACGCCAGCAGCCTCACCGAAGGAAGCCGCCCACCGCCGAGAGTCACACCGGGCACAGCAAACCGCGCCGCCGCTCCGGGAGAACCACAACTCCCGGCAGGCATCGCGGCGGCGCGACGGAGTGACGCGGAACGCGCCAGCAGGGCGCAGGGCGCACCGACAGCCCGTTAAAGGGAGGAGGAGACCGGCAAAGCGGGGGGAACCGCTTTCACTTACCTGCCGCCACCGCCGAGAGTCACACCACGCCAGCAGCCTCACCGAAGGAAGCCGCCCACCGCCGAGAGTCACACCGGGCACAGCAAACCGCGCCGCCGCTCCGGGAGAACCACAACTCCCGGCAGGCATCGCGGCGGCGCGACGGAGTGACGCGGAACGCGCCAGCAGGGCGCACCGACAGCCCGTTAAAGGGAGGAGGAGACCGGCAAAGCGGGGGGAACCGCTTTCACTTACCTGCCGCCACCGCCGAGAGTCACACCACGCCAGCAGCCTCACCGAAGGAAGCCGCCCACCGCCGAGAGTCACACCGGGCACAGCAAACCGCGCCGCCGCTCCGGGAGAACCACAACTCCCGGCAGGCATCGCGGCGGCGCGACGGAGTGACGCGGAACGCGCCAGCAGGGCGCACCGACAGCCCGTTAAAGGGAGGAGGAGACCCGCGTCGCGGGACGCGAGCGGGACGCCCGGGGCTAAGCCCGGGCAAAGGGCGGGCCCTCTTAGGCCCTCAGAGGCCCGAGGAGCCTGGCCTGGGCCAGATACCCTGCCCGTTTGTAAATAGCCAAAGGACATCGAGACTGCAAAACTGTAAGTTGGCTAAAAATAATAAGTTGGTGCCATATATTAGTGTGAATATCTGAGAACCTGTTGTATTGAAACAGGGACTGGTCTTTGTTCATAATTCTTTCCTGTTGTATAGTGGGTCATTTGTGTGACTCGCTATGAATCACCCAGAGACCAGAAGCAGGGCAGCCGCTGGGGCAAAGAAATTAACCGGTACCCTAGATGACTTTATAGTACGTACGAACGCCCTTATCGATGAAGGGATCATACTGATGGACAGAAGGGTGTCCCAAGACTTAGCCATGGCAAAACGTTCCTCTCTGGGCCATATTGCTCAAGTTTGCACACCCAAAAATGTATCCGCTCCAAAAACACTAGTAATGGTACACAAGGAGCAGGGTTCTGATTTATCAGCCTCACAGGAAGGTCTGGAGGCAACCCCAGATCTTTCCTTGCTGCTGGAAAATGGCCCTGAGGCAATAGAAAATGATACATTAGATAGTACCCTAATTGAAAGGGGGAGGAAGGAGGGGGCAATTCCTAAACAAAAGCCCACTAAGACGACCACTCGAAAAGGTAATAAACCCCAGACTATCAAAATCCATGACCCAATTCAGTTGGATCAAACATTGCCGAATGAGAATACTAACTTAGATGCTGCCAGTAATATTAATGACACCGTAGGGGGACCTCGGGTAAGCACGGGTATAACAATAAGCCTGCCAGATGAAACTATACTGGATAGTAGTTTGGAGGGAATTTTGGACCAAAGTGGGGTAGTTGAGAACCAAGCAGGAGGGGGAGAGGACTGTAGTAGCCTAAGCATGGCTAATAATAATATCTTTGCTATGCTAAAAACTCTTTTAGAACCTATTGAGGTAAGGCTACGAAGTCTGGAAAGAATATTGACTAACATCCATAAAGATATTAGTGCCCCTAGCTTTAATGTGAACAATAAAGCTCCACAACAAAAGCCAAATACGAATAGACCACCCACAGTTGCTAAAAGTGATGCCACGATCAATTTACCATCAAAACCCACCATCAATCCACCTCCAAAACCCACCAATAATCCACTTCCAAAATCTACACCTATACCCAAAAATCCAACCACAGTTAACAAAGTAGCGTCACCCAGGCAAACTCCCAAGGATAAAACTAATGCTGGAAAAAGGGAGACACGTAGAAATATACATCTACCACCGGAAGCATCTCCATACGTGGTGGTCCTTACTGGAGTCCCACAACCTGATAATGATTCATATGAAAATAATGGGGGACTTATAAATAAAACAATACATTGGCTAAACGATAACTACCCCTTGCCACCAGCCTTTAAAAGCAATATCCTCATGGTTGAAAGGGCTCCTTGGGTGGGCTATAATAATAACAATAAAAAAAGGATACACGGTGATTGCGTGGTGATAACATTCGAGAATCCCCGCACCGCCAAATTCATTACATCGAGGCCCCCAAGAAATTATGGTTTGTCTATTGTTGCTAGGTCATTATCCTATTTTTACCCTGAGGGTGAACAACCGGACAATAAATGGAGCTGGACCAGGGACAAACGATACCATGGTGGTAATAGTGGTCAGGCTTTTGACAATAACCACCACAACATACAGTGGTCTGGGAGGCATGAAGATGGTTGGAACACGGTGAAATATAAAGGGAGGCCCCCTTACCCTTGTCCTCAGGGTTATGATTTAGGGTGCACAGGCATCCCGCAATTCCCTTCATTCTTCCCGTGTTACAACCGGTATGATTGCCTAGAAGGAGTGGATTGACTCCCCGAGACTAAGGAAGATGACTTGTTAACACACAACGCTTTGGGCTTGGGTCCTATAAGCTGTCTAGGGTCTGAGGAAACCTTAGAAATACAGGTGGGGGATCAGTCATTACATGGGGACCTGGTCACTAGACTAGGGGACAGTGTAGATATTTCACCTACTGAAAAAGATTACTGTAAGGTGCTTTTTTGGAACGTGGCTGGGTTAAAACAAAAGATCACTAATCCAACCTGGGATGAGGCCATTACCGACGTGGGAATATTAGCCCTCCAAGAAACTTGGGCTATCACCCCGATACATCTTAATGGCTATAAAACATACTTCACCCCGGCGGTGGGTAGTATTCATGGGAGACCTAAGGGGGGGTTGATTGTATATATATCTAATCTCCTAGTATACGATAAAATCTCCTTCTCCCCTGGATCCAGCTATTACCAAAAAATAGTAATCTACACAAGGAAGGGTCCAAAGATGGTCCTTCTTAATTTTTATAATAATTGTCCAGATAGCATGATTAAGGATGTACTTGACACATTAACTACAGAAATGCAACACGAACTCGATAAGAGCAAGAGGGCTGAAGTTATGTTATTATGGGGGGGTGATTTTAATTGTACTCTCTGCAAAAAGGGCCAAAAGGGTATCTGTGGCCTAATGCTGGAACAAGATGTAAACCTGACGCATTTTGAACACACCCTACTAGGCGACTCATTAAATGAGATGATTTTTAATTTCAATTTTGGGTTTTCAAATGAGCTAGCACACTATACAACGCCATTTGCTCCAACATTTGTGGGGCGGGGTGCCTCATCTACTATTGATTTTAATTTATGTACACTTAGCTCTGCGAGTAGATTGATCAAAGCAAATGTCATGGATTTACCACTGAGTGATCACCTGCCACAGGTATTAAAAATGGAGAACTTATTTGTTGCAGCTGATACTAGAGAAGGTCCGGACCAAATGGTCCAGGATGTGAGGTTGGGTGCTCAAAATGGTTATAACCTTAAATGGAGCAGATTGGTCCCGGATGACTTTCTGTACAAAATATTGAGGAAATGCATGAGTAGTTTCTTGGTTTGTTTAGACGAATACGCAGAGTACGGTGATATAATAACCCATTTTAATACCATCTCTAGTACAATAAAGGAAGCTTTGTGGGTTGTAAGGAAAAACTTCTTAAAGTCCAATAGGAAATGGTTCGATAGGAACTGCACTCGAGCCTTAACAAAGCTTAGACTTGCAATTCATAAAAGACCACGGGACGTAATCTCAATTAGAATTGCTAGAAAGGACTATAACTTAGCCCTGAAGGATAGGAAGGCCTCGATAAAAAGGGAGGCCTGGGATAATCTATGCGCTGCCTCAAAATCAAATGATCCGACAGCTTTCTGGAGGGTTATTAATACCCCCCTCTTATATGAACAAAAAGCACGCCTAGAAATCGCTATCACAGAAGATGAGTGGGTGGATCATTTTTCTTCCCTCTATAAGGCTGTGGAACCAACTCCTGACATAGGTCAGGATGCGGGGCTGTCAAGGTTAGTTACTACCAGTACCTTGACTATAACCCTTCCAGAAGTTATAGCCAGTTTGAAGGCGACTAAGGGGGGCAAGGCAGCAGGGCCAGACGGCATACCAGCTGACCTCTATAAAGCTAACATTGAACTATGGGGGCCACTGCTGGTTCAGCTTTTTAATGCCGCCTTGGTAAATAGCCCAATTCCTACCTGGTTTACATCGGTAATAGTCCCAATTTTCAAGAAAGGGGACAGGCTTAGTTGCACTTGCTATAGGCCAATTTCCTTATTGGACTCCTCTATAAAAATTTTGGGGAGAGTGATTTTAGCAAAACTACAGAGCTGGGCTGAGGATAATGGGGTGCTAAGTGATTTCCAATTTGGGTTCCAAAAGGGTCTGGGGACCATAGAGCAAGGTTTGAATCTCTTCACCTTGCAACAAAAATATATAAAGGTTAAAAAACAACGTCTATACCTCACTTTTGTTGATTTAACATCAGCCTTTGACTGTGTGTCACACACCAAACTATGGTCAATTATGGCCGAGTTGGGGGTAGACAATGCCATTATATGTTTTCTGAGAGAGCTTTATTCTGGGGCCACTGCTAGTGTAAGATACGGAAATAGTGGTGAATGTAGCAGACAATTTGGGATTGGCCGGGGTGTGCGCCAAGGGTGCGTTTTAGCCCCCTTTTTATTTTTGTTATACATAAATGGAATGGAGAAGCATCTCGTGCAGGAGGGCCGAGACATGCCTATGGTGAGAGGTAGGCCTGTCCCGGCATTAATGTACGCCGATGATGCCGTTCTGATGGCACGCACACCAATGGCTTTACAAATTTTGGTGACAGCCTTTAACACCTTTATGCTTGGTTTAGATTTGAAAATTAATTGTTCTAAAACTTTATCTATGTTCTGTGGGTCCAGAACAAGCAAGCATTTGAAGCCAATCTTTATAAATACTAATCCCTTAGAAAGGACCCCTACCTTCCCGTATCTAGGGATACTGTTCCATGAAGGTGGCTCTTGGACTACAGCAATTCATGCGAGGTCTCTGCTATTCTCTAAAACTATTATGGCCCTAAAATGCTTTATGAAAAAAATAGGAAAAAAACCCATAAAGGAGATTTTAACTGTGTATAACGCAACCTGTATATCTGTAGCCACTTATGGTGCTGGATTATGGGGGTATTCAAATGTTAGTGTGATTCAAACTATGGAAAACAAGTTCTTATGTCACGTTCTGTCCGTACCCCAAAGTACTGCAACGATGATATGCCATGTTGAATTGGGTATACCTTATATTACAGACACTATTAAAATTCAGCCAGTCCTTCTTTGGCATAGGGTCTGGACAAAAGAGGAATGTGCTGTCAATCGGGCCATTTTAAAGGACATCATGGTTTTGGACAATATTAGCAACTTTAAATGGATAGGCTTCGTCAAAGAATTTCTTGGGAAAATAAATTGTCCCCAATACTTTGAGGACCCTCAATCCATGGAATATATATCTAGAAGGGATTTGAAAAATCTATGTATGGCGCACCTCAAGGAAATGAGATATATGGAAGAGGTGAGGAAAAAGACTGTTTCTGCCCACCAGGACATTCTATGTGGAGAAAAATTGCAGCCATATCTCTCATTGTATATGCCTAACCATGAACGTTACCTTTTGACCCGTTTTAGACTGAATATTGTTTTTAGGACACTATCGTTCCCCTTGATGAATTGTTGGTCGAAGGATTTATGTCTTTGTCCATGCGATGAAGTATCCCATCAATCAGATATACACATATTATTTTTTTGTAAATTTTATACTCTTCCTCGAAAGAATCTTATCATCCCTATCCTCAAGGATCTAAATGTATATAGATGCCGCCTAGCGTTTACAGAATGCCAGAAAATGGAATCTGTTTTTATGGTTGCTTCAATTGCCGAATTTTTAAAACTGGTTTTTAAGTGCCGTAAATCAATTCAAACGGACTGATCGTTTTTTATTGTATATATGAATTATATTCTGATTTTTTCTTTCTGTGTTCTTAAAATAAGCTTACTTCACCTCTTGTAAACTGTATTTGTCATGCTACTTTCATGGTTATCTTGCTTTTTTAACCGAATAAAGTAATTTTGAATCTTTGAATCTTGAATAGTTTAATTTACTATTCCAACTCCAGTCCCCGTGGATAGTAGGGAAGGTGTTGGATAGTACATTAAACCTAGTCCCTATCCTAGAGCGCCCCCCAGCGCTATGCGTTGTAATGGTTTGCGTTGTAAAAGTTGCGTTGTAATGGTAGTTCGTTGTAAAAGTTTCGTTGTAAAGGCTGTATACCCATCTCGGCCTATGGCAAAAGCATACTGGCTGGATAAACAAAATGGCCACCAGCCACATGGTCACAGACTCACAACAAGAAGTAGGAGGCCTAGAAATCAAAGAACGCATGCAGGCCTATGGCAAAAGCACACTGGCTGGATACACAAAATGGCCACCACCTACATAGTCACAACAAAAAGCAGGAGTCCTACAGCAATGAATGCATGCAGGCCTATTGAAAAAGCAGACTGGCTACATAAAATGCCTGCCAGCCACATGGTCACAAAAAGAAGAAGGAGACCTAAAGTATGCAGGCATATGACAAAAGCACACTGGCTGCCTACACAAAATTGTTGCCAGCCACGTGGTCACTCACTTGTCACAACAAGAGGTAGGAGGCCTGTAAAACGAAGAGCACATGCAGACCTAGGGACAGTCCACTGACTATACAAAATGGCCCCTGTCCAGTGGCCATGTGGCATTTGGAATAAAGGCAAAGAGTGACCTATGGCAAACACACACACACATTGGCCAGACACAGGAAGCATGGTAAAACAGAGAAAACAGCATTAATTCAACAATGCCAAAAATGAAAATGAACATGCCTAAAAAAAAATGTTTACAACAACACATATCCTTCAAAGGCATTTCTCCACCTAGTCCTATACACTGTTTGCATGAAAAAAACCATGAAATACCACCAAAAAACACAGTTTGTATTTTAATCCAAATCCTTTTATGGCTTTTATGGCTTAATACTGTAGACACCACATGAACAGTTTTTTCATGCTACCCTGACTAGCACTGGGCCTATTGGCTTGAAGACCAATTGGCAGACAAGACCACATAGTGAACTAAATCAATATTGCAGATGTATTAAAAAAAACATGGAGAACATGTAGTACACTGTGAAACAATTTTCCTTTACAAAAGAAGAAAAATAAAATGCAAAGAAATCAAAGATCACTGAGACCCTACTGAAACAACATGCCACCCATCACAATAAATTCCAGAAATCCATGAAAAGTACTAATAAATCCAGCTGCATGGCCCCAATTAAACAAACAACACCAGTTTTTTCAACTTGTTTGTGAAAATCTCAAATACAAGAAGTCCTTAAATCTAATGGGTTATACAGTAGACACAAAGTTCAACCCTTCCAGCTCGGAATCCACATGAAAAGTGACGAGGAGATGGACAAAGCACTGGGATGAGCTTGCTGGACTGGAACAAGAAGTTGGAGACTCTGGGGCACTAGCTTTCAGTTTAAAATAAAGTTTTAAAAAAGACTTCTTGCACACAAAAAACACTTCCAAATGTCAATTCAAGGTGCTTATAACTCCAAGTGATCAGTTCTGATTTTGATGCTGCTCGAAGGGAGAATCCACCCCAGATTGCATCCGCAGTAGATACTGCACATTCAAGGTCGCGTATAGCAGAAAAAATCTACCGAAAGTCACTGGCATGCCTGAATGACATGCTGGTGACCGCAAAACCCTGCGGGAACATGCGTTCAGCTAGAAATATTATGGCAAACCGCCCTGAAAATCTCATGGATGATGCAAGCGCCCAGCAAGTCACTCCTGCACATGCAAAATTACATTTTGATCGTGAGGACAAAAAGAAACTGTGCTACGTTCCGGAGTGTGGAGTTTAACGGAAAGTCTGCGTTCTTCCCAAAACACAGAGTTGCCGAATTCTGCAAACCCAGCAAACAGAGCAGAGTTTTACGCCTGGGCTTATTCAGTATTTCATTGACTGTTTTCATTAAATTTTTTCATTTTTATAAAAAACTTTGTTTTCATTCTAATGGACTAAAATAAGCAAGATATATAAACCTGAGTAATGGGTAACTTGTGCAACATTACTATATTGCCATTTGGGATTTAGGTGACTGAGACTTTATCAATTATAATTGCTCCAACACCACTCAACAGAAATATAGGGCTATGTTACCCAGTTAGCCATTGCATCCATTAATCGTCAACTAAACCGATGAATCTTTGCAGAATTTGATGAAGAAATTGAAAGATTATATTTGGAAATCTAACAAGAGAGAAGGTTAATTCACCCAGATTTATTTTATTATTCCAGAAATACAAATGGGTAGGTTTTTCAGAATTAATTGAAAATTTACATACCCCTTTTACTTAGTGTCATCAGGTCACAGTGCACTATAAACTCCATGCTGTATCATAAACTCTGCATCTAAAATAGATGTCCATTTGATTTATCAGTGCATGCGGAATACGCAGTGATTTGAGGACTTAGCTCATGGACTCAGAGCTCAGAAACATGCAACCACTAATCTATATTTTTGATCTGTGTTGACTACTATTCATGCACTAACTTATAGTATTACCAAATTAGTGTATGCATTCTTGATTATTTTTTTTTTTTATAGCAGGTCCATTCTGAGGGAGTCAGCAGCGTGCGCAAAACAATGTGGACACCGCGCCTTGAGCTCTGATCTCACCTGCATTTCTGCATATCAACACCAAGGTCCTCGCCCCATGCCACACGAGCGTGGTCAGTGAAGACGGAGGTGGCCGCCAACGTGAGGGTACATAGTTTGGTAACCAACTTCCGAGGAGAGGGGGACGAGTACAGGAAATCAAGAGCGGTCATCGAGGGGGGAGGCGAGGGTAACATAGGATGCAGCTCACTGCAGATAGCCCGTAGCTGATAAAATAGTAGAGTCTCCATGGGACCGTAGTTGTCAGTGGGAGAATAAAATGTGTTCCCCGGGTAGAGATCCGCCAATGTAGTCAACCCCAGATGAGTGGGGTGTTTAGCCATACCGGAGAGCTGGAGAGGAGGGAAAGCTGGATGCCGAACGATAGATATCGTATTTGCTGAGAGCGCCGGAGCACCGGACAAACGTCGTAGTCCATCTCAGGACCAGAGCAAAGTCCCGTCAGTGTCTATTTCAGTGTGTGGGGGTTTGGCAGGGACGAACAGGGCGTTGACAAGTGGCCACGGGGCAGCGAGGTCCGCCTCAATCGCTACATGTGGCTGGAAAGGAGTGGGAATCCAGAAATGCAAACAACTGGCCCGAGCACACAATGCGTAGAGCTTGAAATTAGGGGCGCCCAGGCCACCACACGACATCGAGAGGGTGAGAGTGTCATACACGCTCCTGGGTTGCCTACCAGGCCATGTTAGAGAGATGATCAGCAAGCGGATCCTACAAGAAAAACGGGCAGTAAGGGGAACAGGTATGTTCAGGAAAAGATATAAAAATTTCGGGAGGACCACCATCTTGGCAATATCTATGCGACCGGCCGAGGACAAGGGTAGAAAGTTCCATTAGGGAATCTTGGACTCGAGCCAGTCCCCGCACGACCAAAGTTAGCCCTTCAAAGTTCATCCATGTTCCTGCTAAGCCAGATACCCAAATAGTGAGTAGGGCCCGACGCCCACATGAAAGGGAAGTTCGGAGTGAAGGGCGTAGTAGCATCGGTGAGAGGAAAGACGACTGACTTACTCCAGTTTACCTGGATTCTAGAATAGTCTCTGAACCGTATGATCTCACACACCAGGGGACTGGGATTTTCCTGGGAGTGGCGGACATACAAAGTAATCGTCCGCATACTTGTAGACTAAGAGGGCACGGGCTGCGAAGCCAATACCTCTCCGAGTGTGGTGTTGTCGGAGTCTGGCCGCCAGTGGTTCCATTGTGATGGCGAAGAGCATGGGTGAGAGCGGGCACCCCTGGCGGGTACTGCGCTCAATAAGGATGGGATCAGATATTTGTCCGTTAATCCGAAGATGGCCGGTGAGTAAAGTGTATATAGGAGTAAGATTTGCTTATAAATCTTGGGCTGAAGCCAAGATGTGGAAGGAGAAAGAAAAGGAAGGGCCACTCTAGGGTATCAAAGGCCTTAATGGCATCAAGAATGGCGGCTACTACAGGGAGAGCTGGATTAATATGATGGAGGACAGAGAAGATGGTGCGAAGATTGTGTGAAGTAGCGCGGCCAGGAATCAAGCCGACTGGTCGGACGAGCAATGAGTGGCATTAGGAGAAGGTGGCGTGCAACGAGAAATTTAGCAAAAATGTTATTGTCCGTATTGATAAGGGACACGGGGCGATGGGAATCAAGGCATTCGGGGGGCTTTTCCAGCTTGAGAAGAAGAGCTAACATAGCCTCGCGGAGTGATGGTGGGAGTTGACCACTCACGAAAGAATCGTTATACATGTGACACACCAAAAGCGGGGCGAAGGTCTTGTAAAAAGAGATGGGCAAGCCGTCCAAATCAGGGGCCTTGTCACCAGGCATACCATTAATGGCAGCAAGTATTTCCTCTATAGCGAAGGGCTCTTCGAGGAATTCTCTGTGATAGTTTTTGAGCCACAAGAGCTCAAGGGTATCAAAATACCGGTTGAGGACCTCACGCGAGGAGGCAGAACCAGTGTGTAATTACGTGTAGTACTTGGTAAAGCGCGGCTTGATTTCTTCAGAGGAGGTAGTCCGTGTGTGGCCACCATCTTGGAGCGCTGTGATATAGGATGCGGCACAAGGTGGTATCAGAATAGACACCTCAGAGAGTAGTTGGAATAGAAAGAGGAGTGTGATTCTCCCCAGTGTCGGGAATGTGGTCTGGCAGCAGATGCAGGTAGCAGGTGGGTCTCTCGCAACAAGCAGATGTCCACTTTGTGCCGGAGGAGGTGTGCGTGTATCAGCCAAGCTTTGCAGTGGTCATTTAGACCACGGATGTTCCATGTCCAAAATACTGTGTCTGTCATGTCATTATAGTGTTGGGAAGAGTAGAGCGCAGTGCGATGAATATGGCCTGGGCCCTTGAGTCAGTGTGTATGGTGGTGCAAACCAGCTGAGAGATGGACGAGCAGGGCAACAGCATAGGGGAAGCAAGAGAGCCGGCTAGAGCTGGCCAAGGCAGGTAGCTGGGCTGAAAGGGGGGAACCCCAGCCAGAGACAAATCATATTTAAAGTTCTGAGGCACCATCACCTCCTACTCCTACGAAAGGCAGCCCAAGAGATCCCTTCTCTCCTAATTGAAGGAAATATAGTCTTTATTCATCAGGACTTTGCAAAGGAGACAGGTCGAATACGACAGCAATTTTCGGAATTGAGGCCTCGTTTGCGAGAAGCTGGATACAAATATAGACTTTTTTTTCCTTCACTTATACACATCTGGAAAAATGATGTCTCCAAGTCTTTTTCAGCTCCTGCAGATTTAAAAAGATTCTTGGATCAGCATAATCCTATTTTCATGTACTCTCCGCCTTCTGGTTTTGCAGGCTAATATTGTATACACCTTACTGTAGTTTGGTATTCTTTGTCTATGGAGGTGCATATAATGGTGGTTTTCTTGCTTTGTACTTCAGTCTCCAATGTTTTATACACATGAGATATTGGAGACTGGCCTCTCTTTATGTTGTTTGTCCTGTTTTGTCTTTTTTTATATGGGCTACTGTCCTTCTTTTATTCTCCTCTATTACTTATAGGACAATATGTATAGGCCACACAACTTAGTTGTTGCTTCATTAAATGTGAAGGGTCTGAGACACCCAGTTAAACAACATAAAATGTTAGAATATCTCAAAAAATCTAATGTAGATATCTGTTTTTTACAAGAAATCCATGTGGATGATAAAATATTACCTAATACATACCATGTCTAAAGGTTGGGTAGGGCTTATAGTTTCATCTCCTGCTGCAAAAAGTAAAAATAGCGTAGCTATATTTTTCTCACACAGAGCTCATGTACAAATATTGTCTCATCATCATGACGCAGATGGTAGATTTGTTTATGCTCAAGTTCAAATTGACAAACTCATTTAAAATTTGGTCAATATATACGCTCCTACATCTGATGATCTTGCCTTCGGGTCTTATGTCTCTGGTCAAATACTCAAAATTGCTAACATGTCCCTTATAGTGGGTGGTGATTTTGATCTCATCAGGGATCCTTTGTTGGACCGGTCTTCTGCCTTTAAATTCCGGCCTAACAAAGCGTTCTTTGCTTTGAATCTTTCCTTTCAGTTACCACATTGGTTGATTTTTGGAGATTGGAGCATCCTACTGACAAAGAATTTACTTTCTATTCTAATGCTCACTCGTCTTTTTTGAGAATTGATTACTTATTGACTTCACCTAACTAATGTCACTTGATTAGTGAGTCGGTTATACCCCCTATTATGGTTTCGGACCATGCTTTAATTTCCTTTTCTTTATGTATTTCTGACCTCCACACTCCTAATAAAAGATGGAGACTGAACTCTGAAATATTTCTTTAACCAACCAATTCTAAAAAAACGGCCTTAGCTATTAGTGAATATTTCTTGAATAATAATTCATGTGACACCTTCAAAATTATACATTGAGATGCTTTCAAACCTACATTTGTGGAGTTTCAATTTCTACTATGGCGCATGAAAATAAATCTTTTTACTCCCAACTCACCAAATTAGAGAAACAGATTGCATCTGTGGAAAGGCTTTTATTACATCTAGAGCTCCACAATATAAATCCCAACTACAGAAATACAGATACAAATATAATTGTATGCTTAGTAAAAGAGCAGGTTTACTTAATTCCAAAGAAAAATCCAATGTTCATTTTAATTCCAACAAATCTGGACTACTATTAGCAAATTGTATACGCCTCAAGCGAGACAGAATTCAAATTCCAGCCATCAAAACGAATGCTGGTACATTGGTGACAGATGTTGAGGATATACTGAAAGAGTTCCTTTCCATCTCTCTTTTTAACATCATGAACCTCTCGCCCCACATAGCAATGTTATCAGTGATTTCCTTAATTCTTGTTGATTGCCTCATATTTCTGATACTTATAGATCAATCTTTGATCACCCAATTGACGTTAAAGAAATTATTGCAGCAATTAATGCATTACATTTCAAAATAACCCCTGGCTCAGATTGAATTCCGGCTGAATTCTATAAATGTTATCAGGACCATTTATTCCCTTTCTTACTTTCCCTTTTTACAGAACTTAAGCGTACTTCCATGATGGGGGATCTTTTAAAGAAGCCACTTTATTGGTTTTCCCCAAGCCTAACAAAGACCATACCTTAGTATCACATTTTTGTCCCATATCTCTAACTAATCAGGACTGTAAAATATATGCCAACATTTTAGCGAATAGATTATCACACTTACTATCCAATATTATACAACCTGATCAAACTGCTTTATGAAAGGTGGATTATCCACTCATAATACCCAGTTGCTCTGTCCTGCATTATCCCTTGCTAAAGAAGCCAGCTGTCTAATTGGTGTAATGGCCTTAGATGGGGAAAACGCATTTGATTAGGCTAATTGGTAATTTTTATTTAAACTCTAGAAGTGTTCTGTTTTGGTCCTATATCTATTAATATGATTAAAGCATTGTATTCTGCCCCCTCAGCTACCATTTTTGTCAATGGTGTGTGCTCTTCCTCATTTTGTTTATTTAGAGGCACTCACCAAGGATGTCCTCTTTCACATTTACTTTGTCGAACATAAAAATGTCTGCATACGCTGATGATGTGTTATTATGGGTTAATGATCCCCTCACCTCTATACCTATTATTCTCGATATTATTCATAAGTATGGTGATGTTTCTGGTTATTCCCTGAATACTAATAAGACATAATTTTTTCATTAAATGTTATTGTAATTCTACAATGTTGGCAACTACTGATATACTATGGTCTCCAAAAAAAACTCAAATATTTGGGAATAACATTTACTGATTCGATTAAAGATACAGTGGAAACCAATTGTTCCACAATTTTAGCTAATACCAAAGAGAAACTGGATAGATGGTTTAATCTTCATTTAAATTGGTGGGGACGTATTGAGGCAATTGAAATGTCGATAACTCCACAAATTCTTTACCTATTGTCTATGATACCCTTTTCTTTCCTGTCTACTTTTTATGTTAAATTATATAAATTATTTACTAAGTTCCCCTGGTACTTTCAAGACTTTACAACTGCCCAAATATGAAGTTGGGGTTGGTATTACAGATTTAAAAAAATATAATTTTGCATTCATTGTGGCACAATGTTCCTTATGGTTCCATGTTATTCCTCCTTTTAATGCACCTAAATGGCTTATCCTGGAGAAAAATATTTTGGCTCGATATCCATTACCTGCTTTCCTTACCATGGCAAATGACTTCTTTGGTAAACGTTCCCCCATTATTGCAAACTCTACACTTTCACTTTTATCATTTGATAGTAGTTTTTCTATTACTTTGGCTTCCACTAAAAAAGTTTCTCTTTGGTTCAATCCCAAACTCCAATATCATAAACATATTTCTTTCTGGAACTTATGGATTACTGCTGGTATTTCTTTGTTGCTGACATATATCAGTATGATATGTTTTACACATTTGATTTTATACAAGCTAAATACACCATACCTTTGTCTGATTTGTCCAAATATACATTACTATGTAATACTGTTCTTAATACCTACATGCAACTACTTTCTATGTCTCAGTCCTCTGGTATGGAGTTTTGTATTTCTGTTTTCAGTAGCTCAGGACATATAGCCTCTAAAGTATATAAACAACGTACCACTCCTAATTCCTCCTTCACACATCTTACTTAAAAATGGTCACCACACATAAATCTTCATTCCTGGAAGGACATTTGGAAATCCAACACAGCTAATTATCTTCCAGCTACTCTCATACAAACTTATATTTATATGCTTTACCAATGCTTTTGGTCTCCAGCAAAAATATTTAAAGCTAAACTTCTAGATACTCCAAATTGTTGGCATTGTCAGTCTACAATATTTATTTTTCAATTGTTCAATTATTCATCAGTTTTTACCAGAAATATGGAATATTATAACCTGGATCCTTAAGATCCAAACAACTCTATCTTTTCATATTCTAAACCTCAAATCTTCGCAGTTTTAAATCTACATTATTCCCTATGGATTGTAAATAGTTTGATTTAGTTATCTACTGCAATCACATCTATTACTTGTAATTGGAAAAACGCTACATTACAAGCAGTTAATACATGGTGGGAATGGATTATTCTTCTTAGACGTTGGCATGCTCTATTCCTTGTTCTCCTAATGATTCCTCTCCTTCTGGGTCTAACATATGGACAATTCTTGATTCCTACATCACTACATGTTCTTCAATTTAAAATACCTATTTGAATCTTTATCAGTCAATCATGTGGACAAGTCCTAATTCCTACATCATTGCATGTTCTTCAATTTAAAATACTTATTTGAATCTTTCAGTCAATTGTTCAATGTTGCCCTTTTTTGTTTTTTTTTGTTTATTTCATCATTTATATCTAATATGTATTTATGATCTTTGTTATAGGTATTCTATTTGTTGCTAATGGATGTTTATATTACTTACATTGCAATATGTTCCTATACCTTACTGTCCGGTTATTATAATTTGTATTGTGTTTATTATTTATGAAAAAATCATTTAATAAAATATTTTGAACACTAAAACAGCTCCATTTTGTGCATGTGGCATGATGCAGCACCTGTTGACCAAATGAATGGTACCAGTGGAAAAGACGAGTGTCGGTTGACTTTGCCACACAGTGATTTTAAGCAGCTAGACTTTTTTCAGATAGGGGGGTGTAAAAAAAATCTAACACCATTAAGTGTGAGAATGGAAGGGAGTGTGAGAAGACATGTTAACTGATATGAAAAATGAAATATTTTACAAGAAAAGCACTACCACAGCCAGGTATAATAATGCTGATATAGAAGATCTTTCATCAAAACAATTTATTCTAAAAGTAATGTCTCGAAAATGTAAGTGAACAGGTTCTATGCATGCCACATGCATATTGTATGTCACAAATCTTGCTATGAATGTCAACCTATTCATGGCTCGTTCCACCCTAACACAAAGGACACAGCAAAGTCTAAAAGCCCTAACTAAACCTCAAGGAAAATGTTCCATAAATGCAAAATACCTCAAGCCAATTTTGAAAACTTCAGGATGAGGATTCATAGAGCAATCAGAAGTAAATGGGACCCAATTGTAGCAGCTGGGGCCATTTGCTTCTATTATCCTTAGACCACCATACTGCGGACCTCCAAATTGGAAAGCAGGTATCCCTATTATTGCTTGACTCTAAGAGGAGCGATGAAGAGTAGTCCAAAGATTGCCCAGAGAAATGCTGTGAGCTCGAGGCTCAGAACTGAGAAACAGCAACTCAACAAATTTACACTCAATAAATTGTTGTTCACCCAGTGATTTACCTTTAAACATGTGAAGTACTTTAATACACACAAAACTAAATACCATGAACAAAATATATACAAGTTATCAGGTGGAAAAACTAATAGGAACGTCACAAAGTGCACGAGGCTGCACACTAAAAAAGGTCACAGCCACCACCTGAATGCAAAGACATCATTAACAGTTGGCAGACAAGCAGACCATACAATGACGACTCCTCCTCCAGGGCGGAGGAGTGTCACCCCACTGTTTCTCAGGAGTGTAAGAAAAAATAAATTGATAACGCAATGTTATTATCATTTTATTTTTCCTTGTTGCTGGTGCAGCAGCTTTGTGAGGTGGGGTGAGGCAGGGCTTCTCTGCTGGAGGGAGGGGACGATGGGTTTTCCCTCACTACGTGCACATGAATGTTTGGCCAGCCATCTCGGGCCAGCCAACATTCATGCGCACATCATGTTCTCCACCCAGGCTGAATTACGGCCTGGGTGGAGAACATGCCCAGCCACCCAGTCCCCATCTGAGCGCCAAACCTAGGTGCTCAGACCAATCACAACGCTGCATTTCAGCATTGTGATTGGCTCAGGAGAGCCTGGATGCTTCCTGTTCCAGCCAGAGGAAGGAGTGGAGAGACGCGATGAGGAGGATGAGGTAACGCAGACAGAAGGTAAGGTTTCTTTAATTTTTTATATACTTTCTTGACCCCGCCACCCTGCTCTCCACAACCCCTGATCAGTGCTGGCTGCCACTGAGACTATAGCCCTAAAAGCACAACATCTCCCCATGCCTGGGAGCAGCTCTGTGATGGACGATTAGTGAACAACATGGGCATCAGCGTTGGTATGCTTGTAACACAGAATAGTGGAGCAGTGAGAAATGTGTTCAGGGTGCTCATGGTGGTGACTCTCAATCAGTGAGGAGGAAAGCCAATGGCTGAGGTGGACAGGTCACTTGTGAGTGGCTGTGGGTAAAAATACATTGTTTGTAGGTCTTGATACTGAAGATGAAACTAATGAAACTTATGAGAAGACTTGGCGCCTCTACACCTCGAGGTTCTACCTGTCTTACTTCACATTTACTAAATTAACTCATAATATTTATAAAGTGTTTTCATACAACGGTTGCTACGGCAGTTTCACAGCATACCAATTCCACTACTTGCATTAATGAGGCTGATTCAGAGTTAAGCTTGATCACAGGATCCTGCCGCCCAGTGCTACACACTGTTCTCCTGGCAGTTACTGTACAAAACCCAAGGATTCCCATGCCACTGCACCTGAATGTACACGGATGCCATATTGCTGGGTTCTTCATTAGTGAATGTATTTTTTACTAGTCTGTGGGTCGAAAATGTGCAGAAACTCTACCTAGAGTGTACTTCCTACACTCTGGGGGTAGTCCTTTTGAATAATGCTTCAGACACCATAAACGTGAACCTGAGCTAACTGAGAAAGTTTGCAACAACCATAAGCCAAACTTGACATAATTACTACTTTTGGTGACGGAAGGGGCACATGACCGCACGTGAACTGAATTGCCTACATTGCTTAATCAGCTGCTTTTGGGGCATTCTCTGCAAGATGCAAGACTGTTCAAGGGCTCTTGAGACTAGGTGCCATATGGCAACTTGGGTGCACAGACATAATATCGACTCCAAAATATCGTTTGGACAGAATATCGAGTTTTAAATATCGTTTGGACAAAATATCGACAGGACAGAATATCGACAGTCAAAATATCGTTTTTAAGGTAAGTGAAGTAATATCGACTGTAAATAATATAGAAAGTGAAAATATCCAAGTATATAATCTAGATAGTAAAAAATATCGTTTTTTAAATAATATTTAATTATTTATAGTGTTTTTATGTTATAATATGTGTGAAAAGTGTAATTTTATGTTATAATTATTTTTAATTAATGATTTTTTTTTAATTATTGTGTAATTTTATTCTGTAGCGGGTTGTGGGTTTATAGGGGAATAGGGTGGGAAGTAATTTAATTATAATTAATTAAATATGTAAATTTATTAATTGGTAGTAATAATTAATTAATTGGTAATTAAATAATATTTGTTAATTATTTAAAATGTAATTGGTAATTATTTAATTTAATTGATTAATTGCTAATTATTTAAATTAAAATAATTTATTTCCTGGAGCGGGTTGTGGGTTTATAGGGGAATAGGGTGGGAAGTAATTTAATTATAATTAATTAAATATGTAAATGTATTAATTGGTAGTAATATTTAATTAATTGGTAATTAAATAATATTTGTTAATTATTTAAAATGTAATTGGTAATTAATTTAATTTAATTGATTAATTGCTAATTATGTTAAATTAAAGGGGTATTTTTAGGGTTCAGGGTCAGTTTTTGGTTTTTGGGTAAAGGGGTATTTTTAGGGTTCAGTGTCAGTTTTTAGTTTTTGGGTAAAGGGGTATTTTTAGGGTTCAGGGTCAGTTTTTAGTTTTTGGCTAAAGGGGTATTTTTATGGTTCAGGGTCAGTTTTTAGTTTTTGGGTAAAGCGGTATTTTTAGGGTTCAGGGTCAGTTTTTAGTTTTTGGGTAAAGGGGTATTTTTAGAGTTCAGGGTCAGTTTTTAGTTTTTGGGTAAAGGGGTATTTTTAGGGTTCTGGGTCCGTTTTTAGTTTTTGGGTTAAAAGGTATTTTTAGGGTTCAGGGTCAGTTTTGGGTTTTTGGGTAAAGGGGTATTTTTAGGGTTCAGGGTCAGTTTTTAGTTTTTGGGTAAAGGGGTATTTTTAGGGTTCAGGGTCAGTTTTGGGGTTTTGGGTAAAGGTTTTTTTTTAGGGTTCAGGGTCAGTTTTGGGTTTTTGGGGTACAGGGGTACAGTGTAAAAATAAAGTAAAATTAAATTTACATTAATTTAATTTAATGAAATGAAATTAAATTAAATTATATTAAATTAATTTTAAATAATTTAAATTATAAAAATTATTATATACTTACCAATACTTACGTTGTAATGGTAGTGCGTTGTAAAAGTTGCGTTGTAACGTCATATATCCACAGTTGCACTCCTTGGAGTGGGAATAGTAATTTTAACCCCTATGCTATCCAACGCTTTCCCTACTGTTGCACCCACTGGAGTGGGAATAGTAATGTTTACTCTTTTGTATTTGTACGTTAATAATATTGGCTATTATTTAATTAAATTTTGTTACTATATATATACATGTTTTAAGAAATATGATTAAAAAAATATTATTTTTTTACTTTCATTAATTATTTAATTATTAAAAGTTATTTTAAGTATTGTTAAGTATATTTTAGTAATTATTTTTTATATTAATGTAATTAAACATTGTTTTTATTAAAGTCGATATTTTTTACAACTATATTTTTGTAAACGATATTTTTAACTCGAAATTTTTGTACTTACCTGTTTGTAGATAGAAACTCGATATTTTGTCTCTCGATATTTTGTCAACGATATTTTTGTTGGTCGATATTCTGTCCCTCAATATTATTTCAGTGATCCGGCAACTTGTCTGATTGTACTGATGCCCATTACCCTCTACTAGGCCTTTCCCACTGTTGCACAATGAGGTACTGATCGTTGCTGGATAAGTGCCTTAGGCTTCACTGCCTCGCACTCAACACCTGCGACAAAGAGGCTGAATATTCATGAAATATACCTGATTGCATTTGCTTTCCGCCTCTTAAATCCCGTATGGCCAGATGTCAGTCCACCTCTGTGTATCTCCGCCCCGTGTCCCTTTCCAGAAGATACCTAGCAAGCACCCACTCAGCATTTATTACCTCTGTGACCCTGCAATTGATTTAACTCCTTTGCACACCCACCTTCCACCTGCAAAGGGTTCAGCTGTCCCTAACCAACACCTTCATTAGCACACGTTTCTACTCGTTAGATCAGGTGCCCCAACGGATGTATGACATTACAACGCGTTCCATTACAACGCGTGCTTTCACAACGCGTCCCTTACAACGCAAGTCGTTACCACGACTTGCGTTGGGGGCGCGGATTGAGAATAGTATAATTTACTATTCTAACACCAGTCCCCGTGGACACTAGGGAAGGTGTTGGAATAGTAAATATACTATTCTTAATCCTCTAGCGCCATCCAGTGCAAGTCGTGGTTACGACTTGCGTTGTAAAGGACGCGTTGTGAAAGCATTGCGGAGTAAAATCCGTGTTGTAAAGGATGTTCCCCGCCCCAACACGCCTGGTTTTCAGTGACCAGGTGGCCTCTAACTTTCAGAGCAGTGCCAGGGTACTTACCTCCAATACTTTTGCTAATCTGATCCATGGACATGATGACATTTCAAGACAGTTTGCGTTTGGATTTGCCAGCAAACGTCAAGCAGTGTAGAAGCTTTTAAAGAATCATGGAGCAAGAAATGAGAAGGTATTTAAACCGGTTTTCCGCTTCCGTCAAAGGTGGGTATAAATATGTTTCCAGGGTGAGGACAGAAATGGTTACAAATGTTTGTTCCAGTTTTCAAGTCATCTGCAGCCTGCTGAAGCCACTGTTGCACCTGAAAATTTGCTCGCACATAAGCCACAATAGGGTAGTACTGGGCATGAGCAGATCCGTTTGTATGGCTAACTAAGTTTTGTGAGCTGCAAGAGTAAACTTGCATTCGACGACAAGGCACTTGCATGTGTACAGAACACGAATAAGTGAATTGAAATCCGTGCCATTCGTAGTTGCTGCATTACTTTTGTTGGAGACTGTGAGAAGTTGGCCTGGTATATGATGTCCACAGTTCTGTGGGCACCTTGTATCAGTCCAAACAATCCCTTATGGTGGTGGTTGTAAGTCAACCTTATAGACAAGTTATCCTAGGGGTAGCATGGACTAAGCAGCCTTAAAGGCTTAACTCAAGAGGGCATGTGAAGCCAGCTGTTTTACCATATGCAATCCTGTAATATCAAATGAAAAGACACCACACAAGTTATATATTATAAAAATATATGTATTTATTCTCAGAATAATCCCCAATACTCTTTATGAGTAAAGAAGCACAAGCGTTTAAACAAAAGCACAATATAACATATGAAAGTTGCACGTTTATGAATGAGGCCGGTGGCCACTCAAACCATATATCAAAAAAGTGGTATAAGTATCACTATTCGATCAGTGGTAAGGCCTAGGGCCTTGGGAATCGCTGGGACTATACTGGACTAACAGCAGTTAGGACGGGAGTAGCCCGCGGCATTCGGGTGCAGCGCTAAAAGCACACCATGCACCAATGCAAAGTCAATGGATCGTAAAAGTTATCGAGTTACAGTTTTAAGAGTCTTCCGACTGGACTAAAAGGACAAAACTTTAGACTTAGACACTAGAGGTGTAAACCACTACAGGAGCACCGGCGTTCAAGAGTTACCTCACCCACAGGAAGCGGGAGCACAGGTGTAAAGATGTGTCGGGTTTCATCACGAAGATCTATGGTGCCTGGAGATGAAGATGCTGCAGGCGTCCAGAAGAGAAGTGTCCGGTGTGATCCAAGGGTGGATCGAAGATGTAGAGTACCTGAAAGCAGAGGGGACAGAGTCTGGGTCACTAGCCAGTGACCAGGAAGGAACCAGGCGATGTCGTGCGCAATCAGGTGCTTGTCGCGAAGATTGTCTCCACTGCCACGTGGACTCTGGGGCACCGAGGATGTCCTGGAGTGGATCACGAGCTGTCCCACAAAGGTTCTCGCTGTCGACGGTGTCGGCTTCCGAATCGGCATTAACAAGCCTTGGCAAGGGCAACCCACGCTGGATTCAAAGATCGCTTCTTACTCGGACCAGCAAGGTCAGAGCAGGTGCTCCTTTTCAGGGGAGCGAGGGCCAGTCTGGAGCAACCAGACCAGCAGTGTAAATTGTTTGGTTCATCAGTACTGGGGCCACTAGCCAACGGGCAAGCGACCGGACCAATGCATCAAGCAGGAAAATGCAAAAGGGCCCAACGCAGCACTCGGTGAGTGTGGAGGGGTGAGCTTTAGTGCAAAAGCTGCTCGGGCCTTTAGCTTCTCAAACTCCAATGCACAGCTTCGAAAAAGCCTCGCAAGCTACACGGTCAGTGCTTCGTAGTTTTACCAAGATGGCCGGCTCCACGCTACAGGTCGCCTCCACAGGTCTCAGCTTTGCAGGGACTGTGGATCGGGCTGTTCGAAGGCAGGCACGCTGGGTCTTGTTGATCTCTGTTGCTTGAGTTCTGGCGGGAACTGCAACAAAACAAATGTCGAGGTTCTGGATGGTGCCTGTTGCACAGGGTGGTCACTTCTTGACCACAAGGGAGATTCTTCAGTCTTCTACGTCGAGTAGGATGTTAAAGGGTCCAGAGTTTCGTTTCATAAGTTTCAGTCAGGATAATCTGCTGTGCATCTGCACAGCTCCTACCTTTATTCCATATCAAGGGGCTGGATTACCTGCTAGGTCCCTCCTACGGGTGGGACCCAGGAAGGGGGTGGTTATACCCCTTTCCCTTTGTCCAGTTTCGTGCCAGAGCTGGGGCTGGAGTGCCCCAGAACCGGTTTGACTGGATATTGCATGGGACACCTTGTGTGCCCCAGGCAGTGTCTAGTTTCTTTCAACCCACCCTGCTCCAATCCACTATCTCCTATCTGGGGAGGTGTAGCACCTCCCTGTGACAAGAAACCCTTTGTCCAGGCCTCCCCTGCCAAGTTTCGGTCAGCAGCAGGAGGTCAGACTTGTGTCGGGGCAGCAGCATCCATTTTGTGATGCTGAGGCGCTGGTTAGGATTAACCGCGTTTTAAGTAAAGTAACATGTCTTCTCCCTCTAGAAGGGTCAATCAATCAATCATGCCATTTGTATAGCGCACTACTCACCCGGGAGGGTCTCAAGGCGCTTGGGGGGAGGGGTATGCTACTGCTCGAACAGCCAGGTCTTGAGTTGTTTCCTGAAGGCGAGATGGTCCTGGGTCAGCCGAAGGTGGATGGGGAGGGAGTTCCAAGTCTTGGCAGCCAGGTAAGAGAAGGATCTTCCTCTGGCGGTGGCTCTTCGGATGCGTGGTACGGCTGCGAGGGCGAGGCTGGTGGACCGTAGTTGGCGGGTGGGCGTGTAGAAGGTCAGGCAGTCGTTGAGGTACTTTGGGCCAAGGTCGTGGAGAGACTTGTGTGCGTGGGTGAGGAGCCGGAACGTGATCCTCTTGTCGACAGGGAGCCAGTGCAGGTTCCTCAGGTGGCTGGAGATGTGGCTGCGTCGGGGGACATCCAGGATGAGTCGGGCGGAGGCGTTCTGGATGTGCTGGAGTCTTTTCTGTAGCTTGGCTGTGGTTCCGGCGTAGAGGGCGTTTCCGTAGTCCAGTCGGCTGGTGACGAGTGCCTGGGTGACAGTCTTCCTGGTCTCGGTCGGGATCCAGTGGAAGATCTTGCGAAGCATACGCAGGGTGTTGAAGCACGATGAGGAGACGGCGTTGACTTGTCTGGTCATCGAGAGGGAGGGGTCCAGGATGAAGCCCAGGTTGCGTGCATGGTCGGTTGGCTTGGGTGCGGTGCCCAGGGCTGGGGGCCACCAGGAGTCGTCCCAGGCAGAGGGCGAAGATCCCAGGATGAGGACTTCCGTCTTGTCCGAGTTCAGTTTCAGGCGGCTGTCCTTCATCCACTCGGCGACGTCTTTCATCCCTTCGTGTAGGCAGGTTCTGGCGGTGTCGGGGTCTCTGGTGAGGGAGAGGATCAGCTGGGTGTCGTCGGCGTAAGAGATGATGTTGAGGTTGTGCTGGCGTACGATGGCTGCGAGAGGTTTCATGTAGATGTTGAAGAGGGTGGGGCTGAGTGAAGATCCTTGCGGGACGCCGCAGATGACTTCGGTGGCCTCGGAGCGAAACGGGGGGAGGCGGACTCTTTGTGTTCTTCCGGCGAGGAACGAGATGATCCACTCCAGTGCCTTCTCTTGGATACCGATGTTGCTGAGGTGCTGGACTAGGGTGCGGTGGCAGACCGTGTCGAACGCAGTGGAGAGGTCCAGGAGGATGAGGGCCACTGTTTCCCCCTTGTCAAGCAGGGTCCGGATGTCGTCGGTGGCTGCGATGAGGGCGGTCTCGGTGCTGTGGTTGGCTCTGAAGCCGGACTGCGAGGGGTCGAGGGATCCGTTCGTCTCGAGGAAGGCGGTCAGCTGTCTGTTGACGATCTTCTCGATGACTTTAGCAGGAAAAGGGAGGAGCGAGATGGGGCGGAAGTTTTTGAGATCGGTGGGGTCCGCTGTAGGTTTCTTCAGGAGGGCGCTGATCTCGGCGTGCTTCCAGCTCTCCGGGAAGGTGGCGGTGTTGAAGGAGGCGTTGATGATGTTCCGGAGTTGGGGTGCGATGGTGGAGTCGGCCTTGTTGAAGACGTGGTGTGGGCAGGGGTCGGTCGGTGATCCGGAGTGGATGGTGTTCATCGTGCGGGCTGTGTCTTCGGTGGTCACCGTGGTCCAGGTGCGAAGGGTGGCGGTGGGGGGCATTGGTTCGACGGTTGGGTGCGTGGGTGGGGCGCCGAAGCTGTTGTGGATGTCGGCGATCTTGCGGTGGAAGAACGAGGCGAGGGAGTCACAGAGGTCTTGTGACGGAGTGATGTTGTTGGTGCCGGTGCTGGGGTTGGAGAACTCCTTGACGATAGTGAAGAGCTCTTTGCTGTCGTGGGCGTTGTTGTCCAGTCGTTCCTTCAGGGATTTCTTCTTGGTGGTGCGGAGGAGCTGGTGGTGCTTGCGGGTAGCGTGTTTGAGGGCGGTCATGTTGTCGGTGGTCCGGTCGAGGAGCCAGGCTTTCTCGAGGGTGCGGCAGGTCTTCTTGGAGTCCTTGAGGTCGTCGGTGAACCAGGATGCCTTCTTGCTTCTGGGTCTGCTGGGAGGGTTCTTTAGTGGCGCGAGGTCGTCGGCGCTGGCGGTCAGCCACTGTGTGAAGTTGTGGGCTGCTTCGTTGGGGTCCGTTGTGTTGGCGGGTGGGCTCTGGCTGAGGGAGGTGGTGAGCTGGTCTGCGGTGATCTTGCTCCAATTCCTGTGAGGTACCTGTTGCGGGTGGTGGTGGGTCGTGGATCTTTTGAAGCTGAAGTGGACGCAGCTGTGGTCGGTCCAGTGGAGTCCGGTGGCGTGGCTGAAGGTGATGTACTTGCTGGAAGAGAAGACGGGATCAAGCGTGTGGCCGGCATAGTGGGTGGGGGTGTTGACCAGTTGCTTGAGTCCGAGGTTGGCGAGGTTTTCCAGCAGAGCGGTGGTGTTGCGGTCCTTGTTGTTCTCCAGGTGGAAGTTGAGGTCCCCGAGGAGGATGTAGTCAGTGGAGGGGAGGGCGTGCGGGCTGATGAAGTCTGTGATGTCTTCGCTGAATTGTGTGCGTGGTCCCGGGGGTCTGTAGACGAGGGTGCCTCTGAGGGTCGTCTTAGGGTCGGTGTGAATCTGGAAGTGGAGATGTTCGGCTGCGGCGAAGGAGTCGTTGGCGTCGGAATGCTACCCCCGTCACCAGAACTGGCGAGGCGGTAGTATTCCAAAGTGTTTGACCCCAAACACGACATCATTAACCGCGAGGATTATAATGCACTTAAGAGTATACTATATAGCAGTATCACTGGAACAGCTGCACGGAAATGGTTCCGACCTCTGCAGACAGGCTCAGCTCATGCTAGAGCACTATCTCACATAAAACCAAGCACTCTGCCTCCAGGATTGTTAAGGCCTGCCATAGGAGTGACTTATAGGTATATATGTGTCCAGATATAGGTTTAGATATAGGTATACTCTATCTAAGCAAGGGGTGATTACATCACCTTGCCCCAGCTGAGTGATCAGCCAGTTGTGTCGATTTAAGTACCAGCCAGGGGTGGCAAAAGATATGCTGCAGCCCCTGGTAGGCCTTGGATACACCTATGCCCTGGGCACCTATAGTGCACTGCACAGGGGCTGATAAGGTGTCCAGTACCAAATTGGTTATGCACCTAGGGTGCATGGAGTCCATTTTAAAGAGAGAGCAGATAGCCTGGGACCCTGATTAGCAGGATCCCAGGCCAACTAAGTCGAAAACCAGCTAAACACTAGGCAAAAAATCTGGGGTAACCATAGTCAGGTATCCACCTTCCTACAGAGACGTTTGGATTCCTGCATTCTATTAGGGAGGTTGCTGTTCGTGGACTTTGCTCTGGGGTGAAGTGCAGCATGACGGGACTGCGAGGACCAGCAGCCCCATTACCTGCGCAGCTGTGTCTCTTCCCGCCCCTGCCACTCCACGCCCCTGCCTCTTCCACAGTTAAAAACCTCTCACGGCCCCCGCTTCGCGGGAGCCGTTCGTAGTTGCTGCATGACTTTTGTTGGAGACTTTTGGATTCCTTCATCCTAATAGGGAGGTTGCTGTTCGTGGACTTTGCTCTAGGGTGAAGTGCAGCGTGACGGGACTGCGAGGACCAGCAGCCCCGTTACCAGCACAGCTGTGTCTCTTCCCGCCCCTGCCTCTCCACGCCCTGTCTCTTCCACAGTTAAAAACCTCTCACGGCCCCCGCTTCGCGGGAGCCGTTCGTAGTTGCTGCATGACTTTTGTTGGAGACTGTTGGATTCCTGCATCCTATTAGGGAGGTTGCTGTTCGTGGACTTTGCTCTGGGGTGAAGTGCAGTGTGACGGGACTGCGAGGACCAGCAGCCCCGTTACCAGCGCAGCTGTGTCACTTCCCGCCCCTGCCTCTTCACGCCCCTTCCTGTGTGTATTTAATTGCTGTAGTATTCCCGCTGCGCGGCACGCGCGCGGTCGCGCCCCGGGAGAAGCCCGGGACAAGGGCGGGCCATCTAAGGCCGTCCAAGGTCGTTCAAGTCGGTCCGGGCCCCCCCTCTTTCACTTGCATCCTCCCCATGAACTTCTGTATTCTTCCACTCTAGCTAAGTATCTTATTTGATTTCGTTTGACTTTTATACTTGTGTTAAAGCGCTAAGGAAGAAGTTACCATGTCTTTACTGTCTGGGAAGGATAGACATGTAACTCTTTCCTCTTCAGGTGGGGTGGTTACTGGTACCGTGGACCAATTTTTTTAAAAGGGCTACCACAATCATTGAAAAGGAGATTGCCTTCGCTGAGAAATGCTTGTCCCTAGACTTAATAACGGGGAAGCGTTCGTCCTTAGGACATATTGGGACTGTGGTCTCCCCTGTACCTATAATCCAACCAGGTTGTGATATTATCCCCCTGCTTGTGGACATTGTTGATGATGTGGGCTGTTCTATTGTAAATGTATCTCCTTCCAGTACGATCTCCAGTAGTAGTAATTCAGGAGTATCTAACTCTCCCTTGGTTCATAGTTCATCCTTGTCAACCCAGAACCCGGGGACATTAGTTAAGAATAAGCCTAACAACAAGAAAAGAGGGGGTGGTCCTCTGAAGGGTGGTTGGGCTAAAATACAAAAGAAAACTAGTATCTTGGCACCACCACCAGTTGTTGTCCAGCCCCCTAGCCCACTTAGGGCTCCAACAGAAGCTAGCCACCATTCCCCTCTCTGTGTTATTGACGATGGAGGAGTTCTGGGCAAAATTGAAATATTGGTGAAATCTTTGATGTTACCACTTTTAGAGAGAACCAGAATGATTAACTCCAAATTAGACCAGATTGAGAAACAGGTCACAGATAACTCACTTACATTGGCTGACTTGGCAAGAAGTATGGTCAGTACCAAGGTCCCAGATATTATTAAAAAGGGTCCGGTATCTGGTAATAATTCTAGGGTGGCCCTTCAGGTCTCTGGCGTAAAGTCTAACAGTCAGCCGGAACAATCGTGCCTGAAGAAACAGCCAGTAGGTAAAAATGTTTCTGATACGACCAGGACCGGGGGGAGGGTGATGGAGGCGGTGCCTAGGCTGCAGCCAGCATCGAGTGTATTGAAAGCTGGTAGAAAGACTATTGGGCAATCTTTGCAGGAAAAAGAGGTCCGCAAAGAATATCTCCCTTGTATAAATCTCCCCCCAGAGTCTGCGCCATATACGATTATATTGGTGGGTGTACGAGCAATAGGGGGGGAGAAACTAGAGTCTCATAGGGAGTTGAAAAATAAGGTGGTCTACTGGTTAAACAGGAATAGAACTCTTCCTCTTTCCTCAAATACAGAGATTTTGGGAGTTGGAAGGCTGAACTGGGTGGGCCACAACCCCAAGGATTTAGAGGGGGACTGCATCGTAGTGAATTTTAGGGATCCCTGGGTGGTAGATCACATCAGAAGAGCACCCAGGTTTGGAAGAGAAGGCGATATCCAATCTTTGGGCCTTGACTATTTTTATCTACATATAAAATATGGCCCTCAAATTCCCCATCCTAATCATCGCCGGGGAGGACCCTATGGTGCAATTCCTTCCAATCGGGTGGCGCATATTTTTCCCGTGTTTAATAGGTTCGATCCTCTCACAGATTTAGAGGGTGTGGATTGACTCCCCAATGTCTCCGGTGGAAATGTCTTGTCCAGGCAACCCGGTAGCCCACAACTAGAGATGGGTTTTCAGGGGGAGAAAGTCTCTGCTGGTGGTAGCACTGTAGAGTTGCCAGGTGAAGAATCTCTGCTGGTGGTCGAGAGTTCACTAGATTCTAATGTAGTTTCACCTCAGTTGGCCAGCCAGGAAGCCCCCCTTAAAATAGTCTTGTGGAATAGTGCAGGGTTGAAAAGCAGGGTAGCAATTGATGAGTGGGTTGATTTTGTGGACATTCAAGATATCCTACTGTTCCAGGAGACCTGGGCTACAGACCCTATATACCGTTTAGGATATCTTAATTTTCATAAACCCTCCATCGGGGCCAGTAAGGGTAGAGCGTCAGGAGGCCTAACTATTTGGGTAAGGCAGTCAGTTAAATACAGGTCCACTGAGGTGACTGTGTATAACCCAGATATTGTTGGGATAAAGCTCACCAGACCTAACCACCGAAAAATCTTTATTGTTAATGTTTATGCCCATGGTTTACCTGGAGGGCGGAATTCGGCGATCATTCTAAAAGAGCTTGATTCTCTACTTAGCTCGATAGGGAGTAACAAGATTGTAATTGTAGCCGGGGACCTTAATTGTACATTTGAGCCCTATGTGGGGGGCGGGGAGGACTTTGCTATAGAAGAAGATATGCTCTGGAATGTCCCACCCCTTGAACTAAAACCTATTAAAAATCGGACTGAGGCTGCACTACACTGGTTAGGTTTCTGTCTTGAATGGGGGCTGAGAGCAGTAAATGGCCGATCACTCTCTGATAACATTGGTAGGGCCACATTCGACAACGGTGTTAGAACGAGTCGAAGTGACTATATCCTCATAAAAGTAGAGTGTTGGTCATATTTGGTGGACATGTCTGTTCTTGCCCGTCCGGAGAGTGACCATAACCCTCTGGTCCTCAGCTTGAAGCTTGAAAGTAATCCAGTACGTACTAGAGTTACTGAGTGTGCTACAGCAGAGGCCATTTTAACAAACGATAGGCGGAGGGTGAGATGGACTAGGATAGTGGAAGACCACGCAATTTTGGACAAGATCTCCCACTTAGTTTTAAATACTCTACATACCATGCAGGCATTGGTTGATCCCTTGGATGATCTGGCGCATATAAGTGTACAACATGAACAGCTCTTTAGTTCTCTGAAAGCCCTTTTCTCCAAAAATACCAAGCCTGTGGATATCTCGGCCGTGAAACCAGGACACAAATGGTATAACGAACAGTGCCGGCAGGCACATAGTGTCCTGATTACTGCATTAAAAACCCGTGTTAGTGCAGATATTAGGAAGGCAAGGCTTGAGTATAAAAAGATCCAGAGAGAGGCAAAGAGGGAATGGGAGGATCTTTATTGGCTGGACTTATATGGGGCAAGTTTGTCCACTAACCAGATCAAGTTCTGGCAGATTGTCAAGTGGGGGAGGAGCCTTGAACTGCAAACCCCCTCTAATCATATCGCCGAGGAGGACTGGGTAGAACATTTCGAGTCCCAGTTTAGGGGTCCTAAAATAGTGGTTAGGGGTGTTTCGGTAATAACTGCCGCATTGCCAAGGTCGCGGTGCCCCCCCCGTAGTATTTGAGTCCAAAGATGCAGAGATTGCACTGGGTCTAACAAAAGCTGGTAAGGCCCCAGGCATGGACTGTATTCCGGCAGACTTATTTAAACATGCTCCCGGGATGTGGTTGCCGTACCTTACCATACTTGCGAATGCAATTGCGAATGGGGCTCCGATTCCGGACTCTCGGTTGGGGGCTGAAATTCTTCCTATATTTAAAAAGGGGGATCGTTCGGCCCCGGGGAATTACCGTCCAATTAGTCTGATAGACGCAATCCCAAAAATGATATCTAGGATGGTGTTGGCTAAAATCCAGGTCTGGATGGATACTGAGAACATTTTATCCCCCATGCAGGCCGGTTTTAGATCCTGTGTCAGCACAATCGACCAGGTGTTCAGATTTATCCTTATTTACTGGAAGGTGGTGTCCCTGGGTGGAGGAACAATCTATGCTGCATTTGTAGACTTAAAGTCTGCATTCGATCTTGCCCCTAGAGCCAAGTTAAGGGAAGCTTTGTGGAGTATGGGTATGCCTAGTGATCTCCTGGATCTGGTTATAAGACTGCACGAGGCAAATTTTGCACAAGTTGATGGGGCAGGCAGGGGCAGGTTACCCAGAGATTTCCGGTTACTCGCGGTGTCCGCAAGGGGTGTGTACTAGCTCCGACCCTGTCTTTATTATTTATCAACAGAGTTGTGCAGTTTTTAGCGGACACACCGACTGATGCTCCTGCTCTAGGTGGCACAAAGTTCCCACTCCTCATTTTTGCAGACGATACCCTTATCCTCTCCAAAACCCAAAAGGGGCTACAAATAGCACTGAATAAATTTGAGGAATTCTGTAAGACTAACGATCTTCAGGTTAACGTGAGCAAAACCAAATTTAGGGTGCTAATGAAAAATAGGCCGCTGGCGGGTTATGTTAGTATGAATAGTACTGGGTTAGAGCAGGTGGAAGTGATGACCTATCTGGGGGTTGTCCTTGAAAACAGGGTTAGATGGAAAGCTCAGATTGATGTACTTTCTCTGAAGTTTGCCCATCTGACTGGGTGTCTTATCAAGGAACAGAGAACCTCAATAACAAAAAGAATTGGTCCTGCACTTAAAATATACAATGCTAAAATAAGTTCGGCAATATTGTACGGTGCGGACCTTTGGGGTTACTCGGATTTGTCCCCCCTAGTTAGAGTACAAAATACATTTTTGCGCTGTCTGGTTGGTTTGCCCCAATCTACTCCTATGTAACCCTTGTTACTGGATCTAGGCTGTCAACCGTTTGATGAAGTTGCACGTTTTAGGACTATTGCCCTGTGGAGGAGGATTTGGTCAACCCCGGAACTCGCATCCTTTGCGAAGGAAATCCAAGATGTTAGATCTATAGTGGGTTCTGGTAGTCTCCCGTGGTTTAAGACTGTTAAATCCATACTAGAGAACATGGGCCTAAGTCAGCTGTGGTTGGACCCCGGTAGTAATGTATTCCCTTCTAAAAGGGCTTTTAAAAATCTATACTGGGTGGCCCAAAGGAATCAGCTTATTGCCCAGTCTGAATCAGTTTCCCTGACTGGTAGGTTCCTGAATCACAAGCTCGACCCCACGTTTGAAATCTACTGGGATGTTATCACCAAGAGTATTGATAGGAAGCTGTACCACCAGTTCAGAGTCGGGGCGTTGCCATTAAGATCTTTTACAAAGAAATGGGGCGGTCAGTCGATGGCCACCTGCCCGTGGTGTAGTGATCAGATAGAGTCTATTGACCATGTCTTTTTTGTCTGTCCCGCATACCTTGCCCCCCGGAGAAAATGGTTAAAACCAATTTGTAAAAATCTGAGAACACGGGTGGGACAGGAGGCTTTATGGCTGCTGAGGACGATAACATCAGTCCCAGTGGCCATAGCTGTTGCTAAATTTTTGGGCTGGACTTGGGTTATTAGAGCTAGGCACCCAACTGCTACTTGTTTGTTGATCAATTGATGTTTTAGACAGTAATGTATTTCTTGGGACGTCTTTATATGCTAATTTAATCCTGTTTTATGTATATTAATCAATTAACCATTTAGTATCCCAGGGTAAATGTGTAATTTTGTACTGGTAGGAGATGTGTTTGGGTATTTATGGTTAAATTAGGTTTTTAAATATTTTTCTTTTTTATGGTAAATGTTGTAATTAGAAGATGAAAGTATTTTATGATGTCTTTTATGATGAAATATATCGAAATAAAGACGTTTGAATTGAAATGAAATTGAATTGAAATCCCATAGAAGTGCCTAAATCTATAGGTGTAGGTTTACAGTTGCCTGAAAATTAGGCCTTTAAAGGGACTAGTGCATTAGAAAAAGGGCTAAATACAAAATAGGACATTTTATATGGATTTGCCAATCTTTTAAAATAAAAAAATAACATTACACCCATGCTTAAAAACATTTTACATAGTGCTTGCGATACTGTTTTCTGCTAGAGGTGCAATGCGCTAGTAATGAATTCAATATTCAATTAATCACTGGTTGGCCTAATATTAAAAACAGATCACTACGACATTTGTGAGCCAACCTCTTCAATATACCTTTTAGTTCCAATTTCAGTTACTTTCAAGATCCTCCCACATGTCCTTTTAAATAGTCAGCCTGCTTTCTGATCCCAGTGGCACCTGCCTCTGCCAAATAGGTGCACAGAGAATACAAACCAAACATCAGCATCAACGGGTTCCAGTTAAACATTAAGACATAATATTACTTCTGATGGCATGAAGCCCAGGCGGAGGTCCACCTCGTGACTACTCACCTGCCTTGACCTGCTTCCGGGGTACCTTGTCTCTGGTGGGCTCCCATGCACTGCACACCCACTGCTGGTACAGGTGCAGGGGTGAACAGGCCTCCAGCCCATCCCTCAGCCAGCCCCACTCAATCTTCATCACCTCATTTGTGCCCAGCATGTGGAAGGAGATCACCAGGTTGCTTTAGACAGTTCAGGTGAGCCATGGGTCCTTCTGCAGCTGCTTGTACTTGTTGAACCGCAAACTCAGCTCATTGCACAGGGACTTGGGTGACAGTAGAGTTCCCCCCATTGGAGCAGTAACGAAGTCTGGGAGAAGTGGTGGTCCCTGGGGCTCAAAAGAGCCTTGTTGGGAGACCTGTGTGCTCCCCTCTTTTTATTAATCCTGTATGCCCCTGGGACCTGAGCCACAGGAGGCTAAACATTTTTGAAGTGTGGGAGCCTGCACTTCTTTAAAAAAAAAACAATCCAACAGGGCTCACAGATCCAGCATGACTCCCACTGAAATAAAAAAACATTTAAAGGATTTTTTGGCCTGTGGTGTCAGCATGGGGACTATACGTAAACAAAAATTCCCAGGCATGCACGAACGTAACTAGCAAGTACACATGTAGATAGAATTATCTACAACAACATTAGGCAACTGCTTTCTCCAATAAAATTGGTTTTAATTTCTTTCAAGTATTCATAAAAAATTCATACGATAAAAATGTATTACAATGTTCAGAGTAAATGCAAACTTCATTGTAACTATACATGATTTGTCATGGTTAAAATTTCATTAGACATTATAAAAGCTGATGGTTTCCTGTCGACGCGTTTCAACACGTAAGTTGTGTCTTCTTCAGGACTGTACCATCGATATTCTTCTAGTATGTCAAAAAATGGCGTAGATATATGATAGGTTTAGTTTTCTAAAGGCGGGTTACCCAACGAAGTACTCCAGTCACAGGGATATAAAGACACTTAATATCTTGGATTCGGTGACTCGTGACTGGTTGCATGTGCTGTTATGATAATAGTTAAAATATCCTCTTTCCAGTCTATGATATATCAGAACGCTGGGCACGCTGTAGAACGCTCGTATTGCCGACCCGACTTGGTTTTATTAGCCACACCTACTCAGAGGGTTCGGTATAACATGTGGATGGGCATTGACGGAAAGGAGTTCGTCCGTCTCGTGGCGGATAAGATGAAAGAACGCTCTGTGCGGAAACCGGCGGCGGTAAACTTTCATAGATTTAGTTGATTGTCTGGAGCGGTGCAGCGTGTAGATTGATAGCGGTGACGTTTATCGTTATCCCAGGTCTGTGAACCGTGTATGCTGTCTTCCTTCGTTCGGTCAAGCCATGGGGACTGTCAGATTCTCTGATGATCTGCCTCCATACATATACAAATTTGTATTTCCTTTATTATTTCCAAAACTGCTCAATGGATTAACACCAATTTAATAAAAGATTGTTTTTTGAATCAACAGCTGCCTTTTTGCTAAATTTGGTGTTATTCTGTCCAGCAGTTTGGGCTGTAGTCATGTCTAAAATACCTGTTGGAATTAAGATCGGACCACCCCCTTTTTCTCGGCTCCTGCTTGATCGATCTCCCCGAAAACCTTTCCTGCACAACAAGAATCATTGGGGCACTTTTATTAATAAAATGTTGTGAAGATTCATCAAACAACGCCAAAGATATATGCAAGTCAAAAATGCTTTTTCTATGGAGACAGAGTCCTAACTATAACTACCTACTGGCAACTGCCAGTAGGTAACATATATATAAATGGTGGCTATGTGTGTCTGTGTGTGTAAATTGCCTACTGGCGCGAACCAGTAGGTAGGTATTGTAAGGACCATGTTTCCATAGGAAAATTTTTTTTTGACTTGCCTATATCTTTGTTGCTGTTTGACGAATCTCAATGAAATTTTCCCAAAACAGTTTGCCATGTTTCTTGTTGCACATGGAAGGTTTTGGGGTGATCTGTGAACCAGGTACCAAGAAAAAGGAGGACTAAAAAAGGTGTGTTTCCACTGCTGAACGGAATGACACCAACTTTGGCAGAAAGGTAAATTTGGTTATGCAGATTCTGCTTTTTCTTATTTGGTGTAAATCTGTTAAATAGTTGTTGAGAAATTTAAGAAAATACAGTTAGTGATATCTGTGGCTGCGTCTAATTTGCAATGATTTTACAAATATTTGTAAATGAACACGCTGACAGGAATGCTATGAGTGGCTGGCCACAACTCAAGGATACCATTTTGGCTGCCATTCTGTGAACTGGTACATGGTCCCTGGGTCGAAAATTTCAAAAAAAATGTTGTATGTAAGGGCAGAGAAGAGGTTTTTCTCCAAGAAAAGGATCTTTAAAATGATGTACTATATTTACAAATACATCATGACTGTACGCGCCTCCCCGTGTAACTTTGTGGCGTATTCGCAAATATCAGTGGTACAAAAAAACAATATATATCGTAAAAGTACACTCACTCATGCACTCATTCACCCACTTAGAGACCCACTCAGACAGTCATGAGCTCACACACAGGCCCACTCAGACATTGACACATTCATTCACAGACTTACTCAGAGAGTCAGATACCCACTCACAGGCCTACTCATGCAGTGATGCACCCAATCACAGATTCGGACAACCCCATAGAGTCCTACTGACAGACTGGTGTACCCACGCACAGACCCACTCTGAGACTGAGACACCCACTCACAGACACACTCAGACACTCTTGCACCCACTCACAGGCCCACTCAGAGCCTCAGACACCCACTCACAAACCCACTAAAATATGGACGCACCCAGTCTCAGATCCATTCAGAAACTGATTCATACACTGACAGACTGATTCAAGATTAAGACACCCACTTGCAGACCCACTCAGAGACAGATGCATGCACTCAGATTCATTCAGAGACTGAGACACCCACACACAGATGCATGCTGAAATTGATGCACCTAGTCAGAGAGCCACTGAGAGACTCAGACACCCACTCAGAGATCCAGACAGTGAGACATGCACTGAGAGACCCAGTCAGATACTCGGACATGCACTCACAGACCCACTCAGAGACTCATGTACCCAGTTGACTACTCAGAGAGTCATGAACCTGGTCAAACATCGACTCAGACACTAATACACGCAGTCACAGGCCCACTCATACTCTTATTGAGTCACTCAGAGACATATACAGACACTTATGCACCTAGTAACAGACTAATTGATATTGTCACGTAGTGACTGTCATACTCCACTCAGATACTTATGTGTGCACTCACAGATCTACTCACAGAATGATACAGCCAGTGTCAGACCCACTCAGATAACTATACACCCACTCAGAGAGCAACTCAGCCACTAAGAATTGCCAGTCAAAGAGTCAGACACACTGTCACAGAGACAGACACTGAGAGAGTCATATATGTTTTTAGAGTTATTTAGTTAACACCTTAAGTGCTGCCGTCGGCCAACGGTCGTCACGGGCACTACCTCCCCAGTGCTGCGTGCGACCGCTGGACGTCCAGTTCAGCACTGGATAATGGACAGCGCAGCACTGGGGAGGTTTATTTACGAAGCTCCTAAGGTGTTAATATATGTAGTGTGATGGTTAGAATATATTTTTTTGTTATACATTTTGAAAGTGCTGCTGGCTATTGAATGTCTGCTCTGTTTTGTATTTTTGCGACGTATTCTCGATCCTCACGACGCCATCACCAATATTGTCAAAAATTCGGAAACAAAGGACCAGAAGTACGACGTGATTTTGCATGCGCAAACAGGTTTGCGAACCCGTTTGCGCATGCAAAATCACTGTTGGCCATGTACAATTCCTAAATAGAGAGTCGCAATATTTTTGCGACTCCCTATTTAGGAATTGCGAGTCGCAATTAGGAAGGGCAGATCCCTTCCTAATTGCGTCTGCAATGCTATATGTGAATGTTTTGTGACCGCAGTTTAGGTCGCAAAGCACTCTCAAATTACCACCCTCTTCAATAGGGTGGTAATGCAGTTGCAATTTAGAAGGGGTCCCCTGGGACCCCTTCCACTTTGTGACTGGCTCTAAAAATACTTTTTAAGAGCAAGAGAGGTCCCAGGAACCACTGCCTGCCCTTAAAAAATTAAACAAAAAAGTTTCATTTTTTTAATGCATCCCATTTCCCTTAAAGGAAAACGGGCAGCATTTTTTTAAAAAAGCTGCTTTATTAAAAAAAGTAGTCCCAACAGACCACCATCCCTGGGAGGGCTGGCATTCCCAATGGACTCGAAAATTGTGAGAGGCTCATTAATATTAATGAGCCTCGCAATTTGCGACCCCATTGGGAATCACAAAACAGTGTAATAACACTGTTGTACATTTCATTTAGCGCCTGACAATTTGCGACTAAATGAAAGGGTCGTACATATGGCCCAAGGATATTTATAAAGAAAGTGAACAATATTTTGGCCACTGGCTGGCTCGGACAAGAGTCTTTGTGTTGATTGTGTGTACATGACAGCTACACATAAGACCGGATGCAGAGTTTAAGGTTGCTTAGAAACATCCTGTTGCCTTCGTCTGTAAAGTGAACATCATCAGTTCTATATATTCTATGCATGCCAAATTGCAAGTTGTGGTAGATCAAGCTCATGTTATGGTCTCTGAGTAATGCAGAAACAGTTTTATTAACATGTTTCCTGGGTTTGTCATTCTGTAGACAGAAGTGATTAGACCACTTCCATTTCTGCTTTTGGCATAACTTGGAGTACACCAAGACAGTGTGAGGGAAAAGAGTCATTAATTCTGCAAAGCTATCCTGAATGTGATTTACAGTCATACCCACAGGCCACTCCAGTCCACTCCAGTCAGTGTGCCCAGGTCATTGCCGCCACAGTGCACAATCATGAGGTTAGGGTATTCAGAATCCACAATGCTTTTAACCAAACGCAGCAATAGATGACACCTTAACCTTCTCTGGCCAATCCATTCAATGTCCACATTCTCCAAACCTAAGTCTCTTTCAATGCCTCTCTTTCTAGTAGCTTTTCTAGCCCAGAAGATATAGCTGTGGCCCACAATACACACTCTAACCATTTTGAAGTGAAGCTGCAGTAGCAGACTATAGAAGGCTGGAGCTGAATGATGCAGTTTTCTAAATGAAAGGCAGTTCCAATTGAGGTGTTCTCTTGGTTAAAATAAACAAATATTTGATTGCATGCTCTGAACATGTAGGTGAATAAAATTAGGTAGTGTGTATTTTTTTATTTGTCCTCATTTGCCTCTAGAAAACACCATTCCACTTGCACCTTTGAATGGAGTAACATGCCCTTATGTGCTGGAAGCAGGGAAGAAGAGAGAATGGGGATTTCCCCCTTTACCGCCCTCTTTTGGTTGAAACGCCCTCTTCTCCAAATTCCCTTTCTTTCACCCCACTCCCCCACCATATTGAGAAAACGGGGGGAAAAGAAGGACTGATAGCCAGACGAGGCAGAGAAGTCTTAATCATTGGACTTCATTAGTCTGTTGCTCACAACAATTCAGTATGGGAAACTAGAAATCGTGCTTTCTAAACCCCATCATAGCCAATCTGGCAACATATTTGACAGAGCTTACCCAATCATCAAACCTGGGAGGAGCCACGGCTACCCACTGTTTACATATTTGCCTATGTGACAACAGTATGGAGTAAAAAATCAACTTTGCCTGATTTTTTGTAGTTTTTGCCAGAGAATCCACACATCCAAAGATAACAAGCAAAAAGCTTACCTTAATATCGATCATCAGCATACTAGACAAGGCCCTACTCACATCTTTCCAAAATGGCTGGCTCTCTGGGCAAGCCACAAGCATGTGTATATCATCCTCTCTCATACTGCCACACTTAGGACAAGCTATATCACCTCTTCTCCTGAACTTTGACAACCTCTGAGGAGTCCAATAGGTTATGTGGATGGAAAAAAGATGATTTCTTCTCAGGTATGCAGGTTTAACTATTTTAAACAACATGGACATAGATACTTGCCATTGATGTTCCCGCGATATCTCCGGCAAGCATCTTCCCCACAATTCCGTTGGCAATGTGAAGGCTCCATCTTCCAATTCCACCACCAACCAATAGATTCTTGCAAGCTCCTTCTTGAGTACTGCTTCATGCATTAGTCTATCTTCAAGTTCGTTTGATTCTCCTATTATTGTACCTGGATCTTGGAACCAACTCTGCATTTGCAGATATTTGAGCCTGGACACTTTGTGATCTGATAGTTGTTTGCGTGTTACCAAGTTATCAAGTGTCCGACTTGAATTATAAGGTTCCATGTTGTTAAACCTATCTCTTTCAGTGGTCCTGCCAGTAAATCGTTTGTCCACTCTGGTGAGGCAGAGAAATTCCAAATAGGAGCTATTAGACTATAATATGGTATTTTTAAAACTTTTTTAACCTTAAACTAAGTCTGGGCCAACACCCTCAAGCTCTTTAACCTGACTTTTTTTTTAAGTACTTGGGGTCTGCATATTTAAACATGAGGCCAAAATTACCCCTTACTCCTGCCTTGACATTGTTCCCAGTAATCTCCCAATCTCGGATGGTGTGGGTATATTCATCAGCATGTTCCCATTCTTCAATACAAAAGCCCATGAGAAAAACAATAAGTCTGGCAGTGCTGAACCTTCCTTCATTCTCCACCCTTTTTCTAAATTTCTTTTAAGCTATTCTGGGTCCTTTGCTTGACCAAATAAAACTGCTAATCTGACTTTTCATCTTTTTAAGCCATTCTTTCTCAAAAGGAAGGGGAATTGCGTCAAACAAAAAAGTATCATTTTTACTAAGTTTACACGACCCAACAGGGTGAGCTGAAAATGCACCCACATTTTTAGGAGTCCACCGACTTCTTTCTTAACTTTTTCAAAGTTTACGTTAGTTATTTTAGTAATATCCTGTGGTATCATAACTCCCAGCTATCTCATTTTACCTCTACTAGCGACTTCTCCTATTCCCAATTTCCAAGACATAACCTCCATCTTGTTCCTGTTAATAACTGCAATTTTTTTTACCACATTCTGCTGTCAAGGTCATGATACGACTCAAGGTATTTTGTAGGTTGGTTGTGTAGATGAGGATGTCATCAGCATATAGGCCCAGTTTCTTACTCCAGCCATTATATTGAAAAGGTACAATGCCTGGATCCTCCCTAATATTCCCAGCTAGGGGCTCTATGTATAGATTGCAGAAGAGCGGCGATAAGGGGCAGCCTTGTCTTGTTCCCCTAGTGATAAAGACAGGATCCGTCAAAGAGCCGTTGATCAGGACTATGGCTTTTGGTGCCGTACAAAAACTTGCTAGTGCTCTGTAGGAATTTAACCCAAGATTTAGAGACTTTGCCACATCTTGTAGATAGACCCAATTCACCTGGTTGAATGCTTTAGTGGCATCCAGTGCTATCACCTTAAGTGGGAGCTTGTAAACAGTCGCAAGGTCTATAGAGCCTATCAATGAATAGGTCAGCTCTTTCAATGATCTACACGTATAAACCCTTTTTGGTCTACATGCACCAGCTCCGCCATAGACCCATTTAACCTATCAGCAATTTAACAACGATATTGGCTGGTATGAATCCCAATTTTTGGGGCACTGTCCTGGCTTCAAAATTAGGGAGATAGTAGTGTCCATCCATGAGGCCGGCATTTTGGCCCAATCGACATACAGGTCCATACATTTTTTTGCCAAAATAGGGATTAGTACATTTGCCAGAGCTTTGTAAACTTCAAAGGGCAAGCCATTAGGCCAAGGATCCTTACCTCTCTTGCGCTGTCTTAATGCGAGATCTACTTCCTTCTCATTAATCTCCCAGTCAGTTGCCTACTCTTATCTGATGAAAGGGGGTTTATACAGCCTTGCCCCAGACATGCTTCCACCTCTTCTTCAGTAGGTTTTAACTCTTTTTGGTAAACTTTACTATAATGACTGTGGAAGACATGCTCAATACCCCTATTATCTCTAAGGCTCCTGTATGTTTGCATTTAACCTGATCTATCCTATTTCTCACCTCCTCTCTTTTAACCTTCCAAGCCAATAGCTTGCTGCATCTCTCACTGCATTCGAAATGAGCCAGGCGACTGCCCTCACACTTTTTCCTAACTCTATCATGTAGTATTGTTGCCAAGTTAGATTTTGCTTCCATCACTTCTCGTAGCAACTTTGCCCGGGCTTCTTCATCTGCCCTATGGTTAATCAGATCTATTTCTAAAGAACGAACTAGCTCCTCTACTGCAGACACCTCTTTATAATAGCACCACTTATTTTTCTGCAGCCAGTGCCCATAATCTTCCCTTTAGAAAGGCTTTGTATGCATCTCAGATTATTCTAGATGCAGCCGAACCCGAGTTGAACTAAAAAAAACTCTTCTGTCTCTCTACGCAGTGCTCCTATGACTCCCTCTTTCTGTAGGATCGTGCGATCTAGGGTACATCTAGATTGAGTGCCCCCTTCATGGAGATTGAAATGTAATATCACTTCTGAGTGATCTGACAGATGAACTCCCACATGTTCAACCCGCTGAACCCATTCTGCCAAGTTGCTGTCAATGAGGAAATAATCAATCATCGACTGATGTCTATATTTTTGGTTGTAAAATGTAAAACCTGTATGTGGCCCTACCTTCTGACGTTACATTTCTGCAGAGCCCCAGCTGGATCATCATTTGCTTAATAGGCCCTGACGTTCTAGGATTTACAAGTGCTCTACTGTGTGAGGTTCTAGCTAGGGTATGATCTAGGGCAGCATTAAAATCTCCTGCCATGATAATGGGATCAGATGAATTTACTAATTCAGCCAGCAGTTCACCTAAGGGAGAGACATCATCTTGATTTGGGCCGTAATACCCCGCTAGGGTAAAGCCATGACCCAATATCTTCAGTTTAACCACTAGTCATCTTCCAGCTTTGTCTGAAGCTTGGTCCCCTATACTGATTTGTGCCCCTGTTTTCAATATAAACCCCACTCCCTTTGTTACAGCTGATTGGGTTGTACAAAGTACTTGGGAGATCTACTTTCTAGACTTGAAAAGCTCCAAACCCTCCTTTTCTCACAAGTGTGTCTCCTGCACAATAATAATCTGGGCTGGACAATCTTTCAAATATTGTAATATTTTTGCCTTTCTTCCCCTTACCCAAAGGCCGTTAACTTTCCAAGATTTTTATTATATTCTCTCATTTCTCACCCATCCCACCTAAAGGCTAAAAACAAGCACTGTGTCTGCATTAAGGAAACTTAAGAGGCTATAGAGGATCGCTTTTGTGTTTTTGTCCCACTGATCCCCACCCAGTGCTCTTCAACTCCCCCCCTCCCACAGAAAACCCTTACCCAACTCTTCATAGCTCAAGGCCGGTAAACAACCTTTACAACAAAACTTTTACAACGCACTACCATTACAACGCGGTCATTACAACGCAAACTATTACAACGCATTGCGCTGGGGGGGCGCTCTAGGATAGGGAATAGGTTAATTTACTATCCAATAACCTTCCCTAGTGTCCACGGGGACGGGAGTTGGAATAGTAAATTAAACTATTCACTATCCAACACCCAAAAGCACTATGCGTTGTAATGGATTGCGATGTAAAAACCACGTTGTAAAGGCAGGCCTTGTAATAGCCTGCGTTGTAACGTCATACATCCCTCAAAGCCATATGGGTGTCCCCCCTAGAACAAACATAAAGAAGCTAATATAGAATTGTGCATGAGTGAATTTGCAGACAATTTTTGTTAAATTTATTCTTGCCCCCTAAAATTGGGGTAGTTCTTTCATGCCCAATCGTTGGTAATGTAGTGATATTGTGGAAGTGATTACAATAGTCAGAAAGGAATGTCCTCCATCCTATTGAAAGAAACTAACTTCCGGGTTGTAGGCTATTGATAAAGTTGTCCACCTTTTCACCAGAGTGAAAGATATGTATCTTGTTATTTAATATCACCTTCAGAAATGCTGGAAATCCCAGCTGTACTGAAGCACCCAATCTCTTTAGTGTATCGATCCTTTGCCCCAGCTCCTATTGCCTGTTGGAAGTGGCGATAGAAACATCTGACCTAATCTTGTAATTCATTTGTCTACCTCGATTGATTTCATCCCCAAGACTTTCGACAGAATTTTCTCTTTCAACGTGTATGTTAAAAAATTTAGTAGGAGTTTCCTGGGTTTGGACCTGTTAGTATTAAGTCTGAAAGGCTCTCTATGTAGGTCTTTTGCTATCGCTTCTTCGGGCTCCTCCATCTGTAACTCGTTCTTAATCAATTTGACTACGTGAGCTTTAATATTGTCCCCTTCTCTACCTCCCGGAACTTTCAAGATTTTCAAATTGTTCTGTCTTTGGAAGTTTTCCGATATCTTGACTCTGTCTTGCTGCTCTCTTTCCACTGCTTTTAGTTTATCTATTTCAGCACAGTTTGCATGTACAATTTCCCGGAGCTCTTTAAAATCACCCTCTAGCGTTGTTGTTCTGTTGCTAAAATCATCTATCTCTCTCTCCATAACTTCACAGGCATTTTTCATCTCCAACTGATTTGACTCTGATATCTCAAATCTATTTTTGATTTCAGCCGATAAAGCTACTAAGAGTGCTCCAACAGATGGGTCCTCCCTCTCAGGGTGCTTTAAGTTTTGTTACGGGTCTTTGGAATTGGGGCCTAGGCCTATTGATTTTCTGGAGGTTTGTTGCTTACCAGCGTCATCCTTGGGGGATATTGTATTTAAAATTTGATACCTGTTTAGAGACATATCTTCCCCCCAATCAATCTCACCCAATCCATCTGGACCTTCCAGAGTTGTTGTCTGTTTCTTAGTATCTTTCTCCTGACGTCTATTTATGCCTTCCATCATACTTTCACCCAAAATTAACGTTTTAGGTAGGACTTTAAGGTAAGTTTTAAGGGACGGAGTAATTTTTACCTTGAGCTCCACAGTACATTTATTTATTAATGTCTTTTTATGCTTGGCCTGAGGATGGGAAGGTGATAATTTCATCGCTCCATCCCCACCCTGCTTTTTGCGGACGATACTTTGCTCCTTTCAAAATCGCCAATGGGCCTACAACAGCTTCTCTCAGGCTTTGACGATTTTTGTAAACAAAGAGGACTCTGTATAAATACAGATAAAACAAAGTACCTTATTTTGAACCCTCCGCAAAAACTGGGCCCTCCGCCAACATTGGGCTCCGTGGCATTGGACAGGACTAAAACCTTCGATTATCTGGGCATCAGGTTGGTGGATTCCATGAAATGGGACCAGCATCTGCTCAAAATGTTGCTAAACCTAAAAAGAATAACCGGGACCCTGCTTAAAGAGCAGAGAGCAGCCTCAACTAAACCTATAGCTGCAGTATTGGACATCAACGCGGCCAGAGGAGTAAGTGCTGCCTTGTATGGGGCGGAATTATGGGGAATGTCGAACTTGAAAGACCTTACTCGAGCTGAGAATTCCTTCTTGAGAAGCTTGATGTCCCTTGGCCCGTCTGTCCCCATCTTGCCTCTGCAATTGGACATGGGCTGTCGGGCTATAGAAGATCTAGCGAAGTTACGCCCTTTGCTTCTGTGGGCTCGCATCTGGAGAGTTCCTGAACTCTCAAGTTATGCGGATGGTCTACGGGAGTTACTAAGTTCGGCAGGGTGGGCGAAAATAAAGTGGCTAACGGATATCAAAGCCTTACTTACCAATCTGGGGCTGGAAGAAGCTTGGCACCAACAGTCAGCCCCCCCCAAATCCACAATAAAACAACTTTATTGGAATTGGGTGACAAACAGAAGGAATTCCTCCACCTCGATATGCAAATCGACTAGAAACTTCATGGAGTCCAAAGATACCCCCTATAGAGAACTGTATCTGGACACCATCTCAGCCTCTTGGGAAAGGTCCCTGTACTTTAAATTCAGAATTGGTCTTCTCCCCGTAATGGAATTTACTTGCCACTGGAAAATCCCATACCAGACTGCTCCGTGGTGTCCCTTTTGCCCACAGCGCAGAGAATCTGTCCCCCACTTTTTATTCGAGTGTCCTGCATATATAGTTCCACGGTCAAAATGGCTCAAACCCATGTGTCGTACTCTGGGCACTAGGCATTGCAACGTGGCCTTAAGAATTCTTTATTCGGACACTCGTACTTTTTACGCATGTGCCACCTCGAAGTACCTTGGGTGGGCATGGCGAATCCGGTCAAAAAGACTTAGGCAAATTGTTTAATTACACTTTTTACCATGGTCTGTTTTAAACTAAATGCTTATTTTTAAAACCTATAGATCCATTTTCTGATAGCAGAAAGTTACGGTTTATTTTAAATGTACTGAAAAGTATTTTTTTATTGATTGTATGCTTTTTAAGATATTGTTATATGTCGAAATAAAGCCTTTTTGACTGACTGATCACTGTAGTGATACAAGTTTCAGAGATGGTGTCTGGACCCTTACAACCCTCTCCCCCGTCTTTCTCTTCCTTCTCCCCTTCTCTCCTTTCACAACAAACTCCCAAGGGGTTAAAGCTTCCAGCACCGGACGATTTTTCCCTTTTCCCAGGCTCCGATGCGCATACCTCGAAACCCCCTCTACTGGAGCACTCCCACACGCCAACTTCCTCCGACCTTTGACAGAACCAAAGCTGGGTTCTGAGCCAGTGCAGTCAACTTGGAAAATGCCCTCCTTTCTTCCCTTTTGAGCAAAAGACACAACCTTGTCTGACCTCCAGTGGGAACCCGCTCCCATCCAACTGCTCCTCCTTTCGAGAAATCCTCCCGGCAACGGGTCCAGTGCTGCAGCCTCCATGTCCTCCTTTCCCCCGGGAAGGGAATTCTTGCGGCCGCGCCTCTCCCCCTTCGGAGCTCCAGGGCCACTCTTTGGGGAAAACATGGCAGCCGGCGAGTAGCGGCTCGCAGGAGAATCCCCAGAGCGTCCATGGTTCGGCAATGAACAATGAGTGAAGGAGCTTACATTTCTTTGATTTAGCGGTTCAAGCTGCTGATTCATTGCCGAGATCATGATTGTTGTATCACAGTAGTGCAATTACATACCTTTTTGCCCATGGCGTGGTATGGAGCTGTCAGCAGCAAGACAGCAACGGAGCAGGTTTGGGGTAAATTAGGTACTGTGTTGAGAGGATTAGTAACTAGGTCTTTTATTGGGTGTGGTAAAAAATATGCAAAACAGAAACAGATATGCTATTTAATTTGTACAGTAAACCATACATGTTGCAGCTCAGTCTGTAACAAGTATGGTCCTTCTAGAATGTGATATGAACTTGTGACCTACTGGTTCTACTGGGTTGGTAAGTAGACTGTACAAAGAGTGTATTGTGCAAAGGGTGTGTGTTAGAAATGGGGGTCTCCAGTAGGCAGGTTGTTACCCTGTCCAAGAAGGGACCCTTCGTCCTAGTCAGGATAAGGGGGATACACTACTGAAATAATCCCTGCTCATCCCCTTGGTAGCTTGCCACAAGCAGTCAAGCTTTTCTTGTAAAGCATTTCCACATAACAAACAGTAACACAGTGAAACCACTACAAAAGGACACCACACCAGTTTAGAAAAATATCCAATATTTATCTGTGTAAAACAAGACCAAAACAATAAATAATCAGAATATATACTTTGCAAAAATAACCTTTGAAATGCAGTTCCTTGAAGTCGGTAGCCCTGTCCATTGCTACCTGGTGCTGAAAACAACCAAATCGGTTTGTCATCTGCGCCGGTGCGACCAGTGCCGGTCATCCAGTAGTGTCGGTGAGAACAGGGCTGCGGTGCCAAGCGGGGCAGGGCTCATCGCGTTACTAACATCATGGTGCAAGCGGCGGCGCTCTGTCGTAGATTGGGTGGTTGATTGGCCTGGCGTCGGTAGGCTGTGGCTACAGTGTGGGATGGGGCAGTGTGTCATGTAGCTCATGAGCGGTTCACCCTGACCACGGTGCAGGCCATGGCAGTGATTTCAGCTGGCAACAGCATTGTTGTGAGACCAGAGCAACGGAGTGCGGTGCCCACAGGTCACAGTACAAGCAGCGGCTCGGTGGCTGCAGCAGTCATCGTCGTTAATGGGACCTGAGATGCAGTGCGAAGAGCAGCGGTGCCTTCAGGCCATATAAATGCCAACGGTCTTGGTGGTGGCCTTGATTTGTGGTTTCCCTTTGTGGCAATTGAGACACGCTGTCCCAGAGGCCATACCCCGAGGAAGGTGAAGTCTTTGCTGTTCCTGAGACTTCTTGAACAGGGGGCAAGCTCTGCCTCAAGCCCATGGAGAAACTCAGAGAAAGAATGTGAAGAAAGGTCAGTCCAGTCCTTTCTCCACCCAAGACAGAAGCAGCTATTCAGGCCAACACAGCAAATCACACATCAAAGTGGTAGTTCCTCATCATATCTTCTCCAGCTCTTGTTCTTGGCAGGATTCCAAAAGAGTTCTAAAATTCTGGGGTCTGGGCCCCAATATTTATACCATATTCCCTGTCATTCTCATTTGGCAATGTGCTTAGCCCAAACCAGTTCTGTTCTCTCTGGCCCAGTTTCCTGGCAGAAGATGGAGATAGCATTGTGTAAGGAAGATCAGGCCTAAACAGGTCTAAGGGAATCAGCTCCCACTACTCTAAATGCAGCTCGGTTTATTCAGCCCAGCCCTGACTCATCCAGGGAAGGCAGGACACACCTCAACCCCCCAGTGGATGTCTACAGTGAATTCACATCCCAGCCCCTGTCTCTCCAAAGCCAGACAATCAATCCACAACCCAGCAGAGGCACACAGGATGATTATGCGAGACCATACCCACTTTCTAAGAGTGGTATTTTCAAGCACACAACATAAAAATTATCTTTACTAAAAGATGCATGTTTACCTTCTGAGTTCTGGCATACTAAATTTCATTTGTCTTTCTTGTCCCAATGACAAGTTAAACTTGAAAGATGTAACAATGTATCTCCCCTTCTATCCTATGGGACAGATAGCCTTTCAATATTAAAAAATGAATTACACTATATTTCACTATCAGGACATGTCACACACACCAGTACATGTCCTACCTTCCATATACCATGCACCCTTTCCATAGTGGTACCGTGGGCCTACCTTAGGGGTGACTTACATGTAATAAAAGGGAAGGTTAGGGCTTGGCAAGTGGGTCCACTTGCCAAGTCACATGGCAGCATAAACTGCATGCTGACACTGCAGTCGCAGGTCTGAGATACCTTTACAGGGCTACTTCCGTGGGTGGCAAAATCAGTGCTGCAGGCCCACTAGTAGCATTTGATTTACAGGCCCTGGCACTCTCGTTGCACCTTATTAGGGACTTACCAGTAAATCAAACATGCCAATCATGCAAACACCAATCCTTAACTTAATTTACAGTTGGAGCACTTTGCACTTTAACACTAAACAGCAGTGAAAAAGTACGCAGAGACACTAAACCTGCAAAAACATAGTCAAAACCGAGAGGTCAGAAAGCAAAAAAGACAAAGGAAACATGTCAAAAGATGCCATGGTCTAACAGTGTTATAGACACAGTTTTTTTTAAATTTGAGGTGTATAGACTACTTTTACTATAAAACAGTTTTGTTTCCTAGTGAGGGGTAGCTAAAAAAGTATACTGTAGTACTAAAGTAATAAAACTATGAAGGTAAATATGTTTTATGACTAACGTTTTTCCACAAATGTATTGTGATGATCGCGTTTATACACAAATAGGAATCCATTTTGGTGGCCTAGATAAAATTGAGTGAAAGCGTTACAACATAATAACCATTGAAAAGAACAGTTACAGCACTAAAATATGAAAGAAATGTTTTCATTTACTGCCTTGAGTGCATAGTTGAAAAGGTTGTCATTTATGATTGCTGTGAATTAGAGTGTTGTGCCATTCTTATTTCTTTTTACAAACCCTGAGACTATTGCATCTATTTAATAAGAACAAAATAAGCTATTTGGTCAACAAACTCAATCTTGTGGTCTGTGAATTACATTTTTTAAGCAAATACATGGATTAAAAAGGCATACCTGTATGTGAGATTGTAGAAAAGGATCTTGAAATGTAAAAAAAAAATTAAATAACATTAGATGGTTTATGACTGTTAGTATGAGTGCTTTAATATATGTATTAATAGGAGACTGAAACACAGTTTGTGTCAGGAGCAAAGTCGGTGTGTGAAGTTAGTTTACAATGAGTGCCATGGAGCTCTATATTCCCTTGTGCTGCTTATTTTGTAAACGGTAGAAAAAACACTGTACTCTAATGGTTACATTTATATGTAATAGTGCATTTGAAGATGTGAAAGTTGTATATGTGTATATATGATGTGTTGTTCACAGAGAATGTCTTTCTTTGCATTCTGAGGCTTGTATCTCTATTTTTCCCACTGAAAAACAAGACATAAATACTCAGAATTGAAAGAGGAAAAAAACTTGCCAGCTATATATTAGATATTGTTTAGTGAAGCTCTTTCTAAATTATAAAACAAGTTTGTATGAGCATAGATGGTGTGATATGTTCTTTAAGCTTCACATGTATAGTATGAGGATGCTAGGCATAGTTCAACATGCACTGTTTAAACATGCAGCATGTTTAGTAGTGCAGACTGCCCCTGTGGAGTCTTAGTGGCAGCTTAACTTGGCATTTTACATCTCTTTGTGAAGTGCTGAATGCTTGTTTTACAACATATAACTGATCTGTGAGATATGCTGTAGAGTTGCCGGAAAGCATGGTCTTTTATAATTAAAGAAATGAAAGTTGTTTTGAGTTTTAGTAACTTAGTTATGCATACACACACTACTATTGCAAGCTCTACATATGCTATAGCACCCACAATGCAGGTGAAATAGATGTTTCCAAAGCATATATGGTCTCTCTCACCCACTGAGAGACCAACAGATGGAGGTATAAATTCACTAACTTACTTACCAACTTGTTATATATTCAACAGTCCGCAATGAGATATATATGCACACATTGAAAGAGCTATAGAGCTTCAGAACAAGGGGATCACATAATGGCACATTTACTTAAATATCTCATGATAGTGCTTGCTAGCCCACAGGGAGGGTGCTATGTGTTTAAAATGTAAGAGATGTACTTTGAACAGTGAGTGAGATATATGTACTCCTAGAGACCCATGTGCATAATTGTACATCCACCCTGCCACCCAGATATTAATCTGACATACCTAAGTAGTAAAAGAAACAGACACTAAAACACTGAGTGAGATAGCAAGTAAAGCACCTAAACATTAACTCACACAGACAGAGAAAAACAATATGTATGTAGCGCTTATGGAGCTATTGCACTCATACTTTTAAATAGCCCAATACTCAGTAATGCACCCAGGAGGCAATCCATGCAGCCTCTTACATATTCATTTAGACTACCAACAGTCACAAAGAGAAGCAGTAATTCACTAACAAGCTTACATACACATTCAATCCTTGCCCCAGATAGAGACTGATATTCTGCTAAAGAAAGGACACTTTCAAGTCTACCATGCAAAAAAGTAGCCCTTGTATTATGTGTCAGGCCTGCTATACTTAAGCTTCTGTGTGCAATTTTACTGTTAGCGTGTCTTGTCACTTAAGACTGCTACACGTAGTATAAACTCCTCTTATACCACATATAACTGACCACTAAGGTAGGGTGTAGCTAGGCAATAGGGCAAGTTGCTATACGCTTAAAAGTTAACGCATGTAGTCTGAACATTCAGCGAAAAATAAGCACTCCTAGAGATTCATGTGCGCAATTATACATTCACCCTGCCACCAAGACTTCAATCTGACATCTAACTAAAAAGCAGAGAGAAACTAAAACACCAAGTAAGATAGTAAGAGAAGCACCTAAACATTTACTCACACAGACAAGCAGAAACTGATATGTATCTAGCGCTATTGGATCCAGTTGTACACACACTTAAATAACCCAATCCTCACACCCATGAGGCAATCCATCTAGTCCCTATCAAACATATTTAGAGAAGGATAAATGTCACAAAGAAAGGCAGTGATTTACTACCAAACTTATATACACATGCATTCAGAGACGCAGATAGAGACTGAGACACACACTCAGATATCTGCTAAAGAACTGATGCTCACACGTCTACCGTGCACAGACGTAGCCCTATCATTATGTCTCTGGCCTGCTACACATAAGGCTGTGCATGCAGTTTTACTGCTAGGCCAACCTTGAAATGTAACCACTTGCATGCTAATGACAAGGTGAACTCGTCTTGAGGCACACTGGAGCTGTGCTCATGACAAGGTCAACTTGCCATAATGGGAAACATAAATCTGCAGCACGGGAGGGGAAAACCCCTTAGAAGCCAAGTGGTTAAACAGGTAGATATAGTATAAGCTTCTCTTCTACCATGGATAACTCACCACTGAGTTAGCGTGTACCTAGGCCATAGGGCAGGCTGGTATACGCTTGAAAGATAGCACATGCAAGATAAGCTCTTATAGAGACTGAAGTGCCGAATTTTGCATCTACCTTGCCATCCATTGTTCAATCTGACACACCTTAGTAGAAAAGCAGAAAGGTATTAAAAGACCGACTGAAATAGTGACAGAGGCACCTAAACACTCACTCACATTGATAGACATAGCTGATATGTATATACCTCTAATTAAGGTAGCTACGCACACACCTAAAAAACTCAATACTCACTAACACACCCAGGAGGCAATCTATCCAGACCCTTACTGACAAATTTACAGAACCATGTGTGTCACAAAGAGAAGCAGTGATTTAGCAAGAAAGGTACATTCAGATGTAGTGACAGTCCCAGATAGGAACTTCAACTGTCCTTGAGATATCTGGTAAAGGATAATATTACATATATTATAATAAAAGAATTGTTCATGTTACTAATTAAGTACTGAAGAAATATAAATGGATACCACGTAATTAAAAGGCATATGTACTTATCTATTTTTTCTTTCAGCAATTCATTTCTACTTACTACAGATAATTACAATGCCATCAAAAAGTGATAGAAGAAAGAAACAGCAGCAAGGATACTATCTCATCAGAACTGAGAAACAAAAGGGGCAAAATGTGGAGAAAGTGGTGAAAGAGAAAAGAGCTGCTAGTAAGAGGATAAACACATTATTTTAAATTGTATGTGCGCAGTTGGAAAACGTGCAAAATGAAGATATAAAAAAACATAAACTTTGAGAATGATTAAGAAAGGTGAGAAAGTACATGAACCTGTATATATATATATATATTCACTGAAAAAAACATAGGTTATAGACCATATATAGTTAGGAATTAGCATTTAGAAAACCTTATTTTACTCACACAAAACCATTGAAATTCCATATATAGTTAGTTGCACTAACTATATATCGCGCACCTGCAATCCACTGCTGATGATGTCACATATTACATCATTCATGACATGGTCAGTGACATCACTGTTGACATCTCAAATGACATCACTGATGACATCACTGATGACATTTCAAATGACATCATTGATGACATCATTGATGACATCTCAAATGACATCACTGATGACAACATCCAGTGATTATGTGTTTCTGTAAAGTTTAAATATGTTTTACATATTGAAGAATGAGTGGATGTATAAGTGTCTGAATGAAGGTTTTAGTAGGTGCGTGATTGACTGTATGAGTGAGTGATTAAATGCCCCTCCCCCTCCCCGCCTCCCTGCCCCTCCTTCTTTCCTCACTCTGACTTTCATCATTGTGAGAGAAAGACCCTTTGTGATCACTGAGCAATGGCTTCTTTAGTAGCTTCAGCTGGTGCTTCCCCACCACCTCCACCACATCCAAGGAAGAGTGGACCACCTGCTCAAGTTATAATTCAACAAGAAGAGGAAGAAGAGGAACAGGACGACGAGCACGAAGAGAGGCAGTTTTTGCCTGAGCAGCCCAAGACGTCTCACCGGAAAGAAAACTTCATTTGGCAATTTTTTTAAATTCCCAAAGGTCAGAAAAAAGTAAATGCAAGATACGTAACTTGCCTTATATGTCAAGATAGACTGTCCAGAGGAACCGAGAAAAAATACAGTTTCGGAAACTACACAATGCATCGCCATATGACTAGGTGGCATCCTAACAACTACAGTGCTGCACAGTTTCGGAACGACCTAGATAATCTCCCTATTATGGCCAGAAGATCTGTTGTACCGGAAGTAACGGGACCAGAGGGCAGGGAGATGGTGCCAAATATACAAATGAAATTTGGTGAAGTAAAACACATCTGCGTATTTTGCGATGGATTCATTTCCTACGGAGAAAGAAGCATCACTCTGATCAACAGAGCTATTGACTATCATATGCAAGTTTGTACGAAACGCCCAAAATAATAAATACTTCTTTTTTTGTTTTGTTGCTCCTGTTGAGCCCTTTACAATGAATCGTTTTCATTGCCCCCTCCAAGAAAAACCCCAAAAAATATAAAACTGTTCAGAAAAATTCAAAAAAAGTAAAAAAATGTTCCGAAAAATAATAAAAAAAATATAAAACAACAAAAACAATAAAAAAAAAAGTTCTTTTCAGAACTACCTCCCCGTTATTAAAAAATTGGTACAATATTTGGAACTGTGCCAACCTCTATTTCTCTTAGTTCGCTTCCCAGTTCGCTCGCCGGTACGCGAACCGGAAGCGAACCAAAAACAGTAAGTATAAGGGAAGGAAACAGACACTTATGTTAAAAGAAAGACAGCTATAGGGGAGTAAACTAGAGATACTATTACCCGTAATCCACTGCTGATGATGTCACATATTACATCATTCATGACATGCTCAGTGACATCATCAGCAGAGGATTGCGGGTTTTTTGGCAACGTGCCTTATCCACGGTTTAATAACGCTGCCTTTTGCTTTATATAAGTTTTCAAATTGTATGAAATATATACCAATAGGTCGTTATGAACCTTTAGGTAGTGCTTTTCTTCATGAGGTCTGGTCGCTTCCATACACATACAGATGTTTCAAAGATGATCAAGAAGTTTATCTGAATGGAGAGGAATGCACTGAGACGCCAGATCATTCACTAATGTGTAGGCACATACAGTTACACGGTCCATGCAACAAACACCGACCAAATATGGCTTGCGTGTTGCAAGGCACGCCAGTTCCTGCTATCATCCCCACGTTCAAGTTGTTGGAAAATGGTAGTTATTTGATGCTCAATAATGAAGATTGTTCTGAGTTAATTAAAAGTATTACTTTTATCGTAACAGTAAGTGAACGGGTTATTTGCTGCAGAAATGTTCTATTTCCTCCCACACATGAACATAGGGAGTTTTCAATCTGGCCACAAATACCAACCTTGGGAGCACATTTCAACGGCATGGCAAGAATAAGAGCTCTTTTGTCTCAGAGAGAGGTGGCCTTGAGTTCGGCCCGTGAAACTTTCGTGCTTCACATAGCGAACACCCGTACAGAGGTGCAGACCCTTTTCAATTAAGATTTGCCTTTCAATTTCAGCAAGATGGTTCCGACTATCTTTAACGCATCCTCCACAAAGGCCCTGGCGCACTTTTTTAAAGTTGTCACCAGTGGTCTCGTGACTTCATTTGAGAAAATCTTTGGAGTCATCCCTGCTTCCTTTCATTATATTTTCTCCACTCTGCTTCGTGGATTGGCATTTTTACTTGCATTACCAGCGGACGCTCTTGTGCTTTTTTACATTTTTAAATATGGATGTCCCTCCTATGCAACCTCCCACCCTGCAGATGCTGACACTGTTCCGCAATCGCATGCTAGAATATTATGGCACAATGCCGTTGGCGATATTAAGCACGGCATATGATTATCTTTTCGATTCTCCTACTTCACCTGTGTCCAGCCTGTATTTCACTGCCTGACCTGTGATTTCGATTGGGCCATTGATTTGTGTCTCTGCGGACCGGTTTCTCCTGACGTCGACTTTAATCAGCTGATGACTCCTATCATTACTCACGAGTTGGTTTGTCCTGGCGAAAGGATTATGGCTGTGGCATTGATGCATGGACTACTTGGTCCCTGGAATTTACTGGCGGCAGCACAGTCTTTCTTGGAACAGAGCTTTCTTGAAAACCCACCGAGCTGTCCTCTGATGGTGATAGAGGATCCGGTGCTGGGAGAGCACGTATGTTCTTTTCCGCTTTTAAATTGGATGGCTGAACTGTTTTCGGATGAAGACGGTGACTTCCTATTGGAGGCTGTTGCAGCTTATTTTGCATACACAGTTATGTCATAGACCTTTTTCATGTTTGATATACTGAGTACTAGCATTTCATTGACAATTCATTGACTTATTTGTCAAGTTTTTATTATTTACCTTGCCTATTGGCTTAAGACTCGATAAAGTACTTGGCTGTTTTATTTTTCTTTAGCATTAAATTTTCCTAGTTTTTAATGCTTTACCTTGCGGACCGTCCACATATAAACTTGCAATCTACTCTCATGAGATGGCACTTCTATTATCTTATTCAGTTCGTTTCCGGATCATGGGGAGGTGTCATCTAGGTCCTGGATATCTTTACACCGTGTTAAGTTAGCATGGGCTCATTACCGGTTTAAACGCCATTTTTCCTTTTTTGCAACTTCTGCACACGACACTTAGTTGTTGCTTTAGCTTTCCACCTAGTAGTTCATCGTGGTTTACATGAGAATAATATGTTATTGCTCTACTATCTGCTTTGCTTGTTAAACTATATCTGTACAGCGAGTGCTAAAGTTTCAAGAACAACACGATACAGAATTGTTATGAGGTCTGATCTCCACGACTTCATACTCATAACATAAGTGCAACTTCTGCCAATTCTGGGCATGAGGCGGGTTTTATATTGCTTTGCCGAACACACATACACAACAGTTGATGCGGTTCACATGAAGAGAGAGCTGGTGTATGCTGATGTGATTCCTTCAAATCTAAGACACTAAAGTATGGGCACGCCCTAAACCAACACAAAGAGACCTTCTTAGCAAATAATATAATATGTGTATTAGGGAGGGTGAGATATAAGCAGCCGCGGGCCGTGGAGGGAGTTACGGTGAGGCAGGGAGGCGGGGAGGGGGAGAAGCAGGGTGGAGCCCTCTCTACCTTGCCCCTCCCCCTCCCCGCCTCCCTGCCCCACCGTAACTCCCTCCACGGCCCGCGGCTGCTTATAAGTGTTGCTAACTCTTATTCATTTACAGCATGTTAACATACTGTCACCATTCGCTTTTTATGTACTAGTAACTATGCTGGTAATTTTGCTACTGATAATATGTGTACTTGTATTCTCCACCCTGCTTCTCCCCCTCCCCGCCTCCCTGCCTCACCGTAACTCCCTCCACGGCCCGCGGCTGCTTATAAGTGTTGCTAACTCTTATTCATTTACAGCATGTTAACATACTGTCACCATTCGCTTTTTATGTACTACTGACTATGCTGGTAATTTTGCTACTGATAATATGTGTACTTGTATAATCTAAGATACTACGCCTCAGAAGACGGCATTAGTAAATAAACATTTCAAATACACATGTGTTCTTCTTAACTCCATGTTCTGGTTTCTAAGAAATATATAACGACCGACTGTTCATGAGTTCCACGTATCCTGAGGTACTATAAATTCATATTCTGGATTGTCTAAACATTGAGAGTTTGTTATATCCAATGTGACACTGTACCTAGCTTGCTAAGGAGTTTTTGATTACTAACGTGAGTTTTGGGACACCCTAATTCGCCGAGGTTCCAATCCTCTGTCCACAGTTCTGTGTGAGAACAGAAACCCTGCGACAGGGGCACCCCCGACCCTTGCTGGAGCTTCATCACACTTGCGATACAACTCCAGCAATGCGCCACCTTTACGGCACAGATACATCACGCATCTGTGCTGTTTTTGCCCCATGATGCGCCGCATTGTAAATGCAGCACACCATAGGTGACGGAACAGCGGCACAGAATGACTAACACATCCCTGGTGATGCGCCAGTCATCATAAATGTATCCCTATGCTTCTTATCTTGTTAGAGATGAACCGCCATATGTATCATCAAAGTTTTTTGCATTTCCTAAATAGCGAACTTTAAGGAATAAATAGCGATTCTTTACCATTCCTAGTTTGCGATTAGCTATTTGCTAATTACAAATTACCCATTCATTTCCTTCATTTCCATAGGGCGGTTGGACTCACTTTTAGCTCGAACGGCTGAATGGATTTGCACGAAACTTGGCAAAATTGTAGGGACTGGTAGCCCGATGTGCCTTTGCTATGTCTCAAGATATATGCTCCAGTGGTTTTTACGAAAATTAACTTTGAAAAATATATATTGGGCTACATTGGCCTATATATATGTTGGAGCCCAAATGTAGCCCAATGTAGCCCAATGAAGCCCAATGTAGCCCAATGTAGCCCAAAGATGGCCGCCAGACACACAAAAAAACAAATGTAGCCCAAATATCAGCCAGATGTAGCCCAACTATAGCCCAGTGACAGAATGACCAATCCGCTTCGCAAACCTCCGTTACGCGAGGCGGAGCGCTGTTACAGATATATATCTTTTTTTGAACGTTAATTTCTCAAAATCCACTGGAGCACATATATTGAGACCTAGCAAAGGCACATCGGGCTACCAGTCCCTACAATTTTGCCAAGTTTCGTGCAAATCCATTCAGCCGTTCGATTATTATTATTATTTTTTTTTTTTGCCCCGCGGGGCCCTTTTAAAACCTCCACATCAAACCTAGGGGGTCAGCGAGGATCTACTATTCCCCCTTATGGTCATTTGCCCCTTCGCTTTGGCCTCCTCTTGTCTCTCGATCCTACCGAGAGACAAGATGGCGGCCGCTACGGACTGTTTGGAATGTTGACAGACGCCAGAGAACCAATCAGCTTCGCTTCACAAAGCTCCGTTGCGCGAAAAGTACGCGTCCTGGGCCGCTGCCCGGTCCGCTGTTACAGATATATATCTTTTTTTAAACGTTAATTTCTCAAAATCCACTGGAGCACATATATTGAGACCTACAAAAGGCACATCGGGCTACCAGTCCCTACAATTTTGCCAAGTTTCGTGCAAATCCATTCAGCCGTTCGGGCTAAAAGTGAGGCCAACCGCCCTATGGAAAACTCAATGTTAAAAACACGTTTTGGGACCCCCCTTTTTTCTCGGCCCCCACTGGACGAACCCCCCCCAAATTTTCAGGGGCTGCTCAGAAACAAAATGTGCCATTTTCCTGAAAATTTCAGCCAATTCCGTCCACAAACGCCAAAGTTATTAGACATAGAATTTTCAAAAAACCCATAGAGAAAAAATCCTAACTATATATACCTACTGGCGACCGCCAGTAGGTAATGTGTATATATATATATATATGGAACTGTAGGTGTTTTTATAGTGTTCGGCAGGAATCAATTGATGTACTGAAAGGTTTCTTATGTTAGTTTTTCTGCAAATGCCTGCAACAGAAAATTGTATTTTGTAATGATTAGATCCATGCAAATTAAGAAGATATACTAATTTGCAAGGATATTTGATAGCATGTCTATTAACGAAAGTGTGAAGCACCTTTCATCAGTTTAGAATGTTAGCTGCTTACCACTCTGAAATGCCAAAACAAGTTAGGAGGCTATACTGTGTCAAAAATCCTACAATATTTTTTAGCAAAAATTAATAGAGCTCCTTTGCATAGTACAGTAGCAGAAGTACAAAAAGTGTGTGATGATGTTCAGTTTAATTATTTCGGTCCTGAAGAGCAGTGCCGCTCGTAGCTGAATTTCTGCTTCACCGCACTGCTGCTGCCATGGGATTTGGGACTCGGGACTCCAAGGACCAGGAGCCCCGTAATTACCCGCACCTGTGCCTGCCGCCTACATTACAGCTTGCGCCCCCCGCTTTGCGGGAGCCACACGTAGCTGAATTTCTGCTTCACCGCCCTGCTGCTGCCACAGGATCCGGGACTCGGGACTCCAAGGACCAGGAACCCCGTAATTACCTACACCTGCGCCTGTGCCTGCCGCCTACATTACAGCTTGTGGCCCCCGCTTTGCTGGTGCCACTCATAGCTGAATTTCTGTTTCACCGCCCTGCTGCTGCCACGGGATTCGGGACTCGGGACACCAAGGACCAGGAGTCCCGTATTTACCCGCACCTGTGCCTGTGCCTGCCGCCTACATTAGAGCTCACGGCCCCCGCTTCGCTGGTCGCGAACGGGCGCGCGCCGGGCAAAGCTCGGGCCAAAGGCGGGCCCGTTTGAGCCCGTTCGAGCACGGAAGAGGTCGGGAAAGGGCCCTCCTCTTACATCTCTCATGTGGAGTATATACGAAGGTTAATGCTCGTATGTTGGGCTGCAGTACTGCTTGTTTATTCATTTACAGCTAGCCAGTGTAGCCCTGTACCACATTATTGGAGCACCCCCCCCCAAATCATGAAGACCTGTAGAGGGGGAAAAGCCAGGAAATCCACATCTTGTGGGTCGATAGTGGGTTCTTAATTAGGGCATCATCTGTATTGGGCCACGAAATTGAACTGACCGAACGGCGGTTATCAAAGAATCCCATTTTTGACAAACGGTCGCCTATGGGCAGGCTGGCTCATGCAACCTCACCGAAGCAGCCTCCAATTTCAGTCATTGTCTCTCCTGTTAATACAGGCAATGGCAGCCAGCAACTTCAAGACGTTAGGGGGCAGTCCAGTATTTCTTCCTGTTTGGATGTTACACCAGCTACCCGCATGTTCTCTTTCAAAATCAAGAGCATGCTAGTGCCACAATTTCGAGAGCACAAACAAGGTCTGTATGTAGTTCTACCTCGAAAGTGGTGGCTAAACAGTGCGAACCAGCGCCAGCATCCAAGAGAAAGCATGGAGGAGCTCCCCAAAGGAATAAAAGAGCTAAAATTCCAAAATGTACCAAGCCCAGGGATTTGACAACCACTGGAACATTAACTAGTCCTGAACTACGTCAGCCACTCATACAAGTGAGCACAACTAAATCAAACTGTGGTGATGATAATCTAATCCAGACAGGAACAGATTTCTGGTCCAAAAGGGAAACTCTATTTACCAATTCATGTCTTCCCATCATGATAAACTTAACTCCATAGAGGAAAGACTCTCGCATCTTGAATCTCTTTTGGTATCTAACCATGCTAAGGACACTGTGCGAGAAGAAGGGGGCCTTGGGAATCCAGTGAGGCCAGAAATACTAACAGATGTAGTTTGCAATTCTTATGTTCCTAGCAATGTACCACAACTGCCATCTCCCAATCCACCTCTTAACTTGCCTCTACCTCTTACTAGTGATAATGCTGTGACAAATGCTATAACAACGTGCAGAAGGGCGGTAAATGGTGGGAGTGGAGGTAATGCGAATATGAACCCAGCGATGTTGTCTGAGGAGGGTGGCTTAATGTGTGACTCAGAGATAACGACCAGACCGCGTGCTCCTGTAAGAGGTGCTGTGATTACAGATGCACCAAAGATAGTACTACCATGTATATATCTTCCCTCAGTGTCAACACTGTATGTTGTGGGACTAGCAGGGGTCCCTGTATTGAACCAAGGCAAAGATGAGCTATATACTGATCTTAAAAATAAATGTATTTACTGGTTGAACAATAACAGGCCACTCCCCATACAGGCATCCAGTCAAATTCTCTTTGCCCGAAGAGTAAATTGGGTGGGGCACCGAAAGAAAAATATTGAGGCTGACTGCATCGTGATTAATTTCAGAAATAAGCGGGCTGTTGAGCATATATGTAATTGGTATTCAGCACGGCCAACAACACAAATACAGTCCCTTCCCCTAACCTATTTTTATCCTGCCACTCCCAATAATCTCATTTCCAACCCAAAGAGAAGAGGCCAGTTTCGGGTTAACTGGGATAGTTGGGGACTTGGAGTCCAGACAGGCAATGGAAATTGGGGTGAAGACATCAATAACACCCATCTACCAATCCAATTTCCTGTGAGTAACAGATTCAGTGTCCTGGACCAGGTAGATTGACAGTTGAGGAGCAGCCATCTTTTAGCCCCCCTTGATAATAAGCTGGGACTGTTAGTATTTGGCTATGGTATTGTGGCCTACGAACAGACCTTCCCTTTAAATAGTCCCCAGGGATGTGAGAGTTCCACTAAGGGAGCTATTTATGAGAACAGGGGAGACATAGGGGGGGGTAGTAGGGATGTTGGTGTACCATCTGGAACCTCGTCACCACTAACACAGGATTATGTAGTTAGAGTTGTACCTGGTCTAGCAGTTAGGGGGGTTTCTGACATAGAATTGGAGAAGGAGGTGGCAGAGCACAATTGGGTAGGATTGCATACTGATGGCCTGCCAGCTAAGGATGCCAGACACACTATGGTACACCAGAACACTTGAGTGCTGGAGGCTAGTGCTAATATTAAAATTCTTTCTTGGAATCTGGCTGACATTAAAAATAAATTAACTTGTCCAGACTGGGGTTCTTTCGTAGAAAAGTGTGATGTTTGCCTGTTTCAGGCGACATGGGGTCGGGAGGAATATCAGAGAACAGGCTTTGCCCCTTATTATATATTGGCCACCATGAAGGGTAGGGGAAGACCCTCGGTGGCTTAAGTATTTGGGTGGATATCCACCTTGGTGCTAAAGCCGAGCAGATTCCCAAAAAATCTGAGGATGTACAATGTGTTCTCCTAACTAATGCCCGCAAAAATGCAAATTGCTTTACTTAATGTCTACTCAAGGCCAGTACAGAATGGGCAGGAATCCGGAGCCATTGAATACATGAGACAGTTTATATTGACCCTTGACCCAACAGTTGTTCTGATAGTAGGGGACGACTTTAGTTGTCAGTTCTAGCCCCTAACTATTCCAATCCTAGATGGCCCTGCTGATGAGGATCAGTACTGACATATACCTGATCCCCAGATTCCACCTGTTAGAGCTTCTTCCTAAAAACTCGTTGAAAACAATCGTTGGAGTTCTTATCCCTTGGGCAGCCGCTGATTTCTTCACCACGGGCCAAGGCGGGTGTCACTACACTAACGCAGGGCTGATCCCCCACTTGCCACATCAGCTCTCCGTTTCACTAACCCAGGGCGGTAGCTCAACCAGTCTTTTTCAACACTGCAGATTCTTTCCTTGGTCTCAAGTGGTATCCCAATGCTCCAGGAATCGTGTGGTCCGGGAAGACTTCCGCAGATTCGTCAGGTGAGATAGCTTGACCTTTCTCCGTCTCCAGAATCTCTCAATGGTCTGTCAGCACAGCAGGTTCCACCGAGGCAGGCGACACAAGCTTACAGTGTGTGCTGTGGACCCAGTTATTCTTGTTCGTCACTGAAACTGCTGTCCTTGTAGTCAGGAGCACCTGCTCCGGACCTCGCCACCTAGGTTCCAAGCTGTTCGATCTGTCGAAGACCTTGACCATCACATAGTCGCCAGGACGGAGTTTGTGGGCCTCACCTGTAGATCTGTCAGGAAGCGCTTCTCGAACCTGTTGATGAATAGAGATCAAACTGTTGGTTAACTGTGCCAAATAATCATTCATCAGAAAACAAGGAACATCATGTATGGGGTGTGGCTTAGGAACTCCCCAAATATTCATCTGTCTCCCAAAGACCACTTCGTACGGCTCGAGACCAGATTGTGAATGTGGCACCAACCTTATGGACAACAATGCCAAGGGTAATGCATCTGGCCACTTTAAAGACATGGAAGCCAGTATTTTCGCTAACTTCAATTTTATAGTAGCATTGTATCTTTCCACTAATCATGCTGATTGCGGGTGGAAGACTGTATGGAATTTCTGTTTGATCCCTAACCCTTTCAGGACATGCTAAACAACTTGCCCATTAAAATGAGGTCCTTTGTCACTCCACAAAAGCTTACAAACACCATATCTAGAGAAAAACTCCTTTAGAAGCACCTTTGCTGTGGTGAGAGCAGTATTATCCTTTGTAGGGTATGCCTCTATCAATTTACTGAAGGCACATACCACCACTAGGACATATTTTAGATGATTGCAGCATTCAAGTTGGATGTAATCCATCTGCAAGACTTCAAAAGGTGTGGTTGGTGTAGCAAACCCTCCAGTAGGAGTCTGTGTCCCTCTTCCAGGATTATACTGCCAACAGATCAAACAGGACTGTACCACTCCTTTAGCTATGCTGGCAATTTCAGGATTCTCCCAAACTTGTGTAAGCACTTTAGTTATTGCTAGAGCTCCAACATGTGCCAGCCCATGTGCCATTTGAACCATAGGTTGTAAATAGGCTGCAGGCAAATTCCACTTATTCATTTCTTTGTTATGCCAACAACCCTCATAGTCTAACATTCGTTCTGTAGACCATTGCTCAAGCTCTTCCACAGAGGCAGATCTCTGTATATCCAATACTTCCTCTCTAGCGTCATGCCAACGCTCAGCTTGAGAGTTCACTACGTACATGGAAGTAGTGTTTCGCTGCATCGCAGTTTCACGAGCTACGCGATCTGCAAAGGCATTGCCTTGTCCTATTTTGTCAATGATTTTCTTGTGTGCGCTACACTTCATGATAGAAACTTTCTTTGGGTATGTAAGTGCATTCAAGAGATTATGTACTAATTCTCCGTGCATTATCTGCATCCCGTGGGATGTAAGAAAGCCTCTTTCCTTCCAGAGTAGGCCAAAATCATGAACCACCCCAAAAGCATAGCGGCTATCCGTATAAATGTTCACACACAAGTCAGTGCTAAGTTCACTCGCTTGTGTCAAAGCTATTAGTTCAGTTGCTTGAGCCGACTTCTGATGTATGCCAGCTGTTTCCACTACTGTCTCAAGCGTGGTGATTGCATAAGCAGCTGAAGTTGTGCCATCTGGTAATTTCAGACACGACCCATCAACCCACAGTTCCCCATCTACATCTGGAAGGGGCTTATCTTGCAAATCGATGCAACCCTTTGCCTGTTCCTCAGTAAGAAATATACAATTGTGAGGTTCCTTTGACTGGGACTGAGTTGCAGGATATGGCAACAAAGTCGCTGGGTTCAGTGTTGCGCACCTCTTCAAGGTAATATGAGGTGCTAACAGTGTCACTTCATATCCTGTCAGGCGAGCACTAGTTAAGTGTTGTGTCTTAGTCTGACTCAAAAGGGCATCTACTGCATGGGGTACTAGCACCAACAGTTTGTGTGACAAAACTATCCCTTTATTCTGACGTATGGACACAGCTGTTGCTGCAACTGAACGGAAGCATCCAGGCAACGCACGAGCAACAGGATCAAGAACTGCAGAAAAATAGGCACAGGGACGCTGCTTATCACCATGTGTCTGTACTAAAACTGACAATGCACATCCATCTTTCTCGTGTACATAGAGTGTAAAAGCCTTCGTATAATCTGGTGTGCCTAGCACTGGTGCAGAGCAGAGAGCTTGTCTTAACTGACGAAAAGCTTTTTGGCATTCATCTGTCCATGGAAGGGGGATTGGAGTGTGTTAGACCTGTCTGGATTTTTTGCGCAGCCCCTCCTCATTATTATTTATTTTGTCCCCTTTTTGCCCCTCATACCCTTACTATTTTTCTGTCTACTATTTTTTTAGGTGTTGGTCAAGGGGATAGGTGTTCTTTTTCCCCCCATAATCTTTTACCTCAGGCCCTGAGGCCTGTTCTGACAGGAAAGTTGGCACCCCCTAAAATGGTGGCCACCAACTGCCCCAACTGTCACACCTAGAACTTGGCCATAGCCTAGCATAGGGCATTCTAGAACCTTCTGGTCCATTCTGGACCATTGAAGGGCAGCCTATAAAAGGCGGAATGCGGGGCAGCCATTTTGTCTACCTGTGGAAGTCAGCTGGAGGACAGGTTGTAGCTAAGGGTGGGAAAAGGTTAGACTTAGGGTTGACCTCCTGGACTGGGAAGCTGCCTATTTGGTCCAACCCACTACTCCCCTTTTAGTTACTTGTCTTGGCCCCGCTGTGGGAAGTTACTGGAGATCCTGGGCGCCTAGTTTACCCCTCATCTAAGTTATACAGGGGGAGTTTATAGGAGAAGGAGACTGCAGCGCTGCGTAGCGCAGTCCTCTGCCCAGTAAAAGGACTTAAGGGAAGCGATCCCCAGGACATCAGTATAGAGATTGTGGGGACTGTGAGCTGGTGAAGAGCCTATCATCACGTAATACAAGATACCCCCCTTCCCCTGTACCTGGGGCTGCCCTTGTCCAAGTAAGCTCCTGGTATCTGAAGTGGAGCCAGGTGTGTGCTCTCCTCGAGGCGCTTTGAGGGGGCACTGGCTGTTTGATCAGGCTGCCTGCGTGCCTGTGCCCGGTAGAAGCAGTGTGCGCTGAAGTGGGAGATCGTTTCCTGCGCCGGGTCCTGTCAGCGCTGATCCGGGAAAAGGGAGCGAGTGAGCCGGTGTTGAAGGGCGGAGCCAGAGGAAGTGAAACCGAGCAGGCTCCAGCGGAAGCCGCTGCTCACTCGCGCATGCCCGGTCGCGCTGCCTCTTGGGTGGAGGCGGATCCAGTCAGGGAAGCGTCGGAGCGTAGAGGCGGCAGAGGAAAGTTGTGAGTTTGTCTCTCCCTCGCTCAAGCGCCACACAGAAGAGCCGGCGTGAGCGAGAGGGGGGGAATTGAGGAGCCGTCCGCCTGCTGTGTAAGCTGCCAAAATCCTTTCCCCGCTCGAGCGCCACCAGAGGAGCTGGCTCGAGTGGGAGAGGGGAGCTGAGGTGCCCTGGAGGCTAGCGAGCCTCGCCGGCGCTTAGCACGGTTATCCTGACACGGGGCTTTCCCTATTCGCCCTGACAGAACAAGTCCTCAAAAACAAGTAAGGAGAGAAGCGAGAGGGCAGGGGAGCGAGACTTGACCAGCAGGGGAATAAGGAGAGCATTCCAGAGGGTAAAGCGCTCTTGGGAATCCCTGGATGGCCTAAATGTAACGTGGCTCTATGTAGATAAGTCATTTTCATCAGATAACAGAAGGGAGGAGAAAGGAAAGGAGTCCTCTTTGCTAGAGGAATACAGGCTTCGTCCCAGGAATAACTGATCTTTGATTGGGAAGGTGTCAAGCCCAGTAAGGGGAGTTGTATGGTTGTCAATGAAATGTTTACTGAATATCTGACCAAATGTAAAGTGCTGACACTGCCTCATTGAAAGTAAGATTTGGGGTGAAAGTCTTAGGAAGTCATAATAGCAAAGTTTAAACATTTATAGAGCTTAATGAGATGTGTTGCTAAATCTATCTAATGTGGTGATTTGATACTTTTGAAGTGCCATTACTGATTTCCTGACAAATGTGATGAAACTTGTAAGTTAAATAACAATTTGCTTAGCAGTTCAAAAAGTATTATTGCTGATTCTAAAGTCATCTGATATGCCCTAAGCTGTATAACTTGAGAACAAAGAGAATATTATTTTTATAAAGCAGTACTTATTTTCCTACATTTTTGGTGTAGCGTTTTCTTTTGTGTGCTATTGCGTGGTTTTACTTTTGGGCGGTCTGCAACCTTAACACTGTGCCTCTGAAGTATTTGTCTTGCCCTAGGCCAGGCTACCCAGTTCCAACATTTGGTGCCTAGCGGTGGGATCACTGACTTGGTTGCAGCTACTCACTAGTAATTCAACGCAATACACTAAACCTACACCAGGAGTTTTCTCCTTGCGGCCCTCCTAATTTACATTTTTGTTTTTTCTAAATTTATTCCTGGTGGTGGGTGGAGTTGGTTTTAGGTTACCCTTACCCCTCTGAAATTTCTGGTGTGTATCCAGGTTTGCCAGACTCACAATGGAGTTTGCAGTGGAAAACCTGGAAGTCTATTCCGTGCCCCAATTGAGAATGTTCTGCCAACAAATGGGGGTCTTTTTCAAACAGGGTGCCAGGAAGGGGGAGCTCCAGACTAGCCTTAGGGCCTGGGTGGAGGCACACCAAGAGACAAAGGAGGAGGATGAAGAGGTTGACCAGGACATGCTGGGGGAGGTAGAAGAGTTATTCCGCGATAGGGGGGAAAACTTACTCACCAAACCAATGTCCTATTCCAGTAAGGGCAGTAGCATCTCTGGGAGAAGCCTAACAGAAGCCGAGCTCACCGATAGGAGAGAGAAAAGACAGCTAAAGTGGGAGATGGCTAAGTTGGAGCAGGAGAAAGAGGAGAGGAGGATGGTCCACGAGTTTAGACTGAAGGAACTGGAGCTCCAAAGTCTGCGACGGGGGTCCTCTCCTGTTAGGAATGGTGGCAGCGAACCAAAAGAGTCAGCCAGGGAGACCAAACCCTATATCCCAAAGGACCTGATAGCGAGTTTCAGTCAGGGGGATGATGTAGCTAAGTGGCTGGCCGCTTATGAGGTTTCTTTGAAGGTTCATGGAGTGCAGGAGAAGCACTGGGGGGGTAGTTTGTACAAGTACATGCCTCCTGCTGGTCGGGACACCTTGCTGGCCCTGGATCCAGAGGAACAGACAAACTACCCCACCATGAAGTTGGCGTTATTGAGGAAGTTCGGGCTCACCCCAGAGAGGTACCGACAGAAGTTTAGGGGGAGTCACAAGATGGGCACTCAGAACTGGGTGGACTTCCTTGATTATGCCAGAAAGGCCTTAGAGGGTTGGGTCAAGGGCAGTGAGGTAAAGGATTATGAGGGGCTGTACAATCTATTTTTGAAAGAACACCTCCTCGAGAAATGTTTTCCCGAGCTGCGCCAACACCTGGTAGACAGCAAGCTGACCAATCCCCGGAAGCTTGCAGAGGAGGCGGACATCTGGACAAGTACTCGGGTGTCCTCCAAGGGGACTGGAGGGGAATCTCAAAAAGCCGGACAGGGCGCCCCCCAGAAGAAGGAAGGGGGGGAGAAAAAGAAAGAGTTCTCTAAAGGTCCCCAAAATAACTTCCAAGGGAAGGGAGCAGGTTTCACCCCTAGGGCAAACCCGCCCCGGAACCCTTATCCTGGCCAAAGCCAGCAGCCCAGGGTTCCCCACTGTTTTGAATGCGGTGGCGTTGGACATTATAAGGGAGATGTCAGATGCCCAAAGAGACCACCCCCTCCCACCGGAGGAAAGTCACCGGGAGTAGCTAGTGTAGCGCTCGGGGAGGAGTTGCCCTTAGATAAGGGGGGTGAGTGGGCGGGTGTCACCTTAGTGTCCCTGGGAGAGCGGGAGATGGTGCCAAAGATCCAGGTGCCCCCAAATACTACAAAGTATGGGCAATGGGTTACCATCAATGGCCAGAGAGGGGAGGCTCTGAGGGATACAGGAGCCAGCATGACTATGGTGAGAAGTCAGCTGGTGTCCCCAGAGCAGGTTGTTCCTAATGTACTCCACCCCGCCGCGATGGCTGACGGCAGAATGGGCCACTATCCAGTGGCTGAGGTTCCCTTTGAGTGGGAGGGGGTTGCAGGTTCACTTCGAGTTGCCGTAAGCCCTGCCGTGCCAGTCGATTGTCTGTTGGGGAATGACATGGAACACAACACTTGGAGAGAGGTGGAATACCGGACGCATTCTGCGATGCTGGGTACACCTAACTGGGCCTGTGTCAGCACAAGGTCTGCGACTGCCCGGAGAGGGAGTTCGCCTGGGTTGGAGCCTGGAACAATGGCCCAACCCGCTGCCAAAAAGGGTCAGAAACGGAGACAGGGACAGCCTGCTTCGGCTTCCACGCCCCATGTGACAGATCGGCCACCTGCAGTGGTAGGCCAGGAGTCCGTGGAGGGGGAAGTAGACTCTCTGGAGGATTTACCCATCCCTGCTGAATGGCATGTGGAGGGAGGTCCTACCAGAGAAGAATTCTGTAAGGGGCAGAGGGAGTGCCCTACCCTTGAGGGACTGAGGCGTCAGGCTGAAGCCCAGGCAGCAGGTGATGCTACGGGACACCACCATATTTACTGGGAGGATGGCCTCCTCTACAGTGAACCCAAGATACCTCTACCTGGCTCATCAAGAGCCTTGGTGGTCCCGCAGCAATACCGAGCCTTTCTGCTGGAATTGGCTCATGCGATACCACTGGCAGGACACTTAGGCCAGGACAAGACCTTTGCACGGCTTGTCCTCCACTTTTACTGGCCTCAGATGAAAGCGGCGTCCAACACATACTGTAGGACATGTGTATCCTGCCAGGCCAGTGGGAAGACAGGGGTGAAGCTAAAGGCTCCCCTGGAACCACTTCCTGTCGTTAGCACCCCCTTTGAAAGGGTGGGCATCGACATTGTAGGGCCATTAGATCCACCAACAACAGCTGGTCACAGGTTCATCCTGGTTCTGGTGGATCATGCCACACGGTACCCAGAGGCCATCCCTCTGAGGACTGTTACTGCACCTGTGGTAGCTAGGGCCCTGATGGGAATCTTTACTAGGGTAGGATTCCCGAAGGAGGTTGTGTCTGACAGGGGGACTAACTTCCTGTCTGCTTACATGCGGACCATGTGGAAGGAGTGTGGGGTGACCTACCGGTTCACCACTCCTTATCACCCCCAGTCCAATGGACTGGTTGAGAGGTTCAATAAGACCCTGAAGGGCATGATAAGAAGTCTGCCAGAGAGCTTACGGAGGAAGTGGGACGTCCTCCTACCTTGCTTACTGTTCTCCTACAGAGAGGTGCCACAGAAAGGAGTGGGCTTCAGCCCATTCGAATTGTTGTATGGGCACCCGGTGCGTGGGCCTCTCAGCCTGGTGAAGGAAGGATGGGAGAAGTCTCCCAGAAAACCTCCCCAGGATGTGGTGAGCTACATGTTGGCCTTCAGAAGCCAGATGGCCAAGTTGTGGAAGCAGGCTGCTGACAACTTGGAGGCCAGTCAGGCAGTCATGAAGGAATGGTATGACCAAAATGCTCACCCGGTGGAGTTGGAGCCTGGCCAGAAAGTCTGGGTGATGGAACCTGGAGAGCTAAGTGCCCTTCAGGATCGTTGGACAGGCCCATTTGAGGTGTTGGAGAAAAAGGGTAAGGCCACTTACTTGGTGGATCTTAAGACCCCGCGGCAGCCCCTACGGGTGCTGCATGCCAATCGCCTCAAACCCCACCATGAGAGGCCAGAGGTCATCCTGATGTTGGTGACTGATGGTGCTGAGGAAGCAGAAAGCGAGCCTCTCCCAGACCTCTTTTCATGTCAAGAGAAGGATGGGTCGGTGGAGGGAGTGATTCTCTCCCCGTCTCTCACTCCCGAGCAACGAGAGGACTGCCGACAGGTATTGGGGCAGTACTCTTCACTGTTTTCCCTTGTCCCAGGAAGAACCCACCTGTGTACCCATGATGTGGACACAGGAGACAGCCCCCCAGTGAAATCCAAGACCTATAGGCTGTCGGACAAGGTGAAGGCTAGCATCCATGGCGAAGTTGCCAAGATGTTGGAGCTAGGAGTGATAGAACCGTCCAGCAGCCCTTGGTCCAGTCCGGTGGTGCTAGTCCCAAAAGCCGCCCCACCGGGCACCACACCAGAACTGAGGTTCTGTGTGGATTACCGAGGACTGAACTCAGTTACCAAAACTGATGCTCATCCAATCCCCAGGGCGGATGAGTTAATTGACCGGCTAGGAGCTGCCCAATACCTCAGTACCTTTGACCTCACTTCAGGGTACTGGCAGATCTCCTTGACAGATGGAGCAAGGGAAAGGTCAGCCTTTTCCACGCCCGAGGGACACTTCCAGTTCTGTGTGATGCCCTTTGGTCTCAAGAACGCTCCTGCCACATTTCAGCGACTGGTGAACCAGGTCCTCTCTGGAATGGAGGGTTTCTCGGCTGCTTACCTGGATGACATTGCTGTCTTCAGTGGCAGTTGGGAGGACCACTTGCAACATTTGCAAGCAGTTCTCCAGGCGCTGAAACAAGCTGGACTGACCATCAAAGCCAGCAAATGCCAGATTGGGCAGGGGTCGGTTGTGTACCTTGGACACTTGGTGGGTAGGGGGTCAGTGCAGCCCCTGCAGGCAAAAATTGAGGCAATCATGGCCTGGGAACCCCCCAAGACACAAACTGAGGTCCGAGCTTTTCTGGGCCTCACAGGTTACTACCGTCGCTTTGTGAAGGGGTATGGCACTATTGTAGCGCCCCTCACAGAGCTCACCTCTAGGAAACAACCTCGACGGGTAGTTTGGACAAAGGCTTGTCAGCAAGCCTTTGAAAAGTTGAAGCAGGCAATGTGTGAAGCACCGGTCCTGAAGGCTCCCGATTTCTCCAAGGAGTTCATTGTTCAAACAGATGCATCTGAACATGGCATTGGGGCAGTGTTATCGCAACTAAATGAAGAGGGCCTGGATCAGCCTGTAGTCTTCCTATCCAGGAGACTGCTTCCCCGGGAACAGAAGTGGAGTGCAATTGAGAGGGAAGCTTTTGCGGTGGTGTGGGCTCTGAAGAAGCTGCGGCCATACCTCTTTGGCTCGCACTTCCTGGTTCAGACTGACCACCGCCCCCTTCGTTGGCTGATGCAAATGAAGGGGGAAAATCCCAAGCTGTTGAGGTGGTCCATCTCCCTACAGGGAATGGACTTCCGGGTGGAACATCGGCCTGGAGTGGACCACGCCAATGCAGACGGTCTCTCCAGGTATTTCCGCCTTAGTGATGAGGACTCCCAAGGGGTTGGGTAGTTCTCCCCACTTTCAGCTGGGGGGGACGCGTGTTAGACCTGTCTGGATTTTTTGCGCAGCCCCTCCTCATTATTATTTATTTTGTCCCCTTTTTGCCCCTCATACCCTTACTATTTTTCTGTCTACTATTTTTTTAGGTGTTGGTCAAGGGGATAGGTGTTCTTTTTCCCCCCATAATCTTTTACCTCAGGCCCTGAGGCCTGTTCTGACAGGAAAGTTGGCACCCCCTAAAATGGTGGCCACCAACTGCCCCAACTGTCACACCTAGAACTTGGCCATAGCCTAGCATAGGGCATTCTAGAACCTTCTGGTCCATTCTGGACCATTGAAGGGCAGCCTATAAAAGGCGGAATGCGGGGCAGCCATTTTGTCTACCTGTGGAAGTCAGCTGGAGGACAGGTTGTAGCTAAGGGTGGGAAAAGGTTAGACTTAGGGTTGACCTCCTGGACTGGGAAGCTGCCTATTTGGTCCAACCCACTACTCCCCTTTTAGTTACTTGTCTTGGCCCCGCTGTGGGAAGTTACTGGAGATCCTGGGCGCCTAGTTTACCCCTCATCTAAGTTATACAGGGGGAGTTTATAGGAGAAGGAGACTGCAGCGCTGCGTAGCGCAGTCCTCTGCCCAGTAAAAGGACTTAAGGGAAGCGATCCCCAGGACATCAGTATAGAGATTGTGGGGACTGTGAGCTGGTGAAGAGCCTATCATCACGTAATACAAGATACCCCCCTTCCCCTGTACCTGGGGCTGCCCTTGTCCAAGTAAGCTCCTGGTATCTGAAGTGGAGCCAGGTGTGTGCTCTCCTCGAGGCGCTTTGAGGGGGCACTGGCTGTTTGATCAGGCTGCCTGCGTGCCTGTGCCCGGTAGAAGCAGTGTGCGCTGAAGTGGGAGATCGTTTCCTGCGCCGGGTCCTGTCAGCGCTGATCCGGGAAAAGGGAGCGAGTGAGCCGGTGTTGAAGGGCGGAGCCAGAGGAAGTGAAACCGAGCAGGCTCCAGCGGAAGCCGCTGCTCACTCGCGCATGCCCGGTCGCGCTGCCTCTTGGGTGGAGGCGGATCCAGTCAGGGAAGCGTCGGAGCGTAGAGGCGGCAGAGGAAAGTTGTGAGTTTGTCTCTCCCTCGCTCAAGCGCCACACAGAAGAGCCGGCGTGAGCGAGAGGGGGGGAATTGAGGAGCCGTCCGCCTGCTGTGTAAGCTGCCAAAATCCTTTCCCCGCTCGAGCGCCACCAGAGGAGCTGGCTCGAGTGGGAGAGGGGAGCTGAGGTGCCCTGGAGGCTAGCGAGCCTCGCCGGCGCTTAGCACGGTTATCCTGACACGGGGCTTTCCCTATTCGCCCTGACAGAACAAGTCCTCAAAAACAAGTAAGGAGAGAAGCGAGAGGGCAGGGGAGCGAGACTTGACCAGCAGGGGAATAAGGAGAGCATTCCAGAGGGTAAAGCGCTCTTGGGAATCCCTGGATGGCCTAAATGTAACGTGGCTCTATGTAGATAAGTCATTTTCATCAGATAACAGAAGGGAGGAGAAAGGAAAGGAGTCCTCTTTGCTAGAGGAATACAGGCTTCGTCCCAGGAATAACTGATCTTTGATTGGGAAGGTGTCAAGCCCAGTAAGGGGAGTTGTATGGTTGTCAATGAAATGTTTACTGAATATCTGACCAAATGTAAAGTGCTGACACTGCCTCATTGAAAGTAAGATTTGGGGTGAAAGTCTTAGGAAGTCATAATAGCAAAGTTTAAACATTTATAGAGCTTAATGAGATGTGTTGCTAAATCTATCTAATGTGGTGATTTGATACTTTTGAAGTGCCATTACTGATTTCCTGACAAATGTGATGAAACTTGTAAGTTAAATAACAATTTGCTTAGCAGTTCAAAAAGTATTATTGCTGATTCTAAAGTCATCTGATATGCCCTAAGCTGTATAACTTGAGAACAAAGAGAATATTATTTTTATAAAGCAGTACTTATTTTCCTACATTTTTGGTGTAGCGTTTTCTTTTGTGTGCTATTGCGTGGTTTTACTTTTGGGCGGTCTGCAACCTTAACACTGTGCCTCTGAAGTATTTGTCTTGCCCTAGGCCAGGCTACCCAGTTCCAACAGAGTGTTTTTAGTCAAAAGCGCTAGCAGGGGTTTAACAATGTGTGAAAAGCCCAATATTCATTGCCTACAAAACGAAGTCAAACCAATGAACGCACGGACATCTTTCTGTGTGGAAGGTACTGGGGTGTCTAAAATTGCTTGAATGCGATCTGGTGTCAATGCACGGCCCTCCTTAGACAGAAGGTGACCTAACTAGGTTACCTTTGGTCTACAATATTGCAATTTCTTTCGTGATACTTTATGATGGTGTGTAGCAAGAAAAGAAAGCAAAGACAAAGTACATTTTCACACTGCTCAGGCGTATCAGCTGCCAACAAGATGTCATCGACATATTGTATGAGAGCCACTCCTTCAGACAAAATAAAGGAATCGAGTTGTCGTTTTAAGGTTTGACTATAAATGCCTGGACTCCTATTGTACCCTTGAGGAACTCTACAAAATCTGTATGATCGATTATTCAGATATTGGTTCCTTCTATCAAAAGTGTTAAACCCATCCTGCCCACGAGTATTAGCATCAAACCTAGCGCGATCATTCATGCTTCCTCTAGGCCCTGAATATCTGAGCGATTTCTCATTTGTCCCTGACCACGTGGACACTGCTGAGCATGCAGTACTGGACAATCAGAAAGCCAATGTCCAAATTTTTTGCAGTATGCACACTGGTCAACAGATACATTCGAACGAGTATAAGAAGGAAAAGACTAACCATAAGATCCATGTCTGCCTCTATCATTACCTCTAGAAGGAGGTCCATATGCTTGAGCTAACATAACCTTTGTTTTCAACTCTTTAGACTTTTTATCCTCATTACCTTTAGCTTCTAATTCTTGTCGCTCATAATACTGAGCCATGGTTAGGAGAGAAACCAGAGAAGAGGTAGTCCATGAACTGTCACTGGCCTTTAGGTGACTAGCTATTCCTGGCAAAAGGTTTGCGACATATTTATGAACAAACAGATGCCTACCCGTGTCATCTGTTAATGACTGGCCACTAAAATCGTGGAATGCCTCTTCAACGCGTGTAAAGAAATCTGAAACCGATTCATCTGCCTTTTGTTTACACGACGCTAATACAGTCCAATCGATCTTTTTAGGGGGAACAATCGTCTTTAACTTAACTAATATAGCTGCCGGAAGGTCTAAAATTAACTGACACGGTTTCTGTGCAGGTTCTCTGTCTTCATCTAAGTGCTCTAAATCTTTCCATAATGCTCCAAATGTGGCACGGTCATCAACTTTACGCACAGATCTCCACAAAATCAATATCAGGCAAAGTCATAGTACAAGAACTAATTGCACCCTCAACTTCCTCATAAAAGGCTGCTGGATTCTTTCGCAAATCAGGCAATGAATTTTTAAGGGCCATAACATCTGCTCTATTCCAAGTAGTGTAAACCCAATTATAAATAAAAAGCCTTTAGCATCTAAAGAAGTCTTATCATCATTTGTACCCGTTCCCTTAGGAGGAACATATAAAGGCGCAGCTTCCTGCATGGGTTTCACATTAATTAAAAATTCTTATCTGTTTCAAGAGTAGAAGTTCGTGCCATGCTGACGTGGGATGATTGTGCAGCTGCATCTGCTGCCTTTTCCTCCTCTCGCAAACGGGCTGCATCAATACGCACTTTAACCAAGCGTCTGATCGTGTCAGGCACCTGGGAGAAGACAAAAAGACCGTCACGTAATTGTTTACAAACAGCTGCTATATCATCGGGCTCCATTTCTACCGAATGTTTCCTAAATCGTTCAATAACCTCTGCGGCAAATGTATCGCTAAAATATATTTGCTCCCTTTCCTGCCAACCTTTTATACTATCTAAAAGTTCAGAAGCAGTAGCAGTACTACGAACGGCTTTACGCACAGCATATCTAATGTCAGATGCACACCCAGCAGATAACATTAAACGAGTTTCTCGAGATTTGTCCTGGTCTGTAAGAGTGTCCTCATCTGACTCATAAGGAGCAGTAGGAAGAGTATACGGAGGTGGACAACGATCTAATAAGAGAGAATCATCTTGGGATTTATTATGAATAGGATAAAGAGGTCTACGAACAGTGTATTGGCCTTTACCTGTATCTGACGCTCCCAATCTTCCCTCTCTTTAATTTCTTTAATTTCCCTATTTTTCATTTCCAATGCTTTCGCATGAATACTCTTTTGCTGGAAGAAATACCATACCTAACATACATGTCCCTATTAGGCATCCCCTCTGGGGGGGCTTTGTGCTTCGTCAAGTCTCAAATTGGTACCACTACCAAAGCAACACATCCTACGAAGTGTGTTGGAAGCAGGCATGCCAAAAATAGAGCAAAATATGCAGTATTATAATCAAAGTAGCGCTGAAGGTACTCTTCGTAAGTTGCGCCATTCAAACAAAGTTAAATAGAGAAAAATCTCCTCATTACCTACCTATATGAATTGCAATACATTGTCAAAAGTCAAAATGATCTTTATTCGGAATTGATTCATCCATAAAAGTACATACAGGTTAAAAACACAATAAAATTAATAAAAACATTCATCTTATTTTTTACATTAAAAATATCCTTTTCAAATAATGTTGGAGCGGCCCTGCGTGAAGCAAAAAAAAATATTAATTACAGTGTTGCAAAAATTCACAGTATATGAATATTTTACTTATAATTTATAGATATCACGAGAGAAATTATTTACATCAGACCAAGCATCCCAGTGTCTATGTACAGATGAAACGTACTATAATATACAAGGAGCCAAAAGTGCTAAAAGAGCGGGATGATAATGTTCATCAAGCATATTCCATGCTTCTCCTTGATCGCACACTAGCTTTAAGAAAACAGCTTACAGTGAATATCACCTCATCCGAGGGTAGCATTTGAAAGGTTCTCATTGCCTGTTTAAAGTTCTTTAGGTCATATATGCGGCAATAAGGCATTAGATATTGCAGAGTATACATTTTATAAAAACCACAAAAAAAGAAGTAATGTATCAAGCCTTGTTTACCTCCCTCGGAACAAGGTCAAGCCATCTGTTCCACATTTTTATTGTAGCCTAAGGGGAAGCTTAATAAGTTTACCACACTTCCATCCCGAAATCGGAACAGGAGACTCCTGTTCCATCTTCCTAATGTTATTAACAGGTATATCTGAGGTGAGATTAAAGTTTCATTTCCAGGTTCGGCATATGAAGTGTATTTAATAACGGAAGTTTTAAGATGTTCTGATCTTATCCGTTCCTCCCCATATAAGGCATACAAGGCCCGTTTAACTATATTCTTATGTGCATGGACAATAGTGCTTGGGGAACTAAACAAAAGGCCCATGCCCACGCTGAGTAGGCTGTTCTCGACAGCTTTCAACCATGGTACAAGGTGTGATCTTTCACTTAGTAGGCAGTCAGATATTATATTGCGGGTTAGATGTGCTGCTGGGTTTAGCCATATTTTTAGCCAAAAAAGAGCAGGCCTTGATCGAATAAAATCCTCAACATACAATAACTTTAGCTCATTATGGCAAATAAATGTGGAGGCACAGGGAGAGCCCCCCAGAACCTTCCTGCAAAATCTGTGTTCCTCTATCTGGATGGGTGTGCTATTGGAATAGCCCCAAACTTCAGCTCCATAAGTTCCCACAGGTTGACATTGGGTACGGTAGATGTTTAACAAAGAACTAATAACATCAGCCTGTTTGGGTTGCCGAAGACATAGAATTGAATTGATAGATTTGCCAATTTTATTTCTTCCGTGAGCAACATGCGGCTGCCATGAACCTGTATTGGCGAATAGCAATCCTAAATAAGGGAAAGTACTTGTACATTTTAGGATATTTTCACCTGACTTGATTGAGGTGATATTATACTTTTTGGGTCCGCAGTTCATAATGAATGATTTTTTAAAATTAGTGTTGAGGCCCAAATCTGACATAAAGTCGACAAACCCAGAAATTAGAATGCGCAGTGCATTGGGAGTACGACCTATTAGCACTGCGTCATCCGCATACAGCAGAGCAGTAATAGGGTTGCCATTTATGATTGGAACATCCTTAGTTACCTTACTCAGACTGCTACTCAACCCATTAATATACAAAATAAAAAGCAGTGGGGCGAGTACGCAGCCCTGTCTAACACCCCTGCCAATTAAAATATCGTTTGAGACTTCGCCCTCATTATTGATGCGTACTCTTGCCTTTAAGTCCCTATGTAAATAAGAAAGAAAATACACCAAAGAATCATCCAAACCATAACTAAGCAAAAGTGACCACAACCTAGAACGATTAACGAAATCAAATGCTGAACTTAAGTCCATGAATCCAAGGTACAGCGGAGATTTTTTTACAATATTGTACTTGGCCATTATCAAATTCAAGTTCAAACATTGTTCAACAGTGCCCACATGGCTTCTAAAACCCAGTTGGCAACAGTGTAAGACATTATTGTCCTCTGCCCAGCTCCTGATCCTATTAAAAATTACCCTCCCGAGAACCTTTAGTGTGTTGTCGATCAGTGATATCGGGCGATAACAGGCAGGATCCTGCCTGTCGCCCTTTTTGAATATAGGAACGATAACACTATTTGACCATGATTCGGGGATTGAACTGTCAGATAGATTATTAAATAGATTACACAATAGAGGGGTCCAAAAGTTGATTTCAGATTTGATTTGATCTATTGAAAGACCATCTGGTCCGGGAGCTTTATTACTCGCACTTTCGAGTATGGCATCCTCAACCTCGGTTAGTGCAATATTTAAGGGTCTGGCAGTCATGACGAGAGAGGCAGTAGTTGAGGGGGATCCTGATAAAGCATATATTTTGGAAAAGTGCTCCACCCAAGACTCTCCAGTCATGTTACAAGAAATTGGTTTGATATTAGAACCAAAAGATCTCAAAGACTTCACCTCTCTCCAGAATCCCGTGGTGTCTTTCAGTGCTACGGTACGGGCTAAAGATTCCCAATGGTCAATCACTAAGGCCTCAGATCGAATGCGTAGCATAGTTTTATAATTAGATCTCATTTTGCTTACAAGTTGCGGGTCCCTTGGTTTGGTTTTTAGGGCCTCCCTCAGTTCTCTATTTGCCCTAGAGCATGAAGAGTCGAACCAACGAGGGCCACAGTCTCTTCTAGCCCGGTCAGGTTTCAAAGATTCGCTTTTAATAGCCAAACAGAGATTTCTAAAGGAAGCAACCACAACTTGGGCCGATCTATCATAGGACAAACAATTCTCAATCACTGTTGGGTATTTATTGATGACTCTTGCTAGAATGTCTTTATTATCAACCCCTTTCCATACCAGTCTTAGTCTGTCAGTGGATGCCACTAAATTTTGTACCCCAGTTTCGATACTCATCACAACCTCTATATTCCCCAGATTTTTTATATCCACTCTAATTGGGTAGTGATCACTGTAGGCAGAACAAATAACTTCCACTTTCAAAGTTATGTCGCTCAGTGAGGGAGAAATAAACATGTAGTCTATTGTAGAGGCACATCCCTGGTCAATATAAGTAGGTGTTAACATGTTATTCTCACCTGCCCCGGCGATTTCCATGGCATTCACTAAATCTCTGGATGCTAAATAATCTCTCAGTTCCATACCATTTCTACAAGGGGGATTATTACGATACATGTGGGCGTTGAAATCTCCTCCAATACAGATTCCGTCAAAGGTTCCATGTTTCTGCCCCACTACAATTTCATCAATAAAATTAAATAAAGTCAAAAAGTTGTTATTAGGGTGGGTCACAAAATCATTATTATAAAAGTTAATTAAACATAATTTCAACCTGTTGGTGTATTTTACAGCCATAAAACATTTACCCTGGGTCTGGATCAGGTTAGTCTGTACACCTGTTTTTATTTTAACCCAAGTGGAGAGACCCCCACTTGGGCGACCCATAGGTGAAGCAGATGCCATTAAATTATGGCAACTAAAACCCTCTAATGTGGGCATGGTCATGCACCAAGTCTCCTGTAACATCAGTATATCACAATTTGTGTAAACCCAATCAGACCACTCTTTGATTCGTAGTTTTGAGCTAAGACCCGCTATATTCCAACTCACAAGTGATAGTTCAGAGCCCTGTACAATAGTTCTTTGGTTGGAAAATTGTTGACAAATTACAGTTAGCGGCGAAGATGGTAAAATATCCAGTGATGATTCAAGGTTGGGTGCCAAAGGTAGGTCATCCATATTCGTAATGTCCGAATCGGTCACTGATGGTCAGTCTAGCAAGTCCAAATCTGATAGAGGTGCAAACCTATTATACATCTTGAGGGGGAAAGGGGCTGGTTGGAATTGCCTTGTTGGTGGTCTATAGAAAAAGCTTAAAGGCAGTGAGGTTACAACGGTAGAAATACTAGAGCAGTTGTTGTTTCTGTTGAGCAAGAGTCTTACAGTGCCAGAGTTTTTGAAGTTAAGCACTATACAGTCGCCTTCTATATCTTTAAATAGCGGCCCCACCCAAGACACCCTGCGGGCTGATAAAATCTCTCTAGAGATATCATATCCAACCCCTTTATGCTTAACTAGCCAATCAATGCTTTTATTGTGCAGTTGGACCCATGATTCCCCCTGACCCTCCCTCAATGGTGGCACACCTGCTAAAACTAGAACAAAGGGACAGGCATCAGGTGGTAAGTGCAGGGCGGGCCCTTGATGTTTAAATGGCCTGTTCTGCCCAGGTTGCCCCGCTACCCTGTTGTTGTCAGAGGTGGACCCTACTGTCATAGTTGGCTGGATGGTGCCACTGTTCCGGTTATTAAAACTAGAGTTAACAGTGGCTGGTGGAGGCGGATTTGTGGGTTTGGGCAGTGGGCGGGATTTAGATGGTGGGTTTGCTGATCCCTTATTAGTTGCGCCATTAATGCGACTATGTATAGTAGTAGGTAGTGCAATGGGTGGTATAGGCCCTGGAATACTAGGACCCCCGGCTGGTTTAAGACAAACATCATTCTTTCCTAGCACTAAAGTGTTACTAACTGTCTCAACTCCTTCAACAGGAGATCTGCTCTAATCTGATCCAGGGTAACAGACCCCTTTCTTTTTGCCTCAACATTTTTTACCAGGTTTTCTAATCTGTCCAGTCTTTTAAAAACATTATTATATTGTTTGATCATTTGCTTCTCTAAATGGTTAAAAATAGTGTCAACTATAGTCTCTATGAGATTACTATTTTGTTTCGAAATGGTGTTATATTCTCCCATTAAAGTAGTCTGTGTCCATATCGTATTAGAATTTCCCGTCTGATTACTGATGGTTGCAGTAGGAGTGCCATCCGTATCCGCTACGTCTTTTCCATCAATATGAATGGTTTCTGTCCCAGATAATTTTTGTTTATTCCATAAGCTCTGAGGCGTGGGTTGGTTCTTATTACTTGACAATTGTTTTCTTTTGTTAGCGCTTGGTTTTGCTATGCCTCTTTTGCGCTTTTCCCCGCCCTGTTTATTGTTAGCTTCCAATGTCCCATTAACAGTAACATCAGCCTGTGAACTGATTGTTATGATGGGTACCGCATCCGCCGACAGAGGCTCAGGAAGTATAGATACTGATGCGGGTTTGGAGATTACAACTGTTGGCGATAGCGGGATTGTGGGGTTTATTTCCGGGGCTATAGACTGTGTAGTTATATTGATACAGCTCAAAGACATTCTTCTGTCCGTGTCGGCAATTTCATTAGCAACCAAGTTAAGGGCATTCTCAAGTAGAGTCTTGAACGTGGGAGGGGGAAATGGAAAGTCGTCCTGGCCAACAGCTTTGTCAAATAGTTCCATGGCTACAAGGTATTTAAGTCACTCACCGCAGTCACAGTGTTAGAGGGGTGGCCCGCCCGACCACTGTAGTCCACTGATGGCCACAGACGGTCCGCCCTCTGCCCGGGCTCAGCCCGGCGATGCCCGCGCGCGTCCCGCGACGCGGGGGCTCTATGGGTGTTTTATCTCGCCTCCTGGCGCGAGATTGGCGGCAGCTGATGCAGCCGCTGAGGAGTCTGGGGGGTGTAGTTCGTTCGTCCCCTCCGCTCGGCGGCCGCTCCGGTGGTGTGGCGGCAGAGGGAGGGGAAGCCGGTCGATCTCCACAGACAGTCCCTGGCAGGTAGGGGCAACAGCAATCCCCAAGCAGCGTTTGAGAGCCTCCGCTCCACCGAGGCTCTATGGGTGTTTTATCTCGCCTCCTGGCGCGAGATTGGCGGCAGCTGATGCAGCCGCTGAGGAGTCTGGGGGGTGTAGTTCATTCGTCCCCTCCGCTCGGCGGCCGCTCTGGTGGTGTGGCGGCAGCGGGAGGGGAAGCCGGTCGATCTCCACAGACAGTCCCTGGCAGGTAGGGGCAACAGCAATCCCCAAGCAGCGTTTGAGAGCCTCCGCTCCACCGAGGCTCTATGGGTGTTTTATCTCGCCTCCTGGCGCGAGATTGGCGGCAGCTGATGCAGCCGCTGAGGAGTCTGGGGGGTGTAGTTCGTTCGTCCCCTCCGCTCGGCGGCCGCTCCGGTGGTGTGGCGGCAGCGGGAGGGGAAGCCGGTCGATCTCCACAGACAGTCCCTGGCAGGTAGGGGCAACAGCAATCCCCAAGCAGCGTTTGAGAGCCTCCGCTCCACCGAGGCTCTATGGGTGTTTTATCTCGCCTCCTGGCGCGAGATTGGCGGCAGCTGATGCAGCCGCTGAGGAGTCTGGGGGGTGTAGTTCGTTCGTCCCCTCCGCTCGGCGGCCGCTCCGGTGGTGTGGCGGCAGCGGGAGGGGAAGCCGGTCGATCTCCACAGACAGTCCCTGGCAGGTAGGGGCAACAGCAATCCCCAAGCAGCGTTTGAGAGCCAGGCAATACATATATAATTGTCAAACAGATTTCAATATTGGCCAATCGTACAAACAAAGCCGCAGTAAGTGTTATTAAACTACCTTACCAATCAAAGGCGTCAAACCAACAGTAAGTGCCGCAGAACGGCTCTTACCAATCAAATGGTGTCCAGGTTCCAACTGCCAAGTTCTCAAATCGACCAAACGGTTACTGCACGGCAAATCAACAGAAGAGATCTCAGTCGAGAACCGGCGCCACCTGGATGGTCAGATCAGAAAGAAAGGAAAAACGGCGTGGGTGGCAAGACTCGGGACTCCTCAGGCTGCGATCGCGTCCAAATCGAGATTCCAATCCTTCGTCGCGACCAGTCCTTCAGCATCTGAGTCGCCGATGAGCCCCGCGTTGGAAGCACCAATTTGTGGTGGTGACCCTCAGCAAGGCCTACCAGTCCTAGGGGTTCTCCCTTCTCTGCACAGAGTCCTCAGACCAATAGAAAGAAGTTGGCACAGAAGCTGGAATAGAAAAGACAGAGTTTATTAAACCTCATGAGGTGGAACTACATTCACACAACACCCTTCGGCAATGTATGAAGTAGCACACTGACTGGAAGGAGCTTGGTCCTTTTATACCCACACAGGGGCTCAAATGAAGGCTGTACAAGTACAGAATGCTCATTTTAAATCCATATAAGGTCATACAGAGAGTGTGCTGGCAACAAGTGGAAAGGGCAGATAGTTAGCTGATTCTGGTGGACACATCCTGACAGTTACAAGTTGGGGACAGCTGTATGCTCAAATGAGCATGTGCGAAGCAGAAGAGGATAAATATATCTCGTCTCTAGGCAGATTTCAAGAGCAGTTGACAGGAAGGTAGGACAGAGCACATGGCGAACACATGGCAAACAAAATGGCTGCCAGAAATACAAAATGGATTCCACACAACGGACAAGATAGTCTCTAAATACAAGATGTATTCTGCTAATGCTCAACCTAATCGCTGCTAAATTAAAACAAAAGGGCGAAAATTTTGTCAGTTCACCCTTTGTACAATGTAAACTGTCGCAAAGCCAAATCAGAACTGTTAATTGCAGTAAAGGCTAAGGATAGGCTAAGAATTAAGCTGTGCAGGACTAAATATAAGCAGATTATCCATCTAGAAAAGAAAAATTGGGAAGCGGACAAGTGGGAAGATCTTAGGAATGCCCTTCATGAAAAAGACCTGAAAACATTTTGGACAATAGTCAGCACTGGGGGCAGGGGGGGGAGACCCGCTGTAGAACCTAACATAGCCCCAGCAGTCCGGGAAGCACATTTTGGGGCATTGTACGCCGACTCGGGCATTGACGGTATTTTTCTCAGCTGCCGAACCCCTTCCATGAGTATCGATTGGAAGGGGTCTGGGGGATTACCTTACGCGAAGTAGAATCCACCATTGATAAATTACAACCTAATTCAGCGCCAGGTTTAGATAAGTTACCCGGGGATCTTTTTCGGATGGAACCAAAAATGTGCGGTCCGTATTTGTGTGCCCTGTTTAATGCTATTTTAAAGGGTATGGACTCGCCGGATACTTGGCGCGGGGCCGAGATAGTCCCGATATACAAAAAAGACTGCCCTCTTTTACCGTCCAACTATAGGCCTATTAACCTAATAGATACTACTAAAAAACTTATGGGGCGGGGTATTCTAGATAGAGTTCAGGGCTGGATTGAGGAGAAAGAGATTCTGAGTCCCTTTCAGGATGGCTTCAGGACGAGTATATCAACTATTGATCAGATATTCAGACTTCAGGTCTTATATTGGAAGACGGTGAGTGTAGAGGGTGGCAGCCTCTACCTCATCTTCGTTGACCTGAAGTCTGCTTTCGATCTAGTCCCTAGAGAAAAGTTGTGGAAGGTACTGTATGATCTTGGAATCCCACCATACCTTTTGGATGTGTTGGTGAGGTTGCACAGGGAAACCTATGCACAAGTTAGGTGCGGGAAGCATGGAGAACTGTCAGCACATTTCCCGGTGAAACAGGGGGTTCGCCAGGGGTGTGTCTTGGCACCCACTCTATTTTGTCTTTACATCAATGGGCTTATAGACCTCCTACTTGGAGTTAACGACAGTGATGCTCCAAGGTTAGTCTCGGGTAGGGTGCCTGCATTGATGTTCGCGGACGACACTTTGTTGTTGTCCAAAACATCAACGGGCATCCAACGCACTCTGGATGGCTTCGCTGATTTTTGTATAGCGAGAGGCCTGGATATCAATTTATCTAAAACTAAATTCATGATCTTACCCCTCCCAGGTCTACTCGCCCAAATCCATCATTAGATGCCACTCCCCTGGAGAGAGTGAAGACTTTTGAGTATTTAGGCATCACCTTATCGGAACAGTTGGAGTGGGATACCCAATTAGCAAGGGCATACCTAAAGCTAACTCAAACAGCGGGGGGATATTGAAAATGTACAGACTGTCCAAGGTCAAGCCAGCTGCCCCTATTATCGAAATCTATAAAGTACAGGCCAGGGCGGCTACCCTATATGGGGCTGAACTGTGGGGGCACTGTAGGTCCGCCAACCTCATGAAGGTAGAGCACGCATTCATGAGGAATTTGGTGGGACTTCCGCCTAGTACACCCCTTATACCCCTCCGCATGGATCTAGGGTTAATACCCATTGAAGAGGAAGTTGCTCTAAGGCCATTGATGTACTGGAGAAGGCTATGGGTAGTCCAAGAATTATCTCCTTACAGAGATGAATTTAGTGAGGTTTTGCCAATTTTGAGAAGCAAGAAAATCCCATGGCTTAGTTATATTAGCGCACTTAGTAATAGAATAGGAAGGCTGGAGCTTTGGGAAGCACCAGATATAGTATGCCCATCAATAACTAGGTTCAGAAAAGGGGGTGGTGATGAACAGAGTGTCTGAATTAAGCAGACCACTCTTACCCAGTCCAAAGATCAGGGCTTGATCCATCACCGTATTTTATCTCATTGCACCATCCCAGCTCAGAACCTGGCTACATGCAAATTAGTCTGTTCCTGTCCCAGTGCATGATGGGAACAGGGCAAACCAAACTACCAAGCCAATTCTCATACTGGGAAGGAAACAAGCTTCCGGGGACCGGTTTCTGGCATTTCAGCCGTCGTCGGCCCGGCTTGCTTGAATCCTGATGGTGCAATGAGCAAGGGACTCACATCTGAGTATACCCTTCCACGCTTATGGTGGACACAATGATTCAGAAAAGGGGGTGGTGATGAACAGAGTGTCTGAATTAAGCAGACCACTCTTACCCAGTCCAAAGATCAGGGCTTGATCCATCACCGTTTTTTAGCTCACTGCACCATCCCAGCTCAGAACCTGGCTACATGCAAATTAGTCTGTTCCTGTCCCAGTGCATGATGGGAACAGGGCAAACCAAACTACCAAGCCAATTCTTATACTGGGAAGGAAACAAGCTTCCGGGGACCGGTTTCTGGCATTTCAGCCGTCGTCGGCCCGGCTTGCTTGAATCCTGATGGTGCAATGAGCAAGGGACTCACATCTGAGTATACCCTTCCACGCTTATGGTGGACAAAATGATTCAGAAAAGGGGGTGGTGATGAACAGAGTGTCTGAATTAAGCAGACCACTCTTACCCAGTCCAAAGATCAGGGCTTGATCCATCACCGTTTTTTAGCTCACTGCACCATCCCAGCTCAGAACCTGGCTACATGCAAATTAGTCTGTTCCTGCCCCAGTGCATGATGGGAACAGGGCAAACCAAACTACCAAGCCAATTCTTATACTGGGAAGGAAACAAGCTTCCGGGGACCGGTTTCTGGCATTTCAGCCGTCGTCGGCCCGGCTTGCTTGAATCCTGATGGTGCAATGAGCAAGGGACTCACATCTGAGTATACCCTTCCATGCTTATAGCTTATAAGATCTTTGGACTGGGTAAGAGTGGTCTGCTTAATTCAGACACTCTGTTCATCACCACCCCCTTTTCTGAATCGTTTTTGGCCACTATAGGTGTGGCAGGGTATACTCAGACATGAGTCCCTTGCTCACTGCTCCATCAGGATTCAAGCAAGCCGGGCCGACGAGGCTGAAATGCCACAAACCGGTCCCCGGTAGCTTGTATCCTTTCTGGTGAAGAATTGGCTTGGTAGTTTGGTCTGCCCTGTTCCCATGATGCACTGGGCCAGGGACAGACTAATTTGCATATAGCCAGGTTCTGAGCTGGGATGGGGCAGTGAGCTAAATAACGGTGATGGATCAAGCCCTGATCTTTGGACTGGGTAAGAGTGGTCTGCTTAATTCAGACACTCTGTTCATCACCACCCCCTTTTCTGAATCGTTTTTGGCCACTATAGGTGTGGCAGGGTATACTCAGACATGAGTCCCTTGCTCACTGCTCCATCAGGATTCAAGCACGCCGGGCCGATGAGGCTGAAATGCCAGAAACCGGTCCCCGGTAGCTTGTATCCTTTCTGGTGAAGAATTGGCTTGGTAGTTTGGTCTGCCCTGTTCCCATGATGCACTGGGCCAGGGACAGACTAATTTGCATATAGCCAGGTTCTGAGCTGGGATGGGGCAGTGAGCTAAATAACGGTGATGGATCAAGCCCTGATCTTTGGACTGGGTAAGAGTGGTCTGCTTAATTCAGACACTCTTTTCATCACCACCCTCTTTTCTGAATCGTTTTTGGCCACTATAGGTGTGGCAGGGTATACTCAGACATGAGTCCCTTGCTCACTGCTCCATCAGGATTCAAGCAAGCCGGGCCGACGAGGCTGAAATGCCAGAAACCGGTCCCCGGTAGCTTGTATCCTTTCTGGTGAAGAATTGGCTTGGTAGTTTGGTCTGCCCTGTTCCCATGATGCACTGGGCCAGGGACATACTAATTTGCATATAGCCAGGTTCTGAGCTGGGATGGGGCAGTGAGCTAAGTAACGGTGATGGATCAAGCCCTGATCTTTGGACTGGGTAAGAGTGGTCTGCTTAATTCAGACACTCTGTTCATCACCACCCGCTTTTCTGAATCGTTTTTGGCCACTATAGGTGTGGCAGGGTATACTCAGACATGAGTCCCTTGCTCACTGCTCCATCAGGATTCAAGCACGCCGGGCCGACGAGGCTGAAATGCCAGAAACCGGTCCCCGGTAGCTTGTATCCTTTCTGGTGAAGAATTGGCTTGGTAGTTTGGTTTGCCCTATTCCCATGATGCACTGGGCCAGGGACAGACTAATTTGCATATAGCCAGGTTCTGAGCTGGGATGGGGCAGTGAGCTAAATAACGGTGATGGATCAAGCCCTGATCTTTGGACTGGGTAAGAGTGGTCTGCTTAATTCAGACACTCTTTTCATCACCACCCTCTTTTCTGAATCGTTTTTGGCCACTATAGGTGTGGCAGGGTATACTCAGACATGAGTCCCTTGCTCACTGCTCCATCAGGATTCAAGCAAGCCGGGCCGACGAGGCTGAAATGCCGGAAACCGGTCCCCGGTAGCTTGTATCCTTTCTGGTGCAGAATTGGCTTGGTAGTTTGGTCTGCCCTGTTCCCATGATGCACTGGGCCAGGGACATACTAATTTGCATATAGCCAGGTTCTGAGCTGGGATGGGGCAGTGAGCTAAATAATGGTGATGGATCAAGCCCTGATCTTTGGACTGGGTAAGAGTGGTCTGCTTAATTCAGACACTCTGTTCATCACCACCCGCTTTTCTGAATCGTTTTTGGCCACTATAGGTGTGGCAGGGTATACTCAGACATGAGTCCCTTGCTCACTGCTCCATCAGGATTCAAGCAAGCCGGGCCGACGAGGCTGAAATGCCAGAAACCGGTCCCCGGTAGCTTGTATCCTTTCTGGTGAAGAATTGGCTTGGTAGTTTGGTCTGCCCTGTTCCCATGATGCACTGGGCCAGGGACAGACTAATTTGCATATAGCCAGGTTCTGAGCTGGGATGGGGCAGTGAGCTAAATAAGGGTGATGGATCAAGCCCTGATCTTTGGACTGGGTAAGAGTGGTCTGCTTAATTCAGACACTCTTTTCATCACCACCCTCTTTTCTGAATCGTTTTTGGCCACTATAGGTGTGGCAGGGTATACTCAGACATGAGTCCCTTGCTCACTGCTCCATCAGGATTCAAGCAAGCCGGGCCGACGAGGCTGAAATGCCAGAAACTGGTCCCTGGTAGCTTGTATCCTTTCTGGTGAAGAATTGGCTTGGTAGTTTGGTCTGCCCTGTTCCCATGATGCACTGGGCCAGGGACAGACTAATTTGCATATAGCCAGGTTCTGAGCTGGGATGGGGCAGTGAGCTTAATAACGGTGATGGATCAAGCCCTGATCTTTGGACTGGGTAAGAGTGGTCTGCTTAATTCAGACACTCTGTTCATCACCACCCCCTTTTCTGAATCGTTTTTGGCCACTATAGGTGTGGCAGGGTATACTCAGACATGAGTCCCTTGCTCACTGCTCCATCAGGATTCAAGCAAGCCGGGCCGACGAGGCTGAAATGCCAGAAACCGGTCCCCGGTAGCTTGTATCCTTTCTGGTGAAGAATTGGCTTGGTAGTTTGGTCTGCCCTGTTCCCATGATGCACTGGGCCAGGGACAGACTAATTTGCATATAGCCAGGTTCTGAGCTGGGATGGGGCAGTGAGCTAAATAACGGTGATGGATCAAGCCCTGATCTTTGGACTGGGTAAGAGTGATCTGCTTAATTCAGACACTCTGTTCATCACCACCCCCTTTTCTGAATCGTTTTTGGCCACTATAGGTGTGGCAGGGTATACTCAGACATGAGTCCCTTGCTCACTGCTCCATCAGGATTCAAGCAAGCCGGGCCGACGAGGCTGAAATGCCAGAAACCGGTCCCCGGTAGCTTGTATCCTTTCTGGTGAAGAATTGGCTTGGTAGTTTGGTCTGCCCTGTTCCCATGATGCACTGGGCCAGGGACAGACTAATTTGCATATAGCCAGGTTCTGAGCTGGGATGGGGCAGTGAGCTAAATAACGGTGATGGATCAAGCCCTGATCTTTGGACTGGGTAAGAGTGGTCTGCTTAATTCAGACACTCTGTTCATCACCACCCCCTTTTCTGAATCGTTTTTGGCCACTATAGGTGTGGCAGGGTATACTCAGACATGAGTCCCTTGCTCACTGCTCCATCAGGATTCAAGCACGCCGGGCCGACGAGGCTGAAATGCCAGAAACCGGTCCCCGGTAGCTTGTATCCTTTCTGGTGAAGATTTGGCTTGGTAGTTTGGTCTGCCCTATTCCCATGATGCACTGGGCCAGGGACAGACTAATTTGCATATAGCCAGGTTCTGAGCTGGGATGGGGCAGTGAGCTAAATAACGGTGATGGATCAAGCCCTGATCTTTGGACTGGGTAAGAGTGGTCTGCTTAATTCAGACACTCTTTTCATCACCACCCTCTTTTCTGAATCGTTTTTGGCCACTATAGGTGTGGCAGGGTATACTCAGACATGAGTCCCTTGCTCACTGCTCCATCAGGATTCAAGCAAGCCGGGCCGACGAGGCTGAAATGCCGAAAACCGGTCCCCGGTAGCTTGTATCCTTTCTGGTGAAGAATTGGCTTGGTAGTTTGGTCTGCCTTGTTCCCATGATGCACTGGGCCAGGGACATACTAATTTGCATATAGCCAGGTTCTGAGCTGGGATGGGGCAGTGAGCTAAATAACGGTGATGGATCAAGCCCTGATCTTTGGACTGGGTAAGAGTGGTCTGCTTAATTCAGACACTCTGTTCATCACCACCCGCTTTTCTGAATCGTTTTTGGCCACTATAGGTGTGGCAGGGTATACTCAGACATGAGTCCCTTGCTCACTGCTCCATCAGGATTCAAGCAAGGCGGGCCGACGAGGCTGAAATGCCAGAAACCGGTCCCCGGTAGCTTGTATCCTTTCTGGTGAAGAATTGGCTTGGTAGTTTGGTCTGCCCTGTTCCCATGATGCACTGGGCCAGGGACAGACTAATTTGCATATAGCCAGGTTCTGAGCTGGGATGGGGCAGTGAGCTAAATAACGGTGATGGATCAAGCCCTGATCTTTGGACTGGGTAAGAGTGGTCTGCTTAATTCAGACACTCTTTTCATCACCACCCTCTTTTCTGAATCGTTTTTGGCCACTATAGGTGTGGCAGGGTATACTCAGACATGAGTCCCTTGCTCACTGCTCCATCAGGATTCAAGCAAGCCGGGCCGACGAGGCTGAAATGCCAGAAACTGGTCCCCGGTAGCTTGTATCCTTTCTGGTGAAGAATTGGCTTGGTAGTTTGGTCTGCCCTGTTCCCATGATGCACTGGGCCAGGGACAGACTAATTTGCATATAGCCAGGTTCTGAGCTGGGATGGGGCAGTGAGCTAAATACCGGTGATGGATCAAGCCCTGATCTTTGGACTGGGTAAGAGTGGTCTGCTTAATTCAGACACTCTGTTCATCACCACCCCCTTTTCTGAATCATTTTTGGCCACTATAGGTGTGGCAGGGTATACTCAGACATGAGTCCCTTGCTCACTGCTCCATCAGGATTCAAGCAAGCCGGGCCGACGAGGCTGAAATGCCAGAAACCGGTCCCCGGTAGCTTGTATCCTTTCTGGTGAAGAATTGGCTTGGTAGTTTGGTCTGCCCTGTTCCCATGATGCACTGGGCCAGGGACAGACTAATTTGCATATAGCCAGGTTCTGAGCTGGGATGGGGCAGTGAGCTAAATAACGGTGATGGATCAAGCCCTGATCTTTGGACTGGGTAAGAGTGGTCTGCTTAATTCAGACACTCTGTTCATCACCACCCCCTTTTCTGAATCGTTTTTGGCCACTATAGGTGTGGCAGGGTATACTCAGACATGAGTCCCTTGCTCACTGCTCCATCAGGATTCAAGCAAGCCGGGCCGACGAGGCTGAAATGCCAGAAACCAGTCCCCGGTAGCTTGTATCCTTTCTGGTGAAGAATTGGCTTGGTAGTTTGGTCTGCCCTGTTCCCATGATGCACTGGGCCAGGGACAGACTAATTTGCATATAGCCAGGTTCTGAGCTGGGATGGGGCAGTGAGCTAAATAACGGTGATGGATCAAGCCCTGATCTTTGGACTGGGTAAGAGTGATCTGCTTAATTCAGACACTCTGTTCATCACCACCCCCTTTTCTGAATCGTTTTTGGCCACTATAGGTGTGGCAGGGTATACTCAGACATGAGTCCCTTGCTCACTGCTCCATCAGGATTCAAGCAAGCCGGGCCGACGAGGCTGAAATGCCAGAAACCGGTCCCCGGTAGCTTGTATCCTTTCTGGTGAAGAATTGGCTTGGTAGTTTGGTCTGCCCTGTTCCCATGATGCACTGGGCCAGGGACAGACTAATTTGCATATAGCCAGGTTCTGAGCTGGGATGGGGCAGTGAGCTAAATAACGGTGATGGATCAAGCCCTGATCTTTGGACTGGGTAAGAGTGGTCTGCTTAATTCAGACACTCTGTTCATCACCACCCCCTTTTCTGAATCATCAATAACTAGGGCAGATCTGGTACGACATTATAGGCACCATAACTTGTCAACCCTCCAAGCAAGTTCCACTGTTGGTCGCTTGACAAGAGATTCTCCAAGTGAAAGCGGAATATAAAAAAGAAGAGTTTCTAGACTTGATTTACCCGCCTGCGGCTAGAAAATTATACATGCAATTTAGATTGGGGACTCTCCCTCTTATGCCGTTTACAATGAATAGAATAACGAATGTCCAGCGTGGAAATATAAGCTAGAGTCTAAAATCCATGTTTTTTTTATTTGCCCTGCATATTATGCATCCCCCAAACGACGGGTAATTCCAATTTGTAGAAACTTGGGTTTTAGACATTGTTTTCAAGCTTTTAGGGTTTTAAAGTATGATACCCAGCCCCCTATTGTTTTTGCTGTCTCGCCCTTTTTGGACTGGATGTGGCACAAGCGTAGGAGTTTTTAAAAAAAAGTATCTATGGAGCTGTACTCCTGTCTCCTTTTGAAAAGAAATTTATGAAGGCATTGATATATTTGGGTATTTGGAATTTTTATTAACTGGGCGACTAACATCGATAACGTTTAATGAATTTTGATTCTGTTTTTATAATGGGATGGCTAAAGCGTAGTTTTAACTTGGTAAAATGATTGTATAAATGACTGTTTTATATTGTTCTATGTTATTTATTAACTTGATTGTTGTTTGTATGTATGTAGTAATGTGCTTTTATGGTCCGATGTGACCGAAATAAGTTATCGATTGAATAGAGCTCTTTTGCATAGTACAGTAGCAGAAGTACAAAAAGTGTGTGATGATGTTCAGTTTCATTATTTTGGTCCTGAATAGCAGTGTAGGACTTGTTTTCTGCATCATTACCAGAACAAAGGACAGCTATTGCTGTTGATAACCTCCAAGAAGAGATTAGAACGTTTAAAAGACTTTGTTGTCCACACACTCACAACAAAAGTGGAACTTGTGACGTTGATTTGTATTTGAAAAGTAAAAAAGAGAACAATGATAAGTGGTGAGAATTATTATTTTGTAGAGGAATGGTTTGACTGTCTCATTCAACAAATTATATCCACACACTGTTATATTAAGTTGTACTACAATAAAATGCCAGCTAGAGAAGTCTACAGCAAGTTAGAATGAGTTTCAATTTCTCAAGAATTACAAGAATTACATGTTTATGAATGTATTCTAATACAGTCTGTACATCTATTCCAAGCTAAAGTTTGTATGGAGCCAAAGGCAGGTAAGTTACCTTCAACAGAGTTACAGAAAGGTCTTAAATGTAGAGCTGTGTACTTGCGATTAGATTTCAAGCAGAATATTGAAACTGTAGGGGCACAGGCAGATTTGGAAGATACACTTGTAATTCTAGTGAATGTTGCTCCTACCAAGAGCAAAAAGATATGGCAAGAGTTAGTGGATGTTACTAAAGTAACAATTGCAACATTATTTCTGGTACAAAATAATATTTATTATAAAGATATTGATGTTTTATAAAATATAGCACATATAAAAGATGATACATCATCATCAAGAGGTCAGATTGAAAAAATGTATTGATTCCCGATCAGAATACATTTATGAACATTATAGTATTCACCCTCCCCATTCTAAAGAGATCATTGGTGATGCTATTGATCTCTTTCAAATGAAAGAAGCAAGTGGAGCTCTCTTATGTGTTTGGCAGAGACTTTAAGAGGCTCAGTATTTCCGCATCTGTATCCTACTAGAGAAGGGGGTAGATATGTACAGATACCAGCAGCTGAGTACAGATCAACTAGGCTATACTCAGATCATTCTAGATGTTGCCAGTGTATTCCCTATATTTATTCATCTTTTATTTGAGAGCGACTTGTCAGGCCTATCCTATTGAGTAAACCACATTCTCAAGACAGGGATAAATCTGCAAAATATGACAGCAAGATAACTTGTTGGCAAAGCTCAAGGAAAATATAAAAATCTGCAATATAACTTGATTATTTGATGGCAGGCCAGCATGGCACCAATGAATATTGGTATTGTCATCATGGTGAACTGAAATGCATGTTGAGAAACCCAGGAGCACTGACGTGGTTTCTAACCCTCTGCTGTGCTGAGTATGCATGGGACAACCTGCTTGAATTCCTGAAAGAAGAAAACTCAAAAATAAACTAAATCAATCGAAAGAGACCAGGAGAACTTTGCTCGCTGGACCCTGCAAACATTTGCGGATATTTTACCCACAGGTTTAAAGCGCAGACGGGTTATATCTGCAACAAAACTACTCCTCCTCTTGGTGAAGTAACTAATTTCTTTTGGCACAAAGAGTACCATGCTAGAGGTTCTCCACATATTCACATGCTGCTATGGGTAAAAGATGCCACGAAATTTGGATAGAATTGGCTGGCTTATTCTTTAAGTCAAAATGAATTCTGTGGGTAAGTCTAGGCCTTGCAAGTAGTCGTAATAGAGGGGAAATGGCCTTTACGACATGAGCCTAGCCATGCAGGCTGTTTCCCTACAAGCATAATCATGCTTGCCTGAACGACATATCTGCCTTAACCACACACATGCATGGTTTTGTATCGCTTTGTTCGCCCTAAGTGTGGCAGGGTATGCTCAGACGTGAGTCCCTTGTTCACTTGGCCACTGGATTCAAGATAGCCTGGCTGATGAGGATTATGAATCCGAAACCGGTCCCAGGATGCTTGTTTCCGGTCCAGGGAAGACATGGCTTGGCAGTTCGGGCTGGACTGTTCCCATGAGGCACAGGGTCAGACTGATTTGCATATAGCCATGTCTGAACTGGGGTGGCTGAGTGAACTAAAGAATGGTGATGGATTAAACCCAGATCAGTTGACTGGGGGTGAGTGTTTAATTTGTTCAAATGCTCCGTCCATCATCCCCTTTTGTATCGCTTTGTTCGCCCTAAGTGTGGCAGGGTATGCTCAGACGTGAGTCCCTTGTTTACTTGGCCACTGGATTCGAGATAGCCTGGCTGATGAGGATTATGAATCCGAAACCGGTCCCAGGATGTTTGTTTCCGGTCCAGGGAAGACATGGCTTGGCTGTTCGGGCTGGACTGTTCCCATGAGGCACAGGGTCAGACTGATTTGCATATAGCCATGTCTGAACTGGGGTGGCTGAGTAAACTAAAGAATGGTGATGGATTAAACCCAGATCAGTTGACTGGGGGTGAGTGTTTGATTAGTTCAAATGCTCCGTCCATCATCCCCTTTTGTATTGGTTAAGGCAGATAGCGGTCTAGTTTTCAGAAGGGCAGGGAGAATCATCGGAACAGGAAGCTCTGGACAGAGACAGGTAAGTAGGGCAGGGACTGGGTTTGGGGGGTTGTTTTAAGGGGTGAGGCCCAGTTTTAGGTCCAAGAGGTGAATCAAGATATTTCTTATAAAGGGTCGGGTTTTTAGGGCTCAGTACAGCTGGAGGGGTTTGCGGTACTTTTAACGGGCTACGTCTGGGTTTGGGGGGAGTTTTTTTATGGGTTGCAGGGTTTTAGTTCTCAGAGCAGTGGAAGTGGTTGGGGTAGTATAAGGGACAGCGTGGGGTATGTTTTAGCACTCAGGTTGGGGTGCTGGAGTTGAGGTAGTTTATGGTAGGGGTTAGGGTTTTAGGCCTCAGTCCAGGAGGAGAGGAATCGGTAGTTGTAAGGGCAGGGCAATGTAGGTTTTAAGGCTCAGAGCAGTGGAAAGGGGTGAGGAAGTATTAAGGACAGCACGGTGAATGTTTTATGACTCAGGGTGCGGGAGCTTTTGGTTAGGGTAGTTTATAGTAAGCAGCAATCTTTTAGGCATCATGGCAAGGGGAAAGGGAAGGGATAGTTCAAAGGGCAAAGTTGGTAGGTTTTAGGGATCAGGACGGGGAAAGTGGGGCAGGGGATAGGATTTAGGGCTTATGGCTGGGATGGGGGATGGAGTAGCGTAGCCTATTCTATGCATATCCCTTTACCAAACATACTATTACTATTAAATTTCATGGTAAAGACATGCATGGTTGAGCCACATTCGTGATAAGGACAGCGTAATAGAGTATTAAAGTCTTTTTCAGAAATACAATACCTGGCAGACTTTCAAGTGTACAGACATTCTGAAGACTAATATGCTGGATACATAGTAACCAAGAACAATCCCCATCTTGAAAACAAGTGTCTTTATGAAGTACTTCAACACTATACATATAGAAGTAGCCTAACTGAAAATAAATAACAAGGAAGATATGTATCCCTTGGATGTGATGATTGTTTAGGGAGACACAGTAAAGGAAATCATATTAACCACAAAAAACGTAGTGGTCTATTAGGATGGTGGTCGGAAAATCACCCCGTCCGCCATGGAAGCAGAAAACAACCACCTGCCGGTATAGGGGAAAAAACAGCAGCCTAATTAGGATCAACCGCCAAAAAAGACTGATCGCGGTGGAACGGGGCAAAGAAAAAATGCCTGTAGCGGGCAGAGGTAGCCAAAACATGTCGGCGGCAGTCGAATTTGCGGCAGAAAAACACCAACCCGACGCAAGGATATCGAACACACTGCACGGGAAATTAGGAAAGCCCCGATGGTCCCGCGGTACGTTCCGCTGTTTCCAACCACCGTGGGAAAGCCCGCGGAAGAGCTGCAGCATAGCCCCGCTGCGGAGAATCCGTGACAATTATGGCAGCTGAATGAAAAACCCCACAATAAGGCCACAAAGTACACACAGCAAACTAGCCATGCCACCCAAAAACAGAAAACACACCCCAATGACACAACCACATAGTAAAAATAAATATAAAACTCCCAGGACAACCCACACAATACACCTGACAGCACTCCCCCATTTGGATACACCCACATTGCTGAGTAGAAAACCAGCCCCTTCCTTAACCACAATCCGTTGCAATATTCCACAAGAGAGAAGCCCAACACCAGAGCACAAAGGAGAGGCAAACAACACAATATACTACTCACACCACACACAGCACCACTTCCACACCTGTACTACTAACCCCCCTGCACATCACACACCATACACATCACTACCACACCCACTAATCACACCCCTGCACCCACAAACACTTTGCACACCACACACCATGGCAACACATAACATGCTAAAATTCACAGAGTGAATTGAAGGTTATGGTAGATGAGATAGTCAGAGTGGAACCACAACTGTTTGGTAGCCTGGTCCAACAGACACCAACAAATGTGGGCAAAGGTTAGTCGAGAAGGTCAATGCAGTAGGGAAAACACCACACAACAGAGAGGAAATCATGAAGCGGTGGCATGACCTGAAGAGTGTTGTCAAAAAGAAGAGGATTAAGAACCGTGAGCTGACTCAGGCGACTGGCAGTGGCCCTCCCATTCCACCAAAACCATTCATAGCATGGGGGTAGAAGGTGGTGAGGTGAGGCTGCAGGAGGGGCTTTGCTCTTTACTTTTTTCATTAACTCCTTGATGAGCAGGGCGCGATAGACGCTGCCTGTATTAATGGGTTAGATGCGCTCTAAAATCCAGCGCGCTGTGTCTAAGGTAGACATTTGGTATTCTGCCAAACTATTAGTCATTCCTTTTGGCAGTTACTATGTGTGTAAGCAACTATTGCACCAAGACGCTTGGTGCTGTTGGCCCTCTTCATCTTTTGGAAATCATTAACAGTAGTGATGATCGAGATTGACACAAGGGGCTTTGCTCTTTACTTTTTTCATTAACTCCTTGATGAACAGGGCGCGATAGACGCTACCTGTATTAATGGGTTAGATGCGCTCTAAAATCCAGCGCGTTGTGTCTAAGGTAGACATTTGGTATTCTGCCAAACTATTAGTCATTGCTTTTGACAGTTACTATATGTGTAAGCAACTATTGCACTAAGACGCTTGGTGCTGTTGGCCCTCTTCATCTTTTAGAAATCATTAACAGTAGTGATTAGCTGTGAGAGAATGCCTTTAGCTTTGTAAACATATGCCATAACTGATTATCATGACATGACCACCAAACCGCGAGCAAGTTGCTGTTTGACAGCACGCTAGATACTCCATGGGTTGTGTGCTTAATTAATTAAATTACGCCATTATTGGGCACCACGACAAGTCAACTGACCCCTTTGGGGTGCTTTCCTGGCACCTTTTTGGTGGTGATTCTGTACCTGCCTGACACTGTCTTTTAACACTGACGTATTCATATTTTTCTCTGCACTACAGAGCGGTGCTTCATTTTCCTGAGCTGTTTGCCAGGTGAGGTGAGGCCATTTCCCTTAAAAATTAAGGTGAGACACTGATTATTATGACAATGTGATACACACTAGGGTCATCTGACCCAGATGGAGTATTATAATAATTTGAACAATTTGTTGGGATAGCCTTAACTAATGTGAGTGCTATGACTGTCTGTTTTTCATTACATGTGGATTCGCTGGCTGTGTCAAAAACGGACACTCACAGGAGAAAAATGGAAGTGTACAGGTGACACTTTTTATGTTCATAGAATGTCCTGTTTTTTCACTTATCACTGAGTTAGCAGTAGCAATTAAGTTTATGGGTCCTGAGGAAGCGGATGGGAAAAACTGACCAGTAACCGCAGAAACATGTCGACCAGATAGCCCAGTCAGAAGGTATTTGTTTGAACCACCTGACTTTTTGCACTATTGTTTTTAGCCTTGGAGGTGCATGACTCCAGAATAAAAAAAAAAATAATAATTGTATGCACCATCCAATCTTACACCTATCATTTTTTAACACTCTTATTATTTTTTGTGCACTGCTCACAGTTACGATAACTCAATCTACCAGACATCCATCCATCACTCTGTGTCTCCAATATTGATCTATGGTGATAGAGTGGTGGTGAAACTACTGTGGAGTAGACCAGATGATGTACTGGGTGCCTACAATCGCGTAACTGATGGACATTTTTCACAGTGGTTAACTGTCCAGTCTGTCTTCTACCTTCAGAGAAGTAGCAGACACATAGCCAGCCATACATAGCATGTTTTGAGCTCACTATTAGACCCACAGTTATTTGTTGTTTTTGGGTAGAAGGTGGTTGCCATACTGCATCCAGAGAGTCTCACAGGAGTACCCGGGGGAGTGGAGGCTGGTAAGTACAAACAAATGACTACCACCCCACTGCTATGTACTGTCTTACACAACTACAAAGCTACACCTCCTATAACAAATGTAATTCATCTGCAACACACACTCCCAAAAACATGTCTCACAGATCCAACATTCATTCCCTCCCCTTCACCCAAAACATAGCTAGCAACATTACCATGGGGGCATGTGTGCAGACAGCCAGCACTACAACTCCTACCAGGCCCCCTTGTCCCACAGCTGAGCAAGATGGAGCCTTCCCCCACCCCACCCAGAAGCATTTGTCAGCCATTATATTACCCTCATCAAACTAACAGGTAGGTAGCCATCTTGCCATGGAAGGCTGTTTGGGGTGGGAGGCCTGCACTTCTACTCCCACCATGCACCCTGTCCCACACTTGAGCAGTATGGAACACTCCTTTACCCAGAAACAGTTGGTAGTCATTGCAGTTCACCAACCAAACTTACAGGTAGGTAGCCTTCTTCCCTGGGAGGGCTGTTTGGGGGTGGGAGGACTGTACTACTACTCCCACCATTGCCCCTGTCCCACACCTGAGCAGGATGGAGCACTCCCCCACCCAGAAGCATTTGTAAGCCATTGCAGTACACCAACAAAAACTTACAGGTGGGTAGCCATCTTCCCTGCGAGGGCTGTTTGGGGGTGGGAGGCCTGCACTACCACTCACACCATGCACCCTGGTCTATCAGCAAGATGGAGCCCTCCCCCTACCCCACCCAGAAGCATGTGTCAGCCATTACATTACTCTCATGAAACTAACAGGTAGGTAGCCATCTTGCCATGCAGGGCTGTTTGGGGGAGGGAGGCATGCACTACTAGTCACACCAAGCCCCCTGTTCCACACCTCAGCAGGATGGAGCACTCCCACACCCAGAAGCAGTTGCAAGCCATTGCAGTACACCAAACAAACTTACAGGTAGGTAGCCAGTTACCACGGTTGTACTGTTTGTGGGCAGGAGGCATGCACTACCACTAACACCATGCCCCCTGTCCCACACCTCAGCAGGATGGAGCACTCCACAACAACCCAGAAGCAGTTGGAAGCCATTGTATGGTTCACCCTCACCTAACATGTAGGTAGCCACCTTCCCTGGTAGAGCTGTTTGTGGATGCGAGGCCTGCGCTACTACTCCCACCATGCATGCACCCTTGTCCCCCAGTGCAGCAAGATGAGCTCTCTATACCACCCAGATGCATGTGACATCTAATGGATCACTACAAACAAACTAACAGGTAGGTGGACATATTATTCTGTCTTGTGCCACCACTGAGCAGGATGTAACCCTCCACCAAGCACACACAGATGTGTCACAAAACAAAGCCAAATGCGAAACCATAACAGGTAAGTAGCCAGTACGTGCGCCTAGCCATTTGTCACAAAAAGAATGGTGCCATATGACATCAGCCCTCTCACTGCAAAAAGATGCACACCGATCCTATTACCACGCACAGTGTGCACACAGCTAAGCAAAGGAAACTGTCACAGCAACCAAAGTGTGACATACCAATGTATATGTAGAAGATGGTCTGTGCACAATCATGTACAGCACTGAAGGACATGTGTAGTGCCATGGGGCTAGAGCAACAAGGACCATATGAAAACTAAGAAAGCATGGTTGGTGGTACAAATCCAGATATGCACATGACAAGACAAAGGTATGCAGGAGATTTTAATGGCCAGTCCATGCCCAGATGTGATGCCTGCCAGGTCATACAAATCAACAAAGAGTCCTCACAGAAAGTATATGTTGCGCTAGTCCCTAGATGTCAACATGTCCCTGTAATCACAAATTATTCACGTGGCGCATGGTATGTATTGACACCTCACACCATGGACAAGTAATGCATGTGCCACAGCATCATGTCAGGAGACACAGTAGTGCACATAGAAAACAATGTGATGATCATTCAACTGTGTAGTGTACAAACAGTGAATGATACACATATAACACAAAGCTTGCAGCGTGCACTACAATGAGCATTTCCCATCTGACCCACAGGTGACCAAGACCTGACTGTAGTGGACAACACCAGCAACCTGCAGAGCCAGTCTCCGCCCCCCAGAACATCCACTCTCGGATGTTGACTCCCAGGATTCTTTGGATGAGGAGCCCGAAGCCGGCCCATCTGGTGTTCCAGGGTGCAAAAGGTCACAGGACCCCATCTTCCCCAATCACATCTGCTGCTACAACAACCACCCTGCAGACCCCTGCTGTTACAACCGGTGCGTCCTCCACCACCACCACCACCAGATCTTCCTGCAACACTCATCCTGTCCCACAGGGTGACCACCCCACCCCAGCGACTGAGGAGGGCAGAGAGGGGATGCGGGTGCCTACAGTGGAGAGGCAACAGGTCCGTGGCAGCAGGACAGGTGGGAGGGGCAGGGTCACCCACAGACGACCAGAGCCTGGGACTGAATCCCTGGACCACATAAACAGAGACCTTCGGCAATATGAATGGGCCCAGGGACAAACGGGCCGGCCAGAACGTTCACAACAACAGCAACATCATTAGATAATGGGTAGGTTGTACATTGTCACTCACCTTCAAGTGAAGTAGTGGGTGATGCGCTGTTGATGCAGGTCAACACCTTCCTCCTCTCCACTGTTCTCATCACTGGACACAGGTTGGTTTGCAGGTGGGAACCTTGGCTGCTCGTCATCATCCAGGATCAGGGGAATCTTCTTGCGAATGGCTAGGTTGCGGAGCATGCAGCCTGCCACTACAATCTGACACACCTTCCTGGGCGAGTACATCAGTGCACCTCTGGTCTTGTCCAGGCAGCGGAAACGTGACTTCAGCATACCTAATGTACGCTCCACCACACAACGTGTCCTCCCATGGGCATAATTGTAGCGGATGTCAGCTGGTGCCCTGGGATTCTGCAGTGGGCTCAGCAACCAAGAATGGTTGGGATATGCAGAGTCACCTAGGTGTGACTGTTAGATCCGGGGGTCTCTAGTTGGCAGAGGTAGGTACCAATGTCCAAATAGGGACCCTTGCTTCTAGGCAGGGTAGGGGGTATACACTCTTTAGATAACCCCTGCTCACCCCCTTGATAGCTTGGCACGAGCAGACAGGCCTATCAAAGGCAATGTGTAAAGTATTTGTACCAGCAATCACAGTAACACAGTGAAAACACCACAAATGGACTCCACACCAGTTTAGAAAAATAATGTTATTTAATTTAAACTATACAAAGCCAAAACTACAAAAATCCAACATACACAGTTCAAGAATATGATTTTAAAAGAGTTCTAGGGTTTGCGTCAAAATAATACACAGTTGCATCACGTTTAGACAAAAGTACCTTTAGATGCGACAAAAGTTCCAAATGGAAGCTGCATCATGGAAAAACATGCAGTGGGCGTGTTGCGACAAATCTGGTCTGTATGGGGAGGGATGCGATACCTTGTATGGATTCCGGTGCACAGGTTCCTTAGGAAGCGTCTCACAAAGGCACGATGCGACGATCTTCGGGACGGCGACAAACTCAGGTGCAGTGGCGATGCGCGGCGCAGCGTCGATCTTCTCCTCTCGCGGCCCCTCAATGCTATGGCTCTGCGACGATGTTTGCAGCGACGTGATGCGGTCCGCAAACAAGCGGTATGACGATCTCACCCAGCGATGACAGGCTCTACGACGATACTTACAGCAATAGTAATCTTCCCGCAACGGGCCGGTGTGTTCCGCCAGCAAAGGATGGGTCGGTTTTTGCAGCAGCAACAGGAGCTGCGACGATCTCGATAATCGCGGCGGCGGGAATTTCCTCACCCAGTCAGGAATGCGCTCCGCAAGCAAGCGATGCGTGAAAACTTGGAGATTGTCTTTGTTTCTCCTTGTCCAGCTTCCCTAACAGCAGGCACAACTTCCAGAGGCCCCTCAGTCAGACTCAGCACTCCAGGAAGGGCAGAACTCTCTCAGTAGAGTTCAGGGGGTAAGCTGGGGGTGAAGTCCTTTTGTTCCTGGGACTTCTTAATAGGAGGCCAGCTCTCTTCAGGGCCTTGGAGATCTCTTCAAGCAAGGGGACTAAGCACCAACAAATTCCTTCCCCTCTCCTTGGCAGAAAAGGAACTGCAGGTCAGCCCACAAACACACAGCAGGACAGTCCTTCCTCTTCAGTCTTCCGGCTTTCTCCTTGGCAGAGGTTCCTTCTTGATTCCATGATGATCTAAAGTTCAGCGGTCTGGGGTCCTGTACTTATACCACAAAAAGTCTTTGTTCCCTTTGTGCAGGAGGACTCTGAGCCCAGTCCAAATCAGTTCTGGAGCACTCTGGTTACATGACTCCTTTCCTTTCACAGTGCAGAGCAGAAACATCAGACACCCCACAGGAGGTGCAGCCAGCATTGTGGAGGGAAATCACAACCCTGGAGCACTTTGTTGACATGATTCCTTCTCTCCTTTCACAGTGCAGGGTAGAGACATCAGACACACCACAGGGGGTGGAGCCAGCACTGTGGGGGGGCAGGCACAGTCCTTTTCAGGTCTCAGGTGCAACTCCTCCCTCCAATCTAGATGCAGATCTCTCTATTTCCCAATGGGCGGACCCATTCTGTCTCCTGGAATCCCCCAACCCCGTCACGCACAAACCAGGCAGCCAATTCACAAAAAGCCAAAGGCACACAGAAAGGTCAAACAAGAAAGCAGCCACGTTCTAAAAGTGGCACTTTCAAACACAGGATTTGTAGGAGAGTATGGTCTGCTATCCTATGGTCACCCCAATTTTTGATTTTTGCTTCACTGGTTTTTGACTTAATGTGGCTGTGGGCCTGCTAATCAGACCCACAGCCTGCTGTTCTCTCTCTAAATTCACAGACATGTACTATAGGTACATCACCAATTTTGGACTGGATACCTTGTCAGCCCCTGTACCATGCACTATAGGGGCTCAGGGCATAGGTGCATCCAAGGCCTACCAGGGGCTGCAGCATATCTTTTGCCACCCCTGGCTGGTACTTAAATCGACACAACTGGCTGATCCCTCAGCTGGGGCAAGGTGGTGTAATCACCCCTTGCTTAGATATAGTATACCTATATCTAAACCTATCTGGACACATATATACCTATAAGTCACTCATATGGCAGGCCTTAACAATCCTGGAGGTATGGAGTGCTTGGTTTTATGTGAGGTGGTGCTCTAGCATGAGCTGAGCCTGTCTGCAGTGGTCGGAACCATTTCCGTACTGCTGTTCCTGTGATACTTATGTGAGTGCGTGAGGAGCACTCCGGTTAAACTTGTTTATCACTTTTAGGGACCGGTGCTGCGAATAATAAGGGTGGTCACTCCTTGTTTAAAATGTGAGTTATGGCGGGTTAACAAACCCACCTAGGCGCGCACTGTGCACTTGGTGTGTGTACACCTTAACCAGCTTCAAAAAGAAATTTCCTTTAAATGCTAAACCAGGAAACACTTGTCTATTTTAATACATAATACTCATCATTTACTGTGCATTCCTTTACACAATGCTGATTATTTCATCATATCAACATATACAATAACATTTAAATGCACTTTAAATCATACATATACATCACTTATATTCCTTCATTCTTTGTTTGAACATTGCAGTTTTCTTATTCAGCCCTATGCATTTCGGTACACAATGGTACCTTCATCAGGGGCCAGTCTCTGAAAAAATGAACAATAGGGAGATGTGGGTGTATCGGTATTAGAAGGATGCCCATGGGTGTGATCTAATGAATGTGCCGAGTCCTACCTGTGTAATCAGATTGATGTACTCGCAATCTAAAATCAATAAGGATGAAAAGATATTCATGTTTACTCGTGATGTTTTATTTATAATTGACTATGATTACTCACTATCTCGTTGAGAAAATGAGTGATGAAGCTTACCGCTTTTTTAACTCTGTTTTGCTTTGGAAAAGCTGTGAAAGTGAAATAATCACGGTAGTGAAACTCTGTGTTACGCCATATTGTACATCCATTTACATGTCCTTTTAGACTATATATACAATTAACCAAACATACCTGGACTGTAGTCAATGTGTTAATGGTCCTGTAAAAATATATATGACTGGTGTTAAATCGCCTCGCAAGTCAAGTTACTACTTGTTAAAAAGGGCCGAAGGACCATATGTACGTACCTCAATGCTCAAATAGATGCTCTAAAAAGTAAATGAAAAAAAACGAGAAAAGCATCACGAGTTCTTGCCACTAATTTAAACAAGAACGCTTAGATTACAAGAAACCCCGTTTACCGCTTTTACTTTTAGCCGTGTCTGTTACCATCCATAAGTTTCCAAAGTATTCAGAATCGCGTTCAACTTCGCCGCCATACCCACCGTGGTTTTACAGGGAGGTTCCCGACGCTGATCCACCTTAAACATAAAAAGTGGACTAAAAAACTACATTGTCTAACACAATGATTTCAATGGACGCCATATTAAACTAGGCGATGATATCGCTAGCGACGTGGTAAAAAATACTGTCTGCTACTTAATCCGACTATGATTAATATTTTAGGAATCCTACACTTTGTTTGCGCTGGTGTAATACATTAAAAAATGAAATGAATGTTATACGGGATTTAATCGAATCGACATGTTAACTCTTGTAGTTGCGGTCGCACTGGAGAGCTCAATCATGATGTGCATCTGATATAGTGGTTACTGCCCCCGTAGGGGACATATTCCCTCAGTGTCCGAGATTACTCAATTATGTCAAGTTGTTATGTGTGTAATGTATAGCTGCTAACGGGACTAACAACTTATGTTGTCTGAATCTTGTTATATGTAATCAGACACTACTAAATGACATATTTAGGGCTCTGCGAACGAGCTGAACATGTTTTAAGAAACGTATCTTGAGAGATGAAAGTGTATCTAAAGAGTGCCTTGACGAATGTTATGATAGTATTGGATACTTATCTTACTGGTGGTGGCTAAATTTAAATGCTATGATCATTATCAATGCATGGCTGTGACTCATAGCTGAGAGATTTACGAGCGCTAACCTTATGTTGCTGTGTGATACTACCAATACGGCTCAGTGGATGCGGTACCCACTATGGTTTTGATGTATGATACCTTGTTACACAAGTTATAGCTCAATATCAGTATAGTTGTTGTTTACAATGTGGTTCTATACCATACTAGATAAACAGTAGACACACTGTGAACAAATCATATTATCTGATCCTACTTATTGACCAAACCTATTTGTACATACATGCTATTTAAACACATTCAATTGCAAATCTAAGTTCCATTCTTACATCATTCTTACATCATGTGTGGTGAGAAAGTGCTTAAATACATTATTGGAATAAAACGTATTTCAGATATCGTATGTTCGTTTCAAAATAAAGCATTATTTGTTATTGAACGTTAAAGCCCTCTATTACATCCTATACTCCATCACCATTGCACCACTGTACGTGGTTTAAATGAAGAGCTTCAGTTGTCCGTGTTTTAGTTATCAAACTAAGTTTACAGGTAACACGATAAGTCATACCTATCATTTAGACCAATTGGAATCATGGTGTTAAGATGTTTAATCCAAAATAGTTCACGTTGTAGCAGTCTTTGATCATTGTCTATACCAGGTCGAATATCAACCTTTTCGATGATAAGAAAATGGACTTGTGATATGGTATGATTCACATCTCTCCAATGCGTAACCAATGGGGAAGATACATTTAAATTACGTATTCTACTCTTGTGTTCTGTGAGTCTGACTTTCAGTTTACGTTTAGTTTTACCAACGTACATCTTCCCGCACTGACATTTAATCGCGTAAACCACATTCGACGCATTACAGTCACTTGTGTGTCTGAGTTTGATCTTTGCTCCTGTTGTAGGATGTGTGAGTGCATTTCCTATGATCACATTATTACAATGCGTACAGTTCAGACAGCGTATTGTTCCTTTATGCGTTGGTATATGTGAGGTTTTGTGTTTCCGTTGTTTGTTCAATATTTGCCTGAGGTTTTGTCCTCTTGTGTAAGCATGCATAGCTCTATCTTTGAATATGTCTTTGAACTCAATTTCTGAGGACAGTAGTTCCCATCTCTGGTTGATAATGCTTTTGATAGCTTTAGATTGTGTTGTGTACTTCGTAACAAAAACCATTCTATCACTGGCTGTTTTGAATTTAGGTGTTAGTAGTTCTTGTCTATCCATCTTCATGACTTTATCTATGTCAAACAGGCACCATCCAGCACCTCAACATTTGCTTTGTTGCAGTTCCCGCCGGAACTCGAGCGACAGAGATCAACAAGACCCAGCGTGCCTGCCTTCTAACAGCCCGATCCACAGTCCCTGCAGAGCTGAGACCCGTGGAGGCGACCTGAAGCGTGGGGCCGGCCATCTTGGAAAAACAACAAAGCGCTGACCGTGCAGCATCCGAGGCTCCCTCGAAGCTGTGCATTGGAGTTTGAGAAGCTCCAGCCCCGAGCGACTTTTGCACTGAAGCTCACCCCTCCACACTCCTCTAGTGCTGCGTGGGGCCCTTTTGCATTTTCCTGCTCGACGCATTGGTCCAGTCGCTTGCCCGTTGCCTAGTGGCCCCAGTACTGACGAACCTTTGAATTTGCTCTGCTAGTCTGGTTGCTACAGACTGGCCCTCGCTCCCCTGAAAAGGAGCAACCGCTCTGACCTTGCTGGTCCGAGTAAGAAGCGATCTTTGAATCCTGCGTGGGTTGCCTTTGCCAAGGCCTGTTGACTCCGATCTTGAAGCCGACACCGCCGACAGCGAGAGCCTTCGTGGGACAGCTTGTGATCCACTCCAGGACATCCTCGGTGCCCCAGAGTCCACGTGGCAGCGGAGACAAGCTTCACGACAAGCACCTGATTGCGCCCGACATCGCCTGGTTCCTTCCTGGTCACTGGCTAGTGACCCAGACTCTGTCCCCTCTGCTTTCAGGTACTCTACATCCTCGATCCACCCTTGGATCACACCGGACACTTCTCCTCTGGACGCCTGCAGCATCTTCATCTCCAGGCACTATAGATCTTCGTGACGAAACCCGACACATCTTTCCACCTGTGCACCCGCTTCCTGTGGGTGAGGTAACTCTTGAACGCCGGTGCTCCTGTCGTGGTTTACACCTCTAGTGTCTAAGTTTAAAGTTTTGTCCTTCTAGTCCAGTTGGAAGACTCTTAAAACTGTAACTCGATAACTTTTACGCACCATTGACTTTGCATTGGTGCATGCGTGTGCTTTCTGCACTGCACCCGATTCCCGTGGGCTACTCCCGTCCTAACTTCTGTTAGTCCAGTGTAGTCCCAGTGATTCCCGAGGCCCTAGGCCTTACCACTGATCGATTAGTGATACTTATACCACTTTTTTGATATATGGTTTGAGTGGCCACCGGCCTCATCCATAACTGTGCAACTCTCATATGTTATATTGTGCTTTTGTTTAAACGCTTGTGCTTCATTGCTCATAAAGAGTAGTGGGGATTATTCTGAGAATAAATACATATATTTTTATAATATATAACTTGTGTGGTGTCCTTTCATTTGATATTACAGGATTGCATATGGTAAAACAGCTGGCTTCACATGTCCTCTTGAGTTAAGCCTTTAGGCTGCTTAGTCCATGCTACCTCTAGGATAGCTTGTCTTTAAGGTTGACTTACAACCACCACCATAAGGGATTGTTTGGACTGATATAAGGTGCCCCCAGAACTGGAGACATCATACATCAGGCCAACTTCTCACATTGGTGGCAGCGGTGGGATTTGAGCTTGCTGTTGTTTTACCTTTGCAATCTTTTATCAAATTGAAAGATCACATTAAGTACCATAGGTACATATAAACAAAGCTTAGCATATTTAAGTTCTACTGAACTTAGTAGTTGTAGGTAGAAGGGCTTAGCACACCCTGACTACAACTCACTAGCAAGGTACAGTAGGAAAACACATTGTGTAGGTAAGTGCATCACTTACACCTCACTAAAGTCCTGTCTGGCACAGGTGAGACTCTAAGCTCTCTACCTGTGGTGGTTAACCCTCCACAGGCAACCTCCAGCTATGACAAATTCAGCCATAGAGACTTGAGTGCCTTGTGCACTGCAAGGAAGTTGAGAAAGGGTCACAACCCTACCATTCCCCTCCTGATAGCCATCCTGGAGAAGGATGATCTTGAGAAAGCTAGAGTAGTTCCCTCAGGGTCAGGAGAAGGAGTGAACCCCCCCAGAGACTGAGAACAACTCCCTCCCCAGAAGTACAAAATGAGGAGGCAGACCCTGAATCAGAAGGTGAAGAGTCAGATCAGGATCAGAGGGGAAACCAGGTACCAATTGGGAGGGTTAGCCAAGCCAACTTGGTCCTACATGGGCCTCAAGAGAATCTCAGAGGGTAATGACTTCCCCCCAGAGGAAAGAGCATAAGGCCAGGATGAGAGTTGTTAGACTCCAAATAGAGAGGGAGGAAGTAGCCCTGGCCCAAGCTAGACTTGCTTTGGCAAGAGAACAAAGATTGAGTGGGGAGACTCCCACTGGTGGCAGCATTATCCCTAAGATCACAGAAACCTGAGTAAGATTGTGCCCCCCCTACAGAGATGGGGATGATATCCACAAATGGATAACTGCTCTGGAGAGGGCCTGCATGGTACAGCAGGTCCCTCAAGATCAGTGGGCAGCAATCTTGTGGCTCTCCTTTTCTGAGAAAGGGAGAGATAAGCTCCTCACTGTTAGACCTGAGGATGCTAAAAACTACTCTGTCTTGAAGAGTGCTCTTATTGAAGGGTTAGGCCTAACCACTGAGCAATACAGGTTGTTGTTCAGAGACACCCAAAAAGCACAGACTCAAGACTAGACTGATTTTGTTGATTGTGCCACTAAGGCTCTAGAGGGTTGGTTGCAGGGAAGTAAAGTCTCAGACTATACAGGATTGTACAATCTTATAATGAGAGAGCAGATCCTTAATAACTGTCAGAACCAGCAATTGCATCAACACCTTGTTGACTCAGATCTGACCTCTCCCCAAGAAATGGGTAAGAAGGCAGACAAATGGGTCAGAACAAGGTTTAAGCAGAAACCCCAGAACCAAGGAGGTGATCAGAAGAAAGCAGACCAGAAGGGTGGAGATAAGAAAGAAAAAGACCAGAAGTCTTCTACAGGCCCCCAAAATAATTCTAATAAGGAGGGTGGTTCCCAAAATGGAAACAAGAAAAAGAAGAATGATGGCCCAAAGAAACCTTGGTGCAATACTTGTAAGTCCACTTCTCATTGGGGAAGTGAATGCACTAGGAGAAACCCAGTTCCTACCACTGCAGCCCCTAAGGCACCTGCACCCCCTAGTACAGTTAGCAGTGGTAGTTCATAACCCAAGGGGATAGTAGGGTTAACCCTGGGATCTGAGATGGAGTTTGTCTTAGTCAGAATCCCTACTCAGGCAATTCTGATCTGTGACGGGGACATAGCTATGTCCTCTACTATGAGTCCTAATACTTTGGGCAAGTACAGGCAGACGCCTTTGATTAATGAGAAACTGGCTCAGGCCTACAGGGACACTTGTGCCAGTGTCACTATGGTGACACCTAACTTTGTGGACCCTGAACAGATGATACTAGGTGAGAACTACCTAGTGACCAATGCTAGCAATACCACTACTACACATAGTGTGGCTGTTGTTAATTTCTCCTGGGGAGGGGTAACTGGCCTCAAGAAAGTTGTTGTTAGTGCAGACCTCCCAGTTGACTGTCTTTTGGGCAATGATCTTGAGGAATCCTTATGGTCAGAAGTGGAGTACAGGACTCATGCAAAAATGCTAGGGATTTCAGCACATGTCCTTGCTGTAACCAGGTCCCAGGCCAAGAAGTGCCTACCTGAACCTGTGGTGGATCTTGAAACAATAGACCAACCACAACCCAAGAGAAAGAGCAAGAGGGTCAAGGCAGTGCCTTCCCACTTGTCCCAGGTTGAGGATCAGACCTCACAGGAGGGTGATTCTGAGATCGAAGAGGAGACTGTCCCAGAAGAGCTTGAACCTGAACAGGTTGAGTTTATTGGGGCAGGGGGACACTCAAGGGCAGATCTGGGGCAGGCTCAATTAACTTGCCCTTCTCTTGAACCCCTCAGACAGCAAGCTGCTGCTGAGGCTGCTGGGAATGCTCAAGGTACCCATAGAGTGTATTGGGATGGTGGGCTCCTTTATTCAGAGGCTAGAGACCCCAAGCCTGTTGCTACCAGGAGGTTGGTTATAGCTCTGCAATTTAGGGGCTTCCTTCTAACCTTGGCCCATGATATTCCCCTTGCAGGACACTTAGGCCAGAATAAGACTTGGGACAGGCTTGTCCCTCACTTTCACTGGCCTCGCATGTCAGAAGATACCAAGGAGTTTTGTCGCTCCTGTGTCACCTGCCAAGCCAGTGGCAAATCAGGTGGCACCACAAAGGCCCCCCTTATACCTCTACCTGTGGTGGGGGGTGCCCTTTGAGAGAATTGGGATTGACATTGTTGGACCAATGGATCCCCAAACAGCATCTGGGCACAGATGTATCCTGGTGGTAGTGGATCATGCCACCAGGTACCCAGAGGCAATTCCCCTGAGGACCACAACAGCTCATGTTATGGCAAGGGCCCTACTTGGAGTTTTCCCAAGAGTGGGCTTTCCAAAGGAGGTACTTTCAGACAGAGGTACCAACTTCATGTCTGGATACTTAAAAGCAATGTGGAAAGAGTGTGGAGTGAACTACAAGTTCACCACACCCTATCATCCTCAGTGCAATGGGCTTGTGGAGAGATTCAACAAGACCCTAAAGGGAATGATAAAAGGATTACCTGAAAAGCTCAGGCGTAGATGGGATGTCCTTTTACCCTGCTTACTCTTTGCTTACAGAGAGGTCCCACAGAAGGGGGTTGGCTACAGCCCTTTTCAACTTTTGTTTGGCCACCCTGTGAGGGGTCCATTGTGTCTTGTGAAGGAAGGATGGGAGTTACCTCTCAAAAAAGCCTAAACTTGATATTGTGGACTATGTACTTGGTCTCCGCTCCAGGATGGCTGAATACATGGAGAGAGCATCCAAAAACCTGGAGGCCAGCAAAGAATTAAAGAAAGCTTGGCATGACCAAAAGGCTGTTCTGACTGAGTACCAGCCAGGGCAGAAGGTGTGGGTGTTGGAGCCAATGGCCCCAGCAGCCCTCCAAGACAAATGGTCTGGACCCCACACCATAATTGAAAAGAAGGGAGAGGTCACCTACTTGGTGGACCTTGGCACCCCTAGGAGCCCCCACAGGGTGCTCCATGTGAACAGATTGAAAGCATTTGTGTACAGGGAAGACATGGGGTTACTCATGGCTACAGATGGGGAACAGGAGGAAGAGAGTGACCCTCTCCCAGACCTGCTTTTCCAAAACCCTGATGATGGCTCAGTGGAAGGTGTAGCCTTGGAAGGCAGCCTCACTGACCAACAACAGATGGACTGCAGACAGGTGTTGCAAGCCCATAGACACATGTTTTCTCTTACACCCAGTCAAACTAACTGGTGCACCCATGTGGTGGACACTGGTGACAGTCTGCCTGTGAAGAATAAAATCTACAGGCAACCTGACCATGTCAGGGATTGTATAAAGGCTGAGGTGCAGAAAATGTTAGAACTTGGAGTGATTGAGCCGTCAGAGCCCCTGGGCCAGCCCAGTAGTCCTTGTGCCAAAACCTCATACCAAAGATGGAAAGAGAGAAATGAGATTTTGTGTGGACTATAGAGGTCTCAATGCTGTCACTAGGACAGATGCTCATCCCATTCCAAGGGCAGATGAGCTCATTAATAAATTGGCTTCTGCCAAATATCTGAGCACATTTGACTTGACAGCTGGCTATTGGCAAATCAGGTTGCCGAGGAGTCTAAAGCCAAAACAGCATTCTCTACCCCCAGTGGACATTATCAGTTTGTGGTGATGCCCTTTGGTTTGAAGAATGCACCTGACACCTTCCAAAGGTTGGTGAATCAAGTCCTTTATGGGTTGGATGACTTTTGTGCAGCATATCTAGATGATATTGCTGTCTTTAGCTCTACCTGGGAGTATCACCTGATCCACATGAAGAAGGTTCTGGAGGCCCTACAAAAGGCAGGCCTGACTATCAAGGCTACCAAGTGCCAGATAGGGCAGAGCAAGGTTGTGTACTTGGGCCACCAAGTTCAACCATTGGAGAGCAAGATCCAGGCCATACAGGACTGGGCTCGTCCAACTACCCAGACACAAGTCAGAGCCTTCTTGGGCCTGACTGGGTATTACAGGAAATTTGTAAAGAACTATGGATCCATTGTGACACCATTGAATGACCTGACATCCAAGAAGATGCCCAAAAAGGTTCAGTGGACAGTTAGCTGTCAAAGGGCATTTGATGACCTGAAGAAGGCCATGTGCTCTGCACCAATCCTTAAGAGTCCTGACGACTCCAAACAGTTCATTGTTCAGACAGATGCTTCTGAGTTGGGGGTGGGAGCTGTGCTTTCACAACTTAATGTAGATGGTCAAGACCAGCCCATTGCTTTCATTAGCAAAAGGCTGACTCCCAGAGAGAAACGTTGGTCAGCCATTGAGAGGGAGGCCTTTGCTGTGGTTTGGGCCCTGAAGAAGTTGAGGCCATACTTGTTTGGTACTCACTTCCTAATTCAGACAGACCATAAGCCCCTCTTGTGGCTCAATCAGATGAAGGGTGAAAACCCCAAACTACTCAGGTGGTCCATTTCCCTACAGGGGATGGACTTTACAGTGGAGCACCGCCCAGGGACTGACTATGGTAATGCAGATGGTCTCTCCAGGTACTTCCACTTAGAACATGAAGACTTATCTGGTCAAGATTAAGTTTAATGTCCCTGCGTTTGGTGGCGGGATTGTGTAGGAGACTAGGGTCTCCTATCCTATGGTCACCCCAATTTTTGCTTTTTGCTTCACTGGTTTTCGACTTAATGTGGCTGTGGGCCTGCTAATCAGACCCACAGCCTGCTGTTCTCTCTTTAAATTCACAGATATGTACTATAGGTACATCACCAATTTGGTACTGGACACCTTGTCAGCCCCTGTACCATGCACTATAGGTGCTCAGGGCATAGGTGCATCCAAGGCCTACCAGGGGCTGCAGCATATCTTTTGCCACCCCTGGCTGGTACTTAAATCGACACAACTGGCTGATCCCTCAGCTGGGGCAAGGTGGTGTAATCACCCCGTGCTTAGATATAGTATACCTGTATCTAAACCTATCTGGACACATATATACCTATAAGTCACTCCTATGGCAGGCCTTAACAATCCTGGAGGCAGAGTGCTTGGTTTTATGTGAGATGGTGCTCTAGCATGAGCTGAGCCTGTCTGCAGTGGTCGGAACCATTTCTGTACTGCTGTTCCAGTGATACTGCCATACCATATACTCTTAAGTGCATTCATATACTCTTAAGTGCATTATAATCCTCGCGGTTAATGCTAACTTTGGTTTGGCTTTATCAAAACATGTCGTGTTTGGTATCATACACTTTGGAATTCTACCCCCTCGCCAGTTCTGGTGATGGGGGTAGCATTCCACCCTTCTAGAGGGAGAAGACATGTTACTTTACTTAAAACGCGGTTAATCCTAACCAGAGCCTCAGCATCACAAAATGGATGCTGCTGCCCCGACACGAGTCTGACCTCCTGCTGCTGACCGAAACTTGTCAGAGGAGGCCTGGACAAAGGGTTTCCTGTTACAGGGAGGTGCTACACCTCCCCAGACAGGAGATAGTGGATTGGAGCAGGGTGGGTTGAAAAATACTAGACACTGCCTGGGGCACACAAGGTGTCCCATGCAAAATCCAGTCAACCCGGTTCTGGGGCACTCCAGCCCCAGTCCTGGCACGAAACTGGACAAAGGAAAAGGGGTGTAACCACCCCCTTCCTGGGTCCCACCCATAGGAGGGACCTAGAAGTTAATCCATCCCCTTGATTTGGAATAAAGGTAGGAGCTGTGCAGATGCACATCAGATTATCCTGACTGAAACTTATGAAACGAAACTCTGGACCGTTCGACATCCTACTCGACGTAGAAGACTGAAGAATCTCCCTTGTGGTTAAGGAGTGACCACCCTGTGTAAACAGGAACCATCCAGAACCTCGACGTATGCTTTGTTGCAGTTCCCGCCAGAACTCAAGCAACAGAGATCAACAAGACCCAGCGTGCCTGCCTTCTAACAGCCCGATCCGCAGTCCCTGCAGAGCTGAGACCCGTGGAGGCGACCTGAAGCGTGGGGCCGGACATTTCGGAAAAACTACGAAGCTGTGCATTGGAGTTTGAGAAGCTCCAGCCCCGATCGTCGTTTGCACTGAAACTCACCCATCCACACTCCTCGAGTGCTGCGTGGGGCCCTTTTGCATTTTCCTGCTCGACGCATTGGTCCGGTCGCTTTCCCGTTGGCTAGTGGCCCCAGTACCTACGAACCTTTGAATTTGCTCTGCTAGTCTGGTTGCTCCAGACTGGCCCTCGCTCCCCTGAAAAGGAGCACCCGCTCTGACCTTGCTGATCCGAGTAAGAAGCGATCTTCGAATCCTACGTGGGTTGCCTTTGCCAAGGCCTGTTGACTCCGATCTTGAATCCGACACCGCCGACAGTGAGAGCCTTTGTGGGACAGCTCGTGATCCACTCCAGGACATCCTTGGTGCCCCAGAGTCCACGTGGCAGCGGAGACAAGCTTCATGACAAGCACCTGATTGCGCCCGACATCGCCTGGTTCCTTCCTGGTCACTGGCTAGTGACCCAGACTCTGTCCCCTTTGCTTTCAGGTACTCTATATCCTCGATCCACCCTTGGATCACACCGGACACTTCTCCTCTGGACGCCTGCAGCATCTTCATCTCCAGGCACCATAGATCTTCGTGACGAAACCCGACACATCTTTGCACCTGTGCACCCGCTTCCTGTGGGTGAGGTAACTCTTGAACGCCGGTGCTCCTGTAGTGGTTTACACCTCTAGTGTCTAAGCCTACATTTTTGTCCTCCTAGTCCAGTCGGAAGACTCTTAAAACTGTACCTCGATAACTTTTACGCACCATTGACTTTGCATTGGTGCATGCGTGTGCTTTCTGCACTGCACCCGATTCCCGCTGGCTACTCCCGTCCTAACTGCTGTTAGTCCAGTGTAGTCCCAGCGATTCCCAATGCCCTAGGCCTTACCACTGATCGATTAGTGATACTTATACCACTTTTTTGATATATGGTTTGAGTGGCCACCGGCCTCATCCACAACTGTGCAACTTTCTTATGTTATATTGTGCTTTTGTTTAAACGCTTGTGCTTCATTGCTCATAAAGAGTAGTGGGGATTATTCTGAGAATAAATACATATATTTTTATAATATATAACTTGTGTGGTGTCCTTTCATTTAATATTACAGGATTGCATATGGTAAAACAGTGGCTTCACATGTCCTCTTGAGTTAAGCCTTTAGGCTGCTTAGTCCATGCTACCTCTAGGATAGCTTGTCTTTAAGGTTGACTTACAACCACCACCATAAGGGATTGTTTGGACTGATAAAGGTGCCCCCAGAACTGGAGCCATCATACATCAGGCCAACTTCTCACAGGATTTAAAAACCCTCCTTCCTAAAAGATGTGTTATTAATTTCTGAGTTCAGGGATGCCAGACTTCAGTTTTCTATCTTGCTCCTATGGGAAGATATGCAGGTAAACATTATAAACAGCATTCCCCATTATAGCCTATGGGCAAGATAGCTTTTCAGTGGTGAAAAACGAAAATGGCTGTAATTCACTACCAGAGCATGTCACCCACACTAGTACATTCTCTACCTTTCACATACACTGCACCCTGTCCAGGGGGGTACCTTGGGCCTTCCATAGGGGTGTCCAATGTGTACAGAAAGGGAAGGGTTAGGCTTGGCCAGTATGGACACTGGTCAGGTCAGCATGGCAGTTAGCAAATGCACCCAGGCACCGCGGTGGCAGGCCTGAGACACCATTGTAGGGTTACTCATGTGGGTGGAACAATCATTGCTGCAGGCCCACTAGTAGCATTTGTATCACCTGTCAAATGGCTCAAAGCAATCGCATCTGGATTACACGATGTGCACCGCACCCCTATTAAATTGCATTACTGGTTTCAGAATACACCCAAGAACCGAAAGCGACCATAGGCCCCAGGTTACAGTTATTAACATAAACCCAGAGCATCATAAAATGGCACCATCGACATTTCGGGGAATCCACACAGAAAATTTAAAGCGCCTAAAGTGGACAGAAGAAATCAGCTCGAATATTCTTCGGGCAAGCTCGGATATAATAAGACTGGGCAAAGAGAAAGAGGCCGGTCCAACAGAACAATGGTCCATGTTATGCTCCCACCTGATCCTGCAAGGCATCAAGCCCAAAGGGTAACTTCGACGCATCAATTTACATTATCTCAGACGACGAAATCACTAAAGAAAGCATGAAATAAGGCCCTGCAGGCACTGGCCAAATCCCTGGGAAACAGTGATTGTATATCCAATTATCAAATCTCGCAAAAATCACTCAAGCAAGCGACTAAAAAGGATAAACGGGCACATGAAAATTAATTCTGGAGTAAACTGGTGTGGGAAAGTAAGCAAAAAAACTCAAGGAAATTCTGGGCTCTTATTAACCACACCAGCTCAGGAACAGTGTGTACGGGATCGGCTAATATCCTGGAATCAGACTGGGCAAATTTCCTATTCAATCACTTTAAGTCTCCTGATTACCCAATCCCCACCGGAAATGCCACCGTAACTGAGACTAGCCAAGGGCACGGACCCATGTGGAGTATAGAACAGGAAATGGTCTCAAAATTATTGTCAAAAGCAAGATCGGACGGGGCGCCAGGCCCAAATGGCCTGCCACAGACTTTGTTTAACTCAGATATTGCCCTCTGGTCAGGAACATTGGCCAATCTCTTCAACTACGCATTAAGAACAGCCATAATACCAGAGTCATGGCGGGGAGCCATAATACACCTGATTTATAAATCCGGATCTCATGCACATCCGAGCAATTACAGACTCATTGCCCTTTTGGACATAGAAGCAAAGCACTATGCTGGTCTTCTATTAGAGGACCTAAGGTTATGGGTAAAGGACAATAAGCTATTGCCAATGAATCAGACAGGGTTTGTGGCAAATTCAGGAACCCGCACCAATTTGCTAGCAATATCAACTGTAGTCGACAGGGCAGTTGTAACCTCAAGATTAGTTCATTGCTGCTTTGTCAACTTCAAAGCAGCATTCGACAGAGTCCCCAGGCAGGCCCTATGGACCAAACTAAAGATGTGGGGGATTCCAGAGAAATTACTAGAGGGAATAATTCAGCTCCACACTAGGACGTGGGTGCGGGTGAAGTTGGGGACCGGCACACATCTCTCACGTAAAATAATGACAACCAGAGGAGTGAAGCAGGGATGCGTGCTGGCCCCCCTTCTTTTTAATCTATTCGTAGCAGACCTGTCGGCGGCCCTAGACGACACTAATAGTCACTCTCCGAAGGTGGGTGGCATGATTCTAAGTAATCTTTTATATGCCGATGACTTGGCTCTCTTCAGTTTAACCAGGGTTGGGTTACAAAGACTCCTCGACAAATTGTTTGATTACACGATCAAAAACCAACTCGAGGTTAACCTGAAGAAAACGCAAGTAGTTACATTTGGTAAGAAACAATACACAGGGGGTGGTTGGTCATTCAATAATGTCAGTTTAGAAATTGGCCAGTCCTATAAATACCTGGGCGTCCACCTGGACTCAAAATGTGGCTACAAAAAACAGCGCGGAGAGATCGGAGCCAAAGCAGTGACCCTAATGGTGTCACTAGTCAAACTTGCAAAAGATCTTTCCGGCCCAAACTTAGCTCTCCTCTTGGAGGTAATGAGAGCAAAAGTTGGCCCCACTTTATCCTACGGCATTGAGATTTTCAGTGGTAAAATGAACACAACCCTGAACCAACAGACAACCAAAATTTATAAAAGGGTGCTTCGGCTGCCAAAGACATCCTCCGCAGCACAGATTAGGTTGGAGATGGGGCTGATAAACTACGAGGCCTCAGCCACTGGGGCATACCTTAACCTGTGTCACAAGTTAAGACAAGCTGAGCCAGGAACTTTAGAATCCCTAGTCTGGCAAGAAATCAGGCAGATTAACCCGGGGGGTTTGTACGGACTACTTTTTACAGACGCCATTAAGCAAATGTCAGCTAGCGATCTGTGGGCCCTAAACCCTGGACAGAAAGCTTTTAAAAAAGCCATAAAAAAATGTGTGAGAATGACTTCTTGTCTCACTGATAAAGCACTTTTTCTGAAACGTAGCCACGCCTGGGCCATGATAAATTCCTACAGACACCCAGCCCCAGTCTGTTATTTGGCCAGCACATACCTATTATACTTGAAACGCGGCTTCATTGCCATCAGACTGGGCGACTGGCGTTTCTTGCAGGACTTACCAACATGGCGACGTACATCGGAAGATCTCGTCGGTAGACGGTGTGGGAAAACAGCGGAAACCATGTTGCATGTAAGTTGCCTCTGCCCAGCCCTTAATACAGAACGCGGGCCTGGACTAAAATTAGAATGGAACAGGCTGGGGGTTCGGACCTGCAGGCAAGCCATCATGGCAGCTTTTAACCCGGAAAACATAGTGCTAAACATAAAATTTACTAATTTTGTTCAGCGAGCATATTACACCTTTAACTTAAGGAGACCATGTTAAAGTGCTCAATTTTCCTTTCTCTCTCACCAAAATGAGTAACAACTGGCATTATTCTCAGTAATGTTAGACATAATCTGGTGATACCCAATGCAAGCTGGTGCCCTGTTTCAATTTTTGTGATTTTAAAATATATTATGAGACAAAATCTCTGGTTTTTTTTAAAGATTGCCAATGGATTGTGTTTTTATATCTATATTGTGTTGTTATTTTCTAGAAGTTTGTATCTTAATATTTGGTCAGGTTGTGAATTTGTAAATTCTTTTAAAGATATGTTTTATATCTAAATAAAGATTATTATTATTATTATTATTATTACCTGTCCTGGCACACTCAGTGCACTTTACTAGGGACTTCCTGGTAATACAAATACGCCAATCATGGCTAACCAATCACAATAACAAACTACACAGAGAGCATATTCACTTTAGCACTGAACCGCAGTGGTAAAGTGCCCAGAGTCCTATTGCCAACAACCACAGATCAGGTAAAATCAAGGAGGAAGAAGCAAAATAATTGGGGATAACCCTGCAAAAAGGGCTATTTCCAACACAACCCCCTTCAAGCCTAAAGCCAGGGTAGACCAAACAATACCTCGATGGGATTCCCTGCTTAGAGTGATAGACCACGGAATCTGGCCCAAAACAGCAGGGCACTATTCCTGTTCTACGCCTTCCTGAACCCAGTTGGATCACTTCATCCATACTCTCAGGGTCCACCAAGCCAACCCATGTGGAACCCTTCTCCTCACCTGTGGACACCACCTGTGTAGCACCTAAACTTGACTTGCTCACAGGTGTGTCCCAACAGACAGACAGCAAGTCACAGTGGCCACTGACAGTGGTCAGGGTTGAGACCCAGGCCTTATGCCTCTCAGGGTTCTCAAACCCCTGTGATGTCAGAGGGTGGGGGCAGTAGCCCCAGGTGCTTGGCATCCTTTGTCCACTCCCACTCCTGTCAGGTCAGGTCTGGCATCATGGCACTGACCCACCAGTCCCGGGCCTGTATCCGGCAGCTGGAGAGGAGGCTGGGGACGGGTGGGTTTCCCCATACCCAGTCCTCCTCTTCCTTGGGGTTTGGTACCCTACTACCTGGAGTGTTTCCCCCTTGTAGAATAGTCAGGGCACCTATGAATGGTGTCCTGCACCATTCGCCCACCAGTTCAGGGGTTCTATCCTGCAACTAGGATTCCAGATCAGGGGGTACACCCCGGACCTGGCCCTCCAACCTAGGGTCTAAACCCTCCAGGTGCACCGGGGTCAGAGGCGAGAACTCCCAACCTCTGCACCCCCTTCCAGAGTTCTGCATCCTCCCTCTTGGAGTGGTATGACTGGAAGACAAACTGGTAGGGACACTGTTTACAGATGTCCTCCCCTCCAGGTCAGGCAACACCTGAACCTGTCTTTCCAACCCAGGGGCCAGCCCCTGCGGTTAAACTCTTGCCCGGCACACTAGGACTTCACTCACAGATGTGCCCACACTGGTAGTTTGTATCCACCTGGCCAACACAACGGTGTGGCCCAGTCCACCCCCAAGGTGAGTCTCCTGCTCTCCTTCCAGGGGCAACCCTGTCCACCAGGACAACCAGCCTTAGGGTCCACTGACAGCTGTCAGTGATGAGAGCCAGGCCTCCTGCTGTAAGGTCTCTATAACCTCTACGGCGTGGGAAAGTGGAGGGCAGTAGCCCCAGGTGCCTTGCACCTTTCCTCCATTCTCCCTCCTACCAAGTGAGGTAGGGCATCCTGAAACTGGCTCGCTAGCCCAGGATCTGCACCCTCAGGCTGACTAGAGGTCATGGGCAAGGCTCTCCTCTCCCTACCCCGCCTTCTGGGTTCCCGCACTCTCCTCCCAGGAGAGGCGCCCTTAGAACACAACTCTCCTACCAGTTCAGGACCTCTCACCAGCAACTGGTCTCCCAACCTAGGGTCTAAACCCTCGGGTTGCACCGGGGTCAGGGGCGAGGACACCCTCCATCTGCACCCCCTTCCAGAGGGCTGCATCCCCCCAACTGGGGTGGTACCCCGGGAAGCAAAACCGGTCAGGACACTGGTTGCAGATGTCCTTCCCTCCAGGTCAGGCAGATCCTGAACCTGGCCTCCCAACCCAGGGACAACACCCTGCGGTTGAACACTTGCCTGGTATGCCAGGAGTTCTGGGGACTCACACAATATCCCCCCAAGGGCGACACATGACTCATGTGACTTGTGACAGTCCGCCTGGCGCAGATCTCCCCAACCCTGTCCACCTGACAGTGCGCAAATATCCCCCAGGACAGAATTGATGTCACCATGGTCACTCTGGGGAGACTCAGCCCTTCTGGCTGGTCCCTGGCCCACTGGTTCTCCCACTGGGGAACACACCCCCCTCTCACCCCTCACTCTGGACTTCTGCACCCTCCCAAATGGAGCGGGACCGCCAGACACCAGAACCACTGGAGCTTTGTTTACAGACGCTCCAGGTTCTCCTGACACTAAGAGATCCCCCTCAAATGGCCCACTAGCACAGCCTAGGCCCTCAACCTGGTGTTCCCTTAACAAACCCTCCAGGCCCTGAGACTGGGTTTCGGGCACACTGGGACCCACAGTCCCACACTCACTCCTTCTCCACGGAAACAGGACGTGAGCCCCTACACCCCTCCCACTACCCTGGGACTTAATTGTACTAGACTGAACCTCTTCCACTCACAGGTCTGGAAGATATCTGCGCCACTCCTTTTGGGATCACTCACCAATGCCTCTTCAGACCCTCTGGAATCCACCAAGGGGTCTGCCTCCAATGCAAGCTCCCTGGAATCAGAGAACTCACACTCCACTGGGTGTTGGCATAGCTCTGGAAAACAGGGACTTAAAATATGCTCCCCAAGAAATGACTCACACAGCCCCCCACAGTTGTTAACCAAGCTACCCTTTGCCTCACCCTCCAGTGCCTCACACAAGTAATCCACACCACTCTCCTGAGATTGGCAAGACAGTGTCCTACTGTCTCCGTCACACAACCCACACTCTTCTGGACGGTCACCACACTCACACACCAAGGTTTCTACCATGGTGGAACCCCTCTCCCTGCACCTCTCATCTAGAGTCAGTAGAGTGTCCCTCCCATTAATAGGAATATGATCTCCTGTGTCAGTCCCCCAATCTACTTCAGGGAAACTGCACACCACTGGAGCTACCTCATAAACCTGAACCTCCTGGTGTATGTCAACCCCCTCCCTCAAGTCAGTCCACACATCTCTGGTTGTTTGTATCTTCCTCTCAGCACTAGAAACTATAATCTTGCTGCCACCATCTGAGATGAACTCCACCTCCAACTCAGCAAAGCTCACTTCTTGAGCTACCCATTTTTCTTCTTTAGCAGAGACACTCATGGCTTCAAGCCTCTCAAGCTCCAAATCCAGCTCCCTCATTCTTAATTCATGGGCCAAGGTCAATTTTAATTCTTTCAAGGCATACTTCTCCTTGCTCTCCTGTGCCTTGTTCTAGGCATCTATTTCCATCAGCTTTGTCTCAAGCCTCAGGACTTCTAACTCATGATCTCTAGCCCTTTGGTTTTCCTCCAACTCCTCTGGGGAAAAATTTCTAGCGGAATGGTTGCTGACAGCCCTTGAGGCTGCTCTGTACACAGGCAGATCCTGTGACCTGAAACCATCCCCTTCTGCATCCTCATCTACTTCTGCACTATCTGTCTCCCACCAGGCCCTTAAGGCCTTTTGTAGCTCCTCCTTCTTGGAGTGGCGCTTCATGGGACATCCAAAGCTCCTGCAGAACTGTTTGAGTTGACCTACTTTGTAATCACTTAACATTTCAATATCAAACTCCAGTTCCGCAACCTCACTTGCTGGTTTACCATTCTAAGACATGATGTGTGGATACTTTCAGGGTTACGATCAAAAATAGAACCAAAACAAAACACAGTATGTGGTTGCGTAGTGGTCTGCACTAAACTAGTGATGTACACCAATTACTGTGGGTCAAGTACAAATACAAGTTCAAATCCTTACCGCTGACCACCAATGTTAGATCTATGGGTCTCTAGTTGGCAGAGGTAGGTACCAATGTCCAAATAGGGACCCTTGCTTCTAGTCAGGGTAAGGGGGATACACTCTTTAGATAACCCCTGCTCACCCCCTTGGTAGCTTAGCACGAGCAGACATGCCTATCAAAGGCAATGTGTAATGTATTTGTACCAACAATTACAGTAACACAGTAAAAACACCACAAATAGACTCCACACCAGTTTAGAAAAATAAAGTTATTTAATCTAAACTATACAAGACCAAAATGACAAAAATCCAAAATACACAGTTCAAAAATATGATTTTAAAAGAGTTCTAGAGTTTGCATCAAAATAATCCACAGTTGCGTCAAGTTTTGCCAAAAGTACCTTTAGATGTGACAAAAGTTCCAAATGAAAGCAGCAGCGTTAAAAAACAAGCAATGCGTCACTTCTGAGACCCTGGGGAGGCAATGCGACAGCCCTGCTGGATGCAGCGGGCGTGTTGTGATGAATCCGCTCTATATGGGGAAGGATGCAATACCATGTATGGATTCCGGTGCACAGGTTCCATAGGATGCTTCTCACAAAGGCACGATGTGATGATCTTCATGACGGCGACGATCTCCTCTCGCGGCCCCTTGATGCGATGGCTCTGCGACGATGTTCGCAGCGACGTGATGCGGTCCGCAAGCAAGCGATGAGATATTCTCACCCAGCGATGACAGGCTCAGCGACGATACTCGCAGCAACAGTAATCTTCCCGCACCGGGTTGATGCGTTCTACCAGAGAAGGATGCACCGGTTCTTGTAGTGGCAACAGGACCTGCGACGATCTCGATCTTTGCGGCGGCGGGAAATTTCCTCGCACTTTCGGATGCGCTCCGCAAGCGAGTGATGCGTGAAAACTTGCAGATTATCTTTGTTTCTCCTTGTCTAGCTTCCCAAACAGCAGGCAAAGCTTCCAGAGGCCCCTCATTCGGACTCAGCACTCCAGGAAGGGCAGAACTCTCTCAGCAGAGTTCAGGGGGAAGCTGGGGTAAAGTCCTTTTGTTCCTGGGACTTCTTAACAGGAGGCCAGCTCTCTTCAGGCCCTTGGAGATCTCTTCAAGCAAGGGGACTAATCACCAACAAAGTCCTTCTCCTCTCCTTGGAAGCAAAGCAACTGAAGGTTAGCCCACAAACACACAGCAGGACAGTCCTTCCTCTTCAGTCTTCCAGCTTTCTCCTTGGCAGAGGTTCCTTCTTGATTCCAGGATGATCTAAAGTTCAGTGGTCTGGGGTCCTGTACTTATACCACAAAAAGTCCTTGTTCCCTTTGTGCAGGAGGGCTAAGAGCCCGGTCCAAACCAGTTCTGGAGCACTCTGTTTACATGCCTCATTCTTTCCTTTCACAGTGCAGAGCAGAAACATCAGACGCCCCACATGAGGTGGAGCCACATTGTGGAGAGAAAGCACAGGCCTGGAGCACTTTGTTGACATGATTTCTTCTCTCCTTATCACAGTGCAGGGCAGAGACATCAGACGCACCACAGGGGTTGGAGCCAGCACTGTGGGGGGCAGCCACAGTCCTATTCAGGTCCCAGTTGCAACTCCTCCCTCCAATCTAGACGCAGATCTCTCCATTCACCACTGGGCGGACTCATTCTGTCCCCTGGAATCCCCCAGCCCTGTCACTCACAAACCAGACAGTCAATTCACCAACAGCCAAAGGCACACAGAAAGGTCAGAAAAGAAAGCAGCCACTCCCTAAAAGTGCCGCTTTCAAACACAGGATTTAAAAAACATCCTTCCTAAAAGATGTGTTATTAAATTCTGAGTTCAGGGATTCCAGACTTCAATTTTCTATCTTGCTCCTATGGGAAGATATGCAGGTAAACATTATAAACAGCATTCTACACAATATGCCACTCATGGATAGCCAATCACAATAACAATTTACACAGAGAGCATAGGCACTTTAGCACTGAACAGCCGTGGGAAAGTGCCCAGAGTCCAATTGCCAACAACCACAGGTCAAGAAAAATAAAGGAGGAAGAAGCAAAACGAGTTGGGATAACCCTGCAAAAAGGGCTATTTCCAACAGTAACAAACACAAATAAACATTGCAATGTCGCTGAGGCAGAGGACAGCAGGTCACACACACAGCATGCCAAATGACTAGGCATACTCACCCACAATCCATGCATGCTCAGGAAGCAGATTAACCATCAGCTTGGGTACAATGCTGTTATGTATGAGGCATGGGCCAAGCCTGGGAATTTGGCACGCATGTGTGAGATGATCATATCTGCCTGGCACACCATTTGCACATTTATGGAGTGGTAATGTTTACGATTCCTGTAGATGTGCTCACATGCCTGTGGTGGCACAAGCCCAACATGGGTGCAATCAATGGCACCAACAACATGGGGGATGTTTCCGGAGGGATAGAAATCTCCCTTCACAGCTGCCAATTCAGGCCCCCTGGAGAAATGGATATATCTGTCCTTGTAGATCATCATAGCGGACAGAACATCACACAGCACCAAGCTGAACATAGGTTGTGACACCCCACCTGCGCTGGACACTGTGTGATGGAATGATCCAGTGGCAATAAAATGCAGGGCCGCCATCACCTTTTACGTTGGGGTGAAAGCTGTTGGATATGTTCTGCGGGGCTGCAGGTGGGGCTCCAACATCTCACAGAGGGTTCCTTAGAGTGGTCTCTCCAGACAGCATTTCCGGATGATCGTCTCATGCTCCATGTCTGCCAGCACTGTCAAGTGACGATGCAGATTTGGTTGTCTCCTAGTTGAGATGAAAGTGGACACATGTCAATGCAATACACCATGAGATGGGCACAGCATCTCACTTTCTGGCTGACACAACGCCAACAATGACCGTCATCTTAATTGAGTTACAGACCAGCTTACACGTGGGGACACCTTCAGCTACACAAATTGCACACTTGTCAACTTACACACAGCAAGTACCTCAAACACCACCTCGGTCAATATGAATGCACATAAAGATGTGACAACATTTACCATGGGCACGCCTGAGAGTATAGCATCCAGCATATGTGTAACAAAGTAACCCCACTGTCTCATACCTAACTGCTGTACATGACACACCCTCAGGCCTCATTTGAACCTGGCACACATCAAGGACACAATGACCACAGTCTGAGCATAAATGACGAGTGTGTGCATGATCAAACATAAGATGACATGCAAAACCGAACATCATTCAATGAGACAAACATTGCTCTGAGTGTCACTGCACCTCAACACATTGACATGTGTACACATTGTGGAGTCCATAACAACACTGTTCTGTGTACAGGCCCATCAATATCACAAGTGACATGTGAGGGTGTACATGCCAATCTACGAAATCACATACAAAAACATGGCATGTGTAGTCACCAGTGGAGTAAATGGAACATTGGCATTGTGTGCACAATGATGTGCCATTAACCATGTGGCAACTGGGCACTGTTTATGTTTGCCAGATGGCCATTGACAAAGCATGATGTGTCCATTGGTGCTGTAAAAGTAATCCGCCAACAAAATCCCACACACCCATGTCCCTGTATGCACCCAAATCGCGGTATGCACTGCCTGGCCCCAGCGGTGTGTCACCAATAATCCCCAATACACAACTGCGCTAGTGATAGCCATAGAGACATGCCCAAATGGCGGTTGGCATGCCCGGCCACCCAAATCGCTGTAGCTACCGCCTGGCCCCAGCGGTGTGTCACCAACAATCTCCAATACACAAGTGCAGTAGTGATAACAATATAGACATGCCCAAATGGCGGTTGGCATGCTCCGCAACCCAAATCGCGGTGCCTTATGTGAATGTATGGCACTCATATGGTGGTAGCTACCACCTTGCCCCAGCGGTGTGTCACCAACAATACCCAATACACAAGTGCGGTATTGATAGCCATAGAGACATGCCCAAATGGCAGTTGGCATGCTCCGCCACCCAAATCGCGGTGTCTCATGAGAATGTATGGCACCCAAATCGCGGTAGCTACCGCCTGGTCCCAGCAGTGTGTCACCAACAATCCCCAATACACAAGTGCGCTAGCGATAGCCATAGAGACATGCTCAAATGGCGGTTGGCAGGCCCCGCCACCTAAATCGCGGTGCCTCATGTGAATGTATGCAAAAACAACAGTTGATGGACAGAATGCAGAACAATGTCATACATTCACCCCAGTACAGAGATCTGGGCCTAAATCCATTCTTTTTTTGCTCACCACACCACCCCAGTTCAGACATGGCCATATGCAAATCAGCCTTGACCCTGTACCTCATGGCAACAGTCCAGCCCGAACTGCCAAGCCATGTCTTCCCTGGACCAGAATGAAGCATCCTAGGACCGGTTTCTGCCTATCAGCTGACATCAGCCAGGATAGCTTGACTCCAGTGGCGTGGAGAGCATGGGACTCACGTCTGAGCATACCCGTCCCACTCGGGGTGACAAATGCAAAAAAAACAGTTGATGGATAGAATGCAGAACAATGTCATACGTTCACCCCAGTACAGAGATCTGGGCCTAAATACATCGGTTTTTTTCTCACCACACCACCCCAGTTCAGACATGGCCATATGCAAATCAGCCTTGACCCTGTGCCTCATGGGAACAGTCCAGCCCGAACTGCCAAGCCATGTCTTCCCAGGACCGGAATCAAGCATCCTAGGACCGGTTTTTGGCTAGCTTCACATTTCCATTGCTCCCAGAACCTGCTGCCAGAGACTCCTCACCTGCTGCTGCTTCCAGGGACTGCTGCCAGAGACCCCTCATCTGCTGCTGCCTCCAGGGACTGCTGCCAGAGACCCCTCATCTGCTGCTGCTTCCAGGGACTGCTGCCTGTGACCCCTCATCTGCTGCTACCTCCACAGACTGCTGCCAGAGACCCCTCACCACCCAATCCTGCTGCTGATGTCTCATATCCACACTGATGGCAAGGACTGAGAAGATCCATGCCAGTCCCTTCACAAGCGAGGAGCTGGAGGTCCTGGTGGACGAGGTGCTCACACAGTACCCAAGGCTATATGGTGCCCCAAATGTCGTGATAAGTCTTCAACAGTGGGGGGAGTGCAGGGGGGCACACATGTATTTGGACTGATTCAGTATGTGACTGAGAGTGTGGGGTTGTGTCATGCACTGCCTAACATGCTGTATCCAGGGTGAAGGTGTGTGTACCCTATCCCACACGTTTTCCTGGCAGCACATGCATATCTGAATGGCCTGTGTTGTCTTGTCAGCCATACAGTGACGCAGCAAGTTGTTAATGCAGAAGTCAGGACAGTGAATGCTTGGCTGAATGGCTGTGTGTGCCCCCATTTTCCATCTCAGTGTGAGCCCACTTGGCCTGCACAGTCACCGCCCAAAAAGACAAGGACACATCACTTAACTTACAATATTACATCTGTCTTTTCTCATTGCACTCCAGCTATGAGCCATCTCAGCCCTGTAGAATGCACACGTCCGGTCTTGTGAAAAGGATTTTGTTGGTGTGGGATCACTGACATAATAGCGACTACAAAAATATAGGTATTTAAAATATCGACTCCAAAATATCGACTACAAAAATATCGAAGTCCTATCTACAAACACGTAAGTACAAAAATATCGAATCAAAAATATTGTTTAAAAATATGTACTTTGTAAAAATATCGAATTTATTAAAATTAATGTAAAATTAAAAAAATATTAAAAATAAATAACTAAAATATACTTAAAAATACTTAAATAACCTTAAAATTATTAAATAATTAATTTAAGTTATAAAAAAATAATACCATTTTAATTGTTAAAACATATATATATATATTAACATAATATCATTAAAAAAATATACTATATTATTACCGTAGCATAGCAAGAGTGTTAAAATTACTATTCCCACTCCAATAAGTGCAACAGTAGGGAAAACGTTGGATAGCGTAGCGGTAAAAATTACTATTCCGACTCCAAAGTGTTCAACAGTAGGGAAAGCATTGGATAGCGTAGGGGTAAACATTACTATTCCCACTCCAAAGAGTGCAACAGTAGGGAAAGCGTTGGATAGCGTAGGGGTAAAAATTACTATTCCCACTCCAGTGAGTGCAACAGTAGGGAGAGCGTTGGATAGCATAGGGGTAAAAATTACTATTCCCACTCCAGTGAGTGCAACAGTAGGGAAAGCGTTGGATAGCGTAGGGGTAAAAATTACTATTCCCACTCCAGTGGGTGCAACAGTAGGGAAAGCGTTGGATAGCGTAGGTGTAAAAATTACTATTCCAACTCCAAAGAGTGCAACAGTAGGGAAAGCATTGGATAGCGTAGGGGTAAAAATTACTATTCCCACTCAAAAGAGTGCAACAGTAGGGAAAGCGTTGGATAGCGTAGGGGTAAACATTACTATTCCCACTCCAGTGGGTGCAACAGTAGGGAAAGCGTTGGATAGCGTAGGGGTAAAAATTACTATTCCAACTCCAGTGAGTGCAACAGTAGGGAAAGCGTTGGATAGCGTTGAGGTAAAAATTACTATTCCCACTCCACTGGGTGCAACAGTAGGGAAAGCGTTGGATAGCGTAGGGGTAAAAATTACTATTCCCACTCCAAAGAGTGCAACAGTAGGGAAAGCGTTGGATAGCATAGGGGTTAAAATTACTATTACCACTCCAAAGAGTGCAACAGTAGCGAAAGCGTTGGATAGCGTAGGGGTTAAAATTACTATTCCCACTCCAAAGAGTGCAACAGTAGGGAAAGCGTTGGATAGCGTAGGGGTAAAAATTACTATTCCCACTCCAGTGGGTGCAACAGTAGGGAAGCGTTGGATAGCATAGGGGTAAAAATTACTATTCCCACTCCAGTGAGTGCAATAGTAGGGAAAGCTTTGGATAGCGTAGAGGTAAAAATTACTATTCCCAATCCAGTGGGTGCAACAGTAGGGAAAGTGTTGGATAGCGTAGGGGTAAAAATTACTATTCCCACTCCAGTGGGAGCAACAGTAGGGAAAGCGTTGGATAGCGTAGGGGTAAAAATTACTATTCCCACTCCAGTGGGTGCAACAGTAGGGAAAGCGTTGGATAGCGTAGGGATTAAAATTACTATTCCCACTCCAAAGAGTCAACAGTAGGGAAAGCATTGGATAGCGTAGGGGTTAGAATTACTATTCCCACTCCAAAGAGTGCAACAGTAGGGAAAGCATTGGATAGCGTAGGGGTTAAAATTACTATTCCCACTCCAAAGAGTGCTACAGTAGGGAAAGCGTTGGATAGCGTAGAGGTAAAAATTACTATTACCACTCCAGAGAGTGCAACAGTTGTGAAAGTAAATACTTGATATATTATTTATAAAAATATAAATTAATATCTATAAAAAAATGTATTAAAAGTAATTACCAATTTATTATAATATAATAATTAATCAATTAAAATTAAAATTTAAAATGAATTATTACAATTAGTTACCTATTAATACAAATTAATTACAAATTAACAATTAATTAATTAACAAATAAAAATTAATTAACAATTAATTAAAATTAAATACAATTAAATAAATTGAATTATTTAATTAATTATAACTAAATTACTTCCCACCCTATTCCCTATAATCCCACAACCCGCTACAGAAAACAAATCATTAAAATTAACATAATTAGCAATTAATCAATTTAAAAAAATTAATTGACAATAAAAATTTAATTTATTACCCATAAAAATTATTTAACAATTATTTCTAAATAAATACCAATAAATAATGTTACATATTTAATTAATTATAAATAAATTACTTCCCACCCTATTCCCCTATAAACCCACAACCCGCTACAGAAAATAAATTATTAAAATTAACATAATTAGCAATTAATCAATTAAAAAAAATTAATTGACAATTACAATTTAATTAATTACCCATAAAAATTATTTAACAATTAATTCTAAATAAATACCAATAAATAATGTTACATATTTAATTAATTATAAATAAATTACTTCCCACCCAATTCCCCTATAAACCCACAACCCGCTACAGAAAATAAATTAGTAAAATTACCATAATTCGCAATTAATTAATTAATTAAATTTAATTGCCAATTAAAATTTAATTAATTACCAAATATAAATTAATTAACAATTAATTAAAAACTGAATACCAATAAATAAATTTACATATTTAATTAATTATAATTAAATTATTTCCCACCCTATTCCCCTATAAACCCACAACCTGCTACGGAATTAAATTACGCAAAAAATAAAAAAACAAAATTCATTAATTAAAATAAATTATAACATAAATACACACTTTTCACACATATAATAACATAAAACACACTATAAAAAATTCGATATTATTAAAAATTCGATAATTTTAATAACCTATATTATATGTCCATTCGATATTTTTTACTCGATATTTTGACTGTTTACCGTTGGGGTGATATCATGTCCCTCAATGTGACATCCATGACAACGTTATCTATTCACAGGGCAAGGGCATTGAGGGCTGCGCAGTCTTTAACAGAGTGAATCTACCCCCAAACACATGTTGATATGTGATGTATGTCTTGCTCAACCTAAAAATGTACAGGAGATGTGGGCAGGCTACACAGGGCTTTCAGTGCTGGCATCCTGCATGTGTGTGAGATGTGCAGGGACTGTGTTCTCCCTCACACCTGCATGCATTTACATCAGCTTTTCCCATGCAGATGTCCCGTGTGAGATGCATTCTTGTCTATGTTAGACATATCTGTGGATTTGGGATTGGGATGAGTTTGAATCATGCTACTGTACTGGGAGATGTAGGTACATAACACTGTGTCAGTGATCTTTCCCCCTCTTGTCTCCCATGCCCACAGCTCAAGGTACACCAGGGTAAGGCCGTGTGGAGGGCCATTGCGGCCAAGGTGCGGGCTCTGGGTGTCTCAAACCGACGGCGCACCCACTGCCACAAGAGGCGGGACGACATCAGTTGGCTGGCAAAGAACGTGGCGGAGATGACCTTGGGCTGCTTCCTCGCACTGGGCAGTTGGCACGGCGCAGCATGACACCACTCATCGGCTGCATCTTGGCCGTGACACAGCCTAAGCTGGATGCATATTTGAAGGAGCGTCAGCAGCAAGCTAGGGGTGAGTATTCTGAGAAGGGTGACTTTGGCTGGGAGTGGCTGCATGTGTATAGAGACTGTTCCAGCGCTGGCCTATGTGATATTGGTAGTGAGATGCAGTGGCTTGTAAGTGGCCACAGGGCTGGGTGCAGCTGTTATGCATTTATCCTACCTGTACTTACTAAGGTAATTTGAATACTGTGCATTCCCATTGCATTCTGACCCATGGTCTTCAGGTATTGTCTGCATTGGGGTAGTCTGGGAAATACCAATGGAAGGGAACAGTAGTGTGCCCAATCTGAGTGTCCTTTCATCAATGTGTCCATTGCCTGAACTCAGATTTGGGAGGCTTAGACATCTGACACCAATGTGCACCAGTCGTTGGGCCCCAAAGTACAACATGGTGGGTGGCATGGGCTCATGGCCATTGTGGAATGTCATGTTGCAGTCTGTGTCTGTGTTGTCTCCTCCTGCTCCATCCAGATCTGTCAGTGGCAACAACTTGTGTGCCCCCATCATGGCCCTCGGTGTGCTCAGAGCAATTTGTGTGTCTGGTTGAACGGACCACCAGCAGGGTGTTATGTTATGTTATGTTATGTTATGTTATGTTAAACTCATTTATTACACGCACAGATGCTCCAGCAAAGGAGCGTCCTGGCGCCCGACAAGGTAGCAACACAACACAACTGGACAAAGTATAAGGAGGGATCTAAGGGAACAAAAGAGTTTTAACAGCTCGGCGGAAAGAAAGCAAGTCCCTAAAGGCGCGGATTTCAGGGGGAAGGGAATTCCACAGAACCGCAGCACAAACTTGTGCTGTGTGGTCATCACATGGCTCACTTATGCCTGAATTTCCAGTTTACACGCTCTGTTTGAGTCAAGAAAGTGAGTTAGCACAATGTCATTGCACAGGGTGGAGTGCAACATGTAGATTTAGTCATCTTCTGTGATGCTTTGCTTGCATGTGTTTGTAATGTCGCTGAACTGATCCTACATCTCTCTCTCTCATGCAGCATCTCCTGTGGTCACGGAGGGACAGGGGATAGACACCAGTGGTGTTTAAACAAGCACAACAGCTGCACAGGATCCCAGTGACACAGATGTGACCAGCGCCTCGGAGGGGGACAGGAGTCTGCTGGAGGAATCACAGCCTGAGACGCAAAGTTCAACGTCATCTGATGCCACCAGTAATGCATCCATGTTGGCGGGCACAGGGATCGGGGACTGTACATTATCTTCCACCACACAGCGACCAGTGCCCACCCTCCCAGCCACTTCCTCTGGTGCTCACACCAGTAGGAGGGGAAGAGTGTCCTTCACCCTGGGCACATCTGCCCCTGCCCCTGTCCTCCCTGCTGCCTTTAGTGCTGAGTCTGTGGACCTTTTGCATCAGCTGTGTGTAGGCCAGACAGATCTCCTCAATGCCTTCATAGACCACGACAAACAATTGGCACAGGTGGTTGCTTTCATGGAGGGCATACATTCAGACATAGGTGGGATGCACCGGACTGTCCAGTCTTTATCCTCCACAGTGACGGCAGCCCTTCAACTGCCACATACTCAGAGTCCAGCTCCGGTCCCTTTGTCCACCCCCCTGGCAGTGGCCACGTCTGATGATAGTGACCACACTCCAAAGACCTCAAAGTCATGATACAGCACACGAAGCAGTAAAGGCAGCCCCAAGTGGTCCAGGGTACAGACACCATCCCCATAGAAGACTAAAGCCACCCCAGAGCGCAAAGACAAAAGCCCTTCAGGCGACACCAGGGGCCAAAAAGCAAAGAAGCAGACCTCAGGCTCACATGCCTCAGAGGCATCCCCTGCCAAGGCCTCTCCTGTCCCTAACGCATCTCGCAAAGAGAAGCATACAGTTTCTGTGCCCACTTAGAAGGTGGTGCATGCCAAGGGTACATCAAAGAAGTGCTCCAAGGCAGATTCACCCACCACCTTGACTCCCATACCAAGCCCAGTGAAGCAGGGGAAGGAGGGAACTGGAGGGGTAACACCTGGTAAACAGGGGATGGAGGGGCAAAGGCGAGGCCAGGCGAAGCGTTCTGCTGGTTCCAGCACGTCCCCAGAGAGAGTGCCAACATCTGCACCTGATGCAGCTTTGGTGCTGAGTGTGCCTGTTGTGTCCACACCACTTCTAATTGACCCCAAGACAGGGAAGCGATTTAGAATCCCCATGTACTGGAAAGGCACCCCTCCACAATCTCCCAGCCACACTGTATCTCACGTCAGCATGACTCCACCTCCAAGTACCACTACATCACCTGGTCCAAGCAGCCCAAGCCACTGATAGCTCTACCTTAGCTGGGCAGCTCTCTCTCCGGTCAAGTGCTCCAACTTTCCCCGACACACAGCCAGCTCCCAGTCCGCCTGACAGCCAAGTCTGAGTGGTACTGCCCATTGTTACCCCCTGACTGTGTTGCTGACCATGGAAGGGTACAGTCGCACAATTCCCTGTGCAGCTTCTCATGTACTCACTCTGCACTTTGTCCTGCCCACTGGCCTTATCATTCACTGCTGTCTGCCCCTTGCCTGTGCTGATTCTCATGGACATACTCTGCAATTTATCCTGCCCACTGGCCTTGTCATTCACTGCTGTGTGCCCCTTGCTGTGCACCTTCTCATGGACAAACTCTGCACCTTGGACTGGCCACTGGCCTTGCTGTATAGCCCTTGTCTGTGCAGCTTCTCGTGTACTCAATCTGCACTTTGTCCTGCCCACTGGCCTTGCTGTTTTGCCCTTGCCTGTTCAGCTTCTCATGGACATACTCTGCACCTTGGACTGGCCACTGGCCTTGATGTTTTGCCCTTGCCTGTGCAGCTTCTCATGTACTCACTCTGCACTTTCTCCTGACCACTGGACTTGCTGTTTTGCCCTTGCCTGTGCAGCTTTTCATGGACATACTCTGCACCTTGGACTGGCCACTGGCCTTGCTGTTTTGTCCTTGACTGTGCAGCTTCTCATGGACATGCTCTGTACTTTGTTTTGGCCACTGGCCTTGTTGCTCTTTGCTGTGTTTACCTATTACCTGTACAGCTTCTCATGTACATACTCTGCACTTTGGAATGGCCACTGGCCTTGCTGTTTTGCCCTTGCCTGTGCAGCTTTTCATGGATATACTCTGCACTTTATCCTGCCCACTGGCCTTGTCATTCACTGCTGTGTGCCCCTTGCCTTTGCTGCTTCTCATGGACATACTCTGCACTTTGTCCTGCCCACTGGCCTTGTCATTCACTGCTGTGTGCCCCTTGCTGTGCAACTTCTCATGGACAAACTCTGCACCTTGGACTGGCCACTGGCCTTGCTGGTTTGCCCTTGCCTGTGCAGCTTCTCATGTACTCACTCTGCACTTTGTCCTGCCCACTGGCCTTGCTGTTTTGCCCTTGCCTGTGCAGCTTCTCATGGACATAATCTGCACCTTGGACTGGCCACTGGCCTTGATGATTTGCCCTTGCCTGTGCAGCTTCTCATGTACTCACTCTGCACGTTCTCCTGCCCACTGGCCTTGCTGTTTTGCCCTTGCCTGTGAAGCTTCTCATGGACAGACGCTGCACCTTGGACTGGCCACTGGCCTTGCCGTTTTGTCCTTGGCTGTGCAGCTTCTCATGGACATGCTCTGTACCTCGTTTTGGCAACTGGCCTTGTTGCTCTTTGCTGTTTACCTATTCCCTTTGCAGCTTCTCATGTACATACTCTGCGCTTTGGACTGGCCACTTGCCTTGCTGTTTTGCCATTGCCTGTGCAGCTTCTCATGGACATACTCTGCACCTTGGAATGGCCACTGGCCTTGCTGTTTTGCCCTTGCCTGTGCAGCTTCTCATGGACATGCTCTGCATTTTGTGCCTTGCTCTTCTCTACTCTTGGTGCCTATCTGTGCAATATGTGAATAAAGACAGTTGCTCCTGTTGTCTGTTTTGTCAGTGTCCTTACTGAATAAGGTTCTTTTGCTGTGTGTATATGGTTTACTGTGTCACATGCTCTGTGTGGCACTTCAACATTGCCAATGTCTTGGCTCACTTACTCTATTTTTTACAGGGGTGACAGGAACTTCAGTTCTTCCTGACCCAGATACTTGTGGGGGCAATGATGTAAATATTTAAATGGAATGCAATTGTCATGTTCATAATTTGTTCATTTTGGCTTTATTGTACACATGTCAGGTTGGGGGGCACTGACAGCACAGAGTGGGATTCTATCCACAGGATTGTAGGCAGGCTGGCCAGGGTCATCATGTATGTGTGTTCTTACTTTATGTGTGCCCAGTAGTGTATGTGGGTGTCATCTTGTGATGGCCAGTCATCCTAATCCCATGGCTTACTTTCAATGGGTGCTTCTTGGGTAGTCAAGAAGTGTGCAGTGTGAAGGGGATGACTTTGTCGGGAGTGTTGATGTGTGTGTGCCCCTGCATTGTCAACTACACACATGTTTCACCCAGGAGTTGAGTGCCTATTGTTTGGATTGTTCAGCCCTGTGGATGTGGTTGTATGCACATGTGTGAGTTGTATGTTGTGCACTGTGCAGTGTGTTGGTGTGTACATGCAGTTCTGGCTGATTCCTACTTGATGTTTTTGTCACTTGTGAGTATGCAGAGTGTGTGACTGGCAAGTCAGTGTTGTGTTTTGTTGATCATCCATCTGTCTTGATACTGGTTGTGGAGACTGTGCAGACCTGCTGATCTACACTACCATTGTGGTTGTGTTTTCTAATGCATTGCTGTCACATTGTACATTTTTGCCTCCAGTATGGCATGTTGTGTGTGGTGTTCTCCCATCCCCTATCTGTGCTTCAGATGCCTACCCATTGTGAGTCTGCACTCCCTCTATTTGTCTATGGCACACACCTGCCATGTCCACTACTGACGTGCAAAACACTTCACTTAGATGTCAGCTGTCCCCATGGTTTACATGTGTGTGTGCCTCCCCATCACTTCATTTGTGACTCTGTGCTTTGTGGTGCAGTTCTTTGGCCCAGACCAATGTACCACTCACCAATTGGTTATATGTGAAGTTCTTGTGCTGTTTGGCAGTCATGATTGCTCATATGCACTTCAGCTGTGTGTGCTGCCCAGTCATCTGGTCAAGATGTTTCCACCTTTCTGTCCCAGACTTGTGCATCTGTTGGTGTTGTATTGAATGTATATGTGTTAGCTGTGGTACAGCTTCAGCTCCTGGGTGTGATATTGTCTTTGTGCTGTGCTGATTAGTGTTGTGTGGGTTCATGTTGTGTTGCTCATATCTGTGTGAGGCCGGTATGCTTGGTGTGCACACACTGGTTGTTGTGCATGCAGTGCTGTGGGTGCATGTTGCCTTGTCATTGCCTGGTGTGCATCCACTGATGTCCTGCTGTGTTTGGTATGTGATTTCCTTGCCTGTGCATCGGTTGTTTGTTTGATGTGGCTGTGTTTATCTGTGATGGTACACTTCTGGTCTGAGTTGTGGTATGTTGGCTGTGCATTGTTCCTGACTGATGAGGTTGTGCACTCCTATTGTGTCTGTGCTCCCATTGCCTTTCCAAAGTTTTGCTGCACAGGGCATGTCTCTTCTTGTTGTGGTTCTGTGTGTGTTTTTGTTGGGTTATGTGTTTGTCTGTAGTTTTTGAGCAGACATTTGTTCTTGCATCCCTGTGTGTGTGTGATGTGTGTGGCTACTCCCAGGATGTGTGATTGTCTGTGTATTGACTGGAAATTATTGACACCCTTCTGTGTGTTTGACACTGGTGTTGTGTGCTGCAGTCGTGAGGGGGGTATGTGTGTCGATTTCTACTAGTGTTTGACAGTCATGGAGTGTGTCAATTGGCCCTGTGTGTTGTGCTGCTGGCGTACACCTGTGAAGTAGTTGTATACATATGTGTGGCTGTTCACAGTTTGACTTCAGGGCCTTCCTTTCGTCCTTGTGCCTCTGCATGGGTTGCCTTGCTGTCTCCCTGGGTTGTTGCACTGAGCTGTCTGTGGTTTTACTTCACTCACTGTGCCAGCCATGTGTGCTTTGATGGGCTGAGTGTGTTGCTCTATGTTCCTTATCCTGTATGTGATGTACACATGCTTGGTCGTACCCTCTTTGGCCTTCCATTTGGGTGCACCTCACTTTGGCTTTCCTATTTGATGTGCTCCATTGCTGGTGGCATGTGGTCTATGTAAGTGTCTGGGTGTTAGTGTGGGGTATGTCTGTGTGACTTTGCAGGCTGTGTGTCCAGTAGGATGTTTGTTCCTTGTATGAGTGTGTGTTCAATCAGTGCTTGGACTCAGTTTTATTGCCATGAGTGTGATGTTGTTGTGGTGTGTGTGTTGCTGCCCTGGCCCTGTGCTTCTGTGCTTTGTGTTCCTCAGTACCCACTCATGCTGTGGCTGTCTCCCTAGTTGTTTGCTGTGTGGTGCAGAGTGTGGATTCACCTGGCTTGTTGTTGTGCATGGGGGTGCACAGGAGGGGCACATGGCATGTCCCTTCAGGGGGGCTAGTGTGTGGAAGTTTGGCCCTGTGGTGTTTGTGCCCTGCCCATGCCTGGCACTGGCCCTGCCTTCTGCATTGTGTGCATGTATTCACTTGTCTTTACCGCTGTAGTGACGTGACCGGGACATTGCTGCAAGATCGTGGAGAATGTGTGTCATGGATGCGGAGGGGTGACTTGGTGGCAGGTAGGTCATGTGTGGGTACACTTGTGGATGTGTTCCTGTCACCACCAGGGTGTCTGATATGGATAGGGACCCTGTATCAGCCCATGAGTTGTGTGCTGTGGTTGTGTTATTACGTACCTGCGGCGGCGTCCGCAGCGATTCATGAGTTGCTGGTTATGTATCAGGTACAGCAACCGAAAGACGTGTTGGACTGGGTCCATTGCGGTCGTGACCGGATGGTTTGGACCTGGACTCTGGTTTCGCGCTCTGCTGTCGAGCTTCTGCCATCTCTGATTGGGCGGTATCTCGGATGCGACTGGTTGTTTTGGGCATCCTATTTTGTGGAGCAGACCGGATGTCATTTCGCACAGCGGTGAGTCTCCCTTGACCCACAGTGCCGCGGTTGTGGGAGCACTTTGAAGGGGGTTCGTGTTGCACCGAAATGGGAAATGGGCTATGTTTGGCCGTTCTAATATGGCGGGCGTGAGGTCCACTACTTGCGGGCAGAAAAATGTATTTTTCCGCACCGCCATCGCGGCGGTGGTGCCTCCGCCAGCCATCCTAATAGACCCCTAAGGTGCCAAGCTCCAGAGAAAAGAGAGTTTTTCTACTTGGCACTTTTGCAATTGTTCGGGCCATGGCGTACAGAATCAGAATTACTTAGACACTAAGACTGTTACAAAGACTCTTTCACGGCTGTGAATGACACCACTGAATGCTCAGTATTTCCAACCTATCTCTAAATGTTGAGAGATGAGATTGCACCAGCAAGTCAAGATCCTCTTTGGAGAGTCAAAAATGTAAAATGAAGCAGCAATAGCTAAGAATGAGGTGGAGAATGCCATGAAGCAAGAAAGAGAAGAAACATTAGATTTTGAACAAGTAGTACAACAACTGAATTAAGAACACAAATACATTTTCTAATGGTGTTAAAGATAAAAGAGAGCATGGATTCCTGCATAGGAAAGAACAATGTGAATATTTATCATTTGAACCAGTTCTAATATATATAAGTGGTCAAGCCGGCACTAGAAAAAGTTTCTTAATTAAGGTATTCACCAGTTATCTACAGAAGTATACAGATTCAAATGTGTCATGCGTAGTTACTGCACCAACATAATTAGCTGCCCATAACATTAAAGAAAAGTACTCTTCATTGACAATTAATGCTACTTGTGGAAAATGGTAAAAAACTAGAATATCAGAAACTATCTGGTGACACTTGTCATGAGGTAGCAAGAATATTGAAAAAACTGAAGCTTCTAATAATTGAAGATGTGAGTATGGTTTCAAACTTAGTGCTTGCTTTCATACAGTTAGGAAGTCAGCAGATATTAAGAACACACTATGATTTTTTACTGTTTGATGGGATACAAGAAATTGTATTAGGTTACCTACTACAACTAACACCTGTAAAAGGTCAACCTGTTTTCAAAACTCTTCTAAATAATGAAACATGAAATTCTCTAGGAAGTATTGGCAATGTGAATATTTGGCAAAAGTTTGAATACAAATAATTAGTGAGAAATATGCATCACGCATCAGATGTAGACAAAGGAGATATACTGAAGGAAATTAGAGTAGGAGTTCTCACAAAAGAAGGGAAACATGCATTGGAAACTCAAATTATTAAGAAACTATTTACATCTAATATTACAGCAGCAGAACTCATGTTTAATTGTATTTCATTCAATAGTGTGTTTCATGCCAACCCTACAAGAGTGACCCAAATTCAATTAAGAATGACTGCAACTGGAGAAAGAAGATATTTAGAAAATTACTGCTGCTGATAAAATAGTTCATCAGAGAGTGACAATACTATTCACAGATAAACTAGAAGCAAAATTAGATTCTTTGTCAAAGTCTGTATAAAAAACGGCAGTGTTAGAGAAGCAGTTACGAGTCTGCAAAAAGTGTTGAATAATTTTGCGTTGGAGTTTAAATGTTGGAAAAGAGATAGTAAATGGTGCAATGGTTAAAGTTATACATTTCATTATTTACCTAAAGAGGGATGAGGTGGAATACTTGGTCATAAAATTGGATGACATTGATGGTGTCAAGCACATTAGTTGATTCATTCACGTTATATGCCTATCTTATACTTTCAGCTAAAGCAATTCCCACTGTGTCTGGTGTATATTGTAACCTTCCACAAATTGCAAGGTTTAAGTGTAAATGTAGTTTTTGTTAATATTGGAACGACTGTATTCAAAGATAGAATTTCATATGTAGCATTGTCGCGAATTTGAACATTGTCAGGTTTGTTCTTGATTGACTACGGTGAGAAGAAAGTTAGTGCTGATGCATGCTGTCTAAAGAAATATAATGGGTTAAGAGGTCTATATCCACCTCATTTTTGTGAGTATGCTGGTTAGGAGAAACAGTTAATCTGTCCAAAGTAGAAGATTACAAAACAGTGTATAGATTCTCCAAAAAAGGAAGTACACAAAGATAATACTGAATGATCAAAGAAGTGAAAACAGCTAAAAAATGGAGAAGTTGTAGGTTCCCAGTTTGAAAACAGTTCAGGGGTGACATTTTTTTCTGAATGTACTGCTCCATTTACCATAAGTAGTAAACCAAATTGAACAAAAAAGAGATAAGAGAATCTGTTCTGCATTCTATAGTTTGCTCCAAAGCCTACTGAGAGACAGAAATCTAATACATTCTGTTTCAGGAATTTTAGATCTGAAAAATACATCAACTGGATCAGTAGTGTTTTCTCTAAATATTCAACAAGACACACAATAAATTATGATGGTAATGCTAGGAGTACTAGAACAAGAAAAAGTAAATATTAATTAGTTTTTTGTATTGAGTTACAAATGGAATCATGACTGTGAAGATTGTGGATTTACCACCAGCACTGTAATGAATTCTGAACAATTCCTCTATTTGACGTTACCAGATACTAAAACTGTGCCTTTAGAGAAATTGCTGAAAATGGCCAATCAAAAAATGACCTGCGCAAAATGCAGATCAAATCTCATGTCCATTTTGTTTCTACAAACAACTGGGAAACACCTTATAGTGATGCTACAACTATGCAGAGCAGATGATTCAAAATTGGAAACTGAAATTACAAACTTCGTAGCTGAACAAATATCAATTTCAGGAAGGACTTTTACTACTTATGCTATCATTTTTCATGAAGGAGTTAATATAACCTCTGGATACTACACTGCCTATTTAAGATGCCAATCTGGATGAACAGAATGCAATGACATTAGTCTAAAACCCAAACATAGGCTACCTAAGATTACCAAACTAATATATTTTTTCTTTAACAAAAGTTCTGAGGACGATTTGCAGATAAAAAAGAAAAAGAGGTATACAGTGTTTTTATTACGTGGTTTATCTGTTTATTATATATTATTATGCCTATTGGGGAAATGTCTTCGAAAAGTTGTTTCAAATGCAAGATTCCAGTTACCTTCAATAGAGGAGTTTATTTAACATCAAAACACTACAGGGATTATTTTCAAGCAGAGTGAGTGCACCACCGGAACATCACTTTTTTGAAATTCTGGTGATGCAATGCCTTGCACTATATTCACAAAGTGGTGTTAAGCCAGTTTTTGTGGCTTAATGCTGCTTTGTAAATATGGTATCCATTTATGCAGGCATCTGTGGGAAAGTGGCATGCAATGGGTGTTGCTGTGGGTGTTCTACCACAACACCCATTGCTTTTTACCAATGCCCCAGATATACTAAGTCTTAAGTTAATTCCAGCATTGTTCAGTACCTTAAATTATGTTTCATGTGGTTTTTACCCGTTAAGTCACTGCTTGTGCAATTACCACATCACGTCCTCCCCCTGTATATTCCTCCAAAGTACCGCACATTATACTGTGGTTAGCCAATATGTTCTCCACTGCCTCATTTTACATATCCAATGTAGCAATGGTTACAAAAACTCTGACTTAGGAAATGAATTGTCAGCCCCTTCACTCACTCCCTTGCACCCTAAACACATCACGACCCTTACACCACTTCCCCTCACCTAAGATGGCCGCGACCATTCGCCTACTATTTAAGCACAGTAGCGCGTCCCCTTTTGATTGCCATTGATGCAGCCATTGCGCCCGGAAGCTCGTGGAGATTGTTCCGCTGCCACAGAGGTAAGCCACGCTGTCCTGAGGCTCCTTGCCAGATCGCTCGCTTGATTTTGCTAAGCCCTTACCGATGTTAATATTTCTTTTAGGCAACCTTACCTCCCGCAATCGCCGCACGGATACCTTTCCCGTGGCTACCCTCCGGTGCTCCAAATTACCGCACCGACGCACTTTGATTTACTGGCTCCTGACAAACCACTGCCTAGGACACCGCTCCCACGGCTACACCCATTCCTCGGGTCCTCAGGTAAACTGCGTATTGCGACTTATGGTCACCTTGCCACCCACCCAATTCTGACACCAACTATCGCTAATTGTGACCTTTTCCACCAGAACTCCCTTGAGGATTCACAAACAGAAGTGATCTTCCCATATGGTACAATTGACGTACAGCGGTGCACCTTGGATGCCATACGCCTCATCCTGTAGTACCAATCAACCTTTACCTTAAGGTGAGATTGGTCCCGTAGCTCTTGTACTCGTGTGCCCTAGTCACCTTCTAAAACATTTAGATAATGTGTGAGTCCTTACGCTTACACGGACCCCCGCAATAGTTACCGACTCACTACAGTAGGCTCAATAATTCACCCTTTACACTTCGGCCTGTATTAGACCTTGTCACAGCTAGTTCATTAATCGGTTTCCTGACACCGTGCACGCCATTCACTGATGATATCATGTTTGAAAGGTTCCACAATAAAGCATGGTCAGCATTTAATTGATGTAACTAAGCAGCTTTATGTTTTCACTAGCAATGGTTGCTAAACGATTGTTCTTGCCTTCTTTTCTCCATATCTTTCAACAGGCTTGTATGCTTTTAATTCAGGCAATGTAATTTTCAGTCCTGCTGATGATCCTTGTAATGTAGTGTAAAGGATCGAAACGCCGTCGACAGTTGATATAGTTACACACCAGTTTTTCCATTGTGTTACCAATTTTGTGTTGACTATATGAGGATAGCCAGGTTTACTTTTATCTTATTACCAGCGTCCCCTCCTCATAGTTTGCCTGAAAATACCCCACCCCTCTTCATTACCTTTTGTTTATGTCTTATATGTTCATGTTTTATATGTACTGGATACAAGATTGTATCCCACTGTATATTTGTGCACTAAAATCCTTTTGAATTCTTATTATATTGACACGGCTGGACACTTCTTTGCTTATAACACACATTGTTGTCTATAATTATTTTGCTCTTTGAATACATGATACATTAAGGACCATTGTTGCCTTAAGAATTGTTACCCCAGGTCCTTAACTACCTAGAGTGTTCCCTTGTTGTCATAATACCAGATATACGAGGAGGCATAAATCGGAGGCAGCGCCAAAAGCTAACGCCATGCAGTTGCAGGTGTTAGAATGGCACAACGAGGAGAAATAATGTTATTTCTCCTCGTTTTTGCTTTTTCTATGTGTGCTACAATCTGCAGCACAAATAAAAAAAGCAAAAAGCCATGAATTACTTTTTTTTGGCAGGAAATGGACCCTTCCTGCACATAAACAATCATTAATGCAGAATGCAGCACACATAGAAGTAACAAATCAACATAATTGATTGTTTATGTGCAGGACAGACACCTCACTGCACATAAACAATCATTCCCTACAACACAGGTGCCCCTCCACTATGGCACAAGGGTGTCTGCTAGGGAAAAAACAGGGGTGTACCTCAGTGTTGTAAATATGGTGCATTACTGTGTTTTGAAAATGGCGGAATGTGACACTGCATAATTTGCTGCAGCTATACATTCCATCATTTGCTTGTATAGATGTCCATACATTCTCTAAATACAGTTAAAAACTGAATAGTTATACTCCAATTACAGCAGTGTTAATTTGGAGCTGAACAGGGTTTTCAAAACTAAAAAATGACCCCCTCATGTTTCTCCAATAACAACTTCTACATACTACTGTGTAGGATTATTCAGGCTACTGGGGGCAATGCAAAAAGATCTTTGAAAATCAAGTGCCCTTTTATATTGGAGAAAGGAGTAAATATAGCGACCAATCATAACACTCTAATTAAAGTCTCAAAGTGGATGGATATACTCTGATTACTACAGCCTTAAGTTGTACCCAAACACTGTCTTCAAAAGTATAACAAATTCGACTTTTGTTGCTCGAACCAAACTTGTAAGACCTATTCCTGGCAAAAAGGTATTGTATGGGATTTTTAAGACAAGGATCATCAGTATTCACACACCATTTGGCCTACCAGGGGTGATGTTTTGAAAAGGAGCTCCAAAATTGAAAACTACTTCATATTTATTTCTGATATTGTACCAGATATAATAATATGATGAATACTTTAAATGTACATTTTATAAGATTATTGTAGTAACTGAAGAAAAAGTTAGTAACTAATGACATGTAGTGAGTGAAATCCATAGTGTGTATTTGTAGTGATATATTGTGCAGCTTTGTTTTTTTTACAATCCATTACCTGTTTTTTCCCACTGTTTGCGGATGATGCTTCATCAGACGGATGCGATGAAAGACTCTGTAGTCGGCCCATGGTATATTCAGCGCCCATATCTTTCTGCCAAATCCGTTTTTAGAGCCACATTTGAGGAATATATCCCTCTCCTACACGGACATCTATACACATTCATCATAATTAAATTTTATCTTTTGAGAAAACCTTTTGCGTTACCCAGAGTACGTAGAGCTGACTTTGGTTTAATTGTCTGGAAGATGGCTGCCGGGACGGAGCCCTGAGTGGGAGCACCTGGGCTTCGAGATCAACTCTGATGAGAATCCCACCCTGACCTGATCCCTTTGCTGCCACTGACACCATCCTGGGTCCTGAGACCCTGCTCACCTCTCCGGTGCTTCTAATTGCTCCCTGGAGTAACGGCTAACCCCTCCACCATCAGCCAAGCCCGTGACCCTCTCTTCAGCAGGCCTCTTCCAGCTGGGCAACAGGGGCGGAGGCTGAACTTCCCGGACTCTGAAGTGACTGTACTGCGTGGCTCTGAGGGCCGGAGATGCGACTCCGTGGAGGCCCGGGGGAGGAGACACTCAAGTCAACGGCTGACACCAGTTGCGACGGAGTTTCATGCTGAAATATTTCGGGAGTTGAACCATGCCATCGGCTCCAAAATGGCCCACTCTCCCGATTGCAGTGCCTAGAGGCTATCTGCTTTCTGCGCCGAGCAGCCAATTCCTGTGGATGGAGACTGTTTGTGCCTCTCGTTCCTGAAGAACGGGCAATTCCGGCTGCCTGACTCAAAGATGGCGGATCCTTGGGACGGAGGCCCGGGTCGGGAGCTGACTCACCTCTCTACTGTCTGGTAAGAGGCTCCAATCTCCCACCTCTCGTGCACTGCATTATTTAGAGCCTTGCTCTACTGAAGGAAGGATTGCTCGACTACAATTCGAAATCTCCTGAGGCTGAGGCGCTAGTGTAGGATCTTTTGCATCGCACAGGTGACCCACCCACCCACCATGACATTTAACTCTGAATACTTTCCCTCGACAGCTGAGACCTAGCCATTTTGACTGATGCTCGATGGAGCTACCTGGTTTAGCTATAGGGGTGAAGGGCTCTGGATTCCCTCCTCGGACGTCACCTACCCAGTCGGTCTTTGGGCAGACTTCCTTTCATCTCTCCTGCCACCTTTTCCCTCATCCTCCCCTTCACACTTCCCCTGTCCCCCTCCCCTCTATTTGTCTCACCTTTCTTTCCTCTCTCAATGTGTTGCTTATTTTTAATGTAATGTGTTATTGTTATCTTTTTCTGTAACATTGTGTAACCGAATGTAAATCGATCTGATACCTACGTGTCTAGCCAGCGCTAAATAAAACTCTTTAAATAAAATTAATAAAATCAGCCTCTTCATGTTTGGAGAGACTGAAACGGACCCACATTTCCTGAAATCCAGTTTTTCTTGGATGCAGTATTGTCAAACAACATATCGTACTCAACTCTTTATCATTTGACACTGGATAATTGAGTCATACTCTTAGCGACTCACGTGACGGCCCCCTGATGAAGGCATTCCAGCCGAAACACGCTTGGTGTTTATACACCGTCAGTCTTTGTGCCTCTATATTGTCAACTTCTAAATATCTAAATCTATCAAATTTAGGACTAAATTGCCATTGTATCCAAGCTAAATGTATTTGAGTATTTTGCATTGAGCTAGATGTGCATAAGATTAATATGTGAAGGAAGATTTAACGATGGATAATTATTTTATTACACAAATGAACAATTCTTTTATTGACTACTGTACAGGACATTAATATTGTGAAATATGTTTTTATTGAAAGTGAAGATTTCTATTAATTTTGTATATAAAAAGATTGAAAATATTTTGTGATAATAATGGAAGCAGAATTATAATTGCCTGCTGTTTATAAACCTATATGTTGTATGCCTGCACATATTTCTGTATATTGTTTCTTGCTCAAGTTTGTTTCCAAATTATATGATGCTTCATACAACCCATCATTTTTGGTGAAAAAGTACAAAACCTGAGAACAGTAAAAAAGGGAAAACTGTATTTTTACTATATTCTAATACAGTCTTACAGTATACATAATGTGTATTGTTATATTTGTTTTTTAAATATTAACATTCCTTCATATAGTGGCTGCAGTTCAGTGCTGTTAGATGTCTCAACAAAGTACTACTTCTCAACATGTATTGCTTACTGATATGCATAGAGAACATTTTAAACTATAAAGTGTTCTTGCCATAGTTTCCCATTAGTCTTTTCTCTCAATTTCTAATTAAAGGTTTTAGTGCAATACAGCACATTGCTAGGTAGTCATGTAACAACTTACTTAGTTATTCAGGCACGTATTCAAGCAGTGCCTAACACATCCAATCACTTACCTTCAAAGTGTGGCATACACGTAGTGACTCAGAGATAGAGAGAGTGCTATAACTACTATTTCCCTTATAGACTAGATCAGGCATCCACTAAAACACCCAGTGAAACTGATATTGACTCAATGATAAACCAGTCAGAAATATACTCACTAACTTATACAGACATTTATACAGGGCTCTAGAAAGGGTTCACAAGTGTCACTCGTGCATTCACTCACTTGTCTATAAACACACTCAAGCACTCATTGAAATATCTGTATACCACTGATGCACTGATTCAATCATCCATATACCACTCATGCTCTCATTCAACCATCCATGCACCACTCGTACACTCATTCATTCTTCCATGTACCACTCATGCACACAGTTAATCATCCATGCACCAGTTATGCAGCCATACTAACATCCATGCACCAGTCATTCATTCATTAACACATCCATTCACCTCTCATGCACTGATTCCAACATCCATGTGTCACTCATGCACTTATACTCATACCCATGCACCACTCATGCACATATTCTAACATCCATGTACCACTCATGTATCAGTCTAAACTCCATGTATCACTCATGCACTCATGCACTCATTCTTACATACATGCACCACTCATGCACTTATACTTATACCCATGCACCACTCATGCACTCATTCAGTCATCCATGCACCACTAATGCACTCATTAAATCATACATGCTCCACTCATGAACTCATGCTAATATCCCTGCACCACTCATATACTCATTGAATAATTTGTGCACCACTCATGTACTCATTCACTCATCCATTCATTCAATCATCCATTCACCACTCATGCACACATTCAATCATCCATACACCACTCATACAATCATTTAATCATCTGTGCACCACTCATACACTCATTCATTACCCCAGGTCCCTCTTGTCTTTGTTCCATTCATGCACAAAGGGAGTTAACCTATCTCGCTGACAGAAAAAAAGATCAAAGGAATCCTGGCCCTACCCCTCCCTCTGGGAGTATCTAAGCATACCCCTCCCAGCATTCCTCCTGTTCTTTTTCTCTGTTTCTACTAATAGTAGAAGGACGATGCAGGAGCTCTGGCACTCCTGGTATGTTGGACTTATGTTTTGCTGCTGGGCTGTGACTTTGGCCTGTGCGGCTTCCTCCCCCTCCCTCTTGGGCTTGGGGGGAGTGGTAGCGGCTCATCTGCCTGTTTGCCACAGGTGTCCTGTTTCCGTGCCTCCCAGTTGCCGGGCTCGTCGAAAGGCGCAGCGTCTCTCCCACAGGAGTGTTCTTTTTCCCTAATCACTTCTGGGTTCTGTTGAATGTCTTCTGGGTGGCAGGTGGGACCTGAAGTCCGGCACTGCTAAGATGGGCTATTTCGCTGTGGGCATTTAGGAGCCAGCTGGGGTAGGTACCACATAGTGGTTTATTTTGTTGCACATTGGGTGTTTTGCGACATTTTGTATTCCGTCTGCTGTTTCCTGTGAGTGGGGGCCTGGCTTGCTGCATCCTCTTGTTTCCTCATGGATATTTGAGTTTGTTCCACTGCACTTTCTGTTCCTGTTGTGGATTGACAGTGTTACGCCTGGAATGACTTCCCTGGGACTTGTTCCGCTGAAGTTTCTGGTCATGGTGTTTTTTGGGGTGTCTGTCATGGGCAAACATACCCGCAAGAGTCATCATAGGGAGCACTCCTACTCCTCTTCCTCTGAGTCCTCTTCCTCTCCTTCTCCGGCCAAGGAGGAGGATGATGCGAGGATTAGGCATCTCATCAAGGAGACCCTCCGTGAGATGGCGGTGGTGGGGCCCTGTGCAAGTACATTCATCTAATTCCTCATATTCTGAGACTGACTTGATTGGGGACATGGAGCACAAGGGAAATGACACTGACAAAGATTTGTCGTCTGAATTACTAAAACATGTCAAATCTAACATGGGATTTCCTGATCAGAAGGCTCCTAGGTCATCTGGTGGTCCCTTGTTGTGCCAGCTTCAGAGCACTGCTGCTGTCGATGTCTCTGTCCATTCTTACATTTGGGAGGTCCTGAAGAGGGAATTGAAGGATCCCAATTGTGTCATGCTTCCCCGTTTAATGGTGAAACTTTATCCTCTACAGGATATGGCTAAGGACTTATCGGACTATATTCCTATTGATTCCTTTGTGGCTAGTCGTGTGGGTCACACTTCCTTGCCCGAGGATGCTGTGCCTAAGAACCCAGTTGATAAAAAGGTGGATACTTCCCTCAGGAAGGTGTACTCTGGTTTTCATCTGGCTCTCTTGGCTGGCAATTATGGTACATATGTGGCGCAGTCTCTGCTTTCCCATATCAAAGCTCTGTATCAGTCGATGGATGATACTTCCGACTGTTAGAACGTATTGAACAGCTGGTGGAGTTCCTCTCGGATATATGCTTCGATGTGGTGAGGGCCTCTGCCCTTTCCAGTGGAGCGTGTGTGGCTGCTCGCTGCAATCTGGTGCTAAAGGACTAGGAGATGGACTCTGCTCAAAAAGCTTGAGCCTTGCACTTACCCTTTGAGGGAACCATGATGTTTGGGGAAGAAATGGAGGAAATATTGCATATGTTGTTTAAAGAGAAAAAAACTCTCTTCTTTCTTTAGGCAGTTGTCTGCTGCCACTGTTTCCTCTAAGCCTCAATCTTTTTTCCTCCATCCCTCTCGTAGGCAGTTTTCCAGGGGGCCTTGGGGGGTTCTCTTTGGGTCTGGGTCAGGATAGGTAGGCTAAGTCCCCCCCCACCCTCCCAAGCCTCTTTCCTGACTCTATGGCTGTGGACCCGGGTTATTGGTTGGCGGTCAGCTGCGATTCTTCCTGCCAGCTTGGGTGCAGTCATGTTCAGATGTATGGGTGATGGGCATTATTCGTCAAGGTCATGTCATTAAGTTCTCTGAACCTTCTCTGGACTCGGGGATTCTTCTGAGTCCTTGGTCTTCCTGCAAGTGCAAGAGGGTCAATTTGTCTCTGGGGGTTGAATCTCTTTTTACAGAAAGGGGCGATTCAGGAGGTTCCTCCTCTGAAGGTGGGAGGGGGTTTTACTCTCTGTTATTCCTGGTTCCCAAAGGAACGGGGGTTCAGGCTGATCCTGGATTTGAAAGCCCTGAACAAAGGTGTGGTTCATCTGCCTTTTTGAATGGAAACCCTTCAGCGGGTGATTCCATTGGTGCCTTCGGGCCATTGCAGGTGCACCCTCGATCTCCAGGACGCATACTATCATGTCCCGATTCACCCTTGGTCTCGTCGGTTCCTGAGGTTTCGTATTCAGGGTCGTCACTTTCAGTTTCAGGTCCTGCCTTTAGGCCTGAGGTCTTCACCGCGAGTATCCAACGTGGTGGCTCCAGTGGTGGCTTCCTTACATCTTCAGGGTATCCTGGTTTCTCCTTAGCTGGATGATTGGTTGATTCATGCTCTCTCTCGGTTTCAGTTATTGGGGGCTCAGGATGTGGTGTGCTCTTTATTGAGGGATCATGGGTTTCTTCTGAATCTTCCCAAGTGTCAGCTGACCCCCTTCCAGTACTTGACTTTCATTGGAGCTTGCTTTCACACTGATCTCAACCGGGTGTTCCTGCTGGTTTCTCTGGTGGTGACCTTGAGGTCTCTAACTCGGAGGTTCTGGGTGGGTGGTTCCTTTCTGGTCCACCTCTGATTACGGCTTCTGAATCTCATGGTGGTGACAGTGTTTGCGGTGGCTTGGGCGCGTTTTCACCTCCGTCCTCTGTGGTTGTACCTTCTGGCTCATTGGGACCCTCTGTTTCACGATCTGGCCTTTCTGCTTCCTGTGTCCCCTTCCATCCTCCCTGCCCTGCTCTGGTGGACTGTGTCAGACAATCTTTCAGGAAGTCTGCCACTGCAGCCCTCTCCTCCAGCAGTCCTGTCTATGGATGCCAGTTCTTTCGTGTGGTGGTTGACCTTGGGTTCTCTGTCTCTTCAGGCTCTTGGTCCCTTCAGGAGGGGCGTCGCTCTTCCAAATGGTGGGAGTTGACTGCGGTGTTCAGTGCTGTGGTTTCTCCTCACCTGGATGATTGGTTGATTCATGCTCTCTCTCGCTCCCAGTTATCGGAGGCTCAGGATGTGGTGTGCTCTACATTGAGGGATCATGGGTTTCTTCTGAATCTTCCCAAGTGTCAGCTGACCCCCTCCCAGTACTTGACTTTCAGTGGAGCTCACTTTCACACTGATCTCAACAGGGTGTTCCTGCCGGTTCCTCTCGTGGTGACCTTGAGGTCTCTGACTTGGAGGTTCTGGGTGGGTGGTTCCTTTCGGATCCGCCTCTGATTACGGCTTCTGGATCTCATGGCGGTGACAGTGTTTACGGTGGCTTGGGCGCGTTTTCACCTCCGTCCTCTGTGGCTGTACATTCTGGCTCATTGGGCCCCTCTGTTTCACGATCTGACCTTTCTGCTTCCTGTGTCCCCTTCCATTCTTCCTGCCCTGATCTGGTGGACTGTGTCAGACAATCTTTCATGAAGTCTGCCACTGCAGCCCTCTCCTCCAGCAGTCCTGACTATGGATGCTAGTACTTTCGGGTGGTGGTTGACCTTGGATTCTCTGTCTCTTCAGGCTCTTGGTCCGCTCAGGAGGGTCATCGCTCTTCCAAAGGGTTGGAGTTGACTGCGGTGTTCAGTGCTGTGGTGGGTTTTCGCAACTAGTTGCTCGGGCGCAATGTGGTTGTACGCTCCGACAACATGGTGTTGGTAGCCTACCTGAATCTTCAAGGGGGCTCCTGGTCCTCATCTCTGAATGCGGTGGTGGCCCCTTGTTCTTTTAGGCAGATGAGTATCTGTTGTCCCTGTTGGCGGATCATATTGGGGGGTGGGCAACATGGTGGCAGATATCCTCATCTGTTATTTCCCTGCCTCTCAGGAGTTGTCTGTGATGCCAGTGGCTTTTCAGCTTGTGTGCAGGAGGCTTGGTCTTCCTTATCTCGACCTCTTTACTTCCTGGCTCATTGCCCGGCTGTCCCGTTTCTTCTCCCGGGGTCATCAAGAGGGATCCTGGGGAGTGGATGCCCTGATTATTCCTTGACCGTCTTGCCTCTTCTATGCTTTCTCTCCGCTGGCTCTGATTCTGTTTTTTGGCTCGCCTGAACCGGGAGTCTTGGGAGGTTGTGATAGTGGCTCTGTTTTGGCCTTGAGAGGCCCTGGTTCCCCACTCTGGAGCTGCAGGCTGTGCAGGGTCACTGGTTTCTTCCTTACTTTCCATCTCCCCTGTGCTCTGCTCCATTGTTGTCTCTTCCACGGCTGCGAGTGTCGGTGTGGAAGTTGAAAGGCAGGGGTGGCGTCAGCAGGGTTTTCACAAACATTTAGCGGTGGCTCTTCAGCAGTCTCGTCGGCCTTCTACATTACAATCCTATGGGCATCATTGGGGTAATTTTCAGTGCTGGTGTCTGGCTCTGGGTTTGTCCCCTTTGATGTGCTCTTTGCAGGAGGTGCTGCAATTTCTTTGGGTGGGTTTTGAGAAAGGTTTCGTGGTTTCCACTTTACATGCTCAGTGGGCCACTGTTCGGGTTTTTCCGTTCCCATTGGGCGAATTTGTCGGATGTAGAAGATTTGGTCTCTCATCTGCTTTGAAGTTTTTCCTTGTTGTGTCCTGTGGGGGGCCTTCCTTTCCACTGTAGGACCTGCCTTTGGTTCTGTGAGCTTTGGTGGCTCCTCCATTTGAGCCTCTGACTAAGGTGGACGTCAAGTTTGTTATGTGTAAAGTAGTTTGTCTTGTGCCCATTACTTCAGCTCGCTGTCTGGGGGAAGTGGGTGCCTTTTTTGCTGATGGTGTGGTCCTTCGGTTGGATTCCGCTTTTGTTCTGAAGGGTTATTCTCAATTTTATAATTCCCAGGAGTTTGTGTTGCCTGCTTTGGGGTCTGAGCTTGACTCTCCCGATGACCTTCCTTGGTCTTTTTTGGATGTTTGCAGGGCTTTGCGTGTCTATTTAGATCACACTAGGTCTTTTTGGAAATCTGACTCCTTTTTTGTTTCTTTTGGGGTTGCCTCTCGTGGTGGCTTCATCTGGTTCCACTTGCCGTTGGCTTAACTGGTAATTGGGTTGGCTTACTCTCCTCCTGGGTCTCCTCCTCCAGCGGGGTTGCAGGGGCGGTCTACCCAGGGGGTGGCGGCTTCCTGGGCTGAGGTTCAGGGGGTTACCCTGTCTGAGATCTGTAGGGCGGCCATTTGGGTGTCTTCTAATACTTTTGTGAGGCATTATCGGCTCCAGATTTTGCTGGGGGATGATGCTTATTTGGGTTTGGGGAACTGCATGATGTGGGCTCCTGAATTTCTTGTTCTGTTGTTCAATACATCACTGGGGTTTCCTATGATAGTTGTCCTGGTGGTTTGTTGTGGATGAATGCCGGTGGTTGCTTGGGTATTCTCATTTTGTGCATGAATAGGATGAGGACAGGAGGGACCTGGGGGAAATGCCCTATTACGTACCGGTAATCGTATTTACTCCTGGTCCTGTTGTCCTCGTTCCATTCATTGCTTCCCTCACTCTCTCCCATTCTGGCCAGCCTTCATCTGGGCTAGCTATTTCAGAAGGAATGATGTGAGGGGTATGCTTAAATACCCTCCGAGGGAGGGGGAGGGATTGAGCCAGCATTCTTTTGTTCTTTTTTTCTGTCAGTGAGATATACTATCTCACTTTGTGCATGAATGGAACGAGGACAACAGGGCCAGGAGCAATGAAGATTACCAGTAAGTAATAGGGCAATCATCTATAGCCAACTGATGCACTCATTCAATTATCCATGCAGAACTCATGATCTGATTTGATCGGCGATGCACCACTCATGCACTCAACTCACTCAATCATCCATGCACCACTCATTCATTTATTCTAATATTCATGCATCACTCATGAACTCATTCAATGACCCATCCATCTCTCATGCAATAATTGAATAATCCATGTACTTCTCTTGCATTCATTCTAACATCTATGCACCACTCATAAGCTTATTCAACCTTCCATGCACTACTCAAACACTCATTCTAACATGTAAGCACCCCGTATGCACTCATTCATTCATCAAAACACCACTCATTCAATCATTAAATCATCTATTCACCTCTCGTGCACTTATTCAATCATCCATGCACCAGTCATGCAGTCATTCTAATATCCATGCACCACTTATGGACTCAATACCACTTCCATTCACTTATCTAGCACTCATTCTAATATCCATGCATGACTCATCTTAAAATCCATGTACCATTCATGCACTCATTCTAACATCCATGCACCGCTCATGCACCCATTTTAAAAATCCATACGCCACCCATACACGTATTCTAACATCCATGTACCACTCATTCACCCAGTCTAAACTCCATGCATCACTCATGCACTTATTCTAACATACATGCACTACTTATGCACTTATACTTATATCCATGCACCACTCGTGCACTCATTCAGTCATCCATGCACCACTCATGTACTCATTCAATCATCCATTCACCTCCTATGCACTCATTCTAACATTCATGCACCACAAATGCACATATTCTTTTTTTATTTTTTTATTTTAATTCACCATCATTTCTCAGGATTCAGATTTCATTGTTACACACAGAGGATACAATACATATATATTTTCCATATTTACATCTACGTTATACTAGTTGCAAAACATGCAGATTTTTTCAAACATTATAAACAAAGATGAGGCTAAAGGAAAAGGAAAAAAATCAAGAAAAAAATAAAATTAAAAAAAATGAGGGAAAGTGTCTCAGTTACTACTATAGAAGATCTCCTCTAATTTCCCTCGATCCTTTGTTTCCACCCAGATACTGGGGCCATATCCGTTTCCCCCATTGCCTTGCTTTCCATCCTTTCTTTTCATATAACGCCTTTTCGAGGTTATACATTGCTAATAAGCGTGTCATCCATTGTGAGAATGTCGGCGGATTTGGGTCTTTCCATAGGGTAGCAATGCATAACCTACTTATGGCTAATGCCAAGAAGATTAATTCCGGGTTAGCTGCGGGGCTCCCTTCTCTAGTGACTCCCAATACCATCACTTCATTAGTCAACCTTATGGGGATCCCCAAGGACTTATCCATGACATTTTCTATAGAGCTTTTATATTGATCTAGGCTCGGGCATGATGCAAACATGTGGATTGTATCTGCTTCCATACTTTGACATCTCGGACAACTTATACGGCTTATTCCGCCCCAAGTCGCTATTCTATGCGGTGTATAATATAACTCGTAGACGGTCTTGTAATATTGGGCCTGCAAAATAGCCACTTTCAGTACTGAGTTTGCTAGTTTAAGTGAGTCTTCAAACTCATTACCATCTAGATTTAGCTTTATTTTCAATTTGTCAGAAACTTTAGCATGATTATCTTCTTTACGTTGGCTCAGTTTGTCATATATCTGTGAAATTGAGCAGCCATCCTTACTCTGTAATTGTGCCATAATTTCTTCCCTCTGCAAATTGATATTGCCCCCTTGTTTCCTCGTTAACGCCGATCTTATCTGCAGATACTTATAGAAATCCCTGCGCTCTAGATTATACAGCTGCTGTGCCCTATCAAATGTTATAAATCCTGTTGAGTCAATTAAGTCCCCCGCTATTTTTATACCAATGCTATCCCATCTTTTCATAACATTATCCTGAGACACCTCTATAAACAGGGGATTCTTGAATAGCGGGGTATAATAGTTAACTCTTCCTAGTTCTATCTTTTTCCTGATCGAAGTCCAGACAGATGTTACTGCCCCTAGCGTCTTGAACTTCACTTTTTTGTAGTAGCTTGCTTCACTGAACATTAATAGCCATTGGTTGGCCTCTGTGATTATGAGTTCATATATATCAGGGATTCCCCCGCTACCGCGCCACCTATCTTCAATATTTCCACCCAATAAGCCACTAGCGTATTGAAGAACCGCCGCCCAGTAATATACCTTAAAGTCTGGAACTGTCAGACCTCCGCGTTCTTTAGATAGTGATAGGAATTTAATGGCCCTTCGCGTTTTGCCTTTCGCCCAGATGAATCGGTTAGCGACCCCTTCAATTTCTTTAAAACAGCTGTTTTTAAATTCAGCGGAATAGTTCTAAAGAGATAGAGGACTTTAGGTAGAAATAACATCTTTATTATGTTGCAACGGCCTATTATTGTCAGATGCAAATTATTCATCCTGTCCAAATCTTTCTTGGCTTTTTGGATCACAGGCTCTAAGTTTTGTCCCACTACCTTTGTTAAAACAGATGTTATTGTGATTCCTAAGTATACTGCTGACTTTGTCAGTCTATGATCTGACCAAGTAATTTTGCTGTTGACTACTGTTGGACCCGGTCCTTTGGACAGGTTCACCCCGTGACTTTTTGCTTTTTCCTAGCCTGTTTTTGGAACCTGGATTGGTGATTTTAGGCCTCTGCGCACTTTTTCACTGTGGTACAGTGTAAAGTGCGTGTGCTCTCTGTGAATGGATGGTGAGTGACCTGCCCTCCCATAGGAACGAATGGGGAATATGTATGCCCATGGTAGATTCCTGATGCATGGGGAGTGCAGGGTCGAGTTTGATATGTGTGAACTCGTGAGAATGAATGCTGCAGAATGGTATATGCGGCATGGCTGTGTCTAGTCTAGAAGCGCCACTTTTAGAAGTTGGCATAATTGTGTAGTGAGTCTGCTGGCACGTGATTGGCTGATGAGCCTGGCCCAGGAGTGCCTGGGCCTGCTGGTGGATGGACTGTCTGTTTTGAGTAGGACGGGGTCTGCAGGGCCCCGGAGGAGGGGGGTCTGAGTCAGCCGTAGATGAAAGGCCCCCATCTGCTGTCAGGGATGGGAGGAAAGAGCGTCTGGTGGAACCAGGCTGTGCCTGTCGGCCCACCCTGCTTGCTCTCCCTTCTGATGGCCCACTGTCACCTCTGACCTGAGGCTGACAGTAGAAGGAAACCAGATACACCCAGGGCTTAGGGGCTCGCTTACACAAAGACTTCAAAAGTCTTCAAAGCCTTTTCTGTGTATAAGAAGGGGCTGTGTTCCCTTCCAAGTTGTTCTTGTTTCTGACTTGAATCTGCCAGGGGCGTGCTGCTGCTTGGGCTCAGGGGAATCCCTGAGTCCTGCCCAGCCCCTGGACTCCTGATGGACTTTCCTGGACTCCTGGGGGACCCCTCTGCCCTGCCTGGGCTGATGGGGGGACTTAGCTTTGCCCCCCTGGGAAGCTCTGGGGCTTTGGCAGCATGGAGGAGCTGCATTTTCCTGTGGATAGCGCTGGAACCGTATTTCTAGTGCCTGGAGGCACTGAGCTTCCTCCTGAGCCCCTGGGAGCGCTCTGCCTGCTGCTCTAGCGCTAGGAGCGCTGTGGATTGTGCTCTAGCGCTAAAGAGCGCTGTATTTCCCCCAAGCGCTGGAGAGCGCTTTCTCTGGACTTTTCTAGCGCTTAGGAGCGCTTTATGGCCGCTGATAGCGCTGGACGCGCTGAGGTTTCCTGCCCGTATGTACTTTAGTAATTACGAGTGCCCACCTCGATTTTCCCACGGAAGAAAAGCAACCACGAAGGGGCCGCGACCGGATTGGTCGAGACCCGAAGAGAGCCGTGCTCGGATTGGTCCGTCGAGGGGGGCCTGGTCGGCGGGGAGAGAAAGGAGAAGGCGGGGGAGATGGCGGCTGTTTGCGGGGCTCCTCTCGGCTGAGGGAGCCCCGGGGAGAAGATGGCGGCCGTTGCGGGGCTCCCGTGACCGAGAGGGACCCCGAGAGAAGGAGAAAAGCCTGGCTGCCTCGTCGCCGGTCTCCCTTGTGGAGAGGGAGACCGGACTTGCTAGGAGCCGTGAGAGAGGTGCCGGCAGCCGGGAGGACGCCGCAGAGAGCGGCGTGACGATGGAGCCTCCCCGCAGCAGAGCCGGTGAGTGAAGGGCTGCGGGGGAGAAAGCTCCGTGCGGTGCCGGTCGAGGCACCGAGTTAGGGCGGCCCCGAATGGCAGTGTGTCGCCCCACCGGGGTTACAGAGCCCGCGAGGGGCTCTTGAGGGCCGCATTGCTGGATGTTGGTGCCGCTTCGGGGCACAGAGTCAGGGCGGCCCGGGTTGGCAGCGGGTCACCCCAACGTAGTCTAGAGCCCCGAGAGGCTCCACCGAGGGCCCGTAGTTGTCTCAGAAGTCCCTGTGAGGGGCTTGGGGGCCATGCTTGTGAAGAGCCCTGAGAAGGTTCGGGACCATTCGTTTTAGGTAGGGGGGCACCATTGTCTTCAAGAGCCTGTGTGGCTCCAACGTTGGGCACGTATAATGCCAGAGCCTGGGTGGCTCCAACGGGGACCTAGGTGTTTGTAGAGCCTGTTTGGCCCCAGCGTGGCGCCTGAGGGCCAGTGAGGGCCCCGGCGCAGTTTTTCTCCAGCTGCCCGGCAATTAGTGGGCAGCTGCACCGTTTAGGCGCAAGATGGAGGGTGAGTCCCTGAGAGGGATAGAGATGGCACAGAGGTGCCCGGCCAGTCACAGCTGCGCAGCACTTAGTGCCAGCTGCAGCATTTAGGCCCTTGTGAGTGTCCCAGGTGCCCAGCAAGTAGTGGGCACCTGCATCGTTTAGGCCCCTGACATTGAGACTCAGGGCGTTCTAGCCCCAACAAGGCCAGTTGGCCTAGGGACTGCCACAGGTGGTGGCTTATGTGAGTTTTTGCGCACTGGTATGGTTATTGCACCTCTGAATGTATTTCCTTGCATCATGTGTTATTCCTGCACCTCTGAATGTTTGTAGACATCATGTGACTTTTGCGCTACTGTATTATTCTGGTACCTCTGAATGTATTTTTATTTCATCATGTGCTTTATTCTTAACACCGCTGAATGTGTAGGTTTATGCGTTATGTGTTTTTCTTTACTACTCCTCTGAATGTATATTTATGCATCATGGGTAATGTGTTCTTTCTTAGACCCCTAAATGCTGTGTGATACTTAGGGGGTTGTTCTTTTTAGTACAGGTGGTCCTAGTGAGGTCCTGGTCCCCTGCGTGACAGTCTCCTAAGGGGTTAGGATTGCGTAGGTGGTACTTACCTGTTCCCAGTAGTTACTGAATGTGATCTATAACTGTTACTTTGTGTTACAGTGAAGTTTATATACTTTTATTCTAATTTCTGACAAGTATTGCTATATCTGCGAAGTGTCGATTCTGACAGTGGCCCATGTGGCCCTGTCTTGTAAATAATCCCTTGTGAATATTGCCGTGCCAGTTGGCACAATGTACATGTGTGATTTCTATCTGATACGTTTTGACAATACAAAAGTTATTTTAATATAACCTTGTGTGGAGTATCTTTTGGGGTGTACCTAATATGTTGTTGCTGTTGTGCGCTGGCGCAAATGCTTTACACATCGCCTCCGAGTTTAGCCTAGACTGCTCGTGCCAAGCTACCTAGAGGGTGAGCAGGGGTTATCTTGGCGTGTGACTTCCTTGCCCTGACTAGAATGGTGGTTTCTGCCTGGCTTTGGCATCAGCCTTAGCCTACCAGAAATAGCCGGTTCTAACATTGGTGGGTCAGCGGTGCGGATTTGGACTTGTGTTTGCGCAGTGCCATAGCAACAACTGGCTACATTACTAAACTCTGCATTTTTCAGATAGTCACATGTTTGGGATTATTGTTGTTGATTTTGTTTTTCCTCAAGAATGTCATTTTCAGATGGTGTTCCTGCGCTTTATGTTTAGTGGCAGATGAGAGAAAATGACAGGGCGGGACGCCAGTAGAGAGGGGAAGTTCCCATAGATTAGGAATCCCTTGCTGGGTCCAGTGTCCAATTCCTGTTCCTGTCCCTGTGTGGGTAGATGGAAGAGAGGGAGGGTGGAGGAGAAACTGCTTGCTCAGGAGGGTGGTTATTCCCTGAGTGTAGTGTGTGTGTCTGGGTTCCCCAGTATGTTAGGACCCAGTGGTGGCAGCTTAAATGTGTCCAGTGCGTGAATTCCCATTCCCAGTCCCAGAGTATGGTGCCTGGTGCTCAGTAAGAGGGTGACAGGTTGAGAGTCAGAGGCAGTGAGGAACTGTCTCACCAGTCTGGAGGGGGAGTGTGTGGATGAGTGGTGTCTTGAACTGGAGGAGTTCGTTTGAGTTTTTTTAAGGAGCTTGCACGTGAGGTGTACCTCTGGTGGTGTGCAGGAGGTCCTGCAGAGGCATTGGACAAGAAGGTGGATGTCTGGCGGTGTGCTAGATGTCTTACAGACGCATTAGGGAGTGATTCTAAAAGTAGTGGCTTGTGTATCTGATGATCCTGTGTAGGTGAAGAGGTTCATGTGTAGCCCAGCTAAGTCCCATTAGGATGGTAGGGGTGTAGGGGCTCACGTACTGTCTCAGTGGAGGCGGAGTGAGTGTGGGACGGTGTGTCCCACGTTGGCCCGAAACCCTGTCTCAGGGCCTGGAGGGTTCCCTAAGGGAGCACCAGGTCAGGGGCCTAGGCTGTACTTATAAGTCATTTGAGGAGGATCTTCCTGTGTCTAGAGGACGGGGAGTGTCTGTAATCAGAACTCCGGCGGTCCTGGTGTTGGTAGTACCGCTCCTAAGTGGAGGGTGCAGAAGTCCTGGTTCTCTGGGCATTTGTCCGTCTAGAGTGCTTGACCATTTGTGGGGCCTCTGGAGGTCGTTCCCCGAGGAGGGGGGAGGCCAGGTTCAGGTTCAGCCTGACCTGGAGGGAAGGGCATCTGTAGGCAGTGTCCTGACCGGTTGGTGGCTTCCAGGGGTACCGCTCCCAGGTGGGAGGGTGCAAAACTGGAAGGGGTGCAGAAGGACGGTGTACTTCTGACCCCAGTGCAACTTGAGGGTTTAAATCCTAGGTTGGGAGATTAGGAAGCTTCCGGGTCAAGAGGAATCTCTACCCAAGCAGATCAGCTGAAGAGACTGAGGGGGCTGCCCTTGCTGTGTGTTCTGGGGCCCACCTGCAGTTTGTTGTTTCCACTAAGGTAGAGGAAAGGGGGCTTTGCTGTGTGCTGTGTCCCCCCTCACCTGCTTGAAGAGGGACTGTGCTGTGTGCTTTGTACCTCAGAAGTGAAATAGTTTCTAGGTGGTAGACCAGTGACAGAGTGAGGTCCTGATCTGGTAGGAGAGTTGTGTTCTGGTGAGTGCTTCCCTGTGAGGGTTATTCCTTCATCGTGACTAGAAGCAAGGGTCCCTACTTGGTCTAAGGTACTTACCTCTGCCAACTAGAGACCCCCAGTTCTAACATTGGTGGAGTAGAGGTAGGATGGGGCATTCTTGCCGTGACCTCTGGTCAACCTGAGGGTGTGGTCCCAAGGTTGTTGGATCAGTGGTAGTTGTAGCTACCCTGAGAGAAGAGAGTGGAGATTGGCTATTGTGTGCCAGGGGCTACTGCCCCCACTCTGTGGATTGGTTAGGACCTGTGATATTTGGATGGCCTAGGGCCTGGTCCTGGCTGTGGATGACTAGTGTGTACCAGTGGGGTATCCTAGTTGTGCCAGAGAGCTTTTGTTGAGGGAAATCTATGTGGGTTCAGAGTGGCGAAAAACTGGAAGATGTCCCTGCCGTGCAGGCCCGAGTCCGTGGTTTTGTCGCCCAAAGCATTGAAGCCCATCAGTGTAGTGATTGGTCTACCCTGCGTTTTGGCTGGAAGGGGGATGTGTTGGACCCGGTCCTTTGGGCAGGTTCACCCCGTGACTTTTTGCTTTTTCCTAGCCTGTTTTTGGAACCTGGATTGGTGATTTTAGGCCTCTGCGCACTTTTTCACTGTGGTACAGTGTAAAGTGCATGTGCTCTCTGTGAATGGATGGTGAGTGACCTGCCCTCCCATAGGAACGAATGGGGAATATGTATGCCCATGGTAGATTCCTGATGCATGGGGAGTGCAGGGTCGAGTTTGATATGTGTGAACTTGTGAGAATGAATGCTGCAGAATGGTATATGCGGCATGGCTGTGTCTAGTCTAGAAGCGCCACTTTTAGAAGTTGGCATAATTGTGTAGTGAGTCTGCTGGCACGTGATTGGCTGATGAGCCTGGCCCAGGAGTGCCTGGGCCTGCTGGTGGATGGACTGTCTGTTTTGAGTAGGACGGGGTCTGCAGGGCCCCGGAGGAGGGGGGTCTGAGTCAGCCGTAGATGAAAGGCCCCCATTTGCTGTCAGGGATGGGGAGAAAGAGCGTCTGGTGGAACCAGGCTGTGCCTGTCGGCCCACCCTGCTGGCACTCCCTTCTGATGACCCACTGTCACCTCTGACCTGAGTCTGACAGGAGAAGGAAACCAGATACACTCGCTTACACAAAGACTTCAAAAGTCTTCAAAGCCTTTTCTGTGTATAAGAAGGGGCTGTGTTCCCTTCCAAGTTGTTCTTGTTTCTGACTTGAATCTGCCAGGGGCGTGCTGCTGCTTGGGCTCAGGGGAATCCCTGAGTCCTGCCCAGCCCCTGGACTCCTGATGGACTTTCCTGGACTCCTGGGGGACCCCTCTGCCCTGCCTGGGCTGATGGGGGGACTTAGCTTTGCCCCCCTGGGAAGCTCTGGGGCTTTGGCAGCATGGAGGAGCTGCATTTTCCTGTGGATAGCGCTGGAACCGTATTTCTAGCGCCTGGAGGCGCTGAGCTTCCTCCTGAGCGCCTGGGAGCGCTCTGCCTGCTGCGCTAGCGCTAGGAGCGCTGTGGATTGTGCTCTAGCGCTAAAGAGCGCTGTATTTCCCCCAAGCGCTGGAGAGCGCTTTCTCTGGACTTTTCTAGCGCTTAGGAGCGCTTTATGGCCGCTGATAGCGCTGGACGCGCTGAGGTTTCCTGCCCGTATGTACTTTAGTAATTACGAGTGCCCACCTCGATTTTCCCGCGGAAGAAAAGCAACCACGAAGGGGCCGCGACCGGATTGGTCGAGACCCGAAGAGAGCCGTGCTCGGATTGGTCCGTCGAGGGGGGCCTGGTCCAGGAGCCGCGCTGTGGTTGGCTGGCTCCTGGAAGCTGAAGAACGTCGGCGGTGAGAGAAAGGAGAAGGCGGGGGAGATGGCGGCCGTTCGCGGGGCTCCTCTCGGCTGAGAGAGCCCCGGGGAGAAGATGGCGGCCGTTGCGGGGCTCCCGTGACCGAGAGGGAGCCCCGAGAGAAGGGGAAAAGCCTGGCTGCCTCGTCGCCGGTCTCCCCTGTGGAGAGGGAGACCGGACTTGCTAGGAGCCGAGAGAGAGGTGCCGGCAGCCGGGAGGACGGCGCAGAGAGCGGCGCGACGATGGAGCCTCCCCGCAGCAGAGCCGGTGAGTGAAGGGCTGCGGGGGAGGAAGCTCCGTGCGGTGCCGGTCGAGGCACCGAGTAAGGGCGGCCCGAATGGCAGTGGGTCGCCCCGCCGGGGTTACAGAGCCCGCGAGGGGCTCTTGAGGGCCGCATTGCTGGATGTTGGTGCCGCTTCGGGGCACAGAGTCAGGGCGGCCCCGGTTGGCAGCGGGTCACCCCAACGTAGTCTAGAGCCCCGAGAGGCTCCACCGAGGGCCCGTAGTTGTCTCAGAAGTACCTGTGAGGGGTTTGGGGGCCATGCTTGTGAAGAGCCCTGAGAAGGTTCGGGACCATTCGTTTTAGGTAGGGGGGCACCATTGTCTTCAAGAGCCTGTGTGGCTCCAACGTTGGGCACGTATAATGCCAGAGCCTGGGTGGCTCCAACGGGGACCTAGGTGTTTGTAGAGCCTGTTTGGCCCCAGCGTGGCGCCTGAGGGCCAGTGAGGGCCCCGGCGCAGTTTTTCTCCAGCTGCCCGGCAATTAGTGGGCAGCTGCACCGTTTAGGCGCAAGATGGAGGGTGAGTCCCTGAGAGGGATAGAGATGGCACAGAGGTGCCCGGCCAGTCACAGCTGCGCAGCACTTAGTGCCAGCTGCAGCGTTTAGGCCCTTGTGAGTGTCCCAGGTGCCCAGCAAGTAGTGGGCACCTGCATCGTTTAGGCCCCTGACATTGAGACTCAGGGCGTTCTAGCCCCAACAAGGCCAGTTGGCCTAGGGACTGCCACAGGTGGTGGCTTATGTGAGTTTTTGCGCACTGGTATGGTCATTGCACCTCTGAATGTATTTCCTTGCATCATGTGTTATTCCTGCACCTCTGAATGTTTCTAGACATCATGTGACTTTTGCGCTACTGTATTATTCTGGTACCTCTGAATGTATTTTTATTTCATCATGTGCTTTATTCTTAACACCGCTGAATGTGTAGGTTTATGCATTATGTGTTTTTCTTTACTACTCCTCTGAATGTATATTTATGCATCATGGGTAATGTGTTCTTTCTTAGACCCCTAAATGCTGTGTGATACTTAGGGGGTTGTTCTTTTTAGTACAGGTGGTCCTAGTGAGGTCCTGGTCCCCTGCGTGACAGTCTCCTAAGGGGTTAGGGTTGCGTAGGTGGTACTTACCTGTTCCCAGTAGTTACTGAATGTGATCTATAACTGTTACTTTGTGTTACAGTGAAGTTTATATACTTTTATTCTAATTTCTGACAAGTATTTCTATATCTGCGAAGTGTTGATTCTGACAGTGGCCCATGTGGCCCTGTCTTGTAAATAATCCCTTGTGAATATTGCCGTGCCAGTTGGCACAATGTACATGTGTGATTTCTATCTGATACGTTTTGACAATACAAAAGTTATTTTAATATAACCTTGTGTGGAGTCTCTTTTGGGGTGTCCCTAATATGTTGTTGCTGTTGTGCGCTGGCGCAAATGCTTTACACATCGCCTCCGAGTTTAGCCTAGACTGCTCGTGCCAAGCTACCTAGAGGGTGAGCAGGGGTTATCTTGGTGTGTGACTTCCTTGCCCTGACTAGAATGGTGGTTTCTGCCTGGCTTTGGCATCAGCCTTAGCCTACCAGAAATAGCCGGTTCTAACAACTACTATTTGTGTCTTACCCTGATTGAGTTTATAACCCGATAGTGACCCATACATATCTGCTTCTCTCTCTATTTCTCCCAGGGCCGACACAGGATCTGGTGACGTAATAGCAAGGTCATCTGCATAGCCTAGTATTTTAGTGCCGTGGCCGTTTAATACTATTGGTAGGATACTCCCGTTCAGTTCTATTCTCCTTATGAAGAAGTCAATATAGAAAGCAAAAAGGAGCGGGGAGCAAGGGCAGCCTTGTCACGTTCCCTGCCCTATGTTAATTACCCCGCTGACCTCTCCCATTGCTCTCAGTCTTATCTTAGGGTTTCTATATAGCACCTTCAGAGCCCCAATGCATCCATCCCCTATGTTTACGAGACCCTATCGAAAGCTTTCTCAGCATCTAATAGTATAAGAGCCATAGGGTCTCGTGAGGATGCTGTACCGTCAAAAAGCATGCATACCCTCCTTATGTGGTCAGCCATACCCCTCCCGGGGATGAATCCATGCTGTCGGGGTGAAATGTTCTTGCCTTTTACTAAGCTGAGACGATTCGCTAAAATGTTTGAATACATTTTCGAATCGCCGTTCATGGGACTAATTGGCCTGTACGACCCTGGGTCTGTAGGGGTTTTTTTTTTCATGAATACCACCATAGTCGCCTCCCCCCATGATTCTGGAGGTGTTCCTCCTTTTGGTATATGGATTATGAGTTTGATGACATCGTCCCTCAATATACAAGAGGCGTTGGCGACTAAGGGAGCTGTTGGAGCCATGCCGACAGATGGGTGCACAAGCCTTTTTAATGAACCCTGCCAGGCTCAAGAACATCTACAAGAACAATACCAGAGTATTTACATCCGAGGTGCAAGCTAAAGCCTACCTGGACTCGCTAAAAACAGAGACTGGAACTACAGTCCAATAATGGAAAGTGATGATTATTGATAAGCGTTCCCTTGTAATAAGAATGCTGTATTCTAACTAGAAAGCTGATTAGAGTATGGGAATCATTGAATAGAGAGCAATGGGAAAATATAGCTAAAAGCGCTGGATGAGTAGAAAATGAAGGTGAAAGATATTTGTTGTATACTGTATATATAGGGATATAATCAGGGTGGAGGGTATGATGGATTAGCAATGGGTTGAATAACAGGGCACATCACATAACCACAGGTGGAAAAGGAAGGGGGGGAACAGTACGGCAAAGGGAAGCTGATTTCCAGACACCATCATAGAGACCCTAGGTCTACTTGCTTCATTTAGAGGGAGGGAGGGAAGGAGGATGGGGGGATTCAAGAGCTGGGGTTGGGGGGGGTTGGGAGATCGAAAAAATCATCATCATCAGGTATCAACAGAAAAATTAGAACGGGGGTACACAGGAAGAACGCGGGCGAGATCACTGAATCTTCATGCGGATAGGAACTATTAATATATGTGGATTAAACGACAAAAAAAAAACGTAGGGATGTGAAGGAATACCTGAGAGCAATACGGGCAGATATAGTCTGCATACAGAAAACTCATATTGACTCATCTCGGAAGTTTCTGCTAGATCAATTGGGATACCAGTTATTAGCTTGTACATCCCAAGAAACAAGAACGCGAGGGGTTGCAATCATGGCTCGAGCCAGGACGGTGGTCATAAAAAAGCAGCTGGTAGATGCATATGGTTGGTGGGTTATGGTGGAATGTCAAATGCAAGGTTTAAATTTTACTTAATGTTCAATATATGCTCCCACAGTTGATGACCCTGAGACCATAAAGCATGTCAATGCACAGTTGGCCAATTGGCCACTGCCAATAATAATGGGATGGATGGCTTATGGAAAAATGACCCAGTCATATTCACAGGACGTAAAAAAAGGAGTCAGCCCTGGTACAATTAATGGAAGATAACGGGCTTATTGATATATGGGAACAGCAGAAAGGATTGGGGGGGTGCACATATTATTCTGTACCCCATAAAGCTGTTGCACGGTTAGATTACTTTCTGATCTCACTGTCTTTAACATCTATCGTTAAAATAAACCGACTACCACGAGTGATTTCAGATCATAATCCCCTAACATTAGATATCTCAGTTCTAAGCCTACAGAGACAACAACCCAATAGCTGGTCTTTTGAGAGAGCTCTACTGCAGGATGGTAGCTATATCTCACACATGGAGGGCTGGATTAAAGAATTCTTAGAAATGAACAGAGGGTCTGCACAACCTGGGATGGTTTGGGACGGTTTGAAGGCCGGCATTAGGGGGGAGACTCTGAGTTATTCAATGAAACGGAATAAGGCGGAGAGAGCCGAGATAGAGGAGAAGATCAAAACACTAACTAAATTGGAAGAAGATCTAACCAAAGCAATAGGCCTGAAACAGGAGATCTCAGAGATAACGCAGAAGCTTGCCCTAGCTAAGGCTGCAGTAGGAGAATCATTTGCCTCTAAAGCGGCTGGAAAATTTCTAGCCTGGAGACAGCAGCAGTATGAATACAGCGAGCAGATCGGGCATACGCTCGCCGTCAAGACCCGGCAAGCTGCATCAAGAGGAGAAATAGAGAAGCTAGTCTCTAAGGCAGGGGTAACAGTCACCGCTCTGAAAGAAATTTGCCTGGCATTTCAAAACTTCTACCAGAAGCTCTATCAATCAGATAGAGGGGCAAGCAGAGATGAGATAGAGAACTACCTAGAATCTGCATCAACAGAGAGACTATCAGGGGAGGATAGAAACGCTCTAGAGACTAGCTTTACTCCTGAGGAGATACAAGGTGCAATAAACGACCTCCCTGCCGGGAAAGCGGTTGGTCCCGATTTAATTCCACTCGAATTTTACAAAAAATTCTTTAGTACAAATGCACATATTCTAACATCCATGCACCACTCATGAACTAATTATAACATCCATGCAGCACTCGTGCACTCATTCAATCATCCATGGACCTCTCATGCACTCATTCTAACATCAATGCATCACTAATGCATTTATTCTAACAGCCATGCACCACTCATGAACTCATTCAAACATCCATTCACCACTCATGCAATCATTCAGTCATCTATGCACCACTCATACACTCATTCAATTACCCAAAGCCAACTGAGGCACTCATTCAATTATCCATGCACTACTCATGAACTGGTTTGATCATGTGGAGGAGTGTGGCTCAATGGTTAGAGCGGCAGACCCTGATGCAGAGTTCTGGCCAGAGACCAGGGTTCGATTCCCGCCTCGGCGGGGTCTCTGGCTCAATTTCCTCGGACCTGTTAATTCTCGCCTCGGTGCCTATTCTAATCACGGGCCCCACGCTGCAACTCTGAGCAATAGCTTGCTTAGCCTCCACACTGGCCCCAACAGCACTAAGGATGCCTGGCTTTACCCTGGGGGTGCCCAGGAGTAGACACTTCACAGGGAAAGCCAGGAGGGGTTCCACATCAGTATGAGTATCAGCACCAGGAAGCCGAATAGGCGACACCGCAAGGTGACCGTCTGGTGACAGTGCGCTCTATAAGTACCATGACATTTACATTTGACATCAATGCACCACTCATGCACGCATTCAATCATCCATGTACCACTGATTCACTTATGCTAATATCCATGCACCACTCATGAACTCATTAAATCACCCATCCACCTCTCATGCAAACGTTGGACAACCCATGCACTTGTCTTGCACTTTTTCTAACTTCTTTGCACCACTCATGCACTCATTTAAACATCCATGCACCACTCATACATCAATTCTAACATCTATGCACCTCTTATGCACTCATTCAATCATTCATGTACCACTCATTTATGCATTCAATCGTCCATCTACCTCTTTTGCACTCATTCAATCATCCATTTACCATTAATGCTCATTTTTAATCATCCATGCACCAGTCATGCAGTCATTCTAACATCCGTGCACCACTCATGCACTCATTAATTCTTCCATTTACCTCTCATGCACTCATTCTAACATCCATGTACCAATCATGCACTCATACAATCATCCATCCACCTCTCTTGCACTGATTCTAACATGAATACACTGATTCTAATATCCATGCACCACACATGAACTCATTCAATCACCCATCCACCTCTCATGCAATCATTGGATGATCCATGCACTTCTCTTGCACTCATTCTAATATCTATGCACCAATCATTCAAACATCCTTGCACCACTCATGCACTCATTCTAAGATCTATGCACCTCTCGTGTACTCATTCAATCATCCATGCACCACTCATTCACTCATTCAATTGTCTACCTCTCTTGCATTTACTTTTTTATCAGTGTACCACTCATGCACATGTTTAATCATCCATGCACCAGCCATGAAGTCATTCTAACATCCATGGACCACTCATGCACTCATTAACACGTCCATCCACCTCTCATGCACTCATTTAACAGACATGATTAACTCATTTTAAAATCCATGCACATTTCATGCACTCATTCTAACATCTATGCACCATTGATGCAGTCATTCAATCATCCATGCAACACTCACTCAATCATCAAACAGAAGAGCAAATTTAGAGGAAAAAATACAAAATAGGTTCCACTATTTTACAAAGACCAGAGGATTTTTTTAAATCGAGCAATCCAAAAGAAATAGTGAGTGAGGCGAATTACAAAAAGATGAACCCCCAGAAACCCCAAAAAGCAGAATACAATCGTATGGACTAAAACCAGACACAGAAGGGATGAATAGAATTGGAATGAAGAGAGAAGCCCCGTTGTATGAAGCCCATAGACCATCACGGGAGAGGATTGTTCACATGAACCACGAATCACCGCTAAAGCTGGATAAACAAAAAAATCGTATGACCGGGAAAACAATTGAGGAGGGTCAGAATGATGATATAGATAGAGATTTCATCAGAAACCAGATACATACAATACAAAGAACAATAATGGTTCAACAAAGTCCAAAACAGTTTCATAATAGATCTAAAATGTGTGTGCATTCGGAAACAACTGGCTTGATACAGATAATAAACTTACAAATGAGTTCGCAAAAGAAGGAACATACAACTATTGCAATAGATAGAAGGAAGAAAATAATAAATAAACATAATGATGTTAAGATCCAACTTATTTTCAAACCAGAATGTTAGTACAGGGTAGGCAAGACACTCTAAATGGGGGAAATATTCTAAGACTCTTTAAAGCTATTCCTTCTCTTGGAAAAATCTCAAGTGAAAATATAAACGCTATCAGATTTCTCCCAAAGAAAGAAGATAATCAAGAAATGGCATTAATAACACATAATTCTTCCTCTCTATTAAAACACATCATCAATGAGCATGAAAAATTCTTAAATTGGGGAATAAAAATCAGGATGCCCCCTCAATCTGTATACCCAAGCTCATTCACACTACAAGAGAGAACAGAACATCAACAGAAAAATATAAACCACCAAATATTCTCAATAATAAAAAAACATATAGGCAAACCTGATAACCTATTAACAACAACAACAAATTAAATTAAAGAAGAAACGCCTATAAAATTAAATCAAGGATGGTTCACAGTGGCCCTTCATCGGGTGGTACAACATTGACAAAATAAGCCAAATGTTGCAAAGGAGGAAGCATTCAATCAAAGAGAAGCTATAAGACTATGTTCCTGGAACTTAAATGAGGTACACGCTAAAATACAAAATGCGTACCTATCCTCAATGTCAAGCAACTTTTAGATTATGTTCCTGCAAGAAATCTGGGCTATCAAATCATTGATGTTAGAAGGCTTTAATGGTTATTTTCAGCCAGAAATTTAACAAAGCAAATATGGGTGCCCCAGTGGGGGGTCTAGCAATATTTATAGCAATAGATTTGAAAATGGAGCACCAAAAAGTTGTCTTAAATGATAACAACATTCTAATAGCAAAATTACAGTACATGCAATTAAAAGTACTATTACTTATAAATGTATATATACATCCTGATTTAAGAAGTAGGAAGATCATGGCTACTAATCTTACTAGTATTGTACTACCGCTAAAGATTGAGGACCCACACACTGAATATAATATTTTGGGCGATTTTAACTTGAAGTTACTATGGACATATACCAGAGATAATGCAACACTACAACAGGAGGGAAACATCCTTTACAACGCAACTTTTACCACGCAGTGCCTTTACGATGCAACTTTTACAACGCAAACCATTACAACGCATTGCGCTGGGGGGCGCGATAGGATAGGGAATAGGTTTAATTTACTATCCAACACCTTCCCTACTATCCACGGGGACTGGAGTTGGAATAGTAAATTAAACTATTCACTATCCAATGCCCCAAAGCACTATGCTTTGTAAAGGCATGCGTTGTAAAAACAGCGTTGTAAAGGCATGCGATGTAAAAGTATGCGTTGTAATGTCATACATCCCAACAGGACCATCTATGGGTAATAACTCAAATATCTTTACCCCTGGTAAAGAGGACCCCGGGAGGAGTAGTTGAATTAAATCTTTTAAAAGACCTAGAATCACTCAGTCAATCAATCTGGGAAGTTTAAGGCACGCTACTCACCCGTGAGAGTCTCAAGGCTCTGGGGGGAGCAGCTCCGGTCAGTCTTGAGGTTCTTCCTGAAGATGTGCAGGATGGGAGTGTGTCTGATGTTGTTTGGCAAAACCAACACTTGATGGACGGAATGTTGCACAATGGCAAAACATTCACCCCTAGTCACAGATCTGGGTTTAATCCATCGTTATTTTGCTCACCACACCACCCCAGTACAGACATGGCCATATACAAATCAGTCTTGGCCCTGTGCCTCATGGGAACAGTCCAGTCCGAAATGCCAAGCCATGCCTTCCCTGGACCGGAATCAAGAATCCTAGGACCGGTTTCTGGCTATCAGCCAGGATAGCTTGATTCCAGTGGCATGGAGAGCACGGGACTCATGTCTGAGCATACCTGTTCCACTTGGGGTGACAAATGCAAAACCAACACTGATGTTGATTGGCAGCTCGTTCCAGTTCTTGCCCTTGATGTAGGAGAAGGTTATTCCCCCGTTCCTGTTCTGTGGATCTGTGGGGGTTCAGCAAGACAAGGTTGACGGATAGGAGGTTCCTAATGGGTACATGGAAGGAGATTCTGTCATTGAGCTTTCGGGGTCCAGTATTGTGGAGGCATTTGTAGGCGTGGTTGAGTATCTTGACGTTTACTCTTTTCTCTACGGGGAGCCAGTAGAGGTTACGCAGGTGCTGGGTGATGTGTTCATGTCTAGGGATGCCGAGGACAAGTCTGGCTGCGGTGTTCTATATGGTCTAGAGTTTGCAGAGCGGAGATTTGTTTATCCCGGTGTAGCGGGTGTTTCCGTAGTCCAGTGTGCTGGTTATGAGTGCAAGGGTGACGGTCTTCCTTGATTCGCAGGGGAGCCATTTGAAGGACTTTTGGAGGATGCGGAGGGTGTTGACGCTGGTGGGCAGGCGACAGTCTTCACCTGTCGGGTCATGGAGAGGGAGGAGTCCAGTATGATGCCGATGTTTCGGACATGGTCCGTGGAGGTGGGGGGCACCGACAGCCGTAAGCCACCAGGTGTTGACCCATGCGGAGGACGATGGTTCGAGGACGAGGACCTCTGTCTTCTCTGAGTTGAGCTTCAGGCAGCTGCTGCTCATCCAGGATGCAACGTCCTTCATTCCTTCCTGGAAGTCGAGTCTGGTGGTGATTGGGTCCTTGGTGAGGGAGAGGATAAGATGGGTGTCATCGCCGTAGGATACTATGCTGAGTCTGTGCTGTCTGATGATTGTGGCGATGTAGATGGTGAATCACTGGTATTGAGAATAATAAATGGGAGGTTCCCACAAGATTTACCGCCAGCATGGACATATAACGCACATGGCCACAAATCAAGAATCGATTACACAATAGTATATTTGAATCTATTCCAGAAGATATCATCCTTCCAGATTGAGAAAACAAATGGTAGTGATCGCGGCCAACAAATATTGGACTTGGAGCTCATACAAGACATAAAAAATGTAGAGCCCTACTTGGAAAGAAGGGAACAGTTAACTATAGCAGACTGCATTGAAAAGAAGAGTCCAAAGTATCTGTTAGTAAATTAGCACTCAAACTGGTTAAAGAAAGCTTTGAGGGGGAATCTCTCACTGTACTTGAGCATTGGGTGCTTTTCATAAAAAAAGATTGTCACTGCCTATGCATCAAAACCTTATTTCAAGCAACAACCTAGTAATCAAGTTGAATGTGGACATAAATCAAGCTATCGTACGCAACTCACGTTCTAAAAAGAACCAGCAATAGACTATTGAGACAGGCAAACAATGTCCATATAAGAGAGCCATATGTTCCAAAATAAAAAGTATTAGTTATGACCTGAGTAGGCTAATTTGGGAATAACATACTCAATCAAAACAAACACTTTGGCTAAAGCACTATACACAAGTTAAAAGAACAACTTAAGAGATTTCTGTAAATTGATATATGGCCTATCAAGAGCTAGAAAAACATCTGCATTTTCTACATTAAGTGCAGCTGTGTAGATAAGATTCTTAACAATGAACCTCAATAGTAACCTGGAAAGTACACAAAAGGATAACACGCTTAATTGTATAGGAATGGAAAAAAAGAATTTGGAAAACGAACTAGCTATAACTGAAAATCAAGTTTGTCAATTATTATTTATTTTAAATGATGTTGCACTGGGCCCCAGTGGGATTCCATTTGCTTTGTACAAAGAAAATCCTGTTCTTTGGGCAGAATACCTTATGAAAGTATTCAAGAAAGCTGTTGAATCATCATCAATACCAGAAACATGGAAGGGTTCATTAATCTCCCATATATACAAAAAAGGAGACTGGGCACACCCAGGAAATTATTGATTAATTTCACTGCAAGATACAGATGCCAAACTTTCTGCAGGAGTCCTACTTTCCAGGCGATCTACATGGGCAACTGAGAGGCAGCTAGTTCTACCTAATCAATCAGGTTTTATGCAAGGATTGGGGCTGGCAACAAATATAATAGTCTTGTCAGTCCTAATAGATAAATATTTAGGAAATAAGCAACCATAATATCAGTGTTTTGTGGATTTTAAATCTGCCTTCGGTTGTGTGCACAGGCAGTTACTTTGGGAAAAATTGTATAAGCAAGGAATGCCATTTTCTCTTCTGAAACCGATTCAACTACTTTATTAGAATACTTGGGTTACAGTAGATATATCTCATGTGTATCAAAACAATTGCCATTTCGTTGGGCCTAAAGCAAGGCAGTACTTGCCTAAAGCAAGTACCTGCCCATTTTATTTTTAACGTGTTTTTATCAGATCTAACACAAGCCATGGACGAGGTGAATGCTTATCCACGGAAATTAGCTAGTAGTCACATATCAAATCTATTATATGCAGACAATGTTATCCTATTATTCAAACAAAGGTAGGGGTATACCATCTGATAAATATGATATCAACTTATGCCCTAGCAAATGGCATGGTTATGAATGACACCCAGACAAAATATTGGAAAAATGGAAGTTAACAAAAACACAGTGTCAAAGTATAAGCACAAATGGTAAATACAAAATTGTCAACTAGAGCAAGTAAGAACCTATAAATACCTGGGCATACTTTTCGATGACAAAGGATCATTTCAACCATATAAGGTTGATATGCAAAGGATAATTAACACTCTGTTGACAGCATTTTGGACTTTGCAGAAATCCCTAGGGTGACCTAGTTATTTCCTGTTTCTAAAAGTGCTAACAGCAAAATTATTACCAAGTCTAACATATATTAGTGAAGCACTGTGCGGTAACAACTCTAAAACCTTCAAATCAATTTTCCACCTTTAACATAATTAGTTGTCTGCCCAAATTAGTTTCGAATTTGGGCTATCTAATCAGCTAATTTCTAGGAAAGGCCAATTCATAAAAGTGTGGAAAAGAATTAAAATGGACAACACTAATCGAATGTGCTACTTGTTATGACAGGAAATACAAAAAAACGGTGCCCAGGCTACGATTACTCAGCAATCTAAATTGAAGGTACTGGTGAAGGGTAAATTCTACATGCTGTCTGATTTAGACGAGGCACAGGAGTTACTGAAGGAAATTTTGCAAGGGCGTAAGGGGTGAATGGAAAGGATAAATATAGAACAGAGCTAAAACCCATGGGGTGTGAATATATAAATGGTTACCTATGAGACACATTTTTGTTATCTATATTGTTTGGATAGAAATGAAGTGTTTTAATTGGGAATAGTTAATGATTCATTAAAAACAAGAGCAAAGTTCTAGATGTTCTAGATGTTAAAAATGCTAGAGGGAATTTTCTTTTTGTTTCATTTGAGCCAAGTATGAGGCATCACGGGGGGTGCAGGTGAGGAGGAGGGGTTCCAGGGCCCCAGGGGTGTAATAACAGGACACCCAAGTGTTAGGGGGAAGGGTTCTGTGGCTGGCGTGGGGGAGGAAGGAAGGGCCGTATGTTGGGGGAAGGGGCACAGGGGTAGGTATAGGAGCACTACGGAGGGGGGAGGGCACGTAGGTGGGTGTGCAGGGGATAAAAGTAGGGAGAAAATGAAGTCCTTTCTGTTTTTTGTCTTGTTATTTTCTTTGGTAGATCCAGGTTTAATTAACAGTACTAAGAGAACGAATCTGTCAAAAAATATGGTAAATACCCTGATGTCTAGTAAAGAGCAACTGAAAATAGTATCATTTAATGTTAATGGCTTAAATAATAAAAAGAAAATGCCGCCCATAGAGATGTGGATTAAGACTGAAAATCTTTCGGTAATATTGTTACAGGAAACGCATATTTCATCCATAAAATTGCCTGATTTTTCAATGTTTAGAGCCTGGGCATCATATCGAGGTTTCTCTTCGATCTCGGAATCCCAGAGAGGCGTTGCTATTTTTCTAAAGAATAATATCCATGTAGAGATTATAAATTCTGAGAGTGATGATTCAGGGCGTTGGTGTTGGCCACATGTAAAATTAAACATAGACAGAGACCCATTACCTTTGTAAGTTTCTATGCACCAGTAGACGATAACTTTAAAGTATATGAAGAGCTGTTTCAATCTCTATTGACTGTGATAGGAGACATGAATATTGGAGGAGACTTTAATATTCTTATTAACCCAATTTTGGATTCTACTACCCAGCCAAGAAAACAGCTCAAACCAAAATCTCTGAAAACTATCCTACATTATAAAACAACTCTAAATCTTTGCGATCCGTGGCGCTCACACCATTTGTCTAAAACAGAATTTGCATGTTAGTCAGGAAGATTCAAGTCATATTCATGAATAGATTTCTTTTTGGTTTCCAGACAACTTAACTTTTATCAGCAGATAAATCTTATTAACGGATTCTCTGATCACGCTATGCTAGTTATTGAGTTTCTTTTAGAAAACAATGTAAGAGTTCCTAAACGATGGGTGTTTAATAAACAGTATTTAAACGATGAAACATGTGTTGACTCTATGAAGACAGAGATCAAAGAATTTATTTCCCGAAATCTCGAGTCCTCATCACTTAACATCGTTTGGGACTCTCTAAAAGCTTTATAGGCAAGGATGCAGCCATCCTAAAAGCAGCTAGATCCAAGAAGAAGATCCTTGAGCAAAGAATACAGGCTTTAAGTAATTTAAGGCACCATAACCCATCTAGCAGTAACCAATATCAGCTAGACCAGGCCAAACGGGAACTCAGTGCTAACTATTATGCCCAAAGTGAGGAGGTCTTTCGACGACAATGTCACAAAATATATGAAGAAAGCAACTTCACAGGGAAATTCTTATCCTGGCAGGTTAGAGAACAAGCTGCTGCTAACCTGATAAAAGAATAAAAGTGTCCATCCACCCAAGCATGGACAGTTGATCTGGTCAAAATAGGAAACATAATGCTCAGTCACTACAATGCTATTTATAGTCAGCAACATAGCTTAGACCATCGAAAGCTAGAAACTTTCTTATTAAAGTATACATTGCCCACGCTCTCTCAAATTGAACAACTAACTATGGCGAGCCCTTTCTCTATGGAAGAATTAGAATTAGTTGTTAAGGATCTTCCTAATGGTAAGGCCTGTGGTCCAGATGGGCTCTCCTCAGAATTTCTAAAAGTTTTTTGGGGTGTTTTTTCTCATTTATTTCTTAAATTAATAAATTCTATGTTGGAGGGAGGCACAATACCAGATTCCTTTAGGGAGGGCAATGTTGTGAGCTTTCTGAAGAAGGGGAAAGATGCTAAGGACCCAAACTCCTATCATCCTATAACTTTATTAAATTCAGACTATAAAATAGTAACAAAACTTCTATCACTACGTTTTAATCGGTATACAGCAGATTTGATCCATCCAGATCAGAATGGTTTTATGGCCAGCAGGCAACTTGTCACAAATACTCACTATTTGATTGAAGATTTGGATTATTTTGAGACACGAGGGATTCCTGATTTGGTTTTGTTATTAGATGCAGAAAAAGCTTTTGATTTGGTGGTTTGGGAGACACTTTTTATTATTTTGAAGCACTTTTGTATTTCTGGCAAAATTATATCTTTAATACGCAACCTTTATACCAACGCCAAAGCTAATGTCATCATAAATACGGCAATGGTTGGGTGAGTTTTAGTTAAACGTGGCACGAGGCAAGGCTGCCCACTATCGCCAGTCCTCTTCGCTTTTTTCATCGAGCCTCTCGCCATCGCATTGAGGAACTGTGCGGAAATTCTTCCCCTGATCCCATTAATGGCTAAGGTGAAACTGTACGCAGACGACATCATGCTTATTATCAAACCCGAATTACGAACCGAAGCCACAGTATTTAGATCTTTGAGGATTTTGAAGCCCTGGGGGGATACCGTATAAATAAAAAGAAAACGGAAATCTTGGTCTGTGGGGATAAAACTCCGGAATTGCATCCCGACATACGTAGCTGTATTAATACCAAGCCCAATAGACATCTGGGAGGTTTTTTTCCAGCGTCAGTGAAAGATCTGTATGGTCTGAATTTTGATCCCCTTCTTCGGAAAATTCAGGCATTTTTTCATCGTTGGAATGCTTTGCCATTGACAATTCTAGGTCGAGTGGCCCTGATTAAAATGTCCATTCTTCCTTTATTTAATTTTTTGTTTTCAACTATTTCATGCTTTTTACCGGGGTCTTTCTTTACTAGGGTAGAATCTATGTTTTCAGTTTTCATCTGGGCGAAGAAGACACCCCATATTGCAATAGGTACTTTATAAGAGGATCTGGATCAGGGAGGACTCGCCCTGCCAAATCTCAGGGACTATTATAATGCATACTTTGCACAGTACTCATCAAGATTTAAAGGTCAAATCCATAGTAAAAAATGTTACATACATTTCTTTTTTGATTTAATGTGCACAGAAACTCTAATACCACCCCCTCTAAAGGTGCTTAAATCCCCCAAACTAGTCCGTTACAAGACATTATTATGGTTTTTTAAAAGACGTCAGGCTCTGTTTAAAAGATACTGGCTCCCCCCTATTAATTCAACAACTTTATTGTCTAGTATTCTCCCTTTAATGGGGGTAGAACAAGGCTTAGATTTAGCTGAAAATTGGGCCGGGGCACGATTCCTTAAAGTCTCTGACTTTTTAGGAAATGGAGCTTGGATTACCCCGATGGAAATGTCGCAACTAATCCATAGGAATTTTATGTTGTTAGGGTCTTATAATATTTTATATAAGTTTCTGGTGCAACTTGACACTATGCAGCTAGGTCAACTAAGTTAATTAACCAATGATCTTCTAGTTATCGAACTTGATAGAAAACCTGGGGATTGGAAGCGATGTTTAGCACAGAGTAGGAGGGATTGACTTAAGTCAAAAAGCAATAAAAAAATGGTAGGAGCAGGAAAACCATGCAATGTCTTTGAATACCTGGATAACTATCAACAAATTTAATTTCAGTACATTACGGGGCGCCAATTGGCGCAGAATGCTATTCTTTAGTAAATGGTTGTTGTATCGTACACCTGCCTCCATCTCCAAAATGTACGCTAATTATTCAGCACATTGGTTTAGATGTTCACACCATTCTCCAGCCAATTGGTCACATGTAATGGTTTATTGTGTCAAGATTGTGACGTTTTGGGAAGAAATTTTTGCTTTTTTCCAGACTGAATATAATATCACGATCACCGTAAACGAGAAATTAATTTTGCATGGTTTTGACTTTGATCTTATGCTCTCCGATCAGATAGCTAAATTACTGTACATTGTTATGGCAGTGGCTAGATCTCTGTTGCTACAGCAATGGCGTACAGAACAGATTCCATCTATGTGTGAATGGTTACAGAAGATGAGACGAGTTAAGATTAGTGAGCAAATTTACGCACTCCGGATAGGGGGGATCAGAAGATTCGATAAGATCTGGGGGAAATTTTTTGATTACAATTCTGAGAGATTTTGAGGATTTAAGTATAGTGTAATTATGTGCTGTGCTAGAAGATTTTGATTTATAGGTAAAAAAGCAAAAAGGCTTTTGTTTGTATTTTACTGTTTAAGAAATTATGTTGAAATGTTAATTTGAAATGACACTTAAGGACTTCAATAAAAATAAAATAAAAGGAAATACAAGCAAACCAGAAATCTCAATATTGGAAGTTTTTACAAGCTGCCTTAGGTGAATACTCAGCACATGCGATTTGGGATAAGCCTATAAAACAGAATCTTTAAAAAAATGAATAACAAAATAACAAAACAACTATTGATGCATAAACATAAAGAATCTGTTGCAAAAAGAATGCATGCATGGACTAAAATGAACGCGATTTGGCCTTTTCCCAGGATCATGTCACACAAACCATGGCTGCGTACAACAGAACTGATATATGGCCCATTGGGTAAAAAAGCAGAGGAGAACATTATCCATTTGCTTTGCATATACCCAAAACTGAAGGAAGAAAAAAGAGCGACACTTGAGTGGCATTTCAACACCTACGGAATACAGACTTTGAGACTAGCATATATAAGATGTCAAAAATCAAATAAAATAGTGCTGAACTCTGCATTTGAAAGATTCATACTAATGATAAGAAAGAAATTGGACTCTGATGATTCGATCAAAGAAAACACATAGGACATGTTTAATAGTTTATCTGCACAATAAGATTTGCATTACTCAGATTTGCTATAGTTGAAAACGTGGATGTTTTTAATTAACATAATAAGTATATTTTTATCCTAAACAAATGGTTTTACCATAAACTGTATTTGTTATTGTTTTTACAGATTGTAGGAGTTTAAATAATCAAACAATAACATTACATTGAATTATGCATTTATCCATGTACCAATCATTCACTCAATCATCCATGCACCTCTCATGCATTCATTCCAACATACACGCACTACTCATGTACTCCTTCTAACATCCATGGACTGCTTACGCACTTATACTAACATGTATGCACTACTCTTGTACTCATTCTAACATTTATGGAAAACTCACAAACACTTTCTAACATGCATACCACTTTCATGCACTCATTCTAACATCTATACATCACCCATGCACTAATTATAACATCCATGCACCACTCATGCCCTCAATCAATAATTTATGCATTGCCTAGGCTCTCATTCAATCATCCATGTACCACTCAACTCATTTAATCATCCATTCATGTCTCATGCACTCATTCTACAATCCTTGCACCACTATCGTATTTATTAAATAGTCTATGCTGCACTTATGCACTCATTCAGTCATCCACTTATGCACTTATTCACTAATTTCTCCAGCACTCATGGACTCATTCAATTATCCATGAACTAAGCATGCACTCATACTAATATTCTTGTACCACTCATGCACTCATTCAATCATCCATGCACCATCATGCCTTCATGCTAACATCCAAGCACCACTCATACATCCATTAATTCATCCATGTACCACTCATGCACTCATTTAATTACCCAAGCACCATTCATGCAGTCATTCTATCATCTATGCACCACTGATGCACTCATTCAATCATTCAATTATCTGTGCATCTCTGATGCACCTGTTGAATTATCCATGTACCACTCATGCACTCATTCAATCATCCATGCACCACTCATGCACTCATTTGATCATCCATGCGCAACTCACGTACTCATTCAGTCATCCATGCACCACTCATTCACTCATTCAATCATACATACACAACTCATGTACTCATTCAATTATCTATACCCCACTTGTACACTCATTCTAACATCCATGCACCACTGATGCACTCATTCAATCATCCATGTATCACTCATGCACTCATTCAATCATCCATCCACCACTCATGCACTGATTCGATCACTGATTCACTACTCATTCCATCATTCCTACACTACTAATGCACTCATTAAATCATCTAAGCACCACTCATATACTCATCCTAACATCCATGCCCCACATATGCACTCATCCAATAATCCTTGTACCACTCATGCACTCATATTATCATCCATGCACTTAATCAGAGTCTAATCTAGGAGGGTTTCAGAATAGGTGCCAGTGTCACAGCTAACCATGTCCAGTCATCGTGGTCAACCTCGATTTCGTTGTTCCCAGAGTTTAAAAGCCTGATTGACTTGGAATTGTTACAAGCAGTGATTTGCAAATTCTCAAAGGCTACATCATATACGTTCAATGGCTCACTCTATGATGCCCTGGCTAGTGTTTTGTGAACAGGGAAGCACTCAGCATCAAAGGGGGGAATTTGTGGCCCATATTGCCCTGATGATGAGATCAAGTAACACCAAAAGGGTTTGGCAAATATGCAGTAAGGCTGCGCCACATATCAAACTAAACAAAACAGGATGCCAGTACTGCCATAAACATTCGACGATTTTTATGCACAATGAGATTAAACATCTGTCGCATATACACAAGACGCAAATGTGCCTGTATGAATCTTTTATTTATTTTTATTTCTTATTTTTGATTTACTTTTGTCAAAGATTCAAATTTTTATTTGTTTTGCGGAGGGGGTATACTATATACAAAATGGGGGAGAAGAGAGTGGTGCAAGCTGTCACCCAAAATCAGAGAGTAAATCACATTCGAACACACTATATTACACATCCATCATTTATACGTGATACTTTCATACCGACATTCTCACTGTCATTTATGGACACACGAAAAATAAAATAAAAACAGTGATTGGTCGAATGTTTATGGCAGTACTGGCATCCTGTTTTGTTTAGTCTGATGATGAGATGGCTTTCCGGACTATGCCTGGGCAGTTCAGAACATCCACCCCCATGATGCAAAAATCATCTATGTGGCTGAGAACCAATCTAGCAATACTGGGGAGTGCAAATTCGTCACAGGAAGAGTAGGCAGTATTCCTACTTAAACCTTGCCTGGGTGACCGATCAATCAATTTCACTGCCCTCATGCTGTTTGATAGATCATCTCTTAATGCTGAGATGACATAGAAGGGGGGTAATAATCTTGCTCTGTTTAGGAATATTGTTGAGCTGATATCCGGAAACAGGTCAATAAATTCCAGGCAACATCATTATTTTCTCTAATGGCTATAGTGTTTCTAGCTGCCAAGGAATTATTTTTCCCTTCAGCTAGACTTCCCTTGTTTTTTAATCCTTTGCAGTAACTCCAGAGAAGGGCCTTCTGAGAAGAACCCCGTTGAGACCTCCTACTGTTGCATTGGTTCCTACAACATCCTGATTAAAAGTGGAGACAGAAAGATTACTTTAAGTACATTACTCAGTCAGTCAATCAATCTTTATTTGGTTAATAAAAAGCATAAAAGAATGCACAACATAAAATCATTCATTAAAAAATCATCAACTGATCAACTTCCCTTGCGCAATTATAATCATAAAATTACTTATGCCTAAATACATTTTAAAAAATGCATCAGAAACTCAGGAACAATCAATTAATCAAGTTCATTCTTCAAATTATGCAAGAACATTGCAGAGCATATTTAAAAGTGACATTGATAATAGATACCAGTACTATTAGCTGTCAAAAAGAATCTCAATAATAGCTTCATATATATAAATAGTTCACAGTAAATATACTGGGTTGAGTTTATAAAAATTGCGCTTGTAAAACTGTCTAGAACAATCAGTGCATAGTAAAAGATAAAAGGTCTATAAAAGGACAAAGCCTCTACAAAGAATAACCAATATTCGAGCAATATAATCATTTACCTACGATATTCCGTCTTCTCACAGCAGTGGCAATACATTTATGTACCATTTCGCATATATATTCAGTATTAAGCAGCTGGAGATAATGAAGCACCGGCCTACATTTTCTCAAATTTAGTTCCCGTAATAGTGGAATAATAAAGTATTTCCGTGGTTTAGAGTGCAGCTGGCAAAAGAAGAAACAGTGTACCATATTCTGAACTGAGTTACAATCACATGGACAAGGATATAATAAGAAGTCAGAATATATCTTGCTCAGGTAAAATACAAGGAACTAAAATAAATCTGCTCTCCCATTAGTTCACGCTGCTTTTGTACATAGCTATGCCAAGGAATTTTGTGCACATGTTCAAGGCCTAAACAACCCTGTATTATTGCTGGGTTGGGTACAGGTTCCCCTTTGGTCCAAATAGACCACCACAGCATAAAAGGGGCAATTTGTATACAATGTAATGAAGGAACCATTCCTAGTTCCATGTGGCATATTATAGCAGGCAGACTACAAGGGACTGCCATAAGCCTTTTTAAGAAAGATGTTTTCTATTATCTGCAGGGATGAAATATTGCAAGGACCCCATATTCCTGCCCCATACATAATGGTGGAGCAACAACGTGCAACATAGGTGACAATAAGCGCATCAATTGGTTTAGTGCCCAGTTTCTTTGTAGTGTTGGGTGAAAACATCTATTTATGACTTCTATAAGGTGGTGCAAGGAACCTTTTTGGTCGAATTGAACATCTAGATAGTAGAAAGTAGGAACACATTGCGCAATTTCATCACCCACAATGCAAGGCTTTATATTGGATATCTGAGAATTTCCATCTATTACATACCCAAGCTTCGAGGTGATTAAGTAAAACCCTGCCCATTAATTTGCATGTAAAGTAGACCAATGAGCTTGGGGTTTGACCTGTCACCCTTTTTAAAAATAGGTACTATGGTCAAATTGGACCAGGATTTTGGAGGGCCCCTCTTGGCAACACAGCCTAGAATATTAGTGAGCACTGGTAGCCACAGCTCCTGGTTTGATAAAAAGAGATCAGATGAGACCCCATCTGGACCAGAGGCTTTGTTCCTAATGGTCTGGATTAAGACTTTTTCCACTTCCTAGTAAGTGGGTATTAACAAATTAAGGGCGCTCTGCCCTATATAGTTGTCATCGAGCTCTGTTGATGAGCTAGAGAGGTTATGCTCCCTATGACTCCCATGTAGCCCAGAAAAGTGATCCACCCATCTGTTCGGGGGAATAATACAATCGATACAGCTGTTATGGCTATCTTGGAAATAGGAGGCAATAATGATTTTCCAAAAGAGGCTGGGGTCCTTGATAACCACAGCTTCAGGTAATGTATCTCATGCCTCTTGTCTAATAGTTGCCTCACAGGTCAAAAGTGCCTCCTTATATTTAATCCTGTATAGGCTCACCAGCTCCTTGTCCCTAGGATTCTGTTTCTTTTTTTTTCTTTTTTTCTTTTTTTTTATTCGCAGCTCAGAGAAGGATACATGTTATCAAACAAAACCACCCAATATACGAGATAAAAAAAAGAAAAAAGAAACGGAATGAAAATTACATTAGTGTAAAAAATCAAACCATACAGTAAACATTGAAAACATAAATACATGTATATGTATATTACCTACTGGCGGTCGCCAGTAGGTATATATAGTTAGGATTTTTTCTCTATGGGATTTTTGAAAATTCTATGTCTAATAACTTTGGCGTTTGTGGACGGAATTGGCTGAAATTTTCAGGAAAATGGAACATTTTGTTTCTGAGCAGCCACTGAAAATTTGGGGGGGGTTTGTCAAGGGGGGGCTGAGAAAAAAGGGGGGTCCCAAAACGTGTTTTTAACATTGAGTTTTCCATAGGGCGGTTGGCCTCACTTTTAGCCCGAACGGCTGAATGGATTTGCACGAAACTTGGCAAAATTGTAGGGACTGGTAGCCCGATGTGCCTTTGCTAGGTCTCAATATATGTGCTGCAGTGGATTTTAAGAAATTAACGTTCAAAAAAAGATATATATCTGTAACAGCGGACCGGGCAGCGCTCCAGTTCGCGTACTTTTCGCGTTACGGAGCTTTGTGAAGCGAAGCTGATTGGTTCTCCGGCGTCTGTAAACATTCCAAACAGTCCGTAGCGGCCGCCATCTTGTCTCTCGGTAGGATCGAGAGACAAGAGGAGGCCAAAGCGAAGGGGCAAATGACCATAAGGGGGCATAGTAGATCCTCCCTGACCCCCTAGGTTTGATGTGGAGGTTTAAAAAGGGCCCCGCGGGGCAAAAAAAAATAAAATAATAATAATCAAACGGCTGAATGGATTTGCACGAAACTTGGCAAAATATTAGGGACTGGTAGCCAGATGTGCCTTTGCTAGGTCTCAATATATGTGCTCCAGTGGATTTTGAGAAATTAACGTTCAAAAAAAGATATATATCTGTAACAGCGCTCCGCTTCGCGTACTTTTCGCGTTACGGAGCTTTGCGAAGCTGATTGGTTCTCCGGCGTCTGTAAACATTCCAAACAGTCCGTAGCGGCCGCCATCTTGTCTCTCGGTAGGATCGAGAGACAAGAGGAGGCCAAAGCGAAGGGGCAAATGACCATAAGGGGGCATAGTAGATCTTTCCTGACCTCTTAGGTTTGATGTACCATTTTGCCAAGTTTGGTGTAATTCCGTTCAGCCAGGGGCGTAGCTAGAGCTTGTGGCGCCCGGGGCTATCCCACAGGTTGCCGCCCCTGGTGGTGGCGGGGAGGGGTGCTGGGGAATAAGTACGGCGAGCACTTGAAAGAGGTCCGAGAGACACGTAGTATTGTCGCTAATAGTTACCTTGATCAATCATGCAAGTTACATGCACATACATGACACGGTCCAAGGCTACACAGTTGAATACACCGGTGACCGGCAGTACAAAGGAGAACACACAGACTGCATAATCTATCTGGGGACTCAGAAACACTGCATGCGACATCCATCAGAGAGATGCATAAACGATTACCTGGTAATCTCCTTAGCACAATGCAAACATACACATACATGACACTGTTCGGGTATCCATCATCTACAGCTGACATTAAATGACCAAACATCGTGGTCCCCCCATTAAAGCAGTGGGGACATGCACAAACGTGATGTGCTCTGACTTGAGGTACAATAATGCAATGACGAACTCAGAACAGCATGAACTACTGAGGGGAGGTGGGGGCAGGGTGGTACAGAAGTGAAATTGTTTGAGACATTATTCATTTTTATTTTTAATTTATGAGGTTGTAGCGAAGTGATTGTAGTATAAAATGAGACTTATAGTATAGAGTGCAACATTTTTATGTTACATGGTAAGTTTACTCATATTTACTTTCCTTGTCCCACTATATTATCTCCAATGTGTATTTGACATCTCTTCTTCATCTCCGGCCTCCTTTCTCTCACTGTCTGTGTCTGATGCATCTTATCGCTGCCATTTTGTGTAATTACAGAAGAGAGTAAAATAAAATAGTTCGGAACGTGAAAAGGGGGCAAAGTAGAGTACCCCTCACCCCCTAGGCCTTCTCAGGCGGTCCCAAAAGGATCAGTTTCTGTTTTCCTGAGAGATTATGGTATGAGTTCCATATACCACAATAACTTGCATTACAACATGCAAGATATCTATCTCCTATTACCAAGTTTTGGAGATATTCGCGCTAAGCGCGAATATCTCCAAAAACTAACACCTGTCCTGAGCAGTTCTTAGCCATGTTATCCAATGGGAGGTGGATAACATGGCTAAGAGCATTAGCTCGGTAATGCATGAATATCGCGGACTTTTTAGCGATATTCATGCTTTGCGGCCGTTTTTTATCGCATTTGCGATAAACCTTGATAATAGCAAGGTTTATCTGCGATAATTTCTGACGATGCTTAGTGGTAAAAAATTCGTTGCTAAGCATCGTTAGCGATAAATATCGCTTAACTTTGGTAATATGCACCAACGTCTGTTAACGTTCGATTCGAAGGAAATGAGGAAGTGTTGAAAAACATTGTCTGCGCCATCTTGCTTTTTTTGAAATGCCACACTTTTGTCGTGCACGGCAGCCATTTTAGATGCCTTGACCAGACCCACTCTCTGCACGCTGTTGATCCGTAGCATGGCTCCCCACCCTCGCAAGCATCTTCCCCAGGCACTGGTCACCCCCGCTCTCTGTCTTATGCATCGGCAATAAACCTCCCCCCATCTGCGCTGCTCTTCCCTGAGAATCACACTCTGTGCCCGCCCGACACCTCCCTTTCGCCCTATTCACTACCGCACCCTCTGACACTCCTCTTCCTCTGTGTCCGATTGTCCAGGCTATCAGCTAGCCCTGCAGATGTAGTTTATGGCCCCAGCTGTAAAGAATCACCCCTCTTCAAAGGAGTTATAGTAGATCAAGGCCCACACCCGATGAGATCCGTCAAACCACACGCGTTCCTACTATCTGAAAACCATCCTGTATTGTGATTGGGGAGGGGACCGAGCCTGAAGCGAAAGATTCCAGGGATGACTCTTTGTACATCAAAGTTTTTACAATTATGTGTCACATTAAAAATATATAGCACTCCAACAAAGTAGTAGGAATATAAAACTTTAATAACTTATAAATATATACAACAAAACAAAAACAGTAAAAACATTTAAACAATGAAGAGACCGTGGCAATTTCTTTTGAATTATCCACTACATTTAATGAAATTGACAGCACCAATAATGAAATATTCTCACAAGGAGGAGATGACTTGAATGATTTTTTTGATCAATCTCTTGATGGCGAATTTATCGAATGTTTGGAGACCATAGAGTTACAAGAATCATCATTGCAGACTTTTCATGAGGAGATTCCTGATGAGATGATTGAAGAGGAAATTCCTGATGAGGACATGTTACTAGTTCTTTCAAATTATGAAAATTCAGAAGATGTTGCCTGGGTGCCGCACTGATTTGGGTATCCGGCGTGGGGCGTCCCGGGGGGTGGGTTGTCAGTAGCGGTCTGTTGTGCGAATAGTTCCAAGGCAGCAGAACGCGCTGAAATCTGGATGGCACGAAGGTGATGTCTAGTAAGTTGCCGCCCAGCAAATAACGGCGTGGGGTGCCGCGGGGGGGGGGGGGAGGCAGTCCAAAGTTCCGTTAAAAGGGCAAAGGAAAGGATCGGTGGTTTGAACCATCAGTCAAAAAGGGGAGGGGGTGCAACAATTTTTCCTACCGGGTCACACTGTGCTTTCACCGGAACTGAGGTCTGCAGGTTTCTAGTCATTCAAACTGAGGCTGGCGCCAGCATGGGAGCGCCGACGTCCCGCGGCTACAGTTTCGTCACTCCACGGGCGATCATGGCAGTCATTCCCCATCGGGGGTGTCTGCGGGGGTCGGGGACTCCCGCGGCTCCTCTAGAATCTTCAAGGTCGTGGAGGACTACGGTGGTGGAGTCAACCAGTGACCGGGCCATTTCTTCATGCTGGGCCCGCTCTTGCCAGGTCGACCGCCATTTTGAGAGTTCGGTAGCTACTGCCGATCGCGGGGTCAAATGAGCGGACGGGCTCCACCCTGCCGGGCGAGACGTTGCAGCATCGCCACAGTGGAAGAACCCTTTTCCGGGCGCCTGGAGCGCTGAGGGTGCAGCTGGGAAGCCTCCACCTGGGGAGGCGGGAGAGGCCTGTTCACACCGTCTCTCCCACCCAGTGCACCCCACGGCGTCTCGCTTGACATTTGTTATGGCCGGACCAGGCGATGAGGACGAGGGGGGGGGGTAGGAGGCATGTGCAAGACATCCCCCCCCAGTGTTGTCGCAGCCATTATAAAAGAAAGAAGAAATGTCCCGTCCGTCTTTGGGCCGGACCTCCGGTGGATGGCGGCCGGACGCCCTTTGCTCTGGCCCCATGAACGGGTTCCTTGGCTCATCCGGTGGGGCAGGCCTTGGCGTGTGGTGCCTCTCCTGGGCCTTTCGTGCAGTCGCCTCTCCACTCCCAGGCCCTCCATGGATGCTGGCCCAGACTGGGAGAGAGAGGGTCTAACCTGCAATTCTCCAGGGTTACCGCCACCGCGGCCGGATCCCGTCGGCCTCGGCCTCTGGTTGATGGTGGCCGGACTGGGAGAGAGAGGGGAGGGTCGAGGACACGGACATTCCCCCCCTGCAACTCTCCAGGGTGGTCGTAGCAATCCCCCTGGCCGGGTCCCGCTGGCCTCGGCCTCTCCTCCGGCTACACCCTACGTGATGATCTCCTGGCCGACGGTTGGCAGCAGGACCCGCCTTATATGTGTTGCTTCCGGCTGGGCGTAGCCGGAAACCTGTTTCTCAAACAAAGGATATTGAGGGAAATGTGGCGCATACTCTCTTCTTAACCTATTGTATTCCTTAACACAATCTAGATCCGCACAAATGTTTGTGACATCACACTCAATCAAGTACAATCCCGATAAAGTTTCCAGAATGGGGCGGATGTCTGCTGACTTGTACCTTTCCCAGTTTGCCGTTATTTGGGCGTGGCAGGCGGTGGGACAGACACGTTTTGGGGCAGTGAGGGGCGATGAAGCCTCGTTGCCTTGTGGCTGTTGCAATGTCACACTTGGTTTCTCTTACTGTTTTCAGGTTTCTTATTACGGGCTTACTTCTAACGTTTCTTGTTTCTAGGACAATAATAGGTTTTATCATTACGTATTGTTATCGTTTCTTTGTTTGTTATTTAATAAAAAGTTCATCAGTGGCCTACTGATTTTCGTTTTCCTATTCCTTTCTTTCCAGGTTGTTTCATGCTAAAGTTTCTGTTAACAGGATACAGTGATTACTTCGTTATTATTGCATATGTCCTTTTCACTAGGGGTGCTCTCTGGTCGGGCCAGATGACCTATCTCTAGTAAATGGTCCGGGTGAAACAGGTGCATCAATCAGTGGGGAGTAGATAGGCATGACAGATTACAACGGGGGACAAAGGTCCGCATTACCTACCCTTTCACTACTTGCAAAGATTTTCCTACGTTTATTTGCAAACAGGGAATACCTCCAAAAAGAACCAATTCCCAAACAGTCAATGTTCGGGCAAACAATCAATCAATGAGGAACGAAATAGGCACGACGTGTTAAAGGTTTGCGTTACCTACCTTTCACTATCTGCAAAGGGAGAGAGAATATTCCTATTCTTCCTCGTTTGCAGGCAGAGAAGATCCTTAAGAGAACCAACTTCGAACAATTCAATGCTCGATTCAAACAATCAACAAGGGGTACTGTGAACACAAATGAACGCCGCTTATGTACATACACATTGCTATTTTCAACAGGTTGTTCCTAATGTTTCTATTTTAGCCAGGTCAAAAAGAGATCCCATTAGTGGCCTACTGATTTTGCTCGATTCCTTTTGTTTTTTTACATGATTTTTCGCTATCTGCAAAGACTAAACAGAGTATTGCGACTCTGTGCTTGTTTGTAAATAGAGAATGAACCAAAGAGAACAATCAATGAAACGGAGAGAGAAGCAGGCACGACGGATTACAACGGGGGCAAAGGCCTGCGTTAACTACCCTTCACTATCTGCAAAGAGAGAGTACTCCTAATAGAAATGAGGGGGGGGGGGCAGCATTCAAAGCAGATCAGTGTGCATAAACACGAAAATGTTTTTACTTACCACGTACTTGACATTCGACAGCTTATGATATTTGCTATTAAAAAACCATTGAAATTCACTGAAAAAACCATAGGTTATAGACCATATATAGTTAGGAATTAGCATTTACAAAACCTTGAAAATTCACTGAAAAAACCATAGGTTATAGACCATATATAGTTAGGAATTAGCATTTAAAAAACCTTATTTTACTCACACAAAACCATTGAAATTCCATATATAGTTAGTTGTACTAACTATATATCGCGCACCCGCAATCCACTACTGATCATGTCACATATTACATCATTCATGACATGGTCAGTGACATCACTGATGACATCACTGATGACATCTCAAATGACATCACTGATGACATCACTGATGACATCTCAAATGACATCACTGATGACATCACTGATGACATCACTGATGACATCTCATTTGACATTACTGATCACATCACTGATGACATCATTCATGTGATAATACGATGAACCTCTTCAGACACTAATATAACCTTAGATACACTCAGTGTAAACACAGACTCACAGATTGTCATTCATCCATGAAGTTACACACACACCTAGTCAGTCATGCAAACAATCAATCACACCTCCATTTTCCCAACTATACAGTTATACACACCTTACTTATTCAAACATATACTAAAACATATTTACTCTCTTATACAATCCTGGATACAAGTTCACAATGATGCATACAGCCACTCACACATTCACTGGCTCTTATGCACAGTTATTTATATATGTCAAGTCTCACATGTACTGTGTTTTACATATGTACTTACTTTGACATGTAGCACTGAGATATCCATTCACTCACCAATACACTGATGCACACAGTCAACCGCCCATACAGCTGTTTCCACATGCACTTTTGAACCCATACATCTAGTGAATCAACTGCTCACACATCTATGCACAGAGTCATACACCTCCCAGCCACCCACACACACACTCAGTCTCCCATACAAATACTTGGGCAACCAATCAATAACCCATATAGTTACTCATATAGCTACTGAACAACACATGCAGCAGTTTTTTTCAGAACAACAGACATAATGATGCACAAATTAAGACAGTTTAGTCACTAACCCATGCACTCAGTGAGACACATTTAATCACTCACTCATACAGTCAGTCATGCACCTACTAAATCCTTCATCCAGACACTTATACATCCACTCAAGACATATTTTAACTTTACAGAAAAATACAGTCACTGGATGTTGTCATCAGTGATGTCATCAGTGATGTCATTTGAGATGTCATCAGTGATGTCATCAGTGATGTCACTGACCATGTCATGAATGATGTAATATGTGACATCACTGCTGATGATGTCACATATTACATCATTCATGACATGGTCAGTGACATCACTGATGACATCACTGATGACATCTCAAATGACATCACTGATGACATCACTGATAACAACATCCAGTGATTTTATGTTTCTGTAAAGTTTAAATATGTCTTACATATTGAAGAATGAGTGGATGTATAAGTGTCTGGACGAAGGATTTAGTAGGTGCATGACTGACTGTATGAGTGACTGATTAAATGTGTCTCACTGAGTGCATGGGTTAGTGACTAAACTGTCTTAATTTGTGCATCATTATGTCTGTTGTTCTGTAAACTGTTGCATGTGTTGATCAATAGCTATATGAGTAACTATATGGGTTATTGATTGATTGTCCAAGTATTTGTATGGGAGACTGAGTGTGTGTGTGGCTGGCTGAGAGGTGTGTGACTCTGTGCAGATCAATGTGTACTTATATCAATGATTGTATAACAAGGTAAGTATGTGTTAGTATATGTTTGAAAATATAAGGTGCTCTATGTTTAACTGTATAGACAAGAAAATGGAAGTGTGATTGATTCATTACAGGACTGACTAGGTGTGTGAGTAACTCCATGGATGAGTGGCAGAGTGTGAGTGTCTGTATAGGTGTATGAGTGCATATGATAGTGTTGTAAAGATGAGTGATTGTATGTATGAATGATTGTATGGGTGAATGAGTGAATGTGTGTGTAGACGTAGGAATCAGTGAGTACATATGTAGTAACTAGTATTGGTGTGTCAATGGTTTCAAAAATTATACTCTGTATTTAACACTGGGTGAAACAGAGGTTATATTAAAATATGAGGAGATGCATTGTATTGTCACATGAATGATATCATCAGTGATGTGGTCATTGATGTCAAATGAGATGTCATCAGTGATGTCATCAGTGATGTCATTTGAGATGTCATCAGTGATGTCATCAGTGATGTCACTGACCATGTCATGAATGATGTAATATGTGACATCATCAGCAGTGGATTGCGGGTGCGCGATATATAGTTAGTGCAACTAACTATATATGGAATTTCAATGGTTTTGTGTGAGTAAAATAAAGTTTTTTAAATGCTAATTCCTAACTATATATGGTCTATAACCTATGGTTTTTTCAGTGAATTTTCAAGGTTTTGTAAATGCTAATTCCTAACTATATATGATCTATAACCTATGGTTTTTTCAGTGAATTTCAATGGTTTTTTAATAGCAAATATCATAAGCTGTCGAATGTCAAGTACGTGGTAAGTAAAAACATTTTCGTGTTTATGCACACTGATCTGCTTTGAATGCTGCCCCCCCCCTCATTTCTATTAGGAGTACTCGCTCTTTGCAGATAGTGAAAGGTAGTTAACGCAGGCCTTTGCCCCCGTTGTAATACGTCGTGCCTGCTTCTCTCTCCATTTGATTGATTGTTATCCAAGCATTTACTGTTTTAGAATTGGTTCTCTTTGGTTCATTCTCTATTTACAAACAAACACAGAGTCGCAATACTCTGTTTAGTCTTTGCAGATAACGAAAAATCGTGTAAAAAAACAAAAGGAATCGAGCAAAATCAGTAGGCCACTAATGGGATCTCTTTTTGACCTCGCTAAAATAGAAACATTAGGAACAACCCCTCATGACAAATACGAAACTAGTGAGATGAACTGAACTCCACACCATGATGGCTGCAAAACAGCTCGGCTCCGCCACCCACCCCGCCCAAAATAACGATAAAGAGCGGCTGCCATGATTGGTTGCGGAATGGCCACGACGGAGCTACGAAATGGTACTGGTCTCATGCTAACCCCAGCTTCAGTCTGAAACATCCAGAAACACTGTAGACTACCAATTCGATCAGTTCCGGTAGCGCCCCAATGTAACCCGGTAGAGAAGAACTAGCCCTCCCCTCTTTGACTGATGGTTCTTGTTGCCTGTCCCTTCTGTTGTCATTTAACAGAACTATTTAGCCTGCTGAAAGGGGTTGTGTTCCGAACGCTGGTTGGTGGAGACATTTTGACTATATTCTGGACCTGCGTTGTCGCGTAATGCGTCATATGACGCGCCGCGTTAGCGCTTCCGGAAGTCATCCGGGGCGCGCAGCGCGTAACGTAAGCATAACAGGTCATGTGACTTGTTAATAAAACTTTTCATTGGTTCATTTTACTTTTCTTATTCTAATGATGAAAGGCTTGGTCATATGACCTAAAAATTACGCTTTTTATTACTTCCGAACATTATTTTTTCTTAAATATATGTTATAATGTTCCAGGCTAATGTACTTTCCCTGAAAATTTACAACTGTCCTGCAAGTAAAATATATTCTTTTTTCGAGAAAAAGAGCGTTTCTTCGTCCCATGACGGAGCCGTTGAGCAAAAGAGGGTCGACCTGCTGTCTTAGTCGCCGATACGCCTGAATATGAGATTCTTATCGATCACTTTATGTTGCAGGAATAGAAAACACAACAGCCCTTGACCATTTATCTTTACTGCGTTCCTTCGTATTATACCTTTTACCCTTCATGTAATTGGTCTGCTTTATTTCACTTGCCTTTTAATGATTCTAAAACAGTGACTATTATTAAAAACTTTACCAATGTATATACTACTACCATGTTTTCTTTTAAAAACCTTTATTGTGAAAATTTCATTATACAAATACGAGCCTATAACCACGTGGGCCGGCCACGGAGCAAACTGTAATTGTATATGATGAGTAGACATTTACACTGTAGAGGAACGTAACGGGCGGGCCATTAGGTTGCAAGAACTAAGGTGTCTAACAGTTACGGAATCGGTGGACGTACATTTTATAATTAAAATACGACAGGGCCAGTTACAATAAAATTATCTAGATATACATTTGCGGGCAAGTACCATGGGTGACGTTAATTCGAACTTTCAATAGTACAGTAATCAATAACACATCAGAACTTAATATCAATAGGGATGTCGAAATATTCAATCAATTCTCGTCCCCGCCCGCCATGTGCTTCAAAACTGCATACGTATCTCGTGATTTCAAGGTTCTGCAACCAGTACACAACAAGGAGTTACGAGTCCCATTTATTCCGGCGCCATTTTGGGCGAGGACGGGCAGGTCCAGGATATAGTCAAAATGTCTCTACCAACCATCGACTATGATGATGTTCATATGCTGTATTTATTAGAGTAACACTCATCTGTCCACATGAAATTAATTTGCCACAATCTAAACATGTCATTTTAATCTTTCCAAAGTTCTTCTAAATATTTGGGACCGTTTCCCTTGCCTCTGATGCTGTCAGTGCCACTTCTTTGATGAATGTACTAGCAGGTCAGGGGTTCTCCTCCAAATCTCTCTTTTATGCAGCACTATAATTAATTGGTGCCACCTCTCCATATGACGATGCATGGTATAGTTACCATAACTATATTTTTTTTCGGTTCCTCTGGAGAGTTCATCGTGGCAGATGAAGCGTGTAACGTACCGGGCATTTACCTTTTTTTGCATGTACAGGAAAGGAAAAAAAAATCGAGCGTCCGAGTTCTAAGGTGTCCCAGGGCCATTTTAGTGGACCAGGCCCAAATCCAAAGAACAGGCCGCCATTTTGAGAGTCCTGTTGCAGCCGCCTGTCGCTGTAGCATCAAGAGCAGCCGAAACTCAGCTGAATGGCAACTGAAACGGTAAAGGGGCGCCCCACTACAGCAGACGAGCCTCCACCTAGGAAGGCCCGTTCATGCCGCCTCCCCCCTCCCCCCCCCCTTCGGGCACCCCACGCCGTTATTCGGAGCAGTATTGTAGGATGGCCACACCAGTGCGGCAACTTGCTAGACATCACCTCGGTGGTAACCGAATCTCAACGCCTTGTGGTGTCTGCTATTCAGAAAACATTGTTATGCTGCCTTCGACCTATTCGCCGCAAGTGCGCACACAACTCAACTGCATAGCTTGCTAGACACCACCTCGGTGCCATCCGGATCTTGGAATCTCAGCGCCTTTTGGTGTCTTCTCTTCAGAAAATATTGTTGCGCTGCCTTTGGCCCCATTCGCACATCGGTCCGCTACTGACGCCATCTCACAGGCTAATGGGGCGCCCCACGCCGAGTTTCAGCATTGTAGGATGACCACACCAGTACAGCAACTTGCTAGACATCACCTCGGTGCCATCCGGATCTCGGCGTCCCACTGCAGATGAAGTGCCTCTCAACTATGAAACCACCACGGTGACATCCGGATCTTGGCGCGTTGTGCTGCCTTCGGCCTATTCGCACATCGGTCCGCTACTGACGCCATCTCACAGGCTAATGGGGCGCCCCACGCCGAGTTTCAGCATTGTAGGATGACCACACCAGTACAGCAACTTGCTAGACATCACCTCGGTGCCATCCGGATCTTGGCATCTCAACGCCTAGTGGTATCTTCCATACAGAAAATATTGTTGCGCTGCCTTTGACCCCATTCGCACATCGGTCCTCAACTTAGACATCACCTCGGTGCCATCCGGATCTTGGCATCTCAGCGCCTTGTGGTGTCAGTCAGAAAATATTGTTGCGCTGCCTTTGGCCCCATTCGCACATCAGTCCGCTACTGACACCATCTCACAGGCCAACAGGGCGCCCCACGCCGACTTTTACCATTGTAGGATGGCCACACCAGTGCCACAACTTGCTAGACACCACCTCGGTGCCATCCGGATCTTGGCATCTCAGCGCCTTGTGGTGTCTTCTATTCAGAAAATATTGTTGCGCTGTCTTTGGCCCCATTCGCACATCGGTCCGCTACTGCCGCCATCTCACAGGCCAACGGGGCGCCCCACGCCGACTTTCAACATTGTAGGATGGCCACACCAGTGCGGCAACTTACTAGACACCACCTCGGTGCCATCCGGATCTTGGCGCGTTGTGCTGCCTTCGGCCTATTCGCACATCGGTCCGCTACTGACGCAAACTCACAGGCCAACGGGGCGCCCCACGCCGACTTTCAGCATTGTAGGATGGCCACACCAGTGCTGCAACTTGCTGGACACCACCTCGGTGCCATCCGGATCTTGGCGCGTTGTATTGCCTTCGGCCTATTCGCACATCGGTCCGCTACTGACGCCGCCTCACGTGCCAACGTATTTTCTCCGCATTTTATACCCTATGCCGCATAACAGGTCATGTGACTTGTTTATAAAACTTTTCATTGGTTCATTTTACTTTTGGTTTCCTAATGATGGAAGGCTTGATCATATGACCTAAAAACAACACTTTTCATTGGATGAAAACTTTTTTTTTTCCCAAACGATGAAAGCCCCACCTTGTTTCTGGATGTTTCAGACTGTAGCTGGCTTCAGCATGAGAGCACCACCATCTCGTAGCTCCGTCGTGGTCATTCCGCGAGCAATCATGGCAACCGCTCCCCACCAGAAGCCTACAGGAGTCGGGGGCCCCCAAAACTTTTGATAAATCCTCAAGGCGGAGGGGACGCTTTCGAGAATGGGGTCCAAGACCTAGCAGACAAGCGTCCGATTTCCAAGGTGTCCCAGGGCCATTTCAGTGGACCAGGCCCAAAAAGAAAAGAGCCTGCCGCCATTTTGAGAGTCCTGTGACAGCCGCCTATCGCTGCACCGCAAGAGTGGGCGCAACTCAGCTGAATTTCGGCTTTTGACACAGTGGACCAAAAACGGACGGAATGGCAACTGAAACGGTAAAGGGGCGCCCCACTACAACAGATGACACTCCACCTGGAGAGGCCCGTTCACGCCGCCTCCCCCGGGGCGCCCCACGCCGTTATTCGGAGCAGCATTGTAGGATACCAAAACCAGTGCGGCAACTTACTGGACATCACCTTGGTGCCATCGTTCTGCTGCCTTGGAACTATTCGCACAACAGTTTGCTACTGATGACCCACCCCCCGCGACGCCCCACGCCAGAAATCTGGACGTTGTGCTGCGTTGGGACTATTCGCACAGCCGACCGCTACTTCGTTGTTTTTCCCTAAAAATGTTTATATGTTATTACTGTTTTTGTTTTCTTGTATATATTTATAAGTTATTAAAGTTTTATAATCTTACTACTTTGTTGGAGTGCTATATATTTTTAATGTGACACATAATTGTAAAAACTTTGATGTACAAAGAGTCATCCCTGGAATCTTCCGCTTCAGGCTCGGTCCCCTCCCCAATCACAATACAGGATGTTTTTCAGATAATAGGAACGCGTCTGCTGTGACGGATCTCATCGAGTGTGGGCCTTGATCTACTATAACTCCTTTGAAGAGGGGTGATTCTTTACAGCTGGGGCCATAAACTACATCTGCAGGGCTAGCTGATACCCTAGGACCGGCCTGGACAATCGGACACAGAGGAAAAGGAGTGTCAGAGGGTGCGGTAGTGAATAGGGCGAAAGGGAGGTGTCGGGCGGGCACAGGGTGTGATTCTCAGGGAAGAGCAGCGCAGATGGGGGGTGGTTTATTACCCATGCATAAGACAGAGAGCGGGGGTGACCACTGCCTGGGGGAGATGCTTGCGAGGGTGGGGAGTCATGCTAAGGATCGACAGCGTGCACAGAGTGGGTCTGGTCAAGGCATCTAAAATGACTGCCGTGCACGACAAAAGTGTGGCATTTGAAAAAAGGCAAGATGGCGCAGACAATGTTTTTCAACACTTCCTGATTTCCTTCGAATCGAACGTTAACAGACGTTGGGGCATATTACCAAAGTTAAGCGATATTTATCCCTAACGATGCTTAGCAACGATTTTTTTACCGCTAAGCATCGTCAGAAATTATCGCAGATAAACCTTGCTATTATCAAGGTTTATCGCAAATACGATAAAAAACGACCGCAATGCATTAATATCGCTGAAAACTCAGCGATATTCATGCATTACCGAGCTAATGCTCTTAGCCATGTTATCCACCTCCCATTGGATAACATGCCTTAGAACTGCTCAGGGCAGGTGCTAGCTTTTGGAGATATTCGCGCTTATCGCGAATATTTCCAAAAGTTGATAATAGGAGATAGCGATGTTAGCAACTGTTTCCAGTCGCTAACATCTTGGCATGCCCACTTTGCATGTCATTAGTGATAAATATCACTCACATGCAAAGTGGGGCCCAAGATGGTCGCTATCTCCTACTAGCCGTCGCTAACTGGTGTTAGCAACAGCTAGGTAATACAGATATAATTTTATCTCCGCGAAGCGGAGCGCTGTTACAGATATATATCTTTTTTTGAACGTTAATTTCTCAAAATCCACTGGAGCACATATATTGAGACCTAGCAAAGGCACATCGGACTACCAGTCCCTACAATTTTGCCAAGTTTCGTGCAAATCCATTCAGCCGTTCGATTATTATTATTTATTGTTTTTTTGCCTCGCGGGGCCCTTTTAAAACCTCCACATCAAACCTAAGAGGTCAAGGAGGATCTACTATGCCCCCTTATGGTCATTTGCCCCTTCGCTTTGGCCTCCTCTTGTCTCTCGATCCTACCGAGAGACAAGATGGCGGCCGCTACGGACTGTTTGCAATGTTTACAGACGCCGGAGAACCAATCAGCTTCGCAAACCTCCGTTACGCGAAGCGGAGCGCTGTTACAGATATATATCTTTTTTTGAACGTTAATTTCTCAAAATCCACTGGAGCACATATATTGAGACCTAGCAAAGGCACATCGGGCTACCAGTCCCTAATATTTTACCAAGTTTCATGCAAATCCATTCAGCCGTTCGATTATTATTATTATTTTTTTTTTTGCCCCGCGGGGCCCTTTTAAAACCTCCACATCAAACCTAGGGGGTCAGCGAGGATCTACTATGCCCCCTTATGGTCATTTGCCCCTTCGCTTTGGCCTCCTCTTGTCTCTCGATCCTACCGAGAGACAAGATGGCGGCCGCTACGGACTGTTTGGAATGTTTACAGACGCCGGAGAACCAATCAGCTTCGCTTCACAAAGCTCCGTTGCGCGAAAAGTACGCGAACTGGAGCGCTGCCCGGTCCGCTGTTACAGATATATATCTTTTTTTTAACGTTAATTTCTCAAAATCCACTGAAGCACATATATTGAGACCTACAAAAGGCACATCGGGCTACCAGTCCCTACAATTTTGCCAAGTTTCGTGCAAATCCATTCAGCCGTTCGGGCTAAAAGTGAGGCCAACCGCCCTATGGAAAACTCAATGTTAAAAACACGTTTTGGGACCGCCCTTTTTTCTCGGCCCCCCCTTGACGAACCCCCCCCAAATTTTCAAGGGCTGCTCAGAAACAAAATGTGCCATTTTCCTGAAAATTTCAGCCAATTCCGTCTACAAACACCAAAGTTATTAGACATAGAATTTTCAAAAATCCCATAGAGAAAAAATCCTAACTATATATACCTACTGGCGACCGCCAGTAGGTAATATATATATATATATATATATATATATATATATATATATATATATATATATTACCTACTGGCGGTCGCCAGTAGGTATATAGTTAGGATTTTTTCCCTATGGGATTTTTGAAAATTCTATGTCTAATAACTTTGGTGTTTGTGGACGGAATTGGCTGAAATTTTCTGGAAAATGGAACATTTTGTTTCTGAGCAGCCCTTGAAAATTTGGGGGGGGGTTCGTCCAGGGGGGGCCGAGAAAAAAGGGGGGTCCCAAAACGTGTTTTTAACATTGAGTTTTCCATAGGGCGGTTGGCCTCACTTTTAGCCCGAACGGCTGAATGGATTTGCACGAAACTTGGCAAAATTGTAGGGACTGGTAGCCCGATGTGCCTTTTGTAGGTCTCAATATATGTGCTCCAGTGGATTTTGAGAAATTAACGTTTAAAAAAAGATATATATCTGTAAGCGCGCTCCGGTCCGCGCCCCGGTTCGCGGACCGGGGCGCGTACCGGAACTTCGCGTAGCGAAGCTGATTGGCTCTCCGGTGTCTGTCAACATTCTAAACAGTCCGTAGCGGCCGCCATCTTGTCTCTCGGTAGGATTGAGAGACAAGAGGAGGCCAAAACAAAGGGGGAAATGACCATAAGGGGGCATAGTAGATCCTCCCTGACCCCCTAGGTTTAATGTGGAGGCTTTAAAAGGGCCCCGCGGGGCAAAAAAAAATAATTTTTTTTTTCTTTTTTTTGCGTGGGTAGCGCCCGGTACGCGAACCGGGAAGCGTTCTGGGCAGCGTACTACAATGAAAAAAGAATGAGAGACTTTTCAAATGCAGTATGTTAATTGATTGTTGGTTTTGTTGATTATTTTTTATTTTCTTTATTTTTTAAGCATTTTTTTTTATTGTGATTGTGTTTCATAATTTATTAAACTTTCTAACATTTCATTGTCAGAAATTTCATAATTATCATGGAATATACATTGTAGTCTCTGAGGGTGTAAAATGTCCTCATTTGCAAGGAGGTTATCTACTGCTTGTACACATTGCAGTAGTTCATTGTCCCAAGTTTCATCGAAAAATTCAATGTCAATTTGATCAATTGTATCAATCAATTCTTGGCTGCTCTCTTGCAGGTCCATTTCAAAAGAAACTTGGTTTTCGCCTTCCATTTTGCCTGAAATTTGGATTAAAAAAATATATATTAGTAGAGATAGGGCAATGTTGGGAATAATTTTAGATAGGCATTTTTTATCAGTGAATTTATCTTTGGGCAGTGTATAGTATCAGAGTGGAAGTAGGAATTTAAAAAAATGTATGTGATTTAACATAAGTAAATTCATAATTACACAAGAGAAGCCTAACTCCATCCATAACTATAACAGAGAAGTCTCTCTAAATCTATAACTACTACAGAGGGATAGTATATATCTATCAGAAAAAGTTTACCATATTAACTTATAGTGCACAATATACTTCAGTTTTAAAAATAAAAACTTACCTTTAGAAAGAAGTTGAAGGAATTAGTGAAAATACTATTGAAATGTACAGCAAGAAGTAGTAGTCAAAATGGCTGTGTTTTCTTCTCTTCCTTTATATATATTCAGGTATATAACCAATGAAATGTCAGGTAAAAAAAGTAGAAAATGAAAGTAACATTTTCATTGGTTGTCAATTCCAACACTTCAGATGTGTTTTGTGAAGTAATTTACCTCAGGGTATTTAGAGAGGTCTACAGGCTAAATGACTAAATGGAATTCCAATCAAATTTGTGAAAATGGTAGGGATTGGTATGTAGTATGAGCTAATCTATATTTGGTGAAATTGTCTCCAGTGGCTTTTCTGTGAACTACTTTCCCACCTTTTTTGATGGTGCGCTTCCCAGGGAGCGACCCGGTACGCGAACCGGTGAGCGCCCCGGTACGCGAACCTTAAGCGTTACGGGAGTCCACCATTTTGTGTTTCGGTCGAATTAAGATACAAAATGGAGGGCAAATAATGTTCAGAATGGGTAGAAGGGGGCACGGTAGACTTATCTTGACACCCTAGGTTTTGTGAGGGTGGCTGAGGAGGCTTATATGTGCGGAAAAAAACCATTTTTTAAAAAAAATTCGCGAGGTTAGCTCCCGGTTCGCGTACCGGGTAGCGCCCCGGGGAGCGTACTTTGTTGAAAATTTGTGAAAAATGTTAGAGTAAAATAATAATTGTGAGTGATTAGATGTAGGGTAGCTCTGAGAAGAGCTTTTGGGTTTATGGTACATTTAGGTACTTATAAGTAGGTACCAATGCACATTCTTAAATTCAGAGTGAAAACTCTGTTGCCCTCATCTGAGAAGTGAACTCCATCTCCTCTGTAGATATCTTGCATGTAGTAACGCAAGTTATTGTTGTACAGGGAGCCCATTCCATGGTCTCTCATGTAAGCTGAAACAGATTTGTTTACATGCTTCCTCGACTTCTCAATTTGTGGACAAAATTGGTTTGACCACCTCCATTTCTGTCTTTGGCATATATTTGAATATACCAAGGCAGTCTGAGGAAAAAGTGCCATCAATTGCTCAAAGGTGTCCTTTAAAAGCATTTCCAGACCTACCCCAGTCAAAGTGCCCAAGTCATTACCTCCACAGTGCACAATTAACAGGTCAGGTTTGGGCAAATGCATAAAGGTTTTCACCAATGGTATCAATTGGTGACATTTTAATCCTCTGTGGCCAAACCACTTAATTTCCACATCTTGTAAATTGAGGTTAGGTAAATTCCTGTTTTCAACGTACCTTTGAGCCCAGTGAATATAACTATGTCCAACAATCCAGACAGAAAACATGGTGAGAGAAGGTTCTCCTGCAGTCAGATGAAGTGTGGCAATGAAATGGCAGTTGAAAAAATGAGAGTTTAAAATGAAAAAAACTGTGGAGTTTCTGTGTTCATGAAGCAGTAACAGTGATTGGTGGATTTTGATTGCTGAAAACAGAAAGTTAGGGTGCACGGATGTGTTCTTTGAAAGATGTATTTTGAATGGTCAATAAAAAATCATTAAATGAAAGAATGCACTGGATATGCAGGTGCACTGAGAGTTCAGAGTTCAATTGCAACAAAGTTGTGTGAACTTGCAAACACCAGAAGTCTTCCAATGAGGTGGTTGCCATGCAGAAAAGGCAAGAAATGGCAGAGGGGGGAAGGGTTTTCATTTGAAAAAAAGTGAGGGAAGAGTTTTGATTGGGTGACATGAGAGATATGTGTGAAGATTTACAGCATTTCTATGCTTTTGATAGCTGCAGACTCTGGAGTGCATACCTTTTGCTCTGCTGAAGACAAATTGGTGTGTTTCTGAGACTGTTTTCAAACTCAAAGTATTTGCTAAGGTGAGAAAATATTTCTTTAATTTAGATAGAGAATAGTGTGCTTTAAGGAGAAAATTATGAATTATGTGGCGCAAATTGCTTGTAAATATGATCCCACATGTGCATGGAAAATTTAGATTTTGAATGTTTGTGTTACATAGCCATGTTAAAAGTGATACAAACATGCTGCAGAGGCAATCAAAAAACGCTTTTATGTGTCTTAAGGACATTTTAAGTAATTTTCCCATGTGCAGTGTTTTGAAATTATGATTTGAAAATCGTTTTTGGGGAAAAGGAATTGTTTTTAAATTTATGACAAGGACATAATGGTGTATGCTTCTTTATACGGCAATTGACTGTCCCTGATGTTATTTTTCCCATTTTAATGTAAGACCTTTCTCTGTGGCGCAAGTTGCTTGTAAATATGCTCCGACCTGTGCATGGGAAATTTAGATTTTAAATGTTTGTGTTACATAGCCATGTTAAAAGTGACCCAACCATGCTGGAAAGGCAATAAAAAACACTTTCATGTGTCTTAAGGACATTTTAAGTAATTTCCCTGTGGGAAGTGTTTTCAAATTATGAATTGAAAATCGTTTTTGAGGTAAAGGAATGTTGTTAAAATTTATGTGCGCCATATGCCCACAAATTTCGTTTTCAGGGGTGCAGCAGGGTGTTCTTGAGACACCCCTGCACCTTTGGAAAAATTCCTAATTTGCGATGAGCTAATTGCTAATCGCAAATTGCACCTTCATTCCTATGGGCCTCCTGCTCCATGGAAATGAATGGGTAATTTGCAATTAGCAATTTGCTCATCGCAAATTAGGAATGGTAAAGAATCGCTATTTATTCCTTAAAATTCGCTATTTTGGAAATGCAAAATCGTTATATGATTCATATGGCGGTTGATGTCTAACAAGATAAGAAGCTTAGGGATACATTTATGATGACTGGCGCAATGAAGTGGACATCACTTACTTCATTGGTAGAGCTTTACATGTATTATGTCCTCTGTATTCTTCATCAAGCGTAACTTTAATCTGCAATCCTGAGTAGGCCTCACCTTAAACAAACCTCTGGATAGGCCACACCTTATCGTCATCCTGAATTAATCATTTAAAATGCTAGGGACAGATTTATGATAGGTGTATGCCTCTTTTGCGCCACTTACAAAACACTGTCCACGGGGAAATGACTTAAAATGTCCTTAAGACACATGAATGTGTTTTTTTAAAGCGTTTGCAATTTTTGGGGGTGACTTTTAACATGGCTATGTGACTCAAACAGTCAAAATCTAAATTCACCATGCACAGGTGGGAGCATATTTACAAGGAATGTGCTCTATGGGGAAAGGTCTTATAATGTAATATGGGAAAAATGACATCAGAGACACTGAAATGCCTTATAGAGAAGCATACACCATTATGTCCTTGTCATAAATTTGCAAACCATTACTTTTCCCCAAAAACGATTTTCAAATCATAATTTGAAAACACTGCACATGTGGAAATTACTTAAAATGTCCTTAATTCTTAAATTTTCTATTCCTTATTTTGCGATTGCACTGAAGGATTTGCAAATTTTGCGATTCCTTAAATGCAATGTATCAAACAAAAAATATGTAAAAAATGATATTAAGGATTTGGAAACTACCACCAACTTCTAGTTTGTGGTAATTTGCGAATTCTTTTCAAAAAGCATTTTTTTTCCAAAAAACAAAAGGTGCCATATGACGCCTATACATGTCCTTAGGGCATGTATGTGTGCCATATGCCCCCAAATTTCTTTTTCAGGGGTGTAGCAGGGTGTTCTTGAGATACCCCTGCACGCTTGAAAAAATTCCTATTTTGTGATGAGCTAATTGCTAATCGCAAATTGCAACCTTCATTCCTATGAGCCTCCTAGCCCATGGAAGTGAATGGGTAACTTGCAATTAGCAATTTGCTCATTGCAAATTAGGAATGGTAAAGAATTGCTATTTATTCCTTAAAATTCGCTATTTAGGAAATGCAAAATAGTTTGATGGTACATATGGTGGTTCATCTGTAACAAGATAAGAAGCTTAGGGATACATTTATGATGACTGGCGCAATAAAGTGGACATTACTTACTTCATTGGTAGGCCTTTACATGTATTATCTCCTCTGTATTCTTCATCAAGCGTAACTTTAATCTGCAATGCTGAGTAGGCCTCACCTTAAACAAACCTTTGGATAGGCCACACCTTATTGTCATCCTGGATTAATCATTTAAAATGCTAGGGACAGATTTATGATAGGTGTATGCCTCTTTTGTGCCACTGTGCGTCACTTTTATGATGCAGCGGCGGTGCTAATTTGCAATTAGCAATTTGCTCATTGCAAATTAGAAATGGTAAAGAATTGCTATTTATTCCTTAAAATTTGCTATTTAGGAAATGCAAAATAGTTTGATGGTACATATGGTGGTTCATCTGTAACAAGATAAGAAGCTTAGGGATACATTTATGATGACTGGCGCAATAAAGTGCACATTACTTACTTCATTGGTAGGCCTTTACATGTATTATCTCCTCTGTATTCTTCATCAAGCGTAACTTTAATCTGCAATCCTGAGTAGGCCTCACCTTAAACAAACCTTTGGATAGGACACACCTTATTGTCATCCTGGATTAATCATTTAAAATGCTAGGGACAGATTTATGATAGGTGTATGCCTCTTTTGTGCCACTGTGCTTCACTTTTATGATGCAGCGGCGGTGCTAATTTGCAATTAGCAATTTGCTCATTGCAAATTAGGAATGGTAAAGAATTGCTATTTATTCCTTAAAATTCGCTATTTAGGAAATGCAAAATAGTTTCATGCTACATATGGCGGTTCATCTGTAACAAGATAAGAAGCTTAGGGATAGATTTATGATGACTGGTGCATCACCAGGGATGTGTCAGTCATCCTGCGCCGCTGTTCCGCCACCCATGGTGTGCTGCATTTAGAATGCGGGGCATCATGGGGCAAAAATGGCACAGATGCGTGACGTATCTGTGCTGTAAAGGTAGTGATTGCTGGAGTTGTATCGCAAGTGCGATGCAGCTCAAGCAAGGCTCAGGGGTGCCCCATCTCCACAATGTTGCGTCAAGACCTATGCCTGCTTAAAGCAGGCGAAGGGTTTTGACGAAGCTTTCTCCTATCTGATTGTAAATACGGCACACCATGGGTGGCAGAGTAGTGGTGCACGTTAACTGGTGCATGCCTGGGGATGTGCCATTTAACATAAATCTGCCCCTTTACATTTAAGTATGTGCAGGACACACAGAGTCGGTGAGGCTTATCCAACGTTAAGAAGAGATGAGTCCTGTTCACTGAAAATTTAGACATAGTCTTCACCTGCTCAGCATTGCTGGACATGGCTAAATAATAGCTGCAAAATATTACTCTTGTTAAACAATTTTACTATTATAATCTCTGAGATTTGTCTCTTACTCTGCAACATCTCACTGTTGTTATCTTTCTTTAAAGATAAAGACAACCTCAACATGAGCGACAATCTGCAATCAGTTGATTTTGACCTCATCATTGAACTTGTAATTGAAACATCAGTGGATGTTGATCCCTTGGATGATTTAAATCCTGAGGATGAAGAAGAGCGTGATGAGAATGCAGATTTGTCCGAATTATATGACATAGGATGGGAAGCTGACCTGCTTGAGCCTATGGAAATATAAACATTTATTTTTAAAATTTATAATTAATAAAAAGTAAAAAGGTAAACCGTTTAATTTAAAAATAAAGACACCTTCAAAAGCAGGTTATGTGTAGTGTCTTCAATAAAATATTAAAATATGCTCATAAAATTAGATCAGATTCACATATAAAATAGCACAGGTAACATAAATATAAATGTCATTTCTTTTCTGCTATTTCTGTATTGTAAATTTGCAAGGACTAAAAAATCTTCTATTTAAAATGTCAAGTAGTGTGTTAAGTTTTTGATCACTGTTATTGTTTTACTGTTTGGTAATAATGGTTAATAACATTTTTTATTATATTTTACCACAGATTCAACTGCAGATCATTTCAAGATTTCACCATGCCAACAATAGAAAGACAGAGAAAGGCTGCAAAACGTCAAAGACAGCAGGTGAAACAAAATAAGCAGCAGTCCTCTAACAAAAAGATTTGTCAAGTCACGAAGAATGCACCGGGTAAGAGCACAAAATATTTCATAAGAAATATGTGTAGTAAAAAAAATATTACTACAGAAAATGTTTCAGTCCATAAAACGAGAAGGAATTCAAATGGAAAGGAAAGGCCAATGAAAAATGTTACTGCTAGAGCAAGAGATAACTCTGTGCATGATAGTAGAAGGAAACAACAGTTTAGGGAGATTCGTAAACGAATGTTCCGCAACAGGATAATTGGCAATTTGTTAAAAAATATTAAGAAAGGTCAACAGAAACTGGTTTTTTATAAGAGAAAAAAAAAGTTGAGAAAGTTATTGATCAGGCATTTGAAATTAAACGTAAGTTATTTATTTTGATAATCAATAGAATTAGGAAGCTAAACAAGGCAATTTATGATTTCAAAAGAAATAGTAGATGGAAGAGAATAGTTAATCGTAGTAATTTTTGTGAAGTTTTTTCTGGAGAATGGATGCATAGTTCAAGCTGTGAGGCATTTTTTAATGAGGAGAGGTATTTCCAGGATAATGATTTGGTGCATGCAGTTGACACCAGTGGTCGTGCTTATGAAGTGAAAGATGGTTGTCCAGTTGAAAAAGAAAAACTTGTGACAACAGAGGCAGAAGAGGTGTTAGGTAATGAGGTTTTAGGAAGACGTGCTAAGGGTCCTGTGTACACCTGGAAGTGTAGTAGTATTTGCAGTGTGCGACAGGATTCCATCAATTTGCTTTGTGATTTTGTACGGTCATTTAATAAGAAAAGTTTGAAGCAGAAAATGATGTTGTTGCAAGAATTAGATCCTTGCAGAGTCAGAGAAGTGACAGGTTTGCATGGTCATTCACTGGCTTGTCTTTCCAGGAGAGTATGCCAGAGTGTTTTTCATCATTTCAGGATGCTAGCAGTGCATCATAATAAAGTGAGGAAATTAGTTAGAATGTTGTATTATGCTAAGAGTCCAGCAATTATGCTTAAACAATTATGCTCTGCTCTTTTGCATGGTTCTGAAATAGATGTGAAGAATATATGTGAAGAAATTGAGTTTTGTTACTTTGGAAGTAAAGAGGAGAATGTTGAAATTGACCAAGAAGAAGCGGGTAATGTGGAAGATAGTGTACAGGTTTCCAGTACAGATAATTTCCAGAGGGAAATTGCGACGTTTCAGGTCAAATCAAGTGAGAGGCCAAATTTCACTTGTGTGTGTTGTCGACGCACTTATTATAAGAATCAGACTAAGTTAGTGGATTTATATGCAAAAAGTGAAAGGGAAAATAATAGTGAATGGAAGGATTTCGCAACATACTTGATGGTAGAAAATTGTTTTGATTTGGGATTGGATCAACGTGTGTGTACTTATTGTTGTAACAAATTAAATCAAAACCAGATGCCTGCTAGAGCAGTTCATAATAATCTGGAATTGATTGAGATTCCTTCTGAATTGAAGGATTTAAATACTTATGAATCTATTTTGATTCAAAGTATCCATCCCTTTCAGGCTATTGTAAGAATGGAGCCAAAGACAGGGAAATTGCCTCCATCAGATTTACAGAGAGGATTAAAGGGAAGAGTTGTTTATTTGCCTCTAGATTTGAAGAAAAACATTAACACAATTGGAGTAGAAAAAGTGGAAGAGGAACCTCTGGTTATCTTAGTTAATGGGGTTCCGACAAAGAATAAGAAAATATGGCAAGATTTAGTAGATGTTAGGAAAGTTAAAAAGGCAACATTGTATTTGAAAAAAAAAAAAATACTATAAGAATGTATATGTTGCAGAATAGGAAGTAAGTGAGGAAGAGGATAGCGATTTGTGTGCTGGTCAAATTGAGAAAGTAGAACCCTCTACTAGTGAAGAAATATATGAACATTATAGTGTTCATCCTTTGCATTCCAAGGAAGTCATGGGGAATGCTATTGAGTTGTTTCAAATGAAACAAGCCAAAGGGAGTCCCATTAGTGTTTGGGAGGAAAGTTTGGAAGCTCGGTGTTTCCCACAGCTTTTTCCAACAGGTCAGGGAGGAAGATATGATGAGCGACCTCATCAAATTCCTGCTTCTGAATACCGGACTTTGCGATTGTATGCAGGAGATGCTAGGTTTCGACAATGCATTCCCTATTTGTTTCATCTCCTGTTTGAAAGCGATCTGTCTGGACTGTCATATGCAGTGAACCACATCTTGAAAAGTGGTATACACATGCAAAACATCTCGGCAAGTGACTTTATGGATAAAGTCAATGTCCAAGACAGTATTTTGGATTCTCACCTGATTAATCTCATGGCGTGTCAGCGTGGTACTAATGAGTACTGGTACCGTCGTCATGGTGATTTAAAATGTATGTTGAGGAACTTAGGTACTCCCACATGGTTCCTCACTCTGAGCTGTGCCGAGTATGGCTGGGAAGACTTACTTGAATTTCTACGAGAGGCAAATGCTAACGTAGATAACATCGAATTCAAGACACCCGGAGAACTGTGCTCTTTGGATCCAGTCAATGTATGTAGGTACTTCAATCATAGATTTGAAGCTATGATGTCTTTCATCATGAATAAGAAGAATCCACCTCTTGGAGAGGTGTTGGATTTCTTCTGGAGAAAGGAGTACCAAGCAAGAGGTGCTCCTCATATACATATGTTGCTGTGGATCAAGGATGCACCTAAATTTGGAACGGATCCAGAAGACTCAGTGATGAGTTTCATCCAACAGTATTCTACGTGTGCTGTTCCAAACGCAAAGGAGAAGAAAAGCCTAAGAGAAAAAGTTCTGCGTTTCCAAAGCCACCGATGTGGAAAGTACTGCCGTCGTAAATTCCGAAACAAGGACAAGTTCTACACTAAATGTCGTTTCGGCTTTCCACGACCGGTGATTTCTAAAGGAAGAGTAAACAGTTTGATGTCTTCGCTGCGACACAATGTCATGAAGAAATCACCTAAAAACACTTACAATTTGAAGAGGAACGAAGAGTCCAAGTACATCAACGACTACAACCCGGTGATTTTGTCCATGTGGAATGCTAACATGGATATACAGTTTGTGGCTGATAACTGTATGGCTGTGGCTCGGTATGTGACGTCTTACATCACCAAAAAAGAGAAGTCAGAATTGAAGGATATGTGGGAGGACATTTCCCATGAAAAGAGCCTCAGCAAGAAGTTGTACAGTTTCAGTCTGAAGATGTTGTCGCATCGAGAAATCGGAGCGTACGAATGTTCTGACCGGTTGTCTTCAGCAAGTCTCTATGCCAAGTCCAGGAGTATCGTTTGGGCGAGTCTTGGTCTTGCAGCAACACGTAATTGAGTTCTCAAACCTGTGCGGGAAATTGAGTATTTGGCGGAAAAGGAGCCAAACAGTACCGACATTTTGAAGACAAACATGTTGGATACATATTATCCAAATCGAAGCAGTCACCTCGAGAATGTTTGTCTGTATGAGGTTCTGCAAAATTACATATTCAAGAGGAACATCAAAGAAGATACTGAGAAAAGAGTGTATGCTGTAATAGGAAGTGAGGGATGTCTGGTCAAGCAAAGAAAATGCCACTTGGTAAACCATCGAAAATTGAGTGGCGAATCTCCTGAAAAAAAGGAGTTTTTCTATTTAGCACTTTTGCAACTTTTCAAGCCTTGGCGTGCAGAAGAGGAACTGCTTGGAGATTTCCTCTGTTACGAAGACTCTTTCAATGCCGCCAAGGAGACCATAGAATGTCCTGCTTTTCCCAAATATGTAGAAATGTTGAATGCGGAAATTGAGCAGGAAGCAACGATTGCAGCCGAGATTGCCAGAGACAGTTCTCAGGACAGTCAGAGTTCTGCTTCATTGAGTCAGGATCCACTAGGAGGACCTGTTATTGAAAATGAAGCTGCCACTGCTATGAATGAAGTGGAAAGAGCCATGGCACATGCTCAAGAGGATGCGGTTAACTTAGAAGAGTTGGAAAGACAACTCAACGTTGAGCAGAGGAAAATATATGACGAAGTTACCATGCAAATTGATCATGGATTAAGTCATGATAAGAAAGAGTGCTCATGTACGTCGTTGAAGCCTGTCCGACTGTACGTGAGTGGAGAAGCGGGAACTGGAAAAAGTTTCCTCATTAAAGCAATTTCATGCTATTTGCAGGAAAGGACAGAGTCATCGCTGTCTTGTGTTGTCACTGCTCCAACTGGACTGGCAGCACATAATATTAAAGGGATTACTTTACATCGTTTACTGATGCTGCCAGTGGAGCATGACAACAAATTACAATATCACAAGCTATCTGGAGATGCTTGTTTTGAAGTTTCAAGAATCTTGAGGAAAATGAAACTTCTTATCATTGACGAAGTAAGCATGGTTTCCAATGTCATGCTTGCCTTTGTGCATTTGAGGATGCAAGAAGTTCTCAAAACAGAGTATGATGTGTTATTTGGTGGCAAACACATCATTGTTTTCGGAGATCTTCTGCAGCTGACACCAGTGAAAGGGCAACCTGTGTTCAAAATGCTCACGCATGAAGATACCAGGAAGTGCCTAGGCAGCATTGGCAACGTCAATATATGGTTAAACTTCAATTATGCTGAACTGCATGAAAATATGCGTCAGGCGAAGGATGAAGTTTACAAGACTATTCTACAAGATGTTAGAATTGGAAAAGTGACCGAGCATGGGAAAGAAGCTTTACATGCATAATTACTGTCAAATTTATATCCAGAACAAGATGTTGTGCCTGAGAATATTTTTCAGAAAATTACTGAGAAGAAATCTGGAATATGTTTGATGCCAACTCTTGCAGAATGTGCCAAATTTAACAACAAAATGTTGCATTTAGAAAAGCAAGAGATTGTGAAACTGGAAGCTATTGATAGAGTAGAGCATATGGGATCAACAATTATTTTGTCTGAGAATCTGAAAACAAAATTGGATTCATTAGAGAAGAGTATATCTAAAACTGCAGGTTTTGAAAAGACTCTGAATGTGTGCTTGAACTGCCGTATAATTTTAAGAAGGAATTTACATGTTGAAAGAGGTCTGGTAAATGGATCAATGGGTAATGTTGTTGATTTTGTGAAATACAGAAATAGAGATGGAATTGAATTTTTTAAAATTAAATTTGATGGCATTGAGGAAGTACAGCTAATTGCTCGTTGTTCTGCTAGATTTTTGCTTGTAAAAGACTTATATGTTCGCCGTAAGCAGTTTCCTGTTTGCTTGGCATATGCGGTGACAATTCATAAATCGCAAGGTTTAAGTGTAGACAGTGCATTGGTGAATATTGGCAGTTCTGTGTTCAAGGAGGGTATGGCATATGTGGCATTGTCACGAGTTAGAACTTTATCGGGATTGTACTTGATTGAGTGTGATGTCACAAACATTTGTGCGGATCTAGATTGTGTTAAGGAATACAATAGGTTAAGAAGAGAGTATGCGCCACATTTGCCTCAGTATCCTTTGTTTGAGAAACGTGTGGTAGGCCGGAAACGAAGAAATGAGAACAATACTGGGGAGGTTGTAGCAAAAAGACAAAAAGTCAATGAACCTAAAATTACAAGCAGAAACAAAAAGGATTCTGTTGAAGATGTTGTTGGTTTTCAGTTTGAAAACAGTTCTGGTGTCAACTGCTATGCTAATGTAGTGGTTAATGTTTTGTTTTCTCTAAAAAATGTAAAAGAAGAGATTGTGGTCAATTCTGATCAAAGATTTTGCAGTTTGTTAAATTCTGTGTTAGAGAAATGTACCACTGATAGAAGAAACATAGAAAGTGTGTCTGAAATTCGAAATCTGTTAGACAGATGTTCAGGCCAAACACAATTCTCTCAAAATATTCAGCAAGATTGTCAGGAGTTTTTAATGTATATGCTTGATGTATTACATGCTGAAGGTGTAGATGTAGATCAGCTGTTTGGGCTTTCTTATCAATGGCAGCATGACTGCGAGAACTGTATGGTATCAAGTACTACTAGTGTAGACTCAGAAAGATTTATATATTTAACTTTGCCAGACAGTAAATCAGTTTCCTTTAATAAGCTAGTAAAAGCAGCTGATCACAACATGGAGTGTAGCCAATGTAAATCTGAAATGATGTCCACATTATTTATACGAACATATGGCCAGTATGTCATTTTAATGTTCCAACGATGTAGGCCTGATGGAACAAAATTGACAACTTTAATTAAAAATTTTGTAGCTTTGCAGTTGTCAATATCAGGAAGGACTTTTGTAACTGCAGCAATTATATATCATGATGGCCCTTCAATAACATCAGGACATTACACAGCTTATTTAAAGTCTAGAAATGGCTGGTCATTCTGCAATGATTCTGTTTTAATTTTCAAAAAAAAATTGCCGTATGACCTTAAAAACTCTTACCTGGTGTTTTTAAAACCAAAATTTTAGGGAAATAATCTCGGGATGTGCTCTGTGGAATTTCAAGAAGTTCTAATGGCTCCTACACAATTTGGCCTTGAGGATAAGTGTATTTCAGAGACATAACTTCTAACCATAGGACTGGACATCATGGAGAAATATGTGCACTTTGAATGAGTTCAGAAAAACTGTTTCTTTTTATAAGCTAATTGAAGCAGCCAATCAAAACATGGAGTAGAGGGAATGTAAGTCTGCAATGCTGTCTACTGTTTTACATTGCTTTGTGATTAAAAGTGATGTAGAGAATTAAATAATTATAGTAGTCATAGAGGTAGTGTAAGTCTGCTTCATAGTAAGCAGTATCAGTGTCATAGGAAATGTAGAACATGACTGAGCAAGAAGGGGAAGATATTACTATTCCAGGATTGTGAAAATGATCTTCAACATTTTAATTCTGAAAGTTGCGGAAATGCCAAATGACGGGATTGGCTTACAAGAAATCCAAGAGTTATAAATGGCTCTGACCAGATTTGGCCTTGTGGAAACTTGTGGTAGAGAGCAAGAAGTCATTTATTGCATGTAACGTGTTTTTAAAAACGATGGAGATTTTCTTTCAGAAAGTGGCGGGCTGAAAGTAATAACAGCACAAAAGAGTGTAAGCTGTTCATAGGACATCCTTGGACGTCATGGAAAGTAAGTTAACTTTAAGGAGTTCTGAATTTTCATTTCTTATGTTGTATGGGTTTTTTAAACACAATCATTTTGATTGTGTTTTTTTTTCCCCGCTGTTATATGATGAATACCTTCAAGTCACTGTTTTTAGTGAATTTTGATACATTCTGAGAACAGCAAAAATAAACCATTTAACATGTATAATTAATTCTGTACTGTTTGCATTTATGATGTATATGTAGAACTGTGTAGGAGGCCTGGAGAAGCTGAGGCTTCTGTAAGTGTCAAAGTTGTTGCATGCAGTGCTGCACTTCTGCGTACTCTTTCATATGATAGACTACATCTGCACAATGAGATACCTAAGCAAAGGAAACACAAGTGATGTGATTGTGAAATGAGCAAAATAAATTGCACGTATTTCATTTACATCACCTGTGTTTCCTATCATTACGAATCACATTGTGCAGATCAAGTTTAGGTCTGTCCAGGGAAACATAGGAGGTTTGAACTTTGTTGAAGAGTGCAGTGGACATGACTCACTTCATTGGTAGACCTTCACATGTATTATCTCCTCTGTACTCTTCAACAAGTGTAAATCTCATCTGCAACCCTGAGTAGGCCTCACCTGAAACAAACCTCTGGATAGTAGACATCTTATTGGCATCCTGAAGCAATTATTTAAAATTTTAGTGTCTTGCGACACTTTTCTGAAACAACAGCAATGCAAAAGATGCACCATGTTTTAAGATAGGCCTCACTTCATCTGCATCAAGATACTGTTAGTTTAAAATGTATATCTTTAGGACTGTGTAGGGGGCCTGGAGAAGCAGAAGCTTCTGTAAGTGTCAAAGTTGTTGAAAAACTGTTTGTCCTTCAATCTTTTCCCTTGTCTTTTCTAATTTTTAAATACATGTTTTAATATTTTTCAAATGTTTGTTCTCTCTTTCACAGATTGAAAGTATAAAAACAAAAAGTGAGTAAGTTAATGACAATTATAAGGTAAATGTTTTGTACTCTTTTCGTTACATTTCTATCACATTCACCTACTAGTAGTTTGACAGCTTCATTTCTTTAACCCTCAGTTTCCTGCCTTTGCTACTTCCCTCATTCCTTTCTCTATTACCTACTTACTCAACTCCTTCCACTCTTTTTCTCAGTCCCTCTCTTCTCATGGTTCCTCACTCTTGTTCACTCACTGCGTCTCTATTACTCTTAGTGTCTTTGACTGATCACTCTATCACTACTTGTTCATAATGCTTTCTCTGTGTAGTTGAAGCACACTAAGGGGAATATTATGAACACAGCCAATAAAATTATTGCTCTTTTTATTGGCAGAAAACTGGTGCAAAAGTGGTTTTAGTGGCAGTTTTCTGCCACAAAAGCAGCTTTAGCGACACATTTCTGCCAATAAAAGCTGCAAAACTTTTATTGCCTATGTTGATGATATGGCTCTATGTTACTTACATTTCTTTGCTGTTTCAATTAATCTTTTTCTGTTATTTTTTGTTTTCTGTTTTCTATTTTTTCTCTCTAGTATTCCTCATGTTTTAATCTTATTTTGAACATTCACTCACATTCTCCAAGAAACTCTTCTTTGTTAATGTTATACTCTCTTTTTTTTTCTTTCACTTCGTTATCTATTTTGTTTTTCACAATTATACCCTCTTCTGTCTTTTCTTCGGTAAATAGATCTATTAAACAGTATCTCTTCTTTACTCCCTATAGCTGTCTTTCTTTTAACATCACTCTCTGTTTCCTTTCCTTATACTTACACTTTTTTTTTTTTTTTTTTTTTTTTGGTTAGCTCCCGGTCCGCGTACCGGGAAGCTAACCCGGAAGCGAACCAAAAGAAATAGAGCTTGCCAGAGTGCTAAACATTCTAGCAATTTTTTTGGAAAGGGAAGGTAGTTCTGAAAAGAACTTTTTTAAAAATATTTTTGTTGTTTTATATATATATTTTTTTTTTGAACATTTTTTGTTTTTTTTGTATTTTTTGAACGATTTTATATTTTTTTTGTTTTTTTTGGGGGGGGGAAACAACAAAAAACAGGCGTTGAAAAGGGCTCAACAGGAGCAAAAAAAATTACTGGGGGCGGTTAGGGCAATCATGGTGTTCATACGCCAGGTTGAGTGCATTGATGCTCATGTTGCCACAAGCTAATAATGCACGACAGTGCATACATAAGTGAATCATGTGCCCAAAATGTTCTTGAATATTTGGCACAGTTTCCCGTGCCTCTTCTGGTGTTAAAGAAACCGGTATTGTTGGTCTGGCCACAGGAGTTGGTCTTGGATTGTCGTGCATATCCCTTAATTCCGCCCGGCTGTAATTTAGGGGATGTTTCCTCGTCATGTGCCTGTGCATTGTATGATTTCCAAAGCTATATTTTTTGTCCGTCCCTCTGGACAATTGTTCCTTGCATATCAGGCAGGTGACATACCTCGCGTTGACTTTTTTTTGGCCACGAGGTATTGAAAAAAACTGCCAGATGAAACTGGCTTTCTTTCTGGAAACCCGGGGCAACTCTTCTAAAAATTGTGGTTCTTCTCCCTCCTCATCCATTTCTTCCTCTTCCTCCTCAGTGTTGGTCAGGACCTGGGGAGGTGGTCCTCTCTTCCCATGAGGAGGTGGTGGTGGTGGTGGGGGTCCACCAGCTGAAGCTACCAATGAAGCCATTTTCCAACAAGCAAAATAGGTCTTCCTCTCACAATGATGAAAGTCAGAGTGAGGAAAGAAGGAGGGGTTTTCATCATTTGGGAAAAAACAATACTTCTCAACCAATGAAAAGTGTTATTTTTAAGTCACCTGACCTAGCCTTCCATCATTATGAAACCAAAAGTCAAATGAACCAATGAAAAGTTTTATTAACAAGTCACATGACCTCTCACGCTCATGTTACGCGCTGCGGAACGCTCCCCGGTTAGCTTCCGGGTCGCTAAGCTTCGCGCCCCGGTCCGCGCCCCGGGACACTTCCGGGTGCGCTAACGCGATACGTCACAAGACGCATTTCGCGGCAACGCGATACGTCGCGCTTTCGCGCCGCGGATCGCTTCCGGGGAGCTGCGTTTCGCGCCTCGGTCTGCGCCCCGGGGCACTTCCGGGTGCGCTAACGCAGTACGTCATAAGACGCATTACGCGGCAACGCGATACCGTCACTATGTTGATTTCTTACCGGTTCGCGGACCGGGTCGCGGAATTAAATTGAGCTAACGGGAAGCTTCCCGGTTCGCGGACCGGGAGCGAAACAAAAAAAATATTTTAAAAAATTATTAATAAACATATAAAATATATTTTTGGATTTAAAGAAGAATACATTTTACAGCTATAGATATTAGCTTTTAAAAAACCAATGAAATTCACTGAAAAAACCATAGGTTATAGACCATATATAGTTAGGAATTAGCATTTACAAAACCTTGAAAATTCACTGAAAAAACCATAGGTTATAGACCATATATAGTTAGGAATTAGCATTTAAAAAACCTTATTTTACTCACACAAAACCATTGAAATTCCATATATAGTTAGTTGTACTAACTATATATCGCGCACCCGCAATCCACTGCTGATCATGTCACATATTACATCATTCATGACATGGTCAGTGACATCACTGATGACATCACTGATGACATCTCAAATGACATCACTGATGACATCACTGATGACATCTCAAATGACATCACTGATGACATCTCAAACGACATCACTGATGACATCACTGATGACATCTCATTTGACATTACTGATCACATCACTGATGACATCAATCATGTGATAATACGATGAACCTCTTCAGACTCTAATATAACCTTAGATACAATCAGTGTAAACAGACACTCATAGACTGTCACTCATCCATGGAGTTACTCAGACACTTAGTCAGTCATACAAAGAATCAATCACAGCTCCATTTCCTCAACTATACAGTTATACACACCTTACTTATTCAAACATATACTAAAACATATTTACTCACTTATACAATCCTGGATACAAGTTCACAATGATCCATACAGCCACTCACACATTCACTGGCTCTTATGCACAGTTATTTATATATGTCAACTCTCACATGTACTGTATTTTACATATGTACTTACTTTAACATGTAGCAGTGAGATATCCATTCACTCACCAATACACTCATGCACACAGTCAACTGCCCATACAGCTGTTTCCACATGCACTTTTGAACCCATACATCTAGTCAATCAACTGCTCACACATCTATGCAGAGAGTCATACACCTCCCAGCCACCCACACACACACTCAGTCTCCCATACAAATGCTTGGGCAACCAATCAATAACCCATATAGTTAATCATATAGCTACTGATCAACACATGCAGCAGTTTACAGAACAACAGACATAATTATGCACAAATTAAGACAGTTTAGTCACTAACCCATGCACTCAGTGAGACACATTTAATCAGTCACTCATACAGTCAGTCATGCCCCTACTAAATCCTTCATCCAGACACTTATACATCCACTCAAGACGTATTTTAACTTTACAGAAAAATACAGTCACTGGATGTTGTCATCAGTGATGTCATCAGTGATGTCATTTGAGATGTCATCAGTGATGTCATCAGTGATGTCACTGACCATGTCATGAATGATGTAATATGTGACATGATCAGCAGTGGATTGCGGGTGCGCGATATATAGTTAGTGCAACTAACTATATATGGAATTTCAATGGTTTTGTTTGAGTAAAATAAGGTTTTTTAAATGCTAATTCCTAACTATATATGGTCTATAACCTATGGTTTTTTCAGTGAATTTTCAAGGTTTTGTAAATGCTAATTCCTAACTATATATGGTCTATAACCTATGGTTTTTTCAGTGAATATATATATATATATATATATATATGCAGGTCCACAAAACGTAGCAAAACTACGTAAATGCACTCCCCTTGAAAGATCAGGAATCAAGATATCCTCAGCAAAGTGCGCTTTTCCAAAAGTTCATGTTTATTTAAAGTGCAGCATCGTGACAAGTCATGGAATCACAAAACCCAACGCGTTTCAGCGAGGAAACTCGCCTTGATCACGTATCTTGATTCCTGATCTTTCAAGGGGAGTGCATTTACGTAGTTTTGCTACGTTTTGTGGACCTGCATACAACGAAGGGGGACCTTTGCCCCTAAATGCACCGCTGTCACGGTGTCCCGGCGTTACAAAGGATGTGGATCTAATATATATATATATATATATATTCACTGAAAAAACCATAGGTTATAGACCATATATAGTTAGGAATTAGCATTTACAAAACCTTGAAAATTCACTGAAAAAACCATAGGTTATAGACCATATATAGTTAGGAATTAGCATTTACAAAACCTTGAAAATTCACTGAAAAAACCATAGGTTATAGACCATATATAGTTAGGAATTAGCATTTAAAAAACCTTATTTTACTCACACAAAACCATTGAAATTCCATATATAGTTAGTTGCACTAACTATATATCGCGTACCCGCAATCCACTGCTGATCATGTCACATATTACATCATTCATGACATGGTCAGTGACATCACTGATGACATCACTGATGACATCTCAAATGACATCACTGATGACATCATCCAGTGACTGTGTGTTTCTGTAAAGTTTAAATATGTTTTACATATTGAAGAATGAGTAGATGTAGAAGTGTCTGGATGAAGGATTTAGTAGGTGCGTGACTGACTGTATGAGTGAGTGATTAAATGTGTCTCACTGAGTGCATGGGTTAGTGACTAAACTGTCTTAATTTGTGCATCATTATGTCTGTTGTTCTGTAAACTGCTGCATGTGTTGATCAGTAGCTATATGAGTAACTATATGGGTTATTGATTGATTGCCCAAGTATTTGTATGGGAGACTGAGTGTGTGTGTGGCTGGCTGGGAGGTGTGTGACTCTGTGCAGATCAATGTGTACTTGTATCAATGATTGTATAAGAGAGTAATTATGTGTTAGTATATGTTTCAAAATGTAAGGTGCTCTATGTTTAACTGTATAGATTAGAAAATGGAAGTGTGATTGATTCTTTACAGGACTGACTAGGTGTGTGAGTAACTCCATGGATGAGTGACAGAGTGTGAGAGTCTGTATAGGTGTATGAGTGCATATGATAGTGTTGTAAAGATGAGTGATTGTATGTATGAATGATTGTATGGGTAAATGAGTGAATGTGTGTGTAAACATAGGAATCACTGAGTGCGTATGTAGTAACTAGTATTGGTGTGTCAATGGTTTCAAAAATTATACTCTGTATTTAACACTGGGTGTAACAGAGGTTATATTAAAGTGTGAGGAGATGCATTGTATTGTCACATGAATGATATCATCAGTGATGTGGTCATTGATGTCAAATGAGATGTCATCAGTGATGTCATCAGTGATGTCATTTGAGATGTCATCAGTGATGTCATCAGTGATGTCACTGACCATGTCATGAATGATGTAATATGTGACATCATCAGCAGTGGATTGCAGGTGCGCGATATATAGTTAGTGCAACTAACTATATATGGAATTTCAATGGTTTTGTGTGAGTAAAATAAGGTTTTTTAAATGCTAATTCCTAACTATATATGGTCTATAACCTATGGTTTTTTCAGTGAATTTTCAAGGTTTTGTAAATGCTAATTCCTAACTATATATGGTCTATAACCTATGGTTTTTTCAGTGAATTTTCAAGGTTTTGTAAATGCTAATTCCTAACTATATATGGTCTATAACCTATGGTTTTTTCAGTGAATTTCAATGGTTTTTTAATAGCAAATATCATAAGCTGTCGAATGTCAAGTACGTGATAAGTAAAAACATTTTCGTGTTTATGCACACTGATCTGCTTTGAATGCTGCCCCCCACCCCTCATTTCTATTAGGAGTACTCTCTCTTTGCAGATAGTGAAGGGTAGTTAACGCAGCCCTTTGCCCCCTTTGTAATCCGTCGTGCCTGCTTCTCTCTCCATTTGATTGATTGTTCTCTTTGGTTCATTCTCTATTTACAAACAAGCACAGAGTCGCAATACTCTGTTTAGTCTTTGCAGATAGCGAAAAATCGTGTAAAAAAACAAAAGGAATCGAGCAAAATCAGTAGGCCACTAATGGGATCTCTTTTTGACCTCGCTAAAATAGAAACATTAGGAACAACCTGTTGAAAATAGCAATGCGTATGTATATAAGCGGCGTTCATTTGTGTTCACAGTACCCCTTGTTGATTGTTTCAATCGAGCATTGAATTGTTCGAAGTTAATTCTCTTAAGGATCTTCTCTACCTGCAAACGAGGAAGAATAGGAATATTCTCTCTCCCTTTGCAGATAGTGAAGGGTAGGTAACGCAAGCCTTTAACACGTCGTACCTATTTCATTCCTCATTGATTGATTGATTGTCCGAACATTGACTGTTTGGGAATTAGTTCTTTTTGGAGGTATTCCCTGTTTGCAAATAAACTTAGGAAAATCTTTGCAAGTAGTGAAAGGGTACGTAATGCGGACCGTTCTCCCCCGTTGTAATCTGTCATGCCTATCTACTCCCCACTGATTGATGCACCTTTTTCACCCGGACCATTTACTAGAGATACGTCATCTGGCCCGACCAGAGAGCACCCCTAGTGAAAAGGACATATGCAATAATAACAAAGTGATCACTGTATCCTGTTAACAGAAACTTTACCATGAAACAACCTGGAAAGAAAAAAATAGGAAAACGAAAATCAGTAGGCCACTGATGAACATGAACTTTTATTAAACAACGAACAAAGAAACGATAACATAACGTAATGATAAAACCTATTAATGTCCTAGAAACAAGAAAACGTTAAAATATGCCAGTGGTGAGAGACCAGAAAAACAGTAAGAGAAACCAAATCACCCCTCGCTGTCCCACCGCCTGCCACGCCAAAAAAATCGATAGACTAGGGAAAATGCAAGTCAGTAGAACATCCACCCCCACTCTGGAAACTTCCAAGGTGGGGCAGGGTTCCGGCTACGCCCAGCCGGGAGCAGCCCATATAAGGCAGGTCCTGCTGCCACGCCTCGGCCAGGAGATCCTAACGTAGGGTGTAGCCGGAGGAGAGGCCGAGGCCAGCGGGACCCGGCCAGGGGATTGCCTTTACAACGCTGAACAGTTGCAGGGGGGGGAATGTCTCCTCGACCCTCCCCTCTCTCTCCCAGTCCGGCCGCGGTGGCCCTTGAGAGTTGCAGGTAGTCCCGCCACATGCTCTTCCGGTCCGACCACCAACGGTCGGGGGGCCGAGGCCGACGGGATCCGGCTGCAGCCGATAAACCAAGAAACCCGTTCATGGGGCCAGAGCCAGGGGCGTCCGGCTGACATCCACCGGAAGCCCGGCCCGAAGACGGACGGGACACTTCTTTCTTTTATAATGGCTGCGACAACACTGGGGGGGGATGTCTTGCACATGCCTCCGACCCCCCCCCCCTCGTCCTCATCGCCTGGTCCGGCCATAACAAATCTCAAGCGAGACGCCGTGGGGTGCACTGGGAGGGAGAGACGGTGCGAACAGGCCTCTCCCGCCTCCCCAGGTGGAGGCTTCCCAGCTGCACCCTCAGCGCTCCAGGCGCCCGGAAAAGGGTTCTTCCACTGTGGCCATGCTGCAACGTCTCGCCCGGCAGGGTGGAGCCCGTCCGCTCATGTGACCCCGCGATCGCCGGTAGCTGCCGAACTCTCAAAATGGCGGTCGACCTGGCAAGAGCGGGCCCAGCATAAAGAAATGGCCCGGTCACTGGTTGACTCCACCCCCGTAGTCCTCCACGACCTTGAAGATTCTAGAGGAGCCGCGGGAGTCTCCGACCCCCGATGGGGAATGACTGCCATGATCGCCCGTGGAGTGACGAAACTGTATCCGCGGGACGTCGGCGCTCCCATGCTGGCGCCAGCCTCACTTTGAATTACTAGAATCCTGCAGACCTCACTTCCGGTGAAAGCACAGTGTGACCCGGTAGGAAAAATTATTGCACCCCCTCCCCTTTTTGACTGATAGTTCAAACCACCGATCCTTTCCTTTGCCCTTTTAACGGAACTTTGGACTGCCTCCCCCTCTTTTACATTTTCTAGAGAAAACAAAACATTAACCACTACATTAGCATAGCAGTTGACACCAGAACTGTTTTCAAATTGAAAACCAACAACATCTTCAACAGAATCCTTTTTGTTTCTGCTGTGACCCTGCTACAGCACAGGCATTGTCCCCAGCAGTAATTCTGCAATGCCGGTAAGAATAGCTGTGGTGCCTACTGGACTCACTCACCCCCGCTGCGCCCCACGCCGTTTTTTGCTGGGCGGCAACTTACTAGACATCACTTTCGTGCCATCTAGATTTCAGCGCGTTCTGCTGCCTTGGAACTATTCGCACAACAGACCGCTACTGACAAGAATATTTCATTATTGGTGCTGTCAATTTCAATAAATCTATTGGATAATTCAAAAGAAATTGCCACGGTCTCTTCGTTGTTTAAATGTTTTTACTGTTTTTGTTTTCTTGTATATATTTATATGTTATTAAAGTTTTATATTCCTACTACTTTGTTGGAGTGCTATATATTTTTAATGTGACACATAATTGTAAAAACTTTGATGTACAAAGAGTCATTCCTGGAATCTTCCGCTTCAGGCTCGGTCCCCTCCCCAATCACAATACAGGATGGTTTTCAGATAGTAGGAACACGTGTGGTGTGACGGATCTCATCGGGTGTGGGCCTTGATCTACTATAACTCCTTTGAAGAGGGGTGATTCTTTACAGCTGGGGCCATAAACTACATCTGCAGGGCTAGCTGATAGCCTGGACAATCGGACACAGAGAAAGAGGAGTGTCAGAGGGTGCGGTAGTGAATAGGGCGAAAGGGAGGTGTCGGGCGGGCACAGAGTGTGATTCTCAGGGAAGAGCAGCGCAGATGGGGGGAGGTTTATTGCCCATGCATAAGACAGAGAGCGGTGGTGACCAGTGCCTAGGGAAGATGCTTGCGTGGGTGAGGAGCCATGCTACGAATCGACAGCGTGCAGAGAGTGGGTCTGGTCAAGACATCTAAAATGGCTGCCGTGCACGACAAAAGTGTGGCATTTCAAAAAAGGCAAGATGGCGCAGACAATGTTTTTCAACACTTCCTCATTTCCTTTGAATCGAACGTTAACAGACGTTGGGGCATATTACCAAAGTTAAGCGATATTTATCGCTAACCATGCTTACCAACCAATTTTTTACCACTAAGCATCGTCAGAAATTATCGAAGATAAACCTTGCTATTATCAAGGTTTATCGCAAATGCGATAATAAACGGCCGCAATGCATGAATATCGCTAAAAACTCAGCGATATTCATGCATTACCGAGCTAATGCTCTTAGCCATGTTATCCACCTCCCATTGGATAACATGGCTAAGAACTGCTCAGGGCAGGTGTTACTTTTTGGAGATATTCGCGCTTAGCGCGAATATCTCCAAAAGTTGGTAATAGGAGATAGATATCTTGCATGTTGTAATGCAAGTTATTGTGGTATATGGAACTCATACCATAATCTCTCAGGAAAGCAGAAACTGATCCTTTTGGGACCGCCTAAAAAGGCCTAGGGGGTGAGGAGTACTCTACTTTGCCCCCTTTTCACGTTCCGAACTATTTTATTTTACTCTCTTCTGTAATTACACAAAATAGCAGCGATAAGATGCATCGGAGACACACAGTGAGAGAAAGGAGGCCGGAGATGAAGAAGAGATGTCAAATACACATTGGAGATAATATAGTGGCAGAAGGGAAGTAAATATGAGTAAACTTACCATGTAACATAAAAATGTTGCACTCTATACTATAAGTCTCATTTTATACTACAATCACTTCGCTACAACCTCATAAATTAAAAATAAAAATGAATAATGTCTCAAACAATTTTTGATTTCCAGATATAAATTTATTCTTCAGAATTTTCTAAATTTGAAAGAACTAGTAACATGTCCTCATCAGCAATGTCCTCATTAAAAGTCTCCAATGATGATTCTTGTAACTCTATGGTCTCCAAACACTCGATAAATTCGCCATCAAGAGATTGATCAAAAAAATCATTCAAGTCATCTCCTCCTTGTGACAATATTTCATTATTGGTGCTGTCAATTTCAATCAATGTAGTGGAATCATTCAAGTCATCTCCTCGTGACAATATTTCATTATTGGTGCTCTCAATTTCAATCAATGTAGTGGAATCATTCAAGTCATCTCCTCCTTGTGACAATATTTCATTATTGGTGCTGTCCATTTCAATCAATCTAATGGAATCATACAAGTCATCTCCTCCTTGTGACAATATTTCATTATTGGTGCTCTCAATTTCAATCAATGTAGTGGAATCATTCAAGTCATCTCCTTGTGACAATATTTCATTCTTGGTGCTGTCCATTTCAATCAATCTAATGGAATCATACAAGTCATGTCCTCCTTGTGACAATATTTCATTATTGGTGCTCTCAATTTCAATCAATGTGTTGGACAATTCAAAAGAAATTGCCACGGTCTCTTCATTGTGAGCCATTTTATTTTGAAATTGCTTGCTGTAAATTGCAGAAAAAAATAATCACTTTCATTTATCGTTTTTAGTAATACATAATATAAAACTAACTTTATCAAGTATTTAGTATAACAGAAGGACTGCAAATAAATAACAGAAAACATTTTTCAAATTATCTTCAAGTGTACAACATAGTTCCCCTTACAAATTAACAACTCACCTTTTTAAAAGTAGCAGAAGTGTTAGTACTGTGTAAATCAAACACCAGAAATTCACCACCAAAAATTCCTCACAAATGTACCTCAGACAGTAGTATCACAAAATGGCTGTGGTTTCCTCTCATTTGACATATATACATAACCAATTAACTTTCATCACACACAAATACAAAACCAAAGTAACATTTTAATTGGTTCTAAATTTCAACACTTTCAAATGTGTTTTCCCCATGCAATTTTCCATAGGACATTTACATACGTCTACAGCCTGAATGGCTGAACGGAATTACACCAAACTTGGCAAAATGGTACATCAAACCTAAGAGGTCAGGAAGGATCTACTATGCCCCCTTATGGTCATTTCCCCCTTCGCTTTGGCCTCCTCTTGTCTCTCAATCCTACCGAGAGACAAGATGGCGGCCGCTACGGACTGTTTGGAATGTTGACAGACGCCGGAGAACCAATCAGCTTCGCAAAGCTCCGTAACGCGAAAAGTACGCGAAGCGGAGCGCTGCTACAGATATATATCTTTTTTTGAACGTTAATTTCTCAAAATCCACTGGAGCACATATATTGAGACCTAGCAAAGGCACATCGGGCTACCAGTCCCTAATATTTTGCCAAGTTTCGTGCAAATCCATTCAGCCGTTCGATTATTATTATTTTGTTTTTTTTTTGCCCCGCGGGGCCCTTTTAAAACCTCCACATCAAACCTAGGGGGTCAGCGAGGATCTACTATGCCCCCTTATAGTTATTTCCCCCTTTGTTTTGACCTCCTCTTGTCTCTCGATCCTACCGAGAGACAAGATGGCGGCCGCTACGGACTTTTTGGAATGTTGACAGACGCCGGAGAACCAATCAGCTTCGCTTCACAAAGCTCCGTTGCGCGCAAAGTACGCGTCCTGGGACGCTGCCAGGTCCGCTGTTACAGATATATATCTTTTTTTAAACGTTAATTTCTCAAAATCCACTGGAGCACATATATTGAGACCTACAAAAGGCACATCGGGCTACCAGTCCCTACAATTTTGCCAAGTTTCGTGCAAATCCATTCAGCCGTTCGGGCTAAAAGTGAGGCCAACCGCCCTATGGAAAACTCAATGTTAAAAACACGTTTTGGGACCCCCCTTTTTTCTCGGCCCCCCCTTGACGAACCCCCCCCAAATTTTCAAGGGCTGCTCAGAAACAAAATGTGCCATTTTCCTGAAAATTTCAGCCAATTCCGTCCACAAACGCCAAAGTTATTAGACATAGAATTTTCAAAAATCCCATAGAGAAAAAATCCTAACTATATATACCTACTGGCGACCGCCAGTAGGTAATATATATATATATATATATATATATTATTCCAGTTACCCCGCGAGGGGAGTTTAAGTCTCCATGCACTCCCGGATATTTTTATCAGTTATAGCCGTACCGGCTATAACTGATAAAAATATCCGGGAGTCACTCCCGGATATATTTATCAGTTATAGCCGTACCGGCTATAACTGATAAAAATATCCGGGAGTGCATGGAGACTTAAACTCCCCTCACGGGGTAACTGGAATAATTTAATCACGGCTTGGTTCTGCCGTGCTCCGTGTGCACCGCCACAAGAGCGCCTGGAAGCCCGCCCTGTGGACCAAACGGAAGGAATATATGTATATATATATATTACCTACTGGCGGTTGCCAGTAGGTATATATAGTTAGGATTTTTTCCCTATGGGATTTTTGAAAATTCTATGTCTAATAACTTTGGCGTTTGTGGACGGAATTGGCTGAAATTTTCAGGAAAATGGCACATTTTGTTTCTGAGCAGCCCTTCAAAATTTGGGGGGGTTCGTCAAGGGGGGGCCGAGAAAAAAGGGGGGTCCCAAAACGTGTTTTTAACATTGAGTTTTCCATAGGGCGGTTGGCCTCACTTTTAGCCCGAACGGCTGAATGGATTTGCACGAAACTTGGCAAAATTGTAGGGACTGGCAGCCCGATGTGCCTTTTGTAGGTCTCAATATATGTGCTTCAGTGGATTTTGAGAAATTAACGTTCAAAAAAAGATATATATCTGTAACAGCGGACCGGGCAGCGCTCCAGTTCGCGTACTTTTCGCGCAACGGAGCTTTGTGAAGCGAAGCTGATTGGTTCTCCGGCGTCTGTAAACATTGCAAACAGTCCGTAGCGGCCGCCATCTTGTCTCTCGGTAGGATCGAGAGACAAGAGGAGGCCAAAGCGAAGGGGCAAATGACCATAAGGGGGCATAGTAGATCCTCCTTGACCTCTTAGGTTTGATGTGGAGGTTTTAAAAGGGCCCCGCGAGGCAAAAAAAAAATAATAATAATAATCGAACGTCTGAATGGATTTGCACGAAACTTGGCAAAATTGTAGGGACTGGTAGTCCGATGTGCCTTTGCTAGGTCTCAATATATGTGCTCCAGTGGATTTTGAGAAATTAACGTTCAAAAAAAGATATATATCTGTAACAGCGCTCCGCTTCGCGGAGATAAAATTATATCTGTATTACCTAGCTGTTGCTAACACCAGTTAGCGACGGCTAGTAGGAGATAGCGACCATCTTGGGCCCCACTTTGCATGTGAGTGATATTTATCACTAATGACATGCAAAGTGGGCATGCCAAGATGTTAGCGACTGGAAACAGTCGCTAACATCGCTATCTCCTATTATCAACTTTTGGAAATATTCGCGATAAGCGCGAATATCTCCAAAAGCTAGCACCTGCCCTGAGCAGTTCTAAGGCATGTTATCCAATGGGAGGTGGATAACATGGCTAAGAGCATTAGCTCGGTAATGCATGAATATCGCTGAGTTTTCAGCGATATTAATGCATTGCGGTCGTTTTTTATCGTATTTGCGATAAACCTTGATAATAGCAAGGTTTATCTGCGATAATTTCTGACGATGCTTAGCGGTAAAAAAATCGTTGCTAAGCATCGTTAGGGATAAATATCGCTTAACTTTGGTAATATGCCCCAACGTCTGTTAACGTTCGATTCGAAGGAAATCAGGAAGTGTTGAAAAACATTGTCTGCGCCATCTTGCCTTTTTTCAAATGCCACACTTTTGTCGTGCACGGCAGTCATTTTAGATGCCTTGACCAGACCCACTCTGTGCACGCTGTCGATCCTTAGCATGACTCCCCACCCTCGCAAGCATCTCCCCCAGGCAGTGGTCACCCCCGCTCTCTGTCTTATGCATGGGTAATAAACCACCCCCCATCTGCGCTGCTCTTCCCTGAGAATCACACCCTGTGCCCGCCCGACACCTCCCTTTCGCCCTATTCACTACCGCACCCTCTGACACTCCTTTTCCTCTGTGTCCGATTGTCCAGGCCGGTCCTAGGGTATCAGCTAGCCCTGCAGATGTAGTTTATGGCCCCAGCTGTAAAGAATCACCCCTCTTCAAAGGAGTTATAGTAGATCAAGGCCCACACTCGATGAGATCCGTCACAGCAGACGCGTTCCTATTATCTGAAAACCATCCTGTATTGTGATTGGGGAGGGGACCGAGCCTGAAGCGGAAGATTCCAGGGATGACTCTTTGTACATCAAAGTTTTTACAATTATGTGTCACATTAAAAATATATAGCACTCCAACAAAGTAGTAAGATTATAAAACTTTAATAACTTATAAATATATACAAGAAAACAAAAACAGTAATAACATATAAACATTTTTAGGGAAAAACAACGAAGTAGCGGTCGGCTGTGCGAATAGTCCCAACGCAGCACAACGTCCAGATTTCTGGCGTGGGGCGTCGAGGGGGGTGGGTCATCAGTAGCAAACTGTTGTGCGAATAGTTCCAAGGCAGCAGAACGATGGCACCAAGGTGATGTCCAGTAAGTTGCCGCACTGGTTTTGGTATCCTACAATGCTGCTCCGAATAACGGCGTGGGGCGCCCCGGGGGAGGCGGCGTGAACGGGCCTCTCCAGGTGGAGTCTCATCTGTTGTAGTGGAGCGCCCCTTTACCGTTTCAGTTGCCATTCCGTCCGCTTTTGGTCCACTGTGTCAAAAGCCGCAATTCAGCTGAGTTGCGCCCACTCTTGCGGTGCAGCGATAGGCGGCTGTCACAGGACTCTCAAAATGGCGGCAGGCTGTTTCCTTTTTGGGCCTGGTCCACTGAAATGGCCCTGGGACACCTTGGAAATCGGACGCTTGTCTGCTAGGTCTTGGACCCCATTCTCGAAAGCGTCCCCTCCGCCTTGAGGATTCATCAAAAGTTTTGGGGGCCCCCGACTCCTGTAGGCTTCTGGTGGGGAGCGGCTGCCATGATTGCTCGCGGAATGACCACGACGGAGCTACGAGATGGTGGTGCTCTCATGCTGACGCCAGCTTCAGTCTGAAACATCCAGAAACAAGGTGGGGCTTTCATCGTTTGGGAAAAAAAAAAAGTTTTCATCCAATGAAAAGTGTTGTTTTTAGGTCATATGATCAAGCCTTCCATCATTAGGAAACCAAAAGTAAAATGAACCAATGAAAAGTTTTATAAACAAGTCACATGACCTGTTATGCGGCATAGGGTATAAAATGCGGAGAAAATACGTTGGCACGTGAGGCGGCGTCAGTAGCGGACCGATGTGCGAATAGGCCGAAGGCAGCGCAACAATATTTCCTGAATAGAAGACACCACAAGGCACTGAGATGCCAAGATCCGGATGGCACCGAGGTGGTGTCTAGTAAGTTGCCGCACTGGTGTGGCAATCCTACAATGGTAAAAGTCGGCGTGGGGCGCCCCGTTGGCCTGTGAGATGGCGTCAGTAGCGGACCGATGTGCGAATGGGGCCAAAGGCAGCGCAACAATATTTTCGGAATAGAAGACACCACAAGGCGCTGAGATGCCAAGATCCGGATGGCACCGAGGTGGTGTCTAGCAAGTTGTGGCACTGGTGTGGCCATCCTACAATGGTAAAAGTCGGCGTGGGGCGCCCTGTTGGCCTGTGAGATGGTGTCAGTAGCGGACCGATGTGCGAATGGGGCCAAAGGCAGCGCAACAATATTTTCTGACTGACACCACAAGGCGCTGAGATGCGAAGATCCGGATGGCACCGAGGTGGTGTCTAGTAAGTTGCCGCACTGGTGTGGCAATCCTACAATGGTAAAAGTCGGCGTGGGGCGCCCCGTTGGCCTGTGAGATGGCGTCAGTAGCGGACCGATGTGCGAATGGGGCCAAAGGCAGCGCAACAATATTTTCGGAATAGAAGACACCACAAGGCGCTGAGATGCCAAGATCCGGATGGCACCGAGGTGGTGTCTAGCAAGTTGTGGCACTGGTGTGGCCATCCTACAATGGTAAAAGTCGGCGTGGGGCGCCCTGTTGGCCTGTGAGATGGTGTCAGTAGCGGACCGATGTGTGAATGGGGCCAAAGGCAGCGCAACAATATTTTCTGACTGACACCACAAGGCGCTGAGATGCCAAGATCCGGATGGCACCGAGGTGATGTCTAGCAAGTTGCTGTACTGGTGTGGCCATCCTACAATGGTAAAAGTCGGCGTGGGGCGCCCTGTTGGCCTGTGAGATGGTGTCAGTTGCAGACTGATGTGCGAATGGGGCCAAAGGCAGCGCAACAATATTTTCTGTATGGAAGATACCACTAGGCGTTGAGATGCCAAGATCCGGATGGCACCGAGGTGATGTCTAGCAAGTTGCTGTACTGGTGTGGTCATCCTACAATGCTGAAACTCGGCGTGGGGCACCCCATTAGCCTGTGAGATGGCGTCAGTAGCGGACCGATGTGTGAATAGGCCGGAACCAGCACAAGGCGCCAAGATCCGGATGTCACCGTGGTGGTTTCATAGTTGAGAGGTACTTCATCTGCAGTGGGGCGCCGAGATCCGGATGGCACCGAGGTGATGTCTAGCAAGTTGCTGTACTGGTGTGGTCATCCTACAATGCTGAAACTCGGCGTGGGGCGCCCCATTAGCCTGTGAGATGGCGTCAGTAGCGGACCGATGTGTGAATGGGGCAAAGGTAGCGCAAGAATATTTTCTGAAGAGGAGACACCACAAGGGGCTGAGATTCGGTTACCACCGAGGTGATGTCTAGCAAGTTGCCGCACTGGTGTGGCCATCCTACAATACTGCTCCGAATAACGGCGTGGGGTGCCCGAAGGGGGGGGGGAGGCGGCGTGAACGGGCCTTCCTAGGTGGAGGCTCGTCTGCTGTAGTGGGGCGCCCCTTTACCGTTTCAGTTGCCATTCAGCTGAGTTTCGGCTGCTCTTGATGCTACAGCGACAGGCGGCTGCAACAGGACTCTCAAAATGGCGGCCTGTTCTTTGGATTTGGGCCTGGTCCACTAAAATGGCCCTGGGACACCTTAGAACTCGGACGCTCGATTTTTTTTTCCTTTCCTGTACATGCAAAAAAAGGTAAATGCCCGGTACGTTACACGCTTCATCTGCCACGATGAACTCTCCAGAGGAACCGAAAAAAAATATAGTTATGGTAACTATACCATGCATCGTCATATGGAGAGGTGGCACCAATTAATTATAGTGCTGCATAAAAGAGAGATTTGGAGGAGAACCCCTGACCTGCTAGTACATTCATCAAAGAAGTGGCACTGACAGCATCAGAGGCAAGGGAAACGGTCCCAAATATTTAGAAGAACTTTGGAAAGATTAAAATGACATGTTTAGATTGTGGCAAATTAATTTCATGTGGACAGATGAGTGTTACTCTAATAAATACAGCATATGAACATCATCATAGTCGATGGTTGGTAGAGACATTTTGACTACATCCTGGACCTGCCCGTCCTCGCCCAAAATGGCGCCGGAATAAATGGGACTCGTAACTCCTTGTTGTGTACTGGTTGCAGAACCTTGAAATCACGAGATACGTATGCAGTTTTGAAGCACATGGCGGGCGGGGACGAGAATTGATTGAATATTTCGACATCCCTATTGATATTAAGTTCTGATGTGTTATTGATTACTGTACTATTGAAAGTTCGAATTAACGTCACCCATGGTACTTGCCCGCAAATGTATATCTAGATAATTTTATTGTAACTGGCCCTGTCGTATTTTAATTATAAAATGTACGTCCACCGATTCCGTAACTGTTAGACACCTTAGTTCTTGCAACCTAATGGCCCGCCCGTTACGTTCCTCTACAGTGTAAATGTGTACTCATCATATACGATTACAGTTTGCTCCGTGGCCGGCCCACGTGGTTATAGGCTCGTATTTGTATAATGAAATTTTCACAATAAAGGTTTTTAAAAGAAAACATGGTAGTAGTATATACATTGGTAAAGTTTTTAATAATAGTCACTGTTTTAGAATCAGTAAAAGGCAAGTGAAATAAAGCAGACCAATTACATGAAGGGTAAAAGGTATAATTCGAAGGAACGCAGTAAAGATAAATGGTCAAGGGCTGTTGTGTTTTCTACTCCTGCAACATAAAGTGATCGATAAGAATCTCATATTCAGGCGTATCGGCGACTAAGACAGCAGGTCGACCCTCTTTTGCTCAACGGCTCCGTCATGGGACGAAGAAACGCTCTTTTTCTCGAAAAAAGAATATATTTTACTTGCAGGACAGTTGTAAATTTTCCGGGAAAGTACATTAGCCTGGAACATTATAACATATATTTAAGAAAAAATAATGTTCGGAAGTAATAAAAAGCGTAATTTTTAGGTCATATGACCAAGCCTTTCATCATTAGAATAAGAAAAGTAAAATGAACCAATGAAAAGTTTTATTAACAAGTCACATGACTTGTTATGCTTACGTTACGCGCTGCGCGCCCCGGATGACTTCCGGATGCGCTAACGCGGCGCGTCATATGACGCATTACGCGACAACGCAGGTCCAGAATATAGTCAAAATGTCTCCACCAACCAGCGGTTGGAACACAACCCCTTTCAGCAGGCTAAATAGTTCTGTTAAATGACAACAGAAGGGACAGGCAACAAGAACCATCAGTCAAAGAGGGGAGGGCTAGTTCTTCTCTACCGGGTTACATTGGGGCGCTACCGGAACTGATCGAATTGGTAGTCTACAGTGTTTCTGGATATTCAGACTGAAGCTGGGGTTAGCATGAGAGCAGCACCATTTCGTAGCTCCGTCGTGGCCATTCCGCAACCAATCATGGCAGCCTCTCTTTATCGTTATTTTGGGCGGGGTGGGTGGCGGAGCCAAGCTGTTTTGCAGCCATCATTGTGTGGAGTTCAGTTCATCTCACTAGTTTTGTATTTGTCATGAGGGGTTGTTCCTAATGTTTCTATTTTAGCGAGGTCAAAAAGAGATCCCATTAGTGGCCTACTGATTTTGCTCGATTCCTTTTCTTTTTTTTTTACACGATTTTTCGTTATCTGCGAAGACTAAACAGAGTATTGCGACTCTGTGTTTGTTTGTAAATAGAGAATGAACCAAAGAGAACCAATTCTAAAACAGTAAATACTTGGATAACAATCAATCAAATGGAGAGAGAAGCAGGCACGACGTGTTACAACGGGGGCAAAGGCCTGCGTTAACTACCCTTCACTATGTGCAAAGAGAGAGTACTCCTAATAGAAATGAGGGGGGGGCACCATTCAAAGCAGATCAGTGTGCATAAACACGAAAATGTTTTCACTTACCACGTACTTGACATTCGACAGCTTATGATATTTGCTATTAAAAAACCATTGAAATTCACTGAAAAAACCATAGGTTATAGACCATATATAGTTAGGAATTAGCATTTACAAAACCTTGAAAATTCACTGAAAAAACCATAGGTTATAGACCATATATAGTTAGGAATTAGCATTTAAAAAACCTTATTTTACTCACACAAAACCATTGAAATTCCATATATAGTTAGTTGCACTAACTATATATCGCGCACCCGCAATCCACTGCTGATCATGTCACATATTACATCATTCATGACATGGTCAGTGACATCACTGATGACATCACTGATGACATCTCAAATGACATCACTGATGAGATCACTGATGACATCATCCAGTGACTGTGTGTTTCTGTAAAGTTTAAATATGTTTTACATATTGAAGAATGAGTAGATGTATAAGTGTCTGGACGAAGGATTTAGTAGGTGCATGACTGAATGTATGAGTGAGTGATTAAATGTGTCTCACTGAGTGCATGGGTTAGTGACTAAACTGTCTTAATTTGTGCATCATTATGTCTGTTGTTCTGTAAACTGCTGCATGTGTTGATTAGTAGCTATATGATTAACTATATGGGTTATTGATTGATTGTCCAAGTATTTGTAATGGAGACTGAGTGTGTGTGTGGCTGGCTGGGAGGTGTGTGACTCTGTGCAGATCAATGTGTACTTGTATCAATGATTGTATAAGAAAGTAAGTATGTGTTAGTATATGTTTGAAAATGTAAGGTGCTCTATGTTTAACTGTGTAGACAAGAAAATGGAAGTGTGATTGATTCTTTACAGGACTGACTAGGTGTGTGAGTAACTCCATGGATGAGTGGCAGAGTGTGAGTGTCTGTATAGGTGTATGAGTGCATATGATAGTGTTGTAAAGATGAGTGATTGTATGTATGAATGATTGTATGGGTGAATGAGTGAATGTGTGTGTAGACGTAGGAATCAGTGAGTATGTATGTAGTAACTATTATTGGTGTGTCAATGGTTTCAAAAATTATACTCTGTATTTAACACTGGGTGAAACAGAGGTTATATTAAAATGTGAGGAGATGCATTGTATTGTCACATGAATGATATCATCAGTGATGTGGTCATTGATGTCAAATGAGATGTCATCAGTGATCTCATCAGTGATGTCATTTGAGATGTCATCAGTGATGTCATCAGTGATGTCACTGACCATGTCATGAATGATGTAATATGTGACATGATCAGCAGTGGATTGCGGGTGCGCGATATATAGTTAGTGCAACTAACTATATATGGAATTTCAATGGTTTTGTGTGAGTAAAATAAGGTTTTTTAAATGCTAATTCCTAACTATATATGGTCTATAACCTATGGTTTTTTCAGTGAATTTTCAAGGTTTTGTAAATGCTAATTCCTAACTATATATGGTCTATAACCTATGTTTTTTTCAGTGAATATATATATATATATATATATATAATATATACAGTGTTGCAGGAACCACCTCCATTTGAACACAGTTTAAACAAAAAAAGAACCTTCACATAATGAATGAATCCCAAGTCTTATCAAATTTCATTAAAGAGTGTATGCCTCTAAGTCTAGCCAAAGCATGTTCCATGGAATAAATTTCATGAAATAATAACCACCATTCCATAATATGTGGGGGCCTGGGGGAAATCCAGGCGCAGGCAATTGTTAATTTAACACATGATAATATAATAGTAATTATAGTTTGCTGCGGAACATGGGTAGGATTAATGTCAAGTAAGACTAAGGGTGCTGTAAGAAGGGGTGACCGAATCAATTTTTGTTTCATTATCTTATCCAAAGCAATCCAAAAATCAGATAGCATAGGAAATAAAAATAGCATATGTTCCAAATCTGCAGCAACTAAAGCACACTTGGGGCATTTTATTTGGTCGCTATATGAAACATTCTGTTTCAAAGCCATGATGAGATTGACATGAGTCTGCGAGCAATTTCCATTAAACCATATATATGCTCCTACTGCCTGTAGTAGTTAATTTATTATTTTTGTAATTTCTTCAAATGCTTCCAGCATGCTATTGGGATTTAGGTCACTCTCTAAGCAAGCAAAAATGTTGGCTCTATTTTTACCAATGGTTGCTTTAATATACTATCAGGGTTGAACATGGCCCTTAGCGCATAACACCGTTTTTTTTATAATAAATTACTGGGTTTATAGTTAGTTTTGGGTAACAATTTTCAGCCTGTATTTTAACAATTTAGGATAAAGGAAAGTGGTCACTGAGACTTATTTTTAAAATAGAAAATTTGACTGCTTTTGGTTTATAATGCTCGGATAGGGCAATACAATCTATGAGACGACCCGTGCCTTTACCTGTGAATGTGACCTGCTCCTGTGTTGGTTGTGTAACAAGATCCATTGTCAAATAAAGGGAACATTTTGATAAAATAGAGTTAAAAACCTCCCACATGGGTTATGATCGAAGTGATATTTCCCCTCAGTATCCTCTCCCACCAGACTACAAACTGACATTTTGGATAGTACATTACTATGCAAACAATTCATTTGTTTTTCCATTATTCACTTCTGAACCTCTGGAGCGATTTAATGACAGCACCTTTGGACCCATAGTTCTTCAGACCGGTCTGCATCAGTCATGACATTCTCAGGTGACTCATTACAGAATTTGCGTTACTGATCTGAGGTCAACTATTTTACTTAATTCTGCAAGAAGATTCAGTCCATGAAACCAGTCCAGTGACTAGTTGTAGCAGGAATGCATTGGAGATTATGAAGGAAAGATAACCAATGCCGCTGACTTGTTCACACACACATGCACACACACACACTCATAAAGACACTCGAACACCCTCTACTGTCATTCATTCACACTACTTCTCTTACGTCCCCACACTCACTCAATCTTTCTCAATCATATTATCACTATCTCACTCTGACCCCTTGCTCACTTCCCCTCAATCCATCTCATTCTCTCAATTACATTTTCACTCATTCTCATTTTCTCTCACTCTGTCATCCACACTCAATTACACATAAGCCCACACATTCACTCAGTTGCAATCAGTCACTGTTTCTCTCTCACTCCACTACAATCGCACACTCAGTATCACACACTAACTCCAAATTATTCTCACTCACACACTCATAAGCACTCTCACAAGCATTCACTCATACAAACTCAGTGTCACACATGCATGTCACTCACACATGAGGGGGCAATACCACTGGAATTATGTTTTACTTACATTGATTCCGCTGATTGTCAATCAATCAATCAGGATTTAAAAGCATGGCTAATCACCCATTAGGGTATACAGGTGCTTGATTGTACCAGAAGTTTATTTGAACAGCCAGGCCTTGAAGGCCATTTGGAATTCCGGAAGTGAGGTGAAGGTTGGAAGTTGTGTTGGGAGGCTGTTCCAGGTCTTTGTTGCGAAGTAGGAAAAGGAGAATCCTCCACTTCGGCTTCAGTAAATTGATCTATAATTTCATGGTGAGCTATTGTCAATGATGATTCCAAGGTTTCTGGCATGGTCGGAGAGAGTGGGTGTGGGCCCCAGGTCTGATGGACACCAGGAGTCACTCCATGTGGTGCTGCTGTTAGTGAAGATCAGTACTTCCATCTTGTCTGTGTTCAACTGCAGGCAGCTCTCCTTAATCCAGTTGCAGACGCTTGTCATGCATCTATGGAAGTTGGTTCTGGTGGTGGTGGGGTTGTTGGTGAGTGAGAGGATAAGTTGGTTGTCATCTACGTAGGAAATTATGTTGAGACTGTGGGATCTGATGATGTTGGTCAGTGGGGTCATAAATACATTAAAGAGCACGGTGCTGAGGGATGAGCCTTGGGGGCACCCCAGGTAATTTCCTTGAGTTTTGAGGTAAAAGGAGGGAGGTGAATTACAGTGAGGAAGGAGGGATCGATCTGAGTGCATCCCCTTGGATGCTGATGTGGTGGAGTATTTTGATCATTATTTGTTGGGATACGGTGTCAAAGGCTGCTAAGAGGTTGAGGAGGATCAGAGCTGCTGTTTCTTCTAGGTTGAAGGGGGTTTGGATTTCGTTGGTGTCTGGGAACAGAGCAGTTTTTGTGCTGTGATTGCTGCAGAAACCGTATTGGGAGGCGTTGAGTACCTGGTTCTACTCCAGGTGTGTCATGAGATGCGTGTTGATGATCTTTTCTTGTACATTTGCTAGGAATGGGAGCAGGAAGATTGGCTGGTAGTTTGTGAGTTTGCTAAGGTCAGTGGAGGTTTTTTTGCGTAGTGGTCTAACTTCCGCATGTTTCCAGGCATCAGGAAATGTTGGAGGTGTTGAGCAAGGTGGTGAGTATCTGCCCAATCCTTTTGGTTTCCGGTGTTAAAACTGTGGTGTGGGCATGGGTCAGTGGAAGATCCTGAGTGGATGGATGTCATGGTGGAGGTGGTGTCCTGAGTGGAAAGGAGGTTCCAGGTGGTCAGTCTGTTGTTCGTGTTAGTTGTGTTGGCAGGGGATGTGTAGAGGAAGCTGTACGTGTGGGTTAGGATTTGAAGGTTCTATACATGATTGCGATCTTGGAAAAAGTTGGTGAGGTTGTCGCACAGCTTCTGTGAGAATGTGATGTTGCTTTCGCTGGTAGCCAGGTTGGAGGATTCATTATTTATTGTTAACTATTCATTAACAATGTTGAGAAGTCCTGTGGTGTTGCTGGAACTGGTTCAATGCATGGGACTAGGGCTGTCTTCTTTGTGGTAGATGTTGAGGGAGATCAAGAAGCCTGCCCTGTTAAAAGTATCCTTGCTTGCGCCATCTCCTCCCTAGCTGTTTGCTGTCTTTTTCACTGTTTCACTGTTCTAAGTTCTTGGGTGCTCCAACTGCCCTATATATGACCCCGCAATTCGAGGAGCAGTGTTAGGAATGTAGAGCTGAACATAGGCATCAGCAATGCATGATTCTCTCATTTCAAATGAGAAGTCAAATGTGGCAGCACCAGCAGGATGACATGCCACAAGCTTTTTCCCAGCTTCTGAAAGGAAATGGATTCCCAGTCCACCAGAACCTGGGAGCAAAGCTTAGGATCCCATCCCTGCTGCTCTCTGTGGATTCTCATTAGGCCCAGGGATGCATTTATGAGCACCTTGCCATCCCCATTTTAGTAGGTAACCAAGACAATATTAGGCAAGAATGGCTGTGCTAGTTTTACTCACCTTTTGATGTTAGAATAGCGAATATATCTTTTGTAGCAGCAGATGTATGATGTACCTTCTTTTATTGTGAAGAAACCTTTTTAGAAAAAAGAATGGGATTAATATTGATGGGCATTTCAATGTGATATTTTATACATCTGTTTGTTTGAAGTATATTGAGTGTCTCTCACTAATGTTTTTTTTGTTTTGTATGATAATTGTGGTGTATTTAGCAGCTAAAAGACATGGGGAGGTGAGCACCAACTATTGAATGCTTAAATGTGAGTTTGTGCAGTGTATTTATTAATATAGATACTTATGCTATTTTGTGATTTTAACCATTTTAGTTGCATGGTCTATGGCATGTGCAGTACATCTGGTAAATAAATTGGGTTGTGCTTCTGAGAGTGGATATAGTTGAAATATGCAATTGCATGTGCACAGTCCCAAGATCTATTTGCATAGTGCATAGTGTTGTGCTATTACACATCACTTTGCAAATTAATCTTGTGATTTAGTCCTCTCACCCATAGTTTGCCCCAGCTGTTATCAGAAGCATAGCGAGCAGGGGCAGCGGTATGGGGGGCAGGGACGCGGGGGTAGGAGGGGGATGGAGCAGCCGCAGGCTGCATAAAAAGAACTCACCTTGCCGCAGCCGCCGCTGGGTCCCGCATCTTCTTTACTGCTCGCCTGTGTCTGACTCCAGGTCGAAACAGGAAGCAGGCAGCCAGGCTCCCACCCATAAGCCAATCACAACGCTCTAATGGACCGTTGTGATTGGTCAGAGCGCCGTGACACAGCGCTTAGCCAGGGTTTGTATGGTTGGGCATGTTCTCCATGCAGTGAGCATGACTGGTTTGGGAGGCCCGGAAGAGCTGACCAAACAGTCATTGCGCACACAGAAGTGGGGAAACTATTCCTCCCCTGCCCCGCTGCTCCATAAGCAGAGCAGCCCCGGTCCCCCACCCGCCCACCGGCAAACAACCCATAGAATGGTAATAACTAAAAGTTATTACCATTTTATGTTTTTGCTATGTTTGACGCTCCTCTGCCATAGTGGAGGAGCCGCCCCTGCTAGAGAGACCGAGGGGCCAAATCACAAAGGAAAACCGAGACGAAAGTCTAGCATTATCACTTTTGGTATTCATAAAGGACATTTAGTACTCATAAATGCCCTTTATAAATACCAAAAGTTGAACTTCATGACTTTTGTGTATATTAAATGACAAATGTGCTTTCATGAATGCTGCTAACTAAAATAGAGAGCAGGGTGGGAAGAAGCAGGCATCATTCTGTAATAACTCAAAGGTGCCACGACACCACCGTCGTCTTGCAGCCACTGCTTACATTATGTTATATTGAGTTATATTATGCTGCTCTCTGTTGCATTACTCTATGCTACATTCTGTTATAGATCATGCACAATTTGCCTTTGGTTCTGTAGTTCCAATCTTAGAATAAGGTTAGATTGATCTTCTGAAGATGTGGGAATGGGTATGCGCCAATGTTAACTAAATGTGCCAAATTCAAAAAATTGTGGATAAATGTATTTTGTTATTACTGTTAAAACTGATGGATTGTACCAAATCTCTATACAACTTTTGGTTTTGTAGGCAACCTCTGGCTCAGCACCAGTTATTTGTGCAAAAGAATTGATGATAGTGAGTGATTCGATTCAATATTAACTTTATTCATTCTAGATATATTAAACCATAAATGTCAATAAAAATACATGAAAGTACAGTTTAAATCACACATAATTAAAAAATATTTTTAAAAATTATTTCATATGTATAATCGCTAAACCCTAATATTCTGCAATTATAACAACCATACATTGATTGTACATAGTTACTTTAACACAGAGGAAAAGTTAGAGGAAAGAAATGCAAAAACCTCAACTAAGGGTCCGCTATGCATTACTACCTAACTTTTTTTCGGATAATCGTCTGCTCTATTTCATAGTAGCAGTTTTAAATTTCACTAAAATCCATAGTTTATAATGTGCTTCTAAACAATAATTATAAATCCGTATTAATAAAACTTTTTCCGAGTATTCCTCTGATCTATTTCATTAAAAAAAAGAAAATGCTAAAATCCATTGTTTGTAATATATTTCTATGCAACGGTTATAAATCCATGTCAATAAGACGTCATATAACAAGGTCAATCATATTATCTATGTAATGTTCTTTCTGGCATCAAGGGTGGCCCACAGAAAACTTGACATTCCACAGCATAGCTCTACTGTAGATAGTTATTGCAAGAAGATATATGCAGGTCAACATTGTGTAAACTGTAAAGATTTTACAAAACAGTACAATAAAACGTTTTCTCCAGAAAGTATACAATTTACAGGAGAGTGCAACGTGCATAGTACTTTGGGGCATCTTGCCATCACAAGAGCAGTTACTTAAATCTGATGTCCAATCATTAAGTTTAGGGAAGCTGAGCAGCCGATGAAAAATATCCGATGAAAAATATCCATTCTGAAGTGAGTTAGGACAAATTTATGTCTTGAATGAGATATAACTGCATGTCGTGACTGGTTAAAATAAGTTGATTATTTTAAACAGAAGATTTTGATAATTCGACGGACAGCCGAAGATCCTCTAAGTGCAAAGTGCATTCATTTTTTAATGCTAGTCTACTGATTGCTCCTAAAGTGTTAGGATTCGCAAAATAGTCTGGATGCCCCAAGTCTTGACAAAAACGTAGAATATATTCCAGCCACGGAATGTAGGTAAACAGAGTTGATTTTAAACAGTTCGGGATGATAGCACGGTTTAAGGTGGTAAATTCAGAAGTCCAGACTTTATGCCATAGTATTATTGGTTGCATCCTAATTGAGGCGATAAGAAACGGAACCCCCAACTGAACGTGACAGACATACGAAGATGCACTTTTGGGGGCTGCAAGCAAATACTGCAAAAACTCATACTCCACCACTTGCAGTGCTGTACATTTTGTTTGCCCCCAAATCCCCGCACTGTATAGTGCTACACTGATGGATTTAGCCTTGTAAATCTTAATCATCTCCACTGGGGGTTTTGTACCCAACCTGCGAGCAATATTTCATTGGACCATGCTACCATTTCTAAAAAATAAGACCTTGTAGATGTAGCACAGTTCCTTGTGCCTTCCTTGTCAAACAGGACACTTAGATATGAGAAACTATTTGATAAAATCTTTCTTGGTGTCCCTAATTTTTATGTCACAACAGATATTGGTTCTCCTGCCACTCTTCATTATAAATGTTTTTGATTGATTAACTAGTAAGTCGTGATCCTGCATGAATTAAACAAAGGTGTTAAGTAGAGACTGCAAAGCAAGGGTAGTGCGGGCCATAAGGACGGCATCATCCGCGTAGATTAGGGCTGGCACTGGCTGATGACCCACCTGTGGGAGGTTTTAACATTGTAAAATCAGTGCTACACCTACATTATTCATATATAAGGAGAAAAGAAAGGGTGCTAAAACACAACCCTGTCTTACCCCTCTCTCATCACTAAAAGGTTGGGCACAGCCTCCCCTAATATTGTATCTAAATCTGGCTTTGGATCCTGTGTAGAAATCTCTAAGAAAGTTAATGATCAATGTCTCCACTCCCATATCGGACATAATTGTCCATAACTTCGAGTGGATGACACAATCAAATGCAGAGGAAAGATCGACAAACCCCAGGAATAAGTTCCCACTCTTGATCTTAGTATATTTTCCTATTAACAGGCCCTGTTCTATTGTCCCAACTCCGCTACGAAATCCAAATTGTAGGTCTGTGAAAATTTCCCTTGATTCCACCCACTCCTGTAGCGTGTTTTAAATAACACAGCCTGCTATATTCACTAAGGAGTCAAGCAAAAAAATGGGCCTATATCACGCAGCATTGTGTTTGTCACCCTTTTTGTAAATGGGTACGATTATTGATTATGTGCATGTCAGGAGAAAGATGGTGTTGCATCTCGCCCTTAATACAGCAGTTACTAGTGGTCCCCATAAAGCAATATTAGCTTTATACAGGTCAGCAGGGATAGCATGAGGACCGGGTGCTTTCCCACCTTTACAGGCAGTAATTGCCCTATTAACTTCCTCCAAACTAAACGGAAGAATTGGAGATGTTTAGGTTGTTGCTAAGATGTCATTGTGTTTATGGGTCTGATCATGTTTCAATGTAGGAATTATCAATGAATGAATACCAGAGAAGTATTTGATCCAATCATCATCTGGTATAGCGATCATGATCCCAGGACCCTTATCTGCTCTCAGAGGTGCAGAATTGACTACCCTCCAAAATGCATTATTATCATTAATAGTGCTGGCTTGATGTAAAGCTTCCCATTTGTCTTGTCTCAACCATAGTTTTCTGTGTTCAAGTGCCTGTTTATAAACTGAAGGCCTTGACCTCAGATCTGTATCTAGGGGTTTTATGTAGTGCGTTCTTTAGGCTCCTATTTGCCTTGGTACATGCTGAATCAAACCATCCCTTTATCTCCGATCTTGGCTTGCTGGTAAATAGAAGACTCTCCTTCACCCCATTTGTTATTCCCAAAAAGGTGCTGATAATAACTTTTGGGTGAGCGTTTTCATCTTGACAGGTCTCAAAGCCTTCCCCCTGATTAAAGACTAACTGTTTTAGGAATCCCTCAGGGATAATCTTTTGCCACCACAGGAAATAACCATTGAGAGCTGCTAGCTCTGACTCTCCAGGCTGAGCCATGAAATTTGGACAGACTCTGGAAAGTGATCGCTTAGTGAGATGGAATGAGTTTTAAAATTGGAAGCATAGGGGACACAATTATTGGCTATTATGATGTAATCAATAATACTGTCAGCATTTCTCTCATTAAAAGTGCACCTAAATGGGGCATATGGATATGAGATTTCATTAGAGAACACCAAATCAAGTTTAAACATCAATTAATTTAGCCTATCCCCATATTGATTGTGAATAAAATGTGTTTGGCCTACATTTGAGTTGATCAGACAACTTATTTTATCAGGGGGTAGGCTACATAATCTAATAATAAATTCCCCCTACCAATAGGGCTAACAGATCCTTACTGCTAAAATTGCCAAGTTGCTGCAATTCTTCATCCAGTGTTCTCAAGCTTATTCCTATATCACGTATGGTTGTGTTCTTATAGAAGTTGATCACTGCTAGTCATGCTGGGCCAGTACCTACACATATAGCTACCTGATAATAGAGATTATCTACTTCATTCAATATTTTAACCAATTGATAAATCGTTAGAGACAAAAATACATAAGCCACCTTTTGATCTTCCACGTAATGTAGGGGAGGTTGGAACATGAAATGCTTTATACCCATTTATGTACATGGGCTCTATAAGCCATGTCTCTTGGAGGCAAATGAAATTGAAGTCCTCAATAAATTCTTGCTCTTATGTATTGTCGATTTTGCTCCGGAGACTCACCACATTCCAGAACAAAAATCCAGTTGATTCAGGGCAAGTTTTAGGAGGACCTACTACACTATTGATTAATGGGGCAGCTAGGGTGAGATCAGTGATTAATTGTGTGATGGACTCAGATTGCAAGGGGATTGCCCCGCTAGATTCTTGAATGGAATTCCTGTTTTCCAGGATATGCGGGATGATACCAGTCTCTAATCCTTCCATAGAATCCTCTGAATGCCCCATAACAAGTCAATCTAGCCCATCAAGATTGGATAGATGCTGGACCCGATTGTATGTCCGGACGTTATAAATTGAATTAGTCAATGGTGTCGGAACAGATGGATTTGTTGATCGGATCATATCCAATATTAAGCTGTGTTAAAAAAATAGCCTAGGGGGAGAGGAAGCAGTAGTTGCTGATACATATGGAGCTCTTGTACTGCTCAGAACTGTCTCCACTAGGATTGGTGTTGTAAAGGAAAGGAAAACACAATCTCCTTGCAGACTTTTCTGTCACCTGCCCACTCATTTAACACACCTTACCATTGTTATATCCTCAATTAACTGCTTGGTTAAACCTGATCTCACCCCTAGCCAATTTAAGGCCTTATTTCTAAGGGCGTTCCAGGATTCCACACTCTGCAGGAGTAGGAAGGGAGCATTTGCCAAGATAATTACATAAGGAGCGGCTGCCGAAGGTAGATCTAAGAAGTCAATAGTCAGGACCAGGAAGGCTTGTGGGTGCCTAGTGTTGACTGTCAATAGTTGGACACTGCCTCTGTTCTTCCCTCCTGCATGTCCTCTTTCAGGCTTTATGGTAGCTGTTATCTTCCCCGTACTCTGGTGACATATTTGATTTAGTCTACTGTGTATACTGCTTATGTGTATGTGGTTCATTTGATGTTTCTCAAACACCATATATTTGTGTACATAAGAATGTTGTGCACTATGTACAGTGTATGTATTGTAAATGTCTTGTTCCATGTCTTTTAACTTACAGCCCTGAAGAAGTCCTATGTTATAGGACGAAAAGCGTTGGCTGTTGCTTTTTATGAATGAAAAAATAAAGAAGAAAATACCCACTTCTGCGCTCCACTGAGCAATGATTTTCTATATGGACATGTTCATTTCAAAGTGGTGCAGCTCTGATCTAGTTTGTTTGTCAAATTTCCCCTTGGGAAGGGGGGTGCTCTTGGACAGGGGGCACTTTTGGAAATCTGCACACAAGATGGCTCAATACTGTGAATATATTTTTGACTTTTTGTGATTGGTGCTGCAATTGTTTGTGTTTGTTCCACTGTCCATTTTTTGTGTTTCCCGTTTGTTCTGAATTGACTACTTAGCTTAAGTATTAATTGTAGTACATTGTCAAGGCTTTTCTATACGCTTAGGAGGGTGTGAGGAGTCACAGCTAGATGAATTGATAGTTTCAGGTATATGCTGTATGCACCCATTTTCACCTTAACTATTCTTTGGGGATTTACTTTTACCGTTACTACTGATTTTTCTGTTAATTTTGGGCTTTCCATGATTGTCAGTAGGAGAGTTATAGGGTATTATAGGGGCCGTTATATAATCCACACTGATCCAGAGATCAGGGATCGAAAATCTTTCACAAACAAAGGCCCATATAAACTACCCAACTAATCTCTTCACGCTGGGGTTCAGTGTGATGCAAGTTTATACACCACTTACCAAAATACACAATAGAACCTGCATTTCTCCTTATAAAATGTATATGTTTGTGGCGACAGACCTTAAAGTTGAATCGTTGATAGCAATAATATGTACCTATCAATACTACTAAATAAGCAACCGTCTCAGTGTGTAATTTATAATATTTATTGTAAATATTGTGAAGTAAATGCTCATCAAGTACCGTCATACAATGCAAATCATAGATTATCATGGAGAAAAAGCATTAGCAATGTACAGAATCAAACTCAAGTCAAACAAACAATGCATTTAAGGAGTGGATAGGTGAAGAGGGAATGGTTTCAGAGACAAAATACATTTACAAATTATTATTCAAATTCAGAATATTATCTATACTAAACCAAGTAAGAATCAGGGAAATCTACCCTCTGGCCAAAGGGCAGTAGGGCTCATCAAGAAGAGTTGAATGGCAAAGATTAAGTCAGGAATCAGAAAACAGGTAGGCCTATATCTGGAAACAGCAAATCGACAACAGCGACGATCTCCCGCTAACTAAACACCAGCCGGCCTAACCACACCCACCAGGAGCTTTCAATTATACCCTAAGACCTAAATGTCCAACCCACTTAATATGAGAATAAACTCTGTCTCTCTTTGGCTAAGGATGGGGGTGTGCTGTTACACCACTCTCTAAGTAAAAGATGGAGTTTGGCCCAAAGGGACGAGAAACAGGCAGGGCCCTATAAATGCAAAAAAACAAAGTTTGCCTGGATCTCTACTTTTTCTAAGTGTTTATAATTTATACTCATTAGCCAAACACATTTCTTTATGTTTGTACCTTAATTTTATGTATACTTTTTTCAATAATCTTATTTTTGTTTTTTCATTAGGCTGTTTTTTATGAAAAGGAAAAAATAGTGCATAATTTACATATATTCCAAAAATACTTTCAACAAATCTATTTACATTCAAATACGTAAAATAAACTGTACATATTACATCACAGTACACAAGATTATATACAAAAACACAATAAACCAATTGTGACCTTAAGTGCAACTCATACATTGAATAAATCTATCACATCGACTTTTAAAAAAATCTCTATGTATCCATAAGAGCATGTAATCATTAAACAAATAATTCATCAATATAGGACAAAAATCCCTTATTCTTCTATGCTCTTTTTGATGTGCTGACGCATTTCGAATCTTAGGTTATCATTGCCTAGATTCTCACCAGGGCTCTCTGATTCTCTGTACGAGAGGTAAAAAATAAATAAAGAACTGTCCATTTAAAATTATTCTCTGCATGTTTTTTCTCAATAAAATGTATGACCATTAGAGCAGTGAGGACTTTCTTTTTTAGCCTCGGCCTATGCTGTGTAATCCTTGTGTTAACCTGTTGATTGTTTTTCCCTATGTACACCTTCGTGCAGGGACAAATTATGGCATATACAATATTTCTAGTTTTGCAATTTGTAAAACTGGAATGTTTCTGGCCACTATCAGTGCAGCAAAGCGTCCAGTGGACCTTGATAGAGCAGTGCTCCAAAAAGAGGCATATTTAATCTTAAAATTCAATAGTGCCTTAACTGGTCTAAACAATATGTCAGAAATTACAAGAATATGAGGAGACTCTGGAATGCATGGTTATAAAATCCTTCTTTGTTCAAAAAACTGCTAAAGAGAAGGCAGTTAAGGATAATAGTAATGCTGACAATAAGTGAAATAGTTTCATAGAAATATGTTGGGAGCCAAAAAACACAAGATTTACTGAATTAATTGACTACAGCTGACAGATCGAGTAAAATCTAAATGATTCACACCTTTGAATATTATAAATACAAGCCCCATAATGTAATGCAAGGAATTTTCAACAAGAGGAGGGGATACGCCAATAAGGGTTCGGTATGAATGAAATAATGATTATAACTTGAATGTAGTATAATATCTACTACATGCCCTAAAATGTATTGCAAACTAGTGCTCAACAGTATGGGTTAAATAAGGACTAACATTTGAGCATAGTTTAACATTCACTACATTCCCCAAAATGCATTGCAAACTAGTGACCAATGGTAATGGTCTATGAGATCTTTAAAAAAAGTAAACTCCTCCTTGCAAGATGTCTGTCATGACATCGAGGACAACGAGAGTAATGCGGAATGAGACTAGGAGGTAAGGAAATGAGTGTTCGACTAAATTCCTGAATGTACTATTCGAAAATGACCAAGTATGTTTGTGGGATAATTGAAATTATGTTCCGCATTTGTTGCAGGAACCGTGAATCATAATCTCCTGAAGCAAACAAAGGCGATGCTACCTGAGTCTGCTAAAGATTGAGGTACACGCTACAATGCGACGAATGTTAAACTGTTATAAACTAAGTAGCAAGGCAAAAACCATTAGTTGCCGGTTTTCCGTTCAGTTACAGAAAGACAAACCCTGTCTCATGACGCACGTTCGAGAGCGGAACACATCTATTTTTCAAAACTCTTAACTATGAACAAATTTAGGGTAATAACTCGCCCTAAATGTATTTTACCTATATTTCATAAAATAGAAACTCTGTGCTCAGGAATATAAACTAAATAAAGTTTTTTCCGTCGTGAATAGGAAACATTTGGGCCAATAATATTGGAGCAAAAAGAAACATTTTAACTTTACCATAGCAATAAGAGAGATAACTAACAGCCTAATGAATAAACAAAAATAAGTTTATTGAAAAAGGTATACATAAAATTAAGGTACAAACATAAAGAAATGTGTTTGGCTAATGAGCATAAATTATAAACACTTAGAAAAAGTAGAGATCCAGGCAAACTTTGTTTTTTTGCATTTATAGGGCCCTGCCTGTTTCTCGTCCCTTTGGGCCAAACTCCATCTTTTACTTAGAGAGTGGTGTAACAGCACACCCCCATCCTTAGCAAAAGAGAGACAGAGTTTATTCTCATATTAAGTGGGTTGGACAAGGGATTTTTGTCCTATATTGATGAATTATTTGTTTAATGATTACATATTCTTATGGATACATAGAGATTTTTAAAAAAATCTATGCGATTGATTTATTCAATGTATGAGTTGCACTTAAGGTCACAATTGGCTTATTGTGTTTTTTGTATATAATCGTGTGTACTGTGATGTTTGTTTTACGTATTTGAATGTAAATAGATTTGTTGAAAGTATTTTTGGAATATATGTAAATTATGCACTATTTTTTCCTTTTCATAAAAAACTGCCTAATGAAAAAAGAAAAATAAGATTAATGAAAAAGGCATAAATAAAATTAAGGTACAAACATAAAGAAATGTGTTTGGCTAATGAGCATAAATTATAAACGCTTAGAAAAAGTAGAGATCCAGGGAAACTTTGTTTTTTTGCAGTTACATCACTTTCAGCATGATCATTGTATACAACGTACTTTTGTCTTAAACATTCAGCATTACAACAGAAACAACTTTGAACATAATAATAGTACTTATTTCCTGCAGCGTATGTTATGTATCAAGTTTGCTTCTTTTGTTTGCCTCTGCCATCTCGTGAAGGATGTTGTCTGCTTCCACTGATATCACATTTTCTTTTCCGTAGCTTGGCAGTCATACAATACACTATAAAGGTCACGTTTATACCTTTTTGTTCTCTCCTCTCATTCAAAACCACTCTTTGGTCATTTTAATTTCTCTACCAAATATTAACCCCAGACTGGCATGCAGAAGAGTAGGCCCATGCTTGCTTTTCTACAGAAAACAAACACATAACATTTTTATTTTCATTAAATGTAATTTGATTGCACACCATCCAAGCATTGCACTAACCCATGCACAACCTGTACTTTTTTCCTAGCAATCATTATTAACAAGCACAAAGGCAGCATTAGTCTTTTATGTCTCTAAAGCCAAAAGCAAATGCCTAGTTCCCTGCATTAGTACACTCATGTGCATAAGCATTTCCCCTTATTTTAGCTTTTTTTAATAATATTTTTCACAGCAAACTGTTAATGAATGTTACTGAGGGTTCAATCGGAGCAGGTTTTATTTTCACAAAATGCTGCTCCATCAATTCCCCCTGTGATGGCGTTTTTGAGCCATCATGAAAAATACCCAACAAATACAAGTTGCCACTTATTTAAAATACTGTACTTCTTTCTCCTTTTATCATTCTTCCATATGAGGCCTTCATATTCCCCTAATTTCTCTCATGTCCTCTACTTCTATCTCTTCTCTCTTACTTTTTCTAACTGCGTTTAAGATCTAATACCTTTTTCCTTCTTCGTTTGCATTTGCAACATTTATAAATCAAGATAATCATTAATATCACTTAAACTACTGATCTAATAGGTATTAATATTTTTCCTAATAAGCTATTTCCAAAAGTAGAAAACCAATTTCCCACTGAGGAAAAATTCTTATCAAGTTTCTCCCAAGCACCATCAACCTTCAATTCAGTCAATTCAGTCAAGTCTTCATGAAGTTCTGTAATATTTTTATTATACCCCTCAAGAGTTTTACTCTTGTCAGGAATATAAGTACAGCATTGTTGTATTTTCAACATGCTACAGACTCCACCCTCTTTTACCAATAATATATCAAGGGCAAGTCGATTTTGCAAAACCATTGATCTAAACCCACCAGCAGTATCTGTTGATAAACCATCAAACACTGTGGGCAGTTTTCAAATTTTGTGTGAATTCAAAATGAGTCCAACTGAAGGTAGCAGTGCTTCAAAAATATCCCCCATCATCTCAGAATAACTCACTCCTCTCTTATTACGTGTTAGTCCTTATTTAATTTCATTACCTCTATTATTCCTATCTACATGGTACACTTTTAGAAACACTATGCCTAAATAACAGCATCCATACCAACCTACAGGTAACCTATAATAAGTATTCTTACCACACACATAATAAATTCCCGGGAAAACAGAATCAGTTCCGCCTTTCAATCCCCAGTTTCCTTTTATCAAGAAAGTATGCTCACATTCACTAGACCCAATAAAGTAATGATTACGTTCAGTATTTTCCCAGGAAACACAAAGCTTTCCTCTATGTTGAAAATCTAGAGTCAGGGCAGGATAAGTCTCACCCTTTTTGCAATCATCCTCTCTGAAAGCCCATGGAGGTACATTATACTTTTGCTCAGCAGCTTTCTTTTTGGAATCTCGTCTTCTGTCTTCTACCGTATTCATACATTCTATTTCTTCATGTCGTAGTGTACAGGTTAGATTATTTTTACGTGCATCTATTGTATTATTTGGTTTGTTACTAATGAAAAAATCTCCCATGTATACTGCTTAAACAGGTCCATAAACAATTTTTTTATCTCTCCTCATAGGAGTTCATGAAAATATTAAATAAAAATTAGAATACTAGTACTCTAATCCTTCCCTCTCATAAAATAAACTGGTTATAACACTACAAGACACACCATAACTTAAAGGTAGATGATGGCATTCCACTCTCCCTGAGGCAGATGATGGTACTTGCATACACACATAACAATCTCTCCCATTCATTGTGTTAACATATTATTACAACAATTTAGTAAAAACATTAAATGAAAAATCATTAATTGATTTATCATGATGATAAATTCTATCATCTTCTATCTTTTCTATATCAGTGTTTAAATTTAATTTTCTTTAGTAATAGAATTCAGTCTCTTGCTTCCCACGTTAGTGTTATATTTGTGATTAGTCAGCATTAAAACAGGCACAATAACAGTGTTAACCACACCAATGTTTGAAATAAAACACTACATAAGCAAGCATTAATACATCTACGTTTAAAACTATGATTTTGATATCCAGTCTCTGTTAATTTTGCCATTTTAGATACTATAATAAAAAATAAAAAATCTAAGAAAAAAACTCTAACATTTCTAAAAACTTGACAAACTTATCAAAAAAACAGCTAGAGTAGTGTATCCTTACACTTTAGGCCTCTTTCTCTTTTTTTTATATATCTTCTTTTTTTTTATATATATCTTCTTCTACTTCTTCTTCAAATCTTTTGGAACTCTCGAAATAGTCTTTATTGAAATTATTGCACCTTCATTTTCACAGTTCTTTTATGCGGTTTTAATTTGCTTTCATCACTTTGATCAGTACCAGCTTCTTATTTGTTTTGATTTGTGTTTTCAATTTCTTCCAACACCGCATATGTCCATTCTAGAGCTGTGTATTTCTTATTCAGAATTCCTATTCTCTTTGTTTTTTGTACCAATTCTTCTTCTGAGTCACTTTGTTCGATTTGACTTGATATTTCGTCTATTGAATCTGTCTTTTTCTTTTCTAAAGTGTATTTTAGCCTTTTCATACCTTTTGGCCACTCATCAGCTTTTCTTGTTTTCTTAGCTTGACCTGCTTCTTCACAATCATTGTCAAGTTCGCAAGTTCTTTTATTCAATTCTTTTCTTTGTTGTACTTGCTCTTGATTTTCATCAATCACTTTCTCTTTTTCTTTCTTAACAGCAGTCTTGTAAGACCCAGTAGCTAGTGCCCATTTTATATGACTTGTACTTGGTTCGTCTTCATGTTCAGGCTTTTCAGAATCGGTAACATTGGATTCTATAGCTTCATGTCCTTCAGCTTCTGGTTCTTTACTTTTCTTTACCAGTTGCTGCTCTTCTACTTCTCTTTCAAGTGGACTTGGGACTCTTCTTGTATGACTTGCATGAATCCAATTCGGCACGCCACCACACTTTAATGCTGTCTTTGTTACCAATATTACTTGGTATGATCCATGCCACCTGGGTTCTAAACACGACTTCCTCACGTGTTTCTTCACCAGAACCCACTCTCCTGGACTCAAATCATGTGCTTGATCCAGCTGTGTTGTGATTGCAATTTCTCCAACCTGATGAGACAAAGAACGCACCGGATCAGCCAATCCTTTCCAATAATCAAGCACTAGATCATCAGTAATATTCATCCATTTGTTTGCTGGTACAATTGCTTGTCATTGCTCTCGCCATCAAATCTTCATGAGGACTTAATCCAGTCTTTTTTTGTCTGGAATGCTTCTAAGATTCATCAATACAATGGGTAAAGCATCTGGGCACTTCAGTGTTGTAGACGCACACAATTTTGTTAGTCTGGACTTAATAGTGCAATTAATTTACTCGACCACCCCTGATGCTTCTGGTCGATAGGCACAATGCAGCTTTTGCGAAATTTGTAATGCTGCACAAATCATTCAAAATATTTCATTATTAAAATTAGTTCCACTCTCTGTTTCTAAAGTGGCTGGAAATCAAAATTTGGGGATGATCTCCCTTAAGGGCAATTTAGCAACAGTTAAACTGTCATTCCTTCTTGTTGGATGTGCTTCTACCCAATGAGAAAACAAACAAACAACCACCAACACATATTTTAGTCCATTACAAGGGGGAAGTTCAATGAAATCTATCTGTAATCTGGTAAATGCTCCTTCTGCTCTTTCAATTCAACCCCAACTAACAACTGTCCTTCTACCGTTTTGCTGCTGGCACACTGTGCACCTCCGACACGGACTCTCTGCAATGACCTTATGCTTTGGATTATACCATGACTGCTTGAAGAGTCTGATCATAGCATCTCTTCCAATATGTACAATTCCATTTTACATCCTTGCCATTTGAGAGAGTAAGCAATATGACATCACTGGTCTTTCATCAATATACACCCACGCTTCATCTTCTGTTTTCTTTTTACAACCTGATTTTATCCAAATTTCTTTTTCATCCTCATGTGCTTCTTCCTGCAACTGTTTAATTTATTCCCATGTTTCCAAAGAAGAAAACATCAAGTGACAACTCCATTCCTCCGTTGATTGAAATTAAGTTTTGTGCACAGAAACCAGCCTCTTGGTCTGCTTATCTGTTTCAATTTGTCACATGATCATTTTGTTATGTCATGTGCTGAATATTTGACCACAGCAATCTTTTTGGGTATTTGTAATGCATTGGATTGGGGATCCTGAAGAAGTCAAGAATCCTCGAAGCATCCACAACTGACCAAAATCATGCAACACCCCAAAACCATATTGACTATCAATTAATATGGTTACTCTCAGATTTTTCCCATTTAGATAGGATGCTTCAAGAACCATAGCCACTTGTACATACTGCATAAGCAGCACTCAATACACATTTTTCATCTCTCAGACAAGATCCATCACAAACACCACACTATCTGTTTCTTCTAGTGGTATATCCTTTATGTCAGGTCTTGGTTTTGTGCATAATTCTGTCACATCCAAATAATCATGGTCTGCTTCATCCTTCACTTCTTCACAACTTGAACTTGGCAACAAAGTTGCTAGATTCAATGTTGTACATCTCTTTACTGTCACATTTCAAGCACCCAAAATCACTCTTTCTTATCTTATCTAGTCAGCCGACTATATGTCATATGCTGAGTTCAGGTCCTTGTTAATAGGATCTTAACAGAATGTGGTATATATACTTTCACTGGATGTCCCATAACAATTGCTTCACTCTGTTCAAGACTCACACAAGTAGCAGCCACTGCTTTTAAACAGCCTGGTAATGCTGCAACCACTGAATCCAATGTAGCTGAAAAATATGCCACCGGACAACCTGCCATTCCATGTTTTTGTGTTAGGACTGAAAGTGCACATCCTACTCTTTCACAACAGAATAATGCAAAATCTTTTGTGTAATCTAATATGCCCAATGCGGGTGCTCTGCAAGGACTATCTCGCAATTCAATAAAAGCTTTCATACACTCTTGATCCAACTCAATCGGATCAACCACATCTTTATGAGTCATTCTCTGTAAAGATTTTAAAATCAGCAAAAACCCACTAATCCACTGTCTACAGTATCCAAACATTCCCAAAAACATTCAAACTTCTTTTTGAGTCTTAGGAGGGCCCATTTGCAAAATCACAGTAATTATGTCTTGCGTTATTTTTCTAACTCCTTTCTCAATTTTGTGTCCCAAATATTGAACGTCTTTTTGACAAAACTGTAATTTTGCTGGTGGCACTTTATGCCCAACTTTTGCCAAATGATTCAGTAAGGCAATTGTATCTCTCACACAAACCTCTTGTGTTTTTGATGCCACTAGCAGATCATCAATGTACTGCTTCAATACTGAAATTTCTGGCATAATCAATGACTCCAAACATTTTTCCAAATCTGATTAAAAAGCAAAGGACTTTCTGTATACCCTTCAGGAACTCACCACCATTCCAAAACACTGTCTCGGAAGCGGAATGCAAATAAATATTGGCAATCAGGATGTAAAGGTATTGAGAAAAATGCCTGACATAGATCAATCACTGTGTACCATTTCACATCACAAGGAATCTGATAAAGAATCACTGCTGGGTTTGGCACTATTGGACAACAGGGTACCACAATCTTATTAATCTTTCTCAAATCTTTTACTATTCTGTATTTTCCACTTAGTTTCTTAATCCCCATAATAGGTGAATTAAAAGGACTACCAAGTATTTCTTTTTAGAATACCTTGCTCATTCATTTGATCAATTGACTCATACTGTATTGAGGTGTGTTTGGATATATTGCACCTGGTTTAACTATAATCTGAATAAGATCCACACCTTTCATCAAACCAATGTCCTTTCCTGTATAATCCCATACATCAGAGCTTACTGTATTTCTCAACTCTGCAGGTAAATCGTCTTCTGTAAGCGATAAATAGAAATCATTCACTTCTGTCCCTTGTTTCGCTTGCATCATTTTAAAAGTGACATCCTCATGTGGTGTATGAAAAGCAATACCATCTGGCGTACAATATATGGTGCAATTCGTCTTGCATATCAAGTTCCTGCCTAAAGTGTTCACTGGACTTGTATCACATACCACAAACCGATGCATGTCTCTGAAGTTTATAATATTAACTTCTATTGGTCTTGTTATTGGAGTCTTAATATATTTATTTGAAATCCCCTCAACTTGGATAGTTTCTCCCAAGAGGGGTAGGTTTGGAACTTCTGCTGCTCTCGCAGTAGAACAGGTAGCACCGGTGTCCACAAGGATCATTACCTTCCACTTTTCCATCAACAAATGTACCTTATTGATCTACCTCTAGAGATGCGCCAAGCATGCACTCTTTCTTTCCCCTCAGGCACCGTCATTGAGATGAGTCTGAATCACTCTCAGGACATTGCAACAAATATTGTGAAACTACTTGTACATTTTGATTCTTACCAACTTGTTCACCTGTGTGAAATCCAGTATTCACACTGTATCTCTGTACTTGAGCATTCATATTATTTTCCATAGGAACTTGAGGCACTTGTACTTGTTGTATCTGTGGTATAACACCCTGCTGCTGTTGTTGCTGTTGTTGATTCAAAACCACCTCATTCTGCATCTGCGGATTGAACTTTTGATTAATTTAATTATTATTTAATAAAGATCTACACTCATTCCTCCAATGTCTAAACTTTCTGCATGCATGACAATGAAATTTCTTTTTCATTTCTTCTCTACGCATCTTACCTGTGCCTCTACCTCCATTTGGTACCTGACCATTTTGATTTTGTCCTTTCATCTGAAAATCTGTTTGAGAACCATTGTTTCCATCTTTCTGTTCTGCCACTTTCACCCGTGCCCACATCATTTTCTCTTTCAGTTTTTTATGCCTTGACTATCATCACTACAATTTATAGCATATCTCAGAATCTCATCAACTGTTTTACTTTGTCAACAAATCAAATGTTGCGGAATCATGTTACTGATTTCAGGTTTTAATCCAAAAACAAACCTATATACAAATGTCCCATATCTTTGACACCTATACCCCCCAAACCACTATACTGTTTAAACACCTGTAACAACCTTTCATAATAAGCATGTACTGATTCTTTGGGTTCCTGTGTTGTCCTGTCAATTTTGACCCAATCGGTTTCCTTCGGAAAAATCTTACTTTTCAAGGAAGTAATTACTTGATCTGTCGCTGCAAGATGTTTTGTTTATTAGAATTATGCTATGCGTTTCCTCAAGACCGTAAATTCAGTATTTTATAATTGTAAATGAATTCATGGTCGTTTTTTTAGATAATTTTAAAGGTGATCTGATGGGATTTCTTATATTCGATGGTTATAGAATGATTTAATTGTATTTTTAAATTGTTTGATAATTTAAAGAATTGGTTCTTAATGTGTATTGTGTAATGTGCTTTTATGACTTAACTGTCGAATAAAGTTTTGTAAAGTAATTACTTGATTATATTTTCTCATCACTTCTTCTGAAGGTGCTCCTGTTTTCACATCTCTAGGATATTCATTTTTAGGCCAATCAACAGTAATTTTACACTCAGTCCATAAATCAGCTGGAACTACAATCTCAAACAGACCATCTAAATCTTTCAACAAAAATGTTGAAACTTTTAAAAACTTCTCCACCTGTTTGTACAATTCAACAGGTTTCTCTCTCAACCTGGGAAAAAATCATTCGTAAAGGATAACATATCCTGTCTTAACCAAGGAACATGAACATATCCACCACCTGTAACTTCTCTCATCGGACATACCATCTCAGCGTGTCCTGTTTTTCTTAATTGAAACAAAGCTGCATTTTTACTTGCAAGCATTTCTTCCTTCTTTTTTGTCCATTTACCTTTCCACCATTCTAAATCACCCCATTTCTTCAAAGTATTCATTAATTTTGTTTTGCAAGGTTTGCCAGACGTATTAAAACTCTCCAACTCTTTATCAGTAAAATACAGTCTTTTTTATGCAAAACCTTAGACTTCTTTATGTCCACTCCATATTCTTGTGCAGCTTTTGCCAACCTCTCATGTAAATTCTTTGCTTTCCACGTAATATTCTTACACAAAAATAACAACTCTTCATCTCGGTACTTACTCAATCTCTCTGGACTTATTGTACCAATAATCATTTCTTCCAGATCCTCTCTCAGTCTACCTACATCTATACGCGATTGAGAGTTATTATTTTCCATTCCTCTTATCCAGTCTTCTAACTCCTCTGACGAAGGACCCACTGAACTCCCTGACACTGGAGTTGTTCCTCTAACGTTCTGCAATATTTTTCGAGGATCCATCTGTACACTTCTCTTGGGTGTTTCAGTCACATTTTCACTAACTGGAAGATCAATCAATGAAGTACTCATCTCAACTTGTTCCGATCCACTAACTTTCCTGACATTATTCACTGGAATTGTCAATGCATGTACCCTCGATATATTTTGACTCTTGCTATACAATGGAACTATAGGTGCAATTGTTACTGGTACCGATAATGCTTCTGCATTCAGACTCATCTGAATAATTCTCAGAGTTAACTCCCCTCTCACCTTATTTAACATATCAATCTCACTCTCTTGTAACACTTGAGTACCAAATGTACTTGTGAAGCTACTGGAACTTGTGTAACCTGTGAAACTTATGGAGTTTGCTGAGCTTGTGGAACCTGAGGAACTTGTATTTCAATCAATGGTGCATTTGGAATTGTTTCTCCTGAACTTCCTTGATATAGTGGAGGTCTTTTTAATGATATTTCATCAATTAACTCATCATTGAATGCATTTGAGTCTATTTCTAATTCTGAAGTCTCTAGATTATTATTTTTCTCTTTACATTTGCCTCCAGTCTGATCTCCAGCGACTATTACTGGATAAAATCCATCTGCATTTACATATTTACTCCATCTTTTCATTTGATCATCCCATCTAGCCTCAGAATACCTTGATAGTGTAGTCCTGTTCTTTATTCCTTTCCTGTCTCTCTCCCATTTATACACCTCATGTTCCCATTCCTCAAATGCTTTATACAGCATAGGTCTAGGATTTGGTTTTAATGAATTCATTTGTCCCCTTAAGTTCTCTAAAATCCTTACATTAATTGTACCATTCTCTGGGAAAGCTAAAACTCCATCATCTTCCGTATGTCATACAATTCTCTAACCATGTACACATATGATACCCACATTCCAACATCATAAAAGAAGCAGGCGTTCTCGGAGGCGTTATTGGAAGTCCCTCTCTAGTAACTATCGGCTTGTCCTTTTTGAAGAAATCTTTTATTTTTTTACCATCTTCATTTTTCAACTCTTTTACGCTAAATATTTCAGTAAACATAAACAGAATCCTTCCGAAATTCTGTTTATTCAATTTGCTAACACTTGTCCAATACCAGCGCGACTCACAACCAACCAATCACGGCTCACTATGGATCCTCTATTCTAACCAATACCAGCACAGCTCACAGCAACCAACCAATCACGGCTCTCTACGCGCCTGCTGCCTAACCAATGTCAGTGCAACTTTTTGTGACGTCAGTATTACTCATGCTACTGACCCTCCCTTTACAAAATAATACGGCAATGTATTTCTAAACTAAATTCTTGTTCAAAACAATGCTACTTTGTCTGCTTCACTAGGAAAAGAGATAGTTTTATTATTCAAAAAGAGATTCTTTAACTGCTGGTAAAATAACGCCCAACACTACTCTACTCTCAATCAAGTTAAAGGAAGACTTGGTACTCCACTGGGGATACTAGTCAAAGTTTCGGAAGAAGCCTTTCCTTTCAGAAAGAGGTCTTGGTACTCCTTTGGGGATGTAAGACCAAAGTTTCGCAAGCAGACCTTTCACTATTTCATGCAATCTTCTTTCAATCGAATTGTCCCTAAAATAACATCAACAGCCTTTCGCTGTTTGATTTTACGACAACAGACAAAGTACTTCTGCAGTGTGATACCTTTCCACACTATTCCTCTGCCACATAGGCGAAAATAACATCATCCCGGGATCTTAGGCAACTCCATACTCGTACTTCCAACAATATAAAACAAAGACACTAACCTTTCATATTAATAACCAATAAATCAATAATCAATAATTATTGCTGAACTAATCAATAATTAAGCCTCCTCTGCTACCAAAACTGCCACAGCGATCAGGGATCGATATTTTTTCACAAACAAAGGCCTATTTACACTACCCAACGGATCACTTCATGCTGGGGTTCAATGTGATGCAAGTTTATACACCACTTACCAAAATACACAATAGAATCTGCATTTCTCCTTATAAAATATATATGTTTGTGGCGATAGGCGTTAAAGTTGAATAGTTGAGAGCAATCATATGTACCTATCAATACTACTAAATAAACAACAGACTCAGTGTGTAGAGTATAATATTTATCGTAAATAATGTGAAATAAATGCTCATCAAGTACCATCATATAATGCAAATCATAGATTATCACGGAGAAAAAATATTAGCAATGTACAGAATCAAAGTCATGTCAAATAAACAATGCATTGAAGGAGTGGATAGGCAAATAGAGAAACGTTTCAGAGGCAAAATACATTGCAAATGATTATGCAAATTCAGAATATTATCTACACTAACCCAAGTAAGAATCAGGGAAATCTACCCTCTGTCCAAAGGGCAGTAAGGCCCCTCAAGAAGAGTTGAGTGGCATAGATTAAGTCAGGAATCAGGAAACAGGTAGGCCTCTATCTGGAAACAGCAAACCGATTATTGCGATGATCTCTTGCTAACTAAACACCAGCCGACCTAACCACACCCACCAGGAACTTTCAATTATACCCTAAAACCTAAATGTCCAACCCACATTTGTTTTAATATGAGAATAAACGCAGTCTCTCATTGGCTTCAGGATGGGGGTGTACTATCACACCACTCTCAGCATGACCATTTTATTCACTATCCTTTTGTCCTAAACTTTCAGCATTATGACTGATTCTTCCCAGGAAATAACTTTGAACGCAATCATAGAACATTTCCTGCAGCGTATTTTATGTATCAAGTCTTTGCGCTTCTTTTGTTTGCCTCTGCCATCTCTTGAAGGAAGTTGTCCGCTTCCACTGATATCATATTTTTTATCAGTAGCTTGGCAGTCATACAATACACTACAAAGGTCACGCCCATGCCTGTGCGTTCTCCCTTCTCATTCAAAACCCTCTTTTGGTCATTTTAATTTCTCTACCAAATATTAACCCCAGACTGGCATGCAGAAAGTAGGCCCTTGCTTTTCTGCATAAAACAAACACGTAACATTTTTATTTTCATGTAATGTAATTTCATTGCACAGCATCCCAGTATTGCACTTACCCATGCACAACCCATATTATTTTCCAACCAATATTTATTAACCTGCACAAAGGCAGCATTAGTCTTTTATTTTTCTTAAAGCCAAAAGCAATTGCCGCCTATTTCCATGCATTAATATACGCATGAGCAAAAGCATGTCCCCTTATTTTAGCTTTTATTAATAATATTTTTCACAGCACACTGTTAATGAATGTTACTGAGGGTTCAATCTGAGCAGGTTTTATTTTTGCAAAACCCTGCTCCCTCACCACCAACTAACAATGTTTCTTCAACAGAAGAGATTTGTTTCTCAATGGCCCCTATGGCTCCAGATATGTATTTTAATAGTGATGTTTGAGTTTTTTTCTGGTGTGTGAGGCCTCCCAACATCCCCTGCATTTTTCCTTTTGCCAATATTTGTTTTACATTTAATAGATAAAACACAAAATGACCAAACTATATAGCTACACACATAGAAAAAAACATAGGACTTAACCAAATTAAATTCTTGTTTCTTATTTCTTTGGACCCCTTTTATAGACCTCTTTTACAGTGCAGAAATATTCATTCTCTTACTTTAATCAGCAGAGCTCAAGTATAAATCAAGTACAGATCCAAAGTTTGATTCCTTATTTGATGTACTTCTGTAATGTTCCTAAATCTTATTTAGCACAATGTCTTCCTTACTTTAATCTTTTTTTGTTAAATTAGTAGTTGTAACACATAATGTACCTGTCCTTCTGTGATATCAACATCACTAGATATTCGTAAATAGTTGTAAACAGTGGCAGTGACAGTGGCTATGGGCTCCCCCCTCCAGACTTTGAGTGCTGCTACCGCAATGTTCCCAGATGTAACAGTGTGTCTGCAGCAAGTCTTGCCTTATGGAGTCCTGGGGTAGGTGAACCGCCATACAGGGTCCTCTTTGCAACAGATCATGCACACCAGCCTGAGGTCAGAGAAACGAGGGGGGGCAGCCCAGCCTCCTCTGGTCTCTGACGGGGCCGATGGGCCCACCCTTGGCCCAGGCGCGGCCTGGGTGCGGTACGCACGCGTCCCATGCCGCGGGAACCAGGGAGAACTTTTAAGTGTGTGGCACAGGGGTCGGCCCCTCCTCCACACCGGGCACAGTCTCTTGCGACAACGAGTCCCCAGCAATTCACAGTGTGCGGTGAGGGCAGGTATTCAAAACAAAAGCGTGATAGTGAGTGTTGTTAGATGCCCTACTATCCAATTAATCACATATTTGAGTTGTTAGTGCTGTCTTAAAGTGCAGATGGTGCATTGTGAGTCCTTTTGGAGGGTGCTATATTGACCACAATCACACTCAAATATTGGACCTTTGTTGTTTGAATGAGCAATGTTCTGTTTAAAGTGCTTTGTTGTATGCTTTGTGTTAGCATGTGATTAGAGATGTGTGTTGCTATGGGAACAGTGATCTAACCTACATATAGTATAACTGTGCTTGATGCTAGAGAAGCATTGTTTCTACGTGTGTTCTTTTGAGAGTTTGTGTGTGTTGCCAGTGGCTAGTCAAGTTCTGGGAAAGCAGGATTAAAGAAGAAGAATCAAAACATGAGAGGATATAAAGAAAGTGTGCAGTAACTACAAAATCTCCTGAGGGCCTCTTTATGAGTTTATGCACACTCTAAGTTTTAGTGTTAAATAGAAGGCCAAGTGTTACCCTGTTGGGCTTTTAGAGAACTGTACTGCCCGAGAGCCATTATGGAGATTGAAAATTAGGTTGAATGGCCGTGTTATCCAATTGGAGAAGCATGGGGACCCTTGATAATTTGCATTCCTCCAATCTCTTGTCTGAAAAAGCTTGAAGTGTTAAAGTGCAGATGTTGCTATCAATATGGAGGGCTGTAACAATCTAGGCCAGGCTTCTCCAACAAGTAGCTCTTGACCTACTGGTAGATCTCCACCTGCCTGTAAGTAGCTTGCCTGTGTTCAGCCCAGCCAACTAATTTAGAAACGTTTGCTTAGTTGAATTAATATATGTATATCAAAATTGAAAAGCATGTATTTGAGAGAAAAATGTTTGTATTTTCAAAACTCAGAAGCTGATGTTTGAAATAAAAAAGTTGGATTTCCAAAATATATTTAAAGTTGATATTTGCATAATAAATCATGGGGCATTTAGGAGACCTATTAGTCATATTATTTTTCTGGTGTTAGGGGCATTGCAGCTTTGGCTGTTATGTATAACTTACATAGAGACTTTGCACATTGAAGAACACCATTCTTACATTCCTGCTGGCAACCCTGTCTGACACTGTGAGGTGATCACTATCTTGCTATTGGCGGACAGTAATGTAATCTTGTCTGGGGTGGTCACTTTTTATTGAACGTAAGTATCTCCTTTTAGGTTCATAATCTTTATTTCGATCACCAAGATCATGAAAGACATTCACAACAGTACATGCAACATTTTGTTGAGAGGCTATACACCCTTTTAACCATAGTGCTTGGCATATGTACAAAAGTTCAAAATTGGGGTTCAACAACTTCAAGACCATAAAAAGAATAAAAAGTTCATTGTAAGAAGAGTAACTTTTATATTCTTATATATAAAACTTTCTTTTTGTTTTTAAGATTACAAATATATCTATTTCATAACAAAAGTATCATAAAATGAGCAGTTGATTGAATAGTATAGAAATAGCTGCATAACATTGTTCGTTATTAGCCATGTCTATTATATACACAACAGCATTTACACCACTAAGTGACTGTGGGCATCCATTACTACAACTGCATGTATTCAAATAGATCAGTGTCTATTATTACAGAAAAGGTTGGAGACCCCTGATCTAGGCTATGCCTACTTTCAAAAGGCAGTCATAAGTTATGTCACACTTTTCCGTCCGAAGTCCTGACGCAAGCCAACTTTGGGGTTAGCGCCAACAAAAAGACATATGGTAAACGGCTGATGCAGAAATATATGTGCTGGTCCCCAAAATTGAGTGCCAGTGGCTTGCGCCTGCAACCACCAGCTTAAATTAAGCACTGGCAGTCTGTGCCCTACCTGGGTCCTTGAGGGTGCCATTGCCATACTGCCTATGTCAGAAACATTCACAGACCGGCGTTCAGCTGCCATGAGAATTGTTTGCATACGTTAGTCGTGGTATTTTGCTCTCTTTATATTGCTGCGGTTGTATCATAAGAATAAAAGAGGTCGGGGTGCAAGCCCAAATACATCAAAGGGCTTTAGGTTTGCATGGATATATGTGATTTGCAGGTTTTGATGGGAGCATCTTGTTTAGAAAAGTTGTGAGTGAGTGAGAAGGTGGCCATTTGGGAGATACGTAGTCTGGTCACACATTTCCCAATGTATGGGCGATAAAATGAATAAACAAATTAGTTTGTGTCATGTTTCTGTGAGCTACATTTGAGAGAAGAACAACAGCACTTTAGAGCTGAAGTGTAGAAGGTTGTAGAAAAATATATGTTCTGCTTGAGGTATCGTGTTTTCATATATTACGGACCTAGCCTAACAGGCATCAGAGTGTTGTACAATGGTAATCTCACGAAAACAGCAGAAATAAAATTAGTCAAAGGCAGCTTTGAAGTGAAACACAAAGGTGATTTCAGAAAAACAAAGAAAAATGCAAAACACGGAACTTAAAGGCATGCAAGATATCTGCTTATATAACGATTTCCTCTGCAGGCAGCAGCATTCCGATTAAATGCATTTATCACTGAATGTTCAATCTATCTCTGCACCTAAAGCAATAAAACAAATCGTGTAGTTGCATTAAAGGTTTCGTTGACATTTATAAATAATTCTGATAACAGAACGCATCGATCTACATTTCATTTCGTGACACTTACTATGTCACACAGATGGCTTTTTCTACCCGTAGAAACTACGGGGCAGATTTATGAGGCCCTTGCGCCACGTTTATGCCACTGTTGCGTCACGCAAGGCGGCGTAAACGTGGCGCATCCCTACGAACGATTTACAACGTGACGCATCTAGGCAGATGCGTCACGTTGTAAAGCCCTGCGCCGCTTGTGGGCGTTCCGGCGCAGGGTGGGCGTTCCGGGGCAGGTGCGCCTCGCAAAAGTGGCTGAGTGAAATCTATAAGATTTCACTCAGTCACTTTCAGGCCAATGCTGCGTCAAAAGCCTGCGCCTGCTTGAAGCAGGCGTAGGTCTTGATGCAGCATTGTGAAGATGGGGCACCCCCGAGCCTTGCTGGAGCTGCGTCGAGCTTGCGACGCAACTCCAGCAATGCGCCGCCTTTACGGCACAGATGCGTCACGCATCTGTGCCGTTTTTGCCCCATGGTGCGCCGCATTGTAAATGCGGCGCACCATGGGTGGCGGAGCTGTGGCGCACTGTGGCGCACATTAACTGGCGCATCCCTGGGGATGCGCCAGTTAACATAAATCTGCCCCTACAAGCGTATTCGAAGCATTTCGGCGGCACTCTACAATGAATAAAAAATCACCTCCCTGTCCTTAACTCTTAAGAGATTACCTGAATGGGTGTATTCAGAAGAACTGCAGTCACAGCTGCACTTCAGTTTAAAATATAGGCATTTGAAAAATAAAAACACCATCATGTTAAGATTCAAAAATAGTAATGTCTGAAAAAAAACAATATCCAATCAATCAATCAATCAATCAGGGATGTATAGAGTTTCCCACTCGTTGAATGTCATTATTTCCCTAGAATACCACTTGAGATTTAATGATTTTTTTTTTATTTCATTAGAACAAATAATATTAAAGAGACACCTAGGTGAGAATACCTTGAACCTGTCATATAAAATATAAATAATTCTTGATTGTCAACAAAAGTCTGTTTTCGCCGCATATTGAAAACCGGAAGTGAAATTGTGTTGATTAGTTTTCCCTGCAGTGCTAGTACTTGCTGATTTTCTAATAATCCACTGGCTGCCGCTCATGCAGTGGCTCCAACCGGCCGCAGCCAAAAGGGTGTGCGAGGCTAGAAATAACAGTCAAATCAGTGTAAACTATCAACTGTACACAGTTCACCTGGACATACAGAAAACCCCTGCTTATTCAGCGTGTGAAAAAGCAGATCACATGGGCATGTATGAGAATGCCGTGAATCGATAGCACCCTTCTGCAGGGAAACACCCCAAATGGGGAGGAGGCAAACATTGAAATTTTAAATGCGAAAAATACCGCTGACGGGAGAAGTGTTTTGTTTTGATTTGCAAGAGGATACTGAAAATTGATGAATGGATACAAAAGCTATTTGACATGGTAATCCACGTGTTAATGTTTGGATAAACACGTATAAGGAAGGCACGCTGTGTGGTCGAAGTATAATCAGTAGCTTATAACATATTCATGTTTAAGTAAATGAACATTCTTAACACTGACTTACATTTGACTAGGCCTCAGCTGCTCAAAAAGCCTTTCACAGTTAACATAATGTTGATTTCGAAATATTATTTCATGTGTTTATTTGTGTGGCATGAGCAAGAAAACCTATGCTAATTAGAAGAGCAGCTCATTATTTGCTTCTAGAAATGTTAGAGCAGATAAGATTAATTGGACATCTGTTGTAATTTACAATATGCGTTGGGATGAGAAAAATTGTCCCGGGCCAAGCAGTCTGAAACGCTGATACATCTGAGGCAATGCAGTTGTGTACATTTTTGTTCGATGATGGAAACGAGGAAGGTTTGCCTGTTCTAAGGAGACAACACAACCTGATTAACTTCAGTTTGGAGGAGTTGGTGAGAAGACATTCTGCAGAAGAAAATGCAATTTATCTATTTGTATGTCTAACAATAGTTGCTAGGAGAACCTGCCTTTACTCTACAGAGGGAAGACCCCTCTAACTCTGCTGAGATTTCATACTCCCAGTTCTCAAGTTAAACTCTTGCACTCTTATTCCACTTATTTATCCTCAAGCTTAACTTTGTTCACTTCAGACTGACACATTTAGTGTAGGCCTTACTCCTGCTATCTTAAGATGCTTCAATTAGTTTAGCCAAATTCCTGATAATTTCTTTGCTTTGCATTTTGCACTCTTCAAGCAATTTATTGTATCACTTCTTGATATTATATTGTTGAATTGATTAACAATACCGAATTTGTGCATAACTAATAAATGATTTACTAAATTAATAAAGCCTTTACCTTTCATACCCTGGTAATGGACCTTCATAATTTGGAAGGCATCCTGTTGTTCTTGTGGAGCCAAATGTGTTTCACTGTTTTTGCGTTTTTGTACTTATGTTAGCTTTCAGAATTCACTTTCAGCTAATTCGTAAAGGTCCATAAGATCAGTGGCACAATCTGTTTTATGACGATACTAGAGGACGTAAGTATAGAAAATTGAGCAGTATTAGTCACAAATAGCACATTGCTCATTGGAAAGTCATGTGCCCATGGTTCCTGTCAATTGTCAGATTTTCCCTACTAATGAATATTTAAATCTCTGAGCATGATATACAGTGTGTGTAGTACATGAGGTTCTTGGAGAATGAGTATTGCACATTTTTGCTGAAGATGCTGTTATCATTGCCTGAGATGTGATTCTAAATTCTGCCTCAAGACATTGAAACTATTGAAAATTGTGTTTGATATGATTTCACATTTAAGGTATCTCTCTTGAATATGGGCACTCAACCTCCTGCATAGGATGGAGTAACCTTCATGATGAAAGAGGTTAATCACAGTTTGAGTGTTGGCTAAGCCAAGGATACTTAGTTCACGGAGAAGCATCTCAATTACATTCACTGCATCTGATCAAAAGACCTGCAGCATGCCTTAAAGATTACTTCAGTTAATCGACTCAGTGGATTTGGTGTTACAATGGATGATGAATTTCCCTTCAGGGATTTCCCACTGGCTCTCCATCTCAATCCATGAAATGGGCCATAACTGACCCAATCAGTTCCAGCTGAGTATATGTTGTGTGTGCCTGAGTCTACTTAGGTACATGTGAGGGAAGGCACTTTGATAGTTTCTTCCAGTATGTATTAAGCCCCTAAGTGTTCATGGTTCCCATACGCTTAGTAGTCATAAGACATTGCTGTCTCCTATTTCCAGCATGCACCCATTCTCTGATCCCCTAGAACTTCTTGCTATGGAATCCATAGTACAGCCATGTCCACTCTCTGCCCCTGAATAGGTGATACCATGAAGGACCTTTTGTGCTCTGCCCTAAACGTCAAACCAGTTTCAAAATGTCAAGGTCTTCTCTGAAAGAAAGACAAATATGGTGGGCTAAAAGATAGCCCTTCAGAGTATTCAGTGTTTAATTATTTTCTTGATGCATCATGTGGAGAAAGGAGAGAACAATAGTCAGAATTAATGGAAGTCTTCCTTTAAAGGGTTAGGAGTAAATTGTTAAGACTGCAGATGTCATTTAGGATGCAGAGCCCTCTTCTGAAGGAGGTAGGTAGTCATGTATGATAAGACATGTGCCAAAGCTGCCCTGAGATAGATAGTGCTGATAAGTCAGACTAAGACTGGACAGAAATCCCTATGGGCCAGCTTGACCTGAAGCTAAAGAATGAAGCAGACTGGGTGACAAAATTCAGCAACCACAAGCCCAGTGAGTGACCCTGTGAGATGCACCATATGAGGTAGAGATCACCACTGTGAGCCTACAAACTAAATACAGGTGAGGACCATGTGTGATCCTTCCAGTGGCTCTCCCAAGGGGTGGCTTTTCAGCCCTGCTTTATGCAACCTGACATGAGCTGTACCTGGGAACCTGCATCTCTGATGTGATGTCTCTAGGCTGCTAAGATGAGTCTGTCATCTTTTGCACATCTGTGACTGTCACAAAAGATAATATGACTCTCAAAAAGTTTCTGTCTGTCATCGTCATTGGCCAGTGCACCTGCCACATACAACACGAGTCCCTGAGTGCTTACACTGCTGAAAACCAAACCAACATACAGGCCTAAACGCACTGTAGTTGAACAGGATGCCAAGGACTGGAGCTCCCTCACCACTACACCAGCCAGCAGGCCTTACATCACGGAGGCTATGGACTTCTATGTGACTTCCTCACATCTTGAAACGGACACTCAAACTGCAAGAAAGGTAGACATGAGTCTCCTGACGAAAATCAGACATTATGCTTGGATACATGTCAAGTTAAATTCAGGTGTAATTGCCATTATAATAGGTGGAAAAAACCTAAGGCGAAATAACCCTAAGAAACTGCGAAGTGAGCTATGTGCCACAGATTTTCTTGAAGTTATTCTATATGTCATGTTAATAATAAAGGAAACAACTTACAGACATTAGTGAAGCCAAGAAATTAAAACATTAAAAAGAGAATTAGGCATAAAACAAATCCCAAATCTGAAGGTAGCAATCTAAATGTGTCAACTGTAACTTTAGTGAGCCCTGTACCGATAGATAATAACTCAGACCGTTTTCAGGTATTACACATTTTTTAATTTGTTTTCATTTGCATAGGTCACTCTCTTGGGGACGTTAAAGTGCTGTATAGATTTTGTTGAGGATGCCAATACAATCGAATTTCATGAAAGGAACTTGATAGGATGGTGATGGTTAAGCAAAATGTCTAATCTCAGTACAGTGGGGGGGAACTCAATAAAGCCAGGTAAAGTAGCATTCTCATAGTGTCATCACGAGATTGTGACAAATTTCAAGAAATTACACACAAGCTGACTTTTGTTAGTGGGTGTGGAGTGATTCAAAATAAAAACATTTTTTTTTTGCCTGGAGCACCGAAAATCCATGCACTATCCCCGATCTAAAGATGTTGCATAGAGTGAGTTGTTGCGATTTGGTTCCTGACTTGAGCAGACGTAGACTTTATGTAAACATTACTTTAATATTATGATTCCTCAGACAAATACAAAATAGTAAAAGAGTGGTAGAAACATCAAATTGAACTGTATATATATATATATATATATATATATTACCTACTGGCGGTCGCCAGTAGGTATATATAGTCAGGATTTTTTCTCTATGGGTTTTTTGAAAATTCTATGTCTAATAACTTTGGCGTTTGTGGACGGAATTGGCTGAAATTTTCAGGAAAATGGCACATTTTGTTTCTGAGCAGCCCTTGAAAATTTGGGGGGGGGTTCGTCCAGTGGGGGCCGAGAAAAAAGGGGGGTCCCAAAACGTGTTTTTAACATTGAGTTTTCTATAGGGCGGTTGGCCTCACTTTTAGCCCGAACGGCTGAATGGATTTGCACGAAACTTGGCAAAATTGTAGGGACTGGTAGCCCGATGTGCCTTTTGTAGGTCTCAATATATGTGCTCCAGTGGATTTTGAGAAATTAACGTTTAAAAAAAGATATATATCTGTAACAGCGGACCGGGCAGCGCACTGGTTCGCGGACTTTTCGCGCAACGGAGCTTTGTGAAGCGAAGCTGATTGGTTCTCCGGCGTCTGTCAACATTCCAAACAGTCCGTAGCGGCCGCCATCTTGTCTCTCGGTAGGATCGAGAGACAAGAGGAGGTCAAAACAAAGGGGGAAATAACTATAAGGGGGCATAGTAGATCCTCGCTGACCCCCTAGGTTTGATGTGGAGGTTTTAAAAGGGCCCCGCGGGGCAAAAAAAAATAATAATAATAATAATTGAACGGCTGAATGGATTTGCACGAAACTTGGCAAAATATTAGGGACTGGTAGCCCGATGTGCCTTTGCTAGGTCTCAATATATGTGCTCCAGTGGATTTTGAGAAATTAACGTTCAAAAAAAGATATATATCTGTAACAGCGCTCCGCGTAACGGAGGTTTGCGAAGCTGATTGGTCATTCTGTCACTGGGCTATAGTTGGGCTACATCTGGCTGATATTTGGGCTACATTTGTTTTTTTGTGTGTCTGGCGGCCATCTTTGGGCTACATTGGGCTACATTGGGCTTCATTGGGCTACATTCGGCTAATTAGCAAATAGCTCATCGCAAACTAGGAATGGTAAAGAATCGCTATTTATTCCTTAAAGTTCGCTATTTAGGAAATGCAAATAACTTTGATGATACATATGGCGGTTCATCTCTAACAAGATAAGAAGCATAGGGATACATTTATGATGACTGGCGCATCACCAGGGATGTGTTAGTCATTTTGTGCCGCTGTTCCGTCACCTATGGTGTGCTGCATTTACAATGCGGTGCATCATGGGGCAAAAACAGCACAGATGCGTGATGTATCTGTGCCGTAAAGGTGGCGCATTGCTGGAGTTGTATCGCAAGTGTGATGAAGCTCCAGCAAGGGTCGGGGGTGCCCCTGTCGCAGGGTTTCTGATCTCACACAGAACTGTGGACAGAGGATTGGAACCTCGGCGAATGCATTGCTGGAGTTGTATCGCAAGTGTGATGAAGCTCCAGCAAGGGTCGGGGGTGCCCCTGTCGCAGGGTTTCTGTTCTCACACAGAACTGTGGACAGAGGATTGGAACCTCGGCGAATTAGGGTGTCCCAAAACTCACGTTAGTAATCAAAAACTCCTTAGCAAGCTAGGTACAGTGTCACATTGGATATAACAAACTCTCAATGTTTAGACAATCCAGAATATGAACTTATAGTACCTCAGGATACGTGGAACTCATGAACAGTCGGTCGTTATAGATTTCTTAGAAACCAGAACATGGAGTTAAGAAGAACAGATGTGTATTTGAAATGTTTATTTACTAATGCCGTCTTCTCAGGCGTAGTACCTTAGATAATAAAAGTACACATATTATCAGTAGCAAAATTACCAGCATAGTTACTAGTACATAAAAAGTGAATGGTGATAGTATGTTAACATGCTGTAAATGAATAAGAGTTAGCAACACTTATAAGCAGCCGCGGGCCGTGGAGGGAGTTACGGTGAGGCAGGGAGGCGGGGAGGGGGAGAAGCAGGGTGGAGAATACAAGTACACATATTATCAGTAGCAAAATTACCAGCATAGTTACTAGTACATAAAAAGCGAATGGTGACAGTATGTTAACATGCTGTAAATGAATAAGAGTTAGCAACACTTATAAGCAGCCGCGGGCCGTGGAGGGAGTTACGGTGGGGCAGGGAGGCGGGGAGGGGGAGGGGCAAGGTAGAGAGGGCTCCACCCTGCTTCTCCCCCTCCCCGCCTCCCTGCCCCATCGTAACCCCCTCCACGGCCCGCAGCTGCTTATATCTCACCCTCCCTAATACACATATTATATTATTTGCTAAGAAGGTCTCTTTGTGTTGGTTTAGGGCGTGCCCATACTTTAGTGTCTTAGATTTGAAGGAATCACATCAGCATACACCAGCTCTCTCTTCATGTGAACCGCATCAACTGTTGTGTATGTGTGTTCGGCAAAGCAATATAAAACCCGCCTCATGCCCAGAATTGGCAGAAGTTGCACTTATGTTATGAGTATGAAGTCGTGGAGATCAGACCTCATAACAATTCTGTATCGTGTTGTTCTTGAAACTTTAGCACTCGCTGTACAGATATAGTTTAACAAGTAAAGCAGATAGTAGACCAATAACATATTATTCTCATGTAAACCACGATGAACTACTAGGTGGAAAGCTAAAGCAACAACTAAGTGTCGTGTGCAGAAGTTGCAAAAAAGGAAAAATGGCGTTTAAACCGGTAATGAGCCCATGCTAACTTAACACGGTGTAAAGATATCCAGGACCTAGATGACACCTCCTCATGATCCGGAAACAAACTGAATAAGATAATAGAAGTGCCATCTCATGAGAGCAGATTGCAAGTTTATATGTGGACGGTCCGCAAGGTAAAGCATTAAAAACTAGGAAAATTTAATGCTAAAGAAAAATAAAACAGCCAAGTACTTTATCGAGTCTTAAGCCAATAGGCAAGGTAAATAATAAAAACTTGACAAATAAGTCAATGAATTGTCAATGAAATGCTAGTACTCAGCATATCAAACATGAAAAAGGTCTATGACATAACTGTGTATGCAAAATAAGCTGCAACAGCCTCCAATAGGAAGTCACCGTCTTCATCCGAAAACAGTTCAGCCATCCAATTTAAAAGCGGAAAAGAACATACGTGCTCTCCCAGCACCGGATCCTCTATCACCATCAGAGGACAGCTCGGTGGGTTTTCAAGAAAGCTCTGTTCCAAGAAAGACTGTGCTGCCGCCAGTAAATTCCAGGGACCAAGTAGTCCATGCATCAATGCCACAGCCATAATCCTTTCGCCAGGACAAACCAACTCGTGAGTAATGATAGGAGTCATCAGCTGATTAAAGTCGACGTCAGGAGAAACCGGTCCGCAGAGACACAAATCAATGGCCCAATCGAAATCACAGGTCAGGCAGTGAAATACAGGCTGGACACAGGTGAAGTAGGAGAACCGAAAAGATAATCCATATGCCTTGCTTAATATCGCCAACGGCATTGTGCCATAATATTCTAGCATGCGATTGCGGAACAGTGTCAGCAGCTGCAGGGTCGGAGGTTGCATAGGAGGGACATCCATATTTAAAAATGTAAAAAAGCACAAGAGCGTCCGCTGGTAATGCAAGTAAAAATGCCAATCTACGAACCAGAGTGCAGAAAATACAATGAAAGGAAGCAGGGATGACTCCAAAGATTTTCTCAAATGAAGTCACGAGACCACTGGTAACAACTTTAAAAAAGTGTGCCAGGGACTTTGTGGAGGATGCGTTAAAGATAGTCGGAAACATGTTGCTGAAATTGAAAGGCAAATCTTAATTGAAAAGGGTGTGCACCTCTGTATGGGTGTTCGCTATGTGAAGTACGAAAGTTTCACGGGCCGAACTCAAGGCCACCTCTCTCTGAGACAAAAGAGCTCTTATTCTTGCCATGCCGTTGAAACGTGTCCCAAGGTTGGTATTTGTGGCCAGATTGAAAACTCCCTATGTTCATGTGTGGGAGGAAATAGAACATTTCTGCAGCAAATAACCCGTTCACTTACTGTTACGATAAAAGGAATACTTTTAATTAACTCAGAACAATCTTCATTATTGAGCATCAAATAACTACCATTTTCCAACAACTTGAACGTGGGGATGATAGCAGGAACTGGCGTGCCTTGCAACACGCAAGCCATATTTGGTCGGTGTTTGTTGCATGAACCGTGTAACTGTATGTGCCTACACATTAGTGAATGATCTGGCGTCTCAGTGCATTCCTCTCCATTCAGATAAACTTCTTGATCATCTTTGAAACATCTGTATGTGTATGGAAGCGACCAGACCTCATGAAGAAAAGCACTACCTAAAGGTTCATAACGACCTATTGGTATATATTTCATACAATTTGAAAACTTATATAAAGCAAAAGGCAGCGTTATTAAACCGTGGATAAGGCATGTTGCCAAAAAACCCGCAATCCTCTGCTGATGATGTCACTGAGCATGTCATGAATGATGTAATATGTGACATCATCAGCAGTGGATTACGGGTAATGGTATCTCTAGTTTACTCCCTTATAGCTGTGTTTCTTTTAACATAAGTGTCTGTTTCCTTCCCTTATACTTACTGTTTTTGGTTCGCTTCCGGTTCGCGTACCAGCGAGCGAACTAGGAAGCGAACTAAGAGAAATAGAGGTTGGCACAATTCCAAATATTGCACCAATTTTTTAATAACGGGGAGGTAGTTCTGAAAAGAACTTTTTTTTTTATTTTTCTGAACATTTTTTTACTGTTTTTGAATTTTTCGGAACAGTTTTATATTTTTTTGGGTTTTTCTTGGAGGGGGCAATGAAAACGATTCATTGTAAAGGGCTCAACAGGAGCAACAAAACAAAAAAAAGAAGTATTTATTATTTTGGGCGTTTCGGACAAACTTGCATATGATAGTCAATAGCTCTGTTGATCAGAGTGATGCTTTTTTCTCCGTAGGAAATGAATCCATCGCAAAATGCGCAGATGTGTTTTACATCACCAAATCTCATTTGTATATTTGGCACCATCTCCCTGCCCTCTGGTCCCGTTACTTCCGGTACAACAGATCTTCTGGCCATAATAGGGAGATTATCTAGGTCGTTCCGAAACTGTGCAGCACTGTAGTTGTTAGGATGCCACCTAGTCATATGGCGATGCATTGTGTAGTTTCCGAAACTGTATTTTTTGTCGGTCCCTCTGGACAGTCTATCTTGACATATAAGGCAAGTTACGTATCTTGCATTTACTTTTTTCTGACCTTTGGGAATTTAAAAAAATTGCCAAATGAAGTTTTCTTTCCGGTGAGACGTCCTGGGCTGCTCAGGCAAAAACTGCCTCTCTTCGTGCTCGTCCTCCTGTTCCTCTTCTTCTTCTTCTTGTTGAATTAGAACTTGAGCAGGTGGTCCACTCTTCCTTGGATGTGGTGGAGGTGGTGGGAAAGCACCAGCTGAAGCTACTAAAGAAGCCATTGCTCAGTGATCACAAAGGGTCTTTCTCTCACAATGATGAAAGTCAGAGTGAGGAAAGAAGGAGGGATTTTCATCATTTGGGAAAAACAAGAGTTCTCAACCAATCAAAAGTGTTCATTTTAGATTATATGACCTAGTCTTACATCATTAGGAAACCAAAAGTGAAATGAACCAATGAAAAGTGTTATTACCAAGTCACATGACTTGCTGTGTTTACGTTAAGCGCTTTGCAGGGCCTCCCGGTTTGCTTCCAGAAACCTGCGCTTTGCGACTCGCTTCGCGTACCAGTTCGCTAACGTAGCACGTCATATGACGTATCACGCGACAACGTGAAACGTCATGCGGACGGGAGGCGTCACGATGTTGTTTTCTAACGCGGCACTTGCGGTAAAGAAACGTTTACCGGCTCGCGGTCTATTTCGCGGCATCAAGGTCAGCTAACGGGAAGCTTCCCGATTCGCGAAGCGGGAACGAAGAAAAAAAAATATTAAAAAAAAAAATTATTCATAAACATATAAAATATATTTTGGGATTTAAAGAAGAATACATTTTACAGCTACAGATATTAGCTGTTAAAAAACCAATGAAATTCACAGAAAAAACCATAGGTTATAGACCATATATAGTTAGGAATTAGCATTTACATAACCTTGAAAATTCACTGAAAAAACCATAGGTTATAGACCATATATAGTTAGGAATTAGCATTTAGAAAACCTTATTTTACTCACACAAAACCATTGAAATTCCATATATAGTTAGTTGCACTAACTATATATCGCGCACCCGCAATCCACTGCTGATGATGTCACATATTACATCATTCATGACATGGTCAGTGACATCACTGATGACATCACTGATGACATCTCAAATGACATCACTGATGACATCACTGATGACGTCTCATTTGGCATCATTCTTGTGCTAATACGATAAACTTCTTCAGACTCTAATATAACCTTAGATACACTCAGTGTATACAGACACTCACACACTGCCACTCATCCATGGAGTTACTCACACACCCAGTCAGTCATGCAAAGAATCAATCACACCTCCATTTTCACAACTATACAGTTATACACACCTTACTTATTCAAACATATACTAAAACATATTTACTCACTTATACAATCCTGGATACAAGTTCACAATGATCCATACAGCCACTCACACATTCACTGGCTCTTATGCACAGTTATTTATATATGTCAACTCTCACATGTACTGTATTTTACATATGTACTTACTTTGACATGTAGCACTGAGATATCTATTCACTCACCAATACAGTCATGCACACAGTCAACCGCCCATACAGCTGTTTCCACATGCACTTTTGAACCCATACATCTATGCACAGAGTCATACACCTCCCAGCCACCCACATACACACTCAGTCTCCCATACAAATGCTTGGGCAACCAATCAATAACCCATATAGTTACTCATATAGCTACTGATCAACACATGCAGCAGTTTACAGAACAACAGACATAATGATGCACAAATTAAGACAGTTTAGTCACTAACCCATGCACTCAGTGAGACACATTTAACCACTCACTCATACAGTCAGTCATGCACCTACTAAATCCTTCATCCAGACACTTATACATCCACTCATTCTTAAATATGTAAGACATATTTTAACTTTACAGAAAAATACAGTCACTGGATGTTGTCATCAGTGATGTCATCAGTGATGTCATTTGAGATGTCATCAGTGATGTCATCAGTGATGTCACTGACCATGTCATGAATGATGTAATATGTGACATCATCAGCAGTGGATTGCGGGTGCGCGATATATAGTTAGTGCAACTAACTATATATGGAATTTCAATGGTTTTGTGTGAGTAAAATAAGGTTTTCTAAATGCTATTTCCTAACTATATATGGTCTATAACCTATGGTTTTTTCAGTGAATATATATATATATATATATATAGTCCCATACTAGTTCTAAGCAACAGAAATTAAAATGTATAGGGATCCACATGTGCTGCCACTTTCACTGCTCTGATTGCAATATTGAGCAAGAGATTTGAGGAGCAGAAGGATGATGAGCAAAGGAAATTTTATGTCAACAAAGTCACTACTCATTCTCTTTAAAAAAAATCAATAATTCTGTTGTCTTGCAGGAAATGAAGTGCTCATTAATGGGACACTAACGGCTTGTTTTCAGTAACCTTATCTGTCATTATGGGCTCAGTGACAATTGATGAAGTGAACAGCAACAGAGAGCACCGGAATGGCAGCTTTCTGTGAAGCACAGTTGACCTTACATCACTGAAGATGTCATCTAGAAACAAAACACTAAGTACCATTGATTCTGTAGCTGTGGTTTTTGCTTGATAACATATCTGTAGCAACACAGCATAGTCTCAAACAACTATACCATTGAATGTGCAATGTATTCAACAAAGATCCAACAATTATAACAGATTCTTATTGTTATTTTACATTTTGAGATTGAAATGAAAAAGGCTGTTGTTTTATCTACAATGTTAAACAACCAAACATTATCCCATATTTAGGAATGCAATGACTATACTTTCCAGCATTAGATCACAGCTTAGTGAAATAATAAACACAGCCAAGTGTAGGAAAGGTGGCTTGGAAGAATTGCATGGATATTGGAGTACAGAAAAGTAAAGTACAAATTAATTATTTTTGTGTTGGATGTAAAGAATATTAACTATTATCATTCAAAAAACGTAATTTTATTTGTATTGCTTTTTTAGGTCTGCTATGGATATTTTTAACCTCCTTGTCAACACTCATGTAATAGTAAAAAAGAGAAGACAGATTGAAAACAGATATGGGCCTTCAGTGTTGATTTCTGCAGAGACACACGTTGCGCTGAGTTTTTGCATGCTGAGGGTACCAAAAAAGTAGAGGTATATATACTAAGTATTTTCATCTTTAATGCATCCCGCACAATGTCCAATGTTCTAAGCGGTATTTGCAGAGCTGAGCAGTTTAGAATTTGCATGATTCTTAGGCCTTATATAGCATAAATTCAGTGTTGCGCTGTTATGGATGAGAATATTTCTAATGTATACAAGATGTGTATAACCAAGCAAATCTGTCCCAGAACACAAGCACTGCACTTTTACTATTTCCAAGCAGTCACACAGTAAAACAGAACAGGAACAAAAATCAGTGCAGACTGCCCAATATATTAGGGTGTGTTTCACAATCTTCAACAAAGGAATTTACACCCATGAAGCTCAGGTTTTTTGTGCATGTCTGTGACTTCCACAAAAAAACATTCAACAAAGACAAAAGAAAGGCAAATATTTTTTTTTGCAGAGGGTTACACTCAGTGACCAAAGGAATGAGGATCTAATCCTATTTTACAAACTCAAATTTGAATGATCATAGCTCAGCTGCATAAAAAAGGACTAACTCTGGAGCCCAAAACTGCCCGTTGACATGACATGCTATTGCATGTGAAGTTCTAGGCTGTAGTTCATAGAATAGATAACATTTCACTGAGCGCTCTATAATTTTTCCTACCAAGTTTCCTTAATCCCCCTTTGGAAATGGCTCCCGAATCTGCATTTTCCAAAAAAACTGCAAGGGCAAATGCAGATAGAGCAAGAATGTTCTCAGATCACACAACTCTGCAATGGAATTTATGCATTGGGTTGGACACCAGTACAGTACCACCAGCAGCAACTACTCACCTACATAGAAATACAAAATACATATACGCAATCAATGTGAAGGCTACTGTGGATTTTACATACTGTATTCAAAGCATTGTAGTAAAATATCCTCATTGTCATGTTAGAAATGAGGGTCTCTAGTTGGCAGAGATATGCACCTTTGTCCAATAAGGATCCCTTCCTTCTAGTCACGGTAATGGTATTACACACTTGATATAACCTCTGCTCACCCCCTTGGTAGCTTGTCACGAGCAGGCAAACTTATCCCAAAGGCAATGTGTAAAGTATTCATACTCGAACCACACAGTAACTCAGTGAAAACACCCCAAATGGAAACCACACCAGGTTAGAAAAATAAAGTATCTATCTAAACCAAACAAGACCAAAATGACAAAAGTCCAACATACTTGTATCAAAATATAACTTTTAAAATGGTTACTTAAAAAAAAGTAATTGTAGAAACAAAATAGCTCCACCCAGGCTATTACGTCGTTGTGACAGACACAAATCCAAAACACATAATGTGCAAATTGACCATAAATTCAATAACCACCCTTCATGCCCTAACGCTTTTCCATGTATATATTTTGTGTATTCCACCCGCTGTGCCTAACAATTTTTCCTATTTATATATTTTGTGTGTACTTTAACTTAAGATTGTTGCAAGTCATATGCTCATTGACTGGATTATTGCCTTGCTCTTGATTCTGTAAAGCACTTTTATACCTTTGGGTGTAGCTAGCGCTATATAAAACCTATAAATAAATGAGACTGTAAAATGCGAAGGTCAAGCATGGAGCCACATTGACCACCAAACAACATCACCTTGGAGACGAAGTCAACAGACGATGCACGGCATCATGGAGGTAAGGCGTCAGTGCTGCGGCAAAGCCGGTTCCTTTCTGACACTGGGTAGGCGAGGCATAGAGTCCCTGAGGAGACAAATCCAGGACAGCGGAAGTTAGGTGGCGTGGGCGATGAGGGGTCAGTTCCGTTGCAGCGATGTGGCATCGAAAGATTTGTGGAGTTATCCTTTTCGGTTATAGGCTCCCTGATAACGGGATGCTGGAGTTGGCAGGGATGGCATCAGTGTGAGTGCTGGAGTCTGGAAGGCCAACAACTGCTGGCGTTGATGGCGTGCCAAAGGTCATCGGAGCTGCGGTGCATGTTGGGCGGTGAGTCGTTATCTTCACGAGCTGTTCCCCCCGCCTCAATGCAGGTGGCTGCATCACTGATGGCATCAGAGCCGCTCTTCTTGCTTTGCAGCACCAACCCCACAATTCTCAGGACCCGGGAACTGGAATTGGGGCCCTTGTGAATGCAGGCGTCCACAGAGGAGTCCAGGTGCTGGTCAGTGGGTTGCCGGTGAAGTCTTTGTGGCCCTAAGACATAAGAACAGGAGGCAAGCACACACAAGCCCTTGGAGATTCTTTTTCAAGCAGGATAACAGCAAAGTTCCAGTCTTTGTCCTCTCCTTGGCAGAATCAGCGACTGCATGCCAACCCAGCAAATCACACACAGCAAAGGGGCAGTACTCCTCCTCACAGCTCCCCAGCTCTTTCCCTTGGTAGAGGTTACTCTTGAGTTCAGGAGTTATCTTATTCTCTGAGTTTAAGGTCCAATACTGATACCTGATTTCCTCTTTGTTCTCTTGGTGACATGGGTCTCTGGGCCCAGCCCAAACTAGTTCTGTCCTCTCTGACCCAGCTACCGTACAGGAAGTGGAGACAGCATTGTGGAAAGAAGACACCACCTATTTGGGTGCTAGTGAAACTCCTCCCACACCCCTAAATGCAGACCAGATTTATTCAGACCAACTATTAGTCACCCATGGAAGGCAGGCCACACCTCAACCCCCTTGTGACCGTCTAGAGTAAATGCGCATCTGCAGCTCCTGTCACTCCAAAACAAGACGCTGAACACAAAAACAGTCAGAGGCACACAGAATGGTCAAGTAAAAAAATGCCCACTCTCTCTTTTATTTGTTCGCATAGCACTCTCTAAGAGTGGCATTTTTAACCACACAATTAAAAAAAACTCCACCAAAAGGTGTGTAAATAAATTCTGAGTTCAGAGATCCTAAACTCAATTTTTCCATCTTGTCCCAATGGAAAGTTACACATACAAAATGTTACAGGGATTTGCATTACTTTGTGCCATGAGGGCTACCAAGGGTAGTGCATGGGCATTTCCATGCATCCACCCAAGGTTTCTCATGCTAACCCCAATTTACTAAATACAGTTGATTGGGTTTAGTGTGACAAAACTGAGCCCTTTTAAACTAGTCGCAAGGAAGGAGAAATGCTTTCACAGTCACAGGGCTAACAGTTATGCCGTACAGCACAATTACCCCATACATCTCCACACACACTTCACCATCGCAGCCCACCCCTCCAACAGAGTCCTTTTCAAATTTGGAAGGTGGCAAACCCATTTGGGGACTCACAGTGGACTAAAGTAATCTGAAGAGTTAAGTCCTAGCCTTAACAGAGTCACCCATCAGCAAGATTTCGAGACAGGGGAAGGAACCTCAAGACCCAGTGCTACCTGCACTATGCCCACACCATGCCTGAGTGCCGGGGGTGCATACTTCAACCGTCGCGGGTTGTACCCGGGCTAAGACAGGGCCAAGACGGGCCCGTCTTAGCCCATCAAAGCCCGGAAGAGGCTGGACTGGGCCACCCCCCTGACGTCTTTCCTCAGAAGTTCGCATCCTGACATCTAAGATAAGGAAGAAGGTACTGTGTTAAGATAGTGCCATTTTGAATAACTATTAGTACACCCTAGTGGTCTATCTGTTGGCTAAGCTTCCTATATGGTATGCAACGTTTACGACGCAACTTTTACAATGCCGTTCCATTACGACGCGGTCATAACAACGAAAGTTGTTACAGCGAATTGCGCTGGGGGGCTCTTAAGGATAGTAAATCATTTAATTTACTATCCCAACACCTTACCAACTATCCACGGGGACTGGTGTTGGAATAGTAAATTAAATTTTTTTAATTTGCGCCCCCCAACGCAAGTCGTTGTAACGACTTGCGTTGTTACAACCGCGTTGTAATGGAACGCGTTGTAAAAGTGTGCGTCGTAATGACGTACATCCTTCCTATATATTCCTTGCTGTCAACCTGAATTGCAATGGGGAAGCATAAAGTCTCAGAGGGGGATCGAGGGAAGTTTGCAAAAAGAAGGCGTAGAAGAAAGCCCTGACCCCAAGCGCAGTTGCCGGGGGGAGGGGTATAATACTATATAGACAGCCTATTATCCAAATGTGAGGGTGTTCTTGATCCAACCTTTATTGATATCTCACTTAAGCACACTAACGTACAGGTATCTAGAAGCCCCATACACACTGGCTGCATACCAGCTATGTTTAAAAGGTCAGCTAGCAGGAATCAGGCACTCAATGCTCCAAACGTACCATCTAGGAGACCTTGAAGTGGAGTCATTGAAGCGCAAGAGTCGGTGCCTGATCTGTCTGTTTACCCCTGTAGCAATAGTTTTTCTTTATTCTCAGGGCCAATAGATTCACTTGTTATGCCTGCAAGCTCAGGAAGTGAGATGCAAAAAGTGGGTACAGAGGGTGTAGAAGCTAGTACATGCCACACAAGGGATGTCCAAGTTGCACTGCGTCCAGTTTTGCGTCCAAATATTTTAGACACAAATAGCAAAGATAACCAGCTAAACCACACTGATGCAATTTCATTTGAGACATCCTCTTAAAGACCACTAACCCTGCAATTAATAGACGTAGTGCAGGAAATTAGAGCTCGTAAAGTAACGGTTAGTAGCCTCTCTGATTCTCTTAGCAAGGTACTGACTTTTGTGCAACATGTAAAAAAGCAATTGGGATCCCATCCAAATTGCATTCCTCATGACAAAGGATGGGTTGGGGCGTGCAAGACAGCTATCGGTGGAGTTCTACAAGACATAGTGTGAGTAGAGTAGGCATCAAAAATTCAACTACATGTGACAGAGCCAATCTCCCAGCTCCTAGACAACTTAATGCGGTAACTTCAAATAGGGTAGGCTGTCGGCAATCTGACAAGACCCTATGCCCCCCACTGGGAGCTGTCTACCATCGGGCAAATACGACTCTAGCCTCACAAACTGCCGATAGGACCCCAGATATGAGACAAATAGTATACCTGATAAATGTACCAAAACTCCCTCTCAGTTTATATAACAACGAAGAGGGATCCTTGATAAATAAGTCTATTCATTGGATTCGACAGGTGAGGGGGTGCAGGTCTGTAATAAGGGATGACCTTATATGGGGCTAAAAGATATTTTCATCCAGGGGCTGTCTTTGAATTAATTGCGCTTACATTATCACATTGAGATCATGTTGAGATCCTGGTGGCCTTTGCTATTCAGACCCGACACCTCACCAAATCCAATATTCATCTTAAATATAATCCCCAGGAAATGGTCCAAATGATTAACTAGCCTGTCGCTTAGCATCCCATATTGGTGCGTCACCTCTGTTAAAGATTGATTGAAGGTTTCTCCCATCCCCTGCTGTCAGTACTCAGGTCACCAAGCCAGTATATATTAGTGAGTCTATTGTCCCCCACCCAGAAGAAATAACTTTACCTGAGTCGAGCTGCCCCACTAGTGTAGAGAGTGAGGCGGGTTGTACATCAGAGACTAGGGATACATAGTACATTGGGATAGGATGATAACTGAATCTAATCCAACATCACATATAATAGCGCATTTATCATGGAACATTTCTGGGCTTAGGTCTAGGGATGCTTCTCCTGACTGGAACACCTTCATCAACGGGTATGACATTTGTGCTTTTCAGGAAACTTGGTCTGTAGAATCACTTCACCACCAAGAATATTTAAACTATTAAATCCCGGCTATTCATGGCGGTAAGGGTCGTCCAACGGAGGGGTGCTAACAATAAGAGTCCAACAGGATATTGGCCTTAAGGTACAGGTACTTCCGACCGAGTGTAATGATATTCTTGCCATTCGGTTGGCAACTCGCCCCTATGGTAACATTGACATTTACAACATACATTCGAGAGGACAGAGCAGGGCGTTGAGGTCCGAAACTATACAGGCCTTAAGCGAGCTCCATGAAAATCTTTCTTGGGCCACCTCTGCTGTTATAGTGAGGGACTTTAATTTGACCTTTGAGCCCCTTGATAGTGAGGAAAACGATTTGACAGGGGAGGAAGATGAGCTGTGGGGCATCCCATGTTTGGAAATATCTTCAATTAAAAGATGGACAGAAGTAGCTATCCAACTTAAAGCTATATGCTTAGAAAATGGCTTAAGGGTGGCCAATGGCAGAACCACCACTGATAGGCAAGGGACCAACATGTTTAACAAAGGCCACCACTCAAGCCGCATCAACTATCTTTTAATTAGCTTAAAATGATGGCATACCCTCGAAGATATGGCTGTACTGGACTGTGTGGAGAGTGATCACAATCCACAATGCTCAGTATTTGAATTTAGGAAATTGGACAAACTAACACAAACCCACAATTCATTTACCACCAGTGATTTTCAAACTACCAATGACATGTGGTGACTTAAAAGGCCCATAACTCTAGAAAAAACTGCAACACTATATAAATGCCAGTGATGTTGAGAGCACCTTAGCAGAGATGGAGTTTCCCCTCCTTCACTCGTAGCCTCTTAAAGAAATACTCTTTCTCCATAACGCACTATTTGCCAAAATTCGTTCGCATTTTCAAAGATCTTATAGGGGTATGGAGAATGGCACTCAGTCACAGCACCACTGGTATAACAAAGAGTGCAAACTAGCCCGTAGATCCCTGGGGGAGGCAATTAGATCAGGTGACTCGTTTAGAGTACAAAACACCAGAAAAATGTATAAAAAGGCGATGGTAAATGCTAAAAAAACCTAGGATGAGATTAGATGGCAGGATCTAAAATTAGCATGTACCAGGAACAATACCCAACGTTTTTGGAACCTGGTAAAATGAGGTATATGTGGAGTTTTACTGCCCCCCAAAAACATGCAGACCCTGATATTTGGGTTAAGCATTTTGCCACACAATATGCCAATGATGACGTAGAGGTTTGCGAGTCTTTCCTGATTTATTGCTGTCTAACTGACAAAGTATTTTATTTGGCGGAAGCAAGAGATGCCCTTAGTGCCATCATGGGGGAGAGCCCCAGGCATCGATAGTATCCCTGCAGATTTTCTTTACACAATAAGGCAACATGGAGTAGGTATATAATGCTTTTAGCAAATGCCATTGCCCATGACGCCCCCATCCTGGATACCTGGCGGGGGGCGGAGATCATCCCAGTATATAAAAAAAGGGATGTCTTTCCCAGAAAATTATAGGCCAATAAGCCTAATCGATTTGTTTCCAAAGGTGGTAACCCGACTTGTCCTGGCTGAGGCTCAAGAGTGGATAGATGACAATGACATCCTAACCCCACTTCATGTGGATTTCCAGGCACATATTAGTACCATAGATCAGGTCTTTCGATATATTTTAATCTACTGGCAGACTGTAGTTCTCAGTAAGGATTGCATGTATGATTCTTTTGTCGATCTCAAGTCAGCCTTTTACCTGGTCTCATGCTACAAACTGTGGGTGGTGCTACAGGAGATGGGTATGCCTACTGATTTGCTCTCCCTTATTGCCCACCTCCAAGAGAAAAAATACACTTTGGAAAAGAAACAAATTGATGGACAGAATGCTGGACAATGCAAACATTCACCCCGGGTCACAAGGATCTGGGTTAAATCCATCATTCTTTTGCTAACCACACCACCCCACCCCAGTTTGGACCCAGCCATATGCAAATCAGTCTTTACCCTGTTCCTTGAGGGAACAGTCCAGCCCGGACTGCCAAGCAAGCAGGCTAGGTTGAATCCAGTTGTGTAATGAGCACGGGACCCACGTCTGGGCATACCATTCCCACTAGGGTGACATATGCAAAAGAAACAAATTGATGGACGGAATGCTGGACAATGCAAACATTCACCCTCAGTCACAAGGATCTGAGTTAAATCCATCATTCATTTTCTCAGCACACCACCCCAGTTTGGACCCAGCCATATGCAAATCAGTCTTGACCAGTGTTCCTTGTGGGAACAGTCCAGGCCAAACTGCCAAGCCACGTCCTTCCTGGACTGGAAACAAACATCCTGGGACAGATTTCAAGGCATCACCCATCATCAGCCAGGCTAACTTGAATCAAGTGGTTTAGTGGGCATGGGACCCCGATCACAGGGGAACAAAACAGCTACCTTTCCTGTGGAGGAGGGAATCCGCCAAGGATGTGTACTGGCACCCACACTATTTTCTCTTTTTATTAATGGAGTTGATAATTTTTTAACTACCGTCCCTACTGATGCACTAGTTTTAGCAGGCAAAAAGATTCAGATTGTAATGTTCGCAGGCAACAACCTTATAATCTTTAAAACTCCTAGTGGGTTACAGGTTGTGCTGCACTGTTTTGAAGATTTCTGCTCTTTACGAGGCTTAAAAATAAATGCAGCAAAGACTAAGGGCCCCATTAGGATGGCGCAGTACAAAAGGGGGTGGTGAAGGACGGAGCATCTGAACCAATCAAACACTCACACCCAGTCAACAGATCTGGGTTTGATCCATCTCCGTTCTTTAGCCCACTCTCTCACCCCAGTTCAGACATGACCATATGCAAATCAGTCTGACCCTGTGCCTCATGGGAACAGTCCAGCCCGAACTGCCAAGCCATGCCGTCCCTAGACCGGATTCAAGCTTCCTAGGACCGGTTTCTGGCATTACAGCCATTTTCAGCCAGGCTTGCTTGAATCCAGTGGCAAAGTGAGCAAGGGACTCACCTCTGAGCATACCCTGCCAAACGTATGGTGAACAAAGCAGTACAAAAGGGGGTGGTGATGGACGGAGTATCTGAACCAATCAAACACTCACACCCAGTCAACAGATCTGGGTTTGATCCATCACCGTTCTTTAGCCCACTCTGTCACCCCAGTTCAGACATGGCCATATGCATATCAGTCTTACCCTGTGCCTCATGAGAACAGTCCAGACCGAACTGCCAAGCCATGCGTCGCTGGACCGGATTCAAGCTTCCTAGGACCGGTTTCTGGCATTTCAGCCGTCTTCAGTCAGGCTTGCTTGAATCCAGTGGCAAAGTGAGCAAGGAACTCACGTGTGAGCGTACCCTGCGAAACTTATGGCGAACAAAGCAGTACAAAAGGGGGTGGTGATGGACAGAGCATCTAAACCAATCAAACACTCACACCCAGTCAACAGATCTGGGTTTGATCCATCACCGTTCTTTTGCCCACTCTGTCACCCCAGTTCAGACATGGCCATATGCAAATCAGACTGACCCTATGCCTCATGGGAACAGTCCAGCCCGAGCTGCCAAGCCATGCCGTCCCTGGACCGGATTCAAGCTTCCTAAGACCGGTTTCTGGCATTACAGCCGTCTTCAGCAAGGCTTGCTTGAATCCAGTGGCAAAGTGAGCAAGGGACTCAGGTCTGAGCATACCCTGCCAAACTTATGGTGAACAAAGCAGTACAAAAGGGAGTGGTGATGGACAGAGCATCTGAACCAATCAAACCCTCACACCCAGTCAACAGATCTGGGTTTGATCCATCACCGTTCTTTAGCCCACTCTGTCACCCCAGTTCAGACATGGCCATATGCAAATCAGTCTGACCCTGTGCCTCATGGAAACAGTCCAGCCCGAACTGCCAAGCCATGTCGTCCCTTGACCGGATTCAAGCTTCCTAGGACCGGTTTCTGGCATTACAGCCGTTTTCAGACAGGCTTGCTTGAATCCAGTGGCAAAGTGAGCAAGGGACTCACGTCTGAGCATACCCTGCCAAACTTATGGCGAACAAAGCAGTACAAAAGGGGGGGGTGATGGACGGAGCATCTGAACCAATCAAACACTCACACCCAGTCAACAGATCTGTGTTTGATCCACCACCGTTCTTTAGCCCACTCTGTCACCCCAGTTCAGACATGGCCATATGCAAATCAGTCTGACCCTGTGCCTCATGGGAACAGACCAGCCTGAACTGCCAAGCCATGCCATCCCTGCACCGGATTCAAGCTTCCTAGGACCAGTTTCTGGCATTACAGCCGTCTTCAGCCAGGCTTGCTTGAATCCAGTGGCAAAGTGAGCAAGGGACTCACGTCTGAGCATACCCTGCCAAACTTATGGCGAACAAAGCAGTACAAAAGGGGGTGGTGATGGACGGAGCATCTGAACCAATCAAACACTCACATCCAGTCAACAGATCTGGGTTTGATCCATCACTGTTCTGTAGCCCACTCTGTCACCCCAGTTCAGACATGGCCATATGCAAATCAGTCTGACCCTGTGCCTCATTGAAACAGTACAGCCCGAACTGCCAAGCCATGCCGTCCCCGGACCGGATTCAAGCTTCTTAGGACCGGTTTCTGGCATTACAGCCGTCTTCAGCCAGGCTTTCTTGAATCCAGTGGTAAGGAGAGCAAGGGACTCACGTCTGAGCATACCCTGCCAAACTTATGGCGAACAAAGCTGTACAAAAGGGGGTGGTGATGGACGGATCATCTGAACCAATCAAACACTCACACCCAGTCAACAGATCTAGGTTTGATCCATCACCGTTCTTTAGCCCACTCTGTCACCCCAGTTCAGACATGGCCATATGCAAATCAGTCTGACCCTGTGCCTCATGGGAACAGTCCAGCCCGAACTGCCAAGCCATGCCGTCCCGGGACATGATTCAAGCTTCCTAGGACCGGTTTTTTGCGATACAGCCGTCTTCAGCCAGGCTTGCTTGAATCCCGTGGCAAAGTGAGCAAGGGACTCATGTATGAGCATTCCCCGCCAAACTTATGGTGAACAAAGCAGTACAAAAGGGGGTTGGAATGGACGGAGAATCTGAACCAATCCAACACTCACACCCAGTCAACAGATCTGGGTTTGATCCATCACCGTTCTTTAGCCCACTCTGTCACCCCAGTTCAGACATGGCCATGTGCAAATCAGTCTGACCCTGTGCCTCATGGGAACAGTCCAGCCCGAACTGCCAAGCCATGCCGTCCCTGGACCGGATTCAAGCTTCCTAGGACCATTTTCTGGCATTACAGCCGTCTTCAGCCAGGCTTGCTTGAATCCAGTGGCAAAGTGAGCAAGGGACTCACGTCTGAGCATACCCTGCCAAACTTATTGCGAACAAAGCAGTACAAAAGGGAGTGGAGATGGACGGAGCATCTGAACCAATCAAACACTCACACCCAGTCAACAGATCTGGGTTTGATCCATCACCGTTCTTTAGCCCACTCTGTCACCCCAGTTCAGACATGGCCATATGCAAATCAGTCTGACCCTGTGCCTCATGGGAACAGTCCAGCCCGAACTGCCAAGCCATGCCGTCCCTGGACCGGATTCAAACTTCCTCGGACCGGTTTCTGGCATTACAGCCGTCTTCATCCAGGCTTGCTTGAATCCAGGGGCAAAGTGAGCAAGGGACTCACATCTGAGCATACTCTGCCAAACCTATGGCGAACAAAGCAGTACGAAAGGGGGTTGGCATGGACGGAGCATCTGAACCAATCCAACACTCACACCCAGTCAACAGATCTGGGTTTGATCCATCACCGTTCTTTAGCCCACTCTGTCACCCCAGTTCAGACATGGCCATATGCAAATCAGTCTGACCCTGTGCCTCATGGGAACAGTCCAGCCAGAACTGCCAATCCATGCCATCCCTGGACGGGATTCAAGCTTCCTAGGACCGGTTTCTGGCATTGCAGCCGTCTTCAGCCAGGCTTGCTTGAATCCAGTGGCAAGGTGAGCAAGGGACTCACGTCTGAGCAGGGTATGCTCAGACGTGAGTCCCTTGCTCACTTGGCCACTGGATTCAAGATAGCCTGGCTGATGAGGGTTATGAATCCGAAACCGGTCCCAGGATGCTTGTTTCCGGTCCAGGGAAGACATGGCTTGGCAGTTCGGGCTGGACTGTTCCCATGAGGCACAGGGTCAGACTGATTTGCATATGGCCATATCTGAACTGGGGTGGCTGAATGAGCTAAAGAATGATGATCGATTAAACCCAGATTAGTTGACTGGGGGTGATTGTTTGATTTGCTCAACGCTCCGTCCATCATCCCCTTTTGTATCCCAATAGGATGGCGGGTGGATTGCCCCCGCCGGACTGGCGGAAGCCACCGCCGGCCCGGCTTGGGCAATCCGCCCGCCATCCTCACTGAAATAACCCCCCACCACATTTGGATGGTTGGGGGGTCCATGGCGGACGGAAAGACCATCCGCTGCTTTTCCGCCGGTTTCCTTTGCGATCGGCAGAAAAAGTGCGTACATATGGTTGCTGTGTCTGCGAGACACCGCCAACCGTATTACAATGCTTGTGGCCCTATGCCTTTCCACGGCGGTATTGCCGCCATGGAAAGGCATACGGTCTTTGCTTTGAGGGCCCGTTGCGGGTCCCCAGGTTGGAGGAGAGTGGGGGGGTGCACATGGACCCCCTGCATTTGCTTACACAATGCGGCAGGCACCGCGCGGTGAATGCCGCTTTGTGTATGCAAATGCATCAAAAGCATTTTTAGCATTGTGGCGGGCAGTGCTGAGAGCACCGCCCACCAGGATGTTAAACATGCATGATGCGCCAGCCACTGTGGTGGGCGCATCATAATTTCCCCCACGGGACCCCCGCACTTATGGCGGGCGGTCCTTTCCCCCGATGGGATGGCGGGCAGACTAAGTCCGCCTGTCTCCTAATGGACCCCTAAGTTTATGACTTTTAATCAGCATAGATAAGTTAGGGGTAGTATCCTATTTAGAAGGGGTAGTTACCTATTTAGAAATCACCCTTCAGAAGGAAATGAGATGGAGGCCACACATTGATACTATGACACTCAAACACCGTTAATTAGCTGGCATCCTAAGTAATGAATTTAAAAAACCCTTGACCAATCCTTTCAGTCCAGTGCTGCAGATTTATAATGGTAAGGTAGTGTCCTCAGTTTTATGCAGGGCTGAATTGCGGGGCTTTGAGAAACTTACACAGCTAGCCGTAGTGGAGAATAGGTTCCTCCGACTGATCACAAGCCTACCACAAAGTACTCCTATGCTACCCCTGGTGAACGACCTAGGCAGGAAAGCACTGGCAGACTTACCCAGGCTACGCCCTATCTTATACTGGCGCAGAATTTGGTGTACGCCAGAACTGGCTACTTTTGCAGGGTGCTGAGACAGAATATCGAGTTGGAAATGTTGACATACACAAATATCGAATTAGAAACACCGTGATTCATATATATCGACAGCAAGAATATCGTGGTCAAGAATATTGAATTTAAGGTAAGAAATATCTTTTTTTAAATTACAGAAGTCATTAATATTGTTTTAAAAAATATAGATGTTTAAAATATCTTTTTTTTAATTAGTGTCATATTTTAGTTTATATTTTTAAATGGACGTGATGTATGTTTTTTGTATAAGAATTGTTTATGTTTTTTAATAGATGTCTCAAGAGTTTAGTAGTTATTCATTTTATTTTAATTAAATGTTCCATTTTTTAGTTCAGTAGTGAGTTGTGGGTTTATAGTGGAATAGGGTGGGAAGTAATTTAACTATAATAAATTAATGATGATTAATATTTTTTTATTTTAATTTTATTGTGTTAATTGGGGGAAGTAATTTATTTGCAAATAATTTTTAAGTGATTGCTAATTAATATTAATTATTTAATTGATTGATAATTATTTATGTTAATTGTGTAATTTATTTTGGTGCCAGTTGTGGGGTTTATAGGGGTAAAGGATGGAAAGTGATTTATTTTTGATTAATTAAAAATTAGTTGTTAATTTATATTAAATATTTGATTGGAAATGAATTATGGAAATTGCGTTATTAATTTTAGATGCGGGTTGTGGGGTTTACAGGGGTAAAGAGTGGTAGTAATTTATGTTTGATTAACAATTTGTTGTTTATTTTTATTAACTAATTAATTGATCATTAATTATGGTAGTTGTGTCTTTTTTTTAGGTGCGGGTTCTTGGATTTATGAGGAAAGGGTGGGAAGTAAATTATTTATAATTAATTACTAATTAGTTCTTAATTATTATTATTATTTAAGAGAAAATTAATTACGGAAATTGTGTAATTCATTTTAGGTGCGGTTTGTGGGTTTATAGGGGTAAAGAGTGGGAAGTAATTTATGTTTAATTAATTAATAATTAGTTGTTCATTTATATTAACTAATTAATTGTTATTTAACCAGGGTAATTGTGTGATCTTTTTCAGATGTGGGTTGTGGGGTTTATGGGGTAAAGGGTGGGAAGTAATTTATTATTAATTAATTAATATTTAGTTGTTTATTAATATTAATTAATTAATCGAAAATTAAACATGGAATTTGTATAATTAATTTTAGGTGTGGGTTGTGAGGTTTAATATGGCAAAGGGTGGGAAGTAATTATTGATTAATTTACTCAAAAGTAGTTGATCATTTATATTAATTAATTAATTTAAATTTAAATGGGGTATTTGTTTATATTTTTGGGGTGTGGGTTTTATTGTAATAGGGGTACAGTGTTGAGAGTAAATTTTCTCACTTACTTTATAATTAGTTGATAAATACTATTTGTTTTTTAATTGAAAATAAATTTTTATTGTGCAATGATGTTTTTTTTACAGTTCAGTTTAGGTTGTGGGGATTATAGGGTTACATTTTGGGAAGTTAAACAATTTTTATGAGTTTTAATTTGTTTTTTAATTAATAATATTTCTTTAATTGGTAATTAATTATGTTAGTTAAGGAAGTACTTTTTTATTTAGATGTGGGTTGTGTATTGTGTGCTGTTATAGGAAATAATAAAAATACATTTATGTCATAATTAATGTTTTTGTTTCGAAATATTTTTAAATAAAAAATATGTATTTGTTTGGAAATTATTTTTTCTTTTATTTAAAATAATATTTTTAGGTATTTGTTATATGTATTTAACATTATATTATGTGTTTAGATTTTTTTAATAATAAATATATTTGTATTTTGAAGTTGTAACATATTCTTTCAATTTTTTCATGTATTTTCTTTGTTTTTAAATTTAAACTGACTGAAGTGGTAATAGTAATTGTTACTCCTCTGCAATCCAACACTTTATCTACTGTTGCACTCACTGTAGTGGGAATAGTATTTTTTACTGCTACACTATCAAATAATTTCCCTACTTTTACAATTATTACAGTGGAAACAGTAAATTTTATCCCGCCACTATCCAACACTTTCTCTACTGTCGCATTCACTGGAGTAGGAATAGTAATTTGTACCCCTCTGCTGTCCAACACTTTCCCTATTGTTGCACTCACTGGAGTGGGAATAGTAATTTTTACCCCTCCAATGTCCAACACTTTCCGTACTGTTACAGTCTCTAGAGTGGGAATAGCTATATCTACCCCTCCGCTATCCAACACTTTCCCTACTGTTGCACTCATGGAGTGGGAATAACAATTTTTACTCTTCCATCAAATAATTTCCCTACTTTTACAATTATTACAGTGGGAACAGTAAATTTTATCCCGCCACTATCCAACACTTTCCCTGCTGTTGCACTCACTGGAATGAGAATAGTAATTTTTACCCCTCCGCTGTCCAACACTTTCCCTACTGTTTCACTCACTGGAGTGGGAATAGTAATTGTTACTCCTCCGCTGTCAATCACTTGCTCTACTGTTACACTCATTGGAGTGGGAATAGCAATTTTTACCCCTACGCTATCCAACACTTTTCCTACGGTTGCAGTCACTGTAGTTGGAACAGTAATGTTTACCCCTGTGCTATCCAACACTTTCCCTACTGTTGCATACACTGGAGTTTGAATAGTGATTTTTACCACTCTGCTATCGAACACTTTTCCTACGGTAGCACTCACTGGAGTGGGAATAGCAATTTTTACCCCTTCACTCTCCAACACTTTACCTACAGTTGCACTCACTGGAGTAGGAATAGTAATTGTTACCCCTCCACTAGCCAACACTTTCCCAACTGTTGCACTCACTGGAGTGGGAATAACAATTTTTACCCCTCCATTATCAAACACTTTCCCTACTGTTGCACTCACTGGAGTGGGAATAGTAATTGTTACCCCTCGGCTGTCCAACACTTTCCCTACAGTTGCACTCACTGGAGTGGGGATAGTAATTTTTAGCCATCCACTGTCCATCACTTTCCCTAATGTTGCACTCACTGGAGTGGTAATAGTAATTTTTACCCCTCTGCTGTCCAACAATTTCCCTACTGTTGCACTCACTGGAGTTGGAATTGTAATTTCTACCCCTCTGCTATCCAACACTTTCCCTACTGTTGCACTCACTGGAGTGGTAATAGTAATTTTTATCCCTTCGCTGTCCAACTCTTTCCCTACTGTTGAACTCACTGGAGTGGGAATAGTAATTTTTACCCCTCCGCTTTCCAGCACTTTGCCTACTGTAGCATCTCACTGGAGTGGAAATAGTAATTTTGACCCCTTCACCTTCAAATGCTTTCCCTACTATTGCTCTAGCTGATGTTGGAATAGTAATTTTTACCCCTTCGCTATCCAATGCTTTCCCTATTGGTACACTCACTGCAGTGGGAATAGTAATTTTTACTGCTACAATATCCAATAATTTCCCTACTTTTACAATGATTGGAGTGGGAACAGTACATTTTATCCCGCCACTATCCAACACTTTCTCTACTGTCGAATTCACTGGAGTAGGAATAGTAATTTTTACCCCTCCCCTATCCAACACTTTCTTTACTGTTGCACTCACTGGAGTAGGTACAGTAATTTTTACCCCTCTGCTGTCCAACACTTTCCCTACTGTTGCACTCACTGGAATGGGAATAGTAATTTTTACCCCTCCGCTGCCCAACACTTTCCCTACTGTTACAGTCACTGGAGTGGGAATAGCAATATCTACCCCTCCGCTATCCAACACTATCCCTACTGTTGCACTCACCAGAGTGGGAATACAAATTTTTTACTCCTCCACTGTCCAACACTTTCCCTACTGTTGCACTCACTGTAGCGGGAATAGTAATTTTTCCCCCTTGGCTGTCCAACACTTTCCCTACTGTTGCAGTCACTGTAGTTGGAATAGTTATTTTTACCCCTCTGCTATCCAACACTTTCCCTACTGTTGCATTCACTGGAGTTTGAATAGTGTGTTTTACCCCTCTGTTATCCAACACTTTCCCTACGGTAGCACTCACTGGAGTGGGAATAGTAATTTTTACCCCTTCACTATCCAACACTTTACCCACAGTTGCACTCACTTTAGTGGGAATAGTAATTTTTACCCCTCCACTATCCAACACTTTCCTAACTGTTGCACTCACTAAAGTGGGACTAACAATTTTTACCTCTCCATTATCCAACACTTTCCCTACTGTTGCACTCACTGGAGTGGCAATAGTAATTTTTACCCCTCCGCTGTCCAATGCTTTCCCTATTGGTAATTTTTACTGCTACACTATCCAATAATTTCCCTACTTTTACAATTATTGGAGTGGAAACAGTAAATGTTATCTCGCCACTATCCAACACTTTCTCTACAGTCGCATTCACTGGAGTAGGAATAGTAATTTTTACACCTCCACTTTAGAAACACTCTTCCTACTGTTGCACTCACTGGAGTGGGAATAGTCATTTTTACCCCTCTGCTGTTCAACACTTTCCCTTCTGTTAAAATCACTGGAGTGGGAATAGCAATATCTATCCCTCCGCTATCCAACACTTTCCCTACTGTTGCACTCACCGGAGAGGGCATAACAATTTTTACTCCTCCACTGTCCAACACTTTCCCTAATGTTGCACTCACTGGAGTGGGAATAGTAATTTTTACCCCTCCACTGTCCAAAACTTGGCCTACTGTTACACTCACTGGAGTGGGAATAGTAATTTTTATACCTCCGTTATCCAACACTTTCCCTACTGTTGCAGTCACTGTAGTTGGAATAGTTATTTTTACCCCTCTGCTATCCAACACTTTCCCTACTGTTGCATTCACTGGAGTTTGAATAGTGTGTTTTACCCCTCTGTTATCCAACACTTTCCCTACGGTAGCACTCACTGGAGTGGGAATAGTAATTTTTACCCCTTCACTATCCAACACTTTACCCACAGTTGCACTCACTTTAGTGGGAATAGTAATTTTTACCCCTCCACTATCCAACACTTTCCTAACTGTTGCACTCACTAAAGTGGGACTAACAATTTTTACCTCTCCATTATCCAACACTTTCCCTACTGTTGCACTCACTGGAGTGGCAATAGTAATGTTTACCCCTCCGCTGTCCAATGCTTTCCCTATTGGTAATTTTTACTGCTACACTATCCAATAATTTCCCTACTTTTACAATTATTGGAGTGGAAACAGTAAATGTTATCCCGCCACTATCCAACACTTTCTCTACAGTCTTATTCACTGGAGTAGGAATAGTAATTTTTACACCTCCACTTTAGAAACACTCTTCCTACTATTGCACTCACGGGAGTAGGAATAGTAATTTTTACCCCTCTGCTGTCCAACACTTGCCTTACTGTTACACTCACTGGAGTGGGAATAGCAATTTTTACCCCTCCGCTATCCAACACTTTCCCTACTGTTGCAGTCACTGTAGTGGAATAGCAATTGTTACCCCTCTGCTATCCAACACTTTCCCTACTGTTGCATTCACTGGAGTTTGAATAGTGATTTTTATCCCTCGCCTATCCAAAACGTTCCCTACAGTAGCACTCACCTGAGTGGGAATAGCAATTCTTACCACTTCAGTATCCAACACTTTACCTACAGTTGCACTCACTGGAGTGGGAATAGTAATTTTTACCCCTCCACTATCAAACACTTTCCCAACTGTTGCACTCACTGGAGTAGAAATAACAATGTTTACCCCTCCATTATCCAACACTTTCCCTACTGTTGCATTCACTGTATTGGGAAAAGTAATTATTACCCCTTCACTATCCAACACTTTACCAACTGTTGCACTCACTAGAGTGGGAATAATAATTTTTACCCCTCCATTATCCAACACTTTCCCTACTGTTGCACTCACTGGAGTGGGAATAGTAATTTTTATCCCTCCCCTGTCCAATGCTTTCCCTATTGGTAATTTGTACTGCTATACTATCCAATAATTTCCCTACTTTTACAATTTTTACACCTCCACTTTCCAACACTTTCTCTACTGTTGCACTCACTGGAGTAGGAACAGTAATGTTTACCCCTCTGCTGTCCAACACTTTCCCTACTGTTGCACTCACTGGAGTGGAAATAGTATTTTTTACCCCTCTGCTATCCAACACTTTCCCTACAGTTAAAATCACTGGAGTGGGAATAGAAATATCTATCCCTCCGCTATCCAACACTTTCCCTACTGTTACAATCACCGGAGTGGGAATAACAATTTTTACTCTTCAACTGTCCAACACTTTCCCAACTGTTGCACTCACTGGAGTGGCAATAGTCATTTTAGCCCTCCGCTGTCCAACACTTGCCCTACTGTTACACTCACTGGAGTGGGAATAGCAATTTTTACCCCTCCGCTTTCCAACACTTTCCCTACTCTTGCACTCACTGGAGTAGGAATAGTAATTTTTACCCCTCCGCTGTCCAACACTTGCCCTACTGTTACACTCACTGGAGTGGGAATAGCAATTTTTACCCCTCCGCTTTCCAACACTTTCCCTACTGTTGCAGTCACTGTAGTTGGAATAGTAATTTGTACCCCTCCACTAGCCTACACTTTCCCAACTGTTGCACTCACTGGAGTGGAAATAACAATCTTTACTCCTCCATTATCCAACACTTTCCCTACTGTTGCACTCACTGGATTGGGAAAAGTAACTTTTACCCCTACGCTGTCCAACACTTTCCTTACAGTTGCACTCACTGGAGTGGGGAAAGTAATTTTACCCCTCTGCTGTCCATAACTTTCCCTACTGTTGCACTCACTGGAGTGGGAATAGTAATTTTTACCCCTCCGCTGTCCAATGCTTTCCCTACGGTAGAACTCACTGGAGTGGGAATAGTAATTTTTACCCCTCCACTAGCCTACACTTTCCCAACTGTTGCACTCACTGGAGTGGAAATAACAATCTTTACTCCTCCATTATCCAACACTTTCCCTACTGTTGCACTCACTGGATTGGGAAAAGTAACTTTTACCCCTACGCTGTCCAACACTTTCCTTACAGTTGCACTCACTGGAGTGGGGAAAGTAATTTTACCCCTCTGCTGTCCATAACTTTCCCTACTGTTGCACTCACTGGAGTGGGAATAGTAATTTTTACCCCTCCGCTTTCCAATGCTTTCCCTATTGGTAATTTTTACTGCTATACTATCCAATAATTTCCCTACTTTTACAATTATTGGAGTGGGAACAGTAAATTTTATCCCGCCACTATCCAACACTTTCTCTACTGTCGCATTCACTGGAGTAGGAATAGTAATTTTTACACCTCCACTTTCCAACACTTTCTCTACTGTTGCACTCACTGGAGTAGGAACAGTCATTTTTACCCCTCTGCTGTCCAACACTTTCCCTACTGTTGCACTCACTGGAGTGGGAATAGTAATTTTTACCCCTCCGCTGTCCAACACTGTCAGAAACCGAAACATGAGTAGACTAACCTCTTATGAGCGGGATACAGCAGGAGCGATGTCAGACGCCTAATTCCGACCTCCCCTATATGCAATACCTCTCGTGAGTAACAGTATCTAACTCCAACAAGGGTATCACAAAAGGGGAAGGGGAAAAGTGGATAAATAAATCATAAAGATGCAGCAGTGGAAATCAGCAGGTCTGGGAAGATGAAGGCAACGAAATTACTTCTTCCTAGCCAAAGACCCTGCAGGGGAAGAAAGAACACGTCACCTCACACATACACCAACTGCAGCACATACAATATCAACTATGTGTGAGTGACTAACTTACATTATACACTGCGGCAGATGGTATCACTTAAAAAGTCACAAAAGGAAAAAATAAAGAAAAATGCAAAGAAAAAGATGATGACAGAGGTAATTACTAATCTCTTATAGACAGAGAGTAATTACATGAGTGGGATACTATCTCCACAACATCAATTCGTTAGTACTTATCTGCACCCGTGAGTGTCCATTCAGAATGTGTGTCCAAGGAAGCAGTAGCTTTTCCGACTGCTAAACCACTCGTTATGTCACGAGTATGAGCCTCGCTAATCCAGCGCGGCATGCGCTACAACTAACTACAAAGTTTCAAAGGTTCAGTGCGACCCGCTTTAATGTTCAGCGCGACCGTCTTTCCGCATGGAAAAACGTTTCTTCACGCTTCCGGGTTCCAGCAGCTTCAAAAGTTAGCCCCGCGCAGCAAACACGGATACAATCTTCGCGGTATAAATCCAGCGCGTCATGCGCTACCGCATCAAGTAGAAAAACAAACTTCACCTTCACAGGCTCCAGAACACGAGTGTACACTCCAGGACTCGGACACTCACAGAAATCAGGTGACAAGCACCGGAGCACAGGAAAGGGAAAGCCTAAGAAGGCAAAGAGAAAGAGAGAAAGGCCAACTCACACTGCCCAAGCATTCTGGGAGTTGAAGTCCAACAACAATCACACCAATTCATCCAGGAGATCGCTATCACTAACTATATCGTGACAGAACCCCCTCACAATGACCGACGTCCCGGCGGTCCACCAGGCTTCCCAGGAAACCGCGCGTGGAAACGCCGCAGAAGCGCTGGACAATGCAAATTGGACCGAGGTTCCCAAGAGCGATCTTCAGGACCGAACCCCCTCCAATCCACCAAGTACATCACCCTTCCTCTAACCCTTTTGGGGTCAAGAATGGCCCTCACCTCATACTCTAACTCCCCTTCCACTTCCAGGGGGCAAGGTTTCAAAGGCAACCTAGTACAAGGAGTGCACGGCTTCAGAAGGGAAACATGGAACACAGGGTGTATGTGCCACGAAGGGGGAAGAATAAGCTTAAGGGCAACAGGATTTATTATACTGTGTACAACATACGGCCCTACGAACTTAGGCTGCAATCTGGTGCTTCCCTTGAACTTCAAATGCTTAGTGTTCAGCCACACTTTATCTCCAATTTGATAGGAAGGCTCTTCCTTTCTCCTTTTGTCAGCATAACGTTTGTCTCTATCTCTGGCCTCTCCTAAGTGTTGCTTAGCTTCCCTCAATATTGCTCGTAAATGTGCATGATGACCTTGTATCGAGGGATGAGAAGACATGACAGGATGGGCAAAAGGCAACATATTGGGATGATAACCCAACAAACAAAAGAAAGGAGAACAACCTAAAGAAGAGTGGGTGGCATTATTGTAGGCAAATTCGGCAGTCCATAATAGGGTGCTCCATTCATCACTATGCTGGAGGGTGAAACACCTAAGATATTGTTCTAGCGTTTGGTTTAACCTCTCCGTTTTACCGTCTGTCTGAGGGTGGTAACTTGTGGACAGACGGGCATCTATCTTCATACTGGTGCACAACCCTTTCCAGAACCGAGAGGTAAATTGCGTTCCTCTATCAGTTATCAGAGCTGAAGGAAGTCCATGCAATCTGACCACCTGTTGTAAGAATGCAATAGCCAATTCTCCTGAAGTAGGTAGCTTAGTGAAGGCAACAAAATGTCCCATTTTAGTCAGGTGATCAATAATGACTAAAATAGTGGTGTTACCGTGGGAAGGGGGCATTTCAACAATAAAATCCATTGAAACCGTGTGCCACGGAGATGGAGGCACCGGTATCGGCCGCAACAACCCACAGGGAGATTGATGACTAGACTTGGCTTGAGCACAAATGGAGCAGTTGGAGACATATTCCATAGTGTCTTTTCTCATCGATTCCCACCAGAAAGAGCGAGACATAGTCTGCAATGTTTTCTGTTGCCCTAAATGACCCCCCAACGAAGAATCATGAGTCCATTGTAGAGTTTGTTGACGTAATGGACCAGTGGGAACATACAACTGTTTGTCATAAAACAGCAACTCATCTTTCTTACACCGATGAAGAGGGTCTGCATCCACCCAGACCTGGACATCCGGAATGTCACATTGTCTCCTCACATCATCCAATAAACTCTCAGATGTAATCACAGCTGTTATTCCATTCTGATGGGATGCTTTATGCAGAATTAATGGTGGCTTCTCGTATTCTTCTCGTAGATGAACATCCGCAGGAATTACGGGTCTAGACAGGGCATCAGCCTTCCTGTTCTGGGGACCTGGGCGATATTTGATTAGAAAATCGAAATCCGCAAAGAATAGGGACCATCGAAGTAGTCGAGGTGTCAATGCCTTTGCACTTTTCATAAAAAGGAGATTACGATGGTTCGTGTAAATCTCCACCGTGTGTCTGGCCCCCATTAGATGATGTCTCCACTCTTCACATGCTCTTTTTATTGCCAGCAGTTCTTTATCTCTAATGCTGTAATTTATTTCAGAAGGAGTCAATGTCTTAGAGTAAAAAGCAACTGGATGAATCTGCCCCGTATCAGGATGTCTTTGAGAAAGGACTCCTCCCAAGGCGTAGTATGATGCATCTGGTTCCAGCACAAACGGTAGCTCCGGATCTGGATGACGCAAAACAGGAGCACAAATAAAACATCTCTTCAGTGACTGGAAAGCAGCCTCTGCTGCCTCATTCCAACAGAAAGTAATTCCTTTCTGCAACAGTAACGTCATAGGTTGTATGATGGAAGAGAATCCTTTGATGAATCTCCTATAAAAATTAGAGAATCCGAGGAAACTCTGCAGACTTTTCACGCTGGTAGGAGATTCCCAACGAATGATGGCATCAGTTTTCTTTTTATCCATGAATATACCCCTTGGGCCGATCACATATCCCAAAAACTCCACCACTGTTGCATGGAACAAGCACTTTTCGAGTTTCACGAACAAGGTATTTTGTTGTAACCGTTGCAACACCGCCTTCACGTGCTGGACATGGAGGTCAGTAGTCTTGGAATATATTAAAATGTCATCTATGTATACCATACATGAGACATCCACCAATCCTCGTAATACCTCATCCATAAAAAACTGGAAGGCGGCAGGGGCATTGCATAGGCCGAAAGGCATTACACGGTATTCATACAGGCAATACTTCGTTCGGAAAGCCGTCTTCCATTCATCGCCCTGTTTAATTCTCACCAAATGGTATGCTCCCCTGAGGTCCAGTTTCGTAAACACAGTGGCTCCCTTCAACTGGTCCATCAGCACAGGTATCAAGGGTAAAGGATACCTATTCTTCTTCGTGACTCGATTTATCGCCCGATAATAAATACATGCCCTCAATCCGCCTTCCTTTTTCGAAATAAAAAAAAGCGGTGAGGAGGCAGGCGAAGTAGAAGGACGGATAAACCCTGAAGCCAACATCTTTTGCAAGTACGATTGTAAATACACATTCTCCGGCTCTGTGAGTGCGTATATCCTACTACACGGTATGCTTGCGCCAGGTTCCAATTCTATCACGCAATCATACTCCCGATGGGGAGGTAGTCGACTTGCTTCCTTCTCACAGAATACGTCTTGGTAAGCCACATATTCATCGGGTAAGGTTTTCACCAGGCACACCGTCTGTAAACCACAACTAGAGGCCAATAACACCGCCGGATTCTCCTTATTTGAGTATTCCATCACGTATCGTGCCTTTGTACAGTGCTCAGCACAAAACATAGAATTCATTTTGATGGTTCTAGCAGCCCATTGCACGTGAGGATCGTGCGACGTTAGCCAAGGCATGCCCAATATCAATTTGAAGTTCGGGGCATCAATAAGGTCGAATTGAATTTTCTCAAAATGCGTTGTTCCCATTTGCATTAGAATGGGGTGCGTATGATAACACACGGGCCCAGAAGTCAATGCTGTACCGTCTACTGCCTTAACCGGTTCTGGCTTCAACTTTCGGATACAAGGAATACCCAGGTCATGAGCATACGTCTGGTCGATAAAGTTCCCAGTGGCTCCACAGTCCAGAAGAGCATGGACCAATTCCTGCTTTCCTGCAGATACTTCCAAGGTTACACACACATTCATGTGTGCCACGGTGTTTTGTATGGTGTTGATCAGAAAAGAAGAGACTTCATTATTCTCGGACCTCAAACAAGGCGTCTCCATCATGTTTGAGGAAATCAGTTTTCCGCCGGCTCATCTGCCCACTCCACCACAGGCACCTTCTTCCCTACTTGCCTCTCTTTATAGGGGAGCTTGGTTCTCACAGAACAGTTCTCAATGAAATGGCCCGCCTTCCCACAGTACATACACAGCTTCAACTGTCTTCTTCTTTGCCGTTCTTCAGAACTAATAGGCCCTCTTATGCCTCCAACTTGCATTGGTTCGGTTCCATCTGAAGTGGAAGAATTTTCATCAGCCGACACCCTGGGTCTGGTATACAGAATTTTGGAGTCACCACGTTGTTTATCCCCCTTTCTCTCCTGCAAACGATGATCCAGCTGGACTGTCAGGTCAATCAGGGCCTCGCAAGTGGCTGGCATAGGAACAACTGAAGCCAACACATCTTTTTATTCACTGTGCAGCCCCTGATAAAATAGTGAAGTGCGTTTTTCCTGAGGCCACTCCGTTTCTACTACTAATCTATTGAAATTCGTTATGTAAGGCAACAATTCTTGCGTGCCCTGTCTCAATGTGATAAGTTCCCTGTCCAATGATAGAGAATGAGCCTTCCTATCAAAAAGCTTCCTCATTTCATCACAAAACTTAGAAAAATCAAAAAGAACAGGGTAATTTCTTTCTATCAACGGGAAAAACCATGTAGCAGCGTTACCCCCCAAGTACGACATAACAAACGCTGTCTTAGACTGATCATCCGGAAAGACACCTGGTTTACACATAAAGTGTAGCCTACATTGTCCCAAGAAGATGTTGAACTTTTTTGGATCCCTAAAAAATCGTTCAGGGGTGAAAGAGGAAGCTGAAGAGGCTGTATAACCTGGATGGTTGAAGGGCTAGCATCCCCCACTCTGCTGCTGTAGAGTATCCCTGGTAACGGGAGGGGGCAACGTCCAACCCCTGATATAGGAACCTCCATGATTACCAGTAGGACCACCCCGTGATAGGCCTGCGACCTCCCTTCTTACTGTAACCAACTCGTTGCGCATATCAGTATGTTCCCCTCTAAACGCGTCTACCTCCATCCGGAGGGCAGTCAAAGATTCCAACACCGAAGTTAGAACGGTGTTAGTATCCATCACTCAGGCCGTATACAATCCGTGGGCTTGCCACTCTGTCAGAAACCGAAACATGAGTAGACTAACCTCTTATGAGCGGGATACAGCAGGAGCGATGTCAGACGCCTAATTCCGACCTCCCCTATATGCAATACATCTCGTGAGTAACAGTATCTAACTCCAACAAGGGTATCACAAAAGGGGAAGGGGAAAAGTGGATAAATAAATCATAAAGATGCAGCAGTGGAAATCAGCAGGTCTGGGAAGATGAAGGCAACAAAATTACTTCTTCCTAGCCAAAGACCCTGCAGGGGAAGAAAGAACACGTCACCTCACACATACACCAACTGCAGCACATACAATATCAACTATGTGTGAGTGACTAACTTACATTATACACTGATGCAGATGGTATCACTTAAAAAGTCACAAAAGGAAAAAATAAAGAAAAATGCAAAGAAAAAGGTGATGACAGAGGTAATTACTAATCTCTTATAGACAGAGAGTAATTACATGAGTGGGATACTATCTCCACAACATCAATTTGTTAGTACTTATCTGCACCCGTGAGTGTCCATTCAGAATGTGTGTCCAATGAAGCAGTAGCTTTTCCGACTGCTAAAGCACTCGTTATGTCACGAGTATGAGCCTCGCTAATCCAGCGCGGCATGCGCTACAACTAACTACAAAGTTTCAAAGGTTCAGTGCGACCCGCTTTAATGTTCAGCGCGACCGTCTTTCCGCATGGAAAAGCATTTCTTCACGCTTCCGGGTTCCAGCAGCTTCAAAAGTTAGCCCCGCGCAGCAAACACGGATACAATCTTCGCGGTATAAATCCAGCGCGTCATGCGCTACCGCATCAAGTAGAAAAACAAACTTCACCTTCACAGGCTCCAGAACATGAGTGTAAACTCCAGGACTCGGACACTCACAAACATCAGGTGACAAGCACTGGAGCACTGAAAAGGGAAAGCCTAAGAAGGCAAAGAGAAAGAGAGAAAGGCCAACTCACACTGCCCAAGCATTCTGGGAGTTGAAGTCCAACAACAATCACACCAATTCATCCAGGAGATCGCTATCACTAACTAAATCGTGACAAACACTTTCCCTACTTTTAAAATCACTGGAGTGGGAATAGCAAAATCTATCTTTCCGCTATCCAACACTTTCCCTACTGTTGCACTCACCGGAGTAGGAATAACAATTTTTACTCCTCAACTGTCCAACACTTTCCCAACTGTTGCACTCACTGGAGTGGGAATAGTCATTTTTAGCCCTCTGCTGTCCAACACTTTCCCTACTATTGCATTCACTGGAGTGGGAATAGCAATTTTTACCCCTCCGCTTTCCAACACTTTCCCTACTGTTGCAGTCACTGTAGTTGGAATAGTAATTTTTACCCCTCTGGTATCCAACACTTTCACTACTGTTGCATTCACTGGAGTTTGAATAGTGATTTTTACCCCTCTCCTATCCAAAACTTTCCCTACGGTAGCACTCACTGGAGTGGGAATAGTAATTTGTACCCCTCCACTATCCAACACTTTCCCAACTGTTGCACTCACTGGAGTGGAAATAACAATCTTTACTCCTCCATTATCCAACACTTTCCCTACTGTTGCACTCACTGGATTGGGAAAAGTAACTTTTACCCCTCCGCTGTCCAACACTTTCCCTACAGTTGCACTCACTGGAGTGGGGAAAGTAATTTTACCCCTCTGCTGTCCATAACTTTCCCTACTGTTGCGCTTACGGGAGTGGGAATAGTAATTTTTACCCCTCCGCTGTCCAACACTTTTTCTACTGTTGCACTCACTGGAGTTGGAATAGTAATTTCTACCTCTCTGTTATCCAATACTTTTCCTACTGTTGTATTCACTGGAGTGGGAATAGTAATGTTTACCCCTCCACTGTCCAACTCTTTCCCTACTGTTGCACTCACTGGAGTGGGAATAGTAATGTTTACCCCTCCGCTTTCCAGAACTTTCCCTACTGTATCATCTCACTGAAGTGGGAATAGTAATTTTGACCCCTTAGCTATTAAATGCTTTCCCTACTATTGCTCTCGCTGATGTTGGAATAATAATTTTTACCCCTTTGCTATCCAATGTTTTCCCTATTGTTACACTCACTGGAGTGGGAATAGTAATTTTTACTGCTACACTATCCAATAATTTCCCTACTTTTACAATTATTGGAGTGGCAACAGTACATTTTATCCCCCTACTATCCAACACTTTCTCTACTGTCGCATTCACTGGAGTAGGAATAGTAATTTTTACCCCTCCACTTTCTAACACTTTCCCTACTGTTGCACTCACTGGAGTAGGAACAGGAATTTTCACCCCTCTGCTGTCCAACACTTTCCCTACTTCTGCACTCACTGGAGTGGGAATAGTAATTTTTACCCCTCCGCTGTCCAACACTTTCCCTACTGTTAAAATCACTGGAGTGGGAATAGCAATATCTATTCCTCCGGTATCCAACACTTTCTCTACTGTTGCACTCACCGAACTGTGAATTACAATTTTTATTCCTCAACTGTCCAACACTTTCCCTACTATTGTACTCACTGGAGTGGGAAGAGTCATTTTTACCCCTCCACTGTCCAACACTTTCACTACTGTTGCACTCACTGGAGTAGGAATAGTAATTTTTATACCTCCGCTGTCCATCACTTGCCCTACTGTTACACTCACTGGAGTGGGAATAGCAATTTTAACCCCTCCACTATCCAACACTTTCCCTACTGTTGCAGTCACTGGTTTGGGAATAGTAATTTTTACACCTCCGCTATACAACACTTTCCCAACTGTTGCACTCACTGGAGTGTGAATAACAATTTTACCCCTCCATTATCCAACACTTTCCCTACTGTTGCACTCACTGCAGTGGGAATAGTCATTTTTACCCCTCCAGTGTCCAACACTTTCCCTACAGTTGCACTCACTGGAGTGGGTATAGTAATTTTTACTCCTCCGCTGTCCATCACTTTCCCTACTGCTGCACTCACTGGAGTGGGTATAGTAATTTTTACCCAACGGCTATCCAACACTTTCCCAACTGTTGCTCTAAGTGGAGTGGGAATAACAATTGTTACCCCTCCATTATCCAACACTTTCCCTACTGTTGCACTCACTGGAATAGGAATAGTAATTTTTACACATCGCTGTCCAACACTTTCCCTACAGTTGCAGTCACTGGAGTGGGGATAGTAATTTTTACCCCTCCGCTGTCCATCACTTTCCCTACTGTTACACTCACTGGAGTGGGAATTGTAATTTGTTCCCCTCAGCTGTCCAAATCTTTCCCTACTGTTGCACTCACTGGAGCTGGAATAGTAATTTCTACCCCTCTGCTATCCAACACTTTCCCTACTGTTGCACTCACTGGAGTGGGAATAGTACTTTTTACCCCTCCGCTTTCCAGCACTTTCTATACTGTAGCATCTCACTGAAGTGGGAATAGTAAATTTGACCCCTTCGCTATCAAATGCTTTCCCTTCTATTGCTCTGGCTGATGTTGGAATAGTAATTTTTAACCCTTCGCTATCCAATGCTTTCCCTATTGGTACACTCACTTGAGTGGGAATAGTCATTTTTACTGTTACACTATCCAATAATTTCCCTACTTTTACAATTATAGGAGTGGGAACAGTACATTTCATCCCGCCACTATCAAACAATTTCTTGACTGTCGCATTCACTGGAGTAGGAATAGTATTTTTTACCCCTTCGCTGTCCAACACTTTCCCTACTCTTGCACTCACTGGAATGGGAAGAGTAAGTTTTTACCCCTCAGCTGTCCAACACTTTCCCTACTGTTACAGTCACTGGAGTGGGAATAGCAATTTCTACCCCTCAGCTATCCAACACTTTCCCTACTGTTGCACTCACTGGAGTTGGAATAACAATCTTTACTCCTCCACTGTCCAACACTTTCCCTAATGTTGCACTCACTGGAGTGGGAATAGTAATTTTTACCCCTCCACTGTCCAACACTTTCCCTACTGTTGCATTCACTGGAGTGTGAATAGTATTTTTTACCCCTTCGCTGTCCAACACTTGCTATACTGTTACACTCACTGGAGTGGGAATAGCAATTTGTACCCCTCCGCTATCCAACACTTTCCCTACTGTTGCAGTCACTGTAGTTGGAATAGTAACTTTTACCCCTCTGCTATCCAACACTTTCCCTACTGTTGCACTCACTGGAGTCGGAATAGTAATTTTTACCCCTCCGCTGTCCAACTCTTTCCCTACTGTTGCACTCACTGGAGTGAGAATAGTAATTTTTACCCCTCCGCTTTGCAGCACTTTCCCTACTGTAGCATCTCACTGGAGTGGGATTAGTAATTTTGAGCCCTTCGCTATCATATGCTTTCCATACTATTGCTCTCGCTGATGTTGGAATAGTAATTTTTACCCCTTCGCTATCCAATGCTTTCCCTATTGTTACACTCACTGGAGTGGGAATAGTAATTTTTACTGCTACACTATCCAATAATTTCCCTACTTTTACAATTATTGGAGTGGGAACAGTAAATTTCATCCCGCCACTATCCAACACTTTCTCTACTGTCAAATTCGCTGAAGTAGGAATAGTAATTTTTAACCCTCCACTATCCATTACTTTCTCAACTGTTACACTCACTGGAGTAGGAACAGTAATTTTTACCCCTCTGCTGTCCAGCACTTTCCCTACTGTTGCACTCACTGGAGTGGGTATAGTAATTTTTACCCCTCCGCTGTCCAACACTTTCCCTACTGTTACAGTCACTGGAGTGGAAATAGCAATATCTACCCCTTCGCTATCCAACACTTTCCCTACTGTTGCACTCACCGGAGTGGGAATAACAATTTTTACTCCTCCACTGCCCAACACTTCCCTACTGTTGCACTCACTGGAGTGGGAATAGTAATTTGTACCCTTCTGCTGTCCAACACTTTCCCTACTGTTGCATTCACTGGAGTGTGAATAGTAGTTTTTTACCCCTCCGCTGTCCAACACTTGCTATACTGTTACACTCACTGGAGTGGGAATAGCAATTTTTACCCCTTGGCTATCCAACACTTTCCCTACTGTTGCAGTCACTGTAGTTGGAATAGTAACTTTTACCCCTCTGCTATCCAACATTTTCCCTACTGTTGCATTCACTGGAGTTTGAATCGTGATTTTAACCACTCTGCTATCCAAAACTTTCTCTACGGTAGCACTCACTGGAATTGGAATAGTAATTTTTACCCCTTCACTATCCAACACTTTACCTACAATTGCACTCACTGGAGTGGGAGTAGTAATTTTTACCCCTCCACTATCCAACACTTTCCCAACTGTTGCACTCACTGGAGTAGGAATAAAACATTTACCCCTCCATTATCCAACACGTTTCCTATTGTTGCACTCACTGGAGTGGGAATAGTCATTTTTTCTCCTCTGCTGTTCAACACTTTCCCTACAGTTGCACTCACTGGAGTGGGGATAGTAATTGTTACCCCTCCGCTGTCCATCACTTTCCCTACTGTTGCACTCACTGGAGTGGGAATAGTAATTTTTACCCCTCCGCTATCCAACACATTCCCTACTGTTGCACTCACTGGAGTTGGAAAAGTAATTTTCACCCCTCTGCTATCCAACACTTTCCCTACTGTTGCATTCACTGGAGTCGGAATAGTAATTTTTACCCCTCCGCTGTAAATAAAAAATTGATACTTGTATAGCGCACTAATCACCCGCAACTCTTTCCCTACTGTTGCACTCACTGGAGTGGGAATAGTAATTTTTACCCCTCCGCTTTGCAGCACTTTCCCTACTGTAGCATCTCACTGGAGTGGGATTAGTAATTTTGAGCCCTTCGCTATCATATGCTTTCCAATCTATTGCTCTCGCTGATGTTGGAATAGTAATTTTTACCCCTTCGCTATCCAATGCTTTCCCTACTGTTGCAGTTACTGAAGTGGAAATAGCAATATCTACCCCTTCGCTATCCAACACTTTCCCTACTGTCGCACTCACCGGAGTGGGAATAACAATTTTTACTCCTCCACTGTCCAACACTTTCCCTACTGTTGCACTCACTGGAGTGGGAATAGTAATTTTTACCCCTCCGCTGTCCAACACTTTCCCTACTGTTGCCCTCACTGGAGAGGGAATAGTAATTGTTACCCCTCTGCTGTCCAACACTTGCCCTACTGTTACACTCACTGGAGTGGGAATAGCAATTTTTTCCCCTCCGCTATCCAACACTTTCCCTACTGTTGCAGTCACTGTAGTTGGAATAGTAATTTTGACCCCTCTGCTATCCAACACTTTCCCCACAGTTGCATTCCCTGGAGTTTGAATAGTGATTTTTACCCCTCTGCTATCCAACACTTTCCCTACGGTAGCACTCACTGGGGTGGGAATAGTTATTTTTACCCCTTCACTATCCAACACTTTACCTACAGTTGCATTTATAGAAGTGGGAATAGTAATTTTTTCCCCTCCGCTGTCCAACACTTTCCCTACAGTTGCACTCACTGGAGTGGGGGAAATAATTTTTACCCCTCCGCTGTCCATCACTTTCCCTACTGTTGCACTCACTGGAGTGGGAATAATAATGTTTACCCCTCCCCTGTTCAACACTTTGCCTACTTTTACACTCACTGGAGTTGGAATAGTAATTTCTACCCCTCTGCTGTCCAACACTTTCCCTACTGTTGCACTCACTGGAGTGGGAATAGTAATTTTTACCCCTGCCCTGTCCAACTCTTTCCCTACTGTTGCCCTCACTGTAGTGGGAATAGTAATTTTTACCCCTCTGCTTTCCAGCACTTTCCCTACTGTAGCAGCTCACTGGAGTAGGAATAGTAATTGTGACCCCTTCACTATCTAATGCTCTCCCTACTATTGCTCTAGCGGATGTTGGAATAGTAATTTTTACCGCTTCGCTATCCAATGCTTTCCCTATTGTTACACTCCCTGGAGTGAGAATTATAATTTTTACCCCTCCACTATCCAACACTTTCCCTCCTGTTACACTCACTGGAGTGGAATAGTAATTTCTACCCCTCTACTGTCCAACACTTTCCCTAATGTTGCACTCACTGGAATTGGAATCGTAATTTTTACCCCTTCACTATCCAACGGTTTCCCTGCTGTTGAGCTCTCTGGAGTGGGAATAGTAATTGTTACCTCTCCGCTATCCAACAGTTTCCCTAATGTTGCCCTCACTGGAGTTGGAATAGTAATTTTTACCCCTTCGCAATCCAATGCTTTCCCCTATTGTTACATTCACTGGATTGAGATTGGTAACTTCTACCCCTTCACTATCCAACACTTTCCCTACTGTTACACTCACTGAAGTGGGAATAGTAATTTGTATCCCTCCGCTATCCAACACTTTCCCTAATGTTGCACTCACTGGAGTTGGAATAGTAATTTTTACCCCTTCGCAATCCAATGCTTTCCCCTACTGTTATATTCACTGGAGTGAGAATGGTAACTTCTACCCCTCCGCTATCCAACACTTCTCTACTGTTGCACTCTCTGGATTGGGAATGGTAATTTTTACCCCTTTGCTATCCAACACTTTTCCTACTGTTACACTCACTGTAGTGGGAAATTTCGGTTTGAAGATTTTTAAATAGTTTAATGTTTTAATTTATAATAGAATGTTTTTTAAATTTGATTTTATGTTATTGGTATGCATATATTTATGTGTGTATATATATACAAAGCCCTTTCAGGCATAGAGTGACGCAACAATTATGCAAAAAAGAAGGAGAGAACTCTGGGTAGTTCTCAAGCAGGTGTTGAGAGTGCTCTAACAGGAGCTGCTTTCCACCTAAGCTTGAGTACTACCCAGAGTTCTCTCCTTCTTTTTTGCATAGAAAGTTGGAGGTTTATATATATATATATATATATTACCTACTGGCGGTCGCCAGTAGGTATATATAGTTAGGATTTTTTCTCTATGGGATTTTTGAAAATTCTATGTCTAATAACTTTGGCGTTTGTGGACGGAATTGGCTGAAATTTTCAGGAAAATGGCACATTTTGTTTCTGAGCAGCCCCTGAAAATTGGGGGGGGGTTCGTCCAGGGGGGGTCGAGAAAAAAGGGGGGTCCCAAAACATGTTTTTAACATTGAGTTTTCCATAGGGCGGTTGGCCTCACTTTTAGCCCGAACGGCTGAATGGATTTGCACGAAACTTGGCAAAATTGTAGGGACTGGTAGCCCGATGTGCCTTTTGTAGGTCTCAATATATGTGCTCCAGTGGATTTTGAGAAATTAACGTTTAAAAAAAGATATATATCTGTAACAGCGGACCGGGCAGCGCTCCAGTTCGCGTACTTTTCGCGCAACGGAGCTTTGTGAAGCGAAGCTGATTGGTTCTCCGGCGTCTGTAAACATTCCAAACAGTCCGTAGCGGCCGCCATCTTGTCTCTCGGTAGGATCGAGAGACAAGAGGAGGCCAAAGCGAAGGGGCAAATGACCATAAGGGGGCATAGTAGATCCTCCCTGACCTCTTAGGTTTGATGTACCATTTTTCCAAGTTTGGTGTAATTCCGTTCAGCCATTCAGGCTGTAGACGTATCTAAATGTCAATAATCGAACGGCTGAATGGATTTGCACGAAACTTGGCAAAATATTAGGGACTGGTAGCCCGATGTGCCTTTGCTAGGTCTCAATATATGTGCTCCAGTGGATTTTGAGAAATTAACGTTCAAAAAAAGATATATATCTGTAACAGCGCTCCGCTTCGCGTACTTTTCGCGTTACGGAGCTTTGCGAAACTGATTGGTTCTCCGGCGTCTGTCAACATTACAAACAGTCCGTAGCGGCCGCCATCTTGTCTCTCGGTAGGATCGAGAGACAAGAGGAGGCCAAAGCGAAGGGGCAAATGACCATAAGGGGGCATAGTAGATCCTTCCTGACCTCTTAGGTTTGATGTACCATTTTGCCAAGTTTGGTGTAATTCCGTTCAGCCATTCAGGCTGTAGACGTATGTAAATGTCCTATGGAAAATTGCATGGGGAAAACACATTTGAAAGTGTTGAAATTTAGAACCAATTAAAATGTTACTTTGGTTTTGTATTTGTGTGTGATGAAAGTTAATTGGTTATGTATATATCTCAAATGAGAGGAAACCACAGCCATTTTGTGATACTACTGTCTGAGGTACATTTGTGAGGAATTTTTGGTGGTGAATTTCTGGTGTTTGATTTACACAGTACTAACACTTCTCCTACTTTTAAAAAGGTGAGTTGTTAATTTGTAAGGGGAACTATGTTGTACACTTGAAGATAATTTGAAAAATGTTTTCTGTTATTTATTTGCAGTCCTTCTGTTATACTAAATACTTGATAAAGTTAGTTTTATATTATGTATTACTAAAAACGATAAATGAAAGTGATTATTTTTTTCTGCAATTTACAGCAAGCAATTTCAAAATAAAATGGCTCACAATGAAGAGACCGTGGCAATTTCTTTTGCATTGTCCACTACATTGATTGAAATTGAGAGCACCAATAATGAAATATTGTCACAAGGAGGAGATGACTTGTATGATTTCATTAGATTGATTGAAATTGACAGCACCAATAATGAAATATTGTCACAAGGAGGAGATGACTTGAATGATTCCACTACATTGATTGAAATTGAGAGCACCAATAATGAAATATTGTCATGAGGAGATGACTTGAATGATTCCACTACATTGATTGAAATTGACAGCACCAATAATGAAATATTGTCACAAGGAGGAGATGACTTGAATGATTCCACTACATTGATTGAAATTGACAGCACCAATAATGAAATATTGTCACAAGGAGGAGATGACTTGAATGATTTTTTTGATCAATCTGTTGATGGCGAATTTATCGAATGTTTGGAGACCATAGAGTTACAAGAATCATCATTGCAGACTTTTAATGAGGAGATTCCAGATGAGATGAATGAAGAGGAAATTGCTGATGAGGACATGTTACTAGTTCTTTCAAATTTAGAAAATTCTGAAGAATAAATGTATATTTAGAAATCAAAAATTGTTTGAGACATTATTCATTTTTATTTTTAATTTATGAGGTTGTAGCGAAGTGATTGTAGTATAAAATGAGACTTATAGTATACAGTGCAACATTTTTATGTTACATGGTAAGTTTACTCATATTTACTTCCCTTCTCCCACTATATTATCTCCAATGTGTATTTGACATCTCTTCTTCATCTCCGGCCTCCTTTCTCTCACTGTGTGTCTCTGATGCATCTTATCGCTGCTATTTTGTGTAATTACAGAAGAGAGTAAAATAAAATAGTTCGGAACGTGAAAAGGGGGCAAAGTAGAGTACCCCTCACCCCCGAGGCCTTCTCAGGCGGTCCCAAAAGGATCAGTTTCTGCTTTCCTGAGAGATTATGGTATGAGTTCCATATACCACAATAATTTGCATTACAACATGCAAGATATATATCTCCTATTACCAACTTTTGGAGATATTCGCGCTAAGCGCGAATATCTCCAAAAAGTAACACCTGCCCTGAGCAGTTCTTAGCCATGTTATCCAATGGGAGGTGGATAACATGGCTAAGAGCATTAGCTCGGTAATGCATGAATATCGCTGACTTTTTAGCGATATTCATGCATTGCGGGCGTTTTTTATCGCATTTGCGATAAACCTTGATAATAGCAAGGTTTATCTTCGATAATTTCTGACGATGCTTAGCGGTAAAAAATTCGTTGGTAAGCATCGTTAGCGATAAATATCGCTTAACTTTGGTAATATGCACCAACGTCTGTTAACGTTCGATTCGAAGGAAATGAGGAAGTGTTGAAAAACATTGTTTGCGCCATCTTGCCTTTTTTGAAATGCCACACTTTTGTCGTGCACGGCAGCCATTTTAGATGCCTTGACCAGACCCACTCTCTGCACGCTGTCGATTCGTAGCATGGCTCCCCACCCTCGCAAGCATCTTCCCCAGGCACTGGTCACCCCCGCTCTCTGTCTTATGCATGGGCAATAAACCTCCCCCCATCTGCGCTGCTCTTCCCTGAGAATCACACTCTGTGCCCGCCCGACACCTCCCTTTCGCCCTATTCACTACCGCACCCTCTGACACTCCTCTTCCTCTGTGTCCGATTGTCCAGGCTATCAGCTAGCCCTGCAGATGTAGTTTATGGCTCCAGCTGTAAAGAATCACCCCTCTTTAAAGGAGTTATAGTAGATCAAGGCCCACACCCGATGAGATCCGTCACACCACACGTGTTCCTACTATCTGAAAACCATCCTGTATTGTGATTGGGGAGGGGACCGAGCCTGAAGCGGAAGATTCTAGGAATGACTCTTTGTACATCAAAGTTTTTACAATTATGTGTCACATTAAAAATATATAGCACTCCAACAAAGTAGTAGGAATATAAAACTTTAATAACATATAAATATATACAACAAAACAAAAACAGTAAAAACATTTAAACAACGAAGAGACCGTGGCAATTTCTTTTGAATTCCTGATGAGGACATGTTACTAGTTCTTTCAAATTATGAAAATTCAGAAGATGTTGCCTGGGGGTGGGTCGTCAGTAGCAGTCTGTTGTGCGAATAGTTCCAAGGCAGCAGAACGCGCTGAAATCTAGATGGCACGAAAGTGATGTCTAGTAAGTTGCCGCCCAGCAAATAACGGCGTGGGGCGCCGCGGGGGTGAGTGAGTCCAGTAGGCACCACAGCTATTCTTACCGGCATTGCAGAATTACTGCTGGGGACAATGCCTGTGCTGTAGCAGGGTCACAGCAGAAACAAAAAGGATTCTGTTGAAGATGTTGTTGGTTTTCAATTTGAAAACAGTTCTGGTGTCAACTGCTATGGTAATGTAGTGGTTAATGTTTTGTTTTCTCTAGAAAATGTAAAAGAGGGGGAGGCAGTCCAAAGTTCTGTTAAAAGGGCAAAGGAAAGGATCGGTGGTTTGAACTATCACTCAAAAAGGGGAGGGGGTGCAACAATTTTTCCTACCGGGTCACACTGTGCTTTCACCGGAACTGAGGTCTGCAGGATTCTAGTAATTCAAAGTGAGGCTGGCGCCAGCATGGGAGCGCCGACGTCCCGCGGATACAGTTTCGTCACTCCACGGGCGATCATGGCAGTCATTCCCCATCGGTTGTCAAAGCCATTTTTGAAGAAAGAAGTGGTGCCTGGCGTGTTGCCGCTGCTATTACGAAGGAGAAAAGAAAAAATGTCCCGTCCGTCTTTGGGCCGGGCTTCCGGTGGATGTCGGCCGGACGCCCCTGGCTCTGGCCCCATGAACGGGTTCCTTGGTTTATCGGCTGCAGCCGGATCCCATCGGCCTCGGCCCCCCGACCGTTGGTGGCCGGACCGGAAGAGCATGTGGCGGGACTACCTGAAACTCTCAAGGGCCACCGCGGCCGGACTGGGAGAGAGAGGGGAGGGTCGAGGAGACATTCCCCCCCCTGCAACTCTTCAGCGTTGTAAAGGCAATCCCCTGGCCGGGTCTCGCTGGCCTCGGCCTCTCCTCCGGCTACACCCTACGTTAGGATCTCCTGGCCGAGGCGTGGCAGCAGGACCCGCCTTAAATGGGCTGCTCCCGGCTGGGCGTAGCCGCAACCCTGCCCCACCTTGGAAGTTTCCAGAGTGGGGGCGGATGTTCTACTGACTTGCATTTTCCCTAGTCTATCGATTTTTTTGGCGTGGCAGGCGGTGGGACAGCGAGGGGTGATTTGGTTTCTCTTACTGTTTTTCTGGTCTCTCACCACTGGCATATTTCTAACGTTTTCTTGTTTCTAGGACATTAATAGGTTTTATCATTACGTTATGTTATCGTTTCTTTGTTCATTGTTTAATAAAAGTTCATGTTCATCAGTGGCCTACTGATTTTCGTTTTCCTATTCTTTTCTTTCCAGGTTGTTTCATGCTAAAGTTTCTGTTAACAGGATACAGTGATCACTTCGTTATTATTGCATATGTCCTTTTCACTAGGGGTGCTCTCTGGTAGGGCCAGATGACGTATCTCTAGTAAATGGTCCGGGTGAAACAGGTGCATCAATCAGTGGGGAGTAGATAGGCATGACAGATTACAACGGGGGAGAAAGGTCCGCATTACGTACCCTTTCACTATTTGCAAAGATTTTCCTACGTATATTTGCAAACAGGGAATACCTCCAAAAAGAACCAATTCCCAAACAGTCAATGTTTGGGGAAACAATCAATCAATGAGGAACGAAATAGGCACGACGTGTTAAAGGTTTGCGTTACCTACCCTTCACTATCTGCAAAGGGAGAGAGAATATTCCTATTCTTCCTCGTTTGCAGGCAGAGAAGATTCTTAAGAGAACCAACTTCGAACAATTCAATGCTCGATTCAAACAATCAACAAGGGGTACTGTGAACACAAATGAACGCCGCTTATGTACATACACATTGGTATTATCAACAGGTTGTTCCTAATGTTTCTATTTTAGGGAGGTCAAAAAGAGATCCCATTAGTGGCCTACTGATTTTGCTCGATTCCTTTTGTTTTTTTACACGATTTTTCGCTATCTGCAAAGACTAAACAGAGTATTGCGACTCTGTGCTTGTTTGTAAATAGAGAATGAACCAAAGAGAACAATCAATCAAATGGAGAGAGAAGCAGGCATGACGGATTACAACGGGGGCAAAGGCCTGCGTTAACTACCCTTCACTATCTGCAAAGAGAGAGTACTCCTAATAGAAATGAGGGGTGGGGGGCAGCATTCAAAGCAGATCAGTGTGCATAAACACGAAAATGTTTTTACTTACCACGTACTTGACATTCGACAGCTTATGATATTTGCTATTAAAAAACCATTGAAATTCACTGAAAAAACCATAGGTTATAGACCATATATAGTTAGGAATTAGCATTTACAAAACCTTGAAAATTCACTGAAAAAACCATAGGTTATAGACCATATATAGTTAGGAATTAGCATTTAAAAAACCTTATTTTACTCACACAAAACCATTGAAATTCCATATATAGTTAGTTGCACTAACTATATATCGCGCACCCGCAATCCACTGCTGATCATGTCACATATTACATCATTCATGACATGGTCAGTGACATCACTGATGACATCACTGATGACATCTCAAATGACATCACTGATGACATCACTGATGACGTCTCATTTGACATCATTCTTGTGCTAATACGATAAACCTCTTCAGACTCTAATATAACCTTAGATACACTCAGTGTATACAGACACTCACACACTGCCACTTAGCCATGGAGTTACTCACACACCCAGTCAGTCATGCAAAGAAACAATCTCACCTCCATTTCTTTAACTATACAGTTATACACACCTTACTTATTGAAACATATACTAACACATATTTACTCTCTTATACAATCCCTGATACAAGTTCACAATGATCGATACAACCACTCACTCATTCAGTGGCTCTCATGCACAGTTATTTATATATGCCAACTCTCACATGTACTGTGTTTTACATATGTACTTACTATGACATGTAGCATTGAGATATCCATTCACTCATCAATACACTCATGCACACAGTCAACTGCCCATGTAGCTGTTTCCACATGCACTCTTGAACTCATACACCTAGTGAATAAACTGCTCACACATCTATGCACAGAGGCACACACCTTCCAGCCACCCCCACACAAACTCAATCTCCCATAGAAATACTTGGGCAACCAATTAATAACACATATAGCCTCTCGTATAGCTAATGATCAACACATGCAGCAGTTTACATCACAACAGACATAATGATGCACAAATTAAGACAGTTTAGTCACTAACCCATGCATTCAGTGAGACACATTTAATCACTCACTCATACAGTCAGTCACGCACCTACTAAATCCTTCATCCAGACACTTATACATCCACTCATTCTTCAGTATGTAAGACATATTTTAACTTTACAGAAACATACAGTCACTGGATGTTGTCATCAGTGATGTCATCAGTGATGTCATTTGAGATGTCATCAGTGATGTCATCAGTGATGTCACTGACCATGTCATGAATGATGTAATATGTGACATGATCAGCAGTGGATTGCGGGTGCGCGATATATAGTTAGTGCAACTAACTATATATGGAATTTCAATGGTTTTGTGTGAGTAAAATAAGGTTTTTTAAATGCTAATTCCTAACTATATATGGTCTATAACCTATGGTTTTTTCAGTGAATTTTCAAGGTTTTGTAAATGCTAATTCCTAACTATATATGGTCTATAACCTATGGTTTTTTCAGTGAATATATATATATATATATATATATATATATATATATATATATATATATGAAAGCTCGCGTGTCAAAAAACTTATGTCTCACTCACGGGGCTTCTTTAACAGGGCTTTATTCCTTCCACAAAAAAGCTTGGATAGCTTGACAAGCGAGGAGAGTTCATTTCAAAATCTGTATCGTCCAATAACCCTGACGCGTTTCGAAGGCGTCTGCCTTCTTCCTCAGAGGGTGACGAAGTAATTAACAGGTGGGCAGCAGGACGGGCCTATTACATAATGATGGCACGCCCCTGGATGGGCTGTGCTGATGCAGGAGTGCCTCATGGTCCTCGTAGTCCTGCCAGTAATTATTGTCGCATATTGCGTCAATCTCCCCCTTTGTCAACTGTGGAGGCAAAGTCTCGTGCGGAAGCCCCTCGCCTGCCAGGTAGCGTCTCGTTTGAAGAGCTGGAAATCGGTGTATACCGTGAAACCAACGAGCTGTATGTTCGTCCTTTCAGGGCTCCTCCCTGGACGATGCCTGGCGGTGCTTGGCGTGATGCAGTTACCCTGCGGCGCTCCTTTCACCACCAAAGCGCTAGCACTCTTCAAGGCGGGTGCGTCTGGGAAGGTGATGGGACCGTCCAAAAATGAAAGCTCGCGTGTCAAAAAACACATGTCTCACTCACGGGGCTTCTTTAACAGGGCTTTATTCCTTCCACAAAAAAGCTTGGATAGCTTGACAAGTGAGGAGAGTTCATTTCAAAATCTGTATCGTCCAATAACCCTGACGCGTTTCGAAGGCTTCTGCCTTCTTCCTCAGAGGGTGACGAAGTAATTAACAGGTGGGCAGCAGGACGGGCCTATTACATAATGATGGCACGCCCCTGGATGGGCTGTGCTGATGCAGCAGTGCCTCATGGTCCTCGTAGTCCTGCCAGTAATTATTGTCGCATATTGCGTCAATCTCCCCCTTTGTCAACTGTGGAGGCAAAGTCTTGTGCGGAAGCCCCTCGCCTGCCAGGTAGCGTCTCGTATATATATATCCAGTAAAAACACTCCTACCGGCCGGAAATCCTTCACCTTTTGCAGGGGTGGCTCGCAACCGACGGAGCAGCCGGTATTTAATATGAGTAACAAAACGGCATTCCAAAGCGTGCACTCAGGTCCAATAACAACAGCACACGTGTAAGGTCCAAGTTGTAGGGTTTATTTATGCCATAAGCCCAACGTGACGCATTTCGCGCTCCATAGAGTGCTTGATCACGCGCTCTATGGACCGCGAAACGCGTCACGTTGGGCTTATAGCATAAATAAACCCTACAACTTGGACCTTACCAGAGTGCTGTTGTTATTGGACCTGAGTGCACGCTTTGTAACGCCGTTTTGTTAGTCATATATATATATATATATATATATATATATATATATACATATATATATATATATATATATATATATATATATATATATATTACCTACTGGCGGTCGCCAGTAGGTATATATAGTTAGGATTGATTTCCATAGGGAAATCGCAACATTCTATTGGGAATAACTTTGGCGCCGGTTGAGGAATCTGCCTGAATTGTTCAGCAACTTTGCCTCGCGGCGCTCCGGTCCTTCCCTGAAAGTTTGGGGGGGATTCGTCAAGCGGGGGCCGAGATAAAAGGGGGGTCCCAAAACATGTTTTCCCCATGTTAATTTCCATAGGGCTGTCTGTCACACTTTTAGCTCGAACGGCTGAATGGATTTTCACCAAACTTGGCAAAATTGTAGGGACTGGTACCCCTATGTGCCTTTGCTATATCTCAAGATATAAGCTCCAGTGGTTTTTACGAAAATTAACTTTGAAAAAATATATATTGGGCTACATTGGGCTATATATATGTTGGAGCCCAAATGTAGCCCAATGTAGCCCAATGTAGCCCAAAGATGGCCACCAGAGACAAAAAAAACAAATGTAGCCCAAATATCAGCCAGATGTAGCCCAACTATAGCCCAATGACAGAATGTCCCAGAGTGTTCTAAAGAACAACTAGAGCGCTAACAGTCTTACTTATGACAAAAGTATGGCACACCTGAAGTCATCTTTATTGGAATGAAGTGTTAACGCTTAAAACATTTAATTTGCAAACGAACAAAATGAGGGGGTTCATTTTGCCATAGAAGTTATGATTAGTGCTGAAGAAAGAAAAATTAGGGCACATTTTGAGTGACTTCTCAAATCCTCTTATATTTCATTAAAAAAATTCTGATATGCAGTCTCCCAAGATGGCCACCAGAGACAAAAGAGCCCAAATGTAGCCCAAATATCAGCCATATGTAGTCCAACTATAGCCCAATGACAGAATGTCCCAGAGTGTTCTAAAGAACAACTAGAACGCTAACAGTCTTACTTATGACAAAAGTATGGCACACCTGAAGTCATCTTGATTGGAATGAAGTGGTAACACTTAATACATTTAATTTGAAAAGGAACAAAATGAGGGGTTTCATTTTGCCATAGAAATTTTATATATATATATATATATATATATATATATTACCTACTGGTGGTCGCCAGTAGGTATATATAGTTAGGATTGATTTCCATAGGGAAATCGCAACATTCTATTGGGAATAACTTTAGCACTGGTTGAGAAATCTGCCTGAATTTTTCAGCAACTTTGCCTCGCGGCGCTCCGGTCCTTACCTGAAAGTTTGGGGGGGATTCGTCAAGCGGGGGCCGAGATAAAAGGGGGGTCCCAAAACATGTTTTCCCCATGTTAATTTCCATAGGGCGGTCTGTCGCACTTTTAGCTCGAACGGCTGAATGGATTTTCACCAAACTTGGCAAAATTGTAGGGACTGGTACCCCGATGCGCCTTTGCTATGTCTCAAGATATAAGCTCCAGTGGTTTTTAGGAAAATTAACTTTGAGAAAATATATATTGGGCTACATTGGGCTATATATATGTTGGAGCCCAAATGTAGCCCAATGTAGCCCAATGTAGCCCAAAGATGGCCACCAGAGACAAAAAAAACAAATGTAGCCCAAATATCAGCCAGATATAGCCCAACTATAGCCCAATGACAGAATGTCCCAGAGTGTTCTAAAGAACAACTAGAGCGCTAACAGTCTTACTTATGACAAAAGTATGGCACACCTGAAGTCTTCTTGATTGGAATAAAGTGTTAACACTTAAAACATTTAATTTGCAAAGGAACAAAATGAGGGGGTTCATTTTGCCATAGAAATTATGATTAGTGCTGAAGAAAGAAAAATTAGGGCACATTTTGAGTGACTTCTCAAATCCTCTTATATTTCATTAAAAAAATTCTGATATGCAGTCTCCCAAGATGGCCACCAGAGACAAAAGAGCCCAAATGTAGCCCAAATATCAGCCAGATGTAGCCCAACTATAGCCCAATGACAGAATGTCCCAGAGTGTTCTAAAGAACAACTAGAACGCTAACAGTCTTACTTATGACAAAAGTATGGCACACCTGAAGTCATCTTGATTGGAATAAAGTGGTAACACTTAATACATTTAATTTGAAAAGGAAAAAAATGAGGGGTTTCATTTTGCCATAGAAATTTTATATATATATATATATATATATATATATATAGATATATATATATATCTATATATATATATATATATTACCTACTGGCGGTCGCCAGTAGGTATATATAGTTAGGATTGATTTCCATAGGAAAATCGCAACATTCTATTGGGATTAACTTTGGCGCCCGTTGAGGAATCTGCCTGAATTTTTCAGCAACTTTGCCTCGCGGTGCTCCGGTCCTTCCCTGAAAGTTTGGAGGGGATTCGTCAAGCGGGGGCCGAGATAAAAGGGGGTCCCAAAACGTGTTTTCCCCATGTTAATTTCCATAGGGCTGTCTGTCGCACTTTTAGCTCGAACGGCTGAATGGATTTTCACCAAACTTGGCAAAATTGTAGGGACTGGTACCCCGATGTGCCTTTGCTATGTCTCAAGATATAAGCTCTAGTGGTTTTTACGAAAATGAACTTTGAAAAAATATATATTGGGTTACATTGGGCTATATATATGTTGGAGCCCAAATGTAGACCAATGTAGCCCAATGTAGCCCAATGTAGCCCAAAGATGGCCACCAGAGACAAAAAAACAAATGTAGCCCAAATATCAGCCAGATGTAGCCCAACTATAGCCCAATGACAGAATGTCCCAGAGTGTTCTAAAGAACAACTAGAGCGCTAACAGTCTTACTTATGACAAAAGTATGGCACACCTGAAGTCATCTTGATTGGAATAAAGTGTTAACACTTAAAACATTTAATTTGCAAAGGAACAAAATGAGGGGGTTCATTTTGCCATAGAAATTATGATTAGTGCTGAAGAAAGAAAAATTAGGGCACATTTTGAGTGACTTCTCAAATCCTCTTATATTTCATTAAAAAAATTCTGATATGCAGTCTCCCAAGATGGCCACCAGAGACAAAAGAGCCCAAATGTAGCCCAAATATCAGCCAGATGTAGCCCAACTATAGCCCAATGACAGAATGTCCCAGAGTGTTCTAAAGAACAACTAGAACGCTAACAGTCTTACTTATGACAAAAGTATGGCACACCTGAAGTCATCTTGATTGGAATAAAGTGGTAACACTTAATACATTTAATTTGAAAAGGAAAAAAATGAGGGGTTTCATTTTGCCATAGAAATTTTATATATATATATATATATATATATGTATTACCTACTGGCAGTCGCCGGTAGGTATATATAGTTAGGATTGATTTCCATAGGGAAATCGCAACATTCTATTGGGAATAACTTTGGCGCCGGTTGAGGAATCTGCCTGAATGTTTCAGCAACTTTGCCTCACGGCGCTCCGGTCCTTCCCTTAAAGTTTGGGGGGGATTCGTCATGCGGGGGCCGAGATAAAAGGGGGGTCCCAAAACGTGTTTTCCCATGTTAATTTCCATAGGGCTGTCTGTCGCACTTTTAGCTCGAACGGCTGAATGGATTTTCACCAAACTTGGCAAAATTGAAGGGACTGGTACCCCGATGTGCCTTTGCTATGTCTCAAGATATAAGCTCCAGTGGTTTTTACGAAAATTAACTTTGAAAAAATATATATTGGGCTACATTGGGCTATATATATGTTGGAGCCCAAATGTAGCCCAATGTAGCCCAATGTAGCCCAATGTAGCCCAATGTAGCCCAAAGATGGCCACCAGAGACAAAAAAAACCAAATGTAGCCCAAATATCAGCCAGATGTAGCCCAACTATAGCCCAATGACAGAATGTCCCAGAGTGTTCTAAAGAACAACTAGAGCGCTAACAGTCTTACTTATGACAAAAGTATGGCACACCTGAAGTCATCTTGATTGGAATAAACTGTTAACACTTAAAACATTTAATTTGCAAAGGAACAAAATGAGGGGGTTCATTTTGCCATACAAATTATGATTAGTGCTGAAGAAAGAACAATTAGGGCACATTTTGAGTGACTTCTCAAATCCTCTTATATTTCATTAAAAAAATTCTGATATGCAGTCTCCCAAGATGGCCACCAGAGACAAAAGAGCCCAAATGTAGCCCAAATATCAGCCAGATGTAGCCCAACTATAGCCCAATGACAGAATGTCCCAGAGTGTTCTAAAGAACAACTAGAACGCTAACAGTCTTACTTATGACAAAAGTATGGCACACCTGAAGTCATCTTGATTGGAATAAAGTGGTAACACTTAATACATTTAATTTGAAAAGGAAAAAAATGAGGGGTTTCATTTTGCCATAGAAATTTTATATATATATATATATATATATATGTATTACCTACTGGCAGTCGCCGGTAGGTATATATAGTTAGGATTGATTTCCATAGGGAAATCGCAACATTCTATTGGGAATAACTTTGGCGCCGGTTGAGGAATCTGCCTGAATGTTTCAGCAACTTTGCCTCACGGCGCTCCGGTCCTTCCCTTAAAGTTTGGGGGGGATTCGTCATGCGGGGGCCGAGATAAAAGGGGGGTCCCAAAACGTGTTTTCCCATGTTAATTTCCATAGGGCTGTCTGTCGCACTTTTAGCTCGAACGGCTGAATGGATTTTCACCAAACTTGGCAAAATTGAAGGGACTGGTACCCCGATGTGCCTTTGCTATGTCTCAAGATATAAGCTCCAGTGGTTTTTACGAAAATTAACTTTGAAAAAATATATATTGGGCTACATTGGGCTATATATATGTTGGAGCCCAAATGTAGCCCAATGTAGCCCAATGTAGCCCAATGTAGCCCAATGTAGCCCAAAGATGGCCACCAGAGACAAAAAAAACCAAATGTAGCCCAAATATCAGCCAGATGTAGATCAACTATAGCCCAATGACAGAATGTCCCAGAGTGTTCTAAAGAACAACTAGAGCGCTAACAGTCTTACTTATGACAAAAGTATGGCACACCTGAAGTCATCTTGATTGGAATAAACTGTTAACACTTAAAACATTTAATTTGCAAAGGAACAAAATGAGGGGGTTCATTTTGCCATACAAATTATGATTAGTGCTGAAGAAAGAACAATTAGGGCACATTTTGAGTGACTTCTCAAATCCTCTTATATTTCATTAAAACAATTCTGATATGCAGTCTCCCAAGATGGCCACCAGAGACAAAAGAGCCTAAATGTAGCCCAAATATCAGCCAGATGTAGCCCAACTATAGCCCAATGACAGAATGTCCCAGAGTGTTCTAAAGAACAACTAGAACGCTAACACTCTTACTTATGACAAAAGTATGGCACACCTGAAGTCATCTTGATTGGAATAAAGTGGTAACACTTAATACATTTAATTTGAAAAGGAACAAAATGAGGGGTTTCATTTTGCCATAGAAATTTTATATATATATATATATATATTTCTGCTCCAACTCCTTAGTCTAAGGACAAAGAATTCTCCGCACTCCGGGGTAATTTCTCCAACAGTTGCTTTATTGCAGTGACAGACGCCCTCGCGTTTCGGCAAATTGCCTTTCTCAATGTCAATTACCCTCTAGCAACATCCTGTTTTTAACAATTAATTAGGTAAAGGAAGGACTACAGGCCAGCTGGTAATAGCCAGCGCCATCTTGGAGTGGTGCGTATTTACATATTTACAAATAGATTGTGCTATAAACATGTTTTTACATTTTACTTTTCTTGCAAAACAAGTCCATACTCCATAGACATGAGTCTTGTAGACCAGTGATACATTTGAAAATTCATAACTGTATCCCAAGCACTTGCCTCGTGCTATTTATCTAATCAACTCATGTTTCAACGCGAAAAGAATTGAGCCGTGTATCGGCAGTTCTCCCTCCTTATACCTACATTTCAAATTGCATAACCAAAGCAAATCAACCATCTGTCATTTTCTAAACCATTAGACATTTTCTTATTCCTCCCCTGTTTCGTTTGCGTTTCTCGTCGTTACTATTTACATATAGAAAAACAGCAATTTACGTAAAAAAGCAATTGAAATCAAATTCATTCATTAATCACATTTTTCGTTAAAAGCAAACCATACCAAAGTAACTCAGAAATGGTTCACTTAAAGGACACCAAGGTACTTCAAAATTAATCCTCTCTATTATTTACAAATCTGATGTCCCTTAATCCAAAAGATGAAACCATATATACATATGTATTTACATGCAAGCAATTATGCATTCTCAGTTTCAGAAAAATATATATACACTGGTATGACGGCCACTTTATATTGTGTATTCAGTATTGCCTCTTTGATCCGTTATTCTCCACCTTACTCGTTATACATCATCATCATATTAGGTACATATTCAGATTTTATCAAATGCCTATATGTACCATCATATCTTCCCCACTGTTCAGACCCCAGGGCGTTTTGGTGTGGAGATCAATGATGTATCTTGATTCCAACCTGCGGAGTTTTCTAAGCCTGTCCCCCCCTCTGATGTTATCAGGGACTAGGTCTAAACCATAACACTGCAGTTGATTGCGGTCACCCTTATGCTTGTCGGCAAAGTGCCTTGCCACAGGATAGGCTTGATCCACTTTATCAATGGCCCTCATGTGTTCCAGTATCCTGATTTTAAATGGATGTACTGTACTTCCAATATATTGGAGTCCACAGGGGCACACTAAGCAGTACACAACATATGGTGTACTGCAAGTGATAAACTTGCTGATTTTTTTCACCCTACCAGTGTCTTGGATGGTATATGTAAGGGTCCTTTTACTGTTGCTGCAAGCTTTACACTTATGACATGGAAAAAAGCCTCTCATATGTTTCAGGGTGTTGGTTTTAGGGGGTATTTTTTCAAGGTGGCTATGTACTAGTTTGTCACGGATAGATCTAGATTTTCTGAATGTGACTAAGGGGAAGTTTGGGACATCCTCACCTATGACACTATCGGTTTTTAGAATGTGCCAATTTTTTCGAAGCATAGATTTTAAATAATTAGCTTCCGATGAATAAGGGGTGATTAGTCTAAATTTGCCGGTTTCATGCTTTTTGTTCTCTTTTTCACACAGCAAACTTTCCCTGGTCATACTCTTCACTTTACACAGTCATATATATATATATATGTATGTTGGAGCCCAAATGTAGCCCAATGTAGCCCAATGTAGCCCAATGTAGCCCAATGTAGCCCAAAGATGGCCACCAGAGACAAAAAAAAACAAATGTAGCCCAAATATCAGCCAGATGTAGATCAACTATAGCCCAATGACAGAATGTCCCAGAGTGTTCTAAAGAACAACTAGAGCGCTAACAGTCTTACTTATGACAAAAGTATGGCACACCTGAAGTCATCTTGATTGGAATAAACTGTTAACACTTAAAACATTTAATTTGCAAAGGAACAAAATGAGGGGGTTCATTTTGCCATTCAAATTATGATTAGTGCTGAAGAAAGAACAATTAGGGCACATTTTGAGTGACTTCTCAAATCCTCTTATATTTCATTAAAACAATTCTGATATGCAGTCTCCCAAGATGGCCACCAGAGACAAAAGAGCCTAAATGTAGCCCAAATATCAGCCAGATGTAGCCCAACTATAGCCCAATGACAGAATGTCCCAGAGTGTTCTAAAGAACAACTAGAACGCTAACACTCTTACTTATGACAAAAGTATGGCACACCTGAAGTCATCTTGATTGGAATAAAGTGGTAACACTTAATACATTTAATTTGAAAAGGAACAAAATGAGGGGTTTCATTTTGCCATAGAAATTTTATATATATATATACATATATATATATATATATATATATATATATATATATATATATATATATATATATATTACCTACTGGCGGTCGCCAGTAGGTATATATAGTTAGGATTTTTTCTCTATGGGATTTTTGAAAATTCTATGTCTAATAACTTTGGCGTTTGTGGACGGAATTGGCTGAAATTTTCAGGAAAATGGAACATTTTGTTTCTGAGCAGCCCTTGAAAATTTGGGGGGTGTTCGTCAAGGGGGGGCTGAGAAAAAAGGGGGGTCCCAAAACGTGTTTTTAACATTGAGTTTTCCATAGGGCGGTTGGCCTCACTTTTAGCCCGAACGGCTGAATGGATTTGCATGAAACTTGGCAAAATTGTAGGGACTGGTAGCCCGATGTGCCTTTTGTAGGTCTCAATATATGTGCTACAGTGGATTTTGAGAAATTAACGTTTAAAAAAAGATATATATCTGTAACAGCGGACCGGGCAGCGCTCCAGGACGCGTACTTTTCGCGCAACGGAGCTTTGTGAAGCGAAGCTGATTGGTTCTCCGGCGTCTGTCAACATTCCAAACAGTCCGTAGCGGCCGCCATCTTGTCTCTCGGTAGGATCGAGAGACAAGAGGAGGCCAAAGCGAAGGGGCAAATGACCATAAGGGGGAATAGTAGATCCTCGCTGACCCCGTAGGTTTGATGTGGAGGTTTTAAAAGTGCCCCGCGGGGCAAAAAAAAATAATAATAATAATAATCGAACGGCTGAATGGATTTGCACGAAACTTGGCAAAATTGTAGGGACTGGTAGCCCGATGTGCCTTTGCTAGGTCTCAATATATGTGCTTCAGTGGATTTTGAGAAATTAACGTTCAAAAAAAGATATATATCTGTAACAGCGCAACGCTTCGCGTACTTTTCGCGTTACGGAGCTTTGCGAAGCGAAGCTGATTGGCTCTCCGGTGTCTGTAAACATTCCAAACAGTACGTAGCGGCCGCCATCTTGTCTCTCGGTAGGATCGAGAGACAAGAGGAGGCCAAAGCGAAGGGGCAAATGACCATAAGGGGGCATAGTAGATCCTCGCTGACCTCCTAAGTTTGATGTGGAGGTTTTAAAAGGGCCCCGCGGGGCAAAAAAAAAAAATAATAATAATAATCGAACGGCTGAATGGATTTGCACGAAACTTGGTAAAATATTAGGGACTGGTAGCCCGATGTGCCTTTGCTAGGTCTCAATATATGTGCTTCAGTGCATTTTGAGAAATTAACGTTCAAAAACAAGATATATATCTGTAACAGCGCTCCGCTTCGCGGAGATAAAATTATATCTGTATTACCTAGCTGTTGCTAACACCAGTTAGCGACGGCTAGTAGGAGATAGCGACCATCTTGGGCACCACTTTGCATGTGAGTGATGTTTATCACTAATGACATGCAAAGTGGGCATGCCAAGATGTTAGCGACTGGAAACAGTCGCTAACATCGCTATCTCCTATTATCAACTTTTGGAAATATTCGAGATAAGCGCGAATATCTCCAAAAAGTAACAGCTGCCCTGAGCAGTTCTTAGCCATGTTATCCAATGGGAGGTGGATAACATGGCTAAGAGCATTAGCTCGGTAATGCATGAATATCGCGGAGTTTTCAGCGATATTAATGCATTGCGGTCGTTTTTTATCGTATTTGCGATAAACCTTGATAATAGCAAGGTTTATCTGCGATAATTTCTGACGGTAAAAAAATCTTTGCAATGCATCGTTAGGGATAAATATCGTTTAACTTTGGTAATATGCCCCAACGTCTGTTAACGTTCGATTCGAAGGAAATCAGGAAGTGTTGAAAAACATTGTCTGCGCCATCTTGTCTTTTTTCAAATGCCACACTTTTGTCGTGCACGGCAGCCATTTTAGATGCCTTGACCAGACCCACTCTGTGCACGCTGTCGATCCTTAGCATGGCTCCCCACCCTCGCAAGCATCTCACCCAGGCAGTGGTCACCCCCGCTGTCTGTGTTATGCATGGGTAATAAACCTCCCCCCATCTGCGCTGCTCTTCCCTGAGAATCACACCCTGTGCCCGCCCGACACCTCCCTTTCGCCCTATTCACTACCGCACCCTCTGACACTCCTTTTCCTCTGTGTCCGATTGTCCAGGCCGGTCCTAGGCTATCAGCTAGCCCTGCAGATGTAGTTTATGGCCACAGCTGTAAAGAATCACCCCTCGTCAAAGGAGTTATAGTAGATCAAGGTCCACACTCGATGAGATCCGTCACAGCAGAAGCGTTGCTATTATCTGAAAACCATCCTGTATTGTGATTGGGGAGGGGACCGAGCGTGAAGCGGAAGATTCCAGGGATGACTCTTTGTACATCAAAGTTTTTACAATTATGTGTCACATTAAAAATATATAGCACTCCGACAAAGTAGTAAGATTATAAAACTTTAATAATTTATAAATATATACAAGAAAACAAAAATAGTAATAACATATAAACATTTTTAGGGAAAAACAACGAAGTAGCGGACGGCTGTGCGAATTTCCGGCGTGGGGCGTCGCGGGGGGTGGGTCATCAGTAGCAAACTGTTGTGCGAATAGTTCCAAGGCAGCAGAACGCGCCGAAATCTAGATGACACGAAAGTGATGTCTAGTAAGTTGCCACCCAGCAAATAACGGCGTGGGGCGTCGCGGGGGGTGGGTCATCAGTAGCAAACTGTTGTGCGAATAGTTCCAAGGCAGCAGAACGATGGCACCAAGGTGATGTCCAGTAAGTTGCCGCACTGGTTTTGGTATCCTACAATGCTGCTCCGAATAACGGCGTGGGGCGCCCCGGGGGAGGCGGCGTGAACGGGCCTCTCCAGGTGGAGTCTCATCTGTTGTAGTGGGGCGCCCCTTTACCGTTTCAGTTGCCATTCCGTCCGTTTTTGGTCCACTGTGTCAAAAGCCGCAATTCAGCTGAGTTGCGCCCACTCTTGCGGTGCAGCGATAGGCGGCTGTCACAGGACTCTCAAAATGGCGGCAGGCTCTTTCCTTTTTGGGCCTGGTGCACTGAAATGGCCCTGGGACACCTTGGAAATCGGACGCTTGTCTGCTAGGTCTTGGACCCCATTCTCGAAAGCGTCCCCTCCGCCTTGAGAATTCATCAAAAGTTTTGGGGGCCCCGACTCCTGCAGGCTTCTGGTGGGGAGCGGCTGCCATGATTGCTCGCGGAATGACCACGACGGAGCTACGAGATGGTGGTGCTCTCATGCTGACGCCAGTTTAGTCTGAAACATCCAGAAACAAGGTGGGGCTTTCATCGTTTGGGGAAAAAAAAAAGTTTTCATCCAATGAAAAGTGTTGTTTTTAGGTCATATGATCAAGCCTTCCATCATTAGGAAACCAAAAGTAAAATGAACCAATGAAAAGTTTTATAAACAAGTCACATGACCTGTTATGCGGCATAGGGTATAAAATGCGGAGAAAATACGTTGGCACGTCAGGCGGCGTCAGTAGCGGACCGATGTGCGAATAGGCCGAAGGCAATACAACGCGTCAAGATCCGGATGGCACCGAGGTGGTGTCCAGCAAGTTGCAGCACTGGTGTGGCCATCCTACAATGCTGAAAGTCGGCGTGGGGCGCCCCGTTGGCCTGTGAGTTTGCGTCAGTAGCGGACCGATGTGCGAATAGGCCGAAGGCAGCACAACGCGCCAAGATCCGGATGGCACCGAGGTGGTGTCTAGTAAGTTGCCGCACTGGTGTGGCCATCCTACAATGTTGAAAGTCGGCGTGGGGCGCCCCGTTGGCCTGTGAGATGGCGTCAGTAGCGGACCGATGTGCGAATGGGGCCAAAGGCAGCGCAACAATATTTTCTGACTGACACCACAAGGCGCTGAGATGCCAAGATCCGGATGGCACCGAGGTGGTGTCTAGCAAGTTGTGGCACTGGTGTGGCCATCCTACAATGGTAAAAGTCGGCGTGGGGCGCCCTGTTGGCCTGTGATATGGTGTCAGTAGCGGACTGATGTGCGAATGGGGCCAAAGGCAGCGCAACAATATTTTCTACAATATTTTCGGAGTAGAAGACACCACAAGGCGCTGAGATGCCAAGATCCGGATGGCACCGAGGTGATGTCTAAGTTGCAGACTGATGTGCGAATGGGGCCAAAGGCAGCGTAACAATATTTTTTGTATGGAAGATACCACTAGGCGTTGAGATGCCAAGATTCGGATGGCACCGAGGTGATGTCTAGCAAGTTGCTGTACTGGTGTGGTCATCCTACAATGCTGAAACTCGGCGTGGTTCGCCCCATTAGCCTGTGAGATGGCGTCAGTAGCGGACCGATGTGCGAATAGGCCGAAGGCAGCACAACGCGCCAAGATCCGGATGTCACCGTGGTGGTTTCATAGTTGAGAGGCACTTCATCTGCAGTGGGGCGCCGAGATCCGGATGGCACCGAGGTGATGTCTAGCAAGTTGCTGTACTGGTGTGGTCATTCTACAATGCTGAAAGTCGGCGTGGGGCGCCCCATTAGCCTGTGAGATGGCGTCAGTAGCGGACTGATGTGCGAATGGGGCCAAAGGCAGCGCAACAATATTTTCTGAAGAGAAGACACCAAAAGGTGCTGACATTCCAAGATCCGGATGGCACCGAGGTGGTGTCTAGCAAGCTATGCAGTTGAGTTGTGTGCGCACTTGCGGAGAATAGGTCGAAGGCAGCATAACAATGTTTTCTGAATAGAAGACACCACAAGGCGTTGAGATTCGGTTACCACCGAGGTGATGTCTAGCAAGTTGCCGCACTGGTGTGGCCATCCTACAATACTGCTCCGAATAACGGCGTGGGGTGCCCGAAGGGGGGGGGAGCCGGCGTGAATGGGCCTTCCTAGGTGGAGGCTCGTCTGCTGTAGTGGGGCGCCCCTTTACCGTTTCAGTTGCCATTCAGCTGAGTTTTGGCTGCTCTTGATGCTACAGCGACAGGCGGCTGCAAGAGGACTCTCAAAATGGCGGCCTGTTCTTTGGATTTGGGCCTGGTCCACTAAAATGGCCCTGGGACACCTTAGAACTCGGACGCTCGATTTTTTTTTCCTTTCCTGTACATGCAAAAAAAGGTAAATGCCCGGTACGTTACACGCTTCATCTGCCACGATGAACTCTCCAGAGGAACCGAAAAAAAATATAGTTGTGGTAACTATAACATGCATCGTCATATGGAGAGGTGGCACCAATTAATTATAGTGCTGCATAAAAGAGAGATTTGGAGGAGAACCCCTGACCTGCTAGTACATTCATCAAAGAAGTGGCACTGAGAGCTTCAGAGGCAAGGGAAACGGTCCCAAATATTTAGAAGAACTTTGGAAAGATTAAAATGACATGTTTAGATTGTGGCAAATTAATTTCATGTGGACAGATGAGTGTTACTCTAATAAATACAGCATATGAACATCATCATAGTCGATGGTTGGTAGAGACATTTTGACTATATCCTGGACCTGCCCGTCCTCGCCCAAAATGGCGCCGGAATAAATGGGACTCGTAACTCCTTGTTGTGTACTGGTTGCAGAACCTTGAAATCACGAGATACGTATGCAGTTTTGAAGCACATGGCGGGCGGGGACGAGAATTGATTGAATATTTCGACATCCCTATTGATATTAAGTTCTGATGTGTTATTGATTACTGTACTGTTGAAAGTTCGAATTAACGTCACCCATGGTACTTGCCCGCAAATGTATATCTAGATAATTTTATTGTAACTGGCCCTGTCGTATTTTAATTATAAAATGTACGTCCACCGATTCCGTAACTGTTAGACACCTTAGTTCTTGCAACCTAATGGCCCGCCCGTTACGTTCCTCTACAGTGTAAATGTCTATTCATCATATACGATTACAGTTTGCTCTGTGGCAGGCCCACGTGGTTATAGGCAAGTATTTGTATAATGAAATTTTCACAATAAAGGTTTTTAAAAGAAAACATGGTAGTAGTATATACATTGGTAAAGTTTTTAATAATAGTGACTGTTTTAGAATCATTAAAAGGCAAGTGAAATAAAGCAGACCAATTACATGAAGGGTAAAAGGTATAATACGAAGGAACGCAGTAAAGATAAATGGTCAAGGGCTGTTGTGTTTTCTATTCCTGCAACATAAAGTGATCGATAAGAATCTCATATTCAGGCGTATCGGCGACTAAGACAGCAGGTCGACCCTTTTTTGCTCAACGGCTCCGTCATGGGACGAAGAAACGCTCTTTTTCTCGAAAAAAGAATATATTTTACTTGCAGGACAGTTGTAAAATTTGCGGGAAACTACATTAGCCTGGAACATTATAACATATATTTAAGAAAAAATAATGTTCGGAAGTAATGAAAAGCGTAATTTTTAGGTCATATGACCAAGCCTTTCATCATTACAATAAGAAAAGTAAAATGAACCAATGAAAAGTTTTATTAACAAGTCACATGACTTGTTATGCTTACGTTACGCGCTGCGTGCCCCGGATGACTCCCGGATGCGCTAACGCGGCGCGTAATATGACGCATTACGCGACAACGCAGGTACAGAATATAGTCAAAATGTCTCCACCAACCAGCGGTCGGAACACAACCCCTTTCAGCAGGCTAAATAGTTCTGTTAAATGACAACAGAAGGGACAGGCAACAAGAACCATCAGTCAAAGAGGGGAGGGCTAGTTCTTCTCTACCGGGTTACATTGGGGCGCTACCGGAACTGATCGAATTGGTAGTCTACAGTGTTTCTGGATGTTTCAGACTGAAGCTGGGGTTAGCATGAGAGCAGCACCATTTTGTAGCTCCGTCGTGGTCATTCCGCAACCAATCATGGCAGCCGTTCTTTATCGTTATTTTGGGCGGGGTGGGTGGCGGAGCCGAGCTGTTTTGCAGCCATCATTGTGTGGAGTTCAGTTCATCTCACTAGTTTTGTATTTGTCATGAGGGGTTGTTCCTAATGTTTCTATTTTAGTGAGGTCAAAAAGAGATCCCATTAGTGGCCTACTGATTTTGCTCGATTCCTTTTCTTTTTTTTTACACGATTTTTCGTTATCTGCAAAGACTAAACAGAGTATTGCGACTTTGTGTTTGTTTGTAAATAGAGAATGAACCAAAGAGAACTAATTCTAAAACAGTAAATACTTGGATAACAATCAATCAAATGGAGAGAGAAGCAGGCACGACGGATTACAACGGGGGCAAAGGCCTGCGTTAACTACCTTTCACTATCTGCAAAGAGAGAGTACTCCTAATAGAAATGAGGGGGGGGGGGCACCTTTCAAAGCAGATCAGTGTGCATAAACACGAAAATGTTTTCACTTACCACGTACTTGACATTCGACAGCTTATGATATTTGCTATTAAAAAACCATTGAAATTCACTGAAAAAACCATAGGTTATAGACCATATATAGTTAGGAATTAGCATTTACAAAACCTTGAAAATTCACTGAAAAAACCATAGGTTATAGACCATATATAGTTAGGAATTAGCATTTAAAAAACCTTATTTTACTCACACAAAACCATTGAAATTCCATATATAGTTAGTTGCACTAACTATATATCGCGCACCCGCAATCCACTGCTGATCATGTCACATATTACATCATTCATGACATGGTCAGTGACATCACTGATGACATCTCAAATGACATCATTCTTGTGCTAATACGATAAACCTCTTCAGACTCTAATATAACCTTAGATACACTCAGTGTATACAGACACTCACACACTGCCACTCATCCATGGAGTTACTCACACACCCAGTCAGTCATGCAAAGAAACAATCTCACCTCCATTTCTGCAACTATACAGTTAAACACACCTTACTTATTGAAACATATACTAACACATATTTACTCTCTTATACAATCCCTGATACAAGTTCACAATGATCGATACAACCACTGACTCATTCAGTGGCTCTCATGCACAGTTATTTATATATGCCAACTCTCACATGTACTGTGTTTTACATATGTACTTACTATGACATGTAGCATTGAGATATCCATTCACTCATGCACACAGTCAACTGCCTATGTAGCTGTTTCCACATGCACTCTTGAACTCATACCCCTAGTGAATAAACTGCTCACACATCTATGCATAGAGTCACACACCTTCCAGCCACCCCCACACAAACTCAATCTCCCATATAAATACTTGGGCAACCAATTAATAACACATATAGCCTCTCGTATAGCTAATGATCAACACATGCAGCAGTTTACAGAACAACAGACATAATGATGCACAAATTAAGACAGTTTAGTCACTAACCCATGCATTCAGTGAGACACATTTAATCACTCACTCATACAGTCAGTCACGCACCTACTAAATCCTTCATCCAGACACTTATACATCCACTCATTCTTCAATATGTAAGACATATTTTAACTTTACAGAAACATACAGTCACTGGATGTTGTCATCACTGATGTCATCAGTGATGTCATTTGAGATGTCATCAGTGATGTCATCAGTGATGTCACTGACCATGTCATGAATGATGTAATATGTGACATGATCAGCAGTGGATTGCGGGTGCGCGATATATAGTTAGTGCAACTAACTATATATGGAATTTCAATGGTTTTGTGTGAGTAAAATAAGGTTTTTTAAATGCTAATTCCTAACTATATATGGTCTATAACCTATGGTTTTTTCAGTGAATATATATATATATATATATATATATATATATATATATATATATATATATATATATATATATATATATATATTCACTGAAAAAACCATAGGTTTCAGGCTTTATAATGTTAGGAATTAGCATTTAAAAAACCTTTGAAATTCACTGAAAAAAACATAGGTTTCAGACCTTATATAGTTAGGAATTAGCATTTAAAAAAACCTTTGAAATTCACTGAAAAAAACATAGGTTTCAGGCCTTATATAATTAGGAGTTAGCATTTAAAAAAACCTTTGAAATTCACTGAAAAAAACATAGGTTTCAGGAGTTATATAGTTAGGAATTAGCTTTTACAAAACCTTTGAAATTCACTCAAAAAACTATAAGTTTTAGTGGTGTTATAGTTAGCTGGACATTTTACTCATACAAAACCATTGAAATTGCTCCTATATAGTTAGTTGTACTAAGTATATATCGCGCACCCGCAATCCACTGCTGATGATGTCACATATTACATCATTCATGACATGGTCAGTGACATCACTGATGACATCTCAAATGACATCACTGATGACATCATCCACGTGACAATCACATACACCTTTTCATACACTATTACAATTTTTCATCACTCTTTGTAAAATACAGAGTATCAAATTTTAATCCATTGTCACAGCAATACAAGTATCTAAAAATCCACTCAGTGATTCATACATGTATACACACCTATGGATTCACTCATACATGCTGTCAATGAACAATAGAACACTATCAAAAATACTTATACATCTATATCGACATTAAACAACAGCACGCATCCTATTCACATATGAAGTCATCCTACTCACTTATGCAAACAATGGATCATACTTACATATTTACTTAGCAAAACACTTATACAAACACCACTTCTTCTATTCATTTAGATAGTAAGTCATACTTAGTGAATTATAAAATCATTATTACAAGTATACAGTTATCCATACAGTCACTCACACAATCATTGTGTCTTATGTATACTTATTTATATACAACAACTGACACATACACTGCCTTTTATTTCTCTAGTTTGTTGGACCTGTACCTTTGAGAAATATATTTGCTCATCACCACACCGATAAAGAGATTCCCTCACCCAAACTGTTAGAACATGTAGTTTTAACTTCATATATCTACTGAATAAACTATTCACACATCTTTGGACAGTCACACACCCTCCACCGAACCACACACACTTTCACACTCCCATACAAATACTCAGTTAACTAATCAATAACTAATATAGACTTTCACATAGCTAGTAACCAACTGTAGAATCAAATTACACAACAACTGACAAAGTGATACATATATATATATTCAGTGAAAAAACATAGGTTTCAGGCACGTTATAGTCGGTAATTAGCATTTAAAAAACTTTAGAAATTCACTGAAAAAACCATAGGTTTCACCCATGTTATAGTTAGGAATAAGCATTTAAAAAACCTTGGAAATTCACTGAAAAAACCATAGGTTTCACACACGGTATAGTTAGGAATTAGCATTTACAAAACCTTAGAAATTCACTGAAAAAACCATAGGTTTCACCCATGTTATAGTTAGCTGGACATTTCACTCATATGAAACCATTGAAATTCCCCCGTTATAGTTAGTTCAGCTAACTATAACTCGCGCACCCGCAATGCACTGCTGACGACATCACATATTACATCACTCATGACATGGTCAGTGACATCACTCATATATACACTGGAAAACTAAACACCCACTTCCCTTACAAAGAAATGGAAAGTTTGCATCTCTACAACCTCTCTAATTTTTCAAGTTTTTCATCTTCCACTCAATGTACACATCATCCACACATACACACATCTAATTGCTGCATTCCTTAACTGTGATTATCAACTATTCTTCTATTTTATATTCATATTCAAAGTGCAAGCCCTTTATCGAGCCTTTTTGTTGTAACTACTCTTCCAGGAATTCTGCTCATACACAGAACTGTACATAAAGACTTAGGACCTCAGTGTATTACGGTGTTCCAAAACCCACCTTACTACACAAACAACCTACCAGACTAGCAATCAGTGACTCATTGGTTCTAAGCCCTATAACAGTGTTTCCCAAACTGTGGTCCGTGGACCCCCATGAGTCCCTCACACATTCCCAGGGGGTCCGCAGGCAGCAGTTTTAAAAGCACTGCAAAATGTCTTGTTTAATTACCAGTTTTCAAAGAACAATAAAAATGTCAAGATAACAACAGTGATTGATTTCCCTGCTGGAGAGACATGAGAGTTTTGTCCAGTGACAGTTGTGACTGAACTAATGTAATACAGAGGGTTAATATGCCTACTGCAAAGAAGTGTACCATACATTTTAAAAAACAGTATTTGATATGCATCGGTCAGTGGGTTACAGCTTTTGTCACACAGATTCTTTTGTTACACTGCAGTTCATAAGTGACAATCGTAATCTAGGACAGTGACCAAAAAACTGTCATTAAACAACTGCTTGCAAACTGCAAGGTACAAGTTAGTGACATGCTTTTTTTCAGTCTTTCAGTATCCTGATGCTTCTAAAAAGGTTTCTTTGGGTGGAAATACATTTTTATTGTTAAAGTCAATGCTAACCACTGTGTTATGTTCTGAATCCTGAGTTTGTGCTTCTCCAGACCAGCACTCCTTAAGTTTATGCTTCTCCAGACCAGCCTCCTTGGCTTCACAACACACTCTACTACTTCAGAAACGCAAGGCTGCACCATATTTACAAGAATATGGTGCAGCCCTGTGTTTCCCCTGCACTGCCGCTACATTTAATAGAAGAAGATTGTTTATGTGCAGGAAGGTCCCCCCTCCTGCACATAAACAATATTGAAATGTCATTTTGTCACTTCTATGTGTACTGCTTAATGCATCACACATGGAAGTTACAAAATGTATTTTTTTTTAAAGATTGTTTATGTGCAGGAAGGGTAGCTTTGCTGAACATAAACAATCCAAGGCGTTTTACAAAAATGAGGAGAAATGAAGCATTTCTCATTGTTTCACCAAGTTAAGACCAGGTTTTCCCTGGCCTTAATTTTGGCCCTGCTTCCCAATTACGCTGCTCTTGTAAATAGGCAGCAGCGTCAAAATCAATGGGTGTCGCAGAGGAAACGCCCACCACAACACGCACTGCCCACCGCTTTCACGCTAAGCATTGTGTCAAAGGGAGTCTTATTTACAAGGGACCGTTAAGCCACGTTAAGTGCCTATCGCCACAGAAAACTCTCAGAAAGTGATGTTCCCATGGTGATAGGGGCTTGTAAATATGCCACTAAAATCATTAGTAATTTGAGTATTTGTTTTGTGTGCACATATGTGTTAATTTTTTCAAAATTGCAGTTTTAATGTTTGAAATTTAAATCCTACAAATTGCTTGGGGGTCCCCAGCTTCCAGTGGTGACTCTATGGGGGGGCCTCAGGAGTCAAAAGTTTGGGAACCACTGTCCTACAACAAAAACACCAACGACTAGTCAACCCAGAACATGCCACTTAGATTACATGAAGTAACTTGGATAACAATAGCACTCTTTCATTATACTCTTACACCAGTCCAAAACAAGATGTAAATAAAGAAACATGCAACTTTGAAATGTTTATTTCTAACGCCAAAATCTCATTCACAGTACCTTAGATAATACAACCAAACATATTATCACAAACAAGGTTTGTCAGCATTGTTCCTATTCTATAAGATACAAACGGAAAAAACATCCTATAATACTAAAGGTAAACAAATTTAAAATATACCTACATTTCACCCTCCCTACCTAGCAGATTAGTTTATAACTACAGAAAGTCTCATAGGATTACATGGTCAGACCCATACCTCTGATACTCAGCAGTAATAGATCACATTCAGTGCTCCACAAACTATCAAGTTATATATGTTCTCCAACTGTGTGTAACTTTGCCTCCTCAATGTATTATAAAAAGCGCAAGTATCAAAGGTGGACACAACTGCATATGTATTTTGGCTCGAACTTCCGAGGATCATTCTGAACAGACACAGTACTCAAGATAACTTTGATGTTCCATGCTCTCACTATACACACAAAACTAGCAAGGTACTTTACAAATCTAGCATACCAAATTATTCTCATATAAAACAAAATATTCAGCCTTCTCTAAACAATATCACAAGTATGTGTCACGTGCAAAGCAGAGCAGGAAAGCAAAAATAGTGTGTAAGCTTCTAATAAACCCATGCTAACTTAACAGGGTGTGACTGAAAGCCTCAGCCCCACGGCACCCTTTCTTCATCAAAGCACGTGATATAAACGTGTGCCACTTAGAAACGCACACTCCAAGACTAAAAACCAGAGTCAAGTTCACATTTCCCAAAAAAAGTTATTCGCTCTTTGATAGAAAGCAGTAGCTAAAAAATAAAGAATACGCAGAAAAGTCAAAGAGTCTTAATCCAACAGCGTGAAAGCACAGTATGTAGCAACAGCCTCCAACAAGAAGTCATTTTTCTCATCTGAAAACATTTCAGCCATCCAATTCAATAGTGATAATGAACATACATGTTCCTCAATGACCGGAGCCTCTATCACCATCGGAGGAAAACTCGGGTCATCTTCAATGTAACTGCGTGCCAAGAACTCAAGCGCCGCTGCAAAAACATTCCAATGTCCCATTATTCCATGTGTCGCTGCTAAGGCCATAATCCCGTTGCCAAAACAGAGCATGTCATGAACCACTAAAGGACTCATTAACTGGACATAACCAGCGTTGGGAGACACCGTACTGCAGAGACACAAATCTAGGGCCCAGTCGAAATCACAGCTCATACAATGGAAGACAGGCTGAACGCATGTGAAAAAGGAGAAACAAAATGATAATCCATAAGCTGCACTCAACGTTGCAAGAGGCAGCGCGCCATAGTAACTAAGCATACGGTTGCGGACCAGCAACAACCGAGAAATATTATCGTCTGCTGCAAGATGTGCATCCATTTTTAAGTGAACAAATTAATAAAAGCACACTGGCAACTAATGTGACCATTAAGCACAATTCACCAACGATGCTGCAAAAAATGCAATGAAAAAACACCGACAAGACACCAAATATACTTTCTACAGAAGTCACAAGACCAATTGTTATAATTTTTAAAAAGTAAGCTAACCCCCTACTCGAGGACGCATTAAAGATAGTCTAAATTAACTCCCTAAAATTCCACGCCACGTCTGTATTTAACCAAGCATACACTTCTGTGCGGGTGTTTGGACAAATGTTTCTCTAGCAGATGTAAGAGCGACCTCTTTTTGAGACAATAGCGATCTTATACGACTCATTGGTTGACTCTGCTTTCAAGGTCGAAATCGACAGCCAGATGGAAACATCCAGCTTCCCATGCAGAGGAGATAACACAACTTTTTTTTAATCAAACCACACGCTCAGTTACCGTAATCATGTAAGCATTGCCTAACATGGCACAATAAGACACACAGCTGAATCAGATCTCCAATGAGTGACCACTTCTAACTATTCTCATAGCGCGCCCTGTGCTCTGATTTGACAGTGAGAGAGTGATCGCACCATAGTTTCTACTGCTAATCATTCTCAGCATACGCTACGAATACGATAAAACGTTGATAATTTTAACACCGGTCCTTGATAATATGCCCCGAATTTCGTAACGCGCCCAGCATCGCAAAATGCCATGCAGGGCACGGAACGAAGCGGCATATTATGAACAACATAAGGCGATACATTATTGCCGCTTTTATCGACAGAAAACTGCCAATAAAGCGGCAATAACAGGCTTGATAATAGGCCCTTGTAAATTCCCATAGCAGCCCAGATTCTGGTGTTAACCTGGGGTGCTATGGAAATTCACAAGGGCATATTATCAAGACCATTATCACCACTTTTTCGTCACTTTCCTGCCGATAAAACCGGCGATAATGTATCGCCTTATGTTGTTGCTAATGTGGCCCAAAATGTGTTTTATTAATTTAATTGTTTACTTACCTACAATCATCCAGATTCTGTTCCTTATCACCGCCCCACCCTGCCCCTCCCCCGCTCCGCCTGTCTCATCGCAACTCCCTCCAGGGGCCGCGTCTGCGCTTGATAATACGGCCTTGTTATTTCCCATAGAAGCCCATGTTAACACCAGAAGATATGCTTCTATGGGAATAAAAAAGGACGTATTATCAAGCCCAACCCTCCCAACATTAATAAAAAACTCCAGACAATGCAGGTACCCGGAGCTGGAAGGTCATTTTACAAATCACTGCCCCAGAAAGGTGGCATTCCACGTGACATGTACGGTGAGAGAGGGAGGGAGAGCTCAAATCATATATTTTTTTAAAAAGACCCTAGGGGTGCCGCTCCCCGAGACTGCGGGGAGTAGGACCGTAACCCCCCACTAAGCATGGGTGCAAAATCCATTCCGCTCGCGGATTTTGCGAATTTTCGGTAAATTCGCGATCCGCGAACTCCCGCGAATTTACCGCGAATTCGCAAATCCGCGAGCGGCGGATTCCGGGGGCAAAAGTTCAAGCCTTGCTGGCCTGTTGTAACTATTTTACGATGGCACCGGCAAGCTGCCAGCGCCATCCTAAAATAGTTACTAAGTTAGCTTAAACAGGAAGCTCTAATAGCTAAAATAAAGCAGGTGGTCGAGCACCTGCTTTATTTTATCTATTAGAGCTTCCTGTTGAAGCTAATTTAGTAACTATTTTAGGATGGCGCTGGCAGCTTGCCGGCGCCATCGTAAAATAGTTACAACAGGCCAGGCAGGTGTGCCTTCTTCCCAAATCTACCGTCGAAAATCAGCTGTGATGCTGGATAGAGAGGCTTTTGCATCCTTGACTTTCATGAGCGCAATCCTCGTGCTATTCCTGTGGCCAGGAGCTTCTGTATCTTCATCTGCTGCTCTGATCGGTCTCTGACCTTTTATACACACAAGAGGCATGTGCACTCGCATGGAAGCCCCGTCCGTTTGGCCCCGCCCACACACTCGCGGTGTGCACCGTCTTCCCGCCATTTACCCACTATGATGGACAGCTCACTCAAGGGACCCCTGCGCCCTTCGGCGCGATTGCATAGTAACACACACCTGGTCGCTGTAGACAACTCTCTGGCACTTTAGGCAGCTGTAGTGTAGTAAAAGCACTATACATTTATCCAACGAGGTAGCACTTGCTGATTATCCAGTAGAAAGTACTCCAGTTGAGTAGAGGTATGGCACAAAACGGTGGCGTCTTCTTGGATAAATATGAAGGGCAGGGTTCATTCTGGCACGATGGTCCTGGCACAAAAATTAAACCTCAACCGGAAGCACTTAGAGTTATCAATTAAGCATGTGCCCTAGATGAAGCTTAAATTCAGTGACTCATTCATCAGCCCTAAAACAATTGTGAGCGTTGTCAAGGCTGGGCAGATGTGCCTTCTTCCCAAATATACCATCGAAAATCAGCTGTGATGCTGGACAGAGGCCTTTGCAGCCTTGACTTTCACGAGCGCAATCCTCGTGCTGTTCCTGTGGCCAGGAGCTTCTGTATCTTCATCTGCTGCTCTGGGAGATTGCATAGTAACACACACATGGTCGCTGAAACTAGTTGAAGCTCAAATGCAGTGACTCATTCATCTGCCCAAAAACAATCGTGAGCGTTGTCAAGGCTGGGCAGATGTGCCTTCTTCCCAAATATACCATCGAAAACCAGCTGTGATGCTGGACAGAGGCCTTTGCAGCCTTGACTTTCACAAGCGCAATCCTCGTGCTGTTCCTGTGGCCAGGAGCTTCTGTATCTTCATCTGCTGCTCTGGGAGATTGCATAGTAACACACACATGGTCGCTGAAACTAGTTGAAGCTCAAATGCAGTGACTCATTCATCTGCCCAAAAACAATCGTGAGCGTTGTCAAGGCTGGGCAGATGTGCCTTCTTCCCAAATATACCATCGAAAATCAGCTGTGATGCTGGACAGAGGCCTTTGCAGCCTTGACTTTCACAAGCGCAATCCTCGTGCTGTTCCTGTGGCCAGGAGCTTCTGTATCTTCATCTGCTGCTCTGGGAGATTGCATAGTAACACACACATGGTCGCTGAAACTAGTTGAAGCTCAAATGCAGTGACTCATTCATCAGCCCAAAAACAATCGTGAGCGTTGTCAAGGCTGGGCAGATGTGCCTTCTTCCCAAATATACCATCGAAAATCAGCTGTGATGCTGGACAGAGGCCTTTGCAGCCTTGACTTTCACGAGCGCAATCCTCGTGCTGTTCCTGTGGCCAGGAGCTTCTGTATCTTCATCTGCTGCTCTGGGAGATTGCATAGTAACACACACATGGTCGCTGAAACTAGTTGAAGCTCAAATGCAGTGACTCATTCATCTGCCCAAAAACAATCGTGAGCGTTGTCAAGGCTGGGCAGATGTGCCTTCTTCCCAAATATACCATCGAAAATCAGCTGTGATGCTGGACAGAGGCCTTTGCAGCCTTGACTTTCACAAGCGCAATCCTCGTGCTGTTCCTGTGGCCAGGAGCTTCTGTATCTTCATCTGCTGCTCTGGGAGATTGCATAGTAACACACACATGGTCGCTGAAACTAGTTGAAGCTCAAATGCAGTGACTCATTTATCAGCCCAAAAACAATCGTGAGCGTTGTCAAGGCTGGGCAGATGTGCCTTCTTCCCAAATATACCATCGAAAATCAGCTGTGATGCTGGACAGAGGCCTTTGCAGCCTTGACTTTCACGAGCGCAATCCTCGTGCTGTTCCTGTGGCCAGGAGCTTCTGTATCTTCATCTGCTGCTCTGGGAGATTGCATAGTAACACACACATGGTCGCTGAAACTAGTTGAAGCTCAAATGCAGTGACTCATTCATCTGCCCAAAAACAATCGTGAGCGTTGTCAAGGCTGGGCAGATGTGCCTTCTTCCCAAATATACCATCGAAAATCAGCTGTGATGCTGGACAGAGGCCTTTGCAGCCTTGACTTTCACGAGCGCAATCCTCATGCTGTTCCTGTGGCCAGGAGCTTCTGTATCTTCATCTGCTGCTCTGGGAGATTGCATAGTAACACACACATGGTCGCTGAAACTAGTTGAAGCTCAAATGCAGTGACTCATTCATCTGCCCAAAAAACAAGCGGACCTTATACCCACACAAGAGGCATGTGCACTCGCATGGAAGCCCCGCCCCAAATCCACGATCCGTAAATACGCAAATCCGCGAATCGTGGATCCGCAAAATCCGCCCATGCCTACCCCCCACATACTTCAAAATAAAATCAGAGAAGTGCCGTTCCCCAGTGCTTGGAGCACCTTACAAGCGCCCATTAGGCAGAAACAATTGCCCCCGTAATTTGCCCCCGGGACCTAATGAATAAAACGGACTTCTACTTTTTTTTTCAAATTTTCCACCGCGTACAAGTACTGCACGAGTACCCCGCCATTTTTTATTTTTACAAAAATAAAAATCGAGCCTAAACCTCCATGTTTGACGCCCTGAGCAAGCCTAGAGCGTCAGAATGTCTCTACCTACCCCCTTCCCTTATTTCTCAACTTCGTTTTACTGTTTTCTTGTGACTCGGTTCTAGTGAGGCACAAGATGGCCGCCAACACTTCCTGGTTTCGAGTGTTGACAGACAGTTCACAACCAATCAGCATGCAGCTCGCGCTCGTAATTGAACATATTTCAGTACGCGTACTGAACTCCGACTCTAGATATCGCTATGATTTTACTTGCAATTTTCTCAGAAGCTATTGAACGGATTTAGACCATTTAAAAAAAGCACAATCTGCAAACAGAACTCTACCTCTCTGCCAAATTTGGTGTAATTCCGTTCAGCCGTTCGGGCTGTAGCCCTGGCTAAAGGTCCCTATGGAAAATTGCATGGGGAAAACATGTTTTGGGACCCCCCTTTATCTCAGCCCCCACTTGACGAATCACCCCCAAACTTTTAGGGAAGGAGCGGAACCGAGCAGACCATTTACTTGGAGAAATTCACGAAGATTAGTCCACTGGCGCCAAAATTATTCCAAAGAGAATGTTGTGGATTTCCTATGGAAACTAGGTCCTAACTATAACTATCTACTGGCGACCGCCAGTAGGTAATATATATATATATATATATGTATATATATATATATATATATATATATATATTCACTGAAAAAACCATAGGTTATACACCATATATAGTTAGGAATTAGCATTTAAAAAACCTTATTTTACTCACACAAAACCATTGAAATTCCATATATAGTTAGTTGTACTAACTATATATCGCGCACCCGCAATCCACTGCTGATCATGTCACATATTACATCATTCATGACATGGTCAGTGACATCACTGATGACATCACTGATGACATCTCAAATGACATCACTGATGACATCACTGATGACATCTCAAATGACATCACTGATGACATCACTGATGACATCTCAAATGACATCACTGATGACAACATCCAGTGACTGTATTTTTCTGTAAAGTTAAAATATGTCTTACATATTTAAGAATGAGTGGATGTATAAATGTCTGGATGAAGGATTTAGTAGGTGCATGACTGACTGTATGAGTGAGTGATTAAATGTGTCTCACTGAGTGCATGGGTTAGTGACTAAACTGTCTTAATTTGTGCATCATTATGTCTGTTGTTCTGTAAACTGCAGCATGTGTTAATCATTAGCAATATGATTAACTATATGGGTTATTGATTGGTTGCCCAAGTATTTGTATGGGAGACTGAGTGTGTGTGTGGGTGGCTGGGAGGTGTATGACTCTGTGCATAGATGTGTGAGCAGTTGATTCACTAGATGTATGGGTTCAAAAGTGCATGTGGAAACAGCTGTATGGGCGGTTGACTGTGTGCATGAGTGTATTGCTGAGTGAATGGATATCTCAGTGCTACATGTCAAAGTAAGTACATATGTAAAACACAGTACATGTGAGAGTTGACATATATAAATAACTGTGCATAAGAGCCAGTGAATGTGTGAGTGGCTGTATGGATCATTGTGAACTTGTATCAGGGATTGTATAAGAGAGTAAATATGTGTTAGTATATGTTTGAATAAGTAAGGTGTGTATAACTGTATAGTTGAGAAAATGGAGGTGTGATTGATTCTTTGCATGACTGACTAGGTGTGTGTGTAACTCTATGGAGGAGTGACAGTCTGTGAGTGTCTGTTTACACTTACTGTATCTAAGGTTATATTAGAGTCTGAAGAGCTTCATCGTATTATCACATGAATGATGTCATCAGTGATGTGATCAGTAATGTCAAATGAGATGTCATCAGTGATGTCATCAGTGATGTCATTTGAGATGTCATCAGTGATGTCATTTGAGATGTCATCAGTGATGTCATCAGTGATGTCACTGACCATGTCATGACTGATGTAATATGTGACATGATCAGCAGTGGATTGCGGGTGCGCGATATATAGTTAGTACAACTAACTATATATGGAATTTCAATGGTTTTGTGTGAGTAAAATAAGGTTTTTTAAATGCTAATTCCTAACTATATATGGTGTATAACCTATGGTTTTTTCAGTGAATTTTCAAGGTTTTGTAAATGCTAATTCCTAACTATATATGGTCTATAACCTATGGTTTTTTCAATGAATTTCATTGGTTTTTTAAAAGCTAATATCTATAGCTGTAAAATTTATTCTTCTTTAAATCCAAAAATATATTTTATATGTTTATTAATAATTTTTTTTAAATATTTTTTTTGTTTCGCTCCCGGTCCGCGAACCGGGAAGCTTCCCGTTAGCTCAATTTGATTCCGCGATCCGGTCCGCGAACCGGTAAGAAATCAACATAGTGACGGTATCGCGTTGCCGCGTAATGCGTCTTATGACGTACTGCGTTAGCGCACCCGGAAGTGCCCCGGGGCGCGGACCGAGGCGCGAAACGCAACTCCCCGGAAGCGATCCGCGGCGCGAAAGCGCGACGTATCGCGTTGCCGCGAAATGCGTCTTGTGACGTATCGCGTTAGCGCACCCGGAAGTGTCCCGGGGCGCGGACCGAGGCGCGAAGCGCAGCGAACCGGAAGCTAACCGGGGAGCGTTCCGCAGCGCGTAACATGAGTGTTAGAGGTCATGTGACTTGTTAATAAAACTTTTCATTGGTTCATTTCACTTTTAGTTTCATAATTATGGAAGGCTAGGTCAGGTGACCTAAAAATAACACTTTTCATTGGTTGAGAAGTATTGTTTTTTCCAAATGATGAAAACCACTCCTTCTTTCCTCACTCTGACTTTCATTATTGTGAGAGGAAGACCTATTTTGCTTCTTGGAAGACCTATTTTGCTTGTGTGAAAATGGCTTCATTGATTGCTGCAGCTGGTGCACCCCCACCACCACCTCCACCTCCTCATGGGAAGAGAGGACCACCTCCCCAGGTGGTTACCAACACTGAGGAGGAAGATGAAGAAATGGATGAGGAGGGAGAACAACCACAATTCCTGGAAGAGTTGCCCCGGGTTTCAAGAAAGAAAGCCAGTTTCATCTGGCAGTTTTTTTCCATCCCTCCTGGCCAAAAAAAGGTCAATGCCAGGTACGCAACATGCCTCATATGCAAGGAACAATTGTCCAGAGGGACGGACAAAAAATACAGTTATGGTAATCACACCATGCATAGGCACATGACGAGGAAACATCCCCTAAATTACAGCCGGGCGGAATTAAGGGATATGATGGACAATCCTAGACCAACTCCTGTGGCGAGACCAACAACATCGGTTTCTTTAACACCAGAGGAGGCACGGGAAACTGTGCCAAATATCCAACCAAATTTTGGGCATATGATACATTTATGTATGCACTGTCGTGCATTATTAGCTTGTGGCAACATGAGCATCAATGCACTCAACCTTGCATATGAACACCATGATTGCCCTAACCGCCCCCAGTAATTTTTTTTTGCTCCTGTTGAGCCCTTTTCAACGCCTGTTTTTTGTTGTTTCCCCCCCCCAAAAAAAACAAAAAAAATATAAAATCGTTCAAAAAATACAAAAAAACAAAAAATGTTCAAAAAATACAAAAAAATATAAAACAACAAAAATATTAAAAAAAAAGTTCTTTTCAGAACTACCTTCCCTTTCAAAAAAAATTGCTACAATGTTTAGCACTCTGGCAAGCTCTATTTCTTTTGGTTCGCTCCCTGGTTAGCTTCCCGGTACGCGGACCGGGAGCTAACCAAAAAAAATTTTTTTTTTTTTAAAAAGTGTAAGTATAAGGAAAGTAAACAGAGAGTGATGTTAAAAGAAAGACAGCTATAGGGAGTAAAGAAGAGATACTGTTTAATAGATCTATTTACCGAAGAAAAGACAGAAGAGGGTATAATTGTGAAAAACAAAATAGATAACGAAGTGAAAGAAAAACAAGCATTGGCATAGCCAATAGGTCTCGCCTTTGGGACCTTCTAAGTATTTAGTTATGCAGCATAATATCCTTGGTGCAGCAACATCAACTGTTGCATGGCTAAACACGTATAAGGTCCCAAAGGCGAGACCTATTGTCTATGCCAATGCTTGTTTCTTAAGTAGAATTGCAATACGTCTGACTCTTCCATGTGAAAAGATCTTATCTTGTGCTCTAAAGATTGCTAAAGTCTCGACAGAGAACAGGCTAGGCTGTAAGTAGGGTAAATTGCGCTTGGTGATCTGTTTGAGGGAGCGTCTGCTTTGCCTGGTGTCTTTGGAGAGCAATTTTGATTGTTATACTGGACAATATAGCCCTAATGTAAATAACATAGGGGCATATTATCAACATAGGCAATAAAAGTTTTGCAGCTTTTATCGGCAGAAATGTGTCGCTAAAGCTGCTTTTGCGGCAGAAAACTGCCGCTAAAGCCGCTTTTGCACCAGTTTTCTGCCAATAAAAAGAGCAATAATTTTATTGGCTGTATTCATAATATGCCACTTAGTGTGCTTCAACTACACAGAGAAAGCATTATGAACAAATAGTGATACAGTGATCAGTCAAAGACACTAAGAGTAATAGAGACGGAGTGAGTGAACAAGAGTGAGGAACTATGAGAAGAGAGGGACTGAGAAAAAGAGTGGAAGGAGTTGAGTAAGTAGGTAATAGAGAAAGGAATGAGGGAAGTAGCAAAGGCAGGAAACTGAGGATTAAAGAAATGAAGCTGTGGAACTAATAGTAGTTCAATGTGATAGAAATGTAACGAAAAGAGTACAAAATATTTACCTTATAATTGTCGTTAAATTACTCACTTTTTGTTTTTATACTTTCAATCTGTGAAAGAGAGAACAAACATTTGAAAAATATAAAAACATGTATTAAAAAATTACAAAAGACAAGGGCAAAGATTGAAGGACAAACAGTTTTTCAACAACTTTGACACTTACAGAAGCTACACAGTCCTAAAGATATACATTTTAAACTAACACTATCTTGATGCAGATGAAGTGAGGCCTATCTTAAAACATGGTGCATATTTTGCATTGCTGTTGTTTCAGAAAAGTGTTGCAAGACACTAAAATTTTAAATAATTGCTTCAGGATGCCAATAAGATGTCTACTATCCAGAGTTTTGTTTCAGGTGAGGCCTACTCAGGGTTGCAGATGAAATTTCGAGTTGTTGAAGAGAATAGAGGACATAATACATGTGAAGGTCTACCAATGAAGTGAGTCATGTCCACTGCAATCTTCAACAAAGTCCAAACCTCCTATGTTTCCCTGGACAGACCTAAACTTGATCTGCACAATGTGATTCGTAATGATAGGAAACACAGGTGATGTAATTGAAATACATGCAATTTATTTTGCTCATTTCACAATCACATCACTTGTGTTTCCTTTGCTTAGGTATCTCATTGTGCAGATGTAGTCTAGCATATGAAAGAATACGCAGAAGTGCAGCACTGCATGCAACAACTTTGACACTTACAGAAGCCTCACCTTCTCCATGCCTCCTACACAGTTCTACATATACATCATAAATGCAAACAGTACAGAATTAATTATACATGTTAAATGGTTTATTTTTGCTGTTCTCAGAATGTATCAAAATTCACTAAAAACAGTGACTTGAAGGTATTCATCATGTAACAGCGGGGAAAAAAAAACCACAATCAAAATGATTGTGTTTAAAAAACCCATACAACATCAGAAATCAAAATTCAGAACTCCTTAAAGTTAACTTACTTTCCATGACGTCCAAGGATGTCCTATGAACAGCTTACACTCTTTTGTGCTGTTATTACTTTCAGCCCGCCACTTTCTGAAAGAAAATCTCCATCGTTTTTAAAAACATGTTACATACAATAAATGACTTCTTGCTCTCTACCACAAGATTCCACAAGGCCAAATCTTGTCAGAGCCATGTATAACTCTTGGATTTCTTGTTAGCCAATCCCGTCTTTTCGCATTTCCGCAACTTTCAGAATTAAAATGTTGAAGATCATTTTCACAATCCTGGAATAGTAATATCTTCCCCTTCTTGCTCAGTCATGTTCTACTTTTCCTATGACACTGCTACAAGCAGACTTACACTACCTCTATGACTACTACAATTATTTAATTCTCTACATCACTTTTAATCACAAAGCAATGTAAAACAGTAGACAGCATTGCAGACTTACATTCCCTCTACTCCATGTTTTGATTGGCTGCTTCAATTAGCTTATAAAAAGAAACAGTTTTTCTGAACTCATTCAAAGTGCACTTATTTCTCCATGATGTCCAGTCTTATGGTTAGAAGTTATGTCTCTGAACTACACTTATCCTCAAGGCCAAATAGTGTAGGAGCCATTAGAACTTCTTGAAATTCCACAGAGCACATCCCGAGATTATTTCCCTAAAATTTTGGTTTTAAAAACACCAGGTAAGAGTTTTTAAGGTCATACGGCAATTTTTTTTTGAAAAGTAAAACAGAATCATTGCAGAATGACCAGCCATTTCTAGACTTTAAATAAGCTGTGTAATGTCCTGATGTTATTGAAGGGCCGTCATGATATATAATTGCTGCAGTTACAAAAGTCCTTCCTGATATTGACAACTGCGAAGCTACAAAATTTTTAATTAAAGTTGTCAATTTTGTTCCATCAGGCCTACATCGTTGGAACATTAAAATGACGTACTGGCCATATGTTCGTATAAATAATGTGGACGTCATTTCAGATTTACATTGGCTACACTCCATGTTGTGATCAGCTGCTTTTACTAGCTTATTAAAGGAGACTGATTTACTGTCTGGCAAAGTTAAATATATAAATCTTTCTGAGTCTACACTAGTAGTACTTGATACCATACAGTTCTCGCAGTCATGCTGCCATTGATAAGAAAGCCCAAACAGCTGATCTACATCTACACCTTCAGCATGTAATACATCAAGCATATACATTAAAAACTCCTGACAATCTTGCGGAATATTTTGAGAGAATTGTGTTTGGCCTGAACATCTGTCTAACAGATTTCGAATTTCAGACACACTTTCTATGTTTCTTCTATCAGTGGTACATTTCTCTAACACAGAATTTAACAAACTGCAAAATCTTTGATCAGAATTGACCACAATCTCTTCTTTTACATTTTTTAGAGAAAACAAAACATTAATCACTACATTAGCATAGCAGTTGACACCAGAACTGTTTTCAAACTGAAAACCAACAACATCTTCAACAGAATCCTTTTTGTTTCTGCTTGTAATTTTAGGTTCATTGACTTTTTGTCTTTTTGCTACAACCTCCCCAGTATTGTTCTCATTTCTTCGTTTCCGGCCTACCACACGTTTCTCAAACAAAGGATACTGAGGCAAATGTGGCGCATACTCTCTTCTTAACCTATTGTATTCCTTAACACAATCTAGATCCGCACAAATGTTTGTGACATCACACTCAATCAAGTACAATCCCGATAAAGTTCTAACTCGTGACAATGCCACATATGCCATACCCTCCTTGAACACAGAACTGCCAATATTCACCAATGCACTGTCTACACTTAAACCTTGCGATTTATGGATTGTCACTGCATATGCCAAGCAAACAGGAAACTGCTTACGGCGAACATATAAGTCTTTTACAAGCAAAAATCTAGCAGAACAACGAGCAATTAGCTGTACTTCCTCAGTGCCATCAAATTTAATTTTTAAAAATTCAATTCCATCTCTATTTCTGTATTTTACAAAATCAACAACATTACCCATTGATCCATTTACCAGACTGCTTTCAACATGTAAATTCCTTCTTAAAATTATACGGCAGTTCAAGCACACATTCAGAGTCTTTTCAAAACCTGCAGTTTTAGATATACTCTTCTCTAATGAATCCAATTTTGTTTTCAGATTCTCAGACAAAATAATTGTTGATCCCATATGCTCTACTCTATCAATAGCTTCCAGTTTCACAATCTCTTGCTTTTCTAAATGCAACATTTTGTTGTTAAATTTGGCACATTCTGCAAGAGTTGGCATCAAACATATTCCAGATTTCTTCTCAGTAATTTTCTGAAAAATATTCTCAGGCACAACATCTTGTTCTGGATATAAATTTGACAGTAATCGTGCATGTAAAGCTTCTTTCCCATGCTCGGTCACTTTTCCAATTCTAACATCTTGTAGAATAGTCTTGTAAACTTCATCCTTCGCCTGACGCATATTTTCATGCAGTTCAGCATAATTGAAGTTTAACCATATATTGACGTTGCCAATGCTGCCTAGGCACTTCCTGGTATCTTCATGCGTGAGCATTTTGAACACAGGTTGCCCTTTCACTGGTGTCAGCTGCAGAAGATCTCCGAAAACAATGATGTGTTTGCCACCAAATAACACATCATACTCTGTTTTGAGAACTTCTTGCATTCTCAAATGCACAAAGGCAAGCATGACATTGGAAACCATGCTTACTTCGTCAATGATAAGAAGTTTCATTTTCCTCAAGATTCTTGAAACTTCAAAACAAGCATCTCCAGATAGCTTGTGATATTGTAATTTGTTGTCATGCTCCACTGGCAGCATCAGTAAACGATGTAAAGTAATCCCTTTAATATTATGTGCTGCCAGTCCAGTTGGAGCAGTGACAACACAAGACAGCGATGACTCTGTCCTTTCCTGCAAATAGCATGAAATTGCTTTAATGAGGAAACTTTTTCCAGTTCCCGCTTCTCCACTCACGTACAGTCGGACAGGCTTCAACGACGTACATGAGCACTCTTTCTTATCATGACTTAATCCATGATCAATTTGCATGGTAACTTCGTCATATATTTTCCTCTGCTCAACGTTGAGTTGTCTTTCCAACTCTTCTAAGTTAACCGCATCCTCTTGAGCATGTGCCATGGCTCTTTCCACTTCATTCATAGCAGTGGCAGCTTCATTTTCGATAACAGGTCCTCCTAGTGGATCCTGACTCAATGAAGCAGAACTCTGACTGTCCTGAGAACTGTCTCTGGCAATCTCGGCTGCAATCGTTGCTTCCTGCTCAATTTCCGCATTCAACATTTCTACATATTTGGGAAAAGCAGGACATTCTATGGTCTCCTTGGCGGCATTGAAAGAGTCTTCGTAACAGAGGAAATCTCCAAGCAGTTCCTCTTCTGCACGCCAAGGCTTGAAAAGTTGCAAAAGTGCTAAATAGAAAAACTCCTTTTTTTCAGGAGATTCGCCACTCAATTTTCGATGGTTTACCAAGTGGCATTTTCTTTGCTTGACCAGACATCCCTCACTTCCTATTACAGCATACACTCCTTTCTCAGTATCTTCGTTGATGTTCCTCTTGAATATGTAATTTTGCAGAACCTCATACAGACAAACATTCTCGAGGTGACTGCTTCGATTTGGATAATATGTATCCAACATGTTTGTCTTCAAAATGTCGGTACTGTTTGGCTCCTTTTCCGCCAAATACTCAATTTCCCGCACAGGTTTGAGAACTCGATTACGCGTTGCAGCAAGACCAAGACTCGCCCAAACGATACTCCTGGACTTGGCATAGAGACTTGCTGAAGACAACCGGTCAGAACATTCGTACGCTCCGATTTCTCGATGCGACAACATCTTCAGACTGAAACTGTACAACTTCTTGCTGAGGCTCTTTTCATGGGAAATGTCCTCCCACATATCCTTCAATTCTGTCTTCTCTTTTTTGGTGATGTAAGACGTCACATACCGAGCCACAGCCATACAGTTATCAGCCACAAACTGTATATCCATGTTAGCATTCCACATGGACAAAATCACCGGGTTGTAGTCGTTGATGTACTTGGACTCTTCGTTCCTCTTCAAATTGTAAGTGTTTTTAGGTGATTTCTTCATGACATTGTGTCGCAGCGAAGACATCAAACTGTTTACTCTTCCTTTAGAAATCACCGGTCGTGGAAAGCCGAAACGACATTTAGTGTAGAACTTGTCTTTGTTTCGGAATTTACGACGGCAGTACTTTCCACATCGATGGCTTTGGAAACGCAGAACTTTTTCTCTTAGGCTTTTCTTCTCCTTTGCGTTTGGAACAGCACACGTAGAATACTGTTGGATGAAACTCATCACTGAGTCTTCTGGATCCGTTCCAAATTTAGGTGCATCCTTGATCCACAGCAACATATGTATATGAGGAGCACCTCTTGCTTGGTACTCCTTTCTCCAGAAGAAATCCAACACCTCTCCAAGAGGTGGATTCTTCTTATTCATGATGAAAGACATCATAGCTTCAAATCTATGATTGAAGTACCTACATACATTGACTGGATCCAAAGAGCACAGTTCTCCGGGTGTCTTGAATTCGATGTTATCTACGTTAGCATTTGCCTCTCGTAGAAATTCAAGTAAGTCTTCCCAGCCATACTCGGCACAGCTCAGAGTGAGGAACCATGTGGGAGTACCTAAGTTCCTCAGCATACATTTTAAATCACCATGACGACGGTACCAGTACTCATTAGTACCACGCTGACACGCCATGAGATTAATCAGGTGAGAATCCAAAATACTATCTTGGACATTGACTTTATCCATAAAGTCACTTGCCGAGATGTTTTGCATGTGTATACCACTTTTCAAGATGTGGTTCACTGCATATGACAGTCCAGACAGATCGCTTTCAAACAGGAGATGAAACAAATAAGGAATGCATTGTCGAAACCTAGCATCTCCTGCATACAATCGCAAAGTCCGGTATTCAGAAGCAGGAATTTGATGAGGTCGCTCATCATATATTCCTCCCTGACCTGTTGGAAAAAGCTGTGGGAAACACCGAGCTTCCAAACTTTCCTCCCAAACACTAATGGGACTCCCTTTGGCTTGTTTCATTTGAAACAACTCAATAGCATTCCCCATGACTTCCTTGGAATGCAAAGGATGAACACTATAATGTTCATATATTTCTTCACTAGTAGAGGGTTCTACTTTCTCAATTTGACCAGCACACAAATCGCTATCCTCTTCCTCACTTACTTCCTCTTCTGCAACATATACATTCTTATAGTATTTATTATTTTTTTTCAAATACAATGTTGCCTTTTTGACTTTCCTAACATCTACTAAATCTTGCCATATTTTCTTATTCTTTGTCGGAACCCCATTAACTAAGATAACCAGAGGTTCCTCTTCCACTTTTTCTACTCCAATTGTGTTAATGTTTTTCTTCAAATCTAGAGGCAAATAAACAACTCTTCCCTTTAATCCTCTCTGTAAATCTGATGGAGGCAATTTCCCTGTCTTTGGCTCCATTCTTACAATAGCCTGAAAGGGATGGATACTTTGAATCAAAATAGATTCATAAGTATTTAAATCCTTCAATTCAGAAGGAATCTCAACCAATTCCAGATTATTATGAACTGCTCTAGCAGGCATCTGGTTTTGATTTAATTTGCAACAACAATAAGTACACACACGTTGATCCAATCCCAAATCAAAACAATTTTCTACCATCAAGTATGTTGCAAAATCCTTCCATTCACTATTATTTTCCCTTTCACTTTTTGCATATAAATCCACTAACTTAGTCTGATTCTTATAATAAGTGCGTCGACAACACACACAAGTGAAATTAGGCCTCTCACTTGATTTCACCTCAAACGTCGCAATTTCCCTCTGGAAATTATCTGTACTGGAAACCTGTACACTATCTTCCACATGACCCTCTTCTTCTTGCTCAATTTCAACATTCTCCTCTTTACTTCCAAAGTAACAAAACTCAATTTCTTCACATATATTCTTCACATCTATTTCAGAACCATGCAAAAGAGCAGCGCATAATTGTTTGAGCATAATTGCTGGACTCTTAGCATAATACAACATTCTAACTAATTTCCTCACTTTGTTATGATGCACTGCTAGCATCCTGAAATGATGAAAAACACTCTGGCATACTCTCCTGGAAAGACAAGCCAGTGAATGACCATGCAAACCTGTCACTTCTCTTACTCTGCAAGGATCTAATTCTTGCAACAACATCATTTTCTGCTTCAAACTTTTTTTATTAAATGACCGTACAAAATCACAAAGCAAATTGATGGAATCCTGTCGCACACTGCAAATACTACTACACTTCCAGGTGTACACAGGACCCTTACCACGTCTTCCTAAAACCTCATTACCTAACACCTCTTCTGCCTCTGTTGTCACAAGTTTTTCTTTTTCAACTGGACAACCATCTTTCACTTCATAAGCACGACCACTGGTGTCAACTGCATGCACCAAATCATTATCCTGGAAATAACTCTCCTCATTAAAAAATGCCTCACAGCTTGAACTATGCATCCATTCTCCAGAAAAAACTTCACAAAAATTACTACGATTAACTATTCTCTTCCATCTACTATTTCTTTTGAAATCAAAAATTGCCTTGTTTAGCTTCCTAATTCTATTGATTATCAAAATAAATAACTTACGTTTAATTTCAAATGCCTGATCAATAACTTTCTCAATTTTTTTTTTTCTCTTATAAAAAACTAGTTTCTGTTGACCTTTCTTAATATTTTTTAACAAATTGCCAATTATCCTGTTCCGGAACATTCGTTTACGAATCTCCCTAAACTGTTGTTTCCTTCTACTATCATGCACAGATTTATCTCTTGCTCTAGCAGTAACATTTTTCATTGTCCTTTCCTTTCCATTTGATTTCCTTCTCGTTTTATGGACTGAAACATTTTCTGTAGTAATATTTTTTTTACTACAAATATTTCTTATGAAATATTTAGAGCTCTTACCCGGTGCTTTCTTCGTGGCTTGAGAAATCTTTTTGTTAGAGGACTGCTGCGTTTTTTTTTTCACCTGCTGTCTTTGACGTTTTGCAGCCTTTATCTGTCTTTCTATTGTAGGCATGGTGAAATCTTGAAATGATCTGCAGTTGAATCTGTGGAAAAATATAATAAAAAATGTTATTAACCATTATTACCAAACGGTAAATCAGTAACAGTGATCAAAAACTTAACACACTACTTGACATTTTAATTAGAAGATTTTTTAGTCGTTGGCAAATTTACAATACAGAAATACCAGAAAAGAAATGACATTTATATTTATGTTACCTATGCTATTTTATATGTGAATCTGATCTAATTTTATGAGCATATTTTAATATTTTATTGAAGACACTACACATAACCTGTTTTTGAAGGTGTCTTTATTTTTAAATTAAACAGTTTACCTTTTTACTTTTTATTAATTATAAATTTTAAAAATAAATGTTTATATTTCCAAAGGCTCAAGCAGGTCAGCTTCCCATCCTATATCATATAGTTCGGACAAATCTGCATCCTCATCACGCTCTTCTTCATCCTCAGGATTTAAATCATCCAAAGGATCAACATCCACTGATGTTTCAATTACAAGTTCAATGATGAGGTCAAAATCAACTGATTGCAGATTGTCGCTCATGTTGAGGTTGTCTTTATCTTTAAAGAAAGATAACAACAATGAGATGTTGCAAGGTAAGAGACAAATCTCAGAGATTATAATAGTAAAATTGTTTAACAAGATTAACATTTTGCAGCTATTATTTAGCCATGTCCAGCGATGCTGAGCAGGTGAAGCCTATGTCTAATTTTTCACTGAACAGGACTCATCTTAAATAGCACATCCCCAGGCATGCACCAGTTAACGTGCACCACTGCTCTGCCACCCATGGTGTGCCGCATTTACAATCAGATAGGAGAAAGCTGCGTCAAAACCCTGCGCCTGCTTGAAGCTGGCATAGGTCTTGACGCAGCATTGTGGAGATGGGGCACCCCTGAGCCTTGCTGGAGCTGCATCGCACTTGCGATACAACTCCAGCAATGCGCCACCTTTACGGCACAGATGCGTCACACATCTGTGCCGTTTTTGCCCCATGCTGCGCCGCATTGTAAATGCAGCACACCATGGGTGGCGGAACAGCGGCGCAGGATGACTGGCACATCCCTGGTGATGCGCCAGTCATCATAAATCTATCCCTAAGCTTCTTATCTTGTTAGAGATGAACTGCCATATGTATCATCAAACTATTTTGCATTTCCTAAATAGCGAATTTTAAGGAATAAATAGCGATTCTTTACCATTCCTAATTTGCGATGAGCAAATTGCTAATTGCAAGTTACCCATTCATTTCCATGGGCTAGGAGGCTCATAGGAATGAAGGTTTAATTTGCGATTAGCAATTTGCTCATCACAAATTAGGAATTTTTCCAAGGGTGCAGGGGTGTCTCAAGAACACCCTGCTGCACCCCTGAAAAAGAAATTTGGGGGCATATGGCACACATACATGCCCTAAGGGCATGTGTTGGCGTCATATGGCACCTTTTGTTTTTTTGAAAAAAAGCTTTTTGAAAAGAATTCACAAATTACCACCAATTTACCACAATAGTTTCCAAATCCTTAATGTCATTTTTTACATAGTTTTTGTTTGATACATTGCATTTAAGTAGTCACAAAATTTGCAAATCCTTCAGTGCAATTGCAAAATAAGGAATAGCAAATTTTGCTACTCCTTATTTTGCATCAAACTTGTTTGATACATACCATTTGTCTAATTAACATTCGCAAAGGCCAAAATTCGTAGAATTTTGATCTTTGCGAATGCTAATTAGCTTGATACATATGGCCCCAAGTGAGGCCTGTCTTGCGACATGGTGCATCTTTTGCATCACTGCTGCATCGGTTTCATGTGGTACGTTTTTTTTACACCATGACATATCTGCCTAAATGCATCAATTTGTAATGTTGTCGCCTCATAGCAAATCTTTTTCACCGCCGCTGCATCAAAAAAGTGACGCACAGTGGCAGAAAAGAGGCATACACCTATCATAAATCTGTCCCTAGCATTTTAAATGATTAATCCAGGATGACAATAAGGTGTGGCCTATCCAAAGGTTTGTTTAAGGTGAGGCCTACTCAGGATTGCAGATTAAAGTTACGCTTGATGAAGAATACAGAGGAGATAATACATGTAAAGCTCTACCAATGAAGTAAGTGATGTCTACTTCATTGCGCCAGTCAGCATAAATGAATCCATAAGCTTCTTATCTTGTTAGACATCAACCGCCATATGTATCATATAACTATTTTGCATTTCCAAAAAAGCGAATTTTAAGGAATAAATAGCGATTCTTTACCATTCCAAATTTGCGATGAGAAAATTGCTAATTGCAAATTACCCATTCATTTCCATGGGCTAGGAGGCTCATATAAATGAAGGTGCAATTTGCGATTAACAATTTGCTCATCACAAATTAGGAATTTTTTCCAAAGGTGCAGGGGTGTCTCAAGAACACCCTGCTGCACCCCTAAAAAAGAAATTTGGGGGCATATGGCGCACATAATTTTTAACAACATTCCTTTACCTCAAAAACGATTTTCAAATCATAACTTCAAAACACTACACATGGGAAAATTACTTAAAATGTCCTTAAGACACATAAAAGCGTTTTTTGATTGGCTTTCCTGCATGGTAGGGTCACTTTTAACATGGCTATGTAACGCAAACATTCAAAAACAAAATTTTCCATGCACATGTGGGAGCATATTTACAAGCAATTTGCGCCACAGAGAAAGGTCTTACACTAAAATGAGAAAAATAACATCAGGGACAGTCAATTGCCTTATAAAGAAGCATACACCATTATGTCCTTGTCATGAATTTAAAAACAATTCCTTTTCCCCAAAAACGATTTTCAAATCATAATTTCAAAACACTGCACATGGGAAAATGACTTAAAATGTCATTAAAACACATGAAAGCGTTTTTTGATTGCCTTTCCAGCATGGTTGGGTCACTTTTAACATGGCTATGTAACACAAACATTCAAAATCTAAATTTTCCATGCACATGTGGGATCATATTTACAAGCAATTTGCGCCACATAATTCATAATTTTCTCCTTAAAGCACACTATTCTCTATCTAAATTAAAGAAATATTTTCTCACCTTAGCAAATACTTTGAGTTTGAAAACAGTCTCAGAAACACACCAATTTGTCTTCAGCAGAGCAAAAGGTATGCACTCCAGAGTCTGCAGCTATCAAAAGCACAGAAATGCTGTAATTCTTCACACATATTTCTCATGTCACCCAATCAAAACTCTTCCCTCACTTTTTTTCAAATGAAAACCCTTCCCCCCTCTGCCCTTTCTGCCTATTTTGCATAGCAACCACCTCTTGGAAGACTTCTGGTGTTTGCAAGTTCACACAACTTTGTTGCAATTGAACTCTGAACTCTCAGAGCACCTGCATATCCAGTGCATTCTTTCGTTTAATGATTTTTTATTGACCATTCAAAATACATCTTTCAAAGAACACATCCGTGCACCCTAACTTTCTGTTTTCATCAATCAAAATCCACCAATCACTGTTACTGCTTCATGAACACAGAAACTCCACAGTTTTTTTTTCATTTTACACTCTCATTTTTTCAACTGCCATTTCATTGCCACACTTCATCTGACTGCAGGAGAACCTTCTCTCACCATGTTTTCTGTCTGGATTGTTGGACATAGTTATATTCACTGGGCTCAAAGGTACGTTGAAAGCAGGAATTTACCTAACCTCAATTTACAAGATGTGGAAATTAAGTGGTTTGGCCACAGAGGATTAAAATGTCACCAATTGATACCATTGGTGAAAACCTTTATGCATTTGCCAAAACCTGACCTGTTAATTGTGCACTGTGGAGGTAATGACTCGGGCACTTTGACTGGTGTAGGTCTGGAAATGCTTTTAAAGGACACCTTTGAGCAATTAATGGCACTTTTTCCTCAGACTGCCTTGGTATATTCAAATATATGCCAAAGACAGAAATGGAGGTGGTCAAACCAATTTTGTCCACAAATTGAGAAGTCGAGGAAGCATGTAAACAAATCTGTTTCAGCTTACATGAGAGACCATGGAATGGGCTCCCTGTACAACAATAACTTGCGTTACTACATGCAAGATATCTACAGAGGAGATGGAGTTCACTTCTCAGATGAGGGCAACAGAATTTTCACTCTGAATTTAAGAATGTGCATTGGTACCTACTTATAAGTACCTAAATGTACCATAAACCCAAAAGCTCTTCTCAGAGCTACCCTACATCTGATCACTCACAATTATTATTTAACTCTAACATTTTTCACTAATTTTCAACAAAGTACGCTGCCGGGGCCGCTACCCGGTACGCGAACCGGGAGCTAACCTCGCGAAATTTTTTTTAAAAATGTTTTTTTTTCGCACATATAAGCCTCCTCAGCCACCCTCAGAAAACCTAGGGGGTCAAGATAACTCTACTGTGCCCCCTTCTACCCATTCTGAACATTATTTGCCCTCCATCTTGTATCTTAATTCGACCGAAACACAAAATGGTGGACTCCCGGAACGCTTAAGGTTCGCGAACCGGGGCGCTCAACGGTTCGCGTACCGGGTCGCTCCCTGGGAAGCGCACCATCAAAAAAGGTGGGAAAGTAGTTCACAGAAAAGCCACTGGAGACAATTTCACCAAATATAGATTAGCTCATACTACATACCAATCCCTACCATTTTCACAAATTTGATTGGAATTCCATTTAGCCATTTAGCCTGTAGACCTCTCTAAATACCCTGAGGTAAATTACTTCACAAAACACATCTGAAGTGTTGGAATTGACAACCAATGAAAATGTTACTTTCATTTTCTACTTTTTTTACCTGACATTTGATTGGTTATGTACCTGAATATATATTAAGGAAGAGAGAGAAACACAGCCATTTTTGACTACTACTTCCTGAACTACATTGCAAGATCATTTTCACCCACAACTTAAACTTGATTTTAGAAGGTGAGATATTATTTTATAAATTTGAAAACATTTTCAGATAGTTATATACTATCCCTCTGTAAGAGTTAGACATTGAGAAAGGCTTCTTTATTATAATTATGGATTGATTTAGGTTTCTGTGGTATAATTATGAATTTACTTAGGCTTCTTCACAGGCACTTTTTAATAGTACTACTTCACGCCTGAAACCATACAGTGCCCATAGATTACTTCTCTGTTATAAACTCACAAGTACCTGTCTGAACTTAAACCCAACAGTGCCCTATCTCTACTGATATATTTATTTTTTATGCAAATTACAGCAAGAAAATGGAAGGTGAGCAGAATGTTTCCTTTGAAATTGTTCTGGAGAACAACACAGAAAAAGATATTGAGGACAATGATGACTCTGATTTCATGGATGAATCACGGGACCATGAATTAGTTCAATGTGTAGAATCTGTGGATCATTTACTTCATTATGATGACGGTCAAATGTGGGAACTTATGTTCACTCAACAAGAGGACATATGCTAAACGTACTAATAAATTTTGAAAAACAATCCGAAAAATAAAATTGTATGTAATATTAAAAAATTGTTTGAGTCTTTAATCATTTTTATATGTAATTAATAAACTAGTTAAATGTTAGAAATGTTATAACATTTTCAACCACAATCACAATAATAAATAATTGCTTAAAAAAGTTAAAAAAATAAAAAATAATCAACAAAACCAACAATCAATTAACATACTGCATTTGTCTCATTCATTTTTCATTGCAGTACGCTGCCCAGAACGCTTCCCGGTTCGCGGACCGGGCGCTACCCACGAAAAAAAACAAAAAAAAAATTATTTTTTTTGCCCCGCGGGGCCCTTTTAAAGCCTCCACATTAAACCTAGGGGGTCACGGAGGATCTACTATGCCCCCTTATGGTTATTTCCCCCTTTGTTTTGGCCTCCTCTTGTCTCTCAATCCTACCGAGAGACAAGATGGCGGCCGCTCCGGACTGTTTAGAATGTTGACAGACACCGGAAAGCCAATCAGCTTCGCTACGCGAAGTTCTGGTACGCTCCCCGGTCCGCGAACCGGGGAGCTGCCCGGTCCGCTGTTACAGATATATATCTTTTTTTAAACGGTAATTTCTCAAAATCCACTGGAGCACATATATTGAGACCTACAAAAGGCACATCGGGCTACCAGTCCCTACAATTTTGCCAAGTTTCGTGCAAATCCATTCAGCCGTTCGGGCTAAAAATGAGGCTAACCGCCCTATGGAAAAATCAATGTTAAAAACACGTTTTGGGACCCCCCTTTTTTCTCGGCCCCCCCTGGATGAACCCCCCCAAATTTTCAGGGGCTGCTCAGAAACAAAATGTTCCATTATTTCAGCCAATTCCATCCACAAACGGCAAAGTTATTAGACATAGAATTTTCAAAAATCCCATAGGGAAAAAATCCTAACTATATATACCTACTGGCGACCGCCAGTAGGTAATATATACATACATATATTCACTGAAAAAACCATAGGTTTCAGGTCATATATAGTTAGGTATTAGCATTTAAAAAACCATTGAAATTGCTCCTATATAGTTAGTTGGACTAACTATATTTCGCGCACCCGCAATCCACTGCTGATGATGTCATATATTACATCATTCATGACATGGTCAGTGACATCACTGATGACATCACTGATGACATCATCCAGTGACTGTGTGTTTCTGTAAAGTTTAAATATGTTTTAAATATTGAAGAATGAGTAGATGTATAAGTGTCTGCATGAAGGATTTAGTAGGCGTGTGACTGACTGTATGAGTGAGTGATTAAATGTGTCTTACTGAATGCATGGGTTAGTGAATAAACTGTCTGAATATGTGCATCAGTATGTCTGTTGTTGTGTAAGTTGCTGTATGTGTTGATCAGTAGCTTTATGAGTGGCTATATGGGTCATTGATTGGTTGCACAAGTATTTGTATGTGAGACTGAGTGTGTGTGTGGGTGACTGGGAGGTGTGTGACTCTGTGCATAGATGTGTGAGCAGTTGATTCACTAGGTGTATGAGTTCAAGAGTGCATATGGAAACAGCTGTATGGGTGGTTTACTGTGTGCATTGGTGTGTTGGTGAGTGAATGTATATCTCAGTGCTACATGTCCAAGTAAGTACATATGTAAAACACAGTGCATGTGAGAGTTGGTATGTATAAATGACTATACATGAGAGTCAGTGATTATGCAAGTGGCTGTATGGATCAATGTGTACTTGTATCAGTGATTGTTTAAGAGAGTAAGTATGTGTTAGTATATGTTTGAATAAGTAAGGTGTTATGTGTATAACTGTATAGATGAGGAAATGGGAGTGTGATTGATTCTTTGCATGACTGACTAGGTGTGTGAGAAACTCCATGGATGAGTGAAAGTGTGTGAGTGTCTCTATAGGTGTATAAGTGCATATGATAGTATTGTATTGATGAGTGATTGTATGTATGAGTGATTGTATGGGTGAATGAGTGGATGTTTGTGTAGACCTAGGAATCAGTGAGTGCGTACGTAGTAACTGGTATTGGTGTGTCAATGGTTTCAAGAATGGTAGTTTGTATTTAAGACTGGGTGTATCAAAGGTTAGATTAGAGTGTGAGGAGGTGCATCGTATTATCACATGAATGATGTCATCAGTGATATCAATTGAGATGTCATTAGTGATGTCATGAGTGATGTTATTTACGATGTCATCAGTGATGTCATCAGTGATGTCACTGACCATGTCATGAATGATGTAATATGTGACATCATCAGCAGTGGATTGCAGGTGTGCGAAATATAGTTAGTCCAACTAACTATATAGGAGCAATTTCAATGTTTTTTTAAATGCTAATACCTAACTATATATGACCTGAAACCTATGTTTTTTTCAGTGAATTTGCACGTTTTTTTAAATGCTAATTCCTAACTATATATGACCTGAAACCTATGGTTTTTTCAGTGAATTTCCAAGGTTTTTTAAATGCTAATACCTAATTATATATGACCTGAAACCTATGTTTTTTTCAGTGAATTTGCAAGGTTTTTTAAATGCTAATACCTAACTATGTAAGGCTTCAGCCCTATAGTTTTTTCAGTGAATATATATATTTTTATTTTCAAGTTTTTTTATATGATTACAGGGTCCGAAAGCACACCGTAAACGCTCTGAGCTCTTACCCTGACATATTTTTAAAAATGTCTAAAACATAATATCTACGTTTTTAACGTTGATTTTAAAGGTAGACAATATTTGCTTTAATGTTGAAAATGTTTTTTTAAAACTTTTAACAACAGTATATTACTTTTTAAAGTAGTAACAAATCTCGCGAGGGTGCGTCGCACGTGCACGCAACGTAAGAGCTTGGTCCACGCAACGTAAAAGGTTCAAGCTCTTACCCACGAAAGTTACTTTAAATCGTTATATCTAAGTATTCATTGCACAATGTAAAGGTACACATTAACTGGGATAATAAAGAACATGTTAATTTAAACTTTTAAAGACCATATATAACTTTATTAAAGCAATTATAAATCTCGCGAGGGTGCATATTACGTAAGCGCATCGTAAGATGACGTAACCGCTCCGTAAATAATACGTAAACGCACCGTAAGCTTGCGTAAGCTTACGTAAACGCTCGGTAAACGCTCCGTAAGATTACGTTCAACCATGTGAACTGAAAACAAGACATTTTATTGGTTTATAATACTTCCTACTCCAATTGTAGACAGACCCCTCCCATGTTCATCATTCTTCTTTGGCTTTCAGAGAAGCAACATCTACTTTCAACAGCTCCTGGCTTGTTTGGAAATGGCTGAACGTGAGGAATCAGAACATTCTTCTTCAGAAGAATTTGTGGAAGAGGACCCCCATCCATCTAAAAAAGAGTCCATAGTCTGGAAGTTTTTTTCATTCCCAGAAGGTTTGAAGAAAGTCAATGCACCGCATGTCACATGCAAAATCAGTGACACAGTATTGTCAAGAGGCAATCCAAATAAAAAATACTCTTTTGGAACCTTTAACATGGAACCCCATGTTAAGAATATGCACCCCAACAATTGGGCTAGAGCTGTGGTGCGTGGATCTGAAGAGCAGGGCTCTGCTCCTAGTACTTGAACAGCACCACCAATGCCAGCTTCCACGATTGCCAATATCCAGCCGGAATTGAAAAATCTAATGATGCAGTGCATACAGTGCAATAAATTAGTTGCCTTTGGACAACAGTCCGTAGAAGTTATTTTGCAGAAAAACAGGAGCCACAAGTGCACCAAATCATTTTTTTCTTTATTTTTCATAGTTTGTTCATGTTGAACAACTGTTTTGGTTATAAAGTCCATTTTTTTACACCGTTTTTCTAGCAACCAAATAAAATACAAAAAAACCCAGTTATTTTTAGAACTACCTCTACTGGTCAAAAAAAGAACTATATTTCTATGTTTGTATGTAAAAGTTTGTTATAGTAAATGTAAAAGTGCAAAACTATAAGGATGTAGTACAGCATAAATCTATAGGGTGTTTACCTATAGTATACTGTAGTACTTCCAAAGCACTGAAATGTAACATATGTATATAAATATGTTACAACTCAATGGGCCACATGTATGTAATCTCCATTTACCTATTCTTAAATACCAAATCATACCTGTTCAACATTTAAGAGTAGGTAAATGGGATGTAGTTAATTTCTCTTTTGAAATTACCAAATCTATATAATTCAGTCATTTTACCGAATCGGTATTTACCGTATCGGTAATTGCCATTGATTCCTATGGGCCTTGAGGCCAATAGGAATCAATGGCAATTACCGAACCAGTAAATACCGATTTGGTAAAATAACTGAATTGTCAAGGGGGACAGGTTATCACTTTGACACCCTGTTGCACCCCTGATTCTAACTTGTGTGCCATGTCACACACATATATGCTCTTACGGCTTGTATGTGTGCCACATGGCACAAATGTACATGCACAGATGTGCATGTACACAGGAATTCGTTATTAACCACCGAATAGTATTTGGTGGTAACTAACGAATACTTAAGGGCCTGTGGCACTGTTTTCAGTGCCACCTACATCTAGATTTACCAAGGAAGTGCACTGGGGAAAGTGGAGTGCCAATAAATGAAGGCTTACTAACAGGTAAGAAATGGATAACAGAGTGAAGGAAGGAAAATAAGATCAAACACAAAAAATAAAGAAAGAGGGAAACTGACTGAGGTAAAGAGGAGGAGTGGTAGAAAGAGAAAACATACACGATTAAGTGTCAGGGAGAGATATGTAGAGAGAGAGAGAGCAAGGGACAGAGAAAGAGTGAGGCAGTTATTCTGCCACAATAACAGAGTGATAACAAACGTATTTTTCTTTATCATACTTACCTTATAAATAATAAAAACTTAGACACTATTGCAAAAAAAGTTTTTTATTTGTTATACTTACCTTCTAAAATATAAAAAAGTTAAGGAAATTATTTAAAAAAAATATAATATCTGTAAAACATAAGAAAAAATAAATTGTAATGCATACAATGTATATTTCACAATACAAGAAAGAAGGAAGAAGATTAAAAAATGGGAAAGTTAGATGGCACACGCAGAGGGACAGATGCCACAGGTAGAGGGTAAAATGGTGCAGGCAGAGAGTGAGAAAGAACAAGTAGAAGGTGAGATGGTGCAAGCAGAGAGTAAGATGACAAAGGCACAAGTATATATTGTGCAGACAAAGGGTAAGATGGCACACACAGAGAGAAACATGGAACAGCCAAAGGAAGACATAGCACAGTCAAAAGAGAGATGGCAAATGAGCGTGAGACAAGGGGACTGAGGACACAGAGGGAGTGAAGGAAACAGTGAGAGAAGGGGACTGAGTGAGGGAGCAAAGAAAGACAAGTGATGGAGTGTGGGTGAGTTAAAGAGAGTGAGTGTAAGGGAAGGGCAGTGAGACAGTGAAGGGACAGAGGAAGTAAGGCTAACAGAGAGCCAGTGAAGAAAGAGAAGTGAGGATGTCAGAGTTCAAAGGGAGTGACAGAAGGAGTAAGTGAAGTGGAGTAAGGCGAGTGAGGAAAGGTTAATGAGTAAGGGAGCAAAAGAAGGAAAGAAAGGTGAAGGGGAGTAAATCAGATGAACTGAGAAAAGGTAAGTGAGGGAAACAAGAAAAGAGAAGGGGAATGAAGGATAGGAATAAAGGGTACTGAGGGAAGCAGCCTAACGAAACAAGGGAGAGGTGAGTGAGAGAAGGACAGTGAAGTTAAAGAAAGACAAATGATAGAGGGTGGATAAAGTCGAGTGAGTGTGAGACAATGGGAGTGAGTGATTGACTACACACAGAGAGTGAATGAAGGAGTGATAGAAGGACACTCAGTGAGGGATAAAAAAAAGGAAAATGAGGTAGTGTAGGTGAGGGAAAAGGAGTGACAGAATGAGGTGATGAAGAGAGTCACGCTAAGAGACAGGGAGCGATGGAAGGATAGACAAAAAGAAATAAAAAAGTTTTTGGGGTCAGTCGTACTTACCTTATAAATGAAATATCTGTGGAAACGAAAAAACAAATCAGTTATAATACATTATTCACAATACAAGAGACAAAACCGGAGAAAAAGGAAAGAGGAGTTAGGGAAGGAAGATGAGGGAGAGGGAAGGGGGAATTAGTGCAGGTGCGTTAACAACAGTGAGTCTAAGAGAGAGGAAGTGGTGGAAGAGTACAGAGAAATTAAGAGGACACAGGGAGTTTTATGAAGGTGTGTTTGGAGTGCAGTTAGGAATTAGTGAGTGAGCAAAGGAAGGAAAGAGAGGTGAAGGGGAGTGAAACAGAGGGACTGACTTAACATGAGTGGGTGAGAAGACTAAGAAGAAGGGAAGTGAAGTATAGGGAATGAGGATAAGTAAGGGAAGCAAAATAAAGGGACAGGGGTGACGTAGGGTAAAAGAATGACAGTAAGTTTGACGAAACAGAGGTGATAGAGGATGAATAAAGGTAAGTGAGCATGAGACAAGAAAAGTAAAAGAGTGAGGAAATAGAGGGAGAGAAGGAAAGAGTGAGAGAAGGGGACTGAGCGAAAGAGTGACAAAATGTGGATGAGTTAAAGGGAGTGAACATAAGAGAAAGGGAGTGAGAAACTGAAGGAATGAAAGCAGTGATGTTAAGAGAGAGGCAGTAAGGGAAGGATAGAGAGAAACAGAAATAAAAAAGTAATGAAAATGTATTTTTTATTAGTCGTACTTACCTTATAAATGTAATATCTGTAGAACAGAGTAAAGAAATCAGTTATAATATATATTTCACGATACAAAATGCAAATTAACTTGTACAACATGTTATATGGTTTATTGCTGTTCTCAGAATATATTGATTTTCACTAAAAACAGTGAGTTCAATACTACTCATCATATCACAGCGGGCAAAAAAAAACACAATCAAAATGATTGTGTTTAAAAAACCCATAAAACTTAGAAAAAACATATCTTAAATTTTTTCTTCCAAACAGCAATTTCTAAGATACAGTATCTCATTATTATACTCTCAAACTAAAGTGATATAGAAACATATATTAACCACATTTACCCGAAATACGTAATCTTCATTTACATACCTTTCCACATGGCCAAATGGTATACAGAAAGTCCTCTTTTTGGAAATTACTTATTAGTAGTTTTAAACTTCCATTTACCCGACTTTCGGAATGAAAAGTCCAACATCTATTTCATCATCCAACAAAAATTATATTTACACCTCTGACTTACTCTTGATAAACATTTCCTATAATACTGATATCACTCACTATGTGATACACTTATACTACCTCTGTGACAACTACCAGTTTTCTAATTATCTTGATCACTTTAACTCACAAACTAATTTTGAGCAACACACTTACTTTTATTAACTGCTCCAATCTTCATTGTCCAATTACTTTCACTAAAATTTGGGTTCTAAAAAGACTAGATAAGAATTTGTTAAGTCAAAAGGCAAACGTTGTTTGAAAATAAACTGAGTATCATTACAAAATTATGTAAAAACATATATTATCAACATTTACCCGAGAAACTCATTTTTCATTGATGTACTTTCCCGCATGGCCAAATAGTACGTAAAAATTCCTTGTTTTGGAAAATACTTAATAATACTCTTGACCTTCCATTTCCCGACCTTCTGCATGAAAAGCTCCAACGTCTTTCGTAACACCTAACAATATTTATATCTCCACCCAAGGATGTGTATCATGTCCATAAAACCTTAAACAACCAGTAAACTATCAGAATCTGAAGATCATATAGTATCCTGATGACAAACTTTTATTAATTGCTCCAATCTTTCTAGGCCAATTACTTTTCCTAAAATTTAGGTTGTAAAAACACTAGGTAAGAATTTTTTAAGTCAAAAGACAAATGTTTTTTGAAAGTCAAAACAGTTTAATTACAAGAAGTCCAACCGTTTTGACATTTTAAATAAGCTGTATAATGTCCAGATGTTGTTGAAGGACCATCATGGAAAATAATTGCTACTGTTACAAAGGTTCTTCCTGAAATTGACAATTGAGAAGTCACACATTTTTTTATTAAAGTTGTTAATTTAGTTCCATCAGGTCTACATCGTTGGAACATTAAAATTACGTACTGTCCATAACTTTGTATAAATAATGTTGATATCATTGCACAGTTACATTGGGTACAAACCATGTTTTGATCAGCTGCTCTAACTAGATTATTAAAAGACACTGATTTGCAGTCTGGTAAAGTCAAATATATAAATCTTTTGGTATCTACTGTTGTACTACTTGAAAAGGAACAATTATCGCAGACATTTTGCCATTTATAAGAAAGGCCAAAAATATTTTCAACATCTATACCTTCCTCTTGCAATACAACAAGCATGTACATTAGAAATTCCTGACAATCTTGCTGAATATCCTGAGAAAATTGAGTTATACCAGAACATATGTCTAAATCATTTCGAATATCAGAAACACTTTCTATATTTGTTCTATCACTGCTACATTTCTCAAACACAGTATTCAACAAACAACAAAAACTTTGATCCAGATTTTCAACAATCTGTTCTTGCAAACTTTGGAGAAAAAAAACAACATTAACCACTACATTAGCATAGCAGTTAACGCCAGAACTGTTCTCAAACTGAAATCCAACAATACCTTCAACAGAATCCTCTTTGTTTCAGCTTACAATTACTGGTTCATCTAGTTTTTTTTTTTTGCTACAGCCTTGCTACAATTTTTCTCATTTCTTCTTTTTCGGCCTACTACACACTTTTCAAATAGAGGATATTGAGGTAAATTTGGCGCATACTCTCTTCTTAACCTATTATATTCCTTTACACAATTTAGATCTGCACTAATCTTTGTCTCATCAAAATCAATCAAGTACAATCTAGATAAAGTTCTGACTTGAGATAAAGCAACATATGCCATACCCTCCTTGAAGACAGAACTTCCAATATTCACCAAAGCACTATCTACACTTAAACCTTGAGATTTATGAATAGTCACCGCATATGCCAAAGAAACAGGAAACTGTTTTCTGCGGACATATAAATCTTTCACAAGCAAAAATCGGGCAGAACAATGACTGATTTGTTGTACTTCTTCATTACCAACAAATTAAATTTTTATAAATTCAATTCCATCTCTATTTCGGTAATTCACAAAATCAACAACATGACCTATTGCTCCAAACCTCTTTCCACATTAAAATTCCGTCGTAAAATTATACGACAATTTAAACATACATATAGAGTGTTTTCAAAAACAGCAGTTTTAGAAATTGTCTTCTCTAAAGAATCCAACTTTGATTTCAACTTTTCTGATAAAACAATAGTAACTCAAGTCAAAGTTTTATTTGCATAATTAGTTAAAATTGTTACAAAATTCGCATAATAAAATAACGATACAAAGTTTATTAAAATTTGGTAAAATTATTGTCTCTCGACTTATTGTTTTGTTTAGGGACGTGTCCTGTATGTCCTTCGTGCTCTATTTTATCAATAGCTTCCAGTTTCACAATCTCTTAATGTTCTAACTCTAACATTTTGTTGTTGAAGACTGAACATTCTCGAAGTGTTGGCATCAAGCATATTACAGTTTTGTTTTCAGCAACTTTCTGATAAATAATCTCTGGGAGAATATTTTCCTTTTGAAACAAATTTGAAATTAATCGTGACTGTAAAGCTTCTTTGCCATGTTCAGTTACTTTTCCAATTCTTACATCTTGTAGAATATTTTTTATAATCTTCATCCTTTGCCTGTCGCATGTTTTGAAGCAGTTCTGCATATTCAAAATGTAACCAGATATTCACATTTCCAATGCTTCCTAGGCACTTTCTTGTATCTTCATGTGTAAGCATCTTAAACACTGGTTGTCCTTTCACTGGAGTTAGCTGCAGTAGGTCTCCAAAGACAATGATGTGTTTGCCTCCAAATAACACATCATACTCTGTTTTAAGAATTTGTTGCTTTCTTAAATGCACAAAAGCAAGCATCACATTTGAAACCATGCTTACCTCATCAATGATAAGAAGTTTCATTTTCTTCAGGACTCTACCAACTTCACAACAAGCTTCTCCAGATAGCTTGTGGTATTGTAATGTATTATCATGCTCTACTGGCAGCATCAATAAACGATGTAAAGTAATCCCTTTAATGTTATGTGCTGCCAACCCAGTTGGAGCAGTAACAACAAAAGACAGTGATAACTCTGTTCTTCTCTGCAGATAACTTGCAATTGATTTAATCAGAAAACTTTTCCCAGTTCCGACTTCTCCACTCACATACAGTCGGACAGGTTCAAATGTCATACATGAGCACTCTTTTTTATCATGACGTAAACCATGCTCAATCTGTTCTGTGACTTCATCATATATTTTTTTCTGCTCCACGATTAGTTGATTTTCCAAATCTTCTAAATTAACTACATCCTCCTGAGCTTGTTCCATGGCTCTTTCCACCTCTTCCATGGCAGTGGCAGCTTCATTTTGGATAATTGGTTCTCCTAGTGGATCCTGACTCAAAGAAGCAGAACTCTGACTGTCTTGAGAACTGTCTCTAGCAATCTCTGCTGTAATGATAGCTTCTTGCTGTATTTCATCGTTCAACATTTGCAGATAATTTGAAAAAAACAGGACATTCTATGGTATCCTTAGTTGCATTGAAACAATCTTCAAAACTGAGAAAATCTCCAAGTAGTTCCTCTTCTGAACGCCAAGAGTTGCAAAAGAGCTAAGTAGTAAAATTCCCTTTTATCAGGAGATTCGCAACTCAATGATGATTAATCATATGTCCTTTTCTTTGTTTCACCAGACATCCTTCACATCCAATTAAAGCAAATACTCCTTTATTGATATCTTCTGTCATATTCCTCTTAAAAGTATAGCTTTGCAGTACTTCATAGAGACAAACGTTCTCAAGATGACTACTTCTATTTGGATAATATGTATCCAACATGTTTGTCTTCAAAATATCTGTACTATTTGGTTGAAACTCCGCCAAATATTCAATTTCTTGTGCAGACTTCAAAACTCGGTTTCGTGTTGCAGCAAGACCTAGACTTACCCAAATGATGGATCTCGATTTGGCGTACAGACTTGCTGATGATAACCAATCTGAACATTCATATGCTCCAATTTCTCGATGCGACAACATCTTCAGACTGTAACTGTATAATTTCTTACTTAGGCTCTTTTCATGCGAAATATCCTCCCACATTTCCTTCAGTTCCGTCTTTTCTGATTTTGTGATGTAAGACGTTACATATCGAGCCACAGGAATAGAGTTGTCAGTAACATATTGAATATCCATGTTACCATTCCACATGGACAAAATGACTGGGTTGTAGTCATTTATGTATTTGAACTCTTCATTTCTTTTCAAGTTGTACGTATTTTTCGGTGATTTTCTTGTCACAGTATGTCGCAGTGAAGACATAAAATTGTTCACTCTTCCTTTACATATTACTGGTCGTGGAAATCCGAAACGACATTTAGTGTAGAACTTCTCCTTGGATTTGAACTTTCGACGACAGTACTTTCCACAGCGATGGGTTTGAAAGCGTAAGACTTGATGTCGTAAATTGTCTTCTTCTGTACTTTTCGGAACAACACATGTGGAATATTGTTCAATGAAACTCATCACTGTGTCATCCGAATCTGTTACAAATTTGGGAGCATCTTTGATCCATAGCAGCATATGTATGTGAGGAGCACCTCTTGCTTGATACTCCTTTCTCCAAAAGAAATCCAAAATCTCTCCAAGTGGAGGATTTTTTGTGTTTGTGATGAAAGACATCATAGCTTCAAATCGATGATTAAAATACCTACAAACATTAACTGGATCCAAAGAGCACAGTTGTCCAGGTGTCTTGAATTCTATATTTTCTATGTTTCCATTTGCCTCTCGAAGAAATTCAAGTAAGTCTTCCCAGGCATACTCAGCACAGCTAAGAGTGAGGAACCATGTAGGAGTTCCTAAGTTACTTAGCATACATTTCAATTCCCCATGACGACGGTACCAATACTCATTCGTACCACGCTGACATGCCATGAGATTGATTAGGTGAGATTCCAAAATACTGTCTTCCACTTGGACTTTATCCATAAAGTCCCTTGCCGAAACATTTTGAAGATGTACTCCAGATTTCAGTATATGGTTCACAGCATAAGATAGTCTAGAGAAGTCACTCTCAAACAGAAGATGAAGCAAATATGGAATACATTGACGAAATCTTGGATCTTCTGAATATAATCTTAAAGTCCTGTATTCCGACGCAGGAATTCGAACAGGTCGGTCATCATATCTTCCACCTTGACCTGTTGGAAACAATTGAGGAAAACAACGAGCTTCCAAGCTTTCTTCCCATACACTTATGGGACTTCCTTTGGCTTCTTTCATTTGGAACAACTCAATAGCATTCCCCATTACTTCTTTGGAATGCAAAGGATGAACACTATAATGCTCATAAATCTGTTCACTTCTAGACACATCTACTTTTTCAATCTGTCCAGCTGATGAATCACTGTCCTCTTCTACAGCTGTTTCCTCTTCTCCTACATATAAATTGTTGTAGTACTGATTGTTTTTTTACTAAATACAACGTTGCCTTTTTGACTTTCCTAACATCCACTAATTCTTGCCAGATTTTCTTACTCTTTGTAGGAACACCATTAACTAGAATAACTAGAGGTTCCTCGTCCACTTTTTCTACGCCAATGGTGTCAATATTTTTCTTTAAATCTAAAGGCAAATAAACAACTCTTCCCTTTAATCCTCTCTGTAAATCTGAAGGAGGCAATTTCCCTGTCTTAGGCTCCAAGCGAACAATAGCCTGAAAAGGATGCACACATTGAATCAGAATACACTCATAGGTATTTAAACCCATCAATTCAGACGGAATCTTTACCAACTCAAGATTATTATGTACAGCTCTAGCAGGCATTCTGTTTTCATTTAATTTATTATAACAATATTTACAAATACGCAGATCAGAACCCAAATCAAAACAATTCTCAACCAACAAATAAGTTGCAAAATCCTTCCATTCATTATTATTTTCCATTTCACTTTTAACAAATAAATCAACTAACCGAGTCTGATTCTTATAATGAGTTCGTCGACAACACACACAAGAAAAATTTGGCCTTTCACTTGAAATTACCTTAAACTTTGTAATTCCATGATCAAAATTTTGAGTACTTACAATCTGTACATTCTCTTCCACATTCCTTTCTATTACTGTATCATTTACGGCAGTGTCCTCTTTTTCACCAAAGTAACAAAACTCTATTTCTTCATAAATCTTCTTCACATCTAATTCAGATCCATGCAAAAGAGCACTGTTTAACTGTTTTAGCCACAGTGCTGGACTTTTTGCATAATACAACCTTCTCACTATTTTCCTCACTTTAGTTTGATGCACTCCTAACATCCTAAAATGGTGAAAAGTACTCTGACATACTTTTCTAGAAAGACAAGCCAATGAATGACCATGCAAACCTGTTTTTTCCCTCACTCTGCAAGGATCTAAGTCTTGTAACATCTTAAACTTTTGTTTTAGACTTTTCTTACTATATGTACGTAAGAAATTGCAAAACAAATTAATAGAATCCTGTCGCACACTACAAATATTACTACAATTCCAAGTATACATCAGACCCTTAGCACGTCTCCCTAAAACTTCATCAGCTAACACCTCATCTGCTATTTCTAGGCACAATTTTTTCTTTTTCAACTGGACAACCGTCCTTCACCTCATATGCTCGACCACTGGTGTCAACTGCATGCACCAAATCATTATCCTGAAAGTAACTCTCTTCATTAAAAAATGGCTCACTATTTGAACTATGCTTCCATTCTCCCGAAAAAACATCTCAAAAATTAGTTCGATTGATTACTCTTTTCCACTTACATTTTGATTTCAAATCATTGATTGCCTTATCTAGTGTACGAACTCTATTGATTACTAAAATATACAGCTTTCTCTTCACTTCAAAAGCCTGATCAACAAACTTTTCTATTCTTTTCTTTTTCTTGTAAAAAGTTGTTTTCCTATTATATTTCTTAAGATTTTTTAATAAATTCAAAACTACTCTGTTACGAAACATTCGTCTACGAATGTCAATAAACTGATTTCTCCTACGATTACCAGACACACTATGATCTCCTTGTACCATTATACCAATTTTTGGTGACCTCTGCTTTTTCTTTCTAGTTACAACTTGTTTTTTTTTCGTAGAAACACTTTCTTGACTTTTTCTGCATTTTAACAATTTCCTTAAAAATTCCTTGGTTTGCTTACCAGGAGCATTTTTTCTTCTCTCTGAAGATTGTCCTTTGCATGAATCTTCTAATTGAGTCCTCTTGGTCGATAAAACTTTCTTATAAAGTCTCTTTTGGCGGTCTTTCGTAGGCATAATCTATTATGACTCTGTAGCTATTTACAATCTGTTGAAAAGAAAAATGTGACATATTATAGACCACTACTAACATAACACATAGCAAATACATTAACTAAACATTATAAACACTAGTTCACATCTCTCTTTGTGTGTCTCATATCACTCTTTGCCTGCACTATCTCCTTCTTTGCATGCCTCATCTCACTCTCTCCTTCCACCATCTCTCTGTTTGTATGTGTGTGTCATCTCACTCTCTGCCTACACCATCTGTCTGTTTGTGTGTATGTGTCATCTCACTCTCTGTGCCTAAAACGATTTACCATGCTAAATGTTTTTTGCTGAAATTATTGGCTTTAAGATTTTTGACAAGCATCACACTGAGTGTGTATGTGAATTAAGGAATTATATTTTCATCTTTTTCCTTAACGTTAGCTGTGTGTGCTTACAGTTTGTATCTTTTACCTTAAACGGTAGACTTCTTTTTAAAGTGTTTCTCATGCTTGAATTCAATGCTGGTATTGAGATAGTGCCAATGGTTTCATTGGGCTTGTAAATATGCTCCTTTTTTACAAGCGCTTTGCGATACCTTTAACATGGATGCAAGCAGTAAATGTATACAGAGGGATAGGAATAGCAGATAGAAAACAATATGAAATGCCATGAGAGATGCATAAAGGATTTTACTAATGGCATCAATTGAGATAGAATATACAAAAAGAGGGGCATATTTAGAAGCCCTTTGTGCAATGTTTAACATGGATGCAAGCAGAAAATGCATACAGAGTAATAAAATTGGCATTACACTATCTCTATACCAGCATTAATGTTAAAAATGGCACAAGGGGCTTGTAAATATGCCAATGAAACCATTACACTATCTCTATACCAGCAATAATGTTAAACATTGCGCAAGGGGCTTGTAGATATGCCTCTCTTTTTTGTATATTCTATCTCAATTCATGCCATGAGTAAAATCCTTTACGCATCTCTCACAGCATTTCATATTCTTGTCTGTGTGCCAATTTTATTACTCTGCATGCATTTTCTGCTTGCACCCATGTCAAACATTGCGCAAGGGGCTTGTAAATATGCCTCTCTTTTTTGTATGTTCTATCTCAATTTATGCCATTAGTAAAATCCTTTACGGATCTCTCAAAGCATTTCATATTCTTGTCTTTTAAAAAAAAAAAAATGGAAAAATCGCGAGGGTACGCGCACCGGAAAACACGTTTTGGGACCCCCCTTTTTTCTCGGCCACCGCTCGACGAATCCCCCCAAAACTTTCAGGGAAGGAGCGGAGCGCAGCGAAGCAAATTTAAGGAAAATTACAGGCAGATCCCTCAATCGGCGCCAAAGTTTCTTTGCTGCCGTTATTGTCTTTGCCAGTGTTTCTTTGCTGATGTTATTGTCTTTGCCAGTGTTTGTTTGCTGCCGTTATTGTCTTTGCTAGTGCTTGTTCGCTGCTGGTATCATCTTTGCCAGAGCTGTGTGGGCTGTGTGGGCTGTGAGAGCTGTGTGAGCTGTGAGAGCTGTGTGGGCTGTGAGAACTGTGTGGGCTGTGAGAGCTGTGTGGGCTGTGAGAGCTGTGTGGGCTGTGAGAGATGTGAGAGCTTTGTGGGCTGTGAGAGCTGTGTGGGCTGTGAGACCTGTGTGGGCTGTGTGAGCTGTGAGAGCTGTGTGGGCTGTGAGAGCTGTGACAGCTGTGTGGGCTGTGAGAGCTGTGCGGGCTGTGAGAGCTGTGTGGGCTGTGAGAGCTGTGAGAGCTGTGAGAGCTGTGTGGGATGTGAGCTGTGTGGGCTGTGAGGGCTGTGTGAGCTGTGAGAGCTGTATGGGCTGTGAGAGCTGTGAGAGCTGTATGGGCTGTGAGAGCTGTATGGGCTGTGAGAGCTGTAAGAGCTGTGTGGGCTGTGAGAGTGTGGGCTGTGAGGGCTGTGACGCCTGTGAGAGCTGTGTGGGCTGTGAGCTGCGTGGGCTGTGAGAGCTGTGTCGGCTGTGAGAGCTGTATGGGCTGTGAGAGCTGTGTGGGCTGTGGGAGTGTGGGCTGTGTGGGCTGTGAGAGCTGTAAGAGCTGTGTGGGCTGTGAGAGTGTGGGCTGTGAGGGCTGTGAGACCTGTGAGAGCTGTGTGGGCTGTGAGCTGCGTGGGCTGTGAGAGCTGTGTTGGCTGTGAGAGCTGTACGGGCTGTGAGAGCTGTGAGAGCTGTGTGGGATGTGAGCTGTGTGGGCTGTGAGGGCTGTGTGACCTGTGAGAGCTGTGTGGGCTGTGAGAGCTGTGTGGGCTGTGTGGGCTGTGAAAGCTGTGAGAGCTGTGTGGGCTGTGAGAGCTGTGCGGGCTGTGAGAGCTGTGTGGGCTGTGAGAGTGTGGGCTGTGTGGGCTGTGAGAGCTGTGAGAGCTGTGTGGGATGTGAGAGCTGTGTGGGCTGTGAGAGCTGTGAGAGCTGTGTGGGCTGTGAGAGCTGTGTGGGCTGTGAGACCTGTGTGGGCTGTGAGAGCTGTGTGGGCTGTGAGAGCTGAGTGGGCTGTGAGAGCTGTGTGGGCTGTGAGAGTGTGGGCTGTGTGGGCTGTGAGAGCTGTGAGAGCTGTGTGGGCTGTGAGAGCTTTGTGGGCTGTGAGCGCTGTGTGGGCTGTGTGAGCTGTGAGAGCTGTGTGGGCTGTGAGAGCTGTGTGGGCTGTGAGCTGTGTGGGCTGTGAGAGCTGTGAGAGCTCTGTGGGCTGTGAGAGCTGTATGGGCTGTGAGAGCTGTGTGGGCTGTGTGGGCTGTGAGAGCTGTGTGGGCTGTGAGAGCTGTGTGGGCTATGAGAGCTGTGTGGGCTGTGAGGGCTGTGAGGACTGTGAGAGCTGTGTGGGCTGTGAGAGCTGTGTGGGCTGTGAGAGCTGTGTGGGCTCTGAGAGCTGTGTGTGCTGTGAGAGCTGTGTGGGATGTGAGCTGTGTGGGCTGTGAGGGCTGTGTGAGCTGTGAGAGCTGTGTGGGTTGTAAGAGCTGTGTGGGCTGTGAGAGCTGTGAGAGCTGTGTGGGATGTGAGAGCTGTGCAGGCTGTGAGAGCTGTGTGGGCTGTGAGAGTGTGGGCTGTGTGGGCTGTGAGAGCTGTGAGAGCTGTGTGGGCTGTGAGAGCTGTGTGGGCTGTGTGGGCTGTGAGAGAGTGGCTGTGTGGGCAGTAAGAGTTGTGTGGGCTGTGAGGGCTGTGAGGGCTGTGTGGGCTGTGAAGGCTGTGAGGCCTGTGAGAGCTGTGTGGGCTGTGAGAGCTGTGTGTGCTGTGAGAGCTGTGTGGGCTGTGAGGGCTGTGAGAGCTGTATGGGCTGTGAGAGCTGTGAGAGCTCTGTGGGATGTGAGCTTTGTGGGCTGTGAGGGCTGTGTGGGCTGTGAGAGCTGTGTGGGCTGTGAGAGCTGTGTGGGCTGTGAGAGCTGTGTGGGCTGTGAGGGCTGTGTGAGCTGTGAGAGCTGTGTGGGCTGTGAGAGCTGTGTGGGCTGTGTGGGCTGTGAAAGCTGTGAGAGCTGTGAGAGCTGTGTGGGCTGTGAGAGCTGTGCGGGATGTGAGCTGTGTGGGCTGTGAGGGCTGTGTGAGCTGTGAGAGTGTGGGCTGTGTGGGCTGTGAGAGCTGTGTTGGCTTTGAGAGCTGTGTGGGCTGTGAGATTGTGGTCTGTGTGGGCAGTGAGAGCTGTGCAGGCTGTGAGAGCTGTGTGGGCTGTGAGCTGCGTGGGCTGTGAGAGCTGTGTCGGCTGTGAGAGCTGTATGGGCTGTGAGAGCTGTGTGGGCTGTGGGAGTGTGGGCTGTGTGGGCTGTGAGAGCTGTATGAGCTGTGTGGGCTGTGAGAGTGTGGGCTGTGAGGGCTGTGAGGCCTGTGAGAGCTGTGTGGGCTGTGAGCTGCGTGGGCTGTGAGAGCTGTGTCGGCTGTGAGAGCTGTACGTGCTGTGAGAGCTGTGAGAGCTGTGTGGGATGTGAGCTGTGTAGGCTGTGAGAGCTGTGAGGGCTGTGTGGGCAGTGAGAGCTGTGTGGGCTGTGCGAGCTGTGTGGGCTGTGCGAGCTGTGTGTGCTGTGAGGGCTGTGTGAGCTGTGAGGGCTGTGTGGGCTGTGAGAGCTGTGTGGGCTGTGAGACCAGTGTGGGCTGTGAGAGCTGTGTGGGCTGTGAGAGCTGAGTGGGCTGTGAGAGCTGTGTGGGCTGTGAGAGTGTGGGCTGTGTGGGCTGTGAGAGCTGTGAGAGCTGTGTGGGCTGTGAGAGCTTTGTGGGCTGTGAGAGCTGTGTGGGCTGTGTGAGCTGTGAGAGCTGTGTGGGCTGTGAGAGCTGTGTGGGCTGTGAGCTGTGTGGGCTGTGAGAGCTGTGAGCGCTCTGTGGGCTGTGAGAGCTGTATGGGCTGTGAGAGCTGTGTGGGCTGTGTGGGCTGTGAGAGCTGTGTGGGCTGTGAGAGCTGTGTGGGCTGTGAGAGCTGTGTGGGCTGTGAGGGCTGTGAGGACTGTGAGAGCTGTGTGGGCTATGAGAGCTGTGTGGGCTGTGAGAGCTGTGTGGGCTCTGAGAGCTGTGTGGGCTGTGAGAGCTGTGTGGGATGTGAGCTGTGTGGGCTGTGAGGGCTGTGTGAGCTGTGAGAGATGTGTGGGTTGTAAGAGCTGTGTGGGCTGTGAGAGCTGTGAGAGCTGTGTGGGATGTGAGAGCTGTGCAGGCTGTGAGAGCTGTGTGGGCTGTGAGAGTGTGGGCTGTGAGAGTGTGGGCTGTGTGGGCTGTGAGAGCTGTGAGAGCTGTGTGGGCTGTGAGAGCTGTGTGGGCTGTGTGGGCTGTGAGAGAGTGGCTGTGTGGGCAGTAAGAGTTGTGTGGGCTGTGAGGGCTGTGAGGGCTGTGTGGGCTGTGAAGGCTGTGAGGCCTGTGAGAGCTGTGTGGGCTGTGAGAGCTGTATGTGCTGTGAGAGCTGTGTGGGCTGTGAGAGTGTGGGCTGTGAGGGCTGTGACGCCTGTGAGAGCTGTGTGGGCTGTGAGCTGCGTGGGCTGTGAGAGCTGTGTCGGCTGTGAGAGCTGTATGGGCTGTGAGAGCTGTGTGGGCTGTGGGAGTGTGGGCTGTGTGGGCTGTGAGAGCTGTAAGAGCTGTGTGGGCTGTGAGAGTGTGGGCTGTGAGGGCTGTGAGGCCTGTGAGAGCTGTGTGGGCTGTGAGCTGCATGGGCTGTGAGAGCTGTGTCGGCTGTGAGAGCTGTACGGGCTGTGAGAGCTGTGAGAGCTGTGTGGGATGTGAGCTGTGTGGGCTGTGAGGGCTGTGTGAGCTGTGAGAGCTGTGTGGGCTGTGAGAGCTGTGTGGGCTGTGTGGGCTGTGAAAGCTGTGAGAGCTGTGTGGGCTGTGAGAGCTGTGTGGGCTGTGAGAGCTGTGTGGGCTGTGAGAGTGTGGGCTGTGTGGGCTGTGAGAGCTGTGAGAGCTGTGTGGGATGTGAGAGGTGTGTGGGCTGTGAGAGCTGTGAGAGCTGTGTGGGCTGTGAGAGCTGTGTGGGCTGTGAGACCTGTGTGGGCTGTGAGAGCTGTGTGGGCTGTGAGAGCTGAGTGGGCTGTGAGAGCTGTGTGGGCTGTGAGAGTGTGGGCTGTGTGGGCTGTGAGAGCTGTGAGAGCTGTGTGGGCTGTAAGAGCTTTGTGGGCTGTGAGCGCTGTGTGGGCTGTGTGAGCTGTGAGAGCTGTGTGGGCTGTGAGAGCTGTGTGGGCTGTGAGCTGTGTGGGCTGTGAGAGCTGTGAGAGCTCTGTGGGCTGTGAGAGCTGTATGGGCTGTGAGAGCTGTGTGGGCTGTGTGGGCTGTGAGAGCTGTGTGGGCTGTGAGAGCTGTGTGGGCTATGAGAGCTGTGTGGGCTGTGAGGGCTGTGAGGACTGTGAGAGCTGTGTGGGCTGTGAGAGCTGTGTGGGCTGTGAGAGCTGTGTGGGCTCTGAGAGCTGTGTGGGCTGTGAGAGCTGTGTGGGATGTGAGCTGTGTGGGCTGTGAGGGCTGTGTGAGCTGTGAGAGCTGTGTGGGTTGTAAGAGCTGTGTGGGCTGTGAGAGCTGTGAGAGCTGTGTGGGATGTGAGAGCTGTGCAGGCTGTGAGAGCTGTGTGGGCTGTGAGAGTGTGGGCTGTGTGGGCTGTGAGAGCTGTGAGAGCTGTGTGGGCTGTGAGAGCTGTGTGGGCTGTGTGGGCTGTGAGAGAGTGGCTGTGTGGGCAGTAAGAGTTGTGTGGGCTGTGAGGGCTGTGAGGGCTGTGTGGGCTGTGAAGGCTGTGAGGCCTGTGAGAGCTGTGTGGGCTGTGAGAGCTGTGTGTGCTGTGAGAGCTGTGTGGGCTGTGAGGGCTGTGAGAGCTGTATGGGCTGTGAGAGCTGTGAGAGCTCTGTGGGATGTGAGCTTTGTGGGCTGTGAGGGCTGTGTGGGCTGTGAGAGCTGTGTGGGCTGTGAGAGCTGTGTGGGCTGTGAGAGCTGTGTGGGCTGTGAGAGCTGTGTGGGCTGTGAGGGCTGTGTGAGATGTGAGAGCTGTGTGGGCTGTGAGAGCTGTGTGGGCTGTGTGGGCTGTGAAAGCTGTGAGAGCTGTGAGAGCTGTGTGGGCTGTGAGAGCTGTGCGGGTTGTGAGCTGTGTGGGCTGTGAGGGCTGTGTGAGCTGTGAGAGTGTGGGCTGTGTGGGCTGTGAGAGCTGTGTTGGCTGTGAGAGCTGTGTGGGCTGTGAGATTGTGGTCTGTGTGGGCTGTGAGAGCTGTGCAGGCTGTGAGAGCTGTGTGGGCTGTGAGCTGCGTGGGCTTTGAGAGCTGTGTCGGCTGTGAGAGCTGTATGGGCTGTGAGAGCTGTGTGGGCTGTGGGAGTGTGGGCTGTGTGGGCTGTGAGAGCTGTAAGAGCTGTGTGGGCTGTGAGAGTGTGGGCTGTGAGGGCTGTGAGGCCTGTGAGAGCTGTGTGGGCTGTGAGCTGCGTGGGCTGTGAGAGCTGTGTCAGCTGTGAGAGCTGTACGGGCTGTGAGAGCTGTGAGAGCTGTGTGGGATGTGAGCTGTGTAGGCTGTGAGGGCTGTGAGGGCTGTGTGGGCAGTGAGAGCTGTGTGGGCTGTGGGAGCTGTGTGGGCTGTGCGAGCTGTGTGTGCTGTGAGGGCTGTGTGAGCTGTGAGGGCTGTGTGGGCTGTGAGAGCTGTGTGGGCTGTGAGACCTGTGTGGGCTGTGAGAGCTGTGTGGTCTGTGAGAGCTGAGTGGGCTGTGAGAGCTGTGTGGGCTGTGAGAGTGTGGGCTGTGTGGGCTGTGAGAGCTGTGAGAGCTGTGTGGGCTGTGAGAGCTTTGTGGGCTGTGAGAGCTGTGTGGGCTGTGTGAGCTGTGAGAGCTGTGTGGGCTGTGAGAGCTGTGTGGGCTGTGAGCTGTGTGGGCTGTGAGAGCTGTGAGAGCTCTGTGGGCTGTGAGAGCTGTATGGGCTGTGAGAGCTGTGTGGGCTGTGTGGGCTGTGAGAGCTGTCTGGGCTGTGAGAGCTGTGTGGGCTGTGAGAGCTGTGTGGGCTGTGAGGGCTGTGAGGACTGTGAGAGCTGTGTGGGCTGTGAGAGCTGTGTGGGCTGTGAGAGCTGTGTGGGCTCTGAGAGCTGTGTGGGCTGTGAGAGCTGTGTGGGATGTGAGCTGTGTGGGCTGTGAGGGCTGTGTGAGCTGTGAGAGCTGTGTGGGTTGTAAGAGCTGTGTGGGCTGTGAGAGCTGTGAGAGCTGTGTGGGATGTGAGAGCTGTGCAGGCTGTGAGAGCTGTGTGGGCTGTGAGAGTGTGGGCTGTGTGGGCTGTGAGAGCTGTGAGAGCTGTGTGGGCTGTGAGAGCTGTGTGGGCTGTGTGGGCTGTGAGAGAGTGGCTGTGTGGGCAGTAAGAGTTGTGTGGGCTGTGAGGGCTGTGAGGGCTGTGTGGGCTGTGAAGGCTGTGAGGCCTGTGAGAGCTGTGTGGGCTGTGAGAGCTGTGTGTGCTGTGAGAACTGTGTGGACTGTGTGGGCTGTGAGGGCTGTGAGAGCTGTATGGGCTGTGAGAGCTGTGAGAGCTCTGTGGGATGTGAGCTTTGTGGGCTGTGAGGGCTGTGTGGGCTGTGAGAGCTGTGTGGGCTGTGAGAGCTGTGTGGGCTGTGAGAGCTGTGTGGGTTGTGAGGGCTGTGTGAGCTGTGAGAGCTGTGTGGGCTGTGAGAGCTGTGTGGGCTGTGTGGGCTGTGAAAGCTGTGAGAGCTGTGAGAGCTGTGTGGGCTGTGAGAGCTGTGCGGGATGTGAGCTGTGTGGGCTGTGACGCTGTGTGAGCTGTGAGAGTGTGGGCTGTGTGGGCTGTGAGAGCTGTGTTGGCTGTGAGAGCTGTGTGGGCTGTGAGAGTGTGGTCTGTGTGGGCTGTGAGAGCTGTGCAGGCTGTGAGAGCTGTGTGGGCTGTGAGAGTGTGGGCTGTGTGGGCTGTGAGAGCTGTGTGGGCTGTGAGAGCTGTGTGGGCTGTAAGGGCTGTGGGGCCTGTGAGAGCTGTGTGGTCTGTGAGAGCTGTGTGGGCTGTGAGAGCTGTGTGGGCTGTGAGAGCTGTGAGAGCTCTGTGGGATGTGAGCTGTGTGGGCTGTGAGGGCTGTGTGAGCTGTGAGGGCTGTGTGGGCTATGAGAGCTGTGTGGGCTGTAGAGCTGTGTGGGCTGTGAGGGCTGTGTGGGCTGTGAGTCTTTTCAAAAAACAAGGGAACCCAAAGAAGTACCAAGGACCTTGGGCAATAGATTATTAAGGGAAACAGTGGTCCTTAGAAAAAGGAATTTATCAGTACAGTATAACATATAGACTCAAATAAGTACTATATCTCAGAGTTTTCAGTGCCCAGCCGGGCCTGAATTTTAATTTCAAGTATAAAAATTATACAATGACCACAGGGTCTGATTTAGGAGTTGATAGGGTACAAGCCTGCACCTATCCAAAGTACATTCGAACAGCGTTCGAGGAAGGAAAGATAGGGGAAAATAAAGAGGAAGCAAAGAAGTTCAGGCAAAAAGAACATTAGAGCCAACTGTCCCTTGCATCATTAATATCAATCACAAGCAAATTAGGACAAACAATAACTGTAACAAAATTAACATAATAGACAGGTTACAGAATTGTCAAAAAGTGTCGACGGCGTTTCGATCCCCCGGCTCCTATTGAACTGGGATCATCATCAGGACTTTCTAATTTATTGCCTGTAAGAACTTTTGTCATAAGCCTGTGTAAAGTAAAAAAGTGGGAGGAAAGAAAGAGAATTCTTTTTACATATAACGCACTTAGTTCAGGACTTTTACACATTCAGACAATATTTCTTGCTGTTCATGCCGAGGGCTACAAACAAGTGGACCAATCATGAAGGCGACCCGTGGCGAGTGAGTAATGGCCTCATGCAGACACACTGTGTGGCAACGGACAGCGGCGCACTCTTGTGAGTGTAAGTGAAGTGAAGGTGTCAGATTATATACTTGAAAATGTTACCGCTTGTGCATACAGGTAGTGAAGCACTCGTGGCGAGTTCAAAATGGAGCTAGTGTATTTACCGTGTGAACGTAATAGTCGAATGTTGGACATACCTTATGGCGCAAGGATTACTCTTTTATATCGAGTTGGAGTGAACGTAGTGTACATTGCCTAAGGATTAAAAGACGCGGGTCAGTAACGTGCTGAGCCGTTTGTGTAGTGATAAACCAGTGGACTAAGGTGCCTAAAATTACCTCCGTTGAGACTCGGTAAGCATCAACCTTGCAGAGCACGAATTACTCCCTTGCAGCGAGTTGGGGGTACAATGCCTGGGGATTTAAGGAAGCAAATAAGTACTGTGGTGGGCCGTTTAGGCGTGCCTGGTGGTGGTATAAATTGCATAAAAATTACCTCCGTATCTATTTGATGGACAAACTGGCATCAGTCTTTAAATTCATCCATGCCGCAGATATAACTGATTCGGGTCTTGTGGGGGCAGAGTTACAATTTGCGCACTCTGTAAAAAAGCGAGGGTAACTTATTGTAATATATTAAGAAACGGTGCTGGCGAGGCGAGGGGAGCATGAGTGCGCTCTTACCTTTCAAATGCAGAGAATACTGCTTTGCTCTACGGTCGAGCAGATTCCAACTCGGCGTGCACAATGGCAGCGAGCCGACTTCTCAGCAATCCGGAAGTGGAGTTCTAGCCGGTGTGAGGTGTTTAAATAAAAGCAGTCAGGCACACAAAACTATGGCGGCCATCTTGGAACGGTATAATATATGCTAGCGAAGTGTCTAAGTGCTCACCTTCATGCATGTTTCGTGACTTTTAGGAACAATATCAAAATTATTTACATTTACAATTATGTCATGTCATTTTACCTTTGAATAGCACAAGAGAAAAACGTACTGGATGATATTAATTCGCACAACGGTTCTAAACTGTGAGCTCCCGTACTGTAAGCTTTGTGCAGTGGACCTTAGAAAAAGGAGATGGTATTGACATTTTCAGCCCAAATAATAATTTTTCCTTCACTAATTCATTATTGCTGCCAGTGTGACTCTGTGTCCGAAAGAAAGTTCAGAAGAACCAAGTCTATTTTTTCAGAGTAAGCCAGCCCAATCCTCAGTGCGATTAAGTCCCTTCTGGATCGTGTCCAAGAGGATGATGCATTTGAGTTCCTCATGGTTGAGCAGTTGGCTCATGTTACCACCTCTCGCCGGTAACTTCAATGACTTTAGTATGGTCCAGCGGAATTCGTCTTCCTTGTGTTTGGCGTCAGTAAAGTGTTCCACAAGTGGGGCATTGGGAGTTTGGCAGCGGATGCGGCTCCTGTGTTGGCAAATCCTTGTTTTTACCTTCTGTGAAGTTTGGCCAACATACATTTTGTTACAGGGACATTGAATCAAATATATTACATTACAGGTGTTGCAATTAGACAAAGAAGAGCTAGTAAAAGTGATATTATTAAATACTCTTGTTTTTCCTTCAATGGCCATGTCACACACACTGCAATTACCACATTTCACATGCCAAACAACGGGGGGCATGCCCCAAATAGCTTCAAGTGTAGACGCTTGAGTGGGACTTGGTAGTGCTGCTCGCACTAAATGGTCCTTCAAATTCTTATTTTTCTTGAAGGCGAACAGGGGACGCTCAAGTTCAAGTATGCCTGCATTCACCACTGGCCAATGTTGGAGTACCATTTTCCTCATTTTGTTTGATACAGGGGAGAAAGTGGTCACACAGGCTAGTCTGTCCTGAGGTGGCTTGTGTGTCGGTGTAAGTAATGTTTCTCTGGGTCTGTACCATGCTCTCTTTAGGGCATTTTTGACAATTCTCTTTGGGTAGCCCCTGTTTTTGAGTTTATCAGCAAGAATGGCACTTTCTTTGAAATAGTCCTGCCTACAGGAGCAATTTCTCCTAATTCGCAGGAACTGGGAGAATGGGAGGGAGTCACGCAATGCTCTAGGATGATGGCTGGAATAGTCCAGTAGGGTATTGCGCTCTGTTGTTTTTCTGAAAAGTCGGGTCAAAAGGACTCCTTCCTGGTGAAAAATAGTGAGATCTAGGAAATCAATAGCCAATTTGTCAGATGTTAGGGTAAAATGGAGGCCGCAACAATTATTGTCCATCCAGTGTAGGAAGTGGCGCAGATCACTGACTTCGCATCTCCAAATCATGAAGATGTCGTCAATGTATCTGCGCCACAAGCCTATCCCTGGGTAGAACGGGTTCGATGATGTTAATATTACCTCGGTCTCAATCTCATTCATGAATAATACCGCCAGATTTGGAGCAAAAATTGCTCCCATGCTTGTCCCCTTTATCTGCTGATAGAACACGCCATTAAATGTAAAAAAGTTCCTTGTCAGACAGATTTCGAGAAGTTGTAAGATGAACTCCGTTGGTATCGTGTGTGGGCGTGGACGTGTATCCAGAGTCTTCTGAATCACCTTCAGGGCTAGGACCTGGGGAATGTTTGTGTAAAGGGACTCTACGTCCATGGTACATAGGGTGTCTGTCACTGGGTCGAATGGTAGATTTTCAACCAATGAAATCATGGACATAGAGTCTCTCACATAACAGGGTGTGGAGGGGACAAAACCTTTTATGAAATAATCAATAAAGGAACCAAGAGGCTCAAGAATTGAACCGCAAGCTGAAACAATGGGGCGGCCTGGTGGTGACGTTACACTTTTATGAACTTTCGGTAAAGTATATATTACTGGTGTCCTGGGGCTTTTTATATTCAAATAATTAAACTCTTTCTTGGATAAGAAGCCCTCTGCCACTGCGTCTGTAGTGATTTTCTTTATAAGTGTGGGCTGTGAGAGCTGTGAGAGCTGTGTGGGCTGTGAGAGCTGTGTGGGCTGTGAGTTGTGTGGGCTGTGAGGGCTGTGTGGGCTTTGAGGGCTGTAAGGCCTGTGAGAGGTGTGTGGGCTGTGTGGGCTGTGAGGGCTGTGTGAGCTGTGAGAGCTGTGTGGGCTGTGAGAGCTGTGTGGGCTGTGTGGGCTGTGAAAGCTGTGAGAGCTGTGTGGGCTGTGAGAGCTGTGCGGGCTGTGAGAGCTGTGTGGGCTGTGAGAGTGTGGGCTGTGTGGGCTGTGAGAGCTGTGAGAGCTGTGTGGGATGTGAGAGCTGTGTGGGCTGTGAGAGCTGTGAGAGCTGTGTGGGATGTGAGAGCTGTGTGGGCTGTGAGAGCTGTGTGGGCTGTGAGAGCTGTGTGGGCTGTGACAGCTGTGTGGGCTGTGAGAGCTGTATGGGCTGTGAGAGCTGTGAGAGCTGTGAGAGCTGTATGGGCTGTGAGAGATGTGAGAGCTGAGTAGGATGTGAGCTGTGTGGGCTGTGAGGGCTGTGTGAGCTGTGAGAGCTGTGTGGGCTGTGAGAGCTGTGTAAATGCTAATACCTAACTATAACGAGTGTCTACATTGCGCAAGGGGCTTGCAAATATGCCAATGAAACCATTACACTATCTCTATACCAGCATTAATGTCAAACATTGCGCAAGGGGCTTGTAAATATACCAATGAAACCATTACACTATCTCTATACCAGCATTAATGTTAAACATTGCGCAAGCGGCTCTTAAATATGCCAATGAAACCATTACACTATCTCTATACCAGCATTAATGTCGAACATTGCACAAGGGGCTTGTAAATATGCCAATGAAAACATTACACTATCTCTATACCAGCATTAATGTCAAACATTGCGCAAGGGGCTTGTAAATATGCCAATGAAACTATTACACTATCTCTATACCAGCATTAATCTCAAACATTGCGCAAGCGGCTTGTAAATATGCCAATGAAACCATTACACTATCTCTATACCAGCATTGATGTCAAACATCACGCAAGCGGCTTGTAAATATGCCCCTCTTTATCTTATATTCCATCTCAATTGATGCCATTAGTGAAATCCTTTATGCATCTCGCACACCATTTCATATGGTTTTCTATCTGCCATTCCTATCCCTCTCCATACATTCACTGCTTCCACCCATGTTAAAGGTTGCACAAGGCGCTTCTAAAAAAAGGAGCATATTTACAAGTCCAATGAAACCATTACACTATCTCTATACCAGCATTGAATCCAAGCATAAAAAACAATTTAAAAAGAAGTCTACCTTATAAACTAAAAAATACAAACTGTAAGCACACACAGCTAACATTATGGAAAAAGGTAAAACAATAATTCCTTAATTCACACAGACACTCACTGTGATCCTTGTCAAAAATCTTTAAGCCACACATGTTATCAAAAAACATTTAGCATGGTAAATCATTTTACACACAGAGCACAACCCATTTAAATGAACACTACACTACAATGCAGAAACCTGACTCATTTTCAAAATACAACAGGAATGAAGCCCAATATGCTTGTTATGCTTCCCAATACTGCAAACAGCACTCTCTCTATATTACTCACCTTTAAAATCGCTTTTGAAAATATAGAACAGTGTCAAACACACAGCGGATTTTCTTAAGCAGAATCTCTGAAATGCACCTCAGACACTGAAACCAGAAATGGCACACTTTCCCACTCATTCTTCACACATATTTCAGGTCTTAACCAATGAAATCTCTTCCCACACTATTTCAAAACTAAACTAACATTTCAATTGGTTCTACATTCCCACAATTTCAAACTCACATAATATTCACCCATCCCCCTAGTGCTCATTCAACCTGTCACCATGGTAACTCCCACCTAAGGAAGAACAGAGTTTAAAAGTTAATTATACTTTGTTGTAAATGAATCCACCAAGGTTGTTAGAGCTTTCAAAATAACAGCTAATCATGTGCAATGTTCCTTTCAATGACCTTTTCTGAACCAATAGAATTGCTTCTTTTAAAAAACAAAACTATGCACCCTAATATGCTCTTTTCCATTTTTAGAAAGCACCAATCATTTCTAAAGCTTCAAGTGAAGTGAATGTCCTCCTTTTTTTTCTACAATGCAAGCTTTCCAACTGCCATTTCATTTACAGCCCTCATCTGATTACAGCCAGACCTGCCTTGAAGATGCCTTGAGTATGGTTTGTAGGACACAGTTTTGTATTCTGGTCTAAAAGGTATGCAACAAACAGAGGAATTTTAAACCTTGATTTACCAAATGTGGATATTTTATGGATTGGCCAGAGAGGATTGAGATGTCATTAATTGATACCATTGGTGAAATCATACATGCATCTCCCACATCCTGACCTTATAATTGTGCACTGTGGTGGAAATGACTTATGCACTTTGACTGGGGTTGGTCTGCAAATGCTATTGAAGGACATCTTTGGACAATTGATGTCACTTTTTCCTCAAACTACCTTTGTCTATTCCAATATATGCCAAAGACAAAAATGGAATTGGTCAATCAATTTTGTCCACAGATTGAGAAAGCAAGGAAACATGTAAATAAATCTGTTTCTGCACACATGAGAGTCTATGGAATGGGTTGTATATACCACAACAACTTGCGTTACAACATGCAAGGCATCTATAGGACAGATGGTGTACATTTCACTGATGAAGGGAACAGAGTCTATCTCTGTAACATCAGACTCTGCATTGGTACTTAGTTGTAGGTACCAAAAAAAACACAATGAACACCACGGTTCTTTTTAGAGCCAACTAACATGTAAACACTCAAATATAATTTTAAACTTTATTTTTTGTATTCATTTTTACCGAGGTCTGTGCACCGAGCACTCACCGAGCACTCCCAGTGCGCGGACCTATCGTGTTTTCTGTCATTTCTTTTAAAAAAAAACATTATTTTTAACCTTAGGAGTCCTTGAACGACCCCCTGAGAAGGCATAAGGGGTCAGGGACACTCTACCCTACCCCCTTCCCACATTTTAAAGTTATATTGTTCACTCTCTTCTGAAACCACAAAATGGCGGCGATAGGGTTCGTGCACCGTGCATTTACTGAGCACTGACGGTGCGCAGACCTAGTGGAATATAAAAAAAAAGATATAAATAAATGAAAATGGACATCGTCTCCTCTGTAGATACCTTGTATGTTGTAATGCAAGTTATTGTGGTATATTGAATCCATACTATAGTCTTTCAGGAAAGCAGAAACAGTTCACATGATTCCTTCCTTTCTCAATGTGTGGTCAGAATTGGCGTAGGGGGTCATGAGTTCCTACTCTGGTGAAACACACTTGCTGTTCTATATACTTACTTATGGTGTAAACTAGTGCATCAGAGACAGTCAGTGACAGAAAGGATACAGGACTTGAAGAACACAAAATTGTATCACTTTGCTACTACCGCGTAAATTACATTTAAATAAGTATAATTTTCAAAACAATTTTTCTTTACTAAATTAAAATGTATTTATCCGAATTTTCAAAATCTAATAGAACTTGTAGGATTTCTTCATCAGAAATTTCATCCATCAAAGTGTCTGAAAATGATTTGTCAAACTCGACAACGTCTACACATTCTATTAATTCCATATCTAGTGTTTCATCAAAAAAATCTGCCATGGTATCTCCTTCATGTTCTTCATGATTTGTTTCATCTATAGGATCAATATACACCTCAGAATAAGTTGCCTCAATAAACGTTGCTGTTATTTCAAAGAAGATGTTGGTAGGCTCCTCATTTTCATTCATCATTTCATGTTAGTGTACTATTAAAAGAAAGAGAAACAGCGCTTACTGCATGATTTCCTGCTCTGGTGAGACACACTTGCTGTTCTTTAAACTTACTTATGTTGCAATCTTCTGCATCAGAGACAGACAATGAGAGAAAGGATGCAGGACATGAAGAAGAGATGTCAAATACACATTTAAGAAGATTTTGGGGTAGAACGGAAGTATTTATGAGTAAACATACTATGTAACACAAACAATTATCAGTTTGCTACTACCTCATAAATTACATTTAGTTAAGTATAAATTCTCATACAATATTTATTTACTAAATTTAAATTTATTGTTGGGAATTTCCATAATTTAGATGATCGTCTAAGATTGCATCTTCAGCAATGTCAATATTGAAAATCTCCCAAAAAGAATCCTCAAACTCAATGAACTCCAAAGCTTCCATTAAATCTGAATCCAAGGATTCATCATAGAAATCGTCCATGCCATCTCCTCCATCATAAAGCTCTCCTTTAGGATTACTGTCATCAACAGGAACATCCTCAATAACAGTCACAAAAATGTCTATAACGATGTCAAATGAATCTTCATTTTCAACCATTATTGATGTAAGTGTACTATTAAAAGAAAGAGAAAGACAGTGAGATGTTGCAGGGTAAGAGTGAGATAGGGCAGAGAAAAACTATTACATTCTATAAGAAGAGTTACTACTGTGTAAATCTCACACCAGAAATTGAACACCAAAATGTCCACATAAAAGTACCTCAAACACTATAGTCACAAAATGGCCGTGTTTCCCTGGACAATGTATAGTATCAGGCAAGAATTAGAAATATAAAGCACTGCATCTGATGTTGCCCTACTCAATCCATAAGTATAACAGAAAAACATTAAATACCTAACAGAAAACATTTTTCCTATTACCTTAAAGTGAACAACAGAGTTATGCTTACAAATTAACAACTCACCTTCTAGAAAACTGTTGTACAGTAAATTCTGTCTCAATCTCACACCTCAGAAATATACCTCAAACACTAAAATCTCAAAATGGCTGTGTTTCCCTCTCATTTTTCATACATATTCAAACACCCAGCCAATCACATATTCATCACACACAAAATCAAAACCAAAGTAACATTTTAATTGGATCAAATTATCAACACATTCAAACTTACATAATCTTCAACCTACCCCCAATGCTCTCTACCAATTACCATACTAACTCTACACAAAACACCTACCTAAACCCATAGGTGAAAGAGTCATCACTCAATGTTGCACTCAACCAACATCTAAACACTGAAACTTGTTATTTTAATGTATTTCTTTTTTTGTCTTTTTGAGCCGCGGTCCGCGCATGGTGCGTGGACCCCGCGATTTTTTTTTATTTAAAAAAAAAAATTCAACCTTCGGGGTCCTTTACAGGCACCATGACAAAACCTAGGGGGCTCAGGAATCTCTACCCTGCCTCCTTGTCAACTATTACACTTCTGTTTACAACCACTATCATCTGCCACAAAAACAAGATGGCGGACAACACTTCCTCATTTCGACGGAATGGACTGTTGACAGACGTCCAACAGCCAATCAGAATTCCGCGCATGTACGCTAAGGTCCGCGCACGTGCAAGGACAGTGCAAGGACGGTGCAAGCCCGTGAGCGCACCGTGTCCCGCTTATAGATATATAATTTGAAAAAAGTTGATTTTCTCAAAAATTACTGAAGGGATTTTCACCAAATATACAAAAGGCACTTCTGCATACCAGGCTCTACCATTTTGCCAAGTTTGCAGTAATTCCATTCAGCCCTTCGGGCTGTAGCTGTGTCTAAAGGTCCTATGGAAAATTGCATTGGTCTCAATTTCACATTCAATTTTCTCAAAAACTACTGGAGGGATTTACACCAAACATACAAAAGGCACTGCTGCATACCAGTCCCTACCATTTTGCCAAATCTGGTGTAATTCCGTTCAGCCGTTCGAGCTGTAGCCTTGTCAGAATGTCCCTATGGAAATTAACATGGGGGAAACATGTTTTTCTCGGCCCCCGCTTGACGAATCCCCCCGAAACTTTCAGGGAAGGAGCGGGGCAAATTTAATGGAAATTACAGGCAGATCCCTCAATCGGCGGCAATGTTATTCCCAATAGAATGTTCGCAATTTCCTATGGTAACTAGGTCCTAACTATATATACCTACTGGCGACCGCCAGTAGGTAATATATATATATTACCTACTGGCGGTCGCCAGTAGGTATATATAGTTAGGATTTTTTCTCTATGGGATTTTTGAAAATTCTATGTCTAATAACTTTGGCGTTTGTGGACGGAATTGGCTGAAATGTTCATGAAAATGGAACATTTTGTTTCTGAGCAGCCACTGAAAATTTGGGGGGGGTTTGTCAAGGGGGGGCTGAGAAAAAAGGGGGGTCCCAAAACGTGTTTTTCCTGTGTTAATTTCCATAGGGCGGTTGGCCTCACTTTTAGCCCGAACGGCTGAATGGATTTGCACGAAACTTGGCAAAATTGTAGGGACTGGTAGCCCGATGTGCCTTTGCTAGGTCTCAATATATGTGATCCAGTGGATTTTGAGAAATTAACGTTCAAAAAAAGATATATATCTGTAAGCGCGCTCCGGGCAGCGCTCCGGTTCGCGCCCCTGACGCGTAACGGAACTTCGCGTAGCGAAGCTGATTGGCTCTCCGGTGTCTGTCAACATTCTAAACAGTCCGGAGCGGCCGCCATCTTGTCTCTCGGTAGGATCGAGAGACAAGAGGAGGCAAAAACAAAGGGGGAAATGACCATAAGGGGGCATAGTAGATCCTCCCTGACCCCCTAGGTTTGATGTGGAGGCTTTAAAAGGGCCGCGTGGGGAGCGCCCGGTACGCGCACTGGGGAGCGTACTATAAGGAAAAAAGAATGATAGACTTTTCAAATATTGTATGTTAATTGATTGTTTGTTTTGTTGATTTTTTTTTTTTTCTTTATTTTTTAAGCAATTATTTATTATTGTCATTGTGTTTAAAAATTTAATAAAATGTCTAATATTTCACTGTCTGAAATGTCATTATTTTCATTGAACATAGCTTGTAATGTTTGAGTGTGTAAAATGTCCTCATTTTCAAGGAGGACATCTACTGATTGCACACATTGTAGTAGTTCTTGGTCCCAAGTTTCATCCATAAATTCAATGTCATTTGGATCAATGATTTCTTGGTTGGTCTCTGCAAGGACAATTTCAAATGAAACTTTCTGTTTGCCTTCCATTTTGTCTGAAATTTGCATAAAAAAATATATATTAGTAGAGATAGGACACTGTTGGGATTAATTTTAGATAGGCAGTTTTTAACAGTGAATTTATCTTTGGGCAGTGTATAGTATCAGAGTGGAAGTAGGAATATAAAAAAGTGTATGTGATTTAACGTAAGTAAATTCATAATTATACAAGAGAAGCCTAAGTCCATCCATAACTATAACAGAGAAGTCTATCTAAATCTATAACTACTACAGAGGGATAGTATATAACTATCAGAAAAAGTTTACCATATTACCTTAAAGTGCACAATATACTTCAGTTTTTAAAATAACAACTTACCTTTAAAAAGAAGTTGAAGTTATTAGTGAAAATCCTATTGAAATGTACACCAGGAAGTAGTAGTCAAAATGGCTGTGTTTCCTTCTCTTCCTTTATATATATTCAGGTACATAACCAATCAAATGTCAGGTAAAAAAAATAGAAAATGAAAGTAACATTTTAATTGGTTATCAATTCCAACACTTCAGATGTGTTTTGTGAAGTAATTTACCTCAGGGTATTTAGAGAGGTCTACAGGCTAAATGGCTAAATGGAATTCCAACCAAATTTGTGAAAATGGTAGGGATTGGTATGTAGTATGAGCTAATCTATATTTGGTGAAAGTGTCTCCAGGGTTTCTTCTGTAAATTACTTTCCCACCTTTTTTGATGGAGCGCTTCCCGGTGAGCGCCCCGGTACGCGAACCGGCAGCGTTACGGGAGTCCACCATTTTGTGTTTCGGTCTAATTAAGATACAAGATGGAGGGCAAATAATGTTCAGAATGGGTAGAAGGGGGCACGGTAGATGTATCTTGACCCCCTAGGTTTTCTGAGGGTGGCTGAGGAGGCCCATATGTGCGGAAAAAAAACATTTTTTTTTTAAATTTCGCGCTGTTAGCTTCCGGTTCGCGTACCGGGTAGCGCTCCGGGGAGCGTACTTTGTTGAAAATTTGTGAAAAAAGTTAGAGTAAAATAATAATTGTGAGTGATCAGATGTAGGGTAGCTCTGAGAAGAGCTTTTGGATTTATGGTACATTTAGGTACTTATAAGTAGGTACCAATGCACAGTCTTAAATTCAAAATGAAAACTCTGTTGCCCTCATCTGAGAAGTGAACTCCATCTCCTCTGTAGATATCTTGCATGTAGTAACGCAAGTTATTGTTGTACATGGAGCCCATTCCATGGTCTCTCATGTAAGCTGAAACAGATTTGTTTACATGCTTCCTCGACTTCTCAATTTGTGGACAAAATTGGTTCGACCACCTCCATTTCTGTCTTTGGCATATATTTGAATATACCAAGGCAGTTTGAGGAAAAAGTGCCATCAATTGCTCAAAGGTGTCCTTTAAAAGCATTTCCAGACCTACACCAGTCAAAGTGCCCAAGCCATTTCCTCCACAGTGCACAATTAACAGGTCAGGTTTAGGCAAATGCATAAAGGTTTTCACCAATGGTATCAATTGGTGACATTTTAATCCTCTGTGGCCAAACCACTTAATTTCCACATCTTGTAAATTGAGGTTAGGTAAATTTCTGTTCTCAGCATACCTTTGAGCCCAGTAGATGTAACTATGTCCAACAATCCAGACAGAAAACATGGTGAGAGGAGGTTCTGCTGCAGTCAGATGAAGTGTGGCAATGAAATGGGAGTTGAAAAAATAAGAGTTTAAAAGGAAAAAAACGGTGGAGTTTCTGTGTTAAGGAAGCAGTAGCAGTGATTGGTGGATTTTGATTGCTGAAAACAGAAAGTTAGGGTGCATGGATGTGTTGTTTGAATGGTGTAATTTGAATGGTCAAGAAAAAATCATTTAATGAAAGATTGCACTGGATACGCAGGTGCACTGAGAGTTCAGAGTTCAATTGAAACATTGTTGTGTGAACTTGCAAACATGAGAGGTCTTTCAGGAGGTGGTTGCTATGCAAAAAAGGCAGAAAGGCCAGAGGGGGGAAGGGTGTTGATTTGAAAAAAGTGAGGGAAGAGTTTTGATTGGGTGAGATGAGAGATATGTGTGATGAGTTACATCATTTCTGTGCTTTTCATAGCTGCAGACTCTGGAGTGCATACCTTTTGCTCTGCTAAAGACAATTTGGTGTGTTTCTGAGACTGTTTTGAAACTCATAAAGTATTTGCTAAGGTGAGAAAAGATTCATTTAATTTAGGTAGAGAATAGTATGGTTTAGGGAGAAAATTATGAAGAAAGTTGTGTATTTAAAATGTTGCTTTGTGTCAAGTGTTTTACAAATAGATTTTGTTTCTTTGTGTTACATAGCCATGTTAAAAGTGATGCAAAAAAAGTGCAAGGGTCTTACAAAAATGCTTTCATGTGTCTTAGGGTATTTTAACTCACTTCCCCATGAATGTATGAATATAATTGCTTTACAAGATGTGTTTAAAAACGTTTTTAAAAATCAATTAGGTTTCTTGATATGTACTGCTAGAGTGTCTTAGGTTGCTTGGGGCATATTTTCAAGGCTTTTGACTTCCTTTGATGTCATTTTTCCCATTTTAATTTAAGACCTTTCCCTGTGGTGCAAGGTCCTTGTAAATATGCCCCCATCTGTGCTTGGCAAATTTAGATTTTAATTCTTTGACTAACATAGCCATGTTAAAAGTGACCCAAAAATGTTGCAAGGGCCTTAAAAAAAACGCTTTCATGTGTCTTAGGCCATTTTAAGTCATTTCCCCTTGAATGTAGGTATCTAATTGATTTAGTTGATGTGTTTAAAAATGATTTATGAAAACAATTAGGCTTCTTGATATGTACTGCTAGAGCTTCATAGGTTGCTTGGGGCATATTTATAAGGCCTTTGTGTCTCTCTGATGTTATTTTTCCCATTTTAATTTAAGACCTTTCCCTATGGTGCAAGGTCCTTGTAAATACGCCCCCTTCTGTGCTTGGCAAATTTAGATCTTGATTATTTGACTTACATAGCCATGTTAAAAGTGATCTAAAAATGGAGCAAGGGCTTAAAAAAAACGCTTTCATGTGTCTTAGGGTATTTTAAGTAACTTCCCCATGAATGTATGAATATAATTGCTTTACAAGTTGTGTTTAAAAATGTTTTTTGAAATCAATTAGGTTTCTTGATATGGAATGCTAGAGGTTCATAGGTTGCTTGGGGCATATTTATAAGGCCTTTGAGTCTCTCTGATGTTATTTTTCCCATTTTAATTTAAGACCTTTCCCTGTGGTGCAAGGTCCTTGTAAATACGCCCCCATCTGTGCTTGGCAAATTTAGATCTTGATTTTTTGACTTACATAGCCATGTTAAAAGTGATCTAAAAATGGAGCAAGGGCTTAAAAAAAAAACGCTTTCATGTGTCTTAGGGCATTTTAAGTCACTTCCTGATGAATGTGGGTATATAATTTATTTAGATGATGTGTTTAAAAACGATTTTTGAAATCAATTAGGTTTCTTGATATGTAATGCTAGAGCTTCATAGGTTGCTCGGGGCATATTTATAAGGCCTTTGAGTCTCTCTGATGTTATTTTTCCCATTTTAATTTAAGACCTTTCCCTGTGGTGCAAGGTCCTTGTAAATACGCCCCCATGTGTGCTTGGCAAATTTAGATTTTGATTTTTTGACTTACATAACCATGTTCCATACAGTTGTAACCTTCTGCGTAGTCTTTGATATGCTAGACTCCATCTGCACTATGAGATACCTAAGCAAAGGAAACACAGGTGATGTGATTGTGAAATGAGGAAAAGAAACTCCACATTTTTCAATTACATCACATGTGTTTCCTAAGTTTACGAATGACATTGTGCAGATGAGGTTTAGGTCTGTCCACGGACACAGAAAAGGTCTGGCCTTTGTTCAAGAGTGAAGTGGACATGACTTACTTCATTGGTAGGCCTTCACATGTATTATCTCCTCTGTACTCTTCAAAAAGCGTAAATTTCATCTGCAACCCTGAGTAGGCCTCACCTCAAACAAACCTCTGGATAGGCCACACTTTATCGTCATCCTGAATCAATCATTTAAAATGTTAGGGACAGATTTATGATAGGTGTAAGCTTATTTTGCGTCACTGTGCGTGACTTTTGTGACGCAGCGGCGGTGCAAAAGATTTGCTATGTGGCGATATATTTACAACTTGATGCATCTAGGCAGATGTGTCATGCTGTAAAGTACCGTGCCACATGAAACCGATGCAGCAGTGATGCAAAAGATGCACCATGTTGCAAGACAGGCCTCATTTCATCTCCAACAAGATAAGAAGCTGAATCTTCTGTAAATGTGAAAATTGTTGTATACACTGCTCAACTTATGTGTACTCTTTGATATGCTAGAGTCCATCTGCACTATGAGATACCTAAGCAAAGGAAACACAGGTGATGTGATTGTGAAATGAGGAAAAGAAACTCCACATTTTTCAATTACATCACCTGTGTTTCCTAAGTTTACGAATGACATTGTGCAGATGAGGTTTAGGCCTGTCCACGGACACAGAAGAGGTCTGGCCTTTGTTCAAGAGTGAAGTGGACATGACTTACTTCATTGGTAGGCTTTCACATGTATTATCTCCTCTGTATTCTTCAACAAGCGTAAATTTCATCTGCAACCCTGAGTAGGCCTCACCTTAAACAAACCTCTGGATAGGCCACACCTTATCGTCATCCTGAATCAATCATTTAAAATATTTGGGACAGATTTATGATAGGTGTATGCCTCTTTTGCGTCACTGTGCGTCACTTTTGTGACGCAGCGGCGGTGCAAAAGATTTGCTATGTGGTGACATATTTACAACTTGATGCATCTAGGCAGATGTGTCATGCTGTAAAGTCCCGTGCCACATGAAACCGATGCAGCAGTGATGCAAAAGATGCACCATGTTGCAAGACAGGCCTCATTTCATCTCCAACAAGATAAGAAGCTGAATCTTCTCTAAATGTCAAAATTGTTGTATTCACTGCTCAACTTATGTGTACTCTTTGATATGCTAGAGTCCATCTGCACTATGAGATACCTAAGCAAACGAAACACAGGTGATGTGATTGTGAAATGAGGAAAAGAAACTCCACATTTTTCAATTACATCACCTGTGTTTCCTAAGTTTACGAATGACATTGTGCAGATGAGGTTTAGGCCTGTCCACGGACACAGAAGAGGTCTGGCCTTTGTTCAAGAGTGAAGTGGACATGACTTACTTCATTGGTAGGCTTTCACATGTATTATCTCCTCTGTACTCTTGAACAAGCGTAAATTTCATCTGCAACCCTGAGTAGGCCTCACCTTAAACAAACCTCTGGATAGGCCACACCTTATCGTCATCCTGAATCAATCATTTAAAATATTAGGGACAGATTTATGATAGGTGTATGCCTCTTTTGCGTCACTGTGCGTCACTTTTGTGACGCAGCGGCGGTGCAAAAGATTTGCTATGTGGTGACATATTTACAACTTGATGCATCTAGGCAGATGTGTCAAGCTGTAAAGTCCCGTGCCACATGAAACCGATGCAGCAGTGATGCAAAAGATGCACCATGTTGCAAGACAGGCCTCATTTCATCTCCAACAAGATAAGAAGCTGAATCTTCTCTAAATGTCAAAATTGTTGTATTCACTGCTCAACTTATGTGTACTCCTTGATATGCTAGAGTCCATCTGCACTATGAGATACCTAAGCAAACGAAACACAGGTGATGTGATTGTGAAATGAGGAAAAGAAACTCCACATTTTTCAATTACATCACCTGTGTTTCCTAAGTTTACGAATGACATTGTGCAGATGAGGTTTAGGTCTGTCCACGGACACAGAAGAGGTCTGGCCTTTGTTCAAGAGTGAAGTGGACATGACTTACTCCATTGGTAGGCTTTCACATGTATTATCTCCTCTGTACTCTTGAACAAGCGTAAATTTCATCTGCAACCCTGAGTAGGCCTCACCTTAAACAAACCTCTGGATAGGCCACACCTTATCGTCATCCTGAATGAATCATTTAAAATGTTAGGGACAGATTTATGATAGGTGTATGCCTCTTTTGCGTCACTGTGCGTCACTTTTGTGACGCAGCGGCGGTGCAAAAGATTTGCTATGTGGTGACATATTTACAACTTGATGCATCTAGGCAGATGTGTCATGCTGTAAAGTCCCGTGCCACATGAAACCGATGCAGCAGTGATGCAAAAGATGCAGCATGTTGCAAGACAGGCCTCATTTCATCTCCAACAAGATAAGAAGCTGAATCTTCTGTAAATGTCAAAATTGTTGTAAACACTGCTCAACTTATGTGTACTCTTTGATATGCTAGAGTCCATCTGCACTATGAGATACCTAAGCAAAGGAAACACAGGTGATGTGATTGTGAAATGAGGAAAAGAAACTCCACATTTTTCAATTACATCACCTGTGTTTTCTAAGTCTACAAATGACATTGTGCAGATGAGGTTTAGGTCCGTCCACGGACACAGAAGAGGTCTGGCCTTTGTTCAAGAGTGAAGTGGACATGACTTACTTCATTGGTAGGCTTTCACATGTATTATCTCCTCTGTACTCTTCAACAAGCGTAAATTTCATCTGCAACCCTGAGTAGGCCTCACCTCAAACAAACCTCTGGATAGGCCACACTTTATCGTAATCTTGAATCAATCATTTAAAATGTTAGGGACAGATTTATGATAGGTGTATGTCTATTTTGCGTCACTGTGCGTCACTTTTGTGACGCAGCGGTGGTGGAAAAGATTTGCTATGTGGCGACATATTTACAACTTGATGCATCTAGGCAGATGTGTCATGCTGTAAAGTTCTGTGCCACATGAAACCTGCGTCAGTTCTCATATAGGTGTTTTGTTGCAAGGTATGCATTAATTTGCATGAAAGCCCTGTAAAAGTAACACAGTGAAATTTAGAAGATTTCACTGAGTCAGCTTTATAGCATTGCTGAATCAAATCCTTACACCTGTTTGAAACAGGCATAAGAAGTGATGCACCATGCAATGTGAGGCTTCCTCCTGTGCATTGCAGTAGACATGTCGCGCTTATGACGTGATTCCTGCAATGTGCTGCTTTTGCGGCACAGATGCGTGACGCATCTGTGCTGTTTTTGCTCAATGGTGCTCCACATTGTAAATGCGGCACACTAAGGGTGGCAGAGCAGCGGTGCACATTAACTGGTGCATCCGTGGGGATGCGCCACTTAGCATAAATCTGCCCTTGTACATTTAAGTATGAGCAGGGGACACAGAGTCGGTGAGGCTTATCCAAGGTTAAGAAGAGATGAGTCCTGTTCACTGAAAACTTGGACATAGGCCTCACCTCCTCAGCATCGCTGGACATGGCTAAATAATAGCTGCAAAATGTTACTCTTGTTAAACAATTTTACTATTATAATCTCTGAGATTTGTCTCTTACTCTGCAACATCTCATTGTTGTTCTCTTTCTTTAAAGATAACGACAGCATCAACCATGAGTGACAATCAGCAATCAGTTGATCTCGACCTCATCATTGAACTTGTAATTGAAACGTCAGTGGAAGTAGATCCCTTGGATGATTTAAATCCTGAGGATGATGAAGAACATGATGAGGATGCCGATTTGTCAGAATTGTATGACATAGGGTGGGAAGCTGACTTGCTTGAGCCTATGGAACTATAAACATTTATTTTTAAAATTTACAATAAATGAAAAGTAAAAATGTAAACCGTTTCTTTTAAAAATAAACACACCTTTAAAAACAGGTTATGTGTAGTGTCTTCAATAAAATATTAAAATATGCTCATAAAATTAGATCAGATTCACATATAAAACAGGACAGGTAAAATGAAGAAGAATTCCATTTCTTTTCTGATATTTGTGTATTCTAAATTTGCCAAAGCACTAAAAAATATTCTATGTAAAAATGTCAAGTAGTGTGTTAAGTTTTTGATGACTGTTATTGATTTACTGTTTGGTAATAGTGGTTAATAACATTTTTTATTATATTTTACCACAGATTCAACTGCAGATCATTTCAAATTTTGAGAATGCCAACTAAGGATAGAATGAGAAAGGCTACAAAACGTCAAAGACAGCAGGTCCATCATTTACTGCAGCAGTCCTCTACAATAAAAAATCTTGAAGTCACCAAGAAAGCACCGGGTAAGACCACGAAAACATTCATAAGAAACATTTCTAGAAAAAAAAGTAGTACTACAGAAAATGTTTTTGTCCAGAAAAAGAGAAGCAATTTAAACGGAAAGAAAGGCCAATCAAAAATGTTACTGCTAGAGCAAGAGATAACTCTGTGCATGATAGTAGAAGGAAACAACAGTTTAGGGACATTCGTAAACGAATGTTCCGCAACAGGATAATTGGCAATTTGTTAAAAAATATTAAGAAAGGTCAACAGAAAGTGGTATAAGAGAAAAAAAAAAGTTGAGAAAGTTATTGATCAGGCATTTGAAATTAAACGAAAGTTATTTATTTTGATAATCAATAGAATTAGGAAGCTAAACAAGTCAATTTATGATTTCAAAATAAATAGTAGATGGAAGAGAACAGTTAATCGTAGTAATTTTTGTGAAGTTTTTTCCGGAGAATGGATGCATAGTTCAAGTTGTGAGGCATTTTTCAATGAGGAGAGTTATTTCCAGGATAATGATTTGGTGCATGCAGTTGACACCAGCGGTCGAGCTTATGAGGTGAAAGATGGTTGTCCAGTTGAAAAAGAAAAACTTGTGACAACAGAGGCAGAAGAGATGTTAGGTAATGAGGTTTTAGGAAGACGTCCTAAGGGACCTGTGTACACCTGGAAGTGTAGTAGTATTTGCAGTGTGCGACAGGATTCCATCAATTTGCTTTGTGATTTTGTACGGACATTTAATAAGAAAAGTTTGAAGCAGAAAATGAAGTTGTTGCAAGAATTAGATCCTTGCAGAGTGAGAGAAGTGACAGGTTTGCATGGTCATTCACTGGCTTGTCTTTCCAGGAGAGTATGCCAGAGTGTTTTTCATCATTTCAGGATGCTAGCAGTGCATCATAATAAAGTGAGGAAATTAGTTAGAATGTTGTATTATGCTAAGAGTCCAGCAGTTATGCTTAAACAATTATGCGCTGCTCTTTTGCATGGTTCTGAAATAGATGTGAAGAATATGTGTGAAGAAATTGAGTTTTGTTACTTTGGAAGTAAAGAGGAGAATGTTGAAATTGACCCAGAAGAAGAGGGTAATGTGGAAGATAGTGTACAGGTTTCCAGTACAGATAATTTTCAGAAGGAAATTGCCACGTTTCAGGTGAAATCAAGTGAGAGGCCTAATTTCACTTGTGTGTGTTGTCGACGCACTTATTATAAGAATCAGACTAAGTGAGTGGATTTATATGCAAAAAGTGAAAGGGAAAATAATAGTGAATGGAAGGATTTCGCTACATACTTGATGGTAGAAAATTGTTTTGATTTGGGATCGGATCAACGTGTGTGTACTTATTGTTGTAATAAATTAAATCAAAACCAGATGCCTGCTAGAGCGGTTCATAATAATCTGAAATTGGTTGAGATTCCTTCTGAATTGAAGGATTTAAATACTTATGAATCTATTTTGATTCAAAGTATCCATCCCTTTCAGGCTATTGTAAGAATGGAGCCAAAGACAGGGAAATTGCCTCCATCAGATTTACAGAGAGGATTAAAGGGAAGAGTTGTTTATTTGCCTCTAGATTTGAAGAAAAACATTAACACAATTGGAGTAGAAAAAGTGGAAGAGGAACCTCTGGTTATCTTAGTTAATGGGGTTCCGACAAAGAATAAAAAAATATGGCAAGATTTAGTGGATGTTAGGAAAGTCAAAAAGGCAACATTGTATTTGAAAAAAAATAATAAGTACTATAAGAATGTATATGTTTCAGAAGAGGAAGTAAGTGAGGAAGAGGATAGCGATTTGTGTGCTGGTCAAATTGAGAAAGTAGAACCCTCTAAAAGTGAAGAAATATATGAACATTATAGCGTTCATCCTTTGCATTCCAAGGAAGTCATGGGGAATGCTATTGAGTTGGTTCAAATGAAACAAGCCAAAGGGAGTCCCATTAGTGTCTGGAAGGAAAGTTTGGAAGCTCGGTGTTTCCCACAGCTATTTCCAACAGGTCAAGGAGGAAGATATGATGAGCGACCTTATCAAATTCCTGCTTCTAAATACCGGACTTTACGATTGTATGCAGAAGATGCTAGGTTTCGACAATGCATTCCCTATTTGTTTCATCTCCTGTTTGAAAGCGATCTGTCTGGACTGTCATATGCAGTGAACCACATCTTGAAAAGTGGTATACAGATGCAAAACATCTCGGCAAGTGACTTTATGGATAAAGTCAATGTCCAAGACAGTATTTTGGATTGTCACCTGATTAATCTCATGTCGTGTCAGCGTGGTACTAATGAGTACTGGTACCGTCGTCATGGTGATTTAAAATGTATGCTGAGGAACTTAGGAACTCCCACATGGTTCCTCACTCTGAGCTGTGCCGAGTATGGCTGGGAAGACTTACTTGAATTTCTACGAGAGGCAAATGGAAACATCGAAAACATCGAATTCAAGACACCCGGAGAACTGTGCTCTTTGGATCCAGTGAATGTATGCAGGTACTTTAATCATAGATTTGAAGCTATGATGTCTTTCATCATGAATAAGAAGAATCCACCTCTTGGAGAGGTGTTGGATTTCTTCTGGAGAAAGGAGTACCAAGCAAGAGGTGCTCCTCATATACATATGCTGCTGTGGATCAAGGATGCACCTAAATTTGGAACAGATCCAGAAGACTTAGTGATGAGTTTCATAGAACAGTATTCTACATGTGCTGTTCCAAACGCAAAGGAGGACAAAAGCCTAAGAGAACAAGTTCTACGCTTCCAAAGCCATCGTTGCGGAAAGTACTGTCGTCGTAAATTCAGAAACAAGGACAAGTTCTACACCAAATGTCGTTTCGCCTTTCCACGACCGGTGATTTCTAAAGGAAGAGTGAACAGTTTGATGTCTTCGCTGCGACATAATGTGATGAAGAAATCACCTAAAAACACATACAATTTGAAGAGGAATGAAGAGTCCAAGTACATCAACGACTACAACCCAGTGATTTTGTCCATGTGGAATGCTAACATGGATATACAGTTTGTGGCTGATAACTGTATGGCTGTGGCTCGGTATGTGACATCTTACATCACCAAAAAAGAAAAGACAGAATTGAAGGATATGTGGGAGGACATTTCCCATGAAAAGAGCCTCAGTAAGAAGTTGTACAGTTTCAGTCTGAAGATGTTGTCGCATCGAGAAATCGGAGCTTACGAATGTTCTGACCGGTTGTCATCAGCAAGTCTCTATGCCAAATCTAGGAGTATCGTTTGGGCGAGTCTTGGTCTTGCTGCAACGCGTAATCGAGTTCTGAAACCTGTGCGGGAAATTGAGTATTTGGCGGAAAAGGAGCCAAACAGTACTGACATTTTGAAGACCAACATGTTGGATACATATTGTCCAAATCGAAGCAGTCACCTTGAGAATGTTTGTCTGTATGAGGTTCTACAAAATTACATATTCAAGAGGAACATCAAAGAAGATATTGATAAAGGAGTGTATGCTGTAATTGGAAGTGAGGGATGTCTGGTCAAGCAAAGAAAATGCCACTTGGTAAACCATCGAAAATTGAGTGGCGAATGTCCTGAAAAAAAGGAGTTTTTCTATTTAGCACTTTTGCAACTTTTCAAGCCTTGGCGTGCAGAAGAGGAACTGCTTGGAGATTTCCTCTGTTATGAAGACTCTTTCACTGCCGCCAAGGAGACCATAGAATGTCCTGCTTTTCCCAAATATGTAGAAATGTTGAATGCGGAAATCGAGCAGGAAGCAACGATTGCAGCCGAGATTGCCAGAGACAGTTCTCAGGACAGTCAGAGTTCTGTTTCATTAAGTCAGGATCCACTAGGAGGACCTGTTATCGAAAATGAAGCTGCCACTGCCATGAATGAAGTGGAAAGAGCCATGGCACATGCTCAGGAGGATGCGGTTAACTTAGAAGACTTGGAAAGACAACTCAATGTTGAGCAGAGGAAAATATATGACGAAGTTACCAAGCAAATTGATCATGGATTAAGTCATGAGAAGAAAGAGTGCTCATGTACGTCGTTGAAGCCTGTCCAACTGTACGTGAGTGGAGAAGCGGGAACTGGAAAGAGTTTCCTCATTAAAGCAATTTCATGTTATTTGAAGGAAAGGACTGAGTCATCGCTGTCTTGTGTTGTCACCGCTCCAACTGGACTGGCAGCACATAACATTAAAGGTATTACTTTGCATCGTCTACTGATGCTGCCAGTGGAGCATGATAACAAATTACAATACCACAAGTTATCTGGAGATGCTTGTTGTGAAGTTTCAAGAGTCTTGAGGAAAATGAAACTTCTTATCATTGACGAAGTAAGCATGGTTTCCAATGTCATGCTTGCCTTTGTGCATTTGAGAATGCAAGAAGTTCTTAAAACAGAGTATGATGTGTTATTTGGTGGCAAACACATCATTGTTTTTGGAGATCTTCTGCAGCTGACACCAGTGAAAGGACAACCTGTGTTCAAAATGCTCACACATGAAGATACCAGGAAGTGCCTAGGGAGCATTGGCAACGTCAATATATGGTTAAACTTCAATTATGCTGAACTGCATGAAAATATGCGTCAGGCGAAGGATGAAGTTTACAAGAATATTCTACAAGATGTTAGAATTGGAAAAGTGACCGAGCATGGGAAAGAAGCTTTACATGCACGATTACTGTCAAATTTATATCCAGAACAAGACGTTGTGCCTGAGAATATTTTTCAGAAAATTACTGAGAAGAAATCTGGTATATGTTTGATGCCAACTCTTGCAGAATGTGCCATCTTCAACAACAAAATGTTGCATTTAGAAAACCAAGAGATTGTGAAACTGGAAGCTATTGACAGAGTAGAGCATATGGGATCAACAATTATTTTGTCTGAGAATTTGAAAACAAAATTGGATTCATTAGAGAAGACTATATCTAAAACTGCAGGTTTTGAAAAGACTCTGAATGTGTGCTTAAATTGCCGTATAATTTTAAGAAGGAATTTACATGTTGAAAGAGGTCTGGTAAATGGATCAATGGGTAATGTTGTTGATTTTGTGAAATACAGAAATAGAGATGGAATTGAATTTTTTAAAATTAAATTTGATGGCATTGAGGAAGTACAGCTAATTGGTCGTTGCTCTGCTAGATTTTTGCTTGTAAAAGACTTATATGTTCGCCGTAAGCAGTTTCCTGTTTGCTTGGCATATGCGGTGACAATCCATAAATCACAAGGTTTAAGTGTAGACAGTGCATTGGTGAATATTGGCAGTTCTGTGTTCAAGGAGGGTATGGCATATGTGGCATTGTCACGAGTTAGAACTTTATCGGGATTGTACTTGATTGAGTGTGATTTCACAAACATTTGTGCGGATCTAGATTGTGTTAAGGAATACAATAGGTTAAGAAGAGAGTATGCGCCACATTTGCCTCAATATCCTTTGTTTGAGAAACGTGTGGTAGGCCGGAAACGAAGAAATGTGACCAATACTAGGGAGGTTGTAGCAAAAAGACGAAAAGTTGATGAACCTGAAATTATAAGCAGAAAGAAAAAGGATTCTGTTGAAGATGTTGTTGGTTTTCAATTTGAAAACAGTTCTGGTGTCAACTGCTATGCTAATGTAGTGGTTAATGTTTTGTTTTCTCTAGAAAATGTAAAAGAAGAGATTGTGGTCAATTCGGATCACAGATTTTGCAGTTTGTTAAATTCTGTGTTAGAGAAATGTAGCACTGATAGAACAAAAATAGAAAGTGTGTCTGAAATTCGAAATCTGTTAGACAGATGTTCAGGTCAAACACAATTCTCTCAAAATATTCAGCAAGATTGTCAGGAGTTTTTAATGTATATGCTTGATGTATTGCATGCTGAAGGTGTAGATGTAGATCACCTGTTTGGGCTTTCTTATCAATGGCAGCATGACTGCGAGAACTGTAGGGTATCAAGTACTACTAGTGTAGACTCAGAAAGATTTATATATTTAACTTTGCCAGACAGTAATTCAGTGTCCTTTAATAAGCTAGTAAAAGCAGCTGATCACAACATGGAGTGTAGCCAATGTAAATCTGAAATGATGTCAACATTATTTATACGAACATATGGCCAGTATGTCATTTTAATGTTCCAACGATGTAGGCCTGATGGAACAAAATTGACAACTTTAATTAAAAATGTTGTGGCTTCACAGTTGTCAATATCAGGAAGGACTTTTGTAACTGCAGCAATTATATATCATGACGGTCCTTCAATAACATCAGGACATTACACAGCTTATTTAAAGTCTAGAAACGGCTGGTCATTCTGCAACGATTCTGTTTTAACTTTCAAAAGAAATTGCCGTATGACCTTAAAAATTCTTACCTGGTGTTTTTAAAACCAAAATTTTAGGGAAAGAATCTTGGGATGTGCTCTGAGGAATTTCAAGAGGTTCTAATGGCTCCTACACGATTTGGCTTTGAGGATAAGTGTAGTACAGAGACATAAGTTATTTTTGAGTATTAAATAGTTCCTGGAAAAAAAGAAGATTTTCTTACAGAAAGTGGTGGGCACAGATTAGTTGAGGGACAACAGAGTATTTCCCAAAGCAAACGGTCTTCTTACCATAACACTTGACGTCATGGAAAAATAACTGCACTTTGAATGAGTTCAGAAAAACTGTTTCTTTTTTATAAGCTAATTCAAGCTGCGAATCAAAACATGGAGTAGAGGGAATGTAAGTCTGCAATGCTGTCTAGATTATTGGTCCAAACTTTTGATTATAATGTCATTTTAAAAATCCAAGTATATAAACCTAATGAAAGTAAGTCTTCAACTTTAATTACAAATGTTGTGGCTACACAGTTGTTGATTTTAGGAAGAACATTTGTAACTGCAGCTATTATATGGCATGATGGACATTTGACAAGATCCGCTTATTACACAGCTTATATAAAATGTAAAAAAAATTGCTGTTTCGGAAATTATTGCCATTTGACTACGATACAATGTTGCCTTTTTACTTAAAAATATTGTTACTTTCTGTTTTCAGAAAAGAGAATTTAGGGTAGGTAACAGGCGTATAATGATTCTAGGGGTTGATATAATTTTATGCACTGTTTTATATTGCTTTGTGATTAAAAGTGAGGTAGAGAATTAAATAATTGTAGTAGTCATAGAGGTAGTGTAAGTCTGCTTCATAGTAAGCAGTATCAGTGTCATAGGAAATGTAGAACATGAGAAGGGTAAGATATTAGTAGTCTAGGATTGTGAAAGTGATCTTGAACATTTTCTTTCTGAAAGTTGCGGAAATAGAAAATGACGGGATTTGCTTACAAGAATTCCAAGAGTTATAAATGGCTCTTACATGATTTGGCCTTGTGGAAACGTGTGGTAGACAGGGAGAAGTCATTTATTGTATGTAACATATTTCTCAAAACGATGGAGGTTTTCTTTCAGAAAGTGGCGGGCTGAAAATGAAAACAGCACAACCGAGTGTAAGCTGTTCCTAGGACATCCTTCGACGTCATGGAAAGTAAGTTACTTTTGAGGAGTTCTGATTTCTGATTGGTTATGTTATATGGGTTTTTTAAACACAATCATTTTGATTGTGTTTTTTTTCCCCGCTGTTATATGATGAATACCTTCAAGTCACTGTTTTTAGTGAAATTTGATACATTCTGAGAACAGCAAAAATAAAACATTTAACATGTATAATTAATTCTGTACTGTTTGTATTTATGATGTACATTTAGAACTGTGTAGGAGGCATGGAGAAGGTGAGGCTTCTGTAAGTGTCAAAGTTGTTGCATACAGTGCTCACATTTTACGTAGTCTTTCATATGATAGACTACATTTCCACAATGAAATACCTAAGCAAAGGAAACACAGGTGATGTGATTGTGGAATGAGCAAAAAAAATTGCACGTTTTTCTATTATATTACCTGTGTTTCCTAACATTACACATCACATTGTGTAGATGAGGTTTAGGCCTGTTCCAGGAGACAGAGGAGGTCTGACATTTGTTCAAGAGTGCAGTGGGCATGACTCACTTCATTAGTAGGCCTGCACATGTATTATGTCCTCTATACTCTTCAACAAGCCTACATTTCACCTGCAACCCTGAGTTGGACTTACCTGAAACAAATCTGTGGATAGGTTACACCTTATCAGCATCTAGAAACAATCATTTAAAATGTTAAAATGTTAAGGGCAGTTTTATGAAGGCTGTGTGCCTCTTTTACGCCGCTGTTCCGTCACTTTTGTGTAAAAGATGCACCATGTTGTAAGATACGCCTCAGTTCTTTTCCAGCAAGATACCGTCAGTTTAAAATGTATATAATTAGGACTGTGCAGGAGGTATGGAGAAGCTGAGGCTTCAGTAAGTGTCAAAGTTGTTGCATGCAGTGCGTACTCTTTCATATGCTGGACTACATCTGCACAATGAGATACCTAAGCAAAGGAAACACAGGTGATGTGATTGTGAAATGAGGAAAAGAAACTCCACATTTTTCAATTACATCACCTGTGTTTCCTAAGTTTACGAATGACATTGTGCAGATGAGGTTTAGGTCTGTCCACAAACATAGAAGAGGTCTGGCCTTTGTTCAAGAGTGAAGTGGACATGACTTACTTCATTGGTAGGCCTTCACATATATTATCTCCCCTGTACTCTTCAACAAGGCTAAATTTGATCTGCAACCCTGAGTAGGCCTCACCTGAAACAAACGTCTGGATAGGACACACCTTATTGCCATCCTGAAACAATCATTTAAAATGTTAGGAACAGTTTTATGATGATTGAGCACCTCTTTTGCGCTGCCATTGCGTCACTTTTGTGAGACAACAGCAGTGCAAAAGATGCACCATGTTCCAAGATAGGCCTCACTTCATCTGCATCAAGATACTGTTAGTTTAAAATGTATATCTTTAGGACTGTGCAGGGTGCCTGGAGAAGCAGAAGCTTCTATAAGTGTCAAAGTTGTTGAAAAACTGTTTGTCCTTCAATCTTTTCCCTTGTCTTTTCTAATTTTTAAATACATGTTTTAATATTTTTCAAATGTTTGTTCTCTCTTTCACAGATTGAAAGTATAAAAATAACAAGTGACTAAGTTAACGACAATTATAAGGTAAATGTTTTGTACTCTTTTCGTTACATTTCTATCACATTTAACTACTATTAGTTCAACTGCTTCATTTCTTTAACCCTCACTTTCCTGCCTTTGCTACTTCCCTCATTCCTTTCTCTATTACTTACTTACTCTACTCCTTCCACTTCTTTTCTCAGTCCCTCTCTTCTCATAGTTCCTCACTCTTGTTCACTCACTCCGTCTCTATTACACTTAGTGTCTTTGACTGATCACTCTTTCACTACTTGTTCATTATGCTTTCTCTGTGTATTTGAAGCACACTAAGGGGCATATTATGAACACAGCCAATAAAATTATTGCTGTTTTTATCGGCAGAAAACTGCTGCAAAAGCGGTTTTAGCGGCAGTTTTCTGCCGCAAAAGCGGCTTTAGCGACACATTTCTGCCGATAAAAGCTGCAAAACTTTTATCGCCTATGTTGATAATATGCCCCTATGTTATTTACATTTCTTTGCTGTTTCAATTATTCTTTTTCTGTTACTTCTTCTTTTCTGCTTTCTGTTTTTTCTCTCTGTTATTCCACATGTTTTAATCTTATTTTGAACATTCACTCACATTCTCTAACAAACTCTTCTTTGTTATTCTTCTACTCTCCTTTTTTTCTTTCACTTCCTTATCTATTTTGTTTTTCAGAATTATATCCTCTTCCCTCTTTTCTTCGGTAAATAAATCTATTAAACAGTATCTCTGGTTTAGTCCCTATAGCTGTCTTTCTTTTAACATTACTCTCTGTTTACTTCCCTTATACTTACTCTTCTTTTTTTTTTTTTTTTAATTTTTGGTTCGCTCCCGGTTCGCGTACCGGCGAGCGAACCGGGAAGTGAACCAAAAGAAATAGAGCTTGCAGAGTGCTAAACATTCTAGCAATTTTTTTATAAAGGGGAGGTAGTTCTGAAAAGAACTTTTTTTTTAATGTTTTTGTTGTTTTATATTTTTTTTTATTTTTCTGAACATTTTTTGTTTTTTTTGTATTTTTTTAACAGTTTTATGTTTTTTTGGGGTTTTTTGGAGGGGAAACAACAAAAAACAGGCATTGGAAAGGGCTCAACAGGAGCAAACATTTTTTTATTTTCTGGGGCGTTTAGAGCACTTGTGGTTTTCAAATGCTCTGTTTATTAAGTTAATGCTCATATTGCCACATGAGAGTAATGTACCGCAATATAAACAGACCATCTTTATGTGGACAAAGTTTTCCTGAATGTTTGGCACTGTTTCCCGTGCCTCTGGCCCCGACAGAGATATCTGTGCCGATGTCCTGGCCACAGGAGTTGGTGGGTTATCCTGAAGGTCACGCATCTCTGCCCGGCTGTAATTTAGTGGATGCCACCTTATCATGTGACGGTGCATAGTATAGTTGCCGTAACTATACTTCTTTTCTGTGCCTCTAGATAAGTCCTCTTTACATATCAGGCACGTCACATATCGAGCATTAACTTTTTTCTGTCCTTCAGGAAAAGAAAAAAACTGCCAAATGAAACTAGTTTTATGATGAGATACCCGGGGTTCCTCTTGTAAAAACTGTGTTCCCTGTATCTCCTCTTCCGCTTCTTCATCCTCTTCCTCCTCTGTGTTGGTAATGAACTGTGGAGGTGGTCCTCTCTTCCTATGAGGAGGTGGTGGTGGTGGTGGGGGTGCACCAGCTGAAGCTACTAATGAAGCCATTGCTCAGTGATCACAAAGGGTCTTCCTCTCACAAAGATGAAAGTCAGAGTGAGGAAAGAAGGAGGGGTTTTCATCATTTTGGAAAAAAACTAGGTCTAAACCAATGAAAAGTGTTATTTTTAGGTCACATGACCTAGCCTTACATCATTAGGAAACCAAAAGTGAAATGAACCAATGAAAAGTTTTATTAACAAGTCACATGACCTGTTACGCTTATGTTACGCGCTGCGGAACGCGCCCCGGATCGCTTCCGGGGAGCTGCGCTTCGCGCCTCGGTTCGCGCTCCGGAGCACTTCCGGGTGTGCTAACGCGGCGCGTCATAAGACGCATTACGCGGCAACGCGATACGTCGCGCTTTCGCGACGCGCCCCGGATCGCTTCCGGGGAGCTGCGCTTTGCGTCTCAGTTCGCGTACCGGAGCACTTCCGGGTGCGCTAACGCGGCGCGTCATAAGACGCATTATGCAACAACGTGATACGTCGCGCTTCCGCGACGCGTCACGATGTTGATTTCTAACGCGGCAGTTGCGCAAACGGAACGTTTACTGGTTCGCGGACCGGGTCGCGGCACCAAATTGAGCTAACGGGAAGCTTCCCGGTTCGCGAACCGGGAGCGAACAAAAAAAAATAATAATAAAAAAAATTATTAATAAACATATAAAATATATTTTTTGATTTAAAGAAGAATACATTTTACAGCTATAGATATTAGCTTTTAAAAAACCAATGAAATTCACTGAAAAAACCATAGGTTATAGACCATATATAGTTAGGAATTAGCATTTACAAAACCTTGAAAATTCACTGAAAAAACCATAGGTTATAGACCATATATAGTTAGGAATTAGCATTTAAGAAACCTTTTTTTTACTCACACAAAACCATTGAAATTCCATATATAGTTAGTTGTACTAACTATATATCGCGCACCCGCAATCCACTGCTGATCATGTCACATATTACATCATTCATGACATGGTCAGTGACATCACTGATGACATCACTGATGACATCTCAAATGACATCACTGAACCGGGCAGCTAACCGGCAGCGTAACGGGAGTCCGCCATCTTGTGTTTTTGGAGCGTCCGGTTCGCGTACCGGGTAGCGTCCCGGGAAGCGTAACAAGAGAAACAGTAAAAAAAAAAATAAGGGAATAGATTTACAGCAAACTTTGAAAAATTGTAGGGACTGTTTGTTTGATGTGCCTTTGCAAGGCCTCAAGATATGTGCACGTGTGGATTTTGTCTAATTAAGGTTACAAAAATATATATATCTGTAAGCGTGCTCCGGCGCGCTTACGTTACGGGTTTTGTTTGCGCTGCAGAGCCGATACGTCACGGTTATGCGACGCGTCATGAGGCGTCTCACGTGGCTACGTGATACGTCACGTAATAAAGAATATATTTTACAGATATAGATATTAGCTTTTAAAAAACCAATGAAATTCACTGAAAAAAACCATAGGTTATAGACCATATAAAGTTAGGAATTTGCATTTACAAAACCTTGAAAATTCACTGAAAAAAACCATAGGTTAGAGACCATATATAGTTAGCTGGACATTTTATTGACATAAAACCAATGAAATTCCATATATAGTTAGTTGCACTAACTATATATCGCGCACCCGCAATCCACTGCTGATGATGTCACATATTACATCATTCATGACATGGTCAGTGACATCACTGATGACATCACTGATGACATCTCAAATGACATCACTGATGACATCACTGATGACATCTCAAATGACATCACTGATGACATCACTGATGACATCTCATTTGACATTACTGATCACATCACTGATGACATCATTCATGTGATAATACGATGAACCTCTTCAGACTCTAATATAACCTTAGATACACTCAGTGTAAACAGACACTCACAGACTGTCACTCATCCATGAAGTTACACACACACCTAGTCAGTCATGCAAAGAATCAATCACACCTCTATTTTCTCAACTATACAGTTATACACACCTTACTTATTCAAACACATACTAACACATATTTACTCTCTTATACAATCCCGGATACAAGTTCACAATGATCCATACAGCCACTCACACATTCACTGGCTCTTATGCACAGTTATTTATATATGTCAACTCTCACATGTACTGTGTTTTACATATGTACTTACTTTGACATGTAGCACTGAGATATCCATTCACTCACCAATACACTCATGCACACAGTCAACCGCCCATACAGCTGTCTCCACATGCACTTTTGAACCCATACATCTAGTGAATCAACTGCTCACACATCTATGCACAGAGTCATACACCTCCCAGACACCCACACACACACTCAGTCTCCCATACAAATACATGGGCAATCAATCAATAACCCATATAGTTACTCATATAGCTACTGATCAACACATGCAGCAGTTTACAGAACAACAGATATAATGATGCACAAATTAAGACAGTTTAGTCACTAACCCATGCACTCAGTGAGACACATTTAATCGCTCACTCATACAGTCAGTCATGCACCTACTAAATCCTTCATCCAGACACTTATAAATCCACTCATTCTTTAATATGTAAGACATATTTTAACTTTACAGAAACATACAGTCACTAGATGTTGTCATCAGTGATGTCATCAGTGATGTCATTTGAGATGTCATCAGTGATGTCATCAGTGATGTCATTTGAGATGTCATCAGTGATGTCATCAGTGATGTCACTGACCATGTCATGAATGATGTAATATGTGACATCATCAGCAGTGGATTGCGGGTGCGCGATATATAGTTAGTGCAACTAACTATATATGGAATTTCATTGGTTTTATGTCAATAAAATGTCCAGCTAACTATATATGGTCTCTAACCTATGGTTTTTTCAGTGAATATATATATATATATACATATATATAGTTAGGATTGTTTTCCAGAGGAAATCCTCAACATTCTATTGGGAATAACTTTGGCGCCGGTGGACAAATCTCCGCTCTGCTCCTTTCCTGAAAGTTTGGGGGGGATTCGTCAAGCAGGGGCCGAGATATTTGGGGGGTCCCAAAACGTGTTTTCCCCATGTTAATTTCCATAGGGCGGTTGGACTCACTTTTAGCCCGAACGGCTGAATGCATTCCCACCAAACTTGCCAAAATTGTAGGGACTGGTAGCCCGATGTGCCTTTGCTATGTCTCAAGATATGTGCTCCAGTGGATTTTGAGTAATTTAGGTTCCAAAAAATATATATATCTATAAGCGCGACCCGGTATGTGCACCGGGGCGCGTACCAGCGCGCTACGCGAGTTCGCGAGCGGAAAGCTGATTGGCTCTCGAGTGTCTGTCAACATTCCAAACAGTCCGGAGCGGCCGCCATCTTGTGTCTCGGTAGGATTGAGACACAAGAGGTGGCAAAAACAAAGGGGGAAATGACTAAAAGGGGGTAGGGTAGACCCCCCCTGACTCCCTAGGTTTGATGTGGGGGCCATAAAAGGGCCCGTGGGACAAAACATTTTTTTTTCGATTTTCGCGGGGGGAGCGCCCGGTACGTGCACCGGGGAGCGTACCATGGGGAAAACCTAGTGAAATAGTAAAATAATAATTTAAAGTGCTTAGAGGTAGGGTAGCTGTGAATAGAGTTGTTTTGTTGTGTGGGTGATTTAAGTACCAACATGTAGGTACCAATGCAGAGTCTTAAATTCAATGTACACCGTCTCCTCTGTAGATAATTTGCATGTTGTTACAGAAGTTTTTGTGGTATATGGAATCTATACCATAGTCTGTCAGCAACGTAGAAACAACATGGAGGCAGGAGATGAAAAAGAGATGTCAAATACTCATTGGAGATAATATAGTGGTAGAAAGGAAGTAACTATGAGCAAAATTACTATGTAACACAAAAAAGTTGCACAGTATACTATAAGTCTCACTTTATATTATAATCATTTTGGTACTATTTCATGAATTACATATAAAAATGAATAATGTCTCGAACAATTTTTAATTATTAAATATACATTTATTGTTGTGATTTTTCAAAATGTAAAAGAACTTCTAAGATTACATCATCTGGAATCTCCTCATTTTGATTCCATGATTCTATTTCTTCAACACAATTAAGTAACTCTTGGTCCAGAGACTGATCCATAAAGTCCAAGTCATCAATATTTTCCTCAGGATTGTTTTTCACAACAATTTCGAAAGAAATATATATTTTTTTTTTGTTCTCCTTCCATTTTCTTGCTGTAAATTGCATACAAAATAAATATATCAGTAGAGTTAGGGCACTGTTGGGTTTAAGTTCAGACAGGTACTACTGAGTTTTTAACAGTGAAGTTATCTTTGGGCAGTGTATGGTATCAGGCAGGAAGTAGAAATATAAAAAAGTGTATGTGATGAAGCCTAAGTAAATTCATAATTATACCAGAGAAGCCTAACTCAATCTATAACTAAAACAGAGAAGCCTATCTTAATCTATAACTATAACAGAGGGACAGTAAATAACTATCAGAAAATGTTTTTACAAATTAACTTAAAGTGCCCCTTACAAATTAACAACTTACCTTATAGAAAGGTGATGAAGAATAATGAAAAATCCTTTAGAGATGTACCTCAGGTAGTTGTAGTCAAAATGGCCGTGTTTCCCTCTCATTTTTCATTTATATTCATGTACATAACCAATGAAATGTCAGGAAATAAAAGTAGAAAATGAAAGTAACATTTTAATTGGTTGTAAATTCTAACACTTCATATGTGTTTTTATCATGTAATGGCTCAATGGAATTCCACCAATACAGCCCAAATGGCTCAATGGAATTCCACCAAATTTGGGAAAATGGTAGGGACTGGTATGTAGTAGGGACTATTCTATATTTGGTGAAAGTCTCTCCAGTGGTTTTTATGTAAATTAACGTTTAAAATTTTTGGGGAGCGCTTACCGGGGCGCGCCCCGGTACGCGTACCGGCAGCGCTACGGGAGTCCTCCATCTTGTGTTTCGGTAGATTTGAGACACAAGATGGAGGACAAACTATGTTGAGAATAGGTAAAAGGGGGCACGGTAGACACCCCCTGACCCCCTAGGTTTTCTGAGGGGGGCTTAGGAGGCCCATATAGGCCCCCAAAAAATAATTTCGCGGGGGGGAGCGCCCGGTACGCGTTCCGGGGAGCGTACCGGGGAGCGTACTTTGGTGAAAAACAGTGAAAAAAGTTAGAGTAAAGTAATCATTTTGAGTGATGAGAGGTAGGGTAGCCCTGAAAAGAGCTTTTGGGTTCTGTGGCTGATTTAGGTACCTACAAGTAGGTTCCAATGCACAGTCTTAAATTCAGGAGGAATATTCTATTCCCCTCATCTAAGAAGTGCACACCATCTCCTCTGTAGATATCTTGCATGTTGTAACGCAAGTTATTGTTGTATATTGAACCCATTCCATAGTCTCTCATGTAAGCAGAAACAGATTTATTCACATGTTTCCGTGCTTTCTCAAATTGTGGACAAAATTGGTTGGACCACTTCCACTTCTGTCTTTGGCATATATTGAAATATACCAAGGCAGTTTGTGGAAAAAGTGTCATCAATTGCCCAAAGGTGTCCTTTAAAAGCATTTCCAGACCTACCCCAGTCAAAGTGCCTAGGTCATTTCCACCACAGTGCAAAATTATGAGGTCAGGGTGTGGCAGATGGTAAAAGGTTTTCACCAATGGTATCAATTGATAACATCTCAATCAATCAATCAATCAATCAATGACATTTATAGAGCGCGCTACATACCCGTAGGGTCTCAAGGCGCTGGGGGAGGGGGGGTGCCGCTACTGCTCGAACAGCCAGGTCTTCAGCTTCTTCCTGAAGGAGAGGTGGTCTCGGGTCAGGCGTAGGTCAGCCGGGAGGGAGTTCCAGGTCTTGGCGGCCAGGTAGGAGAAGGACCTTCCTCCTGTAGTCGCTCTTCGGATGCGGGGGATGGCGGTGAGGGCGTGGTTGGCTGATCTGAGGTGGCGTTTGGGAGCGTAGAAGTTGATGCGGCTGCTGAGGTAGCTCGGGCCTTGGTCGTGTAGGGCTTTGTGTGCGTGGGTGAGGAGGCGGAAGGTGATTCTTTTGTTGACGGGGAGCCAGTGAAGGTCTCTCAGATGTCCGGAGATGTGGCTGGTTCGTGGGATGTCGAGGATGAGTCTGGCTGAGGCGTTCTGGATCCGCTGGAGTCTCTTCTGGAGCTTGGCGGTGGTACCGGCGTAGAGGGCGTTGCCGTAGTCCAGTCGGCTGGTGACGAGGGCCTGGGTGACGGTCTTCCTGGTCTCGGTGGGGATCCACCAGAAGATCTTCCGTAGCATGCGTAGGATGTTGAAGCACGCCGAGGAGACGTTGTTGACTTGCCTGGTCATGGAGAGGGAGGAGTCCAGGATGAAGCCCAGGTTGCGTGCATGGTCTGTCGGTTTGGGTGCGGTGCCCAGGGCGGGAGGCCACCAGGAGTCGTCCCAGGCGGAGGGTGAAGAGCCCAGGATGAGGACCTCCATCTTGTCAGAGTTCAGTTTCAGGCGGCTGGTCGTCATCCACTCGGCTACCTCTTTCATCCCTTCGTGTAGGTTGGCTCTGGCGGTGGCGGGGTCGTTGGTCAGGGAGAGGATCAGCTGGGTGTCGTCGGCGTAGGAGATTATGCTGAGGTTGTGTTGTCGTGCGATGGCCGCGAGGGGGCTCATGTAGACGTTGAAGAGGGTGGGGCTCAGAGAGGATCCTTGAGGGACGCCGCAGATGACTTTGGAGGCCTCTGACTTGTACGGTGGTAGGCGGACTCTCTGAGTTCTTCCGTCGAGGAAGGAGATGATCCATTCCAGCGCCTTGTCCTGGATTCCGACGTTGCTGAGGCGCTGTACTAGGGTGCGGTGGCAGACAGTGTCGAATGCCGCGGAGAGGTCTAGGAGGATGAGGGCCGCTGTTTCTCCGTTGTCCATCAGGGCTCGGATGTCATCGGTGGCGGCGATGAGGGCGGTCTCGGTGCTGTGGTTGGCTCGGAAGCCGGACTGTGAAGGGTCGAGGGATCCATTCATCTCGAGGAAGGCGGCCATCTGCTTGTTGACGGTCTTCTCGATGACTTTGGCTGGAAACGGGAGGAATCAAGGTTGTGAAAATTTCTGATAGCTGCATACCTTTGAGCCCAGTGGATGTAGCTATGTCCAATAATCCAGACAGAATACATGGTGAGAGGAGGTTCTGGTGCAGTCAGATGAAATGTGGGAATTAAATGGCAGTTGGAACAGTAGGAGTTTGTAAAAAAAAAACTGTGGAGTTTCAGTGCTCTTGAATCACAAGCAATGATTGGTGGATTCAGAAAGTTAGGGTGCATGGTTCTGTTCTGTGAAAGAAGTAATTTGAATAGTTAAGAAAAGGTCATTTAAAGAAACATTGCACCGGATAAGCTGGTGTATTGAGAGGTCAAACATCCTTGCTGAGTTCATTTGCAACATTGAAGAATAAACTTTTAAACCTGAGAGCTCAGTGAGGAGGGAGTTGCTATGGTAACAGGTAGAAAGGGCTGAGGGGGGAAGGGTGTTGGTTTGAAAATAGAGAGGGAAGAGTTTTATTTGGTTAACATGAGGGATATGTTTGTAGAATTAGAGGTTTTCTGTGCCATTCATGGTTGCAGTGCCTAGAGTACATACCTTTTGCTCTGCTAAAGAAATATTGGTGTGTGTGTCTGATACTGTTCTCAATCTCCCAAAGCATTTGTAAAGGTGAGTAATGATTCATTTAATATAGATAGAGACTTGTATACTCTATGGAGAAGATTTGGAAGCAAATTGTGTTTTTTAAATGTTGCTTTGTGTCATGTTTTTTGATAATGCTTGGTAAAAAGTTTTTGCTGCATAGAGGAATTGTATTTTGTAAAATTGTGAAGTTTCAGTAGTGACATGGAATGCTTGTACATAGGACCTGTGATGTGTTTCTTAAATGTGATGTGAAAAAAGATTTTGGGGGAAATGATTGGCGTTTAAATTTTTGAGAAGGAATAAATACTGTCTACATGATTAAAGAAATATATTTGAACCTTTCACAATGATGTCACCTGTGTTATCTCAGATTAGGAAGCACATTGAGCTTCTTTCTTGTTGGTTTGTGTCATATTTTTTGATAATGCTTGATATGAAAATTTGCCAGATAGAGGATTTGTGTTTTGTGAAATAGTGAGGTTTCAGTAGTGAAATTGAATGCTTGTACATAGGACCTGCGCTCTGTTTCTAAAATGTTATTTAAAAAACGATTTGGGGGCAAATGAATGGCTTTTACATTTTTGAAAAGCAATACATAGTGTCTGCATGATTAAATAAATATATTTCAACCTCTCACAATCATGTCACATGTGTTACCTCAGATTAGGAAGCAGATTGAGCTTCTTTCTTGTTGAATTGTGTCATGTTTTTTGATAATGCTTGGTATCAACATTTGCAAGATAGAGGAATTGTATTTTGTGAAATAGTGGGGTTTCAGTAGTGAAATTTAATGCTTGTACATAGGACCTGCGCTCTGTTTCTAAAATGTTATTTAAAAAACGATTTTGGGGCAAATGAATGGCTTTTACATTTTTGAGAAGGAATAAATAGTGTCTGCATGATTAAATAAATATATTTGAACCTTTCACAATCATGTCACCTGTGTTACCTCAGATTAGGAAGCAGATTGAGGGGGGCGTGGCTTGCGCGCCGGCTGGAGAGGACGGAATCCCCGTGAGCTCCGCGGTGGACTCGACCCGCAGATGCCGTGAGAGCATCTTTCCTCGTTTCCTGTGCGGTTGAGACGGCTCCAGAGTCTGTGGAAGACCTCGTCGTCATGAAGATGCTGTCCAAGGAGGATTTCGTGCCTTGTGGCCTTATTCCAAAAACAGCGGTAATTTTTCCTTTTTTTCGCGACGCGGGCGGCCGCCATTTTGATCGCCTGACCGCAGATCCTGTATTGCGGTTTTATTTGCCGCCCTGACATCCCAGCTGTGTTTTTGGCGAATTTATGGCCCGTTGACATTCCTCCTCCAAATAATGGCACTGTCTCATTGGTGCGCTACACTTTTCTGCCTTTCCTGCAGTTCAAACGTCTGAATGAGGTGTATTCTGACAGGAGTACGTGCCGCCATTTTGAGTTATGCTGACTTTCAAATGACTGTTTACACGACTTCTACAATACCTTAGCCTTTCATGTTTTGGCCCTGCTACTCGCTTTTCTACATGAACTGCTCCTTCTTGCTGCACGCTATGATGTTGGATATTTTTCTCTTCACATACTAATGTGACTTTTCTCTGTCACGTTCTCTCACAGCTTGATGCCAGCCTGTCATATGTGCTACGTTTATTATTCTTTCAACATCTGATTTTTAGCTTGTCCATTGTTGCCGCTAAATTTCATATTTACTACCCTCTGACTGGGTTTTTGCTGCAAATATTGTCAAGTTTTCCTTGGTGCAGGTTCGATGTTTCTTCACTCATACTCAACCTTGCTTTGTGGCTTCTGTTTCCGCTTTCAACATGGCTCATGATTCCAAACTCTTACAAACTGGTACCAAACCTAAATGGCCTAAAAATGATCCGCCCTCACCCATCAAGTCCTCCTCCAATCCGGTTCTGGACTCCATCCTTGAAGAGGTTTGAGGCCTTCAACCCGTTCATGATTGCCATGAATGAACGACTTAAGCAAATAGAAGACCGCTGGGTTGTTATGGAGGGCAAAATAGTAACTTTGGAGCAAAGGGTTAGTGACTTTCACGATGCTTCTAATAAAATTCCACTATTAGAGCAAGAAATCCACAAACTTAAGCTCCACACCGAGGATTTGGAAAATCGTAATCAGAGAAACAACCTACGAGTTTACGGTATTCCGGAAAATGTGGAGGGGTCTGACATGGTGATTTTCATGCAAAAATTCTTACAGGATCTCTTGGATCTACAACCTCCGTCACACCCTCTTAACATTCAAAGGGCTCATCGGCTCGGTCGTGTTAACTCTACTTCTGGCAAACCCCGTGGCATTATTATGCTCTATCTAGAATTCACGGAATGAATGTCTATTCTAAAGGCTGCCAGACTTAAAAGACGTCTCCAGTGGTCCGGTCATGACATCTTAATCTCACAGGACCTCTCAAATGCAACAAATGCCCGAAGGAAAGAATTCTTGAATCTACGACCCGTCATGCGTCAACTCATTATCCAATATGGTATTCTGCATCCGTGCTTCTGCAAGATCACACACAATGGGCGGACCAGATCCTTTGATGATCCTCAACGACTTCATTCCTATCTACAGAGTATTTCTCCTTCAACGATGGACACTGCTATCTAATGTTATTTCTCGTTTCTTCTCCTGATGCTCTTCTATATCACTTTTTCTCTTCTCATTATGGTTCCTTCCTCTATCCGTGGCCGTTCTTTGCCTCCTTTCTTTCGTCTTTATCCCTATTCTACTATCCTTGCTCTTACACTATTTTTCTTGTCCATACATATGTCCATTCTTCTCGGTAGCTCGTGGGGTTATGTCCCCTCTCTGCTGCATCTGTGCCCCTGATGTTTTTCTTGTTCTTTGCTTCTCCGATCAGGCATCTTTGCCATGATCTGATTACTTTTTTCTCTCTTTTATTTGTCCTTTTTTCTATCTCTCCTCCGCTTTCTTTTTACTCTTTTCTTCTTACTGATTTTCTTTTCCTTCTCTACAATATTCTATATTTCTCTTTCCCTCTGCAGTCTCTTTCTCGATTACTTTTCCTCCTGGTGTATTTCGCCTTTTTGATAAAACTCTACATTTGTTTTTTCTGTATGTTGAGAGCTCTCTTTACATGTATTTTATGTCTTTGTTGTCTCCATTTCTGTAGTGATTCCCTTGCCATGTGTTTTCTCCGCGTGTCGCCCATCATTCCTCTCCTCAATGGTGTATAACTTTGTCTCTTGGAATGAAAGAGGTCTTGGTAACCCTGTCAAGCGTCAAAAGGTATTGTCTCATTTATCCAAAATTGGTTCTCAAGTTGTTTTCCTTCAGGAAACGCACTGTTCTGATGTTGAATCGCTTAAGTTAAAAAGGCAGTGGGTGGGTCAGGTTGTATTTTCTCCTGCTATTTGTAAGAAAGGGGGAGTTGCTATTTTGTTTCACAAAGCTATGATGTTCAAATCATCTCATCTCAACATGATGATAAAGGACGTTGGGCAATGGCTAAGGTTGTTCTTCATAATAAGACTTTGGTTCTGCTCAATATTTATGGTCCGGTACGTCCTGACCCTAAGTTTTGGAATACTATTAAAACTTTGATTTCCTCCATTGATTGCCCCGACTTTGTGATTGCCGGAGATTTTAACCAATGGTTGGACCCTTTCTCTGATCGATTATCCTCCAGTAAATTCCATCCTGACAAATCCCATAAGAGCTTCCAATCTGCCATTGCTTCGCGTCCTTTATATGACTCCTGGAAATTGTGTAACCCTGATGTGTTGGAATATACTTTTTTCTCTTCTGTTCATCATACCCGGTCCAGAATTGATTACATTTTGGTTAGTAAATCTTTACTCCCCTCCATTCAAAAATCTACCATAGGCTCCATTTTTATTTCTGACCATGCCCCTGTTTCTACCTCGCTGGATCTTTCCCTTATATCCTCTAAATTTAGTAGTTGGAAATGTAACGCCTTTCTTTTATCAGACTCAGTTTTTTTGAAAGAAAGTGCGGAATTTTTCGATGAATTTTTTACATTTAATGACCCCTCGGATACCTCCATTCCTAACAACTGGGATGCCTTTAAAGCTGCGTTCCGAGCTTTCACTATATCCTATGTTGCCAAGAAAAAGAAACTCAATAGGAAGAAATACGATGACCAACTACGTCACAATAAAAATCTTGAGCATTTGTATTTCTCTTCCAAATCCTCCTCATCCCTTCATGACTTAATCGTGGCCAAAACTGAACTCAATAAGATTATTACCAATGAAGCTTGTAACACCCTTCTTAAAATAAAATCCAAATTTCATGGTGGCCAAAATAAAGCGGGGAAAATGTTGGCAAATTACTTGAAAATCAAATCTGAACGCAAAAATGTCGGCCCCATTTCAATGACTCTATAAACAAGTTAGTTACGGCAGATGAAGACATCGCTGACGTATTCCACTCCTATTACCATTCCTTATACACTGATGACACCCACCCCTCTGATGTGAACTTATCATCCTTTTTTGAGAGCCTCCCATCTCCCCCATCCCTACCCTATGAGTTTGCTCTCCTGGAAGAAGACATTACACTCCAAGAGGTAACTCGAGCCATTAACTCACTCAAATGATCCAAAGCTCCTGGTCCGGATGGCCTACCTGTAGAATTTTACTCCTCGTTTCATTCTTTTTTTGCTCCTAAACTCCTTCAACTTTTCAACTCTTTTATTTTGAGTGTGAAAGCTTCTGGATCTTTTTTAGATGCACTAATTATCATCATCCGAAACCTGATAAAGACCACACCCAATGCAAAAATTATCGCCCTATATCCTTAATTAATTATGACTGCAAAATTTTTGCTAAAATTCTTGCATCTCGGCTTGACTCCCTTATCCCTCGTCTAATCAAAACGGACCAGGTGGGTTTTGTAAAAGGTAGGCTTGCTGCGGATAATGCTCGTATGTTCTCTAATATCATTGCTCACAGCAAACGTCTGAAGGTCCCTTTAGCAGCATTGTCCTTAGATGCTGAAAAAGCGTTTGATCGTATCAACTGGCAATTCCTGTTCCGTACCCTACACTGGTTTGGTTTTGGTCCCTCTTTTATTTCAGTGGTTAAACTCCTCTATTCATCTCCACGTGCCAGCATTTTTGTTAACAACCAATTTTCCAAATCCTTCTCCTTATCTAGAGTCATCCGACAAGGTTGTCCCCTCTCTCCCCTATTATTTGTTCTCTGTCTCGAACCCTTCTTAGAAAAAATTCGCTCTAACCCTGCCATCACGGGTTTTAAATTGTCTTCCACTGAAACTAAATTGTCTGCTTATGCGGATGATGTGCTAGTCTACATGTTGAATCCTGAATCTTCTCTCCCACCTTTTATGGAGGAGGTTCGAATATATTCCTCTGTCTCGGGGTACAACTTGAATCTATCCAAAACAGAAGTCCTCCCACTTAATTCACTATGCTATCAATTCATGTTTAACAATACTGATTTTGTTTGGTGCCCCTCTAAAATCAAGTACCTTGGCATTTGGTTTGCTCCCTCCTTGAAAGTTACCCTTAAATTCACTTTTGAGTCCCTCATGAAGAAAATCACCTCCCTTCTTCAAATCTGGTCCCCATTGTTTCTATCCTGGTGGGGTAGATTAGACACGATTAAAATGATGATTACCCCCCATGTTCTGTATACGGTTTCTATGCTCCCTTTCAAAATCCCCATTTCATTTTTTTCACGCATAAACGCTCTTTGTTCTAAATTCTTATGGAACAATAAGCATCCCCGTATAGCTTTGCAGAAGCTGACTCGCCCTAAATCTGAAGGTGGAGTTCGCTTTCCTAATTTTAAATTGTATCACTCTGCCTTTCTGATAAAACAGTCCTTTTCTTTGGCTTATGATTTTAATGAAACCCCAGTGCCCTCATGGGTTCTTCTAGAACACTCTCTGCTGAAAGATTTTTCCTTTCAAAATATTGTATTTATGTCAAATTGTTCTTTTTTAACCAAATTTCTAATTTTAAAATATTCACAAAAAACAGTATTATACAATGTTTTCTCTTCTAATCTCTCCTCTTTGCAATGTTTTTTATTATCTGTTGTTTGGTTTAACAAATTTCTTCGTTATAAAGGCAAATCATTTTATTTTAAGCATTGGAAAGAAAAGAATATTTTATTTGTGCATCAATTTTTTGATAAAGACTCTATCATTTTGTTTTCGAAATTGCAAACGTTATTTCATTTACCCTTATCTTATGTTTCTGAATATACTATTATCACGACTGCTATTCAATCACACTTGGCTACCCTTTCTTTGCCTGCTGTCTTACCCCCTTTTGTGCCTACTTCTTCACTCTATCCTCTATTCTCCACTCAGCAACCTAAGGCTGCTCTGGTTTATACACTGTTACTGTCCACTGATACAGTTTGTACTAAATCAGTTGTTGAGATTGCATGGGAAAATGATCTTGATACTTCGTTACCTGTTTTGTTGTGGGATCGAATTTGGTCCAAATTGTTTAAAGTATCCCCTGCTGCTCGTATTACCCAATCTTTACTGTTCATATATCATAGAGTCCTTCTAACCCCAGTAAATATTCATAAGTTTTTCCCAACCTCTTCTTTACTCTGTTGGTCCTGTTCTAAAGATACTGGGACACTTAAGCACTTGCTTTATGACTGCCTCCCTGTTTTATCCTTTTGGAAGCATGTTTGGAAGATATGTATGCGAGTTTTTAGTTGTTCTGCCCAGCTATCGTAACAGACTATTTTCCTGGGCTCGTTGTCTCCTGACGTTGATATTACCTCTTCTTCTGCAAGATTGTTGGACTTGTTTATTTCTCTTGCATTTAAAGTTATTTTATTATGTTGGAAAGATAATTCTAAAATTTCTGTTCACACTTGGTGGAATTTTGTTTGCGATGAACATAGGATTGCTATTGCTTCCTCCTCTTCTGTCCCCCTGAAAATTAAATCCGATCTCCTTTGGCTCCCTTTTACCACTTATCTTTCCTCCGCCACTTTTCCTTGAATGGTTCTAAATTTTCCCACCTATTTCTTACTTTTCTCTCCCTTTCTTCTCCCTTTGTCTCTTTTGTCTTTTCTCTCTTTTCTTTCTTTCCTCTCTTTTCCTTTCTTTTTCGCTTGTCTCTCCCTTTTACCTTTTTCCTCCTCTATATATCTGTTTTGAATATCATTTGGTTTTATTACTCAATGCAATTGTTTCGGTACTCTTTATTGTATATTATTAGTTTTTGACTTATTTATGACCTTTGTATTGTAGTGAATTCAAAAATGCTAATAAAAACGTCTTAAACAAAAAAAAAGAGGAAGCAGATTGAGCTTCTTTCTTGTTGGTTTGTGTCCTGTTTTTTGAAAAAGCTTGGTATCAACATTTGCAAAATAGAGGAATTGTATTTTGTAAAATAGTAAAGTTTCACTAGTGAAATTGAATGCTTGTACATAGGATCTGTGCACTGTTTATTAAATGTTATTTAAAAAACAATTTTGGGGCAAATGAATGGCTTTTACATTTTTGAGAAGGAATAAATAGTGTCTGCATGATTAAATAAAAATATTTGAAGCTTTCACAATGATGTCACCTGTGTTACTTCAGATTAGGAAGCAAATTGAGCTTTTTTCTTGTTGAATTGTGTCATGGTTTTCGATAATGCTTGATATCAATGTTTGCAAGAGAGAGGAAATGTATTTTGTAAAATAGTGAGGTTTTAGTAGTAAAATGGAATACTTGTACATAGGACCTGCGCTCTGTTTCTTAAATCTTATGTGAAAAACGATTTTTGGGCAAATGAATAGATTTTACATTTTTGACTAGGAATAAATAGTGTGTGCATGATTAAATAAATATTTTTGCAGTTTTCACAATCATGTCACTTGTGTTACTCTAGATTAGGGAGCAGATTGAACTTTTTTCTTCTTGCTTTTTGTTAAGTTTAATGATAATGTTTGGTATCAACATTTCCTAGATAGAAGAATTGTATTTTGAAAAATAGTGAGGTTTCAGTAGTGAAATGGAATGCTTGTACATATGAGCAGCGCTCTGTTTCGTGAATGTTATTGGAGACACGATTTTGGAGCAAATGAATGGATTTTACATTTTTGAGGAGGAATAAACAGTGTCTGTAAGATTAAATAAATATATTTGAACCTTTTACCATCATGTCACCTGTGTTTCCTCAGATTAGGAAGTAGATTGTGCAGATGAGGTGAGGCATGCCCAGGGGTACAAAGGAGGTGAGGCCTGTGTCCATGAGTGCAGTGGAGAGGACTCACCTCCTCTGACCCTTGGACAAGACTCACCTCCTCTGTGCCCCCTGGACAGGCCTCAATGTATTGGGTATAATTGATGGTAACAGGGTGCAGATGAGGTGAGGTGTGTCCAGGGGTGTAGATGAGCTGAGGCCTGTCTAGGGGTGCAGATGAGGTAAGGTCTGTTCAGGGTTGCAAATGAGGTGAGGATTGTCCAGGGGTGCAGAGGAGGTAAGCCCTGTGTTCAAGGGTGTAGTGGGAGAGAGGCCTGTCCAGGGGTGCAAAGAAGGTGAGGCCTGTGTCTAAGAGTGCAGTGGGGGAGAGGCTTAATGAAGTCCAGGCCACTGCACTCTTAGACACAGGACTCACCACCTCCGCTCCCCAGGACACGCATCTCTCCCAGCACACTCTTGAACAAAGGCCTCACCTCCTCTGTACCCCTGGAAAATCCTCACCTCATCTGCAACCCTAAATCGTTTTTTAAACAGGCCTAAATGTATTGGGTATAATTGATGGTAACAGGGTGCAGATGAGGTGAGGTCTGTCCAGGGGTCCAATCATGTGCTGTAAATCGATTTTTAATTAATATTTAAAAAACAGAGCACAGGTCATATATAGAAGCATTTCATTGCACTACTGAAACCTCATTTTTTTTACAAAATACAATTCCTCTATGCAGTAACATTTCTTTCCAAAGTATTATCAAGAAATATGACACAAAGAAAGAATAAAAAAGTTTAATCTGTTTCTTAATCTTAGAAAACACAGCTGACATGTTTGTGAAAAGTGCAGGTATGTTTATTTAATCATGCAGACACTGTCTAATCCTTCTGAAAAATGCTAAAGCCATTCATTTGCCCTTTAATTGTTTTTATATTAACATTAAAAAAACTGAGCACAGGTCATATGTACAAGCATTCCATTTCACTACTGAAACCTCATTTTTTTTCAAAATACAATTCCTCTATGCAGCAGAAATTTTTTACCAAGCATTAACAAAAAATAACAGAAAGCAACAATAAAAAAACACAATCTGATTCATAATATGAGGAAACACCCCTGACATGATTGCGAAAGGTGCAGAGGAGATGAGGAAAGTCGAAATGGCTTTCATGATTGTGAAAGTTGCTGAGGAGGTGAGGCCTGTGTCTAAGAGTGCAGTGGCGGAGAGGCTTTATAAAGTCCTGTCCACTGTACTCTTGGACACCGGCCTCACCTCCTCTGCCACCCTGGACAGGCCTCACCTCATCTGCACTCCTGGTTAGGCCTCACCTTATCTGCATCCTGTTACCATCAATTATACCGAATACATTGAGGCCTGTCCAGGGTGCACGGAGGAGGTGAGGCTTGTTCAAGGGTCAGAGTAGGTGAGTCCTGTCCAATGCACTCTTCGACACAGGCCTTACCTCCTCTGCACCCCTGGACAGGCCACACCTCATGTGCACAATTACTTACTAATCTGAGAAAACACAGGTGACATGATTGTGAAATGTGCTAATATATTTTTTAAATCATGTAGATACTATCTAATCCTTGTTAATAATGTAAAACTATTTCATGTGCCCGAAATCTTTTTTTAGAATAATATTTAAAAAACAGAGAAAAGGTCATATGTATAAGCATTTCATTACACTACTGAAACGTCGCTCATTTATAAAATACAATTCCTTTATGCACCAAGGTTTCTTTACCAAGTATTGTCAAGAATGAATAAGTCTCTCTTATATTCTCTTCCTGACTTACTCTATTTTTCCATCAGTCCCCTTCTAACACCCTCTCTCTGACTCATTCCTTTTTACATCCTGACTCTGTGTTACACTCTCTTACACTTTCTCTTTGACTTACTTTCCCTTACACCCTGCCTCTGATTTATTCCCTCTCTCTCATTACTCCTTGTTACATCCTCTCTCTGATTTACTTCCTCTTACACCCTCTCTCAAACTTACTCTCTCTCTCTACCTTTTACAGCCTCTCTCTGTTTTAGTCTCTTTTACATTCTCTCATCTTCTAACACCCTCTCTCTGTCTTACATCGTTTTACACCCTCTCTCTGTCTTACACCCTGGTACATCCTTTTTCTGACTTACTCCCTTTGTCCCTTTCTTTGACTGACTCCCTCTCCCTATTACATGCTTTTTCTGTCTTACAACATATTATACACTCTTTCTGTCTTACTCCTTCTCTATGTTTTACTCCCTCTACCTGTTTCTTTGTCTGACTCTCTTTGTCTTTTTGTGTTAGTTCCTCTAGCTCTTTTTCTCTGTCTTACTCCTAGTTACATAGTTGCTGTGATATAAACTTAGATATGTTGTAAACTAGTGTTTATATCGTTTGCTTATTGTCATTGCTTTGTTGTTTGGTAATAGTGGTCTAAAATGTGTTATTTTTTTCTTTAACACAGATTGAAATCAAGATTTCAATAGTAAGGAAATATGCCCTCAAGGCAGAGGAGAAGAAAAGATGCCAAGCGGAAAAAAATCAAAAACAGCACGGAATTAAAGCACTCGTCTACAACAAATACTTCAAAAAACAGGAAAAAAGCTCCTGGTAAGACAACTAAGTCTTTCTTTCGGAACAAATGTAGATAAAAATGTTGATGAGGATGTGAATATACAGAAGGAGAGAGCAAATTTGAAAAGGAAGGAGAGGCCCCCCAAAAATGTTACTACTGGAGCAGGAGAGAATAATATGTATAGGAATAGAAGGCAAAACCAAGTTAGGGACATTCGTAAACGAATGTTTCGCAATCGGGTGGTTTTAAATTTGTTAAAAAATATTAAGAAAGGTAAACAGAGAGCTGCTTTTTATAAGAAAAAGAAAAGTGAAGAGAAGATTGTTGATCAGGCTTTTGAAGTTAAGAAAAAATTATTTATTTTAGTAATCAATAGAATTAGGACACTTAACAAGACAATTGATGTTTTCAAATCAAACAGTAGATGCAAAAGAGTAATTAATCGGACTAATTTTTGTAAAGTTTTTTCTGGAGAATGGATTCATAGTTCAAGTTGTGAGCCATTTTTTAATGAGGAGAGTTACTTCCAGGAGAATGATTTGGTGCATGCAGTGGACACCAGTGGTCGAGCATATGAGGTGAAAGAGGGTTGTCCGATTGAAAAAGAGAAACTTGTGTCTAGAGATGCAGAAGAGGTGTTAACTGATGAAGTTTTAGGGAGACGAACTAAGGGTCCAGTGTACACTTGGAAGTGTAGTAGTATTTGTAGTGTGCGACAGGATTCAATCGATTTTCTTCGTAATTTCTTACGTACATATAGTAAGAAAAGTCTAAAACAGAAAATGAAGATGTTGCAAGACTTAGATCCTTGCAGAGTGAGAGAAAACACAGGTTTGCAAGGGCATTCACTGGCTTGTCTTTCTAGAAAAGTATGTCAGAGTGTTTTTCATCATTTTAGGATGTTAGCAGTGTATCATAACAAAAATGAGGAAATTAGTGAGAAGGTTGTATTATGCAAAATGTCCAGCACTTAAGCTTAAACAATTAAATAGTGCTCTTTTGCATGGAACTGAATTAGATGTGAATAAGATGTGTGAAGAAATTAAGATTTGTTATTTTGGAGAAAGAGAGGGCAGTGTAGAAATTGACACAGTAATAGAAGGTAATGTGGAAGACAATGTACAGATTTCAAGTACAGAAAAGTTTGACGAGGAAATTACCAAGTTTAAGGTGAAATCAAGTGAAAGGCCTAATTTTACTTGTGTGTGTTGTCGACAGACTCATTATAAGATTCAGACAAGGTTAGTTGATTTATATGCAGAAAGTGAAATGGAAAATAATAGTGAATGGAAGAATTTTGCAACTTTTTTGTTGGTGGAGAATTCTTTTGATTTCAGTTCTGATCAGCGTATTTGTAAGTATTGTTATAATAAATTAAATGAAAACAGAATGCCTGCTAGAGCTGTTCATAATAATCTTGAGTTGGTAGACATTCCTCCTGAATTGATGGATTTAAATACATATGAATCTATTTTGATTCAATGTGTCCATCCTTTTCAGGCTATTGTTCGCATGGAGCCTAAGATAGGGAAATTGCCTCCTTCAGATTTACAGAGAGGATTAAAGGGAAGAGTTGTTTATTTGCCTCTCGATTTCAAGAAAAATATTGATACAATTGGTGTAGAGAAAGTGGAAGAGGAACCTCTGGTTATTCTAGTTAATGGGGTTCCGACAAAGAGTAAGAAAATCTGGCAAGATTTAGTGGATGTTAGGAAAGTCAAAAAGGCAACGTTGTATTTGGTCAAAAACAATGAGTACTGCAAAGATGTATGTGTTGGAGCAGAGGAAACAGCTGCAGAAGAAGACAGTGATTCTTCAGCCGGCCAAATTGAAAAAGTTGATGTGTCTAGAAGTGAAGAAATATATGAACATTATATTGTTCATCCTTTGCATTCCAAAGAAGTAATGGGGAATGCAATTGACTTGTTTCAAATGAAAGCAGCAAAAGGAAGTCGCATTAGTGTATGGGAAGAAAGTTTGGAACCTCGTTGTTTTCCACAGCTATTTCCAACAGGTCAAGGTGGACGATATGACGATCGACCACTTCAAATTCCTGCATCTGAATACCGGACTTTAAGATTATATGCTGAAGATCCAAGGTTTCGTCAATGCATCCCATATTTGTTTCATCTACTGTATGAAAGTGACTTGTCTGGTCTTTCTTATGCAGTAAACCATATACTGAAAAGTGGAGCACATCTGCAAAATGTTTCGGCAAGGGACTTTATGGAGAAAGTCAATCTGCAAGACAATATTTTGGAATCTCATCTAATCAATCTCATGGCATGTCAACGTGGTACAACCGAGTATTGGTTCCGTCGTCATGGGGAATTGAAATGTATGCTAAGAAACTTAGGAACTCCTACATGGTTCCTCACTCTTAGCTGTGCTGAGTATGCATGGGACGACTTACTTCAATTTCTACGAGAGGCAAACGCAAACATACAAAATATAGAATTCAAAACACCTGGAGAACTGTATTCTTTGGATCCAGTGAATGTATGCAGATATTTCAATCATAGATTTGAAGCTATGATGTCTTTTATTACGAACAAAAAATATCCTCCAATTGGAGAGGTTTTGGATTTCTTTTGGAGAAAGGAGTATCAAGCGAGAGGTGCTCCTCACATACATATGTTGTTGTGGATTAAAGATGCACCCAAATTTGGAACAGATTCGGATGACACAGTGATGAGTTTCATTGAAGAGTATTCAACATGTGCTGTTCCGAAAACTACCGAAGAATACAGTTTAAGGCAACAAGTTTTACGCTTTCAATCCCATCGTTGTGGAAAGTACTGTCGTTGAAAATTCAGAAACAAGGACAAGTTCTACACAAAATGTCTTTTCGAGGTTCCACGACCAGTGATTTCTAAAGGAAGAGTAAATAATTTGATGTCTTCTCTGCGACATACTGTGACGAGGAAATCACCAAAAAATACATACAATTTAAAAAGAAACGAAGAGTCCAAGTACATCAACGACTACAACCCAGTGATGTTGTCCATGTGGAATGCTAACATGGATATTCAGTTCGTTGCTGACAACTCTATTGCTGTGGCTCGATATGTGACGTCTTACATAAAAAAAAAGAAAAGACAGAACTGAAGGAAATGTGGGAGGACATTTCACATGAAAAGAGTATAAGTAAAAAATTATACAGTTTCAAGATGTTGTCGCATCGAGAAATTGAAGCATATGAATGTTCTGATCGGTTATCATCAGCAAGTCTCTACGCCAAGTCTAGAACAATTATTTGGGCGAGTCTAGGTCTTCCTGCAACACAAAACCGAGTTTTGAAATCTGTACAAGAAATTGAGTATTTGGAGGAGAAAGAACAAGACAGTAAAGATATTTTGCAGACGAACATGTTGGATACATACTATCCAGATAGAAGTAGTCATCTTGAGAACAGTTGTTTGTATGAAGTTCTGCAAAACTATATTTATAAGAGGAACATCAGAGAAGATATCAATAATGGAATATATGCTGTCATTTGGTGTGAAGGATGTCTAGAGAAGCAGAGAAAAGGCCATTTGATTAATCATCGAAAATTGAGTTGCGAAAATCCAGCGAAAAGGGAATTTTACTATTTAGCTCTTTTGCAACTCTTTAAGCCATGGCGTACAGAATAGGAACTATTTGGAGATTTTCTCTGTTACGAAGATTCTTTTAATGCAACCAAGGATACCATAGAATGTCCTGTTTTTCCAAATTATCTGTAAATGTTGAACGAAGAAATAGAGCAAGAAGCCACAATTGCTGTAGAGATTGCTAGAGACAGTTCTCAAGATAGTCAGAGTTCTACTTCATTGAGTCAGGATCCACTAGGAGGACCAATTATCCAAAATGAAGCTGCCACTGCCATGGATGAGGTGGAAAGAGCTATGGAACAAGCTCAAGATGATGTAGTTAACTTAGAAGATTTGGTGAAACAACTAAACCTTGAGCAGAAACAGATATATGACGAAGTCACAGAACAGGTTGAACATGGATTCAGTCATGAGAAAAAAGAGTGCTCATGTATATCATTTAAGCCTGTCCAACTGTATGTGAGTGGAGAAGCGGGAACTGGCAAAAGTTTTCTGATTAAAGCAATTGCAACTTATCTGCAGAAAAGGACTGAATCACCGCTATCTTTTGTTGTTACCGCTCCTACTGGGCTGGCAGCACATAACATTAAAGGGATTACTTTACATCGTTTACTGATGCTACCAGTTGAGCATGATAACAAATTACAATACCACAAGCTATCTGGAGATGCTTGTTCTGAAGTTTCCAGAGTCCTGAAGAAAATGAAACTTCTTATCATTGATGAAGTAAGCATGGTATCAAATCTAATGCTTGCTTTTGTGCATTTGAGAATGCAAGAAATTCTTAGAACAGACTATGATGTCTTATTCGGAGGAAAACACATTATTGTTTTTGGAGATCTACTGCAGATGACTCCAGTGAAAGGACAACCAGTGTTTAAAATGGTCACGCATGAAGATACCAGGAAGTGCCTAGGAAGCATTGGAAACGTTAATATATGGTTAAATTTCAAATATGCAGAACTACTTCAAAATATGCCACAGGCAAAGGATGAAGATTATAAAAATATTCTACAAGATGTAAGAATCGGAAAAGTAAGTGAGCATGGGAAAGAAGCTTTACATGCACGATTAATTTCAAATTTGTATCCAAATGAAAACATTCTTCCAGAGAATATTTTTAAGAAAATTAATGAGAACAAATCTGGGATATGTTTGATGCCAACTCTGCAAGAATGTCCCATCTTCAACAAAAAAAGTTAAAGTTAGAAAATGAAGAGATAGTGAAACGGGAAGCTATAGATAAAATAGAGCATATGGGAACAACAATTATTTTGTCTGAAAATTTGAAATCAAAATTGGATTCATTAGAGAAGAGTATATCTAAAACTGCTGGTTTTGAAAAGACTCTGAATGTGTGTTTAAATTGTCGTATCATTTTGAGAAGGAATTCAAATGTTGAAAGAGGTCTGGTAAATGGAGCAATGGGTCATGTTGTTGATTTTGTGAATTACAAAAATAGAGATGGAATTGAAATTTTAAAAATTAAATTTGATGGCATTGACGAACTAGAACAAATTTGTCGTTGTTCAGTTAGATTTTTGCTTGTGAAAGACTTATAAGTTCGCCGAAAACAGTTTCCTGTTTGTTTGGCATATGCGGTGACAATTCACAAATCTCAAGGTTTAAGTGTAAATAGTGCTTTGGTGAACATTGGAAGTTCTGTGTTTAAAGAGGGTATGGCATATGTGGCATTATCACGAGTCAGAACTTCATCAGGATTGTACTTGATTGAGTGTGATGAAACAAAGATTTGTGCAGATCTAGATTGTGTTAAAGAATACAATAGGTTAAGAAGAAAGTATGCATCACATTTGCCTCAATATCCTCTGTTTGAAAAACGTCTGGTAGGCCGAAAAAGAAGAAATGAGAATAATTGCAGTGAGGTAGTAGCAAAAAGACAAAAAGTAGATGAAACTGTAATTGTAAGCAGAAAGAAAAAGGATTCTGTTGAAGATGTTGTTGGATTTCAGTTTGAAAACAGTTCTGCTGTCAACTGCTATGCTAATGTAGTGGTTAATGTTGTTTTTTTTCTTCAAAATTTACAAGAACAGATTGTTGAAAATCGGGATCAAACATTCTGCTGTTTATTGAATTCTGTGTTTGACAAATGGAGCAGTGATAGAGCAAAAATATAAAGTGTTTCAGAAATTTGTAATCTTTTAGACATATGTTCTGGTCAAAATCAATTTTCACAGAATATTCAGCAGGATTGTCAGGAATTTTTAATGTATATGTTTGATGCATTGGAAGATAAAGGTGTAGATATAAAAAATCTTTTTAGCCTTTCTTATCAATGGCAGCATGACTGCGACAACTGTAGTTTATCAAGTAGTACTACAATAGACACCGAAAGATTTATATATTTGACTTTACCAGACTGCAAATCAGTGCCTTTTAATAATCTAGTTAAAGCAGCTGATCACAATATGGTGTGTACCCAATGTAAGTCTGCAATGCTGTCCACATTATTTATACAAAATTATGGTCAGTATGTAATTTTAATGTTCCAACGATGTAGACCTGATGGAACTAAATTGACCACTTCTATTAAAAATTTCGTGGCTTCTCAGTTATCAATTTCAGGAAGAATTTTTGCAACTGTAGCTATTATTTATCATGACGGTCCTTCAACAACATCAAGGCATTATACAATTTATTTAAAATGTCGAAAAGGTTGGTCTAATTGTAATGATACTCATTTGACTTTCAAACAACGTTTACCTTTTGACTTAAAAAATTCATACCTAGTGTTTTTACAACCAAAATTTAAGTAAAGGTAATTGGCCTATGAAGACGGGAGAGGTTAATAAAAGTTAGTCTGCTGTTTAAAATTATATTGTGAGTAAAAGTGATGAAGATAATATAAAAATTATAGTTCTCATATAGGTACGGTGAGTGGATCGCATAGTAAGTGATATCAGTATTATAGGAAATGTTCAACATGAGAGAGCCAGAGATGGAATTATGAATATTTAAATATTGTGAAATTGTTGTTTGAGCCTTTCTTTCAGAACGTCGGGAAAACAGTAATTTTAGAGTTTGTTTTAAGTAATTTGAAAATATACTGATACATCTGACACTATTTGGCCTTAAGGAAAGGTGAAGGAATGAGCAAAGAGTCATGACTGAACACAAGGAGTATATGAAAACATTGAAACATATTTCAGATGTTCTTGGAGCTTTTCTTCTAGAAAGTCGATGAAATGGAATTTTTAGAGAACAGCAGAGTACCTTCCAACAAAAAGGACCTTCATGATGTACTATTTGGCCTAAAGGAAAAGAAAGTGAATCAAAGATTAGTGTACATATGTGATTTGTAAGTTTACATGTTTTTTTTTAAACACAATCTTTTAGATTGTGTTTTTTGTTCCCGCTGTCATATGATGAATAGTTTGAACTCACTGTTTGTAGTGAAATTCAATATGTTCTGAGAACAGCAAAAATAAACTATCTAACATGTTGTACAAATTATTCTATAGTTTGTATTGTGTAATTTATATTGTATTCCCATTGTCTCACACTCACTTTCCTTTTTCCTCTCTCTTTCAGCTCTCTTTACTCACTCACACTGCCTTTCTCTCAATGTTTCACACCCATTCGTTTATTCCACTTCTTTCACAACCCCTCATTTCCATTTCAACTGTCTGCATCCCCTCTCTCCCTTGCACCACTGTTCAGCTTTCAGTCTCTCTGCTTTACTTCCCTTTTCCGTCTTTTCCTCCTTTGCTCTTTTAGTAATTCCTCTTTACTCACTCACCAGTATTGTCGCACTTTGTCACTATAACTCACCCACTCTCCCTCGCTTATCTTTGTTTGCTCCTTTCTTTTGACCTCTTCTCTCTATTTTCCGTTCACTACCTCTATGTCCTCAGTCCCTCACTCTCCTTGTGTTATGTTCACTTGTGTTTATCTACCTTCTATCATTTCTCTTACAACAACTTCACTGCTCCTCTCTCATCGTTCTTCACCCCATTTCTTTTAGTCCGGTTCCATTACAACCCCTCATTTCCTATCTTTCAGTGTCCTTCTCTTTACTTTTATCACCGAATCACTTTCTCTCAGTACCACTGCTTTAGTCCTCTTCTCCTCTCTTTCCTTCTTTTGCTCCCTTACTCATTTTCCTTTCCTCACTCATTGTACTCCACTTCACTCAGTCCTTCCCTTAGTCTCTCTGTCTACTAACTTCCTCACTCCTTTTCCCTCAATCCTTCTATATTAGCCTCTCTCCCTTCATCCCTTCACTCTATGACTCACCTTCACTTACTCTCAGTTATCTTCCATTCCTCATTCTTCTAAATGCATCCTCAATCAGACTCCTTTCCCTCTCAGTCATTCTCTTTTTACTTACTCCTGTTTCCTGATTTAGTTTTGCTAACTCACATTCTTTTAGTATCTTTCTTACCTTCAGTTCATTTCTCTCTTCTTCTCTTCCTCTCTGTGAGTGAATGTATATACCTTACTCTTAGTAATTTGCTCTCCTTCTATTTCTTTTACCCTCTTTTTGTCCTTCTACATTACTTTATTTCCCTTTCTGTGTCTTTTTCACTCGTACTTTATTTCTTAATACACTGTTATGATTTTTAACCTCTTCACTTGTATCTTTTATTTTAAAATATATATTTTACTAATTATAACTTATTTTTTCTTCTCTCTTTCACAGATACAAAGTGTAGTAAAAAAATGTAATTAAAGTTACATTAATTATATGGTAAATGTGACTAAAAAAAGGTAGTTTGTCATCACCCTTTGCTTTAACTTCACTACTATTTTCTCACCCTACCTCACTCCTGTTTCCTTACTCTGCTTCCCTCACTTATTCTTATCCTCCATGTTTACTCCTCTTTCCCTTACTCTCCTACCACATTCAACTTCTTTTAGTCCCCCTTGCTTTACTTCCCTTATGTTCTGTTCCTTCCTTCGCTCCCTCACTCATTCTCTTACTCATTTACTTCACTCCTCTCACTCCTTCTCTCAATCCGTCTGTCCTCACAGTTCCTCACTTCCGTTCCCTCACTCTGTCTCTCTTACCGTCGCTGTCTCTGTCCCCTCACTCTGTCACTACTCTTTCGTGATGCTCACTCCCTACAACTCACCCACACTCCCTCACTTACCTTTCTTTGCTGCTTCACTCAGACCCTTTCAGTCACTCCTTCCTTTACTCTCTCTGTCCTTTCTCTCTGTCACTCCCTATGTCTTACCCTTATTCAATGTTATCCACCCTCTTTCACCCCTCTTTATTTACACTCACTGCTCTTTTCTCACCCTCCCTCACCGTTGTTCCTTTACTCCGGTTCGTCACTACCCCTCATTCCCCATCCTTTACTGTCCTTCCTTTTACTTTCAACACCCACTCACATTCTCCCAGTACCTCTGCTTTAGTCTTCTTCCTCTCTCTTCCCTTCTTTCGCTCCCTTATTCATTTTCCTTTTCTTAGTTACACCCTATTACACCTTCTCTCTGTTTTACTATGTAATAAACAGTCCCTCTGTGTTGCTCCCTCTAGCTCTCTTTCTCTTAACATCACTCTCTCCGTGTCCTTCCCTCATGCTTACTCCTTTATTTTTTTGTATTTTTTTTTTGGTACGCGCCCCGGTAGGCGTACTGGTGCATGTACCGGTACGCGTACCCTGGAGAAAAAAGAATGACAGAGTTTTTTAAAAATGTAGCATTTTTTTATAAATTAGAGGTAGTTCTAAAAAGAACTGTTTTTTTATTCTTTTTGTTGTTTTACATTTTTTTTATTGTTTTTTTGAACATTTTTTACTTTTTTTGGCTTTTGTGAAAAACTTTATATTTGTTTTGTATTTTTTATGGGGACAAACAAAAAACAGGGAATTGTAAACGGCTCAACTGGAGCAAAAAAAAACAGGAAAAAATTAAGGCTTCTTTGGGCACTTGTGGTTGTCACCAGCAAGGTTGATGAGATTAATACTTTGCTCACCATAAGTTATTGTTTTTCCACAAAATATACAAACGATTTTGTATGCACCAAACTTGGTTTGTATGTTCGGGACCATCTCCCTTGCCTCTGGACCCGATGAAGTGGGTTCTTGGCTTGTTGAGGGTCTGGAAGACGATTGGGGAAGGTTTCTGCACAGTTCTCTCACCTCTGCTGCAGAATACTTATTGGGGTGCAATCGTTGCATGTGGCGAATCATTGTGTGATTCCCAAATGAATATTTTTTGGCAGGGTTCCCCCTGGATAGTACAGCGCCACAGATGAGACAGGTCACCTTTGCAGCGTTTACCTTCTTTGCACCCCTTGGAATTTTAAAAAACTCCCATATAAAGTGCTCCTTAGGTTTATATGGGGGATTGTCTTCAGGCAGGAACTGCCTTCTCTCATCCTCCTCCTCCTCCTCCTCCTCCTCCTCTTCCTGTTCACCACCAATGTGATGTTGTGGTGGTCCTTGTGGTGGTGGTAGGGGTGGTGGTGGTGCAGATGCTCCAGCTGCTGGTGCTACTGTAGCCATTTCTCTATCAATAGAAACAGGTCTTCCTCACTCAAAGAACAAAGTGAGAATGAGGAAAAAAGGAGGGGGGTTTCATCATTTGGAAACCAAAACTGTTCTGAGCCAATGAAAAGTGTTATTTTCAGGTCACATGACCCTGGCTTTCATCATTTGGAAACCAAAACTGTTCTGAACCAATGAAAAGTGTTATTTTCAGGTCACATGACCCAACGCACTTACGCTACGCGCCCCGGGGCGCGCCCGGCGGCGCTTACGTTGCGCGATCGTATGCGCTCGGGCGCTTCCGGGTGCGCTTACGCGGCGCGTCATAAGACGCATCACGCCACTAAGCGATACGTCGCGATGATGTTTTCGTTCGCGGCAATGGCGCTAACGGGACGCTCAACGGTACGCGCACCGGGGCGCGCCATAACACTGCGCTTACCGGTGCGTTCACCGGTACGCGCTCCGGGAGCACACCAAGGCAAAAAAAGGGAAAAATATACATAAAAAAAATAGCATTACATAAATATACAATATAGGATTTATTATAAAAAATATTATATTTCATAGCTATAGAAATTAGCTATTAAAAAACCTATGAAATCCACTGAAAAAAACATAGGTTTGAGGCCCTATATATAGTTAGGAAGTAGCATTTACAAAACCTATGAAATTCACTGAACAAACCATAGGTTTCACACCAGTTATAGTTAGGAATTAGTATTTAAAAAACCTATGAAATTCACTGAAAAAACCATAGGTTTCACACCAGTTATAGTTAGGAATTAGCATTTGAAAAACCTATTAAATTCACTGAAAAAAACATAGGTTTCACACCAGTTATAGTTAGCTGGAAGTTTTACTCGCATAAAACCATTGAAATTCCCACGTTATAGTTAGTTGGACTCACTATACCTTGCGCGTGCAATGCACTGCTGATGACGTCACATATTACATCACTCATGACATGGTCAGTGACATCACTGATGACACCATCCAGTGAATGTGTGTCTTTTTAAAAAATAAATATGTGTTATATATGTATATGCAAAAGTTGATGGAAGAATAAATGTTTAAATAAGTGTTTACATGGATGTTTTAAAAAAAAAATGATTGGTTAACTAGTTTATTAAGTGTATCTTAGTGAATACATATATTAGAGAGTAATGTTTAAATATTTAAATATATGTATTAGTGTTTTACTTTGTGTATAAGTGGCTGCATGGGTTGGTGAGTAGCTACATGTGTATGTATATGGGTTATTAGATGTTTTTCTTAGTATCAGTATGAGTGTTTGTATGGTTTGGTGGGGGTATTACTTAGCACATAGATGCATGAATGACTGACTCTCTCTTTGTATGTGTTTTGAAGACAGCATATGTGCAGGACTGTATGGGTGGATGAGTGTGTATATGTGTATGTTAGTGAGTGAATGACTGTCTCACTAGTGTCTTTATCAGTAACTACATATGTTTTAATGTAGTATATGTGAATATTGATGTATATAAGGGAGTATATGTGAGAGTGAGGGATTGTAAGAGTTCCTGTTTAAATAAGTATGTGTTTCTATAAGTGATTGTTTAAGAGAGTAAGTATCTGTAAGTTTCCTTAGAAGTAAGGTGGTAGTGTGTTTATAGCTGTATATGCAAATAAATGGATGTTCAATAGTTTATTTGCATGTGTGAGTATGTGTGAGAGTATCTTTTGGATGACTGTCGGTGTGTAACAGGATGTATAGGTATATCACTACATATGATGAGTGAGTATATGTATGAGTGACTATATAGAACTGTTGGTGAATAAGTGGATGTGTATATAGATGTTGAAATTATTGAATTGGTTGTTGTAACTGGTATGGGTATCTCCATTTTTTTGAAAATTTGACTTTCTATTATTGAATATGTGTTTGAAGGGTTACATTACAGTGAAAGGAGGTCTGTCACTCTGTCACAAGGATGGTGTCATCAGTGATGTCATGAGTGATGTCACTGACCATGTCATGAGTGATGTAATATGTGACGCCATCAGCAGTGCATTGCACGCGCAAGTTATAGTGAGTCCAACTAACTATAATGTGAGAATTTCAATGGTTTTATGCGAGTAAAACTTCCAGCTAACTATAACTGGTGTGAAACCTATGGTTTTTTCAGTGAATTTAATAGGTTTTTTAAATGCTAATTCCTAACTATAACTGGTGTGAAACCTATGTTTTTTTCAGTGAATTTCATAGGTTTTTTAAATGCTAATTCCTAACTATAACTGGTGTGAAACCTATGGTTTTTTCAGTGAATATATATATATATATATATATATATATATATTCACTGAAAAAACCATAGGTTATAGACCATATATAGTTAGGAATTAGCATTTTTAAAACCTTATTTTACTCACACAAAACCATTGAAATTCGCATATATAGTTAGTTGCACTAACTATATATTTCGTGCACCCGCAATCCACTGCTGATGATGTCACATATTACATCATTCATGACATGGTCAGTGACATCACTGATGACATCACTGATGACATCTCAAATGACATCACTGATGACATCACTGATAACAACATCCAGTGTCTGTATGTTTCTGTAAACTTTAAATATGTCTTACATATTGAAGAATGAGTGGATGTATAAGTGTCTGGATGAAGGATTTAGTAGGTGCATGACTGACTGTATGAGTGAGTGATTAAATGTGTCTCACTGAGTGCATGGGTTAGTGACTAAACTGTCTTAATTTGTGCATCATTATGTCTGTTGTTCTGTAAACTGCTGCATGTATTGATCAGTAGCTATATGAGTAACTATATGGGTTATTGATTGGTTGCCCAATTATTTGTATGGGAGACTGAGTGTGTGTGGGGGTGGTTGGGAGGTGTATGACTCTGTGCATAGATGTGTGAGCAGTTGATTCACTAGATGTATGGGTTCAAAAGTGCATGTGGGAACAGCTGTATGGGCGGTTGACTGTGTGCATGAGTGTATTGGTGAGTGAATGGATATCTCAGTGCTACATGTCAAAGTAAGAACATATGTAAAACACAGTATATGTGAGAGTTGACATATATAAATAACTGTGCATAAGAGGCAGTGAATGTGTGAGTGGCTGTATGGATCATTCTGACATTGTATCAGGGATTGTATAAGAGAGTAAATATGTGTTAGTATCTGTTTGAATAAGTAAGGTGTGTATAACTGTATAGTTGAGGAGATGGAGGTGTGATTGATTCTTTGCATGACTGACTAGGTGTGTGAGTAACTCCATGGATGAGTGACACTCTGTGAGTGTCTGTTTACACTGAGTGTATATAAGGTTATGTTAGAGTCTGAAGAAGTTAATCGTATTATCACATGAATGATGTCATCAGTGATGTGATCAGTCATATCAAATGAGATGTCATCAGTGATGTCATCAGTGATGTCATTTGAGATGTCATCAGTGATGTCATCAGTGATGTCACTGACCATGTCATGAATGATGTAATATGTGACATCATCAGCAGTGGATTGTGGGTGCGCGAAATATATAGTTAGTGCAACTAACTATATATGCGAATTTCAATGGTTTTGTGTGAGTAAAATAAGGTTTTAAAAATGCTAATTCCTAACTATATATGGTCTATAACCTATTGTTTTTTCAGTGAATTTACAAGGTTTTTTAACAGCAAATATTAAAAGCTGTTAAATGTATTCTTTTTTTAAAGGAAAAATATATTTTATATGTATTTAATATACTTTTTTTTATGTATATATATATATATTTTTTTTTTAGTTTCGCTACCGGTTCGCGCACCGGGTAGCTTCCCGTTAGCTCAATTTTATGCCGCGACCCGGTCCGTGCACCGGGAAACGTCCCATTTGCACAACTGCAGCGTTCGAGAACAACATCGCGATGCGTCGCGTAAGCGCGACGTATCGCGTTGCCGCGTAATGCGTCTTATGACGCGCCACGTTCGCGCACTCGTAAGTGCTCCGGAGCGCGAACGAGGCGCGAAGCGCAGCACCCCGGAAGCGCTCCGGGCGCGGAGCGGGACGCGTAACGTAAGCGTAATAGGTCATGTGACCTGTAAATAACACTTTTCATTGGTTTAGAACTATTTTTTTCCCAAATGATGAAAACCCCTCCTTTTTTCCTCACTCTGACTTTCATCTTTGTGAGAGGAAGACCTGTTTCTCCTTGTTGAAATAATGGCATCTGTAGTAGCTGCAGCTGGTGGACCCCCACCCCTACCACAACCACCTAGGAAGGAAGGACCACCTGCGCAGTTCCTTCCAAACCAAGAGGAAGAGGAAGAAGAAGAGGAAGAGGAAGTAGAGCGGAGGCAGTTCTTGCCTGAACAGCCCCGCAAATCACACCACAAAGACCATTTTATATGGCAATTTTTTTCTTTTCCTCGAGACCAAAAAAAGGTCAATGCCCGATATGTGACATGCCTCATTTGTAAAGATGTTTTGTCTAGAGGTACAAACAAAAAGTATAGTTTTGGTAACTATACTATGCACCGCCACATGCAGAGGTGGCATCCAAACAATTACAGCGCTGCTGAGCTGCGTCACCTCCAAGATAACCTACCAACTCCTGTGGCCAGTACATCGTCATAGGTAACTCTATCGGGACCAGAGGCGAGGGCGACGGTCCCAAACATTCAACCGAATTTTGTGCAGATGAAGCTAGTGTGCATTTATTGTGGTGAACTAATTTCATATGGAAATATGAGTATCATTTTAATTAATAGAGCGTTTGAAAACCACAAGTGCTCAAAATGCCCCAAGAAGTAATTTTTTTTTTTTTGCTCCTGTTGAGCCCTTTCTAATGCCTGTTTTTCGTTGTTCCCCCCCAAAAAACCCAAAAAAAACATAAAATTGTTCAAAAAATACAAAAAAAATAAAAAATGTTCAGAAAAATGAAATAAAAATATAAAACAACAAAAACATTAAAAAAAAGTTCTTTTCAGAGAGCGCCCCGTTAGCGCAATAAAAAAAAAAGAAAAAAAACAAGAGAAAGAGAAAGAGAGAGTAATGTTAAGAGACAGACAGCAAGAGAGAGCAACACAGAGGTACTGTATAATACATAGTAAAACAGTGTAAAAGATATAAGAAAGTGTAAGAGAGAAAATGAAAAAAATATAAGGCTGTGAAACAAAGAAAGAGAGAAGAATAATACTAAAGCAGAGGCACATGAAGAATGTGAGTGGCTGTAAAGAGTAAAAGGAAAGTGAAAAAATGATGTACAAATAAAAGGTAATAACGGAACCAGATTTAAATAACACTGGTGAGGGAGAGAGAGAAAAAAGTAGTGTCCATAACTAAAGAGGGATGAAATAAGATGGATAAAATCGACTAATGTTAAAACATGTGGATTGACAGAGAGAAAAAACTGAAAGAAGAAAAGAAGAAGTAACAGAAAGGGAATAATTGAAGCAGCAACGAAATGTAAATAACGTAGTGTGCTTGAACGTCAGGGAGAAAACATAATGAACAAGTAGTGAAAGAGTGAAGAGACAGAGACAATTAGAGTAAGAGAGACGGACTGAGTGAACGGGAGTAAGGAACTGTGAGAACAGAGGGACTGAGAAAAGGAATGGAAGGAAATAAGTAAGTAAATCACCCACACAACACAACAGCTACCCTACCTCAAAGCACTCTAAAATATTATTTTACTGTTTCTCTTGGTTTTCCCCTTGTTACGCTCCCCGGTGCGCTACCCATAGTATAAGTAAAGAGGGGTGAAAGAGGGAGAAATATTGAATTAGGATAACACATGGTGAGTGACATAGAGAGTGGACATAGAGAGTAAAGGAAACAGTACCTGAATGGGCTTGAGTAAAACAGCAAAAAAAGTTAAGTAATGCAATGTGTGTGACTTACAGGGAGTCAGTGGGTGTAGGTAGGAGTTTGGGTGTGTAAGGTGTGTCTGTGGGTGTGGTTGTGTGGACTGTTTTGGTGTGTGTAGAAATGAGGGGTGTGAAATATGTATGAAAAGTGTATGAGTGTGGGGTGTATATGTGTTCGATGTATGTGTGTGTATGGAATGTGTGTGTGTTTTTGAAGAGAGTGTGTGGGAGGTTTTTTTGTGTGTGGTGTGTGTGTGGGTGTATGTTACAGGTGTGTGCATGTGTTGGGAGGGGGATGAGCTATATGTGTAGGAGTAAGGTAAATAATTAAGAAAAAGAGAATGAGTGAAGAAGCAAAGGAAGTAAAGAATAGGGATCAAAAGAAGTTGAATATGAGAGGGTAAATAGGGAAAGGGGAGTAAACATGGAGAATAAAAATAAGTGAAAGAAGCAGAGTAAAAACACAGGAGTGAGGTAGATTGAGAAAATGTTAGTGACCTTAAAGCAAAGGGTGATAACAAACTACATTTTTTTAGTCATACTTACCATATAATAAATGTAACTTTAATTTTTTTTACTACAGTTGGTATCTGTGAAAGAGAGAAGAAAAAATAAGTTATAATTAGTAAAATATGTATTTTAAATTAAAAAATACAAATGAAGAGCTAAAACATCATAACACTCTATTTAGAAATAAAGTGAGAGTGAAGAACACAGAAAGGGAAATAAACTAAGGTAGAAGGACAAAAAGAGGGAAAAAGAAATAGAAGGAGAGCAAATTACAAAGAGTAAGGCATATATATTCACTAAGAAAAAGAGAGAGAAGTACAGAGAAATGAACTGAAGGTAAGAAAGATACTAAAACAATGTGAGTTAGCAAAACTAAATCAGGAAACAGAATTAAGTAAAAAGATAATGACTGAGACAGAAAACTGTCTAATTAAGGATGCATTTAGAAGAATTAGGAATAGAAGATAACTGAGAGTAAGAGAAGAACAGTCATACAGTGAAAGGATGAAGGGAGACAGAATAATATACAACAATTGAAGGAAATGGACTGAGGAAGTTATAACGTAGACACACTAAGAGAAAAACTGAGTGAGGTGGAGTACAATGAGTGAGAAAAGAAAAAAAGGAAGTCTGCAAAAAAAAGGAAAGAGAGGAGGAGACGACTAAAACAGTGGTACTGAGAGAAATTAATTTGGTGATGAAAGTAAAGAGAAGGACATTGAAAGAAAGGAAATGATGGGTAGTAACGGAACCAGAGTAAAAGAAATGGGATGAAGAACGATGAGAGAGGAGCAGTGAAGTTGTTGTAAAAGAAGTGATAGAAGGTAGATAAACACAAGTGAAAATAACACAAGTAGAGTGAGGCAGTGAGGACATAGAAGTAGTGAACGAAAAACAGAGAGAAGAGGTCAAAAGTAAAGAGCAAACAAAGATAAGCTAAGGAGAGTGGGCGATTTATAGTGATAGAGTGCAATAATACTGCTGAGTGAGTAAACAGGAATTACTAAAAGAGCAAAGGATGAAAATACGGAAAAGAGAAGAAAAGCAGAAAGACTGAAAGCTGAACAGTTATGTAAGGGAGAGACGGTGTACACACAGTTGAAATGAAAATGAGGGGTTGTCAAAGAAGTGGAGTAAGGGAACGGGGGTTACAGAGAGTGAGAGAAAGACATTATAAGTGAGTAAAAAGAGCTGAAAGAAGATGAAAAAAGGAAAGTAAGTGTCAGAGAATGGGAATACAATTTAATGTACACAATCCAAAGTATAGAATAACTTCTACAACATGTTACATAGTTTATTTTTGCTGTTCTCAGAATATATTGAATTTCACTTAAAGTAGTGAGTTCAAATTACTCATCATATGACAGCGGGAAAAAAAAACACAATCTAAAAGATTGTGTTTTAAAAAAAACCTTACATACTGACAAATGACAAATGTACGCTAATCTTTGATTGACTTACTTTTCCTTGAGGCCAAATAGTATATCATGGAGGTCCTTTTCTCGTTGCATAGTATTTTGCTGTTCACTTAGAAATCCATTTCATCGACTTTCTACAAGAAAAGCTCCAAGAACATCTGAAATATTTTCAAAATTTTAATATACTCCTTTTTTTCAGTCATGACTCTTTACTCATTCTTGCACCTTTCCATTTGGCCAAATAGTGTCAGATGTATGAGTATATATGAGTACTCCTCCCGTCTTCATAGGCCAATTACCTTTACCTAAATTTTGGCTGTAAAAACACTAGATATGAATTTATAAAGCCAAAAGGCAAACGTTGTTTGAAAGTCAAATGATTGGCATTACATTGGGTCCAACCTTTAGAAGTTTTTAAATAGCATGTGTAATGCCCTGATGTTGTAGAAGGACCATCATGAAAAATAATAGCTACAATTGCAAAGGTTCTTCCTGATATCGATAACTGAGAAGCCACAAAATTTTTAATAGAAGTTGTCAATTTAGTTCCATCAGGTCTACATCGTTGGAACATTAAAATAACATACTGACCATAATTTTGTAGAAATAATGTGGACAGCATTGCAGACTTACATTGGGTACACACCATATTGTGATCCGCTGCTTTAACTAGATTATTGAAAGACACTGATTTGCAGTCTGGTAAAGTTAAATATATAAATCTTTCAGAGTCTATTCTAGTAGTACTTGATGTAGCACAGTTATCACAGTCATGTTGCCATTGATAAGAAAGGCCAAAAAGATTTTTTATATCTACTCCTTCATCTTGTAATACATCAAACATATATATTAAAAATTCCTGACAATCCTGCTGAATATTCTGTGAAAATTGATTTTGACCTGAACATATATCTAGAAGATTTCTAATTTCTGAAACACTTTCTATTTTTGCTCTATCACTACTACATTTGTCTAACACAGAATTCAATAAACAGCACAATGTTTGTTCCCGATTTTCAACAATCTGTCTTTGTAAATTTTGAAGAAAAAAAACAACATTAACTACTACATTAGCATAGCAGTTGACAACAGAACTGTTTTCAAACTGAAATCCAACAACATCTTCAACAGAATCCTTTTTGTTTCTCTTTACAATTACACTTTTATCTACTTTATGCCTTTTTGCTGATACCTCACTGCAATTACTCTCATTTCTTCTTTTTCGGCCTACCACTCGTTTTTCAATCAGAGGATATTGAGGCAAATGTGGAGCATACTCTCTTCTTAACCTATTGTATTCTTTTACACAATCTAAATCTGCATAAATCTTTGTTTCATCACACTCAATCAAGTACAATCCTGATAAAGTTCTGACTCGTGATAATGCCACATATGCCATACCCTCTTTAAACACAGAACTTCCAATGTTCACCAAAGCGCTATCTACACTTAAACCTTGAGACTTATGAATTGTCACCGCATATACCAAACAAATAGGAAACTGTTTTCGGCAAACATATAAGTCTTTCACGAGCAAAAATCTAGCTGAACAACGACAAATTTGTTCTATTTCATCAATGTCATCAAATTTAATTTTTAAAATTTCAATTCCATCTCTATTTTTGTAATTCACAAAACCAACAACATAACCCATTGCTCCATTTACAAGACCTCTTTCAACATTTAAATTCCTTCTTAAAATGACACTACAATTCAAACACACATTTAGAGTCTTTTCAAAACCAGCAGTTTTAGATATAGTCTTCTCTAATGAATCCAATTTTGATTTCAAATTTTCAGACAAAATAATTGTTGCTCCCATATGCTCTATTTTATCAATAGCTTCCAGTTTCACTATCTCTTCATTTTCAAACTGTAACATTTTGTTGTTGAACATGGAACATTCTTTCAGAGTTGGCAACAAACATATGCCAGATTTCTTCTCGTTATTTTTCTTAAATATGTTCTCTGGAAGAATGTTTTCATTTGGGTACAAATTTGAAATTAATCGTGCATGTAAAGCTTCTTTCCCTTGCTGACTTACTTTTCCGATCCTTACACCTTGTAGAATATTTTTATAATCTTCATCATTTGCCTGCCGCATATTTTGAAGCAGTTCTGCATATTTAAAGTTTAACCATATATTAACGTTTCCAATGCTCCCTAAGCACTTCCTGGTATCTTCATGAGTGAGCATTTTGAACACAGGTTGTCCTTTCACTGGAGTCAACTGCAGAAGATCTCCAAAAACAATAATATGTTTTCCACCAAATAAGACATCATAGTCTGTTCTAAGAATTTCTTGCATTCTCAAATGCACAAAAGCAAGCATGATATTTGACACCATGCTTACTTCATCAATGATAAGAAGTTTCATTTTTTCAGGACTCTCGAAACTTCGGAACACGCATCTCCTGATAGCTTGTGATACTCCAATTTGTTATCATGCTCCACTGGCAGCATCAGTAAACGATGTAAAGTAATCCCTTTAATGTTATGTGCTGCCAGCCCAGTTGGAGCAGTAACAACACAAGACAGCAGTGATTCAGTCCTTTTCTGCAGATAAGTTGCAATGGCTTTAATCAGAAAACTTTTTCCAGTTCCTGCTTCTCCACTCACGTACAGTTGGACAGGCTTAAATGATGTACATGAGCACTCTTTTTTCTCATGACTGAATCCATGTTCAATCTGTTCTGTGACTTCGTCATATATCTGTTTCTGCTCAAGGTTTAGTTGTTTCACCAAATCTTCTAAGTTAACTTCATCATCTTGGCCTTGTTCCATAGCTCTTTCCACCTCATCCATGGCAGTAGCAGCTTCATTTTGGATAATTGGTCCTCCTAGTGGATCCTGACTCAATGAAGCAGAACTCTGACTGCCTTGAGAACTGTCTCTCGCAATCTCTGCAGCAATTGTGTCTTCTTGCTCTATTTCTTCATTCAACATTTGCAGATAATTTGGAAAAACAGGACATTCTATGGTATCCTTCGTTGCATTAAAGGAGCCTTCATAACAGAGAAAATCTCCAAGAAGTTCCTCTTCTTCACGCCAAGGGTTTACACAGTTGCAAAAGAGCCAAATAATAAAATTCTCTTTTATCTGGATTATCACAACTCAATTTGCGATGATTAATCAAATTACCTTTTTTCTGTTTCACTAGACATCCTTCACATCCAATGACTCCATATTTTCCATTATTGATATCTTCTCTGATGTTCCTCTTTTAAATATATCTCTGCAGAACTTCATAGAGACAAGCGTTCTCAAGGTGACGACTTCTATTTGGATAGTATGTATCCAACATGTTTGTCTTCAAAATATCTGTACTTTCTGGTTCTTTCTCCGCCAAATACTCTATCTCTTGTACAGACTTCAAAACTCGATTTTGTGTTGCAGCAAGACCTAGACTCACCCAAATGATGGTTCTAGATTTGGCATAGAGACTTGCTGACGACAATCGATCAGAACATTCATACGCTCCAATTTCTCGATGCGACAACATCTTCAGACTGTAACTGTATAATTTCTTGCTTAGACTCTTTTCATGTGAAATGTCCTCCCACATTTCCTTTAGTTCTGTCTTTTCTTTTTTTGTGATGTAAGACGTCACATATCGAGCCACAGCAATAGAGTTGTCAGCAACGAATTGAATATCCATGTTAGCATTCCACATGGACAAAATCACTGGGTTGTAGTCGTTGATGTACTTGGACTCTTCGTCTCTTTTTAAATTGTATGTATTTTTTGGTGATTTCCTCGTCACAGTATGTCGCAGAGAAGACATCAAATTATTTACTCTTCCTTTAGAAATCACTGGTCGTGGAAAGCTGAAACGATATTTTGTGTAGAACTTGTCCTTGTTTCTGAATTTTCGACGACAGTACTTTCCACAATGATGGGATTGAAAGCGTAAAACTTGTTGCCTTAAACTGTTTTCTTCCGTAGTTTTCGGAACAGCACATGTTGAATACTCTTCAATGAAACTCATCACTATCTCATCCGAATCTGTTCCAAATTTGGGTGCATCTTTAATCCACAACAACATATGTATGTGAGGAGCACCTCTCGCTTGATACTCCTTTCTCCAAAAGAAATCCAAAACCTCTCCAAGGGGAGGATTTTTTTTGTTGGTAATAAAAGACATCATAGCTTCAAATCTATGATTAAAATATCTGCAGACATTTACTGGATCCAAAGAACACAGTTCTCCAGGTGTTTTGAATTCTATATTTTGTATATTAGCATTGGCCTCTCGTAGAAATTGAAGTAAGTCCTCCCATCCATACTCGGCACAGCTAAGAGTGAGGAACCATGTAGGAGTTCCTAAGTTTCTTAGCATACATTTCAATTCCCCATGGCGACGGTACCAATACTCATTTGTACCACGCTGACATGCCATGAGATTGATTAGATGAGATTCTAAAATATTATCTTACAGATTCACTTTCTCCATAAAGTCCCTCGCCGAAACATTTTGTAGATGTGCTCCACTTTTCAGAATATGGTTTACTGCATAGGAAAGCCCAGACAAGTCACTTTCATACAGTAGATGAAACAAATAGGGAATGCATTGACGAAACCTTGCATCTTCAGCATATAATCTTACAGTTCGATATTCAGATGCAGGAATTTGAAGTGGTCGATCGTCATATCGTCCACCTCGACCTGTTGGAAATAGCTGTGGAAAACAACGAGCTTCCAAACTTTCTTCCCATACACTAATGGGACTTCCTTTTGCTGTTTTCATTTGAAACAATTCTATTGCATTCCCCATTACTTCTTTGGAATGCAAAGGATGAACAGTATAATGTTCATATATTTCTTCACTTCTAGACACATCAACTTTTTCAATTTGGCCGCCTGAACAATCACTGTCTTCATCTGTAGCTGTTTCCTCTGCTGCAACACATACATCTTTGTAGTACTCATTGTTTTTGACTAAATACAACATTGCCTTTTTGACTTTCCTAATATCCACTAAATCTTGCCAGATTTTTTTAATCTTTGTTGGAACCCCATTAACTAGAATAACTAAAGGTTCCTCTTCTACTTTTTCTATACCAATTGTATCAATATTTTTTTTTTAAATCTAGGGGCAAATAAACAACTCTTCCCTTTCATCCTCTCTGCAAATCTGTAGGAGGCAATTTCCCTATCTTAGGCTCAATGCGAACAATTGACTGAAAAGGATGGACACATTGAATCAAAATAGATTCATATGTATTTAAATCCATCAATTCACGGGGAATGTCTATCAACTCCAGATTATTATGAACAGCTCTAGCAGGCATTCTGTTTTGATTTAATTTGTCATAACAATATTTACAAAAACGCTGATCAGAACTCAAATCAAAAGAATTCTCCACCCACAAATAAGTTGCTAAATCTTTCCACTCATAATTATCCATCTTTTCACTTTTTGCATATAAATCAACTAACCTAGTCTGAATGTTATAATGAGTCCGTCGACAACACACACAAGTAAAATTCGGCCTTTCACTTGATTTCACCATAAACCTGGTAATGTCCTTCTCAAACTTTTCTGTATTTAAAATCTGTACATTGTCTTCCACATTACCTTGAATTGCTGTCTCAATTTCTACACTGTCCTCTTGCTCACGAAAATAACAAATCTCAATTTCTTCACAAATCTTCTTCACATCTAATTCTGTTCCATGCAAAAGAGCACTGTTTAATTGTTTAAGCTGAAGTGCTGGACTTTTTGCATAATACAACATTCTCACTAAAATCCTCATTTTGGTATGATGCACTGCTAACATCCTAAAATGATGAAAAACACTCTGACAGACTTTTCTAGCAAGACAAGCCAGTGAATGGCCTTGCAAACCTGTGATTCCTCTCACTCTGCAAGGATCCAAGTCTTGCAACAACTTCACTTTCTGCTTTATACTTTTTTTACTATATGTACGTAAGAAATTACAAAACAAATCAATTGATTCCTGTCGCACACTACAAATACTACTACACTTCCAATTGTACACTGGACCCTTAGTACGTCTCCGTAAAACTCCATCAGATAACACCTCTTCTGGTTCTCTAGGCACAAGTTTCTCTTTTTCAATCGGACAACCGTCTTTCACTTCATACGCTCGACCACTGGTGTCAACTGCATGCACTAAATCATTCTCCTGGAAGTAACTCTCCTCATTAAAAAATGGCTCACAACTTGAACTGTGCATCCATTCTCCAGAAAAAACTTTACAAAAATTAGTCCGATTAATTACTCTTTTCCATCTACTGTTTGATTTGAAAACATCAATTGTCTTGTTAAGTGTCCTAATTCTATTGATTATTAAAATAAATAATTTTTTCTTAACTTCAAAAGCCTGATCAACAATCTTCTCTACACTTTTCTTTTTCTTATAAAAAGCAGCTCTCTGTTTACCTTTTTTAATATTTTTTAACAAATTTAAAACCACTCTATTGCGAAACATTCATCTACGAATGTCTCTAAACTGATTCTGCCTTCTATTCCTATACATATTATTCTCTCCTGCTCCAGTTTTAGAATTCTTTGAAGTTCTCTCCTTTCTTTTCAATTTTACTCTCTCATTTTCTTTTTCTACATGGTGTCCATCATTTTTTCGGGATGTACATATGTTGCGTAATAAAGACTTAGTTGTCTTACCAGGAGCTGTTTTTTGAAGTATCTGTTGTGGAAGAATGCTGTAATTCCGTTGCTGTTTTTGATTTTTCCCGGTTACGTTGTTTCTTTTGTCCTTTCCTTTGTGGGCATCTTTGCTTTTTCTTCAAATAACGATTTCAATCTGTGTTAAAGAAAAACAGTAGCACATTATAGACCACTATTACCAAACAACAAAGCAATGATAAAAAGCAAACGATCAATACAGGGTTTCAGATCAGGTGAGGATTCTCCAGTGGTGCACAAAAGGTGAGGCCTGTATTGAAAAATATAGTGGAAGACAGCTCTGTCCACAACTACAAAGAAGATCAGACCTATGTCTAACTCCACTGCACTCTTATACACAGGCTTCACCACCTATGCTTCCCAAGAAAATATTGAGTTATATAGTTATATAGAATTGTATTTTATAAAATTGTGAAGCTCCATGAGAAAGCGTTTGCCTCAGTCTTATTCCTGTTGTGAGGCAGGTGCAAGATTTTGCCTCAGTCTTATCCCTGCTGTGAGGCAGATGATTGTAAATAGGATCAGTGCTGTGTTTCCTAAATGTGATGTCAAAAACGATTTTGGAGAAAATGATTGGTTTTTACATTTTTGATTATAATGTGGCGCAGAGGTTTAAAAAGTGACGCATCTACCTACATGCATCAATTTTTAAATATGGAACAAAAAGGTACTTGTTTGGGGTTTCCTGGGGAGCGTAGTTGGTGAAGCTTGTGTCTAAGAGTGCAGTGGACTAGGCTTCATGAAGCATATACCTGTCTGCATTCTTAGACGCAGGTGTCAATTTGACTCTTTACAGTGATGTTAGCTGTGTTTTAAATCAGTGTAGGAAGCATATTGAGTTTGTTTGCATAGAGGAATTGTATTTTGTAAAATTGTGAAGCTCCATGTGAAAGCGTTTGCCTCAGTCTTATTCCTGTTGTGAGGCAGGTGCAAGATTTTGCCTCAGTCTTATCCCTGTTGTGAGGCAGATGATTGTAAATATGATCTGTGCTGTGTTTCCTAATTTTGATGTCAAAAACGATTTTGGGGAAAATAAATGGATTTTACATTTTTGAGTATAATGTGGCGCAAAGGTTTAAAAAATGACGCATACTTGCGTCACTTTTTAAATATGGGGAAAAAAGGTACATGTTTGGGCTTTCCTGGGGAGCCTAGATGGTGAGGATTGTATCTAAGTGTGCAGTGGACTAGGCTTCATGAAGCATATCCCTGTCTGCATTCTTAGACATAGGTGTCAATTTGACTCTTTACAATGATGTTACCTGTGTTTTAACTCAGTGTAGGAAGCATATTGAGTTTGTTTACATAGAGGAATTGTATTTTGTAAAATTGTGAAGCTCCATGAGAAAGCGTTTACCTCAGTCTTATTCCTGTTGTGAGACAAGTGCAAGATTTTGCCTCAAAACACCTGTGTCTAAGAATGCAGCAGAGATAGGCTTCATGAAGCCTAATCCACTGCACTCGTAGACACAAGCCTCAACACCTATGCTCCCCAGGAAAGCCCAAACAAGTACCTTTTTTGCCCCATATTTAAAAAGTGACGCATGTAGGTAGATGCGTCACTTTTTAAACCTCTGTGCCACATTATACTCAAAAATGTTAAAACCATTTATTTTCCCCAAAATCTTTTTGACATTACATTTAGGAAACACAGCACAGATCCTATTTACAATCATCTGCCTCACAGCAGGGATAAGACTGAGGCAAAATCTTGCACCTGCCTCAACACAGAAATAAGAGTGAGGCAAACGCTTTCTCATGGAGCTTCACAATTTTACAAAATACAATTCCTCTATGCAAACAAACTCAATATGCTTCCTACACTGTTTTAAAACACAGCTAACATCATAGTAAAGAGTCAAATTGACACCTATGTCTAAGAATACAGACAGGGATATGCTTCATGAAGCCTCGTCCACTGCACACTTAGATACAATCCTAACCACCTAGGCTTACCAGGAAAGCCCACACATGTACCTTTTTTCCCCATATTTAAAAAGTGACGCATGTATGCGTCATTTTTTAAACCTTTGTGCCACATTATACTCAAAAATGTAAAATCCATTTATTCTCACTGAGGCAAAATCTTGCACATGAAGCTTCACAATTTTACAAGATACAATTCCTCTATGCAAACAAACTCAATATGCTTCCTACACTGAGTTAACACAGGTAACATCATTGTAAAGAGTCAAATGTATTTCTATTAAACTTGCACACATTCTTTATTCCTTTTAAAAAATGTAAAAACTATTTAATTTCCCCAAAATCGTTTTTTACATCACATTTACAAAACACAGCACAGGTCCTATGTAGGAGCATTCCATGTCACGACTAAAAATTCACAATTTTACAAAATACAATTAACGCTTTCACATGAAGCTTCACAATTTTACAAGATACAATTCCTCTATGCAAACAATCTCAATATGCTTCCTACACTGAGTTAACACAGGTAACATCATTGTAAGAGTCAAATGTATTTCTATTAAACTTGCACACATTCTTTATTCCTTTTAAAAAATGTAAAAACTATTTATTTTCCCCAAAATCGTTTTTTACATCACATTTACAAAACACAGCACAGGTCCTATGTAGAAGCATTCCATGTCACGACTAAAAATTCACAATTTTACAAAATACAATTAACGCTTTCACATGAAGCTTCACAATTTTACAAAATACAATTCCTCTATGCAAACAAACTCAATATGCTTCCTACACTGTTTTAAAACACAGCTAACATCATTGTAAAGAGTCAAATTGACACCTGTTTCTAAGAATGCAGACAGGGATATGCTTCATGAAGCCTAGTCCACTGCACACTTAGATACAATCCTCACCACCTAGGCTCCCCAGGAAAGCCCAAACATGTACCTTTTTTCCCCATATTTAAAAAGTGACGCATGTATGCGTCATTTTTTAAACCTTTGCTCCACATTATACTCAAAAATGTAAAATCCATTTATTTTCCCCAAAATCGTTTTTGACATCACATTTAGGAAACACAGCACAGATCATATTTACAACCATCTGCCTCACAGCAGGGATAAGACTGAGGCAAAATCTTGCACATGAAGCTTCACAATTTTACAAGATACAATTCCTCTATGCAAACAAACTCAATATGCTTCCTACACTGAGTTAACACAGGTAACATCATTATAAAGAGTCAAATGTATTTCTATTAAACTTGCACACATTCTTTATTCCTTTTAAAAAATGTAAAAACTATTTAATTTCCCCAAAATCGTTTTTTACATCACATTTACAAAACACAGCACAGGTCCTATGTAGGAGCATTCCATGTCACGACTAAAAATTCACAATTTTACAAAATACAATTAACGCTTTCACATGAAGCTTCACAATTTTACAAGATACAATTCCTCTATGCAAACAAACTCAATATGCTTCCTACACTGAGTTAACACAGGTAACATCATTGTAAGAGTCAAATGTATTTCTATTAAACTTGCACACATTCTTTATTCCTTTTAAAAAATGTAAAAACTATTTATTTTCCCCAAAATCGTTTTTTACATCACATTTACAAAACACAGCACAGGTCCTATGTAGAAGCATTCCATGTCACGACTAAAAATTCACAATTTTACAAAATACAATTAACGCTTTCACATGAAGCTTCACAATTTTACAAAATACAATTCCTCTATGCAAACAAACTCAATATGCTTCCTACACTGTTTTAAAACACAGCTAACATCATTGTAAAGAGTCAAATTGACACCTGTTTCTAAGAATGCAGACAGGGATATGCTTCATGAAGCCTAGTCCACTGCACACTTAGATACAATCCTCACCACCTAGGCTCCCCAGGAAAGCCCAAACATGTACCTTTTTTCCCCATATTTAAAAAGTGACGCATGTATGCGTCATTTTTTAAACCTTTGCTCCACATTATACTCAAAAATGTAAAATCCATTTATTTTCCCCAAAATCGTTTTTGACATCACATATAGGAAACACAGCACAGATCATATTTACAACCATCTGCCTCACAGCAGGGATAAGACTGAGGCAAAATGTTGCACATGAAGCTTCACAATTTTACAAGATACAATTCCTCTATGCAAATAAACTCAATATGCTTCCTACACTGAGTTAACACAGGTAACATCATTATAAAGAGTCAAATGTATTTCTATTAAACTTGCACACATTCTTTATTCCTTTTAAAAAATGTAAAAACTATTTAATTTCCCCAAAATCGTTTTTTACATCACATTTACAAAACACAGCACAGGTCCTATGTAGGAGCATTCCATGTCACGACTAAAAATTCACAATTTTACAAAATACAATTAACGCTTTCACATGAAGCTTCACAATTTTACAAGATACAATTCCTCTATGCAAACAAACTCAATATGCTTCCTACACTGAGTTAACACAGGTAACATCATTGTAAGAGTCAAATGTATTTCTATTAAACTTGCACACATTCTTTATTCCTTTTAAAAAATGTAAAAACTATTTATTTTCCCCAAAATCGTTTTTTACATCACATTTACAAAACACAGCACAGGTCCTATGTAGAAGCATTCCATGTCACGACTAAAAATTCACAATTTTACAAAATACAATTAACGCTTTCACATGAAGCTTCACAATTTTACAAAATACAATTCCTCTATGCAAACAAACTCAATATGCTTCCTACACTGTTTTAAAACACAGCTAACATTATTGTAAAGAGTCAAATTGACACCTGTGTCTAAGAATGCAGACAGGGATATGCTTCATGAAGCCTAGTCCACTGCACACTTAGATACAATCCTCACCACCTAGGCTCCCCAGGAAAGCCCAAACATGTACCTTTTTTCCCCATATTTAAAAAGTGACGCATGTATGCGTCATTTTTTAAACCTTTGCGCCACATTATACTCAAAAATGTAAAATCCATTTATTTTCCCCAAAATCGTTTTTGACATCACATTTAGGAAACACAGCACAGATCATATTTACAACCATCTGCCTCACAGCAGGGATAAGACTGAGGCAAAATCTTGCACATGAAGCTTCACAATTTTACAAAATACAATTCCTCTATGCAAACAAACTCAATATGCTTCCTACACTGAGTTAACACAGCTAAAATCATTGTAAAGAGTCAAATGTATTTCTATTAAACATGCACACATTCTTTATTCCTTTTAAAAAAATTTAAAACTATTTTTATGCTTCATGAAGCCTAGTCCACTGCACACTTAGATACAATCCTCACCACCTAGGCTCCCCAGGAAAGCCCAAACATGTACCTTTTTTCCCCATATTTAAAAAGTGACGCATGTATGCGTCATTTTTTAAACCTTTGCGCCACATTATACTCAAATACGTAAAATCCATTTATTTTCCCCCAAATCGTTTTTGACATCACATTTAGGAAACACAGCACAGATCATATTTACAACCATCTGCCTCACAGCAGGGATAATACTGAGGCAAAATCTTGCACATGAAGCTTCACAATTTTACAAAATACAATTCCTCTATGCAAACAAACTCAATATGCTTCCTACACTGAGTTAACACAGGTAACATCATTGTAAAGAGTCAAATGTATTCCTATTAAACATGCACACATTCTTTATTCCTTTTAAAAAATGTTAAAACTATTTTTTTTGCCCAAAATCATTTTTTACATCACATTTACAAAACACAGCACAGGTCCTACGTAGAAGCATTCCATGTCACGACAAAAAAATCACAATTTTACAAAATACAATTACTCTATGCAGTAAAAACGTTTTACCAAGCATTATCAAAAAGCATGACACAAAGCAACATGTAAAGACCACAATTTCCTTCCAAATCTTCTCCATAGAGTATACAAGTCTCTATGTATTTTAAATGAATCATAACTCACCTTTACAAATATTTTAGGAGATTCAGAACAGTGTCAGATACACACACCAATATTTCTTTAGCAGAGCAAAAGATATGTTCTCCAGGCACTGCAAACCATAAAGGCACAGAAAACCTCTAATTCTACACAGATATCCCTTTTTGTTAACCAATTAAAACTCTTCCCTCTCTATTTTCAAACCAACACCCTTCCCCCCCTCAGCCCTTTCTACCTGTTACCATAGCAACTCCCTCCTCACTGAGCTCCCAGGGTTAAAAGTTTATTCTACAATGTTGCAAACCACCTCTGCAAGGATGTTTGACCTGCAAATACACCAGCTTATCTGGTGTAAGGTTTCTTTTAATAACTTTTTTTTAACCATTCAAATTTCTTCTTACACAGAACACAACCATGCACCCTAACTTTCAGTTTTCACCTATCTCATTCTACCAATCATTGCTTGAAGCTCTGAAACTCCACAGGTTTTTTTTTTGCAAACTCCTATTATTCCAACTGCCATTTCTTTTCCACACTTCATCTAACTGCACCAGAATCTCCTCTGACCATGTATTCTGTCTGGATTATTGGACATAGCTATATCCACTGGGCTCAAAGGTATGCTAGTACCAGAAATTTACACAACCTTGATTTATCAAACGTGAACATAAAATGGATTGGCCACAGAGGATTAAAATGTCACCAATTGATTACATTGGTATAAACCTTTTTGCATTTGCCACACCCAGACCTGTTAATTGTGCACTGTGGAGGAAATGACTTGGGCACTTTGACTGGGGTAGGTCTGGAAATGCTTTTAAAGGACACCTTTGAGCAATTGATGGCACTTTTTCCACAAACTCAATATGCTTGCCTTGGTATATTCCAATATATGCCAAAGGCAGAAATGGAAGTGGTCCAATCAATTTTGTCCACAATTTGAGAAAGCACGGAAACATGTGAATAAATCTGTTTCTGCTTACATGAGAGACTATGGAATGGGTTCAATATACAATAATAACTTGCGTTACAACATGCAAGATATCTACAGGGGAGATGGTGTGCACTTTTCTGATGAGGGGAATCGAATATTCCTCCTGAATTTAAGACTGTGCATTGGTACCTACTTGTAGGTACCTAAATCAGCCACAGAACCCAAAAGCCCTTTTCAGGGCTACCCTATCTCTGATCACTCCAAATGATTATCTTTTTCTAACTTTTTTCACTATTTTTCACCAAAGTACGCTCCCCGGTACGCTTCCCGGTGCGCGTACCGGGCGCTCCCCCCGCAAAAAATAAAAACTTTTTTTTTGTTTGTTTGCCTATTTCGGCCTCCTAAGACCCCCTCAGAAAACCTAGATGGTCAAGCAGTGCCTACGATGCCCCCTTATACCCAGTCCCAATGTTGTTTGTCCTCCATTTTCTGTCTTAAATCTACCGAAAACAAAATGGAGGACTGCCGTAGCGCTGCCGGTACGCGTACCGGGGCCCGCACCGGGAAGCGCTCTAAAAAAATATTAAAAGTTAATTTACACAAAAACTACTGGAGACACTTTCACCAAATATAGAATAGCTCATACTACATACCAATCCCTACCATTTTCCCAAATTCGATGGAATTCCATTGAGCCATTTAGCCTGTAGACCTCTCTAAATACCCTGAGGTAAATTACTTCACAAAAACACATCTGAAGTGTTAGAATTGACAAACAATTAAAATGTTACTTTCATTTTCTATTTTTTTTTCCTGACATTTGATTGGTTATGTACATGAATATAAATGAAAAATGAGAGGGAAACACGGCCATTTTGACTACAACTACCTGAGGTACATCTTGAAAGGATTTTCGCATTTTGTGTTCTTCACCTCTCTGTAAAGTAAGTTGATAATTTGTAAGGGGCACTTTAAGTTATTTTTTAAAAACGTTTTCTGATAGTTATTTACTGTCCCTCTGCTATAGTTATAGATAGAGATAGGCTCCTCTGTTATATTTATGGATTGACTTAGGCTTCTCTGCTATAATTATGAATTTACTTACGTTTCTTCACACGCACTTTTTTATATTTCTACTTCCTGGCTGTTACCATACATTGCCCAAAGTTAACTTCACTGTTAAAAAATCAAAACTACCTGTCTGAACTTAAACCCAACAGTGCCATATTTCTACAGATTTTTTTTTTTAATGCAAATTTCAGCACAAAAATGGAAGGAGAACAGAACGTTTCCTTTGAAATTGTCCTAGAGATGAACAATGAGGAAATCATTGAACCCAATGACTTGGAATTCATGGATGAATCACGGGACGATGAACTTCTACAATGTGTAGAATCTGTGGATTTGTTAATTCAATATGAGGACGTTTCTGACAGTCAAATGTTGGAAGTTATGTTCACTCAAAAAGAGGACATTTCAGACAGTCAAATGTTAGACGTTCTATCAAATTTTGAAAATGAATCTCAAAAATAAATTTATATTTAATAATTCTAAAATTGTTTGAGACATTATTCATTTTTTTATGTAATTCTTAAACTACTACCAAATTGATTATAATGTAAAGTCAAACTTATAGTATACTGTGCAACTTTTTTGTTTTACATAGTAATTTTGCTCATAGATTTCTCCCACTATATTATCTCCAATGTGTATTTGACATCTCTTTTTCATCTCCTGCCTCCATGTTCTTTATGTTTTCCTGACAGACTATGGTATGGATTCCATATACCACAATAACTTCTATAACAACATGCAAATTATCTACAGAGTAAATGGTGTACAATGAACTTAAGACTCTGCATTGGTACCTACATGTTGGTACTTAAATCACCCACACAACACAACAACTCTATTCAGAGATACCCACCTCTAAGCACTTTAAATTATTATTTTAGTGTTTCACTGAGTTTTCCCCATGTGTGGGGGCGGGGGAGGTGTGTGTGGGGGATGTGCGGGGTGTGTCTGTGAGGTGTGTATGTGTGTGTGTGTGTGTCTGGGGGATGAGGTGTATATCTGTGTGGGGTATGTGGGTGTGGGTGGGGATGTGGGTGTGTAAGGTGTGTGTGTGGGTGTAGGTGTGTGGGGTGTTTCGGTGTAGGTGGAAATGTGGGCGTGTGAGTTGTGTGTGGGGTGTGTGTGGGTGTGGGGAGTATGTGTGTAGGATGTGTGTGTATGTGTGGGATGTGTGGATGTGTCTGTGAGGTGTGCGTGTGTGTGTGGGGGGAGGTGTGTGGGATGTGTGAGGTGTGTCTGTGAGTTATCTGTGTGTGTGTGTGTGTGTGTGTGTGTTGGGGGGGTGAGGTGTGTGTGTGTGTCTGGGTGTGTGGGATGTATGGTTGTGGGTGTGGATGTGTAAGGTGTCGGTGTGGGGGTGTGGGGTGTTTGGGTGTGGGTGGAGGTGTGCGTGTGTGAGGTGTGTGTGGGGAGTGTGTGGGTGTGGGGTTGTGTGCGTGTGGGTGTGTGTCGAACGTACTTGTAGGTACCTAAAACAGCCACAGAACCCAAAAGCTCTTTTCAGAGCTACCCTACCTGTAATCACTCAAAATGATTATTTTACACTATTATTTTCACTATTTTTCACCAATTACGCTCCCCGGTGCGCGTACCGGGCGCTCCCCCCGCGAAAATCGAAAAAAAATATATATTTTTTTTTTACCCGAGGGACCCTTTTATGGCCCCACATCAAACCTAGGGGGTCAGGGGGGTGTACCCTGCCCCCTTTTGGTCATTTCCCCCTTTGTTTTTTGCCACCTCCTGTGTCTCGATCCTACCGAGACACAAGATGGCGGCCGCTGCGGACTGTTTCGAATGTTTACAGACACCCGAGAGCCAATCAGCTTTCCGTGCGCAAGTCGCGTGGCGCGCCCGGAGCGCTCCCTGGTGCGCGTACCGTGGCGCGCTTACAGATATATACATTTTTTTGAACCTAAATTACTCAAAATCCTCTGGAGCACATATCTTGAGACATAGCAAAGGCACATCGTGCTACCAGTCCCTACAATTTTGTCAAGTTTGGTGAAAATCCATTCAGCCGTTCGAGCTAAAAGTGCGACCGACCGCCCTATGGAAATTAACATGGGGAAAACACGTTTTGGGACCCCCCTTTTATCTCGGCCCCCGCTTGACGAATCCCCCCCAAACTTTCAGGGAAGGAGCGGAGCCGCGAGGCAAAGTTGCTGAAAAATTCAGGCTGATTCCTCAACCGGCGCCAAAGTTATTCCAAATAGAATGTTGCGATTTCCCTATGAAAATCAATCCTAACTATATATACCTACTGGCGACCGCCAGTAGGTAATATGTGTATATTACCTACTGGCGGTCGCCAGTAGGTATATATAGTTAGGATTTTTTCCCTATGGGATTTTTGAAAATTCTATGTCTAATAACTTTGGCGTTTGTGGACGGAATTGGCTGAAATTTTCTGGAAAATGGAACATTTTGTTTCTGAGCAGCCCCTGAAAATTTGGGGGGGGTTCGTCCAGGGGGGGCCGAGAAAAAAGGGGGGTCCCAAAACGTGTTTTTAACATTGATTTTTCCATAGGGCGGTTAGCCTCATTTTTAGCCCGAACGGCTGAATGGATTTGCACGAAACTTGGCAAAATTGTAGGGACTGGTAGCCCGATGTGCCTTTTGTAGGTCTCAATATATGTGCTCCAGTGGATTTTGAGAAATTACCGTTTAAAAAAAGATATATATCTGTAACAGCGGACCGGGCAGCTCCCCCGTTCGCGGACCGGGGAGCGTACCAGAACTTCGCGTAGCGAAGCTGATTGGCTTTCCGGTGTCTGTCAACATTCTAAACAGTCCGGAGCGGCCGCCATCTTGTCTCTCGGTAGGATTGAGAGACAAGAGGAGGCCAAAACAAAGGGAGAAATAACCATAAGGGGGCATAGTAGATCCTCCGTGACCCCCTAGGTTTAATGTGGAGGCTTTAAAAGGGCCCCGCGGGGCAATAAAAAAAAATGTTTTTTTGTTTTTTTTCGTGGGTAGCGCCCGGTCCGCGAACCGGGAAGCGTTCTGGGCAGCGTACTGCAATGAAAAATGAATGAGAGACTTTTCAAATGCAGTATGTTAATTGATTGTTGGTTTTGTTGATTATTTTTTATTTTTTTAACTTTTTTAAGCAATTATTTATTATTGTGATTGTGGTTGAAAATGTAATAACATTTCTAACATTTAACTAGTTTATTAATTACATATAAAAATGATTAAAGACTCAAACAATTTTTTAATATTACATACAATTTTATTTTTCGGATTGTTTTTCAAAATTTATTAGTACGTCTAGCATTTGACTGTCCGATATGTCCTCTTGTTGAGTGAACATAAGTTCCCACATTTGACCGTCATCATAATGAAGTAAATGATCCACAGATTCTACACATTGAACTAATTCATGGTCCCGTGATTCATCCATGAAATCAGAGTCATCATTGTCCTCAATATCTTTTTCTGTGTTGTTCTCCAGAACAATTTCAAAGGAAACATTCTGCTCACCTTCCATTTTCTTGCTGTAATTTGCATAAAAAATAAATATATCAGTAGAGATAGGGCACTGTTGGGTTTAAGTTCAGACAGGTACTTGTGAGTTTATAACAGAGAAGTAATCTATGGGCACTGTATGGTTTCAGGCGTGAAGTAGTACTATTAAAAAGTGCCTGTGAAGAAGCCTAAGTAAATTCATAATTATACCACAGAAACCTAAATCAATCCATAATTATAATAAAGAAGCCTTTCTCAATGTCTAACTCTTACAGAGGGATAGTATATAACTATCTGAAAATGTTTTCAAATTTATAAAATAATATCTCACCTTCTAAAATCAAGTTTAAGTTGTGGGTGAAAATGATCTTGCAATGTAGTTCAGGAAGTAGTAGTCAAAAATGGCTGTGTTTCTCTCTCTTCCTTTATATATATTCAGGTACATAACCAATCAAATGTCAGGTAAAAAAAGTAGAAAATGAAAGTAACATTTTCATTGGTTGTCAATTCCAACACTTCAGATGTGTTTTGTGAAGTAATTTACCTCAGGGTATTTAGAGAGGTCTACAGGCTAAATGGCTAAATGGAATTCCAATCAAATTTGTGAAAATGGTAGGGATTGGTATGTAGTATGAGCTAATCTATATTTGGTGAAATTGTCTCCAGTGGCTTTTCTGTGAACTACTTTCCCACCTTTTTTGATGGTGCGCTTCCCAGGGAGCGACCCGGTACGCGAACCGTTGAGCGCCCCGGTTCGCGAACCTTAAGCGTTCCGGGAGTCCACCATTTTGTGTTTCGGTCGAATTAAGATACAAGATGGAGGGCAAATAATGTTCAGAATGGGTAGAAGGGGGCACGGTAGAGTTATCTTGACCCCCTAGGTTTTCTGAGGGTGGCTGAGGAGGCTTATATGTGCGAAAAAAAAACATTTTTAAAAAAAATTTCGCGAGGTTAGCTCCCGGTTCGCGTACCGGGTAGCGGCCCCGGTAGCGTACTTTGTTGAAAATTAGTGAAAAATGTTAGAGTTAAATAATAATTGTGAGTGATCAGATGTAGGGTAGCTCTGAGAAGAGCTTTTGGGTTTATGGTACATTTAGGTACTTATAAGTAGGTACCAATGCACATTCTTAAATTCAGAGTGAAAATTCTGTTGCCCTCATCTGAGAAGTAAACTCCATCTCCTCTGTAGATATCTTGCATGTAGTAACGCAAGTTATTGTTGTACAGGGAGCCCATTCCATGGTCTCTCATGTAAGCTGAAACAGATTTGTTTACATGCTTCCTCGACTTCTCAATTTGTGGACAAAATTGGTTTGACCACCTCCATTTCTGTCTTTGGCATATATTTGAATATACCAAGGCAGTCTGAGGAAAAAGTGCCATTAATTGCTCAAAGGTGTCCTTTAAAAGCATTTCCAGACCTGCACCAGTCAAAGTGCCCAAGTCATTACCTCCACAGTGCACAATTAACAGGTCAGGTTTTGGCAAATGCATAAAGGTTTTCACCAATGGTATCAATTGGTGACATTTTAATCCTCTGTGGCCAAACCACTTAATTTCCACATCTTGTAAATTGAGGTTAGGTAAATTCCTGCTTTCAACGTTCCTTTGAGCCCAGTGAATATAACTATGTCCAACAATCCAGACAGAAAACATGGTGAGAGAAGGTTCTCCTGCAGTCAGATGAAGTGTGGCAATGAAATGGCAGTTGAAAAAATGAGAGTGTAAAATGAAAAAAAAACTGTGGAGTTTCTGTGTTCATGAAGCAGTAACAGTGATTGGTGGATTTTGATTGATGAAAACAGAAAGTTAGGGTGCACGGATGTGTTCTTTGAAAGATGTATTTTGAATGGTCAATAAAAAATCATTAAATGAAAGAATGCACTGGATATGCAGGTGCACTGAAAGTTCAGAGTTCAATTGCAACAAAGTTGTGTGAACTTGCAAACACCAGAAGTCTTCCAAGAGGTGGTTGCTATGCAAAATAGGCAGAAAGGGCAGAGGGGGGAAGGGTTTTCATTTGAAAAAAAGTGAGGGAAGAGTTTTGATTGGGTGACATGAGAAATATGTGTGAAGAATTACAGCATTTCTGTGCTTTTGATAGCTGCAGACTCTGGAGTGCATACCTTTTGCTCTGCTGAAGACAAATTGGTGTGTTTCTGAGACTGTTTTCAAACTCAAAGTATTTGCTAAGGTGAGAAAATATTTCTTTAATTTAGATAGAGAATAGTGTGCTTTAAGGAGAAAATTATGAATTATGTGGCGCAAATTGCTTGTAAATATGATCCCACATGTGCATGGAAAATTTAGATTTTGAATGTTTGTGTTACATAGCCATGTTAAAAGTGACCCAACCATGCTGGAAAGGCAATCAAAAAATGCTTTCATGTGTTTTAATGACATTTTAAGTCATTTTCCCATGTGCAGTGTTTTGAAATTATGATTTGAAAATCGTTTTTGGGGAAAAGGAATTGTTTTTAAATTCATGACAAGGACATAATGGTGTATGCTTCTTTATAAGGCAATTGACTGTCCCTGATGTTATTTTTCTCATTTTAGTGTAAGACCTTTCTCTGTGGCGCAAATTGCTTGTAAATATGCTCCCACATGTGCATGGAAAATTTTGTTTTTGAATGTTTGTGTTACATAGCCATGTTAAAAGTGACCCTACCATGCAGGAAAGCCAATCAAAAAACGCTTTTATGTGTCTTAAGGACATTTTAAGTAATTTTCCCATGTGTAGTGTTTTGAAGTTATGATTTGAAAATCGTTTTTGAGGTAAAGGAATGTTGTTAAAAATTATGTGCGCCATATGCCCCCAAATTTCTTTTTTAGGGGTGCAGCAGGGTGTTCTTGAGACACCCCTGCACCTTTGGAAAAAATTCCTAATTTGTGATGAGCAAATTGTTAATCGCAAATTGCACCTTCATTTATATGAGCCTCCTAGCCCATGGAAATGAATGGGTAATTTGCAATTAGCAATTTTCTCATCGCAAATTTGGAATGGTAAAGAATCGCTATTTATTCCTTAAAATTCGCTTTTTTGGAAATGCAAAATAGTTATATGATACATATGGCGGTTGATGTCTAACAAGATAAGAAGCTTATGGATTCATTTATGCTGACTGGCGCAATGAAGTAGACATCACTTACTTCATTGGTAGAGCTTTACATGTATTATCTCCTCTGTATTCTTCATCAAGCGTAACTTTAATCTGCAATCCTGAGTAGGCCTCACCTTAAACAAACCTTTGGATAGGCCACACCTTATTGTCATCCTGGATTAATCATTTAAAATGCTAGGGACAGATTTATGATAGGTGTATGCCTCTTTTCTGCCACTGTGCGTCACTTTTTTGATGCAGCGGCGGTGAAAAAGATTTGCTATGAGGCGACAACATTACAAATTGATGCATTTAGGCAGATATGTCATGGTGTAAAAAAAACGTACCACATGAAACCGATGCAGCAGTGATGCAAAAGATGCACCATGTCGCAAGACAGGCCTCACTTGGGGCCATATGTATCAAGCTAATTAGCATTCGCAAAGATCAAAATTCTACGAATTTTGGCCTTTGCGAATGTTAATTAGACAAATGGTATGTATCAAACAAGTTTGATGCAAAATAAGGAGTAGCAAAATTTGCTATTCCTTATTTTGCAATTGCACTGAAGGATTTGCAAATTTTGTGACTACTTAAATGCAATGTATCAAACAAAAACTATGTAAAAAATGACATTAAGGATTTGGAAACTATTGTGGTAAATTGGTGGTAATTTGTGAATTCTTTTCAAAAAGCTTTTTTTCAAAAAAACAAAAGGTGCCATATGACGCCAACACATGCCCTTAGGGCATGTATGTGTGCCATATGCCCCCAAATTTCTTTTTCAGGGGTGCAGCAGGGTGTTCTTGAGACACCCCTGCACCCTTGGAAAAATTCCTAATTTGTGATGAGCAAATTGCTAATCGCAAATTAAACCTTCATTCCTATGAGCCTCCTAGCCCATGGAAATGAATGGGTAACTTGCAATTAGCAATTTGCTCATCGCAAATTAGGAATGGTAAAGAATCGCTATTTATTCCTTAAAATTCGCTATTTAGGAAATGCAAAATAGTTTGATGATACATATGGCAGTTCATCTCTAACAAGATAAGAAGCTTAGGGATAGATTTATGATGACTGGCGCATCACCAGGGATGTGCCAGTCATCCTGCGCCGCTGTTCCGCCACCCATGGTGTGCTGCATTTACAATGCGGCGCAGCATGGGGCAAAAACGGCACAGATGTGTGACGCATCTGTGCCGTAAAGGTGGCGCATTGCTGGAGTTGTATCGCAAGTGCGATGCAGCTCCAGCAAGGCTCAGGGGTGCCCCATCTCCACAATGCTGCGTCAAGACCTATGCCAGCTTCAAGCAGGCGCAGGGTTTTGACGCAGCTTTCTCCTATCTGATTGTAAATGCGGCACACCATGGGTGGCAGAGCAGTGGTGCACGTTAACTGGTGCATGCCTGGGGATGTGCTATTTAACATAAATCTGCCCCTTTACATTTAAGTATGTGCAGGGGACACAGAGTCGGTGAGGCTTATCCAAGGTTAAGAAGAGATGAGTCCTGTTCAGTGAAAAATTAGACATAGGCTTCACCTGCTCAGCATCGCTGGACATGGCTAAATAATAGCTGCAAAATGTTAATCTTGTTAAACAATTTTACTATTATAATCTCTGAGATTTGTCTCTTACCTTGCAACATCTCATTGTTGTTATCTTTCTTTAAAGATAAAGACAACCTCAACATGAGCGACAATCTGCAATCAGTTGATTTTGACCTCATCATTGAACTTGTAATTGAAACATCAGTGGATGTTGATCCTTTGGATGATTTAAATCCTGAGGATGAAGAAGAGCGTGATGAGGATGCAGATTTGTCCGAACTATATGATATAGGATGGGAAGCTGACCTGCTTGAGCCTTTGGAAATATAAACATTTATTTTTAAAATTTATAATTAATAAAAAGTAAAAAGGTAAACTGTTTAATTTAAAAATAAAGACACCTTCAAAAACAGGTTATGTGTAGTGTCTTCAATAAAATATTAAAATATGCTCATAAAATTAGATCAGATTCACATATAAAATAGCATAGGTAACATAAATATAAATGTCATTTCTTTTCTGGTATTTCTGTATTGTAAATTTGCCAACGACTAAAAAATCTTCTAATTAAAATGTCAAGTAGTGTGTTAAGTTTTTGATCACTGTTACTGATTTACTGTTTGGTAATAATGGTTAATAACATTTTGTATTATATTTTTCCACAGATTCAACTGCAGATCATTTCAAGATTTCACCATGCCTACAATAGAAAGACAGATAAAGGCTGCAAAACGTCAAAGACAGCAGGTGAAAAAAAAAACGCAGCAGTCCTCTAACAAAAAGATTTCTCAAGCCACGAAGAAAGCACCGGGTAAGAGCTCTAAATATTTCATAAGAAATATTTGTAGTAAAAAAAATATTACTACAGAAAATGTTTCAGTCCATAAAACGAGAAGGAAATCAAATGGAAAGGAAAGGACAATGAAAAATGTTACTGCTAGAGCAAGAGATAAATCTGTGCATGATAGTAGAAGGAAACAACAGTTTAGGGAGATTCGTAAACGAATGTTCCGGAACAGGATAATTGGCAATTTGTTAAAAAATATTAAGAAAGGTCAACAGAAACTAGTTTTTTATAAGAGAAAAAAAAAATTTGAGAAAGTTATTGATCAGGCATTTGAAATTAAACGTAAGTTATTTATTTTGATAATCAATAGAATTAGGAAGCTAAACAAGGCAATTTTTGATTTCAAAAGAAATAGTAGATGGAAGAGAATAGTTAATCGTAGTAATTTTTGTGAAGTTTTTTCTGGAGAATGGATGCATAGTTCAAGCTGTGAGGCATTTTTTAATGAGGAGAGTTATTTCCAGGATAATGATTTGGTGCATGCAGTTGACACCAGTGGTCGTGCTTATGAAGTGAAAGATGGTTGTCCAGTTGAAAAAGAAAAACTTGTGACAACAGAGGCAGAAGAGGTGTTAGGTAATGAGGTTTTAGGAAGACGTGGTAAGGGTCCTGTGTACACCTGGAAGTGTAGTAGTATTTGCAGTGTGCGACAGGATTCCATCAATTTGCTTTGTGATTTTGTACGGTCATTTAATAAAAAAAGTTTGAAGCAGAAAATGATGTTGTTGCAAGAATTAGATCCTTGCAGAGTAAGAGAAGTGACAGGTTTGAATGGTCATTCACTGGCTTGTCTTTCCAGGAGAGTATGCCAGAGTGTTTTTCATCATTTCAGGATGCTAGCAGTGCATCATAACAAAGTGAGGAAATTAGTTAGAATGTTGTATTATGCTAAGAGTCCAGCAATCATGCTGAAACAATTATGCGCTGCTCTTTTGCATGGTTCTGAAATAGATGTGAAGAATATATGTGAAGAAATTGAGTTTTGTTACTTTGGAAGTAAAGAGGAGAATGTTGAAATTGAGCAAGAAGAAGAGGGTCATGTGGAAGATAGTGTACAGGTTTCCAGTACAGATAATTTCCAGAGGGAAATTGCGACGTTTGAGGTGAAATCAAGTGAGAGGCCTAATTTCACTTGTGTGTGTTGTCGATGCACTTATTATAAGAATCAGACTAAGTTAGTGGATTTATATGCAAAAAGTGAAAGGGAAAATAATAGTGAATGGAAGGATTTTGCAACATACTTGATGGTAGAAAATTGTTTTGATTTGGGATTGGATCAACGTGTGTGTACTTATTGTTGTTGCAAATTAAATCAAAACCAGATGCCTGCTAGAGCAGTTCATAATAATCTGGAATTGGTTGAGATTCCTTCTGAATTGAAGGATTTAAATACTTATGAATCTATTTTGATTCAAAGTATCCATCCCTTTCAGGCTATTGTAAGAATGGAGCCAAAGACAGGGAAATTGCCTCCATCAGATTTACAGAGAGGATTAAAGGGAAGAGTTGTTTATTTGCCTCTAGATTTGAAGAAAAACATTAACACAATTGGAGTAGAAAAAGTGGAAGAGGAACCTCTGGTTATCTTAGTTAATGGGGTTCCGACAAAGAATAAGAAAATATGGCAAGATTTAGTAGATGTTAGGAAAGTCAAAAAGGCAACATTGTATTTGAAAAAAAATAATAAATACTATAAGAATGTATATGTTGCAGAAGAGGAAGTAAGTGAGGAAGAGGATAGCGATTTGTGTGCTGGTCAAATTGAGAAAGTAGAACCCTCTACTAGTGAAGAAATATATGAACATTATAGTGTTCATCCTTTGCATTCCAAGGAAGTCATGGGGAATGCTATTAAGTTGTTTCAAATGAAACAAGCCAAAGGGAGTCCCATTAGTGTTTGGGAGGAAAGTTTGGAAGCTCGGTGTTTCCCACAGCTTTTTCCAACAGGTCAGGGAGGAAGATATGATGAGCGACCTCATCAAATTCCTGCTTCTGAATACCGGACTTTGCGATTGTATGCAGGAGATGCTAGGTTTCGACAATGCATTCCTTATTTGTTTCATCTCCTGTTTGAAAGCGATCTGTCTGGACTGTCATATGCAGTGAACCACATCTTGAAAAGTGGTATACACATGCAAAACATCTCGGCAAGTGACTTTATGGATAAAGTCAATGTCCAAGATAGTATTTTGGATTCTCACCTGATTAATCTCATGGCGTGTCAGCGTGGTACTAATGAGTACTGGTACCGTCGTCATGGTGATTTAAAATGTATGCTGAGGAACTTAGGTACTCCCACATGGTTCCTCACTCTGAGCTGTGCCGAGTATGGCTGGGAAGACTTACTTGAATTTCTACGAGAGGCAAATGCTAACGTAGATAACATCGAATTCAAGACACCCGGAGAACTGTGCTCTTTGGATCCAGTCAATGTATGTAGGTACTTCAATCATAGATTTGAAGCTATGATGTCTTTCATCATGAATAAGAAGAATCCACCTCTTGGAGAGGTGTTGGATTTCTTCTGGAGAAAGGAGTACCAAGCAAGAGGTGCTCCTCATATACATATGTTGCTGTGGATCAAGGATGCACCTAAATTTGGAACGGATCCAGAAGACTCAGTGATGAGTTTCATCCAACAGTATTCTACGTGTGCTGTTCCAAACGCAAAGGAGAAGAAAAGCCTAAGAGAAAAAGTTCTGCGTTTCCAAAGCCATCGATGTGGAAAGTACTGCCGTCGTAAATTCCGAAACAAAGACAAGTTCTACACTAAATGTCGTTTCGGCTTTCCACGACCGGTGATTTCTAAAGGAAGAGTAAACAGTTTGATGTCTTCGCTGCGACACAATGTCATGAAGAAATCACCTAAAAACACTTACAATTTGAAGAGGAACGAAGAGTCCAAGTACATCAACGACTACAACCCGGTGATTTTGTCCATGTGGAATGCTAACATGGATATACAGTTTGTGGCTGATAACTGTATGGCTGTGGCTCGGTATGTGACGTCTTACATCACCAAAAAAGAGAAGACAGAATTGAAGGATATGTGGGAGGACATTTCCCATGAAAAGAGCCTCAGCAAGAAGTTGTACAGTTTCAGTCTGAAGATGTTGTCGCATCGAGAAATCGGAGCGTACGAATGTTCTGACCGGTTGTCTTCAGCAAGTCTCTATGCCAAGTCCAGGAGTATCGTTTGGGCGAGTCTTGGTCTTGCTGCAACGCGTAATCGAGTTCTCAAACCTGTGCGGGAAATTGAGTATTTGGCGGAAAAGGAGCCAAACAGTACCGACATTTTGAAGACAAACATGTTGGATACATATTATCCAAATCGAAGCAGTCACCTCGAGAATGTTTGTCTGTATGAGGTTCTGCAAAATTACATATTCAAGAGGAACATCAAAGAAGATACTGAGAAAGGAGTGTATGCTGTAATAGGAAGTGAGGGATGTCTGGTCAAGCAAAGAAAATGCCACTTGGTAAACCATCGAAAATTGAGTGGCGAATCTCCTGAAAAAAAGGAGTTTTTCTATTTAGCACTTTTGCAACTTTTCAAGCCTTGGCGTGCAGAAGAGGAACTGCTTGGAGATTTCCTCTGTTACGAAGACTCTTTCAATGCCGCCAAGGAGACCATAGAATGTCCTGCTTTTCCCAAATATGTAGAAATGTTGAATGCGGAAATTGAGCAGGAAGCAACGATTGCAGCCGAGATTGCCAGAGACAGTTCTCAGGACAGTCAGAGTTCTGCTTCATTGAGTCAGGATCCACTAGGAGGACCTGTTATCGAAAATTAAGCTGCCACTGCTATGAATGAAGTGGAAAGAGCCATGGCACATGCTCAAGAGGATGCGGTTAACTTAGAAGAGTTGGAAAGACAACTCAACGTTGAGCAGAGGAAAATATATGAAGAAGTTACCATGCAAATTGATCATGGATTAAGTCATGATAAGAAAGAGTGCTCATGTATGTCGTTGAAGCCTGTCCGACTGTACGTGAGTGGAGAAGCGGGAACTGGAAAAAGTTTCCTCATTAAAGCAATTTCATGCTATTTGCAGGAAAGGACAGAGTCATCGCTGTCTTGTGTTGTCACTGCTCCAACTGGACTGGCAGCACATAATATTAAAGGGATTACTTTACATCGTTTACTGATGCTGCCAGTGGAGCATGACAACAAATTACAATATCACAAGCTATCTGGAGATGCTTGTTTTGAAGTTTCAAGAATCTTGAGGAAAATGAAACTTCTTATCATTGACGAAGTAAGCATGGTTTCCAATGTCATGCTTGCCTTTGTGCATTTGAGAATGCAAGAAGTTCTCAAAACAGAGTATGATGTGTTAATTGGTGGCAAACACATCATTGTTTTCGGAGATCTTCTGCAGCTGACACCAGTGAAAGGGCAACCTGTGTTCAAAATGCTCACGCATGAAGATACCAGGAAGTGCCTAGGCAGCATTGGCAACGTCAATATATGGTTAAACTTCAATTATGCTGAACTGCATGAAAATATGCGTCAGGCGAAGGATGAAGTTTACAAGACTATTCTACAAGATGTTAGAATTGGAAAAGTGACCGAGCATGGGAAAGAAGCTTTACATGCACGATTACTGTCAAATTTATATCCAGAACAAGATGTTGTGCCTGAGAATATTTTTCAGAAAATTACTGAGAAGAAATCTGGAATATGTTTGATGCCAACTCTTGCAGAATGTGCCAAATTTAACAACAAAATGTTGCATTTAGAAAAGCAAGAGATTGTGAAACTGGAAGCTATTGATAGAGTAGAGCATATGGGATCAACAATTATTTTGTCTGAGAATCTGAAAACAAAATTGGATTCATTAGAGAAGAGTATATCTAAAACTGCAGGTTTTGAAAAGACTCTGAATGTGTGCTTGAACTGCCGTATAATTTTAAGAAGGAATTTACATGTTGAAAGAGGTCTGGTAAATGGATCAATGGGTAATGTTGTTGATTTTGTAAAATACAGAAATAGAGATGAAATTGAATTTTTAAAAATTAAATTTGATGGCATTGAGGAAGTACAGCTAATTGCTCGTTGTTCTGCTAGATTTTTGCTTGTAAAAGACTTATATGTTCGCCGTAAGCAGTTTCCTGTTTGCTTGGCATATGCAGTGACAATCCATAAATCGCAAGGTTTAAGTGTAGACAGTGCATTGGTGAATATTGGCAGTTCTGTGTTCAAGGAGGGTATGGCATACGTGGCATTGTCACGAGTTAGAACTTTATCGGGATTGTACTTGATTGAGTGTGATGTCACAAACATTTGTGCGGATCTAGATTGTGTTAAGGAATACAATAGGTTAAGAAGAGAGTATGCGCCACATTTGCCTCAGTATCCTTTGTTTGAGAAACGTGTGGTAGGCCGGAAACGAAGAAATGAGAACAATACTGGGGAGGTTGTAGCAAAAAGACAAAAAGTCAATGAACCTAAAATTACAAGCAGAAACAAAAAGGATTCTGTTGAAGATGTTGTTGGTTTTCAGTTTGAAAACAGTTCTGGTGTCAACTGCTATGCTAATGTAGTGATTAATGTTTTGTTTTCTCTAAAAAATGTAAAAGAAGAGATTGTGGTCAATTCTGATCAAAGATTTTGCAGTTTGTTAAATTCTGTGTTAGAGAAATGTACCACTGATAGAAGAAACATAGAAAGTGTGTCTGAAATTCGAAATCTGTTAGACAGATGTTCAGGCCAAACACAATTCTCTCAAAATATTCAGCAAGATTGTCAGGAGTTTTTCATGTATATGCTTGATGTATTACATGCTGAAGGTGTAGATGTAGATCAGCTGTTTGGGCTTTCTTATCAATGGCAGCATGACTGCGAGAACTGTATGGTATCAAGTACTACTAGTGTAGACTCAGAAAGATTTATATATTTAACTTTGCCAGACAGTAAATCAGTCTCCTTTAATAAGCTAGTAAAAGCAGCTGATCACAACATGGAGTGTAGCCAATGTAAATCTGAAATGACGTCCACATTATTTATACGAACATATGGCCAGTACGTCATTTTAATGTTCCAACGATGTAGGCCTGATGGAACAAAATTGACAACTTTAATTTAAAATTTTGTAGCTTCGCAGTTGTCAATATCAGGAAGGACTTTTGTAACTGCAGCAATTATATATCATGACGGCCCTTCAATAACATCAGGACATTACACAGCTTATTTAAAGTCTAGAAATGGCTGGTCATTCTGCAATGATTCTGTTTTAATTTTCAAAAAAAAATTGCCGTATGACCTTAAAAACTCTTACCTGGTGTTTTTAAAACCAAAATTTTAGGGAAATAATCTCGGGATGTGCTCTGTGGAATTTCAAGAAGTTCTAATGGCTCCTACACTATTTGGCCTTGAGGATAAGTGTAGTTCAGAGACATAACTTCTAACCATAAGACTGGACATCATGGAGAAATAAGTGCACTTTGAATGAGTTCAGAAAAACTGTTTCTTTTTATAAGCTAATTGAAGCAGCCAATCAAAACATGGAGTAGAGGGAATGTAAGTCTGCAATGCTGTCTACTGTTTTACATTGCTTTGTGATTAAAAGTGATGTAGAGAATTAAATAATTGTAGTAGTCATAGAGGTAGTGTAAGTCTGCTTGTAGCAGTGTCATAGGAAAAGTAGAACATGACTGAGCAAGAAGGGGAAGATATTACTATTCCAGGATTGTGAAAATGATCTTCAACATTTTAATTCTGAAAGTTGCGGAAATGCGAAAAGACGGGATTGGCTAACAAGAAATCCAAGAGTTATACATGGCTCTGACAAGATTTGGCCTTGTGGAATCTTGTGGTAGAGAGCAAGAAGTCATTTATTGTATGTAACATGTTTTTAAAAACGATGGAGATTTTCTTTCAGAAAGTGGCGGGCTGAAAGTAATAACAGCACAAAAGAGTGTAAGCTGTTCATAGGACATCCTTGGACGTCATGGAAAGTAAGTTAACTTTAAGGAGTTCTGAATTCTGATTTCTGATGTTGTATGGGTTTTTTAAACACAATCATTTTGATTGTGTTTTTTTTTCCCCGCTGTTACATGATGAATACCTTCAAGTCACTGTTTTTAGTGAATTTTGATACATTCTGAGAACAGCAAAAATAAACCATTTAACATGTATAATTAATTCTGTACTGTTTGCATTTATGATGTATATGTAGAACTGTGTAGGAGGCATGGAGAAGGTGAGGCTTCTGTAAGTGTCAAAGTTGTTGCATGCAGTGCTGCACTTCTGCGTATTCTTTCATATGCTAGACTACATCTGCACAATGAGATACCTAAGCAAAGGAAACACAAGTGATGTGATTGTGAAATGAGCAAAATAAATTGCATGTATTTCAATTACATCACCTGTGTTTCCTATCATTACGAATCACATTGTGCAGATCAAGTTTAGGTCTGTCCAGGGAAACATAGGAGGTTTGGACTTTGTTGAAGATTGCAGTGGACATGACTCACTTCATTGGTAGACCTTCACATGTATTATGTCCTCTATTCTCTTCAACAACTCGAAATTTCATCTGCAACCCTGAGTAGGCCTCACCTGAAACAAAACTCTGGATAGTAGACATCTTATTGGCATCCTGAAGCAATTATTTAAAATTTTAGTGTCTTGCAACACTTTTCTGAAACAACAGCAATGCAAAATATGCACCATGTTTTAAGATAGGCCTCACTTCATCTGCATCAAGATAGTGTTAGTTTAAAATGTATATCTTTAGGACTGTGTAGCTTCTGTAAGTGTCAAAGTTGTTGAAAAACTGTTTGTCCTTCAATCTTTGCCCTTGTCTTTTGTAATTTTTTAATACATGTTTTTATATTTTTCAAATGTTTGTTCTCTCTTTCACAGATTGAAAGTATAAAAACAAAAAGTGAGTAATTTAACGACAATTATAAGGTAAATATTTTGTACTCTTTTCGTTACATTTCTATCACATTGAACTACTATTAGTTCCACAGCTTCATTTCTTTAATCCTCAGTTTCCTGCCTTTGCTACTTCCCTCATTCCTTTCTCTATTACCTACTTACTCAACTCCTTCCACTCTTTTTCTCAGTCCCTCTCTTCTCATAGTTCCTCACTCTTGTTCACTCACTCCGTCTCTATTACTCTTAGTGTCTTTGACTGATCACTGTATCACTATTTGTTCATAATGCTTTCTCTGTGTAGTTGAAGCACACTAAGTGGCATATTATGAATACAGCCAATAAAATTATTGCTCTTTTTATTGGCAGAAAACTGGTGCAAAAGCGGCTTTAGCGGCAGTTTTCTGCCGCAAAAGCAGCTTTAGCGACACATTTCTGCCGATAAAAGCTGCAAAACTTTTATTGCCTATGTTGATAATATGCCCCTATGTTATTTACATTAGGGCTATATTGTCCAGTATAACAATCAAAATTGCTCTCCAAAGACACCAGGCAAAGCAGACGCTCCCTCAAACAGATCACCAAGCGCAATTTACCCTACTTACAGCCTAGCCTGTTCTCTGTCGAGACTTTAGCAATCTTTAGAGCACAAGATAAGATCTTTTCACATGGAAGAGTCAGACGTATTGCAATTCTACTTAAGAAACAAGCATTGGCATAGACAATAGGTCTCGCCTTTGGGACCTTATACGTGTTTAGCCATGCAACAGTTGATGTTGCTGCACCAAGGATATTATGCTGCATAACTAAATACTTAGAAGGTCCCAAAGGCGAGACCTATTGGCTATGCCAATGCTTGTTTTTCTTTCACTTCGTTATCTATTTTGTTTTTCACAATTATACCCTCTTCTGTCTTTTCTTCGGTAAATAGATCTATTAAACAGTATCTCTTCTTTACTCCCTATAGCTGTCTTTCTTTTAACATCACTCTCTGTTTACTTTCCTTATACTTACACTTTTTTTAAAAAAAAAAAAATTTTTTGGTTAGCTCCCGGTCCGCGTACCGGGAAGCTAACCCGGGAGCGAACCAAAAGAAATAGAGCTTGCCAGAGTGCTAAACATTGTAGCAATTTTTTTTGAAAGGGAAGGTAGTTCTGAAAAGAACTTTTTTTTTTATATTTTTGTTGTTTTATATTTTTTTTGTATTTTTTGAACATTTTTTGTTTTTTTTGTATTTTTTGAACGATTTTATATTTTTTTTGGTTTTTTTGGGGGGGGGAAACAACAAAAAACAGGCGTTGAAAAGGGCTCAACAGGAGCAAAAAAAAATTACTGGGGGCGGTTAGGGCAATCATGGTGTTCATATGCAAGGTTGAGTGCATTGATGCTCATGTTGCCACAAGCTAATAATGCACGACAGTGCATACATAAATGTATCATATGCCCAAAATTTGGTTGGATATTTGGCACAGTTTCCCGTGCCTCCTCTGGTGTTAAAGAAACCGATGTTGTTGGTCTCGCCACAGGAGTTGGTCTAGGATTGTCCATCATATCCCTTAATTCCGCCCGGCTGTAATTTAGGGGATGTTTCCTCGTCATGTGCCTATGCATGGTGTGATTACCATAACTGTATTTTTTGTCCGTCCCTCTGGACAATTGTTCCTTGCATATGAGGCATGTTGCGTACCTGGCATTGACCTTTTTTTGGCCAGGAGGGATGGAAAAAAACTGCCAGATGAAACTGGCTTTCTTTCTTGAAACCCGGGGCAACTCTTCCAGGAATTGTGGTTGTTCTCCCTCCTCATCCATTTCTTCATCTTCCTCCTCAGTGTTGGTAACCACCTGGGGAGGTGGTCCTCTCTTCCCATGAGGAGGTGGAGGTGGTGGTGGGGGTGCACCAGCTGCAGCAATCAATGAAGCCATTTTCACACAAGCAAAATAGGTCTTCCAAGAAGCAAAATAGGTCTTCCTCTCACAATAATGAAAGTCAGAGTGAGGAAAGAAGGAGTGGTTTTCATCATTTGGAAAAAACAATACTTCTCAACCAATGAAAAGTGTTATTTTTAGGTCACCTGACCTAGCCTTCCATAATTATGAAACTAAAAGTGAAATGAACCAATGAAAAGTTTTATTAACAAGTCACATGACCTCTAACGCTCATGTTACGCGCTGCGGAACGCTCCCCGGTTAGCTTCCGGTTCGCTGCGCTTCGCGCCTCGGTCCGCGCCCCGGGACACTTCCGGGTGCGCTAACGCGATACGTCACAAGACGCATTTCGCGGCAACGCGATACGTCGCGCTTTCGCGCCGCGGATCGCTTCCGGGGAGTTGCGTTTGGCGCCTCGGTCCGCGCCCCGGGGCACTTCCGGGTGCGCTAACGCAGTACGTCATAAGACGCATTACGCGGCAACGCGATACCGTCACTATGTTGATTTCTTACCGGTTCGCGGACCGGATCGCGGAATCAAATTGAGCTAACGGGAAGCTTCCCGGTTCGCGGACCGGGAGCGAAACAAAAAAAATATTAAAAAAAAATTATTAATAAACATATAAAATATATTTTTGGATTTAAAGAAGAATAAATTTTACAGCTATAGATATTAGCTTTTAAAAAACCAATGAAATTCATTGAAAAAACCATAGGTTATAGACCATATATAGTTAGGAATTAGCATTTACAAAACCTTGAAAATTCACTGAAAAAACCATAGGTTATACACCATATATAGTTAGGAATTAGCATTTAAAAAACCTTATTTTACTCACACAAAACCATTGAAATTCCATATATAGTTAGTTGTACTAACTATATATCGCGCACCCGCAATCCACTGCTGATCATGTCACATATTACATCATTCATGACATGGTCAGTGACATCACTGATGACATCTCAAATGACATCACTGATGACATCACTGATGACATCTCAAATGACATCACTGATGACATCACTGATGACATCTCATTTGACATTACTGATCACATCACTGATGACATCATTCATGTGATAATACGATGAAGCTCTTCAGACTCTAATATAACCTTAGATACAGTAAGTGTAAACAGACACTCACAGACTGTCACTCATCCATAGAGTTACACACACACCTAGTCAGTCATGCAAAGAATCAATCACACCTCCATTTTCTCAACTATACAGTTATACACACCTTACTTATTCAAACATATACTAACACATATTTACTCTCTTATACAATCCCTGATACAAGTTCACAATGATCCATACAGCCACTCACACATTCACTGGCTCTTATGCACAGTTATTTATATATGTCAACTCTCACATGTACTGTGTTTTACATATGTACTTACTTTGACATGTAGCACTGAGATATCCATTCACTCAGCAATACACTCATGCACACAGTCAACCGCCCATACAGCTGTTTCCACATGCACTTTTGAACCCATACATCTAGTGAATCAACTGCTCACACATCTATGCACAGAGTCATACACCTCCCAGCCACCCACACACACACTCAGTCTCCCATACAAATACTTGGGCAACCAATCAATAACCCATATAGTTAATCATATTGCTAATGATTAACACATGCTGCAGTTTACAGAACAACAGACATAATGATGCACAAATTAAGACAGTTTAGTCACTAACCCATGCACTCAGTGAGACACATTTAATCACTCACTCATACAGTCAGTCATGCACCTACTAAATCCTTCATCCAGACATTTATACATCCACTCATTCTTAAATATGTAAGACATATTTTAACTTTACAGAAAAATACAGTCACTGGATGTTGTCATCAGTGATGTCATTTGAGATGTCATCAGTGATGTCATCAGTGATGTCATTTGAGATGTCATCAGTGATGTCATCAGTGATGTCATTTGAGATGTCATCAGTGATGTCATCAGTGATGTCACTGACCATGTCATGAATGATGTAATATGTGACATGATCAGCAGTGGATTGCGGGTGCGCGATATATAGTTAGTACAACTAACTATATATGGAATTTCAATGGTTTTGTGTGAGTAAAATAAGGTTTTTTAAATGCTAATTCCTAACTATATATGGTGTATAACCTATGGTTTTTTCAGTGAATATAATATATATATATATACCTGGTGTGGTTCTCCTTTCATTTGATCATTCACGAGATTATAGACTGGTAAAACAAGCTGCTTTACATTCCTCCAAGACTTAACCTGAAGGCTTCTCTCCACAGCTACCACTAGGATAGCTATCTATGGCCGCAGGGGTAGTAAGCTCTGAAACCGAGCTCCCGGCTCTACAAAAAACATCGTAAACAGAGCCCCCCACTAGCGCTGCCCAACACCAGGATTCGACGACCGAAGCACAATGAGGGATAAGTGAAGCCTGTCCCGCCTAAGGAAAGCAGAGTCCAGCCGCCCGATCTCGCTCTGCAGTGATCAGCGCCCCTCTGCCCTCCTGTGCGACCCCAGGACACTCACCCGCTTGATGCAGAGCAGCGCTGGACCCAGCTTCCCAGCACCAGCGCCATCACCGGATTGAAGAACTCCGCAAACCCGCCCAACAATTCAGGACTTTAATCCACTATCGGAGCCCTGTGACTCTCGCCGCCGGTAATTTCCCTGCGCCTGTCTCCAAAATGGCGGCCAATAAAGACATCGCCTGACCGGAGCCTCCTACGGAGCCGCTGTCTTTCAGCCTGCAAGCGCATGGACGGCCTAATGAGCTCCAAGCCATAGCCTCGACCCTTACATCAAAGTATCAGCGCCATCAACGAAGCTGCATGCTCATCCTCGCCTCAGACGCCACGCCTGTCTCCAACATGGCGGCCATAGTAGACGCCGCCTGACTTGAACATACACCGGAGCCACCCGAGACATACAAAAAGGTAACGACCACGGCGGGGGCGCCATGCTACAGCCCTATCCACCCCATGTGCAACAAATAGCCTTCCATCAGCTCCCTTTGCTGCCCACCGCCGACGACCCTGTGCCTGACCCCAAAATGGCGGCCAAAGAAGACATCGCCTGACTTCACAGTGAGTTATGACTGTGAAACTCATGAGGGGCATCTAACAGGGGGACAATGGAACGTCCTCTCCCACTATCCTCATCCACTTCTCCAAAAATGACCAAGGAGGTCCCGCAGACCTAAAATCCTTACCTTCACGTCAGACAGGGTACAACTCTATCAGAATGATCATGGCTGTTAGAGCTTATTAACAAGCAACCTAGTACTGCGTTAGATCAGATCCCTCACGGAGCTGGCTGTCGGTGTGTACGTCTGGGAGGCTTTCTGCATGTCCTCTCCTGATCAGAGTCTCCATCTCACACCATTCTCAAGACGCTAGTCTGCAAAAGTCTAACTACCAATTGGAACCGATCACCCGCAAACTCCTTAGCAGTACCACACGGGCTTTAAGACCCTCTCCATCGGCCTGGAACGTCAACCTCAACACTCTACGGGGAAACCTCGGCTCGTCACTCTGGGCCACCTAAGCTCCCAGCTTCACATCGCAACTCACCAGGCTCTTCCCCCTCTTCTATCCTCACCATGGCCCGGAACCAACCTCCCCCTCCTCCTCCAGTAACACTTGCCCACCTCAAACTTCACAGTCGGAACTCCTACACCATCATCTCCCCCCCTCCTCTCTACAAAGCTTCAACGCACTTTCAAGCCGAAACTCATCCGCAAACATGAAGAAACCCTAATCACTGACATCTACCATTCGACCTCCATAGGACCGATGAAGATGGACCTAATATTCCACACAGAAAGACCCGAATATTGGGTCTCCACAATTAGAACGCGGATGTTCATCGCCAAAACCACCTCCACTGCTCACAGCTGCAAACTAACTACGATTCTTCCATTCAGATCAGTTGGCAGGGGCTATACAACCGTGACTATCTTCACCAATGGCACAGTCCTCATACAAGCCAACAATGATAACCTGGAAGCTTTTGACTCCTTATTCCCCTCTCTCAAGTCAGCCCTCCCTACCCCGCCGCACCTCGCATCTACACCCTCACCGTCCACTCCCTCTACAGACAGAGAAGACCGCGACACGACCCCCCTCGATCCACATACAGCCCGTCAGGCTCCCCTCCCCCCCGCCACATCCCACCCCCTACGCCCACCCATCCACAACCTACAGGAAAACCAACTCTCACCCCCTACCACCCTCCCTTACCACCTCACCCCCATAGCTACCTCCCACCCCCGAGGACAATCACCCCCCGGTCAACTGGCAGCCCACAGCCAAAGAGCCTCCCCTCGAATCTCCCCCCTACTCTCAAACCCCCACCGTCTTATCCTCCTCCCGACCCTCCCCCCTTCCCGCCCATGTCCAATATCTCACCCAGCCCTCTTCCCACACCACCCCCCCCTCTACCCCGATCCCTATCTCCCATCCCACTCCCCCGTACTACAACTCGCTCGGCCCCACTGCAGTTGCCCACAACCCCCCCATTGATTCCACAACTAAGCGGCTCACAGCCTTGGAAAATCAGGTCGACTCCATCACCCAAGGCTTAATTGAAATCCTCCTCAACCTCGGTATAGCCTGTATTCCCCCTAAACTCCCTCCCCGAACGCCCCTCCTCGCCAACGACAGCATCACCCAGGGACCCACAGTACCCCACAATGCACAATATAATCCCTCCAAACCTCCCAATACCCCTCCCCAAACGCCCCTCCTCGTCAACGACATCATCACCCAGGGGCCCACAGTAGCCCTCAACGCTCACCCGATCGATCCCTATCCCAAGAGCCTGGCTTCCAGTCCCAGAAAATCTGAACTCTCCAGAGCCCCATGGACTAGGCCCCCGACCACTACCTCATCTCACATCCCAGCATGCTCAAAACACCTGACCACCAGACCACTCAGATCAGAAGCGCCTATGTCAGACAGAGAAGCAACATTACTAGCCACGACCTACGACTCTCCCATCTCAGTCTCACCTAAATCTAAAATCCAAGTAATCACTGGTTACCGGAAAGATCAATTCACCCTCAAACGACAAAGATTACCAGTCCTCACCGCCATACCCAGAGAACCTAAAGACAAAACAACCAGCATGCAGGAGAGAATCACCAACTGCCTCCTAATCAACTGCAGATCGGCCTCATTACATGCAACGGACATAGCTGAAGCCATCCTTACACACGACCTAGATGTTGCAATCCTCACTGAGACCTGGCTAAATAAGTCATCTCCCCCCTGCCTAGACATGCTGGTTCCACCGGGATTCTCCCTCATCTCCAAAGACAGGATAGAACAACGAGGAGGTGGAGTTGCTATCATCCACAAGGACAGCTGGAACATCACAGAAACCTCCCCCTTTGAATACAACTCATTTGAATTTCTATCCGTTTCCATCAATACCAAAGACAATGATTCTCTATTTTGCCATCTACTCTATCACCGCCCGGGCAGAAACAATGAGTTTGGAGACCAACTATCCAACCTGATCGCTCAAGACGCTCTCGGCGATTCCAAAAACCTAATTCTTGGTGACCTAAATCTCCGATGGAATGAAACCCACAACCCTCTAATTAGATCGCTATCCAACCTCCTCGCAGATAACAACCTCACTCAACATTGCACCGAGGAGACACACTACAAAGGAGCCACACTGGACGCCATCATTGCAGAAAAGAATTCAATCACGATCAACCACATACTCCCCGTTGACTGGTCAGATCATCATATGATCCTATTTCACATTAATCACCCCATCATCCCGCTTAAACCTCCCCAAGACCCACCCAAATGGTCAAGAAACCTCTCCCAAGTCCCCCTAGACATTCTAGAAGGGCAGATAAGCTCACTTCTCCCAGACAACACTCCACACCTCTCGACCAACGACCTCATTGACCAGTACAACTCTGAGCTAGTCTCCATTCTCGATAATCTAGCTCCTCCAAAGCTCAAAAGAAGCCGTGCCACCCAGTCTAGAACCTGGTTCAATTCGGACCTCAACGCAGAAAGAAGAACATTGAGAGCCAAAGAAAGAAAGTGGAGAAACAACCCAACAACCATCCTTCGCCTACAACTAAAAACAGCCCGAAAGAAGTATAACAACCATATCAAAAACAAGAAATCCAACTTCTTCCGAGAGGCACTTGCCAACTCCAAAAACAGACCTAAGGAACTCTACAACATAATCAGACATCAAACATCCAAACCTCTGCCCTCACCCCTGCAGGCGTCCAAAGAACTATGCGACAACTTCGCCAGCTTCTTCAACGACAAGGTCCTAAAAATCGAACTATCTCTAGACATCAGCAACACGACCATCCCTCAGGCCCTCCATTCCGGCCCCCCTCCCCTCCCTTGGCTAAGCTTTCACCATGTGCAGGAAACTGAGATAATCTCGCTAATCTTGACCTCCAAACCATCAGCTCACATCTCAGACCCCATTCCCCCCTCACTTGTCAAAAAAATGAAGCTCACCTTAGCACCTATCTGGGGAAAAATCATAAACAGCTCCCTACAAAGCGGAGTGGTCCCCGACTGTCTAAAAATGGGACAAGTCACCCCTTTGCTGAAAAAACCCGGCCTCAACTCTTCTGACTTGAACAATTTCAGACCGATATCTAACCTCCCTCTACTCGCCAAAACACTGGAACGCTGCGTTCTCCTGCAACTAACTCATCACCTGGATAACATCAATCTCCTGGACCCCCTCCAATCTGGCTTCAGACAAGGTCGTAGCACAGAAACCGCAATGCTGAACATCATAGACGACATTCACGGTTCTCTTGACGCTGACAAGTGCTGCCTTCTCATACTCCTTGATCTATCTGCAGCTTTCGACACGGTAGACCATAAGCTCCTCATCAAAACTCTGCAAGTAAGAGCTGGCCTCGGCGAGGTAGTTCTTGACTGGTTTTCTTCCTTTCTCCACAACCGCTCGCAAATAATAAAACTGAAGAACTTCACCTCCGAAACACAGCAAGTCAACAAGGGTGTCCCCCAAGGATCAGTACTTTCTCCTCAGCTCTTCAACATCTATATGGAACCGCTCGCCAAACTACTCAGGAATGCCAACATCCTCTTCCACCTCTACGCGGATGACACGCAGATCTACCTGGAAACCTCTTCACCCAACGACATCCATAGACTAAATGCTGTCTTAAAAGATGTTCAAGATTGGCTGACAAAAAACCACCTGAAACTCAATCCCGACAAGACCGAAACCCTTCTCATCTCAAACAAAGAAGACAACCCTCAAGTCACTGAGTGGCTGAAGTCGATCGATGCTCTTAAAGGTTCTCTCACACCAACTGACTCCGTCAAATCTCTGGGTTTCACCCTAGACCCCAAACTAACCTTGACAAACCACATTAAGAACTCGGCAAAAAGTGCTTTCTTCAACCTTAGACTGCTGAACAAAATCAAACCTTTCATTCCAAACAAGGATCTTAAACTCGCCACACAATCTCTAGTTCTCTCTAGACTGGACTATGGGAATTCAATCCTTACAGGTATCCCCAAATCACACCTGGCTCCACTAAAAACAACACTACATGAGGCAGCAAGAATGATCACAGGATGCAAAAAATTCGACCACATCTCCCCAGCACTTCAAGAACTTGAATGGCTTCCGGTGGAAATGCGTAGCACCTTCAGAACGGCCTGCCTAACCCACAAGGCCCTCCACACCGGTAAACCAGAATACCTGGCAACCAAGCTCAAAAAAGCAGGCCAAAGCAGATATTTGAGAAGCTCCAACTCCCTGCTGCTCATCCTTCCAAAAACCAGAAAGAAGAAAACTGCGGACTGCTCCTTCACTGGAAATGCTCCCAAAATATGGAACTCTATCCCTCCGCATATCAGAACTATACCGTCCTATGCGGAATTCAAGAACCAACTCAAATCCTTGTTCCTCATCCGCTCCCTAGGTCCCAGATAACTAGGATCTCCCACTGAACTATGTGTTATCTATGTATCCTTATACCAAAAGTCCCACTGTTACGAACTTTCCCTCCCCAATATTGTCTTTCGAGGACTGCTTCTACTTGTTACATGTCTTTTTGTTCACCCTGTCACGCCTTTTACTGTAAAGCGCTCTGCTACCTTCGGGTCTTGTTAGCGCTATAGAAAACTTCTAAATAAAATAAAAATAAAGGTTGTCTTTAACCTACCATCAATAAGGGTCGTTTGGACTGGTGCAAGGTGCCCACTAGAATAGTGGACAGCATATGCCAGACCAACTTCTCACAGACTGGGCAATCAATTATTGAGTGTTAGTTCTGCGTACTGGTAAATTGTGTTTACTAGCCCACACCACCTCCCTTGAGTAAGCCTTAGACTGCTCTACAATGCTACCCTCTGAGAGTCAAGCGCTACAATTGGGTGTTTGGTTCCCAGTGAAGGACAAATGTAGATGTTATTTGTGCAGGCCTCACAGATACTGTCTCATTTTCCAACAGTCTCTAATAGAGCTGCCGTAAGCTGCTGCTAGACAGCATTTTCTTTTTATACCATAGTGAATAAAAGATAATTATTCACTCTTGGGGACCCCCCACTGGATGCATACAATTAATAGAGAGCACTGTGGAAAGTAGTGTACACTAATCAAGGATCCACCAGTAATATCTTTCTTCAGGAGCAACTTAGTAGAAACAGTGCCTCCACTGGCGATGGTAAGAGGATGGAAGGCCTGTGATACCCCAGTGGTGCCAGGCAGCAGTCTGAGAGGTACTCATACACCCAGTGTGCCTACTAAGAATAAACACCTGATGCTTGGGAGGCCAGTAAATTATAGCAAGGTTAGAGAGGGCTAGTAAACAGCTTTGCAGGGAGAGTGTAGGCAGTAGGTATGTCTCAGCCCTTTGGTCAGCAATGAAAAGCATTTTAACCATATCCATTGGTAGGAGTCATGGTGGACGTACAGACACAATCCCGCGCTAAGAGTCCAGCAGATAAGGTGAACAAACTACGAGGACTGCATACTAACAAAGCACTCACATACATGCCAATATTTTAGAAGAGAAAAGCGAGAGTTTTTTAAAAAAATAATTGGGAGAATTTTTTTCCCCATTGAATTCTAATGAGGCCTAAATCGGGTCTATTGTCATGCGTGGGACTTGCAAGTGTGCTACCGCAGGATCAGATATCAGAAATATAAATATACTTTTTTTCTGTACCTGTCAGGAGCACAGAGAAAGCGCTGTGAAAGGCAGAGAAAAAATGGCAAACATGTTGTCTGACTCGCACAAGAGCAGTCCCTGTCGGCATAATCCCTAAGTCCTGGCTTTTTGAGCATCCACACTGAGCATGCTGTGATATCTAATGCCATACTTTAATTCTAAAAATAAAACTACAATGCTCACGATGTATAGTGTAATAAACAGTCAGGGCTAGCTGAAGGAGTTGCACATGACATGGGACCACTTGGCAGCTTTTTCAAAATTTAGACACCAGGCAGAGGAGGCATTTTGGTACTTTATCGCTCGCTCGAGTACAGGTGACATTTCTTCTGTGCCCAAGACCAAAATGGTTATAGATACGGACAAATGGAAGCCCACATGTCCAGGGTTGCGGGCCCATATTTGTTCAAGCTCCTAATCCGCACTGATACATACATGCCAACAGACTTAGAGACTCCCGATTCTGAAGGCACAAATGGCTTTATTTTAGGTGTCTCCATCTTGAAATTGCCCTGCTTCATTAGAATTCAATGGGGAAAAAACTCTTGCACCATTTTATTTTTCAAAATCTTCCTGTTTGCTGTTCTAAAATGTTTGCATGTATGTAACATGCCCGTATTTTTACTCTCCCCATTTGTCAAAAGTACTGTGAGGTTGGTAAACACTCACCAAGTAATTGATGACTACTCTAGAGCAGTAAACCCTCATCTCTTCTATTATTTGGAGGGTATTTCTTATGTGCATCTCATCAGTCTCGGAAGCCAGCACAGGCAGGTCCTTCCTCTGATGTAAGCTGCACTCAACAGGTGCAGGAACTGCAACAGGTAAAGTATATTCATTTCTGCTCTGGACAGGCCAGGGAACGCTGGTGCGACTGAGGCTCACACACCAGGTTTTTTTAAGGTCTTGACTAGACAGTGCACGTACTCTTTTGAAGGGAATGCTGTACTGAATATGTGGGCCTCAGCCCGCCCTTATGCTTCCCATTCGCTCACTCCATTGTCTGTCTCATATTCTTTGTCACCTTTTGTCCCTTGCATGCATTGTAATGCCTCTTTTAGTGTTTAGCCCTCCCCCAGTGCATGGACCAAGTACTTAAAAACAACCATTGCTCCTGCTTTTACGAGCACTTTTGGACATAATTCTTTTACACCACCACCTCCCCCAACCCTGTCACTGCTTTTCCCTTTGTTGTACTTTTCGTTTCCAGCACCTCGCTCACGCCACTGCTTGTTCCCTTGCACCTTCTCCAATCCTGGGACCTGTCGAGAGAAGGGAAGTTTGTCCAAGGCCAGGTACATAGCCTAGGAATGATGTATCATTGTTGGTATATTTCTTTTGTATGTGATCCTGGTCCAGAGTCAGCTTTGGATAATGGACTGCAATGATACTTATTGTGCATTTTCTTAATAAGCGCATAGGGATTTGAAAGATCTCCTTACTCTTTGCTCATTTGAGGTGTGTTAGCGTCCCGCTTTGTAGATTTCCAGGTGTTTCACGGTGCCAAGAGCTTTTGTATATCGTGCATAATATAGGGATCTCCCGAAAAGCACCACCACTTCTGGCCATTTCTTTTAAAATTCCAGGCCTATGGAAGTTCCGGCAAGGGTGGCTCCTCCGCTCAGGCGGAGCAGCGTCACACCACAGTATTTCAGCACTGCAAAAAAGGAAAAAAAATGATAATAGCGCAATTTTATTATCATTTTATTTTTCCGCGCTGACGCAGTTTTGAGGGGAGCAAAGCAAGGGGGGAGTGTTGGCCCTCTCCAAGTTTGCATGACTGTTTGGCTGGCCGTCTTGGGCTGGCCAAACAGTTATGCACACTTTATATGTTCTCCACTGGCTGTATGGTACAGCCTGGGTGGAGAACAAGCTCAGGCTCCCAGTCCCTGTCTGAGCACCAAATCATAGTGCTCAGACCAATCTTGACGCTGCTGTCATTGTGACAGTAGCATTGTGATTGGCTTAGGGGAGCCTGGGTGCTTCCTGCTTGCGGTTCAAACAGAAGGAATCAGAGGGAGGAGAGGTGGCAGGAGGCAGATAAGTTGTAGGAAAGTAGGGTCTGCTATCCTATGGTCACACCATTTTTTTGCTTTTTGCTTCACTGGTTTTCGACTTAATGTGGCTGTGGGCCTGCTAATCAGACCCACAGCCCTGCTGTTCTCTCTCTAAATTCACAACCATGTACTTTAGGTACATTACCAATTGGGATTGGGTCACCTTATGAGCCCCTGTACCGTGTACTATAGGTACCCAGGGCATAGGTGCATCCAAGGCCTACCAGGGGCTGCAGCATATCTTTTGCCACCCCTGGCTGGCCATCCAAACTGAAACAACTGGCTGATCACTCAGCTGGGGCAAGGTTGTGTAATCACCCCTTGCTTAGATATAGTATACCTATGTCTAACCTTATATCTGGACACATATACACCTTTAAGTCACTCCTATGGCAGGCCTTAACAATCCTGGAGGCAGAGTACTTGGTTTTATGTGAGATGGTGCTCTAGCATGAGCTGAGCTTGTCTGCAGCTTTCGGAACCATGTCCTTATAGCTGTTCTAGGATATTGCCATACCATATACTCTTAAGTGCGTTACAAACCTCGCGGTTAAATGCTATCTTTGGTTTGGCTTTATCAAAACATGTTGTGTAAGGTGTCATACGCTTTGGAATACTACGCCCTCGCCAATTCTGGCGACGGTGGTAGCATTCCACCCTTCTAGAGGGAGAAGACATGTTACTAACTTTAATCCCGGTTAAAGTTAACCAGAACCTCAGCATCACAAAATGGATGCTACTGCCACAGACACAAGTCTGGCCTCCTGCTGCTGGACGAAACTCCGGCAGGGGAAGCATGGACAATAGGTTTCCTGGTACAGGGAGGTGCTAGCACCATCCCAGACAGGAGATAGTGGATTGGGGCAGGGAGGGCTGAATGAAACTAGACACTGCCTGGGGCACACAAGTTGTCCCATGCATAGCCCAGTTCAAACTGGTGCTGGGGCACTCCAGCCCCAGCTCTGGCGCGAAACTGGACAAAGGGAAAGGGGTGTAACCACCCCCTTCCTGGGTCCCACCCATAGGAGGGACCTAGCAGGTAATCCAGCCCCTTGATTTGGAATAAAGGTAGGAGCTGTGTCCATAGACTTTAGATAATCCTGACTGAAACTCTGATACGAAACTCTGGACCCTTCGACATCCTATTCGACGGAGAAGACTGAAGAATCTCCCTTGTGGTCAAGGAGTGACCACCCTGTGCAAGCAGGCACCATCAAGCGCTCAATGGTTTGCTTTGTTGTTGCTCCCGCCGGAGCGCGAACGACAGAGATCCACGAGACCCAGACTTCCAGACATCCAACAGCCCGATCCACAGCCACAGCAAAGCTGAGTCCCATGGAGGCGACGTGAGACGTGGGATAGGCCATCTTGGAAAGCCAGCGAAGTGCTTTCTGTGCAGCTCCTGAGGCACATTCGAGCTGTGCATTGGGGATTGAGAAGCCCCAGCCCGAGCAGCTTTTGCACCGAAGATCATCTCTCCACACTTACCGAGTGCTGCGTGGGGCCCTTTTGCATTTTCCTGCTCGACGCATCTGTCCAGTCACTTGCCCGTTGGCTAGAGGCCTCTGTGAAGACAAACCTTCAAATTTTCAATGCTGATCTGGTTGCTCCAGACTGGCCCTTGCTCCCCTGAAAAGGAGCAGCCCATCAGACCTTGCTGGTCTGATCCAGAAGCCATCTTCGAGTCCTGTGTGGGTTGCATTTGCCAAGGCCTGTTGATTCCGAATCGAGATCCGACACCGCCGACAGCAAGAGCCTTTGTGGGACAGTCCGTGCCCAGTGCCTGGTTGTCGTTGGCACCTCCTGGTCCACGTGGCAGCGGAGACAAGCTTCATGACATCACCTGATCGCAACCCGACATCGCCTGGTTCCTTCCTGGTCACTGGCTAGTGACCCAGACTCTGTCCCCTCTGCTTTCAGGTACTCTACATCTTTGATCCACCCTTGGATCCAACCGGACTCTTCTCTCCTGGTCGCCTGCAGCATCTTTTCTCCAAGGCTCCATAGAACTCCACGACAAAACCCGACACACTTCGACACCTATGCACCCGCTTCCTGTGGGTGAGGTAACAAGAGTACTGCGGTGCTCCTGTAGAGATTTACATCCCTAGTGTCCTAGTTTTAAGTGGTTAAGTTCTAGTCCAGTCGGAAGCCTTCCAAATCTGCAACTTTTGTAACTTTACGCACCCATTGACAACTATTGGTGCACGCGTGTGCATTTAGACCATGCACCCGCATCCTGTGGGCCTCCCACTTCCTAACTGCTGTTAGTCCAGTGTAGCCCCAGCGATTCCCAAGGCCCTAGGCCTTACCATTGTTTGTGACGTGGTTCTTATACCACTATTTTAGTATATGGTTTTAGGGGCCACCAGGGCCTATCCATATTTGTGCAACTTTTGTATGCTATATTAAGTTTCTTGTTATACGCTTGTGCTCCTGTGCACATAAAGAGTTAAGGGGATTTATTTAGAAATAAATACATATATATATTGAATATATAACATGTGTGGTGTCCTTTAATTTGGTATTAAAAGGTTTGCATATGGTAAAACAGCTGGCTTCACATGCCCTCTTGAGTTTAGCCTAAGACTGCTTTTGTCCATGCTACCACTAGGATAGCTGGTCTATAAGGTTTACTTTACAACCATCACCATAAGGGTTGTTTGGACTGGTGCAAGGTGCTCACTAGAATAGTGAACATCATATACCAGGCCAACTTGTCACATAAGTGATTTATTTTTTATACCCCCTCCCAGCCCACTACTACTGCCAGGGAGGAGCTGCCAATGAGTTCTGGGTTTATGCAGTGGTCAAAGTTGGGGGGTGGGGCGGTGAGTAGAACTGTGGGGTATCAGAGGGAGGAAATAACTTGAGGATTGGGTCAGTGGGCGAAGTCAGAGGTGCGGCCAGAAAGAGCAAAACATCCCAATTTCTAGTATTTGTTTGGCATTTCACATTGTACATGAAGCAGAGAGACCATGAAGTTTGCGAACGTAGGAGCATATTTACAATAAAGTGGCAAAGCATATCATTAAGCCAACAAGGCTAACAACACGCTTTATCAATTTTAAACGCTGGCTGCACCATAATTAGTGGAATATGGTGCAGCCCTGCGTTTCCCCTTGTGCTGGCGCCAACTAAAGCTGCCTAGTGCCAACGCAGGAATCCTACACCATAGTGCAAGGGTGTCTGTTTTGAGGGCAAGATTGTTTATGCGCAGGAAGGGGAACCTGCACATAAACAATCTTTGAATGCCGTTTTGTAACTTTTATGTGTGCTACTTAATGCGGCACACATAGAAGTTATAAAATGTCATTTTTTTTATAAAATGTCTTTTTTTTTTAATTATTATTTATGTGCAGGAAGGGGTACCTTCCTGCACATAAACAATCATAGGCAATTTGCTGTTCCTATGTGTGCTGCACAAGGCAGCACACAATGAAACAGTAAAAACGAGAAGCAATAAAGCGTTTCGCCTGTTTAAGACCTGGTTTTCCTTGGTCATAATTTTGGCGTTGCCTCCTATTTATGCCATCCTTGTAAATAGAGGGCAAAATCAATGGGTGTTGCGGTGGAACGCCCACTGCCCACCCCTTTCGCACTAAATGCAGCGTGAAAGGGTGCCTTATTTACAAGGCAGCATTAAGCCTCATTAAGTAGCTTAACGCTGCCTTGTAAATAAGACGAGGCCACTATCGTCATCACATCACTGAAAGTGACGCTGTGGTGGCAATAGGTGCTAGTAAATATGCCCCATAGTTTGGTGTGCGTGCAAATCCTGCATTGCCGATCCCTGGTGAGTTGTACTAATACTGATGAAACAAGGCCAATGGAAGTACCAATGGGTGAGGCGGACTGGCCTCAAGGGTCCTATTACCTCAGTGACTGTCACTGTTGCTCTAGTGTGTGCTGCTTCAGCCTGCCCGCAAGACTGGAGGTGAACTACAGTATGGATAGTGGTGGACAGGCCTGTAAGGTTGACCCACACTTGCCACCCTTAGGTTAACCCTGCTGATGCTAAGACACCAGGGCTTCTATGGTTTAGCAGGGCCTTCTAAAGTCTAGCACGGGAATTGGCTCCCTCAGGAGAGTGGTCGGGTGGACTGGTCATGAAGGCTGAACCTGGTAACTCAGTTCCAAATTTGGCAGCTCTGGTCATAGTGCCACATCCTCTCCCCCACTGAACACCATACTGCACCACAGAGAAACTCGCACTGCCTTCAACTACAACCCAATTGTGCCCCGCTATAAACACCTGGATACGACTCAATTTAAATTATGCACTAGACAAGAGTAATATGCTGCCTGGAAAAAAAAAAGTACCACCATCCCTGAAAAAGCACACAGGGAATGCAAGATTAAGTAAAGCATTTGAAATGTTAGCAGGAACAACATGGTTACCTTTACCCTTTTACACTCATTCAGAAATCAATTAGTGGTTTTGCCTGGAAGGGACCCGTTTCAATGTTTATTGTTTATAGCATTAAAAAACGTAAGCAGTATGGTTTAAAAAGATCACTTTTCTGAACACTGAGCCGCGGTACACATTTTACAAACCTAAATAAGGACAACAGCTGATTAGGATCTCATTGAATGTTTATCACTCCATGGACTATTACAAAAGTGTCTGCCAAGATTCCACTACCAGACCGCAAATATAGTTTTCGGGCATCATGTCAATACAGATTTTATCAGCTTTGGTGCAAAAGCATCTACTTTTATTTTCTTCAGAGGGTCTTCAAAATTGCTGATTTATTCGAACTAGAGGACTCTGCTAGCCTATAAACACTATCGAGGTATTTGAGCTCATTTGTGGTCTACATTTGTCCAGCTTATCAAGAACTGCTTGCCCTCGTTACTGTTGAGGAACAGAGAGCTAATCACCTGTTTCTGAAACTTACACCCATATCAGTGTTTCTTCAACACTCTCCGATCCCTGACTGACTACACTGCTTAGCTACCTTTTGCAAAATCCACTCACTCGTACACACCAGAGGAGACCTATTTGCTTTGCCCATTGCACGGAGAAAGTGGCATGGCAAGCAGAGAGTGTGGCAAAAATGTGCACTGGCCTGCAAGAAGTGGCAAAAATGTGCACTGGCCTGCAACAAGAGGAGGTTACTGGCGCTGGGAGTGGATACTTTGAGTCACATATAGACTGTGCCTGTCCTGGGAATCCCAGATGAATCGGGGTTTTCACTGCAGGAATCAGGAGGCGGGAGACTACCCTTGAACTCTGTGATCTCCCGATGCAATCGGGAGGACTGGCACTTGGCAGGATGCTGATCCAGCGCGCAACCTGTGTTTAGCCAGGATACAGACCCGATTGAAATTGCACCACCTTGTTATAGAGCGCTGATCTGATGCGCTGCCGAGGCGTCTATCACTTTCAGCATTTAAGGGCACACACGTAACAGCTTGCACGGCTAAGAGCGCGATGGAAGTCCTGTAGCAATGGAGCCTCGTACAGACAACACTTTCCAGGGCGCCAGTGAATATCCGGCAGGTAGTTCATGCTACCTCCATACATTGGCCGGCTGACCTATACGGGCTCATAAGGGGAGAGCGGAGCCCGCTGAGTGGAACAGTGTTTTCACCGCTAGTGCATCCGCCTCATGGCCGCAGACGCCGTCCCACTCCCACCGCAGCCTCACTAAACCAAAAAAATATGCCTCTGTGGGGGACTGCAGCAGCTCTCGCTACGAAGCAGCAGGGACACACAGCTAGATAGCAGGTGGGGGCGCTGATGGACACCTGAGAGTGCAGTTCTCAGGACAGTTTATAGGACATGCGTCCTGTCAAAGGGGCAGTGAAAAGCGCACCACCACCAGGATGACGAGCCCAAAGAGGCTTCAAACACGGAGCAAGCCAGGTCCAGGCCCGTCTCACTCCTGCAGCCGCTGATGGCAGCAGTCTTCAAGGCCCCGCACCGAGTGGCGATAATATGCTCAGACACCCCAGGCCTCCAGGCTTTCCCTGCCGTTCATAAATGCGAGCAGAGCTCGTGGAATGGTGTGGGCGCAGGGGCCACAGCGCCCAAGGCCTTCAACAGGATCCGCCTCTCACCACATCCAACGACGCACCGGAAGTACCTTCCCTGCGCCAGAAAGCGTCCCCAGAGGCTACGACTGTGATTGGCTGTCAGTGTCACGTGCTTTTCAGTGTGTGTTATACACACAATTCACCATATCCAATTCATTCACGTCCTTATCCAGTTTATTCAGTATTCCATGCATCACAATGTGATTCATATCCGATTTCAGTGATTCCCATATTCATTTCAAAAACACTGTTATTTGCCTCACTGTTATTTATATCAATTTCAAGAGTTCTTATATTTAAACCATTCTGTAATGTTAATTTTTTAATTTATTTTTAAATTCGCTTTTATGTTATATCAACTCTATACAAAACAGTACACTTGCCTACAGTAAATGACAGCACCTTAACACATGGGACAGCATATATTTTAATAGATTAACAATCCAGCACTATCCCTCTTTTCTCAGAACAATTTTTTCACACATCAGGACCGCACCTCCAAAGCATAGTGGCATTCATCAAACTGGAAATGGGGCCGGGATGGCACTTCAGATACTATTACATTTGGAGCTTTTGTCCTGGAATCAGTGTGTATACACATTCCCATAATTCCTCCATCCCGTCCCCATTTTACTTTTTGGGGACTCCACATCCTAGCTGCCATCGCTCCAGGAGGCGCGTACCTGCATCTGCGACAAGGGGAGGAGCCTATCTTGAGCTTAAAGCAATCCCCAAACTCCCGCAGCATGGGCAGCGGACGGGCATGTCCTACGCCCGACATAGCCCAGAAGAGGCTGTGACCACACTCTGACATCGTGAACCTGGGGTGAGTGCTCTCTATTATTGTACTGGAGAGCTGAATATTGTGGATCTGTTAATGTGTTTGGGTATAGTTGTATCCTGGTTGCTATTCTGTGGCTACTACCTCTGGTGATCTTGTGGTTTTGATATCACCAAATTCCAATGGGCAAACGCAAACCCCAGGAGGTTGAGTCGAAAGCACTTTCTCCCTCTAAGACTACCAGCATCGACAAAATGTTGCAGAGGGATAGGGGGATAATTTCCACAGAAATAGCCCTGACTGAGAGTACATTGTCTCTGGGAGTCCCAAATGATTCAAGCTTGGAAGGCTCTTTATCATACAGCCCAACTGGTACAAATAGTGCAGTGGACCATTTGGGGTTGGGTAACAACCAAGCCAGTGATAAGGAGGCAAATTTGGCCCCTAAACCAACAGGCGCATGCCTGAAAGTTACATCACGACCTTCTTGAGTCACCAAACGACCTAAACAGCAGCACACATCTCAGTCCCCTCTAGCCCCTGCTAACCCATATGTTGACTCAAGCATTATTGACTCTTATAATCCAGCCTAGAGGGAATCATGCTTACACTTCTTTGGACTGTGGACCTCATGGAGTCCTGTTTTGGTAAAATTTTAGAATATCTGCATAAAGAACTTTCCTCATTGACAGTGGGGTTGGAGGCCAGCAAAAGGGGTCTCAATTGCATTTTATCCCAACAAAAGCAAGTTGTATGTTCAATACCAGTAGCAGAGAATGGTGCCCAGATTATGACCTCCAACTGCCAACTCAAACTGGTTAAGGTCTCTAGCACCAGCACCACAGCCACTTTACCAAGATATGCTGTAATTAGCCTTGGTAAAGGGACTGAGGTTGCGGGTACTTTGCACACATAAAAAGCGTTAGGAGTTAATAAGGCCTGGTTGTCCTTTAGGGGAGAGGGCGTGGTCTCACAGCTAGACTGCTGACCTTGGAGCAGGGAAACCAAGGTTCGAGCCTCGGGTCAACTCCACATCCTGTGGTTCTGGGCAAATCACTTAATCTCATCATGCCTACCAAAAACATAAATGTGTCCTTGTGTATGTAACTGGTGCTCACGTAAAGCGCTCCAATACCTTCAGGTCGAGTTCGCGCTATATAGATCTGCATAAAAAGAAACCACTGGAGCTGTGGGGATACAGCCACCTATGCTAAATACCCCAGTATCCATACAGAGGCAACCAGTGACCGATCTCACCACAGCATCTTGCCTGTATGTACATTTGGTAGGAGTTCCTGAGTTGAATGTGAATCAATGAATCAGAAGGAGGGTCAGGACGAGTTGACTAATACATGCTTAAATTTGCTGGCCCAACAGAGGAAGTTCCTCTATTACATGGCTAATGAGATTTTGCTCACATGGAGAGTTGTTCGGTTGGGGTCGGGATCCTAGGATCATTGTAGTGATTGCATAATTATAAACTTCAGATCCCCAGAGGTAGTGCAGAGGTTATTTGGCCTACTTCCCTGACTCAGAAGAGAGTCTATGATTGGGGTATTCCAGCTGGGGTATTTTTATAAACCATCTTGTGTTTGGGAATGTGATAATTGTGCAACAAAATGGTAATGTCTTCGCATTGGCCTTGTAAGACTCCCATTGAGCATGTGATGTGGCCTATTGGTTTTACAGTTCCCACCTTCAATCGTTTTGATGCCATGGATAGGGTGGAGTGACTAGCCCCTGACAGGAATGGTTCTCCCTGATTATGCTCTCCGTTAGGGAAGGGCAGGAGAACTATCCGAGGTGATAGGGCATACTACGATGACATGGGCGAGTCACAGTTTGACGTCGCCGGCTTGGCTCTCAACGACAGGTCAGTCAAGTTATAAAGGTTTTTGACTAAAATGCTCCAAATGATCTCAAACTTCTGAATCTTCTTCCAAGAAGGTCCTTTTGTGGGTTCAGTGTGTCCTTAACAACAATCCAAGGCTCCAGAAGCTCTGGAACCTCATCTTTCTTCTCTCATGCTCCCTTCATTCTTCCTCTCCTTTTACCCCTAATCACTCATTCTATATCTCTTGGATTTCACCTTTTCTTTTCGCTTTGCGTGATAGGTACAATTGACAAATGATGATATCCTAAAATGTTCACCATCCTGTCTATTTTAGGGCAATCTAATACCTCACTCCACATGCCTGCCTCTGTTCTTATTCCTCATTCCTTATCACTCATCAATATCCCCAATTTCTTTTGTCCTCATGACTCAGTGTTCACCCCTCATTCATCAAACCTCTATCCTTAACCCCCGTTCTCCACTTGTCACCATTCAATTCAAGGGTGAATCCTCTTGTGCTGTAGCTTTGTTTTTAGCCTCGTTTAAACTATTTTTTAACAAAACATGTATTGATTGTCTTTTAGATTGTTTTGACCGCGCTGACAGTGACTTACTTTTAATGTGTACTGATGTGCTCTCAGCTCCCTGCTAACCTCACTGAGTCGCATCTCTGCGCTGCTGCTCCATGCATATTTTACTGCTGCAGAGGCTGTTGGCCTAATCACCTCACCGCTGCGTTAAGGCACTCACCTCCGGCACGATCCCCGGTCCACCACGGTAATTAATTACCAATTGATTGGAGGGACGTGACTCCGCCCCTGATCCTCCCACACCCGGCTTGCGTGGTCAGCTGATACAGCAACTCTACTTTAGCGGCATGTGTGAGCGGACGCACAGAAGCCGTAAGTAGCAAGAGTGAACCTTCTTGTGCTGTAGCTTTGTTTTTAGCTGCACTCCTTGTAAACTTGGGAACTATCCAGAGTTCCCTGCTTCCTCTTTTGCATAATTTAGACGGTACTCTAATCCAGAAATGATAAAAATATATACATATGTGTGCACACCCATGAATATGGATTTATGTGTGTGTGTTTTATCTTTTTATTTTGCACGTGAGAACCCCTTTTTTTCCTTACTTCCCTTTAATTCTAGCCCCTTCCTAAACCCTAAAATCACCATAACTTCTGTTTACCCTTACCCACCCCTAAAATCAACAATTATTCTTACCTCCCTTTACCTCTAACCACCTCTGAACCTTAAAATCATCCTTACCTCCCTTTATCTCTATGCACAATAAATCAATCAATCATTTGTAAAGTGCACTAATCACCTGTGAGGGTCTCATGGCGCTGAGAGGGGGTGCTGCTACTGCTCGAACAGCCAGGTCTGGAGACGTCTCCTGAAGGTCAACAGATCCTCGGTCTGGCGCAGGTGGGGAGGGTGTTCCATGTCTTGGTAGCGAGGTAGGAGAATGATCTGCCACCGGTGGTTGTCCTGTGGATGTGTGGGACAGTGGCAAGGGCGAGGTCGGTGGAGCGAAAGTGGCGGTTTGGGGTGTAGAAGGTGAGTCGTTTGTTGAGCTATGTTGGGCCGGCTTTGTGGAGTACTTTGGGAGCGTGGGTGAGCAGCTTAAAAGTGATCCTCTTGTTGACTGGGAGCCAGTGCAGATTCCTCAGGTGGGCTGTGGCGGGGGACATTGTGGATGAGGCGTGTGGAGGCATTCTGTATGCGTTGTAGTCTTTTCTGGAGTTTGGCCGTGACTCCTGCATTGAGGGCATTGACATAGTCTAATCTGCTGCTGACTAGGGCCTGGGTGACCGTCCTTCTGGTTCCAGTGGAGATCCATCTGTAGATCTTGCGAAGCATAAGGAGGGTGTTGAAGCAGGAGGAGGAGACGTCGTTGACTTGCTGGGTCATTGAGAGCGATGAGTCCAGGGTGACCCCCAGGTTGCGTGCATGGTTTGTGGGTGTTGGAGCGGCTCCCAGAGCGGTCGGCCACCAAGAGTCTTCCCAGGTGGAGGGGGTGGAGCAGAGGATGAGGACCTCCATCTTGTCTGAGTTTAGCTTTAGGCAGCTGTTCCCCATCCAATCGGCGATGGCCTTCATTCTTGCATGGAGGTTGGTTTTGGTAGTGTAGGGTATTTGATGAGTGAGAGGATCATCTGGGTGTAGTCGGCGTAGCAGACGATGTTGAGGTTGTGCGATCGGACGAGGTTGGCGAGCGGTGCCATATAGACGTTGAACAGGTTTGGGCTGAGGGATGATCCTTGGGGCATGCCGCAGATGATCTTGGTGGCTTCGGATCCGAATGGGGGAGGCGGACCCTCTGGGTTCTGTCAGTAAGGAAGGAGGTGATCCATTCCAAGGCTTTGTCGCGGATCCCGGCGTCATGGAGGCATGTACGTAGGGTGTGGTGGCAGACGGTGTCAAATGCGGCCGAGTGGTCCAGGAGGATGAGTGCCGCAGTTTCGCCGTTGTCCAGCAGGGTCCTGATGTCATCAGTGGCAGCGATGAGGGCAGTTTTGGTGCTGTGGTTGCTGCAAAATCCGGATTGGGATGGGTCCAGGATGTTGTTCTCTTTGAGGAAGCAGGTCAGTTGCCTGTTGACGATCTTCTCGATGACTTTCACCGGGAACGGAAGCAGGGAGATGGGCTGGAAGTTCTTGAGGTACTTTGCTGTGCGTTCCTTGAGTAGGGCATTGATCTCGGCAGGCTTCCAGCTTTCTGGGAAGGAGCTGTTGATGATCTTCCGGAGTTGGGGTGCAATGATGTGGTTTGCCTTGTTGAAGATGTGGTGAGGGCAGGGGTCGGAAGGTGATCCGGAGTGGATGATGTTCATGGTTATGATGGTGTCATTGTCGTTGATGTGGGTCCAGGAGACGAGGAGGTTGGTGAGGTTAGGGGGTGGCGAGTCTGCATTGTCGGTGGCTGTCTGGCGGGTCTGGGTGTTGAAGCTGTCGTGGATGTCTGCGATCTTGAGGGGAGTCGCATAGGTCTTGCGATGGTGGGATGTTGTTAGAGCTGGGGTTGGCGAGTTCCTTCACGATGTTGAAGAGCTCTTTGCTGTTGTGTGCGTTGTTGTTGATGCATTCCTTTAGGGAGGTCTTTTTGGTGGCTTGAATGAGTTGATGGTGCTTATGGCTGGTGTTCTTGAGGGCAGCCTGGTTGTCCGGTGTCTGTTCATGGCACCACTTTTTCTTGAGCCTTTGGCAAGTCTGCTTGGATTCCTGGAGGTCGGTGGTGAACCAGCTGGCCTTTCTGTCAGTGCGTCTGTTGGAGGGTTTTCTGATTGGGTGAGAGTGTTGGCACAGTCTTCGATCGATTGTCTGAGGTTGCAGGCGGCTGTGTCAGTGTTGGTGGTGTCGGTTGGTGGGTCTCGGGTGAGAATGGTGATGAGCTGGTCTTCGGTGACATTGTTCCAGCTGCGGTAGGGGGTCCATTGCAGGTGGTGGTGCGTCGTGGGTTTCTAGAAGGTGAAGTGGACGCAGCGGTGGTCGGTCCAGTGGGGTTCGTGGTGTGGCTGAAGGTGACGTGGTTTCTGGCGGAAAAGATGGGGTCGAGCGTGTGTCCGGCGGAGTGGGTGGGAGTTATGACGAGCTGCTTGAGTCTGAGGTTGGCAAGGTTTTCGAGCAGCGTGATGGAGTTGCTGTCGTTGGCGTTCTCCAAGTGGAAGTTCAGGTCTCCGAGGAGGATGTAGTCTGTGGGAGCAAGGGCGTGAGCGCTGGCGAGGTCGGTGATGGAGTCGCAGAACTGTAGTTGGGGTTCGGGGGGGATCTGTAAACGAGGGTTTCTCTGAGGGTGGTGTTGGGATCAGTGTGGATCTGGAAGTGCAGGTGTTCTGCGGCGCTAGAGATGTCTTCGATGCTGGTCGAAATACTGAGGGTATTCCTGTGGACGATGGCGATTCCTCCCCCTGGTCTGTCGGTGAGGTCCCTTTGGGTGATCTTGTAGCCGTCCGGGATGGCTATGGCAATGTCGGGCACTGAGAAGGGGCTCATCCAGGTTTCCGCAAGGAAGGTGACGTCCGGGGAGGCTGAGTCGAGTAGGTCACAGAGTTCGATGGTGTGCTTGTGGACAGAGCGGATGTTGAGTAGTATGCATCTGAGATGGTTGCTTCCTGCCTTGGCGGGTGCGGTGGGACCAGTGGGTGTTCGGCAGCTGGTGAAGCTGCAGCTATGGCAGGAGAAGGGTCAGTGGGTGAGCTTCAGGGTGGCCTGAAAGCAGGGGGACGATCAGCCAGCGTTGAGTTTGTGGAGGAATTTGGAGTTGTAGCGGAGTCGAGTGTTGTGGTGCTCGTGGGGGCCAGGGGGTATGGTGCTGGGCGTGGTCCAGGCGCAGATGGTCGCAGACGGACTTGCCTTAGGCACGCCTTCATCGCGCCAGTGGCGCGACCGCGCAGCAGCTGCCATTAAGTAGGGGAGGGGGCGGGACTGGAGGTGGGGGGCGGGAGCGGGGCTGTTCAGTGGGAGGGGCTGCGGGGAAGCAGCGGCAGGAAAGGCTGCCTGAAGTGAAGCAAAATCCTCAGGTTAGGAGGTTGGGTGAAGCGTGGGAGCGGCGGACTGCTCGTGCGAACCCAGGAGACAGGAAGGTTCTGGCGCTGAGGCATGGAGGCGCTGCAAGTGGAGCTGCTGGGTAGTGTGTTGCCTGGACCAGAGTTCTAGGAGTTACACATGCTTCCCCGCAGCGGCCGCCATTAAGTAGGGGAGGGGGCGGGACTGGAGGTGGGGGGTGGGGACAGGGGTGTTGGTGGGAGGGGCCGTGGGGCAGCAGCGCGGGGAAAGGCTGCCTGGAGTGAAGCAAAATTCTCGGGTCAGGAGCAATATGACTGAGTCAGCTAAATAAGTAAAAATGAGTCTGGACCAAGAAGTGCTAAACGGAAATGGAACTCGAAAACACAAGTCTCCTAACAGGTCAGGAGAGGACCAGGTGGTGCTAGGTGAAGTGCCGGAGCGGCGGACTGACAGCGCGAACCCAGGAGGCGGGAAGGATCTGGCACTGAGGCGCTGCAAACAGAGCTGCTGGGGAGTGTGTTGCCGGGACCAGAGACGCACATGAACAAAATGTTATTTACAAAAATACTTACCTATGTGATAAGTACGGTGTGACAAATGTATAAATATTTAACTGCGTTGCAAATGGATGCATGGTAAAGGTTGGTTCCTGTTTTATATTCTTTTAAATGTGTGTTATATTAATTTTAGGTAATTCAAAGTAGTCCTTTTCATATCCTTTCAGAATATGTAATATTCATTTCAATATGTAATATTAATTTTAAAGCAAATCAACATTAGTTCATTACAAGCCATTTTCATTTGAACATGGGTTATTTTCATTTAAACCTGGCTTGGTTCATTTTGATATGTGCCTATTAATTTCAAAGCATGCTACATTTATCTCAAATCATATCAGATTCATAAAAAAAATCCATATTCATTTTAATAAATGTCATATACATTTTGATGTGGCTATATTAATTTCAACAGATGTGATATTAATTTCAAAGTGGTTCATATTCATCTTAATATGTGTCATATTCCTTTCAATAAATGTCATATTCATTACAAAGGAAGTCAGAATCAGCTTACCGACTGTCATATCAATTTTAATATGGGTCACATCCATTTCAAAACATGAAATATTCATTTTGATGTATATCATATTAATTTCAAAGCAGAACATATTCATTTTGACACGTTTCATTTTATTTTGAGCCATTTGGAATCAATTTCAATGGGGTTCATAGTCATTTCAATGCATGTCCTATTCATTCTAGCATATCTCATATTCCTTTCAATGGATGTCCCATTCAAAATAACAAATCTTATATTAATTTTAACATGACTAATATCAATTTCAACACATATCATAATAATGTCAATGTATATCAAATTACTTTCAAAACAAGTTGTATTAATCTTCATAAATGTCATGTTCATTTTGATGTTACTCGTATTCCTTTTAAAACATGTCAAATTCATTTCAATGGACCTCATATTCATTTCAACTCATTTCATATTTATTTTAACATGTCTTAGATATTTTTCAATCAATGTTATATTTATTTCAATATATGTCATATTTATATTATCACTTGGCATATTCATTTTAAGATGCAACTTATCCATGTTAACATATATCATATTCATTTGAATATGTATCATATTAATTTCAATAAATGCTGTATTGATTTTGACAAATGTCATGGGAATTTCAGCTTTGTTCATACTCGTTTTAAGGCATGTCAAATTCAGTTCAATGGAGCATATATTTATTTCAACACAAGCCATATCCATTTGAAATCATCTCCTATTCATTGCAATGTAGGTAATATTCATTTCAACTCAATTTATATTCATTGCAACATGTGTTATTTTCATTTCAGTGTATGCTTTTGCAATTTCAATATGCATTATACTCTGTTCAGAATATACTATATTAATTTCAGTAACGTATATTCATTTCAATCTGTCATATTCATTTTAATGTATGTCATATTCCTCTTGGCATATGTCAGTCATTTCAAGGAATGTCCCATTCTTTTTTATGCATATCGCATTTGTTTCACTGATTGCTATATTGTTTATAGTGAGAGCCATATTCATTAGAGTATCATTGATGTATATTTCAATATATCTCTTATTCAATTCAGAGTCTGTGTTATTCATATTAATCACTAAGTAGTATATTCACTCTGCCAGGCTTCATATTTGTTTTGGTTCAAGTCAGACTCACTCTGCCAGGTATCATATTTACCTTTACAGATATTATAGTCCTTCTGGTGTCTGTCATAATCATTTTGCATCGCGATATGCATTTCAGAAGGTGTTGTATATGGGGATCTGTAATTTTGACGTGAACGGCTTCCCATAGATGTTCACATTAGGGAACTGTGAGAAAGTGGGTTGTTAGTTGAAGTGGAAGGAAGTCCTCTTCAAGTAATAATAACACTATTCCTTACTAGACCTAAATAGATATCAAATAATTTGAATCTGAGCTCAACCATTGGTAGATGTTACATGGGGCAGACAGGCTTCACTTAGGAGAAATGGTTAAAACATTTGTCAGTACCAATATAGTTAGAAAGTAGCAAAAACAACACACTAAATATTGCACTCCAAGCTATAAAAATAGAAAACTTTTTTATGAAATAATAGACATCAAAACAACAAGCATCGATGTAGGGAACCAGAGAAAAGATTTTTCAAAGTTTTAGATGGTTCTAGATTAAAAAAAGCTCAAAGTTCCAACAGGGGGTATATGGTTGTGCTAGATCAAGTCACAGTCAAATGTTAAGACAGACCGCAATGGAGTGCAGGAAACATACAGGGGCCAGATTTTCCTGGAGGAAAGTTCACTTCTTACTTAGAAGATTGACTTGAGAAAAAACCTTCTTGACAGGTTGTCAGCGGGTTGGGTAAGAAGGAGGGCTCAACAACAGCAGCCACCTGAATTACGGGTCCTCGGCGGGATCCTCTGCTCCATTGGAAAACTTGGCAAGGTCAGCATCAATGGCAGAAAAGACCCGAGTAGGCAAGCCCACCAACATAGAAAGACTTGTTGGTGGTCATATGCTGTTAGGCATCAACCTCAGTGAATCCTTTCTACGTGCTGACCTAGAAAAAAATTCTTAAAGTTGAAATCCTAATAGCAGGGAAAACCTGGAAATTAAGTTTGACTGGTGATTAGCCATTGGTGGCTACAGCTTTGGTATCAGACCTGGTCTCCACTCACTCACAGGAGCGGGCAGATACACTCTAACACCATGGCCCTGTAGACACTAGTTGGGGTTTAGGACCCACACTGCCAGCAGCCACCAACAGGGTCCAGTGCAAATCCAGTTGGAGCTGGTCAGCTGGTCTCAGCAGGCATATGGGCATCTTGCTGCTTTTGCGTTCCTGGTGCTGAACAGGAGACTAGCCAACTAGCATTTGGAGTCCAATCTTTTGTTCTGGTACTAATGCTGAGGAGGTAGGTCCAACCCTTGGGGATTCTCTCCACAGGTTCAACTGAAGGTGCAGCCCTTCTTCTGTCTTCCACAAGTCCGGAGGTGTCCTCAAGAGGGAACTGAGGATGCCACTGTTATGCCCCATGCCAGCATGTACTTGGTCGGAAACTCCAGGTCACTTTCTAATCAATAGGGTTCAAGTTCGCAGGAATGCCTCTACCCAGTTTTGCAGCACCTCCTGTGTGTTTTACTTTAATATTTCCACAATGCCTCTCTATCTAAAACCAATGTGGCAGAACATTTCTTCACTTGTGCAGAGCTCTGGGCACACCGCTGAGGTGAGTTTATGGAAATGACAACATTCCCCCCGCAAACCACTTCAAAAGCAGGTCCTCCCACTGGGACATATCCACTCTGGCTACTTCGACAATGGTAAGGGCAGACCTAGGTGTATGTAACATCTGCCTGTGCCCGTATAGAGTCCTCTTAAGCTTACCATCCTATACCTAACAAGCCCAGATCCGGTAAGAACTTGGACTAACAAAACAACTGCTAGCAAGGCGAGGATCGTATATTAAGTGTTGGTACAAAATAAAGAAATCACCTGAGAACACACTGAACCACCAGCTTTGGCAAGATCTGTATAGCAGCTCCATCGTACCAGCAAAAAATATTTAGAGGAGTCACTGGCTATAACAGGACTAAAACAACTATGGGAAATTTCACTACCGCACGTACAATTTAAGCATGCAGTAAACAAGGGCATAAAGAGACTCTCTTTTATAGAGGACAAAGCCACCTTTACCCATAGGTGCCACGCCTGGTTGATTTTGAGCACCTATAAATCACCCGGGTTACGGGCTACAGACTGGGGTATTGCAGGAAATCCAAAGAAGCCTTCTTAAAACACAGGCTAGGAATTCTACCAGCCATACCCCATCTACAACCATGGCTGAGAAGGAACTGCGGGACACTATGTAGGTTATGCGGAACAGGGAAAGAAGACATTGAACATTTGCTATGCCCCTGTTCGAAGCTAAAAGAGGAAAGAGTAGCTCTCTTAAAAACAACCATTAACGAATACAGAATACGTACACGGACACTAGCAGTCCTTGCATGCTTTGATCCAAGACTTCCGCTACTAAATGGGATGTTGGTAAAAATGTTTAAATCAGTGGTGCTCAAACTATCCAACAAAGATGCCGGTGGTTTGGAAAAATAATGAATTATGGACACTTCTCAAGCTCTCATTATATAACTACTATATTTTCTTAATAATTAAGATTTCTTTTTTGTCTTTTAAAAAATGTTTTTTTTATTGATGAAATGTGCATTTAATGTATTTTTGTAATGGTTTTAATTAATCAGAAACAATAAACTTTTTACTTACTACTTACTGTGCCCCTTTGATGCCCACGCCTCCCAGATAATCCTTCCAGGAAAAGGTTACACCTCCTCCCAGCCAAGGACCCTTTGTTCCCTTTCCTGGCACCCATTCACACCCCCTTTCAGGGGACCAGCAGGCTGCCAAATGACAATTGGGGATTACATCTGGAAGGGCTCTTGAAAGGCTTTAGACAGGAAAATGTCAACTTTTGAAAAATAGCATTTTCAAAATAGTAATATAAAATCTGGCTTGTCATTAGATTGGTTTTAAAATAACCATTAGTTTGAGTACTTAAATGATAGAATTCCCAAAACTGAAGTTATGTAATATATGGTGTTATAATTTAACCCAGTGTTTTTCTATGGGAGAGCAAGGATTGTGACAGTGAAAAAAAAGAAATTTGAGATTTTCTGCTGCCAGATTATTTTAAACTTGAAGAGATGTGTCCTGCTTTTTAAATACCACTCACCATATCCTATGGTTATTAGGGCCTACCTTAGAGGTGACATGGCAGCATTCACAAAGAGGTATCGACTTGGAAAATGTTTTACTTTGCTATATTGATGTGCAGTTTTCAATCTGCTCACTCAAGCTGCAGGGGAGAACTGAAGACGTGTTTTGCATTGTCACTTTAGTGGTGGCACAATAGGTGCTTGTAAGAAATTGGGTTATTGGTTGAGGGTGTGGAAGTACCACTCAAGCAACCACCATAATCCTTGTAAGGGAAAACCACGAAATGTCACTAAATTAGCTTGGGCTTAACCCTAAGGTAGCTTGGCACAAAACTTGTCAGGCTTAACTTAGGGGCAATATGTATTTAGTAAACTATTAAACCATTAAATTAAATTCTTACTGAATATTGTTTTTTAAGTTCTTTAATTAGTTTTATAGTCAGTTCCTGTGAAAAGCTACAGATTAAAGTTTATCAGCAGGACCGTAACATTTTCTAAGATTGAGCATCGGCCCTGCCAATGAAAAAAGCACTTAAGGCCTGGTCACAGGAGACACCTGGTAATTTTAATTTTACACACATTCCACGTTTAAATATCAGGCACCCTATTTTGTGGGCAACAAGGTGTACTTAGGGGTGACTTATTAAGCTTTAAAAGCAGGGGTTTCCACCTGTCAAAGAGGGTTATTTTTGGTGGTTCATGTTAATCAGCAGCTTTTAGGCTGCTGGATTCAGGCTACACATAGTAGGCATGAAAGTATGTTTTTCAGGCCACTCTGTGGATAGCAAAATAGGTGCTGTAGTCTACAGGTGGCATTTAAGTTACATGACCTGGGTACATTTTCTATGCATTCGGGACTTCTATGTAATGTAAAGTTGTCAAATAGGGATAAGCCAATTTATCCATGTACATAGGAAGAACACAGGAACTTTAATTCTGTATAGCAGTGATAAAATGCACAGTGAATATGCAGAAAAGGCAAGTGTGCTACAAACTGGTAGACGATAGTAGGATGTTTCTTCAGGGAACAGTGGTGAAGAAAACAATAGTGAGTAAACCTCTACACTAGGGAAATAAGCCTTTTATGTCTGATGCTTGATGCAAAGTCTCCTGTTCTGCTGGACATTTTCTATCAATCACATTTCTTGAGGTCTCTCACTCTCTTTCTCCTTCTCTCTATCTCCCTCTCTATCTCTCTATCTAGCTCTCTTTCTATCTCTCTTACTCTTAAAGAGTCTCTCTCTCTCAAGTACTATTTCTCACCTTTGGCTACTTTTTTACTTTCTGTGGGTAAAAAGGTGAAACTCTGACCAGAGAATGGTGCTAGAGTATGATGGTGAAGTTACATCTCTATACTATAAATGTTGGAACTTCAGCATAGTCTTCTGATCCATATCTGAACTGGTCTGTGGTGGAATTGTTACTGCCAAGCCAGAATGAATAGCACATGAGGAAATATATATTTGAGTGTATTCATATTTATATTCTCAAATAACAAGAAGTAACCTTCAGATGCAATTGATAGTCTTCTTAAGGGAAGAGGCCAAATACTGGTCCTGTAGCTTCAGGTTGCACCCACTGTTGTCTTTAATACCTATTTCTCTCCCTCTGGTGCCTTACACTACCTATACTATTTCACACAGATTACCAGGTAGTTGAAACCCCCACCTTAAGAAAGTAGGGAAAAGGAGCAGATGTATTACCACTCTAGTCCCATGGTAAGTTGTAGGGGTGGGCAGAATTTGCGTAATCGCGTTACGCAAATCTCCGCGATATGGTAAAAAATTTCTGGGAACACGCAGAAATTCCTTGGCCTGGACGGCAAATTCCGTTCCGCTCGCAGAATTTGTGGAATTTGGGTAATTTTGCGTTCCGCGGAGAACTCGAAATTGCCCAAAATTCTGTGTTCCACGACTTTGCAATTTTTTTTGCTTGTTCGCGTTCCCAAACGCGTGTTCACAAGATATTTCCCCCAAGCACGCAGTGATTCCGAACAGTAAAAGCATCACAAACAAGCAATTCCTCATGTTCGCGGAATTTCTTCGTGTTCGCGGAGATTTTTTACCGTTTCGCAGAGATTTGTGTAACGCGATTACACAAATTCCGCCCACCTCTAGAAATCCGCGAACATGCGGAATTGTTTGTTTGCGATGCTTTTTTACTGTTCACAATCACTGTTTGCGTGCTCGGGGGGAAATATCTCCCGAACACGCATTTGAGAATGCGAACAAGCAAACAATTTCGTGAAGTCTCGGAACACAGACTTTTGGGCAATTTTTCGTTCTCCGCAGATCGCGAAATTACCCAAATTCCGCACATTCCGCGAGCGGAATGGAATTTGCCGCCCAAGCCTAGTAAGTTGTGAAGCTTCCTTATCTTTTTTATGGTAGACAATTCCAGTTTAACTCCTTGGGTGCGGAGAACGGAATGGTTCCATCCTCAGTCACAGTTGCTTTATTATATTTAATGTAATATTCACTCTGTCTGCTGCTTCCTTGTCAGGAAAATTGGATGGCGAGAGCAACACAAACTGCATTATTGAGTATACTTTTATTGTATGGCATTATGTTATGATATGAGATGGTTATTGATTCCATATATTTGTTCTTTCTTCAGTGGGCATTTGCCCAATAGTAGTGGTGTATATGAGCAATCTAAGTGATGTCATCATTAATGTCGCTGACAATGTCAATGAGTGATATATGTGAGGTCCTAAGCAGTGCAAGGTATAGTTCATTCAGCTGACTATAGCTGTTTAATTTCTCTGGTTTTGTACAAATGAAATGTCAGCCTATCTATAATGTCCCAGTAACCTTTGGTTTTTCAGTGAATTTCTAAGGTTTATTTTACTTCTATTTCCTAACTAAAACATCCCTGTAACCTTTGTTTTTTTTCAATATATTTCTAAGGGTTTTTTACATGCTAATTCCTAACTATAACTTTGTTTTTTCACAGAATTTTAGCCACCACCACATCCAAAACCTATAACTGCAAAATGCATTATATGAGTGTCTAAGTGGGTGTCTGATTGTGTGAGTGACTGGGTGCAAGAGTGTCTTATTGGGTCTGTGAGTGGTGCATCAGTCTCTCAGTGGGACAATGTCTAGGAGCATGAGTGTCTAGGTGGTTCTGTGAGTGGTTCCATGGGTCTCTGAGTGGGACTGTGTGGGTGGGTGAGTCCCTGAGTGTATGAGTTACTGGGTGTATAAATCTCTGAGTGAGTGTGTGAGTGACTGTATGGGTGTGTGAGTGTCTGAGTGGGTCTGTGTGTGAGAGTGTATGTCTATGAGTGGGTGAGTGAATTGGTGGATGCATGAGTGTCTGGGTGGGTCTGTGACTGGATGTGTAAGTCTGAGTGGGTGAGTATGTCCGTGTATATCTGAGTAAATCTTTGAGTGGGTGTTTGAGTCTCTGAGTGTATGAGTGAGTGACTGAGTGCATACATCTCTGAGAGGGTCTGTGACTGAGTGCGTAAGTGACTGTATGAGTGTGTGAGTGGGTGTATGAGTGTCTGAGTGTATCTGTGAGTGGGTGCATTAATGTCTTAGTGGGTCTGTCAGTGGGTCTGTGTGTATATAAGTGAGTGTGTGAGTGGATCTGGAAATGGGCACATAAGTCTCTAAGTGGGTCTGTACATGGGTGTGTGACTCTCCAAGTGAGTCTGTAAGTGGGTGCATGAGTATCTGAGTGGGCCTGTAAGTGGGTGCATTAGTATGCAGGTGGATCTATTAGTGGGCTAAAAGAGTCCTAAGTGGGTATGAGACTGTGTGCATGAGTGTATGAGTGGGTCTCTAAGTAGATACATGAGTCTCTGAGAGGGTCTGTACATGGGTGCATCACTCTCAGAGTGAGCCTTCAAGTGGGTGCATGCATACCTGAATGGGTATTTGAGTGGGTGCATAGGTCACTCTCCTAATGAAAGGAAAACACTGATGGCCACAACTGGAATATTCAATGCTAAACAGTTTATTTTATTGCCAAAAATGGACCCAACATGTTTCAGATCGGACCTTGTGCCTTGCCAACAGATGAGAATGGTTTCTTTACAGACAGCTTTTAAAGGAAAAGTACATGTGTATTTTTTTCATGTCTTTTAAAGTTTGTGAGCACACGTGCATTTTTCCTTTCAAAACTTTCTGTAAAGAAGCCAAGCCCATCCGTGAGCAAGGTTCGTGGTCCAAGCCGAAGCGCATTGTGTATATTTTTCCTAATAAAATAAACTATTTACCAAAAAATATTCCAGTTGTAGCCATCAGCATTTTCCTTTCATAATGAAATGGAGTGTCTGCCATATGTAGTAGGTTTCTGCTTACCGCACACTGTGGCTGCCACGTTGGGGAAAGCGACTGAGTCAAACAGAGTACATGCAATGATTGATATATATAGAGCGTTGCGTACTTGGAACTTTTTTTATATTGAAATTACCGGCGTGCTCGGCCGGAGTGCACGCCACCTCCCACGGGGCCTCTTGCAGCCCTACGGAGCAACTTTTGGAATGGACTTGAATACAGGGTTGCTACCGGCCCGGCGAGAGAAAAGAAACTGAAGCATTGAAGAGTGACTGGGACTCGTAATTCGAGAGATCAGCAAGAATGGTAAGAGCGCGAACTGGTTTTCGAGGTGTCCGTCCTGAGGGGAGTGGGGGTGTGTACTGCTTCGGTGGGTTTGCATTTCCCTCCCCAGGGTTAACGGCACGGCGTTTCCAGATCTGTGCATGTCCTTTACTGCCTAGATTACCCGACACCTTCTCTTGGTGAGATTAGCAATTCCTGGAGTGGGCACAAGAATACGGACTTGTTTGTATTAGCCTCCACCATCGAATTCTTCATATGTATCGAGTTGTGATTTACGCACAATGAACTAACTCACCCACAATGCATCTGTAAAGGAGCAACAGCACTATTCAACAGTATATGACTCAGATTGAACCTTACATCAATCACAGTTCAAAACCAACTGAGGTGTAAGGAATCTGTAAATCTGAGTTCTGTACAGGTGCCGTGCTAGCCAAATTTCACGCAGGAGGAACTTTACATTTATGTGAAGGGACAACGTACACATGCCAGGATACTTACACCATCTCCAAGGAAAACATAAAAACAAACATAAAAACATGGAAGAGGAGGAGGAGAGGAGGGCAGCGGCACAGCTGCTTTTCACGCTGAAAAAGAAAAACACAGCTGTCTCTAAAGAGACCAAAAATGATCCTCCACAAACAATAAAAGAAAAGAATAATAAATTGGAAAAACTTAAGAGAGGAGAAATCTCTAAGTGGTGGGAAGCCATCTCTTTACAAAATTATATTGATCAAGAGATGGTTCCCAGGGGCTTGCGGATTTTTACCACCCCCACATATGAAACACCTAATCCAGCAATGCTAACTGAGTGGTCCGAAAACTCAGCTATTAGTTCCAGAAGAATCCTGGAAATACTAGTAAAGTACGCTTGGATTGATAGAGATGGTCTACTCAAACAAATAGAAGAACTAATGGAGGACATTAAGAAACAAGCAGATGAGGATGCTGTGTCCATGTTTTGTTTCGGCTATGAAGGATCGCCTGAAACATTACGAGGAAGACATCAAAGCCCGAAAAGAGAGGAAACTGGACAGGGACTACAACGACTATGAAAGTGGCAGGATTCTAACTTTCAGTCGTAAATATGACTACCTCTACAATGACATCGGAACCCAAGCACGGAGGGATAATGAAGGAGATGAACCGCTATTACTGTCCAGTGAGACAGAAACAGATGTATCCAACTTATCAACAGAAGAAGGCAACAAAACAGGAAGTACATCTCGCAAGGCGAATTTTTTAGACGAGTATCGTCATCTGCGCCGGAGCAGACGGACAAACAAGGAGACTCCAGCACCCTCCCCAAGCACACCAAGAGGACGAGGACGAGGACGAGCGAGAGGACGAGGAAACGCAGGAATCGGGGAAAGAGGCTCCTACAGAGGTGGAAAAAGAGGCAGTGCAAGGGGCAATATGGGAAATATGAAAACGCGCTCCAAAAGAGGACAATAATGGACCCAGCTCTGGTAAACAAAACAGTTATTAACTTATCATCCAGGACAATGACAGACACTGAGACAAATACATTAAGTCTAGGTCTCTCTTTTTGTCCCTCTATGTCTTTTAATTATAGTGATTCCAGGATTTACCTTTTTAAATTTGTCCGTAAGCTCAAACTCAAAAAGTGGCATAAGGCAAAAAATCTGGGGGGATCAAACAACTCTAAATCCCGCTCCAGTAGTCCTGCTGACAATTTCGCAATCAGTGAGGTGGATGTACTCATTAACATAATCCATCTTGAACGGGAAAGTGACAGGGGCCCTGTTGACAATTACTCTTCACCCATAGAAGGTGGAGCGGAACCCACGGACAATACTCAACTCCTTCAAGAAGCTGCCTTCATAACTGACAGTAGTGCAGCATCTGGCTTCAAGCCCAAATCAACGTTTATTCCCATCATGCCACATGATGCCATGGATACTTTCCACGACTGTGTCAGTAGGGATCTCTGCAAATATAGACATAAAAAAAGAAAATACAGCCATAACAACAACAATTTATCTATGGCTCAGAGAAACTCCCTGAAATCTCTCATGGAAGACGAAAATATTGTGATCCGCCCTGCGGACAAAGGCGGCAATATCGTCATCCTTGACAGAAAACAATATATAGCAGAGGCCCACCGACATTTGGGCGATTCCAAATTCTATACTCCCACTACTCAAGATGCGTATAACCACAGCATCACCACACTATGGGAGAAACTTAACATCTGGAAAGACAAAGGCATCCTTGAGTGGGAGGAATACAGATACTTAAAGAAATATCATCCGATTCTTCCAGTCCTGTATCTCCTGCCCAAACTACACAAGAACAGGGATAATCCTCCCGGAAGACCTATAGTGTCTTCTAGAGGATGTGTCTCTGAACATGTGTCCAAATATGTGGACCATTATTTACGTGACTGGGTTCACAAGTTGCCCAGCTACGTAAAGGACACAAAAGATTTTCTAATCAAATTACAGAATCTCAAATAGGATGATGAATGCCATCTCATCACCATTGATGTCCAAGCCCTCTATACCATCATTAACCATCAACAGGGCCTGGAAGCATGTAAACACTTCTTGGATGCACGCCCCCTCTGTTTCAGGGAACACAGCAAAATGCTTCTTGAAATGGTGGAATTCTGTCTTTTGAACAATTTCTTTCTTTTCGATGGCATCCTGTACAAACAGGAGACTGGGACCGCGATGGGTTCGTGTTTCGCTCCCAGTTTCGCGAATCTTTTCATGGGACACTGGGAGCAGAAAATCTTCGCGGACCCATCGCTGTCAGTACATCTTGGCCATGTCGCCACTTGGTGGAGATATATAGATGACTTCTTTGTGGTATGGAGGGGATCAGTGGAAGAAGCAAATTGCTTCATCGACCTCCTCAACATTAACAACAACAACATTGTCCTTACGAGCAACATCAGTAAGGTCATGGCAGAGTATCTTGACGTCAGAATTGACATCAAGGACAACTGTATCCACACCTCTCTGTTCAGGAAAACCACTGCCGGCAACAGTATTCTCCACGCCCTTAGCAGTCACCCTGAAACTCTGAAGTGGAGCATCCCCTTTGGGGAACTGTTGAGGGCGAGGAGAAATTGTAACACTGACGAAGGCTACCAGCACGAAAGCTCTGAAATGCTTACACGTTTCAAGAGCAGGGGCTATCCAGTGTGGGTACTAAAAAAAGCCAAAGTAAGAGCAGATGCCATCCCCAGAAGTACCATACTGGATAATATAACAACTGATGAAGATGAAAACAATGAGAACAGCACACTCATCATTCTAACTTACAACACCGAGTCACAACAGGTACACAAGATACTGGGCAAGAACTGGGATATTTTAAAAAGTGATAACATCATAGGAGACCTTTTCCCAGACAGACCTAGTATCACATACAGAAAAGGGAAAAACATCAGGGACCTATGCGTACGCAGTGACATCACCATCTATCCCACTACCCAAGGTTTGGGGCTCAAGGGATTTTTTCCGTGTGGCCACTGCAAGGCCTGTAGGAACAGCACACATGTGAAGAAAGCCAAATACAATGGGGTGTTTAGGGAGATCACCCAATTTCTGACATGTAGCCCCATGTACGTGATTTATGTCATTGTGTGTCCTTGTAACCTTTGGTATATTGGTAGCACGACTGCCCACGCCAAGACACGCATATTGGAACATTATCGTGCTATTGCACACAATGATGAAAAATACCCTGTGGCGAGGCACTTTCGCGACAAGCATTTTTCCAACCCGGCTCTGTTAAGTTATTTCATCCTAGAGCAGATTGATAAAAATCCTAGGGGTGGAAATAGAGTGTTACGACTTAGACAGAATGAATCGAAATATATCATCAATTTCCAGTCTAAGACACCTGGGGGCCTGAACCAGGACGAAGAACTGGAAGTCCATCTGAAATAATAACACACCCAGTTCTTGATAACCCCTGTTCCTTTCTCTCTCCCCCCCTTTTCCACCCCATTCCGTCATGTTACCCCCTAACCTCCCCTCCTACTGCCTCCTTCAGCAAAGACATCCATTATTTATTCTAGACTTTAATATAGAAAGTTAATTGAGACAATCAAATGATTTTTCCATGTTTGTTTAATGTTTCTAATGTTGTTTATTCATGGTATGAATGCATGATGATGTGCAATTTTCTCATATTTTAAACTCACAAATGGTTTTTATATGTTTCTTGACAGGTGAGCAGATGGGTAACAGGGCCTAGCTACAGCACTCACCCTCCTGGCCCGTTTCAGTCCTCCTCTTTAGTCATCACTTTTTCTGCATTGAGCACACCTAGAAGGGCACCTGTCACAAGCAATGGGACACTATAAGACTCTATTGGTCCTGGCAAGTTAAGACTCTTTTTGATCATGATGCTGTTTAGTATTTTACCTTATAACTGGACTCGATATTGGGGTAACCAAAACATGTGACTACAGTTGCAATTTGGTATTTGACCTGTTACTGCAAGCATGAATGTTTGTTCAGGGACATTACACAATACAAATCACTTTTTAGGATCTTTCCTGGACCCCATATCCCCCCGAATTCATGAATGTGATCGCATGTATACAGCTATATTTTAGCGAGCAGTATATTGGACTTTACATGTATTATCTGTGAAAAGTAATCGTTTGACTAAGTGCACAATATGATTTGTTCAGATTTTGCTATTTACAGCTATCATGCATGCACTGTTCTCTATTTTCACGTTTACTGTTCAAAGATGTCTGCCATGCCGGGACATTTGTCCACTTTCCATGTCTACACTTTGTTTGTATCTTTATTAACACTTTTTTCGAACACCAACACTTACGTGATCAAGGCTTGTTCCAAGCCGAAACATATTGTAGGTGTGAATAAACACCCTTGGACTGATTTCTGGCGTGGCTCATTGTTGTCTGAGAGCGTTGCGTACTTGGAACTTTTTTGCATATATATATATATATATATATATATAGACTGAACTAGAATGCATTATTAGACATTCCATCTGCATGCCCCAAGTATATATAACGAATGGTGAAATTAATATCTGCCTACAACACCAATACCTTCCAAAAAAACAGTATGTTGTAAATAAATGAATTTTAGGTTTTACACCGAGAATTTGGTTTGTTTCATATATAAATGTTATTAAATAATTTGGATATTTTAACAGATAGTTTTAGGTGTTTTTAAATATTTTTAAATATATTTAAATTTTTTAAATATTTTTGAACATTTTTGAAAATTTTTAGGTATTGTACTTTTGCACATGTGGGACATTGATGGCACCAAATGAGATAGGATGCATCAAGTGTCGTGGATGTTCATGACAAACAAGTATTTATTGTAAATTTAAGGTAACACTATTAACCCTCTGATACCGGAATTAGTGCTAATATTGTTGATCGGTTAGTCATGATGTTAACTCTAAATGTGAAGTATTAAACAACATTGACAGAGAAATTGATGACAGAGTGATGTAAGAAATGAATAGCAAAAAACAACTATGGCAATATAGATAACAACAGATTGAATTGCTCATTAGGTTCGTTGAAAATTTTACAAGTGTTACACACTAGTTACAACTTTATTATTATTTTTTATTTTCACTAGCACATTAGGCACTGCATATAAGTATTCTCTAAGAAAAGCTATATACAAAATAGCAAGTCCAACACAACATAGGTATATGTATTTTACATGAATTTCTAAGAAACGCAAACGAAAACTCAGTAAATGTATAAGGATTAATATGTAAGAGGCATGCCCAATCAATATTTGATTAATGTATAAACTATTTTAGTTGTACTAGTGACATCGGAAATGGTAATTTATTAGTATTTGAACTTTTTTTCCGGTGCAGGCAGCCTATTGGAGTATTAACAAATGTTTTTGTATTTTACTGGTATATATATGTATCAATTTACAAATGTATATAGATATATAGGTATGGCGTTTTTTTTTGGCACATAAACTATTACCTGAAAGTTGGAAAACAACGCGCACTCCGCATTGTTAACAAGCGCGAGGTAGTATGTCTTCCATGTCTATTGAGAATGTAACTCACGTGATTCACATAGATTATGCACTATCACTTTAAAAACTGCTTCCACAGTCAAAGTAATTTGTCGAGTGAACAAGCGGCGTTTACGCTGCGAAACGTGTCTCAGACTTTTGTGCAAATAAACATCTGAAGCATCGATACTGGGTCTGTGTCCTGTTTACTGGCGGCGGTGCGTGATGTAAAGACGCGGCAGCTATCCTGACAGGATTCCGAGATATATATTACCTACTGGCGGTCGCCAGTAGGTATATATAGTTAGGATTTTTTCTCTATGGGATTTTTGAAAATTCTATGTCTAATAACTTTGGCGTTTGTGGACGGAATTGGATGAAATTTTCAGGAAAATGGAACATTTTGTTTCTGTGCAGCCCCTGAAAATTTGGGGGGGTTTTGTCAAGGGGGGGCCGAGAAAAAAGGGGGGTCCCAAAACGCGTTTTTCCCATTCATTTTTCCATAGGGCGGTTGGACTCACTTTTAGCTCGAACGGCTGAATGGAGTTCCACGAAACTTGGCAAAATTGTAGATATTGTTTGCCCGATGTGCCTTTGCTAGGTCTCAAGATATGTGCTCCTGTGAATTTTGAGTAAATTAGTTTAAAAAAAAGATATATATCTAGAGCCGCGCCCCGGTGAGCGTACCGGGGAGCGCTCCGGGCGCGCCACGCGACTTGCGCACGGCAAGCTGATTGGTTCTCGGGTGTCTGTAAACATTCGAAACAGTCCGCAGCGGCCGCCATCTTGTGTCTCGGTAGGATTGAGACACAAGAGGTGGCAAAAATCAAAGGGGGAAATGAGCAAAAGGGGGCAGGGTACACCCCCCTGACCCCCTAGTTTTGATGTGGGGGCCATAAAAGGGTCCCGCGGGTAAAAAAATTTTTTTAAAAACATTCGATTTTCGCGGGGGGAGCGCCCGGTACGCGCACCGGGGAGCGTACGGGGGAGCGTACCATGGAGATAAAAAATGACAGACTTTTTTTTTTTTTAAATAGCATTTTTTTATAAATTGGAGGTAGTTCTGAAAAGAACTTTTTTTTGTTTTTGTTGTTTTATATTTTTTTAGACTTTTTAAAACGATTTTATATTTTTGGGGGATTTTTGTCAGGGGAAAAACAAAAACAGGGATTCCAAAACTGCTCAACAGGAGCAAAAAAATGTGAAAATTTAGGGACTGGCAGTGCAGCGGTGTTGCTGTTTCTTTATGGCAATGAGTTCAACACTCTGCTCCCCATAGCAGAGCAGTTTGTCACACTCCGTGCACAGAAATTTGATGCCTGCAAACACCGGCTGTATGTTAGGGACCATTCTTCCACGGGGTGGTCCCGAAGGTGTTGCTCCACCAGTGGAGGTGCTGCCGCCATCTGTGGGTAAATTCCGTGCCAGCTCTCTGACACTCTCCCTGGCAAAGTTGTTTGGGTGTCTTCTTTTGACATGCCTGATTAAATTGGCATTTCCAAAACTATATTTTTTCAGAGGATTGCCTCTGGATAAAGTACTACCACATATTTTGCAGGTTACTTTGGGAGCATTGACTGTTTTTTGTCCTTCAGGGATGTCATAGAATTTCCAGATGAAATGGTCTTTTTTCTTCTGCTGAGGAGGGTCCTCATCTAAAAATCCGTCGGAATCACTGCTGGATAACTCTCTTGCAGCCATTGCTGTAGATCAGGAAAGTAGGAGATGAAGACAGTACACAGAACAGCTCTTGCTCTCTCCAAGTACAAAGCAATAGTGAGAGAAATGGGTGGGTTTCACACAATTTGGAAAAAAAAAAGTTCTGAACCAATGAAAAGTGTTATTTTAATGTCACATGGTTTGACGCGCTTACGCTACGCGCCCCGGGGCGTGTTTCATAAGCGCATCGGGGCGTTTACGTTGCGCGATCGCATGCGCTTCCGGGTGCGCTTACGCGGTGCGTCATAAGACGCATCTCGTGGCTACGCGATACGTGTCTTATGACGCAAGGCGTGGCGGCTACGCAATACGTCACGATGTTGTTTTCGTTCGCGGCAATAGCGCTATCGGGACGCTCATCGGTACGCGCCCCGGGGCGCGCCGCAAGATTGCGCTTACCCGTGCGTTCACCGGTCCGCGCCCCGGGAGCGCCCCCCGAAAAGAATAAAAAAAAAAATGACATAATTATACAATATAAAATTCGCTTTAAAATTTATTATTTTTTAAAACTATAAACATTTGCTATTAAAAAACCTATGAAATTCACTGAAAAAACCATAGGTTATAGACCATATATAGTTAGGAATTAGCATTTACAAAGCCATTGAAATTCACTGAAAAAACCATAGGTTATAGACCATATATAGTTAGGATTAGCATTTACAAAACCTTATTTTACTCACACAAAACCATTGAAATTCCATATATAGTTAGTTGCACTAACTATATATCGCGCACTTGCAATCCACTGCTGATGATGTCACATATTACATCATTCATGACATGGTCAGTGACATCACTGATGACATCACTGATGACATCTCAAATGACATCACTGATGACATCTCATTTGACATTACTGATCACATCACTGATGACATCATTCATGTGATGATACGATGAACCTCTTCAGACTCTAATATAACCTTAGATACACTCAGTGTAAACAGACATTCACAGACTGTCACTCATCCATGGAGTTACTCACACACCTAGTCAGTCTTGCAAAGAATCAATCACACCTCCATTTCCTCAACTATATAGTTATACACACCTTACTTATTGAAACATATACTAACACATATTTACTCTGTTATACAATCCCTGATACAAGTTCACAATGATCCATACAGCCACTCACACATTCACTGGCTCTTATGCACAGTTATTTATATATGTCAACTCTCACATGTACTGTGTTTTACATATGTACTTACTTTGACATGTAGCACTGAGATATCCATTCACTCACCAATACACTCATGCACACAGTCAACCGCCCATACAGCTGTTTCCACATGCACTTTTGAACCCATACATCTAGTGAATCAACTGCTCACACATCTATGCACAGAGTCATACACCTCCCAGACACCCACACACACACTCAGTCTCCCATACAAATACTTGGGCAACCAATCAATAACCCATAGAGTTAGTCATATAGCTAATGATCAACACTTGCATCAGATTACAGAACAACAGACACAATGATGCACAATTTAAAACAGTTTAGTCACTAACCCATGCACTCAGTGAGACACATTTAATCACTCACTTATACAGTCAGTCATGCACCTACTAAATCCTTCATCCAGACACTTATACATCCACTCATTCTTCAATATGTAAGACATATTTTAACTTTACAGAAACATACAGTCACTGGATGTTGTCATCAGTGATGTCATTTGAGATGTCATCAGTGATGTCATCAGTGATGTCACTGACCATGTCATGAATGATGTAATATGTGACATCATCAGCAGTGGATTGCAAGTGCGCGATATATAGTTAGTGCAACTAACTATATATGGAATTTCAATGGTTTTGTGTGAGTAAAATAAGGTTTTGTAAATGCTAATCCTAACTATATATGGTCTATAACCTATGGTTTTTCAGTGAATTTCAATGGCTTTGTAAATGCTAATTCCTAACTATATATGGTCTATAACCTATGGTTTGTTCAGTGAATATATATATATATATATATTCCTGGATTCAGCCACTCATCCCCATCAGAAAAACAGAACGGACCAAGGTAATGTGCCTTCTTAAATCATTTATTCAGGGTGCAGGTCTCGCCACAAGCCATTTCATCCAACCACAGGCCTTGATCACATGACATTTGGTACGCATCATCGCTGTGCTTTGAAAGTGACAAGTGCTCATATAATGCATAACACATGTGCAAATATATCTATAGACATAAAAGACATACTTGTTTTTATGGGCCATTGCAAATAAAACCTCTATCATACATTGTTATTGAATACATTCTTAAGTTCAAGGATATGTGTATGTAAACGTCCAGTAGTTAACCTTTAAAGTGCAAGTATCTTTTTGAGCATTTTTTAGACAGTTTATTGTTTTGGAAAACACATCTCATAGAGATTTTCATCGTGTAATACCAAGACACCACAGTATTTAAAAATGCTTAAAATAACAGAACCAGACGTTTCGCTGCCTAATTAAGTAGACCAATAACACATTGTTAATAACAGCGAGGTATGAGCAATGCAAATTTCAATTCTAAAGTAATAGGTCTTAGTCTATAGCAAATAAAGTGCTAGTGTAAGAGTGTATGTGCAAAAATAGCAAAAATAAAGTGCTAAAAATGATTTCGTACTTCAATTTGTACAGAATAGCAATTCGACATCCCATATGAGAAATCGGCAATCCTTAAGATGAGTAATACATATGTAATACAGTAGAATCTAGAGCCCTAAATCACCGTAGTACATCTTTTTTGTTAGTTATTGCAATCACAGTTTAAATACCCATATTCGCCTTGAGCAAATTATATATGTAAAAAAAGTTCATTACAAAAATCGATGTAACACATGGATCCAATGAATACATATATACCTAAACAAATACAAGAAATGAATAATTAGAAAAATAAATTAACAGTTAAATACCCAAACATCCATTTATAAATACTCAAACGTTTACATACTTAAAAATTTATAAAAAATCCACATATCATAATATCTTAAATAAATAGATATACAATAAAATTGTGTACAAACATTACATATAAAATTATGAATCCTAATTAAAAAATAAATAGTTGTTAAGTCATACTTAACATTTACACATTCGTATTTGAAAATTCTGCTATCTGATTGGCTGAGGCGTTACTAGCACGAGCTTGCGGCTTATTGGCTACGAGCTGTTAAAACTAGGAAGTATTGGCAGCCATTTTGTGATTCCGTTGAAATGAGTAAGGGGAAAAAGGGCGAAAAGAGTAGGAAACAGGAGGATAGGAGAACTGTAACCTCTGTGGGAGAGTGCGAAGTAAAGTAGTCACTCCTATCTGTCTGAAAGTGCGGTGTTGCTCGGAGTGAGATGGTGCTGAGATGAGATGCTGCTACACTCGGGTATGAAACCGAGAGCCTAAACCATGAATTCATTGCTGTAAAGTGATGTGCTCTGGTCTTTGTAGCCTACTTGTGCAAGTAGTGTTAGTAGGCGTTTATACCATACAGGGAGTGGGAAGCGAACTACTGACCCTTTCTGTGCGTTTATACTAAACCGGAAGTGGGAAGCAAAGTACTCACGCCTACCGGTGTGAAGACTCTGGGATCAAACTGAGCTGATTGCTATAAAGTGACAGGCCCTGGGCGCTGTAGCATACTGGCTGCTGTAGTATAACTGTGTAAGCAGGGAGTGGGAAGCTAACTACTCACCCCTACTAGTCTGAAGACTCGGGGATTAAACCGTGAGCCTGAACTGTGAGCTCATTGCTGTAAAGTGATGTGCTCTGGGCGCTGTAGCATACGTGTGGAAGTAGTGTTAGTTTGCGTTTATACAATAAAGGGAGAGGGAAGCATACTACTCACCTCTACCGGTCTCAAGACTCGTGGATGAAACAATGAGCTCATTGCTGTGAAGTCTTGTGCTCTATGTAGTAATCCAATGTAAGTCATAGCAGAATGTTAGTATCTAATGCTACTAGAATGTGAGTATGTAATGTTAGAATGTAGGGCTGTCATGAGGGGAATCTTGGGGAGTTTGTATACGGTGCTGGAGAAGACGGTTGCTTTGCTGTCTGGTCCTGTTGGTTGCTGTTTAAGCTGTCTTTTTTTCCTGCAATAAATCTATTTATCGGATCCACTGCTGTCTGCCTCTTCACTACATAAATTTGGCGACGAGCGGGAGAAGGTAAAAAGACAGCACTCACCAATATTTCGAGCTTCCTTGGGTTCTGCTCAAGACACGTTTTCTTCGTGAAGCTGTTTCTACTCATCCCAGGGTCGTCGGCTCATGCAACTATGTCATCCGACCTCTGGTAGCATTTATATTTTTTGATTTTGGGCTTCCTCTGCCTCTTCACTACACTCTGGTCGCTGTACTACATGTGTGCAAGTACTGTTAGTATGCGTTTATACTAATTCTGTAGTCATGCAGTAACCAATGCATCATGGCCCTATAGAGCGCCACCTCTCAAGCGCAGCTCATACAATGTCCCGGGGTGTGCATCCGCAGGCCACTTATGTCTGCTATTACAGGGTGGGAGCATGGCTTCCACCCTATGATAGCAAATCCTTGTTTGCCTCATTGAAGCGAGAGGAGGAAAACCTCATATCACTTCAATAAAACTGATCCAGATGGTAGAAATGGAAAACAAAATAAGTGGGTATCACCCGTTCATTTAAATGAGCCCCCTGATGGGTAATGTTCCGGGGCCAATCCTATTGTTATATTGCGGGGTCTCTGCAGTACTGGGGACCTTAATCTCACATGTAAATCAGGCACAGGAGGGGACAGAGGTGTTTTGCAGCCTAGGGGATTGCCACATCCCCAGGTATTGTTTACTAATTGTTCGGGGGGCTTTGAGGCAAACTCAAGCCTGGGGATCGCCACTCTCCAGGGCCTTACTTAAATATGCAGAGTGGGCTTCGCCAGTCCCTAAAGCCTCGGTGGCCCTAGGCAGTCCCTTATTGGTTCTGTAATCACACGGACAGTACTCATGGTGTTATAAAGTGATACACTCATAGAACCCTTGCAGTTGTAGAATAACCCAGGCTTCATTTATGTAATAGTCTGTTGGTTTATATTTGGTTGGTGCACCTCAAAATTACAAATGTTTTCCCTCATAATCTCCTATCAACCGCCGATTTTCACAATAAACTACAGACAAGTTTTTTCAGAAAAAGAAGACCCATACACTCACTTATTTATTGGTAAAAAAATAACCTTTATTAAAACAACAAAAATGGAAATGCAACTTTATTCGAACAAACAACAGTATAATATGAAATAAGTGGGTGAGACTCCTCCGGAAGCAGCGTACAAAACCTGCAAGACAAAAAAAAACATAAGTGTGTGTGCCATGTCCAAGGGAAAAAGAAAGGTAGTCAGAATCAAAGGAAGAAAGTGAGAATGGGACAGAGAGCGAGTGGGTGGAAGGGAGAAGGGGAGGGAGAGTCAAAAGAACAGAGGGAGGAGGAGACAGAGCATCGGCCTACTGCACCCAGCCCTCACTCTTCATCTCCCGTCACCTGTGTGTTTGGGATGCTGGGGTCTGCGAGAAAGAGTGCGGTCCAGCAAGTCCTTAAAATGAAACAGAGATATGAATGAGGCCAGAGATTACATTAATATCTACGGCAACAACGCTTGCCTCCACCTGTGCACCCAGGCTGCTGCACCCCAGCCCCTTCCTGGGGTGCAGCTCCTGCGCACCAAGGCTTCAGTGCTCACCTGCCACCACTGGTGTGTCCAATGACGTGCCGGTGTGAGCTCCGACTCCAGGGCACCTCTCTCAGGGTGGCACAGCATGTCTCAGGTCGGGGACGGTATCTTGATACCACGATGGAAGGATTCAGAATGCCCAGGGCATGATCATGGGCTGAGCACCCGCTCCGCCCATTTTGGTGCAACCAACTCAGTGTCTGAAAAGGGAGAAATAATATAATGCTGGAAATGTCTTGAGGCAAATGAAGGTTTATTTCAAGCTTAGGAGAGAATACCAGTTGAGTGCATCCTTCCTTCTTGAAGTACGATTTACGAACTGTTAGTGGTAATTGTGGTTCAAAGAGGAGTTGGAGTGCATGAGAATACAGAAGGTTAAATAATATTATGTTATGCCAACGTTCAGGAACAGAGAGCATGCTAGAAGCATAATGTGCGCGTGTAATGCAGTGGCGGAAGCCTGTGTGTACTTAGTAATCAGCTCACTACAGTGCCCCAAAAGCCAACGTCAAGTGTCTGTAGGGCAGCGCTGCCCACTGGCTCAGGCCTACAGTGCGGTCCAGCAAGTCCTTAAAATGAGACAGAGATGTGACTGAATGAGTTCAGAGATCACATCATTACTCACTGCAACATCGCTTGTTTGCACCTGCACACACAGGCTGATGCACCCCACCCTTCCCTCCGCACCGCACTCAATTTCAGCCCCTGTGCACCCAGGCCACACTGCTCACCTGCTGTCATTGTTGTGTGACCAAAGTAGCAGCTGGCGAGACCTCATACGTATATGATGTTACTCTGGAGGCGGTGCCACGACCCCGTCGGATACGAAATGCGCATCATTTGCGAGTTTAGCAATATGGCGGATAGGATTTGCGTGCTGATGGAGCTTGGTACATTACCGGTACGGGACTCCAATTTATAAAAAAAAAAGATATACATAGTTTTTTGGGGAAGATATAAAACATTACATAATTTTTAAAGTACAAAAAAAAGGATAATAGGGTTCCAAAATATTACAAAAAATAGAAAAAATATAGGTTTTATAAATAACAAATATGAAATTAACATTTGAAAAACTTTTGAAATTCACTGAAGAAAACCATAGTTTTTACAGATGTTATTGTTAGGAATTAGCATTTAAAAAACCTTTGAAATTCACAAAAAAAACATAGGTTTCAGGGATGCTATCGATAGTTGGACATTTGACTCACATAAAACCAGAAAAATTCTCCTGTTATAGTTAGTTGAGCTAACTATAACTCGCATGCCCGCAATGCACTGCTGATGACGTCACATATTACATCACTCATGACATGGTCAGTGACATCACTGATGACACCACTGATGACATCTCAAATTACATCACTGATGACATCATCCTCATGATAATCTGTTGCACATACTGATGCCCTAATATAAACTTAGATACACCCACTCTAAAATACAGACTACTATTTTTGAAACCATGCACACAACAATGCCAGATACTACATGCCACCCACTATTTCCTAGGTCTACACACACATACAGTCACTTATATATGCAGTTGCTCATCAATACAGTACTATATTATGCACTCATATACCTATACTTAAAGTCACACTCCTCCACTCATCCAAAGAGTTACTCACACACCTAGTCAGTCATGCAAAGAATTAATCACATACCCATTTACTCATGTATACAGTTATACACACCAACTCAGTTATTTATACACACACCACATCCTTTATTTATGCAGATACTAACACATACTTACTGTCTTATACACTCACTGATACAAGCAGACACTCATTTATACACCCACTCTTCAAAAAACGTACTCTCACGCATAGTAATTTATATACTCCAACACTCACATATACTGCCTTAAAACATATGTAGTTACTCACACATATACCACTGAGACATTCATTCACTCAGCAACACACCCATATACACACTAACTCAGCCATACAGCCCTTCCCAGATGCACTTTTTAATCCATACAACCAGTGAATCACCCACTCAGACATCTATGCACAGAGTCACACACTCCCTTGTTCAGCAACAAAATCATCAGAATCAGATGATTCTTGCAGTGGTGTAGCCATGTTTGTCTCCAAAAAAGGAATTCAGGTTTCCAATGAAGAAAAAGTGACGTTCTTTTCAGGACAGGTCTTCTCCTAAGGAAGGTCTAAGAAGAATGATTAAAATGGGTAGGGTTCTTCAATAGTTAGAACAGTAAGTGTTATAAACCAATCAAATCCCTTTTTTTTGGTCACATGGGATCCGCGTTGGGTGCGTACACGCAGCATGCACCTAGCGCAACTTCGCGAAATTGCATTTAAAAGTAATATAAGTTTATTAAAACTAAAAGAACATTATTTTTTTGCCTTAATATTTATATTAAATACATATATATATTACCTACTGGCGGTCGCCAGTAGGTATATATAGTTAGGATTTTTTCTCTATGGGATTTTTGAAAATTCTATGTCTAATAACTTTGGCGTTTGTGGACGGAATTGGCTGAAATTTTCAGGAAAATGGCACATTTTGTTTCTGAGCAGCCCTTGAAAATTTGGGGGGGGTTCGTCAAGGGGGGGCCGAGAAAAAAGGGGGGTCCCAAAACGTGTTTTTAACATTGAGTTTTCCATAGGGCGGTTGGCCTCACTTTTAGCCCGAACGGCTGAATGGATTTGCACGAAACTTGGCAAAATTGTAGGGACTGGTAGCCCGATGTGCCTTTTGTAGGTCTCAATATATGTGCTCCAGTGGATTTTGAGAAATTAACGTTTAAAAAAAGATATATATCTGTAACAGCGGACCTGGCAGCGTCCCAGGACGCGTACTTTACGCGCAACGGAGCTTTGTGAAGCGAAGCTGATTGGTTCTCCGGCGTCTGTCAACATTCCAAAAAGTCCGTAGCGGCCGCCATCTTGTCTCTCGGTAGGATCGAGAGACAAGAGGAGGTCAAAACAAAGGGGGAAATAACTATAAGGGGGCATAGTAGATCCTCACTGACCCCCTAGGTTTGATGTGGAGGTTTTAAAAGGGCCCCGCGGGGCAAAAAAAAATAATAATAATAATAATCGAACGGCTGAATGGATTTGCACGAAACTTGGCAAAATATTAGGGACTGGTAGCCCGATGTGCCTTTGCTAGGTCTCAATATATGTGCTCCAGTGGATTTTGAGAAATTAACGTTCAAAAAAAGATATATATCTGTAACAGCGCTCCGCTTCGCGTAACGGAGGTTTGCGAAGCTGATTGGTCATTCTGTCACTGGGCTATAGTTGGGCTACATCTGGCTGATATTTGGGCTACATTTGTTTTTTGTGTGTCTGGCGGCCATCTTTGGGCTACATTGGGCTACATTGGGCTTCATTGGGCTACATTGGGCTACATTTGGGCTCCAACATATATATAGGCCAATGTAGCCCAATATATATTTTTCAAAGTTAATTTTCGTAAAAACCACTGGAGCATATATCTTGAGACATAGCAAAGGCACATCGGGCTACCAGTCCCTACAATTTTGCCAAGTTTAGTGGAAATCCATTCAGCCGTTCGATCTAAAAGTGAGTCCAACCGCCCTATGGAAATGAAGGAAATGAATGGGTAATTTGTAATTAGCAAATAGCTAATCGCAAACTAGGAATGGTAAAGAATCGCTATTTATTCCTTAAAGTTCGCTATTTAGGAAATGCAAAAAACTTTGATGATACATATGGCGGTTCATCTCTAACAAGATAAGAAGCATAGGGATACATTTATGATGACTGGCGCATCACCAGGGATGTGTTAGTCATTCTGTCCCGCTGTTCCGTCACCTATGGTGTGCTGCATTTACAATGCGGCGCATCATGGGGCAAAAACAGCACAGATGCGTGATGTATCTGTGCCGTAAAGGTGGCGCATTGCTGGAGTTGTATCGCAAGTGTGATGAAGCTCCAGCAAGGGTCGGGGGTGCCCCTGTCGCAGGGTTTCTGTTCTCACACAGAACTGTGGACAGAGGATTGGAACCTCGGCGAATTAGGGTGTCCCAAAACTCACGTTAGTAATCAAAAACTCCTTAGCAAGCTAGGTACAGTGTCACATTGGATATAACAAACTCTCAATGTTTAGACAATCCAGAATATGAACTTATAGTACCTCAGGATACGTGGAACTCATGAACAGTCGGTCGTTATATATTTCTTAGAAACCAGAACATGGAGTTAAGAAGAACACATGTGTATTTGAAATGTTTATTTACTAATGCCGTCTTCTCAGGCGTAGTATCTTAGATAATACAAGTACACATATTATCAGTAGCAAAATTACCAGCATAGTTACTAGTACATAAAAAGCGAATGGTGATAGTATGTTAACATGCTGTAAATGAATAAGAGTTAGCAACACTTATAAGCAGCCGCGGGCCGTGGAGGGAGTTACGGTGAGGCAGGGAGGCGGGGAGGGGGAGAAGCAGGGTGGAGAATACAAGTATACATATTATCAGTAGCAAAATTACCAGCATAGTTACTAGTACATAAAAAGCGAATGGTGACAGTATGTTAACATGCTGTAAATGAATAAGAGTTAGCAACACTTATAAGCAGCCGCGGGCCGTGGAGGGAGTTACGGTGGGGCAGGGAGGCGGGGAGGGGGAGGGGCAAGGTAGAGAGGGCTCCACCCTGCTTCTCCCCCTCCCCGCCTCCCTGCCTCACCGTAACTCCCTCCACGGCCCGCGGCTGCTTATATCTCACCCTCCCTAATACACATATTATATTATTTGCTAAGAAGGTCTCTTTGTGTTGGTTTAGGGCGTGCCCATACTTTAGTGTCTTAGATTTGAAGGAATCACATCAGCATACACCAGCTCTCTCTTCATGTGAACCGCATCAACTGTTGTGTATGTGTGTTCGGCAAAGCAATATAAAACCCGCCTCATGCCCAGAATTGGCAGAAGTTGCACTTATGTTATGAGTATGAAGTCGTGGAGATCAGACCTCATAACAATTCTGTATCGTGTTGTTCTTGAAACTTTAGCACTCGCTGTACAGATATAGTTTAACAAGCAAAGCAGATAGTAGAGCAATAACATATTATTCTCATGTAAACCACGATGAACTACTAGGTGGAAAGCTAAAGCAACAACTAAGTGTCGTGTGCAGAAGTTGCAAAAAAGGAAAAATGGCGTTTAAACCGGTAATGAGCCCATGCTAACTTAACACGGTGTAAAGATATCCAGGACCTAGATGACACCTCCCCATGATCCGGAAACGAACTGAATAAGATAATAGAAGTGCCATCTCATGAGAGCAGATTGCAAGTTTATATGTGGACGGTCCGCAAGGTAAAGCATTAAAAACTAGGAAAATTTAATGCTAAAGAAAAATAAAACAGCCAAGTACTTTATCGAGTCTTAAGCCAATAGGCAAGGTAAATAATAAAAACTTGACAAATAAGTCAATGAATTGTCAATGAAATGCTAGTACTCAGCATATCAAACATGAAAAAGGTCTATGACATAACTGTGTATGCAAAATAAGCTGCAACAGCCTCCAATAGGAAGTCACCGTCTTCATCCGAAAACAGTTCAGCCATCCAATTTAAAAGCGGAAAAGAACATACGTGCTCTCCCAGCACCGGATCCTCTATCACCATCAGAGGACAGCTCGGTGGGTTTTCAAGAAAGCTCTGTTCCAAGAAAGACTGTGCTGCCGCCAGTAAATTCCAGGGACCAAGTAGTCCATGCATCAATGCCACAGCCATAATCCTTTCGCCAGGACAAACCAACTCGTGAGTAATGATAGGAGTCATCAGCTGATTAAAGTCGACGTCAGGAGAAACCGGTCCGCAGAGACACAAATCAATGGCCCAATCGAAATCACAGGTCAGGCAGTGAAATACAGGCTGGACACAGGTGAAGTAGGAGAATCGAAAAGATAATCCATATGCCGTGCTTAATATCGCCAACGGCATTGTGCCATAATATTCTAGCATGCGATTGCGGAACAGTGTCAGCAGCTGCAGGGTGGGAGGTTGCATAGGAGGGACATCCATATTTAAAAATGTAAAAAAGCACAAGAGCGTCCGCTGGTAATGCAAGTAAAAATGCCAATCCACGAACCAGAGTGGAGAAAATAGAATGAAAGGAAGCAGGGATGACTCCAAAGATTTTCTCAAATGAAGTCACGAGACCACTGGTAACAACTTTTAAAAAGTGCGCCAGGGCCTTTGTGGAGGATGCGTTAAAGATAGTCGGAACCATCTTGCTGAAATTGAAAGGCAAATCTGAATTGAAAAGGGTCTGCACCTCTGTACGGGTGTTCGCTATGTGAAGCACGAAAGTTTCACGGGCCGAACTCAAGGCCACCTCTCTCTGAGACAAAAGAGCTCTTATTCTTGCCATGCCGTTGAAATCTGTCCCAAGGTTGGTATTTGTGGCCAGATTGAAAACTCCCTATGTTCATGTGTGGGAGGAAATAGAACATTTCTGCAGCAAATAACCCGTTCACTTACTGTTACGATAAAAGGAATACTTTTAATTAACTCAGAACAATCTTCATTATTGAGCATCAAATAACTACCATTTTCCAACAACTTGAACGTGGGGATGATAGCAGGAACTGGCGTGCCTTGCAACACGCAAGCCATATTTGGTCGGTGTTTGTTGCATGAACCGTGTAACTGTATGTGCCTACACATTAGTGAATGATCTGGCGTCTCAGTGCATTCCTCTCCATTTAGATAAACTTCTTGATCATCTTTGAAACATCTGTATGTGTATGGAAGCGACCAGACCTCATGAAGAAAAGCACTACCTAAAGGTTCATAACGACCTATTGGTATATATTTCATACAATTTGAAAACTTATATAAAGCAAAAGGCAGCGTTATTAAACCGTGGATAAGGCACGTTGCCAAAAAACCCGCAATCCTCTGCTGATGATGTCACTGAGCATGTCATGAATGATGTATTATGTGACATCATCAGCAGTGGATTACGGGTAATAGTATCTCTAGTTTACTCCCCTATAGCTGTCTTTCTTTTAACATAAGTGTCTGTTTCCTTCCCTTATACTTACTGTTTTTGGTTCGCTTCCGGTTCGCGTACCGGCGATCGAACTGGGAAGCGAACTAAGAGAAATAGAGGTTGGCACAGTTCCAAATATTGTACCAATTTTTTAATAACGGGGAGGTAGTTCTGAAAAGAACTTTTTTTTTATTGTTTTTGTTGTTTAATATTTTTTTTATTATTTTTCGGAACATTTTTTTACTTTTTTTGAATTTTTCTGAACAGTTTTATATTTTTTGGGGTTTTTCTTGGAGGGGGCAATGAAAACGATTCATTGTAAAGGGCTCAACAGGAGCAACAAAACAAAAAAAGAAGTATTTATTATTTTGGGCGTTTCGTACAAACTTGCATATGATAGTCAATAGCTCTGTTGATCATAGTGATGCTTCTTTCTCCGTAGGAAATGAATCCATCGCAAAATACGCAGATGTGTTTTACTTCACCAAATTTCATTTGTATATTTGGCACCATCTCCCTGCCCTCTGGTCCCGTTACTTCCGGTACAACAGATCTTCTGGCCATAATAGGGAGATTATCTAGGTCGTTCCGAAACTGTGCAGCACTGTAGTTGTTAGGATGCCACCTAGTCATATGGCGATGCATCGTGTAGTTTCCGAAACTGTATTTTTTCTCGGTTCCTCTGGACAGTCTATCTTGACATATAAGGCAAGTTACGTATCTTGCATTTACTTTTTTCTGACCTTTGGGAATTTTAAAAAATTGCCAAATGAAGTTTTCTTTCCGGTGAGACGTCCTGGGCTGCTCAGGCAAAAACTGCCTCTCTTCGTGCTCGTCGTCCTGTTCCTCTTCTTCCTCTTCTTGTTGAATTATAACTTGAGCAGGTGGTCCACTCTTCCTTGGATGTGGTGGAGGTGGTGGGGAAGCACCAGCTGAAGCTACTAAAGAAGCCATTGCTCAGTGATCACAAAGGGTCTTTCTCTCACAATGATGAAAGTCAGAGTGAGGAAAGAAGGAGGGATTTTCATCATTTGGGAAAAACAAGAGTTCTCAACCAATCAAAAGTGTTCATTTTAGATTATATGACCTAGTCTTACATCATTAGGAAACCAAAAGTGAAATGAACCAATGAAAAGTGTTATTACCAAGTCACATGACTTGCTGTGTTTACGTTAAGCGCTTTGCAGGGCCTCCCGGTTTGCTTCCAGAAACCTGCGCTTTGCGACTCGCTTCGCGTACCAGTTCGCTAACGTAGCACGTCATATGACGTATCACGCGACAACGTGAAACGGCATGCGGACGGGAGGCGTCACGATGTTGTTTTCTAACGCGGCACTTGCGGTAAAGAAACGTTTACCGGCTCGCGGTCTATTTTGCGGCATCAAGGTCAGCTAACGGGAAGCTTCCCGATTCGCGAAGCGGGAACGAAGAAAAAAAAATATTTAAAAAAAAAATTATTCATAAACATATAAAATATATTTTTGGATTTAAAGAAGAATACATTTTACAGCTACAGATATTAGCTGTTAAAAAACCAATGAAATTCACAGAAAAAACCATAGGTTATAGACCATATATAGTTAGGAATTAGCATTTACAAAACCTTGAAAATTCACTGAAAAAACCATAGGTTATAGACCATATATAGTTAGGAATTAGCATTTAGAAAACCTTATTTTCCTCACACAAAACCATTGAAATTCCATATATAGTTAGTTGCACTAACTATATATCGCGCACCCGCAATCCACTGCTGATGATGTCACATATTACATCATTCATGACATGGTCAGTGACATCACTGATGACATCACTGATGACATCTCAAATGACATCACTGATGACATCATCTAGTGTCTGTGTGTTTTTGTAAAGTTTAAATACGTTTTACATATTGAAGAATGAGTGGATGTATGGAAGACTGAGTGTGTGTGTGGCTGGCTGGGAGGTGTGTGACTCTGTGCATATCAATGTGTACTTGTATCAGTGATTGTATAAGAGAGTAAGTATGTGTTAGTATATGTGTGAAAAGTATGGTGTTCTGTGTTTAACTATAGATGAGGAAATCGAAGTGTGATTGATTCTTCACAGGACTGACTAGGTGTATGAGTGCATATGATAGTGTTCTAATAATAACTGACTGTATGTATGAGTAATTGTATGGGTGAATGAGTGAATGTGTGTGTAGACGTACGAATCAGTGAGTGCGTATGTAGTAACTGGTATTGGTGTGTCATGATGTCATCAGTGATGTCATTTGAGATGTCATCAGTGATGTCATTTCAGATGTCATTAGTGATGTCATCAGTGATGTCACTGAAGTATGGTGTTCTGTGTTTAACTGTATAGATGAAGAAATGGAAGTGTGATTGATTCTTTACAGGACTGACTTGGTGTGTGAGTAACTCCATGGATGAGTGGCAGTGTGTGACTGTCTGCATAGGTGTATGAGTGCATATGATAGTGTTGTAATAATGAGTGACTGTATGTATGAGTGATTGTATGGGTGAATGAGTGAATGTGTGTGTAGACGTAGGAATCAGTGAGTGCGTATGTAGTAACTGGTATTGGTGTGTCATGATGTCATCAGTGATGTCATTTGAGATGTCATCAGTGATGTCATCAGTGATGTCATTTGAGATGTCATCAGTGATGTCATCAGTGATGTCACTGACCATGTCATGAATGATGTAATATGTGACATCATCAGCAGTGGATTGCGGGTGCGCGATATATAGTTAGTGCAACTAACTATATATGGAATTTCAATGGTTTTGTGTGAGTAAAATAAGGTTTTCTAAATGCTAATTCCTAACTATATATGGTCTATAACCTATGGTTTTTTCAGTGAATATATATATATATATCTTTTTGTATATCGAAAAATGTTGCGGTAGTCGCGCGCCCACCGTGTTGAACATGTAGATGACGTCATGTGGAAACGCGCGCGCGTAGTGTGGCGTGATACATATATGTTGCGTATGCGCTTGAAGTCACGTACGGATAGCATAATGATGTAATATGTGACATCATCACCAGTGGATTGTGGGCGCGAGAGTTACAGTTAGTACAACTAACTATAACAGGAATTTCAAAGATTTTGTATGAGTGAAATGTCTAGCTAACTATAACACCCCTGAAACCTATGTTTTATTCAGTGAATATATATATTCACTAAAAAAACATAGGATTCAGGGATGTTATAGTTAGTTAGACATTTGACTCATATAAAACCAGAGAAATTTGCCCGTTATGGTTAGTTAAGCTAACTATAACTCGTGCGCCCGCAATGCACTGCTGATGATGTCACATATTACATCACTCATGACATGGTCAGTGACATCACTGATGACATCACTGATGACATCTTCCACGTGCTAATCTGATGCACATACTGATGCTCTAATATAAACTTTGATACACCCACTCTAAAATACAGCCTACTACTTTTGAAACCATACACACAACAATGCCAGATACTACATACCACCAAAAATGTTAAAAAGTCTCAACGAACACGCAGAAATTCCGCGAACACGTGGAATTGCTTGTTTGCGATGCTTTTTTACTGTTCGTAATCTCTGTGTGCTTGCTCGGGGACAATATCTTGCGAACACGCATTTGAGAATGCAAAAACACAAAAAATTCCCTGAATTCGCGGAACACAGAATTTTGAACAATTTCGCGTTCTCTGCGGAACGCAAAATTACCCAGATTCCGCTAACGGAACAGAATTTACCACCCATGCCTAGTTACGTCACAGACGTATAGTATTGCGCCTTGTACGCCATTTCCTTTTTTTGTCTCAAAAGTATATCTAAATAACTTTAAACATTAATATCTTTCTAACTGTAATGAACTTATATTGTGATAAATATATTTTGTCAAAATCTCGTCGGGTGCGGCCTCCTTGCGCGCTCAGTACGCGATTGCCATGTGACCTTAAAATAAAGCATTTGATTGGTTCATAACAGTTCCCATTGTAACAGTTGGACAACCCCACCCATTTTACTCATTCTCTCTACAGTATTTGATGAGAGACACCTCTTGGGATTAGAAAGCTTTTTTGAAAAGTGTTTTCCTCTGTACACATATCTTATACTACACACAACATGCAAAGATCATCTTCATTAATATTCATGCTCTATACATTAGCCTTCCACGTGTGATTGCCATGCATCTCAAACGTTCAATCAAAAACAGATATGTGTTACACAATGCCCCTGGTGTGTGTGTGTGTGCACATTATTGTTCTCCCTTTGGGCCTGGGTGTTCATGGCTCTAAGAAGTATCAGGAGCCATGGGCAGAGTGCATATCCTAGATCACATGTGACAAACAGTAAACAGCAATGTGTAGATTTCTTTTGCTGAACGCTCTGTTGTCAGGCTTTACCAATATAGTAGTGTGTTATATGTGAGACTTTCAGATTCACATTTGACATGCTTTACTTGACTGTAATGAGTGTTATCACTGTGTATGACCTAGCCTCACTGCTGATCCTCCCTATATCCGAGCACATTCACATGTGTACGCTTCATAATAGCAACACTTTCAATAATACTGCACACCATTGACATGCGTATCTGCGCATGTCCACAACCTTGACAACGACATATAATGTTCACCATTCAATCTTTTCAAACACCATCTCATTAACAATAGTTTCTGCCCTCCCGACACATGCTACACTAATCTAAATTGCACACTCTGCAAGATCAAAACTACAAAAGAAATACATATAAGTACACTTCCTGGCCAGGCAGGAACTGAACAATGCACAGGTCCCCGGAATAATTATTCACACCCCTACGCTGGCCTGGCGTACGCAAGCCCAGCCCACTTTGGGTACGTATAAATAGGATAATGACGACGCCACATGTCCCAGTACTTCCACACTGCCTCAGGTGATATGGCTGCATCTACCTTGCCTATCACAATGCTCAATACAAAAAAATGGATCCATCAGGTGTACACCATCCTGGCAATCAACACAGGCTCTAAATTGTGAGCCTTACTGCCCGTCGTCTACGAAAGAGATGAGGTCTACACTATCCTGCAATCAACACTCCATCTGAATTGTGAGCACTGCTGCCCGCAGTGTTTGCTCACACAACAATGGCAGCAGGTAAGCAGAGCGGCCTGGGTACACAGGGCCTCCAATTGAGCATGGTGAGGCGGGACGGGTGGGGTCCATCACCCTGGCTGCGCAGGTGCGAACAAACGATGTTGCCGTGCATAATGATGTGATCTCTGACTTCATTCAGTCTCATCTCTGTCTCATTTTAAAGACCTGCTGGACCATACTGTAGGCCCGAGCCAGCGGGCAGCACTACACTACAGACACCACTTGAGCGCGGTGCTGCGGGAGGGGTGGGATGCATCCGCCAGAATGCGCAAGTGCGAATAAGCAATGTTGCCGTGTGTAATGATGTGATCTCTGACCTCATTCAGTCACATCTCTGTCTCATTTTAAAAACCTGCTGTACCATACTGTACCCCTGAGCATACGGGCAGTGCTGCCCTACAGAAACCTGTTGAGCACAATGCTGTGGGAGGGGTGGGGTGCATCACCCTGAGTGCACACGTGTGAAAAAGCGATGTTGCTGTGCATAATGATGTGATCTCTGACCTCATTCAGTCACATCTGTCTCATTTTAGGGACCTGCTGGACCGTACTGTAGGCGTGATCCAGCGGGCAGTGCTGCCCTACAGACATGTGGCGTTGGCTTTTAGGACACAGTAGTGAGCAGCATATGCACACAGGCTTCCGCCAATGCATTACACGTGCACATTATGCTTCTAGCATGCGCTCTGTTCCTTTCTATATAAACATTCGTAAAACGTATAATTATTTAACCTTGTGAATTCTCGGGCACTCCATCTCCTCTTTGAACAACGATAAACACTAACAGTTGGTGGATCGTACTTCAAAAACGAAGGATGCCTTCAACTCCTATTTTCTATCAAGCTTGAAATAAACCTTCATTTACCTCCAGATGTTTCCACCATTAAGTTATTTCTCCCTTTTCAGACATTCCAATCATTGCCTCAAAAAGGGCGGCGCAGGAGCTGACCCCGCAATGATGCCCTGGGCATTCTGACACCTTCCATTGTGGTATCAAGACACCGTCCCCGACCGGAGACCTGGTCTACCGTACAAACGTACCACGGACTCAGAGCTTGCACCAGCACGTCGTGGGACACACTGGTGGTGGCAGGTGAGCAGTGAAGCCTCAGTGTGCAAGACCTACAATTGAGCACAGTGCGGGGGAAGGGTCTGTGGTGCAGCACACTGGTTGAATAGGTGAAATGAAATGAAAACATGAAATCCAGTATTTGTAAAGCGTGTAGCCTTGTCTAAAGTGTCCTATGAAAATTAACATAGAGAGAACATGTTTTGTGACCCCCTTTTTTCTCAGCCCCCCTTTAACGAATTACCCCCAAATTTTCAACATGGGAGCTGATCTCAACAAAGAATTAGTTTTGAAAATTTCGCGACGATTCGTCAATCGGCGCCAAAGTTATTGGGAATAGAATGTTGCCATTTTCCTATGGTAACTAGGTCCTAACTATAGCTACCTACTGGCGACCGCCAGTAGGTAATATATATATATATATATATATATATATATATATATATATATATATATATATATGCCACAAGAACTCCTCCCCGACAAAGAAGAGCAGAGACCCAAGGGGAACAGTTGGAGGCCGTTTATTGAAAAGGAGTGGCGGATGCATTTCTGGCCGATGTTTGCCGTCTTCAGCGCCCAAAGCCTCCACAGTTGAGATACACTTGGCTGGTAAGTTCTGCCTCTTAACAACTCACTGTTGTGAGTCCGCACCGCCCTCTGTAGTTCCAGCACACCTGTGTAGCGTCCCGTGCATGAAGGGAGACTACATGTCCCAGAATCCCATGTGGTAGGACCTCGGGATGGTGTTGCTTGGGGGAAGAAGTGATAGCACATTTCCAATGTGCATATGGCAGAATCGTCAGCAAAAGTGTGCCCAAAAACGAAACAAAAAACAAAATGAAATGTTTTTAGATTCTCCGGCTTAGCAGTTCAATGTGACGTCCTCCTCAGCTCCCCTGTACTGCCTCAGCCTCAGATGCTGCGGGGTCCATGAGGCGGGGGCTACACTGACAGTGCAGGCAGCCCTGCGCGGGGTTTGGATGACCTCGCTACCGCCAACTATTCTCCCCCAGCTCCAAGGTGGACGTAGACCAATCAAATACCTTTGAAAAATTAATAAGGGAAAGCTTGCGCAGTCCGTGCCAGTGAAGTCATATTCACTGAAAAAAACATAGGTTTCAGACAAGTTATAGTTAGGAATTAGCATTTAAAAAACCTTAGAAATTCACAGAAAAAAACATAGGTTTCAGGGGTATTATAGTTAGCTGGACATTTCACTCGTATAAAACCATTGAAATTCCCCTGCTATAGTTAGTTGTACTAACGATAACAAGCGCACCCGCAATCCACTCCTGATGATGTCACATATTACATCATTCATGACATGGTCAGTGACATCACTGATGACATCACTGATGACATCTCAAATGACAAATGAAATTACCGCTCTGGTAATGGGGGCCAAGGTTTGTGGAATCGGGCATCCATAGAGGAATGTCTGGATCTGAGGGAAGTCCGCCAATTCCACCCGGTATGCCGGGTCGGACCAGCCGCCAGCATACCAGTCGTGGATAACTATTAGTTTGGTGGCGAGATAGTAGAGGTAGAGATAAGTCACCCTAAGGCCTCCGTCATAGGGTAGGATCCGCAGTCGGCCGCCGCCCCTGAGGAACCTGGATAGGGTTCCATCTAGCTCCAGAAACCAGGCACGGGGGAGTGGAATGGAGGTGTTCTGTAGGATATAAAGGAAACGGGGAAGAATCATCATTTTGAACAGTGCGCTCCGCCCCAAGTGATTAAGGGGAAGGGAGTGCCATTTCTTCAAGTCCGATCTCATTCGGGTCACCAGAGGTGCGATGTTCAGTGCCCATTCCAAATCCGGCAGGAGAGTCACCCATATCACCAGATATTTGACCGAGTGGTGATGAAGAGGGATAGACGACTGCCAGTCGAAAAATTCCCGGGAGGGGTGCAGTGGGACCAGGGTGGACTTGGCCACATTAAGCCGAAGGCCGGAGACTCGCTCGAAGTCCAGGAGGAGTTGCAGACATTTGGGACCTGAGTTCGCCGGGTCTGCCAAGTACAGGAGCACATCATCGGCGTAGAGGGCGATCTTATCTATGTGACTCTCATTCCAGGCCCACCCCTGGATGAGGCGATCATGCCGGATGAGCGTCGCAAGGGGCTCCATAGCTAGCGCGAATAGGAGTGGAGATAGGGGACACCCCTGGCACGTCCCTCTACGACTTGGGAATGCCTGTGAAAGCGTCCCGTTGACCAGTACTCGGGCCCTGGGGTTCGAGTGACCACTGCGCCTTTCACAAGGCCAGGTCACCCCCCTGCTTCCCACGCCTGCCGCTGCTGATACCTGCCTCCTGCCGGACTCCTGATTGCTGCAGAGCGACCCAGCCGCCGCTGGGCCGCCCGGATCTCCCCCGCCTCCCACGCTTGACCCAGGGACACCGCCTGCCGCCCAGAGGTTCCCGCCGCTGCCCCCCTGCGGCCCCGCCCACCACCAGCCCATTGGCCGCCCCGCTCCCGCCACCCAGCTGACCCGCCCACCCGGCTCCTTACTTATGACGCCCCCAGAGCGACCGCACAGCGGACGCGCGCAGCGGGAGCACCGAATGAGCGCCGAAGGTGCGCCAAAGGTAAGCACGTCTGCGCCCGTCCGCGCCTGGACCGCGCCCAGTGCCAGGACCCCTGGCCCCCACCGACGGAAGCCGACCCGACGGACCTACGACGCCAACGAACTCAACACCGGCCGAACCCCGGGCTGCTACCGAGCCACCACGAGACGCACCCACGGACCCTTCAGCTGCCACTCCTGCAAGTTCACCTGCAACCGGACCCACGCCACACCAGCACCCACCAAGACGAACTCCAGCAGCACCCACCTGAGGTGCATCCTGCTCAACACCCGCTCCGTCCACAGACACGCCATCGAGCTCTGGAACCTGCTCGACACCACAGCCCCAGACGTCGCCTTCCTCACGGAAACCTGGATGAAAGCCTCCTCAGCGCCCGACATCGCCATCGCCATCCCAGAGGGCTACAAGATCATCCGGAGAGACCGTGTCAACCAGACAGGAGGAGGCATCACCATCATCCACAGGAACACCATCCGCATCATGACCGACACCGACGATACCCTCGCGCCCGCCGAACACCTGCACTTCCAGATCCACGTCAACCCCAAGACCACCCTCAGAGGCACCCTCATCTACAGACCCCCGGGACCACGCACACAATTCAGCGAAGACATCGCCGACTTCATCAGCTCACACGCCCTCCCCTCCGCCGACTACATCCTCCTCGGGGACCTCAACTTCCACCTGGAGAATAACAACGACCGCAACACCACCACCCTGCTGGACAACCTCTCCAACCTCGGACTCAAGCAACTGGTGACCACCCCCACCCACTACGCCGGACACACACTCGACCCGGTCTTCTCTTCCAGCAAGGACATCGCCTTCAGCCACGCCACGGGACTCCACTGGACGGACCACAGCTGCATCCACTTCAGCTTCAGAAGGACCACGGTCCACCATCACCAGCAACAGGTTCCCCGCAGAAGCTGGAACAAGATCACTGCAGACCAGCTCGCCGCTTCCCTGAGCAAGAACCCTCCCACCAGCACAACGAACCCGAGCCAAGCGGCCACCAACCTCACGAAATGGATCACCGTCTGCGCAGACGACCTCGCCCCTCTGAAGACCCCGCCGAGCAGACCCGGCAGCAAGAGAGCCCCATGGTTTAACGACGAACTCAAGAGCTCCAAGAAGAACTGCAGAGCACTCGAGAAAACCTGGCGCAGAGACCCAACATCGGACAACATGACTGCCCTCAAGCTCGCCACCCGAAAACACCAACAACTGATCCACGCCACCAAGAAAACTGCATTCAAGGAACGACTGGACATCAACGCACACAAGAGCAAGGAACTCTTCAACATCGTGAAAGAGCTCTCCAACCCCAACGCCGGAAACAATGACATCACCCCTTCGCAAGACCTCTGCAACTCCCTCGCCTCCTACTTCCACAACAAGATCGCGGACATACACAACAGCTTCAGCACCCAACCGACGCACGCCAAGACCGAACCAGCGCCCCCCACCACCACCCTCCGCGCCTGGACCCAGACCAGCACCGAAGACACCATCCGCACGATGAACTCCATCCACTCCGGATCTCCGACCGACCCCTGCCCTCACCACGTCTTCAACAAGGCCGACGCTGTCATCGCACCCCACCTGCGGGACATCATCAACACCTCCTTCGACACCGCCACCTTCCCGGAGAGCTGGAAGCACGCCGAACTCAGCGCTCTACTCAAGAAACCATCAGCCGACCCCACCGACCTCAAGAACTACCGCCCCATCTCGCTGCTCCCGTTTCCGGCAAAAGTCATCGAGAAGACCGTCAACAAGCAACTGGCCACCTTCCTCGAGACGAACGGCTCCCTCGACCTCTCGCAGTCTGGCTTCCGGGCCAACCACAGCACCGAGACCGCCCTGATCGCAGCTACCGATGACATCCGAGCCCTGCTCGACAACGGAGAAACAGCGGCCCTCATCCTCCTGGACCTCTCCGCGGCCTTCGACACTGTCTGCCACCTTACCCTAGTACAGCGCCTCAGCAACGTTGCAATCCAGGAGAAGGCTCTGGAGTGGATCATCTCCTTCCTCGCCGGAAGGACACAGAGAGTCCGCCTCCCCCCGTTCAGATCGGAGGCCACCGAAGTCATCTGCGGCGTCCCTCAAGGCTCCTCGCTCAGCGCAACACTCTTCAACGTCTACATGAGCCCCCTCACAGCCATCGCACGCCAGCACAACCTCAACATCATCTCCTACGCCGATGACACCCAGCTGATCCTCTCCCTCACCAACGACCCCGCCACCGCCAGAGCCAACCTGCACGAAGGGATGACAGACGTAGCCAAATGGATGTCGAGCAGCCGCCTGAAACTGAACTCTACGCTCCCAAACGCCAGCTTCGATCGACCAGCCACGCCCTCGCCGCCGTCCCCCGCATCCGAAGAGCCACCACGGGAGGAAGGTCCTTCTCCTACCTGGCCGCCAAGACTTGGAACTCCCTCCCGACCCACCTCCGCCTGACCCAAGACCACCTGGCCTTCAGGAAGCAGCTCAAGACCTGGCTGTTCGAGCAGTAGCAGACCCCCCCCAGCGCCTTGAGACCCCCCGGGTGAGTAGTGCACTATACAAATGATTTGATTGATTGATTGATTGCATAGAGGACCCCAATGTAGCTGTGGAACCGCGGGCCGAAGCCCATTTCCCTCAGCACGTCCTGTAGATACTCCCAGCCCACCGTATCAAAGGCTTTCTCGAAGTAGAGAAAGAGGAGGGCCAGATAGGGAGACAGACGGGATCGATGGGCCAAGGCCAGATGAAGGCGGCGGATACAGTGACGGGTACCTCTGGTCGACATGAAGCCACATTGGTCCGGAAGGACTAGGCCTTGTAGGAAGGGCTTAAGCCTCTGGGCCAGTATTGTGGCGAAGAGCTTGATTTCGGTGTTGATGAGTGAGACAGGGCGGAAGTCCGCACAGTTCACCGAGGGCTGGTGGGTCTTAGGAATGACCACAATCGTGGCCAAGTTTGACTCGGGGGGGGGAAGGAGCCCTTCTCTATCACATGGTGGAAGAGATGCAGGAGCTGGGGGGCTAGAGTATCTCTGAAAGCCACGTAGAACTCCTGAGGGAATCCATCCGGGTCAGGCGTTTTGCCTCGGTTCAGTAGAGGGATAGCCCCCAGGACTTCCTCCTGCGAGAAGGGCTTCTCCAAGGATTCTGCATTCTCCGGAGCGAGGGAAGGCAAGCGGACGCCAGCTCCGTCCAGGAGGGTGGTTAAAAGCGCCTCCGGAGGGTGCGCTACGTAAAGGCGAGTATCTCCGGAATGACGCAGTGGATCCTAGGGTAGGACACCAGGTTGTGAAGGAGTTTACCATTTTTATCACCCCAGCCATATATCCGGGCTACCGACGAGCGCCACAGCTGCTGGGCCGAGTCGAGCGAGACCTGGCGAATCTCCTCTCGGATCAATGCTAATTGCCTGGTGGGATCCTCTCGACCGCTCGCAGCCAGTTCAGCTTCGAGCCGGGCTGCTCGGGACTCCAAGTCGGCAAGCCGGGCCAGCCGACCTGTTCGCCTGCCGTGGACCAGTCCCCTTGCCACTCACGGATCACTGCCTACCGGCCTCCCGTAGGGTCCCTGGCGACGGGACGGAACCCTCATTGGTGGTGAAATAGTGGGTAAGTTCCTGCTCCAGGTCCTCCACCAGAACCTGGTCTTGTAAGAACCAGGCATTGAGGCGCCACACCGCACGCGGTCTCCCCAGGGTAGAGCTCATGCGAAGGGAAACCGGGGAGAGGTCCGACGGCCCCATTGGCAAGATAGTCACTCCGGAGATCAAGTGGCAGTCCGTGGCCGGGAGCAGGAGGAGGTCTAAGCGGGAGTGGGTGTGGTGGGAGGCCAAAGTATGAGTGTAATGTGTCTTGCGAGGGTTCCATATCCGCCAGGCATCGCAGAGCCCCAGGGCAGATGCCCAACTCAAAAGGGCCACCGCAGATGAGGAGCGGGTCACTGAAGGTGGACCGGACGTGTCCCGTCCCGGCTGCATAACAGCGTTGAACTCGCCGCCAACCATTGTGAGGCCGGGTGGGAAATCGGAGAGGATATGCGTGAGGGAGCGCAGCGTCGGGGGCAGGAGAGCGGGTGGGACATAGACATTCAGGATGTTCAGGGGGCAACCTTCCATCATGCCCAAGACCGCAACATATCACCCCTGCAGGTTGTTGTAGGCTTTAGTCATGGTGAAGGGGAGACCCCTTTGAAGCAGAATCGCCGCCCCCCGGGACCCGCGCTGGAACCCAGAGTGCCAGACCGTCGCAAATCCGTTGCGAGCTAGGAAGTGACATTGGGTGCCTAAGAGGTGGGTCTCCTGGAGAAGGAGTACGTCCGCTAAGAGGCGATGCGCCGGTCGGAGGACCACCATGCGCTTGATGCGGTTGAGGAGACCATTGACATTCCAGGAGAGAACGTGGAGGAGCCTATTCAGAGAATACACCATTGGGGGAGGCTAGGACGTGGAAGAGCGAGGGCAGCAGGTGAGCGCGCCACGGGGGTAGGACCCATCACATTGCTCCGGGGCCAGAGAACAGGGTACGCAGCGCAGGTCTACAAAGCCCAAGCATCCGGGGCATCGGTGAGCCATGAGGAAGGGGGGCGGCAGCCCGCTGACCGCTCCCTTGGTGGCCCAAGGGGGACCCAGGGTTGCCAGTTCATCGGTGTGCAATAAGTGTATGTCGGACAGAGTGTGTCCACCATAGAACAATAGTAGGAAGAGCTGCTACCAGCCGCTCGTAAGCGGCAGCTATGTAAGCCGAGAAGCGGCTGAACGATACCAACCTGAAAAGCAGCCCGTAGGTGGCTAGAACCATTAACCACAAGGGAGACAACGGCCCACACCGACCCCCCAATACCCCCCACCCTACACTTCAGAAAAGGAAGCATCTGTTGCCCGTAAGTACAACACCCCAAAAGAAGACCCCTCACTAGTGGACTGAAACTAAACTGAAACGATTAGTTGGGAGCAGTGGCACTAGTCCAGTGTCAATCAAGGGGGGACCCCCCTCCGTATTGTCGGATGAGTAACAACAGCCGTAAACATTGAAGGTCAAGTAACAAACCTAGTACATCGACAGTTATCTGCATAATCATCAAAGATAGCAGGATAGATAGGCAGAGATTAGAGAAAGATCCAAGCATAGGAAATCAAAGAAAAAGGAAGGAAGAAGAAGGGAATAGAGGGGAAGTGCAGGATTGAAGAAAAGCGTGAGTTGGTCAAATTGCAAAACGCGGGTGTAGCCCCCATAAGGCCGTCCGCCCTCCGGTCGTTTGGTAAGACCTGGGAGAGCGTTCCCCGCTTCCCGGCCGCACAGGGCGACCGCGGGCAGATAGACATCACAAAGCCAGGTTCAGGCCTCTGCCTCCTGTGGAGAATCACGGATCACCAGGCTGTCGGACAGGTCCGAGTCCGATCTGGATTTACGCAGGTACATGCCCGAGACCAAGGACTCAACTGTGATGGTCACAGTGGAGGGCCCTGCCGCTGGGGGAGAACCACAGTCCGGGGGGGAGGAGATGATCGCCGCACAGTCCCCCCAGGCGAGCTAGAGGCATCTTGACGTCGGCGGCCCCGTCTGTGGGATCCGGTCCGGTGCCGCCATGGATTGAGCCCCTCACGGGCAGGGCGGGCACCGGATCCTTGGGGAGGGAAGGGCATCCACTCAGGCGGAAGGGGGTATTCCTCCGTGAGCCAAGTCCAGGCGGCCTGCGGGGTATCGAAGAAGAAGGATTTGTCCTGGAAGAGGACCTTGAGCCGTGCGGGGAATAGGCCGTACCGCAGACCCATCACCCTAAGCTTTTGTTTGACTTCATCGTAGGATTTCCTTTGGGACTGGACTTCCCTCGAGTAGTCCGGGAAGACCATGATCGTGGAGTTCTGGAATCTCAGGGGGCCTAGGTCTCTGGCCGCACCCAGAATGGCGTCCCGGTCCCAGAAGTTAAAGATGCGGAGGATGAAGGGTCGGGCAGGGCCTCCAGGGGGGGTTTTGGCCGCCAAGGAGCGATTGGCCCGTTCTATGGTGAACCAGGGGGAAAGTTTCTACGCCGGCATCCAGGAGCGGAACCAGGTTTCCAAGAAGTCGGCCACCGGGCCCTTCTCCTCCCCCTCTGGAAAGCCTAGGATGCGTAGGTTGTTCCGTCGGGCCCGGTTTTCTGTGTCCTCCGCCCTATGATGGAGATCAGACGTCAGGGTTTGAAGGTGTGCCACTTGGGTCTTGAGGGTGGCCAGGTCATCCTCCGTCATGGATATGCGGGACTCGGCTTCAGTGGTGCACGCCGTGGCATTTCTGATGTCCTGCCGGATGAGGGCCACGTCAACCCGTACCTCCCCAATCTTGGTCTCCACAGATGTCTGGGAGGTGCTGATCACCTGGAGGATCATCGATAAGTCCCCTCCCTCCGCCCCCGAGGGGGGAGGGGATCCGGTACAGGGGCCATGGTCCGCCCTGGCGAATTGGTCCTTACGTAGTTGGGAGGAGGGGACCGAGGGCTGTGTGTTCTTTCCTCTGACCATGGCTCCTCCTGGTGGCTTGGGTCGGGGGGAATGCCGCAGCTGCAAATGCTCAGTCCAACGGGCATAGCTCGGTCCCGCAGTGGGCCCAGATATCCAGTTCCCGGGGCGGCACAGAAAGAGCCAGATGCCCACGGCAGAGCTCCGGGACCTCCCTCAGCGTGGGTGGAAGAAACACAGAGGGTCAAGGAGCAGAGAGAGAGATCAGGGGGAGCCGCAGTGTTCCAGGTGGAGGGAGTCAAGTCAGAGGGGGACACCCCAGCGGGCATCCCAGTCGCAATGCCACAGGCTGTTGGGCCCAGTCCAGGTGCAGGAGGGCAGAGCCTTGTCAGCGTGGCCTCGGGGCCCAGGCGTTCCCACCGGTCCACAGGCCACCCGCGCCGCAGAGGGAGAGCAGCGATGCTACCAGGACGGGTGCAGCGGCCGGCGGTCCAGGGGGGCCCCAGGTCAGGGACAGGCAAGGAGTCAATTGGTGCTTGAGGGGCTTGAGGGCGCTCAGCCTCCCAGCTCAGGATGTCCGTGCACCTCGGGGGTGACTAGGCCGAGCCTCCGCGAGCAGCGTGGCAGGGGGTTCCAGACCAGTACTCCTGGGATGGGGGTAGAGCCGTAGGCAGTCTCGGGAACAATCGCTGCATGGGGATGCAGGGATAGCCGGTCTCCCAGCCCTGGTAGGCAGTCCACGGGCGAGACCTTCAGGGGCACCAACCCCTTCCCCGCCCCCTCCTCACCTCAGCCTCAGCTACTCCATGTCCACAGCATGGGCCCAAAGGGTGCACTCCGTCGTATATGACGACCGGGCAGGGCCACTGGGAGTGCCTGGGAGATCCGGGGGCCAGGCAGGGCATCTCCTTGGAGGGTGGGGGAGTATTCCCTGATCACGATGTAGGGCCACAGTACTGCGGGGGGGGTCGGGGATCGCCACCAACGAGAGCCATCCCCGGCAGGGCCCAGCCGCCTGTCCTTAGGGTGCAGGATTGGTAGTCAGGGGCAGTCCCACCAGTCCAGCATCGCGGCCGGGGGCATAGAGGAGGTCCCAGCCACCAGGCGTGCCTCCGGGTCCTCAGGCCCCAGCACCCACAGGCGATCATCAGTGCCAGGCTGGGGGGCCCGACTGCAGGGAGCGGCTCTCCCCCTTGCAGCAGGTCCTCAGCGGCTCCGGGTGTCAGTGGGCCGCCAGCGGATGTCCAGGCGCCGCACCTGGAGTGTTCGTGGTCCCAGGAGCACGGGCGGTTCACCCTCAAGGCCCCTCCTCACTCCGTCGGTCCCCGGAGGCACAGGGACTCTCGGGCCTGCCAGGCGGCTCAGGCGCACCCAGAACGCCCCGCAAACCGCCAGGCAGGGCAAGCCACCACCGCTGTCCACCCAGTCCGCCAGAGGTGGTTTGCGGCCGGGGAGTCAGGGAGCAGGCAGCATCGGTCACGGCACAGGGCCGCCGTGTCCCTCACCTGGGGGCCGCCATCTTGTTGGGCACGTGGCCAGGAGAGTCGAGGGCGGCAGCGGCGGTATCAGGTCTCCACCAGGAACCCAAGCAGCACCGGGAGACTCAGCTCAGCCAGGCAAGTTCAGGGGTGCCAACGTAGTCGTCCGATGGTGGCTGTTAGCGGTGGGTACAGGACGGATGACGGATGGGGGTCCAGAGCACACTTAAAGTGCAACCACCATCTTGATGTCCTTGGCCACGCCCCGCGATTTTTTTAATGTTGGAAAACGTATTTCTATATATTTAATATAAATATTAAGAGAAGAGATTTTCTGAGGTTATTATAAAAATAATATTCTTTAACTTTCTTAAAAAGTACATAACTTTTTATTGCAATTTCACGAACTCGCTCTGGATGCAAGCACGATGCAAGCAGGGTGCGTATTGAGTGTCCACATCCTACGAGCATCCTACGCGCACCCCATGTGACTTTAAAAACAGAGATTTGAGTGGTTCAATACATTTCCTATTGAAACTAATATAGGAACCCACCCATTTCAATCACTCTTATTAAAACTTTTCTGAGGGAAAGACCTCCTGAGAAGATCTGCTGCTCTTTTTTTTTGGAGAAGAGGTTCATTTAAAGATACTACGGCTGCTAATCCACCATAAATCCTCTGATTCAGAGAACTCATCACAGCAAGAATTTGTTTCTGAACCACCACTAAAGCAAAAATATACCAGCATTCTCTGGAAATTTTTCACCTTTCCACCAGGCTTAAAAAAGGGGACTGCAACAAAAGTTACTTGCCGAATATGCAATGAAGTGCTTTAAAGGGGAGACTCCAACAAAAAGTATTCATGCGGAACTGCAAGTATGCGGAAGCACTAGCAAACTAAGCATCCAGTCAACTTTGCAAAGGAGGAGTTAAGGAGATTGAGAGAGGCTCTTCATGCTTCATCAGAAGGCCCGAGTACGAGTGGACCAACACCACCAACACCATCAACCTCTACTGCACACCCTGATATTTGTCCTCAATTTGGGAAACTTAGAATGAGTTGTGTAAAATGTGGACGGCTGATAGCATATGGAGAGCAGTCAGTGGATCTGGTGTGTTGAGTTGTTGACCACCACCATTGTTAGATTTCTTTTCTCCTCTCCTCCCAGTTTTTAGTTCTCTTTTAATAGTTCTCTTGTTTTCCCCTGTTTTAAAAAAAAAAAGAAATACAAAATCGTTCAAAAAATCCCCCCAAAAAAGTTATTTTGAGAACTAACTACTCTGGTTAAAGAAAGATCTAAACTATTATGCTAGTGTGTGAAAGTTGAGATGAATGTATGTGTAGTGCATAATTGACTTTAAAAATTACATTTCTGATGTGTGGTGAATGCATAAGTGCAGAATTATAAGGAAGTGCTGCAGCATAACACTGTAAACTGTTTAACTACAGCGTGCTGTGGTACTTCCGAAGCACATGGATGTAACATATGTACATAAATATGTTGCAACTCTATGCTTCTCTCTGCACAGCCGCAGAAACTGCAGACATGTGGTGACACAGGCACCCTTGCACCATGGTGCAGGGATGTCCGTGTCATGTGGAGATTGTTATTGTGCAAGAAGGGACACCTTCCTACACAAAAACAATCAGTAAAGGCATATTTCTCCTTCAATATATTCTGTGCATTCCAGCATATATTGAAAGTGAAAAAATTAGGAGAAGTGAAAACAATTTACCTCGTTGTGCTTTGCTATACCAAAAGAAGGATGGTGTAGCATTCACAAACATGTCCAGACTTATGATTTCTGATGAATCTGGAAATTTGTCTTGTTTTATGAGTGTTCTGTGCAAACATGCACAACAAAACCTATAGAACACCTTTTCAACGCAAAGTAAAGTGTATAATGAGATTATATTTGCATGGAAAAGAAAAGGTATACAGAATGCCTTTTCCTCACCTTATAAATAAGAAAGAGAGTTAATGGCTAGGCCAATTGTTATTATAGGAGTAAATTTCAGTACTGATAACAGAGAACAAGATACATTAACAACTACTTACGTTTTAGGGAACCGATAGGACATGTTTATATATTACTGAAAGAAAGAGATGCAACCAAATATGACATTTGCAAAAACACTGACTGATGTGGTTTAAATTAAACAGTTTCATTTCTTTTAATTCTGAAATTATCAAGACCTGCAAAAGAACCATATTAGTCTATTCTGTAGTATACCATATATCTTGCAGACAGGTGTACTGAAGCTGTCCTCTATTTTATACCTTTTTGCATTGCAATTTTCTGACAGAAATCTAGTCCATCCATGTTCCTTTTCCTCCACTGTGGAAACACAGTTCATTCTCCATTTTAAGACTTACTAAAACTTACCAAACAGTACACATTTTATTCACTTGTTTTTTATAATCAAAAAGGCGGTATATTTGATATTTTAAAATTAAGATCTGTAAAAAAAAGAAAAATAGTATGACATAATAAAACATTTTCTAACTTAGAGTCATCTCTTCCCACATTTCTTTCAATTCTGTCTTTTCTGATTTTGTAATATAGGACGTTACATATCAAGTAACAGCAATGGAATTGTCCGCAACATACTGAATATCCATGTTAGCATTCCACATGGACAAAATAACTGGGTTGTAGTCATTTATGTATTTTGACTCTTCATTTCTTCTTAAGTTGTAGGTATTTTTTGGAGACTTCTTGTGATAGTATGTCGCAAAGATCACATAAAACTGTTCACTCTTCCCTTAGATATTACAGGACATGAAAATCCAAAACACCATTTGGTATAGAACTTGTCCTTAGATTTGTACTTTTGTCGACAGTATTTTCTACATCGGTGGCTTATACATCGTAATCATAAGGGCATGGATGTGTGCCACATGGCACATTTCAAAAAGTAAAAAAGTGCTTTTTGAAAAGAAATCACTATTTACCACCAACTTGGAGTTGGTGTTAAATAGCGATTACTTAAGGCTGAGGTGCACTGTTTTGAATGCTACCTACATTGCATTTAAGGAATCGGTATTACCGTCTCCTTAAATGCAAGGCCATTAGGAATCAGTATGAAGAAATCGTTATGTACCGATACCTTAATACCAAATCCTCCCTACATCTCAAATGCCTAAATACTGGTCGGTAACGCTGAAATGTAACGAATTTCACCGTTACTGACCGGTATTGGGCCACCTACATATGGCCCTGAATGACTATATTAGGCGACAACACATGTACTATCTGTACTGATCAAGACAAAATATACTCATATATTGTTTGTCTGCCCTGCCTATGTTGGCCCCCATAAAGCATGGCTAGTGAGATTTGCAGAAACTTGGGTGTCAGTTCAAGCAGTTTCACCTTGAGAATTTTGTTTACTGATCCATCACGCCATCATGCAATTACGGTAGCAATGTGCTCGAGATGGATGTGGACTATAAGATCCTGGACTGATGCGATCTGTCGATTTGAAATTAGAATTCTTTTACTGAGCTGTGTTTTTTTTTTAAAGATCCTAATACCTTTGCTACCATTTGATAATATTTACGTTGCTGCTTTCATCGTAAGAATCTGATTTATCATAATGCAATTAGGATGAACTTGTTTTTACTTAAGGTTAATTGTACACATTTTTATCATATCTTATTTATTGGTATTCTTTCACCAGTATTTTATGCTCAACACCTTTATGACATGTATTGTCAAATAAAGCTTATCTTTGATTGCTTTAATTTCTCCTTCCTTTTACACCTTTGCATGCATGCTGCACTCTTCAGCACACATTCAAAGTGGGAAAAGCTTTGTCTTTTGTCTAGGCATATTATTTTGTACAAGAATGGTACACTTCCTGTACAAAGCCTATGCTAGACTCACACACACACACCCTAAAGCTATGGCGCTAAGGTGTGTCCTTGGTGCACGCAGCTGTAATTAGCGCCGGCTCAAGGGAAAGGGGAGGAGAGAGCCATATCTTTAAAAATATGGTGCTACTCTGCTCCTTCCCTGTCGCACCACTCAGGATAGCCTTGCGGGAGGCTGTGCTGCGTTAAATGAAGATTTGGTAAGTCTCCCCCTAAGAGTCTACACTTTATTTTGTGAACATTTTTACTTTGAGCAAAATCTAATAGAACTGGAGTTAAAGGGGTGTTTACTAGATTATTGAGTAAGGATCTTATAAAGCTATGCTCAGTCACAGAGAGGCTGTTTTCCCACAAACTACCAATTCTGCTCCATATAGGACTGAGCCTACGTCCTTAGTGTTGTAAATTTCAAGTGCTGGGGCCACCTTTCTTGACACAGTTCTCCTTTGGATCTTCATTATATGTGAAGTTTTCTGAACTAGTGTAGAATTGCTTTCTCAAGGCGGGTAGCCCAGCGCAGATTTGGGGTAAGCTAGATACTTAAATATTCAAAAGTGAGACCAGTTCAATGGGGTTGCACCCAACTATTATACATCTCTTGCATTGCTTCAAAACACTATCTGAAAAGATCCTGAACTTTGACGTTGTATCATTTAGTTTCAGCCCTCGCTCATCACAAAAGGAGCTGAAGTCATTCAATAGCAGTTGGAGCCCATAGCAATCAATCTAAATGTTAAAAAGTATGTTTTTTAAATTGAAGGGGCGTGGCGTGAACACATAACAGACCAGCGCACCTCAACTCGGCTCCGCATGGCTACCCACAATCCTGTATGATCCTACCTTTTACAAGTAAAGTCCGCCCCCATCCTTGACGCCACTGGCTTAGAGAACCCCCACAACATTCTACAGGTGAAATCTGGCATTCTAACATTGAGCAGAGCCATGGTGTGTGAAGTGGAGCCTGCTTGTTCTGCCAACTGAGGCCCAGAGTGGGAGAAGACCCGCAGAGGAGCTGAGGGACAGTGCAATAGGTGACTGGGGGTTGTCAGGCCAAGGCGATTCCAAGGTGTGTGGCCCAGCGGGCACAGGGGAGTGCACAAAAGCTCCCGGGCATGGCTGGTGAGGAGCAAGGTACGCAGGGGAGTCGGCGACATCACCACTGCACTGGGTAGCTGACTAGCCCTTCGGAGCTCACTGGATCTGAGCACTGGCAGTTTTTTAAAGAGGGCCTCGAAATGGGTCTCTATTGGGCTCTGCCTTGTGCCCTGTCACAGGCGGTCCATTTTTTTTTCCGGACTGCAGTGACAGCTGGCACCTGCTCACACTGCTCACTTCTCACTATGGAGAAGTTACGGCATGAGGTCATGCCAGTTGAGCATTGTAGGGGAAGGGAAATCCTTTCTCTCTGGATTTCCCTTCTCTTTTTAAAAGACAGGAGCAGCAACATCTTCGTGGTGTCACCAGGGCTTTAAGTTGAAGCTTTCTCAATATTATATACAAACCATAGTTGCTGCTTATTTATCTTATGCAGCTAACAACCATTGACAAAGCCAATAGTCCTGACTTGTTGTAGGTATGATGTTACTTGCTGTATCACATAGCTGGATGCAATGACAGAAACAGAAAAATATAAGTTGGGCAGCACACTATGTTAAGCACAGATTTTTAGCTTACAGGTTTTAAGCCGCACCCTTAATTACATTGGCCACGCCCCTTCGAGGGATCCCCCTCCACAGTTTTCTCATCCCACTTAAAGCCCTGGGTAGACGCATAGGTTGCGAACACGTCCAGAATAGTCTCTGGTGGACTCACCTCCATAGTGCTAAGCATGGACCTTGCCTGATGTCGGCACCTAGATTTGGAGACCATATGATTCTGTGGCCTTGGTATGCTATGAATCTGACTGCTCGTGCTGCACCAGAAATCGATTTGGGGTCAGGGAGCTGAGAAGTAGATCAACCGGCTCAGTTACAGAGGATTGAGTCCAAAACTGCCTGTAGAACATGACAAAAGACAAGGGACCACCAGTAGCTAAACAAAGCACCTAGATAAATATACCAAGCCCAGTGGCCCCATGCTGCAGGCGACATCTTAGGGCCTGGAAGGCACTGTCCTGGATAATGCTGCACTCTTGGCTGCCATCACCCAAATGCATGATTTCTTAGATGCTAAAATAGAGGCTGTTGGTTCAGAGGTGACACTCCTACGACAAGACCTTCATAAGACTTACGCAATGGGATCTCATCATCAACGGCTGCTGCTTGTCTCTTGGCCGCATTCTTTACCCACCGGCCACACACTCTGAGGTGGAACTTTGTACCCTAGGGTGCATCTTTGGGGAACTGAGTAACTACAAAACCTCCTCCAGCATCCCACAGCGTGGCTCCCATCATCGCCAGCTGCTGCTTGACTCTTGCCCACATTCTTTACCCACTTGGTCACCATAAACTCTGGGATGGGACTTTGTTCCCCCAGGGTGTATCTGTGAGGAACTGAAGGACTACACACCTGCATACAGTGTCCAACAGCATGGATCCTATCATTGGCAGCTGCTGCTTGACTCTTGCCCTCATTCTTCACCCAACTGTTCGCCATATACTCTGGGTAGGGACTTTGTCCCCAAGGGGGTATCTGTGAGGAACTGAGGGACTGCAAAACTGCCTCCAGCATCCTGCAGCGCGAGTCCCATCATCGGTGGCTGCTGTTTGTCTCTTGCCCGAATTCTTCGCCCACGTGGTCGCCATATACTCAGGGGTGGGACTTCATCCCCCAGGGTGCATATGTGAGGAACTGAAGGACTACAAAACTGCATACAGCACGGATCCCATCATTGGCAGCTGCTGCTTGACTCTTGCACACATTCTTCACCCACCCGGTTGCCATACACTCTGGGATGGGACTTTGTCCCTCATGGTGCATCTGTGAGGAACTGAGGGATTAGAAAACCACCTCCAGCATCCAGCAGCGTGGGATCCATCATCAGTGGCTACTGTTTGTCTCTTGCCCGCATTCTTCGGCCACCCGGTCGCCATACACTCAGGGGTGGGACTTTATCCCCCATGGTGCATCTGTGAGGAACTGAAGGACTACAAAACTGCATACAGCATGGATCCCATCATTGGCAGCTACTGCTTGACTCTTGCCCACATTCCTCGCCCACCTGGTCGCCATATACTCAGGGGTAGGACTACATCCCCCAGGGAGCATCTGTGAGGAACTGAGGTACTCTACAAGTGTCTCCGGCATCCTGCAGCATGGGATGCATGTGGGTCACGCCCGGGAATGCACCCAAAAACCGGGCCAAGACGGGCCCGTCTTCACCCACCATCATCCAGAAGAGGCTTGGCTGGGCCATGCAAGTTTGTTAGGACAACACACGTCAAGGCTGCCACGAATAGGTGAAGAAGTGAAACTCTTTGCTTATTAATCCATCATCTTAACTCCTGTTACACTCTTTGCTTTTATATCAATTATGAGCAAACGGAAAGCATAGGAAACATAGAAGCCTCCTCTTAGCACTGAAAAAAACAAAGACATTTGTGCGAGGAAAAGTTAGCCTATTAATATTTTCCAATAAGAATTGTACACTAGACGACATCGATCGTCTGGTCGAGGAGGTAGAGTCAATCTTAAAGACTAATATACCACCCAAGAGCGAGAAGTCTACGTTGACTACAGTGCCTGATACGTTTAAAACAAAAAACAATTAAAAATCTGAATTGAATAGTAAAATTGTATCCAGCGACACTGTGGGGGAAATTATTGAGAACACGAGAGCTCTTTAGTGAACATGGGCTACCTGATACAATGAGAAGTGAGGCTCCATTACCAACATCTTCTGCCGCTCCTCGGATTCCTCTTAGCCCTGTAATTAACATCCAAGCTCATATCCCCTACTCCAATAGCTTTGCTCCTTTGGCTTCTCCAGAACCAACTTTGGATGCACAGAGCCATGCCGCTAGCGTGCCGCCAACCCTCCTCACTGGTCAAAAAAAGGGTTACTGTGCTGAGCGCACTATTTTTCCTTTGCATCCACCTGTTTCTGATTATGTCTCTTTGTGTTTAAAAATAGACAACATAACCAAGGAACTGGTGTTGCTCGGGAATCAATTAACAATTATGCAGAATACTGTCAGCACGTGTAAATGTAGAGGCCTTGAGAGTACTGCTGCTCGTCATGAATATTCGTGGAGCACTACCAAGGGCCTAAACCATCCCAGCAACCCATGACATCTACCCTGAAAGGTCCCATCCCCAGCCCTGCTCTGTCAAATCTCAGCAGGGTAAAGAGCCAACAGATATTTTCCTCAAACTGCCAACCACTGCAGAGGGTGCAGAAAGGACCTCCAAGGTCAGGACAGACGACCAGGCCTTTGGTTCATCTTCACAATGTGCATTCACCAGGAGATCTGTTCAAATCTGAACCTTTGATTTGGACAAGCTATATTAACCTCATCACCAATGCCATAGCAGTGGGAGGGGAAATCCCTGCCACTTGGAAGGGTGCTGAAATTATTCCAGTGTACAGGAAGGGCGACCCATGCATTCCTTCAAATTACAGGTTCATAAGCCTTTTGGATAATTTACAAAACATTTTCACAAGGCAGGTCCTGGACAGACTATTGGCATGAGTTTATAAAAACCAGATTCTGACACAATTCCAAGATGGATTTCGCTGAAAGACCTGTATGTCGGATCACTTTTTTCATCTGGCCCTTATCTACTGGAAATTGCAAGTGGCTTTTGATCTTGTACCCTGGGGGAAACTGTGGGAGGTGCTGCTCAAACAAAGGTTTACTGGGAACTTGGTTAACCTCATAGTCAAGGTGCATGTGGCAAATGATGCTTGGGTCCATTGGGGTACAAAAGGGGGTGGTGATGGAAGGAGCATCTGAACCAATCAAACACTCACACCCAGTCAAAAGATCTGGGTTTGATCCATCACCGTTCTTTAGCCCACTCTGCCACCACAGTTCAGACATGGCTATATGCAATTCAGTCTGACCCTGTGCCTCATGGGAACAGTCCAGTCCGAACTGCCAAGCCATGCCTTCCCTGGACCGGAAACAAGCTTCCGAGGACCGGTTTCTGGCATTACAGCCGTCTTCAGCCCGGCTTGCTTGAATCCAGGGGCAAAGTGAGCAAGGGACTCACGTCTGAGCATACCCTGCCACACTTATGGCGGCTAAAGCGGTACAAAAGGGGGTGGTGATGGACGGAGCATCTGAACCAATCAAACACTCACACCCAGTCAAAAGATCTGGGTTTGATCCATCACCGTTCTTTAGCCCACTCAGCCACCCCAGTTCAGACATGGCTATAAACAAATCAGTCTGACCCTGTGCCCCATGGGCCCCGGGACCATTGGGGCAGTAACGGGGAGCTGACAGACATCATTCCAGTTTTGCATGGTGTGCGCCAGGAGGGCGTCCTCGCTCCTACTATACTTACCTTATACATCGACGATGTGGTCCAAAGCCCATTAGATTGCTAAAACTATTCACCTCTTTTAAACACAAAAAACACAATTTTTTATTTACAGATTACTCACTTCTCATCTCAAAAACTCCTATGGGACTCCAGGACTTTTGCACAAGTAGAGGCTTAGTATTAAATGAATCCAAGACCAAGTTTATGGTGTTCGGAATGGGGACCATCAGGAACTGAACTGTGAGATCAGGCTCTGACCTCCTCGAAAGAGTGCACAATATAGATTTTTTAGGAGTCAGGGTTTCAGATAAATTTAGCTGGGAACCCCAACTCAACAAGAGTGCACTTCTTATTAAGCATAGAGCTTCCGCTGTTTTGTGGCTGCATAATGAGTCAAATTCTCAGGCAGTATCTCCAGCGTTAAAATTATATCATGCCAAAGCCCATAGCGCAGCTTCCTTTGGTGCAGAAGTCTGGGGTTCAGGGACAGCTCCATCGCCAAGGCAGAGGCGTGTTGCCCCACTGAATTTCAGCACTGCATAAAAAGAAAAAGAAAATGATAATATCACAAGGTTATTATCATTTTATTTTTCCATGCTGAGGCATTTTTACAGGACGGGGCTCGGCAGGGCAGCACAGCGGGGAGGAACGGTAGTACTCTCTAAGTTCTCATGACTATTTGGTCGCCTGTCTTCGCATGTTCTCCAACCAGACTGCATTACAGCCTGTGTGAAGAACATGCCCAGGCTCCCAATCCCTTTCTGAGTGCCAAACCACGGTGCTCAGACCAATCACAATGCTGCATTGCAGGTTTGTGATTGGCTTAGGGGAGCCGAGATGCTACCTGGTTGCACAGAAGCCAGGAAGAGGATGGAGAGGATGGAGGAGAGGCAGCTGCTGACCAGCTGGTATGTAAGTGATCTTTTCTTTGTTTTTAAAGAAAATTCCCTGCTCCACAACTGCCTCCAGTGAGCAGCCGCCAAAGTTGGAGATATACTAATACCCAGCATTTGGCCACAGTTGAGAACAGATTGCAAGGTCCTTGCTAGCTTGTCCGGCCACTACTCCCCTCATTCCGCTCTTTTATGACTTAGGCATCAATCGAGTTAACCACCTGGTCGTATTAAAACCAATGATAAATTGGGTACTACTGTGGACCACTCCAGAATTTATGGAATATAGGGACTCTGTGAGGCAAATCATGACCATTAGTAATGTCCTGCACTTTCCATGGTTTAATTTCGTACACAAGTGGTTCATGAAGCTTGGTCTTAAAAACCTCTGGAATAATGTTAATATAATTTGTAAATCAGATGTTAGAATCATTAAAGAATGTTTTTGGGCTTTTATGTGACACTTTGTTTTGTGTGAGACTAATGAGCATCTAACTGAGAGATTTCTGGAATTTAAGGACAGTCTTCTGTTGTAACCTTAACTTGATTTAACAACTCCCTCATTCTCAAACAGTTTGGATGTGTGTTTTTGTTTTGCCTCCCTACAAAAGTTTCACATGCCAGTGGAAAAAAGATGCTGGCTCTAATTTGTGCCCTGCCTGTGGGACAACACCCAAGACTGTGGGACATCTCTTGGTCTTCTGCCCTGAATATTCGCATTTGAGATGCAAGTGATACGCCCAATATGGTTAAACCTTGGAACTGAATTCCATTTAACAGCTTATAGGATTCTGACAAGAGATACTTCCACTACATTAGTGTTTGCTATCAGCCACTAATTACCTGAGATATTGTGCAAGCACAGATTTATTTTGTCTGATGGTAAATTAGTAAAACTGTTTCGGTATTTTTAATTTGAGTCTCTGCCTGATTTCAACTAACAAAGTCATTTATATTAATAATCCGTGGTCTTGTTCCAGGCAACCATTTTACTGCTGGAATGATTTTTGAATATTCTGTTGTACAGTTATGTTATTGGTTATTGGTTTGAGATAGGCAAAATGTATTTACAATGTTTGCAGTTTTCAATTTTATTCTCGTTTTTGCTTGTGTGCTCGGATGGTTTTTGCTATATAACCAAATAACGCATTATTTGATTTGATTTGCTTTGAGCTGACTTATTCAATGCAGTGGAGAGGATCACTGAGACAGGGGCCTAGGTCTAGGGGGTTAGAGATTCAATTCTATCCGTGCAGGCTACCATATCGAAATTTACCTCGTTACCAGGGAATCGGTGGCATGCGTGGAAGGCGCTGAGGGTATGTACAACCTGCACTTCGCTGGATTTCGAGAGGGTTGTGGGGGGACCTCAAAGGAGCATTTCTTGGACCAATGGGTTTGTGAGCACCAGCTACCAGCAGGAGCTCTGTATGCATGTTTTGTGGTTGAGCAGTCCCAATGGGCATTAATGTGCAGACCTCCTCACAGACCTAGGCCCTGCCTGATAATTGCAAAACCTCTGAACTATATAAACAGAGACACTATCATAAAGCATGACAGATCACAGGAAAATCTGCTGTACAAATCACTTAATTATGATATTATTGGACTGCACAGGCCTAGTACAGCAGCAGCGTCAATACTTTAGGGCCACAAAACAGCATCTCCGTGAGTTAAATATTAAATATAAGCTACAATTTCCAGCCAAACTCAAAGTGATGTATCAGTCTCAGACACTCTTTTTCAACTCCCCAGAGGAGGTATTCCAATGGACAGGTGAACGGACTCAGATTAAAGCACATACACTACCACACCCAGATTGTGATTCCTCACAGAGTGACAGGCAGAATAAAAACAGAAAGACACCAGCCTCTCAACGTCACGGATCTCGGTCGAAATGGTGGAATCCTGGAAAGACAGGACACGCAACTGCGGCTACATGTGGCTTCCGACTTCTCAGGCATTTGAGCCCATATTAGATAGTGTTAGCCTAGATCCAAACAATATATGAAGTTACGGGTAGGCTCATAGCACAGTACTTGGAGACCTAAGCCGTACTATAGTTAGGTTAATGTTGGGTAAGGGGATCCATTGGGATTGGCCAGGGTTGACGCAATGTCGGGGTCTGCCGCCATCACATTCCGAGACAGATACTACCTGTTTCGGGGTATGGGGTGGGGGGGAGTTGCATATAAGGTGTTGTTGTAGCAAATATTATGCCAAGAGGATGGCTCGCTGTTTAGGTATGTTGCTACTATAATTATGTCTGCATGTTTTCCTTATTTTTCTTTATTGGTACCTTTCAGACCTCCACTCCACTCCTTCACTTACCAAACAAATAGATATGATAACAGGATCAACACTTGTGTAACCAGTCCCAGAAGACTTCATACGATTTAATTGGTGTTGTGGAATGTCAATGGCCTAATAGGGTGAAGAGGGGGGCAGTCCTGAAACAGGCCAAGAGGGGGTCCTGTTCCTACAGGAGAACCACCTCATCGGTAACAAGGTCTCATGCTTAGCCCGATGGGGATACATGCAGATTTATCACAAGGGGTTCCAGGGATATGGGGATCCTGATTAAGATCACCATCCCTTTTCAGCATCTTAGGACAAAGGTTGATAAATATGGCTGATACACAGGAGTCACATGAAAACTCAACGGAGAACGTATCACATTATTAACTGTCTATGCCCCACCCCACCTGGACATTCCTTTGTTGAGCTGCTGACAGGGATCTGGGGTGAGCTACCAAATGGGCTTGTGGTGCTGGGGGGATATTGGAACGGAGTCCTCAACTCATAAGTAGATAGATGGCACCCAGGACAGACGCCCTTTTCTTCCTTCGCTTCAGCCCTGGGCCTTGTCAATGTGTGGCGTGCACACAATCCCTTCCTGAGCAGCAATACCTTCTACTGTGCCACACATGGCTCCTATTAGCGACTAGATTATTTCCTGATACCTGGCAAAAACCTATGTAGGGAGAAAGACATACCAGTTCTCCCTGGGTCCTTTCAGATCATTTACCATTGGCATTGGGTCTACAGATAAGACACCTGTGTCCGGTGTACCATTGGTGCCTCTCGCCATGGCCTTTAATAGAGCCCAGAATATGGTAAACACATAGAAGACAGTTTAGACAAATACTTTGCACATACTATAGGCACAGTGCTGTCCCCTCAGACCCCATAGAATACCCTAAAACCAACTTTTCGGGGGCAGAAATCAATTATTGTACAGGGGAGCACTGACGCAGACTGCTGGACAGAGTTGATCTGGAGACAGAAATCCTGAAGTTACACCAATGAGGTCACCAACCTGAGGGCCGACGTACGCATAAACAACTCGACCTGGTGCAGCAGCATTAGCATCAGGCTTTGATGGGGGAGGTGCGACTTGCCTGACAGGCTTCTCATAGCCGTAGTGAGACTTGTCTGGCAGGCTGCTCAGAGCCTTATTTTTCAGGCAGGAATCAAGTCAATTGCTACATAGATTATACCAGGGCACCCCCTTCCCTCTAATTAGGAGTGAAGCAGGTGTCCCACTTACAGATCATATTATATAAACAATGGTTCTGTCAGGTTTCCAACCTGATTGCTTCCAATTATAAACAATTCGTTCAAAGGTTCATCAGTCGTTAATTGACTCAATCAAAACTATACACAAAACAAAATTGCAAATCCAAACTAAATAGGGTACAGATACATCTTTATAGGAATTATTTGCATTCATAGATACCCAGTATCAATTCATAAAAAATCAAGTAAATTTACAGGGCGGCGCATCATATAAAGTGAGCGTGAGATTACGTGCGCAGTGACATGTTGTGCAATGGTGACATAAAATGAGTGACTTTATGTACAAGTGAGCGAAGGGAAGGAGGACAAGCTTTACACATAACACCAGAACATACAAACTAACTCACTTCACTAACTGCAACAGTTCACATGTAATTTATGCCATCACTTGCCCTTGCACACTGATATACCTTGGACAGACAACCCAGAAAGTTAAAACAAGGATCCTACAACATTGAGTAGAATCAGGTGTAGCGCTTTGGGGGCACCATTAGTGGAACATTTCAGCAGACACAATCACAAGCCTGAGGACATTAAGAGGAGGGTCATTAAGTGGAGGGTCATTGAAAAGATAATCCCTAACGCCAGAGGTGGGTCCATCATTAAGTCCCTCAACTACAAGGAGTGTAGATGGATACATTCTTTGAACTCAGTACAGGATGGGCTCAATGAGAAAGAGGAGAGGGCTAAGCACATGGGAGAGCTTTAGTATTACATATATATTACCCCATCTGTAACTCTCAATCCTGAGATCTGACATACTCTGATCCTGATGATCTAATATCCCTATGCACCAGGCTCACACAAGGTATATCAGTCTATCCTTGTCAATAGAACACGCAACACCCAGCGGTATGGTCCAAAAACACATGTGTTTATCCGGTTGTGTAATCTACTGCGGTTAAAACGGAATCTAAAATGAGTAAACCACTTAATTGATGATAGCATGATTTCATTATGCACGGAATCCAGCTAGTGCAATATTGGATTTTTCAATTGCAACTGTATGGTCTGATGTTTAACATATCCAGTATGTATCAATTACTTGTCTAGACAGTTCAGTTGAGAATAACGCATGTCTATTGTCTTTAACAGTGAACGAAGTATGGCATCACGTTTCCTTAAAGTTGTTGTTTTGTATCATGAGCACTACTCACAATCTGCATCGGTGCAGTGCATAGTCCCCTGCTGCCAGACAATTTTAACAGCATGGGTGACCGTACCTTGTAAACATATGATAAATCATCGATGTGTATATGTCTACTGAACAATAGACCGATTTTAATTGCTGTGAACAGATTTTATCTCGTTGTGAATACGGTGGGACCACTATCTCGAATTTACCGGAGGTCTAAATTATTAACTTTAAGAATACGCCATGAACTATATGGCTCTAAAAGAACACGATGCTAGTATGCGTTATATACAGCCGACGCATCATTGGACTTTGTTGTTACAAAAATATACGGGTGAACGTTGCAAAGAAATGAAATTATTAATTTATATGGATGGTGCCGGTGAAAATGATGCAAGTCCACCGCCATTACAAGTGAAAGATTTATTTCATTACTATGTCTAAGTCTCGGTGGTAAGACCACACCAACATCCTCGAAAACCTTAAATCAATGGATTTATTTTAATTGAACCACATGCAGAATTTGAATATACAATTTGCATTTGGCAGAACCCTTCTCTGCAAGGTTCGTGCCCACGTCAGCTGGGCGAGCATTCCATTGCACCCGTACAGTGGGTTGCCTAGCTACGAGTTGACGCGCTGACGGTGCAATGTCCTTGAGGCTGTCCAACCAGTTTATACAGGCCCAAGGGTTCAGGGCGTTTCCTAATCAGAATCAGGCGGCGCACAGACAGCGAGGAGGAAACTGATCGTGTCTGTTGCTTACAAGGAGACTTGAAACTGAATCCAAGGTGAGCATGTCCCCACAAGCTCGATATCCTAATGGGAACTGACTGATTCCCTTGCGGAATGGTTACAAACACTGCCCGTTCATATATCTGGCATGAGGTCAACTGGATGGACGCATCTAATCGCTATCCCCCGTTTTTCTTACTGATCGCGTATAATTACTCTATGAATAGCTCTGCTGGAATTTCTAAAATTAAGAATTGTTGAAAGGAACAAAGGGACCCACAAGGCTTTTTGTTCACAAATAGGGCGAGCGATTGATTAGATTTGTTCTAGGCCTCTTAAACATATGAGAGGTTGAATGGGTTATTAATTCACACATAGCCATTTGTTTCACAGAATTTACCATCAAGAGAGCCAGACTCCTTGCTACCTTAAATAACACGTGATTATCACACTAGCCAAGCATGGGTACATCCACACGGGGTCCCAGAGGTGAGTCCATAATTAATCATCGACTCTCCCCATCTTTGATCATTTTTAATGCAAATCCTTTCCTGACGGTATATTAATTTAACCTACAGGCGGCACATCCCCCCTCTTCCTGTCCCTCAGTCCTGATGAAGACCCGCATTGACCCACAAACTGGGCTTTTATAGGATCGAAATGACGATGGCATAAGCCATTGGACCAGCTGAGAGTATTCCGTAACACAAGCTAACAGAAGTGGCACACAGGAATAACTGTAATCGAGTGCTACACTGGCCAAACAATCCTCTCTCCCCCTTCCCTTCGCTCACTTGTACATAAAGTCACTAATTTTATGTCACCATTGCACAACATTTCACTGCGCATGTAATATCACGCTCAGTTTATTTGATGCACCGGCCTGTAAATGTACCCTTTTTTTTAATGAATTGATACAGGGTATCTATGAATGCAACTAATTCATATAAAGATTGATCTGTATTCTATTTGGTTTGGATTTGGAATTTTGTTTTGTGAATAATTTTGATTGAGTCAATTAACGACTGATGAACCTTTGAACGAATTGTTTATAATTGGAAGCAATCAGGTTGGAAACCCGACAGAACCATTTTTTATATAATATAGTACTGCCCAGGTTCTGAGGGATACTGGGTTACCCCGTAGTAATTTACACCACTTACAGATCATAGCAGCTTAGCAACATTTTTTTCGTCCCATCTGGAGTGGGTCTATGCCAGGAGAGAGTTACTCACAGATATACAAATAGAGGACTTTGTACAGGTGCTTCTGCATTGGTCCCTGTCTCCAGTCGCACGTGAGTTGTTGGACTCTAAAATTACTGTGGAGGAACTCCTTGCAGCCGTGGCTGATATAAACTCGGTCAAAGAGCTTGGTGTGAATGGCTTTCTCAATGAATGTTTCAAACTACATATGTCTAAGGTTCAAACTCACCTCCTAGAGGCATTGTTGTCAATGGTGGCAGCGGGAGTCATGCTGCCAGATTGGCGCCATGCAGAGATCATTGTCTTCCCCAAGCCGGGGCACCAGAGAGATGATCCAGCATCGTACCATCCGATCTACCTCCTGAACCTTGAAATTAAGATTTTAGTCAAGGTTTTGGCAAATAGACTGATCAGTGATCACTCAGATTCCAGATTTAGTCCATCCTGACCAATCCATATTCATGCCCTTAGGGTACCACAGCACAATATACGGTGAGCGTAAAACCCATTAGCAATGGCGGATGAGTCAAAGGAGGGGGTGATACTTCTTGTAGCCAACATAGATAAAGCTTCTGATTCTGTGAACTGGACATATTTGTTTCATCTCGTTCAGCGCCTTCACTTTTTTCCAAGGTTCAACTCCTTTGTCTGACTATTATACATAAATTTGACTGTTTCAATATGGGTAGCTGAGGCTCGGTCAGATATCTTCCCCATACAGTGGTGGACAAGGCAGGGTTCTCCTCTATCCCCCCTGCTGTTTGATATTGCTATGGAGCCCCTAGCGTTTTGGGTGCAGATGGATGCACAGGTGCAGGATTCAAGTGGGGTCGGGTGGTGAGACAGGAGTGCATTATACACCAATGACGTCTTATTCTTCAAAACAATGCCAGACATGACAGGACACCCACCGGCTGTTGCAAAAAGTGTGTGTGTTTGGGGAGACCTCGCACCTCTCTTTAAACACCTCATAAACCACAATATACACAGTGGGTCAAGGCCCAAATCGACTCGACAGGGTTGCAGGTATATGAGTGGCCATAGATGGGTTCCAATACTTAGGTGATTATATTTCCCCGGTGGCAACTGTTACATGGAATGCCAAAATAGAATGAATAGTTGCTAACCTGAAAGGCAACATAAAGATATGGCCTGGACTCCCGCTGTCCTTGTCTGGAAATTGGCAATCTTCAAGATGGTCACAATGCCCAAATTCCTCTACCAACTGCTAAATTTCCTGTTTGATATCCTGCAACAATGGTTTCATAAATTGAACTTCATCCTTAATGCCTTTCTATGGGATGGATGGGTTCCATGTGTGGCCCTCATTAAATGCTTACAGTCAACATACTGTGGGAGCATTGCAGCTTTATATGTCAAGTCCTGTAGTATGCACAGCTAGGGGCTGCCCCTCAAAACACCCGACGATGTTGAAGAGATGTGCAGAATAAAGAAGAATTGAATTAGAGCCTGTCAATCATATTCACCAACTCTTGGAAGATGAAATTCAGACAAAAGAGATTGATCACACTCAACTACAGACAGATATGGGCTATGTCACTGAGATGTATTCCATTTATTCTTTAACTCCTTTTTCAGGTGGCTGGGTGGGGGGAGGAGAATGGCAGGACTGGTATATTTTATGTTTAAGGCAATTTTGTTGCAAGTGTTTATTTTTTTATGAGCTGCACTGTCTGAGTTGGATTTTATGTATATATCTCAATAAAATGTGTTCCAAAAATATATATATATAATTAAACGTTTTTCTTCAATTAAAACCGTGTATCCTCTTACATTATGTAGAACTTCTCATTTGACAATTCAGATTACTTAAATATCTTTCTATTTTCTGCAATTTTCTAGTACTAATTGCAAGCCTCCATCCTCTATGCCTTCCACATCTTCTATGCACTTTTTTTGTTGTTGTTGTGTTGCCGACTAGCTTGTAGTTGACCACCACTTGATCAAGCCTTCCTTTGCAGCTCACTTGCCTGCAAATATACTGATGACATTCTGTAGAACCCTAATGCCATTCAATATAGGCATGAGTGGAAAGCTTGCCTGGCCTCTCCACTTATTGTCATCAAAATCTCCTTAAACATTTTTTTAAAAATAAAAAATAATTTCATGCATTGAAATTGTATTGTAATTTTCAAAAAAATATTATAATTAAATGGCTTTAATTTGTATAATATGTTGATTTCCGTGTTACGTTTATTATGCAAAATTCCTAATAGTATGCTGTGAGGCCTCTCACCCTTAGAGTGATCTTCCCCAAACTTTTTTCCTTCTTCCCTCCTGCTTGCTGAAATTTGTTTTTGTTGGCTTTAGGATTCAGTGCACTTTACCATGGCTAACCAGTGCTAAAGTGCTTGCGCTCACTCCTTAAAACATGTAATATTGAACTACACCTGATTGGCACATTTAATTTACTTGTAAGTCCCTAGCAAAGTGGCACATCAGTTACCCAAGGAATGTAAATTAAATGCTACGAGTGGGCCTGCAGCATATATTGTGCCACCACTTAAGAAGCCTTTTAAAACTTGTCTCAGGCCTGTCATTGCAGCCTTAGTGCAGTTTTTTAAGAGCAAAATAAACCATTTTCTGGGCCTAAACCTCTATGTTTTATACATATAATTCACCCCTAAAGTAGGCCCTAAAAAGTTTACCGGGCACAGTGCAGTCTATTTTATAAAGTGGTACATGTACTTTTAGGCTTTCATGTCCTGGTATTGAAAAACTCCTAAATTTCTTTTTCACTATTACATTTAATAAATGATAACGTTTGTTTGGGAACAGGTATACATGTCATGTTTGGTCTCCTATTTTAAGATACTCTCAATTTTAGAAATGCCACTTTAAGAAAGTTGGAATTTTCTCGTCCTAACCATTTGGTACCTGCAGCCTATGTACTGGATCACATGACGGTGATCAGAGTGGCAATTGGCCTTAGTGTATTTCTCCAAGATAGTAATACAAAGGGGAACTAGGAGATGTCCAGATGGGCCATCCTGCCAGTGTAGGAGGGGTGGAGCTGTTCCTTGCCCGATTTACATTTAAAAGGAACTGCCTCAGCACACTCACAAAGAACTTCACACCAGTCATTTGTCATACTAGACCTCTTGGAGCTTGGACAGGGCGGAAGGAAATCCCCCCTGTGAGGGGTAAAAGCTCTAGACGTTTTTTCCACTTCAAATCTGTTACCAGGTACAAACATATGATGCTCAGACCTACTCCTAAGTTCACTCCTGGACCTGTGGAGGACACTAAGAAGGCTTGTCTTCTATTTCAGAGGACTACCTGCTGCTTGAGGCCTGCTTTCCACGTCAGAGAACTGCCCTGCTGCTACCATAAGAATGGCCTGCTGCTTAAATCCTGCCTTATACCCTCAGAGGACTTCCCTGTTACTTGAGGACTGTCTTGCTGCTTGAACACAGGACTACCAAACTGACTCCAAGGGCTAATTGGCTGGCCTCTGGCCTCTGGTTCTGAGCTACAGGGGCATAAAACAACTTGATTTCTGCACCTGTACCCTATTTGAAGTGATTCCTACCCTCCAAGTGTTACCTGACTAATCCTTGTCCCTTGGAAGTGGTGGTAAAGGAGCACAAATGGCAAAAACAAAAACATTTGACTTCTAAACTTTTCAGCTAAAAAGTGCTCTGCGAACCGACAGGAGACTGGGACCTACCTACTTACTAGGTGAAGCGCTTGTCGACCTGACTTCGTCGTAGCTCCCACTATGTTGTTCTCTGCGGCAGCAAATTCTGTTCTGCAGATCCTCACAGAAGGGGTAGCTAGTCTCATGAACCCCTCATTGGCTACTTCCAAAAAGTGACAAAGTCCAGTAATAGCAATCTTCACGGCAACTTCGTTCAGTGGCTCCCTGATGTCGACACCTCCTCCTTCAGCACAGTCTGCAGCATTGTCTCACAGAACTGGATCATATTCTACAGTTGTCTTCAAAATGTCCTCTAAGTTCAAAGGTAAGTCAAGACCGGGATCAATCCACCTTGTGTATCTGAACTGAACTCCATAGCTGTTGGTCATAACTTTCAACTTTGCCCTAGTATTAAGTGACTAGATGTCGGTGCTTTTATCTTTTAGGTGCTGTTCTTTCTTTGAAACCTTTAAAAATTCAAAACTTCCGTCCTCTTGGTTAGAATATTGTCATTTTGGTGTCAAATTATTTATTAACTTTGACTCCAATTTTCTACATTTTTGTGGAATTTTTCCAGTGTTGTTGTTTCACTTCATTACTGTATGAGTGCTGCATAAATACTTCACACTAAGTTAAGTCTGACTGTTTTTGTACCAAGCAACCAGAGTATTAAGCATAGATTATTGTTTTGACTTTTTTGGTCCCCCCAATCAAAAACCCAATTTTCTAACATACAGCAATACGCCTCTTTGCATAACTACGCATACACGTGTACACATAATTATGCAGAGTACGTGTATGCGTTATTACAGTAAAAAATTACCACATATGTGCTATTTGTGTTCAAATTATACCACAAACACACAGAACACGAGCAGCTGTTCTTTGCAATGCTTTTGCTTTGCACGTTTGTGAGAAAATTATGAGAAACATTTGTGCGTTAACATTTAGCAGTAAATGAAGGATTTGCATTTTGCATAATTCCACATTATTTCATAAAATGTTGCTTAATTACACAAAAGCAAATTATGCAAATTTCACATACCTATACAAATCACCTTTTAATTTACATACATCGCTTCAGACATTTATGATTCAAGGCGTTACTCTCCCCTTGCAGCCCAATATTCAATATGTGGAAAATGCAGTGTTTCATACAACATAGATCCTTTTTAATGCTGACCATATTTAATACTGACATTTCATCATTATCGACCAAAGTATATTTTACAAAGCCAACATTCAATTCATCCTGCTTCTTCTAGATGTTGTATTATAAATACAAAGGAACTTTACGCTTATGAGGTGGCTGTTTCCAGGTGGATTAACCAGTGAAATTCATATCTCTATGGTAATTGAAAAGAAGAAATGATTTTGGCCAAATGTTCTTCAGTCGGGTCTCAGTACTGGTATCCTGAGCAGGTATTACATTCACCCACCCTTGGCCTTCAGGACTGGTCCCAATCCAACGGCACACTTTCATAGTGCCTTGGTCATGTAGTCAACTTGTGGTGCACCAAAGCCACTGGCAGGAGATAATCCTGGCTTAGGTCGGATGTGCCACTCAGACACACGACTCCAGATGGTGTAGTGGCTACAAAGAGGATAAATGACTGAGGTCACGCTATCCAGTGCAGAAGACCTGCAATTCATTCACTGCACCTGCTTAAAGAGTCTCTGTTGGATAAACCCTATGCCACGGTCAATTATTGCAAAGATCAGCTCCTCCAAGCTTCCTTCCCTTTTTCACAGTCAGAATGCAATGGCACCCTGGACGGACCAATAATTCCTCCCTCACATCAGACTCCAGGCAGTTCTCCCTCATCTCTTGGGAGTTGGCAGTCAGTGAGGCACCAACCTTTGGTAACCTCCTAGTCCCCGAGTACTCAGTGGAGTGCCCCTTCCCCAGCAGAAATGACCACAACAGTGCAGGGTGTGTACTTCAGGTCTGCTTCCTTGGAACCAGGTTGGGTCAGGTTCCCCTTTCATATGTCCTGGTCAGGCTCCCCTCCAGACCTAGACTTGGTCTGCTGTGCTACTCTACCCAGTAGTACAGTTTCAGTGTGGACTGCACACTATAAAGGTATAAATAGGTGTGAGCAGGCTGTACATAGCTATTTTTTACCTATCCTGACAAACCCCTCCTCAAGCATCAGCCACAGTCCCTGTCAGGGTAAATTATGAAAGTCACTTAATTAGCCTGTGCTTAACCCTCTAGTAGCTTGGAACAAAAGCAGTCAGGCTTAATTTAGCAGCAATGTGTAAAGTGTTTATGCACCAAAGGAACAGTAATAACATGAAAATACAAGAGAAGAAAAATCCCACACTAATTCAGAAAAATATAAAAAAAATGAAATTAACTAATTGACACCAAAACAACAAACATCCAATCCGGAGATATACAATTTCAAAGAGTGAATTCCCCCACTCTCCATTATCCGGTCATGGTAGACAGGGTGAAAGTCACAAGTACAGGCCAACTGCGATCAAGCGTGGACTAAATAAAAGGAACAGGTGAGTCCCACAGAAAAAGTTACTTTCTAAAGTCCAACACAAAGAGTTCTGTTAACAGTGGTGGAGGCCACGATAGTACGGAGAGCCTCACGAATGGTCGTCTCTCTAGCAAGAAGAGCAGGCCGGGCTTTGTGGAAAAGTCAGCACTTTAGTGCGAAAATCCTGTCTGACTTCACGGATAATCATTGCTGGAGATTCAAGTTGGGGGTCACCACGGGAGGTTAATGCTGTAGAGCGAAGTGATGATCGTATGTTGCCGGTCTTCGCTGGTGGTTGCTGTAGCAAGAAAAGCCGGATTCACCAGAGCTTTGCATTGGCAGTCAGCAGGAGTAGCAAGATCTTGGTACAAAGAATGCAAAGAGCTCAAATCTTCATGATTTCATATTTTCATCAAGAAGGAGCTCAACAGATGCCTCACCAAGGGTCCAGTACTAGGCAGATACCACTTAGGGATAAGGAACTCACTCCAGCAGAGGCTAGCAGGGCTCTGCCTGGTCCAGATCCAGGTCCAAAAGGTTCATTTTCAGCAGGTCAGCTTGGCAGTTGCAGAGAGGTCTCTGGAGCTTGTGTGTCCTTGTAGCTCAGAAAACGAGGTCAGTCAGCTGACCCTTGGAGTCACTTCAGCCTGGTTGGGACAGTGGAGGTGAGGCTTCCTTCTTGAAAAGTGGGACATGCGTTAGGCAGTTGTCTAGTCCTCTGGCAGCAGTGCAGTCCCTCTTCTGTAGTATCCACAGGTCCAGGAGTGTGCTGAAGAGGGGTTATAAGGGTCCCATTTTCTACACCTGGTGCCCAGTTTGAAGTGGGAGTGACTTCTGAAGACTTCACCCTACAGGAGTGTCTGGAATTTCCTGCCTACCTTCCCTAGTCCCAGACTGACTGCAGGCACAATAGGCTAGTGTGAAGTCCTTTCTGTGTGAGTTGAGGCATTGTCTTTAAGATGCAAGTGTGATAGATGATAACTCCTCCCCCTCATCAAGTCAGAATTGATCTTCCTGTCAACACTCACACCCTATATTACACTAACAGAGTAACACAAACCAGATGCAAAATCTTTGGAAATGTGGGTCTATGAGACTCTGTGAGTGTGGATTTGTCCTTAATGAAATGTAGAAGAAGCAACACCTACAGATGATGATGACACATTTACAAGAATGGATGAGCTACTTGAGGGATATATCATGTAACATGTACCTTTGACTTAACCAATCAAGACTGCTATTTTGCACCATTGCCTACCTATTGATAAATCTCAACCGGTTTATACTGTTTATGACTTTGACCTTAATAATAAATATATTTTCTTAATGTCCTTCTCAGAATTTATGTCAGATTTCTAGCTCTAATTCTAGGGCAGGATCTGGACAGTGGGGAGGTTACTCCCATGTCCTTTATCCAGTTTTGCACCAGAGCAGAATCCAACGGCTCCCAGGAATGGTTTGAACTGGACTATGCAGAGGTACACCAAATGTGCCCCTCATGCAGACTTTCGGTCGCTGGCAATCGCACCCACCCAACTCTAATACACTATAACCTGTCTGGGAGGTGATCACACATCCCTGTGACAGGATGCCTATTGTTCTGCCTTCCCCTGCACATGCTTGGCTCAGCAGCAGGAGGGCAGAAATGTGTCTCGGGTCGGCAGCAACTATTTTGTGCTGCTTGGGACTGGAAGGCTGGTACCGGGAACACCAGGGACCCAACGAAGCTCACTTCTGAGGGGTGGAATCATACATCCCACACTAGTTACTGGTGTGGGGGTATGATTCCAATACGCTTGACACCAAACGCGAATGGTTTGTTTCAGCCGTTTTAGAGTTGGTCATTACACAGTCGCAAAATGCCACGCCATATGTCGTAAATGGCTGATGCACTGATAACCCGGGAGAAAGGACTCTGTAGGTTTCAGGGGTGTCCTGCTCATGCAGTGGCACCGTCTCACTTAGAATCAAGCAACCTGCCTTCAGGATTGTTAAGGCATGCTATAGGGGTGACTTTTAAGTTTTATGTGCAGTGCCCTTAGATATAGAAAACCTATATCTTAGGTAAATGGTGCATGCACCAACTTCCACAGGCTGCAATGGCAGGCCTGCTGTTGCATTTTGCATGGTCTCTCGTGGGTGGCATAATACATGCTTCAGCCCATAGGAGGCCTCTGGGGTACCTATGCCCTGGGTACATGCGTACCATATACAAGGGACTGACAAGGGTACCCCAGTATCCAATCTGGAGTGTAGCTAAGTACATAACATACCAGTTTAGGGCAAAAGCAGATAGACCGAGGTCCTGATTAAGCATGGGCGGATCTAGCGGATCTCGCGTACGCGAAATTGCGGATTTACGGATTCGCGAAGTCTCGTGGATTTGCGGATTTTCCCGTTTTTTGTGTTGGCGCGCGTTCGCGACGATTTTGGGACAATTTCGCAATTGCGAACTTACTTTTCGGCACGCAACGGCCGCGACTATGTTGTTTCTACGTCTGGTTTATCATCACAGGTTCACAGCACCCTCTGTTTCACCACTGCCACCCTCTGGGACACCCATGCCACCCTCTGGTACATCCTCACTGCCACCCATTAGGTTTGTTTATCACTGTAGTTTATGGGGGGTGAAAAAAGCAAGCACACCTCCCCTACTTCAACTGCCATGAATTAATTGGGGGTTGATTAATGTGTCAGTTATTTAGAAAGTTCCAGTCTGGCTGGCACCTGCTTCCTTCCTTATCTGTAATTTGCTTTCTGTTGCAGTGAAATTTTTTTTCACAGGACCTTTATGGTCTACTTGTAGCTATTCTATGAGCCTGCTGTTTGGGTCATAGCAGGGTCATAGAATAGTTGCAAACTCTGGAGGGGCCCCTCAGGAAGCACTACAGTGAATGTTACAAATGTTAAGTTTGAACTTTTGCACCTGCTCATTGCTTTCAGTTTAGCAAAAACCGTTTTTTCTGCAATTTCGCGCGTTTTTTGGGGCGCGAATCCGTGCGAGATCGATTTCGGGAGCCGCGAATGCTTGCGAATACACATATTTTTTTTTTCCGACGTGTATGTTCGCGTGCTTTTGCGCGTGTTCGCGAGGCGCTTGTAGCTATACGTTTGCCAAGTTACCCTAGCGGTCGTACACGGGCGCGGCCATCTTGTTTGCGTGACGTAATTCCGTTTCCGGCCGCTATGTGTAATCTCGCAAACTGTGCTGCTCGCTAGTACAATTTCGCGCGTGCTCGCGAGGAAAATCTCGCGCGAACTTACCCACGCGGTTGTGAACGGGCGCGGCCATCTTGTTTCTCATTCATTGCTATGGTTCTGGGCATGCTTTCTGTATCCTCTCTGAATCTCTGCCATCCTTTGCTTGTTTGAAGTTTATTTAATCTATTTTACTTATTATCTATCCCTCTATTTTTCTAGCTGTATATTTTTGTGTTTTCTGCTACTTTTAGTTACTTTTAAACTACTTTTTTAAACTCTTTTCTTTTCTTCTTCACTATTCTATTTCTTCTTTATCATTTAAGTTTATTTCTGCCCAGACCATGGTAAAGGGAGCCGGGAAGCACCCTGAGAAGGGGAAGGGTCCCGCACCCCATGCCCGGCTCCCGTGCGGGCGTTTGAGGGGGGAGCAAGTGGTGCCGCGGGAGATCTTCAGCGCGGAGGAAGTGGCGGCACTCATCTTCCACATCCATCGCCGCCTCCCCAAGACGATCCTGGGAGGCGGCAAGATCGCGACTGGCTATGGCATCCGGGAGCGCCGGAAGCGGTGGGAGAAGGTGTGCCGGGCCATGTATAAGCTCTCTGGGGTCCGGCGCACATATAACCAGGCCACCCACCGCTGGACCGATGTCATGGACCGGGAACGGGACTTGCTGGTCCCCGGGCTTGGTGAGTAGTAGTAGCTATTCATCACTACTCTGTTTTATCCGGCTCTGTTATTTGCAAATCTTTGTTCTTTACCAAGAGCAATAATGCTGCCGATTACATTGTAGGTACATTATATTTCAAAATCTTCTATGCATTTCAGGTGCACTGCTCTCCTTCTCAGTAGCCTTGCTTGCTACTATGCTTATTTGTTTTGTACATTGTGTTCATTTCATTGGCCTGAGAAATTATGTATGAGTGTAGTGTAAAGATAAGAACTGCGTAATGCTAGACACTAAGGGTCATATTTTCAATTACCGGCGCATCCCTGCAAAGTAGCAGGGATGCGGCAGTAATTGTGTGCCATGCCACCACCACCCATTGGCCCAAAACGTCACAGAAGCCTTACGCATCTGTGCCGTAAAGGCGGCGCATTGCTGGAGTTGCGTGCCAACGATGGCGCAGCTCCAGCAATGCTCTGGGGTACCCTATCTCCCCAATGCTGCATCAAGCCGTACGTCGGCTTCAAGCGCGCAGGGTTTGACTCATGCATCATTGTCTTAAAAGTGACTGATTGACATCTTGTAGATTTCCCTCAGCCACTTTTAGGATTCGTCCCTGCGCAGGTAAGCCCTCCCTTGCACCGGAACGCCCCCTGATGGCGCAGGGCTTTACAACGTGATGCATCGCCCATAATTTCTTTTTTTTTAATATATACGCCGCACCAACACCATGACGAGTCTTTTGTTCTGCCGCAGCGTCACAAAAGTCACGCAACAATGGAGGAAAATGAGCCGCAAGGGACTTCTAAATCAGCCCCAACAGACTGAAGTCCACTCCTTCCTTTAGACACATGGCTATAAGAAGAAATAGTGGTGGTGGTGGGTGGATTGATAGTTTGAGTATTCACTGATCTGCAAGCAGGATGGACTTTGTCTGTCACTTCGCGTGCTGCGGACTGCTGCCTGCAGTGCCAGGCCTAGGCAAACCTCTTTAGTAGTCTGTTTATTGAGTTACATAGGAACTTTCTAAGTCAACGGTCCGCAAATCAGGCAATACGAATAACGTAGTATACCACATGAGATAGATCCCGTGGAATAGTTGTCTATCTATTTGCTATTTCTCCAAAAAATGTTGTTATTGTTCTTTTGAAATGGTTGATTTGGTTGACAAATCTCATCCATGTTTTCTGGTCTTTCTTTCTTTCATGTTGTACATCAGCTCCCCCCAAGGGCAAGAGGACACAGGAGGAGGAGGGTGCTGTTCAGGATGCAGGCCAGGATCGGGCAGGCGAGGGCTCCTTTGCTGGCCCCAGTAAGTTTTAATTGTAATAAAGAGTACCTATTTTTTCCTAGCGTTCCTCATTCGAATTTTTTCTAAATCGTCTTTGATCTTCTTGTAGACTGGATATAAATTCTTATCCTGGCTCTAATATGACTCCCTGTGGTATTACTAGATTATTCTTATTAGTCTGTCTGTGTAGCTAACTAAGATTGGACATTTGGCAATTCCATTGGACTCCCATTCTATTCAGCAATAGCTCTATGCACTGTCTCCTTACTGACTAGATAGTGTGGCAGAGTCATTCAGCTCCCGAAGTCACCGATTATTGATCCCCAATGATCTCTAGATTATCGTAGGCAGGACAAGAGAGTACGGAGTCACAGCACAGTCAAGAAGTGTCAGAGGCACTCATGCTTGCAAAAATTCCAAAACCTTTAGCTCATCCACTCTAGTCTGGAGGACCAAAAACCACAGAGTCTATTTAAGTTTAAAAGCTTTATTAAAAGTAAACACATTTATTAAAATCTACTTTGTCATAAAACTATTTAACTGAAAACGGAAAAGTGGTTAGTGCTGACGATTAATTGGACACATTTCTTGTGGTCGAGCCGAGCTCTCACCTGGTTTGAACTTGATCCTGGTCGTGTTCTTAGGAGTCAAGCTTCTGTCTGTTAGGAGAAAAAGTGGTGCGTGTTAAAAATAAAAAGCAAGCATTCATCAGTTGTGCATAAAAGTGCAGCAAGACAACAGCCTTCCCTGGAAAAAGGGACATTTTTACTTTGGAGTAGACAGTCACAAATTATTACATTGTATTCTGTTTTTTTAACATTTCTCCTAGACCAAATATTATATAGTAGTGAGTGGTGTATTCTAACATTCTTAAATGTACTTTGTAGGTGTAACATCTGGTGACGGGGCCAGCGCGGAGGTGGCTGTGTTGGGCGAGGACTCGGAGGACTCTGGGGAGGAGGCGGTGCAAGAGCCGGCGGACGGTCCTGTGGGGGTTCAAACGGTGGTGGCGGAAACAGGTAAGCTATATATTCCTTACTTATTGAGATTGAAGACTGCATAGTGTGCTTTCTGCACGGGTGTATTACAAATCAACCAGGTAGTAGCCTCCTCGAAATGTACTTCGACTTAGCTGTGAAGTTTTTGGTGAGAAGAATCCCAATAAGTTCTTAGACGAACGTGATGGATGGGATGAACGAAAAGCGAAAGAAGGGTGTAAGTAAGTGGGACGCGAAATTGTATGATGGCTGGCAAAGAAGAACGATATGTGTTTGCTTGGCCCCCGAGGTGGCTGGGAAGGGAAGAATATGGTATGGTGCATGGCTGGGTCAATGATGAAGCAAGGATGGGTGGAAGGACAGCAGCCTGGGTGGGTGAAACAGAAACTGTATGTGTGCGTATACTTTGACTGAATGGATGCCTGGAGCGTGGTATTCTCTGACTCTTAGATAGCACATGTGTATCTAGAGAGAGTAGATGGTCGCTGGATGAACTAAGTGTTACCTTGAAGAGCATGTACCACCGCACCCGCACGTCCTTTCCAGTGCAGGGAAGGCAAGGAAAAGAAATTGTAAATGTGTCCAATACTACCATGAATAGTAGCAGTACTTTGTATTGCGTCTGCAATCACAGCATATATTTGGTTATTACGGTGGACACTCCATACCTCTCTTAATAACTTTAGTTTACTTGTAGTATGTCATTCATGTGTGGGTGTATCACTGTTCACTCAATATTAAGCAAAGCACCTAAAGTCATCCCATATGTCATCAAATACGTCATATGTGAAGTGATAGATAATCAAATTAGTTAGCTTCTTCATTTTCCTTTTCTAGTACTCATTTGCACTGTAGGGTGAAAGGTAAATTAATTAAGCAGTAGCCCTTGTAACAGAGTATTCTCAGTGCCACCCGTAATAGAAAAGTAATAGCTTCACCACCTGCATGTACTGGACCGGTACAGTAACGCAAGTCTGTCTCACTCATCATGGTGTGCAACTTTTTTTCTCGGGTGCAAGTTCACTGTGCTGTCCATGTCATTCTGCCGGCTTGCATAAGATAACGTACCAATTTTCCTAAACAAGAGAGAAGAAGAAGAATAAGACTGGTGTACTGTCATAGTCGACTGTAATGGAAGTCCATAGTGGTCGTAGAATTTGTTCATTAAACTACCACTAATGTTAGAGCAAGGATGCAGAAGTGGGAGGTTACATAGATACTGTCCTCAATAGTTATGTACTGTGCTTTCAATTTGCTACTTGTACTGTGACCCAACTTTCGGCTCAATCACTTTGTGTTATTAATGCTAAGGAGCATTGGTTACAGACTATGTCTTTCTTTCTTCATATAGTTGCTCCTTCCAAATCAACAACACGGAGGGAGCAGGCTAGAATGGCCCGGCAACGGAGGCTGGATGCCACTGTCGCCGAATATCGGCGGCTGGTGGCCCTGGAGGAGGAGGAGGACACGCAGTCGAGCGGTGCAACAACAACAACCTCGACTGGGACCGCTGCATCCTCCTCCGTGACCCCACGGGACGCCAGCATGCGCAGTGCTCCAGCGGGACCGAGCCGGGCTAACAAAGCCAACCGCCACCGCCAAGCAACAGAAAGACCAGCTGCCCCCCACAGGAGCTGCAAGGAACGCCAACGCCGCCTACGAGTCCGAATGTCCAACCTGGAGCAGGAGGTCCAGAAGTATAAGAACTTGGTGAAGGGCCTCCGCTCCGAGCTTGCCACCCTCCGCAAGGAGTATGATGCCCATGCCGCAAAATGCACCAGCACCCTCCAGTAGTGGAGTGTCCCTTGCCCTTTTTTTATAGACTTTTGGGGGTTGGGATTTGGGAGTTGGGATCGTTTTGGGACGTTTCAAAGACAATCGTTGGGGTTAGGGTGGGTCTTGAGGGAGATTATTTTGTTAGGGCTACATAAATATACATTTTTAAACTTTATCTGACCATACCTGTTTTTTACTGCTTTTCAGTCTGGTGGGTGGGGGACGGGGGTGTAACAGTAACTTTGTTTTCCTGAACAGTCGTAGGACTTTAGTAGTACAACCGTCAATCTCTTGTCTACTCCGAAATAATACTCCATTATACTACCTCCCACCAAACGCTTATCTTACCTGTAATTTGTGTTAGAAATTAGGGCTAGGCCCAGGGCTGGCTCCACGTGAAATGGGGATTAACGTTGTCAATCCTGGGCGGGTGACATTTCCTCATTGCGGTGGTACTAGTGGTGTGACACAGTGGCAGTTGCATGCCTATGGAAAAAAAGAAAACGAAACCTTGTTTGTCCTTACTGTAGCATTACAACGGTTACGGTACGATCGAGAATATAGCAGGTGACAGTACACTAGAACAGTGCCATAATGTAGCCTAACAAATGGTAAAGTATTTGCTTGCAAGTATAACTAGTACTTGCGTTGAATTTATTTGACATTGGCTACTACTACTAGAAGATATAGTACTGAAGCTGAGTAAGTCTAGAAGATATCCTCGTATTCCTTCACCAGCCTGTTGCTATGACCTTATCCTCCCCAGCAAGTGTGTGGAATTATTGATGTCATTTTAGTCAGACATCAAGCAAAACAACACAGCCCGGGGGAAGAGGGTTAGGGTTTGTAAAATGGATGGGAATGGGGGTTTCTTTTTGGGTAGGTTTTGTTGAGAGAAGAAAAAAAAAGCAGAGCATGGACAAACAATAATTGAAGATAAAGACAATCTTTGGTTACAAACTAAAGCTAAGCACATGCAGTCACACTCATAGAATAAAACAATGGATACTGTATCTGTATTGCGTATGTTGTTGGAGTTGTCCTGTTGAATTTGGTAAGTAAGTTGCATGCAGCAAACAATTCCTCTTATTGGCGGCACTCCTCCATTCCAGCTGACGCTTCGTCCATCAATGTTGGCGACCACTGACAGAAGACACCCTGTCCACTGCCTGCCTGGCGGATGTTGACTGAAACCCGGCCTGTAATTATTGAACGGAAAACAGGAAGTGCTATTACAATACCACTGATAAATAAATAAAAGGTATGTACGCTGTGTGGTTCAAAATGTGACACTTTGATTTCCCTAATAGACAGTACAATATTTTTGAAATTGCGTGCTCTGTCTGAGTCACCTTTTTAAGGATAAATAAGTATGGCCAAAATATTATAGCGGATCTTTCCCCTCAAGGTAGGTGTACTGTAAACTGTGTTTTAGAACAAAATTTGACCTTCCCAGCAATGCTCCCACCAAGACCCTTACTAAAGCCAGTCGCAAAAATGTAGAAGAACCCCAATCAGATCTCCAAAAACGATGCCTAGCAGAAAAATGGTTACAAAACGTACTTTGAAAGTAACAGTAGGCCCAAATACAGACCGTGGATTGTATTCAAACCACTTGCAAGCAAGCAAAAGTATCCATAGCCAGCATCGCTCCAACAGTGCTCTACAACACCAGAACTGCGTTGCAATAGAACCCCCCGAAACACATGCAACCCTGCTGCTAGGGCTAACCCTAACGAACCCTAACTTACAAAAAGTGCCAAAACTGGTGTTTCCTTATGGATTTTGTCCAAAACACTTCTATCCGGTATTAGACCTTCCCAGGAATGCCCCAGGCAAGACCCGCCAACCCACCCGAAAAAAACCACCCGACAACACCCCCAAACAGCGAAAAAGCTAAATCTCATACTTACAATATCTCTCGGCCTTCGGTCCAAACGCGGCGCTGTGCAGCTAGGTCATCATCATCAATCATCATAACTCCTGTTTTTCCACCACGGATTTCCTGAAAAGCAAATGCAATCAAGATTAGATTGTCGCAGCAGTGCTTCGACAGAGACCCCGGCCGCAACCCACCCACGAACAGCAGGAAGCCCCCCAAAACGCTACATTGAGCAAGATGACAGAAGAAATAGCAAAAAAAAGGCTGTTCCTTAAGGATTTTGTCCAAAACACTTCTATCCGGTATTAGACCTTCCCAGGAATGCCCCAGGCAAGACCCGCCAACCCACCCGGAAAAAAACACCCTGACAACACCCCCAAACAGCGAAAAAGCTAAATCTCATACTTACAATATCTCTCCGCCTTCGGTCCAAACGCGGCGCTGTGCAGCTAGGTCATCATCATCAATCATCATAACTCCTGTTTTCCACCACGGATTTCCTGAAAAGCAAATGCAATCAAGATTAGATTGTCGCAGCAGTGCTTCGACAGAGACCCCGGCCGCAACCCACCCACGAACAGCAGGAAGCCCCCCAAAACGCTACATTGAGCAAGATGACAGAAGAAATAGCAAAAAAAAGGCTGTTCCTTAAGGATTTTGTCCAAAACACTTCTATCCGGTATTAGACCTTCCCAGGAATGCCCCAGGCAAGACCCGCCAACCCACCCGGAAAAAACCACCCGACAACACCCCCAAACAGCGAAAAAGCTAAATCTCATACTTACAATATCTCTCGGCCTTCGGTCCAAACGCGCCGCTGTGCAGCTAGGTCATCATCATCAATCATCATAACTCCTGTTTTCCACCACGGATTTCCAGAAAAGCAAATGCAATCAAGATTAGACTGTCGCAGCAGTGCTCCCAGACACCAAAAAACACCCACAAACACCCGGAACCCCGCCAAAGAGCATCCCAAAAGCAAGCAAGTCAGAAAAAACTGCAAGAAATTTCCACCTCATATTTGGTCCAAAACACTTTTGTCCATTATTAGAGCTTCACAGCAATGGGCCCAAATCCGTCAACTCACCCGCAAAGAAGTACAACACCCCCACAAGTGCTGAGTCTTTCTTCATTGGGCGTAATCCAGCACTCTGCTTTGAGGGAAATCGCAGTCTGGAGGAGGAGGATAGAGGAGCATGTTCTTCAGAACTTGTGAACCTGAGGAATGTAGACTGCGGCACCTTCAAATCAATAAGCAAACAAGTGAAGACAGTTCTGATGATGGTCTTGTTTTTGGGATTAGGTGATTAAAGTTTGAATTAAATTAACTGTGCAAAACAAAGAAAGAGAGACACACAGCACACAGGAATAAAAGTGAATAAGGACGAAAAAGAAAGTTCTTGATTGATTGTCTCATTTTCAGGGCTCGGTGTCAGGGAATAAGAACAAGATTTCGTCATCATACTCTGCGAATTCAGGCAGGATGAGGTCAGTGCCACCGAACAGAGAACAAATCCCCTCATCTACGTTGCCGTCCTCCTCGTCTTCATGCGGCGTGCTTTCTCGTACTTTGTAATCTGGTGGTATGAGGTGCTGATTCATCTTGATCATTGTCAGCCGCTCCACATTTTTGGGCGAGAGGCGGCTCCGTTTGGGAGTTACAATGCCACCAGCAGCACTGAAAACACGTTCAGAAGACACACTAGCGAGTGGGCAAGACAAATAGTTTATAGCCAGGTTGGAGAGCTGTGGCCACAATTGTTTTTTGCCATGCCAATACTGCAATGGCTCATCATTAAGAAAGACCTCTGTTGAGTCATTCATATAGTCCTGCACCATCGACTCAAGGTCATCAACGGTTCCTCCACTTTGCTTACTTTTTGCTGTGCCTTTGACATTTTTTCGAGAACCATACCCAAGCAAACTTAGCCAATCCTCCTCAGCAGCCACTGTTAGTGTTGTGTGTGGTGCAGAAGATGATCCAGTTGCCGGTGTCTTTAACGGCTGAGAGGTCACTTGTGCCCCAGCCACAGGTGCAGAAGTGGATTCTTGTGACTGGGGATGGCCTGCTGATGCTGCTTCTCCTTCAATAACCTGCCGTTCTTTTTCAAACCTCTTGGCTGACAAGGCTAACCAATGTTTGTACTTTTGAACATCTGCATCAGCAAAAGGAAAGAATGCTTCGCCTGCCAGCGCCTTTTTGTAGCGTGGATCCAGAATAGTAGCACAAATGTAACGCTGTTCTGACTTGATTTTTTGAAGACGTTCATCACCACGTAGGCGCTCTAATAATTTCTCAGACAAAATAAAATGGTCTTTTTTTTTTCATCTTTTTCAAACTCAGAAGACACCGCCATCAGTTGGTGCTCCAGCATGCACAACAATGGGATAGCTTTTCCCAAATTACAGTCCTCCTGGCTGACTGCACGCGTGAAGAACTCAAAAGGACGAAGCATGTCTGTCAGGCTTTTAACTATGTCCCATTGCGCCGCACACAACCGCATGTCCTCCTTCTGAGATGTACCCTCTGTGAAGAAATAGTGATCGAGTACCGTATACTGCTCATACAGACGCTCAAGCATGTAGAAGGTTGAGTTCCAACGTGTTGCCACCTCCTGGATGAGTGCTTTCACTGGCATTTGACGTTCAAGTTGCAGTCTCCTCAGATGCTTCCGGGCCTTAAAAGAATGGCTGAAATGGTTGCACATTTTGCGGCAGGTGGCCATTACCTCGAACGCTGGACTGTGTTTATCACTCAAGAATTTTTGAACTACCAGGTTGATACAGTGCGCCAAACACGGCACTCTAAAATAGTCACCCTGCCACATGGCCTTAACTACATTGGCGCCATTATCCGTGGAAACATAACCAATCTTGCGTTTTTGGGGGGATAGCATTTTCAATACCTTTTTGTCAAACTCTTCCAAAAGGTTTTCTGCTGTGTGACTTTTCTCCAAGCCAAACATGGCTAGTGTTGCATGTTTCCGAGCAGCTTTGAAAACTTTGTCCGGGTCAACACCTGCGTTTAGCTTTGCTTTAACACCTGAAAAAGAGACCCAGTGTGCAGTGATGCACATGTAATCAGCGCCTGCGCCACTGGTCCACATGTCTGTTGTCAGATGTATTGTGTGAACAGCACTCTTCTGCAAAGCTGCCCCAATCGCCTCCAGCACATCTTCATGTAGTGCTGGAACCGCAACTCTGGCAAAATAGAACCGGCTAGGAACCTTCCATTTAGGGCAGAGCGTTGCCACTAATTCTAGAAAACCTACCGCTTCTACAAAAGAAAAAGGGAGAAGGTCCACAGCTAGCATTTTAGCCAGCTTAGTGTTATACAGACGCGTCAGTGGGTGGTTGCGTTCATATGGCACGTCTGAAGTAAGCATTGTTCTAATGTTGCCCTGGACCAAGCATTTACGGGCTGATAATGACTTCGTTGACCCAATTTTGCTCGCTGGTGAACTTTTGTGCGTTGGTGTCTCACTCGCTCCAACACTCTTAGTGTGCCTCACATTGGGTGTGCTGCTGACAGGGGTACTGGGTGTAAGGGAAGTGTTTGACACGTCTTCTTCCTCCTCGTCATCATCAGATGAAACATCAACGTTTCCTTGAATTCGGCCTTTCTTGATCGCATCTAGGTGCGCAAACCATTTGACAGTGTGCTGTCTCCTAAGATGACCTCTCTGGCCTCCGGTACCATAGTTGGTACCTGGCTTACCACGACTAACTGCAACCTTACAAAGGGTACAAATGGCAAACCTTAAATTTTTTTGACAAACAGTAAAGAAGTCCCAAACTGGGGACTTGAAGTGTCTGTGGGACCTGGAGGAGGCGGCGATACTGGTGGTGGTGGTCATGAAGCTAATGCCAGATGAAGTGGAGGATCTGGATTGCCCAACTTTTGTACGTTTTGCACTTTCACCGCCACTAATTAAGGTCGAGGTTGACGGAGGTCTCTTCTTGCCAGAAAGAAATATGGAAGCGGGACGAGTTGGTGTACTACTTAACTCCAATGATTGTGGTGTTTTCACTGCCTCCTCATCGACAACATCATCATCATCATCACGCTCAGCAGCTCTTCGGGCTAGGGTCAAAATGTCTGTTTGCTGCATGCCCGCTGGGGCTGCAGTGACCTTTATGATGACTGGGTCGTCGTTGGCAGAGTCTTCATCAGCAGCAGTATCCGCCACTTCTTGTTGAGCCTCATCACACTCCATAACTCTGAGACTTTGGACGAGCTTCCTTTTACGCTTAACTACCTTTGTTGGATCATGGTGTGCCTCACTCTCAGACGGCTGTGGTGCTGGTTCCCAAGTTTGATCCGTATCATCAGAAGGAGGTGTGCTTGAAGAAGATGTAGACACCACCCTTGATCTCTTCCTTGCTAGGGGTGTGGAAGACAATGAAGGATCATCAGGAGGAGTGGCTTCCTCAAATGATACCTCGCCTTGATTGTCGATTTCCTGATGTGCCCCTACTTCGGGAGGAACAACTATTGTGGGCACTTGTGACCCTCCATGCACCTCTGCTTGCGCATCTCCTTGCGCTGCCTCTCCTTCCACATGTACTTGGGCTTGTACTTGCACATGTGATTGTTGTTGCGGCTGTGGTTGTTCAACACTCGTCAGATGAGCTACAACAACCTGTGTTGATTGAGGGACATTGCTGCTGCTTTCTTGCGATGAGCCAACATCACTGGTCGATGGTGATTGAAGAACTATACTGGCTGCCTCTGCAGCACTCAAGGGCTTGGACTGAAGTTGGCGTGGTGGTGGTGGCACTGAGCCCAATGGAGCGGGTGCTGCTGCCAGCTTGGTCCCCAGCAGATCCCGCTGCTGCTGCAGGCATACTTTTTTTTTTACTCCCAAAAAAAGGGGCGGGCGGCACACCAGTGTCCTTGGTAACTTGCTTCTTCTGCTCCTTACTGGCACCTTTCTTGCTAGAGGAGCTACGGGTTACTTTTTTTGGGGCCATCTTCTTCAGAGCAGGTCAGCAGGCAGCAGTTGCACGCGTTGCAGAGGGTTCTGTGTCCAGACGTGACGTCGCGTGACGTTATGCTGCACACACACACCGCTGCAGGACTTCTTCCTGGCACTGGTGGTTCTCTTGAGTCTTCTTGTGCACCTAAAAGCAATGGAAGACAGAGGAACATCAGTTCAGTTATACACCCCAAAAAATCGACAAAACACAGAAAAATGAGCACAATCCCATGCCATCCATGATGTTTACATTGAAGACACCCCACAGAAAGACTAGGGACATGCAAGTATGCAACACTCACTACCCCTGGGCATAATGGATGAAAAGTAGGCAAAATAAGTGCATGCCTCAGACACTGCCTCTCTTCAAAATGGCCCCTTACACCCCAAGCACATGTTGCCTGTACCAGCCAGCACTCAAGATGGCCACCACCACCACCCACATGGCCAGTCCACATCAACAGTACACCCCCAAAAAACAGAAAAACAGCCAGAAATCACCACAATCCAATGCCATCCATGATGTTTACATTAAAGAGAGTGAGACCAGACCACACCACAGGCACACTCAGTCCATGCACCACCACCCCTGGGCAAAAGGCCACACCAGCAGCCCCCAAAAAACGACAAAAAACAATAAAATAAGCACAATCCCAGCCCATCCATGGCCTCAATTATGTTTAAATTCAAGAAGACACCCCACAGAAAGACTAGGCCCATGCAACACTCACCACCCCTGGGCAAAGGGCCCTACCAGCAGGCCCAAAAAAACGACAAAAAACAATAAAATAAGCACAATCCCAGCCCATCCATGGCCTCAATTATGTTTAAATTCAAGAAGACACCCCACAGAAAGACTAGGCCCATGCAACACTCACCACCCCTGGGCAAAGGGCCCCACCAGCAGGCCCAAAAAAACGACAAAAAACAATCAAATCAGCACAATCCCAGCCCATCCATGGCCTCAATGGTGTTTAAATTCAAGAAGACACCCCTCAGAAACACTAGGCCCATGCAACACTCACTACCCCTGGGCATAATGGATGAAAAGTAGGCAAAATAAGTGCAGGCCTCAGACACTGCCTCTCCTCAAAATGGCCCCTTACACCCCAAGCACATGTTGCCTGTACCAGCCAGCACTCAAGATGGCCACCACCACCACCCACATGGCCAGTCCACATCAACAGTACACCCCCAAAAAACAGAAAAACAGCCAGAAATCACCACAATCCAATGCCATCCATGATGTTTACATTAAAGAGAGTGAGACCACACCACAGGCACACTCAGTCCATGCACCACCACCCCTGGGCAAAAGGCCACACCAGCAGCCCCCAAAAAACGACAAAAAACAATAAAATAAGCACAATCCCAGCCCATCCATGGCCTCAATTATGTTTAAATTCAAGAAGACACCCCACAGAAAGACTAGGCCCATGCAACACTCACCACCCCTGGGCAAAGGGCCCCACCAGCAGGCCCAAAAAAACGACAAAAAACAATCAAATCAGCACAATCCCAGCCCATCCATGGCCTCAATGGTGTTTAAATTCAAGAAGACACCCCTCAGAAACACTAGGCCCATGCAACACTCACTACCCCTGGGCATAATGGATGAAAAGTAGGCAAAATAAGTGCAGGCCTCAGACACTGCCTCTCCTCAAAATGGCCCCTTACACCCCAAGCACATGTTGCCTGTACCAGCCAGCACTCAAGATGGCCACCACCACCACCCACATGGCCAGTCCACATCAACAGTACACCCCCCAAAAACAGAAAAACAGCCAGAAATCACCACAATCCAATGCCATCCATGATGTTTACATTAAAGAGAGTGAGACCACACCACAGGCACACTCAGTCCATGCACCACCACCCCTGGGCAAAAGGCCACACCAGCAGCCCCCAAAAAACGACAAAAAACAATAAAATAAGCACAATCCCAGCCCATCCAGGGCCTCAATTATGTTTAAATTCAAGAAGACACCCCACAGAAAGACTAGGCCCATGCAACACTCACCACCCCTGGGCAAAGGGCCCCACCTGCAGGCCCAAAAAAACGACAAAAATCAGCACAATCCCAGCCCATCCATGGCCTCAATGGTGTTTAAATTCAACAAAACAGTTGTATCATGCACCCCTAACCAACCCTGGTCCTACTGGATACTGTGGCTACCCACAATATAATTTATTTAATGTTCTGAAAAAGTTCCAAAATTTTACTTGCAGCAACTGTAATGCCCCAAACAAACTTACTTGTGAAAGTTGATTTCTAATCCAAAAGTGATCCAAAGAAAGTCAAAAAGGCCTCAAATCCAAATATCCAGCAGCACCCACAAAAAGTAATCCTTCCAGCTCCAGATCCAAATGAAAGTGACCAGGAGATGGACAAAGCACTGGGAGGAGCCTGCTGGACAGGAACAGGAAGTTGGAGACTGTGGGGCACTTCCTTCCACCCCCCCCCAAAAATGGACTCCTTGCAAAAAAAAAGGCCATGCAAATGTCAACCTGAGGAGTGATTCTGATAAAAATCATAATTTTCTGAAGGTTTATCCTGTTTGCTGGTGATTTTCTTGTGCAGAATTGCAAAAGCTCTATTTCGCGAGTGCGAGATTGTTCCTTTACGTGTTCGCAATTGCGAACTCTCGCGAGGTGTGCTGTGCAAGGTGGCAAGCCGCGATTACGTATTCGCGGGCGCCAAACTCCCGCGGGATCAAGCAGCAAGATCCAAAATGGCGCGGCACTCGCAAAGAAAAACAACTCGGCAAACACTAAATGACGGAAAGTGAACGCCGTGCACCACGCCGCGCGCCGCAACCAAGCAAAAAATCCACCGCGAGCGGATTCACGGATTTTCGACAAATTCGCGAGAGTTCGCGGATTGCGAATTTGCCGAAAATCCAAAAAATCCGCGATCGGAGCGGATTTTACACCCATGCTTAGTCCTGATTAGCAGGATCCCAGTCAGACTAGTCAAAAACAGTATCACATTTAGCAAAAAGTGTGGGTAACCAAAAGAAGCAGATCCTGCTTCCCTACACTGCACCCTGTGTGAGTTACCTGAGTCAGTGAGACAGCATGGGTGACTGAAGAGGTGGTCTGTTTTTCACACATTCCTCCCACAAAGATGGGATAGGTGAAGGAGGATCATTAGAACAGTGTTGGGCTTTTATTTGAGGGAAAGGGAATAGTCTCAAATTATTTACTATGCCAGACCCCAGGGACACATGATGGTCAAATCGGACCTATCAGTTTATCAATGTGCAGTCAAACCTTGCCCTCTGACAAGGGCCTTAAGACAGCAGACACCCTCGAGACAAGCATGTTATAACTAAGAGCACTTCTTTTTGCATGTAAAAGGCTGAACTGACAAAAAATGGAAATTGTTGAATTAATTAGACAGGGCTGTGTTGCACTAATAAATTAAATTGCTTAATATGCAGGAAAACATTGACTGCCCTTTAGACCTCATATCTAGATCAGTGCTGAAATTTGTAAGAGAATGAGTTCCAGTGCCCAAAGTTCTGCTATGTGTGGATATGTGGGTGAGAGGATGGGGGGTGGGGGGTGGGTGGATGGATGGGTGAGTGAAACAATGTGTAGATGGATGGGTGAATGAATGGCAGAATAAATGGAAATCTGAAAGGATAGACGGGTGGGTGAACAGAAGGCAGAGTAAATGGAAATCTAAGTGGGAGAATGGCTGATGGTTGGATGAATGGATGGAAAAAAGGAACAATTGATGTCTTAAAGGTGTGATTGATGGATGGATACGCAAATTATGGGTGGATGGACCACTGACTCATTGTCAGTGAAATTGCTCTCCCACCCTCGCAGCTCCACCATTAAGTGAGGTGCCCCTGCCCCTGCACTCTTGAGTGTTGGTGATCGAGGCCCTCCTCCACCCGCAGGTTTCCCTGCGCCTCATCCCTGGTGGTCCAGTGGACCTCTGTCTCCTTTCTTTCTTTCTGCTCCTTCGCTCCTTTTTCTCCCCTTTCTATCTTTCACCTTTCTGCACCTCTGCTCTTTTGCGCCTTATTTCTGCCCATTTCCCTTTCTCTCCCTCTGCTCCTTCACTCGTTTTCACTCGTTTTTTTCCCTTTCTATCTTTCACCTTCCTGCACCTCTGCTCTTCTGTGCCTTATTTTTGCCCATTTTCCCTTTCTCTCCCTCTGCTCCTTCACACGTTTTCACTCGTTTTTTTACCCTTTCTATCTTTCTCCTTTCTGCTCTTTTCTGCATCTCTGCTCTTTTGTGCCTTATTTCTGCTTATTTTCCCTTTTTTCTTTATCCCTTCTTTCCTCCCTTTACCTTTCCCCGCCGCTGCTGCCCCCGCGGCCCCTCCCCCCCCAGCACGACCGGCCCAATCCAGCTCCCCTCCCCGCTCCCGCCTCCCAGCTGTCCAGCCCTCCCCGACCCCTACTTAATGGCGGCCACTGCGGGGACAGGCGAGCAGGACCACTGACTCATTGTCAGTGAAATTGCTCTCCCACCCTCGCAGCTCCACCATTAAGTGAGGTGCCCCTGCCCCTGCACTCTTGAGTGTTGGTGATCGAGGCCCTCCTCCACCCGCAGGTTTCCCTGCGCCTCATCCCTGGTGGTCCAGTGGACCTCTGTCTCCTTACTTTCTTTCTGCTCCTTCGCTCCTTTTTCTCCCCTTTCTATCTTTCACCTTTCTGCACCTCTGCTCTTTTGCGCCTTATTTCTGCCCATTTCCCTTTCTCTCCCTCTGCTCCTTCACTCGTTTTCACTCGTTTTTTTCCCTTTCTATCTTTCACCTTCCTGCACCTCTGCTCTTCTGTGCCTTATTTTTGCCCATTTTCCCTTTCTCTCCCTCTGCTCCTTCACACGTTTTCACTCGTTTTTTTACCCTTTCTATCTTTCTCCTTTCTGCTCTTTTCTGCATCTCTGCTCTTTTGTGCCTTATTTCTGCTTATTTTCCCTTTTTTCTTTATCCCTTCTTTCCTCCCTTTACCTTTCCCCGCCGCTGCTGCCCCCGCGGCCCCTCCCCCCCCAGCACGACCGGCCCAATCCAGCTCCCCTCCCCGCTCCCGCCTCCCAGCTTTCCAGCCCTCCCCGACCCCTACTTAATGGCGGCCACTGCGGGGACAGGCGAGCAGGACCACTGACTCATTGTCAGTGAAATTGCTCTCCCACCCTCGCAGCTCCACCATTAAGTGAGGTGCCCCTGCCCCTGCACTCTTGAGTGTTGGTGATCGAGGCCCTCCTCCACCCGCAGGTTTCCCTGCGCCTCATCCCTGGTGGTCCAGTGGACCTCTGTCTCCTTTCTTTCTTTCTGCTCCTTCGCTCCTTTTTCTCCCCTTTCTATCTTTCACCTTTCTGCACCTCTGCTCTTTTGCGCCTTATTTCTGCCCATTTTCCTTTCTCTCCCTCTGCTCCTTCACTCGTTTTCACTCGTTTTTTTCCCTTTCTATCTTTCACCTTCCTGCACCTCTGCTCTTCTGTGCCTTATTTTTGCCCATTTTCCCTTTCTCTCCCTCTGCTCCTTCACACGTTTTCACTCGTTTTTTTACCCTTTATATCTTTCTCCTTTCTGCTCTTTTCTGCATCTCTGCTCTTTTGTGCCTTATTTCTGCTTATTTTCCCTTTTTTCTTTATCCCTTCTTTCCTCCCTTTACCTTTCCCCGCCGCTGCTGCCCCCGCGGCCCCTCCCCCCCCAGCACGACCGGCCCAATCCAGCTCCCCTCCCCGCTCCCGCCTCCCAGCTGTCCAGCCCTCCCCGACCCCTACTTAATGGCGGCCACTGCGGGGACAGGCGAGCAGGACCACTGACTCATTGTCAGTGAAATTGCTCTCCCACCCTCGCAGCTCCACCATTAAGTGAGGTGCCCCTGCCCCTGCACTCTTGAGTGTTGGTGATCGAGGCCCTCCTCCACCCGCAGGTTTCCCTGCGCCTCATCCCTGGTGGTCCAGTGGACCTCTGTCTCCTTACTTTCTTTCTGCTCCTTCGCTCCTTTTTCTCCCCTTTCTATCTTTCACCTTTCTGCACCTCTGCTCTTTTGCGCCTTATTTCTGCCCATTTCCCTTTCTCTCCCTCTGCTCCTTCACTCGTTTTCACTCGTTTTTTTCCCTTTCTATCTTTCACCTTCCTGCACCTCTGCTCTTCTGTGCCTTATTTTTGCCCATTTTCCCTTTCTCTCCCTCTGCTCCTTCACACGTTTTCACTCGTTTTTTTACCCTTTCTATCTTTCTCCTTTCTGCTCTTTTCTGCATCTCTGCTCTTTTGTGCCTTATTTCTGCTTATTTTCCCTTTTTTCTTTATCCCTTCTTTCCTCCCTTTACCTTTCCCCGCCGCTGCTGCCCCCGCGGCCCCTCCCCCCCCAGCACGACCGGCCCAATCCAGCTCCCCTCCCCGCTCCCGCCTCCCAGCTTTCCAGCCCTCCCCGACCCCTACTTAATGGCGGCCACTGCGGGGACAGGCGAGCAGGACCACTGACTCATTGTCAGTGAAATTGCTCTCCCACCCTCGCAGCTCCACCATTAAGTGAGGTGCCCCTGCCCCTGCACTCTTGAGTGTTGGTGATCGAGGCCCTCCTCCACCCGCAGGTTTCCCTGCGCCTCATCCCTGGTGGTCCAGTGGACCTCTGTCTCCTTTCTTTCTTTCTGCTCCTTCGCTCCTTTTTCTCCCCTTTCTATCTTTCACCTTTCTGCACCTCTGCTCTTTTGCGCCTTATTTCTGCCCATTTTCCTTTCTCTCCCTCTGCTCCTTCACTCGTTTTCACTCGTTTTTTTCCCTTTCTATCTTTCACCTTCCTGCACCTCTGCTCTTCTGTGCCTTATTTTTGCCCATTTTCCCTTTCTCTCCCTCTGCTCCTTCACACGTTTTCACTCGTTTTTTTACCCTTTATATCTTTCTCCTTTCTGCTCTTTTCTGCATCTCTGCTCTTTTGTGCCTTATTTCTGCTTATTTTCCCTTTTTTCTTTATCCCTTCTTTCCTCCCTTTACCTTTCCCCGCCGCTGCTGCCCCCGTGGCCCCTCCCCCCCCAGCACGACCGGCCCAATCCAGCTCCCCTCCCCGCTCCCGCCTCCCAGCTGTCCAGCCCTCCCCGACCCCTACTTAATGGCGGCCACTGCGGGGACAGGCGAGCAGGACCACTGACTCATTGTCAGTGAAATTGCTCTCCCACCCTCGCAGCTCCACCATTAAGTGAGGTGCCCCTGCCCCTGCACTCTTGAGTGTTGGTGATCGAGGCCCTCCTCCACCCGCAGGTTTCCCTGCACCTCATCCCTGGTGGTCCAGTGGACCTCTGTCTCCTTTCTTTCTTTCTGCTCCTTCGCTCCTTTTTCTCCCCTTTCTATCTTTCACCTTTCTGCACCTCTGCTCTTTTGCGCCTTATTTCTGCCCATTTCCCTTTCTCTCCCTCTGCTCCTTCACTCGTTTTCACTCGTTTTTTTCCCTTTCTATCGTTCACCTTCCTGCACCTCTGCTCTTCTGTGCCTTATTTTTGCCCATTTTCCCTTTCTCTCCCTCTGCTCCTTCACACGTTTTCACTCGTTTTTTTACCCTTTCTATCTTTCTCCTTTCTGCTCTTTTCTGCATCTCTGCTCTTTTGTGCCTTATTTCTGCTTATTTTCCCTTTTTTCTTTATCCCTTCTTTCCTCCCTTTACCTTTCCCCGCCGCTGCTGCCCCCGCGGCCCCTCCCCCCCCAGCACGACCGGCCCAATCCAGCTCCCCTCCCCGCTCCCGCCTCCCAGCTGTCCAGCCCTCCCCGACCCCTACTTAATGGCGGCCACTGCGGGGACAGGCGAGCAGGACCACTGACTCATTGTCAGTGAAATTGCTCTCCCACCCTCGCAGCTCCACCATTAAGTGAGGTGCCCCTGCCCCTGCACTCTTGAGTGTTGGTGATCGAGGCCCTCCTCCACCCGCAGGTTTCCCTGCGCCTCATCCCTGGTGGTCCAGTGGACCTCTGTCTCCTTTCTTTCTTTCTGCTCCTTCGCTCCTTTTTCTCCCCTTTCTATCTTTCACCTTTCTGCACCTCTGCTCTTTTGCGCCTTATTTCTGCCCATTTCCCTTTCTCTCCCTCTGCTCCTTCACTCGTTTTCACTCGTTTTTTTCCCTTTCTATCTTTCACCTTCCTGCACCTCTGCTCTTCTGTGCCTTATTTTTGCCCATTTTCCCTTTCTCTCCCTCTGCTCCTTCACACGTTTTCACTCGTTTTTTTACCCTTTCTATCTTTCTCCTTTCTGCTCTTTTCTGCATCTCTGCTCTTTTGTGCCTTATTTCTGCTTATTTTCCCTTTTTTCTTTATCCCTTCTTTCCTCCCTTTACCTTTCCCCGCCGCTGCTGCCCCCGCGGCCCCTCCCCCCCAGCACGACCGGCCCAATCCAGCTCCCCTCCCCGCTCCCGCCTCCCAGCTTTCCAGCCCTCCCCGACCCCTACTTAATGGCGGCCACTGCGGGGACAGGCGAGCAGGACCACTGACTCATTGTCAGTGAAATTGCTCTCCCACCCTCGCAGCTCCACCATTAAGTGAGGTGCCCCTGCCCCTGCACTCTTGAGTGTTGGTGATCGAGGCCCTCCTCCACCCGCAGGTTTCCCTGCGCCTCATCCCTGGTGGTCCAGTGGACCTCTGTCTCCTTTCTTTCTTTCTGCTCCTTCGCTCCTTTTTCTCCCCTTTCTCTCTTTCACCTTTCTGCACCTCTGCTCTTTTGCGCCTTATTTCTGCCCATTTTCCTTTCTCTCCCTCTGCTCCTTCACTCGTTTTCACTCGTTTTTTCCCCTTTCTATCTTTCACCTTCCTGCACCTCTGCTCTTCTGTGCCTTATTTTTGCCCATTTTCCCTTTCTCTCCCTCTGCTCCTTCACACGTTTTCACTCGTTTTTTTACCCTTTATATCTTTCTCCTTTCTGCTCTTTTCTGCATCTCTGCTCTTTTGTGCCTTATTTCTGCTTATTTTCCCTTTTTTCTTTATCCCTTCTTTCCTCCCTTTACCTTTCCCCGCCGCTGCTGCCCCCGCGGCCCCTCCCCCCCCAGCACGACCGGCCCAATCCAGCTCCCCTTCCCGCTCCCGCCTCCCAGCTGTCCAGCCCTCCCCGACCCCTACTTAATGGCGGCCACTGCGGGGACAGGCGAGCAGGACCACTGACTCATTGTCAGTGAAATTGCTCTCCCACCCTCGCAGCTCCACCATTAAGTGAGGTGCCCCTGCCCCTGCACTCTTGAGTGTTGGTGATCGAGGCCCTCCTCCACCCGCAGGTTTCCCTGCGCCTCATCCCTGGTGGTCCAGTGGACCTCTGTCTCCTTTCTTTCTTTCTGCTCCTTCGCTCCTTTTTCTCCCCTTTCTATCTTTCACCTTTCTGCACCTCTGCTCTTTTGCGCCTTATTTCTGCCCATTTCCCTTTCTCTCCCTCTGCTCCTTCACTCGTTTTCACTCGTTTTTTTCCCTTTCTATCTTTCACCTTCCTGCACCTCTGCTCTTCTGTGCCTTATTTTTGCCCATTTTCCCTTTCTCTCCCTCTGCTCCTTCACACGTTTTCACTCGTTTTTTTACCCTTTCTATCTTTCTCCTTTCTGCTCTTTTCTGCATCTCTGCTCTTTTGTGCCTTATTTCTGTTTTTTTCCCTTTTTTCTTTATCCCTTCTTTCCTCCCTTTACCTTTCCCCGCCGCTGCTGCCCCCGCGGCCCCTCCCCCCCCAGCACGACCGGCCCAATCCAGCTCCCCTCCCCGCTCCCGCCTCCCAGCTGTCCAGCCCTCCCCGACCCCTACTTAATGGCGGCCACTGCGGGGACAGGCGAGCAGGACCACTGACTCATTGTCAGTGAAATTGCTCTCCCACCCTCGCAGCTCCACCATTAAGTGAGGTGCCCCTGCCCCTGCACTCTTGAGTGTTGGTGATCGAGGCCCTCCTCCACCCGCAGGTTTCCCTGCGCCTCATCCCTGGTGGTCCAGTGGACCTCTGTCTCCTTTCTTTCTTTCTGCTCCTTCGCTCCTTTTTCTCCCCTTTCTATCTTTCACCTTTCTGCACCTCTGCTCTTTTGCGCCTTATTTCTGCCCATTTCCCTTTCTCTCCCTCTGCTCCTTCACTCGTTTTCACTCGTTTTTTTCCCTTTCTATCTTTCACCTTCCTGCACCTCTGCTCTTCTGTGCCTTATTTTTGCCCATTTTCCCTTTCTCTCCCTCTGCTCCTTCACACATTTTCACTCGTTTTTTTACCCTTTCTATCTTTCTCCTTTCTGCTCTTTTCTGCATCTCTGCTCTTTTGTGCCTTATTTCTGCTTATTTTCCCTTTTTTCTTTATCCCTTCTTTCCTCCCTTTACCTTTCCCCGCCGCTGCTGCCCCCGCGGCCCCTCCCCCCCCAGCACGACCGGCCCAATCCAGCTCCCCTCCCCGCTCCCGCCTCCCAGCTGTCCAGCCCTCCCCGACCCCTACTTAATGGCGGCCACTGCGGGGACAGGCGAGCAGGACCACTGACTCATTGTCAGTGAAATTGTTCTCTCCCACCCTCGCAGCTCCACCATTAAGTGAGGTGCCCCTGCCCCTGCACTCTTGAGTGTTGGTGATCGAGGCCCTCCTCCACCCGCAGGTTTCCCTGCGCCTCATCCCTGGTGGTCCAGTGGACCTCTGTCTCCTTTCTTTCTTTCTGCTCCTTCGCTCCTTTTTCTCCCCTTTCTATCTTTCACCTTTCTGCACCTCTGCTCTTTTGCGCCTTATTTCTGCCCATTTCCCTTTCTCTCCCTCTGCTCCTTCACTCGTTTTCACTCGTTTTTTTCCCTTTCTATCTTTCACCTTCCTGCACCTCTGCTCTTCTGTGCCTTATTTTTGCCCATTTTCCCTTTCTCTCCCTCTGCTCCTTCACACATTTTCACTCGTTTTTTTACCCTTTCTATCTTTCTCCTTTCTGCTCTTTTCTGCATCTCTGCTCTTTTGTGCCTTATTTCTGCTTATTTTCCCTTTTTTCTTTATCCCTTCTTTCCTCCCTTTACCTTTCCCCGCCGCTGCTGCCCCCGCGGCCCCTCCCCCCCCAGCACGACCGGCCCAATCCAGCTCCCCTCCCCGCTCCCGCCTCCCAGCTGTCCAGCCCTCCCCGACCCCTACTTAATGGCGGCCACTGCGGGGACAGGCGAGCAGGACCACTGACTCATTGTCAGTGAAATTGTTCTCTCCCACCCTCGCAGCTCCACCATTAAGTGAGGTGCCCCTGCCCCTGCACTCTTGAGTGTTGGTGATCGAGGCCCTCCTCCACCCGCAGGTTTCCCTGCGCCTCATCCCTGGTGGTCCAGTGGACCTCTGTCTCCTTTCTTTCTTTCTGCTCCTTCGCTCCTTTTTCTCCCCTTTCTATCTTTCACCTTTCTGCACCTCTGCTCTTTTGCGCCTTATTTCTGCCCATTTCCCTTTCTCTCCCTCTGCTCCTTCACTCGTTTTCACTCGTTTTTTTCCCTTTCTATCTTTCACCTTCCTGCACCTCTGCTCTTTTGTGCCTTATTTCTGCTTATTTTCCCTTTTTTCTTTATCCCTTCTTTCCTCCCTTTACCTTTCCCCGCCGCTGCTGCCCCCGCGGCCCCTCCCCCCCCAGCACGACCGGCCCAATCCAGCTCCCCTCCCCGCTCCCGCCTCCCAGCTGTCCAGCCCTCCCCTACCCCTACTTATTGGCGGCCACTGCGCGGCCGCGCAGCGGCCGCGGGCTGCGGGCGCGCCGCTGGTGCACCGAAGGCGCGTCAAAGGCAAGCACGTCTGCGCCCGTCTGTGAGCCGTCCGCGACCAGCACCAGGAACCCTGGACCTCCGCCCCGCCAACGCTACGACCCAGCAGCACTCCACGCACTCAACCCAGGCTGCAACAACAACTGCAAGCTAGCATCACCAGCCGACACCCATGGACCCTTCAGCTGTCACCGCTGCCGGCACACCTGCAGCATCGCCAAGAACACGGATCCAGCACAACCCGCCCACAAGAACACAACCGAACCGAAGACCCTACAATGCATCCTCCTCAACGTCCGATCCCTCCACAAACACGCCACAGAAATCTGGGACCTCCTCGACAGCACAACCCCAGACGTAGCATTCTTCACCGAAACCTGGACCAACACCACCTCAGGACCGGACATCGCCATCGCCATCCCCCAAGGATACAAGATCTCCAGGAAGGACCGCCCCATCCACCCAGGAGGAGGAATCGCCATCGTCCACAAATCCAGCCTCCGCCTGAGCACACTCCCTGACGAGTCCACAGAACTGATGGAACACCTTCACTTCAAGATACTGGCTAGCCCCACCGCCGCCCTCCGAGGAACCCTCATCTACCGACCCCCTGGACCCCGCGGACCCTTCGCCAACTCCATTACGGACATTATCTCCCCGCAGGCCATCGCATCCACCAACTACACCCTGCTGGGAGACCTCAACTTCCACCTCGACAATCAACTGGACCCCAACACCACATCCCTCCTGGACAACCTCCACAACATTGGACTCCGCCAGATCGTGACCGAGCCCACGCACTCAGCAGGACACACCCTCGACCCCCTCTTCACTACAGGAAACTCCATCACCTTCAGCCACACCACCGAACTCCCATGGACCGACCATCGTTGCGTCCACTTCACCTTCAGAACACCCACCATCCACAGACACCAGCACCTGCTTCCACAAAGAAACTGGACCAAAATCACCGATGACCAGCTCACCTCCTCACTCAACAACTCCACCCCAACCATCGCGGAAAACGACGACCCCAACACCGCAGCCCGAACCCTGCATAGATGGATCTCGGACAGCACCAACACCATAGCCCCCCTCAAGAAAAACAACAATACCCATGCCAAGAAAGCCAGATGGTTTACCACCGAACTTCGAGAGTCCAGGCGCACATGCCGCCGCCTCGAAAAGGCCTGGAGAAACACCAAATCCACAGAAGCCCACAACAACTTCAGAGCTGCCACCAACGCCCACCATCAACTCATCAGAGAAACGAGGAAAAAAGCGATTGAAGACAGAATCTCCACCCACGCACACAACAGCAAGGAACTCTTCAGCATCATCAAGGAGTTCGCCCAACCCACCAGCGAGTCTACCGACATCCCTCCCTCACAAGACCTCTGCGACAAACTCAGCATCTTTTTCCACCACAAAATCAAGAGCATCTACGACAACTTCGACGAAGACAACCAACACACTGAACCCTCACCAACCACCCCCGACACCCGGAAACCAGTGATTGATGACTGGACAGCCCTCACCACCGAAGACACACTGAAGACAATGAAGTCAATCCACTCAGGGACCCCCACGGACCCCTGCCCCCACCACATCTTCAACAGAGCCGCCAACACCATCGCACCCATGCTCCGCCAAACCATCAACTGCTCCCTGGCGACCGCCTCATTCCCCGACGACTGGAAACACGCCGAGGTCAACCCCCTCCTAAAGAAACCCTCAGCGGACCCCACCGACCTCAAAAACTACAGACCCATCTCCCTGCTCCCGTTCCCAGCGAAAGTCATCGAGAAAGCCATCAACAGCCAACTCGCCACATTCATTGAAGAACACAACATCCTCGACTCCTCCCAATCCGGCTTCAGAAAAAACCACAGTACGGAAACCGCCCTCCTCGCCGCAACAGACGACATCCGCACCTTACTGGACAAAGGAGAAACAGTAGCCCTCATCCTCCTCGACCTATCAGCGGCGTTCGACACAGTCTCCCACCGCACCCTAATACGCAGACTCTACGATGCAGGAATCCAGGACAAGGCCCTGGATCTGCTCCTTCCTCTCCAGCAGGACGCAGCGTGTCAGACTCCCCCCTTTCCTCTCGGACCCCACACCTATCACCTGCGGAGTCCCCCAGGGCTCCTCCCTCAGCCCGACGCTCTTCAACGTCTACATGGCTCCACTTGCCCCCATCGTCAGAACCTACGGACTCAACATCGTGTCATATGCAGACGACACCCAGCTCATCCTCTCCCTATCCAACGAGCCCAACACCGCCAGACGCAACTTTCGAGAAGGCATGGAAGCCGTCGCCAAATGGATGAAAAACAGCTGCCTACAACTAAACACCAACAAAACAGAAGTACTCATCATGGGCCCAAACCCCGACGCCTGGAGTGACACCTGGTGGCCCACCGCCCTCGGAAACCCGCCAACCCCCACAGACCACGCACGCAACCTGTGAATCATCCTGGACTCCGAGCTCAAAATGGACCGCCAGATCAACTCTGTCTCATCTTCCTGCTTCCACACCCTCCGCCTCCTTCGTAAGACCTTCAAATGGATCCCCCTAGAACACCGAAAGACAGTCACTCACGCCCTGGTCACCAGCAGACTCGACTACGGCAACGCACTCTACGCCGGAATAAACAAAAACCTCATCCGCAAGCTACAGAACATCCAGAACGCCGCCGCAAGACTGGTCCTCAACCTGCCAAAACACTGCCACATCTCCCAGCACCTGCGCACACTCCACTGGCTCCCCGTTGAGGCGAGAATCACCTTTAAGATGCTCACCCACGCACACAAGGCCCTCCACGGCACCGGACCAGCATACCTGAACAGTCGACTCAAATTCCACGCACCCCAAAGGACCCTACGATCAGCCCAGCTTTCCTACGCTGTGGTCCCCCGCACCAGAAAGACCAGATCGGGAGGCCGCTCCTTCTCCTTCCTCGCGGCCAAAGCATGGAACGCCCTTCCGCTCCACCTCAGACAGACAACATCGCTCCCCATCTTCGAAAGAAACCTCAAAACCTGGCTCTTCGACAGACCCCCTCCTTGATGGAATGGAACCTGCACCCCCCCCACCCCGCCCCCCCACCCCTAGTGCCTTGAGACCCTTACGGGTGAGTAGTCGCGCTTTAACAAACTCCTGATTGATTGATTGATGTATGGATGGGTGCATGCATAGATGATGGATGTGTGAGTGGATGGATAGATGGATGGAATTGATAGATGATGGATGTGTGAGTGGATGGATAGATGGATGGAATGGATGGATGGAATGGTGAATGATTGAATGAGTGGATGACAGCATGATAAATATCAGCAAGTAGATCAATGGGGAAATGATGATGGCTAGATGCGTGGATAAATGGGACAAGAGAGCTTTGCTATGGAGGTTGGGGCTCAGCAGCATCGAGGGCTCGGTGCCATCAGAGCTTTGGTTCTGAGTGGGGGCTATTTTATTTTTCTGGTTACTCCCTAATACACCAGGCGTCTTTAATCCACTGCAAGATACTTACTCCCTGTCTAATTTTCTCACTCTTGTGGGTTTGTGCTTTCTCCTTTTGTGAGGGCTTGTCAACCTTTTTCTTCCTCCTCCTTTCCACATTATGGGGCATATTATCAAGACTCGGCGATAACATTATTGCCACTTTATCGGCAGGAAACTGCCGATACAGTGGCGATAGTGGGCTTGATAATATGCTCTATGGAATTCCAATTGAAGCTCATGTTAGATGTGAAGGACATTTAACATGAGCTTCGATTGGAATTCCATAGAGCATATTATCAAGCCCATTATCGCCACTTTATCAGCAGTTTCCTGCCAATAAAGTGGCGATAATTTTATCTCCAAGTCTTGATAATATGCCCCTCTGTGTTTTTGCCCCTGTTGCTCTTGGGGACTGACTGAAGAGATTAAGGGGCATATTATCAAGAACGGCGTTAAAAATTATCGCCGGTTTAGCGGTAGAAAACTGCTGCTAAAGCGGCTATAATGGCTTGATAATATGCCCTTGAGAATTCCAATAGAAGTCCATGTTCTGCTGTGGACATGGGCTTCAATTTGAATTCTCCAGGGCATATTATCGAGCCCATTATCGCCGCTTAAGCTGCCGTTTTCTGCAGCTAAACCGGCGACAATTGTAACGCCGTTCTTGATAATATGCCCCTAAATAAGTGCTGTCCTCAAAACTGAGTGCCGACGGCCCACACAGAAAGCCACTGGCACACATTAAGCACTGGCCTGGAGCAATTCTACCTACTACATGCCCTTTTGTGACTGCACATGTTCATGTTTTTAACCTTTCAATACATATAAACTTTCGACTCTGGCCAGTGTTAGCCTTCTTAAAGTTGCAAAGCAACCATAAGCCTCATTAGACAGCCAGACATACTGAGCATTATAGTGCTCCTCCATGTTATTGCCATCAGAACTGTTCCTAGTATACACGTAAAAAAACATTATACATTTTGTGTTGCTGTGTATATGGTGATGATGTGTTACATATACTAAATACCTAATCTTTTGTCAGAGAAGGCAAGGTTATTAAGAAACATTTTGATTACTGCACAACACTTTTAAATTTATTTTCCTTAATCCTCATTAGTATCATTCATATAAGGCTTTTTAGTGAGTTTTGCCTAATTCAAAATATACAATTCAAAGGGATATTGATCTAACAGAAGGAAAATAACTGGTTACCATTACATGATATTTCAGAAAATGTTGAATACGGAATCAAAGGCCTCACGTTCTATAATCTTTTATGCAGTAGTTGAAGTTATAATTAGGAGTGTGCAAAGTTTGTGAAGTTTCAAAATGCAGAGGTTCTGTATCTTGTTGGTGCATTAAAGGCCCACTTGTGCCTTCGACTTAATTTCTCCTTTCCAGCCTTTCCCTTTCCTCTGCTCCTGAACCTCTTTTTACTCTTTGGACATGAGCTGTCTCGGATCAGCTCACATCTGCCTCCCAGCTGGAGCTTCCTGTTCCAGTGAAGTACCCAGTTACGCCAAGGCTTCGAGCCCCATTCACCTGGCCTGTTCCGTATCAGACCCACAAACGCCACCTAAACAAGAGCGTCCCTCTTGCGACATATTCCAGCAATGTGCCAATACTGCGCCTACAGGTATGTCAGAAATACTGGTGTATCTGTAACTCCTTGTGACACGGTGCGCCATACATTAAATACGGCCCATCCATCATATCACAAGGAGGGTGCAGTGAAATCTCTTCTATTGCTGTTTTCACGCAGCAATGCAACCGTTTTCATAAATGAGGCCCACAAACTTTTCTCTGAAGTTGCATTCTTGGATCAGGATAATTGTGCATAAGGCTCACAGGTTTCCATTTTTACTGATGTTTATGAATAAATAAAGGCAGACAACATTGTGTTTCCTGTCTGTATTTAGGAGAAATGCAAAAAATGGGGCACATCTCATACGTGACTCCCCAAGGTGTCTTTTATGAATTGCAGGCTATTAGCTGGCCACATAAACAGCATGGGGAGTTAAAGAAACTGGATGAGATTTCCTTAAACATAGGCACATGTTAACATATATTTGTAGTTTAATGCTAATATGTGCCTGTGGGTGTTGAGTTTTGTTTTTCAGCTGCTTCATTTTCTGAAATACGATTGATATTTAACTATGAGTGCGTGTTTATCAGTTATGTAAATGTTGAAATATACCATGTTTATGACCATTTATTCTAAAAATACAAATTAAACGTGGATAAATCTCAATAAGGGTTGTATGACGGAACCACGCAGGCATTTACCCCGCAATACACTTTTTATGACATCATTTATTCTCAAAATGCAAATTAAACGTGGAAAAATCTAATTAAGGGTTGTATGACGGAACCACGCAATTAGTTACCCCACAAGCCTTTTCAACGCAGTCAGAACCCTGCGTGCGAGTCGTTACAACGACTTGCTTTAGGGGGTGCAGGACTTCAGAAAAGTATAAATTACTATTCCAACTACAGTCTATGGAATGGTGGTATAGATGTGAGACTTAAAAATCCAACACCAGTGCAACAACACGCCCCCTATAGCGAGTTGTTGTAATGGCTTGCGAGCTAAAGTAACTCATAGTAATGTTGCATGTGGGGTACCAACGTTGTTGTAAAGCCTGGTCATTGTAAATACAACAGGGTATATTATGTTTCTCTTCAATGAGATGTCCCAAAAATAAATATGGAGAAATAAAGACAGAAATATTACAAAAATTAATTTCATATAAACTGGAGCACTAATAATGGGTTAGGAGAGTGTGAACTCGAAAACTTCACTCATGTCACCATTTGTGAAATGTTGACAAAATATAGGTGCAAAATCACTTCGCATTTCGCTTCTCAGACTGCAGTTATATCAAGAGAGAAAGAAACACTAATTCCATATCCCACACAGAAAGTTGAACATAAAGAGAAGCAGTTAGTTCTGCTTTACAAGCTTCCTTCGACATATATAAAAAACCTCATAAACGTGCCCTTCTGTTTTAAAAAAAATATTTTTTTATTAAAGTATTTTTCCCCTTTTTGTACATGGCATAGTAAGACATGAAAGAAAAAAATCAATATTTATACAAGAATACATATACATATACATAAACATACATAAGCTGAAGCAAACAGAGGGTTTTAAATGTTAACCACACATATATACTCAAAGTTGATATCAAATGATAAGTAAGCAAACTAAGGTTGCCTTCCCTTCCATTTATTTATGTTCCCATATTTGTAACCCTAATTTCCTTCCCCTTTTACCCCTCCTTGCATAGATCGCCTTCTCAATATTATAAGCAGACAAGAGTTTAGCCAGCCATTGGTGGAAAGTAGGTGGAAGTCGATCAAGCCATGCCGAGGCAATGCACATGCACAGGACTGCCATAGCTACACATATAAAATGGCCAAGTTGAGCCTGCCTGGCATCATTGTTTACCCCAAGCAAGATTATTGATGGTGTTAATGTAGTTTCTATTCCCGGTGACCTTCTTAGAAATGATTCTATAGCATCCTGGGTTGGTTGTAAATGTGGGCATGTGGCGAAAATATGTACTATGTCAGCCTCTAAGCTGACACAGCAAGGGCAGTCAATTCCATTTGTTCCTCCCCATTGCGTAATCCTTGCAGGTGTATAATACAATGAATAGAGTGTTTTATAATGCTGAGCCTAAAGGGCCGCTGAGCATAGACTTTTCTGACCCAGGTCTAGTGACAAGCGAAAACATTCTTGCCCTATCCCTAACTTATCTACCCATTTGGTTTCATATATTCTAGGCCATTTTGCTTAGATTCAATCAGATCGGTATAAAATCTTTTTATGGTACTATCAGCTCCACCTTGAATTACTTCCAAAATTGAGTTCTTTCCGAACCCAGCAGGTCCACATTTCTTAGTCACTAAGAAACTTCTAACTTGTAAGTATTTAAAAAAATTCCTTGAGTCAAGGCCATATGATGTCTGTATATCAGAGAATTGCCTCATTCCCTCGACCCCCATCATATCTGCCAGCTTCATTAACCCCCATCTCCCCATTCTACAAAAACAACATCTGAGAATATTTCCCAAGGGAGTGTGGGGTTATCAATCAATCTAGTATACGCATTAAACCTCCCCAGACCACATTATTTCATAAAAGCTGTCCAGATGTTGTGTGCTGCAATCACAGTTTTGAATTTGGTTCTTTTAAAGTAGCTACGGTCAGTATATTTCAAAAAGGCATTCTCTGCCTCAGCACCCAGCATGAATGCATATATAGCTACAGTTCCTAGCACATCCTCCACCTCTGTCCCTGTTCCCCCTAAAAACCCCATCATATATTGTGGGGCTGCTGCCCAGTAATACAACTTCAAGTCGGGTAAGGCCCACACACCTCTCTCCCTAGGAAGCGACATGTACCTCAACGCTCTTCTAGTCTTGCCATGCGCCTTGACGAACCTATTTATCATCTGCTCTATGATAGTGAACCACTTTGTCTCAAACATAAGCGAGATTGCCCTGAATAGATAGAGAAACTTTGGGAGGAGAATCATTTTGACAATATTGCTGCGCCTTACTATGGACAAATTAAGGTTGTGCAACCTATCCAGATCTTTCTTGGCTTTATTAATTATTGGCCCTATGTTTGTCTCCACTAAACTGTCCAAATCCGCGGTGATGTTTACCTCTAAATAAACTCCAGATTGTACCACACAAGAATCCGAGCACTCTGCTTTCCCATTCTTAATGATTTGTGTCTTATAGGTGTTCAAGGCATATCCTGAAACCTGACCAAAGCGCAAAGCTTCCTCCTCCACCTGTCTTATAGCCTCTGTGGGTGCTGGGGTAATAACAGCCACGTCATCAGCGTATGCCAAAATCATGCAATGTCCTCCATGGGTCTCTAATGGGGGAATCCTGTCAATTATCTCTATTTTATGAATTAAAGGGTCCATATACATGGCAAAAAGAAGTGGAGAGCACGGACAGCCCTGACTCATGCCTCGTTTATTCTGCAAAGGCAATGTATACCCTGCATTCACTCAAATTGGAGCTGTGGGAGCTATATATAATACTTGTGCTGCTTTAATAAAACTCTCCTGAATCCGGCGTGCCTTAGACTTAACCATAGAAAATCCCAGGTGACCCGATCGAATGCTTTCTTGGCATCTAGTAGCATCACTGCCATCGGGTCTACCGGAACTTCCATGGCATCGAATAAGGTAATAACCTTGCATATGTGATGCGTCGTGCCTCTTCCTGGGATGAAACCACGGTGATTAATGCTCACTAGTGTGTCTATTACCCTTGCAAACCTAACTGCCAATGCTTTAGAAAAAATCTTCGCATCTGAATTCATAAGCGTGATTGGCCTGTATGATCCTGGTTCTGCAGGTGGCTTCCCTTTCTTTAGAATAATCACTATATCCGCTCCTGCCCAGGTATCTGGTACAGATGCCCTGACTGTGCCTGCTGAATTGTAGTAACTAAATCCAGACTAATTATATCCCAGAAGGTTTTAAAAAATTTAATGGGGATCTGATCTGGCCCTGCTGCTTTACCAGAAGGTAGGCTTAACAGGGTGGCCATAATCTCGTCTGCCTCCAAGGGTGCGTCTAAGCTTTTCCCATCCTCATAAGAAAGGGTGGAAACCAGAATATCCTGCAGGGATGTCTGTATTTCAGAAGGGTCTTTTGGTTGCGTCTCGTCGTATAGCATAAGATAGAACTGTCTAAAGACTTCACGGATCCCTTCAGAGTCTGTAAGGAGTCGCCCAGCAGTGTCCATGATTTCCTTCACTTCACCTATAGCTGCTTTCTGCCTAGCTCGAACCGCTAATGAACGGCCCGCGGAATCACTAAATTCATAGCACTGCTTCCTTTTTGCTGGAAAGATATTAGCTGCCTTGGTAGCTATGCTCTCTTCTGCCTCCGCTTTTGCCCTGGATATTTTAATAAGTGCCTGCTCTAGCGGTACACCTGACATCATGCAATGAGCCTAATCTTCTTCAGCATTTAGTAACACCCTGGTAAATTCTGCCATCCTTAACCGCTCCTGCTTCTGTTTAAAAGTGCTAAAATTTAGTGTCTCCTCCCGAACACCCGCCTTAAAGGCATCCCAAGCAATTCCTGGTGCAGTACTACCCCTATTAATCTCCCAGAAGTTTTTAATCCACTGTGTCATATGTCGGGTGTATTTATCGTCTTTCAATAACCCCCTCTCGAAAGTCCACGCCCGCTCCTGCCTGTATCTTGTTGATATATCTAAGTTTAAAATCAGAGGATTATGATCAGAAATGACCCGGGGAAGTCTTTCAACTTGCGACTGTGATAAGAGAGAGTTTGATGCGAAAAAATAATCCAGCCTGACACACAGCTTGTGGGGAGCCGAATAATAAGTAAACCCATGGTCATTAGGTTTTTGTTTTCCCCAAACATCCACAGATGCATTATTCTTTGCAAGGCTGAGGATTGCTTGACAAACTCTCTTCTACCGGCCCTGGTATCTCCCATAAGAATCCAAACCCAGTCCCCCCGCTCCATTGATATTAAAATCCCCAGCAAGAACAATACATGGGGCCCATGTGGCCAATTCTAAATTAAGAAAATCAAAGATCTCAAGATCATCTTCCATTGAGCCATAAATTGACCCCAGAGTGACCCAGTCACCATCAATCAAACATTCTATCAACATCCATCTACCCCACTGATCTTTGAGCTTCTTCCTTATCGCAACATCTTTACGTTTTGATAATATAGCCACTCCTCTGGTCCTATTCCACTGTTTCGAATATGCGAGCAAGTGAAATCCTAAATACTCTAGTAGAAACCCCTTTGTTCCCTCAATGTGTGTTTCCTGCAGACACACAAAGTCTGCGCGCATAGTTTTCAATAGAGTAGCTACTTGTTGTCTCTTGAGGCGATCATTCAAGCCACACACGTTCAATGTAACTATTCGAATACTCATTTAAAAAACATCTGGCGATTGCCCTAACCAGTTAACCGATCAAACTATATTCAGGTTTCCTTCAACCTCTAGTGCTTCAGCCAAGTCTAGTTCTGCATTGAATTTGTTCTGTATACTCCAAGTTGTACCTGATCCGTACACAAAGTAATGCAAAGATGAACCATGCCCAGTACCCGTGCCTTCCCACTTCCCACCAGCACCCCTCCCTTAGAACCCCTCCCCCCTTACAGCCAAATAGGTCAATCCTGACCTATGTGTGACAGCTAAAGCCCCAGGAAATCTCACCCCCCCTCCCTATATGTCCTACCCTAATATCCTTGTGCTGTGATGGTGCTCTATCTACTAAACATAATAGCATGAAAACTCATAGCACATCATAACTCATTGCCAATACTAGTGACCTTTTTGTATTGGTTGTCTCAAAGCGACAGCAGGGCCACTTTGCTCCCTTTTCTCTTTTAGCTCTGCAAGATATGCTTGGGCCTTTATTTCCGAAAAAAAATCCTAGCTTGGCCATTCACCAACACCTTAATGGGGACAGCAGGAAGGCCTCACACCCCAGTTTTTGAAAGGGACATATCAATTGTCTCATTCGCCACCTTCTCTCAACTGTGGCGTGGCAGAAATCTGGGCGGGCAAAGAATGTTGTGCCATTGTAAGATTGTCTGGCCTCAGGTTTGGCTTTGTCCATGACCTTTTGTCTGAGTAGATAATTTCCCACATAGACCAATATAACCCTGGGCTTATCAGCCTGAGATGCTGAATATCCTTTCTTCTGGACAAGAGGGAACCGGTAGGCTCGCTGTATTTCATTCTCCCAGTTCCTTGCTGTTATGTCGGGAAAAGCCCCCTGAGCAAAGCAATGTCATATGCCCGTCCGTCCTGCCCTTCCTTCCCCTTCTGCGACACCAAGCAGTCTAATGTTATTCCGTCTCTGGCGGTTCTCGAAATCCTCGCGTTTCCACTGGACATCCGCCGAGGTTTTCTCCTGATCTTCCTTAAATTCCTGCCACTTCAAAACTTCGTCCTCCAGTTTCCCTGTCCTCTCCTCCACCTCAGCAACTCTACCTGCCATATCTGCATAGAGTTTGTTCATTTTCCTTAGTGACCCCTGTATTTTTTTATTTGCTTGCTTGGCCCTTCGACTTTCTGATCTGGCCTCCCCTTGCATTTGTTTCAAGGTAGTATATAACAAGTCCGTGGTGGTGGTCTGTGGTGGACTGGTGGAGTGAGAGTGATGTGTATTGCTTCCTCCACCCTCCTGATATAACTGGGAGGTAGCGGAGTAATCCCAATCCAACTTCTTAACCGCCTCTGATTGTGACGTACTCCCTGCCACCTTTGACTTGGAACGAGATCTGTTTTTTGTGTACTTAGACCTTTGGCCGATGAGTCCGAATCTGAGTCAGAGTCTCCTGTGCAGCTCTCTCCAGTTAATGGTGATGAAGCTGAGTCGTCATCATTCAAGGAGAAAAAACCGTCATCGCGGGGTGAGCCCGGTATTGAGCTAGCGGGAGCCATTCTCTGTGGGGGAACCGTCTGTTTAATGGGAGCATTCGTATTTTTAGCTGTAACAGCGATTTTCTTTGGTCGAGTTATTTGTTGCCCTCCTTCGGAAGGTTCCTCCGCTATATCACCGGCTACCTTGGTGCCACTATTAGTGTAATTTTCATTGATGACCTCGTTAATCTGTCTGCCTGCCCCGTGTCAGGAATGCTGTTCAAGTCAGCGCTAAGCATATGCATATCCTGAACTGTGAGCCCCCCACCGCTTGTGTCAATAGGCACCTCGGTGCCCGCCTTAGTTCCTGCAGGCATACGCTGTTGCAGATCCGGCCCCGCATTACCATCACCCAGTACCTGTGGTGCCTGCGACGCCTGTTGTTCTGCCAGTGGATCGGTCTGTGCTGGAAGCTGCTCCGCGGCCGAGTCGCCAGCCACGAGGTCTCCTCAGAAGCAGTCATCCGACTCTCGGCATCCGCGTTGCTCCCTAGTTCAACTTCAATCGTCTTCGTGGGCATATCTATTCACTGGTCATCCACGCTGTCATCTCTCGGCTCTCCTTGCCTGCTAGGGATCCTGCGTGTTGAGCGAGCGTTCTCGGAGAGAGGTGCCTCTGGATTTGGTGATGCTGTTACGGGGAAAGACTAGTACAGTAGGGTAGGTTGCCGCAGGCTGTTTTCCTTTACTGTAACTCCTTCATTCTGGCGCGTATTAGTACCTTTTTTCACGGCGGCCCCCTTGTCCTTTTTTTCCTTTGTTTTATCACTGGTAAGCCCTTCTCGTGATTTTTGACAGTGTGCCTCCGTGTTTGTGCCGCTGCTCTAAGATTAGGAGCAGACACGGGGGCCGGCGCGCCGGGATCACCGAGAACCGCTGTGTCTTTGTCTTGAGCTCTTTCTGAGCCTTTGGCCCTCTCGGCGCCATAGCTTGCATCAAATTGCTGAGAGTTAGAGGAGAGCGGGAATTCTGTGTTCCATTAAATAAGGAGATAAGTCAGTGGTATGGAAGGCTAGTTTCGCTTTTAGACAACCAGTTCAAGAAGCACCGAAGCAGATTAGATAGGTGCAGCATACTCCAGAATAGAACAGCATTTCACAGCAACTCTTGAAAGTCCTGGGGAGAGGGAGAGGATGCGACTACTCCCTACGGGTGCACAGACATAATATCGACTCCACAATATCGAATGGACAAAATATCGAGTTTTAAATATCGTTTGGAGAAAATATCGACAGGACAGAATATCGACAGCCAAAATATCGTTTTTAAGGTAAGTGAAGTAATATCGACTGTAAATAATATCGAAAGTAAAAAATGTCTTTTTTTATATAATATGTAATTATTTATAGTGTTTTTATGTTATAATATGTGTGAAAAGTGTCATTTTATGTTATAATTATTTTTAATTAATGATTTTTTAAAAATTATGGTGTAATTTTATTCTGTAGCGGGTTGTGGGTTTATAGGGGAATAGGGTGGGAAGTAATTTAATTATAATTAATTAAATATGTAAACGTATTAATTGGTAGTAATAATTAATTAATTGGTAATTAAATATTATATGTTAATTATTTAAAATTTAATTGGTAATTAATTTAATTTAATTGATTAATTGCTAATTATGTAAATTAAAATAATGTATTTCCTGTAGCGGGTTGTGGGTTTATAGGGGAATAGGGTGGGAAGTAATTTAATTATTATTTATTAAATATGTAAATGTATTAATTGGTAGTAATATTTAATTAATTGGTAATTAAATAATATTTGTTAATTAATTAAAATGTAATTGGTAATTAATTTAATTTAATTGATTAATTGCTAATTATGTTTAATTAAAGGGGTATTTTTAGGGTTCAGGGTCAGTTTTTAGTTTTTGGGTAAAGGGGTATTTTTAGGGTTCAGGGTCAGTTTTTAGTTTTTGGGTAAAGGGGTATTTTTAGGGTTCAGGGTCAGTTTTTAGTTTTTGGGTAAAGGGGTATTTTAAGGGTTCAGGGTCAGTTTTTAGTTTTTGGGTAAAGGGGTATTTTTAGGGTTCAGGGTCAGTTTTTAGTTTTTGGGTAAAGGGGTATTTTAAGGGTTCAGGGTCAGTTTTTAGTTTTTGGGTAAAGGGGTATTTTTAGGGTTCAGGGTCAGTTTTTAGTTTTTGAGGAAAAGGGGTATTTTTAGGGTTCAGGGTCAGTTTTTAGTTTTTGGGTAAAGGGGTATTTTAAGGGTTCAGGGTCAGTTTTTAGTTTTTGGGTAAAGGGGTATTTTCAGGGTTCAGGGTCAGTTTTTAGTTTTTGGGTAAAGGGGTATTTTTAGGGTTCAGGGTCAGTTTTGGGTTTTTGGGTAAAGGGGTATTTTTAGGGTTCAGGGTCAGTTTTTAGTTGTTGGGTAAAGGGGTATTTTTAGGGTTCAGGGTCAGTTTTTAGTTTTTGGGTAAAGGGGTATTTTTAGGGTTCAGGGTCAGTTTTGGGTTTTTGGGTAAAGGTTTTTTTTAGGGTTCAGGGTCAGTTTTGGGGTACAGGGGTACAGGGGTACAGTGTAAAAATAAAGTAAAATTAAATTTACATTAATTTAATTTAATGAAATTAAATTAAATTCAATTATATTTAAATAATTTTAAATAATTTAAATTAAAAAAAATTATTATATACTTACTAATACTTACGTTGTAATGGTAGTGCGTTGTAAAAGTTGCGTTGTAATGTCATATATCCACTGTTGCACTCTTTGCAGTGGGAATAGTAATTTTGACTCTTTTGTATTTGTACGTTAATAATATTGGCTATTATTTAATTAAATTTTGTTACTATATATATATATATGTTTTAAGAAATATGATTAAAAAAATATTATTTTTTTACTTTCATTAATTATTTAATTATTAAAAGTTATTTTAAGTATTGTTAATTATATTTTAGTAATTAATTTTTTATATTAATGTAATTAAACATTGTTTTTATTAAAGTCGATATTTTTTACAACTATATTTTTGTTAACGATTTTTTGTACTCGATATTTTTTTACTTACCTGTTTGTACATACAAACTCAATATTTTGGTTGTAGATATTTTCTCGTCGATATTTTGGGTAGTCGATATTTTGGTAGTCGATATTATTTCAGTGATCCCTCCCTACGGCCTGTCAACGGCCATCTTGCCCTTCGTGGCCTGTTCTGATTAGTTCATAAACTGGCCCTTCTGAAAGAGAATTATTTTATAGAACCAGATTTTGAAAAGTATATTCGACCTGCATACTGGCCCATGAATTCCTAAATGAAACGAAATTGTATCAACTGTGTGCGTTATTATTCCATGGGCTTCTTTGCTGATGAGTTTCTATTGCCTCAGGAAGCAATATTCTTCAGTGCACCATGTTATTTCAAAACTGCTGCTGAATCCAGTCTGAAAAATGGCATTTAAGAACGATATTAAGAAAACCAAACGAGACTGGTACTTTAGTGATAAGTTTAAATCAAAAGAAATATAAAAGGCTTGGATATTATTTCAATTTCAGTTTAAAATACGGTTTTCAGAATTGGAAAAAAATGCTTAAAAGTACCAACACTAATAGAGAGATATAACATTTGAAATTTGAATTAATCATGAACACGGATTTCCTCCATCTTAGGGGGAGATTAGGATCGCGGTTTTCCCGCATCCTCCAGGCCGGCAGAAGCCACCGCCGGCCTGGAGGATGCGGGAAAACCGCTGCGGAGCCACAAAAGACCCACCGCCATATTAGGATAACGGTGGGTCTTGAAATCTGTCCGCAGCTTTTCCGCCGCGGTCGCCTTCCGACCGCGGCGGAAAAGCTTTAACATGGCTGGCGGTGTCTATCAGACACCGCCAGCCATGTTAGGATGGTGTTAGATGTATGCTTTTCCGAGGCGGCTTTTCGGCCGTGGAAAAGCATACGGATCTTCACTTCGGGGGCCCATCGCGGGCCCCCTGGGTGAAGGGGGGGTGGGGGATGCACATGGGGGGTACCTAGGGTACCCCCCTGCATTTGCGTGCACAAAGCGTTTTGTGCATGCAAATGCACAACTTGCATTTTTAACATTGCGGCGGGTGCTGCTTCAAGCAGCACCCGCCGCAATGTTAAAAATAAAGGATGTGACCGCCAGGGTGGCGGTCACATCCTAATTTGCACGGAGGGACTGCCGCTGCCCCTGCGGACGGTCCCTCCTACTCTAGGGTGGCGGACGGACTCAGGTCCGTCCGCCATCATAATCGGCCCCTAAGTACGAATTTGGCAATTTCACACTATATGAACGTGATCATTTGGAGGAGGCAGAGAAGTGGTGTGAAGGTCTGCGGGAGAGGGTGAGGAAACGGGGTTAATTGGGGCTGACAAGGGTAACTTCCTGTTCTGCATAGTGGAGGCATTCGAGGGGAGTTCTAACTGATTCATTTAAACAAATTACGATAACAATGTAAAAACACATTTCTGAAATAAACAAAATTCTAACTAATTGACTCCCCTATGTAATTAGAATACAATATTGCTGGCCATTGACAGTTCCAGGAGGATTCATAATTCTGCATCTGCATATTTGCCATGCACTGCGGTTATTGTTTTAATTTAAAGGAAAAATTAGGAAACACCGATATAGAGACATGTCATAAAAATGCAATAAGAAAATGCAGCTTTCATAAATAGCTATCTATAAATAGGTTGACCAATAGCAAAGGCTTCAAGTACACCATTTGCTATAGGAACAGATCTTGGTGATTTCTCCCCAGACATTTTTAGATCCTGTTTTTCCACATCCACATTTTATGAGTGATAGATCCAAGTGAATGCCTTATGCAAAATAATGGCCTTCGACACATGGGCATTGAGTGGGAACACCAACTGCAACACCCATGGCACGCCTCCCCCATGCAGTGTGAGTGATGCAGCAAGATTACCAGCTTGGGTTACTTTAAAAACACCATACCCACATGAGCCCATAAAATATGCATACATAAGCTGATAATCACCTCTGGTGATCAGGACTTATATTTACCTTGTGATAATAATTTACCTATGCACCATTTCTTACCATACCTTATCACCTTAGTTCTCAATTTCCTCTGGTAAACAGATCAGGTTGTTCGCAGAATAGGTAGAAATGACATTTACCTTTATTAACTTGAATGACCATAGACTCAAGAGAGTTTTAAAAGCTTTATCTATGCAAACATTTTGTGAGTCAAATACCAATACAGGTCAAATACCAACCTTTAAGGAGAAAATGATCAAAGTAAAATATAAAGACTTAATAAAATCTCATGACATTGGTACCTGGGAAGGGTGGACAAAGGAAAACGGTACAAGGACATACCACACAGATTTAAATTTACCTAGAATGGTGTGAGGACCAACCCCTGGCCAAGGAGCTGGAAAAGAGACTCCTGAGTTGTCAGGAGCCAACAGTTCAGAACAGGTTCAGGACAGGACAGGTGACCGCTTCTAAGTGCAATGCCAGTGTTGCACCACTCTCTGGTACTATTCTCCTTGATTCTTCCCCCTTCTGGGTGGACAGATTCTTCTGCTTCAGCGATCTCTCCAACTCTCCTCTCTCTCCGTCTCTCCTTTCTCGATTTTTCTGTCAGAGTGCTCGAGCAGTGTCTCTGACCTTCCTGGCATCTGCCGTATTCTGCTGCAGTGATGTGTCGGTGGCAGGTCTGTGACACGTCGGACAACTAACTGACAGAGCCTACCTTAGTTAGTATGTAGCACCCCCCAATGTTTCAATATTTGTGAATCCCCTACATCTGTTTGGACAATAGGCTCGGGAGAGGTCATCACACATTACTAATGCAATGTCATTTCTGAAGCTTATTGTTCAATATTCCCGCCCCTTAATTTCACTTTCCCATGCTTTATTTCCCAACTGCATTTCATATTAAATTCATCTGCAATGTATAAAAAATTTGACATCGTCTCCTTCCCCTCTCCGGGTCAAGAGGTGGTGTTCCCAGGCACTTCTCTGGTTAAAGTGTCCTTGGCTGGGTTTCAATGTCACAGCACAGAGTTGACAGAGTCTAGTGCGCTTGCGCAGGCAAGATGGAGATTTCAGTCACCCTCCAGGCCCAAATACGAACTAATAACAAAGTTAAAGAAAAACATGTTAGAATACGAAAATAAATTAATGCACTGTATACCAGTTATCCCTTTAATTAATTTTAACTATTTCATTAGCCTCTTAGTAAGACGTGCGAGGTTTAGTTTAAGCATAGCATGTGCATTTAGCATGTGAGGTTCAAGCGGCGATTTTAAATACTACTGCGCAGCTGCAAAGATTTCCTACCAAAGCGAAAGACATCATACTACGTAGATGCAGTAGATGCATGCGCAGAAGATTCCCACGTTTTTGGCAGCCATATTAAGCCACTCAGATTACTTGTTAGTAAAGCACATTGAATAGCTTCCCCTAGATGATGTAAAATGTAGTGTAATGCAATTATTAGTATCCACGAAACATGTTGGTTACATTATTACATGTTATTCGAGAGGATTGAATCCAAGCAAGTTTCTTACTTGCTCCATCATGAGTCGACGAAGCGCCTTGCGCTGCGCTAGTTTACACCATATCTATGAGGCCATGAAAAGCCATGCAGGTTTTTTTTTGTGGCCTTGTAGAAATGGATAGGCATTGTGCGCTGCCGGGTGTCTAAAAAAGTGACATTTTTGTGGTGCACAGGGCATGTAAATAAGCTGCTATGGTTCCCCAGCTCTGTAGTTCCGAGGGGGCACACAGAATCCATTACCGATGCCTCCAAAAGCAAGAAACCACAAGGCCAAACAAGGCCAAACTAAGAGGGTCAATTAGGATGGCGGACGGATCGCCACCGCCATGCAGGCGGTGGCGATCCGTCCGCCATCCTTGCCCGTCCGCCACCTATTTCCCCCGCCATATTACAATGGCGGGGGGACCGTGGCGGACGGGAAGACCGTCCGTCGCATTTGAAAAGCTCTAATATGGTGGCGGTGTCTATCAGACACCGCCTGCCATATGAGGATGTGCTGGGGGATATGCATACAGTCCGTGCATTGGGGGCCCGTTGCAGGCCCCCAGGGTGAAGGGGGTGGTGGGGGGTGCACATGGGGGTACCTATGGTACCCCCCCTGCAGTTGCATGCACAATGCAGCAGGCACCGCGGAAATGCATATCCCCTGGCACATCCTAATATGGCTGGCGGTGTCTGATAGACACCGCCACCATATTAGAGCTTTTCCGCTGCGGTCGCAAGGCAAGCGCGGCGGAAATGCGGCAGACGGTCTTCCCATCCGCCACGGTCCCCCCGCCATTGTAATATGGTGGGGGGAAATAGATGGCGGACGGGCAAGGATGGCGGACGGATTGCCACCGCCTGCATGGCAGTGGCGATCCGTCATCCATCCGAATTGACCCCTAAGTTTGCTTTGTCTGACACCATCAGGTACTGCAAACTGGCCCTCTGGCAAAAAAACACAAATGTAAAAATCCCCCTGGATCTTGATCTCAGTTAACTTTTTGCAAAAGAGTAACCAAAATTGCAGAAGGCTTCCCAAAGTACATCTACAGCTTGAGAAATGGGACATCAGATATGGATTGCTTGAATCAGCCACAATGCTGGTTATGATAGTTAGAAGGGACAAATAGTGTAAATCAGAAGACTTGAAGAAACAACTGGAATCTTTAGAAGACTTTTCCATGGACAAATCAATTTACCAATTCCCACTGTGGAAAGGCCCCTACAGTACCTTTATGATGGCAGAAGATGATTCACATGCTGAAATGGATCAACTGGTTTCGGTAATGAGCTGCAGGCTGATTTAAGGATAATGGAGAACCAAATGCAAAAAGAGAGACACAATTCAAGATCACAATTCAAGTCATAGGATGTATTTAGATGGTTAAGTTTGTTAGAACCTTTAACCACTATAAAGCAGTTGACAGGAGCGGCCAGGGCAGGTAAGCGTGGTATGTTGGGGGTTGGGCTGGGGCGGAGTAGACAGATGACGAATAGCGAAAATAACATAAAAAAAGAAAACCACTTACCTAGTGCTCGCCGCATTGCTGAGTCATCAATGTGGCGAGAGAAAGTTTAGAGGGTTTCTTTTTTCTTAATTGGTATTTACCCTCATCGTCGTCTGTTGACTCCCCCCACCCCACAGCGCTTACCTTCATTGGCTGCTCCTAGCAGTGGATGAACTGTCCATCGCATTACCTATGTAGCATGATGGATGTCAGCTGTTCATCCACCAAACTAAAACAAAAAATCCTTTTGGTGCAAGCACTAGAAATATTTTCTTTTTAAAAGGACGAGGGAAGGTTTTTTTTTCACTTTCTAAGTTTGCTTTTTTTATTTACATTATGAGTTGCATTCATAGCATGTTGATGTCAGACCAACTGAAAGTAGTCAGGACCATTAGACGTTCATTGTGAGCATATATTACCCCCCTCCTCCAAACCGGTCAATTGGGACAAGATCCCCTTTCCACTGTACCGTTCCCTAGCAGATAAATGATTTGCAATTACTGCAGGAGGGCAGGGATCACACCATCCTCTTATTGGCCTTCCGGAACATACTACAACTATTTAACATGGGCACATTTTTAGGTACTCACTGGTGATGAATGTATTGGAAACACCAGTTATGGCTTTTCTCTCAGATTATTTAGAACAGGGTTTGTCTTCAAGCCACACCTACTTTCAAACATACCACTGCAAATCACATCAGATGCCCGCATCCTTTACATTGTTTACGTGGAATACTTATTTCAGCACAAACATTTGTGATTTGGCAACGTGGATCATATAACTTTTAAAATGCAAAATTAAACTTGTCTCCAGGTTTTATGCTATTGGCATACTAACAACCCACAAGTGAACATTCCGTAACTCTATGATGCAGTGCTGTCATTAACGATGTCCTTTTAGATGTCATTAAAGATGTCATCAATTACGTGATTTAACATGTTATGGGTGATGTAATATGTGAGTAGGGTGATACGCAGTGCAGGGCAGTGCAAGCTATAATTGGCTCAGTAAACTATAACTGGTGAATTTCAAAGGTTATTTCATTTTTAATCATTAGTTTATACTTTATTTTAATGGCTACATATAACATCACTGTCATTATTGTTCATTTATAGTGATGTTATATACATATTTTGATATTCACAGTGTATGTTGACTCCACTTGTTACAGTTAGATACGACTTCTAGTAGTAAGAGCTCATTTTGTTTCGCACCCTTTGATGAATCTGCATGAAACTTTCCATTACAAGTTCGCGTACCTCACCTCCTTCTATGGGGAAGCATGCATGGTATCATGGTACCTCTAGTTAGAAGCTTTTACAGCAAGGACAGCAGGAGTGCCGTTGTACAAAAGAATTACAAAAAGAATGAATAAGAGAAAGCAGGTTGACACTGCACAGTCTTTGGCTTGGCCCTCTGGCCAACCTCCATTGTGTACCGCTCAAGACTGCACAGTGGGTTTTGGCTGCAGGCAAGAGGGCTGGGCACATGGCCTGGTCAAACTTCAGTCACTAGGCCAAGCCCCAATGCACAAAGTGGAGTTTTGACACTTCTGGGGGTTGGGTGATGGGGATGGCCAAATGACAGGTCCAGCGACCAACCCCCATGGGCTACGTGGCGGTGGATGTACACAAGAGGTTGGGTGCAGTGCCTGCCCAAAGGCCATCCACACCAGGGTTTAGCTGACCACAGTAGGGTTGCACACAGGCCGGACCCTGCAAGTTCAAATACGATCAAAATCCTCAGAAATTCACACAAAATCCAAAGGTTATAGTGACATAGTTAGGCATGGTAATACAATCTTGGCTTATGTTAAAAATAAAAACTGAAATCCACTGAAAAAACAAAGGTTAAAATGATGTTATAGTTAGGTTTTGAAATGAGAAACAAAATAACATTTAAAAAACAATACAACACTGAAATTCACCAGTTATAGTTTACTGAGATAACTATACATTGGGCCCTCTTCATGCACTGCTTATGACCTCAATTATTACACAATTCATGATATGTTCAATTATATCTTTGATGACATCACTGATGACAGTGTTGATGAAATCACTGATGGCATCATCTGCTCATAGTGCGTGTTCAATAGGTTGAGTAATTCAACATGCTACACCTGTGACCAATTTTTTTATTATATAATAGCATATCTGTTAAGTTACCCTCATTTGGTAGGTTACACTCTTTTACTGGGAGTCATATTTGCATTACAGAAGGGGTCACAGATGCGTGTGCACCCCTTCTGTAGTGCACATAAACTCCAACATTATAAAAAGAAAAAATCCAATGTTGATTTATTCGGTTATAAAAAAACATAAATGCACATAAAAACAATGCATAAATTGCACATTTACATGATAAAAATACAATGAAAAAGTTTTAGAAACAAGTTGGACTACATATAAAAACAATTAATAAAATCCCAAAATCTAAGGTGGGAAAGGTAAAGGAACTAGGCCAATGCTTTAGCCCTAATGGCCCAGCTCCTGTGGAGAAACATGGCCTCCGCACACACCACAGATTCCCTTATTTCAGTGCATAGAAGCCTCACTGTTGAATGAGACTGCCTCGAACCTAGCATCCTACATAACAGGATAATCCAATTTCTTGCTGGGTTGGCTGTAGCTGATGCTGATGAAAATAAAGTGCAACAGGGATACTTCTGCCTGAGAACATACCGGGTACACATTCTTTCCAATGTCATTGAGATGCCACTTTGAAGTAAATGTTAAGAGTGCGAGAGTCCCGTATGTAAACTTTAGAAATCGGGTTTTGGCCCCAGGGGTTGCCAGATAGCCAAAGAATGACTCAAAGTCTGGTTAGGGTTTGATATCAAGAAAGTCATCAGTAAGGGAGCCATGGATCACCTTTTGCATGTCTTCCCTCCACTTTCAATTCCAGACGGTATCCTTAAGAGTTCCTTGAGAAGAGTTAGTGAGCCCTCAGGCCAATAGTCACTCAGGTCAGTCAGCATGTCTTTCACATAGCTTAACCTTTTAATTCTATGCAATGTATCCAATGACACAACCTCTGTGAAAACTTTGTAGTATCCAGTAAGGACCGGGGTATATTTAAGTCTGTGCCAAAAGAGTAAAGGTCAGTGCTGTGCCTTTAAAACAATTGGTTTGAGCCCCATGTCTTATAGCAAAGGTAAGGGGGTACTTTTGGGGTGATTTATTAAAGATCTCAAAACTTTATTTTCAGCTATGGATAGTTCCAAGATGTTTGAACAACCTCAGATCTCAGCTCCATATAAAGCACTAGGCTTGGCCTTGGCACTAGAGACCTTTAGGGCAGGTGAGGCTCGCTTGAGCTTGGAGGCTTTAAAAGGTCTGAGGATTGCTGAAGCATTATGGGTACGTTTTTGGGCACTTTTCTTCACCTGAGAGACATGATTCCCAGATAAGTGAAGTCTGAGACCTTGTCTGATGGTGAGTCGTCAAGAACAGTTGAACCTCTAAAGGACTAGTGCAGGCTAATGCTCAAAAACTTTGGTTTGATATGGTTGATCACAAATCCTCTTTCCATAGAGACCTCCCCAAATCTGTTAAGCAGTGTTTGGAGGTCTCTCTGGGTTTTGGGAATTAATAAAGTTAAGTCAGCAAATAGGAGTAGAAGGATCTTCCTGCCCAACAACCTTGGTATTTCACTCTCACAATTTCACAATCCTCTAAATATTAGACCACCCAGTTAAGATATAATTAAAACAGGGTGGGAGCAAGGAGGACGCACTGATGTACACCCATAAAAACTCCTATCCGATCTGTGAGCTCACCCCTAAGGCCCCAGCAAACCTGTGCATGAGTGTCATTATGCAGGCACCTTATCATGTCCAAAAGTTCTGGTTGTACCTTGATTTATTTTAGGACCTACAATAGTTTGGAGCGGGGGACCAGGTTGAATGCTGACTTCAGGTCAACAAAGACTAAGCATAAATGGGATTTATCAATGAGCACGATCGTCCAATAGGTGGTTATAAACCTGAAGACCTGGTCTATTGTGCTTGTTTTGCTACAAAACCCCACTTGCAAATAAGATAAGTCTCCATGATCATCTATCCAGAGCTCTAATTGGAACATGATCTGCCTGCAAAAAACCTTTGCATGACATTGATGAGACTAATGTGTCTGTAGTTAGTGGGGGAGTCTCTTTGGCCCTATATTTAATTAGGTATCATCTCAGTTGCTTTCCAGCTCTGTGGGATTTTCATTCCTGCTAGGATCAAGGAGGTTAATTTATTTATCTATTTAGCCTAGGTCTGAATATTAGACAGATAGAGATCTCCCGAACTCAGTCTGGCTCTGCAACTTTTCTGGGAGCTATAGATTTAATTGACCTCACTGTCTCATTCAGCCCTATAATGAGGGTGAGAATGGGTCTAGAAGAAAGTTCAGGGGAGTTGTATCTTCTACCCATTTATCTTGGGTGCAACCATACAGGTTTGAAAAGTGGGGGAGCTACATGTCTGGATAAATTGAGTTCACCACATGGGATTCTTGGCTATGACCTTTATTAGCCACCAGTCTCCAGAATTGTCTAGAGTCATTAGTAAATGCTGCCTTGAATACATTCTCCCATAACTGAGCATTCCATTTGTCATGGGCCTTGAGTTGGACCAGTTTGTAATTTTTCTTATAGGCTCTAATAGTTAAAGCATCACTGTTCATCAGGGCCACTTGTAATTCTTGTTTGGCCCTACTGCAATCTCTATTATACCATGTGTGACATGGGTTCAAGGGCCTACTCTTGTTGGTGTAATGAAATGTAAAACATCATACGACTGTTATGACATTATTGCTGTGTTGATCGAAAGATAAATAACAAATGACTAACTTCTTATCTCATATCACATGCTTTGAAAAAGTCACTGTGTGACAAAACAAGTGTTGGCTGTTGCTTTGCTGGTAATTTCACGAGGATTACTGAACTCTGCATGGACACAAGAAATAAATCCATTTGGTGTGAATTATCTACATACCCCACTTTTTGGACTCAATGTGTTGGACATCTCTAAAGAGTGCTTCAATATCATTGTGAATCCAATTGTGTACGGTGACCCAGGGGGTTCATTTGTTGACTATACCCTTGGGTACGTGAAATGAAGTGCGCACCAACTCACACTTATATGTTCTTGATACTATTCCTACAAATTGTATCTGTATAGGAAGTGCGATTAATATACCACTCCTACCGGCCCTTTCTTTTAAATTGTATGATTATGTTTATCTATAGGACAATAATATTACATTTTAAAAGTGCGTTTGCCAATCATGATGTACAGATAGAAAATTCGACCTCCTCTTTATATAGCCATCTATGTAAAGTTGACAATTTGCTCAAGACATATATAGGAATTAAATATGTATATTTTAAGAAGAATTGCATATTACATTTAGCATTCTGAAGTGCTGGAGATCACACTCATTGGAATGTTTTAATATTTTTTTAAATAAAATATACATGTGTATGTATTTTGTATTGTTAATTATAGACCAATGAAGACTATAAATAAATGCAGTCATTCATACTCAAACGGACTCGCACATTCACACTCTTTCAGATAAGTCACATGCTTGTACTGATACATGACGATGCTTCGGTTATCAGTGAATTCACAAGCGGTTGTAGGCACTTTGAAATAGAGACTACGCATTCATCTTTAAATGTTAGTTTTTAGTAGCTCTATCAAACATTAATACACTAATAATATATATATATATTGTTATGAACTAATTGATTGGGAAAGGTACAAGATAACCATCAAAGACTATCACACATTACTTGGAGGATGGTACCATAGTGGGCTTCTTGACACAGATGAGTACACATTTTTAATGAAAGACCAGCCCCGTATCCCTTGTATTTACTTTTTGCCGAAATTGCATAAGGACCCCTCTAGACCACCAGGGCGTCCGATTGTTTCATCAAATGGAGGATTATTAGAAAATACCTCAATTTTCCTTGACCTATATCTTGCTGAGTATGTTCAGAATCTGAACTCCTATTGCAAGGACAGTTCGGACTTTCTGAAAAAATTACATGGTATAAAATGGGAGGATGGTTATATACTAATCAGCATGGATATTTGCTCCCTTTATACATGGATTGATCAGGAGAAAGATGTTGCGGCATGTGTTTTCTGAGAAGCAGGCACATTGACCACATTGACCACTGGGACCATAACAAAATGTTGGAGGCCATGATGCTGTATTGCCTAAAAGAAAATATCTTTCTCTATGAGAAATCTGTGTACCGTCAGCGGTCCGGGACCGCGATGGGAACTTGTTTTGCCCCCAGCCTAGCAAATCTTTTCCTAGGCTGGTGGGAGGAACAACATGTGTGGACTGACGAATCGGAGATGTATACTGACCACATTATTATGTGGGTCAGATACATTGACGATCTGTTCCTGATATGGAATGGCCCAAAGTTACTGGCAAAGAAATACATTGAACATCTAGGAACTAACAATTTGAATCTAAAATTCACCTACAGTATGAGCGAAACCTATTGTGAGTTCCTAGATATAGCTGTAGAAATTAAGCAGAACGCTATCACGACTTGCTTATTTCGCAAGTCCACAGCTGGCAATGCAGTTTTACATTCAAGGAGTCAGCATCCAGTACCGCTAAAAAATAGCATCCCATACGGCGAGCTCCTGAGAGCTCGTCGAAATTGCAGCACAGATTCAGACTATGAGAGGGAAAAGGAGACCATGATTGAACGCTTCCAACAACGAGGCTATCAATCCAATGTACTAATTAGGGCCCAACAGAAAGTAGGGACTATAACACATGAGGAGGCCCTGTTCAGAATGTCTACCAGTGCAAAGAGAAAAGAACAATTGACCATCACAAGCACTCCACACATTCCACGTATGATCACCAATTTTAGCAGAGGGTCTCTAACATTAGAGAAAATAATGAGATCACATTGGAATCTTCTAATGGCTGACCCGATCATTGGGGCATCTGTAGGAGATAGACCCCAGATTACTTACCGTAGAGCGAGGTCCCTGAAAGACAAATTAGTGCACAGTTACCCTCAGGGAATAACCAAAACGAATTGGCTGACACCCACTGGGTTCACTACTTGTGGGAGCTGCAAAGCTGACCGCAATGGGAGGAATTGCAAGGAATACAAAGTAGGTACGGGACAGAAAAAATTGATCAAGCAACAGATTAACTGTAATAGCGATTGTGTTGTCTACCTACTGAGTGCCCATGTGGCCTCCGGTATGTGGGCAGCTCAAAACATCAACTGAAGGTACGAATTCTGCAACACCTCCGTGCGATTACAAACAAAGATCACAACTATCCCATGGCTCGACATTATGCGGAGAAGCATAATAGTAATAATGCGAGTCTAATGTTTTGTGGAATTGACAGGGTTCCCAAACATATACGGGGTGGGGATCGTGAAACACGTCTAAGAGTCTTAGAGTCAAAACATTTCATAGATATTGATAGCAGAATCCCAAAGGGCCTGAACTGCGGGGAAGAACTGTCATCACATATTGGTGTATGAAGTAGGGACAACCCACAACGACTGTCTGGAATTTGGGATATGTAAGGACTTACCAAATGTGCTCAAACAAGTTTTAATCACACACCTTTTAAAAATGCATTGAGGATCAGAAATTTTGAGTAGCTTGCGGGATACCGAATTCATACATGTACACGTGTTATTTTCACAATGGTATAGATTTAAAAGGGGCAGGCTTGCCCTTTAGGGATATCCCAATTGTGTACTATAAAGTACACCCAATGCACCCCCTGCTGGGGGATTCACGTAACAATTGCTGTATTATATTATTTATTCATATATGATTTTTGCACATTTCTTATTAGGCTAAATGAAATAATAGGCGCTCCTGCACTTTAGTTTCCCTCACTCACTCACTTCTCACCACACTGTATGCACTCGCATGACAAAAGGCCACCGTCAAAAGGAAAAATAGAAATGAAAAATAAAAGTGAACTTTAGATCATGGTTTGTGCTTTACGAGGCGTGGGAGCTCCCAATGTTTGTTGTTGTTTGTTTTGTTGTGCATTACCAACGGAGTTATAAGATAATGCAATTCTACCATACCGCATCAAATTACTGTTTGTGGGATACCATTGGGCATTGCACTGTATGAGTCAGGCATCGATGGAGACTTCACTGAAGGCTTATATCGTAAACATTCTATGGATAAAATGTATAATTGATTATGCCATAATTTTGTGGATGTCTGTATATCCCCAAGGTGTTTAGGAAGTGAAGTCACATACGGATATGATATTTTACATCAATGCCGCAGTACAGTACTGAGTTCTCATTTCTCGGAATTTGGTCTGATATCACGTTTAGCCACAAAAACTACATTGCCCAGCAGTCTGAGCGTTTATGGTAATGCACATCGGAAATGGTTTGAAACTTTGGGTTACATGTGTTGTTAAATGAATTGTATTTCATAATGTAATTTCCGCTTGTCATGTTTTGAAGTGGTAATGCAAACTAATACGAAATGACAAATCACATGATTTGATTTATGAAATCCGATTGTTCACAGAAATATATATATTTTTTCTATGTCTATTATTTACCTTATGGAAGAAGGACTTAAAAACATAGCGTAACAAAATGGTGGCCACTTGATAAAGGCTTCTCGCAGAAACGCGTCGTCTTTTGGAGAGTGCACATTAAATATTAATTGTGCCTGAACTTACCTGGTGTGCCGTTTTTTCCTTGATACCGAATGTGGAGGTGAATGAGGAATCGTTGGTGAAATAAAGTGTGGCGACTGCGGCCACCTACGGCGCCAGCGTTGCTAGGCTGAGGATCGTTGAAGCAGTACTGTTTGGGTGATATATATATATATATATATTACCTACTGGCGGTCGCCAGTAGGTATATATAGTTAGGATTTTTTCTCTATGGGTTTTTTGAAAATTCTATGTCTAATAACTTTGGCGTTTGTGGACGGAATTGGCTGAAACTTTCAGGAAAATGGAACATTTTGTTTCTGAGCAGCCCTTGAAAATTTGGGGGGGGTTCGTCAAGGGGGGGCTGAGAAAAAAGGGGGGTCCCAAAACGTGTTTTTAACATTGAGTTTTCCATAGGGCGGTTGGCCTCACTTTTAGCCCGAACGGGTGAATGGATTTGCACGAAACTTGGCAAAATTGTAGGGACTGGTAGCCCGATGTGCCTTTTGTAGGTCTCAATATATGTGCTCCAGTGGATTTTGAGAAATTAACGTTTAAAAAAAGATATATATCTGTAACAGCGGACCGGTTAGCGCTCTGGTTCGCGGACTTTTCGCGCAACGGAGCTTTGTGAAGCGAAGCTGATTGGTTCTCCGGCGTCTGTCAACATTCCAAACAGTCCGTAGCGGCCGCCATCTTGTCTCTCGGTAGGATCGAGAGACAAGAGGAGGTCAAAACAAAGGGGGAAATAACTATAAGGGGGCATAGTAGATCCTCGCTGACCCCCTAGGTTTGATGTGGAGGTTTTAAAAGGGCCCCGCGGGGCAAAAAAAAATAATAATAATAATAATCGAACGGCTGAATGGATTTGCACGAAACTTGGCAAAATTGTAGGGACTGGTAGCCCGATGTGCCTTTGCTAGGTCTCAATATATGTGCTTCAGTGGATTTTGAGAAATTAACGTTCAAAAAAAGATATATATCTGTAACAGCGCACCGCTTCGCGTACTTTTCGCGTTACGGAGCTTTGCGAAGCGAAGCTGATTGGCTCTCCGGTGTCTGTAAACATTCCAAACAGTACGTAGCGGCCGCCATCTTGTCTCTCGGTAGGATCGAGAGACAAGAGGAGGCCAAAGCGAAGGGGCAAATGACCATAAGGGGGCATAGTAGATCCTCGCTGACCCCCTAGGTTTGATGTGGAGGTTTTAAAAGGGCCCCGCGGGGCAAAAAAAAAAATAATAATAATAATCGAACGGCTGATGACCATAAGGGGGCATAGTAGATCCTCGCTGACCCCCTAGGTTTGATGTGGAGGTTTTAAAAGGGCCCCGCGGGGCAAAAAAAAAAAATAATAATAATAATCGAACGGCTGAATGGATTTGCACGAAACTTGGTAAAATATTAGGGACTGGTAGCCCGATGTGCCTTTGCTATGTCTCAATATATGTGCTTCAGTGCATTTTGAGAAATTAACGTTCAAAAACAAGATATATATCTGTAACAGCGCTCCGCTTCGCGGAGATAAAATTATATGTGTATTACCTAGCTGTTGCTAACACCAGTTAGCGACGGCTAGTAGGAGATAGCGACCATCTTGGGTCCCACTTTGCATGTGAGTGATATTTATCACTAATGACATGCAAAGTGGGCATGCCAAGATGTTAGCGACTGGAAACAGTCGCTAACATCGCTATCTCCTATTATCAACTTTTGGAAATATTCGAGATAAGCGCGAATATCTCCAAAAAGTAACAGCTGCCCTGAGCAGTTCTTAGCCATGTTATCCAATGGGAGGTGGATAACATGGCTAAGAGCATTAGCTCGGTAATGCATGAATATCGCGGAGTTTTCAGCGACATTAATGCATTGCGCTCGTTTTTTATCGTATTTGCGATAAACCTTGATAATAGCAAGGTTTATCTGCGATAATTTCTGACGGTAAAAAAATCTTTGCAATGCATCGTTAGGGATAAATATCGCTTAACTTTGGTAATATGCCCCAACGTCTGTTAACGTTCGATTCGAAGGAAATCAGGAATTGTTGAAAAACATTGTGTGCGCCATCTTGTCTTTTTTCAAATGCCACACTTTTGTCGTGCACGGCAGCCATTTTAGATGCCTTGACCAGATCCACTCTGTGAACGCTGTCGATCCTTAGCATGGCTCCCCACCCTCGCAAGCATCTCCCCCAGGCAGTGGTCACCCCCGCTCTCTGTTTTATGCATGGGTAATAAACCTCCCCCCATCTGCGCTGTTCTTCCCTGAGAATCACACCCTGTGCCCGCCCGACACCTCCCTTTCGCCCTATTCACTACCGCACCCTCTGACACTCCTTTTCCTCTGTGTCCGATTGTCCAGGCCGGTCCTAGGCTATCAGCTAGCCCTGCAGATGTAGTTTATGGCCACAGCTGTAAAGAATCACCCGTCTTCAAAGGAGTTATAGTAGATCAAGGCCCACACTCGATGAGATCCGTCACAGCAGAAGCGTTGCTATTATCTGAAAACCATTCTGTATTGTGATTGGGGAGGGGACCGAGCGTGAAGCGGAAGATTCCAGGGATGACTCTTTGTACATCAAAGTTTTTACAATTATGTGTCACATTAAAAATATATAGCACTCCGACAAAGTAGTAAGATTATAAAACTTTAATAATTTATAAATATATACAAGAAAACAAAAATAGTAATAACATATAAACATTTTTAGAGAAAAACAACGAAGTAGCGGTCGGCTGTGCGAATAGTCCCAACGCAGCACAACGTCCAGATTTCCGGCGTGGGGCGTCGCGGGGGGTGGGTGATCAGTAGCAAACTGTTGTGCGAATAGTTCCAAGGCAGCAGAACGCGCCGAAATCTAGATGACACAAAAGTGATGTCTAGTAAGTTGCCACCCAGCAAATAACGGCGTGGGGCGTCGCGGGGGGTGGGTCATCAGTAGCAAACTGTTGTGCGAATAGTTCCAAGGCAGCAGAACGATGGCACCAAGGTGATGTCCAGTAAGTTGCCGCACTGGTTTTGGTATCCTACAATGCTGCTCCGAATAACGGCGTGGAGCGCCCCGGGGGAGGCGGCGTGAACGGGCCTCTCCAGGTGGAGTCTCGTCTGTTGTAGTGGGGCGCCCCTTTACCGTTTCAGTTGCCATTCCGTCCGCTTTTGGTCCACTGTGTCAAAATCCGCCATTCAGCTGAGTTGCGCCCACTCTTGCGGTGCAGCGATAGGCGGCTGTCACAGGACTCTCAAAATGGCGGCAGGCTGTTTCCTTTTTGGGCCTGGTCCACTGAAATGGCCCTGGGACACCTTGGAAATCGGACGCTTGTCTGCTAGGTCTTGGACCCCATTCTCGAAAGCGTCCCCTCCGCCTTGAGAATTCATCAAAAGTTTTGGGGGCCCCGACTCCTGCAGGCTTCTGGTGGGGAGCGGCTGCCATGATTGCTCGCGGAATGACCACGACGGAGCTACGAGATGGTGGTGCTCTCATGGTGACGCCAGCTTCAGTCTGAAACATCCAGAAACAAGGTGGGGCTTTCATCGTTTGGGGGAAAAAAAAAGTTTTCATCCAATGAAAAGTGTTGTTTTTAGGTCACATGATCATGCCTTCCATCATTAGGAAACCAAAAGTAAAATGAACCAATGAAAAGTTTTATAAACAAGTCACATGACCTGTTATGCGGCATAGGGTGTAAAATGCGGAGAAAATACGTTGGCACGTGAGGCGGCGTCAATGTGGAGGCTTTAAAAGGGCCCCGCGGGGCAAAAAAACAAAAACAAATTTTTGTTTTTTTTGCGTGGGTAGCGCCCGGTACGCGTACCGGGAAGCGGTCGGAGGAGCGTACTATGAGGAGAAAAGAAAGACAGGGTATAAACATTTTGGCAATTTTGTTATAAATGGAAGGTAGTTCTGAAAAGAACTGTTTTTTTATTCTTTTTCTTTTTTTTCTTTTTTTTAATGAATTTTCTGAACAATTTTTTGATTTTTTTTTGGATTTTTGAAAACTATTTTGTGTTTTTTTTGTGTTTTGTAAGGGGGAAATAACAAAAAAGCAGGGTTAGAACATGTCTCAACAGGAGCAAAAAAAAAATAAAAAGGATTCATTGTTTTCCCATCTTGTAGCATTTATGATTTTCTCCAGCTCGGTTAATCAAAGTAATACTCTTCTCTCCATAAGCAATAGTTCCTCCACAATATATACAAACTATTTTGTAGTGTGCAAAAGGAGCTTGAATATTGGGGATTATTTCTCGGCCTTCTGGTCCGGCGAATGAGCTTTGACCCCTGTTGGTGCTGGGGATGACATCTGGGGGGTTGGCAGCAAGATCCCTTACTTGTGCTTGGGAAAGATTATTAGGATGCCATCGCTCCATGTGGCGAATCATTGTATGATTGCCAAAGCTGTATTTCTTGTTGGGGTTGCCACGAGAAAGTATATTTTTGCAAATCAAACAAGACACCTGGGGTGCATTGACCTTCTTTTGTCCAGGTGGAATTTTAAAGAATTGCCATATGTAGTGGTCTTTAATATGGCTCTGCCTTGGTGTTTCTGGCAGGAACTGCCTTACTTGCTCTTCCTCCTCCTCCTCCTCTTCGTCCTCATTATCTTCCTCTCCACCAAAGTCCAGTGTTGGTGGTGGTCCTTTTGGTGGTGGTGGTGGTGGTGGTTGCTGAGAAGCACCAGCTGCAGCTATTACAGAAGCCATTGTGAAAAATAGGTCTTGCTCTCTGGAAATAGAAAGTAAGAATGAGGTAAAAAGAAGGAGGGGTTTTCATCATTTGAGAAAAAAAAATAGTTCTAAACCAATGAAAAGTGTTATTTTTAGGTCACATGACCAAGCCTAACAACATTATGAAACCAAAAGTGAAATGAACCAATGAAAAGTGTTATTAACAAGTCACATGACCTCTCACGCTTATGTTACGCGCTGCGGAACGCGCCCCGGATAGCTTCCGGGTCGCTGCGCTTCGCGCCTTGGTCCGCGCCCCGGAGCACTTCCGGGTGCGCTAACGCGGTACGTCATAAGACGCATTACGCGGTAACGCGATACGTCGCGCTTATGCAACGCGCCGCGGATCGCTTCCGGGGAGCTGCGTTTCGCGCCTCGGTCCGCGCCCAGGAGCACTTCCGGGTGCGCTAACGCGGCGCATCATAAGACGCATTACACGACAACGTGATACGTCACGCTTCCGCGACGCGTCACGATAATGATTTCTAACGTGGCAGTTGCGCTAACGGAACGTTTACCGGTTCGCGGACCGGGTCGCGGCATCAAATTGAGCTAACGGGAAGCTTCTTACATCATTAGGAAACCAAAAGTGAAATGAACCAATGAAAAGTGTTATTACCAAGTCACATGACCTGCTGTGTTTACGTTACGCGCTTTGCAGGGCCTCCCGGTTTGCTTCCAGAAACCTGTGCTTTGCGACTCGGTAAGCGTACCAGTTCGCTAACGTAGCACGTCATATGACGTATCACACGACAACGCGAAACGTCATGCGGACGGGAGGCGTGATGATGTTGTTTTCTAACGCGGCAGTTGCGGTAAAGAAACGTTTATATGCTCGCGGTCTATTTCGCGGCATCAAGGTCAGCTAACGGGAAGCTTCCCGATTCGCGAAGCGGGAACGAAGAAAAAAATATATATAAAAAAAAAAGTTATTAATAAACATATAAAATATATTTTGGGATTTAAAGAAGAATACATTTTGCAGGTATAGATATTAGCTTTTAAAAAACCAATGAAATTCACTGAAAAAACCATAGGTTATAGACCATATATAGTTAGGAATTAGCATTTACAAAACCTTGAAAATTCACTGAAAAAACCATAGGTTATACACCATATATAGTTAGGAATTAGCATTTAAAAAACCTTATTTTACTCACACAAAACCATTGAAATTCCATATATAGTTAGTTGCACTAACTATATATCGCGCACCCGCAATCCACTGCTGATGATGTCACATATTACATCATTCATGACATGGTCAGTGACATCACTGATGACATCACTGATGACATCTCAAATGACATCACTGATGACATCTCATTTGACATCAATGACCACATCACTGATGATATCATTCATGTGACAATACAATGCATCTCCTCACATTTTAATATAACCTCTGTTTCACCCAGTGTTAAAAAGAGTATAATTTTTGAAACCATTGACACACCAATACTAGTTACTACATACGCACTCACTGATTGCTACGTCTACACACACCTTCACTCATTCACCCATACAATCATTCATACATACAATCACTCATCTTTACAACACTATCATATGCACTCATACACCTATACAGACACTCACAGTCTGCCACTCATCCATGGAGTTACTCACACACCTAGTCAGTCCTGTAAAGAATCAATCACACTTCCATTTTCTTGTCTATACAGTTAAACATAGAGCACCTTACATTTTCAAACATATACTAACACATACTTACTTTCTTATACAATCATTGATACAAGTACACATTGATCTGCACAGAGTCACACACCTCCCAGCCAGCCACACACACACTCAGTCTCCCATACAAATACTTGGACAATCAATCAATAACCCATATAGTTAATCATATAGCTACTGATCAACACATGCAGCAGTTTACAGAACAACAGACATAATGATGCACAAATTAAGACAGTTTAGTCACTAACCCATGCACTCAGTGAGACACATTTAATCACTCACTCATACATTCAGTCATGCACCTACTAAATCCTTCGTCCAGACACTTATACATCTACTCATTCTTCAATATGTAAAACATATTTAAACTTTACAAAAACACACAGTCACTGGATGATGTCATCAGTGATCTCATCAGTGATGTCATTTGAGATGTCATCAGTGATGTCACTGACCATGTCATGAATGATGTAATATGTGACATCATCAGCAGTGGATTGCGGGTGCGCGATATATAGTTAGTGCAACTAACTATATATGGAATTTCAATGGTTTTGTGTGAGTAAAATAAGGTTTTTTAAATGCTAATTCCTAACTATATATGGTGTATAACCTATGGTTTTTTCAGTGAATATATATATATATATATATATATATATATATATATATATATATATATATATATCAAACAGGAAATCTCCCATATACCAGGAAACGTACGACAACACACCAGGAGCTGCTGTGCTTCAAGAGTTTATTCCGGCAGCAAAACAAACAACGCGTTTCACCAACAGGCTTGATCACGTTTGTAATGGATTGAAAATCTTAGTCCTTTTACAACAAACAAGGTATTAACATAGATAAAGGACTACCGTGCACTCACCCCCCAGTGTAGAATAAATGGCAGACATATTGGAGTGGTAATGTATTACGATCAAATTCGACATGATGCAAATTGCTGCCCCCATAAGGATTATTACAACAAATCATATGTGAGTTATCATTGTCAAAACTTTTTTAGCCACATTGCAATGCATAACATCAAAAGCAATTTACCCAAGTGGGCAGACCCTGTTTATCTACGGTCACAGAGCTGGAGAAAATTATCATAATATCTTCAAATACCGCCCAAGTGGGCTCAGATCATAAATTCAAGTATCTTCTCACCACTCACTTGTTCTGGCTGCTTGCCGTTATTGGATTGTCGCTGTCTTTGCTGGAGGGCGGACCAACTTCCTTCGTGTGTTTAGAGCCTTTGCGTGTTCACAGCTGTTGCCTCCCCGAGGACTCGCTGGTGTGAGCGAGAGCTGCAGTCGGCAAGCTCGGTCTAGCGCTCCCAGCTGGAGTCCTCATGGTCAGAGGCCTGGGCGGAATAACACACGCAACCCGGGGGACTGCGAGGACCAGCATTCCCGGTTGACCAGCTGGTTCCTCTTCCCCCAGGCGCCACGCCCACGTACACACCTATTGGCGATACGTATATTAATTCCATCAACTCTACCGCGACGCGGGACGCGCGCGGGTCGGCGCACGGAGCGAAGCCCGGGCAAAGGGCGGGCCGTCTGTGGCCGTCCGAGGACGAACAAGGACGGGACGGGCTACCCCACTAACATCTGCTTCTGATAAGTAAAGTTAAATTGTAACTATAAATTGTGACAAACCCTGCTTCCCAAGCACGGGGGATTATAAGCTTGATAGTAACAACAGTTCTGTCGAAAAGGAAATGGGGATCAAAAAACTACGATCACGGACTATTTTCATGAAACGTATGGGCACAGAGGATGCGATACGGAAAACTACAGATAAATCAATAAAACAAGGTCGCATAACACGGACCCCGGCTATCAGTGAATATTTTTCTGCCCTAATATCTAAAGAGGACACTGATAAGAAAATATTGGAGACAGAAACGATAACCAATTCAGCAATATACATAGGGTCAGATCTAGGCCCAGAAATTAAAGCTGAACCAAATTTAATCCTAAATTTGAGCAATCTGGTTTCTGACAATATACAAAAATCCATTAATTCCTTCAATAATCTACAACCGCAGGATCATGAGGAGATTCATTTAATATCCTCCACACCTAAAAAAAGCTTTGATAATACATGCCTTCTAGAAGAACTTTGTGCAAATAAATCAAAGATATCTGAAAATCAATCAGAGCTCAAATTATCTAATAGTCCTCCTCTGCTAAAAAACCTAGATCAACCTTCTACACTTGAATCATCTGTAGACCCTTTTAATATAAAAACCAGCTATTCAGCCAACATTGTCACACCAATGTCAAAAGCCCTCTTTTCCCTTCAGGAAATATTAGAGTCGGTCCTAACCTTTCTGGGAAACATATTAGAAAACTCGGACCAAACGTTGGATGTCCAAATTGGAATCCTTAGACATCTAGTAGAAGAAAAGAAGAAAAGAAAAGAACCTCCTGAAACAGAAAAAAAACAATTGATACCCAACAATAACGAACTACAAAAGAACAACATAAGTAATCACAATACTGAAAAGGAGACATCAAAACACGATTGTGGTACTCAGACATCAGACGTACAAAAACGAAAAAAGGGAAAGCTTGAAAGTCAATATGAAACATCAATATTCTCCTTAAGGAAACTGTTTATGGAAAAACCCCAAAATCAAAGGCAATATCCAATCTTCACAAAAGCAATTAAATCAAATACACAAAAAAACGTAGATGAAACTGTTGAAAATATTCAAGAAACAAGCCTCAATAAGACTTCAGAAAGTGAAAAGGGTGAAAAAACTAACAAAAAGATAGAAACTGAGCAAGTGGAAGGAAAAAGAAAGAGGAAAAAGCCACTAAGACGTATCCACAAAAAGAAAAACTGCAAGTTGAAATTCCAAAAGCTTTTTACTGTTAATAAAACATCAGAAGTACAAGAAGCTGAATCTATAAAATCTCAACCTATTGAAAATATGGAAATCAGCTATAAAAAAGAAGAGAAATTACAATTATTGGATCCGGCAGCAAAAGAATTTCATCCATTCAAGCTCTTCGACAATCCTGTACATCAAAATATATGTGAAAGAAATAACGAAGAAAAAAATCATTGTGGAACGGGAATGCCGCAATCCAAAACATTACAACTTGAAGAACTTTTTCCAATGGACACGGTCCCTCTTAATAGAAGAAGGGTCATCAACCTCCTTCACTATATAAAGCCACTGGAATCCCTGAATAGCAATGAAATAGATTTAGTAATTTTCCCGCAACAGGATAATAATAAAATAGTAACAGTAACCTTTTGGTCATCTGTTATTCCCGGGATCATACTTAATGAAAAAGAGACATTAAACAAACACGGATATGATGTTATTGAAAGAATGGATCCAAAAGAAAATAGAATCCCTTCATTGTGTGACGACCAAATACGACTAATCTCTAACTCTCAAAACAAACATCGTCTGAGAGACACTGACGTGATTGGAGCGATGAACTCAGGAACTAATCATTCAGTGAAAGACACATTAAAAATAAAGGTGGAAAATGGAGAAAGGGCGGTATGGCGTCAAGATTCTATGGGAAAAGATTACATTGAAGGTATAAAGTCATGGTCATGGGTATCTGAGACCCTGAACAGCAATACATTTTCTACATGTCCAGGACAATCTGTTTAACAATGGTTTAAAAATAACATCGTGGAATATGGCGGGAAAATCTAAGATTAAAATGACGGAAGCCATAAGTAACCATCCAGATATCTTGATGCTACAAGAAACCTGGGCAACTGAATCATTTTCTCAGAAAAGCTATTATGTCTATGACATCCCAGCCAAAACCACCAATCGGGGCCATGCAAAAGGTGGTCTGGCCATTCTACTGAGGGAGGAATACATGTGGGACCAGGAAGTTATGCAGACTAAATCTCACAACCTGCAATGCATTAAAGTCTTCTTAAAAACGCATAATGAAGCATCCAAAAAGGCAATTTTGCTTTTCAATGTATACGCTCCTCCCGGTAAGAAACAAGATATCACATTTTTGGATATCATGGAAACCATTATACAGATAGTAGAAGACCAATTACACATTCCATACATTATAACAGGTGATCTAAATGGCAAAATCTCTAATTTGGAAATTAGTAAATGGGTTCAATTATACAATGAGGAATCTGTTGAGTTTTCTGCCCCACAATTCCCTAAAGGTTTAAAATCCGATAAAAGAGGAAAACTAATATTATCAACATTACCTACTCTCAATGGAGTAATCCTGAATGGTAATATTGAAGGTGATATTCCGGCATCATACACCAGACGGGGCAATGGAAGCTTATCTATTATTGACTACATCATCTGCAGTATGAATTTATTGGAGACTGCCACATACTTACAAGTAAAGTTAAGTCAAGAGAGTGACCATGCGTTGATGAACCTAACTACTGAATGGAGGCCTCAAACAGCAACTGATAGGCAGTTAATTTTTCATAGAAGTTCTGTCTTGATAAATAAAGAACAGAGACGAATTTTCTGGAGCTCTAAAATTCTGGATAGAATATCCACATTGATTGAGCAAACTGATCTCCTAGCAATTACAATCTCGGAAGACCCAATAGAAAATTTTGAACATACAATTAAGGAGCTCAAAAATTTTCTACTAGATAAACTACATCGAGCTTCCTCAGGAGCTAATATGTGGAATAATCAAAACCTTAACAAAAACCTTACTCAAAATACTCAAAATTCTATCACAAAGAAAAAATTGAATAAACTTGTACGTGCCCAATACAAGAACTCTACTTTAGCTACTGAGAAAGAAATTAATAAATTAAAAAATAAACTCAGGAGAGAGAAGCAAAGAAACAAAAAAGAAATACAAGATCGTAATTGGGTTGACATGCAAGTAGCTGCAAAAGACTATAATCAACGCAAATATTGGTCCCTCATAGCCAAATTAACAGGGTCGAAAAAGAAACTCCAATCAATACCTGTTCCTCCAAAGGAATGGGAAACTTATTTGACTGACTTGTACAAAGCAAATCCGACTAGCTCTGATGGGAAAAGCCCGGAAAAAAATAAGGGAAAAGTTGACTCTCAAATATTCAGAATCACAGCTACCTCAGTGGAATGGAATATTAGAAAAGCAAGAAAAACAGGTGACTCTGGCCCAGACCAGATTCCTATAAAGATCTATCAAGCAAACTCAAGGGAATGGAGCAAGTTGTTATCGAATCTATTTAATCATATTCTCAAAACTGGACAAATCCCAAAATCCTGGCAGGGGAGTACCATCATCCCAATACACAAAAAGGGGAGCAAGTTAATTGCAGGAAATTATCGGCAGATTGCATTAATGGATGCTGCAGGAAAAATCTTTGCAGCAGAGGTTTTACAAAGATTAAAGGATTGGGCTTTCTCACTGGATAAAATTCCAATGTTCCAAGCTGGTTTTAGGCCAAAACATTCAGTTACAGACAATATTGCTACCATCCAAACAATATTAGACAAATATGTAACTGGAAAATCCCAGGCAGTTTACGCAGTGTTCATAGATTACTCGACTGCGTTCGATCGTGTTGATCGACCAACTTTATGGCATAAACTCAGGGGACTGGGAATCTCAGAACAATTGCTCCAAACTATAGTGAATCTTTATACCAGCACCTGGTGCCAGGTACAAATGGGGGGAGAAAAAGGTTTAACAAAAAGGATAAATATAGCTAACGGTCTAAAGCAAGGGTGTCTTTTGGCTCCGTTACTATTTTCCCTATACCTTAGCGACCTGCCCAAACAGTTACAGTTGGGCTCATGTTTACCCCCAAAAATTGCTAAACAAAGCATACAAGTTCTACTCTATGCTGACGACATCGTGATGCTTGATCTTACTCCCTTCGGTCTACAAAATCTCTGGACATTCTTCATAATTATTCAAAAGCAAACTTTTTAATTCCGAATCTAAAGAAAACAAAAATCGTGGTCTTTTCAGGAAAGAAATCCAGAGCAAAATATAGTTGGAGCCTAGGCGGAGAAAAAATAGAAATAGTGAACGAATATCCTTATTTAGGCAGGATTCTATCCAAGAATATCTCAAACGTAAAACAGATAGAAAACTTAATGAGGAAATCTGAAGTACACGCTGAGGCCCTTTTAAGACTTTATCGTTTCACTGGGAATCGGCACTTTTTCTTCTCTGATAAAAATATATAAAGTAAAAATTCCACCAGTGTTATCATATGCAACAGAGTATATCCCGATTAAACAGTGGACCTATATGGACCGTAAAGAGGGGAAAATCTTAAAAAGAATAATGAAGGTCTCTGATTCCATACCAGTTCAAGCTTTACGCTTGGAATTCTCCATCACAAGTTCCTACGCCACAGCGGTAGCCAGTGTAATTAGGTGGAGCTACAATCTTCTCCACGCAAAGGAGGGCACATTAAGATACTTACTGAAAAAAGAAACCTTCGACGATGGAACAAAAAATCTGACTTTTTTAAACAATATGACAGCTATATTTCAAATGGCAGAAATCAGTCCGGAAATTTTGCTTAGCTGGTCAGCAGCCCAATTGAAACTCTTTTTAAAATGCTTTACCCCGAAGTTAAGCTTTGAACTAGACTACGAACATTGTAAAAAATTGTCAACATATAAATCCTTTGTAGACTCTCTGGTATACCACCATACTCATCCATATATCGGGTTCTCCCTGATTCATGGCGCAAGGAGGTCAATTACTATGTTAAGACTGGGTATTTTACCCACACTATCCTATACAGTAAGATGGTTGCCAGGAGGATCGTCGCTTTGCCCCTTGTGTGAAGGGGGTGACCAAAACATTGAGCACTTGCTGTTCGTGTGTCCTAGTACAAAAGTAACTTTAGCACGCACAAGATACCTTGCCCCTATTTATCGCACTTGTAGAATCACCCGAGCGAGTGAACTATTAGAGTTGTGTAAACAGCCACCAAATGAATTTGTTTGCTACAATTTTTTTAAATTTTTTAAATCCTTTTTATTATTGTATTGATTAAATGTGAAATCAGCTTTATTTTCTGTAAACTGTATATTTGTGGTCCTCTGTCGAGTACCAATACAAATAAAACTTTTGACTTTGACTTGACTTTGACTTTGAAGTATCTTCTCATTTGGTTAGCGGCTAAACATTGTTGGTATTTATGTACTTGATACTAGTTCAGCATTTTCAAAAACTCATGTTTGGCATACATCACATCGACAGATCATCTTGCATTTTCTATTGTTGAATCCTATCCAGGAATGCCTCATATCCAATAGTCCCCAAGTGCAAAGTATCTGTGAATCAGTTAAAAACAAATGTTTTAAAATCAAGGCGTATAAGGTTTGCGGTTTTTTCGGACATAATGTTATTCGATATACAAAAATCAGATAGTGCATACTCATTCCTACAATACTTTTCAGATGACCTACTAATTTTGGCATATCAGGTTGCTAGAGTTACTTCTCTAGGTGAAGAGACAGTTCTTCATGATTATTCAACCCCTGTGGGTATGTGCATTCAAAATCAATAATCAATCTCGATTCCATCTTACGTAGACATGTGGTTCTATCTCCTCCTCGTGCACCTAAGTCTACTTTATCCAGTACCACCATTTTGAGAAGATTCTCATTTTGGTAGTGCTGTTTCGAAAAAATGCCTGGCAACTGGATATTGTGTGTTGTGGTTTTTTATGGCCCTCATGTGCTGAAGCACTCTTTCCTTTGCTTTTAGAGTCGTGCTCCCCACATACCATTTATTGCACGGGCAGATCAGCAAGTAAACACAGTACATGGTATTGCAAGTCAGGGTTTTACGTATCGCGAAGGTTTTACCTGTGCTAGGTACCGTTATTTCTTTACAATTTTCACTGTTACGGCACGCTTTGCACGATCTGCAGCATCTGAACCCTGGTATTTCCTTAGGTTTTGTGACTCCTACCACTGCATTGGGGCTAAGTTCATCCCTAAGTGATCTACTTTTTCTAAAAGTTACTTGGGGATAGTCTTTCAGGTGTGGTTTCAGATGTTGGTCTGTAAGTAAAACATGCCAGTGTCTATTGAGAATTTTTCTCACTTCGCTGGATTGACCTGAAAATGTGGTTATGAATCTAATCTTGGATTCAGTTTCTGTGTCTGCATTGGTGTTTAGGAGATCCCTCCTCATTCTTGTATCAGCTTTAGCAACTGCCCCCTGTATGGTTTTGTTGCTATAGCCTCTATCTTTGAAACGCGTGATCATTCTCGTTTTCTCTGTCTCAAACAACTCACTTGTACTACAGTTGCGTTTCGCACGCAAGAGTTCCCCATAGGGGATACTGTCTACCAGTCGTCTCGGATGCGCACTTCTCGCGTTCAGGAGACTATTACAGGCAGTACTCTTTCTGTAAAGGCTAGTGATTATTCTTGTCCCTTGTATCTCAACCAGCACATCCAAGAACTCTATTCTGGAGGTGTGTATTTCAGCTGTGAACTGTAGGTTCATGGAGTTCTTATTGAGTTGGCCCACAAATCGTCTGACAGATTCTTCCGAACCATTCCAAATCATAAAAATATCGTCGATAAACCTCAGCCACAGGACAACCTGGTTGTTAAAGGCGCACATTTGGGTGGACACCTGCTCCTCCCACCACCCCATGAAGATGTTAGCGTAGCTGGGGGCGAAGCAGGTGCCCATCGCCGTGCCCTGTGACTGACGGTAAATCAACTCATCAAAAATAAAATGGTTGTGTGTAAGACAAAACTCGATCAGATCTAATAGCATGTTTGAGTGGTCCAGAAACGCAATGGATCTTGCTTTCAAAAAATGTCCCACTGCCTGCAGCCCAAGATTGTGTTTAATACATGTATAAAGACTGCTCACGTCCAAAGTAACCAGCATGTAGGTATCCTCCCATACAATACCTTCTATGCTTTTGAGAAAATGTGTGGTATCTTTTAAGTATGTAGGTAAGGCAGCCACAAAAGGTCTCAGGAAATGATCTATGTACTGAGAAGTATTTTCTAGTAACAAGCCCATAGAAGATACTATGGGCCTCCCTGGTGGATCAGTGGCATTTTTGTGTATCTTCGGGAGAAGATACAAAATGGGGACCTTGGGGTGATCACACTTAAGGAACAAGTACTCATCCCATGTGAGTAAGCCCTTGTCTAGATAATCTTGTAATTTCGCCTCAAACAAAACCTTAGTAGCTCTGAAATCTGAGAAAGTACTAGGTTCGTAACAGTTTTTGTCTCCCAGTTGCCTATGTCCCTCAGCTAAATATTTCTTTTTGTCTAACACAACAACATTACCACCTTTGTCCGCATTGCGGATAACAATGCTCTCATCAGCTTTTAGATTTTTGATGGCTTTGTGTTGTTCAAACGTTAAATTTTTCTTGTTATGAGGTATTTGTTCAGATCTCAATTTTTTGAGATCGGAGAGAACACCTTTCTCAAAGACTTCCACCGCCTCACACGTGATCTGGGGAATGAACTTGGATTTAGTTTTAAACGTGCTCCCTGGATTAACATTGGTATCCACGCTTTCCTCAGACAAATAGCTTTTGCCTTCCACCACCCCTGAGGAAATAATTTCCATAAGTTCCATATCATTCAAGTCCAGATTACTAGTGGAATTTAGTCTCCCAGTAGATGTAGGTTTGATAGGATGAGTCTCAAACCATTTCTTCAGTTTCAATTTACGTGAGAAATAAAATAAGTCAATTCTAGTTTGGGCATAGTTGAAATTGCCAGAAGGGCAAAATGACAATCCTAGGGATAGCACCTCATATTCATGTACAGTTAGTATTTTGTTAGATAAGTTTATTACCGTCATGCTTGAGTCTTGCTGCCCCTTGTCGTCATTCCCACGGGCTGTTTTCCGGCGCTGTTGTCTGATTTTGGCTTTCTTGTTCCTTTGGGTCTTCCCCGATTTCCTCTGCCGCGTCCTCTTTGGTTTCCCTGTTCTTGTTGTTGGTCTGTCCTTCCCTGGTTTAATACCTGAAACTGTAATAAAAAACGCTTCCTCACTTCTTCTTGATCATCCTTTGAAGGATCATTAAGGCCTGACAAGTTGATATCCTGTAGGCTTCCATCCGATGCATCACTCTCCACCGGCTCAGCTTGCACAACTTGTGGCGCACTCTTAATCATTTTCTGGGCTGACTTGTCATACAGTTGATTGTATTTTCTGTGAAAGGTTAAAGTGCGCCCGCTTTGGTAATCTTTGTAGTCCCTTAAGAACTTTCTTTGTTTTTTCAGGGTTATCTCTTCTTCCAGCTTTTGTAACTTAATCTCCACGTTTTTGGCATGAATATCAATATTAATATATATATATATATATATATTACCTACTGGCGGTCGCCAGTAGGTATATATAGTTAGGATTTTTTCTCTATGGGTTTTTTGAAAATTCTATGTCTAATAACTTTGGCGTTTGTGGACGGAATTGGCTGAAACTTTCAGGAAAATGGAACATTTTGTTTCTGAGCAGCCCTTGAAAATTTGGGGGGGGTTCGTCAAGGGGGGGCTGAGAAAAAAGGGGGGTCCCAAAACGTGTTTTTAACATTGAGTTTTCCATAGGGCGGTTGGCCTCACTTTTAGCCCGAACGGGTGAATGGATTTGCACGAAACTTGGCAAAATTGTAGGGACTGGTAGCCCGATGTGCCTTTTGTAGGTCTCAATATATGTGCTACAGTGGATTTTGAGAAATTAACGTTTAAAAAAAGATATATATCTGTAACAGCGGACCGGGCAGCGCTCCAGGACGCGTACTTTTCGCGCAACGGAGCTTTGTGAAGCGAAGCTGATTGGTTCTCCGGCGTCTGTCAACATTCCAAACAGTCCGTAGCGGCCGCCATCTTGTCTCTCGGTAGGATCGAGAGACAAGAGGAGGCCAAAGCGAAGGGGCAAATGACCATAAGGGGGAATAGTAGATCCTCGCTGACCCCCTACGTTTGATGTGGAGGTTTTAAAAGGGCTCCGCGGGGCAAAAAAAAAATAAAATAATAATAATCGAACGGCTGAATGGATTTGCACGAAACTTGGCAAAATATTAGGGACTGGTAGCCCGATGTGCCTTTGCTAGGTCTCAATATATGTGCTCCAGTGGATTTTGAGAAATTAACGTTCAAAAAAAGATATATATCTGTAACAGCGCTCCGCTTCGCGTACTTTTCGCGTTACGGAGCTTCGCGAAGCTGATTGGTTCTCCGGCGTCTGTCAACATTCCAAACAGTCCGTAGCGGCCGCCATCTTGTCTCTCGGTAGGATTGAGAGACAAGAGGAGGCCAAAGCGAAGGGGGAAATGACCATAAGGGGGCATAGTAGATCCTTCCTGACCTCTTAGGTTTGATGTACCATTTTGTCAAGTTTGGTGTAATTCCGTTCAGCCATTCAGGCTGTAGACGTATGTAAATGTCCTATGGAAAATTGCATGGGGAAAACACATTTGAAAGTGTTGAAATTTAGAACCAATTAAAATGTTACTTTGGTTTTGTATTTGTGTGTGATGAAAGTTAATTGGTTATGTATATATGTCAAATGAGAGGAAACCACAGCCATTTTGTGATACTACTGTCTGAGGTACATTTGTGAGGAATTTTTGGTGGTGAATTTCTGGTGTTTGATTTACACAGTACTAACACTTTTCCTACTTTTGAAAAGGTGAGTTGTTAATTTGTAAGGGGAACTATGTTGTACACTTGAAGATAATTTGAAAAATGTTTTCTGTTATTTATTTGCAGTCCTTCTGTTATACTAAATACTTGATAAAGTTAGTTTTATATTATGTATTACTAAAAACGATAAATGAAAGTGATTATTTTTTTCTGCAATTTACAGCAAGCAATTTCAAAATAAATGGCTCACAATGAAGAGACCGTGGCAATTTCTTTGTAAGGGGAACTATGTTGTACACTTGAAGATAATTTGAAAAATGTTTTCTGTTATTTATTTGCAGTCCTTCTGTTATACTAAATACTTGATAAAGTTAGTTTTATATTATGTATTACTAAAAACGATAAATGAAAGTGATTATTTTTTTCTGCAATTTACAGCAAGCAATTTCAAAATAAAATGGCTCACAATGAAGAGACCGTGGCAATTTCTTTTGAATTGTCCACTACATTGATTGAAATTGAGAGCACCAATAATGAAATATTGTCACAAGGAGGACATGACTTGTATGATTCCATTAGATTGATTGAAATGGACAGCACCAAGAATGAAATATTGTCACAAGGAGATGACTTGAATGATTCCACTACATTGATTGAAATTGAGAGCACCAATAATGAAATATTGTCACAAGGAGGAGATGACTTGTATGATTCCATTAGATTGATTGAAATGGACAGCACCAATAATGAAATATTGTCACAAGGAGGAGATGACTTGAATGATTCCACTACATTGATTGAAATTGAGAGCACCAATAATGAAATATTGTCACGAGGAGATGACTTGAATGATTCCACTACATTGATTGAAATTGACAGCACCAATAATGAAATATTGTCACAAGGAGGAGATGACTTGAATGATTTTTTTGATCAATCTCTTGATGGCGAATTTATCGAGTGTTTGGAGACCATAGAGTTACAAGAATCATCATTGGAGACTTTTAATGAGGACATTGCTGATGAGGACATGTTACTAGTTCTTTCAAATTTAGAAAATTCTGAAGAATAAATTTATATTTAGAAATCAAAAATTGTTTGAGACATTATTCATTTTTATTTTTAATTTATGAGGTTGTAGCGAAGTGATTGTAGTATAAAATGAGACTTATAGTATAGAGTGCAACATTTTTATGTTACATGGTAAGTTTACTCATATTTACTTCCCTTCTGCCACTATATTATCTCCAATGTGTATTTGACATCTCTTCTTCATCTCTGGCCTCCTTTCTCTCACTGTGTGTCTCCGATGCATCTTATCGCTGCTATTTTGTGTAATTACAGAAGAGAGTAAAATAAAATAGTTCGGAACGTGAAAAGGGGGCAAAGTAGAGTACTCCTCACCCTCTAGGCCTTTTTAGGCGGTCCCAAAAGGATCAGTTTCTGCTTTCCTGAGAGATTATGGTATGAGTTCCATATACCACAATAACTTGCATTACAACATGCAAGATATCTATCTCCTATTACCAACTTTTGGAGATATTCGCGCTAAGCGCGAATATCTCCAAAAAGTAACACCTGCCCTGAGCAGTTCTTAGCCATGTTATCCAATGGGAGGTGGATAACATGGCTAAGAGCATTAGCTCGGTAATGCATGAATATCGCTGAGTTTTTAGCGATATTCATGCATTGCGACCGTTTATTATCGCATTTGCGATAAACCTTGATAATAGCAAGGTTTATCTTCGATAATTTCTGACGATGCTTAGTGGTAAAAAATTGGTTGGTAAGCATCGTTAGCGATAAATATCGCTTAACTTTGGTAATATGCCCCAACGTCTGTTAACGTTCGATTCGAAGGAAATGAGGAAGTGTTGAAAAACATTGTCTGCGCCATCTTGCCTTTTTTGAAATGCCACACTTTTGTCGTGCACGGCAGCCATTTTAGATGTCTTGACCAGACCCACTCTCTGCACGCTGTCGATTCGTAGCATGGCTCCTCACCCACGCAAGCATCTTCCCTAGGCACTGGTCACCACCGCTCTCTGTCTTATGCATGGGCAATAAACCTCCCCCCATCTGCGCTGCTCTTCCCTGAGAATCACACTCTGTGCCCGCCCGACACCTCCCTTTCGCCCTATTCACTACCGCACCCTCTGACACTCCTCTTTCTCTGTGTCCGATTGTCCAGGCTATCAGCTAGCCCTGCAGATGTAGTTTATGGCCCCAGCTGTAAAGAATCACCCCTCTTCAAAGGAGTTATAGTAGATTAAGGCCCACACCCGATGAGATCCGTCACACCACACGTGTTCCTACTATCTGAAAACCATCCTGTATTGTGATTGGGGAGGGGACCGAGCCTGAAGCGGAAGATTCCAGGAATGACTCTTTGTACATCAAAGTTTTTACAATTATGTGTCACATTAAAAATATATAGCACTCCAACAAAGTAGTAGGAATATAAAACTTTAATAACATATAAATATATACAAGAAAACAAAAACAGTAAAAACATTTAAACAACGAAGAGACCGTGGCAATTTCTTTTGAATTATCCAATAGATTTATTGAAATTGACAGCACCAATAATGAAATATTCTTGTCAGTAGCGGTCTGTTGTGCGAATAGTTCCAAGGCAGCAGAACGCGCTGAAATCTAGATGGCACGAAAGTGATGTCTAGTAAGTTGCCGCCCAGCAAAAAACGGCGTGGGGCGCCGCGGGGGTGAGTGAGTCCAGTAGGCACCACAGCTATTCTTACCGGCATTGCAGAATTACTGCTGGGGACAATGGCTGTGCTGTAGCAGGGTCACAGCAGAAACAAAAAGGATTCTGTTGAAGATGTTGTTGGTTTTCAATTTGAAAACAGTTCTGGTGTCAACTGCTATGCTAATGTAGTGGTTAATGTTTTGTTTTCTCTAGAAAATGTAAAAGAGGGGGAGGCAGTCCAAAGTTCCGTTAAAAGGGCAAAGGAAAGGATCGGTGGTTTGAACTATCAGTCAAAAAGGGGAGGGGGTGCAATAATTTTTCCTACCGGGTCACACTGTGCTTTCACCGGAAGTGAGGTCTGCAGGATTCTAGTAATTCAAAGTGAGGCTGGCGCCAGCATGGGAGCGCCGACGTCCCGCGGATACAGTTTCGTCACTCCACGGGCGATCATGGCAGTCATTCCCCATCGGGGGTCGGAGACTCCCGCGGCTCCTCTAGAATCTTCAAGGTCGTGGAGGACTACGGTGGTGGAGTCAACCAGTGACCGGGCCATTTCTTTATGCTGGGCCCGCTCTTGCCAGGTCGACCGCCATTTTGAGAGTTTGGCAGCTACCGGCGATCGCGGGGTCACATGAGCGGACGGGCTCCACCCTGCCGGGCGAGACGTTGCAGCATGGCCACAGTGGAAGAACCCTTTTCCGGGCGCCTGGAGCGCTGAGGGTGCAGCTGGGAAGCCTCCACCTGGGGAGGCGGGAGAGGCCTGTTCGCACCGTCTCTCCCTCCCAGTGCACCCCACGGCGTCTCGCTTGAGATTTGTTATGGCCGGACCAGGCGATGAGGACGAGGGGGGGGGGGTCGGAGGCATGTGCAAGACATCCCCCCCAGTGTTGTCGCAGCCATTATAAAAGAAAGAAGTGTCCCGTCCGTCTTCGGGCCGGGCTTCCGGTGGATGTCGGCCGGACGCCCCTGGCTCTGGCCCCATGAACGGGTTTCTTGGTTTATCGGCTGCAGCCGGATCCCGTCGGCCTCGGCCCCCCGACCGTTGGTGGCCGGACCGGAAGAGCATGTGGCGGGACTACCTGCAACTCTCAAGGGCCACCGCGGCCAGACTGGGAGAGAGAGGGGAGGGTCGAGGAGACATTCCCCCCCCCTGCAACTGTTCAGCGTTGTAAAGGCAATCCCCTGGTCGGGTCCCGCTGGCCTCGGCCTCTCCTCCGGCTACACCCTACGTTAGGATCTCCTGGCCGAGGCGTGGCAGCAGGACCTGCCTTATATGGGCTGCTCCCGGCTGGGCGTAGCCGGAACCCTGCCCCACCTTGGAAGTTTCCAGAGTGGGGGCGGATGTTCTACTGACTTGCATTTTCCCTAGTCTATCGATTTTTTTGACGTGGCAGGCGGTGGGACAGCGAGGGGTGATTTGGTTTCTCTTACTGTTTTTCTGGTCTCTCACCACTGGCATATTTTAACGTTTTCTTGTTTCTAGGACATTAATAGGTTTTATCATTATGTTATGTTATCGTTTCTTTGTTCGTTGTTTAATAAAAGTTCATGTTCATCAGTGGCCTACTGATTTTCGTTTTCCTATTTTTTTCTTTCCAGGTTGTTTCATGGTAAAGTTTCTGTTAACAGGATACAGTGATCACTTCGTTATTATTGCATATGTCCTTTTCACTAGGGGTGCTCTCTGGTCGGGCCAGATGACGTATCTCTAGTAAATGGTCCGGGTGAAAAAGGTGCATCAATCAGTGGGGAGTAGATAGGCATGACAGATTACAACGGGGGAGAAAGGTCCGCATTACGTACCCTTTCACTACTTGCAAAGATTTTCCTACGTTTATTTGCAAACAGGGAATACCTCGAAAAATAACTAATTCCCAAACAGTCAATGTTCGGACAATCAATCAATCAATGAGGAATGAAATAGGTACGACGTGTTAAAGGCTTGCGTTACCTACCCTTCACTATCTGCAAAGGGAGAGAGAATATTCCTATTCTTCCTCGTTTGCAGGTAGAGAAGATCCTTAAGAGAATTAACTTCGAACAATTCAATGCTCGATTGAAACAATCAACAAGGGGTACTGTGAACACAAATGAACGCCGCTTATGTACATACGCATTGCTATTTTCAACAGGTTGTTCCTAATGTTTCTATTTTAGCGAGGTCAAAAAGAGATCCCATTAGTGGCCTACTGATTTTGCTCGATTCCTTTTGTTTTTTTACACGATTTTTCGCTATCTGCAAAGACTAAACAGAGTATTGCGACTCTGTGCTTGTTTGTAAATAGAGAATGAACCAAAGAGAACAATCAATCAAATGGAGAGAGAAGCAGGCACGACGGATTACAAAGGGGGCAAAGGGCTGCGTTAACTACCCTTCACTATCTGCAAAGAGAGAGTACTCCTAATAGAAATGAGGGGTGGGGGGCAGCATTCAAAGCAGATCAGTGTGCATAAACACGAAAATGTTTTTACTTACCACGTACTTGACATTCGACAGCTTATGATATTTGCTATTAAAAAACCATTGAAATTCACTGAAAAAACCATAGGTTATAGACCATATATAGTTAGGAATTAGCATTTACAAAACCTTGAAAATTCACTGAAAAAACCATAGGTTATACACCATATATAGTTAGGAATTAGCATTTAAAAAACCTTATTTTACTCACACAAAACCATTGAAATTCCATATATAGTTAGTTGCACTAACTATATATCGCGCACCCGCAATCCACTGCTGATCATGTCACATATTACATCATTCATGACATGGTCAGTGACATCACTGATGACATCACTGATGACATCTCAAATGACATCACTGATGACATCACTGATGACATCTCAAATGACATTACTGATGACATCACTGTTGTGATAATACGATGAACCTCTTCAGACTCTAATATAACCTTAGATACACTCAGTGTAAACACAGACTCACAGATTGTCACTCATCCATGAAGTTACACACACACCTAGACAGTCATGCAAACAATCAATCACACCTCCATTTCCTTAACTATACAGTTAAACACACCTTACTTACTTATTCAAACAAATACTAAAACATATTTACTCACTTATACAATCCTGGATACAAGTTCACAATGATCCATACAGCCACTCACACATTCACTGGCTCTTATGCACAGTTATTTATATATGTCAACTCTCACATGTACTGTATTTTACATATGTACTTAATTTGACATGTAGCACTGAGATATCTATTCACTCACCAATACAGTCATGCACACAGTCAACCGCCCATACAGCTGTTTCCAACATGCACTTTTGAACCCATACATCTATGCACAGAGTCATACACTTCCCAGCCACTCACACACACACTCAGTCTCCCATACAAATGCTTGGGCAACCAATCAATAACCTATATAGTTACTCATATAGCTACTGATCAACACATGCAGCAGTTTACAGAACAACAGACATAATGATGCACAAATTAAGACAGTTTAGTCACTAACCCATGCACTCAGTGAGACACATTTAATCACTCACTCATACAGTCAGTCACGCACCTACTAAATCCTTCATCCAGACACTTCTACATCTACTCATTCTTCAATATGTAAAACATATTTAAACTTTACAGAAACACACAGTCACTGGATGATGTCATCAGTGATGTCATTTGAGATGTCATCAGTGATGTCATCAGTGATGTCACTGACCATGTCATGAATGATGTAATATGTGACATGATCAGCAGTGGATTGCGGGTGCGCGATATATAGTTAGTGCAACTAACTATATATGGAATTTCAATGGTTTTGTGTGAGTAAAATAAGGTTTTTTAAATGCTAATTCCTAACTATATATGGTGTATAACCTATGGTTTTTTCAGTGAATTTTCAAGGTTTTGTAAATGCTAATTCCTAACTATATATGGTCTATAACCTATGGTTTTTTCAGTGAATATATATATATATATATATATATTACCTACTGGCGGTCGCCAGTATGTAGTTATAGTTAGGATCATTTTCCATAGGAAATCTGCAACATTCTATTGGGAATAACTTTGGCGCCAAATGAGGGATCTGCCTGTAATTTTCCTTAACTTTGCCTCGCTGCGCTCCGCTCCTTCCCCAAAAGTTTCGGGGGGATCCGTCAAGCGGGGGCCGAGATAAAAGGGGGGTCCCAAAACATGTTTTCCCCATGTTACTTTCCATAGGGCGGTTGGACTCACTTTTAGCCCGAACGGCTGAATGGATTTCCACCAAACTTGGCAAAATTGTAGGGACTGGTACCCCGATGTGCCTTTGCTATGTCTCAAGATATATGCTCCAGTGGTTTTTACGAAAATTAACTTTGAAAAAATATATATTGGGCTACATTGGGCTATATATATGTTAGAGCCCAAATGTAGCCCAAAGATGGCCACCAGAGACAAAAAAAAACAATTGTAGCCCAAATATCAGCCATATGTAGCCCAACTATAGCCCAATGACAGAATGTCACAGAGTGTTCTAAATAACAACTAGAGCGCTAACAGTCTTACTTATGACAAAAGTATGGCACACCTGAAGTCATCTTGATTGGAATAAAGTGTTAACACTTAAAACATTTAATTTGCAAAGGAACAAAATGAGGGGGTTCATTTTGCCATAGAAATTATGATTAGTGCTGAAGAAAGAAAAATTAGGGCACATTTTGAGTGACTTCTCAAATCCTCTTATATTTCATTAAAAAAATTCTGATATGCAGTCTCCCAAGATGGCCACAGAGACAAAAGAGCCCAAATGTAGCCCAAATATCAGCCAGATGTAGCCCAACTATAGCCCAATGACAGAACAACTAGAACGCTAACAGTCTTACTTATGACAAAAGTATGGCACACCTGAAGTCATCTTGATTGGGATAAAGTGGTAACACTTAATACATTTAATTTGAAAAGGAACAAAATGAGGGGTTTCATTTTGCCATAGAAATTTTATATTTTTTTTATATATATATATATATATATATATATATATTACCTACTGGCGGTCGCCAGTAGGTATATATAGTTAGGATTTTTTCTCTATGGGTTTTTTGAAAATTCTATGTCTAATAACTTTGGCGTTTGTGGACGGAATCGGCTGAAATTTTCAGGAAAATGGCACATTTTGTTTCTGAGCAGCCCTTGAAAATTTGGGGGGGGTTCGTCCAGTGGGGGCCGAGAAAAAAGGGGGGTCCCAAAACGTGTTTTTAACATTGAGTTTTCCATAGGGCGGTTGGCCTCACTTTTAGCCCGAACGGCTGAATGGATTTGCACGAAACTTGGCAAAATTGTAGGGACTGGTAGCCCGATGTGCCTTTTGTAGGTCTCAATATATGTGCTCCAGTGGATTTTGAGAAATTAACGTTTAAAAAAAGATATATATCTGTAACAGCGGACCGGTTAGCGCTCTGGTTCGCGGACTTTTCGCGCAACGGAGCTTTGTGAAGCGAAGCTGATTGGTTCTCCGGCGTCTGTCAACATTCCAAACAGTCCGTAGCGGCCGCCATCTTGTCTCTCGGTAGGATCGAGAGACAAGAGGAGGTCAAAACAAAGGGGGAAATAACTATAAGGGGGCATAGTAGATCCTCGCTGACCCCCTAGGTTTGATGTGGAGGTTTTAAAAGGGCCCCGCGGGGCAAAAAAAAATAATAATAATAATAATCGAACGGCTGAATGGATTTGCACGAAACTTGGCAAAATTGTAGGGACTGGTAGCCCGATGTGCCTTTGCTAGGTCTCAATATATGTGCTTCAGTGGATTTTGAGAAATTAACCTTCAAAAAAAGATATATATCTGTAACAGCGCACCGCTTCGCGTACTTTTCGCGTTACGGAGCTTTGCGAAGCGAAGCTGATTGGCTCTCCGGTGTCTGTAAACATTCCAAACAGTACGTAGCGGCCGCCATCTTGTCTCTCGGTAGGATCGAGAGACAAGAGGAGGCCAAAGCGAAGGGGCAAATGACCATAAGGGGGCATAGTAGATCCTCGCTGACCCCCTAGGTTTGATGTGGAGGTTTTAAAAGGGCCCCGCGGGGCAAAAAAAAAAAATAATAATAATAATCGAACGGCTGATGACCATAAGGGGGCATAGTAGATCCTCGCTGACCCCCTAGGTTTGATGTGGAGGTTTTAAAAGGGCCCCGCGGGGCAAAAAAAAAAAATTATAATAATAATCGAACGGCTGAATGGATTTGCACGAAACTTGGTAAAATATTAGGGACTGGTAGCCCGATGTGCCTTTGCTATGTCTCAATATATGTGCTTCAGTGCATTTTGAGAAATTAACGTTCAAAAACAAGATATATATCTGTAACAGCGCTCCGCTTCGCGGAGATAAAATTATATGTGTATTACCTAGCTGTTGCTAACACCAGTTAGCGACGGCTAGTAGGAGATAGCGACCATCTTGGGTCCCACTTTGCATGTGAGTGATATTTATCACTAATGACATGCAAAGTGGGCATGCCAAGATGTTAGCGACTGGAAACAGTCGCTAACATCGCTATCTCCTATTATCAACTTTTGGAAATATTCGAGATAAGCGCGAATATCTCCAAAAAGTAACAGCTGCCCTGAGCAGTTCTTAGCCATGTTATCCAATGGGAGGTGGATAACATGGCTAAGAGCATTAGCTCGGTAATGCATGAATATCGCGGAGTTTTCAGCGATATTAATGCATTGCGCTCGTTTTTTATCGTATTTGCGATAAACCTTGATAATAGCAAGGTTTATCTGCGATAATTTCTGACGGTAAAAAAATCTTTGCAATGCATCGTTAGGGATAAATATCGCTTAACTTTGGTAATATGCCCCAACGTCTGTTAACGTTCGATTCGAAGGAAATCAGGAATTGTTGAAAATCATTGTGTGCGCCATCTTGTCTTTTTTCAAATGCCACACTTTTGTCGTGCACGGCAGCCATTTTAGATGCCTTGACCAGATCCACTCTGTGCACGCTGTCGATCCTTAGCATGGCTCCCCACCCTCGCAAGCATCTCCCCCAGGCAGTGGTCACCCCCGCTCTCTGTTTTATGCATGGGTAATAAACCTCCCCCCATCTGCGCTGTTCTTCCCTGAGAATCACACCCTGTGCCCGCCCGACACCTCCCTTTCGCCCTATTCACTACCGCACCCTCTGACACTCCTTTTCCTCTGTGTCCGATTGTCCAGGCCGGTCCTAGGCTATCAGCTAGCCCTGCAGATGTAGTTTATGGCCACAGCTGTAAAGAATCACCCGTCTTCAAAGGAGTTATAGTAGATCAAGGCCCACACTCGATGAGATCCGTCACAGCAGAAGCGTTGCTATTATCTGAAAACCATCCTGTATTGTGATTGGGGAGGGGACCGAGCGTGAAGCGGAAGATTCCAGGGATGACTCTTTGTACATCAAAGTTTTTACAATTATGTGTCACATTAAAAATATATAGCACTCCGACAAAGTAGTAAGATTATAAAACTTTAATAATTTATAAATATATACAAGAAAACAAAAATAGTAATAACATATAAACATTTTTAGAGAAAAACAACGAAGTAGCGGTCGGCTGTGCGAATAGTCCCAACGCAGCACAACGTCCAGATTTCCGGCGTGGGGCGTCGCGGGGGGTGGGTGATCAGTAGCAAACTGTTGTGCGAATAGTTCCAAGGCAGCAGAACGCGCCGAAATCTAGATGACACGAAAGTGATGTCTAGTAAGTTGCCACCCAGCAAATAACGGCGTGGGGCGTCGCGGGGGGTGGGTCATCAGTAGCAAACTGTTGTGCGAATAGTTCCAAGGCAGCAGAACGATGGCACCAAGGTGATGTCCAGTAAGTTGCCGCACTGGTTTTGGTATCCTACAATGCTGCTCCGAATAACGGCGTGGAGCGCCCCGGGGGAGGCGGCGTGAACGGGCCTCTCCAGGTGGAGTCTCATCTGTTTTAGTGGGGCGCCCCTTTACCGTTTCAGTTGCCATTCCGTCCGCTTTTGGTCCACTGTGTCAAAATCCGCCATTCAGCTGAGTTGCGCCCACTCTTGCGGTGCAGCGATAGGCGGCTGTCACAGGACTCTCAAAATGGCGGCAGGCTGTTTCCTTTTTGGGCCTGGTCCACTGAAATGGCCCTGGGACACCTTGGAAATCGGACGCTTGTCTGCTAGGTCTTGGACCCCATTCTCGAAAGCGTCCCCTCCGCCTTGAGAATTCATCAAAAGTTTTGGGGGCTCCGACTCCTGCAGGCTTCTGGTGGGGAGCGGCTGCCATGATTGCTCGCGGAATGACCACGACTGAGCTACGAGATGGTGGTGCTTTCATGCTGACGCCAGCTTCAGTCTGAAACATCCAGAAACAAGGTGGGGCTTTCATCGTTTGGGGGAAAAAAAAAGTTTTCATCCAATGAAAAGTGTTGTTTTTAGGTCATATGATCAAGCCTTCCATCATTAGGAAACCAAAAGTAAAATGAACCAATGAAAAGTTTTATAAACAAGTCACATGACCTGTTATGCGGCATAGGGTATAAAATGCGGAGAAAATACGTTGGCACGTGAGGCGGCGTCAGTAGCGGACCGATGTGCGAATAGGCCGAAGGCAATACAACGCGCCAAGATCCGGATGGCACCGAGGTGGTGTCATAGTTGAGAGTTCTGAGCAGCGGTTGTAACACTGTCTGAAGCTTATTTGCAGCTGCTGCAGCTTCACTACGCGCCAAGATCCGGATGGCACCGAGGTGGTGTGTAGGAAGTTGCCGCACTGGTGTGGCCATCCTACAATGCTGAAAGTCGGCGTGGGGCGCCCCGTTGGCCTGTGAGTTTGCGTCAGTAGCGGACCGATGTGCGAATAGGCCGAAGGCAGCACAACGCGCCAAGATCCGGATGGCACCGAGGTGGTGTCTAGTAAGTTGTCGCACTTCTGTGGCCATCCTACAATGTTGAAAGTCAGCGTGGGGCGCCCCGTTGGCCTGTGAGATGGTGTCAGTAGCGGACTGATGTGTGAATGGGGCCAAAGGCAGCGCAACAATATTTTCTACTATATTTCCGGTGTAGAAGACACCACAAGGCGCTGAGATGCCAAGATCCGGATGGCACCGAGGTGGTGTGTAGCAAGTTGCCGCACTGGTGTGGCCATCCTACAATGCTGAAAGTCGGCGTGGGGCGCCCCGTTGGCCTGTGAGATGGCGTCAGTAGCGGACCGATGTGCGAATAGGCCAAAGGCAGCACAACAATATTTTCTGACTGACACCACAAGGCGCTGAGATGCCAAGATCCGGATGGCACCGAGGTGATGTCTAAGTTGCGGACTGATGTGCGAATGGGGCCAAAGGCAGCGTAACAATATTTTTTGTATGGAAGATACCACTAGGCGTTGAGATGCCAAGATTCGGATGGCACTGAGGTGATGTCTAGCAAGTTGGTGTGGTCATCCTACAATGCTGAAACTCGGCGTGGGTCACCCCATTAGCCTGTGAGATGGCGTCAGTAGCGGACCGATGTGCGAATAGGCCGAAGGCAGCACAACGCGCCAAGATCCGGATGTCACCGTGGTGGTTTCATAGTTGAGAGGCACTTCATCTGCAGTGGGGCGCCGAGATCCGGATGGCACCGAGGTGATGTCTAGCAAGTTGCTGTACTGGTGTGGTCATCCTACAATGCTGAAACTCGGCGTGGGTCGCCCCATTAGCCTGTGAGATGGCGTCAGTAGCGGACCGATGTGCGAATAGGCCGAAGGCAGCACAACGCGCCAAGATCCGGATGTCACCGTGGTGGTTTCATAGTTGAGAGGCACTTCATCTGCAGTGGGGCGCCGAGATCCGGATGGCACCGAGGTGATGTCTAGCAAGTTGCTGTACTGGTGTGGTCATCCTACAATGCTGAAACTCGGCGTGGGTCACCCCATTAGCCTGTGAGATGGCGTCAGTAGCGGACCGATGTGCGAATAGGCCGAAGGCAGCACAACGTGCCAAGATCCGGATGTCACCGTGGTGGTTTCATAGTTGAGAGGCACTTCATCTGCAGTGGGGCGCCGAGATCCGGATGGCACCGAGGTGATGTCTAGCAAGTTGCTGTACTTGTGTGGTCATCCTACAATGCTGAAACTCGGCGTGGGTCGCCCCATTAGCCTGTGAGATAGCTGTTCTTTGGATTTGGGCCTGGCTCGTCTGCTGTAGTGGGGCGCCCCTTTACCGTTTCAGTTGCCATTCAGCTGAGTTTCGGCTGCTCTTGATGCTACAGCGACAGGCGGCTGCAACAGGACTCTCAAAATGGCGGCCTGTTCTTTGGATTTGGGCCTGGTCCACTAAAATGGCCCTGGGACACCTTAGAACTCGGACGCTCGATTTTTTTTTCCTTTCCTGTACATGCAAAAAAAGGTAAATGCCCGGTACGTTACACGCTTCATCTGCCACGATGAACTCTCCAGAGGAACCGAAAAAAAATATAGTTGTGGTAACTATACCATGCATCGTCATATGGAGAGGTGGCACCAATTAATTATAGTGCTGCATAAAAGAGAGATTTGGAGGAGAACCCGTGACCTGCTAGTACATTCATCAAAGAAGTGGCACTGAGAGCTTCAGAGGCAAGGGAAACGGTCCCAAATATTTAGAAGAACTTTGGAAAGATTAAAATGACATGTTTAGATTGTGGCAAATTAATTTCATGTGGACAGATGAGTGTTACTCTAATAAATACAGCATATGAACATCATCATAGTCGATGGTTGGTAGAGACATTTTGACTATATCCTGGACCTGCCCGTCCTCGCCCAAAATGGCGCCAGAATAAATGGGACTCGTAACTCCTTGTTGTGTACTGGTTGCAGAACCTTGAAATCACGAGATACGTATGCAGTTTTGAAGCACATGGCGGGCGGGGACGAGAATTGATTGAATATTTCGACATCCCTATTGATATTAAGTTCTGATGTGTTATTGATTACTGTACTGTTGAAAGTTCGAATTAACGTCACCCATGGTACTTGCCCGCAAATGTATATCTAGATAATTTTATTGTAACTGGCCCTGTCGTATTTTAATTATAAAATGTACGTCCACCGATTCCGTAACTGTTAGACACCTTAGTTCTTGCAACCTAATGGCCCGCCCGTTACGTTCCTCTACAGTGTAAATGTCTACTCATCACATACGATTACAGTTTGCTCCGTGGCCGGCCCACGTGGTTATAGGCTCGTATTTGTATAATGAAATTTTCACAATAAAGGTTTTTAAAAGAAAACATGGTAGTAGTATATACATTGGTAAAGTTTTTAATAATAGTCACTGTTTTAGAATCATTAAAAGGCAAGTGAAATAAAGCAGACCAATTACATGAAGGGTAAAAGGTATAATACGAAGGAACGCAGTAAAGATAAATGGTCAAGGGCTGTTGTGTTTTCTATTCCTGCAACATAAAGTGATCGATAAGAATCTCATATTCAGGCGTATCGGCGACTAAGACAGCAGGTCGACCCTCTTTTGCTCAACGGCTCCGTCATGGGACGAAGAAACGCTCTTTTTCTCGAAAAAAGAATATATTTTACTTGCAGGACAGTTGTAAAATTTCCGGGAAAGTACATTAGCCTGGAACATTATAACATATATTTAAGAAAAAAAAATGTTCGGAAGTAATGAAAAGCGTAATTTTTAGGTCATATGACCAAGCCTTTCATCATTACAATAAGAAAAGTAAAATGAACCAATGAAAAGTTTTATTAACAAGTCACATGACTTGTTATGCTTACGTTACGCGCTGCGCGCCCCGGATGACTTCCGGATGCGCTAACGCGGCGCGTCATATGACGCATTACGCGACAACGCAGGTACAGAATATAGTCAAAATGTCTCCACCAACCAGCGGTCGGAACACAACCCCTTTCAGCAGGCTAAATAGTTCTGTTAAATGACAACAGAAGGGACAGGCAACAAGAACCATCAGTCAAAGAGGGGAGGGCTAGTTCTTCTCTACCGGGTTACATTGGGGCGCTACCGGAACTGATCGAATTGGTAGTCTACAGTGTTTCTGGATGTTTCAGACTGAAGCTGGGGTTAGCATGAGAGCAGCACCATTTCGTAGCTCCGTCGTGGTCATTCCGCAACCAATCATGGCAGCCGTTCTTTATCGTTATTTTGGGCGGGGTGGGTGGCGGAGCCGAGCTGTTTTGCAGCCATCATTGTGTGGAGTTCAGTTCATCTCACTAGTTTTGTATTTGTCATGAGGGGTTGTTCCTAATGTTTCTATTTTAGCGAGGTCAAAAAGAGATCCTATTAGTGGCCTACTGATTTTGCTCGATTCCTTTTCTTTTTTTTTACACGATTTTTCGTTATCTGCAAAGACTAAACAGAGTATTGCGACTCTGTGTTTGTTTGTAAATAGAGAATGAACCAAAGAGAACTAATTCTAAAACAGTAAATACTTGGATAACAATGAATCAAATGGAGAGAGAAGCAGGCACGACGGATTACAATGGGGGCAAAGACCTGCGTTAACTACCTTTCACTATCTGCAAAGAGAGAGTACTCCTAATAGAAATGAGGGGGGGGGGGGGCACCATTCAAAGCAGATCAGTGTGCATAAACACGAAAATGTTTTCACTTACCACGTACTTGACATTCGACAGCTTATGATATTTGCTATTAAAAAACCATTGAAATTCACTGAAAAAACCATAGGTTATAGACCATATATAGTTAGGAATTAGCATTTACAAAACCTTGAAAATTCACTGAAAAAACCATAGGTTATAGACCATATATAGTTAGGAATTAGCATTTAAAAAACCTTATTTTACTCACACAAAACCATTGAAATTCCATATATAGTTAGTTGCACTAACTATATATCGCGCACCTGCAATCCACTGCTGATGATGTCACATATTACATCATTCATGACATGGTCAGTGACATCACTGATGACATCACTGATGACATCTCAAATGACATCACTGATGACATCACTGATGACAACATCCAGTGACTGTATGTTTCTGTAAAGTTAAAATGTGTCTTACATATTGAAGAATGAGTGGAAGTATAAGTGTCTGGACAAAGGATTTAGTAGGTGCATGACTGAATGCATGAGTGAGTGATTAAATGTGTCTCACTGAGTGCATGGGTTAGTGACTAAAGTGTCTTAATTTGTGCATCATTATGTCTGTTGTTCTGTAAACTGCTGCATGTTTTGATCAGTAGCTATATAATTAACTATATGGGTTACTGATTGATTGTCCAAGTATTTGTATGGGAGACTGAGTGTGTGTGTGGCTGGCTGGGAGGTGTGTGACTCTGTGCAGATCAATGTGTACTTGTATCAATGATTGTATAACAAGGTAAGTATGTGTTAGTATATGTTTGAAAATGTAAGGTGCTCTATGTTTAACTGTATAGACAAGAAAATGGAAGTGTCATTGATTCTTTACAGGACTGACTAGGTGTGTGAGTAACTCCATGGATGAGTGGCAGACTGTGAGTGTCTGTATAGGTGTATGAGTGCATATGATAGTGTTGTAAAGATGAGTGATTGTATGTATGAATGATAGTATGGGTGAATGAGTGAAGGTGTGTGTAGACGTAGGAATCAGTGAGTGCGTATGTAGTAACTAGTATTGGTGTGTCAATTGTTTCAAAAATTATATTCTGTATTTAACACTGGGTGAAACAGAGGTTATATTAAAATGTGAGGAGATGCATTGTATTGTCACATGAATGATATCATCAGTGATGTGGTCATTGATGTCAAATGAGATGTCATCAGTGATGTCATCAGTGATGTCATTTGAGATGTCATCAGTGATGTCATCAGTGATGTCACTGACCATGTCATGAATGATGTAATATGTGACATCATCAGCAGTGGATTGCAGGTGCGCGATATATAGTTAGTGCAACTAACTATATATGGAATTTCAATGGTTTTGTGTGAGTAAAATAAGGTTTTGTAAATGCTAATTCCTAACTATATATGGTCTATAACCTATGGTTTTTTCAGTGAATATATATATATATATAAAATATATATATTCACTGAAAAAAAATAGGTTTCACTCCAGTTATAGTTAGATGGAAATGTTACTCGCATAAAACCATTGAAATTCCCACGTTATAGTTAGTTGGACTCACTATAACTTGCGCGCCTGCAATGCACTGCTGATGACATCACATATTACATCACTCATGAAATGGTCAGTGACATCACTCATGACATCACTGATGACACAATCCAGTGAATGCGTCTCTTTCTGAAAAATAAATATTAGTGAGTAATGTTTACATATTTAAATATATGTATTATTGTTTCACTTTGTGTATAAGTGGCTGCATGGGTTGGTGAGTAGCTACATGTGTATGTATATGGGTTATTAGATGTTTTTCTTAGTATCAGTATGAGTGTTTGTATGGTTTGGTGGGGGTATTACTTAGCACATAGATGCATGAATGATTGACTCTCTCTTTGTATGTGTTTTGAAGACAGCATATGTGCAGCACTGTGAGGGTGGATGAATGTATATATGTGTGTGTTAGTGACTGAATGACTGACTCACTAGTGTCTTTATCAGTAACTACATATGTTTTAATCTAATATATGTGAATATTGATATATATAAGTGAGTATATGTGAGAGTAAGGGATTTTAAGAGTTCCGGTTTAAATTAGTATGTGCTTCTATAAGTGATTGTTTGAGAGAGTAAGTACGTGTTAGTTTCCTTAGAAGTAAAGTGGTAGTGTGTGTATAGCTGTATATGCAAATAAATGGATGTTCAATAGTTTATTTGCATGTGTGAGTATGTGTCAGAGTATTTTTAGATGACTGTCGGTGTGTATCAGGATGTATAGGTGTATCACTACATATGATGAGTGAGTATATGTATGAGTGACTATATAGAACTGTTGGTGAATAAGTGGATGTGTATATAGATGGTGGAATTATTGAATTGGTTGTTGTTACTGGTATGGGTATCTCCATCTTTTTGAAAATCTTAGTTTCTATTTTTGAATATGTGCTTCAAGGGTTACATTACAGTGAAAGGAGGTCTGTCACTCTGTCACAAGGATGGTGTCATCAGTGATGTCATGAGTGATGTCACTGACCATGTCATGAGTGATGTAATATGTGATGTCATCAGCAGTGCATTGCAGGCGCGCAAGTTATAGTGAATCCAACTAACTATAACGTGGGAATTTCAATGGTTTTATGCGAGTAAAATTTCCAGCTAACTATAACTGGAGTGAAACCTATGGTTTTTTCAGTGAATTTAATAGGTTTTTTAAATGCTAATTTTATGGCACGACACGGAGGCCATATTATGCAAATCTCCTTTATTACCACAGCTCAGTAGCAACAATAGAAGAATGTAGAACATCAATAAACATTCTGAGAAGGAATAAAGTCTCTTAGAAACCATGTCTCAGCCTTCTTTGTTGCTGCTGCTCAGAAAGATAAGTAGCTCTTCCTTATCCTCTGACTTACTTGGTGATTTCTTAACTAGTGGCTTGTCCCTCTTGTTGTACTATTATTAGGAATTATTATATTATCCTTGTACAATTTACTGCATGTTTTGTATTGATTCTTACATAAAAAATAAAAAAAATAAAATAAAAATAAAAAAATAAAAAAGAGAAAAAAGGGAGTCCTTTTCAAAATCGACCCTAAATTAATCGAACTAGCTAAGAACGATGGAGGTCAAACTACTCAAGGCTTCCTCTTTGGGGAGGAATTCATCAAAGATATGGCTAGATATGTAGGAGCCTTTAACTCCATTCAAAAATCTCAAAAAGATATAAAAAGAGTATTCCAAGATCGTGTTTTTACCCGGGCCGGGAGAATGCGGGGTCGTTTTCCCGGCCGAGGAAACTCAAACTCAAGACCCTTCATGTCTCGTGGTGGTGGCAGATTCAACTTTAACAACTCCAACAACTTTGGACAATTTTATCCCCAAATACAAAGACCTCGTGGTAGAAACTTCAGAGGCGACCCCCAGTGGATAAGTTCCCGCATCTTGCACCCCAGCCTTCTAAACTCGCATCGGATTCTATTATTAGATCTGGGAGATCTCCAAAGATGGCTCTGCCATTCCAAGCTTCTAAATTTTTGAGCCACCAGAATAGCTCGGTTTTGGATTCTTGATCTAGTGAAATTAGTTGGGAGTACGAGCCGTTGGCTCTCAGATGTCTCGATTTCAGTCTCTGTAGAGCCCGATAATGGAGGGGGCCCGGGAATATAGCTTGAATTGTGGAGGAAAGAAGGCCCAGGATTTTGGCTAGGTATCTCAGGGGAAAGACTTTCATAAGAAGTGTTTTCCTCAGTTCTTTCCTGACTTTTCTCACTTTGTCGCTGGGGAGACGGAGTTCTGTCTTTATAGTATCTACCAAGAACCCTAGGAATTGGGTCTGTTGAGAAGGGACTATACAATACTTTTTTAGGTTTATGATAAAACCTAGGTGTTGTAGAAGACGTATCGTGAGGTCTGTATGAGAGGAGACAGTCTCTCTTGACTGTGCCATTATAAGGATATCGTCGAGGTAAATGATCATCCTGATTCCCCTTTGTCTCAACCAGGATGCAATGGGTCGGAGTACTTTGGTGAAACACCAAGGGGAGGACGAGAGGCCGAAGGGCAGGCTGCAAAATTGGTATAGGGGGCCTTGCCATGTGAATTGTAGAAACCTTTGATGAGGTTCCCAAATAGGTATCGTTAGGTAGGCGTCTTTTAGGTCGAGTCTCGTGAACCAGTCTCCTTTCCTTAACACGTCCCTTAGGAAGTGAATTCCCTCCATTTTGAAGTGTTGATAAATTACCCATTGATTTAGTTCCTTCAGATTTATCACTGGTCTTTGTTCTTTGTTTTTCTTCTCTACCAGAAATATATTGCTGAGGAACCCTGGGGAGAAAGATTCGACTATTGCGCCTTTTTTTAAGAGTTCTTGGACTTCTTGGGAGACTAACATTTTGTCCTTGGCCGAGAATGTTATTTCTCTGGGGGCTCTTCTCTGAAAGGGAGTGGCTATAAAGTCTATTTTGTAGCCCTTTACTGTGTTGAGGACCCACGGGTCTTTTGTCACCAATTCCCAGTTTCCAGCAAACTGGAGTAGTCTCCCTCCCACCTTTGGAGGGGTATCTGAAGGGTCTGGTAAGGTTCTTACCTGTGGAAAAAGAGCGTTGTCTCCTCTCGCCTCTGAAGTTTCTACCACGAGGTCTTTGTCTTTGGGGATAAAATTGTCCAAAGTTGTTGGAGTTGTTAAAGTTGAATCTGCCACCACCACGAGACATGAAGGGTCTTGAGTTTGAGTTTCCTCGGCCGGGAAAACGACCCCGCATTCTCCCGGCCCGGGTAAAAACACGATCTTGGAATACTCTTTTTATATCTTTTTGAGATTTTTGAATGGAGTTAAAGGCTCCTACATATCTAGCCATATCTTTGATGAATTCCTCCCCAAAGAGGAAGCCTTGAGTAGTTTGACCTCCATCGTTCTTAGCTAGTTCGATTAATTTAGGGTCGATTTTGAAGAGGACTCCCTTTTTTCTCTCAATAGATAAGGCGGTATTGGCATTTCCAATTAAACATATAGCCCTTTGGACCCATTCCCTCAGTTCCTTAGGGTCGACCTGTCGGTCCTCGAGATAAGCTGTTTCTGCCATCTCAAAATTTTTTGTTATAGGACCAATAGAGTCTAGTAGGCGATCCTGGCAAGATCTAAGGCCCTTATCGAGTCCTTTTCTAGGTTCTCGAGAGGTTTTAGAGATAAAGGCCACCACTTTGGGGTCAAGTTCGGGGGTAGTGGTTATTTTATTAGGTAGGGAGGGTCTAGGGCATTCAGATCGAAGTCTTGCCCTGACTTCCTGTGGAATCTCCCTCCGAAGCCAGAAAGTTAAGTAATCAGCGACGTGTTGGGAGGGGGTCCACTCGGGTGACAAGGGGTGTTTAATTAGGAGTGGGTCGAACATAGGGTCTCCAAAGGGGTCTAGTAGGGCTATGTTTTTCTCTGGGACCTTAGATGTCCCTTCTGAGCTCCCTGTTCTTCTTTTTTGGTATTCATCTTCATCGGTGTCGAATTCAGATGAACAGGACAGGTCTATTTCAGGTTCTGAGATATCCTCGATATCCATATTAGTAGGGGGCTCTGGGCCTTCATTTTGCCCATATGGGGTGCCCGAGGCACTATTCTTGTCACCACCCCGAGGGCGTGAAGGGGCGGAGGTTGCCTTATGCTTCTTTGGGTCTTCGTGATCTGTACCTCCTAATGCCCTTTTTTTGGGAGCCTTTCCTTTTGCTCCAGATTGAGTACCACTGGTAGATGGGAGGGGGGAGTGTAAGGCCTCAAGCCTTTTATTAATATTCATGTCAATTGAGTCAAGGACCTTTTCAAAGGCCTTATTGACTAGTTTCTCTAAATGACCTTCGATGTTTGGGATAGGTTCTGACATGCTTACCCAAGAAAGGGGGTAGTAATAATAATTGTGGTGAAGTAAGGGTTAAATATTAGGCAGATCGGTAAAGGGATCTCTCGTAGTAAAAGCGCTGTTGATTGTGTGAGGGGCACGTTATGTGTGTCGGTAAACTGTCACTTCGCCGACAGTAGGGTAAACCAACGCTATAAAATGGATGCTTAATGTAAAAGAATAGGACTTGCCCAAGGTCCCAAAATGGCCGCCACGCACGTTTTACGCGTGCGTCTGCCGTTTGTAAGGGGAATTCCTCTAATCCGGCCCCTCTCGAGTAACGTTTGCGAGGGGGCCGGCAAAGTTCGTGAAAAGGTGCAGAGCGGGTTGCGAGCGGAGGCGGAGAGGTGTGTGCGATTGGAAAGGGAGTTGGGGGAATCACGGAGGTGAGCCCATGTAGTTCAGATTTACTCGTTGTGAGCGGCGCGCGCATATATCCGAACAATAACAATGATTGGGAAGCGGCAAAAGGCATGAAACCGGTCCGAAATAGAACCGGAGGGGGTCATAGCGAAAGGTGAAGAAAGTTACCAAGAGGGTAAAGCGTAATAGGGGTACATATCCATACAAATGTAATGTTATATTAAAAGACAAACCCCAAAATATGTAAGAATCAATACAAAACATGCAGTAAATTGTACAAGGATAATATAATAATTCCTAATAATAGTACAACAAGAGGGACAAGCCACTAGTTAAAAAATCACCAAGTAAGTCAGAGGATAAGGAAGAGCTACTTATCTTTCTGAGCAGCAGCAACAAAGAAGGCTGAGACATGGTTTCTAAGAGACTTTATTCCTTCTCAGAATGTTTATTGATGGTCTACATTCTTCTATTGTTGCTACTGAGCTGTGGTAATAAAGGAGATTTGCATAATATTAGCCTCCGTGTCCTTAATAAAATCAAGATTTTCTGCCCAGCAGGCTGTGAAAAATCTAAATTCCTAACTATAACTGGTGTGAAACCTATGGTTTTTTCAGTGAAATTCATAGGGTTTTTTAATAGCAAATCTCTATAGGTATAAAAAGTAAAAAAATTTATTACGAATTTTATAATGTATAATTATGTAAATATTTTTTATTTTTTGCACTGGGGCGCTCCCGGGGCGCGTACCGGTGAACGCACGGGTAAGCGCAATGTTACGGCACGCCCCGGGGTGCGTACCGGGGAGCGTCCCGTTAGCGCTATTCCCGCGAACGAAAACAACATCGTGACGTTTGGCGTAGCCGCGTGATGCGTCATATGACGCACTGCGTAAGCGCACCCGGAAGCACGCGAGCGCATACGATCGCGCAACGTACTGACGCGCTTACGCTACGCACCCCCCGGCGCGCCCCGGGGCGCGTAGCGTAAGCGCGTCGGGTCATGTGATCTGAAAATAACACTTTTCATTGGTGCAGATCAGTTTTGGTTTCCAAATGATGAAAGCCCGGATCATGTGACTTGAAAATAACACTTTTCATTGGTCAAGAACAGTTCTGTTTTCCAAATGATGAAAGACTCCACCTTTTTTCCTTATTCTGACTTTGTCCTTTGACTGAGGAAGACCTGTTACAACAACAAACAGAATTATTTTGTATATTAAAATGGCTACAGTAGCAGCAGCAGCTGGAGCATCTGCACCACCACCACCACCACCAAGAGGACCACCACAACAGTACATTGGTGGTCAAGAAGAGGAGGAGGAGGAAGAGGAAGAGGAAGAGGAAGAGAGGAGAAGATGGCTGGCTGAAGACAATACCCCATACCAGCCAAGGCCACACATTGTATGGGAGTTTTTTTCAATCCCAGAGGGCAAGAAAAAAGTGAATGCAGCCAAGGTAACTTGTCTAATCTGTGGTGCAGAACTCTCAAGGGGCAACCCAACCCAAAAATATTCCTTTGGTAATAATACCATGATTAGACATATGACCCGCAAGCATCCAAACAACTATTCTCGTGCAGAGATGAGGGAACTGGCCAGAAACCTCCCCCAGTCTTCAAGGACCACCTCCAAAAGAAAGCAACCCACTCCATCGGGACCAGAAACAACGGAGACGATGCTTTGCATACAACAACGATTTGAAGATTTTAGAGTAACATGTATTTACTGTGGTAAGCTCATGTCGTATGGTGAAAAGAGCGTAAAGCTCATCGTCTTTGCTGGTGACAACCACAATTGCCCCAAAAAACCCTAATTTTTTTCCATTTATTGTTTTTTGCTCTAGTTGATCCATTTTCAATTCCCTTTTTTTGTTTCTCCCCATAAAAAATACAAAAAAAATATAAAACTGTTTTGAAAAGCCAAAAAAAGTACAAAATGTTCAAAAAAAATAAAAAAATATAAAACAACAAAAAGAAGAAAAAAACAGTTCTTTTTAGAACAACCTTTAATTTATAAAAAATAAACCTATATATTTAAAGAATCTCTGTCAATTTTTTTTCCTTAGGGTACGCGTACCGGGGCGCGCACCCAAAAAAAAAGAAAAAAAAATTAATGAAGGAGTTAGCATGAGGGAAGAACACAAAGAGAGTAATGCTAAGAGAAAGAGAGCTACAGGAAGAAACACAGAGGGATTGCTTATTACATAGTAAAAAACAGAGAAGGTGTAATAGGCTGAAAGTGAGAAAAGTAAAATGACTAAAGTAGCAAAAGAAAGGAAGAGAGAGGAAGAAGACTAAAGTAGAGATAGTGGGAGAATGTGAGTGGGTGTTGAAAGAAAAAAAAAGAACAGTAAAAAATGGAGAATGAAGGGTAGTGGTGGAACCGAGATAAATGAAGAACTGTGAAGGAGGGTGAGAAAAGACCAGTTAGTGTAAGTAAAGAGGTGTGAAAGAGGGTGAAAAATTGAATTAGGATAACACATGGGGAATGACAAAGAGAAAGGACAAAGAGAGTAAAGGAAACACTGCCTGAATGGGTTTGAGTGAAACAGCAAAGAAAGGTAAGTAATGCAGAGTGTGTGTGTCTTATAGGGAGTCAGTGGGTGTAGGTCGGGGTATGGGTGTGTAAGGTGTGTCTGTGGGTGTGGGTGTGTGGGGTATTTCGGTGTGGGTGGAGGTGAGGGTGTGTGAGATATCTGTGAGGGGTGTGTGGGTGTGGGGGGTATGTGTGTGGGATGTATGTGTGTATATGGAATGTGTGTGTGTGTGTGAAGAGTGTGTGTGGGGGTGTGTGTGTGTATGAGGTGTGTGTGTGCTGTGTGTGGGGTGTATGTCAGACGTGTGTCTATGTGTTGGGAGGGGGATGAGGTGTGTGTGTAGGAGTGAAGTAAATAATTAAGAAAAAGAGAATGAGTGAAGAAGTAAAGGAAGGGAACAGAGGGTAAGTGAAGTAAAGAATGGGAACTGAAAGAAGTTGAATATGAGAGGGGAAATAGGGAAAGGGGAGTAAACATGGAGAATAAGTGAGGAAAGCAGAGTAAAGAAACAGGAGTGAGGTTCGTTGAGAACATATTAGTGAGGTTAAAGCAAAGGGTGATGACAAAGTACATTTTTAGTCACACTTACCATATAATTAATGTAAACCTAATTACATGTTTTTACTACACTTTGTATCTGTGAAAGAGAGAAGAAAAAATAAGATATAATTAGTAAAATATGTATTTTAAATTAAAAGATAGAAATGAAAAGGTTACAAATCATAACAGTGTATTTAGAAATAAAGTAAGAGTGAAGGACACAGAAAGGGAAATAAAGTAAGGTAGAAGGACAAAAAGAGAGAAAAAGAAATAGAAGGAGAGCAAATTACTAAGAGTAAGGAATATAGATTCACTGACAGAGAGGAAGAGAAGAACAGAGAAATGACATGAAGGTAAGAAAGATACTAAAACAATGTGAGTTAGCAAAACTAAATCAGGAAACAGTAGTATGTAAAAAGATAATGACTGAGACAGAAAAGAGTCTAATTATGGATGCATTTAGAAGAATGAGGAATAGAAGATAACTGAGAGTAAGTGAAGAACAGTCATAGAGTGAAGGGATGAAGGGAGAGAGGATAATATACAACGATTGAGGGAAATGGAGTGAGGAAGTTAGTAGACAGACACACCAAGAGAAAAACTGAGTGAGGTGGAGTACAATGAGTGAGCAAAGGAAATGAGTAAGGGAGCAAAAAAAGGAAAGAGAGTAGAAGAGGACTAAAACAGTGGTACTGAGAGAAAATAATTTGGTGATGAAAGTAAAGAGAAGGACATTGAAAGAAAGGAAATGAGGGATAGTAATGTAACCAGAGTAAAAGAAATTGGATGAAGAACGATGAGAGAGGAGTAGTGAAGTTGTTGTAAAAGAAATGATAACATAACACAAGGAGAGTGAGGCACTGAGGACATAGAGGTAGTGAACGAAAAATAGAGAGAAGAGGTCAAAAGAAAGGAGCAAACAAAGATAAGCGAGGGAGAGTGGGTGATTTATAGTGATAGAGTGCGATAATACTGCTGAGTGAGTAAACAGGAATTACTAAAAGAGCAAAGGAGGAAAATACGGAAAAGGGAAGTAAAGCAGAGAGACTGAAAGCTGAAAAGTTAGGCAAGGGAGAGAGGGGATGCAGACAGTTGAAATGAGAATGAGGGGTTGTCAAAGAAGTGGAGTAAAGGAACGGGGGTTACAGAGAGTGAGAGAAAGACATTATAAATGAGTAAAAAGAGCTGAAAGAGGATGGAAAAAGGAAAGTGAGTGTCAGAGAATGGGAATACAATTTAATTTACACAATCCAAAGTATAGAATAACTTGCACAACATGTTACATAGTTTATTTTTGCTGTTCTCAGAATATATTGAATTTCACTTAAAACAGTGAGTTCAAATTACTTATCATATGACAGCGGGAAAAAAAAATGTGTTTTAAAAAAAACCTTAGATACTGACAAATGACAAATCTACACTAATCTTTGATTGACTTACTTTTCCTTGAGGCCAAATAGTATATCATGGAGGTCCTTTTCTCGTTGCAAAGTACTCTGCTGTTCACTAAAAAAATCAATTTCATCGACTTTCTAGAAGAAAAGCTCCAAGAACATCTGAAATATTTTCATATACTCCTTTTTTTCAGTCATGACTCTTTACTCATTCCTGTACCTTTCTTTTTGGCCAAATTGTGTCAGATGTATGAGTATATTTTCAAAATAATTCTAAGAAACTCTGAAATTACCTTTTTTCCGACGTTCTGAAAGAAAGTCTCATACAACATTTTCACAATATTTAAGTATTTGTAAAACCATCTCTGACTCACTCATGTTCATCATTTTGTATAATACTAATATCACTTACTATGAGATCCACTTACAGTACCTATATGACAAGTCAATTTTTTATATTACCTGGATCACTTTTACTCAAAATATATTTTTAAACAGCAAAATAACCTTTATTAACTGCTCCCGTCTTCATAGGCCAATTACCTTTACTTAAATTTTGGTTGTAAAAACACTAGGTATATATTTTTTAAGCCAAAAGGCAAACGCTGTTTCAAAGTCAAATGAGTGTCGTTACAGTGGGTCCAACCATTACAACTTTTTAAATAGCATGTGTAATGCCCTGATGTTGTAGAAGGACCGTCATGATAAATAATAGCTACAGTTGCAATGGTTCTTCCTGATATTGATAACTGAGAAGTCACGAAATTTTTAATAGAAGTTGTCAATTTAGTTCCATCAGCTCTACATCGGTGGAACATTAAAATCACATACTGACCATAATTTTGTAGAAATAATGTGGACAGCATTGTAGACTTACATTGGGTACACACCATATTGTGATCCGCTGCTTTAACTAGATTATTAAAAGGCACTGATTTGCAGTCTGGTAAAGTCAAATATATAAATCTTTCAGTGCCTATTCTAGTAGTACTTGATAAAGTACACTTGTCGCAGTCATGTTGCCATTGATAAGAAAGGCTAAAAAGATTTTTTATATCTACACCTTCATCTTCCAATGCATCAAACATATACATTAAAAATTCCTGACAATCCTGCTGAATATTCTGTGAAAATTGATTTTGACCAGAACATATGTCTAGAAGATTTCGAATTTCTGAAACACTTTCTATTTTTGCTCTATCACTGCTACATTTCTCAAACACGGAATTCAACAAACAACAGAATCTTTGATCCCGATTTTCAACAATCTGTTCTTGTATATTTTGAAGAAAAAAAACAACATTAACCACTACATTAGCATGGCAGTTGACACCAGAACTGTTTTCAAACTGAAATCCAACAACATCTTCAACAGAATCCTTTTTCTTTCTCCTTACAATTACAGTTTCATCTACTTTTTGTCTTTTTGCTACTACCTCACTGCAATTATTCTCATTTCTTCTTTTTCGGCCTACCACACGTTTTTCAAACAGAGGATATTGAGGCAAATGTGGAGCATACTCTCTTCTTAACCTATTGTATTCTTTAACACAATGTAGATCTGCACAAATCTTTGTTTCATCACACTCAATCAAGTACAATCCTGATAAAGTTCTGACTCGTGATAATGCCACATATGCCATACCCTCTTTAAACACAGAACTTCCAATGTTCACCAAAGCGCTATCTACACTTAAACCTTGAGATTTATAAATTGTCACCGCATATGCCAAACAAATAGGAAACTTTTTTCGGCGAACATATAAGTCTTTCACAAGCAAAAACCTAGCTGAACAACGACAAATTTGTTCTATTTCATCAATGCCATCAAATTTAATTTTAAAAATTTCAATTCCATCTCTATTTTTGTAATTCACAAAACCAACAACATGACCTATTGCTCCATTTACCAGACCTCTTTCAACATTTAAATTCCTTCTCAAAATGATACGACAATTTAAACACACATTCAGAGTCTTTTCAAAACCAGCAGTTTTAGATATAGTCTTCTCTAATGAATCCAATTTTGATTTCAAATTTTCAGACAAAATAATTGTTGCTCCCATATGTTCAATTTTATCTATAGCTTCCAGTTTCACTATCTCTTCATTTTCTTACTTTAACATTTTGTTGTTGAACATGGAACATTCTTTCAGAGTTGGCATCAAACATATGCCAGATTTCTTCTCGTTAATTTTCTTAAAAATATTCTCTGGAAGAATGTTTTCATTTGGGTATTAATTTGAAATTAATCGTCCATGTAAAGCTTCTTTCCCTTGCTGACTTACGTTTCCGATTCTTACATCTTGTAGAACATTTTTATAATCTTCATCCTTTGCCTACCGCATATTTTGAAGCAGTTCTGCATATTTGAAGTTTAACCATATATTAACGTTTCCAATGCTTCCTAGGCACTTCCTGGTATCTTCATGCGTGAGCATTTTGAACACAGGTTGTCCTTTCACTGGAGTCAACTGCAGTAAATCTCCAAAAACAATAATATGTTTTCCTCCAAATAAGTGGCAAGGGAGAGTGGGGGCTTCCCACCCTGAATCCTGTGGTGCTCCACAGGATTCAGGGTGGGAAGCCCCCACTCTCCCTTGCCACTTGTATACAGTCTTTAGCGTCTCCCCTCAGCCAGAGAGACGTCGCCTGTGGCGCCCAGAAATAACTTCTAAGGAATACCTTGTTTTGAACTGCCTCTAAAATAGGGTGTGCCACACCACCTTTCATTTTTTTTTTCTCTCCAAATAAGACATCATAGTCTGTTCTAAGAATCTCTTGCATTTTCAAATGCACAAAAGCAAGCATTGTATTTGACACCATGCTTACTTCATCAATGATAAGAAGTTTCATTTTCTTCAGGACTCTCGAAACTTTGGAACACGCATCGCCAGATAGCTTGTGATATTGCAATTTGTTATCATGCTCCACTGGCATCATCAGTAAACGATGTAAAGTAATCCCTTTAATATTATGTGCTGCCAGCCCAGTTGGAGTGGTAACAACACAAGATAGCAGTGATTCAGTCCTTTTCTGCAGATAAGTTGCAATTGCTTTAATCAGAAAACTTTTTCCAGTTCCTGCTTCTCCACTTACGTACAGTTGGACTGGTTTAAATGATGTACACGAGCACTCTTTTTTCTCATGAGTGAATCCATGTTCAATCTGATCTCTGACTTCATCATATATCTGTTTCTGCTCAAGGTTTAGTTGTTTCACCAAATCTTCTAAGTTAACTACATCATCTTGAGCTTGTTCCATAGCTCTTTCCACCTCATCCATGGCAGTGGCAGCTTCATTTTGAATAATTGGTCCTCCAAGTGGATCCTGACTCAATGAAGCAGAACTCTGACTGTCTTGAGAACTGTCTCTAGCAATCTCTGCAGCAATTGTGGCTTCTTGCTCTATTTCTTCGTTCAACATTTGCAGATAATTTGGAAAAACAGGACATTCTATGGTATCCTTGGTTGCATTAAAAGAATCTTCGTAACAGAGAAAATCACCAAGTAGTGCCTCTTCTGTACGCCATGGCTTAAAGAGTTACAAAAGAGCTAAATAGTAAAATTCCCTTTTCTCAGGATTTTCGCAACTCAATTTTCAATGATTAATCAAATGGCCTTTTTTCTGTCTCACTAGACATCCTTCACACCCAATGATAGCATATATTCCATTGTTGATATCTTCTCTGATGGTTCTCTTATAAATATGGTTTTGCAGAACTTCATACAAACAACTGTTCTCAAGATGACTACTTCTATTTGGATAGTATGTATCCAACATGTTTGTCTTCAAAATATCTGTACTTTCTGGTTCTTTCTCCTCCAAATACTCTATTTCTTGTACAGATTTCAAAACTCGATTTCGTGTTGCAGCAAGACCTAGACTCACCCAAATGATGGTTCTAGATTTGGCATAGAGACTTGCTGATGACAATCGATCAGAACATTCATATGCTCCAATTTCTCGATGCGACAACATCTTCAGACTGTAACTGTATAATTTCTTGCTTATACTCTTTTCATGTGAAATGTCCTCCCACATTTCCTTCAGTTCTGTCTTTTCTTTTTTTGTGATGTAAGACGTCACATATCGAGCCACAGCAATAGAGTTGTCAGCAACGAATTGAATATCCATGTTAGCATTCCACATGGACAAAATCACTGGGTTGTAGTCGTTGATGTACTTGGACTCTTCGTTTCTTTTTAAATTGTATGTATTTTTTGGTGATTTCCTCGTCACAGTATGTCGCAGAGAAGACATCAAATTATTTACTCTTCCTTTAGAAATCACTGGTCGTGGAAAGCTGAAACGACATTTTGTGTAGAACTTGTCCTTGTTTCTGAATTTTCGACGACAGTACTTTCCACAACGATGGGATTGAAAGCGTAAAACTTATTGCCTTAAACTGTTTTCTTCGGTAGTTTTCGGAATAGCACATGTTGAATACTCTTCAATGAAGCTCATCACTGTCTCATCCAAATCTGTTCCAAATTTGGGTGCATCTTTAATCCACAACAACATATGTATGTGAAGAGCACCTCTCACTTGATACTCCTTTCTCCAAAAGAAATCCAAAACATCTCCAAGGGGAGGATTTTTTTTGTTGGTAATAAAAGACATCATAGCTTCAAATCTATGATTGAAATATCTGCATACATTCACTGGATCCAAAAAACACAGTTCTACAGGTGTTTTGAATTCTATATTTTGTATATTTGCATTTGCCTCTCGTAGAAATTGAAGTAAGTCGTCCCATGCATACTCGGCACAGCTTTGAGGAACCATGTAGGAGTTCCTAAGTTTCTTAGCATACATTTCAATTCCCCATGACGATGGTACCAATACTCGTTTGTACCACGCTGACATGCCATGAGATTGATTAAATGAGATTCCAAAATATTATCTTGCAGATTCACTTTCTCCATAAAGTCCCTCGCCGAAACATTTTGCAGATGTGCTCCACTTTTCAGTATATGGTTTACTGCATAAGAAAGCCCAGACAAGTCACTTTCATACAGTAAATGAAACAAATAGGGAATGCATTGACGAAACCTTGGATCTTCAGCATATAATCTTACAGTTCGATATTCAGATGCAGGAATTTGAAGTGGTCGATCGTCATATCGTCCACCTCGACCTGTTGGAAATAGCTGTGGAAAAAAACGAGCTTCCAAACTTTCTTCCCATACACTAATGGGACTTCCTTTTGCTGCTTTCATTTGAAACAATTCAATTGCATTCCCCATTACTTCTTTGGAATGCAAAGGATGAACAGTATAATGTTCATATATTTCTTCACTTCTAGACACATCAACTTTTTCAATTTAGCCGCCTGAACAATCACTGTCTTCATCTGCAGCTGTTTCCTCTTCTGCAACACATACATCTTTGTAATACTCATTGTTTTTGACTAAATACAACGTTGCCTTTTTGACTTTCCTAACATCCACTAAATCTTGCCAGATTTTCTCACTCTTTGTCGGAACCCCATTAACTAGAATAACTAAAGGTTCCTCTTCTACTTTTTCTATACCAATTGTATCAATATTTTTTTTTAAATCTAGAGGCAAATAAACAACTCTTCCCTTTAATCCTCTCTGCAAATCTGTAGGAGGCAATTTCCCTATCTTAGGCTCCATGCGAACAATTGCCTGAAAAGGATGGACACATTGAATCAAAATAGACTCATATGTATTTAAATCCATCAATTCACGGGGAATGTCTACCAACTCCAGATTATTATGAACAGCTCTAGCAGGCATTCTGTTTTGATTTAATTTATCATAACAATATTTACAAATACACTGATCAGAACTCAAAACAATTCTCCACCCACAAATAAGTTGCAAAATCCTTCCACTCATAATTATTCATCTTTTCGCTTTTTACGTATAAATCAACTAATCTAGTTTGATGTTTATAATGACTTCGTCGACAACACACACAAGTAAAATTCAGCCTTTCACTTGATTTCACCTTAAACCTGGTAATTTCCTGCTCAAACTTTTCTGTACTTGAAATCTGTACATTCTCTTCCACATTACCTTGAATTGCTGTGTCAATTTCTACACTGTCCTCTTTTTCACCAAAATAACAAATCTCAATTTCTTCACAAATCTTTTTCACATCTAATTCAGTTCCATGCAAAAGAGCACTGTTTAATTGTTTAAGCTTAAGTGCTGGACTTTTTGCATAATACAACATTCTCACTAATTTCCTCATTTTGGTATGATGCACTGCTAACATCCTAAAAGGATGAAAAACACTCTGACAGACTTTTCTAGAAAGACAAGCCAGTGAATGCCCTTGCAAACCTGTGTTTTCTCTCACTCTGCAAGGATCTAAATCTTGCAACAACTTTCACTTTCTGCTTTAGACTTTTCTTACTATATGTACGTAAGAAATTACAAAACAAATCAATTGATTCCTGTCGCACACTACAAATACGACTACACTTCCAAGTGTACACTGGACCCTTAATACATCTCCCTAAAACTTCATCAGTTAACACCTCTTCTGGTTCTCTAGGCACAAGTTTCTCTTTTTCAATCGGACAACCGTCTTTCACTTCATACGCTCGACCACTGGTGTCAACTGCATGCACTAAATCATGCTCCTGGAGGTAACTCTCCTCATTAAAAAATGGCTCACAACTTGAACTGTGCATCCATTCTCCTGAAAAAACTTTACAAAAATGAGTCAGATTAATTACTCTTTTCCATCTACTGTTTGATTTGAAAACATCAATTGTCTTGTTAAGTCTCCTAATTCTATTGATTATTAAAATAAATAATTTTTTCTTAACTTCAAAAGCCTGATCAACAATCTTCTCTACACTTTTCTTTTTCTTATAAAAAGCTGCTCTCTGTTTACCTTTGCTAATGTTTTTTAACAAATTTAAAACCACCCAATTGCGAAACATTCGTTTACGAATGTCTCTAAACTGATTCTGCCTTCTATTCCTATACATATTACTCTCTCCTGCTCCAGTTGTAGGATTCTTTGAGGGTCTCTCCTTCCTTTTCAAATTTACTGTCTCATTCTCTTTTTCTACATGCTGTCCAACATTTTTTTTGATCTACATATGTTCCGTAAGAAAGACTTAGTTGTCTTACCAGGAGCTTTGTTCCTGTTTTTTGAAGTATTTGTTGTTGAAGAGTGCTGTAATTCCGTTGCTGTTTTTGTTTGTAACCGTATTTCATTTTTCCTTCTTCTTTGCCTTGAGGGCATCTTTCCTTACTCTTGAAAACTTGATTTCAATCTGTGTTAAAGAAAAAAATAGCACATTATAGACCACTATTATCAAACAACAAAGCAATGACAAAAAGCAAACGGTCTATTCAGGGTTACAGATCAAGTGAGGATTTTCCAAGGGTGCAGAAGAGGTGAGACCTGTATTGAGTGTAGTGGAAGAGAGGAATGTCCACAGGTACAAAGAAAGTGAGACCTGTGTCTAAGAGTGCAGTAGGAGATAAGCTTCATGAAGTCTAGTCCACTGCACTCTTACACACAGGCTTCACCACCTATGTTCTCCAGGAAAGGCCTCTCTCCCAGTACAGTCTTGAACACAGGCCTCACCTCGTCTGTCCCTCTGGACATGCCTCACCTCATCTACACAATCTACTTCCTAATCTAAGGTAACACAGGTGACATTATTGTGAAAAGATTAAATATATGTATTTAATCATGCAAACACTATTTATTCCTTCTCAAAAAACTAAAAGTCATTGTTTTCCACCAAAATCGTTTTTTAAATAACATTTTAGACACACAGTGCAGGTCCTATGTACAACTATTCAGTGTCCATGACTACAGTGGAGAGGACTAAGCTCCTCTCACCCTTGGACAAGCCTTACCTCATCTCTGTCCTCTGAACATGCCTCAATGTATTGAGTATAATTGATAGTAAGTAGGTGCAGATGAGGTGACGCATGTCCAAGGGTGTAAATAAGCTGAGACCTGTCTAAGCATGCCAATTAGTTGAAGTCTATTCAGGGTTTCAGATGAGGTAAGGATTGTCTAGGGGTGCACAAGAGGTATGGCCTCTATTGAAGAGTGTAGTAGAAGAGAGGTCTGTCCACGGGTGCAAAGAACTTGAGACCTGTGTCTAAGCGTGCAGTGGGGGATAGGCTTCATGAAGCCTAGTCCACTGCACTCTTAGACACATGTCTCACAACCTACGCTCTCCAAGAAAAGCCTCTCTCCCACTACAGTCTTGAACACAGGCCTCACCTCCTCTGTCCCTCTGGACATGCCTCACCTCATCTGCACAATCTACTTCCTAATGTGAGGTAACACAGGTGACATGATTGTGAAAAGGTCAAACATTTTTTATGTAATCATGCACACACTATTTATTCTTTCTCAAAAATGTAAAAGACATTAATTTGCCCCAAAAATGTTTCAGTAGTGCAATGAAAAGCTTATACATATGACCTTTTCTCTGTTTTTCAAATTTTATTCTAAAAAAAGATTATGAGGCCTAAGCAAGAGTGCAGATGTGATGAAGCCTGTCCAGGGGAGCACAAAAGGTGAGGCTTGTGTCCAAGAGTGCAGTAGACAGGACTAAACTGGAGTAGTGTGCAAAAAGAAGATGAGCCTCATTTATAAAGCCCTGCATCAGTTTTCCACTGCTGATGCGTCACTTTTTGTGACACATCGGCGGCATAAAACATGAGCCTTGTTGCGCCATATTTAAAAAGTGACGCATGTAGGTAGATGCGTCATTTTTTAAACCTCAGCGCCACATTATACCTCTGTCAGGTGTAATGTACACAGAGGGGTCATTTCTCCGCAGAAAGCCTCGTAATAGTGACACAGTGAAATCTATGAGATTTCACTGCGTCACTTTTAGGACACTTTTACGTCAAAATCTTGCGACTGCCTTACAGCAGATATAAGACTGAGGCAAACGCTTTCACATGCAGCTTTCCCCATGTGAAAGGATGCATTGCTGGAGTACAAGCATTCCATTTCAGTACTGAAAACTCACTATTTTACAAAATACATTTCCTCTCTCTTGCAAACAATCCTACCAAGCAGTACCAAAAAAATAACACAAACCAACAGCAAAGAAGCTCAGTTTGCTTCCTAATCTGAAGTAACACAGGTGATATGATTGTGAAAAGTTAAAAAATTTTTATGTAATCATGCACACACTATTTATTCTTTCTCAAAAATGTAGAAGCCATTGATTTGTCCCAAAATCGATTTTTCAATAACATTTTAGAAACACAGTGCAGGTCCTACTATTTATTCTTTCTCAAAAATGTAAAACTCATTAATTTGCCCCAAAAATATTTTAGTAGTGTAATGAAAAGCTTATACATATGACCTTTTCTCTTTTTATCAAATGTTATTCTAAAAAAAGATTATAAGGCCTAAGCAGGAGTGCTCATGTGATGAACCCTGTCCAGGGGAGCACAAAACGTGAGGCTTGTGTCCAAAAGTGCAGTGGACAGGACTAAACTGGAGTAGAGTGCAAAAAAAAGATGAGCCTCATTTATAAAGCCCTGCGTCAGTTTTGTGCTACTGATGCGTCATTTTTTGTGACACATTGGCGGCATAAAACATGTGCCTTGTTGCGCCATATTTAAAAAGTGACGCATGTAGGTAGATGCGTCATTTTTTAAACCTCTGCACCACATTATACCTCTGTCAGGTGTAATGTACACAGAGGGCTAATTTCTCCGCAAAAAGCCTCATAATAGTGACGCAGTGAAATCTATGAGATTTCACTGCGTCACTTTTAGGACACTGTTACGTCAAAATCTTGCACCTGCCTCACAGCAGGCGTAAGACTGAGACAAACGCTTTCACATGGGGCTTTCCCCATGTGAAAGGATTCTGACACCTAAGCAGGAGTGCAGATGAGATGAAGCCTGTCCAGGGGAGCACAAAAGGTGAGGCTTGTGTCCAAGAGTGCAGTGGACAGGACTAAACTGGAGTAGTGTGCAAAAAAAGATGAACCTCATTTATGAGGCCCTGCGTCAGTTTTGCACTGCTGATGAGTCACTTTTTTTGACGCATCGGCGGCATAAAACATGTGCCTTTTTGCGCCATATTTAAAAAAGTGACGCATATAGGTAGATGAGTCACTTTTTAAACCTCTGCGCCACATTATACCTCTGTCAGGTGTAATGTACACAGAGGGGGCACTCCCCCGCAAAAAGCCTCGTAATAGTGACACAGTGAAATCTATGAGATTTCACTGCGTCACTTTTATGTAAAACTCATTAATTTGCCCCAAAAATATTTCAGTAGTGTAATGAAAAGCATATACATATGACCTTTTCTCCTTTTCTCAAATGTTATTCTAAAAAAAGATTATAAGGCCTAAGCAGGAGTGCTCATGTGATGAACCCTGTCCAGGGGAGCACAAAACGTGAGGCTTGTGTCCAAGAGTGCAGTGGACAGGACTAAACTGGAGTAGTGTGCAAAAAAAAGATGAGCCTCATTTATAAAGTCCTGCGTCAGTTTTGTGCTACTGATGCGTCATTTTTTATGACACATTGGCGGCATAAAACATGTGCCTTGTTGCACCATATTTAAAAAGTTACGCATGTAGGTAGATGCGTCATTTTTTAAACCTCTGCGCCACGTTATACCTCTGTCAGGTTCAATGTACACAGAGGGCTCATTTCTCCGCAAAAAGCCTCATAATAGTGACGCAGTGAAATCTATGAGATTTCACTGCGTCACTTTTAGGACACTGTTACGTCAAAATCTTGCACCTGCCTCACAGCAGGCGTAAGACTGAGACAAACGCTTTCACATGGGGCTTTCCCCATGTGAAAGGATTCTGACACCTAAGCAGGAGTGCAGATGAGATGAAGCCTGTCCAGGGGAGCACAAAAGGTGAGGCTTGTGTCCAAGAGTGCAGTGGACAGGACTAAACTGGAGTAGTGTGCAAAAAAAGATGAACCTCATTTATGAGGCCCTGCGTCAGTTTTGCACTGCTGATGAGTCACTTTTTTTGACGCATCGGCGGCATAAAACATGTGCCTTTTTGCGCCATATTTAAAAAAGTGACGCATATAGGTAGATGAGTCACTTTTTAAACCTCTGCGCCACATTATACCCCTGTCAGGTGTAATGTACACAGAGGGGGCACTCCCCCGCAAAAAGCCTCGTAATAGTGACACAGTGAAATCTATGAGATTTCACTGCGTCACTTTTATGTAAAACTCATTAATTTGCCCCAAAAATATTTCAGTAGTGTAATGAAAAGCATATACATATGACCTTTTCTCCTTTTCTCAAATGTTATTCTAAAAAAAGATTATAAGGCCTAAGCAGGAGTGCTCATGTGATGAACCCTGTCCAGGGGAGCACAAAACGTGAGGCTTGTGTCCAAGAGTGCAGTGGACAGGACTAAACTGGAGTAGTGTGCAAAAAAAAGATGAGCCTCATTTATAAAGTCCTGCGTCAGTTTTGTGCTACTGATGCGTCATTTTTTATGACACATTGGCGGCATAAAACATGTGCCTTGTTGCACCATATTTAAAAAGTTACGCATGTAGGTAGATGCGTCATTTTTTAAACCTCTGCGCCACGTTATACCTCTGTCAGGTTCAATGTACACAGAGGGCTCATTTCTCCGCAAAAAGCCTCATAATAGTGACGCAGTGAAATCTATGAGATTTCACTGCGTCACTTTTAGGACACTGTTACGTCAAAATCTTGCACCTGCCTCACAGCAGGCGTAAGACTGAGACAAACGCTTTCACATGGGGCTTTCCCCATGTGAAAGGATTCTGACACCTAAGCAGGAGTGCAGATGAGATGAAGCCTGTCCAGGGGAGCACAAAAGGTGAGGCTTGTGTCCAAGAGTGCAGTGGACAGGACTAAACTGGAGTAGTGTGCAAAAAAAGATGAACCTCATTTATGAGGCCCTGCGTCAGTTTTGCACTGCTGATGAGTCACTTTTTTTGACGCATCGGCGGCATAAAACATGTGCCTTTTTGCGCCATATTTAAAAAAGTGACGCATATAGGTAGATGAGTCACTTTTTAAACCTCTGCGCCACATTATACCTCTGTCAGGTGTAATGTACACAGAGGCGGCTCTCCCCCGCAAAAAGACTCGTAATAGTGACACAGTGAAATCTATGAGATTTCACTGCGTCACTTTTATGTAAAACTCATTAATTTGCCCCAAAAATATTTCAGTAGTGTAATGAAAAGCATATACATATGACCTTTTCTCCTTTTCTCAAATGTTATTCTAAAAAAAGATTATAAGGCCTAAGCAGGAGTGCTCATGTGATGAACCTTGTCCAGGGGAGCACAAAACGTGAGGCTTGTGTCCAAGAGTGCAGTGGACAGGACTAAACTGGAGTAGTGTGCAAAAAAAAGATGAGCCTCATTTATAAAGCCCTGCGTCAGTTTTGTGCTACTGATGCGTCATTTTTTGTGACACATTGGCGGCATAAAACATGTGCCTTATTGCGCCATATTTAAAAAGTGACGCATGTAGGTAGATGCGTCATTTTTTAAACCTCTGCGCCACATTATACCTCTGTCAGGTGTAATGTACACAGAGGGCTAATTTCTCCGCAAAAAGCCTCATAATAGTGACGCAGTGAAATCTATGAGATTTCACTGCGTCACTTTTAGGACACTGTTACGTCAAAATCTTGCACCTGCCTCACAGCAGGCGTAAGACTGAGACAAACGCTTTCACATGGGGCTTTCCCCATGTGAAAGGATTCAGACACCTAAGCAGGAGTGCAGATGAGATGAAGCCTGTCCAGGGGAGCACAAAAGGTGAGGCTTGTGTCTAAGAGTGCAGTGGACAGGACTAAACTTGAGTAGTGTGCAAAAAAAGATGAACCTCATTTATGAGGCCCTGGGTCAGTTTTGCACTGCTGATGAGTCACTTATTTTGACGCATCGGCGGCATAAAACATGTGCCTTTTTGCGCCATATTTAAAAAAGTGACGTATATAGGTAGATGAGTCATTTTTTAAACCTCTGCGCCACATTATACCTCTGTCAGGTGTAATGTACACAGAGGGGGCACTCCCCCGCAAAAAGCCTCGTAATAGTGACACAGTGAAATCTATGAGATTTCACTGCGTCACTTTTATGTAAAACTCATTAATTTGCCCCAAAAATATTTCAGTAGTGTAATGAAAAGCATATACATATGACCTTTTCTCCTTTTCTCAAATGTTATTCTAAAAAAAGATTATAAGGCCTAAGCAGGAGTGCTCATGTGATGAACCCTGTCCAGGGGAGCACAAAACGTGAGGCTTGTGTCCAAGAGTGCAGTGGACAGGACTAAACTGGAGTAGTGTGCAAAAAAAAGATGAGCCTCATTTATAAACCCCTGCGTCAGTTTTGTGCTACTGATGCGTAATTTTTTGTGACACATTGGCGGCATAAAACATGTGCCTTGTTGCACCATATTTAAAAAGTTACGCATGTAGGTAGATGCGTCATTTTTTAAACCTCTGCGCCACGTTATACCTCTGTCAGGTTCAATGTACACAGAGGGCTCATTTCTCCGCAAAAAGCCTCATAATAGTGACGCAGTGAAATCTATGAGATTTCACTGCGTCACTTTTAGGACACTGTTACCTCAAAATCTTGCACCTGCCTCACAGCAGGCGTAAGACTGAGGCAAACGCTTTCACATGGGGCTTTCCCCATGTGAAAGGATTCTGACACCTAATCAGGAGTGCAGATGAGATGAAGCCTGTCCAGGGGAGCACAAAAGGTGAGGCTTGTGTCCAAGAGTGCAGTGGACAGGACTAAACTGGAGTAGTGTGCAAAAAAAGATGAACCTCATTTATGAGGCCCTGCGTCAGTTTTGCACTGCTGATGCGTCACTTTTTTTGACGCATCGGCGGCATAAAACATGTGCCTTTTTGCGCCATATTTAAAAAGTGACGCATATAGGTAGATGTATCACTTTTTAAACCTCAGCACCACATTATACCTCTGTCAGGTGTAATGTACACAGAGGGGGCACTCCCCCGCAAAATGCCTCGTAATAGTGACACAGTGAAATCTATGAGATTTCACTGCGTCACTTTTAGGAAACTATTACGTCAAAATCTTGCACCTGCCTCACAACAGGCGTAAGACTGAGGCAAACGCTTTCACATGGGGCTTTCCCCATGTGAAAGGATGCATTGCTGGAGTTGCGTCATTTTTGTGACACACTCCAACAATTCGTCACTTTTGCGCTTACAGATACATCAGAAATACTGACTTATCTGTAAGTCCTAGAAACATGATGCGTCATACATTAAATATAATGCATCATTGGTGTCACAAGGAGTGCACAGTTAAAAGTGACGCATCGCTGTTTTCATAAATAACGCTCTCAGTGTGCTTCCTAATCTGAGGTAACACAGGTGACATGATTGTGAAAGCTTCAAATTATTTTATGTAATCATGCACACACTTTTTATTCTTTCTCAAAAATGTAAAAGCTATTAATTTGCCCCAAAATCGATTTTTCAATAACATTTTAGAAACACAGTGCAGGTCCTATGTACAATCATTCCATTTCAGTACTGAAAAGTCACTATTTTACTAAATACATTTCCTATCTCTTGCAAACATTCCTACCAAGCATTACCCAAAAAATGAAATAAACCAACAGCAAAGAAACTCAGTCTCCTTCCCAATCTGAGGTAAAACAGGTAACATGTTTGTAAAATAATCAAATAGTTTTATATAATTATGCACACACTATTTATTCCTTCTTAAAAATGTTAAAGCCATGGATTTGCACTAAAATCGTTTTTCAATTACCATTTTAGGAACAGAACACAGGTCCTATGTACAAGCATTCATTTTCACTACTGAAAGCCATTAATTTGCCCTAAAATCGTTTTGTATTTAATATTTTATGAACAGAGCACATATCCTATTTATAAGCATTCATTTTCACTACTAAAACCCATTGTTTTGCACTAAAATCGTTTTTCAATTAAAATTTTAGAAACAGCACAGATCCTATATACAAACATTCATTTTCACTACTGAAACCCATTGATTTGCACTAAAATCGTTTTTCAATTACCATTTTAGGAACAGAACACAGGTCCTATGTACATGCATTCATTTTCACTACTGAAACCCATTCATTTACCCTAAAATTGATTTTTAAAATAACATTTTAGATACAGAGTGCAAGTCCTATGTACAACCATTCAACTCCACTACTGAAACATCACTATTTCACAAAATACAAATCCTCTATTTTACAAATATAGAAACCATGCATTTTCAAACAGCATCACACAAACCAACAGCAAAGAAAATCAATGTGCTTCTTAATCTGAACTCTCTATCTAAATGAATCATACCTCACCTTTACAAATGCTTTAGGAGATTCAGAACAATGTCAGATACACACACCAATATTTCTTTAGCAGAGCAAAACGTATGTTCTCTAGGCACTGCAACCATTAATGGCACAGAAAACCTCTAATTCTACACACATATTCCTCATGGTAACCAATCAAAACTCTTCCCTCTCTATTTTCAAATCAACACCCTCCCCCCCTCAGCCCTTTCTACCTGTTACCATAGCAACTCCCTCCTCACTGAGCTCCCAGGGTTAAAAGTTTATACTACAATGTTGCAAATCAAATCAGCAAGCATGTTTGACCTCTCAATACACCAGCTTATCCACTGCAATCTTTCTTTAAATGACTTTTTCTTAACCATTCAAATTACTTCTTTCACATAACAGAACCATGCACCCTAACTTTCAGTTTTCAACTATCTGAATCCACCAATCATTGCTTGTGATTCAAGAGCACTGAAACTCCACAGTTTTTTTTTGCAAACTCCTACTGTTCCAACTGTCATTTCATTCCTAAACTTCATCTGACTGCATAGCTACATTCACTGGGCTCAAACGTATGCAGCTAGCAGAAAATTTCACAACCTTGATTTACCAAATGTGCACATAAAATGGATTGGCCAAAGAGGATTGAGATGTCATCAATTGATACCATTGGTGAAAACCTTTTACCATCTGCCACACCCTGACCTCATAATTTTGCACTGTGGTGGAAATGACCTAGGCACTTTGACTTGGGTAGGTCCGGAGATGCTTTTAAAGGACACCTTTGGGCAATTGATGACAATTTTTCCACAAACTGCCATGGTATATTCCAATATATGCCAAAGACAGAAATGGAACTGGTCCAACCTATTTTGTCCACAATTTGAGAAAGCACGGAAACATGTGAATAAATCTGTTTCTGCTTACATGAGAGACTATGGAATGGGTTCAATATACAACAACAACTTGCGTTACAACATGCAAGATATCTACAGAGCAGATGGTGTGCACTTCTCAGATGAGGGGAATAGAATATTCCTCCTGAATTTAAGACTGTGCATTGGTACCTACTTGTAGGTACCTAAATCAGCCACAGAACCCAAAAGCTCTTTTCAGGGCTACCCTACCTCTGATCACTCTAAATGATTTCCTTTTTCTTACTTTTTTCACTATTTTTCACCAAAGTACGCTCCCCGGTACGCTCCCCGGTGCGCGTACCGTGCACTCCCTCCGCGAAAAATTAAATATTTTTTTTCTCGCCTATATGGGCCTCCTAAGACCCCCTCAGAAAGCCTAGAGGGTCAGGGAGTGCCTACCATGCCCCCTTATACCCATTCCCAACGTTGTCTCAAATCTACCGAAACACAAAATGGAGGACTCCCGTAGCGCTGCCGGTACGCGTACCGGGGCGCGCACCGGGAAGCGCTCCCAAAAATTTAAAAAGTTAATTTACATAAAAACCACTGGAGACACTTTCACCAAATATAGAATAGGCCATACTACATACCAGTCCCTACCATTTTCCCAAATTTGGTGGAATTCCATTGAGCCATTTGGCCTGTAGCCCTCTCTAAATATCCTGAGGTGAATTACTTGACAAAAACACATCTGAAGTGTTAGAATTTACAACCAATTAAAATGTTACTTTAATTTTCTACTATTATTTCATGACATTTGATTGGTTATGTACATGAATATATATAAAGAAAGAGAGGGAAACACAGCCATTCTGAATAATACTTCCCAAAGTACATTTCAAAAGGATTTTCACTGAGAACTTAAACTTCTTTTTCAAAGGTAAGATGTTATTTTGAAAACTGAAGTATGTTGTGCACTTTAAGTTAATTTGGAAAACATTTTCTGATAGTTATATACTATCCCTCTGTAATAGTTATAGATTGAGATAGGCTTCTCTGTTATACTTATGGATGGAGTTAGGCTTGTCTTGTATAATTATGAATTTAATTAGGTTTTATGATATACACTTTTTTATATTTCTACTTCCAGCCTGATACCATACACTGCCCAAAGATAACTTCACTGTTAAAAAATCAAAACTACCTGTCTGAACTTAAACCCAACAGTGCCCTATCTCTACTGATATATTTATTTTTTATGCAAATTACAGCAAGAAAATGAAAGGAGAGCAGAATATTTCCTTCAAAATTGTTCTGGAGAACAACGGTGAATTTTATTTTGTAGATAATGAAGACTTAGATTTCATGGATGAATCACGGGACTATGGATTAGTTCAATGTGTAGAAGCAGTAGATTCGCTGATTGAAAATGAGGACATTTCCGACAATGTGTTGTTAGAAGTTCTGTTAAATTTAGAAAAAGAATCAGAAAAATAAATTTATATTTAATAACCAAAAATTGTTCGAGACATTATTCATTTTTATATGTAATTCATAAACTAGTACCAAATTGATTATAATGTAAATTCAGACTTATAGTATACTGTGCAATTTTTTTATGTTACATAGTAATTTTGCTCATAGTTACTTCCTTTCTCCCACTATATTATCTCCAATGTGTATTTGACATCTCTTTTTCATCTCCTGCCTCCATGTTCTTTCTGCTTTCCTGACAGACTATGATATGGATTCCATATACCACAATAACTTCTGTAAAAACATGCAAGATATCTACAGAGGAAACGGTGTACATAAAATTTAAGATTCAGCATTGGTACCTACATGTTGGTACTTAAAACACCCAAACAACACAACAACTCTATGCAGAGCTACCCACCTCTAATCACTTTAAATTATTATTTTCCTGTTTCACTGAGTTTTCCCCATGTGTGGGGGGGGAAGTGTGTGGGGGATGTGTGGGTGTGTCTGTGAGGTGTGTGTGTGAGTGTGGGTGTGTGGGATGTGTGGGTGTAGGTGTGGATGTGTAAGGTATCGGTGTGGGGGTGTGGGGTGTTTGGGTGTGGGTGGAGGTGTGCGTGTGTGAGGTGTGTGTGGGGAGTGTGTGGGTGTGGGGGTGTGGGGTTGTGTGCGTGTGGGTGTGTGTGGGACGTACTTGTAGGTACCTAAAACAGCCACAGAACCCAAAAGCTCTTTTCAGAACTACCCTACCTGTAATCACTCAAAATGATTATTTTACACTATTATTTTCACTATTTTTCACCAAAGTACGCTCCCTGGTACGCTCCCTGGTACGCTCCCCGGTGCGCGTACCGGGCGCTCCCCCCGCGAAAATCGAAAAAAAATGTAAAAATGTTTTCACCCGCGGGACCCTTTTGTGGCCCCCACATCAAACCTAGGGGGTCAGAGGGGGTCTACCCTGCCCCCTTTTGATCATTTCCCCATTTGTTTTTGCCACCTCTTGTGTCTCGATCCGACCGAGACACAAGATGGCGACCGCTCCGGACTGTTTGGAATGTTTAGAGACACCCGAGAGCCAATCAGCTTTCTGTGCGCAAGTCGCTTGGCGCGCCCGGAGCACTCCTAAATTACTCAAAATCCTCTGGAGCACATATCTTGAGACATAGCAAAGGCACATCGGGCTACCAGTCCCTACAATTTTGCCAAGTTTGGTGAAAATCCATTCAGCCGTTCGAGCTGAAAGTGAGTTTGACCGCCCTATGTAAATTAACATGGGGAAAACACGTTTTGGGACCCCCCTTTTATCTCGGCCCCCGCATGACGAATGCCCCCCAAACTTTCAGGGAAGGAGCGGAGCGCCGCGAGGCAAAGTTAAGGAAAATTCAGGCAGATTCCTCAACCGGCGCCCCAATAGAATGTTACGATTTCCCTATGGAAAACAATCCTAACTATAACTACCTACTGGCGACCGCCAGTAGGTAATATATATGTATATTACCTACTGGCGGTCACCAGTAGGTAGTTATAGTTAGGATCCTTTTCCATAGGAAATCCGCAACATTCTATTGGGAATAACTTTGGCGCCGAATGAGGGATCTGCCTGTAATTATCCTTAACTTTGCCTCGCTGCGCTCCGCTCCTTCCCTGAAGGTTTTGGGGGGATCCGTCAAGCGGGGGCCGAGATAAAAGGGGGGTCCCAAAACGTGTTTTCCCCATGTTAATTTCTATAGGGCGGTTGGACTCACTTTTAGCCCGAACGGCTGAATGGATTTCCACCAAACTTGGCAAAATTGTAGGGACTGGTACCCCGATGTGCCTTTGCTATGTCTCAAGATATATACTCCAGTGGTTTTTACGAAAATTTACTTTGAAAAAATATATATTGGGCTACATTGGGCTATATATATGTTAGAGCCCAAATGTAGCCCAATGTAGCCCAAAGATGGCCACCAGAGACAAAAAAAAACAAATGTAGCCCAAATATCAGCCAGATGTAGCCCAACTATAGCCCAATGACAGAATGTTCCAGAGTGCTCTAAAGAACAACTAGAGCGCTAACAGTCTTACTTATGACAAAAGTATGGCACACCTGAAGTCATCTTGATTGGAATAAAGTGTTAACACTTAAAACATTTAATTTGCAAAGGAACAAAATGAGGGGGTTCATTTTGCCATAGAAATTATGATTAGTGCTGAAGAAAGAAAAATTAGGGCACATTTTGAGTGACTTCTCAAATCCTCTTATATTTCATTAAAAAAAATGCTGATATGCAGTCTCCCAAGATGGCCACCAGAGACAAAAGAGCCCAAATGTAGCCCAAATATCAGCCAGATGTAGCCCAACTATAGCCCAATGACAGAATGTCCCAGAGTGTTCTAAAGAACAACTAGAACGCTAACAGTCTTACTTATGACAAAAGTATGGCACACCTGAAGTCATCTTGATTGGAATAAAGTGGTAACACTTAAAACATTTAATTTGAAAAGGAACAAAATGAGGGGTTTCATTTTACCATAGAAATTTTATATATATATATATATATATATATATATATATTCACTGAAAAAACCATAGGTTATAGACCATATATAGTTAGGAATTAGCATTTAAAAAACCTTATTTTACTCACACAAAACCATTGAAATTCCATATATAGTTAGTTGTACTAACTATATATCGCGCACCCGCAATCCACTGCTGATCATGTCACATATTACATCATTCATGACATGGTCAGTGACATCACTAATGACATCACTGATGACATCTCAAATGACATCACTGATTACATCTCAAATGACATCACTGATGACATCTCAAATGACATCACTGATTACATCACTGATGACATCTCATTTGACATTACTGATCACATCACTGATGACATCATTCATGTGATAATACGATGAACCTCTTCAGACTCTAATATAACCTTAGATACACTCAGTGTAAACAGACACTCACAGACTGTCACTCATCCATGGAGTTACTCAGACACTTAGTCAGTCATGCAAAGAATCAATCACACCTCCATTTCCTCAACTATACAGTTATACACACCTTACTTATTCAAACATATACTAAAACATATTTACTCACTTATACAATCCTGGATACAAGTTCACAATGATCCATACAGCCACTCACACATTCACTGGCTCTTATGCACAGTTATTTATATATGTCAACTCTCACATGTACTGTATTTTACATATGTACTTACTTTGACATGTAGCACTGAAATATCCATTCACTCACCAATACACTCATGCACACAGTCAACCGCCCATACAGCTGTTTCCACATGCACTTTTGAACCCATACATCTAGTGAATCAACTGCTCACACATCTATGCAGAGAGTCATACACCTCCCAGCCACCCACACACACACTCAGTCTCCCATACAAATGCTTGGGCAACCAATCAATAACCCATATAGTTAATCATATAGCTACTGATCAACACATGCAGCAGTTTACAGAACAACAGACATAATGATGCACAAATTAAGACAGTTTAGTCACTAACCCATGCACTCAGTGAGACACATTTAATCAGTCACTCATACAGTCAGTCATGCCCCTACTAAATCCTTCATCAAGACACTTATACATCCACTCATTCTTCAATATGTAAGACATATTTTAACTTTACAGAATTATACAGTCACTGGATGTAGTCATCAGTGATGTCATCAGTGATGTCATTTGAGATGTCATCAGTGATGTCATCAGTGATGTCATTTGAGATGTCATCAGTGATGTCATCAGTGATGTCACTGACCATGTCATGAATGATGTAATATGTGACATGATCAGCAGTGGATTGTGGGTGTGCGATATATAGTTAGTACAACTAACTATATATGGAATTTCAATGGTTTTGTGTGAGTAAAATAAGGTTTTTTAAATGCTAATTCCTAACTATATATGGTCTATAACCTATGGTTTTTTCAGTGAATTTTCAAGGTTTTGTAAATGCTAATTCCTAACTATATATGGTCTATAACCTATGGTTTTTTCAGTGAATTTCATTGGTTTTTTAAAAGCTAATATCTGTAGCTGTAAAATGTATTCTTCTTTAAATCCAAAAATATATGTTATATGTTTATTAATATTTTTTTTTTTTATATTTTTTTTTCTTCGCTCCCAGTTCGCGAACCGGGAAGCTTCCCGTTAGCTCAATTTGATGCCGCGACCCGGTCCGCGAGCCGGTAAACGTTCCGTTTGCGCAACTGCCGCGTTAGAAATCAACATCGTGACGCGTCGCGGAAGCGCGACGTATCGCGTTGTCGCGTAATGCGTCTTATGACGCGCCGCGTTAGCGCACCCGGAAGTGCTCCGGTACGCGAACTGAGACGCGAAGCGCAGCTCCCCGGAAGCGATCAGGGGCGTGTCGCGAAAGCACGACGTATCGCGTTGCCGCGTAATGCGTCTTATGACGCGCCGCGTTAGCGCACCCGGAAGTGCTCCGGAGCGCGAACCGAGGCGCAAAGCGCAGCGACCCAGAAGCGATCCGGGGCGCGTTCCGCAGCGCGTAACGTAAGCGTAACAGGTCATGTGACTTGTTAATAAAACTTTTCATTGGTTCATTTCACTTTTGGTTTCATAATGATGTAAGGCTAGGTCAGGTGACCTAAAAATAACACTTTTCATTGGTTTAGAACTATTGTTTTTCCCAAATGATGAAAACCCCTCCTTCTTTCCTCACTCTGACTTTCATCTTTGTGAGAGGAAGACCTTTTTTGATAGTTCAGCAATGGCTTCATTGGTAGCTTCAGCTGGTGGACCCCCACCACCACCACCACCTCCTCATGGGAAGAGAGGACCACCTCCCCAGTTCATCAGCAAAACAGAGGAGGAAGAGGATGAGCAAGAGGAAGAGGAGACAGAAGGACCACAGTTTTTAGAAGAGCAGCCCCGGGTTTCTCATCGGAAAACCAGTTTTATTTGGCAGTTTTTTTCGATCCCTGAAGGGCAGAAGAAAGTAAATGCCAGATATGTCACCTGCCTCATATGTAAGGAGAAGTTATCTAGAGGCACCTTAAAAAAATACAGCTTCGGTAACTACACCATGCATCGTCATATGAGCAGGTGGCATCCTTTAAACTACAGCCGTGCAGAGATACGTGACCAGCAGGACAACCCAACAACTCCTGTGGCCAGGTCATCATCACAGATATCTTTGACACCAGCAGAGGCACGGGAAACCGTGCCAAACATTCAGGACAACTTTGTCCATATGAAGTTTAACTGCTTGTATTGTGGTGCATTATTGTCTTGTGGTAATATGAGTATTACCTTAATCAACCGAGCTTATGAAAATCACAATTGCCCTAAACGCCGCAGACAGTAATTTTTTTTTTTGCTCCTGTTGAGCCCTTTCCAATGCCTGTTTTTTGTTGTTTCCCCTCCATCAAAAACCAAAAAAAACATAAAACTGTTCAAAAAATACAAAAAAAAACAAAAAATGTTCAGAAAAATAAAAAAAATATATAAAACAACAAAAACATTAAAAAAAAATTCTTTTCAGAACTACCTCCCCTTTCAAAAAAAATTGCTAGAATGTTTAGCACTCTGGCAAGCTCTATTTCTTTTGGTTCGCTTCCCCGTTCGCTTCCCGGTTCGAGAACCGGGAGCGAACCCAAAAAAAAAAAAAAAAAAAAAGAAGAGTTAGTATAAGGCAAGTAAACAGAGAGTAATGTTAAAAGAAAGACAGCTATAGGGATTAAACCAGAGATACTGTTTAATAGATCTATTTACCGAAGAAAAGATGGAAGAGGGTATAATTGTGAAAAACAAAATAAAAAAGGAAGTGAAAGAAAAAAAAGAGAGTAGAACAATAACAAAGACGAGTTTCTTGGAGAATGTGAGTGAATGTTCAAAATAAGATTAAAACATGTGGAATAACAGAGAGAAAAAACTGAAAACAGAAAAGAAAAAATAACAGAAAAAGATTACTTGAAACAGCAAAGAAATGTAAATAACATAGAGCCATATCATCAACATAGCCAATAAAAGTTTTGCAGCTTTTATCGGCAGAAATGTGTCGCTAAAGCCGCTTTTGCGGCAGAAAACTGCCGCTAAAACCACTTTTGCAGCAGTTTTCTGCCAATAAAAACAGCAATAATTTTATTGGCTGTGTTCATAATATGCCCCTTAGTGTGCTTCAACTACACAGAGAAAGCATTATGAACAAGTAGTGAAAGAGTGATCAGTCAAAGACACTAAGAGTAATAGAGACGGAGTGAGTGAACAAGAGTGAGGAACTATGAGAAGAGAGGGACTGAGAAAAAGAGTGGAAGGAGTTGAGTAAGTAGGTAATAGAGAAAGGAATGAGGAAAGTAGCAAAGGCAGGAAACTGAGGGTTAAAGAAATGAAGCTGTGGAACTAATAGTAGGTGAATGTGATAGAAATGTAACAAAAAGAGTACAAAACATTTACCTTATAATTGTCGTTAACTTAATCACTTTTTATTTTTATACTTTCAATCTGTGAAAGAGAGAACAAACATTTGAAAAATATTAAAACATGTATTTAAAAATTAGAAAAGACAAGGGAAAAGATTGAAGGACAAACAGTTTTTCAACAACTTTGACACTTACAGAAGCTTCTGCTTCTCCAGGCCCCCTACACAGTCCTAAAGATATACATTTTAAACTAACAGTATCTTGATGCAGATGAAGTGAGGCCTATCTTAAAACATGGTGCATCTTTTGCACTGCTGTTGTCTCACAAAAGTGTTGCAAGACACTAACATTTTAAATGATTGTTTCAGGATGCCAATAAGATGTGTCCTATCCAGAGGTTTGTTTGAGGTGAGGCCTACTCAGGGTTCCAAATGAAATTTCGAGTTGTTGAAGAGAACAGAGGACATAATACATGTGAAGGCCTACCAATGAAGTAAGTCATGTCCACTTCACTCTTGAACAAAGGCCAGACCTCTTCTGTGTCTGTGGACAGACCTAAATTTCATCTGCACAATGTCATTCGTAAACTTAGGAAACACTGGTGATGTAATTGAAAAATGTGGAGTTTCTTTTCCTCATTTCACAATCACATCACCTGTGTTGCCTTTGGTTAGGTATCTCATAGTGCAGATGGAGTCTAGCATATCAAAGAGTACATAGAAGTTGAGCAGTATATACAACAATTTTGACATTTACAGAAGACTTAGCTTCTTATCTTGTTGGAGATGAAGTCAGGCCTGTCTTGCAACATGGTGCATCTTTTGCATCACTGCTGCATCGGTTTCATGTGGCACGGGTTTTTTACAGCATGACACATCTGCCTAGATGCATCAATTTGTAATTTTGTCACCTCATAGCAAATCTTTTGCACCGCCGCTGCATCACAAAAGTGACGCACAGTGGTGCAAAAGAGGCATACACCTATCATAAATCTGTCCCTAACATTTGAAATGATTGATTCAGGATGACGATAAGGTGTGGCCTCTCCAGAGGTTTGTTTAAGGTGAGGCCTACTCAGGATTGCATATCAAATTTATGCTTGTTGAAGAATACAGAGGAGATAATACATGTGAAGGCCTACCAATGAAGTAAGTCATATCCACTTCACTCTTGAACAAGGGCCAGACCTCTTTTGTGTCCGTGGACAGACCTAAACTTCATCTGCACAATGTCATTCGTAAACTTACGAAACACAGGTGATGTAATTGAAAAATGTGGAGTTTCTTTTCCTCATTTCACAATCACATCACCTGTGTTGCCTTTGCTTAGGTATCTCATAGTGCAGATGTAGTCCAGCATATGAAACAGTACCCAGAAGTGCAGCACTGTATGCAACAACTTTGACACTTACAGAAGCCTCACCTTCTCCATGCCTCCTACACAGTTCTACATGTACATCATAAATGCAAACAGTACAGAATTAATTATACATGTTAAATGGTTTATTTTTGCTGTTCTCAGAATGTATCAAATTTCACTAAAAACAGTGACTTGAAGGTATTCATCATATAACAGCGGGGAAAAAAACCCACAATCAAAATGATTGTGTTTAAAAAACCCATACAACATAACAAATCAGAATTCAGAACTCCTTAAAGTTAACTTACTTTCCATGACGTCGAAGGATGTCCTATGAACAGCTTACACTCTGTTGTGCTGTTATTACTTTCAGCCCGCCACTTTCTGAAAGAAAACCTCCATCGTTTTGAAAAATATGTTACATACAATAAATGACTTCTCGCTCTCTACCACACGTTTCCACAAGGCCAAATCATGTCAGAGCCATTTATAACTCTTGGAATTCTTGTAAGCCAATCCCGTCATGTTGTATTTCCGCAACTTTCAGAATTAAAATGTTGAAGATCATTTTCACAATCCTGGACTACTAATATCTTACCCTTCTTGCTCACTCATGTTCTACATTTCCTATGACACTGATACTGCTTACTATGAAGCAGACTTACACTACCTCTAGGACTACTACAATTATTTAATTCTCTACATCACTTTTAATCACAAAGCAATATAAAACAGTAAACAGCATTGCAGACTTACATTCCCTCTACTCCATGTTTTGATTGGCTGCTTGAATTAGCTTATAAAAAGAAATAGTTTTTCTGAACTCATTCAAAGTGCACTTATTTTTCCATGACGTCCAGTGTTATGGTAAGAAGTTATGTCTCTGTACTACACTTATCCTCAAGGCCAAATCGTGTAGGAGCCATTAGAACTTCTTGAAATTCCTCAGAGCACATCCCGAGATTCTTTCCCTAAAATTTTGGTTTTAAAAACACCAGGTAAGAATTTTTAAGGTCATACGGCAATTTTCTTTTTAAAATTAAAACAGAATCGTTGCAGAATGACCAGCCATTTCTAGACTTTAAATAAGCTGTGTAATGTCCTGATGTTATTGAAGGACCGTCATGATATATAATTGCTACAGTTACAAAAGTCCTTCCTGATATTGACAACTGTGAAGCCACAAAATTTTTAATTAAAGTTGTCAATTTTGTTCCATCAGACCTACATCGTTGGAACATTAAAATGACATACTGGCCATATGTTCGTATAAATAAGGTTGACATCATTTCAGATTTACATTGGCTACATTCCATGTTGTGATCAGCTGCTTTTACTAGCTTATTAAAGGAGACTGATTTACTGTCTGGCAAAGTTAAATATATAAATCTTTCTGAGTCTACACTAGTAGTACTTGATACCCTACAGTTCTCGCAGTCATGCTGCCATTGATAAGAAAGCGCAAACAGGTGATCTACATCTACACCTTCAGCATGCAATACATCAAGCATATACAATAAAAACTCCTGACAATCTTGCTGAATATTTTGAGAGAATTGTGTTTGGCCTGAACATCTGTCTAACAGATTTCGAATTTCAGACACACTTTCTATTTTTGTTCTATCAGTGCTACATTTCTCTAACACAGAATTTAACAAACTGCATAATCTTTGATCAGAATTGACCACAATCTCTTCTTTTACATTTTCTAGAGAAAACAAAACATTAACCACTACATTAGCATAGCAGTTGACACCAGAAGTGTTTTCAAATTGAAAACCAACAACATCTTCAACAGAATCCTTTTTGTTTCTGCTTATAATTTCAGGTTCATCGACTTTTCGTCTTTTTGCTACAACCTCCCCAGTATTGGTCACATTTCTTCGTTTACGGCCTACCACACGTTTCTCAAACAAAGGATATTGAGGCAAATGTGGCGCATACTCTCTTCTCAACCTATTGTATTCCTTAACACAATCTAGATCCGCACAAATGTTTGTGACATCACACTCAATCAAGTACAATCCCGATAAAGTTCTAACTCTTGACAATGCCACATATGCCATACCCTCCTTGAACACAGAACTGCCAATATTCACCAATGCACTGTCTACACTTAAACCTTGCGATTTATGGATTGTCACCGCATATGCCAAGCAAACAGGAAACTGCTTACGGCGAACATATAAGTCTTTTACAAGCAAAAATCTAGCAGAACCACGACCAATTAGCTGTACTTCCTCAATGCCATCAAATTTAATTTTTAAAAATTCAATTCCATCTCTATTTCTGTATTTCACAAAATCAACAACATTACCCATTGATCCATTTACCAGACCTCTTTCAACATGTAAATTCCTTCTTAAAATTATACGGCAGTTCAAGCACACATTCAGACTCTTTTCAAAACCTGCAGTTTTAGATATAGTCTTCTCTAATGAATCCAATTTTGATTTCAAATTCTCAGACAAAATAATTGTTGATCCCATATGCTCTACTCTGTCAATAGCTTCCAGTTTCACAATCTCTTGCTTTTCTAAATGCAACATTTTGTTGTTGAAGATGGCACATTCTGCAAGAGTTGGCATCAAACATATTCCAGATTTCTTCTCAGTAATTTTCTGAAAAATATTCTCAGGCACAACATCTTGTTCTGGATATAAATTTGACAGTAATCGTGCATGTAAAGCTTCTTTCCCATGCTCGGTCACTTTTCCAATTCTAACATCTTGTAGAATATTCTTGTAAACTTCATCCTTCGCCTGACGCATATTTGCATGCAGTTCAGCATAATTGAAGTTTAACCATATATTGACGTTGCCAATGCTCCCTAGGCACTTCCTGGTATCTTCATTCGTGAGCATTTTGAACACAGGTTGCCCTTTCACTGGTGTCAGCTGCAGAAGATCTCCGAAAACAATGATGTGTTTGCCACCAAATAACACATCATACTCTGTTTTGAGAACTTCTTGCATTCTCAAATGCACAAAGGCAAGCATGACATTGGAAACCATGCTTACTTCGTCAATGATAAGAACTTTCATTTTCCTCAAGATTCTTGAAACTTCACAACAAGCATCTCCAGATAGCTTGTGATATTGTAATTTGTTGTCATGCTCCACTGGCAGCATCAGTAAACGATGTAAAGTAATCCCTTTAATGTTATGTGCTGCCAGTCCAGTTGAAGCGGTGACAACACAAGACAGCGATGACTCAGTCCTTTCCTGCAAATAACATGAAATTGCTTTAATAAGGAAACTTTTTCCAGTTCCCGCTTCTCCACTCACGTAGAGTCGGACAGGCTTCAACGACGTACATGAGCACTCTTTCTTCTCATGACTTAATCCATGATCAATTTGCATGGTTACTTCGTCATATATTTTCCTCTGCTCAACGTTGAGTTGTCTTTCCAACTCTTCTAAGTTAACCGCATCCTCTTGAGCATGTGCCATGGCTCTTTCCACTTCATTAATTGCAGTGGCAGCTTCATTTTCGATAACAGGTCCTCCTAGTGGATCCTGACTCAATGAAGCAGATCTCTGACTGTCCTGAGAACTGTCTCTGGCAATCTCGGCTGCAATCGTTGCTTCCTGCTCGATTTCCACATTCAACATTTCTACATATTTGGGAAAAGCAGGACAGTCTATGGTCTCCTTGGCGGCAGTGAAAGAGTCTTCATAACAGAGGAAATCTCCAAGCAGTTCCTCTTCTGCACGCCAAGGCTTGAAAAGTTGTAAAAGTGCTAAATAGAAAAACTCCTTTTTTTCAGGAGATTCGCCACTCAATTTTCGATGGTTTACCAAGTGGCATTTTCTTTGCTTGACCAGACATCCCTCACTTCCAATTACAGCATACACTCCTTTCTCAGTATCTTCTTTGATATTCCTCTTGAATATGTAATTTTTAAGAACCTCATACAGACAAACATTCTCGAGGTGACTGCTTCGATTTGGATAATATGTATCCAACATGTTGGTCTTCAAAATGTCGGTACTGTTTGGCTCCTTTTCTGCCAAATACTCAATTTCCCGCACAGGTTTCAGAACTCGATTACGCGTTGCAGCAAGACCAAAACTCGCCCAAACGATACTCCTGGATTTGGCATAGAGACTTGCTGAAGACAAATGGTCAGAACATTCGTAAGCTCCGATTTCTCGATGCAACAACATCTTCAGACTGAAACTGTACAACTTCTTGCTGAGGCTCTTTTCATGGGAAATGTCCTCCCACATATCCTTCAATTCTGTCTTCTCTTTTTTGGTGATGTAAGATGTCACATACCGAGCCACAGCCATACAGTTATCAGCCACAAACTGTATATCCATGTTAGCATTCCACATGGACAAAATCACCGGGTTGTAGTCGTTGATGTACTTGGACTCTTCGTTCCTCTTCAAGTTGTATGTGTTTTTAGGTGATTTATTCATCACATTATGTCGCAGCGAAGACATCAAACTGTTTACTCTTCCTTTAGAAATCACCGGTCGTGGAAAGCCGAAACGACATTTGGTGTAGAACTTGTCCTTGTTTCGGAATTTACGACGACAGTACTTTCCACCACGATGGCTTTGGAAACGTAGAACTTTTTCTCTTAGGCTTTTCTTCTCCTTTGCGTTTGGAACAGCACACGTAGAATACTGTTGTATGAAACTCATCACTGAGTCTTCTGGATCTGTTCCAAATTTAGGTGCATCCTTGATCCACAACAGCATATGTATGTGAGGAGCACCTCTTGCTTGGTACTCCTTTCTCCAGAAGAAATCCAACACCTCTCCAAGAGGTGGATTCTTCTTATTCATGATGAAAGACATCATAGCTTCAAATCTATGATTGAAGTACCGGCATACATTGACTGGATCCAAAGAGCACAGTTCTCCGGGTGTCTTGAATTCGATGTTTTCGATGTTTCCATTTGCCTCTCGTAGAAATTCAAGTAAGTCTTCCCAGCCATACTCGGCACAGCTCAGAGTGAGGAACCATGTGGGAGTTCCTAAGTTCCTCAGCATACATTTTAAATCACCATGACGACGGTACCAGTACTCATTAGTACCACGCTGACACGCCATGAGATTAATCAGGTGAGAATCTAAAATACTGTCTTGGACATTGACTTTATCCATAAAGTCACTTGCCGAGATGTTTTGCATGTGTATACAACTTTTCAAGATGTGGTTCACTGCATATGACAGTCCAGACAGATCGCTTTCAAACAGGAGATGAAACAAATAGGGAATACATTGTCGAAATCTAGCATCTCCTCCATACAATCGCAAAGTCCGGTATTCAGAAGCAGGAATTTGATGAGGTCGCTCATCATATCTTCCTCCCTGACCTGTTGGAAAAAGCTGTGGGAAACACCGAGCTTCCAAACTTTCCTCCCAAACACTAATGGGACTCCTTTGGCTTGTTTCATTTGAAACAACTCAATAGCATTCCCCATGACTTCCTTGGAATGCAAAGGATGAACACTATAATGTTCATATATTTCTTCACTAGTAGAGGGTTCTACTTTCTCAATTTGACCAGCACACAAATCGATATCCTCTTCCTCACTTACTTCCTCTTCTGCAACATAAACATTCTTATAGTACTTATTATTTTTTTTCAAATACAATGTTGCCTTTTTGACTTTCCTAACATCCACTAAATCTTGCCATATTTTCTTATTCTTTGTCGGAACCCCATTAACTAAGATAACCAGAGGTTCCTCTTCCACTTTTTCTACTCCAATTGTGTTAATGTTTTTCTTCAAATCTAGAGGCAAATAAACAACTCTTCCCTTTAATCCTCTCTGTAAATCTGATGGAGGCAATTTCCCTGTCTTTGGCTCCATTCTTACAATAGCCTGAAAGGGATGGATACTTTGTATCAAAATAGATTCATAAGTATTTAAATCCTTCAATTCAGAAGGAATCTCAACCAATTCCAGAATATTATGAACTGCTCTAGCAGGCATCTGGTTTTGATTTAATTTGCTACAACAATAAGTACACACACGTTGATCCGATCCCAAATCAAAACAATTTTCTACCATCAAATATGTTGTGAAATCCTTCCATTCACTATTATTTTCCCTTTCTCTTTTTGCATATAAATCCACTAACTTAGTCTGATTCTTATAATAAGTGCGTCGACAACACACACAAGTGAAATTAGGCCTCTCACTTGATTTCACCTGAAACGTCGCAATTTCCCTCTGAAAATTATCTGTACTGGAAACCTGTACACTATCTTCCACATTACCCTCTTCTTCTTGGTCAATTTCAACATTCTCCTCTTTACTTCCAAAGTAACCAAACTCAATTTCTGCACAAATATTCTTCACATCTACTTCTGAACCATGCAAAAGAGCAGTGCATTATTGTTTAAGCATAATTGCTGGACTCTTAGCATAATACAACATTCTAACTAATTTCCTCACTTTATTATGATGCACTGCTAGCATCCTGAAATGATGAAAAACACTCTGGCATACTCTCCTGGAAAGACAAGCCAGTGAATGACCATGCAAACCTGTCACTTCTCTCACTCTGCAAGGATCTAATTCTTGCAACAACTTCATTTTCTGCTTCAAACTTTTCTTATTAAATGTCCGTACAAAATCACAAAGCAAATTGATGGAATCCTGTCGCACACTGCAAATACTACTACACTTCCAGGTGTACACAGGACCCTTAGGACGTCTTCCTAAAACCTCATTACCTAACACCTCTTCTGTCTCTGTTGTCACAAGTTTTTCTTTTTCAACTGGACAACCATCTTTCACTTCATAAGCTCGACCACTGGTGTCAACTGCATGCACCAAATCATTATCCTGGAAATAACTCTCCTCATTAAAAAATGCCTCACAACTTGAACTATGCATCCATTCTCCGGAAAAAACTTCACAAAAATTACTACGATTAACTATTCTCTTCCATCTACTATTTCTTTTGAAATCATAAATTGCCTTGTTTAGCTTCCTAATTCTATTGATTATCAAAATAAATAACTTACGTTTAATTTCAAATGCCTGATCAATAACTTTCTCAACTTTTTTTTTTCTCTTATAAAAAACCACTTTCTGTTGACCTTTCTTAATATTTTTTAACAAATTGCCAATTATCCTGTTGCGGAACATTCGTTTACGAATGTCCCTAAACTGTTGTTTCCTTCTACTATCATGCACAGAGTTATCTCTTGCTCTAGCAGTAACATTTTTGATTGGCCTTTCCTTTCCGTTTAAAATGCTTCTCTTTTTCTGGACTGAAACATTTTCTGTAGTAATATTTTTTTTACTACAAATATTTCTTATAAATGTTTTTGTGCTCTTACCCGGTGCTTTCTTGGTGACTTGACAAGTTTTTTTCTTAGAGGACTGCTGCATTATATCATTTACCTGCTGTCTTTGACGTTTTGCAGCCTTTCTAAGTCTTTCTTTAGTTGGCATGCTGAAATCTTGAAATGATCTGCAGTTGAATCTGTGGTAAAATATAATAAAAAATGTTATTAACTACTATTACCAAACAGTAAATCAATAACAGTCATCAAAAACTTAACACACTACTTGACATTTTTAGTGCTTGGCAAATTTAGAATACAGAAATAGCAGAAAAGAAATGGAATTCATATTCATTTTACCTGTGCTGTTTTATATGTGAATCTGATCTAATTTTATGAGCATATTTTAATATTTTATTGAAGACACTACACATAACCTGTTTTTGAAGGTGTCTTTATTTTTAAATGAAACGGTTTACATTTTTACTTTTCATTTATTATAAATTTTTAAAAATAAATGTTTATAGTTCCATAGGCTCAAGCACGTCTGCTTCCCACCCTATGTCATACAATTCTGACAAATCTGCATCCTCATCATGTTCTTCTTCATCCTCAGGATTTAAATCATCCAAGGGATCTACTTCCACTGATGTTTCAATTACGAGTTCAATTATGAGGTCGAGATCAACTGATTGCTGATTGTCGCTCATGTTGATGTTGTCGTTACCTTTAAAGAAAGAGAACAACAATGAGATGTTGCAGAGTAAGAGACAAATCTCAGAGATTATAATAGTAAAATAGTTTAACAAGAGTAACATTTTGCAGCTATTATTTAGCCATGACCAGCGATGCTGAGGAGGTAAGGCCTATGTCCAAGTTTTCAGTGAACAGGACTCATCTCTTCTTAACCTTGGATAAGCCTCACCAACTCTGTGTCCCCTGCTCATACTTAAATGTAAAGTGGCAGATTTATGTTAACTGACGCATTCCCAGGGATGCACCAGTTAATGTGCACCGCTGCTCTGCCACCCATGGTGTGCCGCATTTACAATGTGGAGCACCATTGAGTGAAAACAGCACAGATGCGTCACGCATCTGTGCCGCAAAAGCAGCACATTGCAGGAATCATGTCGTAAGCGCAACATGTCTACTGCAATGCACAGGAGCAAGCCACACATTGCATGGTGCATCACTCCTTATGCCTGTTTCAAACAGGCGTAATGATTTGATTCAGCAATGCTATAAAGCTGAGTCAGTGAAATCTTCTAAATTTCACTGTGTTAGTTTTACAGGGCTTTCTTGCAAATTATAATGCATACCTTGCAACAAAACACCTATATGAAAACTGACGCAGGTTTCATGTGGCACAGGACTTTACAGCATGACACATCTGCCTAGATGCATCAATTTTTAAATATGTCGCCACATAGCAAATCTTTTGCACCGCCGCTGCGTCACAAAAGTGACGCACAGCGGCACAAAAGAGGCACACAACTATCATAAATCTGTCCCTAACATGTTAAATGATTGATTCAGGATGACGATAAGGTGTGGCCTATCCAGAGGTTTGTTTAAGGTGAGGCCTACTCAGGGTTGCAGATTAAATGGAGATGGGGCACCCCTGAGCCTTGCTGGAGCTGCATGGCACTTGCGATGCAGCTCCAGCAATGCGCCACCTTTACGGCACAGATGCGTCACGCATCTGAGCTGTTTTTGCCCCATGGTGCGCCGCATTTTCAATGCAGCGCACCATGGGTGGCGGAACAGCGGCGCAGGATGACTGGCACATCCCTGGGGATGCACCAGTCATCATAAATCTATCCCTAAGCTTCTTATCTTGTTGGAGATGAAGTGAGGCCTGTCATGCAACATGGTGCATCTTTTGCATCACTGCTGCATCGGTTTTATGTGGCACGTTTTTTTTACAGCATGACACATCTGCCTAGATGCATCAATTTGTAATTTTGTCGCCACATAGCAAATCTTTTGCACCGCCACTGCGGCACAAAAGTGACGCACAGTGGCGCAAAAGAGGCATACACCTATCATAAATCTGTCCCTAGCATTTTAAATGTGGAGCACCATTGAGTGAAAACAGCACAGATGCGTCACGCATCTGTGCCGCAAAAGCAGCACATTTCAGGAATCACGTCGTAAGCGCAACATGTCTACTGCAATGCACAGGAGCAAGCCACACATTGCATGGTGCATCACTCCTTATGCCTGTTTCAAACAGGCGTAATGATTTGATTCAGCAATGCTATAAAGCTGAGTCAGTGAAATCTTCTAAATTTCACTGTGTTAGTTTTACAGGGCTTTCTTGCAAATTAATGCATACCTTGCAACAAAACACCTATATGAAAACTGACGCAGGTTTCATGTGGCACAGGACTTTACAGCATGACACATCTGCCTAGATGCATCAATTTTTAAATATGTCGCCACATAGCAAATCTTTTGCACCGCCGCTGCGTCACAAAAGTGACGCACAGCGGCACAAAAGAGGCACACGGCTATCATAAATCTGTCCCTAACATGTTAAATGATTGATTCAGGATGACGATAAGGTGTGGCCTATCCAGAGGTTTGTTTAAGGTGAGGCCTACTCAGGGTTGCAGATTAAATGGAGATGGGGCACCGCTAAGCCTTGCTGGAGCTGCATGGCACTTGCGATGCAGCTCCAGCAATGCGCCACCTTTACGGCACAGATGCGTCACGCATCTGTGCTGTTTTTGCCCCATGGTGCGCCGCATTGTAAATGCAGCGCACCATGGGTGGCGGAACAGCGGCGCAGGATGACTGGCACATCCCTGGGGATGCACCAGTCATCATAAATCTATCCCTAAGCTTCTTATCTTGTTGGAGATGAAGTGAGGCCTGTCTTGCAACATGGTCCATCTTTTGCATCACTGCTGCATCGGTTTCATGTGGCACGTTTTTTTTACAGCATGACACATCTGGCCTAGATGCATCAATTTGTAATTTTGTCGCCACATAGCAAATCTTTTGCACCGCCACTGCATCACAAAAGTGACGCACAGTGGCGCAAAAGAGGCATACACCTATCATAAATCTGTCCCTAGCATTTTAAATGATTAATTCAGGATGACGATAAGGTGTGGCCTATCCAGAGGTTTGTTTAAGGTGAGGCCTACCTACATTCATGGGGAAATGAATTAAAATGTCTTTAAGACACATGAAAGCGTTTTTTTAAAGCCTTTGCAGCATTTTTGGGTCACTTTCAACATGGCTATGTAACTCAAACTATCAAAATGTAAATTTGCCAAGCACAGGTGGGAGCATATTTACAAGGAATTTGCACCACGGGGAAAGGTCTTACATTAAAATGGGAAAAATAACATCAGAGACACTCCAATGCCTTATAAAGAAGCAGACACCATTATGTCCTAGTCATAAATGTTAAAAGCATTCCTTTTCCTCAAAAACGATTTTCAAGTCTTAATTTGAAAACACTGCACATGGGGAAATGACTTAAAATGTCCTTAAGACACATGAAAGCGTTTTTTGATTGCCTTTGCAGCATTTTTGGGTCACTTTTAACATGGCTATGTAACTCAAACATTCAAAATCTAAATTTGCCAAACACAGGTGGGAGCATATTTACAAGGAATTTGCACCACGGGGAAAGGTCTTACATTAAAATGGGAAAAATAACATCAGAGACACTCCAATGCCTTATAAAGAAGCAGACACCATTATGTCCTTCCCATAAATGTTAAAAGCATTCCTTTACCTCAAAAACGATTTTCAAGTCATAATTTGAAAACACTGCACATGGGGAAATGACTTAAAATGTCCTTAAGACACATGGAAGCGTTTTTTGATTGCCTTTGCAGCATTTTAGGGTCACTTTTAACATGGCTATGTAACTCAAACATTCAAAATCTAAATTTGCCAAGCACAGGTGGGAGCATATTTACAAGGAATTTGCACCACGGGGAAAGGTCTTACATTAAAATGGGAAAAATAACATCAGAGACACTCCAATGCCTTATAAAGAAGCAGACACCATTATGTCCTTCTCATAAATGTTAAAAGCATTCCTTTTCCTCAAAAACGATTTTCAAGTCATAATTTGAAAACACTGCACAGCTCCTATGCACAAAAACACCCTGTCAGTACTAATACTTCACATTTTCTCCAATTACAATTTCTCAAAGAAACAAAATCTATTTGTAAAACACTTGAGGCAAAGCAACATTTTAAAAACACAACTTTCTTCATAATTTTCTCCTTAAAGCACACTATTCTCTATCTAAATTAAATGAATCTTTTCTCACCTTAGCAAATACTTTATGAGTTTCAAAACAGTCTCAGAAACACACCACTTTGTCTTTAGCAGAGCAAAAGGTATGCACTCCAGAGTCTGCAGCTATCAAAAGCACAGAAATGCTGTAATTCTTCACACATATCTCTCATGTCACCCAATCAAAACTCTTCCCTCACTTTTTTCAAATCAAAACCCTTCCCCCCTCTGCCCTCTCTGCCTTTTTTGCATAGCAACCACCTCTTGGAAGACCTCTGGTGTTTGCAAGTTCACACAACAATGTTTCAATTGAACTCTGAACTCTCAGTGCACCTGCATATCCAGTGCAATCTTTCATTTAATGATTTTTTCTTGACCATTCAAAATACATCTTTCAAAGAACTCATCCATGCACCCTAACTTTCTGTTTTCAGCAATCAAAATCCACCAATCACTGTTACTGCTTCATTAACACAGAAACTCCACAGTTTTTTTCATTTTAAACTCTTATTTTTTCAACTGCCATTTCATTGCCACACTTCATCTGACTGCAGCAGAACCTTCTCTCACCATGTTTTCTGCCTGGATTGTTGGACATAGTTACATCTACTGGGCTCAGAGGTATGCTGATAACAGAAATTTACCTAACCTCAATTTACAAGATGTGGAAATTAAGTGGTTTGGCCACAGAGGATTAAAATGTCACCAATTGATACCATTGGTGAAAACCTTTATGCATTTGCCAAAACCTGACCTGTTAATTGTGCACTGTGGAGGTAATGACTTGGGCACTTTGCCTGGGGTAGGTCTGGAAATGCTTTTAAAGGACACCTTTGAGCAATTAATGGCACTTTTTCCTCAGACTGCCTTGGTATATTCAAATATATGCCAAAGACAGAAATGGAGGTGGTCGAACCAATTTTGTCCACAAATTGAGAAGTCGAGGAAGCATGTAAACAAATCTGTTTCAGCTTACATGAGAGACCATGGAATGGGCTCCGTGTACAACAATAACTTGCGTTACTACATGCAAGATATCTACAGAGGAGATGGAGTTCACTTCTCAGATGAGGGCAACAGAATTTTCATTCTGAATTTAAGACTGTGCATTGGTACCTACTTATAAGTACCTAAATGTACCATAAACCCAAAAGCTCTTCTCAGAGCTACCCTACATCTGATCACTCACAATTATTATTTTACTCTAACTTTTTTCACTAATTTTCAACAAAGTACGCTCCCCGGGGCGCTACCCGGTACGCGGACCGAAAGCTAACCTCGCGAAATTTTTTAAAAAAATGTTTTTTTTCCGCACATATGGGCCTCCTCAGCCACCCTCAGAAAACCTAGGGGGTCAAGATAAGTCTACCGTGCCCCCTTCTACCCATTCTGAACATTAGTTGCCCTCCATCTTGTATCTTAATTCGACCGAAACACAAAATGGTGGACTCCCGTAACGCTTCAGGTTCGCGTACCGGGGCGCTCGCCAGTTCGCGTACCGGGACGCTCCCCGGGAAGCGCTCCATCAAAAAAGGTGGGAAAGTAATTTACAGAAAAACGACTGGAGACACTTTCACCAAATATAGATTAGCTCATACTACATAACAATCCCTATCATTTTCACAAATTTGATTGAAATTCCATTTAGCCATTTAGCCTGTAGACCTCTCTAAATACCGTGAGGTAAATTACTTCACAAAACACATCTGAAGTGTTGGAATTGACAACCAATGAAAATGTTACTTTCATTTTCTACTTTTTTTACCTGACATTTGATTGGTTATATACCTGAATATATATAAAGGAAGAGAAGGAAACACAGCCATTTTGACTACTACTTCCTGGTGTACATTTCAATTGGATTTTCACTAATCACTTCAACTTCTTTGTAAAGGTAAGTTGTTATTTTAAAAACTGAAGTATATTGTGCACTATCAGTTAATATGGTAAACTTTTTCTGATAGTTATATACTATCCCTCTGTAGTAGTTATAGATTTAGATAGACTTCTCTGTTATAGTTATGGATAGAGTTATGTTTCTCTTGTATAATTATGAATTTACTTACGTTAAATCACATACACTTTTTTATATTCCTACTTCCACTCTGATACTATACACTGCCCAAAGATAAATTCACTGATAAAAACTGCCTATCTAAAATTAATCCCAACAGTGCCCTATCTCTACTAATATATATATTTTTTATCCAAATTTCAGGCAACATGGAAGGCGAACAGAAAGTTTCATTTCAAATTGTCCTGCAAGAGAGCAGCCAAGAATTAATTGATCCAAATTATATAGAATTTATGGATGAAACTTGGGACCAAGAACTACTGCAATGTGTGCAAGCAGTAGATGACCTCCTTCAAAATGAGGACATTTTACACACTCAGAGATTACAAGCTATGTTCAATGAAAATGACGACATTTCAGACAGTGAAATGTTAGAAATGTTATTAAATTTTGAAACACAATCACAATAATAAATAATTGCTTAAAAAATAAAGAAATTAAAAAATAATCAACAAAACCAACAATCAATTAACATACAGTATTTGAAAAGTCTATCATTCTTTTTTCCTTATAGTACGCTCCCCAGAACGCTTCCCGGTTCGCGGAGCGGGCGCTCCCCACGCAAAAAAACAATTTTTTTTTATTTTTTTTGCACTGTGGGGCCCTTTTAAAGCCTCCACATCAAACCTAGGGGGTCAGGGAGGATCTACTATGCCCCCTTATGGTCATTTCCCCCTTTGTTTTGGCCTCCTCTTGTCTCTCGATCCTACCGAGAGACAAGATGGCGGCCGCTCCGGACTGTTTAGAATGTTGACAGACACCGGAGAGCCTATCAGCTTCGCTACGCGAAGTTCCGTTACGCGTCAGGTACGCGAACCGGAGCGCTGCCTGGAGCGCGCTTACAGATATATATCTTTTTTTGAACGTTAATTTCTCAAAATCCACTGGAGCACATATATTGAGACCTAGCAAAGGCACATCGGGCTAACAGTCCCTACAATTTTGCCAAGTTTCGTGCAAATCCATTCAGCCGTTCGGCCTAAAAGTGAGGCCAACCGCCCTATGGAAATTAACATGGGAAAAACACGTTTTGGGACCCCCCTTTTTTCTCGGCCACCCCTTGACGAACCCCCCCCAAATTTCCAGGGGCTGCTCAGAAACAAAATGTTCCATTTTCCTGAAAGTTTCAGCCAATTCCGTCCACAAACGCCAAAGTTATTAGACATAGAATTTTCAAAAATCCCATAGGGAAAAAATCCTAACTATATATACCTACTGGCGACCGCCAGTAGGTAATATATATATATATATATATTCACTGAAAAAACCATAGGTTTCACACCAGTTATAGTTAGGAATTAGCATTTAAAAAACCTATTAAATTCACTGAAAAAACCATAGGTTTTACACCAGTTATAGTTAGCTGGAAATTTTACTCGCATAAAACCATTGAAATTCCCACGTTATAGTTAGTTGGACTCACTGTAACTTGTGCGTGCAATGCACTGCTGATGACGTCACATATTACATCACTCATGACATGGTCAGTGACATCACTCATGCGCATACAATGAAAAGTGTTATTTTAAAGTCACATGGCTTGACGCGCTTACGCTACGCGCCCTGGGGCGCCTCCCGGGGCGCGTAGCGTAAGCGCGTTTGGGCACTTATGTTGCGCGATCGTATGCGATCGCGTGCTTCCGGGTGCGTTTACGCAGTGCGTCATATGACGCATCACGCGGCTACGCGATACGTCACGATGTTGTTTTCGTTCGCGGGAATAGCGCTAACGGGACGCTCACCGGTACGCGCCCCGGGGCGCGCCGTAACATTGCGCTTACCCGTGCGTTCACCGGTACGCGCCCCGGGAGCGCTCCGGGCAAAAAATATTTTAAAAAATTAAAAAAAAAAAACGGTACATATTTATACAATATAAAATTCATTATAAAAAATATTATTTCATACCTATAGAGATTTGCTATTAAAAAACCGATGAAATTCACTGAAAAAAAACATAGGTTTCACACCAGTTATAGTTAGGAATTAGCATTTAAAAAACCTATTAAATTCACTGAAAAAAACACATTTGAGATGTCATCAGTGATGTCATGAGTGATGTCACTGACAATGTCATGAGTGATGTAATATGTGACGTCATCAGCAGTGCATTGCACGTGCAAGTTATAGTGAGTCCAACTAACTGTAACGTGGGAATTTCAATGGTTTTATGCGAGTAAAATTTCCACCTAACTATAACTGGTGTGAAACCTATGGTTTTTTCAGTAAATATATATATATATATATATATATATATATATATATATATATATATATATATATATATATATATATATATATATATATTCACTCCGAATTACCTCTCATGTAAAGAAGTTGACCTGGACACCCAGCGTTTGCAATAAATCCTTTATTCTTGCAAGAGAAAAGTCACGACGCGTTTCACCCTTACGGCTTGATCACGCTCGTCAGGCCGATAACAACGGCCATTTTTAAAATCCCAAAGCACACCCTACGTGCAAGTCATGTGACAAACAAAGTGAATCGGAGGACATCTTAGTCTAGTCAAATGTCTTAGCTAAACAGTACATATCAGCTAGCTTTATATCATATATGAGACAAATATCGTTCAATATCTGAACTACGAGTATTTTGTATAATTATGAATGAATGAATGAAAGGCATTTTTATACCGCGCAAAACTTAGCCCCAAGGGGCATCAAGGCGCACTACAAACAGACATAGAAATCCAAAACTCCAAGTGACAGGACCAAAGGCCAACGGGAAAGCAAAGCCTAATATGCCTGAGAGAAAAGCCAGGTCTTAAGTAATTTTTTGAATATTGCTAAGGATGGTTGACTGGAAAGCTCAAGGGGGAGGAGGTTCCACATTTTGGGTGCCAAGGTGGAAAAAGCTCTACCTCCCCATCTAACCTTAGTAAACCTAGGAACCACCAGCCTGTTCTTTGAAGATGAACGGAGAGTTCTGATAGGGGTGTAGGCACACAGAAGAGATCCAATGCTTTCAGATCCTGAGCCATGGATAGCACCATGGGCCAAACAAAGAATTTTATAAGAGATCCTAGATGGAATTGGAAGCCAATGAAGATCCCTTCTGGCCATTGTTGCAGATGCTCTCCTAGGGAGACTTAGCACCAGTCTGGCTGTCGCATTTTGTACCATTTGGAGGCGATGGATGGAACCTTTATTGATGCCACCATAAAGGGCATTACAATAATCTAGCCTCGATAGTACTAAGCCAGCTGTAGCTTGTTTCCGGGCTGCCAAGGATAGATAAGGAGCAATTTTCTTTAAAATTCTGATGGTGCCACAGCAAGTTGACACTGTCCTATTTACCTGGGGATCGAAAGAGAGGGTAGGATCAATTTGAACTCCAAGATTCTTAGCATTAGGAGTAGGGGTTGGACAATCTCCAAGGGACGTGGGCCACCACTCCTTCGACCAGAGACCTTGGCTCCCTCCGAAGACCATGACTTCGGTTTTTTCACCGTTTAATTTTAGAAAATTACACGTCATCCATTTGGAGACTGCTTCCATATAAATGAACTTTCAATTCTTCACTCATGTTATGTCCCATCGGAAACAAAGCTTGTTTCCGATGGGACATAACATGAGTGAAGAATTGAAAGTTCATTTATATGAATAAGAGATGCACATTGTTTTATGTATCAGATTTATCAGCCTTCTGTTTTTGATTTTAATATTTTAATTTTTTCAGATGAATTTGGAGGACTTAATGACAGTTCATTATCATGGAAACGCAGTCACTATTTCTGAAGTAATGTGTCCAGTGGAACAAGGATGTATTAACAACATATATTGACATTTACAATGAGTTTTGCAATGTCTATCATGATGCACTTATGAATCTGCCCACTGCGGCGTAACCTGTGCTTACGGGATTGCAACCAATTAGAACATTGGTTCTAGATGAGAAAGTTGGTGATGTCATATGACCCATTGGAATGTATCAACATCGAATCATTTGATTCTGGACGGTCACTGTGTTGGACATTGATATTTTGTGAACTAGATATGTTCGAGTATTTGAAAGTCTGAACCATCTAATTTGAAATGAATTTATCGAACAATGAAATCACGCAAGTCAGAATGAATGTGATAATTATACAAAATTTTACTCGTGGTTCAGATATTGAACGATATTTGTCTCATATATGATATAAAGCTAGCTGATATGTACTGTTTAGCTAAGACATTTGACTAGACTAAGATGTCCTCCAATTCACTTTGTTTGTCACATGACTTGCACGTAGGGTGTGCTTTGGGATTTAAAAAATGGCCGTTGTTATCGGCCTGACGAGCGTGATCAAGCCGTAAGGGTGAAACCCGTCGTGACTTTTCTCTTGCAAGAATAAAGGATTTATTGCAAACGCTGGGTGTCCAGGTCAACTTCTTTACATGAGAGGTAATTCGGAGTGAATTTATAGGTCAGCCAGTGACCTAACCTGGACCGCTCAGAGACAGCAGCAACGCTCATACTGGCAGTGGTGGAGTTTGTAATATATATATCTATATATATATATATATATATATATATATATATATATATATATATTCACTGAAAAAACCATAGGTTATAGACCATATATAGTTAGGAATTAGCATTTAAAAAACCTTATTTTACTCACACAAAACCATTGAAATTCCATATATAGTTAGTTGCACTAACTATATATTGCGCACCCGCAATCCACTGCTGATGATGTCACATATTACATCATTCATGACATGGTCAGTGACATCACTGATGACATCACTGATGACATCTCAAATGACATCACTGATGACATCACTGATGACAACATCCAGTGACTATGTTTCTGTAAAGTTAAAATATGTCTTACATATTGAAGAATGAGTGGATGTATAAGTGTCTGGACGAAGGATTTAGTAGGTGCATGACTGAATGTATGAGTGAGTGATTAAATGTGTCTCACTGAGTGCATGGGTTAGTGACTAAACTGTCTTAATTTGTGCATCATTATGTCTGTTGTTCTGTAAACTGCTGCATGTGTTGATCAGTAGCTATATGAGTAACTATATGGGTTATTGATTGATTGTCCAAGTATTTGCATGGGAGACTGAGTGTGTGTGTGGCTGGCTGGGAGGTGTGTGACTCTGTACAGATCAATGTGTACTTGTATCAATGATTGTATAAGAGAGTAAGTATGTGTTAGTATATGGTTGAAAACGTAAGGTGCTCTATGTTTAACTGTATAGAGTAGAAAATGGAAGTGTGATTGATTCTTTACAGGACTGACTAGGTGTGTGAGTAACTCCATGGATGAGTGGCAGAGTGTGAGTGTCTGTATAGGTGTATGAGTGCATATGATAGTGTTCTAAACATGAGTGATTCTATGTATGAATGATTGTATGGGTGAATGAGTGAATGTGTGTGTAGACGTAGGAATCAGTGAGTACGTATGTAGTAACTAGTATTGGTGTGTCAATGGTTTCAAAAATTATACTCTGTTTTTAACACTGGGTGAAACAGAGGTTATATTAAAATGTGAGGAGATGCATTGTATTGTCACATGAATGATATCATCAGTGATGTGGTCATTGATGTCAAATGAGATGTCATCAGTGATGTCATTTGAGATGTCATCAGTGATGTCATCAGTGATGTCACTGACCATGTCATGAATGATGTAATATGTGACATCATCAGCAGTGGATTGTGGTTGCGCAATATATAGTTAGTGCAACTAACTATATATGGAATTTCAATGGTTTTGTGTGAGTAAAATAAGGTTTTTTAAATGCTAATTCCTAACTATATATGGTCTATAACCTATGGTTTTTTCAGTGAATTTTCAAGGTTTTGTAAATGCTAATTCCTAACTATATATGGTCTATAAACTATGGTTTTTTCAGTGAATTTCAATGGTTTTTTAATAGCAAATATCATAAGCTGTCGAATGTCAAGTACGTGGTAAGTGAAAACATTTTCGTGTTTATGCACACTGATCTGCTTTGAATGGTGCCCCCCCCTCATTTCTATTAGGAGTACTCTCTCTTTGCAGATAGTGAAAGGTAGTTAACGCAGGCCTTTGCCCCCGTTGTAATCCGTCGTGCCTGCTTCTCTCTCCATTTGATTGATTGTTATCCAAGTATTTACTGTTTTAGAATTAGTTCTCTTTGGTTCATTCTCTATTTACAAACAAACACAGAGTCGCAATACTCTGTTTAGTCTTTGCAGATAACGAAAAATCGTGTAAAAAAAAAGAAAAGGAATCGAGTAAAATCAGTAGGCCACTAATGGGATCTCTTTTTGACCTCGCTAAAATAGAAACAAATACCAACCTTGGGACACGTTTCAACGGCATGGCAAGAATAAGAGCTCTTTTGTCTCAGAGAGAGGTGGCCTTGAGTTCGGCCCGTGAAACTTTCGTACTTCACATAGCGAACACCCGTACAGAGGTGCACACCCTTTTCAATTAAGATTTGCCTTTCAATTTCAGCAACATGTTTCCGACTATCTTTAACGCATCCTCCACAAAGTCCCTGGCGCACTTTTTTAAAGTTGTTACCAGTGGTCTCGTGACTTCATTTGAGAAAATCTTTGGAGTCATCCCTGCTTCCTTTCATTCCATTTTCTCCACTCTGGTTCGTGGATTGGCATTTTTACTTGCATTACCAGCGGACGCTCTTGTGCTTTTTTACATTTTTAAATATGGATGTCCCTCCTATGCAACCTCACACCCTGCAGCTGCTGACACTGTTCCGCAATCGCATGCTAGAATATTATGGCACAATGCCGTTGGCGATATTAAGCACGGCATATGGATTATCTTTTCGATTCTCCTACTTCACCTGTGTCCAGCCTGTATTTCACTGCCTGACCTGTGATTTCGATTGGGCCATTGATTTGTGTCTCTGCGGACCGGTTTCTCCTGACGTCGACTTTAATCAGCTGATGACTCCTATCATTACTCACGAGTTGGTTTGTCCTGGCGAAAGGATTATGGCTGTGGCATTGATGTATGGACTACTTGGTCCCTGGAATTTACTGGCGGCAGCACAGTCTTTCTTGGAACAGAGCTTTCTTGAAAACCCACCGAGCTGTCCTCTGATGGTGATAGAGGATCCGGTGCTGGGAGAGCACGTATGTTCTTTTCCGCTTTTAAATTGGATGGCTGAACTGTTTTCGGATGAAGACGGTGACTTCCTATTGGAGGCTGTTGCAGCTTATTTTGCATACACAGTTATGTCATAGACCTTTTTCATGTTTGATATGCTGAGTACTAGCATTTCATTGACAATTCATTGACTTATTTGTCAAGTTTTTATTATTTACCTTGCCTATTGGCTTAAGACTCGATAAAGTACTTGGCTGTTTTATTTTTCTTTAGCATTAAATTTTCCTAGTTTTTAATGCTTTACCTTGCGGACCGTCCACATATAAACTTGCAATCTGCTCTCATGAGATGGCACTTCTATTATCTTATTCAGTTCGTTTCCGGATCATGGGGAGGTGTCATCTAGGTCCTGGATATCTTTACACCGTGTTAAGTTAGCATGGGCTCATTACCGGTTTAAACGCAATTTTTCCTTTTTTGCAACTTCTGCACAAGACACTTAGTTGTTGCTTTAGCTTTCCACCTAGTAGTTCATCGTGGTTTACATGAGAATAATATGTTATTGGTCTACTATCTGCTTTACTTGTTAAACTATATCTGTACAGCGAGTGCTAAAGTTTCAAGAACAACACGATACAGAATTGTTATGAGGTCTGATCTCCACGACTTCATACTCATAACATAAGTGCAACTTCTGCCAATTCTGGGCATGAGGCGGGTTTTATATTGCTTTGCCGAACACACATGCACAACAGTTGATGCGGTTCACATGAAGAGAGAGCTGGTGTATGCTGATGTGATTCCTTCAAATCTAAGACACTAAAGTATGAGCACGCCCTAAACCAACACAAAGAGACCTTCTTAGCAAATAATATAATATGTGTATTAGGGAGGGTGAGATATAAGCAGCCGCGGGCCGTGGAGGGAGTTACGATGGGGCAGGGAGGCGGGGAGGGGGAGAAGCAGGGTGGAGCCCTCTCTACCTTGCCCCTCCCCCTCCCCGCCTCCCTGCCCCACCGTAACTCCCTCCACGGCCCGCGGCTGCTTATAAGTGTTGCTAACTCTTATTCATTTACAGCATGTTAACATACTGTCACCATTCGCTTTTTATGTACTAGTAACTATGCTGGTAATTTTGCTACTGATAATATGTGTACTTTTATTATCTAAGGTACTACGCCTGAGAAGACGGCATTAGTAAATAAACATTTCAAATACACATCTGTTCTTCTTAACTCCATGTTCTGGTTTCTAAGAAATCTATAACGACCGACTGTTCATGAGTTCCACGTATCCTGAGGTACTATAAGTTCATATTCTGGATTGTCTAAACATTGAGAGTTTGTTATATCCAATGTGACACTGTACCTAGCTTGCTAAGGAGTTTTTGATTACTAACGTGAGTTTTGGGACACCCTAATTCGCCGAGGTTCCAATCCTCTGTCCACAGTTCTGTGTGAGAACAGAAACCCTGCGACAGGGGCACCCCCGACCCTTGCTGGAGCTTCATCACACTTGCGATACAACTCCAGCAATGCATTCGCCGAGGTTCCAATCCTCTGCCCACAGTTCTGTGTGAGAACAGAAACCCTGCGACAGAGGCACCCCTGAGCCTTGCTGGAGCTGAATCACACTTGCGATACAACTCCAGCAATGCGCCACCTTTACGGCACAGATACATCACGCATCTGTGCTGTTTTTGCCCCATGATGCGCCGCATTGTAAATGCAGCACACCATAGGTGACGGAACAGCGGCACAGAATGACTAACACATCCCTGGTGATGCGCCAGTCATCATAAATGTATCCCTATGCTTCTTATCTTGTTAGAGATGAACCGCCATATGTATCATCAAAGTTTTTTGCATTTCCTAAATAGCGAACTTTAAGGAATAAATAGCGATTCTTTACCATTCCTAGTTTGCGATGAGCTATTTGCTAATTAGCCGAATGTAGCCCAATGAAGCCCAATGTAGCCCAATGTAGCCCAAAGATGGCCGCCAGACACACAAAAAAACAAATGTAGCCCAAATATCAGCCAGATGTAGCCCAACTATAGCCCAGTGACAGAATGACCAATCAGCTTCGCAAACCTCCGTTACGCGAAGCGGAGCGCTGTTACAGATATATATCTTTTTTTGAACGTTAATTTCTCAAAATCCACTGGAGCACATATATTGAGACCTAGCAAAGGCACATCGGGCTACCAGTCCCTAATATTTTGCCAAGTTTCGTGCAAATCCATTCAGCCGTTCGATTATTATTATTATTATTTTTTTTTGCCCCGCGGGGCCCTTTTAAAACCTCCACATCAAACCTAGGGGGTCAGCGAGGATCTACTATGCCCCCTTATAGTTATTTCCCCCTTTGTTTTGACCTCCTCTTGTCTCTCGATCCTACCGAGAGACAAGATGGCGGCCGCTACAGACTGTTTGGAATGTTGACAGACGCCGGAGAACCAATCAGCTTCGCTTCACAAAGCTCCGTTGCGCGAAAAGTCCGCGTCCTGGGCTGCTGCCCAGTCCGCTGTTACAGATATATATCTTTTTTTAAACGTTAATTTCTCAAAATCCACTGCAGCACATATATTGAGACCTACAAAAGGCACATCGGGCTACCAGTCCCTACAATTTTGCCAAGTTTCGTGCAAATCCATTCAGCCGTTCGGGCTAAAAGTGAGGCCAACCGCCCTATGGAAATTAACATGGGAAAAACGCGTTTTGGGACCCCCTTTTTTTCTCGGCCCCCCTTGACGAACCCCCCCAAAATTTTCAGGGGCTGCTCAGAAACAAAATGTGCCATTTTCCTGAAAATTTCAGCCAATTCCGTCTACAAACGCCAAAGTTATTAGACATAGTATTTTCAAAAAACCCATAGAGAAAAAATCCTAACTATATATACCTACTGGCGACCGCCAGTAGGTAATATATATATATATATAGATATATATATTACCTACTGGCGGTCGCCAGTAGGTATATATAGTTAGGATTTTTTCTCTATGGGATTTTTGAAAATTCTATGTCTAATAACTTTGGCGTTTGTGGACGGAATTGGCTGAAATTTTCAGGAAAATGGAACATTTTGTTTCTGAGCAGCCCCTGAAAATTTGGGGGGGTTTTGTCAAGGGGGGGCCGAGAATAAAGGGGGGTCCCAAAACGTGTTTTTAACATTGAGTTTTCCGTAGGGCGGTTGGCCTCACTTTTAGCCCGAACGGCTGAATGGATTTGCACGAAACTTGGCAAAATTGTAGGGACTGGTAGCCCGATGTGCCTTTGCTAGGTCTCAATATATGTGCTCCAGTGGATTTTGAGAAATTAACGTTCAAAAAAAGATATATATCTGTAACAGCGGACCGGGCAGCGGTCCAGTTCGCGTACTTTTCGCGTTACGGAGCTTTGTGAAGCGAAGCTGATTGGTTCTCCGGCGTCTGTAAACATTCCAAACAGTCCGTAGCGGCCGCCATCTTGTCTCTCGGTAGGATCGAGAGACAAGAGGAGGCCAAAGCGAAGGGGAAAATGACCATAAGGGGGCATAGTAGATCCTCCCTGACCCCCTAGGTTTGATGTGGAGGTTTTAAAAGGGCCCCGCGGGGCAAAAAAAATAAAAATAATAATAATCGAACGGCTGAATGGATTTGCACGAAACTTGGCAAAATTGTAGGGACTGGTAGCCCGATGTGCCTTTGCTAGGTCTCAATATATGTGCTCCAGTGGATTTTGAGAAATTAACGTTCAAAAAAAGATATATATCTGTAACAGCGCTCCGGGCAGCGCTCCACTTCGCGTACTTTTCGCGTTACGGAGCTTTGTGAAGCGAAGCTGATTGGTTCTCCGGCGTCTGTAAACATTCCAAACAGTCCGTAGCGGCCGCCATCTTGTCTCTCGGTAGGATCGAGAGACAAGAGGAGGCCAAAGCGAAGGGGCAAATGACCATAAGGGGGCATAGTAGATCCTCCCTGACCCCATAGGTTTGATGTGGAGGCTTTAAAAGGGCTCCGCGGGGCAAAAAAAAAAAAAAAAAAAAATCGTTTTTTTGGTGGGGTGCGCCCGGTTAGCGTAACGGGAAGCGGACTGGGGAGCGTACTACAAGGAATGAAGAATGATTGACTTTTAACTTATTGTATGTTTATAGACTTTTTTTTAACTTTTTTTTCTGCTGAGGGATGCAGTCCCTACCATCTCGGCGTTTAAGCCCAGGGGGACCGGTAGTGTGGGAGAGATAACGGGGCATATTATCAAGGGGGTTTATCTCCGCTTTTTTGGCTTTAAAAGCCAAGAAAGCGGAGATAAAATTATCTCCATATTACCTAGCTGTCGCTAACACCAGTTAGCGACCGCTAGTAGGAGATAGCGACCATCTTGGGCCCCACTTTGCATGTCAGTGATATTTATCACTAATGACATGCAAAGTGGGCATGCCAAGATGTTAGCGACTGAAAACAGTCGCTAACATCGCTATCTCCTATTACCAACTTTTGGAGATATTCGCGCTAAGCGCGAATATCTCCAAAAAGTAACACCTGCCCTGAGCAGTTCTTAGCCATGTTATCCAATGGGAGGTGGATAACATGGCTAAGAGCATTAGCTCGGTAATGCATGAATATCGCTGACTTTTCAGCGATATTAATGCATTGCGGCCGTTTTTTATCGCATTTGCGATAAACCTTGATAATAGCAAGGTTTATCTGCGATAATTTCTGACGATGCTTAGCGGTAAAAAATTTGTTGCTAAGCATCGTTAGGGATAAATATCGCTTAACTTTGGTAATATGCCCCAACGTCTGTTAACGTTCGATTCGAAGGAAATCAGGAAGTGTTGAAAAACATTGTCTGCGCCATCTTGCCTTTTTTCAAATGCCACACTTTTGTCGTGCACGGCAGCCATTTTAGATGACTTGACCAGACCCACTCTCTGCACGCTGTCGATCCTTAGCATGGCTCCCCACCCTCGCAAGCATCTCCCCCAGGCACTGGTCACCCCCGCTCTCTGTCTTATGCATGGGCAATAAACCTCCTCCCCATCTGCGCTGCTCTTCCCTGAGAATCACACCCTGTGCCCGCCCGACACCTCCCTTTCGCCCTATTCACTACCGCACCCTCTGACACTCCTCTTCCTCTGTGTCCGATTGTCCAGGCTGGTCCCAGGCTATCAGCTAGCCTTGCAGATGTAGTTTATGGCCCCAGCTGTAAAGAATCACCCCTCTTCAAAGGAGTTATAGTAGATCAAGGCCCACACCCGATGAGATCCGTCACACCACACGCGTTCCTACTATCTGAAAACCATCCTGTATTGTGATTGGGGAGGGGACCGAGCCTGAAGCGGAAGATTCCAGGGATGACTCTTTGTACATCAAAGTTTTTACAATTATGTGTCACATTAAAAATATATAGCACTCCAACAAAGTAGTAGGATTATAAAACTTTAATAACTTATAAATATATACAACAAAACAAAAACAGTAAAAACATTTAAACATTTTTAGGGAAAAAGAAGGAACAATTGTCAGTAGCGGTCGGTTGTGCGAATAGTCCCAAGGCAGCACAACGTCCAGATTTCTGGACGGCACCCAGGTGATGTTGCCTGGGTGCCGCACTGATTTGGGTATCCGGCGTGGGGCGTCCCGGGGGGTGGGTCGTCAGTAGCGGTCTGTTGTGCGAATAGTTCCAAGGCAGCAGAACGCGCTGAAATGTGGATGGCACCAAGGTGATGTCCAGTAAGTTGCCGCCCTCCGAATAACGGCGTGGGGTGCCCCGGGGCGGGGGGGGAGGCGGCGTCAACGGGCCTCCCCAGGTGGAGCCTCGTCTGCTGTAGTGGGGTGCCCCTTTACCGTTTCAGTTGCCATTCCGTCCGCTTTTGGTCCACTGTGTCAAAATCCGCAATTCAGCTGGGTTGCGCCCACTCTTGCGGTGCAGCGATAGGCGGCTGTCACAGGACTCTCAAAATGGCGGCAGGCTCTTTCCTTTTTGGGCCTGGTCCACTGAAATGGCCCTGGGACACCTTGGAAATCGGACGCTTGTCTGCTAGGTCTTGGACCCCATTCTCGAAAGCGTCCCCTCCGCCTTGAGGATTCTACAAAAGTCTTGGGGGCCCCGACTCCTGCAGGCTTCCGGTGGGGAGCGGCTGCCATGATTGCTCGCGGAATGACCACGACGGAGCCACGAGATGGTGGTGCTTTCATGCTGATGCCAGCTTCAGTCTGAAACATCCAGAAACAAGGTGGGGCTTTCATCGTTTGGGAAAAAAAAAAAGTTTTCATCCAATGAAAAGTGTTATTTTTAGGTCATATGATCAAGCCTTCCATCATTAGGAAACCAAAAGTAAAATTAACCAATGAAAAGTTTTATAAACAAGTCACATGACCTGTTATGCGGCATAGGGTATAAAAAGCGTAGAAAATCCGTTGGCACGTGAGGCGTCGTCAGTAGCGGACCGATGTGCGAATAGGCCGAAGGCAGCACAACGCGCCAAGATCCGGATGGCACCGAGGGGGTGTCCAGCAAATTGTCACACTGGTGTGGCCATCCTACAATGCTGAAAGTCGGCGTGGGGCGCCCCGTTGGCCTGTGAGATGGCGGCAGTAGCGGACCGATGTGCGAATGGGGCCAAAGGCAGCGCAACAATATTTTCTGAATAGAAGACACCACAAGGCGCTGAGATGCCAAGATCCGGATGGCACCGAGGTGGTGTCTAGCAAGTTGTCGCACTGGTGTGGCCATCCTACAATGCTGAAAGTCGGCGTGGGGTGCCCCGTTGGCCTGTGAGATGGCGGCAGTAGCGGACTGATGTGCGAATGGGGCCAAAGGCAGCGCAACAATATTTTCTGAATAGAAGACATCACAAGGCGCTGAGATGCCAAGATCCGGATGGCACCGAGGTGGTGTCTAGCAAGTTGCCGCACTGGTGTGGCCATCCTACAATGCTGAAAGTCGGCGTGGGGTGCCCCGTTGGCCTGTGAGATGGCGTCAGTAGCGGACCGATGTGCGAATGGAGCCAAAGGCAGCGCAACAATATTTTCGGAATAGAAGACACCACAAGGCGCTGAGATTCGGTTAGCACCGAGGTGGTGTCTAGCAAGCTATGCAGCTGAGTTGCGTGCGCACTTGCGGCGAATAGGTCGAAGGCAGCACAACAATGTTTTCTGAATAGAAGACACCACAAGGCGGTGAGATTCGGTAGGCACCGAGGTGGTGTCTAGCAAGTTGCCGTACTGGTGTGGCCATCCTACAATCCTGCTCCGAATAACGGCGTGGGGTGCCCGAAGGGGGGAGGGGGGGGAGGCGGCGTGAACGGGCCTTCCTAGGTGGAGGCTCGTCTGCTGTAGTGGGGCGCCCCTTTACCGTTTCAGTTGCCATTCAGCTGAGTTTCGGCCGCTCTTGATGCTACAGCGACAGGCGGCTGCAACAGGACTCTCAAAATGGCGGCCTGTTCTTTGGATTTGGGCCTGGTCCACTAAAATGGCCCTGGGACACCTTAGAACTCGGACGCTCGAATTTTTTTTCCTTTCCTCTACATGCAAAAAAGGTAAATGCCCGGTACGTTACACGCTTCATCTGCCACGATGTACTCTCCAGAGGAACCGAAAAAAAATATAGTTATGGTAACTATACCATGCATCGTCATATCGAGAGGTGGCACCGATTAATTATAGTGCTGCATAAAAGAGAGATTTGGAGGAGAACCCCCGACCTGCCAGTACATTCATCAAAGAAGTGGCACTGACAGCATCAGAGGCAAGGGAAACGGTCCCAAATATTTAGAAGAACTTTGGAAAGATTAAAATGACATGTTTAGATTGTGGCAAATTAATTTCATGTGGACAGATGAGTGTTACTCTAATAAATACAGCATATGAACATCATCATAGTCGATGGTTGGTAGAGACATTTTGACTATATCCTGGACCTGCCCGTCCTCGCACAAAATGGCGCCGGAATAAATGGGACTCGTAACTCCTTGTTGTGTACTGGTTGCACAACCTTGATATCACGAGATACGTATGCAGTTTTGAAGCACATGGCTGGCGGGGACGAGAATAGATTGAATATTTCGATATCCCTATTGATATTAAGTTCTGATGTGTTATTGATTACTGTACTATTGAAAGTTCGAATTAACGTCACCCATGGTACTTGCCCGCAAATGTATATCTAGATAATTTTATTGTAACTGGCCCTGTCGTATTTTAATTATAAAATGTACGTCCACCGATTCCGCAACTGTTAGACACTTTAGTTCTTGCAACCTAATGGCCCGCCCGTTACGTTCCTCTACAGTGTAAATGTCTACTCATCATATACGATTATAGTTTGCTCCGTGGCCGGCCCACGTGGTTATAGGCCCGTATTTGTATAATGACATTTTCACAATAAAGGTTTTTAAAAGAAAACATGGTAGTAGTATATACATTGGTAAAGTTTTTAATAATAGTCACTGTTTTAGAATCAGTAAAAGGCAAGTGAAATAAAGCAGACCAATTACATGAAGGGTAAAAGGTATAATACGCAGGAACGCAGTAAAGATAAATGGTCAAGGGCTGTTGTGTTTTCTACTCCTGCAACATAAAGTGATCGATAAGAATCTCATATTCAGGCGTATCGGCGACTAAGACAGCAGGCCGACCCTCTTTTGCTCAACGGCTCCGTCATGGGACGAAGAAACGCCCTTTTTCTCGAAAAAGGAATATATTTTACTTGCAGGACAGTTGTAAATTTTCCGGGAAAGTACATTAGCCTGGAACATTATAACCTATATTTAAGAAAAAATAATGTTCGAAAGTAATAAAAAGCGTAATTTTTAGGTCATATGACCAAGCCTTTCATCATTAGAATAAGAAAAGTAAAATGAACCAATGAAAAGTTTTATTAACAAGTCACATGACCTGTTATGCTTACGTTACGCGCTGCGCGTTGCGCCCCGGATCACTTCCGGATGCGCTAACGCGGCGCGTCATATGACGCATCACGCGACAACGCAGGTCCAGAATATAGTCAAAATGTCTCCACCAACCAGCGGTCGGAACACAACCCCTTTCAGCAGGCTAAATAGTTCTGTTAAATGACAACAGAAGGGACAGGCAACAAGAACCATCAGTCAAAGAGGGGAGGGCTAGTTCTTCTCTACAGGGTCACGTTGGGGCGCTACCGGAACTGATCAAATTGGTAGTCTACAGTGTTTCTGGATGTTTCAGACTGAAGCTGGCGTTAGCATGAGAGCACCACCATTTCGTAGCTCCGTCGTGGCCATTCCACGAGCAATAATGCTAGCCGCTCCCCACCAGAAGCCTGCGGGAGTCGGGGGCCCCCAAGACTTTTGTAGAATCTTCAAGGCTGAGGGGACGCTTTCGAGAATGGAGCCCAATCTCTAGCAGACAAGCGTCCGAGTTCCAAGGTGTCGCAGGGCAATTTTAGTGGACCACGCCCAAATCTGAAGAGCCGGCCGCCATTTTTAGAGTACTGTGGCAGCCGGCTATCGCTGCACCGCAAGAGCGGGAGCAACTCAACTACATGGTGAGCGAGACGCTGTAGTCGAAAGAGCGGGCGGTAAACAGCTGAATAGCGGAAGAGGCACAGTGTAGCAAAAGCGGGCGGAATGGCAACTGAAATGGTAAAGGGGCGCCCCACTACAGCGTGTCTTTAGGTGAAACGGATTGTGGGACAAGGTCAAGAATGGAAGAGTTACCAAAAGGCAAAAAGTTCCGCTTGATCCTGGGAGCCGGCCACCTATGTCGGGGGCGATCTCAGGCCACACCAGGAGAACACGACTTGGGGAGGGAGCCGGAGCCAAGCGCCCCCTCCGAGTCCGCGCCATCACACCGTCCCTCGGGGGCCTCCGTCAAGCGGTTCAGGGTGGCACCGCATTACATTGTTCACAAATGCAGTCACGTCCTCAAACAGCCCCCACTTTACTTTGAGAATAGTGAAGCTGAAGCAAGTGCAAATAGGCTTCAGACAGTGTTACAAGCACTCCTCAAAACTTTGAACCATCAGAGTGCATGAGTTTCATGCTCGATCGATTGAGCTAGCCGGATCGGGCAACAAAAAGTATAAAATAGTTATGTAAATAGTTGTTTAATAAAATGTTTTACCCTGTTACTTTGCTGGTGTGTTGTATATATTTGTAATATTTGCATAGAGTTTATCGTTATTTTGGGCGGGGTGGGTGGCGGAGCCGAGCTGTATTGCAGCCATCATGGTGTGGAGTTCAGTTCATCTCAATAGTTTTGTGTTTGTCATGAGGGGTTGTTCCTAATGTTTCTATTTTAGCGAGGTCAAAAAGAGATCCCATTAGTGGCCTACTGATTTTGCTCGATTCCTTTTGTTTTTTTACACGATTTTTCGATATCTGCAAAGACTAAACAAAGTATTGCGACTCTGTGCTTGTTTGTAAATAGAGAATGAACCAAAGAGAACCAATTCTAAAACAGTAAATGCTTGGATAACAATCAATCAAATGGAGAGAGAAGCAGGCACGACGGATTACAACGGGGGCAAAGGCCTGCGTTAACTACCCTTCACTATCTGCAAAGAGAGAGTACTCGTAATAGAAATGAGGGGGAGGGGGGGCAGCATTCAAAGCAGATCAGTGTGCATAAACACGAAAATGTTTTTACTTACCACGTACTTGACATTCGACAGCTTATGATATTTGCTATTAAAAAACCATTGAAATTCACTGAAAAAACCATAGGTTAGAGACCATATATAGTTAGGAATTAGCATTTAAAAAACCTTGAAAATTCACTGAAAAAACCATAGGTTATAGACCATATATAGTTAGGGATCAGCATTTAAAAAACCTTATTTTACTCACACAAAACCATTGAAATTCCATATATAGTTAGTTGCACTAACTATATATCGCGCACCCGCAATCCACTGCTGATGATGTCACATATTACATCATTCATGACATGGTCAGTGACATCACTGATGACATCACTGATGACATCTCAAATGACATCACTGATGACATCACTGATGACATCTCAAATGACATCACTGATAACATCTCAAATGACATCACTGATGACATCTCAAATGACATCACTGATGACATCACTGATGACATCTCATTTGACATCAATGACCAAATCACTGATGATATCATTCATGTGACAATACAATGCATCTCCTCACACTTTAATATAACCTCTGTTACACCCAGTGTTAAATACAGAGTATAATTTTTGAAACCATTGACACACCAATACTAGTTACTACATACGCACTCAGTGATTCCTATGTTTACACACACATTCACTCATTTACCCATACAATCATTCATACATACAATCACTCATCTTTACAACACTATCATATGCACTCATACACCTATACAGACTCTCACACTCTGTCACTCATCCATGGAGTTACTCACACACCTAGTCAGTCCTGTAAATAATCAATCACACTTCCATTTTCTATTCTATACAGTTAAACATAGAGCACCTTACATTTTGAAACATATACTAACACATACTTACTCTCTTATACAATCATTGATACAAGTACACATTGATCTGCACAGAGTCACACACCTCCCAGCCAGCCACACACACACTCAGTCTCCCATACAAATACTTGGGCAATCAATCAATAACCCATATAGTTACTCATATAGCTACTGACCAACACATGCAGCCGTTTACAGAACAACAGACATAATGATGCACAAATTAAGACAGTTTAGTCACTAACCCATGCACTCAGTGAGACACATTTAATCACTCACTCATACAGTCAGTCACGCACCTACTAAATCCTTCATCCAGACACTTCTACATCTACTCATTCTTCAATGTGTAAAACATATTTAAACTTTACAGAAACACACAGTCACTGGATGATGTCATCAGTGATGTCATTTGAGATGTCATCAGTGATGTCATCAGTGATGTCACTGACCATGTCATGAATGATGTAATATGTGACATCATCAACAGTGGATTGCGGGTGCGCGATATATAGTTAGTGCAACTAACTATATATGGAATTTCAATGGTTTTGTGTGAGTAAAATAAGGTTTTTTAAATGCTAATCCCTAACTATATATGGTCTATAACCTATGGTTTTTTCAGTGAATATATATATATATTACCTACTGGCGGTCGCCAGTAGGTATATATAGTTAGGATTTTTTCCCTATGGGATTTTTGAAAATTCTATGTCTAATAACTTTGGCGTTTGTGGACGGAATTGGCTGAAATTTTCAGGAAAATGGAACATTTTGTTTCTGAGCAGCCCCTGGAAATTTGGGGGGGTTTGTCAAGGGGGGGCCGAGAAAAAAGGGGGGTCCCAAAACGTGTTTTTTACATTGAGTTTTCCATAGGGCGGTTGGCCTCACTTTTAGCCCGAACGGCTGAATGGATTTCCACGAAACTTGGCAAAATTGTAGGGACTGGTAGCCCGATGTGCCTTTTCTAGGTCTCAATATATGTGCTTCAGTGGATTTTGAGAAATTAACGTTCAAAAAAAGATATATATCTGTAACAGCGGACCGGGCAGCGCTCCGGTTCGTGGACTTTACGCGTAACCGAACTTCGCGTAGCGAAGCTGATTGGCTCTCCGGTGTCTGTCAACATTCTAAACAGTCCGGAGCGGCCGCCATCTTGTCTCTCGGTAGGATTGAGAGACAAGAGGAGGCCAAAACAAAGGGGGAAATGACCATAAGGGGGTATAGTAGATCCTCCCTGACCCCCTAGGTTTAATGTGGAGGCTTTAAAAGGGCCCCGCGGGGCAAAAAACAGAAAACATTTTTTTTTTGTTTTTTTGCGTGGGTAGCGCCCGGTTCGCGAACCGGGAAGCGTTCTGGGCAGCGTACTATAAGGAAAAAAGAATGATAGACTTTTCAAATACTGTATGTTAATTGATTGTTGGTTTTGTTGATTATTTTTTAATTTTTTAATTTCTTAGCAATTATTTATTATTGTAATTGTGTTTCAAAATTTAATAACATTTCTAACATTTCACTAGTTTATGAATTGCATATAAAAATGATTAAAGACTCAAATAATTTTTTAATATTACATATAATTTTATTTTTCGGATTGTTTTTCAAAATTTAATAGAATGTCTAACATTTGACTGTCAGATATGTCCTCTTGTTGAGTGAACATAACTTCCCACATTTGACCGTCATCATAATGAAGTAAATGATCCACAGATTCTACACATTGAACTAATTCATGGTCCCGTGATTCATCCATGAAATCTGAGTCATCCTTATCCTCAATATCTTTTTCTGTGTTGTTCTCCAGAACAATTTCGAAGGAAATATTCTGCTCACCTTCCATTTTATTGCTGTAATTTGCATAAAAAATAATTATATCAGTAGAGATAGGGCACTGTTGGGTTTAAGTTCAGACAGGTACTTGTGAGTTTATAACAGAGAAGTAATCTATGGGCACTGTATGGTTTCAGGCGTGAAGTAGTACTATTAAAAAGTGCCTGTGAAGAAGCCTAAGTAAATTCATAATTATACCACAGAAACCTAAATCAATCCATAATTATAATAAAGAAGCCTTTCTCAATGTCTAACTCTTACAGAGGGATAGTATATAACTATCTGAAAATGTTTTCAAATTTATAAAATAATATCTCACCTTCTAAAAACAAGTTTAAGTTGTGAGTGAAAATGATCTTGCAATGTAGTTCAGGAAGTAGTAGTCAAAATGGCTGTGTTTCTCTCTCTTCCTTTATATATATTCAGGTACATAACCAATCAAATGTCAGGTAAAAAAAGTAGAAAATGAAAGTAACATTTTAATTGGTTGTCAATTCCAACACTTCAGATGTGTTTTGTGAAGTAATTTACCTCAGGGTATTTAGAGAGGTGTACAGGCTAAATGGTTAAATGGAATTTCAATCAAATTTGTGAAAATGGTAGGGATTGGTATGTAGTATGAGCTAATCTATATTTGGTGAAAGTGTCTCCAGTCGCTTTTCTGTAAACTACTTTCCCACCTTTTTTGATGGTGCGCTTCCCAGGGAGCGACCCGGTACGCGAACTGGCGAGCGCCCCGGTACGCGAACCTTAAGCGTTACGGGAGTCCACCATTTTGTGTTTTGGTCGAATTAAGATACAAGATGGAGGGCAAATAATGTTCAGAATGGGTAGAAGGGGGCACAGTAGACTTATCTTGACCCCCTAGGTTTTCTGAGGGTGGCTGAGGAGGCCCATATGTGCGAAAAAAAAACATTTTTTTAAAAATTTAGCGAGGTTAGCTCCCGGTTCGCGTACCGGGTAGCGTCCCAGGGAGCGTACTTTGTTGAAAATTAGTGAAAAAAGTTAGAGTAAAATAATAATTGTGAGTGATCAGATGTAGGGTAGCTCTGAGAAGAGCTTTTGGGTTTATGGTACATTTAGGTACTTATAAGTAGGTACCAATGCACAGTCTTAAATTCAGAATGAAAATTCTGTTGCCCTCATCTGAGAAGTGAACTCCATCTCCTCTGTAGATATCTTGCATGTAGTAACGCAAGTTATTGTTGTACAGGGAGCCCATTCCATGGTCTCTCATGTAAGCTGAAACAGATTTGTTTACATGCTTCCTCGACTTCTCAATTTGTGGACAAAATTGGTTTGACCACCTCCATTTCTGTCTTTGGCATATATTTGAATATACCAAGGCAGTCTGAGGAAAAAGTGCCATTAATTGCTCAAAGGTGTCCTTGAAAAGCATTTTCAGACCTACCCCAGTCAAAGTGCCCAAATCATTACCTCCACAGTGCACAATTAACAGGTCAGGTTTTGGCAAATGCATAAAGGTTTTCACCAATGGTATCAATTGGTGACATTTTAATCCTCTGTGGCCAAACCACTTAATTTCCACATCTTGTAAATTGAGGTTAGGTAAATTCCTGTTCTCAGCATACCTCTGAGCCCAATAGATGTAACTATGTCCAACAATCCAGACTGAAAACATGGTGAGAGAAGGTTCTCCTGCAGTCAGATGAAGTGTGGCAATGAAATGGCAGTTGAAAAAATAAGAGTTTAAAATGAAAAAAACTGTGGAGTTTCTGTGTTAATGAAGCAGTAACAGTGATTGGTGGATTTTGATTGCTGAAAACAGAAAGTTAGGGTGCATGGATGAGTTCTTTGAAAGATGTATTTTGAGTGGTCAAGAAAAAATCATTAAATGAAAGAATGCACTGGATATGAGGTGCACTGAGAGTTCAGAGTTCAATTGCAACATTGTTGTGTGAACTTGCAAACACCAGAGGCCTTCAAGGAGGTGGTTGCTATGCAAAAAAGGCAGAAAGGGCAGAGGGGGGAAGGGTTTTGATTTGAAAAAAAGTGAGGGAAGAGTTTTGATTGGGTAATATGAGAGATATGTGTGAAGAATTACAGCATTTCTGTGCTTTTGATAGCTGCAGACTCTGGAGTGCATACCTTTTGCTCTGCTGAAGACAAATTGGTGTGTTTCTGAGACTGTTTTGAAACTCAAAGTATTTGCTAAGGTGAGAAAAGATTTCTTTAATTTAGATAGAGAATAGTGTGCTTTAAGGAGAAAATTATGAAGAAAGTTGTGTTTTTCAAATGTTGCTTTGTCTCAAGTGTTTTACAAATAGATTTTGTTTCTTTGAGAAATTGTAATTGGAGAAAATGTGAAGTATTAGTACTGACAGGGTTTTTTTGTGCATAGGAGCTGTGGAGTGTTTTCAAATTATGACTTGAAAATTGTTTTTGAGGAAAAGGAATGGTTATAATATTTATGACAAGGACATAATGGTGTATGCTTCTTTATAAGGCAATTGAGTGTCTCTGATGTTATTTTTCCCATTTTAATGTAAGACCTTTCCCTGTGGAGCAAATTGCTTGTAAATATGCTCCCACCTGTGCATGGCAAATTTAGATTTTGAATGTTTGCGTTACATAGCCATGTTAAAAGTGACACAAACATGCTGCAAAGGCAATCAAAAAACGCTTTTATGTGTCTTAAGGACATTTTAAGTCATTTCCCCATGTGCAGTGTTTTCAAATTATGATTTGAAAATCGTTTTTGGGGAAAAGGAATGGTTTTAATATTTATGACAAGGACATAATGGTGTATGCTTCTTTATAAGGCAATTGAGTGTCTCTGATGTTATTTTTCCAATTTTAATGTAAGACCTTTCCCTGTGGAGCAAATTCCTTGTAAATATGCTCCCACCTGTGCATGGCAAATTTAGATTTTGAATGTTTGTGTTACATAGCCATGTTAAAAGTGACCCAACCATGCTGGAAAGGCAATCAAAAAACGCTTTCATGTGTCTTAAGGACATTTTAAGTCATTTCCCCATGTGCAGTGTTTTCAAATTATGATTTGAAAATCGTTTTTGGGGAAAAGGAATGGTTTTTAAATTTATGACAAGGACATAATGGTGTATGCTTCTTTATAAGGCATTTCAGTGTCTCTGATGTCATTTTTCCCATATTACATTAAAAGACCTTTCCCCGTGGAGCACATTCCTTGTAAATATGGTCCCACCTGTGCATGGTAAATTTAGATTTTGACTGTTTGAGTTACATAGCCATGTTAAAAGTGACCCATAAAAGTTGCAAAGGCTTTAAAAAAACACTTTCATGTGTCTTAAGGACATTTTAAGTCATTTCCCCGTGGGCAGTGTTTTCAAATTATGACTTGAAAATCGTTTTTGAGGTAAAGGAATGTTGTTAAAATTTATGTGCGCCATATGCCCCCAAATTTCTTTTTCAGGGGTGCAGCACGGTGTTCTTGAGACACCCCTGCACCTTTGGAAAAATTCCTAATTTGCGATGAGCTAATTTCTAATCGCAAATTGCACCTTCATTCCTATGGGCCTCCTGGCCCATGGAAATGAATGGGTAATTTGCAATTAGCAATTTGCTCATCGCAAATTCGGAATGGTAAAGAATCGCTATTTATTCCTTAAAATTCGCTATTTAGGAAATGCAAAATAGTATGATGATACATATGGCGGTTCTTCTCTAACAAGATAAGAAGCTTAGGGATACATTTATGATGACTGGCGCAATGAAGTGGACATCACTTACTTCATTGGTAGGCCTTTACATGTATTATCTCCTCTGTATTCTTCATCAAGCGTAACTTTGATCTGCAATCCTGAGTAGGCCTCACCTTAAACAAACCTCTGGATAGGCCACACCTTATCGTCATCCTGAATTAATCATTTAAAATGCTAGGGACAGATTTATGATAGGTGTATGCCTCTTTTGCGCCACTGTGCGTCACTTTTCTGATGCAGCGGCGGTGCAAAAGATTTGCTATGAGGCGACAAAATTACAAATTGATGCATTTAGGCAGATGTGTCATGGTGTAAAAAAACCGTGCCACATGAAACCGATGCAGCAGTGATGCAAAAGATGCACCATGTTGCAAGACAGGCCTCACTTGGGGCCATATGTATCAAGCTAATTAGCATTCGCAAAGGCCGAAATTCTGCGAATTTCGGCCTTTGCGAATGCTAATTAGACAAATGGTATGTATCAAACAAGTTTGATGCAAAATAAGGAATAGCAAAATTTGCTAATCATTATTTTGCGATTGCACTGAAGGATTTGCAAATTTTGCGATTCCTTAAATGCAATGTATCAAACAAAAAATATGCAAAAAATGCCATTAAGGATTTGCAAATTACCACCAACTTCTAGTTGGTGGTAATTTGCGAATTCTTTTCAAAAAGCTTTTTTTCCAAAAAACAAAAGGTGCCATATGACGCCCATACATGCCCTTAGGGCATGTATGTGCGCCATATGCCCCCAAATTTCTTTTTCAGGGGTGCAGCAGGGTGTTCTTGAGACACCCCTGCACCCTTGGAAAAATTCCTAATTTGTGATGAGCTAATTGCTAATCGCAAATTGCACCTTCATTCCTATGGGCCTCCTGGCCCGTGGAAATGAATGGATAATTTGCAATTAGCAATTTGCTCATCGCAAATTAGGAATGGTAAAGAATCGCTATTTATTCCTTAAAATTCGCTATTTAGGAAATGCAAAATAGTTTGATGATACATATGGCGGTTCATCTCTAACAAGATAAGAAGCTTAGGGATACATTTATGATGACTGGCGCAATGAAGTGGACATCACTTACTTCATTAGTAGACCTTTACATGTATTATCTCCTCTGTATTCTTCATCAAGTGTAACTTTCATCTGCAATCCTGAGTAGGCCTCACCTTAAACAAACCTCTGGATAGGCCACACCTTATCGTCATCCTGAATTAATCATTTAAAATGCTAGGGACAGATTTATGATAGGTGTATGCCTCTTTTGCGCCACTGTGGTCACTTTTCTGATGCAGCGGCGGTGCAAAAGATTTGCTATGAGGCGACAAAATTACAAATTGATGCATTTAGGCAAATGTGTCATGGTGTAAAAAAACCGTGCCACATGAAACCGATGCAGCAGTGATGCAAAAGATGCACCATGTTGCAAGACAGGCCTCACTTGGGGCCATATGTATCAAGCTAATTAGCATTCGCAAAGGCCGAAATTCTGCGAATTTTGGCCTTTGCGAATGCTAATTAGACAAATGGTATGTATCAAACAAGTTTGATGCAAAATAAGGAATAGCAAAATTTGCTATTCCTTATTTTGCGATTGCACTTAAGGATTCGCAAATTTTGCGATTCCTTAAATGCAATGTATCAACCAAAAAATATGCAAAAAATGCCATTAAGGATTTGCAAATTACCACCAACTTCTAGTTGGTGGTAATTTGAGAATTCTTTTCAAAAAGCTTTTTTTCAAAAAAACAAAAGGTGCCATATGATGCCCATACATGCCCTTAGGGCATGTATGTGCGCCATATGCCCCCAAATTTCTTTTTCAGGGGTGCAGCAGGGTGTTCTTGAGACACCCCTGCACCTTTGGAAAAATTCCTAATTTGCGATGAGCTAATTGCTAATCGCAAATTGCACCTTCATTCCTATGGGCCTCCTGGCCCATGGAAATGAATGAGTAATTTGCAATTAGCAATTTGCTCATCGCAAATTAGGAATGGTAAAGAATAGCTATTTATTCCTTAAAATTCGCTATTTAGGAAATGCAAAATATTTTGATGATACATATGGCAGTTTATCTCTAACAAGATAAGAAGCTTAGGGATAGATTTATGATGACTGGCGCATCACCAGTGATGTGCCAGTCATCCTGTGCCGCTGTTCCGCCACCCATGGTGTGCTGCATTTACAATGCGGCGCAGCATGGGGCAAAAATGGCACAGATGCGTGACGCATCTGTGCCGTTAAGGTGGCGCATTGCTGGAGTTGTATCGCAAGTGCGATGCAGCTCCAGCAACGCTCAGGGGTGCCCCATCTCCACAATGTTGCGTCAAGACCTATGCCTGCTTCAAGCAGGCGCAGGGTTTTGACGCAGCTTTCTCCTATCTGATTGTAAATGCGGCACACCATGGGTGGCAGAGCAGCGGTGCACGTTAACTGGTGCATGCCTGGGGATGTGCCAGTTAACATAAATCTGCCCCTTTACATTTAAGTATGTGCAGGGGACACAGAGTCGGTGAGGCTTATCCAAGGTTAAGAAGAGATGAGTCCTGTTCAGTGAAAAATTAGACATAGGCTTCACCTGCTCAGCATCGCTGGACATGGCTAAATAATAGCTGCAAAATGTTACTCTTGTTAAACAATTTTACTATTATAATCTCTGAGATTTGGCTCTTACTCTGCAACATCTCATTGTTGTTATCTTTCTTTAAAGATAAAGACAACATCAACATGAGCGACAATCAGTAATCAGTTGATTTCGACCTCATCATTGAACTCGTAATTGAAACATCAGTGGATGTTGATCCCTTGGATGATTTAAATCCTGAGGATGAAGAAGAACGTGATGAGGATGCAGATTTGTCAGAATTATATGACATAGGATGGGAAGCTGACGTGCTTGAGCCTATGGAACTATAAACATTTATTTTAAAAATTTATAATAAATAAAAAGTAAAAATGTAAACCGTTTAATTTAAAAATAAAGACACCTTCAAAAACAGGTTATGTGTAGTGTATTCAATAAAATATTAAAATATGCTCATAAAATTAGATCAGATTCACATATAAAATAGCACAGGTAAAATGAATATAAATTCCATTTCTTTTCTGCTATTTCTGTATTCTAAATTTGCCAAGGACTAAAAAATCTTCTATGTAAAAATGTCAAGTAGTGTTTTAAGTTTTTGATTACTGTTATTGATTTACTGTTGGGTAATAGTGGTTAGTAACATTTTTTAATATATTTTACCACAGATTCAACTGCAGATCATTTCAAGATTTCACCATGCCAACCAAAGAAAGACTGAGAAAGGCTGCAAAACGTCAAAGACAGCAGGTCAATGAAAAAAAGCAGCAGTCCTCTAACAAAAAGATTTGTCAAGTCACCAAGAAAGCACCGGGTAAGAGTACAAAAACATTCATAAGAAATATCTGTAGTAAAAAAAATATTACTACAGAAAATGTTTCAGTCCAGAAAAAGAAAAGCAATTCAAACGGAAAGGAAAGGCCAATGAAAAATGTTACTGCTAGAGCAAGAGATAACTCTGTGCATGATAGTAGAAGGAAACAACAGTTTAGGGACATTCGTAAACGAATGTTCCAAAACAGGATAATTGGCAACTTGTTAAAAAATATTAAGAAAGGTCAACAGAAAGTGGTTTTTTATAAGAGAAAAAAAATAGTTGAGAAAGTTATTGATCAGGCATTTGAAATTAAACGTAAGTTATTTATTTTGATAATCAATAGAATTAGGAAGCTAAACAAGGCAATTTATGATTTCAAAAGAAATAGTAGATAGAAGAGAATAGTTAATCGTAGTAATTTTTGTGAAGTTTTTTCTGGAGAATGGATGCATAGTTCAAGCTGTGAGGCATTTTTTAATGAGGAGAGTTATTTCCAGGATAATGATTTGGTGCATGCAGTTGACACCAGTGGTCGAGCTTATGAAGTGAAAGATGGTTGTCCAGTTGAAAAAGAAAAACTTGTGACAACAGAGATAGAAGAGGTGTTAGGTAATGAGGTTTTAGGAAGACGTCCTAAGGGTCCTGTGTACACCTGGAAGTGTAGTAGTATTTGCAGTGTGCGACAGGATTCCATCAATTTGCTTTGTGATTTTGTACGGTCATTTAATAAGAAAAGTTTGAAGCAGAAAATGAAGTTGTTGCAAGAATTAGATCCTTGCAGAGTAAGAGAAGTGACAGGTTTGCATGGTCATTCACTGGCTTGTCTTTCCAGGAGAGTATGCCAGAGTGTTTTTCATCATTTCAGGATGCTAGCAGTGCATCATAATAAAGTGAGGAAATTAGTTAGAATGTTGTATTATGCTAAGAGTCCAGCAATTATGCTTAAACAATTATGCGCTGCTCTTTTGCATGGTTCTGAAATAGATGTGAAGAATATATGTGAAGAAATTGAGTTTTGTTACTTTGGAAGTAAAGAGGAGAATGTTGAAATTGACCAAGAAGAAGAGGGTAATGTGGAAGATAGTGTACAGGTTTCCAGTACAGATAATTTCCAGAGGGAAATTGCGACGTTTGAGGTGAAATCAAGTGAGAGGCCAAATTTCAATTGTGTGTGTTGTCGACGCAGTTATTATAAGAATCAGACTAAGTTAGTGGATTTATATGCAAAAAGTGAAAGGGAAAATAATAGTGAATGGAAGGATTTCACAACATACTTGATGGTAGAAAGATGTTTTGATTTGGGATTGGATCAACGTGTGTGTACTTATTGTTGTAACAAATTAAATCAAAACCAGATGCCTGCTAGAGCAGTTCATAATAATCTGGAATTGGTTGAGATTCCTTCTGAATTGAAGGATTTAAATACTTATGAATCTATTTTGATTCAAAGTATCCATCCCTTTCAGGCTATTGTAAGAATGGAGCCAAAGACAGGGAAATTGCCTCCATCAGATTTACAGAGAGGATTAAAGGGAAAAGTTGTTTATTTGCCTCTAGATTTGAAGAAAAACATTAACACAATTGGAGTAGAAAAAGTGGAAGAGGAACCTCTGGTTATCTTAGTTAATGGGGTTCCGACAAAGAATAAGAAAATATGGCAAGATTTAGTGGATGTTAGGAAAGTTAAAAAGGCAACATTGTATTTGAAAAAAAATAATAAATACTATAAGAATGTATATGTTGCAGAAGAGGAAGTAAGTGAGGAAGAGGATAGCGATTTGTGTGCTGGTCAAATTGAGAAAGTAGAACCCTGTACTAGTGAAGAAATATATGAACATTATAGTGTTCATCCTTTGCATTCCAAGGAAGTCATGGGGAATGCTATTGAGTTGTTTCAAATGAAACAAGCCAAAGGGAGTCCCATTAGTGTTTGGGAGGAAAGTTTGGAAGCTCGGTGTTTCCCACAGCTTTTTCCAACAGGTCAGGGAGGAAGATATGATGAGCGACCTCATCAAATTCCTGCTTCTGAATACTGGACTTTGCGATTGTATGCAGGAGATGCTAGGTTTCGACAATGCGTTCCCTATTTGTTTCATCTCCTGTTTGAAAGCGATCTGTCTGGACTGTCATATGCAGTGAACCACATCTTGAAAAGTGGTATACACATGCAAAACATCTCGGCAAGTGACTTTATGGATAAAGTCAATGTCCAAGACAGTATTTTGGATTCTCACCTGATTAATCTCATGGCGTGTCAGCGTGGTACTAATGAGTACTGGTACCGTCGTCATGGTGATTTAAAATGTATGCTGAGGAACTTAGGAACTCCCACATGGTTCCTCACTCTGAGCTGTGCCGAGTATGGCTGGGAAGACTTACTTGAATTTCTACGAGAGGCAAATGGAAACATCGAAAACATCGAATTCAAGACACCCGGAGAACTGTGCTCTTTGGATCCAGTCAATGTATGCAGGTACTTCAATCATAGATTTGAAGCTATGATGTCTTTCATCATGAATAAGAAGAATCCACCTCTTGGAGAGGTGTTGGATTTCTTCTGGAGAAAGGAGTACCAAGCAAGAGGTGCTCCTCATATACATATGCTGCTGTGGATCAAGGATGCACCTAAATTTGGAACGGATCCAGAAGACTCAGTGATGAGTTTCATACAACAGTATTCTACGTGTGCTGTTCCAAACGCAAAGGAGAAGAAAAGCCTAAGAGAAAAAGTTCTACGTTCCAAAGCCATCGATGTGGAAAGTACTGTCGTCGTAAATTCCGAAACAAGGACAAGTTCTACACCAAATGTCGTTTCGGCTTTCAACGACCGGTGATTTCTAAAGGAAGAGTGAACAGTTTGATGTCTTCGCTGCGACATAATGTGATGAAGAAATCACCTAAAAACACATACAATTTGAAGAGGAACGAAGAGTCTAAATACATCAACGACTACAACCCGGTGATTTTGTCCATGTGGAATGCTAACATGGATATACAGTTTGTGGCTGATAACTGTATGGCTGTGGCTCGGTATGTGACATCTTACATCACCAAAAAAGAGAAGACAGAATTGAAGGATATGTGGGAGGACATTTCCCATGAAAAGAGCCTCAGCAAGAAGTTGTACAGTTTCAGTCTGAAGATGTTGTCGCATCGAGAAATCGGAGCTTACGAATGTTCTGACCGGTTGTCTTCAGCAAGTCTCTATGCCAAGTCCAGGAGTATCGTTTGGGCGAGTCTTGGTCTTGCTGCAACGCGTAATCGGGTTCTCAAAACTGTGCAGGAAATTGAGTATTTGGCGGAAAAGGAGCCAAACAGTACCGACATTTTGAAGACAAACATGTTGGATACATATTATCCAAATCGAAGCAGTCACCTCGAGAATGTTTGTCTGTATGAGGTTCTTCAAAATTACATATTCAAGAGGAACATCAAAGAAGATACTGAGAAAGGAGTGTATGCTGTAATAGGAAGTGAGGGATGTCTGGTCAAGCAAAGAAAATGCCACTTGATAAACCATCGAAAATTGAGTGGCGAATCTCCTGAAAAAAAGGAGTTTTTCTATTTAGCACTTTTGCAACTTTTCAAGCCTTGGCGTGCAGACGAGGAACTGCTTGGAGATTTCCTCTGTTACGAAGACTCTTTCAATGCCGCCAAGGAGACCATAGAATGTCCTGCTTTTCCCAAATATGTAGAAATGTTGAATGTGGAAATCGAGCAGGAAGCAACGATTGCAGCCGAGATTGCCAGAGACAGTTCTCAGGACAGTCAGTCTGCTTCATTGAGTCAGGATCCACTAGGAGGACCTGTTATCGAAAATGAAGCTGCCACTGCTATGAATGAAGTGGAAAGAGCCATGGCACATGCTCAGGAGGATGCGGTTAACTTAGAAGAGTTGGAAAGACAACTCAACGTTGAGCAGAGGAAAATATATGACGAAGTTACCATGCAAATTGATCATGGATTAAGTCATGACAAGAAAGAGTGCTCATGTACGTCGTTGAAGCCTGTCCGACTGTACGTGAGTGGAGAAGCGGGAACTGGAAAAAGTTTCCTTATTAAAGCAATTTCATGTTATTTGCAGGAAAGGACAGAGTCATCGCTGTCTTGTGTTGTCACCGCTCCAACTGGACTGGCAGCACATAACATTAAAGGGATTACTTTACATCGTTTACTGATGCTGCCAGTGGAGCATGACAACAAATTACAATATCACAAGCTATCTGGAGATGCTTGTTGTGAAGTTTCAAGAGTCTTGAGGAAAATGAAACTTCTTATCATTGACGAAGTAAGCATGGTTTCCAATGTCATGCTTGCTTTTGAGCATTTGAGAATGCAAGAAGTTCTCAAAACAGAGTATGATGTGTTATTTGGTGGCAAACACATCATTGTTTTCGGAGATCTTCTGCAGCTGACACCAGTGAAAGGGCAACCTGTGTTCAAAATGCTCACGCATGAAGATACCAGGAAGTGCCTAGGGAGCATTGGCAACGTCAATATTTGGTTAAACTTCAATTATGCTGAACTGCATGAAAATATGCGTCAGGCGAAGGATGAAGTTTACAAGACTATTCTACAAGATGTTAGAATTGGAAAAGTGACCGAGCATGGGAAAGAAGCTTTACATGCACGATTACTGTCAAATTTATATCCAGAACAAGATGTTGTGCCTGAGAATATTTTTCAGAAAATTACTGAGAACAAATCTGGAATATGTTTGATGCCAACTCTTGCAGAATGTGCCAAATTCAACAACAAAATGTTGCATTTAGAAAAGCAAGAGATTGTGAAACTGGAAGCTATTGACAGAGTAGAGCATATGGGATCAACAATTATTTTGTCTGAGAATTTGAAAACAAAATTGGATTCATTAGAGAAGAGTATATCTAAAACTGCAGGTTTTGAAAAGACTCTGAATGTGTGCTTGAACTGCCGTATAATTTTAAGAAGGAATTTACATGTTGAAAGAGGTCTGGTAAATGGATCAATGGGTAATGTTGTTGATTTTGTAAAATACAGAAATAGAGATGGAATTGAATTTTTAAAAATTAAATTTGATGGCATTGAGGAAGTACAGCTAATTGGTCGTTGTTCTGCTAGATTTTTGCTTGTAAAAGACTTATATGTTCGCCGTAAGCAGTTTCCTGTTTGCTTGGCATATGCGGTGACAATCCATAAATCGCAAGGTTTAAGTGTAGACAGTGCATTGGTGAATATTGGCAGTTCTGTGTTCAAGGAGGGTATGGCATATGTGGCATTGTCACGAGTTAGAACTTTATCGGGATTGTACTTGATTGAGTGTGATGTCACAAACATTTGTGCGGATCTAGATTGTGTTAAGGAATACAATAGGTTAAGAAGAGAGTATGCGCCACATTTGCCTCAATATCCTTTGTTTGAGAAACGTGTGGTAGGCCGGAAACGAAGAAATGTGACCAATACTGGGGAGGTTGTAGCAAAAAGACGAAAAGTCGATGAACCTGAAATTATAAGCAGAAACAAAAAGGATTCTGTTGAAGATGTTGTTGGTTTTCAATTTGAAAACACTTCTGGTGTCAACTGCTATGCTAATGTAGTGGTTAATGTTTTGTTTTCTCTAGAAAATGTAAAAGAAGAGATTGTGGTCAATTCTGATCAAAGATTTTGCAGTTTGTTAAATTCTGTGTTAGAAAAATGTAGCACTGATAGAACAAACATAGAAAGTGTGTCTGAAATTCGAAATCTGTTAGACAGATGTTCAGGCCAAACACAATTCTCTCAAAATATTCAGCAAGATTGTCAGGAGTTTTTAATGTATATGCTTGATGTATTGCATGCTGAAGGTGTAGATGTAGATCAGCTGTTTGGGCTTTCTTATCAATGGCAGCATTACTGCGAGAACTGTAGGGTATCAAGTACTACAAGTGTAGACTCAGAAAGATTTATATATTTAACTTTGCCAGACAGTAAATCAGTCTCCTTTAATAAGCTAGTAAAAGCAGCTGATCACAACATGGAGTGCAGCCAATGTAAATCTGAAATGATGTCCACATTATTTATACGAACATATGGCCAGTATGTCATTTTAATGTTCCAACGATGTAGGCCTGATGGAACAAAATTGACAACTTTAATTAAAAATGTTGTGGCTTCACAGTTGTCAATATCAGGAAGGACTTTTGTAACTGCAGCAATTATATATCATGATGGTCCTTCAATAACATCAGGACATTACACAGCTTATTTAAAGTCTAGAAATGGCTGGTCATTCTGCAATGATTCTGTTTTAATTTTCAAAAAAAAATTGCCGTATGACCTTAAAAACTCTCACCTGGTGTTTTTAAAACCAAAATTTTAGGGAAAGAATCTCGGGATGTGCTCTGAGGAATTTCAAGAAGTTCTAATGGCTCCTACACGATTTGGCCTTGAGGATAAGTGTAGTTCAGAGACATAACTTCTAACTATAAGACTGGACGTCATGGAGAAATAAGTGCACTTTGAATGAGTTCAGAAAAACTGTTTCTTTTTATAAGCTAATTGAAGCAGCCAATCAAAACATAGAGTAGAGGGAATGTAAGTCTGCAATGCTGTCTACTGTTTTACATTGCTTTGTGATCAAAAGTGATGTAGAGAATTAAATAATTGTAGTAGTCATAGAGGTAGTGTAAGTCTGCTTCATAGTAAGCAGTATCAGTGTCATAGGAAATGTAGAACATGACTGAGCAAGAAGGGGAAGATATTACTAGTCCAGGATTGTGAAAATGATCTTCAACATTTTAATTGTGAAAGTTGCGGAAATACAACATGACGGGATTGGCTTACAAGAATTCCAAGAGTTATAAATGGCTCTGACACGATTTGGCCTTGTGGAAACGTGTGGTAGAGAGCGAGAAGTCATTTATTGTATGTAACATGTTTTTCAAAACGATGGAGGTTTTCTTTCAGAAAGTGGCGGTCTGAAAGTAATAACAGCACAACAGAGTGTAAGCTGTTCATAGGACATCCTTCGACGTCATGGAAAGTAAGTTAACTTTAAGGAGTTCTGAATTCTGATTTGTTATGTTGTATGGGTTTTTTAAACACAATCATTTTGATTGTGTTTTTTTTTCCCCGCTGTTATATGATGAATACCTTCAAGTCACTGTTTTTAGTGAAATTTGATACATTCTGAGAACAGCAAAAATAAACCATTTAACATGTATAATTAATTCTGTACTGTTTGCATTTATGATGTACATGTAGAACTGTGTAGGAGGCATGGAGAAGGTGAGGCTTCTGTAAGTGTCAAAGTTGTTGCATACAGTGCTCATATTCTACGTAGTCTTTCATATGATAGACTACATTTCCACAATGAGATACCTAAGCAAAGGAAACACAGGTGATATGATTGTGGAATGAGCAAAATAAATTGCACGTTTTTCAATTATATTACCTGTGTTTCCTAACATTACACATCACATTGTGTAGGTGAGGTTTAGGCCTGTTCCAGGAGACAGAGGAGGTCTGACATTTGTTCAAGAGTGCAGTGGACATGACTCACTTCGTTGGTAGGCCTCCACATGTATTATCTCCTCTGTATTCTTCAACAAACCTAAATTCCATCTGCAACCCTGAGTAGGACTTACCTGAAACAAATCTGTGCATAGGTTACACCTTATTGGCATCTTGAAACAATCATTTAAAATGTTAGGGTCAGATTTATGGTGGCCGTGCGCCTCTTTTGCTGCATTGTGGGTCACTTTTGTGTAAAAGATGCATCATGTTGCAAGATAGATTTCAGTTCATCTCCGGCAAGATACCATCAGTTTAAAATGTATATAATTAGCACTGTGTAGGGGGCATGCAGAAGCTGAAGCTTTTGTAAGTGTCAAAGTTGTTGCATGCAGTGGTGCACTTCTGGGTACTGTTTAATATGCTGCACTACATCTGCACTATGAGATACCTTAGCCTAGGCAACACAGGTGATGTGATTGTGAAATGAGGAAAAGAAACTCCACATTTTTCAATTACATCACCTGTGTTTCCTAAGTTTACGAATGACATTGTGCAGATGAAGTTTAGGTCTGTCCACGGACACAGAAGAGGTCTGGCCTTTGTTCAAGAGTGAAGTGGACATGACTTACTTCCTTGGTAGGCCTTCACATGTATTATCTCTTCTGTATTCTTCAACAACTCGAAATTTCATTTGGAACCCTGAGTAGGCCTCACCTCAAACAAACCTCTGGATAGGACACATCTTATTGGCATCCTGAAACAAACATTTAAAATGTTAGTGTCTTGCGACACTTTTGTGAAACAACAGCAGTGCAAAAGATGCACCATTTTTTAAGATAGGCCTCACTTCATCTGCATCAAGATACTGTTAGTTTAAAATGTATATCTTTAGGACTGTGTACGGGGCCTGGAGAAGCAGAAGCTTCTGTAAGTGTCAAAGTTGTTGAAAAACTGTTTGTCCTTCAATCTTTTCCCTTGTCTTTTCTAATTTTTAAATACATGTTTTAATATTTTTCAAATGTTTGTTCTCTCTTTCACAGATTGAAAGTATAAAAACAAAAAGTGAGTAAGTTAATGACAATTATAAGGTAAATGTTTTGTACTCTTTTCGTTACATTTCTATCACATTCACCTACTAGTAGTTTGACAGCTTCATTTCTTTAACCCTCAGTTTCCTGCCTTTGCTACTTCCCTCATTCCTTTCTCTATTACCTACTTACTCTACTCCTTCCACTCCTTTTCTCAGTCCCTCTCTTCTCATAGTTCCTCACTCTTGTTCACTCACTCCGTCTCTATTACTCTTAGTGTCTTTGACTGATCACTCTTTCACTACTTGTTCATTATGCTTCTTCTGTGTAGTTGAAGCACACTAAGGGGCATATTATCAACACAGCCAATAAAATTATTGCTGTTTTTATTGGCAGAAAAGTGTTGCAAAAGTTGTTTTAGCGGCAGTTTTCCGCCGCAAAAGCGGCTTTAGCGACACATTTCTGCCGATAAAAGCTGCAAAACATTTATTGCCTATGTTGATGATATGGCTCTATGTTATTTACATTTCTTTGCTGTTTCAATTAATCTTTTTCTGTTATTTTTTCTTTTTTGTTTTCTGTTTTTTCTCTCTGTTATTCCACATGTTTTACTCTGAGTTTGAACATTCACTCACATTGTCCAAGAAACTCTTCTTTGTTAACCTTTTTTATAACTAATATTTTCCCCACTTCTTCCCAGAACTTCCGAAGTTTTGGACATGTGAACAGCATGTGTATAAGATCTGCTGCATATTCATCACATTTTGGGCACTTGGTTTTCTCTCCCAAATTGTTATTAGGGGCCCATTTAGCAATCCTTACTGGTGTATGGTATAGCCTATATATGTTTCTGTATTGCTGTAAACGTAGACTAGAAGATCTTACATGATAATGAATGTTAGTGTACGAGTTGCTTATTTGTTTTCCTGTTACGTTGATTCCCAGTTTTACATTCCATTTATTAGCTAATATTTCGTTATCGTCCGTTCTTAAGTCTGTAAAGATCTTGTATGTCAAACTGATTATTGATTTCTCCTTTTTTGAGTTTAAGATATCCCAAATGCCCCCGCTCGATAAGACTTTAATGCAGTTCTTCCGCACTAAAAAGTCGTATATTTGCCTACATTTTAACTCGTGTGTGTCGGACAATCCATATATTTGTTTTAAAGTACGGAAATCCATTATACCTTGAGAGGTATATAAGTCTCCTAGTACCTTAATACCTTTCGATTGCCACCTTCGGGATTCCCCATCACTAAATATGTTAGGTAGTCCAGGATTGTCCCATAAAGTTAATTGAGTATGATATATGTTGCTTTTACAGTAGATAAGTATCTCTTTCCATATCTTTGCTAAATCCCGTGCAGTCTTAAATTTAACCCTTTTGTAGAAATTGGGGTCTGTGATACGAAGTAAGAATTGTTTGGAATCTCCTTTTAAGAGTAAATGGTGGTAGAAAAGCAGATTCTCTGAGTCTAATAAAGATCTGATACGCCTTATAAATGAGGCCCAAAAGTAGAGTTTCAGATCAGGGAAATTGAGACCGCCTGATCCGATTTGATTTTTTAACATCTTTAGTGATCTCCTGGCTTTCTTATATCCCCAAATAAAGTTACAAAAAGCGCTATCTAGTTGTTTGAAAAAAAGCTTATTTTGTGCCAACGGGATTGATCTGAATAAATATAAATATTTGGGTATGATTTTCATTTTTATTAAATTTATTCTGCCAATTAAATTTAGTGGAAGTCGGTGCCATTTTTTTAAATTCACAATGGTGGTTTTCATAAGTTTATTGTAGTTGATCTTGTTTAGCTCTTTAATATTTGAGGTGATTTGTACTCCTAAATAAGTCGCAGTCTTACAAATTTCAGGCATTGGTTGGGGGGGGACAAAATTAGCTATTATTTGAGTTTTGTGAGTGTTTAATTTATAACCAGATACATTGCCAAATTTGGATGCTTCTAAGTTGATTGCTTTCAGGGAGTCGGTAGCCTCAGTCGCAAAAATGGCGATGTCATCCGCGTATGCGGTTATTTTTAGGCTCTGCCCGCTGGTTTTAAAGGAAATTATTTCTGGTTGATTATCCAATGCCTTTAAAAACGGCTCTAATGATAAGGCGAATAATAAAGGGGATAAGGGGCACCCTTGACGTGTGCCTCTCCTGATTGCAAAATAGTTTGACGTAAGGCCGCAATAACTAATGTATGCGGTTGGATTGTCATAAAGGGCGCGGATCCCATTTAGAAAGTTTCCGCTGAACCCCATATGTCCCATTATGTGCCATAGATAGTCCCATCCCACCCGATCAATTGCTTTTTCAGCATCAAGCATTATCATTGCTAAGGGAGTAGACTCTACCTCAGCTAAGTCGAAAGCTGTTATTGCTGTGTTTACATGGGCTGATGTGTCCCTCCCCATCACAAACCCGTGTTGTTGTGTACTTACTATTTCAGGCAATAACTGTGCGAGTCTTCTGGCTAAGCATTTTGCAAATATCTTAGCGTCGGCATTGATTAAGGAGATAGGTCTATATGAGCCCATCTCCTCTTTGGGTTTACCCTTTTTGTGAAAGAATACAATTTTCGCCTTATTCCAAGAGTGCGGAGCGGACCCTGTTCTACTGTACTGTACTGTTATTCCATGAGATGAGAATAGACATGTATGTATATTATGAACCTGTTTAATTTGAAATAATATCGAATGTCATCAGTGATGTCATCAGTGATGTCATTTGAGATGTCATCAGTGATGTCATCAGTGATGTCACTGACCATGTCATGAATGATGTAATATGTGACATGATCAGCAGTGGATTGCGGGTGCGCGATATATAGTTAGTACAACTAACTATATATGGAATTTCAATGGTTTTGTGTGAGTAAAATAAGGTTTTTTAAATGCTAATTCCTAACTATATATGGTCTATAACCTATGGTTTTTTCATTGAATTTTCAAGGTTTTGTAAATGCAAATTCCTAACTATATATGGTCTATAACCTATGGTTTTTTCAGTGAATATATATATATATATATATATATATATATATACATATATATATATATATATATATATATATATATAGATATACATATTTATTTATTTTTTTACAAATATGGACCTGTGTGGACACCGGTTCCCTTCTCCACACCCGGTAATAGTCTTTGAACATTATAAGACTTTGTACATTCTTTAATTGTCATATGAAGTTATTCAGTGATTATCAAATAAGAATGTGTTGTAACAGTGTGTCCAACTTGTGAAACATTGTGTGGTGAGCAATTCAATACAAGATGATATTGAGAAAAAAGAACTATAATTTGAAATAGTCAATCTGCTATATGGTCAAGAAAAAATCTGACATTGTTTGTTTGTGAGATTCCCAAATATTGGAGGGTATGAGGCTTCGCGCAGGACTAAAAAAGAGCTTGTTATCCAAAATGATTTCTTGTCTTGGAGGTGATTTTTCATATTTTGGCTGCACTTCCCTCCACTTAAAATATTGACATGTTTAGACCATGTCTGATAATGCCATAGTCTCCATAGATCAAAGACTGACATGGAGGACCTCTATCTAGAAAAACAATGTTAAAAGGATTTATCAGTGGGTGGGTGAGAGTTAAATTAGAGTACCAATGTACATCATGTATCGCTATGCTAATACATAGTAATACAATTTTAATTTGAAGTACGCAAAAAAGCTCAAATGAACAAGATAAATCATGTATTGATCATAAATTGAAAATTATAAATGTAAATGATACAGTGTTGGTTATTGTGGAGTCAGAAGCTGTGAAGAGCCTAAGTAATGACAACGCAGAAAACAGTGTTAGGATTTATGTAATTAGGGTACGTTTGGCCAATGAACGGACAGTTTCCTGGAGGTGTGATGGGGTAGGGCCTGGTTATAATGTAAAGTGGCATTTTACACTTGATAAAAAGCCGAAATAAATAAAGTGAACCAAGGGTGAAATTTGGAAGGGGAAAGAACTAAGGCAGATCATAGACAGCAGATGGAGAAGGATTGGTATGGAACAGGGATGTGGGAGAAGAGGTACATGAACTACCTGATTTAGTAGTGATTCTGGATGTGTTGTATGTAGGAGGGAGGTTTGAACTCATTAGTGGCCGAGGACTGAGCTTGGTTTGTTCATCAAGACAAAAGGTAGTCTGAAGGAGCCATGCAGGTATTGGTCTGATGGGCGTGTAATTTTGTGGAATTGTAGAAGTGAAATGGTAAATATGGGGGGAACGGATGGTGCAGCAGAGGAGAGCACTAGTATGGGTGAAGCTCCTGTGATACTGAATATCTCTGCTATTGAGTTTAATAATTGGTCCTTTGACTCATTCTTGAGCATTGTCAGGGTCTTGTTAAACTGGGATACACAACTTCAAAAGCTTTTGTTTATATATTCAAAAGGTGTAACTTCTACTGTACCAAGATACCAACATGTTTTCTAAAGGTGCTTCTAATCATGATGTTGAGAACTCAAGAGAGGACGAAGCCTTCCCAGCCCTTAAAGAGCAGTATCACCTAAACTCCCTTAGATCCACCCAGCAACAAAATGCCGACAAAAAAGATGCAGCTACCATTAACCCTGTTATAAAATACATTATCCAGTGCCTGTGAGGTTCAGTGAGCAGTGGTGTCAGTTTGATCACTGTTTGATATACCTACACTGAATTCAGCTATGATAGTTTAACCAAGAAACCATTAGACCCTAGAAACAAGAAACCACTAGATCCTATCAGTAGTGGTAATTAAGCTTAGAGTTGGGAAGGTACAACGTCCCTGTTAACAAAGAGAATATAACAGCATTATGATCCTGATACTCAGGAGACTACTTAAATGGAACATGGGAAAAAACAAGTAAGGAGAGTGTTCCAAACTAGGAACAGTACTGGTGGAAACAAAGTAAGTTGGATTTTTTCAAAGGGGAATATAGTATTGCCCACAGATTATGTGAAATATGGCCTTCATTTACGGGGAATTGGGGTAGGGCGGCACCGTAGGGCTTCTTCTGCACTGCCCTACCCAATGTGAAAGGGCAGGAATGCACTGTATTTATGAAATACTGTGCATCCCTTCCTCCCCCATGCGCTGGTGCACAAATTGCTGCCTAGCAACAATGCAGGCACCCTTCCACCATGGCGCAAGGGTGTCTGCGTTGCATGCAGGAATGTTTTTTGTGCAAAATAAAGGAAACTCCCTGCACAAAAATAATCCCAAGAGGCATTTTCCTCTTTCTATGTATGGTGCAGAATGCAACACACACAGAAAGAGGAAACAAAGAGGAGAAATAACAACATTTCTCTCCTCGTTACACCTGATCTGGGGAGGCGCAAGGCTTTGGCGCTGCCTCGGGAGGCGCTAGAGGGCACCAAGCAAGATGGCCGCACTTGCGTGAGGCTCTTGCGGTTCAGGCAATTAATCCGACATTTATCCTGTTAAATGCGCTTCTAACTATATCGTATGCATGGCGCTAGCCATCGGAACTGCTGAGGATTAATCTGCTGCCACAACAACTGCTTCTACGTACCTGCAGCCCAGTGAAAAGTGCTGGAAGTCCGACGCCTGGGCTGCACGCTGGGAGGAAGGCGGAGCCCCGGAGGAAGAAGCGCGGCGGGACCGGAGACTCACTGAAACTGAGTCAAGCCTCGATCGCCCCAGCGCCGGAATCCACTCCGGTGGGGAGCCTCAGCACCTGGACGCCGTGAGACGGTCACCCCCCTGCTAGCCAGCAGGGTAAACGGAAGTGGGGCAAACACTTGGCCGCCCTTGTTGCCTGTTGCGAGGCGGGAGTCATCTGCGAGGCGGGCCTGGCCCTTCATCACATGACATGGCGGCAGGGCCGCGGTGAGGGGCACTCCTGCGGCTGAGGCCCGCGCCAAAGCCTGTCCTGCCCTGCTGGGGGAACACGAGGAAGGAGGGAGACGCCGCGGAGGAGCGGAGGGCACTGCCGGCATTGCTGGCAGGAACTGCTGCTGCGACAGTGGCGGCTGGCCGGAGGAACCTGCCATACTGAAGTTAGGAGCGACGCGGAGGAGGGGGTAACCTGGCGCGGCATGCCTGGAACAGGCAGAGAAGCCCTCCTGGCCGCATCCTGCGTAAAGTGGCCCATATATGCCGTGGTGCTGCATGCCTACCTGGACCGGCCGCTGAGAGGAGGGAGGGCGACATAAGAAGCGGCGACTGTGCCAACCCCAATATGACCTGCATACATTGACCCATGTGCAGGAAACCTCCCTCCTTGTCCGCCTGCGCTGGTAGAAGATCCATAACTACCGGCCACCCCTCAGGAGATCCCGCCACATTGCCCTCGCCGCTCGCCATGTTTACACATGCCACGAGGCGGATCACAGATTACGCAGCAAGAAACTGCACTGGGCCTTGTGAGTCACCCATATACGGAGAACTCCATTTGCAGTTTCCACCATAAAAGCTGCGCTGAACCGACGGGGGTTCGCCTGCCTGGCCCCCCACACCTTATCTGCCACCCCCTCTGAAGACTGTGTGGGCGACCTGACCCCCTCGCACCTGCGCATCCACCGGAGAAGATGGGAAAAATAGACGGACGACAACCCAAGCTGACTTTCGAGGCGCGCAGGGGTAACCGCTCCCAGACAGATCATGAGGAAGAGCAGACCGCTGCCTCAGTGCCATCCACCGCCGATCTTAAGGACCTACTGCTCGCCATGCAATCCAGTTTGACCTCCATAGAAACCAAAATGGACTCTATGGCTGCGCGCCTGGATGGGGTGACCCAGAGAGTGGACAAGCATGAGGAGCAACTGACGGAAATGGAACGCCGCATATCAGACTTGCAGGATGCCTCCGCCGTCACAACAACCCGCACGACGGACATGGAGCGGGTCCTGAAAATAATAGCTGCCAAGAATGAAGACTTAGAATCCCGCTCTCATCGAAACAACCTTTGCATCCTTGGCATATCGGAATCCACTGCTATGGGCAAAATGAAGGACTACGTGGAGCGCCTCCTCATTGCGCTCTTTGGAAGAGAGGCCTTCTCCCCAGTCATGGTGGTCGATAGAGAGCTCACCGTTCGCTGGCGGCGCGCCCGGTTCTTGGGGCACCGCCTCGACCAATTATCGCTCGCCTACTCAACTACCAAGACCGAGACAGAGCCCTGAGGTTATCCCGAGAACAAGGACAGCTCCACCACGAAGGAATGGATATCTCCATATATCCGGACTTCACAATGGCTGTTCAGGAACAGCGACGAAAGTACATTCCGGTCAAGAAGAAGCTCCAACAACTAAACATCCCTTACGCAATGCTCTTCCTGGCCAAACTCAAGATCAGCTACCAAAACAAACAACATTTCTTTAACAACCTGCAGCTGGCACAAGACTTTCTTAAAACGCTGTCCGGACGGGTGGGAGGCAACAGCTCCCCGTCTCGCCGCTCGGCCGAAGGAGGTGGCACTTGAGACGTGGAGTAATCCGACGGCTGCACCTGAGAAGACGGTATAGGTCTGGTGCTTAATGACTCTTCATAGATTGTTGGGACGGTGTATCAGCTGATCGGTTTGGGGGTGGGAGCGCTCGCGGGGGCTGTCTTTGCCCGGCTGATCGTGGAGGTGATACTAGACTCTGCACCCACACTGCTGGAAGATATTTGTCTACGGAGCTGGTGGCCTTGAGGCTTTGTGCTGGGCTGACTTGCCCCCCACCCGCCCTTCACCCATAGGATACTGTGCTGTTTTACAAGCCTTTCCCCCATTTGACAAGATAGCACCTTCGCTTACAACGCAATCGCTGCGAAATCAGAAGCTGCAGAGACATCACATATGGACACCCAAACACCCCTGCCCCGGCAGGGATGAGCCCTTGGTCGCCCTCTAGCTGCTACCTCTCAGGTGAACCCTTAATAGTATGAATGATATAGTTTCGTTACTTGTTTTGTACCGATCTAGATCGTGCTCCACAATTGGAAACACGTTGTTTGGGGAAGGTAGGGAGGGTGGGTGGGAGGCTGAATCATGGCAGGTTTGGGCTACTGATGTGGGAGGGCGGTATGGGGAAGGAGGGAAATACGGACCTTCTGCAAGGGGAAGGCTTCAGTTCTTGGCAACTGGCACTGCTCTCTTAGAAAGATATGAAACCGTAAAATTGCACAGTTTGAATGTTCACTATATGGCACCTGGCAAAAATGCATTACATGGCCTTTATATCTGTAGTCACACACAGCCTCCTGTGCAATCCATGCCTTGTCTGCACCCATGACGGACACTTGCCCTACTGAGCTAAGCTACAACTTTCTGTCCTGGAATGTCCGCGGCCTGGGAGACCCCCGGAAACGGAGACACATCCTAGCGTACCTAGATCGCCATAATGTCCACTGTGCTATGCTGCAAGAAACACACTTAGCCCCGGACTCCTCCCCCACATTTGCTTCCCGGCGGGCGGCACACAGGGGCTTCTCATGCTACTCCTCATATTCCCGGGGAACTGCCATTTTGATCCGTCGAACACTCCCTTACACGCCTATTGGGACGTATGCTGATCCCCAAGGACGATATAGTATAATGTGGGGCAGACTGCGGGGAAAGTCAATCACCATGGTGTCGTGCTACGGCCCAAACTCAGATGAACCGGAATTTTTCAGACTAATATGGGGTAAATTACAAGAACTAGATACCACACACCTTCTCTGGGGGGGACTTCAATCTAACGCTGAACCCTACTTTAGACAGGTCACATCCACAGTCCCACCATTACACTGTAGCACAACGTGCCCTAAAAGACATCGTAGAGGAACACTGCCTTACCAATCTGTGGCAGTCCCACCATCCTGCTACACATCAGGGTTCATGCTACTCCTCAGTACATGCTTCCTGGTCACGCATAGATTATTTGTTGGCAGACAGAGACTTGGCGACATAGGCTTCTCGCTCCACTTATCTAGCGCACACCTATTCCGATCATTCCCCTGTCCTACTCACGCTCACCCCAGCGCAATACGAGCCCCCATACCTTCAATGGCACCTCAACACACAGTCCTTACTCGACCCCATTTTTAAAGATGAGATTGAACAAGAAATATCGGAATTCTTTGAACGCAACACGGGCTCGGTCCCTCTATACTCAACCGTGTGGGAGGCCTTCAAGGTCACTATCCGCGGATTCTGCATAACGAAGAGAGGCGGGGTTTTAAGAGACATTAGAAACACGATCCACAAACTGGAACTGGAACTTAGGAAAACAAAATCTGAGCTCCAGACTACACCCTTCCCCACGCTGCAGGCTCGAATACGGGAGCTCCTTACTGAATACCAGGAAACCGCAGACCGAGAATGTAACTTCGGAGGGAAATATCATAGAGCTCGATGTTATGGTGAAGAAGACAGGCCTGGCAAAGCGCTAGCCTCCACCATCCGGACCCCCTCAAATCAACAACACAGTGCTGGAAATCGAGGATGAGGATGGCAACACACAAAGAAACTCCTCTGACATTCTAGCAGCATTTAGGCAATTCTATAAAAGTCTATACTCTACTCTTCGCGACTCTCCTGTGGACTTTGAAGCTTTCTTTGAAGACACCACCATAGCCTGGCTTGGCATCGGCCAGAGAAAGTTCCTGCTAGCCCACCATGAAGATGATAAAATCATCACGGCGTTTATGCAATTGCAATCGGGCAAAGCTCCAAGCCCAGACGGCCTTCCAGCCGAATTCTATAAAACCTATGAGCATCTCTTAATCCCTATATTGCGCCACGTGTTCGAAGAATCTCGGGAATCTGGCATCCTACCCCTCACAATGAGAGAAGCCCTTATCATCTCCTTGCCCAAGCTGAACAAATCCCCCACGCAATTGAACTCGTATCGACCCCTCTCCCTAATAAACGTGGATGCCAAAATCCTAGCCAAACTCGTAGCTAACCGCATCAGCCCCCTCATGCCACTCTTGGTTCTTCCAGACCAATCGGGCTTTGTCCCAACCAGAACCACTGCGCATAACCTAAGAACACTATTCACCCTACTGCAAGATGTGGACCCTGAGGACAACGTGGCTGCTATCTTTTTAGACACCACGAAGGCATTTGATTTCCTGGAGTGGGACTACCTGTCCTTTGTCCTGTTGCGTATGGGCTGCCCTCCCCCCTTCTTGGCCTGGATCAACCTATTGTATACCGGATTGCGTGCCACCGTGATGGTGAATGGGCTTCGCTCCTCCTCATTCCAACTGGCGAGGGGAACGAGACAAGGCTACCCTCTCTCGCCATTATTGTTTGCGCTGGCCATTGAACCCCTTGTCGCATAAATTCGGCAACATCACCGGGAACACGCTATTGCATACCCGGAACGGCAAATCCTCATATCATTGTACGCCGATGACATCACCCTATATCTACGGAACCCTGACATAAGCTTGAATCCCATATTTCGCCTTTTCATTCGGTTTGGCCAAATGTCGGGAGTTAACATCAACTGGTCTAAGTCCCAAATATACCCACTCACTGACTCTACCGTGCAATTCACTCCAGATTTCCCCCTTAGGTGGTGCCAGGATACACTCACATACTTAGGTATTACCGTGACCCGCTCGCGGGACAAGCTCATGACTGCTAACTATGAGCGCGCCTTGGGGCATATCACAGATAAGATTGCAAGATGGACTGCGCTACAATTATCCATGGCTGGTAGGGCTTCGTTAATTAAGATGGTCATCCTACCTAAACTGCTATATTTATTTGTTAACATTCCCTATCCCCCCAGCCGCCATTTCTTTTCAGCCCTAAAAACCCAGCTAATTCGGTTAGTATGGGGAGGAAAACAAGCCAGACTCAAGTGGAGCACGCTCACCCGCCCTTATAAACATGGAGGATTCGCCATACCTGACATAGAACTATATTATATTTGCGCACAAGCACACTTCGCGGCATATTGGATGAGACCTCCCCCGTATATGCCCCACCTAGCAATTGAAGATGGGCATATGCGCCCCACTCCAAGTGCGGCCCACATTAGCATCCCCCAGTCCCCAAGCACAATATTCAAAATACTGTCCAGAACACTGTCAGGGCATGGCACGACCTTTCTCACATGACCAGCTGTATGCCTATATACTCTCCCCTCCTTCTGATGCGGGGGCACCATGATCTCCCAGTCACCCAAGAAGGCGGCTGCCAAAATCTTTTCCGCAAGCTCTCAATAAACACATGGGGCCAACTCTATGCTGCGGGGAAATTCAAAACCAGTAAAGAATTCTTTAAAGACATCACACCCACTGACTTAGACCGCTTTTACTATATTAGACTCCAGCGAGACATGAAGATGGCCACACCCTCCTTTCCTCTAGAACCCTCCACTATGTTACCTATACATGTCCTACTGCAGAAAGAGATCCCAGCGCATCTACTGTCCACTCTATATCTTACGACACAATCAAACAAGGAATATGACTTGCCTATCTCCCGGGGCGCGTGGGAGAGGGAGCTGGGCCCCCCTCTGACCGATGAACATTGGACACACTGCTGCACCCAACCGGGAGAGATCTCCTCCATTAGCAGATTCCGGATGATCCACTTCAAATTTTTACATCGCCTATATTACACGCCGGTAAAATTGCACAAACTGACACTACATAACCACACTTGCTGTGACCGCTGCGGGGGAGAGGGGGCAGAATTTCGACACCTAGCCTGGGACTGCCCGCCAGTGCTAAGCTATTGGGAGGAGGTCCTCACTGCACTAGATGAAATGACCGGAAAACAAGTTCCCAAAGATCCAATCACTGCACTCCTAGGGTACACTGCACCCATACTTGCCAAAATAGGGAAATTCGCTTCTATAGCGCTTACTTGCTAAACGACTAATAGCATGCAGGAAGGGGGAGGGCGCCAAAATTTAAGAGCTGGATCCATGATTTAATAAACTGCCAGGAGCGCCGACACACTTACGCGGAACTTCCACCTCCCTCATCACGCCCGAGGGACATATGGGGTCAGCTAAAAACGTATTTATTAGAACACGCTAAAGACCTGGAAATACAGACCTCGAGATGACAGACACTCATCATTTGCTGGGGCTCCAATACGAGCATGATCATTCCTCCTCTGTGGACATGACTGGGGTGATTGCTGCCCTATGCGCCCATTATGATCTGGGACTATGTCGCGACTACTACCTTCCTTCCTAACTTTCGAACTGCTGATTATATGTCAGAAATGATAGACCTATGCACGTGCCGGTTGCCTAAGTTGTTTGGTTTAACGTTTTCGTCTCTGTGAGATTTGGTTATATACCATACACCATCACATTCCGCTGCATTCCACAGACGCGGCCGGCCCTGAGGGGTTGTAGGCGACATGCTGTGTAGTCCACCCTTTTTTTTTACACGTACAAGACTGATAATCTGCTGGATAATTACACTACCATGTTGCTATGCCGGCCGCGCAGCCGTTGTAGGCAGTACGCAGTGATGTATAGTGTTGTTGAACCGTAATAAAGTTTTTTGAAACTCAAAAAAAAAAAAAAAGGTTTTGGTGCTGCCTCAGGTTTATGTGATTAAGTAAATCTAACAGCATCAATATCCATGGGTCCTGCATGTGAAAAGGCACCGCAACGCCCATGGAATGCCTTCCTGACACAGAGTAAGGCAATGTAGTGACTGCTTTGTCTTACTCCATATCTATGAGGCCTTGAGAAGCCATGCAAAGTGGCTTTGTGTGCCCTCATAGATATGATTGAGAAGCTTGTGCCACTGTAGAGTAATAAAAAGTGATGCTCCAGTGGCACAATCCTCTCATATAAATGAGCCCCTTGTGGCAAAGGTGTCATTGAAACAACCCAACAATGATGTGGTCCAACCAGAATTACCAGAGATAAAATGAGGGAAAAGCACAGCTTCCAGATGAGTTAAAGAATAACTGTATACAACTATAGCTAGAGACTGTTGGTTTTGTCAAAGAGTAGCTGGGCAGCAACCAAGTTTAACACTGATTCTTGGATATAGAATTGCAGTCTTAGCCAGACTTCAGGCTCTCCCTGCAATACCAAGGATTAAACCAGAGGGAGATGCAGCTTTCAAATGAAAAAAAAACCCATTTTGCCCAGAAATGTTGAGGTACATCCGTATGGGCAGGAAAGAGGCACAAGGACACAGTTTACTCAATAAAAAACAGCACCATTGCACAATGTCAGAAATTGGGTAATTTAGGAGGGAGTTACAAAGTCATGTTAGGCCATAGGACAGTTCTTAGAATATCTGGTAGGCAGGGCACAAATAGGGTACAAATAGCATACAACTTCCCAGTGTAGTAATAGTGAAGTTAAAGCAGTACATCCAATTTTAAAGTAAAGAACACAACACATTAAAATGCCCAAACTAATTTAGGAAAAGAGATCAAAGTCTAATGAGCAAAAAGGATAAAGTGAGACAAAGATAGGAACTTTTAAAGTTTTAATGAAAAATCCCCCCAACAGAAAAGCACCATTAAAGAGCAACAGTTCACAGTTGGCTGAAACCTAAGTACAATGTCAGGTCAACCGGAAGGGACCTCAGGCTGAATACACCAAGCGGGTGTTCATGGGAAAAGATTTACCATTCAGATTTAGGTCCTGATTTAGAGTTTTACGCAAATGTATGGTTGGGGAGAGGAGTTGGCCTAACGGCTAGGGCGGCCAACCTCGAATCTGGGGAACTGGGTTTGAGTCTCGGCAATGATGCTAAACATCCTGTGATTCTGGGCAAATCACTTAATCTCCCCGTGCCTCACAAAAATGAATGTGTGTCCTCATGTATCGTAACTGGTGCTATGTAAAGTGCCCTGATACCCGATTTGGGTCAAGTTCGCGCTATATAAAACTCAAAAACTAAAAAAAAAGTATTGTGTGACAAATGTGGTAGATACCCCATCAGCCTTTTTTTACAAGTGCATTTTATTTGAATGGATTTGTAATAAGGCGGATGCAATATCTGTCATGTTAGTGATGGAGTTCTCATCTGACAAACTCTAAACCATGCCCATAGTCTCACAAAATACTTCAATAGCTCAAAGTCCAAGGCTGAGTCCAATGAAGGTCACTTGAAGTCAGATACATCATCGTCAGGCTCACACTGTAGCCATTGATTATGGTGGCTCAAACTCTGAAGGGGATACAGCTGGATTTAGTTGCCATCGTAGTAGTGTCACAGCATTGGTTAATTTGAAGTTTCTCTGTGGTCCAAGACCTTAAGAGTTAGTTACGTTTTTGATTTTCAAAATCCTGCATCTGGTAAAGGCTGTTAACTGTATCTAAGCAGGGCTCCAGAGACTAACCCCTTTACTGCGAGGTCCAGTTGTACCTGTTTTCAATGTGGCAAGGAGTTCAAAGTGAGACAAGCTTTGTTTTCTTGCCTGACTTGTGAGTGATTTACCTAGAATACCCTCAGATACCTTGTCCTGGTCCTCTGGAGATGGACAAAATGATAGAGGGCCTGATCTGGAGTTTGAAAGATGGTATACTTTGTCACAAAGATGGCAGATAATCCAGCCAATTATTGCAAGTGAATCAAATCCTATGGCATTTGTAATAAAGCAGGCGAGTAACCCATCAGCCATTCTCTAAATCAGACCTTGTCTCAGTTTTCTCCATCTGCAGGGAAAGTTCTGTCTGGTTAGTTGTTCAGCCCCCTATCTACACAGTGCATGTTTCTAGGCACTAGGTCTCTCCAACCAGGGCTCCTATAGGGTCTAGTGCTTTGTGGCCAGCTGGGCCCTCTAGGAGTCAAATGTTTTTCTTTTTATCACCCTGAAACAGGCAAACAGGAGGTCAATTACTAGTTCCTTAAAGAAAAACGGGGTGCATTAAAAAAAGGAAAAATGAAAAGTATCCTTTTCATTTTAAAGAGTAGGCAGAGGTACGTGGTACGTGGGACCAATGTGTGCTCTGAAAAATCATTTCCGCTGCCATTCACACAGGGGAAGGGGTCCCTTAGGTACCCCTTCTCATTTGCGAATGGGTTACCACCTACTTGAAGTACCTAGCAAAATTCAAATGTTTTGCGAGCGCATTTCCGTCACAAAATATTCCTACATACCTCTGCGATTTGGAATTAGGAAAGAACGCCCTGAACACGCCCTTTCCTAATAACAAATCAGTATGTATTTGCGATTCCAAATTGCAATTCAGTAACATGTTACAGAATCGCAAATTGGAATTCATATATATGAAAATGCGATTTTGCAGTCGCAACTCGCCTGATCAGGGCGTTTGCAACTGGAAAAATCCTTGATACATATGGCCTATAGTCCCTATGTCAGCGTGAAGTGTGCTCGTTGAGCAGAGCCAACGCAAGGAGAGATGTTAATTGTACAATCCTCCATACACCAGCACATGATTCTGCACTGTGATGAGATGTCTTTGTGGAAGAGGATGTCTATTTTATGTTGATCCGTCACTATAGAGACAGCTCCTGAGAAGGAAGTAAGACTAGAGAGAGAGGTGGGGGAGGGGAATGGGGGAATGGGAGGGATTGATCATTCCTATGGGAAGGTCGGAGGACTTCGCTGTAGGATTTTGCTCACCTATCTTCATAACTATCATTCATCCCACTTGGCCCCAGATCTTGTAGTTACTAGAGTACACTTTGCCCATCAGAAATAACAGCCTTTTACTCGGAAGCCTGCAAACATGATCAATTACGACACTATAACCCTGAAAGTTCATAATGACAGTGGGTTTTCACCACCCTCTATGTATATACCAATATTCTAAGATGGCTGCATTGTTTCTAGCCTCCTCCAGCCGATCAATGACAGTAACACACATGACAATGCCCTCACAATCGTAGGTGCCCAGCCATGCCCCCACCCCTCCAACCACCCGACGCTCACAAGTACTGTGTCCCAGCCAACAGAACACTCCACGAGCTGTCGAAAGGTCTGGGGGTCAATGAACCTCTTCTGCACATGGTAACTCTAAGTACGGACCATCCACTGCACCCACATCCTACCATTAGCTTCTAGCCATGCATAACATTTACCATTTTGAACAGATTGCGACGGGGTCACCTCTGCCGTACCTCATGGGATTATACATCCATAAGGATTAGGTGAGCTCTCCTCTCTTACCATAATCAGCACAGTGTAATTACAGAGGATTTTTCATCAATGGATACTATGCCTAGCCTGAATCAACACTTTTTAAAATATCACAGTCCTTTCTGACCATTTGAACTACATAGCGAGCACATTACGCTCACTACGAATTGCTTAGAGTGCCACACGTTTATGTACTCACTATAATGGCTTGGCATAACAAGAGTACCTTTCTCGCTTGGATGTTCGTTTGTTTGATTGTCCATCCCCTCACCTGATAACCTTTTAATATCATGCTCATTTAGTATTATTGGATACTCCGTGGATGTGTCTTTGGCAATGTAGCATTGGGCCCTCCAATGGGGGCCGGCACTTCACATTCGTACAACGTTATGTGATTATGTGCACAAGTAGGTTCCTCTTCTTCATTTGTGTTTTGTCATTCCAGATAGGATGACATCACGGGTCCATTGAGTTTTACTAAGATATCTTTCTAGACAACGACACAAACAACCCCCCCCCCCCCTGATTTCACTATCCCTAAGTCCTGAAGAAGCGCCAATGAACTCCTCCTGAGACCACAGCACAGCATGAAACATGCTGACCCCATTCCCATCTATTAAAGCCATTACCACCCTCGAGCAGCACACAACCTTTTGGATTTTTATTGATGACAGAGTGTTTTTTCATTTAAATAATTTGCCTCACTCCCTCTAGTCACCTGTTAGCATCTACACTTTACTTACGCTTGCACGCAGACCCGCACACACCTTACGGCTACATTCCTAAAAAGATCTTTGATAAAGTGACCCTTCGGGGGACCCATTGGGCATTACAGTGCCGGCACAACAAGGAGAACCGCCCCCATGATGAAGCATGACATCCTTCGGGGTGTGTGAGGGCACTAAGTAGATGTCCCTCTGACCTACCCATAGGAACAACCAATCCCTGTATTCCCCTCCCCCACCTCTCTCTCTAGTCTTACTTCCTTCTTCGAAACTGTGTCTCTCTGTAGTGACAAATTTACATTCAGGAGCACAAGCCACTGGATCTATATCCAGCTCCTTGCTCCCTCCCCCTTTTTAGTATCTTATGCTGATGCAAAAAGATGATTCTTTGCCAACTGCTTGTGAGACAGCAGTGGGATCAAAGGTGAAATGCCAATACAAGTTTGTGAGGGCCTTATTTCAACATTGTGATCTTGTTTATTTCATCAAACGTACTACGGCTGTATAAAGCATTAATTCATTTATGGTTCATGAAGGATTATTTTTTGTGACTCTTCAAACAGGTCAAGTATGTCTGTAATGTACTAAATATGTTGAATTTACCCCTTCACACCAGCTACCTATATAGTTATTCTAAACTAATTTTCATAACATTTTCTACTTGTGCAACTTCAGTATGTCCACCTCAAGTTCTTTCACCAGGTCCTTGTAAACCCAACTATAGTTGGAAAGAATGGAATAGGTGTGTTGGGAGATATCTATCAGCAATTGAAATTTGAAAGTAAGCATACATTTGCAATGTTAAATGTTATTTTGGTGCAGAAAGACAATGCGTGCTTGATTACCTTCCTGAATTGGAGCTGTGTAGTGGGTACTTAGGCATTGGAATGAATACAGCAATGTTGTTAAGCAATTAATCAAAACTTTTCCTCAGGAGTTCAACGTTGTGATGGAGAAGCATTCATTTTTGATGAGACAACTGGCTCAAGAGACTTTTGATAACTATGTGGCTGAGCTTTCTTTTCAACATCCTTCTAAATATTTGATGGTTCAATAGATTCATATTTGCGTGATCAAAGCATAGCGAATTGCTATGGCAAAAAGGCATAAGAGATGTTTTTGCGCAGCAAGAGTGCAGCATTATCACAGATCATTGATATAACTAAGAGTACTAAATGATCTTCAGTGCGTACTAGAGAAGTTAATTAGCTGGACTCATTGCATTTTGCGATTAATTGGATATGTGATCAACATGCCTAAGCAAATTCTAAGTTATGATCAATGTAACCGATGTGTTTATCTAAACTGGGAACAATGTCATTGCTTTAGGTGTGAGGAATGAGTACCATGTGACTAATTTATGTGGCTGTCCTTCAAGAAAAAAGTCCTGCAACAAATGTAGGAAGATGTGCAAAGGCTATCAAAAATGGTGCATGTTAACAAATTACAAACAGGCTGTCTCCTGCAGGAAATGGATACATGTAAATTGATGCTAAATATTCAAACTATGAACACTATCAAAGGTGATCCTTTTTGTGAGATTATTGTTTGGAAAACTAAACTTGAAGCTACTGCTGATTCAGGATCACTGATGAATAAAATATCTGACCATTTGTATTTCACTGAATGGCCTGACATTTCTCTAATTCCTTCTAATACTAATCCCTTGACATTTGGAAAAAGTAAAATGTATATATTGGGATATTTCTAGGATGGTGTTATTCCTAAGAATCACAAAATTTACAGGAAAGTGTATGTAGCAAGTGTATAAATTCTAAGCTTGGAGACTCCAAGATCCATTCTGGGATGATATCAAAGCCAGGCACACATTCCCCAATGTCTCTTGTGGCTTTGAAAAAACCTTGATCTGAAGAGATTTTGAATGCCCATAAAGAGGTTTTCAACAAGATATTATGATGTTTTAAAGGTTTCAAGCATAGGAGTGCAGTTAAAGTTTGCTGTGCGGGCCTGCCATTGAGGAAAGTTCCACTGAGTATTAGGTCACATTTGCAGGAACATTTATGTCAATTAGAAAAATCAATGGCGTTTGCCCATAATGGTGGCTACTAATAAATCCAGAGACATTTGCTTATGTGTCAATATCAGATCTTTAAATAAAGCACTTTAGCCACTTGCAATGTTTCTGAAATATTTAGGAGATTTCTGCACAGTTGGGCCATACGTCCAACTTTTCAAATGTACACCTGATATTGGCATTCCATCAGATCAAATGATGTGACAAATCAAAATCTTTACACACTTTCTGGACTCATTTTGGGGCTTAGATTTTCTTTAGAATGCCTTTCAGATTAGCATTCACTGCATCAGTATTTTAGAAACTAATGATTACCTTTTACTAAGGCATAAGTGTTAGACAGGCTTTTCAAGACGATATCCTGAGCCAGGCAGGTACCAAAGAGGATCACAATACAATCAATGATTGAGGATCCTTTGTGAACATGGTATGCCCAAAAAGGTTAAAAAGGTTGACTATTTTAGACACTATTTACCTCCAGGTAGAATCAAACAAAGGAGGATTAGGCTCGAAAATCACCATGGCTCAGGCTCCCACCACGTTTGATGATAAAATCTGGCTTGGGTTTATGCAAAGATTATTAGCAAGTTGAGGAAGACTTTGCCTTAATTCAGAACCACTGAAAAGATTGTTACAGATGGATGTGTCTTTTGTTTGGGGTATGGTGGAAGCTCAAGCATTCCAGAGAAATAGGATCCTAAATGTTGAGTCACCTGCCTTAAAACTTTATCAGGAGGGGCAATTGTGTATTATCACAGTGGATACAAGCATGGGTAGCACAAGGGCTCTATTTAAGCAAAGACTGGGCCACAAGGAACATAATGTGGCTTTCACTTCCAGGTGCTTGTGGAATGGTAAGTTACACTGTAGCACAAATAAAACAAGAAACATTGGCTTTTGTGTGGGCTACTGAGCATTGTGAAACAAATGTGCGAGGCACAAAATTTATAATATGCATGAATGATAAACTTCAATATCTACTAGGTGAGAGAGGAAGGGGCAAACTTTCTCTATGGTTTATAAATTGTTATATAGGTTGCATAAGTTTAATTTCGAATTGTTCATATGTTAGGTGAGGAACATGCCAGAGTGGGTTTTATTTGGTTGAAGATGATGCAATTAAGAAAAAGTAAAATTATGTTGACTGTGTTATTGATCTAGTTGATGTGTTAACTGAAGATTGCAGGCCATTTTAACAGATGAAGGGAATTAATGTTCAAGTTCCAATAAAGTGTTGAAAAAACCTAAGAGGTAAAGTGAAGGGTTGGCCTAAAGAATGATTATTGGAAGGTGAATTGCTATGCTTTGTCGAAATTCAAGATAAATTGAGTATTGAAGGCGGCATCCTCCAGAGAGATAAAACAGGGGTAATATGGGTGTCGATGAGGACACTATTTCTTGAATTATTCCATGAAGAGTTTGACCATTCTTAATTTAAGGTCATCATCAGGAGGAATTCTTTCTCACAGACTGGTCCTATTCAGTCTACGTGCTGACTGACAGACTTAACTTCTGAGGATTATTCTCAATGAAGATAATTTATTTATTGGAATCATCACAGGCTGTACTTGAAAATTGTAGTGCTTTGTCCTGCTGATGACCATAAATTAAGAATGGTCAAAAAGCTGTTGACACATACCCCCAGAGAAATGGATAATTATTGTGTTTTGATATTCCAAAAGTCCATTTAATTGATTCATACAGAATAACTTTGATGTATTACTTTTTCCTTGTTGTTATTTTGCTTTTCTGCTTCATCTTGCCCTGTTTTCTATATATCTCGAACACTTTGGTCACCTTGCACTCTATTTAAGCAATTTTCCAAATGTATACGGCTGTCTTATTTGAATTGATATATTCAGGTTGAATTAACACAGCTTGATTTCTTCCTTTGTGGCTATATATGTTTGTTGTGATTTATTTTTACTGTATTTTATGTATTTTTCCATTTAAGTGAATCCCTTTGGGACATTGTTTCTTGTTAGAGTGCATTGGTTCATGTCAGGTTTGTGAAGGAGCTGGTATAGGTCTTGTGACACATAACTCCAAACTTGTAATGGTGAAATTTCTAGAATATGCTTGAAAAAAATTATGATTTAATACAAATCTTGACCCACCGTAAAACATTCAACATACGTCTGGTGGATTATTATTCTAAATGAGTTTATTTTACCTCTGAGAGGAATGCCACCATGTGCTCAGTTATTATTTTTATGGAAAATGTGTTCACCATTGAAGGATAACCCAGTATTAGGGTGTCTGACAGAGGTGCCCAATTTGTCTCACATGAAATTAAGGTGTTGTTGGCGTATTTTGGAGTCCAGAAACCAATTGCTGCTCTGTACAGTCCCAAGAGCATGGTGGATAGGGGGAATAGGATTGTGAGACAATTTTAACATTTGGACACCACTGCTGGTTTAGATATAGAATAAACCTTAAGAGATAGGTTTTGAAATTATCATGTAACACCTCACTCCTTAGCAAAGGTCATCCCAGTCAGATTGTTACGTCTCAAACACCAGTGTCTAAAATGGTACCAGTGTTTATTAAGAAATGGTGTAATAAGGATTGTACTCTTGACATGCAACCTATTAGTCACAGAGTGTGTAAAGCATATTTTCATGGTGCTGAAATGTACAATGTGGTTCAAGAGATAAAATGTCAGGGTGTTGTCAGAATTTGTTAACCAATTGCTGTGAGCTAAACAGTTTCCACGTTGTTTGGAAGACACAGGGATTAGAGCTAGTGTGGCATCTTTCCAGGTGCAAAATGCGTCATGGTGGGACAAGAGGTGTGCTGCAAAGGTTTGTGATGTTAAACAAAGTATATTTAAAGAAATCCTACATCATTTGGGTGCAGCGTTTTCCTGGGATGATCTATAATACGTGGATGTCTTCCTGGAATGTTCCCAAGAAACACATACAGAGAGTATCACACAGAAGGTACACAATTCCCAGGAAATTGAGGACCCAAGATCACAAGTAGCACATACAGAAAGTATCATGCAGAAGTTACCCACTTCCCTGGATATTATAGAACAGTATGACTTGTTTGCAGACTGTGAACATCAGAATTTAATTGGTCTTGATGGTAATATTGAACTAAATCTGCAGGTGATTTTGGAGGCAAATGTGATAGGAAGTAGTGAATTTACAGAGGATGGCGGGACTTATCACAAGTCTTTGTACACAAATCTATCTGATGCTGGTGTAAGGACAAACAACACAGTGATAAGAGAACCAATCAATCTAAAAGACTGTATTTACAGCTGAAATTGTTTTTCTTCATTGTTCTTAGTTCATAGTGACATATTCTACTTCCATTTACAATTTTTATTCTGATATTATTGATTAGTTTTCTTTCACTGGTTTTGATGTTTGTATATTATTTATCATTCTAGCAATTTGTTCATTGTTATTTTATCAGGGCAAAATCCATATTGTTTGGTGGAAGTAGGTCTTTCTTCTGTCGCGTTGTATGAGACATGGACAGACGCGGCGATCTAGGCTGCTGATGTGCTGCTACACGCTATCTCTCCGCTATTGTTGTTAAGCTGAATACTAGCTTTTTAACGCGCTCTCCGCATTTATTGTTGTGTAATTTTAAAAAAAACTGATATTTTTAATTGCAATTTGTGCTTTGGCTATTACTGTCAGTGAGAGATCTCACCTGTTTTATTCACGCTCCAGACCCCGTTCCGCCCCGGCTGAGTGCCGTTTGTGCGGAGGGTCGAACTGCAGAGCGCCATTCCCCGCCTTCTCTTCTCCACTTCCGCCCTGCCTCACCCAGCGCAGGTTAGCGGTCTAGTGGCTATTGACCCAGGAGTATATCTTCTGTGCTAACGAGGGTCACAGTTGACAGACGCGGCGATCTAGGCTGCTGATGTGCTGCTACACGCTATCTCTCCGCTATTGTTGTTAAGCTGAATACTAGCTTTTTAACGCGGCTCTCCGCATTTATTGTTGTGTAATTTTTAAAAAAAACTGATATTTTTAATTGCAATTTGTGCTTTGGCTATTACTGTCAGTGAGAGATCTCACCTGTTTTATTCACGCTCCAGACCCCGTTCCGCCCCGGCTGAATGCCATTTGTGCGGAGGGTCGAACTGCAGAGCGCCATTCCCCGCCTTCTCTTCTCCACTTCCGCCCTGCCTCACCCAGCGCAGGTTAGCGGTCTAGTGGCTATTGACCCAGGAGTATATCTTCTGTGCTAACGAGGGTCACAGTTGACAGACGCGGCGATCTAGGCTGCTGATGTGCTGCTACACGCTATCTCTCCGCTATTGTTGTTAAGCTGAATACTAGCTTTTTAACGCAGCTCTCCGCATTTATTGTTGTGTAATTTAAAAAAAAAACTGATATTTTTAATTGCAATTTGTGCTTTGGCTATTACTGTCAGTGAGAGATCTCACCTGTTTTATTCACGCTCCAGACCCCGTTCCGCCCCGGGTGAGTGCCGTTTGTGCGGAGGGTCGAACTGCAGAGCGCCATTCCCCGCCTTCTCTTCTCCACTTCCGCCCTGCCTCACCCAGCGCAGGTTAGCGGTCTAGTGGCTATTGACCCAGGAGTATATCTTCTGTGCTAACGAGGGTCACAGTTGACAGACGCGGCGATCTAGGCTGCTGATGTGCTGCTACACGCTATCTCTCCGCTATTGTTGTTAAGCTGAATACTAGCTTTTTAACGCGGCTCTCCGCATTTATTGTTGTGTAATTTTAAAAAAAAAACTGATATTTTTAATTGCAATTTGTGCTTTGGCTATTACTGTCAGTGAGAGATCTCACCTGTTTTATTCACGCTCCAGACCCCGTTCCGCCCCGGCTGAGTGCCGTTTGTGCGGAGGGTCGAACTGCAGAGCGCCATTCCCCGCCTTCTCTTCTCCACTTCCGCCCTGCCTCACCCAGCGCAGGTTAGCGGTCTAGTGGCTATTGACCCAGGAGTATATCTTCTGTGCTAACGAGGGTCACAGTTGACAGACGCGGCGATCTAGGCTGCTGATGTGCTGCTACACGCTATCTCTCCGCTATTGTTGTTAAGCTGAATTCTAGCTTTTTAACGCGGCTCTCCGCATTTATTGTTGTGTAATTTAAAAAAAAAAATTATATTTTTAATTGCAATTTGTGCTTTGGCTATTACTGTCAGTGAGAGATCTCACCTGTTTTATTCACGCTCCAGACCCCGTTCCGCCCCGGCTGAGTGCCGTTTGTGCGGAGGGTCGAACTGCAGAGCGCCACTCCCCGCCTTCTCTTCTCCACTTCCGCCCTGCCTCACCCAGCGCAGGTTAGCGGTCTAGTGGCTAAACGCAGTCTCACATAAAATGACGTTATGGCGGAAGCGCAGCGGACGAGCGCAGCGGGAGCGCCGACTTCGCGCCGAAGTCGCGCCAAAGTCCAGCCCGTCTGCGCCCGTCCGCGGCCAGCCGCGACCTGTGGCCCTACACCCTGGCCTAACTTTTACGTACTCGTCGTCTGAGTTATGCACCCTGCAACATGTAGTTTCTCTACCGCCCGACGTCATCAGGAGGGCCCAGGAGTGTGGTATCTCGACCTCTTTATGCACGGTAATCCCTTCCCTACCTGAACTTGTACCTACCCATGGTCCCCGGTACCCCACCTTCCCTAAACCTGAGACCCGTGCCCTAACCATCCTTTACCTTAATACCCGCTCCATGGCAAAACACCATTTAGAAATTTTCCGCTTACTCGACGACACCAACGTAGACATTCTTTTCCTGTCCGAAACTTGGCTGACAGACGACTCTGTACCTGAAATCCTGGCCGCCACTCCTAACGGCTATTACATCTTACAAGTCAACCGCCCTGGAGGCCAAGCTGGGGGTGGAGTTGCTGCTATCATCCGCAAAGAACATGTCTTCTCCATCTTAGACTGCACTCCTATTCCTCACACTCAATCTCTCATTATCCAACTTCGTTCGGCTAGGACCTCTCTCATCTGCGTTCTCATGTACAGACCCCCTATCTACATGCCCTCCTTTCCCCAATCAGTTGGGGACCTTGTCTCCCAGCTTCTCATCAATCACGCTAAAGTCATCATCTTGGGTGACTTCAACTATTGGCCTACTGATCCTCGAGAAAGCCGATTGTCTGAGCAGTTCTCAGAAATTCTTACCAGCATGAACTGTCAGCAATTGGTTTCAACTCCTACCCATTGTAAGGGCCACATTCTTGATCAGGTTTGGACGGCTAATTTAGACACTTCGCCTCCCCTGATCACCCCCTGTTCGTGGTCAGATCACTATTTCATCTCTTTTTCAGTTGACCTACCTAGCTTTCATCGCCCTCCGCCCCTTACCAACACCACAGCTCGTAATTGGAAGAATGCCAATTTGTCTGAACTGCACTCCCTCCTGGCACTTTCAGTTCCATCTACTCTCGGGTCAGTCTCCAACCAAGCCTCTACTCTTGAGCATTGGCTGATGGCAGCTGCCAACGCTGTAGCCCCTCTAAAAACCATAAAAACCTCGCGCCCCCACGACGCCCAGCGTTGGTTCACCGATCAGTTAAAACTCGACAAACTGGCCCTCCGCCAAGCCGAACGCCGCTGGCGCCATAAGAATGACCCCTTACTCAAAATAAAATTCACGTCTTTACTGAATACATACAAATCTTCCATCTTAGAAGCAAAAACATCTTACTTCTCCCGTAAAATCTTGGAGTCGGCTTCCAAAGCCAAAGACATCTTCTCGATTGTCAACGAGCTTTCCCTTCCTGACCGCATCACTCTCCCCCCTATGCCCACCCAGGACCTATGTGACGAGCTCAATACCTTCTTTCAGGACAAAATCTCCACAATTAAAAACAATATCTCTCTTCCCTCTTCTCTTCAATCATTTTCCCTTCCTTCTGAAAACCCTCAGCAATTCAATATTTTCCCTCCCATTTCCATCACCGAATTTCACAGTCTTCTTCACAAAGTTAGTTCCGGTTTCCCCGCAGACTGCTGCCCCCCTCATATTCTTAAAGAAATCTTCCTGACTTGCCCTGATCCTGCTCTGGCTCTTCTCAACACCTCCTTAGCCACAGGAATTGTCCCAGACTCCTTTAAGCAGGCTGTGGTGCTACCCATTTTGAAAAAGCCCAACGCAGATCCACTAGTGTTGAGCAACTACAGACCCATTTCCCTTCTCCCCTTCTTAGGTAAGATCTTAGAGACCTATGTAACGCGGTGTCTGAGCACTTTTGTGGAGACTTCATCTTTCTTGGACCCGCAACAGGCGGGTTTCCGCCACCTCCATTCTACAGAGGCGGTGATAGCGGCCGTCATGGATACCCTAAGAACAGGGGCTGACAACAACACTCCTCAGGCCCTTGTACTGCTTGACCTGTCGGCGGCTTTTGACACGGTCGATCATGCCATCCTGATCGACCGTGTCATCAACGCCGGTATTCAGGGCGTAGCCCTTGACTGGGTTCGATCTTTCCTTCAAGGCCGTTCCCAGGCAGTCCACCTCTCCACTTTTTCCGCCCCTTTCTCCCCCCTTTCCTGTGGTGTCCCTCAGGGTTCGGCTCTATCCCCTCTTCTTTTTAACTTATACATGCAACCACTCATGGTTTCTCTTCGTCACTCCCCGGCCACTATCTATAATTATGCAGACGATCTGCAATTGATTTTTCCTTTGGACACCTCACCATCTTCCCGCACTAATTTCCAAACCACAATGCTATACATCTCTGATTGGATGGCTCACAGCCAGCTCAAGTTGAACCCGTCTAAGACGGAACTTGTTCTGGTGGGTGGTCCGACCAACCCCTGGGATGATAACTATTGGCCCCCCTCTCTTGGCATTCCCCCGCGCCCGGTCAGCTCGGTGAAAAGTCTTGGAGTGGTCATCTCTGAGGATCTATCTATGAAATCGCAAATCTCGGCTGTAACATCTTCCTGCTTTTTCCAACTGAGCAGGATCCGTAAGATCTGCCGATTTCTTACCAGAGAGGCACTCATTTTAGTCATCCTGGCTTTGGTCATCTCCAGGGTTGACTTTGCAAATATCTTATATGTGGGAATCCCCGCCTACCAGCTTCAGAGACTCCAGCTCATTCAGAACCAGGCCGCCCGCTTGGTGTTCCACCAACCAAAACACCAGCATGTTTCTCCGCTCCTAAGGAGCCTCCACTGGCTCCCAGTGGCCAAACGGTGCTCCTTCAAACTTGGGTGCACCATCTTCAAATCCCTCCATAATCGTGCACCTGTGTTCATCTCCTCTAAATTAAAGCGGTATCTTCCTACCCGCAATCTCCGTTCTTCTGCTGACAACCTTCTGTGCATTCCATCCTACCGCCGCAAGAAACATGGCGGCCTGCGCTTCTCGTTTCTAGGGCCCTCCTTTTGGAACTCTCTCCCTTCTTCTTTCCAGCACTGCCCCTCATACGAGCTATTCCGCAAGACATTAAAAACTCACCTTTTCAAAGCTTCCTTTGAGTAATACACTCTGCCCTGGTCTGCTATGTCTGTTATGAGCGCCAAGAAACCGTTTCGGTGTACGTGCGCGGTATAAGCTTTTTAACATAACATTTAACATAACATGGAATGTAACAGCATCATTTGAATGGAGATTCAACCACAGGTAAAGGTTTTGGTGTGGGAAAGTTGGCAGAAGTAGGAGTTCTGGGTCAGAGAATGTTCTTGGTAGATGGTGTTTACTTCAAGTTGGAAATAAACAAAACAGTGCTATTTTCTACTTCTATGTGTACTTCCCATATTTATACAGAGCACATTTGTTTTATGTAACACTGAACAGCTTGTCAACGTTATGTTTGTATCACCTTTTGTGTGTATGACATAAACCTTGGGCTCACTTTGCCACTGGAAACAAGCTAAGCTCAACTGACAAGCTGCTATCAAGGCAAAACGGTTCTTAGGTTACTTTTGCTTGGTTTCATGGAGGACACTGCATGGGCTCGGGCTTTACTGTTCCTATTGGAAAGGGGTCAAGACTGATTTGCATATGAAAAAATAGCCCGGAGAGGAAGTACGGCTGACGTGAGCCCAAACGCGCCGCCGTTGTGCTTCCTGTCCCACATGGCTCCGCCCACAGTCGCAACGCTGGCTCTCTGCTGCTAGATGCTGCTCCACTGAAAATTACCGGCTGACTTTAAAGCTGACTTCAAAGGACGCCTTGCCTCGCCGCTGCTTGCCGAGGTCTGATGCCCGAGTTTTGAAGCTCGAGCTGCCCTGCCCTTCCCTCCCGCTGCGACTTTGAGCACGAATCCAGCGCCCGAGTCTGATGCCCGAGCTGCTCTGCCGCTGTGGCTCTGTGGCTCTGAGTACGAATCCGTCCAGTACCGGCTCCTGGTCCAGAGTCTACGACGCCTGACTTCGCCGAACTTCACCAGATCCCCGGAGCGCTGGAGTGCTGAGGTACTTATTCTGCTCAAACCTTTGGTTCCACCTTCTCCTGTTCAGCACGCAGCAGTACCGCGGGCGGGCGAAATGCTACACGCTGACCCTCGCTGACGAGTAGAGCCTTATTACCGACCCCCCCTCCCCCTCTTTTGGAACTTTTGGGGCCTCAGAGTTGTTTGGGGCAGGGTTCTCACACAAAGGGGAGGGACAGAGTGCCGTACAGAGGTGAAACGGCCTGAGGTGAAACGGACTTGTGCAGTCTGAGTGAGGCTCACGAGATTAAGATCTTTCCTTTAATTATGGCAGGGAGAACAAAGGGCAAGCAGGCTAAGCCAGAATTGGGAAGGGAGTTATTGAAATCTCCAGTGGTAATTAGATCTCCACCGGCGGCCAAGGGAGAGAGAAAAAATAGAAGGAAAACACAACAAAGAAATGCCCTGAAACAAAAACCAAATGAAACTGCTGCTGAATCGTGCAGAAAAAATAAATATAATGTCTTGAGAAAGCAAGTTGAAGAAGATCTCGATATCGATGACGAGGAGGGCGAGGAGGATGGGGACGCAGAGTCTTTCTCTGTCGGAACTCTCAGCAGAATTAAGTATGCTGGCTGTCGGTGAGAAGGGAGAAGCAGTAAGGAAGGACAAGGGAGTGGAGACAGGCCAAGTGGATAAAGTGGTGGACAAAGGGGTCAAGGCTGATAAAACACCTATAGCTAAGAGCTCTGAGAGTCAATCAACCCCTAAGCAATACCCTCTTTTTTCTAAACCCCTTCTCCAACAGGGGCAATTGTCGAGTACCCCTGCGCGGGGTGAGACCAACCAAGAGAGGAGAAATGGCATGCCGGACCGAGATGTCTCTAACGCCGGAGGGACTATAAATAGCTTCATAACGCCTGAGACACCAGCGACAGCGCAAGGGACGGCAGTAGGCTCAGAAGATGCAATTTCAGCTGCACAATCTACATCAACCATGGCCCCCCTGTGCCGCCCTCTCTCAGTCCCTCCCACAACCACAACCACTTGCTCAGCTGATCACTAACCCGAGCCACAACCAAACAACGAAAGCTTCCGGCAAACCTTAGTCTACAAGCATCTCAGGTCTCCCAAGAGGATGGTTTGTTCTCCCTTCCGAATACCACAAAAGTGAATGGTATTGAAGACATGCTCGGAACCATTCTTCAGGAGCTAAGAGATTTTAAGAACTCCCAGGCTCAGGAAATATTCCAGCGGCATAGTAGGCTCGCAAAAATGGAGGAGTGCCTCGGCAGTCTTCCCTTGAGAGTCTCCGAAGCTGAAGCTCGGATTTCGACTTTAGAGGACTACTTAATGGCAATGCAGAAAGTTCTTTCAGAGTCTAACAAAGAGAAAGCTCAACTAGCGGAAAAAATGGAGGACCTTGAAAACTACAATAGGAGGTCCAACCTACGGCTAGCAGGCATACCAAAGGGGCTGGAAGATAAGTACGTAGTTAAATGGTCAGAGTCCCTCTTGAAAAAAGCCATACCTGAGATCCAGGGCGATCTAACGATCATAAGGGTGCACAGAGTCCCGGCGTATAAACCTAAGAACTTGAAATATCCAGTACAATTTTGCTCAATTTTTCAGACTTTAGGGTGAAAGAGAAAATTCTAAATACTGCATTTTCCAAGAGATCATTCAACGTGGAGGGGGCAAATAACTTTCGGATTTTCTCTGATATGTCGGCGGCATCTGCCTATAGAAGCAGGGACTTTGTTAAATTGATCGATTCTTTTAAAAGCAAGGGCGCTCAAGCCATGATAGTGCAGCTATCAAAACTTAAATTGTTGGCCAAAGGGAAATTTTTTATCTTTACGATCCTGCATGAGGCTCAGTCTTTCCTTGAAGGTCTTGATCCATAAATTCGCAGCTGAGTTTTCAACTTCTTGAATGGCAGACACATGGTGGAGACAGGAAGCACACAAGGATGCAATGAAATGGCATCCCAAAAGAAGAAATATCAGAGAAGGACAGAAGTGGGACATGGGGGGTTACCGTCCACTCTAGGGGGGGAGGGAAGGGAGGTGAAGGGGGGTGTCGCAGGGGGAAAAAAGAGAGTTCATACATTGAAGATTTATTTGTTTCAACACAGCTATGGTACGGACAATGTTATACTTAAAAGGTCTTTTAATTTCATTATTCTACACTTGTCACTTTAAAGACCAAGTAATATGCTTTCACTCTTCTCTTCTTTGCTTTGCTGCTATTATTCAATTGCGCTGCTTATTTGCATATTTGCACAAGGAGAGGCTTAGAACTACAGGTGTTGCTGCAATTGCCGTACTGCGCTGGTTACGTACTCGTCTGCCCTTTCGCATAAAAATGCTGCTGCTGTTCTTCCTTGGCAATTTGCTGCTTTCATATACCTATGCTGCTTAACATACATCTGCACATGATGGGGTTTAACATTGCTTATCTGCGTATTTGCACAAGGGGAGGTTTAGTCCAACATCTTTCGCTGCTAGTGCACATTTGTGTTGCTCTTTTGCATATTTGCACAAAGAAAGGTTCAGAATATTGTAATGTTGATCTTTTTTGGGCTTTCTTACCTCTACTTTAGACTTGTGCTGCTCTTCTGCGTATTTTGCACAGGGAGAGATCCAGAACAAATAATGTGCTGTAGCTCTTTTTTGATTAAATAAGATTATGTATGATCAATTGCTACCAGTTTATGTATATGCTGCTTATTGCTTTTTGCTTTTTTTGCACATGCTGAGGTTTAAGACTTCCATGAATATATCGATTTATTACTGGTTGTTCTTGATAGATGCTTTTAATACTTTAAAGAACAAATAGTATGTTGAAGTTTATTTCTTTCAATGCAAATGGTCTTAACAATGTTCGGAAAAAAAATGCTATTGAGTGTTGGCTAAAAAATCTTATTCCAGATGTTATCTATTTACAAGAGACTCACTATAGAGTTCAGGCTGAGTCAGATAAAATTTTCAAGAGCTGGGTTGGCCACAAGATATCGTCAACAGCTGGATTGGCACAGCGAGGAGTTTGTATTTTAATTGGAAGACATGTAGGCTTTAGTTTGGAAGGGACACTAGTAGACCCCAGAGGTAGATGGGCAGTTGCACATGGTAAATTAAGAAACGCAAACATAATTTTTGCTACAATCTATGCACCTATTCTTGATGACCCTCTAACAATTTTACAGTTAAAGAATGCTATAACAGGACTTCCTGAGCATATAATATGGGGTGGAGATTTTAATCTTCTACAAAACCCTTTATTGGACTCTTCAAAAAAGATCGCCGCCAAAACAAACCTCAAGTCGTTATGGCCATTCAAAGCTGTAAATTCGAACTCAACGTTATTGATTATTGGCGAGTCCCCAACCCCCTTAAACGAGAATATTCATGTTATTCAGCTAAGTACAATTCTGCATCTAGACTAGATTTTTTTTTAACTTCCCATGTTTTAGAGCCACATTATTATGTCCACCTACCAAATGCTTTCTCGGATCACGCGGCACTCTATATGGAGGTAAAATTGGGATTACAAGATGCAAGGCCTTTAAGAAGATGTTTTTTTAATAAATTGAACCTCCAAGACCAACAATGGTGTATAGATGTTGAAGGAAATATTGAGCAGTTCTTTGTGCAGAATAGAGGTACTGCCCCATTAAACACGACCTGGGATGCATTTAAGGCTACCCTGCGAGGGCTAATTACATCTAAAGAAATACCAAAGCAGAAGGCAACAAAGGAGGAGAAAGCCAATCTACAAATCGAACTTACTGAGTCAACCCAAGAACATTACAGGGTTAGATCGACGCTTTCTGGGCAAAAGTTGACTGAGGCAAAATCCAGTATGAAGGACTTCTACTATAATTTAGGCGAGACTACTAGCAATCTCTATGCCCAAAGGATATATGAGGAGAGTGAATACACAGGGAAGCTCTTGGCCTGGCAAGCCAAAGAAAAGTAGGTCCGAAATAGGATAGATCAGCTGATTGACCCTATCACTAAATTACATGCTAAGACCACCACCTCCATTGGTGAGCTGTTTTTGAAACATTATGAGGGAGTTAACCAATCAACTGAAGGGGCTACTTCTGATTCCATTGGGGAGTTTTTAGAGCTACTTGCAATACCTAAATTAGATGATGGGGGGCAAGAAATTCCTCACAGAGGACTTCAAAATGTTAGAATTAGTTGAGGTGATTGCCTCCCTCCCCAACGGTAAGTTAAGGCTAATGGTGAGGATGGTCTTCCTATTGAATTTTTTAAAAAATTTGGAGGAACCCTGCGTAAAGAATTACTGCTTTTAGTTAACCATTTACTTAAAGGAGGGCCCCCTCTGGACTCTTTTCACTCAGCTGTGGTGGTCAGCATTTTTAAAAAAAGGAAAGGACAAAGAAAACATAAATTCTTATAGACCCATATGTCTCTTAAATACGGTTTATAAAAGTTTTACAAAACTTTTAGCAAACCAATTGAACAAAATAGTAGGAGCTCTAGTAGCCCATGATCAGTGTGGTTTTATTGCAGGTAGGCATCTTGATTCAAATACCAAATTTTTATTGGAGGCACTAGATATTTTTAAGATCAATAAGGTGAAGGCTCAAATTTGGCTTTTAGACGCAGAAAAAGCCTTTGATCTAGGGTCATGGGACTGCCTTTTTGCTATTTTGCACAGTTTTAATTTCCCGATTGTTTTCATTTCTCTTTTAAAACAACTTTATATGAATTCTAGGGCACAGATTATCATTAATAATACTAACATTGGGACGTGCCGGGTCACTAAGGCACCCGTCAAGGATGCCCCCTGTCGCCAATTTTATTTGCATTATTTATTGAACCTTTGGCAATCGCGATCAGGGACTTAAGGTCCGACACAACCCCAGTAGCTGGTATGACAATTATAAAATTATATGCGGATGATATTGCCCTTTTTTTAGATTCTAAACCCGCAAGTCAATTGAACATTTTAAAAAAAAATTCTGACTTCCAAAGATTAGGGGGCTACAAGATTAATGTTAACAAAACGGAAATTGTTTTAGCCAACTGCACCATGGACACTTTAGTTCCAGAATTTAGGCAGATATATAACGCATCCCCAAAGAGATACCTGGGAATATTCATATCGGATAATTGGAAGATCTGTATTCATTGAACTACTTACCTCTATTAAAGAAGGTGGGGTCCCTTTTAGATCGCTGGAATTTATTACCCTTGTCTTTAATAGGACAGGCAGCCCTAGTACGTATGCCTCTTTTTAATTTTCTTTTCAGCGCCGCACCCTGTGCTATTCAGGTCTCCTTTTTTAAAACAGCAGACGCTTTGATCTCCTCTTTCCTTTGGGCTAAAAAATCTCCTAGGCTCGCACTTGGCACTTTATATCTTCCATCTGCACAAGAAGGGCTATCTCTTCCGAATATTCAAGAATATTACTTTGCGTCTTTTGCACACCACAGTTTTAGTTTTTTTTTCAGAAACTCACGAGGCAGACAATTTTTTTATGAAGAGGATGTTGTCAGAATCAAAAATCACCGACCCAGTTAGAATCACGAAAGATCCAAAGAAAGTCCGTTATAAGTCCCTTCAGTGGATTTTTAAACAGAAATCTCTGTTTCTGAAATTCTATTGTATCCCTATAATAGGGAATACAACGGATTTAATCAACCTTAGCCTAGGAGAAGAGGGCTGTATGGACAATAATACACTAAATCTCTGGAAGGAGAATGGCTTCGTGAAAATCGAAGAATTCCTTATGGGGAACAGGTGGGAGTCTTGGGATGAAATTTATAGACAGATACAACACTCCCACAGAATTCTAAACTGGTCTTTTCTCAAGCTTATTTAAAAACTTAGAGAGCTTGATATAGGAAATCTATTTCAAAAAGAAAATATCTCCACAGCTTTGAATACTCAAATACAGAAGCAGTTGGATTATAGTTCTAAAAGAAAACAAAGGGCAGGAATCCTCCAATAAGATCATCGAGAGGTGGAAAAAGAGGGAAGATATTGAAATTAGCCCACAGTTATGGGATAAGACAAATACATTTAATAAAACCATCTTCCGCGGTGCTAATTTTAAACACATGCAATTTTACAATAAGTGGCTAATTTATAGAGCCCCCTCTTTCCTTGACAACATCTTTCCCCAAATTGCCGACAAATGCTTTAGGTGGAAAGAAAAAGGTACCTGGAAGCATATTGTCTGGGAGTGCTCAAAAATTCAGCCATTCTGGAAGGAAATTGAAAAATACCTCTCTATTGGGCTCAAAGACTCTATAGTATTTGATGATTTAATTCCTATCCTAGGCTGTTCCTCAATCCACACTCCACACGACAAGCCCCTCTTCTAAGCTTCTTTAATAGCTAAATCCCTTATTTTGCAGTCCTGGAAAACAGATCTAGTACCAACATTTCAGGCATGGAAGGCAAAATTACTACGAATCCAGGGCAGGGAAAGAAAATATGCACTGCAATCAGGGGCTCTTGAGAAATACGAAAAATTCTGGAGTTTGTTTGAATCCTAGTTTGTTCTCTGACAATATCCAATCTGAATCACATCTTCTTAATACTAGTCTGCTAGATAGTTTTTTCTTTTATTTTGCTATGCACATTGCACTTTAAGATCAAGCTCTGAACTGATGAGATTTGAACATGTTTCTGTATTTATGTGTCCAATACTGTATGATCCTTTTTTTATCAATGTGTTTTGAAATGTTGATTCTGTCTTTATGAACTCTCAATAAAAAATGTTTAAAAAAAAAAAGACTGATTTGCATATGGCTGGGTCCTAACTGAGGTAGCATTGTAGGCAAAAGAACAATTGGTTGGAATGCTACACCAAGTGATTGCCACTGGTTAGACAAATTGCGACAATTCCTCCATTACCCTTTTGTATGTTTAATGCACTGCCCTAAGTGCAAATGCTTGGCCAGATGTTGGTCCCACACTCATTGTACCACTGGAATCAAGCTACTCCTGTTTAACAAGACCAAGTCAGGTTGAAACCGGCCCTAGGATGCTTGTGGTCTGGTTCAGGGAGGACACAGCCTGGCTGTTTGGACTTGACTGTCCATCGGGATCAGAAAATCGGCTGTGAAACACAGCCAAGGCAGAAAACATTACTAATGCTGCAAACAATGCAGCAGATTGTTTGTCCAGGCTGGTGACTCAGAAAGTGGATGTGGCAGCCTGCACAGAGAATGAGGTTTGGTTGGAGAAAACTGTATGTGTACGCAGCAATAGAAGTATATTAGAGTGCAAGAAGATTTAAGACTAACTTGGTAAGAACAATAATACTTTTTCTTATTTTGTGACTCACAGTGATCCAAGAGTGTAAAGGCCTGTAGAGTTGTACTGTCTCAGGACTTCCTGGATTTCAAAGTCTGAAAAAGACAATCAAGAAAGCCACGAGCTTACAGGGAAAAGAACGGCCTGCCTCCTACAAGGAATGGTGACTGCAAACACACTTTGAATGGGAAAGGAGGCTAGGATAATCACAAGAAACCTTCCCGGAGGAAATGCAGAAGCACCTAGCGGCGGACGAACACTCCCTCCTAACCATTTTAAATTCTAATTTTTATTACTGTCCAAACTGAAGTCCTTTTTCTTTCTTTTAACTTACCTCAAGTATCATTCCCTACGCTGCTATAGATACTTATTATTATTTTTATTGCTGCTGGTTTTGTAATGGTTTTTATTAACTGTACAATAAAGTATTATTTACTTACTTACTTACACTGGAAGCTTCCATTAACGCTAAATAAATTACCTGAACATCTCAGCTAGATATTCCTGGATGAGGGGTTCACTAGTTGCTGATTTTCAGCAGGAGTGTCCAACTGGTGAATCAGGTGAGTTTGTACCACTAAAGGATATGCAGTGAGGGAAGAGAAAGTCAGTCAGTGGATGAGAGGCTTTAGAGTAAAGGCCACTTACCAAACAGCTACACTTTATAACACTTTGTGGACTTTTATTCACAATACCTTAGACTTGTACTACTTTTAAACAGGGACTTGGCCTGGGAAAAAACCTGACCTAGAATCTAGAGTGCTGGCTTTCATCTCAACAGTGTTAATGGTAGAATGATATATAAAAAGAAATTGATGGTAGAAGACATTATATTGTATAGGTGAAAGTAGGTGTGGATTTTATAGGTTTAGCACTGTTGCCTAATACAATCCCAATGAAGAACCATTACAAAGAATTCCCTTGGTAGTGGTAGGAGAGTGGCGGCCTAGACAGTAATAATTGCTCAGACTTTAGGACAATATGTTACTGCAAACGTTCAAACATGTTTAAACATAGAGTGTGTTATTTAGTATTGGGACACATTCCAATAGTTAGTGCCCTTCCTTTATGTGTGAAAAGCTGGGTTTAATAATTGTATTTGTTTTAAGTTACTTTACACTCATATTTGTGTAGAGGGCAAAAATCCCTAAAGCAGGTAAATATAATTCCCAAATTTACAAAACTGCAAAAAGAGAGGTTGAGAAAATAAGGAAACCATACGCCCACACTTCTTTACTGAGGTTACTATGATCAAAAAACATACAAGAGGAGAGAGAAACAAAGGAGAGAGAGTGGAGATTAGATACAGTGAAAGAAGAGTGGAACAGTTCAAAATAAAATTGCAGCTGGCATACTTTATTGTGTAAATATCATCAGCATTAATTTGCCTAAACATCCAGTTGTCATACTAGCTTGAACATAGATAAATAGTATAGCCAACAATATATTTTTCTCTATCACATTCAAATAATTAAAAGAACATACACAAGTCTTCACCAAACAGCAGTGTCAAGTACCTTCCACTTTCCTCTACCCACGTAATGAGTACTGGCACATCTGGTTGATTGAATTCTCTAAGGATTATACTTTTTTGTTCTTTGCCAGCAGTACACACATGATGCAGACCACAAACATTCTCTCACAATGTATTCATTTACCCTCTAAGGAATAGTAGGTGTTCCAGCCAGCCACGGCCCACGTAGTTAAGGGTGGTGGGGTTAGGTGGGGGGGTATTTCAATGGACCATGATGAGGGAAAATTCATTTTTTATTTCATTTTCCCTGGCCATCTTCCGTCGAAATCCCCCCTCCCACCCAGCCCCACCAGGCTTACCTGCATGGGCTGTGGCTGGTTCAATCTCCCACTTACAGTTATCAATCAATCAATCAATCAAAGCATTTATATAGCGCACTACTCACCCAGAGGGTCTCAAGGCGCTGGGGGAGGGGGGTCCGCTACTGCTCGAACAGCCAGGTCTTGAGTTGCTTCCTGAAGGCGAGGTGGTCCTGGGTCAGGCGGAGGTGGGTCGGGAGGGAGTTCCATGTCTTGGCGGCGAGGTAGGAGAAGGACCGCCCCCCTGTGGTGGCTCTTCGGATGCGGGGGACGGTGGCGAGGGCGTGGCCGGTCGATCGAAGCTGGCGTTTGGGAGCGTAGAAGTTGAGGCGGCTGTTGAGGTATCCTGGGCCTTGGTTGTGTAGGGCTTTGTGTGCGTGGGTGAGGAGTCGGAAGGTGATTCTCTTGTTGACCGGGAGCCAGTGCAGGTCTCTCAGGTGTCCGGAGATGTGGCTGCGACGGGGGATGTCCAGGATGAGAAGTGCTGAGGCGTTCTGGATCCGCTGGAGTCTCTTCTGGAGTTTGGCGGTGGTTCCGGCGTAGAGGGAGTTGCCGTAGTCCAGACGGCTGGTGACGAGGGCCTGGGTGACCGTCTTCCTGGTCTCGGTGGGGATCCACCGGAAGATCTTACGTAGCATGCGCAGGATGTTGAAGCACGACGAGGAGACGGCGTTGACTTGTCTGGTCATGGAGAGGGAGGAGTCCAGGATGAAGCCCAGGTTGCGTGCGTGGTCTGATGGTTTGGGTGTGCTGCCTAGGGCGGGGGGCCACCAGGAGTCGTCCCAGGCGGAGGGTGAGGATCCCAGGATGAGGACTTCCGTCTTGTCCGAGTTCAGTTTCAGACGGCTGTTCTTCATCCATTCGGATACCTCTTTCATCCCTTCGTGAAGGTTGGCTCTGGCGGTGGCGGGGTCGTTGGTGAGGGAGAGAATCAGCTGGGTGTCGTCGGCGTAGGAGATGATGTTGAGGTTGTGCTGGCGTGCGATGTCTGCGAGGGGGCTCATGTAGACGTTGAAGAGGGTTGGACTGAGCGAGGAGCCTTGAGGAACGCCGCAGATGACTTCGGTGGCTTCAGATCTGAACGGGGGGAGGCGGACTCTCTGTGTCCTTCCGGCGAGGAAGGAGATGATCCACTCTAGTGCCTTCTCCTGGATTTCGACGTTGCTGAGTCGCTGCACTAGTGTACGGTGGCAGACAGTGTCGAAGGCCGCGGAGAGGTCTAGGAGGATGAGGGCTGCTGTTTCTCCGTTGTCGAGCAGGGCTCGGATGTCAGCGGTGGCTGCGATCAGGGCGGTTTCGGTACTGTGGTTGGCCCGGAAGCCAGACTGGGAGAGGTCTAGGGATCCGTTCGTCTCGAGAAAGGTGGCCAGCTGCTTGTTGACGGTCTTCTCGATGACTTTTGCAGGAAACGGGAGGAGCGAGATGGGGCGGTAGTTCTTGAGGTCGGTGGGGTCGGCTGATGGCTTCTTTAGTAGAGCGCTGAGTTCGGCGTGCTTCCAGCTCTCCGGGAAGGTAGCGGTGTCGAAGGAGGTGTTGATGATGTTCCGCAGGTGGGGTGCGATGACAGCATCGGCCTTGTTGATGACGTGGTGAGGGCATGGGTCGGTTGGAGATCCGGAGTGGATGGAGTTCATAGTGCGGACGGTGTCTTCGGTGCTGATGTGGGTCCAGGCGCGGAGGGTGGTGGTGGGGGGCGCTGGTTCGGTCGTGGCGTGCGTCGGTTGGGTGCTGAAGCTGTTGTGTATGTCCGCGATCTTGTTGTGGAAGTAGGAGGCGAGGGAGTTGCAGAGGTCTTGCGAAGGGGTGATGTTGTTGTTTCCGGCGTTAGGGTTGGAGAGCTCTTTAACGATGTTGAAGAGTTCCTTGCTGTTGTGTGCGTTGATGTCGAGTCGCTCCTTGAATGCGGTTTTCTTGGTTGCGCGGATGAGTTGGTGGTGTTTTCGGGTGGCGAGCTTGAGGGCAGTCATGTTGTCAGATGTTGGGTCTCTGCGCCATGTTCTCTCGAGGACTCGGCAGTTCTTCTTTGAGCTCTTGAGTTCTTCGGTGAACCATGGGGCTTTCTTGCTGCCGGGTCTGCTGGGCGGGGTCCTCAGGGGGGCGAGGTCGTCAGCGCAGTTGCTGATCCACTTCGTGAGGTTGGTGGCCGCTTGGCTGGGGTTCGTTGCGGTGGTGGGTGGGTTCTTGCTCAGGGAAGTTGCGAGCTGGTCGGCTGTGATCTTGTTTCAGCTTCTGCGTGCCGCCTGTTGTTGGTGGTGGTGGATCGTGGTCCTTCTGAAGCTGAAGTGGACGCAGCTGTGGTCCGTCCAGTGGAGTCCGGTGGCGTGGCTGAAGGCGATGTCCTTGCTGGATGAGAAGATGGGGTCGAGTGTGTGACCAGCGTAGTGGGTGGGGGTGGTCACCAGCTGCTTGAGTCCGAGGTTAGCGAGGTTGTCCAGCAGGGCGGTGGTGTTGCGGTCGTTGTTGTTCTCCAGGTGGAAGTTGAGGTCCCCGAGGAGAATGTAGTCAGCGGAGGGGAGGGCGTGCGGGCTGATGAAGTCGGCGATGTCTTCGCTGAGTTGTGTGCGTGGTCCTGGGGGTCTGTAGATGAGGGTGCCTCTGAGGGTGGTCTTGGGGTTGATGTGGACCTGGAAGTGCAGGTGTTCGGCGGTTGTCAGGGAGTCGTCGGCATTGGTCGTGATGCGGATGGTGTCCCTGTGGATGATGGCGATGCCTCCTCCGGTGTTGTTGATGCAGTCCCTTCGGATGATCTTGTAGCCGTCTGGGATGGCGATGTCGATGTCGGGCGCTGAGGAGGCGTTCATCCAGGTTTCCGTGAGGAAGGCGACGTCTGGTGAAGTGGTGTCGAGCAGGTTCCAGAGCTCGACGGCGTGTCTGTGGACGGAGCGGGTGTTGAGCAGGATGCACTTCAGGTGGCTGTTGTTGTTGCTCGTCTTGGTCTTGGTGGGTGTGGGTGTGGTGCAGGTCCGGATGCAGGTGAACTCGCATGAGCGGCAGCTGAAGGGTCCGTGGGAGCATCTCGGGGTGGCTCGGTGGCAGTCCGGGAGTCGGCCGGTGTTGAGTGCGTTGAGGGTGGCGGCGTCGTACGACCGGCGGGTGGGCTGGGGTCTGCGAGGGCCAGGGGTTCTGGCACTGGGCGCGGTCCAGGCGCGGATGGGCGCAGACGGGCTTACCTTTGGCGCGCCTTCGGCGCACAATCGGCGCTCCCACTGCGCGTGACCGCTGCGCGTTCGCACGGTCGCCATATATGGCGAAGTGCGAGGGAGGGCGGAACAGCTGGGAGGCGGGAGCGGGGAGGGCACAGAAAGAAAGGGGGCGTGGCTAAACAACGGAGGCGGGAAGCGGGGAGCGGGGCGGGAGGAAACCGGGGGAGCGAGTACAGGGGGACAGGCGATGACAAATACAATACAAACAAAAGACAATCTCAGTTACAGCAAAGGGGCACACAGCAGGATAAATACGGGGCACAGGAGCCTAAAAAGGCAACAGCAGCGAACACAGCCCTAGATGCCCCAACCGCAGGAGACCACGGCGCTCGGTGGCAGGGGGCGTGGTCAGATGGCGGCGGCAGGGTCAGCGAGGCAGGCGGGTGGCGGGAGGCACACGCAGCAGCTGGGGGCCGTGCGGCGCGGGGGTGTCCTAAGCTATGTCACACTCACCTGCGTCGCACGGTCGCCATATATGGCCAAGTGCGAGGGAGGGCGGAGCAGCTGGGAGGCGGGAGCGGGGAGGGCACAGAAAGAAAGGGGGCGTGGCTAAACAACAGAGGCGGGAAGCGGGGAGCGGGGCGGGAGGAAACCGGGGGAGCGAGTACAGGGGGACAGGCGATGACAAATACAATACAAACAAAAGACAATCTCAGTTACAGCAAAAGGGCACACAGCAGGATAAATACGGGGCACAGGAGCCTAAAAAGGCAACAGCTGCGAACACAGCCCTAGATGCCCCGACCGCAGGAGACCACGCCGCTCGGTGGCAGGGGGCGTGGTCAGACAGCGGCGGCAGGGTCAGCGAGGCAGGCGGGTGGCGGGAGGCACACGCAGCAGCTGGTGGCCGTGCGGCGCGGGGGTGTCCTAAGCTAGGTCATTATTTACTTGCCATATGGTTAAGGTAAAATATGGAGTATCAGGTACCTGTTGGTGATCTGCTGATGATTATATCCATGTTTTGGTATTTGTACCAATAGGTACTTTTGGCAGGTCAAAACTTTAGATTACTGTAGAAGATCGAAAATTTTAGCAGACTTCAAAAATCATTTCATTGCTCAAACTTGTATGTAAGTTTTATTACCAAATTCCTTGTCAGACCTACCAATAGTTCAGTTAGGTATAAATCATTTATTTAGTCCCACATCTCAGAACCTCAGGCACTCATTTACAAGAAACTGATGTATCATTGTGTTAAAGCAGAGATGCACCAGTTTTCTTGCACCTGCAGCAGAAACCCTTGTGCCACCATATATGTGCCGTATTTACAATACGGTGCACAATTGTGCAGGGGTTTTGGTTTATTGCTCGAGTTTGTGGGAAAAATAACGCAACTCCTACACTGCATCACGATACAGAGGCGATGCATCAATTTACACTGACATATTGCCTATTGAATGGGGACCAATGTATTTGAGCGTGAAAAGGTGAGAAAGTCACCTTGCAATCAGACATATTGGTCCTGGATGTCACGCATGTAAGTGGGCATAGTGCCCACTTGTATGTGTGACATCAGCTTGTGATGATGATTCCAAAAAGAGGGACATTGGGGCAGATTTAAAGAGGTCCAACATATGTACCCCAACAGTACTGTACGCAAGAAGGGTATGGAGTTACACTGAGTCAAAGTCAAAGAACAGGGAGATACTAAAGGTGGGACTAAACAGGAATTGCTCCACACTGAGGATAAGGGGGGAATTCCTCTTTTTGGAACTAGGGCTCTCACACACCTAGCAAGCTAGGTGTCTTGCTTCATCATATGAGCCCGCCCCTTGTCGGTTCGATGCTGCAGGACCCGACGGGCACCCAGTACGGGGCTCTTTGGCGGGAATCTTTTGTACCTGCCATAGGGTGCAGTGGGGGTAAGGGGCGTAGTACGTGTAGATGTGAAAGGGAAGTGAGTTAAAACAGGTCAGTTAGTCCTAACAATTATTTATTCAAGAAGGTAAACTGCCTGATTAAAAATATATAGAGAGTGGTGGTGAAATATAGGCAATGTGTTGGACTTGGCCCTTTTTGCAGGGTCATCCCTGAACTTTTTTGCCTTCCTCCTGTATTTTGTCTGACCTGTTTTTGTTGGTTTTATGACTCTGGACACTTTACCACTGCTGATCAGTGCTAAAGTACATATGCTCTCCCTGTAGTAAATTGATGTATGGATTAGTGACTCCATGATTGGCTTATTTAATTTACTGTCAGACCCTAGTACAGTGCACTGCGGGTGCCCAGGGCTGGTAAATTAAATGCTGCTGGTGGGCTTGCAGCACTGGTTGTGCTAACCACAGACGCAGCCTGTAAAAGTGTGTCTCAGGTCTGCCATTGCAGAGCCTGTTTGCAGTCTGGTGCTGCCATGCTTACTGAGTAAGTGCACCCACTTGCCAGTCCCTAAACCTTTCCTTTTCTGTATATTAGTCACCCCAATGGTAGGCCCAACTGCAGGGGGCATTGTAGGTAAAAGGTTGGACAAGCCCTGATGTGTGTGGCACCTTTTCTAGTCAGGGCAAGGGGATCACACACTTAGGTAACCCCTGCTCTCCCCCTTGGTAGCTTGGCAAAGCAGACAGGCTTATCTCAGAGGCAGTGCGTTAAGCATTTATGACCACACACAGTAATAAAGTGAATACACTACAAATGGACACGACACAGTAGTATTATAAAAATAAGGATTTTTATATAAGGCTTAGCACAAGACCAAATAACGACAAAATATACCACAGTCTTAATAAATACTCTTGGAAGGAAAAATAGTAGTTCAAGCACGGTTTCTTCTTAGCACAAAGTCTTTAGTAACAAAAGCAACTATTCTTCTTTAAATCAAAGTTCTTGGCAACAATGTAACCCACACGGGAGTCACACGACGTCGAGGCAAAGTTAATCCAAAGGTTCGGCGTCGACCGCGAGGAACGCTACGTCGAGCCCGGAGTCGCACAGACCCCCACAACACAGTACCTTGGAAAAGTGAAGCACTCGATGATCAGCGGCGTCGAGATGTCCGGCATCGCGTCTTCGGCGTCGATCGGGCCTCGGAGTCGAGGCGATCTGCAGCGGCGTCGACCGAAGTCAGGCAGGAGCAGCGCTCACAAGGTGAAGCAGGATACGGCGTCGTCGATGTCGATGTTGCAAGAGTGAGCAGCGCTCACGGCGTCGAGAGGGCTCGAAGTCGATGCGATCAGCAGCGGTGCCGACACGAGGTCACTTGGAGCTGGAGCCGAACTCACTACTCACTGGCGTTGTTGCTGGCGTCGATCGGGCCCGGCGGCCGGCGTCGAGGAAGCGGGACACTGGAGCCGTTACTCACGATGTCGAGCTGGATTCGGCGGCGTCCGTCGGCGTCGAGATTGCTGGATTCTTTCAGAGGTGCTGGAGTCACAAGTTCCAGCAAACAGCACTTTAAGCAGATGAAGTCCTTTAGCCCTGTGACTTCAACAGGAGACTGGCACTCTTCCAGCCCTTGGAGATTTTCTTAGCAAAGATTGAGAGTACACACACAGTTCCTCCCTCCTGGTTCCTTGGCAAAAATAAAGAAGCAATGCAGGATTCCCCCAACAAACAGCACTCTGGCAGAAGGGGTAGGCAGTCCTTAGATCAGCAGGCTTCTTGTCCTTGGTTCAGGTTTCCTTGTCAGAAGTGATCTAAATTCTTTGTTCAGGGGTCCTTCTCTTATACCCCTTTTTGGCTTTGATCCCTTTGTCCATGCAGGGGAATTTCCCCCCATCCTGGGTTTGTTGTGGGTGTTGCCAGGCCGAAGCACCTGGCCTATTCACTGTGCAGGGCGGAGTCTTCAGCCACCCAGCAGGAGCGGAGCCAGCATTGTCACTGGCAGGGGCAGGGCCATCAGTTGCCCGGCAGGAGGTGGGCCAGGAAAGTCCCAGGCAGGCACAGAGTCATCAGTCGCCTGGCAGGGGGGCGGAGCCATCATTGTATCAGGCAGGGCAGGCTATCAGGAGCTACTCTTCCCCTACTCTCAATGCAAATGCCCCACTCACCCCACACTGACTCATTCAGACCTCTGGAGCCACCCAGCTCCTGTCACACGCACACCAGAACCAGCAGAGACCGGTAGACAGTTAGACAAGAAAATAGCTACTTTCTAAAAGTGCTATTTTCAAACACAGAGTCCAAAAACCATCCACACAAACGGATGCGTTATTAAACCCTGAGTTCAGGGATACCAAACTCGACATTGCACCATGCTCCCCGAGCCCGCTAGGATTATAGCATTAATAATCCTGGCAGCCCATTCTAACTGATGGAGAGCAGGTAACCTTACAATAGTGAAAAATGAATATGGCTGTAATTCACTATTAGGACATGCCAACCTTGTCAGGCTTGTCCTACCTTATGCTTACAATGCACCCTGCCCTTGGGCCTACCATAGGGGTGACTAACATGAAGTTAAGGGAAGGTTTAGGGACTGGCAAGTAGGTGTACTTGCGCAGTCTGCGTGACAGTACCAGACTGCACGTAGGTCTAGCAATGGCAGACCTGTAGACATACTTTTACTAGGCCGCTTCTGTGGGTGGCACAACACGTGCTGCAGGCCCACTAGCAGCATTTGTATTTACAAGCCCTGGCACTCCTGGTGCACTCTACTAGGGACTGGCAGTAAACCAAATAAGCCAAACATGGAATTCAATCAATACAGCAATTTCACATAGGGAGCACTTGCACTGTGGCACTGATCAGCAGTGGCACAGTGCCCAAAGCATTTACCAGCAAAAACATCGTAAACAGAGGAGGCAAACAGAATAAATGGAGGAGAGACTCATGCCAATGATGCCAGGTCTAACACGTGTCCCCTCCAGCTGAAATGTGGGGAGAACTACCCTTACCCTAGGGAGTCCTCATCACTAAGGCGGAAAAATCTGGACAGACCATCAGCATTGGCGTGATCCGTGCCAGGGCGGTGTTCCACCGTGAAGTCCATCCCCTGTAGGGAAATGGACCACCTCAACAGCTTTGGATTCTCACCCCTCATCTGCATCAACCATCTGAGGGGCCTGTGGTCTGTCTGAACCCGGAAGTGAGTCCCAAACAGGTAGGGTCTTAGCTTCTTCAGCGCCCAGACCACAGCAAATGCTTCTCTCTCTATCGCACTCCACCTCTGTTCCCTGGGAAGTAACCTCCTACTGATGAAGGCTACAGGTAAGTCTCGGCCCTCTTCATTCACCTGAGCTAGAACAGCCCCCACGCCATGCTCTGAAGCGTCTGTCTGGACAACAAATTCTTTAGAAAAGTCTGGTGCCTGGAGTATGGGTGCTGTGCACATTGCAGTTTTCAGGGTGTCAAAGGCCGTCTGACAGGCGTCAGGGGTGCACAATGTTACCATAATCCTTGACGAACCTCCTGTAATAACCAGTGAGACCCAAGAAGGCTCTCACCTGAGTCTGGGTTTTGGGCGGTGCCCATGCCAGGATGGTATCATTCTTGGGTTACAGGGGGGCCACCTTGCCACTCCCTACTTGGTGCCCCAAGTACACCACTGAACCCTGCCCTATCTGGCACTTACTGGCTTTGATTGTGAGGCCTGCTCTGCGCAGGGCCAACAACACTTCCTGGAGGTGGCGCAAGTGTTCCTCCCAGCTGGCGCTGAACACTGCGATGTCGTCCAGGTAGGCGGCACTGAAATCCTACAGTCCAGCCAAGACCTGGTTGACCAACCTCTGGACGGTGGCAGGGGCATTCTTCATCCCAAAGGGCATAACCCGGAACTGGTAGTGCCCATCTGGTGTGGAGAATGCTGACCTCTCTTTTGCCCCATCAGTCAAGGCGATCTGCCAGTACCCAGACGTTAGGTCAAACGTACTAAGGTACCGGGCAGCCCCCAACCGATCTATGAGCTCATCAGCTCTGGGGATGGGGTGCGCGTCAGTCTTGGTGACTGAATTGAGTCCTCGGTAATCCACACAGAACCGAAGTTCCGGTGAAGCACCAGGCGCTGCAGCCTTTGGGACCAAGACCACTGGGCTGGCCCAAGGACTGCTAGAGGACTCAACCACCCCTAAGGCAAACATTTTGGAGACCTCCTCCTTGATGTATGCTCTGACCTTGTCAGTCACTCTGTAAGCCTTGTGCTTCACAGGAGTGCTGTCCCCGGTGTCCACATCATGGACACACCACTGAGTGACACCAGGAATCAAGGAAAACAGATCAGGGAATTGTCCCAACAATTGGCGACAATCCTGCTGCTGTTCAGGGGTCAGTGTGTCAGAGAGGACAACACCATCCACTGACCCATCTTGCTCTTTTGCAGACAGGAGGTCAGGAAGAGGCTCACTCTCCTCCTCCATTCCAGCATCTGTAGCTAGGAGCATGCCCACTTCGGACCTTTCTAAGTGGGGCTTTAAACGGTTGACATGCAGGACCCGTAAGGGGTTCCTGGGAGATTCCAAGTCCACCATGTAGGTGACATCGCTCTTTTTCTCCACAACCTTAAATGGTCCAGTCCATCTGTCCTTGAGCGCACAAGGTTCCACAGGGGACATGACCCAAACTTTTTGTCCAGGCTGAAGCTCTACCAGAGTGGCCTTCTGGTCGTACCACCGCTTCATCTCCTCCTGGCTGGCCTCCAGATTTGCCTGAGCAAGATCTCTGAAGCGCCTAGTCTGGTTCCTAAAGGCCAGCATGTAACTGTATACATCCTGGGTAGGTTTCCTGGGAGATTGCTCCCAGCCTTCTTTGACCAGACTCAAAGGTCCTCTTACCGGGTGACCATACAAGAGCTCAAAGGGGCTGAACCCCAGAGACTTTTGTGGCACCTCACGGTAAGCAAACAACAGGCATGGCAAGAGGACGTCCCATTTACGCCTCATTGGTTCTTCAAGACCCATAATCATGCCTTTAAGGGTACGGTTGAATCTTTCAACCAACCCATTACCTTGAGGGTGGTAAGGAGGGGTGAACTTGTAAGTTACCCCACACTCCTTCCACAGAGACTTCATATAGTTGGAAATGAAGTTGGTGCCCCGGTCTGACACCACCTCTCTGGGGAACCCCATTCGGGAGAAAACACCCATCAGTGCCCGTCCCACCACGGGGGCCGTCACCGTTCTGAGAGGGATGGCTTCCGGGTACCGTGTGGCATGGTCCACCAAGACCAGGATGAACCTGTTGCCCAGGGCTGTCTTGGGGTCCAGGGGCCCAACAATGTCAATCCCCACCCGGTCAAAGGGGGTACTGACCACGGGAAAGGGTTGGAGGGGCGCCTTCTGCTTCCGCCCGCTTTTCCCACTTGCCTGGCAAGTTTGACAGGTCTTGCAATGGATATCTGTATCCCTTCTCATCTGAGGCCAATAAAAATGGGCGACTTTTAATTTTGCCTTCTACCCTGGTTTTAACTGTGGGCTGCCCCTTACCTGCACTCTAATTCGAGGAAACATCACCGCTGTTTGGCGGGTCCGGGTTACTGGGAGGTTGTGGCTGTAAGCGCCATCTTGGCTAGGGCTAGAAGTGCGAGCGCCATCTTGGAGCGTCCAGGTCACCTGGGACGCCGAGACGACGCTATTTAGGGTGAGCTGGCTGGAAGGTGAGACTGTTTAGGTCCTGACGCCGAGATTTACTTTGGCGCCTTGCTGCTGGTCGCGCTGGTCACACGCGCATTTGCTTAGTGCAAACTTTTAAAATCCTTGTTTTTCGATTTATTTTGAATTTTAATTTTGCCTTCTAACCTGGTTTTAACTGTGGGCTGCCCCTTACCTGCACTCTAATTCGAGGAAACATCACCACTGTTTGGCGGGTCCGGGTTACTGGGAGGTTGTGGCTGTAAGCGCCATCTTGGCTAGGGCTAGAAGTGCGAGCGCCATCTTGGAGCGTCCAGGTCACCTGGGACGCCGAGACGACGCTATTTAGGGCGAGCTGGCTGGAAGGTGAGACTGTTTAGGTCCTGACGCCGAGATTTACTTCGGCGCCTTGCTGCTGGTCGCGCTGGTCACACGCGCATTTGCTTAGTGCAAACTTTTTAAATCCCCGTTTTTCTATTTATTTTGAATTTTAATTTTGCCTTCTACCCTGGTTTTAACTGTGGGCTGCCCCTTACCTGCACTCTAATTCGAGGAAACATCACCGCTGTTTGGCGGGTCCGGGTTACTGGGAGGTTGTGGCTGTAAGCGCCATCTTGGCTAGGGCTAGAAGTGCGAGCGCCATCTTGGAGCGTCCAGGTCACCTGGGACGCCGAGACGACGCTGTTTAAAGCTCGCCTGTAGAGCGCAGCGGTGACGTGCAGCGGTTGCGCCTTCCCTGCGCCTGAGTCGTGCCAGAGTCCTGCCCGTCTGCGCTCGTCCGCGTCTCGGAGGCGTGCGAGGCAGGACTCTGGGCTATGTCTCATTCCTAGCAGGGGCACACCTTGGTCCTAAGGTATGTGCCGCTCACGATCCCCTGGGGTGTTATCTTATAGCACGGATGTTTTGTTATCCATGCGCACTCACCCTTTGGGCTGTAAATGTCTATTTCCCGGAGGTCGCCTTCTGGGGAAAGGCTGTCCTGCTTGTGGTTGGCACCCTACGGCTTCGCCAAACCCTGCTCTGCCATCTTCCACCCAGAACTATCACTGTGCTCTATTGAATACTAGGTCCCTGGCTTGTCATGCGACGGACATCTGGAATTTGCTTGCTAAATCCGATATATCATGTCTATTCTTAACGGAGACATGGTTGGGGGCAGGTTCTGAACCGGATATTGCCTGCGCCTTGCTGTCTAATTATACCATCTTAAGGAAAGACAGAATCGGGGGTAGAGGAGGAGGAGTGGCCTTGATAGTGGACAAGGCCTTGGGTTGTTCCTCTTTCCCCGTGGAGAACATCGCAGGTTGTGAAGCTTTAGGCTTTACACTTAGCCTTTCTGCTTCTCAGACGTGCACAGGGATTCTTGTATATAGACCACCTGGTCCTATTGGTGCTTTTATTGAGGACTTGCAGGCGGCTCTCTCCGTACCTTGCATGCGTTCAGCACGTTGCATGTTGCTGGGCGATTTAAATTTGCATATGGACTCTATATCAGACGCCAATGCGTCAAAGCTGCGGGATATTACTGCACAGCTGGGGCTTGTCCCTTTTATTGACAGCCCTACTCACGTTAAAGGGCACACGTTAGATTTAATTTTTTCTACGGCGTCGATTGAAGTGTCCTCGCCGCTTCCAGTCCTTTGGTCTGACCATTTTTTAATAAAGTTTGTTATTTCATATGAAACTAGGCCCAGGCAAAGAACACAGAAGGAGGTGACTCGTCAATCTAGAGCATTTCATTTAGTGACAGCAGATATGGTATCGGCTGCTCTTTGTCAACACCCATGTAAACTTACAGGGAACTTAGATTTTGATCTGATTTTGGTCCAGAAATGGCTGCAAACAAGATTTGAGGAGCTAGCTCCAGTGAAGCCAACGAGAACTGCTCCCTGTCACGATTCTGCCCCATGGTTTACTCCCACACTACGTATAACGCGCCAAGACTGTAAAAAGGCGGAAAGAAGCTGGCATCATAAATACGATCCAGTGGAGAAAATAAAGTATCGTGATGCCATAAAACACTACCATAAAGATATTGCCGAAGCCAAAAAGGAATACCTTGAGCACAGGATAGATCGTGCGGATAATACGAGCAGGGAACTCTTTAGAATTGTTAAGGAGTTTGTGGATCCTGCTGTAGGTGCCCTCTCACACTCTCATACTGAAGGGTGGTTTAGGCAGCTTGCTGACTTTTTCGTCACTAAGATTAAAACTATTCAGGATTCCTTTCCTCCTGTGGACACCTCCGGGGTAGTTGACGATTTCGTCAGCAATGTGCCGGTACCATCTTAGAGGCAGAGCCTGAGCCCACACTATCGGTCTTCCCGCAACTGTCCTGTGCAACATCCCTGGAGCTACTGTCCCGGCTTCAATCCGGTTCACCCCTGGATGCATGTCCAGCAAGGTGTTTGGGCAGGGTGGCACCGGCAGTAAACAGCTTGCTGAACCCCCTGCTCAACTTGTCCTTGAGCTCCGGAGTGGTGCCTCGGGATTGGAAACACGCTCTCATACTGCCGCTGATCAAAAAGCCTCAGTTAGATCCTTTGCTGCTGGCCAACTATAGACCGATCTCCCTCCTCCCTGCTCTGGCGAAGGTGGTTGAGAAGCATGTCCAGCACACACTTACCACCTTTATTGAGAACAACAACATTCTCCATGACTCTCAATCCGGTTTCCGTGCGAATTATAGCACGGAGACGGCCCTCGTGGAGGTGACCGACGCCATCAGGGAGACGCTCGATCGAGGGGGAAAGGCTATGTTGGTCATGTTGGACTTGTCGGCGGCTTTCGACACCGTCCCTCATGCTGGTCTCCTTTTAAGACTCAGGGAGATCGGTCTGCGGGGGACGGTGTTGGATTGGTTTCAATCCTTTTTATCTGGCCGCCGACAGGTGATCTGGGCTCCTCCGTTCTCCGCCGAAATGCCATCGCTAGAGGTTGGGGTTCCCCAAGGGTCCATTCTGAGCCCCACCATATTTAACATCTATATGGCCCCTCTGGCGGTGGTAGCGGAGGCCTATGGGGCCCGGGTCATCTCATATGCTGATGACACCCAGCTTCTGTTCACATGCAGCAAAGGAGAGGCTTTTGACGGCGATAGGATTAAAGACTGTCTGAGTGCAGTCTTTGCGTGGTTTCAACGCCACAGCCTGAAATGCAACTCGGATAAGTCTGAGTTGCTTTTCTTTGGCTGTGCTCCCGATCCGGGCTGGAAGTCCTGGTGGCCCCAGGATATGTTCCCCCCTGAGGAATCATCTTCCCAAGTGAAAAATCTTGGAGTGGTGTTTGATGATGCCCTCTCCTTCCGCCCCCATATTATGGGGATTTCCGGGAAATGCTTCGGCATCCTCAAGATGCTGAGGAAGTTTCTTCCTTTGCTTTCTCTACAATATCGGAAGACAGTAGTTCAGGCGCTAGTGGGATCTAGGTTAGACTACGCTAATGCGCTTTTTGCGGGTCTGCCTGGGTACCTCTTGGCCAGACTGCAAATTGTCCAAAATTCGGCGGCCAGAGCTATTTTCGGCCTGCCTAGGAGAGCCAGCGCTCAACTGCTTCTGAATAGGTTGCATTGGTTGCCTATTTCCAAGAGAATCAGGTTTAAAATCCTCACGCTGGCCTTCAAAGCCCTGCACTCTGTCGGTCCTAACTATATTAGAAAGCGGATTGCTTTCTATGTGCCGCGGAGGATGTTGCGGTCAGCCGATTTGGCCAAAGTGGAGGTGCCTACTGCCAAACGAGTCCGGATGGGAGGACGGTCCTTTCAATCTGTGGCAGCTCGCTTCTGGAACGAGCTCCCTCTCTCCCTCCGCAAAGCCAAGAGTCTTTTGGCTTTTAGGAAAGAGCTGAAGACCATGCTCTTCTCCGTGTAATCACTGTGACTGCGGCGCTGCTGCCTTTGTGTTTTTAGGTTTCAGGTCTCTTTGCCAAAGCGCCGGGACGCCCCTTTGGGTAGCCGTGCGCTCTAAAAGTACGGCCTTAACATAACATAACATAACATAACATAACATAACATAACATAACAAGCCTGTCATAGGTCTTGTCCTGCCCCAGATGTCCAGCTAAAGGAACGTCATGAGCCAAACCCAGTAGGAAGGCTCTGAAGCGCTGGGGTACCACCAGCACACGGGCTGACCCAGGCTCAGCAGCCTTAGGCTCGCTATACAGGAGGTCGCTCTCCCAGTAAACAAAATGTGACCCTGACTGATCACCTGAGGTTTGGGCTGAGGCCTGCTGCCTCATACCCACAAGAGAAGGGCACACTTTCTGTTCTGCACAGAATTCTTCCCTGGAGGGACCACCATCCTGCTGCCAGTGGGTCAGCTCGGGCAGGTCTCCCAGTTCAGCAACCTGTTCACCTGTGGGTTCCAGGGCATACCCCTCAAGGTCTGCCTCCTCCTGGACCACGGGAACTACGGGGGACGGTTTCCCGCGCCCCCTGCCTCTTCTCTTCACAGCTGGGTCCTGGGCCATATTTTCAGGCTCCAGAACCCCATCAACACCCTTACTTGCTGTCATGGATCGAGTGGTTGCACACACCCACTCTGGCACACCCAACATTTTCAAATGTGTCTCCCTCTCCACCTTAGCCCAAGGGGAATCTTCCAAATCATTGCCCAGGAGACAATCAACAGGCATGGCGGGCCTTACAGCAACTTGAAGAGTACCTGAAACTCCCCCCATTCAAAGGAAACTTGAGCTACCTCACACTCTCTCTGGGAGTTGTCAGCAGCTATCACAGGGTAGAATGCGTGGGGAACAACCTGCTCTCTGGACACCAAGTGACACTTGACAGCTGTCACACTCGCTCCGGTGTCTCTGAGAGCTTCCACTCTATGGCCATTAATGGTCACCCACTGCCTATATTTCTTAGTGTTACTAGGCAGCGGGGGTGGAGGGACCAATTCCATGTCTCCTAGAGAGACCAGGGACATTTCTGCGGGACCCTCTTCACCATGGGCAACCATCTCCTCCCCTCCCAGGGCTACACTTGCCAACTGACGGGGGCGGCACGTGGTGGTGCACTAGAGTTCTTCAAGAGACACTGGGGATCATAAAACCGGTGTCCCACCTGCTTACAAGCAAAGCAGGTCATTGGGCCCCTACAAACAGGTTTACCTGTTGGGGCCTCTGATTTCTTATCTGGGGGAGGCTGGGAACCCTTCCCTTGGTTCCCTTGGGGATTACTTTGGGGCCCTTTCTGGAACTCCTTCTGTTTACCCTTGTCCCCCCCACTCTTCTGCTGGGGACCCTGCCCACCTTTGGCTGAGTCTCCCACTGGACCCTTGTGGACCCTGGTACTGACCCAGCGGTCCGCCTCTTCAGCAAGTTTTCTAGGGTTAGATATCTTGCTATCAATAAGGTGCTGGCGCAGCTCTGGAAAACAGTTATTAGACAAGTGCTCCCAAGCAAACAAATCATAAAGAGCATCATAACTTTCCACTTTGCCGCCCTTTACCCAACCATCCATGGCTCTGCAAAAATATGACACATATTCCACCCACGTAGTACCAGGCAACTTCTTACATTCTCTAAAGCCCTGTCTGTACTTTTCTGGGGTTAGGCCATACCTTAACATTAAAGCATCTTTCATATGAGCATAAGACATCCTATCCTCAACAGGCATGTCTAACAGGGTATCTCTTCCCCCATTCACAAAGCGACCCCACAACCCCGCTCCCCAATCCTTCTCAGGGACCCGGTGGGCCAACAATGCTAACTCATATGCTTTAAACCATTGACCAATATCCTCATTCTTCTGAAAATCTTTGATCACATCTTTGGGAAAATAAAACCTACTTTCTGCAGGCACAGATGGGATGCTGCCACCAGAGGGATTCAATTCTAACTCTTTAGCTTTGAGCTCCAACTCCCTCATCCTGGTATCACGCTCAAAAGCTAACTTCTCTCTTTCAAACTCTAACCTTTTGATCTCCATATAAGCTTCTCTCCTGCCTCTTGCATTCTCTATTTCCAACTGCCCATTTATCTTAAGTTTTGCCATTTCCATGTTGTAAGCTCGCTCTTTCTCCCTTTCTTCTCTTTCTTCAGGAGAAAGGCCCTTGGAGGAAACACTGCTGCCAGGAGGGGATGTGGGCTCATTCACTGGCACCTCCTCCTCCCCTTCCCCTGGCGGTACCACCACCGCATCAGAGGGATCTCTGGATTCCAACCAGGCCTCCAAAGCTTTGAGATATTCCTCCTTCGCTGAGATGCCTTTGGTAGGGACTTTAAATTTCTTGCAAAAGGATTTCAGCTCCTTTAATTTGTAATCCTTTATCTTACTCCTATCAAATTCCTCCACAACAACAGGGGCAGTGACTCCGGCATCACTCATGGTCAAAACTGGCAGTTTCAAAAATCAAGTTCCAGGAAAGCGGAGAACAAAAATAGAATATCCAACCAAGTAGATTGTGAATGTGCTATGGTCTGCTTTCACTATGTAGCGTACACTAATCACTGCACATGGGTCATAAATGCAAAGTTCAAATCCTCACCGCTGACCCACCAATGTTAGAAGCGGCTGTCTCTAGTTGGCAGAGGTATACACTTCTGACAAATAGGGACACACCTTTTCTAGTCAGGGCAAGGGGATCACACACTTAGATAACCCCTGCTCACCCCCTTGGTAGCTTGGCAAAGCAGACAGGCTTATCTCAGAGGCAGTGCGTTAAGCATTTATGACCACATACAGTAATAAAGTGAATACACTACAAATGGACACGACACAGTAGTATTATAAAAATAAGGATTTTTATATAAGGCTTAGCACAAGACCAAATAACGACAAAATATACCACAGTCTTAATAAATACTCTTGGAAGGAAAAATAGTAGTTCAAGCACGGTTTCTTCTTAGCACAAAGTCTTTAGTAACAAAAGCAACTCTTCTTCTTTAAATCAAAGTTCTTGGCAACAATGTAACCCACACGGGAGTCACACGACGTCGAAGCAAAGTTAATCCAAAGGTTCGGCGTCGACCGCGAGGAACGCTACGTCGAGCCCGGAGTCGCACAGACCCCCACAACACAGTACCTTGGAAAAGTGAAGAACTCGATGATCAGCGGCGTCGAGATGTCCGGCGTCACGTCTTCGGCGTCGATCGGGCCTCGGAGTCGGGGCGATCTGCAGCGGCGTCGACCGAAGTCAGGCAGGAGCAGCGCTCACGAGGTGAAGCAGGATACGGCATCGTCGATGTCGATGTTGCAAGAGTGAGCAGCGCTCACGGAGTCGATAGGGCTCGAAGTCGATGCGATCAGCAGCGGTGCCGACACGAGGTCACTTGGAGCTGGAGCCGAACTCACTACTCACTGGCGTTGTTGCTGGCGTCGATCGGGCCCGGCGGCCGGCGTCGAGGAAGCGGGACACTGGAGCCGTTACTCACGATGTCGAGCTGGATTCGGCGGCGTCCGTCGGCGTCGAGATTGCTGGATTCTTTCAGAGGTGCTGGAGTCACAAGTTCTAGCAAACAGCACTTTAAGCATATGAAGTCCTTTAGCCCTGTGACTTCAACAGGAGACTGGCACTCTTCCAGCCCTTGGAGATTTTCTTAGCAAAGATTGAGAGTACACACACAGTTCCTCCCTCCTGGTTCCTTGGCAAAAATAAAGAAGCAATGCAGGATTCCCCCAACAAACAGCACTCTGGCAGAAGGGGTAGGCAGTCCTTAGATCAGCAGGCTTCTTGTCCTTGGTTCAGGTTTCCTTGTCAGAACTGATCTAAATTCTTGGTTCAGGGGTCCTTCTCTTATACCCCTTTTTGGCTTTGATCCCTTTGTCCATGCAGGGGAATTTCCCCCCATCCTGGGTTTGTTGTGGGTGTTGCCAGGCCGAAGCACCTGGCCTATTCACTGTGCAGGGCAGAGTCTTCAGCCGCCCAGCAGGAGCGGAGCCAGCATTGTCACTGGCAGGGGCAGGGCCATCAGTTGCCCGGCAGGAGGTGGGCCAGGAAAGTCCCAGGCAGGCACAGAGTCATCAGTCGCCTGGCAGGGGGGCGGAGCCATCATTGTATCAGGCAGGGCAGGCTATCAGGAGCTACTCTTCCCCTACTCTCAATGCAAATGCCCCACTCACCCCACACTGACTCATTCAGACCTCTGGAGCCACCCAGCTCCTGTCACACGCACACTAGAACCAGCAGAGACCGGTAGACAGTTAGACAAGAAAATAGCTACTTTCTAAAAGTGCTATTTTCAAACACAGAGTCCAAAAACCATCCACACAAACGGATGCGTTATTAAACCCTGAGTTCAGGGATACCAAACTCGACATTGCACCATGCTCCCCGAGCCCGCTTGGATTATAGCATTAATAATCCTGGCAGCCCATTCTAACTGATGGAGAGCAGGTAACCTTACAATAGTGAAAAACGAATATGGCTGTAATTTACTATTAGGACATGCCAACCTTGTCAGGCTTGTCCTACCTTATGCTTACAATGCACCCTGCCCTTGGGCCTACCATAGGGGTGACTAACATGAAGTTAAGGGAAAGTTTAGGGACTGGCAAGTAGGTGTACTTGCGCAGTCTGCGTGACAGTACCAGACTGCACGTAGGTCTAGCAATGGCAGACCTGTAGACATACTTTTACTAGGCCGCTTCTGTGGGTGGCACAACACGTGCTGCAGGCCCACTAGCAGCATTTGTATTTACAAGCCCTGGCACTCCTGGTGCACTCTACTAGGGACTGACAGTAAACCAAATAAGCCAAACATGGAATTCAATCAATACAGCAATTTCACATAGGGAGCACTTGCACTGTGGCACTGATCAGCAGTGGCACAGTGCCCAAAGCATTTACCAGCAAAAACATCGTAAACAGAGGGGGCAAACAGAAAAAATGGAGGAGAGACTCATGCCAATGATGCCAGGTCTAACAGCCCTACTCTCGGTTGGTCGACATGTTTCGCGCGCTGGGTGTCAGGAGGATCTATGCACTTCTTCAGGACCAAAACAAACGCTATCTACACAACGTGATAAGTGAAATACTACATATCACGTTTTCAGGTCAAAAACCTGCAGACAAGAAAGATAAAATAATGTTTTTATAGTGAATGTTAACAATGCCCATGACATGAATCTCATAGAACTGTTTGTAAGGTACCAAGGTGGTATGTGTGCTAAGTGAATGTATAGTCACACACACATTCTCAACACTGTGAGGAGTGAGGCTAAGATTAAAAAAGAAGAAATTAACTCTTATTCACAGGAGGTGTATTTAAAACCAAAGGCTCAGGATGAAGACATACATCTTGAGCAATAAAATGACATAACAGATAAGACAGAATCAATGCTCATCACTACTTTTGTCTAATGTGGACTGCAACAGTATCTGGTGGTCGTAAAGGGCACCAATTTGTGTTCTGTGCATGTGGAAGGAAAAGAAGCTGAATACAGTATATAACTCCATATTGCACAAACCAGTACCACCCAGGAGACTAGAACCTTCAATGCGTAGTAAACAATTGCGAGGTGTCAAAGGTCCAGACAGCATTGGTCTATCCCATGAGGCCAACCGTGCTCCTGTGTAGACCAAGTGTACATGGGCGCTAACACTGTGTAGCACAAGCATTGGTGGGAGTGTTGGCAAAGGTATTTGTCACAAGTATACACCATCGAGTCAAAACAGCAGCCGTTTGGGCCGGTACACCATGAGAGAATAGCACGGAGGTTAAGGACCAAAGGGGGAATACCAGATGTAGACTCGGTACCTCAGCTACCCCTGCAAAGTTGACTCCATGGCGTCCTGGGTCTCCAGGCCTGAAGCAAAAAGGTGTCTACTTACCAGCATTCGATGAACGGTCCGCGTGTGACCTACTCTGCTGCCGTAATGGGGATGGTGCATAATGCTGCATCTGAGGCACAGATGTATCAACCTGTTGGGGTCAGCGCAGGAGGAGTATCGGTTGATTGCGTGGTCTCGCGAGACTTAGGTTCATGACGGTGCAATGGGTTGAGTTTGCAGTAGATGGCACGGCCATCTTGAGATGGTCAAGTTCCACCTCATATCGAATGTATAGTCACTGAATGGTGAATGGTAAATGCCTAGGGGCAGTGAGGGGCGATAGGTGGGCAGTGTCCCGGAGCCGGATTGGTGCACGGTGCTGCATCAGAGGCACAGATGCATTGACCGGTCGGGGTCAGCGCGGGAGAAGTCTTGTGTGTTAGCGTAGTCTCGCGAGACTAGGTTCACGATGGCGCTCTGGGTTGAATCTGCAGTCAATGGAGCGGCCATCTTGAGATGGTCAAGTTCCACCTCTTATCGAATGTATAGTCGATGAGTGGTAAAAGCGTAAGGGTAGTGAGGTGTAGGTGGGGAGAGTTCCCACATGAAGAACTAAGGGAACAATGTTCTGTAGTGGTATAGTAAGGTTGGAATTAGCTTATATACGCTTAGGAATCAGACCTCAATAGGTCTGCACCCAGCAAAGGGACGGAGGCGATTGGCCTTTATGGGTAGTCAGGTGATCTAATGTGAAACACATCTGTAAGATACACTATACAGGATATGTGCCAAAATATGCGAGGTGTCGTTCTGTGGGACCGTTGGTATTACGGTAAGAATGGGTGAAATTTGTTGGCTCTCAGTGCTGCCTACAAGTAATGCATACTCGCGTAGACCGGTTTCAATGGACAATTACAGGTATGTACACCATTAATGTTAGTTAAAACGCACTCCTTCTGGAAAAACCGCTAGTAAAGATCTAGAGTGGGTGCCATTATGGTGATCATGGGAATACTAATGGTCAGAAAATCCATAGTATAGTATGCTTGTGCCTAGTGGGTTCTATTGTAGGTGGTTAAAGACAAAGTGTACACTGGAAGACATGTGTTGGAAGAGGTACATTAAACAAATGTCAGTACATGCGTGACGATTGTGAACTCTGATTGCATGGTACCTCAGGACACACATAATGTGAAGCAGTACACTCCTTAAAGATACAATCTAGAACAGTGAACCCCATGGAATATCATAATTGAACCCTTCTATGTGGGTGTAAAGTCTATGGACCCATCTCTGCTCAATGCTAAACAGAGATGACTTGGATATCTGTGTGTGTGTTTCCAAAACAACCCATCGAAGTGAATCAGGGGAGTTTTTGGCATCCCTGCAGAGTGTGTAAAGTCTAGTGGTAACCCTTTGACAATGTATGTTGCTCTTGTGCTCGGTTATCCAGGTCTTAACAGATCACATACTCATCCCTATATATTTCAAGCCACATGGGCAGGTGACCATGTATATGCATTGGTTCGTGTTGCCGTTTGTATGCTGGGTTAGTGTCCATTTGAAGTTGGCTGAGAGAGAGATCTCTTTGACCGCATAAGTGAGTTTACTCACTGCACAGGAGCCACATGGATGGGGTCCTGTCACTGGCGGGAGTCTCCACAAGGTTCGTTGTGTGGTGGGTTTAGTTTGTATTGGCCTTGTGTGTATCGGAATGTCTTTAAGATTACGTGTCCTTTTACATGCAAACCTAGGCCTAGGTGTGCATAGGTCACCTGTACCTGGTATCCCCCAGTGTTTTAGGATAATTTTCTTGATTTGGGTTGAATCGGGGTGAACGATGTGACACACGTCGCTGGTTGACCTGAAAACGTGGTACGTAGTATTTCACTTATCACGTTGAGTAGATAGCATTTGTTCTGGTCCTGAAGAAGTGCCTAGTTACTCCTGCCACCAAGGGCGTGAAACATGTTGACCAACCGAGAGTAGGACGTATATAGCTAGATTCATTGCCTCTAGTTCACCGCCACTCTCTATATAGTTTTTAATGAGGCAGTTTACCTTCTTAAATCAATAATTGTTAGGACTAACAGACCTGTTTTAACTCCCTTCCCTTTCACATCTACACATACTAGGCCCCTTACCCCCACTGCACCCTACGGCAGGAACAAAATATCCCCGCCAAAGAGCCCCGTACTGGGTGCCCGTCAGGTATTGCAGCGCCGACCTGACTAGGGGCAGGCTCCTATGATGAAGCATGACACCTAGCTTCATAGGTGTGTGAAAGCCCTAGTTCCGAAAAGGGGAATTCCCCTTTATTCTCAGTGTGGGGCTATTTCTGTTTAGTCCCACCTTTAGTATCTCCCTCTTTTTTTTACTTTACTCAGCTGGTGAAGTCACAAATTGTGACATTGCATGCACATACCTATCTTCTGTGGCTCACTTACCTCATGACTTGATTGCATATTGCAATCAAGTCTCTACAGCTGGTGTGGTCCCTAGGGCACAGGCAATGCGTTATCCCTATGCCTGGATTTAGCATGCATAGGGATTGTGACGCATTGGCAGTGCAGCAGCCCGAAGCGGAAAAAAGTGGAAATACTACTGCAGCAGTTTTACGATAGGCATTTCTGATGAAACGCCTACCTTGCATAAATTAAATCTACCTTGGTGCAGCCTGTTTGATTGAAAAAAGGACACATCCGAATTCGTGTAAATATGGAGCAAATGAAGTGCTGCAGTTGCGTCAAATACACTACACAATGGGGGCACAAGACGATTAAGGGGCTAGTAAATAAGCCGCTCAGTGTGCCAGGATATTCTGGCGGCAATCAATAAACCAATAGTTACTCTTGGCAAATCAACAATTTAGTGCACTAAAAAGGATTGAAAATGTTAGCAGACTTTATGTATTTTTTTACACATTGTCAAACAATCATGTAAGATTTATTAATGGATTCCTTGAGGGTTGTGTTCAGGTCAACCAATAATTCACCTTGGAATAATTAATGTAATTGTTCCCACAGCTTAGTTCCACAGTGTACCAGGATATTCTGGTGGCAACAATAATTTTCTGTAACACCTTGTAGAATAACGTAGGGCCTACATTTACTAACATTTTGCGTAGTGGTTGCTCCACTTTTTTTGGTGCAGCCATGATGCAAAATATTAGTTGGTAGTTTGGGTCAACTTGCATTGCCTTGGTAAAGAAAATGCAACACAGCCACTAGTGCTGCGTTGCACTACACCACATCTTGGAGGCGTTCCTTGGGAGGAAAATGGACGTTCCCATGCATCCACCCATGGATTCTGGTACATTTCCAGATTTACTAAAGCTAGTAAACCTAGCAATGCATCAAAATGCATCATACATAGAAAGAGGAAATTGCCTTATGAGATTGTTTTTGTATGGGAAGGTATCCCTCGATGCACAAAAACAATCCTGCCTATAATGCAGGCACCCGCGCAGCATGGTGCAAGGTTGCCTGCACTGGCACTAGACAACCACAAGTGCGGCAGACTAAGAGGGAGCTTAAGAATGCTAAATCATAGAATGTAAGTCACTTTTCAGCAACTATGCTTGCTGCTGTGCTTGGTGTGAACTTTTCTTAACTATGCCCACCTGTGAGCCCTAGGGTAGCTTCCTTCAAACTTTCGGCCTTACTCCTCCATTTTCTATATTCTTGTTTTTTTGGCTTTCAGACTCAGTTCACTTTACCACTACTAACCATGGCTCAACTGGTAGTGCTTTGTCCTCTAAAGATGGTACGATTGACTTACACCCATTTGGCACATTTAATTTACTTGTAAGCACCTAGTAAAATGGTACTTAAACCATGTCTCAGGCCTGCCTTTGAAACCTGTGTGTGCAGTTTAAACTGCCATTTTGACCGACCAAAATAAACCTTTTGCCAGACTTAAACATTCCTTTTTAATACAGATCAGTCATCCCTGGGGTAGGCCCGACACATCACAAAGGGTAGGGTGCAGTGTTTTCAAAATGTTGGGCATGTATCTTTCACTTTTATATATCTTAACAGTGAAAAACCTTTCAATTGGTTTTTCACTACTGCAAAGCCTATCACTCCAATAGAATAACATTAGGTAAACTTAGTACATCCAATAAGTAATAACTTTCCATTGTGAGCAGGTAGGAATATCATGTTTGGTATCTAAATAATTTTAATGTAAAGCCTTCTTTAATGGTAAATTCAGATTTTAAGTCCCAATTTTGAAAACTTCCCTTTTAGAAAGATGGAATTTCTTGTCTCAACCATTTGGTGTCTGCTGCCTGTATCCTGGGTCACATGACTGAGTGTAGCTGGCAATTGGCTTTGTGTATTGCTCTCAGACAGTGTAACAAAAGGCCATAAGGGTTAGCTGAATGGCAAGTCTCGAACTTGAGGAGGAACTTTCAATTACCAAAATTACACATCACAAAGCAAACTCACAAAGGGTTTCACACTGGTCTTTTTTGACCCCAGTCAAGCTTGGGCCAGGGCAGGCACATGGGAAATTCCAAACACCTCTGGGAGTGGAATCCTCTAGAGCCTTCTCCTACTTTGAAGCTGGCACCAGGTATAAATATTGGACCTTGAGACCCAACTCTTCAGTGTTCATGTGGACCTGTGCAAGACTCAGAATGATTACTGTGATGTTTTGCAAAAAGAACTGCAAATTCGTTGCCCTGCTGTCGTGCTGCCCTGCTGCCCTGCTGCCTGAGCAAAAAGGACTGGACCTGCATCTTGAACTGAGGACCACCCGAATGACTCCATGGGCTAGTTGGCTGGCTTGCTCATAAGAAGCCTCAGGGACAGAACAGGCTCCAGCCACCTTGTACCCAGCACCTGAACTCATCCTGCTTTGAGTCCTGTCCCCAATGTGGTGCCACCCCTATCCTATAACCTTGGAAGTGAACCTGAAGCCCAGCTGTGGTTCTGTGGGCAGAACTGATGCAGGGTGTTGCATCTCTTCATAACTCCCCTTTGGAACCTCCACAACACTACATATACCTGATGCAGATCTTTGAATTGCAGTCATCTTGGAACTGTGGCTGTGCGATTCATCCTCAATGTAGGCCTTCACATCACAAGCCCCTCATCAATGGCATCTTCGAAGAGGGTGCAGGACCTCTCATTGCAGCCTCATGACTCCTTTGAACTGGCTCTACATGAAGCATCCTCTAAGAGGGATGTCGCAAATCATCCCATCCAGGATTTAAGGTGCTGTGTTTAGCGGACCTAACTTGTTCCGTGTATCTGACCCATGCTCCATCATGGTTGACTTGAACTTGTGCTTTTGTTCCAGTCTGGAGCGACCATATAACTACAGTTGGTGTTTCATGCTTTTAGGCACAATTTTTACTTACATCTTTGAAATTAAATATCTCTGATCCTTTTTTCACTTTAGCGTCAAGTAATTTATTTATCTTGTGTTTTATTTTCCCTTTTCCATTTTATTACTGTTTGAAGAGCTACAAAAATACTTTACACGTTGCCTCTAAGTTAAGCATGACTGCTTTATGGCAGGCTACCAGAGAATTAAGCACAGGTTTATTTAGGGTTTGCTTGTGACTTCAGCCTGACAAAAATTGTGGCTGCCACTTGAGTAGTGTTTCACCCTCCTCAACCAGTAACCCAATTTCCAACATCCCTCAACTAATTTTAAATAGAAGATTTTACTCTCAATTTGTTTAAAATTTAGCCTGGATTCTACTTTCCAACTCTCCATAGTCCTATCTCTAAGCTTGTTTCAGCACTTGCGATATTTTTCCTTGCGGTTAATGGTTATAGCCTGAATATACATTTTAGTTATTTCAAGGCAAGAAAGCTACTTTTATCGACCTCATCACTCTTCCCCTCTTTGGCACAATAGAGCACGAAAAGCATAATTTTACAGTAATGTAATCTGATTTCAATCTCTAGCTATACAGACCTTATGGTCCAGAATGCCTTCCGCAATACTTAAGACTCACTGAATGCTGTGTGATAGTGTAATTGATTTTGTGGTGTAACAGCAGATTCACATAATACATGTAATAACCTATATATGTGTCAATATTTTCAGATACACTCTCCATGTGGTGGTACCTTTTAGAGATATCAAATATTGTTTTTTCAGGACTGATGGTGAGGCATTAATCAGTGAGTGCATAGTCACTATCTATAATTGTTTTAATCATACAGAGTCTGAACCAGCCTGCACGAAGGGATGAAAGACGTTGCCGAATGGATGAAGAGCAGCTGCCTGAAACTGAATTCAGACAAGACGGAAGTCCTCATCCTGGGATCATCGCCCTCCGCCTGGGACGACTCCTGGTGGCCACCTGCCCTGGGCAGCACACCCAAACCAACGGACCACGCACCCAACCTGGGCGTCATCCTGGACTCCTCCCTCGCAATGACCAAGCAAGTGAACGCAGTCTCATCATCCTGCTTCAACACCCTGTGCATGCTCCGAAAGATCTTCCGATGGATCCCCACCGAAACCAGGAAGACGGTCAGCCAGGCCCTCGTCACCAGCCACCTGGACTATGGAAACACCCTCTACGCTGGAACCACGGCCAAACTCCAGAAAAGACTCCAGCGCATCCAGAACGCCTCAGCATGACTCATCCTGGACATCCCGTGCCGCAGCCACATCTCCACCCACCTGAAAGACCTGCACTGGCTCCCCGTCAACAAGAGGATCACGTTCAGATTCCTCACCCACGCACACAAGGCTCTCCGCGACTTGGGCCCGAAGTACCTCAACAGCCGCCTCACCTTCTACACACCCACCCGCCAACTCCGATCCGCCAGCTTCACCCTTGCCTCCGTCCCAAGAATTCGGAAATCCACCGTCGGAGGAAGATCCTTCTCCTACCTGGCAGCCAAGACATGGAACTCCCTCCCCACCCACCTACGGATGACCCAGGATCACCTCTCCTTCAGGAAATTACTCAAGACCTGGCTGTTCTAGCAGTAGCAACCCCCCCCTCAGCGCCTTGAGACCCCTACGGGTGAGTAGTGCGCTATACAAATTTCATGATTGATTGATTGATTGATTCACAAAGCAAATAGCAAATCGGCGCTGGTGTTTTTATGCCTATATGACAGTGTAGATGTACTACATTCTGGAATTCACAAACATTTCCTGGAATATGCATTGAAAGCAACGTCAAGTACAGATTCCAGATGTATTCTTGTAAATATAGTATGACATTGCCAGTGAAAATCCGTACCTGCTGTGTGGTGTTCTCCATTGTGGGCAACCCTGCATAGCAGAAATAGTTTTTCCTTTGCAAATGTACATTTTTCAGAGCTGGGAAAACAATTTTCTGCTGCAGAAAAACCTTTTCATACACCATCCCGTACTGGTGTAAAGATTTGACACATTCCACGCTGGAAAGTGGAGGGGAGGGCTTTGTGAATGCAGGGAAGCAGCCATGGTTGTGGGCATTCACAAACTTTGAAGGTTAATCCTGATTTGGAATACCCACTTACCTCACCTTAAGTGTGATTTATGATTGTAGAGATGCCTGCACTCATGGTGGAGATTTCAGCCCATATAAAAGGGTTTACACCTGCCATGAAAAATTCTGAGAATTTCAGACAGACGTAAGTAAGGAAACCTTTGTCATTAAGATGTATATATGATAGAATTTACCTTTGTGAATAGGCCCATAAAAGTTTATGAAAGGAGAACAATATTGTTTGTTCATAAAAGTGCTGACTAAGGAACCGAGGGCATGAGTCAGAGTTTGGCAGGCAAGCTATTGTTTAGAAAATGTGATAAATGGAGGCACATAGCAAGATCCGCTCAAGATGGTGGTGCTATCTAACTCTCCCGAACTGCTCTGGTGAACTACTGGGGGCTCCGGTCACATACCGACCTACTCCTGCTTGGACACATTGATACCAGTGTCAGAAGGGTAGCGCCTTCCCTTTATTTATTTACCGGCCTCAAGCACGCAGCGTGTGCATTTTTCTCCTCATAAAACACTGTGCACGTTAGAAGCTGGTGCCGGGGGGCGTGGCTTGCACCTAACGGAGATGGCAGCGTACCCGTAGCTCTCCGGGATTCACGAGAGAGGATATTGTCCAACGCTGCTCATGGCTCTCACAGTTTGAGCCCAAATGGAAAGGCATTCTTCAAGAACCAGCAGTGACCATTCTGGGACCCATGGCGAACTATCAGGACTCGAGGTAGCGTGATTATCACCATTTATCTTCTTGCCGCGTCTTCCTGCCTCAACCAGCTGCCATTTTGCGAAGCCGACTACGGAACAGCTTTTTCTTCACGGCTCGGTTTTTCTTAATCGCGCTGGGTCCCCTTTGCCTCCCATCATCAATTTATAGCTTTAAATGCTATTTGGAGAACTTTGACAGCGATTGTGACATTTAACAGCCTGTTTCTGTGTTAATTTAGTTACACGCCCGCCATTTTGAGACGCTGAGTACTGCATATCGTCTCCTTCACAAGTCTCCTTTTTCAAGCGCTGCACTTCCATTGCTATTAATGCCTGAATGTGAAGACATTTACTTCCTTACCGCTTTTTAAAATAATGATAACCAGAGCTTGTTAATGGTTCTTTCAACGCGCTACTCAAAGACTTTTTGAACTGCACTCTTTATATCTTCGACAGTGAGTATGTTCAGCATGCACTGGAAACATTTATTATCATTTCTTCCTCATTGACTTCTGGATGACTATGCCAAGGGGGTCCTCCACAGTTTCAGTTCTCACAAACATATCACCACAGCATGTTATACTGTTAAGTGTTTTTCATCACAATATCTGCTTACACAACAGTATGGACTATATTCATAACAGTTATGGGTTACCACCCCCTTATCATTTTCTCTTCATGGTTGATGATTCATGTTTTCCTTGTATGTAACCCTTTACTTGCATTGTTGTTAACAATATATGCATCTGATGCCTTTGCATATGTACATCTTCTATTGCATTGTTCGCTTTTATCTTTAATGCTCTTTCTATCTGGTAATGTTCTATACTTAGGCTCATTCTATCTGGTGATTTACCTATGGGAAAACAAATTAAAGAGGTGCTTCATCCTAAATCTACTTCACGCAATCTCTCCAATCACCCTGGTTCACGTTTTCAGTGTTTAGATATGGATGATCCTGCCACCTCATCGCCAAAAAGTGTATCATCAATGACGTCTTCTCCGGCTCCCCTTGGCAATAAAGCGTCCACAAAACAGTTGAAGAAGGACCCTCCTTCTCCTCCTACACCATCCTCTTCAGTCACCTTGGACCTATCACTCGAAGAAATCAGGGCCTTACGCCCTTTTGTTGAAGAAACTACCACCACTCTTCAGGAAACTACTGCTACACTTCAGGATCTTTCTAATAAGTGGTCAGGTGTGGAGAATCGCGTCACTACGCTGGAGCATAATGTTGAAGCCTTAAATTCTTCTACTTCCAAGATTGAATCCTTATGTTCTCAAATATCCAACTTACACAAGCAGGTTGAAAATTTAGAAAACAGAAACTGACGTAATAATCTACGCATTTATGGTTTGCCGGAAGGGACATAAGGGTCAGATCCACCTTCTTTCTTCAAATCCTTTCTCCCCAAACTTCTGAAGCTTCCGGACAGCACTACTTTAAATATTCAAAGAGCACACCGACTAGGATCTCTATCGCACCATGCCTCTTCCTCTTCCACGCGTAAACCAAGAGGAGTGATAATGTATTTTCTTGAATATACTGACCTACTGAAAATTTTAGCTGCAGCTAGAGCACTAAATAAAATATCCTGGTCTGAAAATACACAATTTTTTGTCCAGGATTATGCTAAATCAACAGCGGATCGATTAAAGGAATTCTTAGCAATGAGACCTCAGTTACGTCTGATTGGGGCATGTTACAGTCTCTTCCACCCATGTCTCTTTAAAGTCACTATCAACAACAAGACTACCACTTATGAAGATCCACTGAAACTCAAAAGTTTTCTGAACTCTTACCACTCTAATTCCATGGATACTTCATATGCGTCTACTTCTGGATAATCTACATTATTCCTCTTTCCTTTTCTGTGATTTACATATGCTTCATCCTGCTTGTAATGTAATTGCCAAACTATCTGTAATGATTCATACAAGCTGATGTTAATATGATTGCGGTTCTTCATATTTCGCTTTTTATATTTTCATTTTCTCTTCTCTTTACTTTTTTGGTCCAGTTCATATTCTTCTTTAAAAATGTTTCTGTTTTTTGATGTTGCTGTTCTTAAGACACGTATTTAACCTAGTTTTTTCCTCTTAACAGGTTTTTCGTCCAGTTTCCTCCCTTTTCCCATGTTTCCCAGCAGTTCGTTGGTGCTGTTCCCCCCCGGTTTTCTCTCGTGAGTTTGGGTGCCGTCATACTCCCGTGTGGCCTTCCACCCTCCCACCCTTCGTATGGTCTGGAACTTATGTAAGTTCTATTTCTTCCTTTTATTTTTTCCCTTTTGCTCTGTCATTTTTTCCTCCACCTCTCCCTTTTACCTGTTTTCTTCCACCTTTTCCTTCCCACTTCTCTATTCTTCTATTTTCCTCTTTTTTATCTTCTCACTATTCATTATCCTTCGATTTTTCCCTTCTTACCTTTTTTCTTCCCTCTCCTTTTTCATCCATTACTTCTCTCTGATTGTTTTTTCTGTTGTATTCTTATCCTTCATTTTTCTTTCTTTTATAAGATGCTTTGTTTACCTTTTCAATTTGTCTATCTCATTGTATGCTTTTTGCTTATTATTGTTATTTTCACTTATACACATTCAGAGTTACTACTTGGAATGTTAAAGGTTTAAACAACCCTATTAAAAGACAACGTGTTATATCTCATTTGGCAAGATTAAAAACAGATATTGCTATGTTGCAGGAAACCCACTTATCTGATTCCGAAGCATCTAAGTTGAAAAGATCTTGGGTGGGCAATGTATTCTGTTCCCCAGCTTAAGGCAAAAAGAATGGAGTTGTAATTTTGTGTCACAAAAAGTTCAATATCTCATAAATTCATCAAGAAATCGATTCAAATGGCCACTGGGAAATTATCAAAGTATTAGTAGATAATGTTCCTTTAGTTGTATTTAATGTTTATGCTCCAGTTTCTGTTGATAACAATTTTTGGTTACATGTTTCAGATAAATTACTTACATTTGATGATGACTATATTGTTTTTGGCGGTGATTGTAACCAAATTCATGATCCCATTTTAGATAGACGCTCTTCAGTCAAATTTATACACTCTACAATGCATTCCCAATTCACCTCCACCATTCGTAGTAAATCATTAATCGACATTTGGAGACTCTGTCATTCAGATCTTCAAGAATATAGTTATTTCCCCCCCCACACAAAACACAATCCCGTATTAATTATCTCTTCTTTAGCAAATCCCTTAGCCAACATGTCCTCCATTCAGAAATAGGTTATATTTTAATCTCGGATCATGCCCCAGTCTTTGTTGACTTTGATATAATCCCCTTTTCACCGTCCTCTAGCAGGTGGCGTTTTAACAACTCCCTTCTCGCAGATTCTAAATTCTCCAGCCAATTCAGTTCTTTTGCTGTGGACTTTTTCTCCACAAATACGGTTTCCGACTCTTCTCCTACTATGATTTGGGACTCTTTCAAGGCGACTGCAAGAGGCTTAATAATCAATTATGTTTCACAGAAGAAAAAGAAATTTGAACAACAATCTACCCAACTTCTTACAAAAATTAAACAATTAGAACACGCCTATTATCGTTCTTATACTGATTCTTCTTTGAAAGCCCTCATCTCTGCTAAAGTCAATTTTATTAAGCTATCCACTGATGCTGCTGCTTCTTATCTTTTGAAAAGTAGTGCACGGTACTACGGAGGTCAGAACAAAATGGGTAAGCTCTTAGCTACTTACTTAAAAACCCGTCGCGACAGAACTAGGATTACATCTATAACTAATTCTAATGGTGACTCTCTTTTTAAAGATGATGATATTCTACAAGAATTTGTCACTTTCTATAAACAACTGTACACTCCTGAATCACAGCCTCTTCAATCTGATTTATCCTCCTACTTTCAAAATCTTCCTTCCCCTTCTTCTAACCATATTAACTATGATCTTCTTGAACTGGATATAACCTTGAAAGAAATTTCTCATGCTGTTTCAATCTTAAAACACGGTAAAGCTCCTGGCCCGACGTTTTTACCATAGAATTCTATAGCCATTTTTCAAAGCTTCTTCTTCCACACCTTCTTTCTTTCTCTCTTTAACTTTTTCATTACGAATGGCGCTTCCCAAGGAACTTTTCAAGAAGCTGTCATTTGTTTAATCCCCAAAGACAATAAAGATACCTCCTATTGCAAAAACTACCGTTCTATTTCTCTTGTAAAAACGGATTATAAGATTTTCGCAAAAATACTAGCTCTACGTATTGACCCCATTTTACCCGAACTCATTGGACCAGAACAATCTGGTTTTGTCAAAGGTCGTTTATTCTCTGACAACTCTAGGGTCTGATTTAATGTTCTTAGCAAAGCTTCTTCAGTACAGTATCCATTAGCCGCCATAACTCTGGACGCAGAAAAAGCCTTTGATAGGATCGGTTGGGATTTTATATTTTGTGCTCTCACATGGATTGGTTTTCCCGCCAAATTAATCTCCCTTATTTCTTTATTGTATTCTGGTCCCAAAGCATCTATCTCTGTCAAAGGTAAGGTCTCAGATTATTTCTCTCTCTTTACAGGTGTTCGTCACGGCTGCCCCCTGTCCCCTTTGTTGTTTATAGTAGCAATGGAACCTTTTATCACGAAAATGCGTCACGATGCGCAAATTACTGGTTTTTAACTCGGCTCTGATCTCGTTAACTGTCGGTCTATGCTGACGATATCCTCTTGTACTCTTCTAACCCAGATACTTCTCTTCCTTCCTTTCTTCAACAAGTTGATGCATTCTCGCATGTCTCAGGCTATCGCTTCAATCGAGATAAATGCAAGGTTTTACCCCTCAACGTTTTATGTCTCTGTCACTATTTTAATCAATCGGGTTTCTCCTGGCAACCGGTTAAACTAAAATATTTAGGATTATGGTTTTCTTCTACTATCTCCGAAACTTTGACATTTAATTTTGAGTATATTACCAAAAGATTAACCGACTTAATTACCAAATGGCATCCTCTCTTTCTTTCATGGTGGGGTAGACTAGACTATATTAAAATGATGCTGGCCCCTATAATTTTATACTCTCTTTCCATGATTCCTGTTCATATCCCAGGTTATTATTTCAAACGAATAGATTCCATTTTATTGACATTTCTTTGGAAAAATAAATCTTCTCGGATAGCTTTATCAAATCTCAAGAAAGATAAATTCCATGGAGGGCTCAAGTTTCCTGACTTTAAATCTTATCACTATGCTTTCTCTCTTAAACAAGCTTCCAAATGGCTCTCTACTGAACTTCCCTCTCACCCTCCAGTATGGCTGTCCATTGAGAAATATTTTACTTCACCTTTTGATTTCCCTGAAACACTTGCATTTACTGTTAATTCTACCTTTTTACACTTCGGTTATTGCTCATACTCGTCAACTCTTATCTCCCCTTTTACCCTCCTCTTATCCTTCTTTGGTCTCATTGCCTCAACAACCTATTTGGCACAACAAACTATTACGTATTAAGAATTGCTCTTTTTATTGGAAATCCTGGAGATCTAAGGACCTAAGGTGGATTTCTCAGCTTCTTCATGCGAATGTTCCTCTTTCCTTTTCCGATCTTCAATCTCAATTTCATCTTCCTAATTCTTACAGGAAACAATATGAAGAACTAACTAGTATTGAGGAGGAACACAGCAATTTAATAGGGAGGGGAGAGGACGGGGGATCCACTTTGAGGAAAATGCTGATTTTAAAAACCACACTAAATGATAGACTTACCCAGAAAGCGGCTGAGATCTACCAGGCAAACCGCAACAAAATCTATGAAGATGGGGAGAGAGTGGGGAAGCAGCTAGCTCTACACACCCGCCAGAAACAATCTCAGAACACAATTTCTAGTATAGAAGTAGATGGAAAGGAATATACAACACCAGAAGATATATTAGACATTTTTAAGCAATATTATCAGAAATTATACCAGACTGAGGACAAGGCAGATCGAGAAGCAGTAAGGGATACTCTTAATATATGGCTCGCCGAGATTGGACCAAATAAAACTTTAGATGAAGACAGTAGAGAAAACTTCGAAAAAGATATCACATACACTGAGGTGGTGTTGGCACTGGCAGAACTATCTTTGGGAAAAGCGGCCGGCCCCGATAAAATCCCAGTGGAACTCTACAAAATTCTTGGTGACTGTATAACACCATATTTATTAGATCTATTTATAGGGATTCAGATAAGCGTCATCCCTCCTGACTCCTGGAAGGTAACAAATATAATTATCTTTCCTAAAAAAGGAAAGCCGCCAAAATTACCTTCATCTTATAGGCCTATCTCCCTAATAAACTCGGACTCCAAGCTATACTCTAAAATCTTGGCTAATCGGTTAAGGAGGATCATCGAAAATCTTGTATCCCCATGGCAACACGGTTTCATCCCTGGTAAATCCACCACAGACCATACTCGTAGGGCTATATCGCTATTCGATATTATGAATGCAACGGGGGGCAGAATGTCGATGATTCTGCTCGATGCCGAGAAGGCGTTAGACCGTGTTTCCTGGGGTTTTTTATGGACAGTGCTCGAGAAGAATAACTTTGGGCCCTGCCTCTCTAAATCAATTAGGGCAATGTACCATGAACCCAAGGCCAGGGTTCTGGTGATGGGACAGGAATCTAGGCTGTTTGAAATATCGAGAGGAACAAGGCAGGGATGTCCATGCTCTCCGATCCTTTTCGCTATGTACATCAATCCATTAATCCTCAAACTAATAGCAAGCAATTCCATTATACCTATCACAGTAGGCACTTACGATACTAAGGTTCTGGCATATGCTGATGACGTGGCGGTATTAACACCTAACCCCTCCGAGGCTATAGCTGAAATTGAGATTATTACACAAGCCTTCGGGCAGATCTCAGGATATTCTCTTAACCGGGATAAAACTATGGTAATATGCACGGACAATGTCCAGTTTGACGACCCAAAGAAGGTAGATAACGCGGTATATCTAGGTATATGTATATCATCCAATATAGAGAACATTAATGATCTAAATTATGAACCCCTACTAAAAAATATTATGAAAGACCTAAAAAGGGTTAATAGTCTACACCTCTCGATTGTCGGAAGAGGAAACTTTTTGAAAATGAACATTTTACCGAGGCTCCTATATCTGTTTCGGGCAATTCCTCTTATGGTCGAAGATAAAATCATTAAAGTGATAGAACATCAAATGAGCTAATTTATTTGGAACTACGGCAAAATCAGAAGGGCCATAAATTACCTATCCCTCCCGGTACGTAGAGGTGGGCTTGCAATTCCAAATATAATGCTGTACTTATGGGCCACTATGCTCCAACAAATGTCGCCCCTGGTTAATACTTATACAGTAGACTCAACTTTCGGGACAAAGTGTTATACCATCAATAATCGAATTAGCCTTAGGAAACAAGGCAAAAGGCTTGTTGTTAAGACAATTAGAACCCTCATATTACAAAAAGGTGAAGTTTAAAATTAATAAGAGTGCTTGGAGAATATGGAGGAAAACAACGAGGCAACTTGAAATCCCAAAAATTAATAAGTTTACACCATTATGGAACTCCTCTGTGCTACCAAGACAGGCTACCGACGATATTTCCAGACGCTGGGAAAACTTGGGTGTAATTACAGTAGGGGATTTCTTTCAGGGTGCCTCAGAAACTAGGTTTCAGTATCTACAAGATACATTTTTAATTCCGAGAACAGATATGTTTAAGTTTATTCAAATCAATACTATCCTCACTAGAAAACTTCCTAATATTTCTTTGTTAAATATCCCCGTATTGGATTGTATGGGGAAATCATCATCCAGGATTGGTACATTTTATGATATGTAATTGGATAGTAAGAAGGATGACGTAGAGCGACTTGAGTCTACATGGGCAATTAAACTTAACAATCCTAACGTCAACATAGATATGTCACTCCAGCTCTTATCTGAATTATTTATTTCTTCAAACTTAAAGGCTCAGCTGTATAAGACAATATGTAATTTATATTATACACCTGCCAAACTCTTTTTATGGGGGAAGAGAGGAAATTCCGAATGTCCTCGTTGTGGTAGAGGTCCAGCACATCTCATACACACGTTCTATGAATGCGAGAAATTAACATCTTTTAGACAGATGATAGCGGAATTTTGGGAGGAAGTATTCGGACATGCCGTAGCGGAATCACCAACGTTATATATATTAGGATATGATAATACTCTTATGCTCAGCAAGGAGGAGGAAACGTGCCTCTTTCTAGGGACGGCGGTGTATAGAATAATCCTAGCAGCACGTTGGAAGGAGGCGGATCCCCCTAACTTTCAAATATGGCTGACACGGTACTTGGGGATTTATAATCAAGAAAAGGCAATTTACGCATGTAAAGGGAAAAAAGCCAGGATACGAGGAGAAAGAATCTGGGAGCTGATTGAGGGATGGAAGAATAATAGAACTAGATAATTATTATAAGATACTAACAAATTATATACTCCCATATATTCTTTGCTGTAGATAGCATGTTATGTTTATTTATTTCATTTATTTATTTGTATTTTTATACGATGACATGATCCGTATTAATAATAAGAGTCATCCCTTTTGATACATATACAACCTGCCTTTATGAATATGAATATGAATATGTCTTTGTTTTTTGTACAATATCTATCTGTGTTGCTAAATAAAAAAATATTTAAAAGAAAGGAAGGAAACAATATGATCTTTTTCCGGCCCTCCAACATTATCTTAATTCACTCTCTTCTTCTCCTGTTCTTCCTCTTTCATGCTCCATAATTTTCCCCCTTCTGAACTCATCTCCTTCGGCTTCCAGTATTTACAAATGTCTTTTCTCTCCTTCAGAACGGCTCAAGACAAAAACTGAATTGGCTTGAGAACAAGATTTGTCTTCTTCTTGGTCGGTTTCCTTGTGGGACAAAATATGGCTAAAAATTCATAAAACTTCAAGAGCAGCTAACACCACTCAAACTCTTTATTTCATTTATCAACGCTTCTTATACTCTCCCGCAAGACTGGTGTCCTTTTCCCCTGACATTTCATCTACATGTTGGTCTTGCTCATGCCCCAATGCCGATTTAATGCACATGTATTTCTATGCCCTAACATTTCTATATTTTGGAAATCAATTTGGTCCCACATAAACATTATTTTTAACACAAAGGTTCCCTTCTCACCATCAACTGTTTTCCTGGGTTCCTTATCTTCAGCCTGGCCTCACACCCCCTCTCACTTTAAGTTAATTGACCTCCTAATAGCTATAGCATTACACCTGATAACTTCTAATTGGAAAGATTCTTCAAAAGTCACTTATTCGGCATGGTGGAATGCCATATGTTTTCATCATATACTAGACACAAATGATGTCACTCCTACTTCCCTAGCAATTAAGAGAGATTTGCTATGGCTCCCTCTTACTTCGTATCTATCCTCAAATCCCTCCATTATTGCCCAGACAAATGAATCTGATGTAGTTCGTAAACCACCATGATAATTTTCTTGTTGTCTTTTATTTACAATCTTCACACTGATGTTATTCATTCTATTATTATAATTATTGACACTCTTTTCTTGATTGTTATGTATACGCATACATTGTATAGAACTTACCATAGTGTCTTCCGCATCTTCCCATTATATTGTTCTCCCTTCCCTTCCCCTTCCTCCCCTTTTTTTCCACTCACATATTATTGTTTATTGAATCCTCTCATTCATGCACCCTTAATATGTATTTTGTATAATTGTTTATAATATCTAATATGATGCTTTTATGTTGTATTTCTTTTTGCACTTTGTTTCAATAAACTTGAACTTAAAAAAAAAAAAAGAAGCTGGCGCCATCTTATGTTCACAGGCATTTTGTGTAGAGACCTGCCATTCTGGTTAGGAAGGCTAAAGGAACGTATCTCTCCGGATTATTACAACTGTGTAAACGATGGAAGGTAGCAGTGTAGCGTGAAGCAAAGTATATGTGTATTTGTACATGAAGTAATGTCGCAATCTCCCAAATGGGAGTTGTCCCCCAGTGCACCGTGTTGTAAATACCAAAGGTATAGTAAAGTTCAAAAACAGAGACTAGGTTAATTCCAAATCAATTTGTAATTGTATTAAATCATTTCTTCATTACAAATATTTGCTTTTCATCAATGCAATACTCTTCATTGTTCAAATCATATATCCAAAGTTCATTGGTTCCATATCCCTATGCATTTCGGGCTTGTTCAGCCCTTCATCAGGGGATTAATCTGTGAGGAAAAATCAAAGCAGACTGATATCAGTGATGATATCTGCTATACACACTTTCACATTGTAAACAGTAAAACACCTGTTGTTTAGACATTGTCGATCTCGATATTATCCTTATCAATCATGAGCTCAAAAGTGCAACAGAATCTAAAAAGCCGTCACCACACCACTGTTTTTTAGCATCGTGTAAGAAAATCGTTAAGGTGCGGTTCGAAAAAAACAACTAAAAGACTCATTTAGGTGCGCTGTGACTCGTGTGTGCCTTATGAACAGAATATCAACAACCACCACATAACATAAATTATATCCATTCATGTCCAGTTCTTAGTGCAAAGTAAATCATTTACGGTGCCAAAGATACTCACAGACGATCTGTAACTGAGACGCTATGTGTCACAGTTCTCCGTACACGTTGGGAATTCATGTGCGTGTGGTAAAAAAAGCACGGAAGTGCATTAGTGTGTAAACATCAATGACGGACCATTAGCTGATCCAGAGAGTGGGGGCCATTTTGGAGCAGTAAGTGAATGAAAACAAACGGGTGCCATGATGGAAGGCTAAAAATACGAATGAAGCAGTAATCAAAAATGTTCGTACCCAAATAACACAAGAATGTTACAAAAACACTTAAGGAACCTGGTACTGAATCCCAAATCTGCAGGTGAATAAATGGAAACAAAATCACATACAAATACGATAATACGTAAAAGTGCAACATGATTGTTGAATAAAATAACATGATCAGTCTGATTAAAGATAACATAGAAATTCCATACGGTCATTCAACCCCGTGGGTTGCATCATGCTCAGGTACCGTATCCAAAAATTCTCTCGTTGAAGTAATTTATGTTTGGGGTTCATCCCCTCCTGATTGACTACATTTTCCAGGATCATGAATTGTAGCTGGGCTACATTGTGTCTGTATTCCGAAAAGTGCATTTCCACAGTAGATTTAGTGTTGGCAGTTCTTATATTACTCTTGTGTTCCAGGATTCTTGTTCTGATTTTTCTTTCTGTGTGGCCAACATAGCACAAACCACAGGGGCATTTCAATAGATAGATCACGTTGGGTGTATTACATGTGGCATTGACCTTCAGTTTAATTTAGTGACCTTTCATAGGATGATGTAAAATGTTACCTTTCATGACATTGTTGCAGTTACTGCAATTGTAACATGGTTGGAGTCCCTTGTATCTGACTGTTGGATTGATGGTTCTGGGGTGTGTCAACAAATCTTTGATGTTAACACCACGTGTTGGACAAAAATCGGTTTCTGTTCGAATATTCCTCTGAAATCAGGCTCCTTACTCAATAACGACCAATGTTTCAATATAATGTTACGATATTTGTTGCTCAGTGTTGAATATTTAGAAACCACTGTCATGCGTTTTTGTTGTTCTTTGAGTTTGGGTCTGAGTAAGTCTTCTCTTCTCATGGATTCACATTTGATTTTAGCATTATTCACTATATCATCCGGGTACCCTCTTTCTCTGAATCTTTGGCACATGATGTTCATTTGCATTTTACAATCTGTGTCATCCGAGACAATGCGTTTGATTCTCATAAGTTGAGACAAAGGTAAGTTGTTCCTGAGGTTCTGCCTGTGAAAACTAGTGTAATGCAAAGTGCTATTGCGGTCCGTCTCTTTTCGATATATTGTCGCTCGAAATTTCAGATTCTCTAATGTAACTTGTACATCAAGGTAATTGATGGTGTTCCGATCATTCATCCACGTAAGTTGAATTCGATCGTTGATCTTGTTTAAGTCTTCCAAAAATTGTTTCAAACCATGTTCTGTTCCCGACCATACAAGGAAAATGTCATCAATGTATCGTATGTACAACCTCCCATATTGAGCCCAATCTGGTTGGTTGAGGATGTTGTTCTGTTCGAAGTGGTGCATGAATAAATTCGCATAGACTGGGGCAGCACAGTTGCCCATTGAGGTCCCGTTAAGTTGTAGGTAGCATGTGTCTTGCCAAATAAAGTAACTTTGATAAAGGGTGAATCCCAATAGTTCCATCAGGAAAGGTTGAAGTGTCGGGTTAATATCAGAATTTAAGATGGCATTTTCAATGGCTTCAATCCCTAGGTTATGTGGGTATAGACGTATACAACGCCTTGACATCTACTGTGCAAAGCCAATGTTCTTCATGAGCTGATAACTGGATGTTCTCCAATTTGTTCAAAAATTGAGTAGTATCACGTATGTATGTTTGTGTTCTGACCACCAAAGGTTGAAGATGTTTATCCAGTAGTTTCCCCACTGGCTCGTGTATGCTCCCCCTTGTAGAGACTATAGGTCTGAATGGAGGTTTCCTAAGGTCCTTGTGGACTTTCGGTAGCATATACAATGAAGGAGTTTTAGGGTGTTCCTGAGTCAAGAACCATTTGTTTTTTTCAGTGATGATGTCATCTTCCAAGGCCTTAGACAAAATATTCTCAAGTGTTTGTTTAAATTCTTCAGTGGGATTCCTATCTAAGGGTGCATAGGTGGTGGTATCAGTAACATGTAATTCAACTTGTTGGTAATAAAAATCCTTGTCCATTATAACCAAGGCGCCACCCTTGTCAGCATTCTGGCAGATTATATCAGTATTTTCAGCCATCCTCTTCAATAAGGATCTTTCCTTGACCGTCAAGTTACTGTGTTTCAATTTCGTTTGGAATCGTAATGTCGTAAGATCTTGTTTCACTAAGTTCTCAAAAGTGTCGATGAGTTTATGACTGATGGGAGCCATAAAACTCTAACACTTTGGAACTAGAAGTCAGTTTTTTCAAACTGATGAGAAATATCAGACTTCGTCATTATTTTGAAAATGTGATCACCACAGAGATTCAACCAGACAGTACCCTACTGGACCTACGTCCACGTAGCACATGTATGGCTCCCATCAGTCATAAACTCATCGACACTTTTGAGAACTTAGTGAAACAAGATCTTACGACATTACGATTCCAAATGAAATTGAAACACAGTAACTTGACGGTCAAGGAAAGATCCTTATTGAAGAGGATGGCTGAAAATACTGATATAATCTACCAGAATGCTGACAAGGGTGGCGCCTTGGGTATAATGGAGAAGGATTTTTATTACCAATAAGTTGAATTACATGTTACTGATACCACCACCTATGCACCCTTAGATAGGAATCCCACTGAAGAATTTAAACAAACACTTGAGAATATTTTGTCTAAGGCCTTGGAAGATAACATCATCACTGAAAAAACCAAACGGTTCTTGACTCAGGAACACCCTAAAACTCCTTCATTGTATATGCTACCGAAAGTCCACAAGGACCTTAGGAAACCTCCATTCAGACCTATAGTCTCTACAAGGGGGAGCATACACGAGCCACTGGGGAAACTACTGGATAAACATCTTCAACCTTTGGTGGTCAGAACACAAACATACATACGTGATACTACTCAATTTTTGAACAAATTGGAGAACATCCAGTTATCAGCTCATGAAGAACATTGGCTTTGCACAGTAGATGTCAAGGCGTTGTATACGTCTATCCCACATAACCTAGGGATTGAAGCCATTGAAAATGCCATCTTAAATTCTGATATTAACCCGACACTTCAACCTTTCCTGATGGAACTATTGGGATTCACCCTTTATCAAAGTTACTTTATTTGGAAAGACACATGCTACCTACAACTTAACGGGACCTCAATGGGCAACTGTGCTGCCCCAGTCTATGCAAATTTATTCATGCACCACTTCGAACAGAACAACATCCTCAACCAACCAGATTGGGCTCAATATGGGAGGTTGTACATACGATACATTGATGACATTTTCCTTGTATGGTCAGGAACAGAACATAATTTGAAACAATTTTTGGAAGACTTAAAAAAGATCAACGATCGAATTCAATTTACGTGGCTGTATGATCGGAACACCATCAATTACCTTGATGTACAAGTTACGTTAGAGAATCTGAAATTTCGAACGACAATATATCGAAAAGAGACGGACCGCAATAGCACTTTGCATTACACTAGTTTTCACAGGCAGAACCTCAGGAACAACTTACCTTTGTCTCAACTTATGAGAATCAAACGCATTGTCTCCGATGACACAGATTGTAAAATGCAAATGAGCATCATGTGCCAAAGATTCAGAGAAAGAGGGTACCCGGATGATATAGTGAATAATGCTAAAATCAAATGTGAATCCATGAGAAGAGAAGACTTACTCAGACCCAAACTCAAAGAACAACAAAAACGCATGACAGTGGTTTCTAAATATTCAACACTGAGCAACAAATATCGTAACATTTTATTGAAACATTGGTCGTTATTGAGTAAGGAGCCTGATTTCAGAGGAATATTCGAACAGAAAATGATCTTTGCCCACACACGTGGTGTTAACATCAAAGAATTGTTGACACACCCCAGAACCATCAATCCAACAGTCAGATACAAGGGACTCCAACCATGTTACAATTGCAGTAACTGCAACAATGTCATGAAAGGTAACATTTTACATCATCCTATGAAAGGTCACAAAATTAAACTGAAGGTCAATGCCACATGTAATACCTCCAACGTGATCTATCTATTGAAATGCCCCTGTGGTTTGTGCTATGTTGGCCACACAGAAAGAAAAATCAGAACAAGAATCCTGGAACACAAGAGTAATATAAGAACTGCCAACACTAAATCTACTGTGGCAATGCACTTTTCGGAATACAGACACAATGTAGCCCAGCTACAATTCATGATCCTGGAAAATTTAGTCAATCAGGAGGGCATGAACCCCAAACATAAATTACTTCAACGAGAGAATTTTTGGATACGGTACCTGAGCACGATGCAACCCACGGGGTTGAATGACCGTATGGAATTTCTATGTTATCTTTAATCAGACTGATCATGTTATTTTATTCAACAATCATGTTGCACTTTTACATATTATCGTATTTGTATGTGATTTTGTTTCCATTTATTCACCTACAGATTTGGGATTCATTACCAGGTTCCTTAAGTGTTTTTGTAACATTCTTGTGTTATTTGGGTACGAACATTTTTGATTACTGCTTTATTCGTATTTTTAGCCTTCCATCATGGCACCCGTTTGTTTTCATTCACTTACTGCTCCAAAATGGCCCCCACTCTCTGGATCAGCTAATGGTCCGTCATTGATGTTTACACACTAATGCACTTCCGTGCTTTTTTTACCACACGCACATGAATTCCCAACGTGAACGGAGAACTGTGACACATAGCGTCTCAGTTACAGATCGTCTGTGAGTATCTTTGGCACCGTAAATGATTTACTTTGCACTAAGAACTGGACACGAATGGATATAATTTATGTTATGTGGTGGTTGTTGATATTCTGTTCATAAGGCACACGCGAGTCACAGCGCACCTAAATGAGTCTTTTAGTTGTTTTTTTCGAACCGCACCTTAACGATTTTCTTACACGATGCTAAAAAACAGTGGTGTGGTGACGGCTTTTCAGATTCTGTTGCACTTTTGAGCTCATGATTGATAAGGATAATATCGAGATCGACAATGTCTAAACAACAGTTGTTTTACTGTTTACAATGTGAAAGTGTGTCTAGCAGATATCATCACTGATATCAGTCCACTTTGATTTTTCCTCACAGATTAATCCCCTGATGAAGGGCTGAACAAGCCTGAAATGCATAGGGATATGGAACCAATGAACTTTGGATATATGATTTGAACAATGAAGAGTATTGCATTGATGAAAAGCAAATATTTGTAATGAAGAAATGATTTAATACAATTACAAATTGATTTGGAATTAACCTAGTCTCTGTTTTTGAACTTTACTATACCTTTGGTATTTACAGCACGGTGCACTGGGGGACAACTCCCATTTGGGAGATTGCGACATTACTTTGACTTTTAACGCTGATTGGTACAGACAGCGAAGCCCTGGTTTGCACGCGACAACTTTTCAGTAACTCAACGTTTGGTGTACTTAACGGTGCGTGTCTAAACCCCCCTTTTAGTATTTGTACATGAAGTCAGAAGATAAATTATCCCATCCAGCATTCAAGACCTGCAACTGTCAACTGACAAGTTGCTTACATTCTTCCTAAAGATCCATTCCACATTCTAGACAATGTAACCTGGCAACAGGAATACATTCTAAGAAGGAACACTACAAACTGGAGCAGTGTTTTTATCACAGTAAGAACATTTTTGCATGTATTTTGGGCTTTTCCTTATACTGGCACCCTCCTCATTGCTGTAGCCATTTGCATCTCATCTCAGGTGTGCCTCACTTGCCAACTGCTATATACAGTATTTTGTGGCACTGTTTCCACCCTCATGGTCTTCTAAGGTAGGCATATGTCTTCATTTCTTGAATGTATCAGGCTGCCCAGTTTATTTGATCCGGATCACATATTAACCTTCCCAAGGAGGTTATCACAGACATAACCAATTTCACCCTCCTCAGTGGCAATCCTATTTTATTTATATCTTCATCTGGTATTTGGAAAAGCCTGCCACCTGCAGATTCCTTTATGAGCTGGTCATTAAAGCAGCAAGAAAAGGTCATCCCCCTTCCATCATCCTCCAAGCTCACCATGAGGATAATAATTATCTTCTTGCAGCACACTGACTTAATGCACATCCTCACTGCCGCCTGACAAGTGGGTTTCTTGCCATGGTCTAGTCACAAAGTTTATTTCTCTTATGACATCTCTAATGCCATGGCTGCTTGGAGGAAGTGTTTCCTGCTGCCAAAACATTACTGTTTTATGCATAGTTAGCCAGATGTTCTGATGAAATCTATGTGGCATTTGTGGACCTGCATGCTGAATTCAACTTGATACCTAGGGAGTGTCTATGGGGAGTACTAGTAGACATGGGAGTCCAGGGGGGTTAATTGAACAACTAGCTAGGATACATGAAAATAACTATGCACAGGTCAGGTGGGGCTGCGGTGTGGGTTGACAAAGCGCATCCCAGTCACAAGAGGGGTTTGACAGGGGTGCGTTCTAGTCCCCTCCTTGGTCATTCTATATGTCAATTGTGATCAAGTAACTGACAAAGTGTGTTCACAATTCTCCTACTTTCAACGGGGATAAAACACCAATACTCCTGTTTGCAGACAATTCATTATTAATCTCCAAATCCCGATGGCGTTAAATAATCTGCTAAATACAGTTTTGGAGCTCTGCGATCACAAGGGTTTGGAACTTAATGCGCAAAAAACTACATTTATGGTTCTTTGTAAATGTGTCAAGAAGGGCTTTTCAGTAATGGCTGGGAAGGACTGTTTCAAAAGGGTCTTTGGTTTTGATTATCTGGGGGTGACCCATTTAGGTGGGCTCACCAGGTAAATAAAGAAGCTCTTCTGATATCTCATTGGTGTATCACCATTCTACCCTTTTAGAAAAACACATGCAAGCGTTCCATCTCCCCGGCCTTGGAAGCCTATTGAGCAAAGGCTCAAAGCACTGCATTAAATGGCTCAGAAGTCTGAAGCTACAGTGATTTGACAAGGCTCATAGTAATGGAAACACACATTTGTTACATCACTGCTCTCGGTCCTTCTAAGTACCCCTCTGGTTCCACTTTATTTTGACACAGGGATAAAAAAGTATCTGATCTGGCACATTTAAAGCCACTATCATTCTGGATCCGTATCTGGACTACTCCGCAGTTATCTGAATATAGAGAATTCTTGAGGGATGTAAAGACTATGGACCATGCTTTGGAGATACCTTGGTAATGGTTTGTTTGTGACTGGTTTAAAAAAATTGGGTTTGAGCAGAGTGTGGGAGCCCCCTGAATCACTGTGTAAGGCAGACAAGTAGGTCTTAAAATCATCCTACTGATTACAAGCGTGGTAGGAAATAACATCCAGGGGCATTAGCGGCCTTCTTACCGAACAGTTTCTGGCATTTAAACCCATTCCTGTTTTTGAAAGTTATATGGACAATATAAATCCACCACTAGCCAAGAGTTTGTTTATTAGATTCAGAGCAGGCTCTTTGCCATGTCGATCGTTTAGCAAAAGCTGGAAAAGTACTTCCTCGCCTGATTCATTTCCTGCTTGTGGCATGAATTCTAAGACTCTTGACCATATTAAGTTTGTCTGTACGGAATATAGTGGCATGCGTAGGAAATGATTATGTCCAATCTGCCTGGTCTTGAAGGTACCTCACTTTAGAGAGGCTAAACGAATTTTGATGACTGATACATCGGGCCCGATTGTCTTTTCTGTGAGTCTATTTTTGTTCAACTTCTGGATTAAGCGGTAGATAATTCTGAAATTATTATAAATCCAGTAGTTTAATACATAGGTAGTCCAGTGGGCACCAAATTATTTAGAATTATGTTTGTCTTTGTAAATTGTATTTTATACAGCTATTATATTTTGGCAAGTCCGATTTTAAGGCAATCTTTATAATTTTATATTTGATCAATTATCATGAATTGTATATATTTTGGGAAATTAGGATTAGTTTTAATTAATAAAATAGATATGTAGAGATACGAAAATTAATCTGAGGGACAAAAAATATTGGAATGTCACTGCATAAGGGTTGCTGGGGTGTTTTATGATTATGTATGTTAATGCTTTATGAGAGGACATTTATGTATTATGAATGTTGAATGAAGCAAAACTATTGCATGTATTACATTGATATTTTGTACCTTTGAAGGTTTGTAACCGAATAAAGGACTTTTTTAGACTGATTATCCGATTGTTCTTCCTTATTTAAGGTTTTATCTTATATGCAGTTTTCCCCTATTTAATACCTTATCTCTCCATTTTGCAGTTCAGCACTAGTTTGTCTTACAGGGTTTTTCCAGCTGTCTCAGTCCTCCCTGCCCTCAGGTGTCATATACTGCTCCCACCAATTCCTATCATATGTGGACCAAGTTTGCCTTCATCTTGTTTCTTATTTTTTGGCCATAATATTATATACCCTAACGTTCGTACTTTCTAGTATTTATTCTATATTAGAACATTGGAATGTTGGGAGCTCCATTGCAGACAATGGAGTGCTCCCTGCTTCTATGGGCCGGTAAAGGCCCGCAGAGCAACATTCCAATGTTCTACAAAGGCTTCTCGAAGTTCGAGGGGATTTATATCCCCTCGAGCTTCGAGAACCCTTTGTTTAATTTGTTAGAACATTCTGCCCTCTAGTGGCAGAATGTTCTAATAGCCTTATAGCCCTTCGTATCAGGGCTATACTGCTATTAAAGTCCCGCTGTTTCGTTAAAGTCCCTCGCCTTCGGCTCGGGCCTTTAACGATTCAGCGGGCCTTTAATAGCCGGTATAGCCCGCTACGGCGGGCTATAAGGCTATATTAATTTGTTTTACCTGGTTCCTCCTATTTCCATATCACGTAAAACCTATACTCATCCCTTCTTATATATTGTTTATACCCCAATCCCTTGCCTGCCAGAGCCAAGCCTGGTCCCATCTTTTTCCTTTTTTTTCTTAGGTGCTCCATACCCTCTGCATCCTTTAGGATGTGCTCTCTAGTCAATAACACTGATACAGCACCCAAGGATTTCCCTCCCTGTGTTGACTTCATGTTCTTTTTTTATTTTTATGGGGATCTCCTGCCCACCTTTTTTTCCTCCTTTTTTTCCCTCCTCTTTCACATTTTTTATTCACACTTCATCTTATAATGAAGCTCTTCCAAAGTTCAAAAATGATGACATCTGATTTCTTTATTGATGTACACAGATAGGCTCTTCTCCTTTCCCTTTCAGAATAACAACATAGAATGGTAAGGGACTCAGACATCCTATTAAAAGTCAAGGTGTTTTGTCTTGCTTATCCTGATTAAAATGTCAACTTAACTTTTTTTAGGAATCATACCTCACTGACACGGACATTAACAAACTCAGGAAACAATGGGTTGGTGAACTCTACTTTCCCCCTTCTGATCTACACAAGATCAGAGTAGCAATATTATGTCACAAACTATTAAACATATTACTTGTTTCACAAGAGTATTACATGGAGGGCAGATGTTACTTTTTACAATTCAGAATGTATACAGCCTCACACACCCCAACCCTATCTCGTGGAGGGCATTTTTCAAAAGATTGCACAACATTCCCGAGACAATTTCATTTTAGGTGGTAACTGCAACCAAATCCCTGGTCCTATCCTTCTTTGACACTCATGATGAAATTCCTTTGGCACAAAGCTCACAAAGCATTCAAACGCACCGTCTCTCATAATGCCCTATCAGATTCCTGTAGACTAGTTCATCTCTCTCTACAAGAATGTTGCTTTACCTCAATCCCTCACATTTCCCAAACCAGGATCGCCTATGTGTTTCTAGGGTAAGACTTTTACCTAGCACCTAATACACTTGGAAATCAGCTCAATCTTGATCTCTAAAGACGCTCCAGTTTCTAGTGACCTAGATATTCTTCAAGATACTCCTTCTGAATCTAGGTGGCAGTTCAATAACTCTTTATTATCCCACAAGGAGTTTCTTAAATTATATGAAAATGTTGTACTTAGCTATTTTGAGTTTAGTGATACATGGGAGACCTCTTTTTATTGTTTATGGGACGCCTTCAAAGCTGCATCTAGATGCGTTATGATAAACTTTGTCTCTAATAGACGGAAGGATATGGAGAAAGAATCTGCTCATATCCGTACAGATCTTAAGTGTTCAGACCTTATTTGAATGCATCAATAGCAGCAAAGATTCATTTAAAAAATCAACCACAGAGAAAGCATTCAGCATTCTGTTGTGCCTTACCAGACATAGCCGAGTTGAGTTTTATGAATAACTTTATTAACATCTTAGTTACAGGATGGGAAATATGTACATTAGTCCTTATCCTGGTAATCCTTGTATCCCAGCTTCTTCAGCTCTTATACCAGCCCCACCAGAAGCAGCCTGCCTGCTGCTCAGCCCGTCTCCAACTGTCACCACTCATCCACACAGGCACCCAAGCATTCCACGCATCACAGTCTCACCAACATTCTAATACCAACTCTCACTCTGGCTGAACAGCTAGGAGACAGCTAGGCTGGGAAGCAGGCATAAAGCCAATCAGTACATAACGTTATCCCCCTCCTTTTAAATGAAAAATAAAAATGAGATGAAACATGGGAGCAACTATAAACAAGAATGTATACAAGCGGAAAAATAGTTCAAGACTCAGGGAAGCAAACTAAAATACAGTAAAGTGTGGCATCAATAGGAAACACTAAAGAATGCAAAAACTCTTTATCTATACTCCTTAAATATCAAACCTGTGACCTATCACGGGTGAGTGACATATCTCCCGAGTAGAACTACTATGAGCCCACTGTTGTCTAGTGCACCCCACCCATTAAAAAGGCAGTAAAACATGGCAGCAAATTAGCGAATAAAAATGCTAATTGAAAAACCAAAAAACCCAGAAGAGGAGCACCATCATCTTGTGAGCCTCTCTAACATGAAAGCGTGCCTTTAAAATTTCTATCATAACGAAATGTTAAAATTCCACCTGAAAACAATCTATGGCAGTTTGTTGCTTTCAAGCACAGTCTAGTTGAGTGCCTGATGCTTCATTTCAAGGTAATTAAATGCACACTCCTTGGATTTATGCTGCGATGTTGCCTGTTAATTTACAAACTGCGCTGTCAGGCACAGCATTGTCAGCTAAATACCATACATTACCAACGTGCTGACAACACCGACAGTAAGACAAAAGAGAACACTGTGAGAATGTAGTTGACCCCAAATGACTCCGTTTGACAAAAATGTGCACATATAGGGCACCGGATATCACTTACATTGAGAAGAGGCAAAGTCTTGAGTCAATAAGTTTGATCTGCACCCTGCATAATCCAGGGAAATTTGTGGCTGCCCCTCGACTGTGCATGCATGCTGTCGTGGAAATGCACACGATGCATAAATAAAAGAGAATCTGTAAAATTGGCATTCCAATTAAATACAGCAACGTCCCCGGCCTCAGTTGGCAGAAAGATCCAAAGACAAGAAGACTCAACAGGACACTTCATACCCCCGACTATTTAATTCAGCCTCCAAACACAAGATGGCGGCACGTTGACCACGACGTGCTGGGAGGCACAAGGCGCATCTAAGCTGCAATACATCCCACAGCAGCCACAAAACTGCATACTCCAAAAGACGTCACTGAAGATCCATCGAACCCTTTGCGAGGCACTGTGGTCGAGGTAATATGCATGCAGAATAAATGGCTCATGCTACCCATTTGAAATCTAAAAGTAACGGTAAAACTGCATACGCACCAAGTCTGTTTTGGCTAAAATGAAAAAACAATGTAAAACTCACCACTATTTTTCTGACATCAGATGGCCTACTCCGGCCGGGACAGAGACCACTATGGCAAAACTTATTTTGCAAACCAGCAAAAGTCACACACGCTATGTGAACAACAGAAATAAACTCTCCGATGAGAGAATGAGTGTGGAGACACAACCATTAAGAAGCTTCTTATTGACCAGATGTTTGAAACCAATAAACTCCCCAGATGAAAAAAACATGTCATGTCAAATTCCACTCGTTCGTGTAGACTGCATAGTGAAACCCAATACCAAAAGAATTTTCAATGTGCTCAGGGTCACGCAATTTGTGGCAGAAAAACTCATGCGTGAGCCAAATGAATGCACAGTAAAACTTTCCTTAGATCCAACGCTGTCAATGACCAATTCAAAAGGCAGAAAGACACAGTGTGCAGTATTCTCCCTTCCAGTGCACACGTCCATAAGCTCATTTTGTTGTAAACACCACAGATGTACAACGTGTATGATACTAAGCACCACCAAAACGTGTAGTTCCAATTGGACGTAGAAAATACTGAAATTGAGATGTGGAAGTAGTGTGACTCGCACCACTTACCCACAAGGATAAATGCCATTATTACGAGTCCAATGGAGCATGTCCAGGCTGGGGCTGTCCATTGACAAGGACACTGGTGAGGCTGGCTTGCCTGTAACTCCATTCTTGATGCTTGAATCTTTGTATCTTGTGGTTTCTGTCGTTTCTGGTTCTTCATGTCCATACCGTGGACGGTTAAATCAATGGGGTTCACCCACAGAATCAAAGGACCTGGGTATGAATAGTATAAAAAATAGTGGTCCTTGACTGTGATTTGAATAAACACTTATATGAATGTCATTTGTTTTTTAGTTATGCGATTAAATCCGCATACATTGATTCAAGCAAAACAATAGGAGAGATGTATTCAATAGTGGACAATACCCAAAGGTTTGACACAATTGGCTTAGAGGAACAATGAGGTTAAAAAAAACAATCAAAATATACGTATAACCACACTGTGGACATTTGTTATATCAAAAATTCACTTATTTATTTACAATTTGGTAAAACAGTTGTCTAAACGGCGCAAAAGACTATCAAGAGTATAGTCAGTGAGGAAGGAAAGAGGGTGCTCAAGTGATTTGGAAAGAAGAGGATAGACAATAGTGGTATACTGTTATAATATTTACACAACACAAAGCGGGATAGCCTCCGCTATCATATGAGCCTGTCCCTTGTAATTGTCAATTAGGGGAAAAAAACCCACAATTAAACTGAGAGGGGTACAGGCTAATCAATTGGTAAGCGTCGACGTTTCGACCCTGGTGTTCTTGGGATATTGGGGACCTCGGCTGCGGGTCTTCTTCAGGACTATGGTGGTAGAAAGGGGGGGGTGGGGCGGGCAGAGTAGTTTTGGCCGTTATCCAACAATTGGTCTGGATTTAACACCAGTGATGCAGTTCTAGTAAGGACCTCCGTCCACGCTTCTAGGGGTAGGTCACCTAGTATCTTGATGGTAGTCAGATGATAACATTTTTGACTTGCTATCAGGCTGGTATTCTCAATGGGGCCGCTAATCAGGAACGATAGCGGGATCCTACCGGTGCCCCCTCGGGCATTCCGGTGGTGTTGGTGTCTTAAGATACCAGCGATGCCTCTGTGGTTAGAGTTCGCCCTTGTCTTAGTTTAAGTATCTCTAACAGGTACTCGAGTTACCTCAGGTAATATTCAGTCGGGCCGGGTACCGCAGGAAGGCTTGTACTGTGGGGCAGCTTCTACCAGCGTTTGTTCCCATACCGTGGACGGGTTCTTGTAATCTTGTAAGTAGAAGCACACTTGAGTCTTGATCCAGGTTGTCGCCAAAATATGTTGTGCATTACCAGACATAGCCGAGTTTAGTTTTATGAATAATTTTATTAACATCTTAGTTGTAGGATGGTAAATATGTACATTAGTCCTTATCCTGGTAATCCTGTTACACCAGCCTCTTCAGTTCTTACACCAGCCCCACCAGGAGCAGCCTGCCTGCTTCTCAGCCCATCTCCAACTGTCACCACTCATCCACACAGGCACCCAAGCATTCCACGCTTCACAGTCACACCAACATTCCAATACCAACTCTCACTCTGGCTGAGCAGCTAGGAGATATCTAGGCTGGGAAGCAAGCATAAATACAATCAGGATATAACACATTCAATTTAACATTAATGCTAAATATTATATGGTAAAAGTAAAACTTGTACTCCCTTAGATAATTACTGGAAATGTAGAAGAGATAAATCCCGTCAATCAATTACTAACCAGGCCAGCACCTATCTGTTTTGTGAATCAGAAATTGCTAGCTGCTTCACACATTTTTATCAAGAACTGTATGTGCCTGAATCCAGGTCTTTAGAAGAATCTCTTACATCCTATTTCTCTCACTCTAAAATACACAAGTCTGCACATATTGATCTTGCTCCGCTCAAGCTACCATTACAATTGGAGGAATTGTTCTCAGCAGTTAATAGTCTACCTACAGGTAAATCACCCAGACTGGATAGGTTCAAATTTGAATTGTTTCTTAATTTTTTTAAAGTAGTGCTCCCTAAAATATTTAGTTGAATTAGTCATTTTCATTCACACAAAAAAATTCCCCTGGCTCTTTTACAGAAGCAATGCTTTGTTTCGTTCCAAAAAAAGACTGGCACATGTTTCAATGTAAAAATGATCACCCTATATCACTGATAAACTCCAATTGCAAGATTTTTGTCAAAGCGTTAGCCCTTCAACTCAAAGATCTGATGCCCAATTTAATGGACATCAACCTGTCAGGTTTTGTTAAAAATAGAAATATAAGTGATAACTCATGTGTTTTTCTAAATGTTCTAAGAAAAGCCCGCACTCAAACATTCCCTTGAAGTAATAGCCTTTGATGTGGAAAAGGCTTTTGAAAGTTCATTTACAATTTCTCCTATAGTGTCTTCATTGGCATGGGTTTGATCCTAAATTCCTTCAACTCATCTCATTTCTTTATTTTTTTCCCGAGTCATCTGTCATGGTCAATGAAGTACAATCTCCATACTTTCCTCTTAACCCCTTCGCTGCTAGGCCTTTCCCCCCTGTGCTAAGTCTTTTTTTGGCTATTTGGGTTGGTCGCGCTTAGGCCCCTGTAACTTTTTGACCACATAAGGTATCCACGTGAACATTGCATCCTTTTCTTCCAACATCATGCGGATTCTAAAGGTACTCAAGGTTTGTGGATTTCCCTGGAGCGGACCCAGAAATTAGCCAAAATACATCACTTTGTTTTGTCGTAAAAATTGGAAAAAAGCGCTGCAAGTTAAAGCATCTGGTTATTACCCTGCAAATGGTATCAACAAAGGAATTGTGGGGCTAAAATTACCCTTTCAAAGTTTTCAGGGACTGACAGACGTTTGTCAGAAAACCAACATTTTTAAAAAAGTTTTGACATTTTACTGGGACATAGCTTATTTTTGCTACTGTTTGTCCTTTCAACCTTCTTCAAGTTAATGGTAGAAATGGGTATGACAGCAATAATGGATCCTAGGAAGCTATACATTTTCTAAAAGTAGATCAAATTCTAAATTCAGCATGGGGTCATTTGTGTAAATCCTTCAAAGTTTCTTTATAGAAACTAACAGTTGAATGTAGGTAAAATTGAAAATTAGTTGAAAAAACAGCCATTTGTGTCAACGTTTTCACCTGTAACTTCTTCTAATTATGACAGATGTCTGAAAGCAATATACTGTTACATCCTCTGGACCTTTTTGGTTGTGGTGATATATGGGACTTGTAGTTTCACCAAGAACCCGACAAACCCAGAGCCAATAACTGAGCAGCATCTTGCAATGGTTTTTTGCTATGTACCAGGTACATAGCAATTAATTTGGGAAAATATATACAGTGAATAATCAGGATGAAAGACACCCATGTATTGCTGAAATTAGAACAACATGCATAGTTTAGAAACAGTAGATATTTGCACATTTCCTAAATTGTGAGTACTCATACTAGCATGAGAAGTATAGAACATTTTTCAAAGTGACTTATTTTCTACACATTGTCTTTCATTTGGAAGGCAGAAATGCATCATAAGTCAATAGGTAATAACAGTTGCTCTACAATTCTACGTTACCCTACGTCTACTGATAAAAATGGTACCTCACTTGTGTGGGTAGGCCTAGCGCCTGCGACAGAAAACATCTCAAAACGCAACGTGAACATACTTTATTTGTACAGTGAAAAGTGACCCTTTTTTTGCAAAGGGCCTAGCTGTAGATTTTGAACCCTAGCTCTGCCGGCATCTAGGGAAACCAAACAAGCCTATACATTTTTATAACCTAGACACACAGGGAAATCCAGGATGGGGTGACTTGTCTGGCTCTCACCAGGTTCTGTTACTCAGAATACCTTGAAATCCTCAAACTTTGTCAAAAATTACACATTTTGCTCACATTTCTGTGGGAGAAAGTTCTGGAATCTGCATGGATCCACAAAATTCCACCAAAAACCTATGCATTTTTTAAAACTAGACACACCGGGGAATCCAGGATGGGGTGACTTGTCTGGCTCACACCAGGTTATGTTACCCAGAATCCCCTGCAAACCTCAAACTTTGTAAAAAAAAACATTTCCTCACATTTCTGTGGTGGAAAGTTATGGAATCTATGTGGATCCACAAACTTCTACCCATTCGCAGTCCCCAAAGTCTTCCAAGAAAAATGGTATCTCATTTCTGTGGGTAGGCCTAGTGCCCGCAGCAGGAAATGACCCAAAACTCAACGTTGACACACCATATTTTCACTGTGAAAATTTACCCTTTTTTTGCAAAGTGCCTACCTACAGATTTTGAACAAAAGCTCTGCCGACACCTAGGGAAAGCTAGAAACCTATACATTTTTTAAAACCAGACACCAAGGGGAATACAGGATAGGGTGACTTGTCTGGCTCTCACCAGGTTCTGTTACCCAGAATCCCTTGCAAATCTCAAACTTTGCCAAAAAAACAAATTTTTCTCACATTTCTGTGGTGGAAAGTTCTGGAATCTACGTAGATCCACACATTTCCTACCACCCAGTGTTCCCCCAGGTCTCCCAATAAAAATGGTACCTCACTCATGTGGGTGCCCCAAGTACCTAAGTTAGGCAAGGGCCCAAAATGTATTGAGGAGACATCAAAATGACCTATCACAAAACAACCTGGTTTTGCAAGGGGAGTCACCTGGGTTTTTGGCCCCAGGCTCGGCAGCTATCTTGGGAAATCTACCAAACCCACACATTTCTGAAACCTAGACACCTGGGGGAGTTCAGCAAGGTATGGCTTGCATGGGCTCCCAACGTCCCCTACAAACCTCAAATTTAGCTGCAAAAATAACTTTTTTCTCACATTTCTGGGTGGGAAAGTTCTGGAATCTGCGTGGATCCACAAATTTCCTACCACCCAGTGTACCCCCAGGTCTCCCAATAAAAATCATACCTAACTCGCATGAGTGAGTCAAGTACCTGCGACAAGAAAGGGCCCAAAATGTATTGAGGATACTTCAAAATGACCTATCACAAAACAACCTGGTTTTCTAAGGGGGGTCACCTTGGTTTTTGGCCCTGGGCTCGGTGGCCATCTTGGGAAACCTAGCAAAATCACATATTTCTGAAAACTAGAAACCCGGGGGAGTCTAGCGCAGAATGGCTTCCATGGGTCCCCCAATGTTTTCCTACCCGGAATCCCCTGCAAACCTCAAATTTAGCTGAAGAAATCACTTTTTTCTCAAATTTCTATGTGGGAAAGTTATGGAATATGCGTGGATCCACACATTTCCTACTACCCAGTGTTCCCCTAGGTCTCCCAATAAAAATGGTACCTCACTCGCATGGGTGGGTCAAGTACCCGCAACAGGCAAGGGCCCAAAAATAATCGAGGAGACATTAAAATTACCTATCACAAAACAACCTGGTTTTGAAAGGGGAGTCAACTGTGTTTTTGGGCCGGGGCTCTGCAGCCATCTTGGAAACTGAGGAAAATTATATTTTGCCATGTTATATGTGCCTACGTGTTCCCCATCCTATGTTATATGTGCATGATAGATATGCGTATATCCCATTCTAATCGATTAAAGACGCAATTATAGTTGTGTCCAACTCTAGTATGTCAGTATCCAGTTCTCGTGAAAGCAACGAGTATTAGGCCTATGTTGCCACGTTTTACAGTGTGCACGTTAATTCACCGCATTGTCCCCGTTTCTAGGCCTCAAAGGGCCCGGACACCAGATTCAAGCTCCAGTCTCCTGAACCCTCTCCGAGGAGCGATGCAGCCCCCACCTGCATCCCTGACCCTTCACTTACTTCCTGCCTCGCAGCGCGGTGCCCGGCCTGGCTCTGCCTGCCTGTCTGCCAAGAATATGTTATGCTTCCAGTTATCAGTCCAGCTTTCCTTCTCTGCATTCCTAAGCTACTGAACCGCATAAACAGTTCAGCTATAGTCTAGTCTTTCTGTCTCCATGTAAGAGAAATACTGTATTAATATTCATAGAAGATTCATAGCACACGCAATACATGCAGAATATATGCATGCACCAGTCTTAGTGTCAAGTAGCCTTTGCCCTGATAACTTTTAGATTCTATCAACATGTACTCCAAACACCAGATACCAGATATGATATAGGTACATGTCGTCCTGACACCGCAGACTTTAGTCTCCTCTTCTAGTGCAGAAGTCATAGCCCCCAGTTCTCCCTAGTAACACGTCATTGCCCGTTTGCGCGCACCACTAGGTTAAAGGTCCCAGCTGCTCTCAGGTAGCCCCCTCCATGTTTCCGCCCATTCATGACACTTCTATGACGTTTCACATCACATGTCTACGTACACGCCCTGTACACGCCTTCTGTTTCCGCCCATGTGTTCTTATCTTACGCTTGTCACAAGTTACGCCTACTGTATGTAATGTATTTGAAATGTCTTACTATATATACACTGCACTGTTAATGAAATGGTGCAGCTGCCTTCCTTCCTATTTTATTTCAGGCTGTCCCGTTCCAGTCCCTTCCCTTTTGCCTGAATAAAGCCTGTTCAACTCGGACACATCGGATCCTGCCTCTTATTTATTGAGCTATCTGTTATTGTTAATATATTCAAAAATAGTACCGGTAATTAATTATTTATTTACCACAAAACTACCAAACCCACACATTTTTAAAAACTAGACAACAAGGGGAGTCTAGCCAGGTATGGCTTGTGTGGATCCCCCAATGTTTTCCTACCCATAATCCCCTGCAAACCTCAAGTTTAGGTGGAAAAACCACATTTTCCACATATTTTTATGTGGAATCAACTTGTCGGCACAAATGTCCTACCCCACAGCGTTCTCCTTAGTCTCCTAAGTAAAATGATACCTCACTTACGTGGGTGTCCAATGCAGAATTGGCCAAAAACGTATTTTTTAAAAAATGTAGCGCTTAGATTTCTTGCTGCTATGCCCTTAATCTCTATGTTTTGGGCTATTCCCAGTCACATTTAATAGGTAAGAATGCCTACAAGTGATTTATTTCAAAAGAACTAAACAAACATCAGTAACATGAATAGATCAATTGTCAAGCCCTCAAGTGGTGACCGACCAATGAACAATCAAAATTCAACTTAACTAATTCCGATCATGAGAAATCTTCAAATGAACAATTTAAACACAGCTGTGTATATTTCAACAAATCAAGTTATTTAATATCAACAAATTGAAAGGGTTCAAAACAATATACCTACATACAAGAACTGAGGTGAATCAATATTATACAAAAAGTTGTAATCTCAGGGTCAAGTATGTAAATATCTATTCCAAAATATTGTTGTATAGGAAAATGAATCTGAAACATCGGAAAACAATTTCCAAGGAAACCAAATAACTGTAGAAATAGATGAGCTGGTTGACATTTCGGTCTATGTGGCATAAAAGTCTGTTAGACCATCTTCAGTATGTTGAATACAAAGTTAATAATTGACCCTTATGTCTGGTCACGCAAAAAGTTAGTTGAACCAGCCGAGTCTCAACTTATTTAGACTTCCAGGTAGCTAATGCAGGAATAGTGATTAATACTCCTAGCCTGATGGCACGCTTCTATCACAGCAATCTGTAGGATTTGCTGCCGATATCGCTCTCTGTTTGTCAAGCTGTTCCCCAAGCAGCGATCCACTAGGGAAGGATACCATTGGAAAGGGGAGATGTGAGAAGGTGGCCGGATGTATGATGTCTCCAATTCTGGGGGCACCTTATATCAGTCCAAACAATCCCTTATGGTGATGGTTGTAAGTCAACCTTAAAGACAAGCTATCCTAATGGTAGCACGGACTAAGCAGCCTAAAGGCTTAACTCAAGAGGGCATGTGAAGCCAGCTGTTTTACCATATGCAATCCTGTAATATCAAATGAAAGGACACCACACAAGTTATATATTATAAAAATATATGTATTTATTACTAGAGTAATCCCCTGTACTCTTTATGAGTATAGAAGCACAAGCGTTTAAACAAAAGCACAGTATAACATGAAAATTGCACAATTATGGATGAGGCCAGTGGCCACTCAAACCATATATCAAAAAAGTGGTATAAGTATCACCTTTCGAACTTTGGTATGGCCTGCCGCCTTGGGAATCGCTGGGACTGCACTGGACAAACAGCAGTTAGGACTGGAGTAGCCCGTGGGATTCGGGTGCAGCGCTAAAAGCACACGCATGCACCAATGCAAAGTCAATGGTGCGTAAAAGTTATCAAGTTACAGTTTTAGGAGTCTTCCGACTGGACTAGAATTACCAAACTTTAAACTAGGACACTAGAGGTGTAAACCAATACAGGAGGACCGGCGTTTATGAGTTACCTCACCCACAGGAAGCGGGTGCATAGGTGCCAAAGTGTGTCGGGTTTCGTCGTGTAGTTCTATGGAGCCTGAAGATGAAGATGCTGCAGGCGGCCAGGAGAGAAGAGTCCGGTTGGATCCAAGGGTGGATCGAAGATGTAGAGTACCTGAAAGCAGAGGGGACAGAGTCTGGGTCACTAGCCAGTGACCAGGAAGGAACCAGGAAGGAACCAGACAATGTCGGGCACAATCAGGTGGTTGTTGTGAAGCTTGTCTCCGCTGCCACGTGGACTCTGGGGCACTGAGGATGTCCTGGAGTGAATCACAAACTGTCCCACAAAGGCTCTCGCTGACGGCGGTATCGGCTTCCGGATCTGAGTTAACAGGCCTTGGCAAATGCAACCCACGCAGGATTCGAAGATCGCTTCTTACTCTGAACAACAAGGTCAGAGTAAGAAGCTGGCCCTCGCTCCCCTTTTCAGGGGAGCGAGGGCCAGTCTAGACCAACCAGGCTAGCAGAGCAAATTCAAAGGTTCGTCAGTACTGGGGCCACTAGCCAACGGGCAAGCGACCGGACCAACGCGTCAAGCAGGAAAATGCAAAAGGGCCCCACGCAGCATTCGATGAGTGTGGAGGGGTGAGCTTCAGTGCAAAAGCTGCTCGGGGATAGGGCTTCTCAAACTCTAATGCACAGCATCAAGGGAGCCTCGGGAGCTGCACGGTCAGCACTTCATAGTTTTTCCAAGATGCCCGGCCCCACGCTTCAGGTCACCTCCATGGGTCTCAGATTCGCTGGGACTGTGGATCGGGCTGTTGGAAGGCAGGAACACTGGGTCTTGTTGATCTCTGTCGCTCGAGTTCCGGCAGGAACTGCAACAAAGCAAACGGTGATGCCCTGGATGGTGCCTGTTTGCACAGGGTGGTCACTCCTTGACCACAAGGGAGATTCTTCAGTGTTCTACGTCGAGTGGGATGTCGAAGGGTCCAGCGTTATGTATCAAAGTTTCAGTCAGGATAATCTGATGTTCATCAGCACAGCTCCTACCTTTATTCCAAATCAAGGGGCTGGATTACCTGCTAGGTCCCTCCTATGGGTGGGACCCAGGAAGGGGGTGGTTACACCCCTTTCCCTTTGTCCAGTTTCATGCCAGAGCTGGGGCTGGAGTGCCCCAGAACCGGTTTGACTGGATTTTGCGTGGGACACCTTGTGTGCCCCAGGCAGTGTCTAGTTTCTTTCAACCCTCCCTGCTCAAATCCACTATCTCCTGTCTGGGGTGGTGTAGCACCTCCCTGTGACAGGAAACCCTTTGTCCAAGCCTCCCCTGCCAAGTTTAGGTCAGCAGCAGGAGGTCAGACTTGTGTTGGGGCAGCAGCATCCATTTTGTGATGCTGAGGCTCTGGTTAGGATTAACCGCGTTTTAAGTAAAGTAACATGTCTTCTCCCTCTAGAAGGGTGGAATGCTACCCCTGTCGTCAGAACTGGCAATGGGGTAGTATTCCAAAGTGTATGACACCAAACACGACATGTTTTGATAAAGCCAAACTAAAGATAGCATTAACCGTGAGGATTATAATGCACTTAAGAGTATATGGTATGGCAGTATCACTGGAACAGCAGTAAGGAAATGGTTCCAAACACTGCAGACAGGCTCAGCTCATGCTAGAGCACCATCTCACATAAAACCAAGCACTCTGCCTCCAGGATTGTAAAGGCCTGCCATAGGAGTGTCTTATAGGTGCATATGTGTCCAGATATAGGTTTAGACATAGGTATACTATATCTAAGCAAGGGGTGAGTACACCACCTTGCCCCAGCTGAGTGATCAGCCAGTTGTGTCGATTTAAGTGATCAGCCAGGGGTGGCAAAAGATATGCTGCAGCCCCTGGTGGCCTTGGATACATCTATGCCCTGGGCACCTATAGTGCACTGTACAGGGACTGATAAGGTGTCCAGTACCAAATTGGTGATGTACCTATAGTACATGGTTATGAATTTAGAGAGAGAACAGCAGGCTGTGGGTCTGATTAGCAGGCCCACAGCCACATTAAGTAAAAAACCAGTGAAGCAAAAAGCAAAAATTGGGGTGGCCATAGGAAAGCAGACCCCACTCTCCTACACAACCCCCCCCCCACCCAACGCAGGGACATTAAACTTATCCTTGACCAGATAAGTCTTCATGTTCTAAGTGGAAGTACCTGGAGAGACCATCTGCATTACCATGGTCAGTCCCAGGTCTGTACTCCACTGTAAAGCCCATCCCCTGCAGGGAAATGGACCACCTGAGCAGTTTGGGATTTTCACCCTTCATCTGATTGAGCCACAAGAGGGGCTTATGGTCTGTCTGATTTAGGAAGTGAGTGCCAAACAAGTATGGTCTCAACTTCTTCAGGGCCCAAACCACAGCAAAGGCCTCCCTCTCAATGGCTGACCAACGTTTCTGTCTAGGGGTCGGCCTTCTGCTAATAAAAGCAATGGGCTGGTCTTGACCATCCACATTAAGTTGTGAAAGCACAGCTCCCACCGCCAACTCAGAAGCATCTGTTTGAACAATGAACTTTTTGGAGTAGTCTGGTCTCTTAAGGACTGGTGCAGAGCACATGGCCTTCTTCAGGTCATCAAATGCCCTTTGACAGCTAACTGTCCACTGAACCTTTTTGGGCATCTTCTTGAATCTCAGATCATTCAATGGTGTCACAATGGACCCATAGTTTTTTTTACAAATTTCCTGTAATACCCAGTCAGGCCCAAGAAGGCTCTGACTTGTGTCTGGGTAGTTGGAGGAGCCCAGTCCTGTATGGCCTGGATCTTGCTCTCCAATGGTTGAACTTGACCCCCACCTACTAGGTGGCCCAAGTACACAACCTTGCTCTGCCCTATCTGGCACTTGGTAGCCTTGATAGTAAGGCCTGCCTTTTGCAGGGCCTCCAGAACCTTCTTCAGGTGGATCAGGTGATCCTCCCAGGTAGAGCTAAAGACAGCAATATCATCTAGATACGCTGCACAAAAGTCATCCAACCCAGCAAGGACTTGATTCACCAACATTTGGAAGGTGGCAGGTGCATTCTTCAAACCAAAGGCATCACCACAAACTGATAATGTCCACTGGGGGTAGAGAATGCTGTTTTGGCCTTAGACTCCTCAGCTAACCTGATTTGCCAATAGCCAGCTGTCAAATCAAATGTGCTCAAATATTTGGCAGAAGCCAATTTATCTATGAGCTCATCTGCCCTTGGAATGGGATGAGCATCTGTCCTAGTGACAGCATTGAGACCTCTATAGTCCACACAAAATCTAATTTCTCTCTTTCCATCTTTGGTATGAGGTTTTGGCACAAGGACTACTGGGCTGGCCCAGGGGCTCTCTGATGGCTCAATCACTCCAAGTTCATTTTCTGCACCTCAGCCTTTATACAATCCCTGACATGGTCAGGTTGCCTGTAGATCTTATTCTTCACAGGCAGACTGCCACCAGTGTCCACCTCATGGGTGCACCAGTTAGTTTGACTGGGTGTAAGAGAAAACATATGTCCATGGGCCTGCAACACCTGTCTGCAGTCCATCTGTTGCTGGTTTGAGAGGCTGCCTGCCAAGGCTACACCATCCACTGAACCATCATCAGGGTTTTGGGATAACAAGTCTGGGAGAGGGTCACTCTCTTCCTCCTGTTCCCCATCTGTAGCCATGAGTAAACCCATGTCTGCCCTGTCCACATATGGTTTCAATCTGTTTACATGGTGAACCCTGTGGGGGCTCCTAGGGGTGCCAAGGTCCACCAAGTAGGTGACCTCTCCCTTTTTCTCAAGTATGATGTGGGGTCCACACCATTTGACTTGGAGAGCTGCTGGGACCACTGGCTCCAACACCCACACCTTCTGTCCTGGCTGTTACTCAGTCAGAACAGCCTTTTGGTCATGCCAAGCTTTCTGTAATTCTTGGCTGGCCTCCAGGTTTTTGGTTGCCTTCTCCATGTATTCAGCCATTCTGGAGCGGAGACCAAGTACATAGTCCACAATATCAAGTTTAGGCTTTTTGAGAGGTAACGCCCATCCTTCCTTCACAAGACACAATGGACCCCTCACAGGGTGGCCAAACAAAAGTTCAAAACGGCTGTAGCCAACCCCCTTCTGTGGGACCTCTCTGTAAGCAAAGAGTAAGCAGGGTAAAAGGATATCCCATCTACGCCTGGGCTTTTCAGGTAATCCTTTTATCATTCCCTTTAGGGTCTTGTTGAATCTCTCCACAAGCCCGTTGCACTGAGGATGATAGGGTGTGGTGAACTTATAGTTCACTCCACACTCTTTCCACATTGCTTTCAAATATCCAGACATGAAGTTAGTACCTCTGTCTGAAAGAACCTCCTTTGGAAAGCCCACTCTGGAGAAAACTCCAAGTAGGGCCCTTGCCACAACAGGAGCTGTTGTGGTCCTCAGGGAAATTGCCTCTGGGTACCTGGTGGCATGATCCACTACCACCAGGATACATCTGTGCCCAGATGCTGTTTGGGGATCCATTGGTCCAACAATGTCTATCCCAACTCTCTCAAAGGGCACCCCAACCACAGGTAGAGGTATAAGAGGGGCCTTTGTGGTGCCACCTGATTTGCCACTGGCTTGGCAGGTGTCACAGGAGCGACAAAACTCCTTGGTATTCTCTGACATATGAGGCCAGTGAAAGTGTGGGACAAGTCTTTCCCAAGTCTTGTTCTGGCCTAAGTGTCCTGCAAGGGGAATTTCATGGGCCATGGTGAGAAGGAAGCCCCTAAATTGCAGAGGTATAACCAACCTCCTGGTAGCACCAGGCTTGGGGTCTCTAGCCTCTGAATAAAGGAGCCCATCATCCCAATACACTCTATGGGTACCTTGAGCATTCCCAGCAGCTTCAGCAGCAGCCTGCTGCCTGAGGGGTTCAAGAGAAGGGCAAGTTAACTGAGCCTGCCCTGAGCCTGCCCCAGGTCTGCCCTTGAGGGCCCCCTGCCCCTAGAAACTCAACCTGATCAGGTTCAAGCTCTTCAGGGACAGTCTCCTCTTGGATCTCAGAATCATCCTCCTGTGAGGTCTGATCCTCAGCCTGGGACAAGTGGGAAGGCACTGCCTTAACCCTCTTGCTCTTTCTCTTGGGTTGTGGTTGGTCTATTGTTCCAAGATCCACCACAGGTTCAGGTAGGCTCTTCTTAGCCTGGGACCTGGTTACAGCAAGGACGTGTGCTGAAATCCCTAGCAGTTCTGCATGAGTCCTATACTCCACTTCTGACCATAAGGATTCCTCAAGATCATTGTCCAAAAGACAGTCAACTGGGAGGTCTGCACTAACAACAACTTTCTTGAGGCCAGTTACCCCTCCCCAGGAGAATTTAACAACAGCCACACTATGTGTAGTAGTGGCAATGCTAGCATTGGTCACTAGGTAGTTCTCACCTAGTATGATTTGTCCAGGGTCCACAAAGTTAGGTGTCACCATAGTGACACTGGCACAAGTGTCCCTGTAGGCCTGAGCCAGTTTCTCATTAATCAAAGGCGTCTGTCTATATTTGCCCAAAGTACTGGGACTCATAGGTGTGGTCGCAGATATGTCCACATCATATAGCAGAACTGCCTGAGTAGGGATTTTGACTAGGCCAGACTCCATCTCAGTACCCAGGGTTAACCCTACTATCCCCTTAGGTTGTGCACTACTACTGCTAACTGTACTAGGGGGTGCAGGTGCCTTAGGGGCTGTAGTGGTAGGAACTGGAGTTTTCTTAGGGCATTCACTTCCCCAATGGGAAGTGGACTTACAAGTATTGCACCATGGTTTCTTTGGGCCATCATTCTTCTTTTTCTTGTTTCCATTTTGGGAACCACCCTCCTTATTAGAATTATTTTGGGGGCCTGTAGAAGACTTCTGTTCTTTTTCTTTCTTATCTCCACCCTTCTGGTCTGCCTTCTTTTGATCACCTCCTTGGTTCTGGGGTTTCTGCTTAACCCTTGTTCTGACCCATTTGTATGCCTTCTCTCCCAATTCTTGGGGAGAGGTCAGATCTGAGTCAATAAGGTGTTGATGCAATTGCTGGTTCTGACAGCTATTAAGGATCTGCTCTCTCATTATAAGATTGTACAATCCTGTATAGTCTGAGACTTTACTTCCCTGCAACCAACCCTTCAGAGCCTTAGTGGCACAATCAACAAAATCAGTCCAGTCCTGAGTCTGAGCTTTTGGGGTATCTCTGAACAACAACCTGTATTGCTCAGTGGTTAGGCCAAACCCCTCAATAAGAGCACTCTTCAGGACAGAGTAGTTTTTAGCATCCTCAGGTCTAACAGTGAGGAGCGTATCTCTCCCTTTCTCAGAAAAGGAGAGCCACAAGATTGCTGCCCACTGATCTAGGGGGACCTGCTGTACCATGCAGGCCCTCTCCAGAGCAGTTATCCATTTGTGGATATCATCCCCATCTCTGTAGGGGGGCACAATCTTACTCAGGTTTCTATGTTCATAGGACCTGTCTTTATCCTTAGGGATAATGCTGCCACCAGTGGGTGTCTCCCCTCTCAATTTTTGTTCTCTTGCTAAAGCAAGTCTAGCTTGGGCCAGGGCTACCTCCTCCCTCTCTATCTGGAGTCTGACAGCTCTCATCCTGGCCTTATGCTCTTTCCTCTGAGGGGAAGTCATTCCCCTCTGAGATTCTCTTGAGGCACTAGAAATGTGAGAATCCCTGGAAAGAGATCTCTCTCTTCTATTGCCTGGGAGAATTCTGCTTTTGGGTCTGGGAAAGTGATTCCCTTCTCCATTCCCATGTAGGACCAAGTTGACTTGGCTAAGCCTCCCAACTGGTACCTGGTTATCCCCTTGTTGATGTTCTAAATCATTATCATCTGACTCTGGGTCCTCCTCCTCATCCTCTGGGGTGGTGTTCTCAGTATCTGAGGGGATCACTCCTTCTCCTGACCCTGAGGGAACTGCACTAGCTTTCTCAAGATCATCCTTCTCCAGGATGCCTATCAGGATAGGGATGATAGGGTTGTGACCCTTTTTCAGCCTCCTTGCAGTGAACAAGGCACTCAAGTCTCTGTGGCTGAGTTTGTCATAGCTGGAGGTTGCCTGGGCAAGGTCACCCACCACAGGTATAGCAATGGTTTGCTCACCTGTGCCAGACATGACTCTAGTGAGGTGTAAGTGATGCACTTACCTACACTAAGGGGCCGATTAGGATGGCGGACGGAAATGGGTACTGTCCGCCATGGTGGGGGAAATTTTACTCCCGGCAGCGCCGCGGAGAAACCGCGGTTGGGATTAGGATATTCATGTCACGAAACTCCGACCGCGGCGGACGGAACACAACCAACACCGTCCGCGGTGGACGGAACACAACCAAGTCCGTCCGCGGCGGACGGAGTCCAATGAACAACCACTGCCGCGGACGGAAATGACCGCGGAAAATAAAACATGTACCGCCATCCCTGAGAATACTCCGTGGCCGCAATTAGGATAAATCCGCCCGTACAACGGAACTCACAGCCATCCACGTCCGCGGCGGAAACAATGCAACGAGAACCACAGCATCAGGGCGGAAGGCCAACACGCACAACATCCCTAGCGCCTAACAAATGTATGAAAGTGCACCGCAAGTCCTAAGCAAACATACGAACATTGACAAGGCCCCCCCCCCCAGCACAAGCCACCATGACACGTCCCAATTATCCAATAATGCACACAAGTCAACACGCCCACCTACCACCTGACTGCCAACAACCATCGAGACACGACTATAAAAAGACACCCCCACACAACCACAATCCCTTGCACCACAGCATTGCTGCCAGCAAGAGGGCCATTCGAGACACTGCTAACTCACATAAAATCACATAGAAGACACCCACCCACCACCCTACCACACAAACACCCACCACACAAATCCTACACATCACACACCACACACCTGCACCTCCCAACTCACTCAACTCACACACTGAGCACCACACACCATGGCACCCAAAAAAACCCCCAAATTCACGGAGACAGAGTTGCGGGTAATGGTAGATGAAATTATCCGTGTGGAGCCCAACATCTTCGGGGCCCAAGTCCAGCAGACGACCGTGGCGCAAAAGAACCACATGTGGGACAGGATCGTCACTCGTGTGAATGCGTCGGGGACTGTGCCGAGGACCAAGCACGACATTCAGAGGCGGTGGCATGACCTTAAGACCAGGGTCAAGGGCATCCGAGCGAAAAACCACGCCAGAGCCAATCTTACTGGCGGTGGCACACCCCCGGAGCCCATACCCTACACCGATTGGGAGGAGAAGGTGCTGGTGATACTACACCCAGAGAGCCTAGACGGCCTTGACGAAGGAGAAGAGACTGGTGAGTACAAACCAAGCACCACGATCAGCACGACATGGTCAGGCTCACACAACTGAGAAGAAACATCCCCCACGCCCCAACCCATGCACGTCGGACACCAACACACTAACATGTCCATGGCTCCCAACAGGCCCCCATGTTCACGGGGAGGGTGGTGGTGGTGGTGGCGGTGGTGGTGGAGGGTGGGGTGTGTGAGAGGCCCAAACTACAACTCCCAACAGGCCCCCATGTGCACGGGGAGGGTGGCGGTGGTGGTGGAGGGTGGGGTGTGTGAGAGGCCCAAACTACAACTCCCAACAGGCCCCCATGTGCACGGGGAGGGTGGCGGTGGTGGAGGGTGGGGTGTGTGAGAGGCCCAAACTACAACTCCCAACAGGCCCCCATGTGCACGGGGAGGGTGGCGGTGGTGGTGGAGGGTGGGGTGTGTGAGAGGCCCAAACTACAACTCCCAACAGGCCCCCATGTGCACGGGGAGGGTGGCGGTGGTGGTGGAGGGTGGGGTGTGTGAGAGGCCCAAACTACAACTCCCAACAGGCCCCCATGTGCACGGGGAGGGTGGCGGTGGTGGAGGGTGGGGTGTGTGAGAGGCCCAAACTACAACTCCCAACAGGCCCCCATGTGCACGGGGAGGGTGGCGGTGGTGGTGGAGGGTGGGGTGTGTGAGAGGCCCAAACTACAACTCCCAACAGGCCCCCATGTGCACGGGGAGGGTGGCGGTGGTGGTGGAGGGTGGGGTGTGTGAGAGGCCCAAACTACAACTCCCAACAGGCCCCCATGTGCACGGGGAGGGTGGCGGTGGTGGTGGAGGGTGGGGTGTGTGAGAGGCCCAAACTACAACTCCCAACAGGCCCCCATGTGCACGGGGAGGGTGGCGGTGGTGGTGGAGGGTGGGGTGTGTGCGACAGGAAACAGAAATGTCTACAAATCAATGTAACCATGTACTGTCCACATTACTGACCTGCTCGATCTTGTCCCTCAGGTGATCGTCAACTGACTGGGGAAAGCAGTACCCGGCCGCCAGCCTCGCCTCCCACACCTACAGGACTCTCTGCCGACGACGACACAGGCAGCTCCGGGGCGGAGGATGGAGCGGGACCAAGCACGCAGCCAGGGCCATCTGGCTCACAGGGACTCCCGGGACCGACCAACGTCGCATGTGTGACTCCCGCGGCACCCGTCTCTGTGATCTGCACAGTCCCCACCACCACCAGTACCACCAGTACCACCAGTACCACCACTACCACCACTACCACGAGCACCACGACTCCTGCCGGTGCCACCCAGCATGACCCAGCGCGCAACGCTGGTCCAACGGCCCCACACACAAGCAGGGTGAGTGGGCCACAAACACAGGCAACGGGACAACTGCCAATCAGGCGACCCACACACCGCCGGTCAGAGGAGGGACAGCTACCCGAGCCAGTGGCACAGTCCCTACAAGCTCTTGCCAGGTGCCAGGCCTCATACGACCGGTCCCAGGCAAACGCTGATCGTGTTCACGAGGACTCAGTGGACAACACCAACAGCCTGCGCGAGATCTCTGGCATCCTTGGCCAGATGTTGGTGATCATGGGCCAGCAGGCAACGATGTGGAGGGAATGGGTTGCCCGGAACAACCCCCCCCCTCCTCCACCATGTGTGTCAGCGCCACCGCCACCGTCACCTCCGCCTCCCCCGTCGCCTCCGCCTCCGCCTCCACCGCCGCCACCACCACCTGAGCCCCTGGCGACGGATGTGGCCCATCACCAACCTGCCCTCCCAGCTGCCTCTGTACCACCTCCGAGACGGAGGGGGCGTCCGAGGCAGGAAGTTGCTGAGAGCAGTGTTGGAGCGCCAGGCACACGCTCCAAGAGGGGACGACCTTGACAATGCCACTGCCTGTGCCAGACATTCACCCTGCAAACCATCCTGTCCCACATAGACAATCATTGCCACTGGTCTGCTGGACTAGCCTGACACCCCCCAATGTGGTGTCAGCACGGACATTTCATCTGCCATTACCTACAACTCCAACTCCCTCCCTCCCACTTACTTGTATATATTCACCAGCACAAAAGCACAACCTGTCAATAAATTGCATTTACTCACACAATGATGTTTTGCCTCCATGTTTATTCACATGATTGCCATCAGATACAGACGTAAACAGGTACAGGGATCATAGTCGCACATGATCATGGCGCTGCGGGAGTGACCTAGAGAAACCCAGAGACAGCAAACACACGTCAGTAAAGAGATTCACACACATCACAACACAATGCACAGCAACATTACACAAACGACAACCATCACACAAGCATGGGATGGGAGCACACACATCATGGACACTCCTATGTCCAAAGACATGAAGACACACATGTGCAACCATCACAAACCACACCCAGCTGAATAACCCCATATCCACACAACACCAGAAAACATACATGAGGCATTGTCAACCGCCACTAGAGGTAGATACTCACATTCAAGGGAAGTAGCGATCAATGAGCTGGCGCCTCTGGTCCACACCTTCCTCCTCACCACTATCCTCATCAGTCGACATGGGTGGGATGGGAGGCCGAGGAACTCCTTCGTCTTCAGGGTCCAACAGCAGTTCAATGTCATTGCGTACTGCCAGGTTGTGGAGCATGCAGCAGGCAATCACGATCTTGCATACTTTTCCTGGTGAGTAAGGCAGTGCCCCTCCGGTCTTATCGAGGCACCGAAACCTAGACTTCAGCAGTCCAAAGGTACGTTCGATGACTCTCCGTGTCCTTCCATGTGCCTCATTGTACCGCATTTCACCCGCCGTCCTCGGATTACGTAGGGGACTGAGGAGCCAGGGCCGGTTTGGGTAAGCCGAGTCGCCTATGTAGGGGGATGACAGAGACAAACATCAGAACAAGATATGGTGGGTACCCCATGCAACACAGAGATCACAAGAGTCCCCACTGCACACTCACCAACAAGCCACGCTTGACCGGGTGGCAGATTTGCCATGAGTCGTGGGACATTGCTGGTTCGCATGATGTGGGCGTCATGTGCGGATCCAGGAAATCTTGCACACACATGGGAGATGATGTTGCTCGCCAGGCACACCACCTGCACGTTCAGCGAATGAAAGTGTTTCCGATTCCTGAACACTTGTTCGCGTGCCCGTGGTGGAATGAGCGCGATGTGCGTGCCATCAATTGAGCCCACAACGTGAGGTATGTGGCCCAGTGCATAGAAACCAGCTTTGACAGCTGGCAACTCTTCCGGACGTGGGAAATGTATGTACTCATCCTTGTACAGCATCATAGCTGTTAACACATCCCGAAGAACCGTGCTGAACATTGCCTGTGACATACCCCCGGCACCTCCAACTGTATACTGAAATGTGCCAGTAGCGAAGAAATGTAGTACCGCCATGACCTTTGCAGTGGGTGTAAACGAGCCAGGATACGTTCTACGTGGCTGCAGATGAGGAGCCAATTGAGCCACAAGCTCCAGCAACCGACGTCGATCCAGCCTGAATTTCCGAATCACCTCCTCGTCTACCATATCCTCCAGCTGAGTGTATGGGCGATGCACATTTGGAGCCCTCCTGTGTGGGAGAGAGATGTAACTTAGGTCAACGTACAAACGACGCATACGTGTACAACTCCATCACATGTGTACCTTACTGACATAACTCCAGTCGTCACCCTAATGTATCGTAGACACATCACAGACACTCATGCAACTGCATGCACACAAACGATAAGTTTACACACGCCATGTCATCAAGCACAAATGCCACCACCAATGATGATGTGCATACGGTAATGACATGCATGGTGACAGAACGTATAAATCACATACACGGAATGCATGTGTACCACCACCACTGTAGTCACCTCGACACAACAATAAACCGACAACAGATGCATGAATTGGCCACACAGCCGTGATGTACTGTGTAGTTGTGAAGATGTAACAACGTCTGTAGGGTCAAACCCGACGTCAACACGTACGAATGCACATCTGTTGGCCATTGTGTGCCGACCGATGTCCATTGTATGGACACACATGCTATATTGTATGACATATGACCTTTCACAATCACGCTCACATCCCTCATGACGCAACTGCACACAACACATCACGGTGCAGCGTCTGACAAGATCACATATTTGGCGCCGCCATGGCGGTGCTCAACTTCCGCTACTTCCCAAAGGCAGAATGCGGCCTGCGTCCCTCTTCCCATTGGCTGCATGTGCAGGGACCGTGACGGGCACACATCGGCAACCGCACGTGCAAGCTTCAGGCACGGATGCTTCAGTTGCAACAATGTACTATCACTGGCGCCTCCATGGCGGGGCACGTACACAGCGGGGGAGGTGCAGGCCTATACACCCTGCAGATGTACTCAATGGACATGCCAGTTCATGACCCCCCTTACAGTCACCTTGCATCATCCACCGTACACCGGCCGGAGCGGCCGGCCCATGAACAACCGCCGTGCACGGCCATGAACACAACCGCCATGGCCGTGCCCGGCCATGAACAACCGCCGTGCCCGGCCATGAACACAACCGCCATGGCCGTGCCCGGCCATGAACAACCGCCGGTCCCGGCCATGGCGGTTGTGTTCATGGCCGGGCACGGCGGATGTTCATGGGCCGGCCGCTCCGGCCGGTGTACGGTGGATGATGCAAGGTGACTGTAAGGGGGGTCATGAACTGGCATGTCCATTGAGTACATCTGCAGGGTGTATAGGCCTGCACCTCCCCCGCTGTGTACGTGCCCCGCCATGGAGGCGCCAGTGATAGTACATTGTTGCAACTGAAGCATCCGTGCCTGAAGCTTGCACGTGCGGTTGCCGATGTGTGCCCGTCACGGTCCCTGCACATGCAGCCAATGGGAAGAGGGACGCTGGCCGCATACGGCCAATCGCAAGTAGCGGAAGCTGTGCACCGCAACAACAGGGCCAGTCATTGGCCCATTTCACGATCACGCTCCCAGGGCTGACCAATTGCTGGCGACGTATGCCACTGACACGTGCTGAGGGCCCTATATATGTGTCTTGGCCAACATGAAACTTCCTACCCTGGGGACCAGTGCTGCCTGTGACCATCACCTCGACCTGCTGCTGCTGCTGAGCTGACCACCGACTGCTGCCTGTGACCATCACCTCGACCTGCTGCTGCTGCTGAGCTGACCACCGACTGCTGCTCTAGTGCCATACTCCGTGATCTTGCCATGTCGAGAGGCAAAGAGATCCGGTCTCGACCCTTCACCGCCGCGGAGCTTGATGTCCTCGTGGACGGTGTACTCCGCAACTATGGACGCCTCTACGGCGCACCGGGACGGGTGGTAAGTGCAGTGTGGGACATGTTGGTGTGCATGAGGGGGCCAAATGATCAGGCCTATTTATATCTTAGCTGTGTAGTGTGGGCTAGACATATGTTCCTGATTGTGCATGGCTGCTGACAGTAACGTCTTGCCCCTATGTGTGTGACAGGCCACCTGTCCACTGACTTAAACCCTTTTGTCTCCCATCATGGTAGGTCAAGCTGCACCTTCGCAAGGACCTGTGGAGGACCATAGCACGGGAAGTACGGGCATTGGGGGTGTGCAACAGACGACATACACACTGCCACAAACGCTGGGACGACATTTCCAGGCTGAGCAAGAATGTAGCGGAAGTAACACTGGGCCTGATTCCAAGGACGCCCCGTCTGGCCCGACGCTCCATGACCCCTCTCATGCACCGTATCATTGCAGTGACGCATCCTGAACTGGCCGAACGTCTGAGTGCCGATCAACAGCAAACTAGCGGTGAGCATACTGTCTGTGTAGGAAACTTGTGAGTGCTATGCATGTATTGGTGCACAGACACACCATTGAGTTCCGTGTTGCGTATGTATGCCTGTGATGGCATTTTGGTCCCATTGGGTGGTACTCATTTGACATCCAGGTCCGCCATGTTGACACGCCACTTGCTTAGTAGTTGAGTGTTAAAGCACATCCCCTAGTGGTCCATGTCCCCATGGCAGAAAATGTGAGGATGACTGGTAGGGGTGGGCCATGTGCAGGCTGAGGGCTCATGAACCTTTGTCTGCTATGTGATTTGGCTATCCTGTTCCTTCTGTACGTGAGTGTGCCCATGACTCACACATCTTTTCTGTGCATTTCAGCTTTGACAGAGGACACTCAGCCACAGACGGTGGAGAGTAGCCGAGGAAATGAGTCCGGCTCAGACTTCGCACACACGCAGACTGACACGGAGGAGGCCAGCGCCGGAGAGGGGGACAGGACCGTCCCTGAGGACTCGCATGTGGAGACACCATCGTCCTCCTCGTCGGACACTCTTGGTGAGCCTGCACTGTTGTCACAGACTGGGAGTGGGCACTCATCACCTTCTGTCGGAAGACAGCACACAGGGCCCACACTTCCGCCAACTGCACCATGTATTGTTCGTGGCCGAAGGAGTAGGGGGAGCAGAGTGGCGTTCGGTGCAGGCACCGCTGCCCCTGCCACGGTGAGCCAAAATGCACTGTGTGCTGAGGCCGTTGATCTGCTGCGACAGCTGTGTGTGGGTCAGACCAATATGACAAATGCTTTCCAGGATCATGATAGGAAGTTGGGGCAGGTGGTGGCATTCATGGAAGGGATGCATGGCGATCTTGCAGGTCTACACAGGACAGTGCAGTCATTGGCAAGCAGTGTGTCGTCTGCAATAGTACAGTCGAATGAACAGGGTGCTACTTCTGTTTCCCCATCTACACCGCTGGATGTCTCAGGGGGTAGTGATTATTCAGAGCAGGACTCAAATACAGGTTATTGCACTAGAAGCAGCGTCAGACAGCACGTCAGGGCACGCAGGGCACAGACCCCATCCCCTAGATCAGCTAAATCTGTTCACGTAGACGACGTCAGATGCACTGGAGTACACACACAGGATCCACAAGTGTTGTTGGGGGACATGCCTTCCGGAGCTACACAGGCATTCAACACGAAAGGTACTCCGAAGGCAAGGGATACTCACATGTCCATGGACTGTTCCTTGGACAAGGCCAGTCAGAAGACAAAGGCACCTACTGAGAGCAGGGAGACTCCCAAGAGCAGGCCCACAGCAGTGGATAGGAACACTCCCAAGGACAGTGAGAAGACTAAGGCACCTACTAAGAGCAGGGAGACTCCCAAGAGCAGGCCCACATCAGTGGATAGGAACACTCCCAAGGACAGTGAGAAGACTAAGGCACCTACTAAGAGCAGGGAGACTCCCAAGAGCAGGCCCACATCAGTGGATAGGAACACTCCCAAGGACAGTGAGAAGACTAAGGCACCTACTGAGAGCAGGGAGACCCCCAAGAGCAGGCCCACAGCAGTGGATAGGAACACTCCCAAGGACAGTGAGAAGACTAAGGCACCTACTGAGAGCAGGGAGACCCCCAAGAGCAGGCCCACAGCAGTGGATAGGAACACTCCCAAGGACAGTGAGAAGACTAAGGCACCTACTGAGAGCAGGGAGACCCCCAAGAGCAGGCCCACAGCAGTGGATAGGAACACTCCCAAGGACAGTGAGAAGACTAAGGCACCTACTAAGAGCAGGGAGACTCCCAAGAGCAGGCCCACAGCAGTGGATAGGAACACTCCCAAGGGCAGCGACACACACAGGGAGCAGGTGTCTGCTGGAGGCAGGTGCACCACAGACGACAAGTCTGCTGGCAGGAACAGGGCGGCGAGCAGGGCACAGGCTACATCCAGAGACAACACTCCACCTAAGGATAAGGCACATCCTACGGACAAGGCATCTAGCATGGACAATGGCGCAATCAAGGACAGGCATACTTCACCCCTGGCTGCACTGAGGCTGATGTTTTCTACTAAACGCCAAACTGATGTCTCCGCGGCGGAGTCCCCCCATACCTCCACTCCCATCCAGGCCAGTCAGAAGCAGAGGAGGGTGTCCCCTGTTGTTGCATCCCCCATTACACATCATTCCGAGTCCAGGCGGCAGGCACAGAGCAAACGACAAGCAGGCTCCAGCACGTCCCCCGAAACCAGATCCCCGGCAGCAGTTGCTCCACCTATACTGGGTGGTGATTCTTTGGAGTCCCCACCACTTGGCAGTCCTGTCCTGTCCAGGGTGCACTCACACCTCCCTAAGAAACGCAGACACACACCATTGACACCTGCAAACCCCGATTTGGCTCTAGGTGAGCTATCCCCAGCTCCCAGGCCCACCCTGCCTCCTGGCCCATACAGCCCTGTGGCTCATCATTTCAGTTGTCCCAGTGGCGCCGGTGCAGTTGACTCTCATGTATCAGATGGTGGCACAGTGTCAGTTGTGCCCTCTCCTGTTGCAGGTCCTGGCAGTGTATCTGGGTCTATGGCTCACGTGTCAGTTAGAAGATCTGTGGCTGTGTTGCACACTCCTGTTTCTGGTGCTGGCAGTCTGTCTGGGTCAGTGGCTCACGTGTCAGTGACTACATCTGTGGCTGTGTCTCACACTCCTGTTGCTGGTGCTGCCAGTGTGTCTGGGTCCGTGGCCCATGTGTGTGTCACTCGGGCTGTGGCTGTGTCTCACACTCCTGTTGCTGGTGCTGCCAGTGTGTCTGGGTCCGTGGCCCATGTGTGTGTCACTCGGGCTGTGGCTGTGTCTCACACTCCTGTTGCTGGTGCTGCCAGTGTGTCTGGGTCCGTGGCCCATGTGTGTGTCACTCGGGCTGTGGCTGTGTCTCACACTCCTGTTGCTGGTGCTGCCAGTGTGTCTGGGTCCGTGGCCCATGTGTGTGTCACTCGGGCTGTGGCTGTGTCTCACACTCCTGTTGCTGGTGCTGCCAGTGTGTCCGAGGCAGGTAGTTCACGCAGTCCCCCCTGATTCTGTGATGTGACGTGCTGTACACTTCACTCAAATGTTAATTCACATGGTGTGTCCATTGAGAACTGCGTGGCACTCTTGTGGTCCCTGTGACGGGTTGGTAGGGACACGTAGTTGTGCTGCCTCTGATGTACCTGCTCTGTACTCTACAATGCCCTGTTGATGCTCTGATACTGCATGCTGCCCTCTCGTTACCTGCTATGTTGTACCTGCTCTGGTGCCCACTTTGCCCATGTTCACGCATACACTGTGATTTGACCCCTATTATTTGACAATAAAGGTAGTCTATCAAGTCTCGTGGTCTGTCGTTGTCATTCCTGCTTGCGTCCTGCTAATGTGTATTCGTATATGCTTCTCATCAGTGGTTTCGGTAACATGACACTCCCCCTCCCTACGTCACGTCCCTTGCTGGTATTCCCCTCCAGACAGCCAATGGTTTGTACCTTACCTGCGTCGTCGTCCATAGTAGGCCATGACTAGGACGTGGTGGATCGCGAAGAGCATCGGGAAAGCGTGTAGCGCCGGGTCCATGGTGGTGGTCAGCTTGCGGTGGGTATCTCGGCTGTGTCACCTATGTTCGCTGTGGGGATTCCGCCGTGTTAAGACAGGTTGTTTTTCCGCAGCGGTTTTATGTGTGTTTTCCGCCATCTTGATTTGGGGGACGGTCTTCGACGTCAGTGCGTACGGCGGAGCGTTTGGATGTGTTCCGTCCGCCGCGTGGTCGTGTGTAGTTGGCCGGCGGAGCGTGTTTTTCCGTCGCGGACGGAAATTTGACACGTTTTCCTATCCTGATATGGCGGACGGAGTATCCGCGGCAGGCGGACACGGAAAAGGCTTTTTCCGCCTACTCCAGGGCCGCGGTGGCTCTTCCGTCCGCCATCCTGATCGACCCCTAAGTGTTTTCCTACTGTACCTTGATAGTGAGTTGTAGGCAGGGTGTGCTAAGCCCTTTTATATACAACTACTAAGTTCAGTAGAACTTAAATATGCTAAGCTTTGTTTATATGTACCTATGGTACTTAATGTGATCTTTCAATTTGATAAAAAGATTGCAATGGTAAAACAACAGCAAACTCAAATCCGCACCGCTGCACACCAATGTGAGTAGTTGGCCTGATGTATGATGTCTCCAATTCTGGGGGCACCTTATATCAGTCCAAAAATTCCCTTATGGTGATGGTTGTAAGTCAACCTTAAAGACAAGCTATCCTAATGGTAGCATGGACTAAGCAGCCTAAAGGCTTAACTCAAGAGGGCATGTGAAGCCAGCTGTTTTACCATATGCAATCCTGTAATATCAAATGAAAGGACACCACACAAGTTATATATTATAGAAATATATGTATTTATTACTAGAATAATCCCCTGTACTCATTATGAGTATAGAAGCACAAGCGTTTAAACAAAAGCACAGTATATAATATGAAAATTGCACAATTATGGATGAGGCCGGTGGCCACTCAAACCATATATCAAAAAAGTGGTATAAGTATCACCTTTTGAACCGTGGTAAGGCCTGGGGCCTTGGGAATTGCTGGGACTACACTGGACTAACAGCAGTTAGGACGGGAGTAGCCCGCGGGATTCGGGTGCAGCGCTAAAAGCACACGCATGCACCAATGCAAAGTCAATGGTGCATAAAAGTTATTGAGTTACAGTTTTAGGAGTCTTCCGACTGGACTAGAATTACCAAAATTTAAACTAGGACACTAGAGGTGTAAACCAATACAGGAGCACTGGCGTTCAAGAGTTACCTCACCCACAGGAAGCGGGTGCATAGGTGCCAAAGTGTGTCGGGTTTCGTTGTGTAGTTCTATGGAGCCTGAAGATGAAGATGCTCCAGGGGGCCAGGAGAGAAGAGTCCGGTTGGATCCAAGGGTGGATTGAAGATGTAGAGTACCTGAAAGCAGAGGGGACAGAGTCTGGGTCACTAGCCAGTGACCAGCAAGGAACCAGGAAGGAACCAGGCAACGTCGGGCGCAATCAGATGGTTGTCTTGAAGCTTGTCTCCGTTGCCACGTGGACTCTGGGGCACCAAGGATGTCCTGGAGTGAATCACAAACTGTCCCACAAAGGCTCTCGCTGTCGGCGGTGTCGGATTCCAGATCGGAGTTAATAGGCCTTGGCAAATGCAACCCACGCAGGATTCGAAGATCACTTCTTACTCGGACCAGCAAGGTCAGAGTGGGTGCTCCTTTTCAGGGGAGCAAGGGCTGGTCTGAAGCAACCAGACTAGCAGAGCAAATTCAAAGGTTCGTCGGTACTGGGGCCACTAGCCAACGGGCAAGCAACCGGACCAATGCGTCAAGCAGGAAAGTGCAAAAAGGCCCCACGCAGAACTCGATGAGTGTGGAGGGGTGAGCTTCAGTGCAAAAGTTGCTCTAGGCTGGGGCTTCTCAAACCCCAATGCACAGCTTCAAGGAAGCCTTGGGATCTGCACGGTCAGCACTTTGTAGTTTTTCCAAGATGGCCAGTCCCACGCTTCAGGTCACCTCCACGGGTCTCAGATTCACTGGGCCTGTGGATTGGGCTGTTGCAAGGCAGGAACGTTGGGTCTTGTTGATCTCTGTTGCTCGAGTTTGAGCGGGAACTACAACAAAGCAAATGGTGATGTGCTGGATGGTGCCTGTTTGCACAGGATGGTCACTCCTTGACCACAAGGGAGATTCTTCAGTCTTCCACGTTGAGTGGGATGTTGAAGGGTCCAGAGTTATGTATCAAAGTTTCAGTCAGAGTAATCTGATGTGCATCAGCACAGCTCCTACCTTTATTCCAAATCAAGGGGCTGGATTACCTGCTAGGTCCCTCCTATGGGTGGGACCCAGGAAGGGGGTGGTTACACCCCTTTCCCTTTGTCCAGTTTCATGCCAGAGCTGGGGCTGGAGTGCTCCAGAACCGGTTTGACTGGATTTTGCATGGGACACCTTGTGTGCCCCAGGCAGTGTCTAGTTTCTTTCAACCCTCCCTGCTCCAATCCACTATTTCCTGTCTGGGGTGGTGTAGCACCTCCCTGTGACAGGAAACCCTTTGTCCAGGCCTCCCCTGCCAAGTTTCGGTCAGCAGCAGGAGGTCAGACTTGTGTCGAGGCAGCAGCATCCATTTTGTGATGCTGTGGCTCTGGTTAGGATTAACCGCGTTTTAAGTAAAGTAACATGTCTTCTCCCTCTAGAAGGGTGGAATGCTACCCCCATAGCCAGAACTGGTGAGGGGGTAGTATTCCAAAGTGTATGACACCAAACACGACATGTTTTGATAAAGCCAAACCAAAGTTAGCATTAACCGCGAGGATTATAATGCACTTAAGAGTATATGGTATGGCAGTATCACTGGAACAGCAGTAAGGAAATGGTTCTGAATACTGCAGACAGGCTCAGCTCATGCTAGAGCACCATCTCACATAAAACCAAGCACTCTGCCTCCAGGATAGTAAAGGCCTGCCATAGGAGTGACTTATAGATGCATATGTGTCCAGATAAAGGTTTAGACATAGGTATACTATATCTAAGCAAGGGGTCAGTACACCACCTTGCCCCAGCTGAGTGATCAGCCAGTTGTGTCGATTTAAGTGACCAGCCAGGGGTGGCAAAAGATATGCTGCAGCCCCTGGTGGCCTTGGATGCATCTATGCCCTGGGCACCTATAGTGCACTGTACAGGGACAGATAAGGTGTCCAGTACCAAATTGGATGATGTACCTATAGTACATGGTTATGAATTTAGAGAGAGAACAGCAGGCTGTGGGTTTGATTAGCAGGCCCACAGCCACATTAAGTCGAAAACCAGTGAAGCAAAAAGCAAAAATTGGGGTGACCATAGGAAAGCAGACCCTACTCTCCTACAAGAGATTATACCCTTACCAACAATACCTCTCCCATGTGTTTCAGTGCTCAGGGGGCTGAGATAGCCCACGAGCACTGAAACATTGAAACTGAAACTAAGTTTCAGTTTTGTTTTCAATGTAATGACGGAAGCGCGCTATGCGGGCAATTGTCATTAGATTAAAAATGAGCACCACAGGAGGTTGGGAAAGCTCTTCCCCATCTCCCGAGGCCCCCCAAAAAATAGAACTCCCTCTGCTATTTGGAGCAGAAGGATTTCGTGCCCATGTCCTCATGACGGAATGGTTCCGTCATGAGCACAGGAGCACTGGTGCTCATGATGGAACCATTTTCACTCTTGCTTTTTATCCTCGCTTTTAAACCTTTCTTTATAGATTGAAATCTTCAGAGGGATTTTCCACTTTTTCGTTTTCAGCTTTCATGGACTTATCTTCCGCATTTGATGGAGTGAACAGTTCCAAACTGTGGCAGTCCATGAAAGATATGGGGGTAGATGGCAACATTGTTTACTTTCTAGTGGATCTCCATCGTGCAACCAAGGCTAACATCAGGTTTTCGCAAGATCTGCGTGTGTCCCGTGATTTTGACATTAAAAGAGGCGTTCATCAAGGTTGCATTATGGCCCCCTTCCTGTTCAATTTATATATTAATGATTTAGACAAAGTTCTTCTGTCTACAGGAGTGGATTACCCGTATGTAGGCAGACGCGGCCTCCCTGTATTACTTTATGCGGACAACGCAGTCCTTATTTCGAAGACTGCGAGAAGGCTACAAACACTACTTGATGCTTTTTCCATATTTATGGGGGATCAGGATTTATCTATTAATGGTTCTAAATCCTACTTCATGCAAGTGGGGATCCACCCAAAAAAACTGTTTCAATTCAGGGTTGGCCTGGCAAAGGTGCTGCAAACTGATGTCTCCTCTTATCTGGGGGTCGTTTTGGATCCACTTGGAAAGTGGGGCCCACTGAAACAAAGAAAGAAGGGTGAGCCGATGCGGGTGAATGCAGCTATTTTGAACTTTGCATCCAAGCTAGGAAAGAGACCTATTGCAGCCTTGTTGTAAATCTGCCAGGAAAGGAGTATTGCTACTGCCTCCTATGGAAGTGAAATTCGGGGGCATATCCCCTTAGATGACATCCAGGTAGTTGAGAACAGTTTCCTGAAACGTCTATTGGGTGTTCCTCATGGCACACCGAATATGGTGGTTCACAAGGAATTTGGGGTGCCTTTCTTAAATGATACATTGGCCCTCCACCCCTTAACATTTTGGTTAAAAACCTGGTTGAATAAGGACCTAACCCTGAGTCATATGATTTTAAAGGAGTGTATGAGCCTCGACCATGCGCTTAGCATCCTATGGCTCAAATACATCAAGCATAGGTTTGAAAGGTTGGGCCGAGGTGACTTGTACACCAAACCCTGTCTCAATAACTAAATGGGATGTGGGGACAATAAAGGAGTCCTTCGGCAACCTCAGGAGATTGGAAAGGGAATATTTGGAAGTGTGTAAACCTAGCGTATGTAAATGTATAATGTTAAAGACTACATTATCAAGCGAGCCTTACCTCCTGAGACCTTTTAGCACTTATGAACAGTTTTTATTGTCAAGGTTCCGATTGGATGTTTCTCATCTCCTGCTCGCCGTACCTAGAGGGAGTAGTAGAGGGCAAGTGTTAGCACCCTGTGGCTGTGACGGAGAGTCTCCACAGGATCTGCTACATTTTGTTTTATTTTGTAGTTTTTACGTGGTCCCTCTGAAGTTTTTTATCATGCGATTTTTAAAAAGATGTATTTTAAACAGGCTCATCCAGCTCTCCTGTTTTTACAATTATTGAAGGTGGAGTGTATCATTTTTGTGCTTGGGTACCTGAAATCTGTGGTAAAATCCAGGGCCTGTCTTGATTGAATATTAACTGTTGTCAGGGGTCGAGGTTGTTTTACTTTTTTTTTTACTTATAGGTACGGGACGGTGCAATTACGTTGCTAGATAATTAATTTACTGCTAATGCCCAATGATAAATGAATTTAGTAGTTTTATCTCATTTATTGATTTTTTTATGGAATGTTGTGGAATGTGTTTCATTTGTGACAGGTAAAAATATGTTATTTTATGTAATTAATATGTGAAGATAACTTTTATGGTTTTATACTTCTGAAACCAAATAAAGTTGAATTGAATTGAATAATTATTCAGTGCCTGAGGACATGTTTCTGTACGTCAGGTACAGGGATAATGATAAAATACTAAGAGTGCTACTCACCCGTGAGGGTCTCAAGGCGCTGGGGGGGGAGGTGGGGTGCAGCTCCTGTTCATTCGAAGAGCCAGTTCTTGAGGTTTTTTTCTGAAGGTGTTCAGGGTCAAGGAGCATCTGATGTTAGCCGGGAGCTCGTTCCAGGTATTAGCTGCGATGTAGGAGAAAGCTCTTCCGCTTGCTCTGTTTCTGCGGATGCAGGGGGTCTCTGCCAGGGCAAGGTTGGGGGAGTTGAGGTTCCTTTTGGGTATGTGGCAGGAGACTCTCTCGTTAAGGTATTCGGGTCTGATATTGTGGAGGGATTCGCAGGCGTGGGTGAGGAGTTTGAAGGTTACTCTCTTCTCGACGGGGAGCCAGTGGAGGTCTTGTAGGTTTTGGGTCATGTGTTTGTGCCGTGGGATTCCAAGGACGGGTCTGGCTGCGGCGTTCTGGATGGTTTGGAGCTTGTGTAGAAGAGCTCTGTTGATTCTGGCATAGAGGGCGATGCCGTAGTCGAGTCTGCTGATAATGAGTGCGTCGGTGACGGTCTTACTGCATTTGATTGGTATCCATTTGAAGGTCTTACGTAGGATGCGAAGGCGGTTAAAACTGATGGAGGCAACAGAGTTGATCTGGCGGGTCAGGGTGAGGGAGGAGTCAAGGATGATGCTGAGGATCCGTGCGTGGTCTGTAGGGGTGGGTGGTGTCCCAAGGGCGGGGGCCACCAGGTCTTGTCCCAGGCTGAGGTGGAGGGTCCGAGGATGAGGACCTCAGTCTTCTCCGAGTTGAGCTTCAGGCAGCTGTCTTTCATCCAGGCTGCGCCGTCCTTCATTCCTTCCTGGAAGCAGCATCTGGTGTCTTCAGGGTTCTTCGTGAGGGAGAGGATGAGCTGGGTGTTGTCGGCATAAGACACTATGCTGAGCCCATGCTGTCTGATGATGGTGGCGAGTAGGGCCATGTAGATGTTGAAGAGTGTGGGGCTGAGGAATGATCCTTGGGGTACCCCGCAGTTGGTATCCATGGATTCGGAGCGGAAGGGAGGGAGTCTGACCCTCTGGGTTCTGCCGGAGAGAAAGAATTGGATCCAGTTATGGGCGGTTCTTCGTATCCCTGTATTGTGAAGTCTGGCTGCGAGAGTGCGATGTAAAACGGTGTCAAAAGCTGCGGAGAGCTAAGCTTCTATCTAAATTTTTGGGGAATGGAAAATCCTCTCGCATTTCATTTCAACGCCTCAAGTTACTCAAGTCTTCAGGTGGAGTACATTTTAGGGATTTTACCCCATATCACACAGTCTTTTGTAATAAGCAAGACCAAGGCTGTTTTTCCTCTACCCCTTGTCCACATCCCAAATTATGTTTTTGCTGGAGCTTGCCATGGTTTCTCCTTTCTCTCACTTGCATACCCTTAATATGTCTCAATCTCCTAAATTGTGGATCCCCATCATTCGCATCCCACGCTTGTTCTATTTTTAAGCCACATTTAACATCTCACCTTTTACAGTCTCTGGAATTTGTATAAAGTCCCATCTGATGACAAATGGCTCTTGAATAATGGCAAGACACGTTTTTGGCATCCTTGGTTTAACCAAGGCTTATTCTCGGTTTCTCAATTACTCAAAATGCTAACAAAGGAATTCCTTTTCAAACACTTTCCTCCTCATTTAACCTATACCCAAATGTCTAAAACAACATCAGCTTTTGGAAAACACGGCTCACTGCCGCACTCAGTTCGCTCCCATCTTCGCCCATACATGGCCAAGATGTACAGAGTTCTATATTAACTAACCCATCCAAAGCTGCACTGATCTATCAAGCATTAAGACTACCTTTAACAGACGGATCTAAATACAAAATCAAGCTTATGTGGGAATCTGACTTACAAGTAGCTGGCCCATACCTTTTTGGGAGAAAATTTGGGAGAAGATTCAGACCACTGCACGTCCTGCCAACCTCACCCAAACACTACTATTTTTACAATCAACTCTTTTCTCCAGCATCTCACTAAAACTGTTTAGACATAATACATTTTGGTGCAGCAATTCTTACTCTGGCATATTCATACATATGTATTTTCTGTGCTCCAAGTTATCTCAATTCTGGGTTTTAGTTTTGAAAAGAATAGGAGGCATAATTGGACTCCCTTCTCAATAGTTGCTCAATTTCTGGGCATTCTGAGTCCTTCCTGTCCCCATAATAAATTGTATGGCAAGTTGGTAGATCTTTTAATTGTGCTTGGTTTACAGGTTATCACTGTTAATTGGAACTCTGCAGAGGGCATTACTCTTCAACAGTGATGGAACTTGATCTGTCCTAACCATAGACTAGATCGATACAATGTAAATTGCGCAGCCTGGTGAGGAACATGAACAGGCTTCCAGTCCCTCTATGAGCTCCAAATTCCAGCGCTCAGACCAATCACAACGCTGCAGTAAGGCAGCGTTCAGACTGGCTGGGAAAGTCTGGGATCCTTGGTGCTTCTGTTCTGCTAGTGCAGGGGCGTAACAGAGGCCCCCGCAGCCCCCGCGTTGCGGGGGGGCCTCTGCGCTCTAGGGGGCCCCTTACTTCATCATGAAGTAAAGGGTGCGTCCGGCCTCTTAATACATTAAATATTGGTGCGCAGCGTGCACGGCACAAACGCACGGCACAAACGGCCCCTGCGGGCCCCGGCCGGGCCTCAGAGGTATGCCTTGCTCTTTATTTAATTCAATGGTGCGCAAGTGCTGCGCATGCGCGGGCTCTGGCCGGGCCTCAGGCTCTGACTGAGCCTCTTCATTAATTAAATACTGCGCAGGCCCGGCCGGGCCTCTGAGGCTCACTGCTTTGCTTTCCCAGTCGTGCGACCGGACTCTCGTCCGTGGCTCAAGTAAGTACCAGCCGCCTGTATATTAAAACAATTACAGCACCTGCTGTAGGGCCTTAGCTAGAGACTTGCTCAATCAATACCCGGAGGTGCTGCTGTCAAGTCAGCGAGTGAAATACTGACTGCTGACTCTAAACTATGTTCGAGATCTAAGTTCATCTGTACCACTGACTGCAATGCCTGCGGGGCTGGGAAGGTAGCGGCGCGCAGATAGTCACCACTTCAATGTAATGGTTTCATTTGGGCTGTGAGTAATATCGTTTTTGAAATAAGTACACTGCAGCGCCTGTCCCTGGCATCCAGCTCACCTGTGACCCAACTATGTCACTGTGTGTGCCTTAGCCACCTCCAGATCCCGATTGGGGACATGTCAGCTGACTGTGTTGTCTCAGGCGCTCTATCTTCTCAGCTGCAGTGCGTAATTAAAATTACGAGTTCCGTGTTGTTGGGGCCTCTTTATATTGTAGTTCTATATTTTTCCTGGTACATTCACAACTTGAAGAACTAAAGAGCAAAAACAAAACAAATGGATGAGCTATACACACATCATGGAATTGGGAAAGTTGAAAACTGTGTTTCAAATAGAAGAGGCCGAACATACATGTTTATGTGCAATCCAAGCTTCCTTGCAAATAGAACAGGTGTGTGGTTTGAGCAGTAGGCGCACAGAAGTATCACAATTTTGCAGTGTGCACTGATAATCCTTGTGCACACAAATCATCTAAAGCATGGGAGCAGCTCCATGTTGCTCTATCAACTGAGTGCTTCTTTTCCTCTTCCTCTCCCATGCTCTGTGTTGCACTCATTCATTTGAATGCTCCTCCCGGTTCCACATTATTCCTCTCCCTTGTCGGCTGCTTTTCATTTCCCCACCCCATCCCATCCCTCCCCCAACTGCACCTCCTTTGCCCTTACCCCTGAGTCCCATGTTTTTTAATTTTGTTTTCAATGTTATACTTTAAAAAAGCGTTTCCCCCCGACTTTGATAGAGCCAACAGGCCTCAAAGACAAGACCTATTGGATTTGATTGACTCCCAGAGGGGATCCAGGGGGGCCAGTGAGCAAAATCAATAAATGTTTCTGCCGGCCCACCCGGCAATACTATTGAGGGCTAAGATGAGAATGTTATTCGGGCCTCGCATCCTGTTAGTGCCGGGTCCCACGTGGGACAGAGAGGACCTGGAGTCCACACTGTGATGGTCTGCAACTGCGCTGACATCGTTAATAGCCAGGGAGGAGCATGGGGGTCCAGTCGGCAAAGCATGGCTATGGCAATCAGTTGTTAATTGACTTTTCTGTCGATCCTGCCGGCAACACATTAGTGTGTCCAATTAGGCACTGGCAGCGCATCTCTGATGTTTTCCTACCTCAGCTTGTGCCCCTGCCCAACCCGGGTGTGTGTCTACCTTATGTGCACAGAAGTTTAATACAATACTGCCTCTGAAATACTTGTTTAATGCCATGGGTTACACATTCGTTTAACAGTATGATCAGATTACAAAAGCTCTTCAATTTCTAGTCCTTTGTAGAAGTTTATAAACCCTTGTTACTCAAATGGGTGTAATTTCTAATATTTATATGTTTCCCTCGTCTTCGCTGCTTAATTTTGCTCACACGAAAGTGTTACTCATAATCATTGAAATGTCACTCATAATTACACTGAAATTATGAAAATGTCACACACAGCAATCTGAAACCTTGGCAGCTATGCTTTCCATTTAATGGTGAGTCTGAATCAGGGTAGGTGCCACGCTCCTACACCGTCGCCAGAGACTGAGAAGGCCTGTCCGACGTCCCCGTCCATAATTTAAATGAATTTATCAGTATTCCCTCCCAACCCCCCGCCTGGCTGGGAAACATCCTTTACAACGCAACTTTTACCACGCAGTGCCTTTACGACACAACTTTTACAACACAAACCATTACAACGCATTGCGCTGGGGGGCGCTCTAGGATAGGGAATAAGTTTAATTTACTATCCAACACCTTCCCTAGTGTCCACGGGGACTGGAGTTGGAATAGTAAATTAAACTATTCACTATCCAGCACCCGAAAGCGCTATGCGTTGTAAAGGTTTGCGTTGTAAAAAACGCGTTGTAAAGGCATGCGTGGTAAAAGCATGCATTGTAATGTCATACATTCGCCTGGCTACCCTTGCCATGCCCCTGCCTTATGCTTCTGCTGCCTGCCCGGCCTCGCGCCTTCCTCTGAAGCAGCAGGCCAGGCCCAGCCCTAGGTTCAGGTGAGTCTGTGTCCAACTTTAGTAGCCAGGAGCAGTGTGTGGGTGGTGGCGAACACGGCAGGCCTCCTAAAACCCGCCAGGAGTAAGTGTGAAAGTTGGGTAGCAGCATTTAATAGGTGGGCATAATCACAGGGCCAGGTTTATCAGGACCAAATTTACTTGTGGAAATGCACGATTCCACAAAATTGTCGCAGGTCGATAGCCTGCAATGTGGACAATGCATATGTTTAGTGGAGGAGAAATGTACCCGACAATCCACCGGTGCTGTAGATTAACTGGCATAACAAAGGTGAAATATGTGAAATGCGTAAATACAAAAACATACGCAGGTGGAAACTTACTAGTGTAGATTTCCAGGTGTTTATTGTCAACTGGTAGGTGCAGGACCCTTTTTGCACCCCCGAAAAATCTTCATCTAAACTTTTCCCAAAACTACATATTAAGTTTTTCTGAACCTATATTTTAAGTTATAGTCGATCTAGCCTTGCAATCAATATCAGATTTAACAAACAAGTTGCTATAAAATAAATCAAAACCATGCATTTGTGGTAAAACACCATTTGCTAGAAATACGTTTTCCTAAAGAACAATAGGGAGAACATTTATGTACATGGTAGGAAAATACAGGAGTATAAATTAACTATTACCCTGGGCCCCACCACAAAACCGCCAGGAAAACCAGTATTATTTATGACCGTTTTGATTGTGAAAGCGTGACATCAGAGTCAATGTGTTCTTCATAGTGTTATTGTTTGACAAGTCTTAGATGAAATGGATATTGTTAAGAGATTTTTGTGACTGAAATTAGTTTGTATATTTGTACATCTCAAACCCATAAACGCAAAGTTAGCAAAATAGTTATGAAATCAATGTCTGGTATGTTTGCACTGTAATGAAGAAAACCATGTTATCGCCCTTTTTTTTCAATTTAGCGAATGGGGGAGGTCCCTAAAATCCCCCATGGCCTATTTTAAACCCCTTGTAAAGCTTAAGAGTGTTCTGGGGCATAGTTGTACTCAGGTTTGCTCCTAGTGAGATCTACCCTGCCCATTTATTATTGTAAGATGCTGATGCCTGTGACCTCGCTGCCCCTTGTAATAGCCATAGCCACTCCTGATTTCCTGCCCCTGTCAACTGCCATTTCCCACTCCTGCCCCTTCTCAGTTTATGCTCTAAATTTATAACTCTTGTAATTTGCCTATTCTGCAGCTTATGAAAGTCTGCTCAGTTTTATATGTTCTGTCAGTTCTATTGCCTGCTCTCATCACGTGCTCTACTCGATCCTGAAAAGTTATGATTGAAATATAACAAGGTTATAAAACGGAAATTTCAGAGTTTTTGTTAGGATTGTTTGTTTTCAGATGCATGGCTGCCCACTTTTCTGCTGTTCTGACTGCCTGGTGAAGAAAGCATATTTTTCAACTTGGCCCTTTGACGATAATCTTGCGTGCCTTACCCATTCATTATTACACGTGTTTAAGATATTTAAGTTGTCTGAAACCCTTATTTGACATATTGGTTTCAACAAGACCAAACTATACTGAAGGCATCAGATTTTAGTCCGGAGAGGACATCAGTGGTGACATTGCATATTACCTTTAACTCCAATGAATAGCTCATGAAAACAATTTTTGCTGCATTTATTTGCTGAAGGTGGGTGATGCCTAGAGTGTGGTGGGCATGGCTGAATGTGATGCTCTATGGGGTCCAGTGGCAGTAAAAGTTAGTTTGGGGTGTGGCTAAATGCCCATACTGCACAAGGGCTGGCCAGATGCCATGCAAGGCCTCAAGCTCTGAGGGCACTTGGGAGTGAGTGTAGAAAGTGACCAAAGGCCAGACACTGCATTTAGTAGGCTCTCTGGACAGAGGGACATCATTAGGAGGGGAGTCTATACCCATATTGATAGGGAGCTAGGGAATTGGGTGCAGGGTGTGCCTGAAGATTGTATCCTTCGACAATGGCCTTGTGGAGTGGACACTTGGTGCAAAGAACTTGGGCAAAGGCTGGCCCAAAACTAGTGGTTACATTGAAAAATGACCAAAGTAGTTAAACCATTACTGAAAAAACTTTATGGGAAGTTGTAAATGTTTACTCATATCAAAAATGTATTATAAAATAATCATTGTCCTCAAAGATCTTAAGTTAGATAGATGTCACTGCTATGAAATGATATGTGTAGAACCTGCAAACCCATAACATTTGCTAGTTCTAGTAGGGCTTATGCATTCTGAGGAGTGTGGTGTTCATTATGTCACCACTGCATCCAGTGTTGATGTTGGGTAGTGAGAGGCCTCTCCTCCTGCATCACATCATGGAGGGAGGGGCGGGTGTAGAGTCCAAGGAAGTAATACTAAGGCCTAAGAATAAGCAGAGATCAGTGGCTGGCTGGCCTGTCTCAAAACTGGGACATTTTCTGAAAAGATCAGTGTCTCTGAAAGCTTGTGAGGGTCGGGACAGAGTCAGTCGTTTCTCAGGCAAACATGCTTAATTTGTGCTGGTGGATGCATGTTGTAGACTCGGGCTTTCAATATTTGGCCATCCAGAATTATTTTTCATTTCCAAAGATTGACCCAGTGCAATAGAGAGAAAGGCAAAAAACAGTGGAGAATGAAGCAGGAAGAGAAGGATACGACAGCAGCAGTGATAAAAGCAGGAATCGGGATACAAATAATCCCAGCTATGAGCTAAGAGTCAGTGTGTAGTGGAAGAATCAGGCATGGGGTGGAATAAAAATTAGGCTGCTCTGAAAATCTCCCAGTTTTCTATTGTGCCTGCGAAAGGCTTATCCTTTGCTCGCAGCTTGTATCTAGAGAGATGGGTGGGTAGATGAGTGAATTAATGGATGATATGGACAGATGGTCTTGATTTGGTATGTGTTTCGATGCAAGAGTTTGGATAGATGGGTGGGGATGGATGAACGGTTGGGTTATTGTGTTAGGTTGGCTGAATGGCTGGGTGGGTGAAGAGATGGATGAGTTTTTCTAGTTTAATGGATAAAGGGTTTGGATGGATGAATAGATGGGGTTGGATAAGTGGGCGGGTGGTGGATGGGTCATTTGGGTGGTTTAATTGGATGGGTAAGGATGGATGGGTTATGACTTGTGGATGGCTAAGGGATGAATAAAAATACAAAAGACAAATGTGTAGCATTTGACTCGAAAATGTTCACACAAAAGTGTCAGATATTGGCACAGCAATGACGTTATTAAAAATGTTCCCGCCCTCGCCTGCATAATTGTGAGCATCCTCATAATGCGGCCATATTGCTCTGGTTGGCTGTTGCTCACCCATATTCATTATTGATTGTTGCCTGGGCAATTTTGTCTGCAAGTGTGTGGTTTTTGCAGCAGTTCCTTGGCATTTCCAAAGAAATAGTTTGGGCTGCCCCATTAAGCTTCTATTGCCAGCCCTCTATTCGAGTAGCATGTAAGTCGGTAGGATTTACATGTCCCCCATTGCATAATGCTTCCCTCGTCTCACAAAGGGCGTTCAAATGTTATGTGTCTTACGGCATCTTCTATGGCATGTGCGAGATATATTAAAAATGTGTGCAGTCACCTCGGTCCTACAAGTTTCCTCAGTGGGTTTCGCTTTTGAATCCAGTCCTGGATTTGCTCTGGTAAGCTCTTGGTCAGCGTAGGCCCTTGACCATGAGGGATCACCCACCTTGTCCTACCACTAAGTTTCAGTGGGTGGTGGGGTGCTAATCGGATAATTTGGAATCAGGGATGGCATCATAATGGGGCGGCTGGGGCCCGGCCGGCAATAAAAGCAAAACATAGTGTAGGACAGTACATCCTTCACGCACTCTCCATCTCATGCCGGTCATACACCTGAAGGAAATTCGCCCGCATATGTTATAAAATCAATAGATCAACCTACAAGCAAAATGAAAGCCTTTCCAAACTATACCTAAATGTTAGTATTTCTACTTGTGGTTGTCTAATCTCACATCGGGGCTCTAACGGAGTCAGTATATATTGATGAACATCATGATCCCCGTAATAGGCAATGTTTCCTTAATTTGCTTACCGCTTTAACTTGTTTATCTACTTGAGTTGATCATTGCCGTACTAAATCCTATTTTACGTCATCAGTGACATACTAAAGTCTTTACTGTGGCTTTAAGTTTGGCTGATATAATGTTTGCTGCGCTCTAATTTCTCACATATATCTCAGTCATGTATTAGTTATTCCTGATAGACATTCCGGCAGTTTGGCCATTCACCCCCCAAAAAAAACTTAGAGCTGCCTTTAACAAATGCCTCAGGGCATTCTACGGGGAGCCATGTGTATATATACCTATCTGTGATTAACGCAGTACTTCTACCACTTATAAGTTTAACATGAGGAATTGCTGGTCTGAGATGTCGAGATGATATACTGTAGGTGGTGGGCTGGGCGGCGGGGGGCCCCTCCATATGGTTTGCAGGGGGGCCCCCTCAAGTTTCGTTACGCCACTGTGCTAGTGCACTGCAGAGAGAAGAAGACAGAGGAGGGGTGACGGCGGCATTCCCAGGTAAGTTTATTTTATTGTATTTTCACTCACCTGACTACCCCCGTTCCGAGGCAACCACCACTGCAAAAGCATTTTGAATATGAAAGGTAGCACTCCTGTAATACTATTTTATGTACTCAGAAATGATATTCACTAAACTACAAGCAGAGAGCTTCATGTACATCTGCCCTATGTTTAATGTAGGGAGTCCACTGCCACGAATGTAGAAAGCTCTGCACACAGAAGTATAGATTTTTGTGTATATGTGGGATGGAAAATTTAAGTAGTTGGAAAATAGGGAATTTGTACTACAGAATGGGTTGGTTAAAGAGAAAATCAAGGCAGGAATTTGGTAGAAACAAAAGTTGTACCTACATCTACTGCACAAGAACTATGACAAAAAGGGCTTAAATCTGCTTTGACCCATGCTCCGTCGCGGTTATTGTCAAATTGCACCTAGGTCCGGGTAAACTGCGACTATTGATTATCATAGGCACTTTATGCTTCTTGGCGGTAATCCTAACAAAAAAAATCATATCTCTGCATCTCCTTGTTGGATTTCTGTTATTTTAGAGTAATTGTGTTTATTACATTTTTCCTATTTTAGTAGTTGGGTTTGGATTTTTTTATGTTTTGCATTTCAACTTTAGTCAGAAGGGGATGAGACCAGGTTAATGTAGTGGCTTTACGGGTACACCCTGGCAAGGGTTAAGGTTATTACTTGAGGTTGGTGCTTATCCCCCTCAAGTAATACCCCCAATTTTAACAGATGTGCTTTTTGCCTTAAACATGCCCTTTCCAAAGAGTGATTTGTTATGCCTTTTAATACTCATGTTGTGATTCTGTAACCTGTTACTGAATGGCAAAAAGGGTTAAGCAGATTATTAAAAGCCATTTTTCGTTACAAAAACCCTCTCTTTTCTACCTCTAGGTGTTCCTTATCTGTTAGGAGGGATCAGTTAGGCAAAGATCTGATTGGAGCACTGATATATTTTTACAGCTTTGTAGAATGTTCATGAAAGCTGTTGATATGAAGTGAGCAACCTCGGTATGTAAATGAAGCATAGCCACACGTGTTTCATCTGCATTTCGTTCCTAAGCAACTAGACCAAGCTGCACAAGTTTTCTGAGCCATGGTTTTCATTCCTTTTTACCCAGCCCACGCTCTTCTATTCCTAGTTAACTCAAAGTTGAGCAATTACTACAACTCTTTTGAGTTTCCTAGCGTAAACCTCGGTTTAACTTACAGCAGAAACCGACAGTACAATGTTGAAATGTCTTACTTTAACTTTCATATTTTTCGAGAAGCTTAGATATATTTCTGAAAGACCTACAGGATGTGATATGTCTTATAATAGAAGAGCTTCTATTAGTGGGTAGTAATAGCCACAATACATCACTTTGTCCCATTCATTCACACATCTCATACCAAAACTACATTTCATTCAAGAGTAACGAAGGTCAGGGCAAGCTTCATCATTTGTCACCAAGACTATAGTGTATTGGCTTATATAGCGTTTGACTTAAATTTGCCTAGTATTTTAGGAGTGAATGTGTTTTTCTGTCATTTCATTTCTAGCAATAAACAATTCGATCACTTGCCTTTTGTCCTTGGAGACTTTCAATGCCTCTTTCATGAAATTGTATGAAATTGACATACTAATCTTCAGAATTATCCACTTCTCCAAACTTTCCTGGGAATGCTATTACATGGTGGAAGGTCTTTCTTCTACTGACATATCTCCTGTGAAAGGTTCAGCATAGTGTTTCTTAAGGTCACATCGGGAGTTTGTAATTGCAATAGATCCCCCCTGAAAGATTAAAAGAGTTCTAAATAAACTGTGCGTCAATTAACGAGAAAACGTATTTGCCTGTTTAAGAGTGAATTTAAGTAGTATTTACATTACTAACAGTAAAGCGAATTGGATTTACTTCTCGAGAACTTTAAAGATTAGGATTGTAATTGCCTACAGCGATATGCAAGGATTTTTCCTAATAAACTGTACTGAAGTGTAGCTCTGTGAGATTGTTACATGTCCATCTAAAGCCCCCCACAAATATAATAAATTGTGGAGGTGTCCTTATCATGTAAAAATCACAACATGCTCTGAAACGTTGAATGTACAAATATTAGCACATTGGAGAACATATTTAATTTTATTAGTTACCCTTTTTGAATCCTGACAAGGGAATCCAAGAATAAAAGTGTTCTTAGGATATCCCCTAGCTAGTTTTAAAATTCACTGTCTGCGCCTATTTTAGCTCCTTTCCTTTTCCTTCTTTCCTTGTTTGTATTGTCTCTCCCACCCTGTTGCTCGCTTCTAGCGTTGGTCTGCGCTGAGGCGTTTTGCAGCTGCCCTATGAAGAAGCATGCCACAATACGTTGTGGGTGAGGGCAGTTTTTAAAAAGTGAAGGTGCTTTTGCTACACTGTTGAATGGATTGCAACTTGACAAAAAGTGCGACTTGAAGTTACCTTACTTTCGTTTGTGTGTATATATTGACTTTGAGGAGTGCAAAGTACGTCGTATTCCTTCTCCCCCTAACCTTGTGTGAAGTACTGAAATGTATGACATGCCCGTGCACTCCACGCCTACATGTCTGGATTAGACAGCACGTATAAACAGCTTCACACTCGCCGTGTATTAGTTTGTGTTGCTCCATACGCTCTACATGACACCTTGAGACATTTCGAAGTGTTTCGCTGAATGTATAAAAGAAGGTAGATATCCCAAGTGATGTTTATATTAAACCTCTAGACTTATGATGATCAATGATTTCAGTTCGACTACTGGTGTGGTATTTGCGAGGAGGCGATGATATGGAAAAAGCAGTAATTAATTAGTTGTGGCAGGTGGTGATGAACGTTCACTGCGGGTTGGTTGCCTTTAAGGGCCAGCTACATTTTGTAATATTTTCCACACACAATAGGTGTCATTTTTTGGTACGCAGTATGCTTATTGCACAAATTACACTAGGATGGCTGTGTTTTTGAAAATTCTTCTCAGGCTATATCCCCTGGTACAAACATAGCTCAAGTTACCTGCTTGATGTAATGGATGGTCACATGCATGACATTTTCTACCTGAAATCGTCTCTCTAATATCGATTTAGGTGGGATTAAGCTCCCAAAAAAAAAATCGCCCAGGCCTAGCAACTTGCATTCTTCCTCTAATTAAATCGAATACTTGACTTAAGATGTGAATTTCAGTTGATTTTTGGAGAGGATGGTGGATTCAGGATGTTTCAGAGACTGGGCTCTGTGCGCAAAGCAAAGGTCCTTGTGTTATTTTGCGAGACCTTCTGTTGGCAATCTGCATTATCTTTTCCCATCACCCTACATTGCAGTTAACCATTACCTCCCCCTGTGTTATCACTAGAATGTTAGTACACACCTCTGTAGAATGTGGTTCAGATTCTCTGGTGAGAGGAGAAACTGGGGCAGATTTACGAGCCCCTACCGCCATGTTGTGATGGGAATAGTGGCCTCTTCTTATTTACAAGGCAGCCTTAAGCCATATAACATGGCTTAACGCTGCCTTGTAAATAAGGCCCCCTTTCACGTTATGCTTAGCGTGAAAGGGGTGGTAAGTGGATGTTGCGGTGGGCGTTCCACCGCAAAACCCATTAATTCTGATGCTGCCTCTTATTTATAAGGGAGGTGTAAATAGGAGGCAGCGCCAGAAGTAAGACCAGGGAAGACCTGGTCTTATCCTGGTGCAGCAACGAGAAATATCTAATTTCTCCTCGTCATTTCTCCTCGCTTTTGCTGTTTTCATGTTTGCTGCATTGTGCAGCACACATGAAAACAGCAAAAGGCCAATGATTGTTTATGTACTGGAAGGTCCCCCTTCCTGCACATAAACAATCATTTAAAAAAAAATGCTGTTTTGTAACTTCTGTGTGTCCTGCATTAAGCAAATGCAGACTATGTTCTAATACTGATTCTAATTGCCCCATGCAATTCAGGGAATCCCTATGCCACTATTCCCCCACCATATTACAGACATGGGTGCAGAGGCAAATAAACTCTCAGAAGTCCCACTGACAGTGCGCCCCCTGATTGCAGCCCTCTGGAGTGGGTAAAAGGGGTCCAATGGACTCACCCCAGTCACTGACTGCACCCATCTGCAAGGGGATCTCTAATCCCCTTTAAAAGTGCAGAGGGGTGCCTCCTGCACTGTGAAAACACAAAGCGGCTTCAAAGCAGCCGCTCTGTTTTTCATATGAATGTTCTGCCCCCAGGGCAGTGTGAGTTCGTATTCATCATAATACAATGCATCTTCATCTTAACCTGTGGACCCCTGAATGCTGGCCTGACTCCTTGGGGCCCCTCCCAGCACCTTCTAAGCAAGTGAAAAACTTGGGAGTGTACTTAGATGAGAAATTGGACACGAAAAGGCAAGTCAACGCCATCGTATCATCTACAATGTTCATTTTAGGACTACGAAGAAAATCCTTCCGTTTCTGCCCAAGGAGAGTCGGCAGACGGTGGTTACGGCTCTGATTATGTCACGTCTGGACTATTACAACAGTCTCTATTTAAATATGCAAGAGAGTCTGCTGCATTGACTCCAGATGTTGCTTTCTGGCTTACCAAAATTCGCCCCGATCTCCAATGAAATCCGCAGACTTCATTGGTTGCCAGTAAGGCAACAAGTTCAATTTAAATCCCTATGTCTAGTTTTTAAATCAGTTCACAATCAAGGACCACACTACCTCCAGGAACAATTTCAATGGTATACCCCGCCTAGACCGCTACGATCATCTGCTCAAAAGCTGGTCAAAGTTCCACTCTTAAAAAGAGCTCGTTGGGGTGGGAAAAGCTTTATGGTAGGTGCTGCAAAGGCGTGGAACCAGCTTCCTTTTTTTCTGAGGAACAGCACCGACTTGCTGGTTTTCAGGAAAATGCTTAAGACCTGGCTATTCTAGTCCCTTCCTCTGACTCTCCCCTCATCAGCATAGCAGTTAGCACCAAGGGTAAAAGCCACGCTTAATAAAATAATTAACATAACATAACATAACATTCATAGCCTTTCAAAATGGTACACCCATCGCAAGGAAGGAAAATGCGCCACATGTATAATGCTGCCCAAGAACACACCATATTTAAGAAATACATTGCATTCCTGTCCTTTCCCCCTGCGCTGGTGCACAATGTGCTGCCTCGCACCAACGCAGGCACTCTTGCACCATGGTGCAAGGGTGTCTGCGTTGCATGCAGGATTATTTTTGAGCTGGAAGTGCCACCTTCCTGCACAAAAACAATCCTGAGATGAATTTTCCTCTTTCCATGAAAGAAGAAAAAACAAGGAGAAATCAAAATATTTCCCCTCATTATGCCTGCTGTGGGAATACATAAGGTTTTGGCACTGTCCCAGGTTTCCCTGATTAAGTAAATCGGGGAAGCGTCAAACTCCATGGGTGTTTTTTGAAAAACCCACAGCAATGCAAATGGAATGCCTCCCTGGTGCAGAGTAAGGCAATGCAGTGACTTTTGCTGCTTTATCTTACTCCATATTTATGAGGTCATGGAAAGCCACGCAAAGCATCATAGATATGATTGAGAGCCGGTGGCTGCTGGAGCCAGAAAAAGTGACGCTCTGGCGGTTCAAACATCTCATAATTAAGCCTCTTGGTGTTTCAAACTCTTAATTGGATGGGCTTTAATAACAAGCTCTTCATAAAGAAAGGATCCTCAATAAAATGATGGTACTATATAATTACAACAAAAATCACTGTTATAACTTACATCCTTCATGAACCCTCAGATGTTGTCCTTACCAGTACGGTACATTTTAAAAAAAACACTAAAACATATTTTTAATGTATTTTCATGTGATTCCGCTCAGTGATTGGTATCAATATTAAGGCTTACCTAAAAAATTTGAGAATCTCTAATTATCCTTTCTTTGTGCATCTTTTGCTGTTTTTCATCGAGAAGCACTCTGAATCAAGTAGAATCATCTATTGCTGCTAAACTGGTCAAAAAGGTTTCTGGATTGCTAAAAGTATCTGACCCATAGGGTCCACTCTGTGGGCTAAAGTGCGTTCTTCATACATTTTCAAACATTGTAAAACACATAATTTCTCATTATGAGGAAAAGCTGGATATTGAACTCAACGAGACATAGTCTTAGTCCTCCTGAAAATGATGAAAGAAACACCCCAAGGAGAGAAAACTCTTCCTGCCAAATCTAGAGCATGAACATCAGACACTCTTCGACATGAAATAGGACACAACAACATTGTAAGATTAGCAGATAATTGTTTCAAAGATAAATCTTTATTATCCGGCCAAGATTCTAACAGAGAAAGAACTTTTGCTACATCCCCATAAAGTAGTGTATCTGGGTCGTGGTGGCCGCGCCACCCTCGTGCCTTTTAGTAACTGTGTGCTGGTGTATCATCATACTATTAGAAGCAAACCACATTAATAATGCACATGTAAAATGTTGGGCATTAGATACTGGCACAAAGTTTCCAACTATTGAGATGCAACTAGGCTGGCTGTATCAGGCTGGAACTGCATTTTCTGTGGCACCAATGCCTCACCAGTTTGCATCCATTTTTGTATTTGGCACATCATTTTTATAAGCAGATGATTTTCCGCTTTGGAAATATATAGCTCTTAGGAAATGTGGCAGACCCTGAATCATTGCAATATTACATGCAGTCCCCCATAGACCTGACTGGATATTGTATCGCTTCAAGCTAATGTATTTGATTAAATGTGCTATAATTGGCACCAATTAGACCAATTTTTATAAAACCAACTTTGTGGCAGTTTCTACATGTTGGTATATGACATCCCTTTATTAATGTAATAGCTGCACTTTCACAATTGCTTTATTAACCTACTTGCATCTCAAATTTGCTTGAAAATACACCATTTACCCACTCTTTTTTCAAAAATGTCTCTGGGAGAATACCCCCGAACCCCCCTTAAGATGTTTGTGCTCGCTCGCACGCTTGCTCGCCACGATACACTCTGACAAAACGTTTACGCCACACCACTGTCAAATGTCACCAGCCTTCACCGTGTGCAAAATATTGCTTATAGTAGTTGTAGGGCATTCCCAAATCATAATAACGTTAGGATTCACAACAGTCCTCAATGTTTTCAAGGACTGTGCGATGACACAGCATGAATCTCCCTGAATTTCTCAGGGTTCTGAATGACATTAGGAGGAATAGGAGCTCTCAAGCATTCTATGTCTCTCTATATGTTTTTGTTGTTGTTTTATATAGCGAGCATATCCCATTGATCCATTGATCATGTAGAAAGATACCTAATTTAAGACATTCAATGAACAGCGTGAGGGGGCTAAGCTGTTGTCAAAAAGTAATAAATATAAATAAAATGTTTGCAATGTCAGAGCGGAGCTCGTCCAAGTAATTCATGTAGGGCAATGCCTAATTTATTCATAAATAGGGTAGCACAGGGGTTAAACTATTACAGTTTAACTTGGCAAACAGCCATCAAGCACCAATAAAAAGTGAAAGTCAAAAAAATGAAGGCTCTCGTGTAAGAGAAACCAGATTAAATACAGTGATAAAACAGAAAACATAAGCATTGACAAGCAGGGTTCACTGATAGACTATCGACCCCCAAAATATCCCCATACACAAATATTGAGTTATAAATATTGATGTAAAAAATATCGTCATCCTATATTTATTATGGTAAGTACAAAAATATTGAAAAAATAATTTTGATGTAAAAAATATAGATGTACAAAATATCGATTTTAATATATGTATACAAATAATAGTATATATATTAAATAATAACATTAACTTTAAAAAAATCGATTTAATATATATTTTTAGAAATATAACAAATAAATCAATTTAAAAAAATGTAAACATACATATGTAAAATGTGATATGTATATATATATATATATATATATATATATATATATATATATATATATATATATATATATATAGATATTTCCTTTGAAATAATTATTAAACTATTCATTGTAATTGATTTTATAATTGTATATGAGCATTTACAAATAATTATATATATATATATATATATATGTATATATATATATATATATATACATATACCAATCAATACAATATAATACAAAATATTATATTATAAATTAAAACATGCAACTATTTAAAAATCTTTAAACTTAAATTTTCCACTCCAGTGAGTGCAACAGTAGGCAAAGTGTTGGATAGCGGAAGGGTCAAAATTACTATTCACACTCCAGTGAGTGCAACAGTAGGGAAAGTGTTGGATAACGAAGGGGTAGTGGAGGGGTAACAATTACTATTCCCACTCCAGTGAGTGTAACAGTAGGGAAAAGTTTTGGATAGCAGGGGGTTGTAAAAATTACTATTCCCACTCCAGTGAGTGCACCAGTAGGAAAAGTGCTGGTTAGCAGAGTGGTAACAATTACTATTCCCTCTCCAGTGAATGCAACAGTAGGGAAAGTGCTTGACAGTGGAGGGGTAAAAATTACTATTCCCACTCCAGTGAGTGCAACAGTAGGGAAAGTGTTGGATAGCGGAGGAATGAAAATTTATATTCCCACTCCAGTGAGTGCAAAAGTAGGGAAAGTGTTGGATAGCGGATGGGTAAAAACTAATATTCCCACTCCCGTCAGTTCAAAATTAAAACTAAACAAAATATCACCAACACAAAATATATATATTTTTTTTAAATGAAAATATATAATAATATTTAAAAGATCTAAAGTATAGAAACATGTTATAAATTTAAATTGCTATAAAAATACCTAGAAATATTATTTTAAATACATTTAAAAATAATTTACAAATAACTGTTTCTGAATAGAAATTATTTATAAACAAAAACATTATTACATAAATGTAATCTTTTCTATTTCCTACCTGATAACACCACACAATTCACAACACACATCTACATCTTTCAAAAACATACCTCCATAATTAACATAACTATCAATTAAAGAAATATTATTAATTAAAACAGATGAAAAATTGTTTACTCCCCAAACGTTACCAATATAAAACCAAAACTCACACACAAAACAAAAATAAACAATGACCCTAATTATTAATCAATTGATACATTGATAGTAACAATAAACACATTATTAATTAATTAAACAAATTACTTTCCACCCTCTCCATCATTAATTTAAAAATAATACATTAATATTAATTAACAACTACTTAATAATTAATTACAAATAAATTACTTCCCACCCTTTACCACTATAAATCCCACAACTCACATATAAAATTAATTACACAGTTGCCATATTTAATTTGTTATTAATTAATTAGAATTAATTACCAAATACAGATTAATTAATTCAAAATAAATTACTTCCCACCCTTTACCCCATATACCCAACAACCCGCCGCTAAAAAAGACACAATTAACATAATTAATTGCAATTAATTAATTATTAATAATTAACAACCATGTAATAATTACTTAATAATACATTACTTTTCACAAGTAACAATATAAAATCTAAATTAGATAAATATTACTAAATAAAAATGAATCAATAATGTATTAATAATTAAGTTACTTCCCACCCTATCCCCCTATAAACCCACAACCTGCTATGGAACTAAAAAATGCAAAATGTAATTAAAATAAAATTGATAACTACTAAAAATGTAACACATATATTAAAAAACAAAAACAATACTTATACAAAAAAATAGATCACATACTTTTAAAATACATACTAAAAATACACAACACTAATTAAAAAATCGATATTTTAAACAATATTTTTGCAAACTATATTACTGACTTTGATAGGTTTAAAACGATATTTCTTAGCTTAAAGTCGATATTCTTGACCACGATATTCTTGTCGTCGATAGTTCTGTGTCACGATATTTCCAACTCGATATTTGTGTAAGCCAACATTTCCAACTTGATATTCTATCTGCATACCGGCAAGGAGCCATACAGCAACAGTAAAAGGAACTGTCAGAAACATAAAGGCTTTCATATAACAGAATCCAATTAAACAGCACTGATGATGAGGCACAGAGCATAAAAACAGACCACAGATCATGAGGGGCAGCTGTAATGACCCAGTTAAGGAAGCTAGAGGGAACTAAGCCAAACCAAAAAACATGTTTAAGGAAAGTGCTAAATTCATCATATAAGGCCTTAAAATGCTGCCTACAAACCCGCCCGGGGAACCTGTGCAACAGTGGTGGATGGTGACATTTGACAGTGGTGCTGCGTAAACGTTTTTATCAGAGTGTATAGTGGCGAGCGAGTGTGAGAGTGAGCACAAACATCTTAAGGGAGGGTTCGGGGGGATTCTCCCCGAGAATTTTTTTTAAAAAGAGTGGGTAAATCATGCATTTTCAAGCTAATTTGAGAAGCAAGAATTTTAATAGAGCAATTGTGAAAGTGCAGTTATTACATTAATAAAGGAATGTCATATAGCAACATGTAGATACTGCCACAAAGTTGGTTTTATAAAAATGGGTCTAATTGGTGAAATTTATAGCACAATTAATCAAATACATTAGCTTGAAGCCATACAATATTCAGTCAGGTCTATGGGGGAGAGCATGTAATATTGCAATAATTCAGGGTCTGCCACATTACCTAGGAGCTATATATTTCCAAAGAGGAAAATCAGCTGCTTATAAAAATGATGTGCCATATGCTAAAATGGATACAAAGTGGTAGAGCATTGGTGCCACAGAAAATGCAGTTTCGGCCCGATTCAGTCAGCCTAGTTGCATCTCAAAAGTTGGAAACGTTGTGCCAGTATCTAATCCCCAAAATGTTACATGTTCATTAATAACTTGGTTTGCTTCCAATAGTATGATGATACACCAGCATACCACAGAACGGCCCATGTGACATCACAGACCGAAACGCTCACTGATGCTCATTGTGGCAGAAGACAGCTGACTGTGCTAATCAGCCACTTAAGCTGCCTGCTTCGCAGTTCATGATGTATTGACAGGTGCAGGTAACTAAATATACAGGTTCCAGTTTCACACATTATTAGCATTCGGTAACTACACGTACTGCTATGAAGCCGGCACCCACACTGCGAAAATTAGAAAAGCAAAGATTGCTAAAGCAGATTCTACAATTGAACATGTGTATATATCCTTCAGCTAAGTAACACCGAGCCCTCGGCCTTCTCTCACTCACTATAGACTCCGAGTTCCAGCAACAACTCTGCCCATTCCAGGATCACCTCACACCCCAGGCCCCGTTTGCACCAATACTGCCGGCTCTCAGTCCACTCAGCAGTATCTTTACTGTATCTTTAAAGGTCTGACTGTTCAGCATCATATGGGGTTGACACGGCCTATCATGCTTCTAGGGAAGATAACATGTGTATCAATAAACCCCGCCATGAAAACACTTATTGTTAATGCCAAAAAACAAACACTTTCTAGTCTGCGAAATGTAGATCTTTATAAAAACAGCTACAAGGCGTCCATGCTAGCAACATTGTATTATTATTATTGGTGTTGATATTTTTAGCATTGTTATTAGAATGCAATTGTTAGCATACTGATTCTCTCTGTTGTAGTTATTGTTATTGGTTTCGCTGTTCGTATTATGATGCATTATTTTTCCGATATGTTTTACTGCTGGGGTTGTTCTGTTTCTTTCCTACCCTGTAAAAGTCCTGGAGCACAGTTTGCAAACACACTACAATTGTGCTCCAGCGCCTTGAGTCGGACACTGGACCTAGCGCCATCTGTCAAGCATGCATAATCAAAGACAGATAATATTCGAGATTTAGAGGTGATAGTTTAGTATTTTTCCACAAAGTTCAATCCTATTCATAGAAACTCACATCTCACCACACACCAGTCAGCACATGTATGTATGGGGGCCAGGCTATAGCCTACGTTTACTGCCTGCAGCCACAGTTAATCCCTATAAACGCATCATAATAATATTGTAAATATCCCTTAGACTGGAAGTTGTGCAGGCTCTTAAAATTGATATAATGCCTGAAACACCGATGCATCTTCAACCAAAATAAAATGCTCACAGGATGATAAAAACAGTGAAATAACGTCATTTACATTCACAGCATTGCACAATGGTCTGCAGAGTGCACGACCGCTGCCAGCCGCTCTCAGGCAGACTTTAGTCTTTAGTACTCTCCCCTATCAACCAATAGCGGCGTTTAGGACTCGCATTCAACATGGAACATGAGCTCGGTACAAGAACAATGGTTTAATATTCAGAAATATACCCATGCTCGCAGCTGGAGGCTTCGGTCGCAGCTCTTAATACTCGCGGAAGGGGGTGGGGGTAGCACCGGGGACGTAAAAATAAAATTAAAAACTTACCTGACTGCCTCTGCTCCTGGGCCGGGTCCCGCGTGGCCTCTGGTTGAGACCTTCATATGTCACATTGATCAGATCGGTGCTTCTTAGATGCTAGTTGGCCTGGGCAGGGCCGGTCCTAGCCATGGGCGGTATGGGAAGCTGCCCAGGGCCTCGCGCTCAGGGGGGCCCCGCCGCCGGCCCCGCAGTTGCGGGAATAATAAATGATGATGGCCTGGGGAAAAGCGCTGCGCAGTGGTGAGCACAGCACAGTGCATTCTTCCGTCCGTCCAATAATATCGAGAGTGTGTGTGTTTCTCAGGGGGGACCGGCATGGTGTTTTATTCATGTGTGAATTTCAAGGTTTTTTGAGGAATGGGGGGGATAAGGGTGTGTGCGTGCGCTTACGCTTATGTAAATAAACACAATCACATCATTGGCTTCCTGTCCTGAATTTTCTATGAAAGTACATACACGTGCAACAAACCGCGTCATGTTGGTTGTAAGCTTTCATTGAAAGGCTAGTTTACACCTAACAGTGCACTAAATGTACATCGGTGTTTGTTTCAAGCTGACGTATCCAACTTAGAAAAAATGACAACGTAGAACGGCCAACTTGATCCGGGTAAAAAAATACACCTTTACACGAATCTTTCGTTTGTTGCTGTTGCTACCTCATTAATCCTAAAGGATGTCAGGCAGTGATTCTAATAACCGTGAGTGTTAGTACCGTGGTCAGTTCCAAATTGTATTGATTAATTGATCGCCTTCCTCCTCCAGTTGTGAATTATATTAGTGCTGGCTTAGAGTGGCTGGCCAGAAGCCAGGCCCCAATCTTTTCTGGAAGACAACAAACAGCTCGGTCTAGTAGGTGATAGCAGCAAGGCCAGCAATTATGCCGCCTCTCCGGGACAAGGGCGGGGCAGCACCTCTGTTAAAAATCTTGTCTGCCCTTTGTGTATTCCGTTTCCCAGCCACAGAAGGCTCTTTTGTGTCTAGGACTAGCCGGACATTAACAGGTAAGGAGAGGTGGCTGAGGGGAGGAGGGAGCATCCAGATCAGACTGGCATGGCACAGTAGTACAGTGTTAAGAAAAGTGCTGCTTTGAGGCACAGGGGAGGTGTTTTTTCATCCCATGGGCCTCGAAGCACTCGATCAGGTTACAAGGCCATCTGTGGGGCCCATTTCACTGGGACTTGGCCCATTATCCAGTGCTGCGAAGCCCAGAGCAGGTGGGCCTCGCAGCATTCCATTAGGGCCTAGGCTGCAAGGTCCTGGTGTGGGGCCCCCTTTGCAGGGCGCTATATCCATTAGGTAGTGCTGTGAGGCCCAGGGCAGGGTTGCAAAGATTTATTTTCTATAGTCAAGTTTCTTTTTTTTTGCCAAGTCTTTTTTTCTTAATTTGCACTCATGCTTCCTTTTGTTTTTGCTTGTGGACACTGTTCTCAAAAGATGAGGATTATGTTATTGCAAAGCAACATTGTTTCTTTCTCATGTGCATTTTCAGAAATTATGCTTTGACACATAACTGTGCAGTACACCCCAATCCGCCCCACTCCAATCCACCCCACCCCAGCTCACACCACACCAATCCACTCCACTTAATACAATCCACACCAAACCAATTCACCTCACTCCACCACATTCCAATCCTCCCATCCCAATCTGCCCCACTACAATCCATAACAATAAGCCCCACTCCAATTTACTCCAATCCAATCCTAAACAAGCTTCCCCACTCTAATCCACAACAATCTGCCTCACTCCAATTTACCCCACTCCAATCAAAAACAATCTGCCCCACTCCAGTTTACCCCACTCCAATATAAAACAATCTTCCCCACTCCAGTTTACCCCACCCCAATCCAAAATATTTTGCCCCACTTCAATTTATCCCACTCCAATCCAACATATTTTGCCCACTCCAATTTACCCCAACCCAATCCAAAATGTTTTGCCCACTCCAATTTACCCTGCTCCAAAATATTTTGCCCCACTCCAATCATAAATATTTTGCCCCACTCCAATTTACCTCACTCCAATCCAAAACAATCTGCCCCACTTCATTCTGCCCCACTCCAATCCACAACAATCTGCCCCACTCCAATCCACAATAATCTGCCCCACTGAAATCCACAACTATCTGCCCCACTCCAATCCAAAACAATCTGCTCAACTCCAATCCACAACAATCTGCCCCACTCCAATCCAATCTGCCCCACTCCAATCCAATCTGGGTCACTCCAATCTGCCCCACTACAATCCGCCCCACTATAATCCACCCCACCTCACAACATTCCACCCCACTCCATTCCAGTCTAGTCCACCCCACTCCTGTGGACCACACTCCTGTTCACCCCACTCCACTCCACCCCACTCCACCCCACTCCACCCACCCCATTCAGTCCACCCCAATCTGTTCCAATCCATCACCCCGCCCCATTTAAATCCAACCCACTAAATCCAATCCCTCCAGCCCACCACATTCTAATTCACCCCAATCCAGTCCAATCCACCCCACTACACCAGTCCAATCCACCTCCTCCAGTCCAATCCAATCCACTCCCTCCAGTCCAGTCTAATTCACCCCACTCCAAACCACCCTACTCTAGTCCAATCCACCAAATCCAATCCACCCTACCTCAAACCAATCCAACACACCCCATTTCAATCCACCCCTCTACAATCCAATTCAGTCTATCCACTCCAATCCATCTCACTCCACTAAATCAAATTTACTCTACAGTCCAATCCACCCCTAACTTCTCCAATCCAATTCACCCACTGTCTCAATCCACTCCAACCCACTTCACCCAATTCCAACCCACTCCACTCTACGGCACTCCACTCTATCGTACTACATTATATGACACTGCACCACTGAACTCTACTCCCCTCTACTCAACTGTATGACACTGTACTCCCTCCTACTCCACTCTGCAACACTCCACTCCATCAAATCCAGTCTGACACTCTACTCCCACCACTCCACTCAAGGTCACTCTGTGCCACTAATTTTTAACCATGTGGAACAGCAGCCACGCTAATGTACAACATGCCACATTGCCAAAGCCAATTGCTCTTATAGGTGAGACCTATTGGCTTTGCCAATGCTTGTTAAAGGTTATGTTATTCTGAGCCCTTGCCAAGAATACCATGAAAAGATGCACACAACACATTGGGTATTAACACAGTAGTGAAACACACAATACCTATGTAATGGTGTGATAAAGGTATTTTTAGCTGTCATTTGAATTACCACTACCATATAAAAGTGTTTAATTCCACTTTTTCTAAGGAGTTGCTATTATACTAAATAATGACGCTCACATATTGGATCCTGGAAGGATGATTGTCCAACACATAGATTCAAACTACTGATCTGCAGTTATACAGCCGTTATACAGTTATACAGATGGGTGCAACTCACAAAACTATTCTGCTATCATCTGCTATCATCTCCTCTCCAGGCTTTTTTGTCAACAGATTTACTATCCAATCCAGTTACTCAATTAACAACCACACACAAGGATCTAGGTCTTGCACTTATTTAGCCTTGTTTGTTGCATGTACTGAGTACAAACACACTTTACGGAGCGGGGAGAGGGAATGAAATAAAAAAAACACACACTTACCAGTCTGCCGCTTGCCATCACCGCTGCCTCCCCTCGGTCCTCTCCCCCACTTCCAGGGCAGGAAGCAGGATGCATCCAACTCCCAGCCTCCTGATAGTGGTCTGAGCACCATGGATCGGCACTCAGCTAGAGAATGGGAGGCTGGGCATGTTCTCCATGCAGGCTGTAATGCAGCCTGCTAGGAGACCATGCAAAGTGCGCATTAATGTTTGGCCAGCCCCAATGGCCGGCCAAACGTTCCTGCGCACTTTAGGGAGTGCAAACCACTCCTTCACTCCCCTGCTCTGTCAGCAGAGCAGCCACGCCCCGTCCCTCCTGCAAAGCTGCCGCAACAAGCAAAAAATAAAATAATAACTTAGATATTATAATTTCATTTTTCCTTAAGTGAAACTGCTTAAAAGCACTGGGGCGAACCTCCTCCGCCACTGGATGTCGGTTTTCCATGATGTCACTTCATGTGATGTCACACGAAAATTAGAGGGGCCTCGCATCTTCCATTTCGCCCAGGGCCCCACAATTCCTAAGACCGGCCCTGGGCCTGGGGCAGTGACAGTCGGAGGTCGGGCTGGTGTCTCTCAAAGTCCTGTCGGAGTATAAGGCACAGTTGAACCACATAATTAATGGCCACTCAAAGTTGGTTAAATGCCATTCGGGTTGGGACATAGTCAGCCACGCATCAGGTAGGTGGCAGTACCGTCACAAGTTACTGCCATGCACATATTTTCCAAACACACATGACCATACTTGTCACGTACATCTCATGTTATTGTTGAGACATACTGCCTTCGCAGGCTGACTCTGGATTCTCTCTTTTGTGTTTCTGCTGCCTGTGGAAGCTGCCTGTGGCATGTCTCAATGCTGGCTGGGAACCATGGATGCAGCCTCTCTCAGTGCTGGCAGTGCCTCTATCAGTGCTCCCTGTGCAGGCAGGCTGTCGCTGTCCCCTTCTCCCCCATACATGTGGCTGCAACATGATGGCTGTAGCCTCTCACAGGCTGCGGCCACTCTTAGTATGTGATTGCTGAAGCAGCCTGCGGCCTCTCTCAATGATTGCGGCCTAGCTCAGTATGTGGCTGCTGCCGGTGAAAATTGCCTGCCATCTTCCTCAATGTTGACTTTACAGGTTGCGGCCTCTCTGTGCTTATCTCAGTATGTGGCTGCGGCTTCTGCTGCCTTTGGAAGTTTCTATTCCTGCCGCCTTTCTCAGTGGTGACTGTGCAGGTTGGCCTCTCTCTCAGTGCTGGATGCCTGTGCAGACTGCGGCCTCACATAGTATGTGGCTGAGGCTTCTTCTGCCTTTGGTAGCTGCCTGGGGCCTGTCTCAGTTTGTGACTGTCCCGGGCATCCTGCCCGCGCATAATGCCGTTGGACTCTCAGTGTGTTGCTGCTGTCTTTCTAGTGGCTGTGAAAACTATCTGCAGCTCCTCTCAATGCTAGGCAGGGGCCTCTCTCTATGCATGCCTGCTGCCTATCTCTGAATGTAACTGCGGCTTCTGCAGCCGGCTGTCTGTGCTGTCTACTACCGCCTTCAGTGCTGACTCCAGGCTGCGGTCTGTCTCGGGATGGAGTGGCGCACACTCGTGCAGTCACAGCCTGGCCTCCAGTGCCCCCCTGGGAGACTCATGCTGCTGGCAGCCACTCGCTTGTAACCCACCACCTTGGCAGCCAGTGCCCGCCTGCTTCTCTCCTCGATGTCACAATTTAGAGATGGCAACTGAGATCAGGGGAAACAGCGCGCAGGATGTGAGTGCCAGCACAGGGGGCCCGCCGAGCTCCCTGTCTGAGAAGAAGAAGTCCCCTCCACTCCCAGCTCCAAGGCGGTGCCCGGCATCAGGCCAGATGCCACCCCCCCTGTGAGATGAAAAGATGCCCGTCTGTCTGTACCAGAGGTGGACGAATAACCTGGGCCGTGATCAACGAAAAGGCTGTAAAGGGCTGTATTTACCTGCTGGAACAAATATTGTGTATCCTGCAGTTGCGGCTGGCAAAACAGTCGGGTGGGTTCGGCGAAGCGGGGGTTACTTAGGGAGGGAAGTGCAGTCGTGGTTCATGGGGGTTGGGGTGTTGCGCGGGCTGGGGTTGGGGAGGAGGGGGGTGTTAAAATACATTTTAAAAATCATATCTGAGGTCTAGAGCAGATCTGCGCCGCCCCGGGTCTGTTGGTGCCTACAGCCCCTCTCAGCCAATCCTGGCGCCAGGATTGGCTTAGGGTATGGTTATTCTTCGCCCACCGCTTGCCCATTAGGAGTCTGAAGGGCTCCTAATGGGCATGCGCAAACAAGTGAAACACAAGTGCGCATGACTGGGCACGGGCAAAAAATGTGCCCTCCGTCCCCACTCATGCGCACTTGTGTTGTGCTGCTGCCTGTTGCCCTCCACTGGTCTGAGAATCATGTCAGTCAACATGATGCGAACCGCCCACCCCCTTCAGACTCTGAAGGGGTGGGCGGTCCGACGTAATGCTGACTGACATGATTGTCAGCTCTCCCTCGGCGTCTGAGGGAGCTGCGGGCGGGGAGGCTAAGCCCCCACCCCCCAATGGACACACTGCGCCTGCTGTGCAATGGTAACTGCACATGTTGCAATGTAGCAATGAAGGGCGTTTCAATGAAGCAATGAGGTTCAACTTTGGTTGCAGATGATTTGATACTGTGTAAATCCACTGAAGACATGAGTACACTTGGTAAATTCCGATTCCCTTGAGGCTGGAAAAAACTCAAATTATAAGTTTACTAGGAGATTTCAACTTCAATAGGGGAAAAAAGGAAATAAGGGGTCCATTACGCAAGGGAGCCAGGGACTGACCACCGAAGTTGCGGTGGTCCCACCATTGGCATTAGGCTGCACCCACCACACTGGCGGGCGCATCCTGGGCGTTTTACATTGCGGGTGGATCTGCTGGCTGCAGACCCACTTGCAGTTTAAAAGTACTGTGCACAGCATTGCCTTGCATTACATGGCAGGCACCACATGGTGCCTGCCACGTAGTGTATGGCAATGAGGGGGAGTACCATAGGTACTTCCATGTGCATCCCCCACCCCCCAACACAGCAAAAACCGCAAGCCTTTCCATGACGGCGTTGCAACATGGAAAGGCTGCTCTCTGCCTGCATGGTAATATGGATGGCGATGTCTTGCAGATACCGCCACCATATTATGCCCCTTTTCCGCCCGGTCGACAAGTCGACCGGCAGAAAAGTGGCGGATGGTCTTTCCCCCTGCAGCAGACCCCCTAGTTATACTAATTAGGCAGGGGGTCTTTCAAGCATGAATGGTGGGCGGATCGCCCCCTAGGGCGATCCGCCCACCATCCTAATGGGCCCCTATATGTGAAAAGGCTTGCTCACATCTCTTTCTACATGTATTGGATATTTAATCTGCTGAAGTTTTGGGGGGAACATTTGTGGGGTTGTGGTGTTTACCACTAAACTTAATTACGGTTCCTGTGCCAACTCCTCATTGCCGGGGATTGCAGTTCACCACCTCATTCAGATTAGTAGGTGTTATATTGAATAGAGATTTCCCGAACCAATGTGTAGGGCCGTAAGACCATCTTTTAGAGCAGTGCAGAAATCATGAACTTTCATTAGAGTTGGTTGCTGCTCATGCCTCTGTATTAGCTGAATTAGAACCAGTGTGTTAAAGCATGTTATTAACAATGTGTCTTCGAGTTTTCATAGTGCTATTGATCTTAGTAAGGTAAGCATTTTTAAGTACTGTCTAGTATGACACAAATGGATAAAGAAATAAGCAAATGGAGAACATATGTAGAGTTTTCCATATGGACCAAACATAACTCAATAAATGCTTGTTGGAAGGTGGTTTATTAATAGGTCCAAGTAGGTACCTTCAGACAGTAACAACAGCACAATCACAAATAAGGTCCAGTCAAGTCTCAATAAATTAATCCTTGCTCAATCCTTGGAACTTGGCTGATGAGCAGTCAGGCTTAACTTAGGCGGCAGATGTGTAAAGCATTTATTTTAACCAAAACAACAAACAAAATAAAAATCTAACAGCAATTTTTAAAAATGGTGAATCTTTTTATCTTTAATGTGACACCAAATAACAAATACCCAATACAGTGAGCTGGAGATATGAATTTTTAAAGATTAAAAGCAAAAATGTGCTTTCTAGTGCTTCAAAGTGAAAAGCGATAACCACAACTAAATGGTCAACTTGGACCAGGACCAAGTGAAAGTGTTAGTCTGAAAGCAATGGATGGCAACGTCATGTATGTTTAGTGATTGGGTCCGGTCAAGTTTTTACCTTCGCACTTATTCAATGTTATAGATCTTTTTCTATCAAAGTCAAGTGATTAGGGTCTATGATCTGGATTTTGGTTCAACGACAATTGACTTTGAGGAGTGCTGAAGCTTGCAACGGGGGAAATCTGCACAGTCAGGCCTAGTTGCTGTTCAGCATCACTGGCTTGACTATCATTGTCGATGCCTTTCCTTTCTGACGATTCTTACCAAAAGTTGTCAAATAGTTCCCAAACATTCAGATCACCCTCTGAAAGGTTCGTTGAGGGTCAGAAAGGGTCAACAGCACCAGTCAAGGGTCCAGAAGTTGGGGTCTAGAACTCCAACTCTCACTATGCACCTGGTCAATCCAAGTAAAGTCCAAGGTGCAGCCGGTCTCTGGGCTTGTCCTTGTGGTAGATGATGAGGGTGACTTCTTTCAGCGGTTTTCTTCCTGTTACTGACCAGGAAGTCCACTCATTTACCTTTTCTGACAAGAAAAGTCCTCTTGTTGTGAAGCCTTGAACGTGCAGCAAGTACAGTCTGTCTGAGTGCAGTCTTCTCTTGTGCAGTCCAAGGGTCTAGGAGAGCAGTTCTTCTCCAGATGTTTCCAAGCGGGGATCTGATGTGCATTGCAGCTCTCTCATATGTATTCTATATGTTGAACTGCAAGAAGGGGGTTACTCCAGCCAATGGGGTTCAAAATACCACCCTCTGTTATGACCACTTCCAGGAAAGTGTGTCATATTTCTTTCCAAGAATGAACATATCAACAAAAATCAAAATAGAGAAATCCTCTCCTTGGAGTTCAAGATCTGGCTAACCCAACCCACAGGTGTGGCTAAGTTTTCCCTACTCTCCGCTTCCAGCCAGTCTCCAAATGTAATTACAGAGGCTCCCTTATGGCTGGGGGTCAATGAAATGGGGGTGGGCCTGGTTTCTGTGCTCTGTGCTTCTCACTTTGATGACCAGTTTAGCTCCTCTGCCAACTTCATGTCCTGGCATCTGCAGGCATCAGATATCCGCTCACCAGATGTCTCTATTATTTCAGCATGTCTACAAAAAGGTGGGGCTCAGGGCTTTTTAACCAGGTCCAGCATACATGCCCAACAATTAATCATTACTGAGAGGCATGCAGCTCCTGACAGAATAGAAATGTGACAGAACAGGTTGCCTAAGTGAAACAGAGTTCACTTAATGACTTGGCGCAGGAGGGGGATTCCTCCTTTTAGAATTAGGACCCTCACACAGCCAGCCAGCTAGGTGTCATGCTTCATCATAGAGTCCTGCTCTTCATCAGGTTGGCGCTGCAATACCTGACGGGCACCCTAAATGGGGCTCTTTGGCGGAGATCTTTTATTTCATGCCGTTTGGGGCAGTGCGTGTGCGGGGCCTAGTGAGTGTAGATATGAGGAAATAATGGGTCAACGGACCAGGTGAGGATAAAACAGGAAGTAGAGGTCCAATTAGAACTATTTTAATGAGTGTACCCCCATCCTAATTAAAAGTACCCTGTACCATTACGACAGGGGTGCGCCACACTTAGTTTTAATTAGGATACGGGCCACACTCATTAAAACAGTTCTGATTGGACCTCTACCTCCTGTTTCATCCTCACCTGGTCCATTGACCCATTACCCGTCAGGTATTGCAGCGCTGACCTGACGAGGAGCAGACCCTATGATGAAGCATGACACCTTGCTAGGTAGGTGTGTAAGGGTCCTAATTCCAAAAGGAGGAATCCCCCTCCTCCGCCAAGTCTTTAAGTGAGCTCTGATTCACATAGGCAACCTGTTCTGTCACATTTGTATTCTGTCAGGAACTGCATACCTCTCTGTATTGATCTATTGTTTCAGTCCCAGGTCTCTCCACACATAATCAGGGAGCAGCTTTCGGCTCAGGCTATCAAAGGCTGCCCATTCAGCAGAGGCTGCTACAGGGCTTCTTTAGGTAACTGCAGGGAAGTCAGTTCTAAAACTACTTTCCTACAATAGTTATATTAAGTCCAACCTCGGCAAGTTGTTGGATTTATAGTAACTATTATTTAATAGCTATCTCACTCTGTCAAATGTTAGACTTTATTACATTTTAATAAAGCCTACCCATGTTAGTCCGTGAAGCTAGCAGCACTACAATGGGTAAAACGACAATTTGGCTGTTTTCCCTCATCAGGGCATCTAAAATATGTTTTATAATGTTCCTGCTTTTTATAAAAAGGCACTATACCATAGGGGCACGTAGGGAAGACATTAGAGGTGACTTGTATGAAATAAAAATGTAGTTTTAGACTTTGGAAGAACTTTTAATTCTAAAGTCAAATGTGGATGGACACAGTTTTATTTTAAATCAGCCTGAAAGGCACGGCTGGCTTTAAAATGATAGCAGACCCCACAGCAGTGCACACTTTAGTGCATTACATCCACTGGATCGCTAAACCTACATGCCCTGTTATGTACTAGGGACTTACAGATAGGTTGTCTGAGCCAAATGTAATTACACAAATTACCATATACCTTTTAAACATAACACTGGTCCATTCAGAGTCAGTAACCACCTGTATCAGTCAATAAAGTGGGGATGACCAGGGCAGAACGGACGACTTTCTAACAATGTTGTTTTAGCCTGCCAACATTTCCACTTCCCCATCACAATTTCAAACTATTCAATCGACCTGAGGCTGCTTGTCCACATGACCATTGGAACTATGACTACTCCCCAACCTAAGAGCCAGAATCATTTTTGGCAAAGGCAGCTCCTCTTCATCCACCCACCCAATGAGTTACTCTCAGGATGTGAGAGTCATTTTGTTTTATCTTGGGGGCTGGCAGGTGTTCCCCCACAAATTTAACAACGTTAAATCGTAAGACTAGATTTCAGATGGGTGTTGAAGTAAGGCAGTTCTTACAGTGTTAACAAGGCCAGTCCTCACCCATTCACAGCATTTAATTATAAACTTTAGTATGAATGCAAAAATAGTAGTTCTGTATTTCAGTTTAAACTTCAATTTTACTCAGTAATTGGTAGCTTCAGGGGAACATATTTAAATAATTTTGGAAAATGCACTTGTTATTCAATGTCATCAATTTTAACTGATGAAGGTGTTAATGTTTTTCTTTAGCAAATGAAAAATGTAACTTTCCTAATTCTTTCTGGGATAAAATACCCCCGCTGCACATTATAAGGCTATTGAAAGTCACAGAGGAGTTCCATGACCATGTAGAGGCACAAGGTCAAAGGCTGAGTTCCTTTAAAAGGAGTGACTTCACTACCCTTATCATGTATGGCAGGGGATACTTTATTCCTTATAGTACATGGTCACTCCATCACCTTTGCCCCAAATTACTTAAATCCTTGAGGGGCTTAAATATCTTCAATATGCTGAGAACACTATTTTGTTAAGTCAAACTCTGATAGATCTATAATGACTAATCACTGCATTTGATGAATACATTCTAGCTAATGAGTTGGAGCTGCATGTCAAGATAACAAAAATTCTTCAAATTGTCCCAGTGAAGTTTAAGACTCAATCCTGGATTGAGAGAGGTGGGCTAATTAAGGTTGTGAAGACGTGGGCCAGTGGAGATGGCAAGACTTTATTATCAAATAAAATGCCCAAGTACTTACGTGGGTATTTTATTTGATAATAAAGTCTTGTTCAAAAGCCATTTCAAAGTTTTAAAGGTAAAAACATCATCATTAATTAGTCACTACGTAAATATTGCATATGGCTCAGCCATCCCCAGGGGATAAGTTGCTAAATTATTGGATTTATTATTAATTAAGTCTTGCAATTCGGTCTTTGGAATTAGTAGGTCAATTGGCCAAAGAGAAATCCTTTTAAAGCTAGGTCTACAAAGATAGTACCTAGTGGTGCAGGGGTCATTTTTTAAATGCGTGCGTTTATATCTGATCTTCGCTCCCTAGCAAATGCTGGTTCGAAATAAATTATACAGAATATGGTGCCACTTGGAGATTTTACATTTTAATATCTTTCCCGAACTTTGACTTGCAGTCGGGGTTACCAGAAATTAATAAATCTAGTTTTAAACAGTTCTTAAATAGAAAGATGTAATCTAGTTCCTTTTTTGCAGATAAAGAGGCCTTAGCAGCAAAGAAGCATGCTTGGTCAGTGAATAATTATCATCAGACTCTGCGAATTCAGCCCTATTTGGCTACCTACTTTCCGGCACATAGGAGGATACATTTTTAAAATGAAGACTTGGTAGGTACCCCACTAAGGATGGTACACCGGATTGGATCAACACTGGTCAACTAGTGAATGTAGACTGTGTGGGTGGTCAAATGAAACTTCATTACATATTGTGTGTGACTGCCCAAATCTGCTTAATGTACATTGTATACTTTTAGAACCATCATTTCTCAAAGCAGGGTTGAGATCTGTTCATCATGGCTACATTTTATGTTTATCTGGTGCTCCCATTTAATGAATCTGTCAGATGATAGTTTCCTCAAATCCCTCAAAATAGTGATTCCAACCTTCCTTCTCAAAGGGCTGGTGTGTCTCCAATTCGCTATAAGGCACCCCAGGGTCCCAATGGAGAATCACCCACTAGAGCTTGATCTATTATTAATATTGTTTCTTGGAATTTAGCTGGAGTTAAATCCAAATTAGGAGATCTGAGCTGGGGGGTGGGGTTTAATTGATGAATTTGATCTTAGTCTCTTGCAGGAATTGTGGTTGTTAGCCCCCATGCACAGATCAGGATATTTAACATATTACTATCCTGCTCTCTCTTCAGGGAGGGGCCACCCATCTGGCGGCCTCCTTATCTGGGTAAATCTAGGTCCGGAGATTAAAATATCTGTCTTTTCCTCTGCCACCAACAATATTTTGGGGCTAGCTCAACAGGTTAGGTAGAGGAGGGGCTGTGACCCAGGCACTCCATGATCTTAGTGCTCAGTTGGAATCACTTAATTATAATATTCTATTATAATTTGTGGTGACTTTCATTTGACATTTGAACTAATGGGCCTGGGTTGTGGTTCCATTGTTAGTGAGGAGAACAATGTATGGGAAATCTCTCCTCTTAACAAAGTCCCAGTGAAACTATGGTTAAACGCTGCATATCAGCTTATAAAATTCGCTCTGTCATATGGTTTGAGAGCCTGTAATGGTCACACAGTCTCAGACCTTTATGCCACCCATACTTTTAACTGAATAAGCCACACTAGTAGAATGAGCTATTGTCCAATTTCAGTGCATTTATGAGGCAATATACTTGACCTGAAGATTGTGACTAGGGATTACAGTGACCATAAAGTCCTACACTGCTCACTTAAGAATTTGTTTTAGTTCTATGCAGAATGTTCTGGTGTTCATAAGTGCACACATTAAGCCTGCAAATGATAGGTGCAGAATTAAATGGGGAAAAAAGTTCAGTCAACACTGGCACTAGAGATCATATGATGAATGCCCCAGTGACTGCTACTTTGGATCTAGGAAACTTTGCCTTAGCTCACTCCAGGGCTGCATTGAGACAATCTAGGATTGCTATGATTGATGGGGATTTATTTAACTCATTGTGCAAAGTTTTACACATTTGTACAGGCCCGGTGGTTGTCCGCCAAGATCTGAACGTACGTGGCATAATAAAACTTGAAATGAGAAGAAAAATGAGGTTCATTTAGCTCTCTTCGGTGGTGATACTAACTTAATAAGAATGATGAGAAAAGAGTATAAGCTAACTCAGAGGAAAGAGCAAAAGGACTGGGACACAAGCAGATGGGAGACTCTCCATGAAGCATGAAGCAGTAGTTTCCCATGATACTAAGATATTTTGAAAGATATTAGCTTAAGGTGACCTACACCCCAATAACTTCTTGGCCAACTCTATCTTAGCTGGTACACGGTAGTCCTACTGTTGTGACCTTCACAAGCCGGAGGCAAGTGATATCTGCACGTTTGAACTAGGGGTTGAAAATTTACTAATCTCTGACTTAGCTAGAAATATCATACACTGCCAATTCGATCAAAGCTGTAGAAAAATAAAAAGCTGTGGGGCCTGATGGCATTCCAGGCGACCTTTTGCTTTTCAGATATTGGTGGTTGGGCTTTCTATTTTTACATTCTTGCAAATCGTATCCTCCAAGGAGCCAGCTTTCCCCCAGTTAAAAGGTTGCTGAAATTGCTCCTATTCACAAAAAGGGCCTGCAAGATTTTCCCCTAAACTATAGACCTATTAGTTTAATTGATGTGTCCCAAAAGGTCTTTGCAAGACAGATTTTGGGGAAACTGAACGGTTGGATTATGGACCACCATGCTCTTTCCCCCTTACAGGTGGGCTTCACGCTAGGTGTGAGCACTATTTGCCAGATGTTTAGGTTTTTGTTACTCTATTTGAAGGCTGTCATTCTGCATAAAGTGCACTTATAAGTCTGCATTTGACCTAGTTCCTTGCGGAAAGAGGTTGGTGTTTTTTTAGAAACAAAGGGATTCCTTGCATCTCCCAGATGTGCTGATGCGCTTACATGAGGCGACTTATGCTCCAGTTCGATGGGGCAGAGGGGTGAGTTAACAGAACAAATAGCCACTCAACAAAGTATCCAGCAGGGATGTGTCATTGCCTGACTCTTTTTTCTATATATTTCAATGATGAGGTACTCTTTCTAGATGACAACCTAAATAATGCTCCCCAATTGTCTGGATGCAAAATCTCCCTCCTATTTTTTTCTGATGATTCTCTCTTAATATCAAAAACCCAGAGGGGTCTCCATCTTTTAGTGGATACATTTGTATCTTTTTGTAGCAAGTAAGGCTTGGCAATTAATTACTCTAAGACAATGTTTATGGCCATCAATCCCCATAAATCTTTTAGGACTGCATCCCCTTAGAAGATTGGCCACTAGATAGGGTGACTGCTTTTTTCTATCTAGGATTAAGATAACTAAGTCAATGTCTTGGGCCCCTCATGTTGACCATACTAGCCTGAACTGTACGCAGCATTCTGCATCTATTTTAAGATTGTTCAGGGTCTCTAGTGTCAGGTGCATATCTACTGCTCTAAAGGTGTACAGAGCCTAATCTGAGGGTAGTACATTGTACGTGGTGGGGTTATGGGGCAACACAATTCAAACACACTGGCGGTGGTCGAGAATACTTTCATCAGAGCGCTAACGATCTCCAAAAAATATACCTTTAATTTCTCTAAGACAAGTTTAGGACCTGGAGCCTATGATATACAATGCCCAACTTAGGCCACTTCTATTCTGGCACAGGATTAATTATTCACCAGATCTTGAACATTATTACTCCTCCTTTTTGGATGCAGTCTCTAGTGACACATCTGCTAAAATCAAATGGCTTTCTAATGTTCGAAGCATGTTATTTCAGATTGGACTTGGGGATTTTTGGTCTTCTATTTCCACTTCCAAACATCTTCCAAAGTATGCACTTAAGAAGGCCTTTTGGGACTTTAAAAACACTAAAGAGTTTCAGAATATGTTTGTTGGATCTCTTGTAGCTGATTTTTTAAATTCTAAGTGCAATATGAGATTTGAGCCTCTTCTAGACTACGTATCTCTACCAGCAGCTAGAAAGATCCATCTGAAGTCTCAATATGACACCTTACTGCTACAGATACTTAAAACGAAATGGAATCCACATAGCTGTGTGAGTACTGTATGTCCCACATGTTTTCAGGCTGAGGAATCTTTGTCTAATTTTCTTCTTTTATTCCTCTGATTTTTGCCCCGGAAAGAGATGAGTTATCCCTTTGTGTAAAAAGTTGGGCTGTAGACAGCATCAGCATACCCTAAGGCTACTGTGCATGAAATCTAACCAGACGATTGTGTGTGCCTTATCCAAAAATCTCCATTGGAGTTGGACAGCCAGAGGAAAAGCAACTTAGGTCTATGTATTTTAAATATAATATTTAAGATGTGTATAGCCTTTTTTTACAACTAGTTCTTATTATTCTGCATTAGCGTTGTGAGAAGTTGGCCTGATGTATGATGTCTCCAATTCTGGGGGCACCTTACATCAGTCCAAACAATCCCTTGTGGTGGTGGTTGTAAGTCAACCTTAAAGACAAGCTATCCTAGAGGTAGCATGGACTAAGCAGCCTAAAGGCTTAACTCAAGAGGACATGTGAAGCCAGCTGTTTTACCATATGCAATCCTGTAATATCAAATGAAAGGACACCACACAAGTTATATATTATAAAAATATATGTATTTATTCTCAGAATAATCCCCTGTACTCTTTATGAGTATAGAAGCAAAAGCGTTTAAACAAAAGCGCAGTATAACATATAAAAGTTGCACAATTATGGATGAGGCCGGTGGCCACTCAAACCATATATCAAAAAAGTGGTATAAGTATCACTAATCGATCAGTGGTAAGGCCTAGGGCCTTGGGAATCGCTGGGACTACACTGGACTAACAGCAGTTAGGACGGGAGTACCCCGCGGGAATCGGGTGCAGCGCTAAAAGCACACGCATGCACCAATGCAAAGTCAATGGTGCGTAAAAATTATCGAGTTACAGTTTTAAGAGTCTTCCGACTGGACTAGAAGGACAAAACTTTAGACTTAGACACTAGAGGTGTAAATCAATACAGGAGCACCGGCGTTCAAGAGTTACCTCACCCACAGGAAGCGGGTTCGCAGGTGCAAAGGTGTGTCGGGTTTCGTCACGAAGATCTATGGTGCCTGGAGATGAAGATGCTGCAGGCGTCCAGGAGAGAAGAGTCCGGTTTGATCCAAGGGTGGATCGAAGATGTAGAGTACCTGAAAGCAGAGGGCACAGGATTAATTATTCACCAGATCTTGAACATTATTACTCCTCCTTTTTGGATGCAGTCTCTAGTGACACATCTGCTAAAATCAAATGGCTTTCTAATGTTCGAAGCATGTTATTTCAGATTGGACTTGGGGATTTTTGGTCTTCTATTTCCACTTCCAAACATCTTCCAAAGTATGCACTTAAGAAGGCCTTTTGGGACTTTAAAAACACTAAAGAGTTTCAGAATATGTTTGTTGGATCTCTTGTAGCTGATTTTTTTTATTCTAAGTGCAATATGAGATTTGAGCCTCTTCTAGACTACGTATCTCTACCAGCAGCTAGAAAGATCCATCTGAAGTCTCAATATGACACCTTACTGCTACAGATACTTAAAACGAAATGGAATCCACATAGCTGTGTGAGTACTGTATGTCCCACATGTTTTCAGGCTGAGGAATCTTTGTCTAATTTTCTTCTTTTATTCCTCTGATTTTTGCCCCGGAAAGAGATGAGTTATCCCTTTGTGTAAAAAGTTGGGATGTAGACAGCATCAGCATACCCTAAGGCTACTGTGCATGAAATCTAACCAGACGATTGTGTGTGCCTTATCCAAAAATCTCCATTGGAGTTGGACAGCCAGAGGAAAAGCAACTTAGGTCTATGTATTTTAAATATAATATTTAAGATGTGTATAGCCTTTTTTTACAACTAGTTCTTATTATTCTGCATTAGCGTTGTGAGAAGTTGGCCTGATGTATGATGTCTCCAATTCTGGGGGCACCTTACATCAGTCCAAACAATCCCTTGTGGTGGTGGTTGTAAGTCAACCTTAAAGACAAGCTATCCTAGAGGTAGCATGGACTAAGCAGCCTAAAGGCTTAACTCAAGAGGACATGTGAAGCCAGCTGTTTTACCATATGCAATCCTGTAATATCAAATGAAAGGACACCACACAAGTTATATATTATAAAAATATATGTATTTATTCTCAGAATAATCCCCTGTACTCTTTATGAGTATAGAAGCACAAGCGTTTAAACAAAAGCGCAGTATAACATATAAAAGTTGCACAATTATGGATGAGGCCGGTGGCCACTCAAACCATACATCAAAAAAGTGGTATAAGTATCACTAATCGATCAGTGGTAAGGCCTAGGGCCTTGGGAATCGCTGGGACTACACTGGACTAACAGCAGTTAGGACGGGAGTACCCCGCGGGAATCGGGTGCAGCGCTAAAAGCACACGCATGCACCAATGCAAAGTCAATGGTGCGTAAAAATTATCGAGTTACAGTTTTAAGAGTCTTCCGACTGGACTAGAAGGACAAAACTTTAGACTTAGACACTAGAGGTGTAAATCAATACAGGAGCACCGGCGTTCAAGAGTTACCTCACCCACAGGAAGCGGGTGCGCAGGTGCAAAGGTGTGTCGGGTTTCGTCACGAAGATCTATGGTGCCTGGAGATGAAGATGCTGCAGGCGTCCAGGAGAGAAGAGTCCGGTTTGATCCAAGGGTGGATCGAAGATGTAGAGAACCTGAAAGAATAGGGGACAGAGTCTGGGTCACTAGCCAGTGACCAGGAAGGAACCGGGAAGGAACCAGGTAATGTCGGGCGCAATCAGGTGGTTGTTGTGAAGCTTGTCTTTGCTGCCACGTGGTCTCTGGGGCACTGAGGATGTCCTGGCGGGAATCACGAGCTGCCCCATGAAGGCTCTCGCTGTCGGAGGTGTCGGCTTCTGGATCGGAGTCAACAGGCCTTGGCAAATGCAACCCACAAAGGATTCAAAGATCGCTTCTTACTCGAACCAGCAAAGTCACAGCGGGTGCTCCTTTTCAGGGGAGCGAGGGCCAGTCTAGAGCAATCAGACTAGCAGAGCAAATTTAAAGGTTCATCAGTACTGGGGCCACTAGCCAACGGGCAAGTGACTAGACCAACGCGTCAAGCAGGAAAATGCAAAAAGGCCTCACGCAGCACTCGATGAGTGTGGAGGGGTGAGCTTCGGTGCAAAAACTGCTTGGGGCTGGAGCTTCTCAAACTCCAATGCACAGCTTCGAGGAATCCTTGGATGCTGCACGGTCAGCGCTTTGTAGTTTCTCCAAGATGGCCAGCCCCACACTTCAGGTTGCCTCCACGGGTCTCAGCTTTGCAGAGACTGTGGATCGGGCTGTTAGAAGGCAGGCACGCTGGGTCTTGTTGATCTCTGTCGCTCGAGTTCTGGCAGGAACTGCGACAAAGCAAATGGTGAGGTGCTGGATGGTGCCTGTTTGCACAGGGTGGTCACTCCTTGACCACAAGGGAGATTCTTCAGTCTTCCACCTCGAGTGGGATGTCGAAGGGTCCAGAGTTTCATTTCATAAGTTTCAGTCAGGATAATCTGATGTGCATCAGCACAGCTCCTACCTTTATTCCAAATCAAGGGGCTGGATTACCTGCTAGGTCCCTCCTATGGGTGGGACCCAGGAAGGGGGTGGTTACACCCCTTTCCCTTTGTCCAATTTCGTGCCAGGACTGGGGCTGGAGTGCCCCAGAACCGGTTTGACTGGATTTTGCATGGGACACCTTGTGTGCCTCAGGCAGTGTCTAGTGTCTTTCAACCCTCCCTGCTCCAATCCACTATCTCCTGTCTGGGGTGGTGTAACACCTCCCTGTGACAGGAAACCCTTTGTCCAGTCCTCCCCTGCCAAGTTTCGGTCAGCAGCAGGAGGTCAGACTTGTGTCGGGGCAGCAGCATCCATTTTGTGATGCTGAGGCTCTGGTTAGGATTAACCGCATTTAAAGCAAAGTAACATGTCTTCTCCCTCTGGAAGGGTGGAATACTACCCCCGTCGCCAGAACTGGCGAGAGGGTAGTATTCCAAAGTGTATGACACCAAACACGACATGTTTTGATAAAGCCAAACCAAAGTTAGCATTAACCGCGAGGATTATAATGCACTTAAGGGTATATGGTATGGCAGTATCACTGGAACAATAGTAAGGAAATGGTTCCGAACACTGCAGACAGGCTCAGCTCATGCTAGAGCACCATCTCACATAAAACCAAGCACTCTGCCTCCAGGATTGTAAAGGCCTGCCATAGGAGTGACTTATAGGTGCATATGTGCCCAGATATAGGTTTAGACATAGGTATACTATATCTAAGCAAGGGGTGAGTACACCACCTTGCCCCAGCTGAGTGATCAGACCGTTGTGTCGATTTAAGTGACCAGCCAGGGGTGGCAAAAGATATGCTGCAGCCCCTGGTGGCCTTGGATGCACCTATGCCCTGGGCACCTATAATGCACTGTACAGGGGCTGAAAGGTGTCCAGTACCAAATTGGTGATGTACCTATAGTACATGGAGTCCATTTTAAGAGAGAGCAGATAGCCTGGGGCCCTGAATAGCAGGGTCCCAGGCCAACTAAGTCGAAAACCAGCTAAACACAAGGCAAGAAATCTGGGGTAACCATAGTCAGGTATCCACCTTCGTACAAGTGTATATAATGCTTTTACCTTTTATAGAGTTAAAGTAAGCATTGTGACGTCCCATGGTGCAGGGTATCCAGCAGCTATGGCTTTTATCATATTTTGAATGAAATGTGAATTTAGATATATTTTTATATTGTTCTTACCTTTGTATTTGTGATGAGATTTGTGGTTTGAGTCCCTAATGTAGCCACACGGAATTCTTCATTGATACATTTGTATGTGTCTTGTAATTTTATGGTTGGAAAACTTACAGACTAAAGTATTTAAATGAAAATGTTTTTAACAATTACTGAAAAAATGCTTGTATCTGTAGTTTAGCATTGTTTACTTATGTCCTCTCCGTAGAGGTTTACATAGGCTCAAACAATAGTTGGTTATTTGTTTCTTAGCACTTGGCACTTTGAAGTCTCATACCGCCTTTTGCTGGTTGTTTAATTCAAATACACTGACTATTTTTCTTACTCATAGATTTCAACTTAATTCTTGTATGTTCCTATTACAAGTCTTGCATTTGTATTGAATCTCTGTGGTTCTTCCAGGGGCAGGTTATATGAATTTGTACGGGTATATTTGTTTAGGTACATGTGCATTTAATATGTTCATTCCTGTGTACTATAAATAGTTGTTTTGTGATGATTTTTTTAATCAGACAATACATGTATTTACTTGGGGGCATATCTGTCAAATATTCACACAACACAATGCAGCAAGTCACCTTGTTGTGCTGCGTGAAACTGAGACGGAAGGAAACCTACTCATTGCAGATCGGCCAGGAAACACGCAGCTGACATTGCATACCTTAGCCTCGCCCATGAACTTGACCTACTCCTTCTAACTGAAACTTGGTCAAAGAACGATTCTGCACCAATCCTGGACATTCTAATCCCCCCAAGCTATGACATCGTAAGAGCCGATAGACAGGGAAGATTGGGGGGAGGCATAGCCTGCATACACCTCATCAACCTAGTGTTGACTCAATTACAATCTTTCGACCTTGACATGTGCGAATACCTAGGCATAATCATTGTGAGCAACAACAGTCCCCTATGTAAATTACACTTGATCTACCATCCACCGGGCAACAATCTTGCATTCACCGAATAAATCATGGAAATCATCTCTTCCAACCTGGGGCAACACTGCCCCCAAATCTTCCTCTGTGACTTCAATCTTCACTGGAATGACCATACCGATCCCACAGTTAATAGCCTAAAAAGCCTCCTAACTGACCTCAAAGTGGTCCAATTGCGCAATAACCCAACGCACAACCTAGGTGCAAGACTGGATCAGATCAATGCTGGGCCAAACTCCATCTTACTTAAACTGATCATCCCCCGTGATTGGAAGGACCACCACAGCATTTCCGTCCTCATCACTGAACCAATGAAGTCACATAAACGCCAACATATAAAACCCAAACAATGGAAAAGAAATACTCGTGACATTAACCGTAATTCCCTAACTTCCCTCACCAACAATTTCCTATCGCCACCAGTGGACATGACAGATGTACATGAACTCAGAACCCACCACAACAACTTGATGACTAACATTCTTGACACAGTGGCGCCCCTTCAACTAAAAAGGCCATCCTCGAAAGACTCCAAATCCTGGTACAATGGGAGCCTGAATGATCATCGCCGCACCCTAAGACTAGCAGAAAGGACCAGGAGATCTGCACCGTCCCTAGAGCACCTTAAACAACTAAGATCAAGGAGGAGTAATTACAACAAACACATCAGAATATCAAAATCTAACTTCTTCAAAGACCAACTAAACAATGCTAGAAATCGACCAAGAAAACGATTTGAAATTAATAAACTTCAGTCCGCTCAACATCACAGTGACTCCTCTGTAGGTTCCAACCCGCAACTCAACTGCAACACTTTTGCCGCACACTTCTTGGAAAAATCCAAAAATGAAAACCTCTTATTGTCACTCCCACCTAACCCCAACGTGCCTCAATCGGCACAAACACCTATCCAGCATGATCTTACCCTAAAAAAAAAAAACACGGCAGACCACACAATTCCAGATAACTACAGTCCAATATCCACTATTCCTACACTAGCAAAACTACTAGAGAAGTGCGTCCACTCCCAACTATGCAACCATATAGTACAATTCCTACTCATTGACCAGTTCCAATCAGGCTTCAGGCAGAATCACAGCACGGAAATGGCCATGACCCACATCGTCGATGACGACTCAGAATACTGGATCAAAATTAATCCTGCCTCCTAATCTTCCTAGACCTATCATCAGCCTTCGATATGGTCAAACATATCAGTCTCCTGGACCTCCTCGAACACAGAATGGGCTTATCAGGAGCTGTCCTAAAGTGGTTTGCCTCCTTTCTTAGTCATCCAAACTCAAAGAATCAAGATTAACCAATCATTATCCTCGACAACACAGGTCACTCTGGGAGTCCCTCAAGGTTCCGCCTTATCTCCTATCCTCTTCAATCTATTCATGGAACCCTTAACCGAAATTCTGAAACTTCCCAATTTCCACTACCACATGTATGCGGATGATACCCAACTATACCTAAAAATGTAATCGCTGGATGACATCCGCCTACTCAACACAACCTTACAAAAAAGCACATCTAGCTATCAAAAAACCACCTCAAACTCAATCCACTAAAATTTGACTTTCTCCTAATCTCCCCACCACTTGGACAAGGTGACATAGTAAACTGGATGAAACACATAACAGCCCTCAATTGCAAACCTCACATTATCGATTCCACAAAATCACTGGGAATAATACTTGACAAGAATCTCAACATGAGGGAACACATCCGCACAGCCACCAGAGGAGCCAACTTTCATATGAGCATTCTCAAAAAACTAAAACCCTTCCTCAATGACAACGACCAAAAAACAGCCGTTCAATCTCTAGTTCTACCCAGAATAGACTATGGAAATACAACCTTATGTGACTTGCCGAGATCCTGTGTGGCTCCTTTAAGAGCCTCACTCAACGCGGCTACAAGACTCATCACTGGCTCCAGAGAGAACAACCACATCACCCCGGATCTAAAGGAACTGAATTGCCTCCCCTATGAGGCAAAGGCACAGCCAAAAATTGCATGCATGACGCACAATGCCTACACCTCCATACACCAAAGTATCTAGCCAATAAACTCGCATAATCAGGCATTAGCAGAACTCTGAGACGCACCAACACCATGCTATTGAAACCACAAAAATTTAGGAAAAGAAAACTTACACATGCACCTTCTCTGGCCTAGGACCTAGGATATGGAACACCCTACCGCAAGCAATCAGGCTGAACTCCTCACCACCTCCTTCAAAATGAAGTCAAACTACTGCTAATGACTAAAACTCCCTCCGGTTCCCAGCCCTGATGCAAGTTGATACCAAAAAAAGGGAAAGAAAAGAAACAAGAGTAACGTGACAGAAGTGTGCCGAAAAACCACACAGGTCTGTAAGAAAACCCTCACTCACCCCTAGTGGGTGACATGCTTCATGATCGGGTTCCACTGGGTGGGCCGAATGCCTACCCAGTGTGCTACAACACCTGCAATTGTAGTGGAGCTGGTTGTTCGTGAGTGATAATGAATGAGTGATAAGTGGAGTTAAAAAAGGACTTTGCTGTAGTCAAAAATTAATTTTAATAAAGACACAGCAAGTTCTCGTTAAAAACAATTATGGACAAGCAATTGGCCATTAATTTGAGCCAACTATGTCCAAAAAGTGAACAAAGGTCGACATGTTTCTGCTCCGGAACGCCAAGTTGGCTGAGATTTCATCAGGACCATAGAATGGTGTAAAAAGAAGGACCCACTGGGCGGTGTACACACCCTAAGGTGTACCCTAACCTCAGTGGTGAAGGTGCTAGAAGTGTAAAATAAATAAAAAACTCACAGTTGAGTAACGGACTCCTCTGGTATTTCCAGGTGTCCAAACTCAGACACCTGGAAATACCAGGGGAGTCCGTTACTCAACTGTGAGTTACTCAACTGTGAGTTTTTTATTAATTTTACACTTCTAGCACCTTCACCACTGAGGTTAGGGTACACCTTAGGGTGTGTACACCGCCCAGTGGGGCCTTCGTTTTACACCATTCTATGGTCCTGATGAAAGCTCAGCCAACTTGGCGTTCCGGAGCAGAAACATGTCGACCTTTGTTCACTTTTTGGACATAGTTGGCTCAAATTAATGGCCAATTGCTTGTCCATAATTGTTTTTAATGAGAACTTGCTATGTCTTTAATAAAATTAATTTTTGACTACAGCAAAGTCCTTTTTTAACTCCACTTATCACTCATTCATTATCACTCACGAACAACCAGCTCCACTGCAATTGCAGGTGTTGTAGCACACTGGGTAGGCATTCGGCCTACCCAGTGGAACCCGATCATGAAGCATGTCACCCACTAGGGGTGAGTGAGGGTTTTCTTACAAACCTGTGTGGTTTTTCGGCACACTTCTGTCACGTTACTCTTGTTTCTTTTCTTTCCCTTTTTTTGGCGAAGGATGTTAGTTTTTCTGTGTTTTTTGCCAGAATTTGTAGTCACTCCTTAGTTGTTATTTGACTTTGAACCGGGGTACAGGAGTGTCCCTTAAACCCTATCTCTCTTGTTGTTTATTAGCAAGTTGATACCAACCTGAAGCTGCTCGTCTACCAAGATATGTGATGATAGCTAATAGAGAATGACTAACACAATCCTGACCTTCAACAAGAACTTACAACATATACAATCTTATCTTAGATACTCATTTATATGTGTCTAGTGTGCAACTTTCTTTTGATGTACCTTCTGTAAAGCGCGCCAATACCCTCTTCGAGTCTAGTACGCGCTATATAAAACCTTATAAATAAAATAAATTAATAAAGGAATGCACTATGTTTACCATTATATTATGTATTTGTGCTCTCTGCCTGCGGTGGCATGCAAACTGCTGCCTAGCGCCAACGCAGGCAACCTGGCACCTATGTGCAAGGGTGTCTGCATTGTTGTAAGCAGGAATGTTTTTTGCAGCGAAGGAGACCTTCCTGCACAAAAACAATCCTCTGAGACGTTATCCTCTTTATACGCGATCTGCAGAATGCAGCACATGTGGAAAGAGGCAAAAACAAGTAGAAATAAGGATATGTATCCTTGTTACACCTTCCCTGGGCTGGGGTAGCATTTTAACACATTCTCAGGTTAACTACTGATAAAACTGGGAATGTGCCATAATCCATTGGTGGATTCATGGGAACACCAATTCTCCATCCATGGAAGGCTTTCCTAGGGCATAGTATTGGAAGGCAGCAACTTGCTTTACCTTGCGTTACTCCACATTTGCCAAGCAAAATAAGGCCATGCAAAGTGGCCTTCCGTGGCTTGGTAAATGTCATTTTAGGTTTTACGTTGCCCTTGCGCCCCCTTGCATGGCACAAGGGTGGCTCAAAACCATGATAAATATGCTCCTTGATAAGTAGCTCTTCAATTTGAAAGAGAGAGCATGTTTGGAAGCATGAAGAATAAAAAGAGAATTTCTAGTCCAAAATCAAACACATCAAAAAAGCTGTTAGATATTTGTTGCAGAAAGGTATTAGAATCAGCTTAACACAAATCAGTTTTTTTGTAAAGGCACAGTATCTTGGAATGTGTAGAAGCATGCAGAAAGTGTTTAATTTTACATTATCACCGAAGGACTAAAAAAAAACTTATATTATGCTATAAATGTCACCTTTTCTGTTTGTCTCTGTGCAGCTAGAAAAACAGAGCAGACAAAAGAAAGCTTTTGTTCCATAAACAGCTGCTTTAATTATGCTCCATGACCTGACATGCCTTCCCCTTGGCAACTGGCAACTGGCTCTGGCAGATGACATTGAGACAACAGAACTCAACTGAAAAAGGTTGTTATATTTGAGCAGAGATATCATATCTTTATAAAAGGTGACAGCCTTTATATAGAAATTAGAGACAGGCTTTTTATACGGATATTGCGGAATCCCATGTATTATAAATGTTTCTCATTGCTATAGTCACTCCAACGTCATTGTGTGTTAAGTCTGAGCTAAACCCTGGACAGAAGTCAACTTCCCTCATTTTCTACCACGTGTCACTTTACTTTTCCACTGACAGATCCAATAGCTAATAGAAGGTTTTCCTACCGGTATAAGAGACACCGGCCTGATTTAGAGTTTGGTGGATGTGCACAGCATTACAAAGGGACAGATATCCCCTTAGCCTTAGTACCAGTGCATTAGGATATAGTAGACTTGTAGTAAGACTTGTACTTATCATCATGTTATGTTTCCTCTTCTTGCACTGCTTGAAAGAAGTGGGGCGACGCTCTTCCGCCTCAGCAGAGGAGATAGCACTGGGGTTGCGTCACCCACAGGTGCTAGGCCTGGGCCCGACTCGACCTCTGGGTCACCTCCGCTACTCAGCTAGCAGGAGCCTCAGCCAGGCGGGATTTCACAAGCCTGGGTACAGCAGTCACCACCAAGTCCGCTGGGGAACCTTCTGATGCAGGTGATGCAACAGGGCCCCCTTGGACGTGAAGTTCCAGTGCTCCCACCACACAAGTTCAGCGCAGCTCAGGGGAATCATCCTCCACATCGTCAGGCCAGTGCAACATCCTCTGGCCTGTGATGCAGAGAGGCACAGCCCGCATTGGTAATCTCTCTGTGTAACCCGGTGTAGTGGTGGTATGTGGTATACAATGCAGACCTCCCTACATTGGTGCACAGGAGCACCTTTACCATTCACAGCTCCAAGGGGCACTAGGCGGTCTTCTCACACAGGTCAGCAATTTGTCTCCATAAGACCTGGCAGACTTCACCACCAGGTAAGGGTGATCACTAATGTCTCAATTTCTACAGCCACGGCCCAGCAAGTCCACAGCATCTCTGCATCCCACTCCGGGTCCCAGATGCAGGTCCAGCGAGGACTCCGAGACCCGGGGATGTCCGCACTTTTTAAGGTTTTGGATGCCATGGTGTTGCAAGGAATGTGCAATCACAAGTGATGCATCACTTCTTTTGCCTAGTGATGTGCCTCTTTTCATGATTGTAGCCCTGAATTTCCTCTTCCCCTAGTACTCTGGCTGGTCATCCTGGCTGTTGGGGGGCTTTGGGGCATAGTTAGTCTGTGCTGCACTTGGCCCTGGCTGCTCCATTCTGCATTCAATTGGTTTTGTTTGCTATTTTTCATTAGAGGTGGAATTATAGGCTATTTTTGCCTCTAGAGGCAAAAAACGTTACGTTGCGCTGACTAATGTGAGTTTTTTTGCAGCTAATGGGCCTTTTGTCCGTTTTTGCCTGCTAATGCCAGAATTTGTATTGCCTTCACGCTCGTGTTAGTGGCAGGTTTTACCGCGGCTACCTGAAACTATCGCCATGTAACAACGTATTGTGAATTCATCGCTAACAGCGCTATAGAGTTCGGTGATAGGCCGCGTTAGGAAAGCTGCAGCTAACTACCCCTAAAGCTAGTTTGCGGCAGTTCTTGTACATATGCCCCTATGTTTGAAATTATAAATGGAGGATTGTATTTTCTTTATACCGCTCTTAGTAGACACAATATTATATATTTTCTTTGGCTACGGATATAAATCTAAAAAAGGGATATTATATTGTTATATTTTTAGTGGTATATATGTTTTTTGACTTTTCCCCTTGATGTGACAATCTCTACATGTTTTATGATTTTTTGTTGTATTAAGTGTGGGTGTAGGAAGCCATTATGGGTATTTAGAATGTAATTTCAAGTTCTATGAACTCATCTCTCTTTCTACACATATAGCTAGCTATACCCTTGACTCTTTTTCTCTCCTTCAGGCCCCTTCATTTTAACAGGAAACGTCCCCATCACCTGGAACAAGCATAATATCATCTCCATTTTTGTCAACCTCCAATATGCATATTTGCTATAGCAATAAGGGCAAGTTCCTACCTTTAGGCCTGGACAACAAGATTGCAGAACCACCTACTGATCTGATTACTTTCTTTCCAGAAATAGGCTTCCATATTTTCAATGCTTTGCCAAAGAGGCTGTAGACACTGCCCTTATCGTAAATGTTCTTATTTTTTTAACAAACAGAGATGCACTGCTCTATGTTTTTGATGAAATTAGAAGGTGTCCTATATGTGATAAGAAATTAGAATGCCATCGACTTTGCCAATGTGATCTAATGATCACACTTTACTACATAGAAAAATCTACTTATTAGAAAGCTGTACAGATAGATCATAGCAACACCATCTTTCTTCTACTGCATCAAGATTTATTTTTAAAGTCTTCATTGACTAAAGCTCTGCTTGTGTGCCCTGCTCCTGTTTCTGTCTTTCCTAAGTGGAACCCCCTTTATATCCTAAGGAACCCTTAGAGGAGGACACAGGACTCTCTAGGTAAGTCCTTTGTGGCTTACGTACTAAAAAAACAATAAAATGTACTGGAAAGCACAAACTGCTTTTTAAGGACAATTCTGAGCAAGGCAGTCTTGAAAATTAGAGTACTAACTACACCACAAACAATCAATAACAACAAGACAAACATTACATCATGGTCAATATTAACAACCATAGATATATTGCACAGCACTTCATTGCATTTTGTAAGTGTTTCACAGCGTTATCACCTGAATTAGGGCCAGATGTAGGTAGCCAAATACCGGTCGGTAACGGCCAATTTCGGCCGTTACCGGCCGGTATTTGGCTTTTGACATGTAGGTGGGTCTGAATTTACAGAATCGGTATATTTACAGATTCGGTAAATTTACCACTTCGGTATTTTACCGAATCGGTAAATATACCGATTCTGTAAATCCATATGTAGGTGACACTCCTAAGAGTGCCACAGGCCCTTAAGAGCCGGTATTTTACCACCCAATCCTATTGGGTGGTAAAATACCGAATTCAGGTGTGCATGCACATCTGTGCATGCACACCTGTGCCATGTGACACACAGACATGCCCGTAGGGCATGTCTGTGTGCCACATGGCACACATGCCTGTACTTGGGGTGCTCGAGGGTGTCAAAGTGACACCCCCTGCACCCTTGCAGGATTCGGTATTTACCGATTCTGTAAATACCGAATCGGTATTTCACATTGATTCCTATAGGCTTCAAGGCCCATAGGAATCAATGTGAAATACCGAATCGGTATTTACAGATTCGGTAAATACCGACTCTTACAGAATCGGTAATTTTTTACTTACATCTGCCTCCTTCCTATTTACCGACTCTTAAATACCGATTCGGTATGAGTCGGTATTTAAGAGTCGGTAAATAGGAATTACCTACATCTGGCCCTTAGTACCTGGAATACGTGGCGCTCAATTGTGCCCTTAGGTTAAGAAACATGACTGAAGTGATTCAGACCTTTGATCTCTGACTAGCAGGTGCATTAATCCATAAAGCTACTTACTTCATTGGCGTATTGTGTTTTTACATCGTGCACTGCAGCGTTAGCAATTTTGTCGACCTACGTGGCAATCTGTTAATTCTTCTGACAAAACATCTTCAAATAAAGACCTGGGCTTGCAAGTTTTAATTCACATGCTGAATACGCTGGCATTTTAAAAGCGGCAAACATATGATAGCAAACGCTGTATGTAAACACAGTTTAATTCTACATTGCAATACTAGACATACAAATAAAGTATATCGATTTCTTGCAGGATGCAATTTTTACCTATTAAAAGCATATTCATGTAATGTATCACAAAGAGCTTCTCTTTCTGGCTACTCAGCATGCCTTACATGAGGTGTAATAGAGATTTTTAGAGCTTCCTGTTCTGAGTGTGAAATTTTTATTTTATTCATACTCCTATCTGACACTGTGTATATTTAGCTTGCAGGTGTACATCGACCTAATGAGGATGGACTGGTTGCATAATTTGAGATTTAAAGTAAAATTCCAAGATTTCCCTATGAAGCACTGTCAATTAGTGATGATTTGCTGCCAATGCCGTCTCTGTTGAGCATGTCAAGACAGAAAATTAAAATAAAACAGTAACTAAAGGTCCATATGTTTTTTTCAATATGGCACATTTTTTTGCTAATCAAAATATTATGCATTGAAAACATCCAGAATGAGGTCTCAAGAGAATACTTCTTGTGAGCTGGCTGGCAATATTTTTTTCCAAAGTCTTCTGCATTGAGAATATATGTTTCATGACAAATGATGAAGGAATGTATTTAAGTATGACTGACAAGTTTTTCTACGTCTAATTATGTCCTATATGAAGGATTTCTGCACTGCAGGATTATGGTTTAATAAGCAAGGAAGTCAGAAGTATGAAAATTACCACATACCTTAGTAATGCTTGCACAATCTTCCATGATTTGCATGATTTCATATAACGATTTTAAATGCCCAAAATTATTTGCAGTATTCCATATCTAAATTTCATATATAAACACTTTGCCAGTTGTGGTTCTATCTCATCAAGGAATAGCTCGAAAGAAGGGGTCACTTTATGCTGGAGGAATTGGGTAGTGAGCCTGCCATGTGTGCTACTCTGTGTTACCCTATCTCTAATATAATCCCAAAATAAAAGCTTTATCTCACATTTTGATCTAGGAGTCAGCAGACTCAGATTCAATCAATACCTGCTCAGCCCTAGATCAAAGAGCCGTCTTCTGATATGAATTAACCAAGGAAAAGAAACATGGGTTTCGAGTGCCAACAGTTCGGTGAGAGATTCTCCACACACCTCTAGTTCCAGTGTTGTCCAGGTTCTAATCCACAATGAGAAGGTTCTCCAAATTGCTAAGCACTCCAGCTGTTTTATACCCAAGTCGTACGTCAGGGGGATCAATGGAGTATGTAGAGGAAGTGCGACAAGCATTCTCAGGATTTCATTCTCAGCGATGCTTAGAGATTTAAGGTTGCCGCTTCCCCAGATCTCCGCACCCTACAGAGTGGCGGTTTGGACTCTAGCCATGTACACTTTAAGAGCTGGGGTGATGGCTTTTTAAGATGTTGCCGCCATTTTTTTACATTAGGAATAGAGTTTCGTATTAAAGTGGCCTTCGACTTCTCTGTCTGTGTAGCCCAAGAAAGTTTAGAGTCTAAGATGACTCCTAAATATACAAAATTTGATACACGTTCCAGTTCTGTGCCATTCAGATATATTTTGTTCTTAAAACTTCTGTGTGGCCTTATCGTCATGTATTTCGTTTTTGTTGGATTCACCTCTAGGCATTTTGCTTTGCAGTATTTATTAAGGCTGTGGAGCAAGTTCTGCAAGCCACTAGGTGTTTGGGACAGCAAAATAGTGCCATCTGCAAATGTTAAGGTGCAGATTTGGGTACCCCTAGTTTTGGCGAGTCGTGGACACAATTTTGGAGGTGAATGGGGGTTGGGAGCACACTGCCTCACAGTCCCAGCACATTTCGCCCCTTTGCACAGTTCAAACTTACTTCAAAATAGCTGGAGTTTTTCAGCAAAGTTGGTTCAGACATTGCTGTATATCTCTAGACACCTGTTTCTGGATTGAGCCCGTCTTCAGTAGAGAGCAGCAGTATTAGAGAGCAAATGAAAAATCATCTGGGGTTGCTGGAAATGCTGCCAAGTTTCTCTCAAGTCAGAGTACCACTCACAGGCACACATGTGCATCTCCTAAGCTCGTCAGCTTGCTGGCTCAAGGGAGCCTTTTGAACAAAATGGGGGTGGGAGCACACTGCCTCACACTCCCAGCACAGTTCACCCCTTTCCATCCTGGTAAATGCAGTACACATTTCAAACTTACTTAACAATTAGCTGTATAGAGAAGGCCAGTACAACTTTGTAATTACTCAAGACAATCCTGCAAGCACACACTCTTGGTGAACTGCATTGACCACAATGCTCAGGGGTGAACCCGCTGGGAGGTGAAGCAGTGTGATCCCTCATTGGTTTCCTGTTTAAAAGGCTTCCTCGAGCCGGTTGAGCTGACGAGCTCATGGAGAGGCACCTGCGCGCCTTGAGAGGTACTGTGACCTGAGAATACTTTAGCAGCCTGCTCAGCAACCCCAAATATTTGATGCCTAATCTCTACAGACGACGGATAATGATTCAGAAACACGTGTATAGAGATGGCCAGTACAACTTTGAAATTACTCGAGACAATCCTGCAAGCACACACGCTTGGTGAACTACATTGACCACAATGCTCATGGGCGAACCCGCTGGGAGGTGAAGCAGTGTGATCCCACATTGGTTTCCTGTTTACAAGGCTCCCTCGACACGGTTCAGCTGACGAGCTTGTGGAGAGGCACCTGCGCGCCTTGAGAGGTACTGTGACCTGAGAATACTTTGGCAACCTGCTCAGCAACCCCAAATATTTGATGCCTAATCTCTACTGACGACGGATAATGATCCAGAAACACGTGTATAGAGATGGCCAGTACAACTTTGTAATTACTCGAGACAATTCTGCAAGCACACACGTTTGGTGAACTGCATTGACCACAATGCTCAGGGGCGAACACGTTGGGAGGTGAAGCAGTGCGATCCCACATTGGTTTCCTGTTTAAAAGGCTCCCTCGAGCCGGTTGAGCTGACGAGCTTGTGGAGAGGCACCTGCGTGCCTTGAGAGGTACTGTGACCTGGTAATACTTTGGCAGCTTGCTCAGCAACCCCAAATATTTCATGCCTAATCTCTACTGACGACAGATAATGATCCAGAAACACGTGTATAGAGATGGCCAGTACAACTTTGTAATTACTCGAGACAATCATGCAAGCACACACGCTTGGTGAACTGCATTGACCACAATGGTCAGGGGCGAACCCGCTGGGAGGTGAATCAGTGTGATCCCACATTGGTTTACAATCTTGGAGGTGTTCAACCAAATCATTTACATACAAGAGGAACAGAGTCGGCACCAGGACGCAGCCCTGGCGCAATTCTCTCTTGATTGGGATTTCATTTGTAAGGTCGCCATTTTTACCCCATTGTACCTTTGCATAATTGTCTTGGTGTAGCCTGATGATTTGGATTAAGATCTCGTCAGGTACCCTCTGCTGATGTACATTTTCCCACAGCTGGGCCACTGGGCTGGAATCAAATGCCGCCGTTAAATCAACTAAGGCGTCATATAAGTGACTCAGGCCTAGATGTAGGTAAAAGTGATTTACCGATTCATAAATACCGAATTTTACCGAATCGGTATTCATGAATCGGTAAATCATATGTAGGTAGAAATTCGGTAACAAATACCGAATCGGTATGATTCGGTATTTACCGATTCGGTAATTACCGAATCGATATTTGCCATTGATTCCTATAGGCCTTGAAGCCCATAGGATTCAATAGCAAATACCGATTCGGTAATTACAGAATCGGTAAAATTACCGATTTTACAAGGGGTACAGGGTGTCACTTTGACACCCTGTTGCACCCCTGTAACTGGCTTGTGCGCCATGTGGCACACATACATGATGTACATACACAGATGTGCATGTACACAAGAATTCGTAATTTACCATGCAATTGTATTGCATGGTAAATAACGAATTCGAAAGGCCCTGTAGTACTGTTAGAAGTGCTACCTACATAGGAAAATACAGATTCGGTAATTTTACCGATCGGTAATTTTACCGATTTGGTAAAATTACCGATTCGGTAAAATTACCGAATCTGTATTTTTTCAGTGCCCCTACATACCAATGTCAAAATACCGGTCGGAAACGGCCAAAAATCGGTATTTTCAGCCGATTCCGACCGGTATTCTGACACCTACATCTGGCCCTAGATCTTAATCTAGTATATTTCCAGCCTAGAATCAGGCGTCTAAACACTTGATCTATTGTGCTAGTTTTCTGCTTAAATCCTACCTGGCATGGTGATAGTATATTTTCTGTTATAATCCATTCAGTGAGTCTAGTTAGAATTTGTTTAGCATAAACCTTCTGTAGGACATCTATCAGGTTTATAGGCATATAGTTTGCAGGCTCCTCCCTGCTGCCCTTTTTATAAATGGGGTCTATCTCTGCTCCCTTCCAGGAAGCCGGCACCGGCTGCCCCCAAGCTATTGCGTTTGTTAGTTCATTTATGTATGATACCCACACTTCCTGGCTGTGTTTAAATAAATTCCCCCCGAATTATGTCAGGGCCATATGCTTTTGATTACTTGATAGCTGCTACAGCCAGCGCCATATCCCCCTTGCTGAACTTTAGAGGTGGCGTTTGACTTGTAGGCAAATGGACCCAAAAGTTGTTTTCAAATTAGTTAGCTGGGTCTGAACTAGCAGCGCTATCATATAGGGCTGTGAAGTGCCTCTGCCAGATGGTGGGATCTATGTATTGGTCAGAGGCCGTAACGTCATGTTTGGTTCCTTGGGTCATTAATTTCCAAAACATGACTTCTCCGTTAATTGCCGCTGATATGAGCTCTTCCCAAATATTATCTTCCCAATTTCTCAGGGCTATAGTTTGAGTTTTCTTATATCTTGATCTTTTTTGCTCTAATCTCAATCTTTTGAGGGCGTTAATAAGCCGGGATTTGGCCAATGTACATTCCCCATCGTACCAAAGGTTAAATGACTGGGCCCCTGCCTTTTGAATGCCTGTTTTTGTTCTTGGTTGGGTTAAGTGAAATTGTATTTCTTCAACTAATTTTTTGTGGATATCTGTTATCTTATTGATTTCACGTTCTTGTTCCAGATAGTGTCCTACAATATCACTAAAGGTGTTATAAATGCTGGTTAGGGGTACAACTTGGTCTAAAATAGCAGGCCATCTGACTGACATTCAATTATTAGTTACCAGAGGCTGCCTTATTACGGCTCTTGGGTCAAATTCTGATGATGCATGGGTTGGGAAATATTTCCCATCTAAGGAGAAGCGTAACAGGAAGTGGTCACTCTCTACTCTCTTCTCGACTTTAAGTGTGAAGTAGAAATGGGTATGTAATCTACTTTCAACCTGAAATTTCCTCTTGAATAGGTTTTTGCACAAGCAAGGTCTGAGGGGAAGCGGCCATTACATGCTCTAAGACCTTTCTCAATTGTAAAATGGAACATTTGAATACCGGACGAGGTACACCTTGTTGTACTTTTTGTTTGAAGGAGGGGATCCCTCTACGTTGGTCTTCCTCTTCAGGCATTACATCAAGTCCCACAATGGGTTCATAGTAACAATTAAAATCACCCCCTATAACAATGGCGACTTTTAAATCAATTGATTCCAAGACCCCCTTAAAGTGTTCTAACAAGGGTGCATATTTTGAACATTCCCTAGGTCTCCATATATATTGAAGAGATACAGCTGTATGGCATTAGGAAACTTGAGTTTCAGGCCCAGAATGTCCACTGAACCTGTAGCTACAGTTTCTATGGTAACATTTTGACTAGTTTTCATAAGAGTTTATATGTACAAAAAACATAGTTCATCAATAATTTCATTAAAAAAATATGAGAAATCAGTTACAAACAATATAAAAACACTAAAAGAGAAACTATGATTCATTCCGGGGGATTGTACAATCTTCTGGTCTTTAAGGAAAGACATAAAAAGGATGCAACATAATAACAAACAAAATTATCTGGCAGCATGTTTAAAAATGACAGACCAAGGCGACATGGTCTAAAATTGTGTTTGCGCATGAATGGCAGACTAAATATTTTGCTTTGTTCCAAATAAAACTTACAGAAGAAGAAAATGTGTAAGTTACATTGGGTGAACACCCCATCACAAGGACAGGGCGGGTAAAACTTGTAGTGAGAAATTGCCTGAATGGTACCCCAACATACAGGTAATTAAGTTTAATCAAGCCATCACGTGGCTGCAAAACTCTGTTTTGACCAGTGCCCAGCAGATGTATTTAAAATGGCTTCCCTGAGCCACTGAGAGAGGAGTACTGCTATACAGTCTATGCATAGCATGTGTATCAGCGGCCAACTCATGCTAGAATAGAGTATGTTACCCTGTAACATGTTTCCGTAGTGCGTAGTGCTGCTGATTCACACCCACCCTCCCGCCTCCCCTGCAGGTATTAGATGGTGACACAATTACACAGAACTTTCAGCATATGGAATAGCAAACGCTAACTTAGCAGACTATATCCTCACTTCCCGAATGGCATGGAAGAAACAAACTAAGAAATGAGCTGTTGAACATGCGCAGTGCCTCGAGGAGGAGGGGATATGATTCACAATGCTGACCATGAGGGCTCCTTGTGGGAAACAAGTTGCAGAGTCTGGGCCGAGCACCGGATGGCAGAGATGGGTTGGGCATGTGAATCCGCAGCCCTACTTGCTATCAAATAGATGCTTAAGGGTAAGTGACATACTCTTTACTTGTCCTATATTGAGATTTGCATAATCCTTGCACAGCAGGATCTGGCAGTGGCTTTATAAATTAAATCGATACCAGTGGTGCACTTACTGAAAGGTTTGCTTGATCTGTTCCTGCTAAATGCTTTATGCTATATAACTCCACGTGCCGCAAGCCCAAACGTGACCTCCTGCTAGCTGTCAAAGCAGGTCATAGCAGGGAGGAAATAAGACTGAGAAGAAGGACACACAAAAATCTCCTGTCAAATGCCAGGGTGGAGTGGGATGAAGCCCATTGGGAGAAACTAACGAGAGCTCTAGGGAATAGGGACTCCCGTAAATTCTGGAGAATTGTGAATCACGGTTCGGAAGATCTTCCCACAGCTATTGAGCCTAACATTGCCCCGAGCGTGTGGGAGATTCACTTTCAGTCCCTCTATGCCCTAGAGGAAGGTGCCTCGACGCATACCCCATATACCCTTGAGACTCCACCAGATGGTGAACCATTCACGATAAAAGAGGTTCAGGCTGCCATTGCAGGGCTCTCGGTGTCCAAAGCCCCTGGCCTAGACGGGGTACCCGGAGACCTCTACAAACAAGAGCCGGGGATATGGGCTCCATACTTGAGGCTAGTGTTCAATGCGGTCCTTGGAGGAATGGGGGTTCCTGATACTTGGCTGGGAGCAGAGGTGGTCCCTATTTTCAAAAAGGGATCCCCTCTGCTGCCGGCCAACTACCGCCCAATCAGTCTGATTGACGTTTCCCAGAAGCTCTTTGGGAGGTTGATGCTAGACAGGCTACAGAATTGGCTAGAGGAAACCAACACGCTGAGCCCATACCAGGCGGGATTCAGGAGGGGGGTCTCAACGGTTGACCAAATACTTAGGCTGAATCCCATCTATTGGAGGACAGCGCTGATCGAGGGCGGCACCCTGTACACGGTATTCGTGGATTTGCGTACCGCCTTCGATCTGGTGCCTAGATCCAAGCTATGGAAGGTCATGGACGACATGGGTGTCCCAAAAGACATATTGGCAATCCTTATTAAATTGCATCAAAACAACTTTGCACAAGTCAGGTGCGGAAAAAGTGGTACATTAACTAAAAGATTCCCCGTTCACAGAGGTGTAGGGCAGGGCTGTGTGCTTGCACCGACCCTGCTTTGCCTCTTTGTGAACGGGGTAATAGAACACCTGGCTAGGATTCCTAACATTGATGCCCCGAAAGTGTGCGGCAGCAGGGTTCCCGCAATAATGTTTGCGGATGATACCCTGCTGCTGTCCAAATCCCCCATGGGCATTCAGCGGGTGCTAGATGGGTTCCTGGAATTCTGCGGGGAAAGGGGACTTGAAGTTAACCCGCAGAAAACAAAATGTATGATCTTAAACCCAATGCCGACCAATAGACCTAACCAGAGGTTAGGAGATGTAAGCCTGGAAAGGGTGAAGACGTTTGAATACCTGGGGATAACCCTGAATCAAAACCTGACGTGGGGGGCACACCAAACTAAATCCACTATGAAATTAACCCAGAGGGCGGGAGGTATACTAAGAATTGCTAGTAAATCATCTTACCGCCCGCTTGGTCCTGCAATACAAATCTATAAAGCGCAGGCCCGCGGGGCAGTTGTCTACGGAGGAGAGCTCTGGGGCCATATATTTTCTCAAAGCCTCTTAACTGCCGAAAACAAGTTCCTCAGGCAGTTAGCAATCCTTCCGGGAAGCACACCACTGCTCCCTTTAAGATTGGATTTGGCCGTGAGGCCAATTACTGAGGAACTTGGCCTCAAACCATTGACCTTATGGCGCCGCCTGTGGAGTAGCCAAGACCTGACAATCTACAGAGCGGAGCTCCAGGACTTTTTACTAACCCCAAAAGCCAGTAACATACCTTGGCTAAGCTATATAAAGACTATGTGTGAGTCCCTTGGAATACCAGGACTATGGACAGACCCGGAAAGAGCCAGCATTAGCATTTCCAAGAAATCGCTCTCAAAAACCTATTATGATTTTATGCTGGCTCGAGCGCTTGAGAACGTCCAAGCGGGATCACTAACTTCTCATTTCATCCAAAGTAAAGACACTTTTAACATGGAATGTGTCCTGAACGACATCATGCCCCCTGTAACAAGAAAACTGTTCTTACAGTGGAGGTATGGGACCTTACCTTGGAGGTCCTTTACAAAAGGATGGACGAGACAACCTAGCACTTCGGCATGCCCTGCATGCGACAACTTACAGGAGAATGATGTGCATGTTGTGTTTCTGTGTAGAGCATATCGGAACAGCAGAAAGCATTGGATTGTTCCTCTGCTTAAAAATCTGGGTTCCAGACAGCTCCAACCGGCATACAGTCTTAAAAACGAACTTATCTCCGATAATTGTCTTCGCAATGTCAAAATTTCTAACTGCAATGTGGTTTATACGCACAAGGCTTTTAAAGGTGGCCAGGGAATAATGGTAATAGAGTCCCCTTCCATTAATTATGACTGTTTTTAAACTTTTTCGAAATTTGAATAGATTTTAAACACGATTGTAATATGGTTTTACTGATGTAATGTTATGTGTCTATCTTTTATGGTCTTCTGACCGAAATAAAGATTTGGAAGAAGAAACTATGATTCATTCCGGGGGATTGTACAATCTTCTGGTCTTTAAGGAAAGACATAAAAAGGATGCAACATAATAACAAACAAAATTATCTGGCAGCATGTTTAAAAATGACAGACCAAGGTGACATGGTCTAAAATTGTGTTTGTGCATGAATGGCAGAATACATATTTTGCTTTGTTCCAAATACAACTTACAGAAGAAGAAAATGTGTAAGTTACATTGGGTGAACACCCCATCACAAGGACAGGGCGGGTAAAACTTGTAGTGAGAAATTGCCTGAATGGTACCCCAACATACAGGTAATTAAGTTTAATCAAGCCATCACGTGGCTGCAAAAACTCTGTTTTGACCAGTGCCCAGCAGATGTATTTAAAATGGCTTCCCTGAGCCACTGAGAGAGGAGTACTGCTATACAGTCTATGCATAGCATGTGTATCAGCTGCCAACTCATGCTAGAATAGAGTATGTTACCCTGTAACATGTATCCGTAGTGCGCAGTGCTGCTGATTCACACCCACCCTCCAGCCTCCCCTGCAGGTATTAGATGGTGACACAATTACACAGAACTTTCAGCATATGGAATAGCAAACGCTAACTTAGCAGACTATATCCTCACTTCCCGAATGGCATGGAAGAAACAAACTAAGAATGAGCTGTTGAACATGCGCAGTGCCTCGAGGAGGAGGGGATACGATTCACAATGCTGACCATGAGGGCTCCTTGTGGGAAACAAGTTGCAGAGTCTGGGCCCAGCACCGGATGGCAGAGATGGGTTGGGCATGTGAATCCGCAGCCCTACTTGCTATCAAATAGATGCTTAAGGGTAAGTGACATACTCTTTACTTGTCCTGTCTTGAGATTTGCATTATCCCTGCACAGCAGGATCTGGCAGTGGCTTTATAAATTAAATCGATACCAGTGGTGCACTTACTGAAAGGTTTGCTTGATCTGTTCCTGATAAATGCTTTTATTATTCCTCAGTAGGATTAGAACCTTGTGTTTGGGCCATTGCACAGTTACCTCGGTTGGAATTTTTATTCTTAGAGCAGCTCTGCTTGTGGCAGTTACTTATGATCACAGGGTTGTAGAACTTCAGGCCCTTTCAGTCTGTCTGCCCTGCACAATTTTAAACCTGGATCAATTGGTCCTTCATGATTATCCCCCCACCTTTCATCACTCCTACAAATAGGAGGAGGAATATCTGCATAGGCTGGGCTCAGGGGGGGTAATGTCCTAATATGTCCACCACACGCAACAGGGCAGAGTTGATAACTATCTCTTTGTGAGCCATTTTGCTACAGGTCCTTGCAGAGCCTTTCCTGTTGCCCATATCTGGTGAGCAACTACCTGGTCATCTTTGAATACCTTTGGTATTCATTACTGTCTTACGTCTGTCTCAGGCGCACTCTGATGGGTATATTTTACTCCTGGGAGGTTTTTCTTTGGATCTCATTCATAAGTTGAGGAATCTGCTGGTAGATATATCCATGAGAAGAAAGTTACTTACCCTCAGTGAAGACATTTCAGGTGGTACATAAATCTCCCCACAGAATCTTCACCACCATCCCCTATGAGATAGTGCCATACTTAATAAAATGTCAATATTTGCAAAAATGTTCTGTGGTGTATTTGTTGATGTCATAGCTCTGTTGGTTTTTCTCTGCAGAACTTAATGTGGAAAGGAAAAATATCAGGAACTGATGCCAGCTTGCTGGTTGGCACCTAATATACTTAATTAACATTACATTAGTAGCAAGTGTTACGTCTGGAGACATGTAGTGCCACCTGGTACCACTGGCCAGTCATTGCTGGGAAAAACGTTTTTCAGACCTGTCTGAAACCTGTACAAAGTATTAAGGCGACCGATCAGTGGAAAAATTATGTATTTCACCAGAAATATTGTTAACTTTTTTTTTTGTTTTGATCAAAAACATTTCTTCGAAAATACATTTAGGGAAGCTTTCATTTAACCCGATTCATCCATTGTTCTGTTTTAGTGTAATTCACATTTTTCTTTTGCACACAACAGTATACAGTGCAATAGATCAGCCCGCTTCTGCCCTTTGGATCTTCTCACTGTGAGTGACAGCATCTGGGACGTGCACAACGTGGCCATCCCCGCGTTGAGTAGTGCATTTCAGTGCCAGGGTTGTCAGACAAATATTCCTTGTATGAATACTTTTAAAACTTTTTTATTCATTTATGTTTATTTGTTAGGACCCGATAGCTCGACACAGTTTGGTACCAGGCAGCTCGTTTACTTGAATGTGCATAGCATTGCACAATCATTAGGGGATGGCAAAATATTAATAAAATGTCAAAAACTATTCAAAGATGGATGCTTAACTATATGCATACTTGGGTGGCTAACTTTGAATGTCTTTAGTTTATACTTTATACAAATCTTGCCAAGGTGACTGCCTCTGCGTGTACATGTGTGAGCTTGTGGTTATGCTTGGATGGGCCACTTTGTATTGTTTTTGACAAAGTATTGCAAACAAATTACAATATGACAGCCCATGAGTCCACACACGTACATATGCACTTGAGGTCATCTTACAAGGCGTTTTGTTCCACATCAGCTTTACTTTAATATTCCAAAATGCCCAACTGTTGCTTTCTTGGAATGGTAACATAAAATTGAATTATAAAGCAGCTCAAGCCAGATCTGTTGGCATTTTCTAGTACCACGGTAATCTACAAATGCTGCACAAGAATGCATTTACAAGCTGGCCGTAAAGAACCAGAATTTAAGATGTTTATGAAAAGTTAGATGATCCGGTTGTGCATTGAGTCTTGCTTTGAAATAGGAGAAATAACTTCAACATATAAACGTTTGACAGACTATGGGTAGAGGTAAAAGGAAAGCAGAAGACAACAGGAATGCGCAGAATGGTGTATAGAGGTTGATTCAGTTGCAAATGTACAAGACCCCTTACCATTGATTGGTTCATTGCAGAGCCACAGACTCTTGGAAGCTGAGTGTCTAGCCACGGGAAGTCAAGACAGCTTTACCACGTGTGCAGAGATGCTGCGGATATATGGCAGTGAAGATAAAAGAGAGTGCAGCTTCTTTCTGTGCAATCTGAAGCCTTGCTGCCAGAAAGCAGGGAAACGGAAGGGCTGCTAATATATTGTTGAGCATCTTGGTGTAATAAAGGTACTTCGCTGTCACTTTGTTGACCTGGGATTAAAGAGCAAGAGACTTATCACAGAGGAATATAAGGTTCCAAACCTAGTTGAAAGATATGGTCAGGTGTTAACAGAATCAATTTAGAAGGCAACATGGTGGGGTTACCGTCTACCACCGACCCTCTGTCGTATCTGAGATGATCTTTAATGAATTGGAGCTCATCCAAAAGGCCATATTTGAAAGATGCTTGAAAGATTCTCTGTACTGAGCTTGCCAAGCCTTTTAATGATTTGAATGTCATCAGCATATGTCATTAAAGAGAAGCCAATACTGTGGATCCGTTGGAGAAGAGATGATTAGATAATACAATTATCATTGAGATACTCCATTTCTGAGAGGTTAGAGTAGGTTTGAATACAGAACCAAAAGTTCAGTGTACTGCCTCCAAATGATTCTAGAGAAACACCTGGATTCAAGGCTGAGCTTTAGTGCACATTCTGAAACTCTGATGACAGGATAGCTAGTTCCACTGGGAGACAGTGGTGAATGCTTTGTGGGCCATGGGTCCTTTTCCGTTCATCTAAGAACAGCATAGGAGCAGACACATTTTTATTACAAGGGATTGAAACCATCCTCTACAGGGTCAAGCAACTTGTTAGTTTCGATAAAGGAAGGCAGCTACTTTTTTTTTCTTTAGATAAAGCTGCTACTGCACACCAGTTGCAGGCTAAGTAGGCTGAGCCCAGAGTCACTTCAAGAACCCTTCCACCTTCCCTCCAAACTTTCACAGCCCCTTAAGTTTGGGGAAAAAGGAACCAAGATAGAAATCTTTCATTTGATGCCCACCTAGCTTATGTGAGCCCTGAGCCACCTAGAGATCCAAGCCATAACAAAGTTAGTAACGGCAGGTGGCTGTCTGCAATTTCTCAGTTAAATATGTTCTTTGTGTGTGAGCACCTGATTAGGACTTCCTTCCTAAATTGACAAAATGACAGAAAACCAACTTAGTAAAGTTAACCAAAAACCTAGCTTAAGTGTTTAGAGGCTTCCTAAGTTGTTTTGTTTGTGTCAAATGATATTTAGAAGTCAGCCTGTTACTTGGTTTTGGGGTGTTTGCAGGAGGATTTTTAGATGTGTGGTAACATTTCAAGTTGGTTTACATTAGGTATTATCCACAGTGTTACACGGGAATTAAAAAAGTATGTATTGGGCTAGCCTGCAAACAAGGAGATTTTGAGATGAGTAACAGCTCCCTGCCCCCTCAGCATACCTGTTGCAGGCTGACTGGGTTCGGTCCAGAATCACCTGAACAGACCTTCCTACTACCCTCCCATCTTACACAGCCCCTTCATTTTAAGGTGATTTGATCTATAAAGCTAGAGCTTCTATTTCATGTAGGGCATAGGCTTCTATTGGTTTCCGCAGCTGGGACTTTTATTGGCTGTAGGATTTAGGTCTTGGGCTCCTTTTGTTTCCCATAGCTAGGGTTTCTGTTGGATGTTGAGCTTGGACACCTATTGGTTTCTTCTGCTAGGATTTCTGTTAGCTGTAGGATTTAGGGCTCGGCCTTCTATATACTCCTGTGGCTAGCCCAGGTCACCTGATCATTAGAGTAATTTAAACAGAGAGTTTAAGGTGTTCAGATAAAGGGTGTCAGTTTAAGAGTGCTGCCTTTTTGGACCGGGAAGGGCCCAAGAACCACAAACTGTATCTCAATTTTTTAAACTCCAGGTAAGCAACCATTCTTGTACACAATTTATATCTACTACTACCTCTATAGACTATCTTTCCTTAATACACACCCCTCCTATACATTAATAGGTGAACACAACTACTACTGAACCATCCAAATCATCTATATCAATCAATCAATCAATCAATCAGGGTTCTTATAGAAAACGGTTAATCACCTGTTATGGTCTCAAGGCACAGGAGGGTGGGTTCTGCAGTTGAGTGGAAGAGCCATATAGCCTCATTAAAAGCAGAATCAAACCACCACACCCACACCACGCATAAAACCAAATCCCAAACAACTAACAGACACAATGTTACTTGCTAGGAGAAAATTAAAAATGAAGGGGTTATGTGACCATATGATACTTAGGGTCTCTGAACGCACCTTTCCCCAGAACCTCCATTCAAACACCATACAACACAACAGCTACAATACCAATACCTTCCACTAAAAGTCCACACATACACTTCAGAATCCTCAAAATTCTCTAACCCATCAACCTCCCTGCCACCTCCACTACAAGCTGCAACCACACTACCCCCTCAACTACCCATACCAATATCAAGCATGCCACTGTTGCTCCTCTCATACTTGACTACATATTCCCCTCAAGCCCCATGACATCAAGTGAAAATAACCACAACAAATAAAATGCCTACTCCTCAGCACGAACAAAAGTTGCTTCAACATTTTTTAGCTACTCTCTGAAACCACACTATACATCACCTTCATTACAGAAAGATGGTTCAGTAAAGACTTTGCATCCACATTCCATGAAGCCATCCGACTTGGACTTGGCTTCATCAAAAACATTATATTTGCTAAATTTAAGAAGTCTTGGGTGTCATCCATAAAAAATCAATAAAAGTAACACATTAAAAGCCACTCCATGGATGGCTGCAAAACTTTGCTAATATGATGTCACCCAACTGCAATTATCACTTATTCTTTCAATTGAATATATAGACTACAATGCAAACTTTATACTAGATACAGTGACCATGACCCATCTTAACCACCCAAATCTATACATTTTAGGAGAGCTCAATATGTGGTTTATTTGGTAAGGACTTCTACCTGCAAATTCCTTACCTTAGAATTATCCCCAGGTGTCAGACTGTATCCAGAATTTTTTCTTGAGTAGTACCCCTACAGGCCTGTAGATGGCGTCGTTTGGCTCCGCATGGCGTTGCAGCCATCATCCGAGCCAGAAATGAGGTGCATCGTACCTAAGTAGGCGCCACTCCAGCGAGCAGATATCAGTTGTTTTCTTTCCACACCAGTCAGCGCAGATATGGAGAGAGCAACCCCTTAGTCAATTTTTGACTAACTTTGGCCAGGTACAGACAAGGGGCCAGAGGGCCAACAAGCCGAATCAAGAAGGGAAACCCAGGACTAATAGGAAGTGGAGGCAGAATCCTCCAGCTAAACATCTGGGTGGGGCATAGATGAGGGGGCATCCATTCTAGTGCCCATCTATCCCCAGAGCTACACCATAGAGCCACAGGAGGCCCTTAGGCTGCAATAAATCCCGTCTATCCCTCCTGACGCACTTGAGAGAGGCAAGGGGCAGAGGATTGAGCCTCAAAGAAGCATGGATGACACCCCCCCCCCACAATTAGACTTGCTGACACGGGGACATAGCTCAACGGAGCCCACAAGAGAGTTAAGGAAGCCTGCCTGCCCCTAAGATGGAGTCCATATGATGGTGGCTTAATGGCAAAGCGGGCTCAGAGAGGCTGTACAGGTAGCATGTCGATGCGACTGGGGTATGAGGGAGTCAAGAAGAAACCCTATCCTTTAAAAATGCAAGCAAGAGCGGTGAGGCAGTAACCAACTAGAGATAATATTTGCCTGACTCCAAGATGGCATCTGGAATGCATTACTGAGACATAGTGAAAGCCCAGAGCTTCTGTTAAGAGACACTGCATCATTCTGAGAAAGAGGGCGAAATCACAATAACCGCGTACTGTCCTTAATATTGGTGCGATCCTTGGGCTGGGTGATCACATTGCCCTCTCATGAGTTCAGCAATACGGTGGCTGCTGGACCGGCCTAATGGAACACCAGGGGAAGAATTCTCTTGCCTGACCCCAAAATGGCCACCACAGTGGTCCTTTAACATGATTAACTACAACTCTCACACCTGTGAGAAGAACCACAGACTTACTGTGGAGAAGTTTATAGGGAAGTGTGCCAAGGCAAGGAAACCTGGGCTGGGCAACCCCGATGTACAGAGGATTCAGAGATCTTCTGGTAGATGGGGAGACCACACATATGCCCCCAAAAAGACCACAGACAAGGTATTAAACTACTTCTCAGCCGCAGAAAAGAAACAAGCACCCAAACAAGGGAGTGCTGTGATGAGGGTCTGGTTTCCATGCACAACTCCTCTTCAGTTTTACGCCCGCCAAGAGGGTTAAAGGCAAGAACGATGGGTTGTCCCACAATCTGCAGACTTTGGAACTGTCCCTTCTGCCTCTCCTCTCACCACTCATGACCTGGGGGAGAGCTGGAGGACCAGGCGGACGGCATTTACCAGTAACACCGGGAATGGTGCTTTTGATGGAACTATGATGATTTCCCCCGTGTGGATACCATAACTGTTTGTTCTTACCGTGGAGCCCGAGTAACCTTGGCCGATGCCCGGTGGAGCTGTCCTATGAAGCTATAGAGGAGTTTGGCTCTGGTTCACCCCCTTGGCGGTCACCTATCCAGCCGGACATCTGACATTGTTTTCCTCATCTCCCTGTTGTGTTTCCTTCCCTCCCCCGCCACCTCCGTCCCTGATTCTTTGATATAATCGATGTAACTATGTGTCCTGTAACTCGCTGATCCTCATGTAACGCGTTCTGATACCTCCGGGTCTAGCTAGCACTATTTAAAACTTTGCAAATAAATAAAATCTAAACCTCAACAGTACAAATCTATGGCGCTGGTTTATCACGGCCATCAGATATGAAAATTGCCCCTTGATTAATAACGGACCTTCACAATATAATCACACCATATATTTGGAATTTTTGAGGCGATTCCTTTTTTCTCCTATTGAATTTAAAGAGCGTTCCTTAATCACTTTTTGCGGATATTTTGGCAGGACCTCCTTATTTCAAAGATAGTTTCAAGTCCTAAAGAGATCAGATTATTTTCAACATACAATAGCCAAGATTTTTTAGCACGTTCCATAGCAAGGCAGTCCACCAGGAACTGCTGGGGTAAATCATCTGTATCCCTTCTCCATATGGGGCCAGGGATATCTGGTCTGATATGTAAGGAACCTTCAGCTCAGTATGGCAATTGTAGTTAGAACTACATTTATGGAGGCCCACCAGATTCTTCTAGACAATATCTTCCACTGTTTGCAGTGTTGCATGCTTTGTATGTCCCCAGACATTCGCTCCGTAAGTTGGTACTGCAGTGGACTTAGCTGAGTAAATCTTTTTTACAACTTTTAAGAGTTTTCAATCTAACTTTTTGGTAAAGGAAAGTAGAGCTCCAATACTTTTCTCTAACATTAAGCTCCTATTTCACACCACGTGGGGCCAAGACAGCACTCTATCGAATGTCATCCCTCTCTGGCCCGCTATATGAAATGATGGGGCTTTCTTTGCCTACGGTCCAGTCACTAAGATAAAATAATTTGTATTGTTAGTTTGCAAATCTAATTTATACATGAAGTTAACATAGGTGCCTAAAAGCTTCTGAAGAGCCCGGCCTGTGTGTGCTATTAAAACCGCATTGTCCGCAAAGAACAGGATAGGAATGCGGGCATTGTTCATCTTTGAGACGTGGGGGTTTGAATCTAACAAAGGGGCCTCAACTACGTTGGTGTACAAAGACAAGAGAAACGGAGCGAGAACGCAACCCTATCAGACCCCCCTGTTAATAGAGAACCACCTGGTGCACTCTACCCGCTTCCCATAGGGAACACAAGCTGCTGCCCTGGAATATAGTTGTCTGATAAAAAGGATGATGGCCTCATGTCCTTCATAATTCTCCATGGATGATGATGAGCCAAGCACTTGAAAGGTCCTTAAAGGCCAGTAAAATCTTGCCTTGATTGGCTTGTGAATATTTGGCGGTGAGCAAACCCCAGATTTAAACATTGGTCCTGGGTACCTTTCCCCTTCTTAAAACTATTCTGTGTAGTGATCAGGACATTGTTGCTATTAGCGCATTTCTCCAATCTATTCACTAAGACCTGACCCATGAGTTTAGCTGTACTATCCAGGAGTGAGATAGGCATATAATTGTTTGGCTCCGATTTCTCCCCCTTTTTAAAGATTGGGATAATAACAGATTTTCAACATGACTCTGGTGGGCCAACCTTAGGCAGCACATTAAAAACGTTGGTCAGAACTGGGGCCCAAAGATCCAGGAGCGTAGGTGAAAAAGTCTATTGGTGTACCATATGGGCCCGGGGTCTTAATATTTGTACATTGAGAAAGAGCTTCTCCTACTTCTAGGAGGCTAAAAGTAAGATCAAGGGGTAGATTACGACCAATGGTATTCGTGGGAAATTCCTTTCCTCCTAGTTCCAAATATTTTTGGAAAGTAAACCACCCATGAATCTTCATCCACGTAGTTGTCTAGGTTGGGGTCAAGGGATGATTTAAAAAATGGGGCATTAATTACCTTCCAAATTTCCTTTTAGTTTTCTTTAGAAGAAGCCTGCTGAAGTTGTTCCCAGGCTTCCTCCTTCAGTGCTTGTAGTCTGGCTTTCCTGGTGTCTTTAGAAAGCGACTCTGATAGCTTAACCTATTCCCTGTTTTGAGGTTCAGTCCTAGTGGCCTTGTGTAGGTTTGAGAGAGCTCTGGAACAATGTTGGTCAAACCACCATGAGTTAATTGGTTTGGCTGCTATGCTGTTTGTTGTTGAGTTATTTTTTACCTCACTCAGTAATGACTCGAAGGCTATCACAATCTTAGTTGGATCATTATTCGATTCTAGGCATATCAAAATGTCCTTATATTGATTTGCAACTACTGTAGGGATGAGTTTTTCCTTATCGTTTTCCCCCTATTAAACACGATACGATTTTTCCTAGTTATTCATGGATTTATGTGGGTTATTTGTTGGGCCTGTATCCTTTCCCAAGCCAGATGACCAGTAATAGCTGTGTGGTCATTGAATCTAGTGAAAGTTACTTTTAGGTCAATGATAGACTTATTAAGGGATGCTGAGGTAATTACATAACCAATGGTTAATCTGTGGGAGGTAGATCCAAAGGTATACTGTAAGTGACCTGAGGACTCGTTCATAGGAATAATTATTTCTAAGTTTTGCATAAAAAGAAGTCTGTTAAGGGCCTCACCGTGCGGGTTGTGGGTAAAGTTTACGATACCTTCCCCTTCCTCATCGAGTAATCCACAATCCATGTTGGTTACCTAGGGGCAGCTATGCACATTGAAGTCACCCACCCATTGAATACTGGGTGCCTTCTTGCAGTTCCGGGCTGCTATGGTTAATTTCCTCTCCAGCAAATTGGCACCTTCCATTCCCCCCCCCCCAAATTGTTAATGTAGTAATTTATTTAGAGAGTGGTATCACCCCCAGGCCCTAATACATGTAATATGTTGAAATATGGTGTATCATTACAAACAGATAAAACGTGAAATTTCAAGGTGTTTTTAATAGCGTCAAGATGACACCCTTTGCACTGCCTGATATTGACGGTATCTCTGGAGAATGGAAAGTATGATATCCATCCACATAATGGGGGACCAATTCCCATGTTTCTTGTAAACAAATTATATCAAAGGAAGTGATATGTAAAAGCCATATTTGATCAGACATTTTTCAATTGAGCCCTGCGATATTCCATTCAATCATCATTACCTGGTCATTTTACATATTAATTAACGATGGATACTCAACCCCCTCTCTATCACTACTAAAAGTTGTGTTTTGGGGCTCCATTCGTCAACTATCAATCACAGGCTTCCAAATCACCCAGCAGTAAAAAAAGGTTGCTGCTTGGTATATGGTTAAATGTTGCCCTCAGTGATGGTTGGTTGGTCATTAAATGGGGGTGGCTTACCAGGTCCCTAGATACCTTTCCCCATGGTGTTTGAATTACAGGTTTGTAGAAAAAGCCCAGAGGCAGGACAAATACCTGAGACACAATGGAAGGGACCTTCAGGTCATAATTGCTGATTTAAAATGTAAAATAACACAGTCCCCCCTGAATTTCTTGACTGAGTTTCCCACCCAACCTACCCTCCTCACCATTGAAATGCTTGTAAAAGCTTCTAACCAACCCTCCGTGTATTTACTAATCCAATGGCGAGCTTTTAAAATTTATTGTTCTGTGGATTCCTTTTGCGAGCTCATCAACTCCGGCGTATTAGCCAGAATGATCCCATTGGGATACGCTGCTGGTGGCAGGTCAAGTCCTGTATAGGGCCTAGGCCTAAGAAGCTTGTCTTGTCCTTCCCAGGCTATGTTTCAGATGCCTTCCCGCCTTGATTGTTGAATGGCAGACCCTCGTGAATTTCTCTTTGGTTGATCAGCCTCCCTTGGTGTGATGACATATGGAGGGAGAGGTCTAGAAATCGGGTGAGGGGGCAATTGAGGCAGTCTCAATGTTTCCCTCAGGGTCGGGTGACGGTTAACTCTCTTTGGGGGACCAGTAGCTTTTGGTGAACTACCACTGATGTGTTGGGGAGAATGTTCGTCAGGCATGAATCAGGCCCCACTGGAGCAGCATTATTGGGGGCAGTTATGGTATGAGCATGGATGATGGTTGCTCTCTCTGGAAGACTACCACCTCCTGGATTGAATGAAGCTAAAATAGACTCTATTCTAGAGAGTCTCTCTAAAACGGGATGCAAGAGCTTTGCAATTATCTGTTCCAGTCTAAGCAGAACATCCTCTTGATCTGCTTAGGGAAATGGAATAGGGGCCACGTCCATGTTACTGCATTTAGTCAGTCTCCCTCCATTTTTCTTCTTCATTGGCGGTCCCATGGGGGAGGGGATGGCTCTGTTTTAGCGCATGGAACGTTTGTCTAGTCCTTTGGGGCAAGTAATAATTATGGGCTCAGCTAGGGTGTCTAAAGTCATCAGGGAGGGCTCCCCTGGAGGTTCCCTGAGGGTGGGAGGTACCAGAGGCAGAACAAAGTCCCCCATGGAGTACCTACGGCCAGTGCTTTCAATCTCTTTTTCCAGGGCATCAGAAGCACTTAACAAATTGAATCCAAGGTGTTAATCGAAGTTCCCCGAGGGTGATAGGTACCAGAGGCAGACCAAACTCCCCCATAGAGAGCCTACGGTCAGTGATTTCAATCTCTTTATTCAGAGCATTAGAAGCTCTTAACAAAAATGAATCCAAGGTGTTAATCGACTCACCTCCCCGGTCTGCTAGGACGGCCTTCTCTTCCTCATCATTCAGTCTCTGCAAGCAGCTTCCATTGCATGCACGTTAGAAGGGTGGCCCAGCCCGGCATCCTTCAGACTCCAACGGGTGTAGACGGGCACGCCCTTGGCCTGGGCTTTGCCCCCAAAGTGGGTCCAGTGCCACGGGCTTGCATCGTGCTTAAGAGCGCTCCTCTTGTAGGGGGAGATGGAAAATTAAGTCTCCCCCACCTCGTCACAACAAGACCCCTGTAGGAGGATCATTGGTGGCTACAGGGAGCTGCGGGCTGGTGTTGCACTTAAGAGCGCTCCTCACGCAAGGGGAGAAGGGAAATGAAGTCCCCCCTGCCTCGTCACAGCAAGACTCCTGCAGCTGGATCATTTAGGTACTCTTGACATGTTCTGTGCTCATTCAATCGGTTTGCCCTCTTACGCAATCTTGAAGAACAAAACTGACAATGAAGGGGAGATGATATACCTACCAGACTTGCTGGGAGGAACATAAGCATGTCTTCACAATACCCTGAGAGGGCCCAAACTGCATCCTTTTGGAAATGGGAGAGACACATCCTTAAATAGCGCAAAGACACTCAGGGAACAGGATGATATGAAATCTCCAGTGATTACATTTGAAATGTGGCTGGGATCTCAAACAACCTAGACAACGAGGAATGGTTGGAACTAATAGGCAAGGGCCATCTATGGTTTCAACAGGAAACTTGGCAGGCACAGCCCTTTACTGTCAAAGACTTTACTACTATAATAACCTCAGCTCTGCCTTCCCCACATGGTGAACCAAGAGAGGTTCGACCATATTAATTTTAACTTCAATCTATGCAAAAATAGTAAAATCTAACCTGTTCCCCTCTTTTTTCCAACTACCATCTATACAGACAACTACATCCCAAAAACTAGTGTTAGTAAACTTCTACAAAACAGGTCTAATACCCAAAAGCACAAAGTTGTCGAAGATCTAGAGGGAGAATTGGATGCTTTTTTTGAGGGTGCAACAAAGGATAATACGATAATTTGGAGAGGGGATTTTAATATTTAATATACAACAATGCCATCCTTACCAGGCACGGCAACTGCTTAAATGAGCTATTACATAAACATAATCTGGAGTTACTAGAACATGATTGGTTGAGAGAAAAGTTCACATTCCCTACATTTTAATGAAATACATGTAGTTCCTATATTGACCATATGATAGTATCTGCATCAGTAACTAATTTAATTAGTCCTCTGCCCATAGACATAGCTCTTCTTAGTTGTCACATGCAATTATTGTTCTAACTGAAAGTTGAGTATAAGAATAGTTCGACCCTGCCATCTACATTAAATATTGAGGAGGCAACCAGGATTGACATTAGCCTGAAATGGGCCAGTGTTGATATACCCGCTGTGATGCCATGGAAAAAATGAGGATAATTTGATGACTTGTACTATCCTTGAGGCTCCACCAGGGGCTATTGAGGATGCCTTTAATAGCTTAATGTCAAATATTGCAATGAACCTGAAAAGGCCAGGTACTAAAGTCCAGAAGAAAAGGTTGGTTAATGCTTTCTGCTTACAAGCAAATCGTATTTCTGGAGAGGCCTTGCAAACATTTCCTAGAGATTATAGGGAAATAAGGGAACTAATAATTCAATATAAATCACTGATCAAAAAGAGTGGAAAACGCACCTGCACAAGGAATTTTGGGCCAAATTACATCAACTGCAGATACTAAAGACACAATCCTTTTTGGAAAGTAATCAATTCACCCTTTTTGAAGGATTCCGAGGATCTAAAGTTGATACAGTTGTATATTCCTCAAAATTAATTACACATTTCAGGTATATTTTTAACCATGTTGATTCCAACATAATGGACTCCAGTAATGAATGTGTAAAGATACTCTTAAAACCAGCATCCTGGAGGTGGTCATAGTATCTATAGATAAATCATCTGTAGCTAAAGCCCCTGGGCCAGATGGCATACCAGTGGATGATTTTAAATCCAATACATCTTTATAGGCACCTATTGTCACTGTAGTCTTTAATGCTGTAGCGCAGGTGGAAATTCCACACACTTGGCCTGGGAGCATTATCATTCCCATCTTCAAAATAGGTGATAGAAATGAACCAAAATGCTGCCAGCCTATATCCGATTTAGATTCATCTGAAAAATCATGGGCAGAATTATTTTAGGTAAGCTACAAGATTGGGCAATGGAGTCTCATAGACACACAATATGGTTTTAGAAGGGAAACAATGGATAATCGAACAATGTGTGTCCTCGACAGCACCACCCCGGACGTAGCATTCTTAACCGAAACCTGGACCAACACCACCTCGGGACCGGAAATCGCCATCGCCATCACCCAAGGATACAAGATCTCCAGGAAGGACCGCCCCACCCACCCAGGTGGAGGAATCGCCATCGTCCACAAATCCAGCCTCCGCCTGAGCACACTCCCTGACGAGTCCACAGAACTGATGGAACACCTTCACTTCAAGATACTGGCCAGCCCGACCGCCGGCCTCCGAGGAACTCTCATCTACCGACCCCCTGGACCCTGCTGACCCTTCGCCAACTCCATCATGGACATTATCTCCCCGCAGGCCATCGCATCCACCAACTACACCCTGCTGGGAGACCTCAACTTCCACCTCGACAATCAACTGGACCCCAACACCACATGCCTCCTGGACAACCTCCACAACATTGGACTCCGCCAGATCATGACCGAGCCCACGCACTCAGCAGGACACACCCTCGACCCCCTCTTCACTACAGGAAACTCCATCACCTTCAGCCACACCACCCAACTCCCATGGACCGACCATCGTTGCGTCCACTTCACCTTCAGAACACCCACCATCCACAGACACCAGAACCTGCTTCCACAAAGAAACTGGACAAAAATCACGGACGACCAGCTCACCTCCTCACTCAACAACTCCACCCCAACCATCGCGGAAAACAACGACCCCAACACCGCAGCCCGAACCCTGCATAGATGGATCTCAGACAGCACCAACACCATAGCCCCCCTCAAGAAAAACAACAATACCCGTGCCAAGAAAGCCAGATGGTTTACCACCGAACTTCGAGAATCCAGGCGCACATGCCGCCGCCTCGAAAAGGCCTGGAGAAACACCAAATCCACAGAAGCCCACAACAACTTCAGAGCCGCCACCAACGCCCACCATCAACCCATCAGAGAAACGAGGAAAAAAGCGATTGAAGACAGAATCTCCACCCATGCACACAACAGCAAGGAACTCTTCAGCATCATCAAGGAGTTCGCCCAACCCACCAGCGAGTCAACCGACATCCCTCCCTCACAAGACCTCTGCGACAAACTCAGCACCTTTTTCCACCACAAAATCAAGAGCATCTACGACAACTTCGACGAAGACAACCAACACACTGAACCCTCACCAACCACCCCCGACACCCGGAAACCAGTGATTGATCACTGGACAGCCCTCACCACTGAAGACACACTGAAGACAATGAATTCAATCCACTCAGGGGCCCCCATGGACCCCTGCCCCTCACCACATCTTCAACAGAGCCGCCGGCACCATCGCACCCATGCTCCGCCACACCATCAACCACTCCCTGGTGACCGCCTCGTTCCCCGACGACCGGAAACACGCCGAGGTGAACCCCCTCCTAAAGAAACCCTCAGCAGACCCCACCGACCTCAAAAACTACAGACCCATCTCCCTGCTCCCGTTCCCAGCGAAAGTCATCGAGAAAGCCATCAACAGCCAACTCGCCACATTCATTGAAGAACACAACATCCTCGACTCCTCCCAATCCGGCTTCAGAAAAAACCACACTACGGAAACCGCCCTCCTCGCCGCAACAGACGACATCCGCACCCTACTGGACAAAGGAGAAACAGTAGCCCTCATCCTCCTCGACCTATCAGCGGCGTTCGACACAGTCTCCCCTAATACGCAGACTCTACGACGCAGGAATCCAGGACAAGGCCCTCGACTGGATCTGCTCCTTCCTCTCCGGCAGGACGCAGCGGGTCAGGCTCCCCCCTTTCCTCTCGGACCCCACACCTACCACCTGCGGAGTCCCCCAGGGCTCCTCCCTCAGCCCGACGCTCTTCAACGTTTACATGGCTCCACTTGCCCCTATCGTCAGAACCTACGGACTCAACATCGTGTCATACGCAGACGACACCCAGCTCATCCTCTCCCTATCCAACGTGCCCAACACCGCCAGACGCAACTTTCGAGAAGGCATGGAAGCCGTCGCCAAATGGATGAAAAACAGCTGTCTACAACTAAACACCAACAAAACAGAAGTACTCATCATGGGCCCAAACCCCGACGCCTGGAGCGACACCTGGTGGCCCACCGCCCTCGGAAACCCACCAACCCCCACAGACCATGCACGCAACCTTGGAATCATCCTGGAATCCGAGCTCAAAATGGACCGCCAAATCAACTCGGTCTCATCTTCCTGCTTCCACACCCTCCGCCTCCTTCGTAAGACCTTCAAATGGATCCCCCTCGAACACCGAAAGACAGTCACTCATGCCCTGGTCACCAGCAGACTCGACTACGGCAACGCACTCTACGCCGGAATAAACAAAAACCTCATCCGCAAGCTACAGAACATCCAGAACACCGCCGCAAGACTGGTCCTCAACCTGCCAAAACACTGCCACATCTCCCAGCATCTGCGCACACTCCACTGGCTCCCCGTTGAGGTGAGAATCACTCACGCACACAAGGCCCTCCACGGCACCGGACCAGCATACCTGAACAGCCGACTCAAATTCCACGCACCCCAAAGGACCCTACGATCAGCCCAGCTCTCCTACGCCGTGGTCCCCCACACCAGAAAAAACAGATCGGGAGGCCGCTCCTTCTCCTTCCTCTCGGCCAAAGCATGGAACGCCCTTCCGCTCCACCTCAGACAGACAACATCGCTCCCCATCTTCGCAAGAAACCTCAAAACCTGGCTCTTCGATAGACCCCCTCCTTGATGAAATGGAACCTGCACCCCCCCACCCCTAGCGCCTTGAGACCCTTACGGGTGAGTAGTCGCGCTGTAACAAACCCCTGATTGATTGATTGTGTTAACCTTAACTTGCTGATTAGTAAATACACTGAGGCAAAACATAGGCATATACCTCTGTTTTTCCGATTTAAGTAGTGCCTTCAGCCTTGTCAATCATGCTCTATTATGAAAGACCCTTATGGAGTTGGAGGCCGCAGCAGAAAATAAGACACCTATCTCAAATTTCTGAAAGGCTGACTACACGAGTTAGACGTGGGTTGAGAGGAGAATGTACACCGAGTTTCAAAGGGACTACAGGTATAACACGGGGTTGTGTTTTTGCGAACTTTCTCTTCTCAATATACATCAATCGGGTAGACAAGGAAATACAACAGTTCGAAGTGAATGCCCCTAGAGAAGGCCAAAGTAAGGCCCCTGTTCTCTTGTATGCAGATGATGCAGTCCTGATATCAAGAACTACAAATGTATTGCGGATCTTGATCTAGTGATTTGAGACATACACGGGGAATCGAGATTTAAGGCTCAATTTATCTAAAACATTCACTATGGTCTGTGGGAGGAGTAATCCCAAAACAGGCTGTACAATGTGAAGAATACTAAATTGGTAGAAGTGCAGAGTTTCTCTTATCTTGGCATTCAATTTTCTGACATCAACATGTGGAGCCTACTTATCACAAATACAAAAGCCAAAGCATCTAGAACTATGGAAGCCCTAAACAGATTTACTAGAAAAATAGGAAATAAGCCTAATGAGAACTGATTAAATAATATGGGAACAGATTGCTATTACGGAGCGGCTGTATGGGGCATGGCAGATAGTACTCCCCTCCAAACCCAGGAAAATATTTTTTTTATGTAAGATACTGTGTTTACCCTGCTCCACTTCATCCTATATAGTACATAAAGTGCTGGATATGCCATTCATAAAAGATTTGATCGATCAGAGCACTGTTATCCCTTGGTACAACATATGGAGCAAGGCAGGCTTGAAATTTACAAAAGATGATATACTTGATTGTCTAAATCTTGATGAGCATCATACGATCCTCTAGCTAAGCTATGTGAATAGATTGCTTTCCAAGTTATTTGAGGTAGTAACCATCGCTAATCCAGGACGCATTTGGCAGGTAAGCAAGAGAGAGATAAAACAGGTTTTCAATAACCATAAGAGGAGGCGAAGGAGAATACTGACAATGGCAAATCTTCTGTGACAAGATACATGTCTGTCCAGTCTCAGCCAGGACTACCTAAGAACCTATCTTTAGTGAAAAACACACATCAAAGGTTTTACCTTACATGTATGTGATTGGGCGTATTACATCAATTAGGGTCTTACCCTAAATGGCCTGCCTGGACATCCGGCTTGCCCAAATGTCCTTGTGATGGCCTAACAAAATAATTCACTATCCATCTTAATCTATTTTGCAGCCTATCCCAAGATATTATGAGTAGTTTATTATGCCCAATTTTTCTCCCTGAGAAGCTCTTCTTGCACCAGGATGCATTCAAATGGCTATGTAAACTAGAGAATGAATTAGTCTGCTATAGAGTCTCAATGTACATCACACGTGTTACTGCCAGAAGAAAATAACTAAGAGAATTAGATGATTTGAAATGAAGAATAGAGCCAATAGTACCTTGATTCGTGGAGATAGTCTCTAACACTGCATATGTGATTTCCAACTAGCCAATAACAAGGTAGCATGTGTTTCATGATGGTTGTAATGTATTGTAGCTCTAATTGTTTATTGATGGTTTCACAATTTTATTTATAATGCACATAATTATTTTGTGTCAGAGCTTATCTGAATTTTGAATATCAAAATTCAAAAATGGGGCGCAAGGGCGATGCAACTCATAAGGGCCTGATTACGAGTTTGGCAGTGCAGGAGTGGACTGCCATGCCAGTGCCACACTCCCACACCACTAAACCTGTGTGCTCACCGCCTGCCAAATTACGAGTTTCCTTGTGTCTGGCGGGCGTTTTTTGGCAGTCCCACAGCAGTGCCGCTGAAAATGGGCACTGCAATGGGAATGCCAATAAAATTGTCCTGCACTGCATGGGCTATAAACTCTATGCTGTGCAGGTACTAGGGTGCATGCAAATAGGGAGGCACATGTTGTGCCTCTGCACGCATCCCCATGCAAATGAGCAACAGGGGGCACTGTAGGGCACCCTTTGTCTCAGGACCACCAGCCTTTTCATGGAGGATTGACCTCCATGACACCGCTGGAGTTCCTGAAACTCAAAATATGCATTGTGGTGCTGCAGCTGCACTGCCAACATATTACTGAGGCCCTGACCGCCGCGGTTGTGGTGGTGCAATAGAGGTCCGACTGCCTCATTTGTAATAGAGCAGGCAGGCCACTGGTGCGGCAGTGGCTGGACTGGACGGCCACCCCCATGAGTCTGGTGGCTTGATAAATCTAGAGTAATTGCTGCTTTACGTTACTTTGCCCATGGTTGGAGTGTGGATGTTCCCATGCATCCACCCATGGATATTGCCCGATTCCAAGATTTACCATTACTGGAAGGACTGGGAATGCCTTAAAATGCTACATTTCCCCAGGTGAGACATAACAAGGAGAAATGGCTCTATTCCTTTTGGTGTTTTCTTCTTTCTTTGTGTGCTGCAGTCTGGGGAAAGGTGCCCCTTCCTACACAAAGACAATCCTTCTTACAATGCTGGCACTCTTGCATCATGGTTTGAAGGTGCCTGCATCAGCGCCAGGCAGAGCAAGGAAAAGACAGTAATGCACCCCCTTCTCTATCATGCAGCGCAGCAAGGTGCGTTGCTGTGCTGCATAATTTCCTGATAAAAGTACCCCTAAACATCGATCCCTTGAGATCACATTGTAAAGTTTCAGTCACAATACCCAGGTATGGCGTGTATGTTCAAACTTTTCAGCAGGACTCTGCGGGGCATATTACCAAGACAGGCGATAAAATTATTGCCGTTTTAGTGGCAGTTGTCTGCCACTAAAACGGTGATAATGGGCTTGATAATATGCTCTATGGAATTCCAATTGAAGCCCAAATGTGAAGGACATCAAACATGGGCTTCAATTGGAATTCCATAGAGCATATTATCAAGCCCATTATCGCCGTTTTAGCGGCAGTTTTCTACCGCTAAAACGGCGATAATTTTATCGCCTGTCTTGATAATATGCCCCTAAATTTTAATAGCTATGGCTTAGAGAGAGATCAGATCTCTACCAATGTTTTCTGGCATAATCACTTATTTATTTGGAAGGAATGACATTGAGCAAGTGACTTTAGGATTTAACAACATTAAAAAAACGACAGAAAAATCTGATATTTCTGTGTGAAAAAAATGCAGATCATATTACAAGAGAAAAATTAGACGGGGAGTATGAGCGATGCAAAAGTAATCACAAGGAATAAATCATATTTGGCATCGTGTTTTCTGAGCACTAAGGGCCATATTATCAAGAAAGGGCGATACATTATTGCCGCTTTTATTGGCAGGAAATTGCAGCTAAAGCGGCGATAATGGGCTTGATAATATGCCTTTGTGAATACCCATAGAAGCCCAGGTTAACACCAGCTGAAAGCTGACAAGAAAATTCCACACCTGTAAAAATCAAATAACTCTACAATGTGATCAAACGATGGAGATTTACATACCTATGTTGTTTCAAAGGTGGGTAATCCAAGTACCTTTCTGATGAACAGTATGGAGACACACTTTCTAAAATTACCGTGCTACTTTGTGCTCAAAGAAACACATCCAATGCTTGATTTCATGAAAAACAGCAATTGCATGGTCCTGCAATTGCCTGGAGTACTGTGCCACAGTTGCTTTTTTTTATTACACCTCATGTCTCTTTCTTCCATCACCCAATGTCTACTGTCCCTCCATCCCTCTCTGACAAAATGTCGCCCTCCCTTCCTCTTTTTCACAGTTTTCCTATATTTTTATTTCCCCTGCTTTCACAATTTCTGCCTCACTCCTCTCGTTTTGTTTCAAAGACTGATGTTGAAAAATAAGACCCATGGGGCATATTATCAACAACTAGCGATATTTATCGCTAAATTGGCTTAGCGATATTTTTTTATCGCCGGATTTTATCGCAGAGATAACGTGCTATTAGCAACGTTTCTCTCTTAAGCGATAAAATATCCGGCGATAGTGGCAAAATGCGTGAATATCGCTGGGAATTCAGCGATATTCAGGCTCTTTCGCTAATGGGGTCTTAACCTGAATATTCACCTGCCATCGGATATAAAGGTTAAGAAGTGGTCAGAGCAGGTGTTAGCGATATTCGCGCTTAGCGCAAATTTTTTCATCGCTACGCCTACGTTGATAATAGGCAATAGCGATGTTAGCGACTGCTTTCAGCCGCTTACAGGTTGGGTACGCCTACTTTGCATGTCATTAGTGATAAATATCGCTGACATGCAAAGCGGGCTCCAAACCGGTCGCTATCGCCTACAAGCTGTCGCTAACTGCTGTTACCAACAGCTTGCTAATAGGGCAATAAAATTATCGCCACTTTTCGGAAAAATGGCCGCAAAAGCGGCGGTAATCTCATATCGCCCGCCTTGATAATATGCCCCCATGTTTTTCTGAGGCCCAAATCAAGCACTGCCAAGCACGGGCAAGATGACATCAATTCAGATTTTACATCGGATTATGGCCTTTCCTATCTGCAAACAGCTCCCATCATAAGAAGATAATCCAGCACACATTATACTGCTTGTTGGTGTCAAAGTTTCCTCGACTGGTGGTAAAAATGTAAATCACTAAATTATGGCTTTCTCTAAACAGTGATATAGAGAAGAGGCTGGCATAGAGTTTTTCACAAAAATAGTTTTTCTGGTCCTTACTCTGTATGGGCCAAGCGCTCACCTGCAAACAAAGATGCAGAGCTTGGTATTGCCAGTGTAGGCAGAGAACAGTTGTCAAAGTTGCACTAGTGAGAAGTCGGGAAATGACCTGATGCCGATTTGTATCAACTGACGGACTGGCATGCACTAACTCCATTGGAAATTTCGACGTTTCCAGTCCTATAAGCAGCTCTGAGGGAGAAGCCTTAATCCAACCTGAGCCTTCAGGCTGCTGTTCGTAGATCACTTCCTTTTGGCCAGACAGAAAGAATCTGACTAGAGGGCTACTGTGTGGGAAAACAGCAACATTCACTCCAGCGCTGACTCCTGGAGTACGGGTTGTGTTTAATACCCACCAGGTCACGCTGTTTTAAACTTTTTAAAATCTGTATTTGCTGCTAGTTTGCTAAGATTTGTTTAACTTGCCTTAGCCTACCGGGCTCAAGGGAACACCACTGTTTTTCGTCCTTCCTGATTCCCTGCAAACGCCGAGCAGTAGCGCTGCTGATTGGAGGGATAGGAGGCGCGGAACTGGGCAGTGATTCGGCCGGCGGGCGGACTCAAGAATGGCATTTAACTCGGGCTTGCCGACTGCGCAGCGCTAACTCCTGGAGTACGGGTTGTGTTTAATACCCGCCAGGTCACGCTGTTTTAAACTTTTTTAAATCTGTATTTGCTGCTAGTTTGCTGAGATTTGTTTAACTGTGCCTTAGCCTACCGGGCTCGAGGGAACACCACTGTTTTCCATCCATCCTGATTCCCTGCAGACGCCGAGCAGGGGCGCTGCTGATTGGAGGGATAGGAGGCGGGGAACTGGGCTGTGATTAGGCGGGCTGACTCAGAAATGGCATTTAACTCGGGCTTTCCGACTGCGCAGCGCTGACTCCTGGAGTATGGGTTGTGTTTAATGCCCACCAGGTCACGGTGTTTTAAACTTTTTTAAATCTGTATTTGCTGCTAGTTTGCTGAGATTTTTTTAACTGTGCCGTAGACTACCGGGCACGAGGGAACACCACTATTTTCCGTCTTTCCTGATTCCCTGCAGACGCCGAGCAGGGGCGCTGCTGATTGGAGGGATAGGAAGTGGGGAACTGGGCTGTGATTGGGCAGGCGGACTCAGAAATGGCATTTAACTCGGGCTTGCCGTGACCGCGCAACGCTGACTCCTGGAGTATGGGTTGTGTTTAATACCCGCCAGGTCACGCTGTTTTAAACTTTTTTAAATCTGTATTTGCTGCTAGTTTGCTGAGATTTGTTTAACTGTGCCTTAGACTACCGGGCTCGAGGGAATACCACTGTTTTCCGTCCTTCCTAATTCCCTGCAGACACCGAGTAGGGCACTGCTGATTGGGGGGATAGGAGGCGGGAAACTGGGCTGTGGTTGGGCGGGCGGACTCAGGAATGGCATTTAACACAGGCTTGACGCGACCGCGCAGTAGGCGCGCCGCGGGCTCGCAGAAGGCATGCCTAAGGCAAGCCCGTCTGCGCCCGTCTGTGCTCGGATTGGGCTCAGGGCCAGTCCCCCTGGTTCTGGCTCACCAGGTATGCTAAATTATTCACCCGGCCTGCTCAGAAGCCTGGATCCAGTGGGAGGGAAAGCTTGTTGTCTGAGATTTACACCGAGTATTGGGCCTGAAGAGCTGGCAGATTTGTGTTCTGCGGCGGCTCGCTACCTGAGATCTTGGCCTACCCCAGCAATTTATCTTTCAGGGAGATGAAGGGCCGTCCGAAGCCTGGCATGGTTGCTTCCTCCCTGAAATGCCTACTGCTAAACGCCAGGTCATTGGTCAAACATAGCCTCAAGTGTAGTTTATTGCTGGAGGATCAGCAAATTATGATGGCGTTAATTATGGATAGCACTTCAGGCCCTGACATTGTGAAGGCCTTGCCGGGCAATTTTGTGTGCTATACTCTGGACCGTCCTTCCGGAAGGGGGGAGGGCTGGCTGCTATTTACCATAGTAGCCTTGAGCCCTCGTTCTCCATAGCCTCCAGTGACGCATGTGAAGCACTGTCCATCAGTGTGCGCCTTTCCCCCCATAACACCTTTAAAGTAATGTTAATCTATCCCTCTCCAGGGCCCAGAGGCCTGTTTCTGGACTCGCTTGGTGATTTGTTGGAGGAAGGGTTATGTGCAAACACCTTTACGATTATGGGAGATTTCAATTTCCACCTGGAGAATGCCTTAGATGCGGACACTGAAAGACTTATGGATCTTTTTGGAGGAGGAGGGCTTGACCAAAGGGTGGTAGGCCCAACGCACATAGCTGGGCACACGTTAGATGGCATCTTTTCCAACAATCCCGGTTTGGATTTACTGGAAGTGTTACCTCTCTCATGGTTTGATCATGCGGCCATCATCTTTTCGCTCCGCCAAGGATCTCAGAATCCAGCTACTACTAAACCTAGGGAAAAGATTGCTGTCAGGGCGTGGAAACATATTAATGGTGTGGAGATGGGGAACTTCCTGACATTAAATATGCCTAGCTTTCCTGCTAATGTAGACAAGGCAGAGGAATTGTACACAAGTTGGATTGAGAGCGCGTGTGACAAATTTGCACCGATAAAACTTTTCACTCCCAGGAGAGCTCAGCCATCGGCACCTTGGTTCTCAGACTTCCTGCAAATATACAAGACTGTAAGGGGGTCATTATGATGTCAGGCGGATTGCCTCCGCCAGGCTGGCGGTGGCCACCGCCTGCCTGGCAGAGGCAATCCGCCCGACATCCATGTCCTGATTCCCCCCCCGCCAGATTAGGATGGCGGAGGGGACAGCGGCAGATGGAAAGACCGTCCGCCGCTTTACCGCCACGGTCGCCCTGCGACCGCGGCGGTGATAGATTAGTATGGTGCCGGTGGCGGCATTGGCAGGCGGTGATTGCTGCGGGGGCCCCCTGCGGGGCCCCCAGGTGATGCCAGTGTTGGGGGTGCACATGGGGGGTACCTATGGTACCCCCCACATTTGCATATGCAAAGCGGCAGGCACCGCGCGGTGCCTGACGCTTTGCATATGCAAATGCATGCTGAAATGTTTATCATTGTGGCGGGCGGTGCTGAGTGCTCCGCCCGCCACAATGATAAACATGTAGGATGTGCCCGCCACTGTGGCGGGCACATCCTAATTCCCCCTACGGGACCCCCGCCCTTATGGCGGGCGGTCCCGATCTCCGTTAGGGTGGTGGGCTGACAAAGTCCGCCCGCCATCCTAATGACCCCCTAAGAGTCTTGAGAGGATCTGGAGGAGGGGGTATTGTCCTATTAATAAAGAAAAGTATAAAGGAAGTCTTATTATATATAAGCAATTGATATCAGAGGCAAAAATAGTCTATTTTGCCTAGCAGATACAGAGGGCGAACTCATCTTCTAGGGAACTGTTCAGGACCATCTCAAAATTGACTATTCCGACCAAGCCTAGCACTCATAGTAGCCCAGCTTTGTATGAGTCACTATCCTCCTTCTTTAGGAGTAAGGTAGAAGGGATATTTTTCTCCTTTTCTAATGCCCAAGGAGAGGCGGGGGAAGCAGCTAACAGTACCGAATCAAAGCTTAGAACGCCGTTGGATTGATTAGAGTGGTTTAGTCCTTTACTGTCCATGGAGGTCCTAAATGTATTGCGGGCGGCTCGGTCGGGATATCCCAATGATTCTTACCCGGTTGCAGTACTTAAGATCTGCTCTGAGTTCATTGCATTCACACTTACACCGTGTTTAATATGATTATTGACATGTGTGAGTCTCCTAAGAGGTGGAAATCCGCTTCGGTACTTCCCCTAATAAAAAACCCCAATTTGGATGGAAAGGATCCTAATAGTTACAGACCAATATCACGTCTCCCGCTACTGGCCAAGATACTAGAGAAGGCTATTAACCAGCAACTAAGCACGTTCTTTCAGAAGACTAAGGCACTGGACTCTACGCAATCTGGGTTTCGTGCAGGATATAGCAAGGAGCTGGCTCTTATCAAGGCCATGGAGGAGGTTAGAGCAGCTGTGGAGGGTGGCTGTTCTGATTCTGTTGGACTTGTCGGCAGCCTTTGACACGGTCCACCATGGGTGTTGATGGGCCGGTTGTCGGGGTAAGGGACGGAGGGCTCGGCTTGGAGGCTCCTGAAGTCCTTCCTGACCAACAGAATACAGACAGTTGACCTGGAGTCGGATAAATCAAAGCCTTTTGCCCTCCCTTGCAAGGTGCCACAGGGGTCCTGCCTGAGTCCAACGCTCTTTAATATCTACGTCAGCCCTCTGGCGGCCTTGATAAAATCCTTTGATCTGCAGCTTACATCGTATGCAGACAACACACAAATTGTGTTATCTATACAACGAGGGTCTCAAGTGGATATGGCAGCAAGATGTCACGATTGTCTAAAGAACGTGGCAGAATGGATGGCCTCCAATTGCCTTAAATTAAACTTCGGGAAGACCGAGGTCATTATGTTTGGAAACAATCCTAACATATGGACCCCTGATATGTGGCCTGAGGTTTTGGGAAGTCTTCCAGTCCCCACTGGGAAAGCAAAAAATCTGGGTGTGATTGTGGACCAAAATTTGGACTTCGGGGATCAGGTTAGTGGAGTAGTGTTGTCCTGTTTCCATATGCTTAGGATATTAAGGAAAATAAAATGTTTCCTTCCAGCTGAGGGATTCGGGACAGCAGTAACTGCCATTATATTGTCGCGTTTGGACTACTGCAATAGTCTGTACCTGAATTTGAAAAAAAAAACGGGTACAGACTCCAGCTGGTTCAAAACGCGGCAGCAAGACTTCTGATAGGGATCCCCAGATACACCTCGGTGCGCGAGGGTCTCAGGCAACTCCACTGGCTGACTGTAACAAGATGTGCTCAGTTTAAAGCTCTGTGCACTGTCTTCAAAGCTTTGATGGGCGATGGTCCAGAGTTTTTGAGCAGGTGTGTTAAGTGGTATGTGCAAGGAAGAGCGCTTCGCTCGGCCGAAGGCAGATTAGTTACGGTGTGATGAATAGTAAGTAAAGTAAGTAAGTACATTTTATTTAGCATAGTTAATTAAAACCATTGCAATACAAAATCAGAATAAAAGACATTTTTTAAAACTACATACTTGATAAAACCAGCATAGCACAATCACATTTTCACAATTCATTTTAGACACAAAATTGCATCCTGTTAAATTAATATTTTAAAATTGGTACAGTTTTGTTTTATAATATAGTGCAGAGTCAGATTCAAGTTGTGACTTTTTCTTTCCCGGTGCCTTCATATTTCTCTTTAAGTCAGCCATGATGATAGATGCAGTTTTGTTTTATTGAACTGTGTGGAGACGGTTAGGGATCAGTTTTTGGCATTTTCTTTTTCACTGCCTTCATAAATTTCCCAAAACTACAGTTCAACTGTGGGTCCTGAGATGCAAAGCAGACAAGAACTGCATTCCTTCGCGTGCGTATCCCACGCCGATTAAAGTGGTGGTTAAACAGATATTTCCGTTCATCCAACAGTTTCTCACAGGAGCATAGCAAGTGCAGTATGTCCTCTTGCACTAAGCCGCATAACCGGCAGAGGGAGCCTGCTTTGTCTTTTAGCCAGTGTGGGAAGTGTCGAATGCAGGGTAGCAGGCCCAACCTATACTTTAAGAAACACATTTTAACGGTTTTGGCATAACCCAAACCAAAGTAGCTCTGTGGTGCTTTTGTTGAGTAAGAGTTCAGGGTCATCCAGCTATGCGTTCTTTTTGAAAGGGCCTCCTTATCTTGAACCCACGATAGTTGTTTGATTGATTTCTTGACCAGATTTTTAAGCATTGTGTGATTTGTTGAGGTATCCCAAAGCTGCTTTAAGCCCGTATTTACCAGGCTACTCATAAGGTACTTGGCTGCTGGTGAGGAAGGGTGTTGCTCTAGCTCCGTCCATAGATACTCATTTAGAGTTCCTTGTTTGGATTTCCTCACTTTGTCCCAGGCAGAAATATAGGCTCCCTGTCTTGCCAGGATCTGTTGTTGGATACCGAACTCTAGCCTGATTTGTGCTGGAGAGGTTCGCTTGGGAAGGCTAAAAATGATTCTATATGCAGCTGTGATTGTATTGTCAAGGGTCTTTGCGTCTCTGCCTCTCTGTACCTCGCTCCCATAGGTAATTGTTGGCAGTACTTTGGCACGGATTACTTGTACCAGAGGTAAAAGAGAGGGCCCAGAGAGTTTGCTGTTTAATGTTTTTAAAGTGATTGCCAAAGCAAGCCCTTTTCCTCTCGTTCTCTGAGCAGTAAACTGTCCGCTGTTATCGATCTTTACTCTTAGGTATTTGTACATCAACGTATGCGACGAATAAAAAATGGCAGATGGGGAGGAAACAGCTTATCCTTCTGTGCAGCAAAATCCTGGGACAACTTGTCGGTGCATCTTAGAAATGCCTCAGGGTTCTTTTCATATCGAAAAGTGCTTAAGATCTGGTTATTTATGGAGGAGACCCCGTTGCCCGTTCAGGAGTCAGTAGGTAGCACCAGGACGCCCTTGGGCATAAGTGTGCTGTATAAGCTCCTAAATAAATAAAAATAAATAAATAGATATGGAAAGTATTGCTAAAGAAATACAGCCAGAGGGTTCAATTCCATAATTAGATTGTCCCTCATTAATTTCAGTAGCCGCTGGCGCAGATCGAGGTGGCGGGGCGGACGGGGATAAAGATAAAAAAGGCAACATACCTTTTTTCGTCTCTCTGACTCATCCCTCGTCCTCCTCATCCCGCCGCTCCAGCTGGAAGAGGAAACAGCCAGGCTCCCCTGACATAGCATTGCAGCATTGTGATTGGTCTGAGCGCCGTAGTTCGGCACTCAGATGGGAAAAGGGGGCTTGGGCATGTTCTCTATGCAGGCTGTAAGGGGGTCTGCATGGAGAACATGCAAAGTGTGCATGACTGTTTGGCGAGAGGGCCAGTCAAACATTCATGCCCACTCTACTGAGTGCCACCACTCCTTCCCCTGCTCTGAGACAAGAGCAGCCCCGCCCTGCAAAGACGCAGGAACAAATAAAATGATAATAACGTCCAGCTATTATAATTTTATGTTTTTTCTTCATTTCCACTGTTAAAAGGAGTTGGGTACCAGTCTAAGTTGACCAGAGGCTCTAAAATGTCACAATTGTTGTTTCTCTTTATCCTATGCAAATTGGAAAACATTCCTCTTCCTTTGCATCTTCCTTTTTGTTTGGTGTAGCCACAGAGAAATGCTTTGAAATCACGTTTGACAATGCTTAGATACTCACACACCTTTCCATCAGCAAAATCTGGTCAGCATAAATAAATGCTACATTGCATGGTTCTATGTCTGAATATTAGGCACAAAAACATTAGAGCTAGAATAAGAGTAGGGCTTTAAGAGGGATGAAAAAACTGGGGGTCTATCAAATGGGTGTGGTCTATGTAATTAAGGGTGTGGCTTAAAACCACATAAACTAAAAATCTGTGCTTAGCATAGTGTGGCTCCCTCTAGTATTTTGCTGCTTTTGTCAATGCATCCAGATATATATTACAACAAGTAACATTACACATACAACAAGCCAGGACTACTGGTTTTGTCAATGGTTGTTAGTTGCATTAGATAAATAAGCAACAACAACGTCTTCCTCGTATTTGGTATTAAAAGTGCTTCCGTTCTGAAATTATGGCACTGTGAAAATGCTATAAGAGTCTCTTTTGAGTTACATCACAGGCAGTGAAGAGTGGGACTGCTGCAGAGTTAAGATTTATATTTCACCCTGAAGGCGAGGGCAAAAATGGAGAGGCCGATAGAGACCCATCTCAGCCTCTTTTTTTAGACCTGCAGGTGATGAGCACCAGCAGGACCCGGCCCACTTATTGACCTGAATATGATGTCAAAATATCCTGAAGATCAGTTTATGTGAGGGCAAATATAAATATACTATGTTTAATTCCTATATGCGTACCTTAAAGATTTACATAGTCAAGTACATATACATATAATAAACACATGCTTATCCATATATACTTACGGCACTATATTTAGTTAAAAATCTATATTTTAGTAACGTACCGCCCTAGGTTTCTTGTTTACAGTATTTAGATCCTACTTTAGAAGCTTGTGGAAAAGTGCAAGATTTCAGTCCAGGCGGCAAGTCAGCGGCAGCACTTGTATGACTTTGCATCACTCATTCCGTTATGTAAGGAATTACAATTTGTTCCCTTCCCCAAGTAGAATATTCTAGTGCCAAGAAATCTTTTTGAGGGCCAATGCCGTCCTCCAATTTCATATCCTTAAACGAATATTCTCATTAATGTTGAAATCATACAATGATTTGCCTATTTGCACATCACCAGTATCTGTTTTTAAATTTTCAAAAGATTTAAAAATCAAAGGCAGCAGATGACAATTTGACATTTCCTGCCCAGTATGCACCAGTATAACGTGTTAGGATATGGGGGTTGTGTTGGGCTGAATCTCCAAAGAACCAGACGCAGTTTACTAATTGTCCGATTCAATGAGAAAGGATTTGAATTCTGCGGATTCAAGAAACCGTTGCTATGAACATTACACTGAAATTCAACCATAAATTTAAATGCTACGGAGTCATTATCCTGCAAAAAATTAACATTACAAAGCGCGTTGCACTCCCGAAACCTCTATTCTTCAAGATGAATGGTCACAGCATGTACCACCACCAGGCCTTTCCATTATATGAATTGTAAAAGCACTGATCCACATTCACTTCAATGCCCCTGCACTTGTTTTTATCTAGACTACGGATAATTAGAGTAATTGAAAGCAAAATTATAGCATTTACCTCAAATGATCTGGAAAGTTACAGTGTAGCTGGCCTCAATATATCAATAAAGACAAGCAGAGGGAATTAAACCCATGACACATTAAAACAAACAAACAGCAACAAAGTGAAGATTGGATGGGGTTAATGATGGAAGTGGTGTCAGGCCTGAGTTACGCCGGATAGGAATTAGTGCCCAATTACATGTACATAGTCCTTTCCTAAAGTTGCCTTCCCTTTGTCACACCTACTTTTGCCACACATTTAATTTGTGATGCTTGGGTTAGTTTCTATGAAACATCGACCTTGCTGACACAAAGAACTTTGTGAGAACATTATTGCACTACCTTCACATTATATGCAAGGCCCTCTTTGTGCGATACAGGTGTGTTTGTTATTACATCCATTTGGTGACACAGCTATCTGTGGAATACAAACGATGGCAGCCTTATCACAATCTCGGCCCGAGGCAAGGATGTCCTTTTCTATATATATCCTGTTGTTACCAAAATAATCACAGGAGATGCTTCTACTGACATCAAGAAGTCCCTGCATGCTGAATTTTTTGCCTAGCAGGTGACAGTCATCTCAGTGAGGGGTGCTCAGTTTGTGACCAAGACTGGGTCCTACACTCTTGTCCACCAGGTAAAGGGGTTAGATCATCCAGAAGGGGGTTTCTTGTTAAACCATACATTCACACCCTAGACACGTAGTTTAGGGTTCGCATTGTATGAGTACTCTAGATTGTTATAAATACTGTAGATGTATGCATATATATGTGACCTCAACAGGATAGTTGAACTCTTCGTTGTATTCACTGCTTTGACACTCATTATACCTTTTATCTTCTTCTGTCTATTAATCATTGTAGCACATATCTTCTATAGAATAATCACTATGGTTCAATAAGTCAGTCAGTGCCGGTATGACTCGCAGATGGAGGGGGGGCGTGCAGGGAGGGAGTAACACAGTTGGGTTTAATTTGAAATATTTTTTTTTACAAATGTAACTTACCTTCGCGGCCTGCTCCGGTCTCGTCCCGCGTCGTCCCGCCTTTGTCCCGCGTCCTCTCCTTCACACAGGAAGCAGTCATGCAAGCAGCCTCCCTCCTCTTCCCTAATCCAATCACAACGCTGCAACGGCAGCGTTGTGATTGGCTGGGACGCCAACCGCACAGGCATCTATGGGGAGGCTGTTGTCTCCATGCAGGCTGCATGCAGCCTGCATGGAGAAAATGGAGAGTGTGCATGACTGGTTTGTTGGGCCCTGGGGCCAACCAAACAGCAGGAGCCCACAACAGTGGGCAAGCCACTATTCCCCTGCCAGGAGCAGGACTGCCCACCCGCCCACCCAAACCCTTCTGCTTTCTCGCAGTGCGAGAAGCAGAAACATAAAATGGTATTCACAATACCATTTTATGTTTCTGCTTCTCGCACTGCCAGGACACAGTAGGGCGATGCTCCTCCACCCACATGGAGGAGCCGCCCCTGCAAAAAGTTTTGAAAACATCCCTTCATTTATTCTTTGTATATGTCTCTGAGCAAAAGAGAGCATGATCAAATGAGCGAAACGTTCTAGGTCTGTCACCATAATTCCTAAGGGAACAAGGTTGTTATGTTCAGTAGTTGCACTAACTGTTTGCTCCCTGTCTTGGTTTAGAGGGGGCTAACATTGGCTCTGTGAGCTAGCTGGACCAAGGAACAACATATCCTACAAGTGTGCAAGGAAGCAGTCTGGCACCATCCCAAGTTTATGTCATCTCAAAACTTGCAGTGCCTATTGATTTGTGGAAACTACACAACATGGTGCCATCAATGTTGGATGGCTTCTTATTTTGTATGGATCAACTGAGTAGCTCAATTGAGCTTCCTCAGAGATCTCTGCACACCTTTTAATCCATAGGCATCCGTGGTGGTAGGGAATATCCTCCACAGGTGAGAAGGTATACCCTATGTATTGGCTGTGCTTAATTTCGTGTGTGAGGATATTGTTCCTGCTGTGTTAGCCAAACTCATTTCTTACACATCCTCGCAAGGAATATTTCAAAGAACTGCAGACATGCAGCCACTCAAAAACGCCTTCAACATGGCCTCACACTAGAAGGTGGGGATGTTACCTTCATGGTAGACACAATAATGGGACACTTGGAAAAGTGCCCCTAACCATGGCACAGTTGCTGCTGTCCGCTTTTGCAGTAAATATCATTCAATATCATCCGTTTAACACTTGGTAGTCCTTATTTAATCCTATTCTCACTTCTATACTCGTAATTTAAACCACATGCAAGTGTGAAGCCCATTTTCAAGGTTTCTCATATTCGAGATGGGCCATCCGTGCCTCTTCGTTCAAGAATACGCAGTAGTGCTCATTTCATCCAAAAAGCAGTTTATTAACATAACCCAATGCATTTCGGGCCTCCAAGGGCCCTTCGTCAGGGGTAACTGTGAAAACAATTAAACACCAATGAATACAATGTACGCCATTTAATGTACATCATTTCCTCTTATAAGATTCCTGGCGCAAAAATTAATAACATTGGCTACCATGAACCGCAAAACGCGCTATGTGCTGTCCGGACATTGCATCATATTTCCTCTTGTCACCAGTTATGCTTTACTGCTTTGCATGGCATTGTACTTTATAAACAATCCTGGTACTGATACGATATTAATATGTCAATGCTAAATAAAAACTCACCCCTGCGCTATTAGCCCCTTTCACCCCGTGGTAGTTCACCGACGTCATACCCTCAATTAACATTTCTCATTACATTTTTCAGGCTGACTCAAAACTACTCCCTGTTCTTCCCACCCCAAGCGTTTTTTTACTACTGGTCTTCCTTAGCTAGTACATAAAACTCTCCTCTCTACAAGCTTACTGAGTCCTTACGAAATAGGCTGGTAAACCAAACGCTTGCCATCAACTTCCCCCTGACACGTACCTGCTCTCAAACATCCGTCATCTTTCCTGTGCTGAAAAAGTGCTGATCCCCGGCGGAACCCCCTCGCTTTTAAAAACAGCTGCTAGCGCCCCTCCTCCCCCATCTTCTCTCCCTATTACGTTAATCATTAGCACCTGAACTATTTCGTACTCTAAAAGCCTTCTATTAAACTACCAATACCATGTTGCATCGCGGTGGTAAATGAAAAGTCCATTCCTAACACGTAAGTTGAACTTGAGGAAATGTGTCTGGTAACAATCTAGAACATAAAGCACTTGTCTGACACGTTAATAGTTCCATAATTAATGTTTGCCATCCAGCTAGCGGCTGACACTCCGAATAAATAAACTGGTAGAATGAAATGTGATGTTACGGCTTGCATATGTTCCATGTCCCTTTTCTCCTTTTATGCTTGTCTAATTGGGTGCAAACCCGGCGGAGCCGAATATTGAACATCATGTAGTGGGGGTGTGCAACCCATCCGTAACATCACATTTCCTTCTACCAGTTTATTTATTCGGAGTGTCAGGCGCTAGCTGGATGGCAAACATTAATTATGGAACTATTAACGTGTCAGACAAGTGCTTTATGTTCTAGATTGTTACCAGACACATTTCCTCAAGTTCAACTTACGTGTTAGGAATGGACTTTTCATTTACCACCGCGATGCAACATGGTATTGGTAGTTTAATAGAAGGCTTTTAGAGTACGAAATAGTTCAGGTGCTAATGATTAACGTAATAGGGAGAGAAGATGGGGGAGGAGGGGCGCTAGCAGCTGTTTTTAAAAGCGAGGGGGTTCCGCCGGGGATCAGCACTTTTTCAGCACAGGAAAGATGACGGATGTTTGAGAGCAGGTACGTGTCAGGGGGAAGTTGATGGCAAGCGTTTGGTTTACCAGCCTATTTCGTAAGGACTCAGTAAGCTTGTAGAGAGGAGAGTTTTATGTACTAGCTAAGGAAGACCAGTAGTAAAAAAACGCTTGGGGTGGGAAGAACAGGGAGTAGTTTTGAGTCAGCCTGAAAAATGTGATGAGAAATGTTAATTGAGGGTATGACTTCGGTGAACTACCACGGGGGTGAAAGGGGCTAATAGCGCAGGGGTGATTTTTTATTTAGCATTGACATATTAATATCGTATCAGTACCAGGATTGTTTATAAAGTACAATGCCATGCAAAGCAGTAAAGCATAACTGGTGACAAGAGGAAATATGATGCAATGTCCGGACAGCACATAGCGCGTTTTGCGGTTCATGGTAGCCAATGTTATTAATTTTTGCGCCAGGAATCTTATAAGAGGAAATGATGTACATTAAATGGCGTGCATTGTATTCATTGGTGTTTAATTGTTTTCACAGGTACCCCTGACGAAGGGCCCTTGGAGGCCCGAAATGCATTGGGTTATGTTAATAAACTGCTTTTTGGATGAAATGAGCACTACTGCGTATTCTTGAACGAAGAGGCACGGATGGCCCATCTCGAATATGAGAAACCTTGAAAATTGGCTTCACACTTGCATGTGGTTTAAATTACGAGTATAGAAGTGAGAAGAGGATTAAATAAGGACTACCAAGTGTTAAACGGATGATATTGAATGATATTTACTGCAAAAGCGGACAGCAGCAACTGTGCCATGGTTAGGGGCACTTTTCCAAGTGTCCCATTATTGTGTCTTATACATTCACGCGCCATTGGAGCTGGGCGCGATACCAGTGAGCACGCTAGACTCAGGTTACAAAGACTGTAAAATGTGATGGAACTTAGGTGTGCAACCCACCCCCACTACATGATGTTCAATATTCGGCTACGCCGGGTTTGCACCCAATTAGACAAGCATAAAAGGAGAAAAGGGACATGGAACATATGCAAGCCGTAACATCACATTTCATTCTACCAGTTTATTTATTCGGAGTGTCAGCCGCTAGCTGGATGGCAAACATTAATTATGGAACTATTAACGTGTCAGACAAGTGCTTTATGTTCTAGATTGTTACCAGACACATTTCCTCAAGTTCAACTTACGTGTTAGGAATGGACTTTTCATTTACCACCGCGATGCAACATGGTATTGGTAGTTTAATAGAAGGCTTTTAGAGTACGAAATAGTTCAGGTGCTAATGATTAACGTAATAGGGAGAGAAGATGGGGGAGGAGGGGCGCTAGCAGCTGTTTTTAAAAGCGAGGGGGTTCCGCCGGGGATCAGCACTTTTTCAGCACAGGAAAGATGACGGATGTTTGAGAGCAGGTACGTGTCAGGGGGAAGTTGATGGCAAGCGTTTGGTTTACCAGCCTATTTCGTAAGGACTCAGTAAGCTTGTAGAGAGGAGAGTTTTATGTACTAGCTAAGGAAGACCAGTAGTAAAAAAACGCTTGGGGTGGGAAGAACAGGGAGTAGTTTTGAGTCAGCCTGAAAAATGTGATGAGAAATGTTAATTGAGGGTATGACGTCGGTGAACTACCACGGGGGTGAAAGGGGCTAATAGCGCAGGGGTGAGTTTTTATTTAGCATTGTTTATAAAGTACAATGCCATGCAAAGCAGTAAAGCATAACTGGTGACAAGAGGAAATATGATGCAATGTCCGGACAGCACATAGCGCGTTTTGCGGTTCATGGTAGCCAATGTTATTAATTTTTGCGCCAGGAATCTTATAAGAGGAAATGATGTACATTAAATGGCGTGCATTGTATTCATTGGTGTTTAATTGTTTTCACAGTTACCCCTGACGAAGGGCCCTTGGAGGCCCGAAATGCATTGGGTTATGTTAATAAACTGCTTTTTGGATGAAATGAGCACTACTGCGTATTCTTGAACGAAGAGGCACGGATGGCCCATCTCGAATATGAGAAACCTTGATAATTGGCTTCACACTTGCATGTGGTTTAAATTACGAGTATAGAAGTGAGAAGAGGATTAAATAAGGACTACCAAGTGTTAAACGGATGATATTGAATGATATTTACTGCAAAAGCAGACAGCAGCAACTGTGCCATGGTTAGGGGCACTTTTCCAAGTGTCCCATTATTGTGTCTTATACATTCACGCACCATTGGAGCTGGGCGCGATACCAGTGAGCACGCTAGACTCAGGTTACAAAGACTGTAAAATTTGATGGAACTTAGGTGTGCAACCCACCCCCACTACATGACCTTCATGGTAGAGGCACACAAGGCATTTAGAGCAGAGGTGGTTTACTCCTGGGTTAAATTCCCTGCAGCATTTGATGCTACACAGGTATTTCACAAAATAGAAGCAGGCAAAATACAAGAGGAATATTCTCCATATAAGGAGATGGAAATCCCTCTAACCTACCAAGAACATACTAATTGGTTTAAAGGCAACCTCCCACATAGTATACAAGACGTGAGATCGGGCCCACTCAGCAATAAGGGGGCAACATGGCCAGTTTTAACTTGTTACACACCGCATCCTGGTGTTGAACGTTTGACCTCAGGATAGCTGCGGGATTATATAATAATCTAGTAACAATATACAGAAGTCTTACATAATTTATGATATCAGCATTACCACTGCATGGACTGTACAAGTGGCAGCACCAGAATTAGCTACACCAGGCATTAGCCCCCAAACATTGAATGCAGTACTGGGAAAAATTCCAATCAAAAGGGACACAAAAAATAAACTAGCTTGAAGCAGCATTTCCCCATGCAGGCCCTCAGAAAAAAACACAGAATACTAACAATTTACGCACCAATGGGGGTGGCTCCCCCAGTAGAGGACTGTGCCATTTGGGGTAAAGTCTTCGCTGCAGTATATACCAGAACACATAAAACCTTTCCCTTGGATATTCCACCTGAGGTTTCAAAACAGGTACAAAATGAGCATGGGGCAGCACCTGGTCTGGACTTAGGGATGAAACTGATAGGCAAATTTGCTTCAGTTTCCGCCATCATGTTGAGTTACAATAAAGTGGAAGCAGCACTATTAGCTATATGCCAACGCCTAAGGGATTTGACTCCTGCCCAACAGGAGGGCAAATTACCTGTAATTATCAAAAAATCCTATGCTATGCTGGGTAGAGATCATTTGAGAGCCAGACCAGTAAAAACACAATTGAAGAGTAGTAATGAAAAGGATAACTCTAGGCAAGTACCTGACACTTCGGTAAAGAAGAAGTGGTTCAAAAGGAAAAACAAGGAAAAAGGAAAAAACGAAATCAAGGGGTGGGTCTCCTACACAGTAATCCACAGAAAAATGTTACAACCGACGTAACCATGATAATGTTAATCCACCTGATAGGCATCAGCCAACTAATACACGTTCCTCTCATTCCTTTCAGGATTTATTCACTAAATGTTCCGAGAAAGGAGGATGATCAGAGCATAGATAATAAGAAAATGTGACCCCAAGGAAGGGCTAAAAATGCTCATCTGAATACTTAATAAAAAAGGAAGACAAGGCTAAAATATCAAAACCTCAATTTAAAGAGAAGACAGTAGCCGGACTAAAGGACATGTATGCCACGAATTTTGAGGAGTCTGCTTCTGAATGGAGAATAGGCATTGACAATACTGGACAGTGCTGCAGAAGTCACAAAGGTTCACCAGAACCTGATGGATTGTCTGATGGGAGTAGCACTGAGTGAGTATATCATGGTGGAAACACTGGTAACAGTGTAAGCCTTCCATTATGGTATACAAAGTCAATCTACGGTTGGAAGGGGACGTGCCCAGATTGATATATGCTTTCTTTTGGGAGGAACTCACTCAAGGTTATGATGTGTTACTGGCCGAAAACGATTGGCCACCTGACTTCCTAATGGATTGCCCATAAGGGGGAACTGTGATTTTACCAGCGTTCTCCGACCTCGTTCCAGAAACAATTAAACACTCATACGCCAGTGAATGGGCTTTAGTGCTGTCTCATGCATTATACTGCAATGATGTGGGGTGGGATAACGGTTCACCATATCATGATATACCATTGAAGGCAATCACACAACCTCAAAGACAATACTGATTAAAAAATTAAGCAAAACAACAAGTTAGGGTAATCCTAAAACAACTTGAATCTCAAGGTGTGATTGAAAGTTGCACTTTTTCAATGAATAATCCTCTGTTTCCAGTAATGAAACCAAATTACTCATATCATCTAGTATTAGATTACAGACATTTGAACATAGTTGTGGTACTAAATGGACACAGTGCCGCACTAATGAATAACATGTAGAAGAAGTACAAAACAGCACTAGACATCTCAAAGGGATTTTTCTGCCAAATTATAGCACCTGGAAGCAGATTGATAGCCTTCATTGTGTTACGTTCTTACAAACAATTTTGCAGTTTACCACAGGGGTACAAGAATAGCCCAGTCTGTTTTCAGCCAAAGTCACAGATTTACTTGAAAAATTTGATGACCAGGCATTTCCATATGTCCATGACATATACTTTTTATTTATTAATGTATTTTGTTGTATCTTGAGTTTCCCTGCTGCTCAGCTTGTATGCATGTCATATAGAATGTTGAATGTTTGGAATGTGAGTAGCTTATGAATGTCAGTTGAGTGAGGGCTGAGCAGCAGGACAGCTGCTCCTGATGTGGTTTCCTTTCTATCTTAACTAATTAACTTAATAAAGTAACATAATCAATCCAACTTGAAGTATCCATCTTCTCATTGAATACAACATTTTGGCGACATTTGGAGACCGTTCTGAAAAGAATCAACGCGTGCAACTTAAAGAAAGAAGGCTCAAGGTAAAAGACTTCAAATTTGGATATGAAGTATGTGTGTAACGCAGGCTGGCAAACAAACCCCATCAGTGACCCAGACATCGGTCGCCCTGAAACTAAGGTTTGCCAGATTGACATTGTTAAATTTACCAAACTGTGAGAAGGCAGAAGAAGCTAGCGCTGTGACAAACAGTGGCAAGGCAGAAGAGATTAGCGCTGTAACTGCAGAAGAAACTAAAGCTGTAGCAAGGCAGAATAGATTAGCGCTGTAACTACAGAAGAAACTAGAGCTGTGACAGTTGAAAAAAGGAAATTAAAACTTTGAGAAGGCAGAAGAAACTAGCGCTGTGACAAACTGTAGCAAGGCAGAAGAGATTAACGCTGTAACTGAAGAAGAAACTAGAGCTAAAAGGAAAAGGAGATTAACGCTGTAACTGTTAAAAAGGAAAATAAAACTGTGGCAAGGCAGAAGAGATTAACGCTGTAACAGTCTAAAGGAAAGTGTACCCCAAACAGAGAATGGACTACAACCAACCAAAACAGTGAGTAAACGAAATTGTTGTTTAAGCAAAAATAACAGAGACAGTCAGCTCCAATATTTTTTTAAATATGAGATGAGCCCCGCTCGAACAATGAGACGCGAGTCAAAACAATTTTTGAATTTGAAAGTAAAACCTGGCTCGAGCGGTGAGGCGCGAGCCAACTCATCACTCACTGTTAGAATCTTCTCGACGGCATCTTCCAAATCAACAACTGATGGGGCTTGTGACTTGAAGCTTCTTTGAAATTCGGTCGGCTGTGGAGGAGGAAGTTGTCACGGCAGGAAGTAGCAGTGACGCAACCACGCTACGTGGCAGCCATCTTTGGACAATTTTGTGCATTGAGTTACTAAGCAACGCATCTCGTAGGGGCAACGCGTCTGGGACAGTATTGCGTTATCGAGCAACGCTCCTTGAAGGAGCAGCGCGTCTTGAGAAACATCGTATAAAGGAACGAAATATTTAACCAAGACTACACAACATTGTGAAGAGTACGAGACTGATTTACATTAAAAGAAAAAGTAGTACCTCACCGTGGAACATCGAAGTCTCACCCTTAAAAGTGAGTTGAAGAAAATATATTAGACTCTGCCAGTAAAAAAAATAATCTGCAATGGAGAACCATGATGTCCTAATGATGGAGATGATCCACGCCGGGGACACTTTGATGAGTCAAATGTTTCTGAACTTGACAAACAACAAAGTTAGCAAATATTAGTTACAGCATTAAAGATGTTTCATTAGTTTTACAAGTATGTGTATTTGAGGGTTTGTAGTGGCTATGTTGTATATGGTCACATGGTTATTAGAGGGCTATGTTGTATATGGTCGCTCATTGATTATCTTCATTTAGAATTGGCGATAATTTCATCAAGAGTTGTTTCACAACAGGTGTTGTGTGTGGGTTGTGTTAGGTAGTTAACAATCCATTAGCTCATGTTAGTGGGGGCTATGTAGTATATGGTCACCTTTTGGTTATGTTGTTCCCAATTGGTGTAGTGTGTGAGTTGGCGTCAGATTTTAGTCTTTGAGCCACTTTTTAGCCTGTATAGAAATTTTAGTTTGGGTGTAGGTATTTATTTACCAAAAGCTATTCCACACTGGTAGTGTGGGTGAGTTGGCGTCAGGGTTGTTGAGCCACTCATCAGCTAGTGTAGGAGGTGGTTATGCTGTATATAGTCACTCCTTGGTTGTGTTGTTGTTTATGAGTTGGTGTGTAATGACAAGGTCACGCATCAGTTCGGGTATGAGGTCAAAGAGCTGTTCCACACTAGTGGTGTGTGAGTTGGCGTCAAGGTTGTTGAGCCACTCATCAGCTAGTGTAGGAGGTGGTTATGCTGTATATAGTCACTCCTTGGTTGTGTTGTTGTTTATGAGTTGGTGTGTAATGACAAGGTCACGCATCAGTTCGGGTATGAGGTCAAAGAGCTGTTCCACACTAGAGGTGTGTGTGAGTTGGCGTCAAGGTTGTTAAGCCACTCATTAGCTCGTGTAGGAAGTGGTTATGCTGTATATGGTCACTCCTTGGGTATGTTGTTTATTTAACAAGAATTGTTACGTAGGGACTATGTGGTATATAGTCACCCCTTAGGTGTATTGTTCCCAATATGTGTTGTGTGTGAGTTGACGTCAAGTTGTTGAGCCACTTATTAGCTCGTATACTAGTTGTTTACTGCATGTGTCCAGCTTGTTGTGTGCATACCTAGTGCTGAAGTGTGCTTCATATATGTGCGTGGTTTCCCACAGTATGGATGTGTTATGCGAGCGTTTGTTCTAAGTTTGTTTCTTTGTGTCTTCCTTTTGTACTAATCTGGCCAATTTGTACAAATAGTGACATAAGGATGTAGGATGAAGATAGTTATTCATTTCAGGAAATAATGTGGAATTCTTCTTAGACTGTAGTGTGCGGGATGTGTTAAAATATTTTATTGTGTTGTCCATTTGTACTTTAGTACATTATTTTAATATCTTTGACTATGTATACTTGAGTGCATTTTATTGACAACAACTTTATTGCTTTATTCAATTGTACCCATAACGAAGGGAGATATGTTGTATCTTGAGTTTCCCTGCTGCTCAGCTTGTATGCATGTCATATAGAATGTTGAATGTTTGGAATGTGAGTAGCTTATGAATGTCAGTTGAGTGAGGGCTGAGCAGCAGGACAGCCGCTCCTGATGTGGTTTCCTTTCTATCTTAACTAATTAACTTAATAAAGTAACATAATCAATCCAACTTGAAGTATCCATCTTCTCATTGAATACAACATATTTATTTATTTAAAGAGTTTTATATAGCGCTGGCTAGATCCGAAGGTATCAGAGCGCTTTACATGAGAATCAACAATGTAACAGAAAAAGATCAACAATTACACAATACATAAAAACATAGGCAATACAATTAGGAGAGGAGAGAAAGGAGAGAGAAAGTAGTGGAGGGGGCAGGGGAGATGAGAAAGGGGTGATAAGGGAAGAGACAACAAGGAGAGACGAAAGGAAGTCTGTCTAAAGAGCGACTGAGTAGGTGACGACCAAGGAAAGAATCCACGGCCCATCTCCCCTATAGCTAAACCAGGTAGTTCCATCGGGCATCAGACAAAAATAGTTCAGTCTCAATTCATTGAGAGAGGAGAGAAGGAGAGACATAAATAGAGGGAGGATGTGGGAAGAGACGACAGGAGAGACGAAAGGAAGTCTGTCTAAAGACCGACTGGGTAGGTGACGTCCAAGGAGGGAGTCCCTGGCCAGTCTCCCCTATAACTAAACCAGGTAGCTCCATCGGGTATCAGACAAAATAGTTAAATCTCAATTGACGAGGGAAAATTCCAGATAAACAGGATGGGGACAAAGGGCCAGGACAGGTGAGGGCAAAGGTCAGGGGTGGGGGAGGAAAGGAGACAGGTGAGGGAGAGGAAAGGAGACACATCAGGGAGACGAGAAGAACTGTGCCCAATATCCGGCTTGGTAGGTGATGGTCGAGGGGGTGAGCCCAGGCCAATCTCCTCTATAGCTGTCTAGCAGCTCCACCGGGCATCAGCCATGTAGCTCAGGTCTCAGCGGTCAGGAAAAATAAAGATAACAGTTTTGCAAAGTTACATTCGATACAGTAGTCTAGTCAAACATAGAATAACACGTCCCAATAGAGGATGGGGAGAAAGGGGGAGGGGAGTTGAAAAAAAGGGGCTGGGAAGCAGGTCATTTCTGGCAGACTGGCAGTGGAGGAACAGTACATCATGAAGGCTCAAAAAGAGTGAAAGGGACAATAGCACAGGTGGAGTCACATAGTCATTAAGTCCAGCGCCAAATTCAATCACCGTGTTGGGTTATCTCGGCAAAGTTGAGGGACTATAAGGAGAGGGTGAGACAAGGGAGCCCGATAAGTGGAAAATCAAGTCTGGAGGGGAGAGAGCATCCAAGTGGGGGTCATCCCAGGGCAATGGATGGGCTGGCGGCCAAAGGCGTAGACCAGCGATAAGCAGTGATTGAGGAACCAGTCAAAGGCAATCAAGGTGGAGTGCCCGGAGCCGCAGTCCCCAACATCCTCGGTACAAAATGGCAGACTCCCAGATTACCAGAAAATGAGCGCCCCAAACAAATCTGAGGAGCAAAAAACAACTTCCAGGAGTAGGACTGGTTGGGAAAGGCAGGCGCTGGACCAAGAGGAACGAAGGCTGCTGGAACACTTGACCAGTGTGGGCTGTATAAACTTTGGGTTTTCTCATATGGGCTATAGATTCATTTAAAAAAAAATCTAAAATTGCCCACCTCAGTGTCCTGTTTCTGGAATATGAGCTGTCAAGTGAAGGCAAGAGCCTGGTGATATATTTGTTAGAAAAGTGTGCATTGCTCCAACCTCTGATGACTCTGAAAAGATTTCAGTCCATAATAGCATTTCTAAATGTTGGCTGAACATTCATTGCAGATTAGGCAGAACAAGTAAAAAAAATCTATTACCCTATTCATCCAGACTTTTCAAGTGCACATTGGACACAGGAACATACTGAAATTCTACATTCCATCCAAGCTGACATGATCACTTCCAAACATTAAAACATAGGTGTGAACACTACGAACCTGGTGATCAGTGTAAGTGTGGGTACATCAGGATATGCATATGTCATGTTCAATGAAGGTGACACAATACTATTTTTTTATAAATCTTATCTCTATACCATTGCGGAAATGCATTTTGCACCTACTGAAAAAATACTGACAGCAGTAAAGACTGCCGTAGTGAGAGAGCATGTCCTGGCTCAGGGGATATGCTTCATTGTCATGACCCCGGCACCGACCTTAGAGGTGGTTACCAGAACAAGTGTTCCAAAAGCTAAAGCTCTACATCCAAGATGGATAAAATGGGCAAACTCCCTCACTGCAACAGATGTAGATTACAGATTTTATACTACATTACAGACACAAGCATTTCTCCAGTATAAGCAAGAATATCCTCTGCCTAATGAAATCATGCCGATAGCACAATATGATTATATCATTTACAATGATGGCCCTTCTCAGCCTGCTGTAGGAACCAAACACCAATATTCATCTCTGTGCATAGTTGTAAAAGGATGTATGCATGATGGAAACTTCCATCCGGAAAAAAACCACACGCAGTCACTAGGTGATGGCAAGGCACTGCTGGCAGAACTTAAGGCTCTAGTACTGGCACTACAGAATATGGATGCTGAATTCCTCACAATTAGTGTGTGATTCTTAATATGGTGTGCAGTTGTGCAATGAGTGTCTTCATTATTGGACCCAGAATGTATTCAGGGATTCAAAAGCCTGCACAGTGAATCAAAAGTTGCTTTGGGAACAGGTGGAGAAGCTGAACAAATCATTACCACTGGCGCATGCCATTCATACATTGAGTCATTAACGTGCTGTCATTCATGTTGTTAGGAATTCATTGGTGGGATTGCTGCAATATCTGAGACATCATGGTGATGGATGTATGACGTTATAACGCATACTATTACTCCGCATACCATTACAACGCGACTTTTACTCCGCATACCGTTACAACGCATAGCGCCTTGGGGCGCTGGATAGTGGTAAGTATAATTTACTATTCTAACTCCAGTCCCCGTGGACCCTAGGGAAGGTGTTGGATAGTAAATTATACTTATTCCCTATCCTAGAGCGCCCCCCAGCGCAATGCGTTGTAATGATATGCGGAGTAAAAGTCGCGTTGTAATGGTAGTGCGGAGTAAAAGATGCGTTGTAACGGGTGTATACCCATGGTGATCATCATGCTGCGTGTAATGACACACACCTGCCAAAAGGCTTTTCACTGAAGTACTCCTACAAGCTAGATACACAAAACACACCGTTTGCGCAGATTCCAGAAGTGGGGGACTGAGCAATACCAAACAGTGATTGCAGACTGGGATTGATTATGGCTGCAATGAGGGCCTTGCTTCTGCAAATGCAGGGGCGGCTGCTACAATTTCAATATTGCATCAATGCTATTAGTGGCCAATTCTTTATGAATAGACCAAGGACTTTGTCCTGAGATGTGACATCTGTCAGCAGATGAAGGGTTCCGCTGTGACACATCAACCCCTGACACCTCTTTTGATTTCAAACAAGTCTTTAGCTTCTGTTTATTTGGACCACCATGGCCCCCTATTATCTAACAGCGCTTACGAGTACATCTTGGTGGCTGTGGATTCCTGCTCTTGATTACTGCATGTATGGCCAAAGCAATAGACAGATGCCCGAACTTTTATAAAGGATCTGCAATTTGTTTATCGGGATATACACAGTTGACACACTACATTCTGATGAGACTCCTGTGTTTAGCCCTTGCCATTGCCATTGATTCCTTTGGGCCTTGAGGCCCATAGGAATCAATGCCAATTACCGAATCGGTAAATACCGATTCGGTAAAATTACTGAATTTGCAAGGGGGACAGGGTGTCACTTTGACACCCTGTTGCACCCCTCAATTATGCATGGGTGCACATGTTGCTGACATACATGCCCTTAGGGCATGTATGCTTTTTGAAGGGTTTTTCATTATTTACCACCAACTTCTAGTTGGTAGTAAATAACGAATTCTTAAACCCTTGTAGCACTGATTACAGTGCTACCTACATGTTAAATTACAGAATCGGTAATTTTACAGATTCGGTATTTTACTGAATCGGAAAAATTACAGATTTGGAAAAATTACCGATTCTGTAATTTAACATGCCCCTACATCTCAATATCCAAATACCGGTTGGAAACGGCCGAAAATCGGTATTTTTGGCCGTTTCTGACCGGTATTTGCCTACCTACATCGGGCCCTTAGTGTTTTGTCAGCTCGTAGATTGTCCCAGTGTTTATTAAGGCTTTTCCTCATCACAAAGCTCATGTCATTATAGTTAGTAATAAGCCTTACTGCTTGGGTTTGTGATTTAGGCAAGTCTTTTGCACAAAGTGTGGTGTCTCTCTTTGTTTTCCCAATTCTCTGTGCGGCTTTGTGTATAATGTGTGGTTTGTATTCCCTTCTTGAAAGCCTATTTCTCATGTCGGCCCAGCAGTTCTCAAATTCTGTGTCCTCACTACAGTTTCTCCTCGCTCTAGTGAATTCCCCGTAGGGAATAGCCTGTATATTATGTGTAGGGTGGGAGCTTTCTGCATGTAGGATGGCATTGCAACAGGTTTCCTTGCGGTAGAGTCAGCTGTGAAGTGTGTTTTCTTTCTCATAAAGTTCCACGTCCAGGACTGTGACATTGGTGATGCTGGAGTTACATGTAAACCTCATGTCCTTGTCATTGGAATTGAGGTGGTCACAGAAACCCTCAAATTTTTCTTGTGAGCCTAACCAGTGTTTAAGACAGTCATCAATGTAACGTCCCCAGTATATGATGCAATCTGTCCATGGGGCCCCCTTCTTGCCCCATATCCATTCAGATTCTAGTGAGCCCATGTATAGGTTGGAAAAGGAAGGTGAAAATCTCGAGCCAATGGCTACACCCTTGATCTGTTGGTACCATTGTCTGTCGTAGATGAAGCAGTTATTATTGAGTATAATATCCATCATGGACACAAACATGTTTGTATGTTGCCAGATGGTGGCTGGCCTGTTGTGTAGGAAATGCGTGACCGCATTGAGACCTAAATCAGGTTAAATGGAGGTATATAGTGATACTACATCCAAGGTGGCCATGATCATGCCCGGTTGCCATTGAACATCATCAATGACACTCAAGATGTATTTAGTGTCCTGAATAAAGGAGATTAAACACAGTGAGCGACCCAGAATACCCTTGAGGGCTTGGGAGATAATGATAGAGGGGTAGAGGTGCCTTCAAGGGAATTTGTTTACATCAACTTAAGTTATTTCAACCAAACTTGGAGGGATAAGTAAATAAACCCTGTGTGGATTCAATCTTTCTATGAATACTACAACTCACATAACATTAAACAGATCAAAACTACATCAAAACACAAGGACTGACAAGGTGTATAGACAAAAGGTTTTTATCACAAAATAATTGAATCAATATATACAGTAAAACAAAGGTCTGAAGGTCTATAGATAATAAAAAAATATATAACACGACAGAACCTAAGAACACCTATCCAATACAGTACAGTAAATGATACAAAAGGAAGAGGTGAAGGTCGACGTTTCGGTCTCTTTAGAAAATACTTTTTGAGACCATCTTCAGGACTGGAGTCAATAAAAACTGTATAATGACCAACCGTAATCTGAAACATAAATGTTCTAAGTTACACACAGTTCATAGATCAGTTAATCTTATCCATAACACCTTGAACATTCAACATTTACTATTCCCAATTAAACATACTAAACATATAACATACTATTACACATTACGACAAATACTATAAAATAATTACAAGAAACACTTAGACATAAATCAAATTATCATTGGGTAACATCCTACATGTTTTCGCGGTCATGCCGATCCAGGAAACATACATTCAATGTGTACGATTGAAAATTAATTCAAAACGTTTTCATATTTCTCTAAGAGAATGACTAAACATGTCTAACACAGTCAGATTCTAACACGGTCTATACATTAATATACCTAAATAAATTCACGTGTTTTCTAGACAATATAAACGTTTCAGAGGGCCAACTGAGTGACTTTACCTTAATTTAGGTCAGGGACAGTTGAATTAATTCAAGAGGACGAACATCAAAGCGATTAGGGATCTCAAAGTCCTAAATGTAAACATGTTGAGATATTAGGCCACTGTTACTAGGATTATAAAAAGGGGTCCGATATTGTAAATATGTAAAAAAACACTTACTTAAGTTGACTAACGGGGCTGAGCAGACTAGGATGTCATGCATTTGCATATTTCTTAATCCAAACCAAAATTGGGATCAATTCTGCACGTATTACGAAGAATTAATCTTACTGTAGCGCGTGTCAGATCTAAAAGATATTTATATATATATAAATATATATATATATATATATAAATATCTTTTAGATCTGACACGCGCGTGTCAGATCTAAAAGATATTTATATATATATATAAATATCTTTTAGATCTGACACGCGCTACAGTAAGATTAATTCTTCGTAATACGTGCAGAATTGATCCCAATTTTGGTTTGGATTAAGAAATATGCAAATGCATGACATCCTAGTCTGCTCAGCCCCGTTAGTCAACTTAAGTAAGTGTTTTTTTACATATTTACAATATCGGACCCCTTTTTATAATCCTAGTAACAGTGGCCTAATATCTCAACATGTTTACATTTAGGACTTTGAGATCCCTAATCGCTTTGATGTTCGTCCTCTTGAATTAATTCAACTGTCCCTGACCTAAATTAAGGTAAAGTCACTCAGTTGGCCCTCTGAAACGTTTATATTGTCTAGAAAACACGTGAATTTATTTAGGTATATTAATGTATAGACCGTGTTAGAATCTGACTGTGTTAGACATGTTTAGTCATTCTCTTAGAGAAATATGAAAACGTTTTGAATTAATTTTCAATCGTACACATTGAATGTATGTTTCCTGGATCGGCATGACCGCGAAAACATGTAGGATGTTACCCAATGATAATTTGATTTATGTCTAAGTGTTTCTTGTAATTATTTTATAGTATTTGTCGTAATGTGTAATAGTATGTTATATGTTTAGTATGTTTAATTGGGAATAGTAAATGTTGAATGTTCAAGGTGTTATGGATAAGATTAACTGATCTATGAACTGTGTGTAACTTAGAACATTTATGTTTCAGATTACGGTTGGTCATTATACAGTTTTTATTGACTCCAGTCCTGAAGATGGTCTCAAAAAGTATTTTCTAAAGAGACCGAAACGTGGACCTTCACCTCTTCCTTTTGTATCATTTACTGTACTGTATTGGATAGGTGTTCTTAGGTTCTGTCGTGTTATATATTTTTTTATTATCTATAGACCTTCAGACCTTTGTTTTACTGTATATATTGATTCAATTATTTTGTGATAAAAACCTTTTGTCTATACACCTTGTCAGTCCTTGTGTTTTGATGTAGTTTTGATCTGTTTAATGTTATGTGAGTTGTAGTATTCATAGAAAGATTGAATCCACACAGGGTTTATTTACTTATCCCTCCAAGTTTGGTTGAAATAACTTAAGTTGATGTAAACAAATTCCCTTGAAGGCACCTGAATAAAGGAGGGCAGGTTCTTGACCATAGGGCTGAGGAACGAGTCGACATAGTGTGCTAGTCTCTCTTTGGGCCCCCCTATACCAGACACAATGGTCTACCCGGTGGAAATTTAGCCTGTTTGTGTATCTTGGGTAGGGTATACAACAAAGGAAAGGTGAGTCTTATAAAGCACCTTCATCTATGAGACCTAGAGTATGCCAGTCAGTCAGGTGTTTATTGATAAGGAGAGTCAGGGGGCCAGCAGGATTGCTGTTGAGAAGTTCATAGTACGCGGTGTCTTGTAGCTGTGTCATTATCTCGTGATGATAATCTGTACTATTCATTATGATCACATTTCCCCCTTTTCCGCCTCTCTAATGATAATATCCTGGCCTGAGCTTAATGTCTTCAGAGCCTGTCATTCACTTCTAGATAAGTTGTCCTTCATTCAACGTTTAGTCTTGTATTCATATCTGTCTACGCCCTCTAAAACCAAGTTGTAGAAAGTTTCTACAGAGTTGCCTCCTGGTAGTGTGGGTCTCCATTTAGATTTTGTTTTGAGGACACTGGAGATAGTTAAGTCGGTGTCTATGTCTCATTAGTTCATGAGATGTTCCAAGCTACAGGGTGGATCATCTGTGTCTGTGAGGGACAGAAGTAGGTGTGTGTCCTTAGTGTCTTTGATACTTTGCAGGTTCAAGGGAGTATCACTGTAAATGTTCATGATATTGTTGTTGGCAGAAGGTATCCCAGAAAAGTGTTTTTTAGTTTCAGTCTCCCATAGGGTTTCCACATTTAGAGGTGTGCTTTCTACTACGTCACCGCACATATGCTTACCTTTGTCCTCCAAATATTGTTTGCCATTTTCTTTGTATTATACTACACTTCTTATGTCCTTCCCAGCCCTGAAGAGTCACGGGTTAAATCCCATGTGACGAAACACATGTTGGCTGGTTTTTCTTTCTTTACCCATTCCAAGAACGTGATAAAATTCAACACAAAGAACATTCTGGTGTCGACCTTCACATTTATTCACAGGAAGTACTATAACTGTGGGTTGTAACTCTAAACCCAATACTCTGAATGTGTGCCCGGGACTTGGTTCTAATTTTCAGTCTTAGTCTGCACCCACAAACTTTCAGGGGTTTTGCTTGGGTTTGTTTCCCCTGACCTGGCAGCACCGTAACTATTCCTTTGCATTCCATACTCCACTGTGAATTTACTTGAGCGCCATTTTTTCCTGTCTTAATCAAAACCCTCCACAGAACCAGAATAAATAAATGCTACGTTGCATGGTCCTATGTCTGAATATTAGGCACAAAAACATTAGTGCTAGAATATGAGCAGGGCTTTAGGTGGGATAAAAAACTGGGGGGGTCTCTCAAATGGGCGTGGTAGATGTAATTAAGGGTGTGGCTTGAAAACACCTAAACTAAAAATCTGTGCTTAGCAAAGTGTGGCGTCCCTCCGGTATTTTTCTGCTTCTGTCATTGCATCAATATATATAATACAACACGTAACATAACACCTAGAACAAGCCAGGACTACTGTTTTTGTCAACGGTTGTTAGTTGCATTAGATAATTAAGCAACAACAATGTTGTTAGAAATGGTGTAGCATGGTGCAGAGCGGGTAGGCAAACTCCCGAGGACATGGGTGAAGCATCCACGCAGTACACACAGGTGACACGCAAGGCACAACACAAAAGAGACTGCACCAGATTAGCCCACTCAGCCACCCCAGCTCAGACATGGCCATATGCAAATCAGTCTGACCTGTGCCTCATGGGAACAGTCCAGCCCGAACTGCCAAGCCATGTCTTCCCTGGACCGGAAACAAGCATCCTGGGACCGGTTTCGGATTCATAATCCTCATCAGCCAGGCTATCTTGAATCCAGTGGCCAAGTGAGCAAGGGACTCACGTCTGAGCATACCCTGCCACACTTAGGGCAAACAAAGCGATACAAAAGGGGATGATGGACGGAGCGTTTGAGCAAATCAAACACTCACCCCCAGTCAACTGATCTGGGTTTAATCCATCACCATTCTTTAGCCCACTCAGCCACCCCAGTTCAGACATGGCCATATGCAAATCAGTCTGACCCTGTGCCTCATGGGAACAGTCCTGCCCGAACTGCCAAGCCATGTCTTCCCTGGACCGGAAACAAGCATCCTGGGACCGGTTTCGGATTCATAATCCTCATCAGCCAGGCTATCTTGAATCCAGTGGCCAAGTGAGCAAGGGACTCACATCTGAGCATACCCTGCCATACTTAGGGCGAACAAAGCGATACAAAAGGGGATGATGGACGGAGCGTTTGAGCAAATCAAACACTCACCCCCAGTCAACTGATCTGGGTTTAATCCATCACCATTCTTTAGCCCACTCAGCCACCCCAGTTCAGACATGGCCATATGCAAATCAGTCTGACCCTGTGCCTCATGGGAACAGTCCAGCCCAAACTGCCAAGCCATGTCTTCCCTGGACCGGAAACAAGCATCCTGGGACCGGTTTCGGATTCATAATGCTCATCAGCCAGGCTATCTTGAATCCAGTGGCCAAGTGAGCAAGGGACTCACGTCTGAGCATACCCTGCCACACTTAGGGCGAACAAAGCGATACAAAAGGGGATGATGGACGGAGCGTTTGAGCAAATCAAACACTCACCCCCAGTCAACTGATCTGGGTTAAATCCATCACAATTCTTTAGCCCACTCAGCCACCCCAGTTCAGACATGGACATATGCAAATCAGTCTGACCCTGTTCCTCATGGGAACAGTCCAGCCCGAACTGCCAAGCCATGTCTTCCCTGGACCGGAAACAAGCATCCTGGGACCGGTTTCGGATTCATAATCCTCATCAGCCAGGCTATCTTGAATCCAGTGGCCAAGTGAGCAAGGGACTCACGTCTGAGCATACCCTGCCACACTTAGGGCGAACAAAGCGATACAAAAGGGGATGATGGACGGAGCGTTTGAGCAAATCAAACACTCACCCCCTGTCAACTGATCTGGGTTTAATCCATCACCATTCTTTAGTCCACTCAGCCACCCGAGCTCAGACATGGCCATATGCAAATCAGTCTGACCTGTGCCTCATGGGAACAGTCCAGCCCGAACTGCCAAGCCATGTCTTCCCTGGACCGGAAACAAGCATCCTGGGACCGGTTTCGGATTCATAATCCTCATCAGCCAGGCTATCTTGAATCCAGTGGCCAAGTGAGCAAGGGACTCACGTCTGAGCATACCCTGCCACACTTGGGGCAAACAAAGCGATACAAAAGGGGATGATGGACGGAGAGTTTGAGCAAATCAAACACTCACCCCCAGTCAACTGATCTGGGTTTAATCCATCACCATTCTTTAGCCCACTCAGCCATCCCAGTAGTTCAGACATGGCCATATGCAAATCAGTTTGACCCTGTGCCTCATGGGAACAGTCCAGCACGAACTGCCAAGCCATGTCTTCCCTGGACCGGAAACAAGCATCCTGGGACCGGTTTCAGATTCATAATCCTCATCAGCCAGGCTATCTTGAATCCAGTGGCCAAGTGAGCAAGGGACTCACGTCTGAGCATACCCTGCCACACTTAGGGCGAACAAAGCGATACAAAAGGGGATGATGGACGGAGCGTTTGAGCAAATCAAACACTCACCCCCTGTCAACTGATCTGGGTTTAATCCATCACCATTCTTTAGCCCACTCAGCCACCCCAGCTCAGACATGGCCATATGCAAATCAGTCTGACCTGTGCCTCATGGGAACAGTCCAGCCCGAACTGCCAAGCCATGTCTTCCCTGGACCGGAAACAAGCATCCTGGGACCGGTTTCGGATTCATAATCCTCATCAGCCAGGCTATCTTGAATCCAGTGGCCAAGTGAGCAAGGGACTCACGTCTGAGCATACCCTGCCACACTTAGGGCGAACAAAGCGATACAAAAGGGGATGATGGACGAAGCGTTTGAGCAAATCAAACACTCACCCCCAGTCAACTGATCTGGGTTTAATCCATCACCATTCTTTAGCCCACTCAGCCACCCCAGTTCAGACATGGCCATATGCAAATCAGTCTGACCCTGTGCCTCATGGGAACAGTCCAGCCCGAACTGCCAAGCCATGTCTTCCCTGGACCGTAAACAAGCATCCTGGGACCGGTTTCGGATTCATAATCCTCATCAGCGAGGCTATCTTGAATCCAGTGGCCAAGTGAGCAAGGGACTCACTTTGCCACTGGATTTAAGCAAGCCGGGCTGAAGACGGCTGCAATGCCAGAAACCGGTCCTCGGAAGCTTGTTTCCGGTCCAGGGAAGGCATGGCTTGGCAGTTCGGGCTGGACTGTTCCCATGAGGCACAGGGTCTGACTGATTTGCATATAGCCATGTCTGAACAGGGGTGGCAGAGTGGGCTACAGAACGGTGATGGATCAAACCCAGATCTGTTGACTGGGTGTGAGTGTTTGATTGGTTCAGATGCTCCGTCCATCACCACCCCCTTTTGTACCGCTTTGTCCGCCTTAAGTGTGGCAGGGTATGTTCAGACATGAGTCCCTTGCTCACTTTGCCACTGGATTTAAGCAAGCCGGGCTGAAGACGGCTGCAATGCCAGAAACCGGTCCTCGGAAGCTTGTTTCCGGTCCAGGGAAGGCATGGCTTGGCAGTTCGGCTGGACTGTTCCCATGAGGCACAGGGTCAGACTGATTTGCATATAGCCATGTCTGAACTGGGGTGGCAGAGTGGGCTAAAGAACGGTGATGGATCAAACCCAGATCTTTTGACTGGGTGTGAGTGTTTGATTGGTTCAGATGCTCCGTCCATCACCACCCCCTTTTGTACCGCTTTGGCCGCCATAAGTGCTGCAGGGTATGCTCAGACGTGAGTCCCTTGCTCACTTTGCCACTGGATTTAAGCAAGCCGGGCTGAAGACGGCTGCAATGCCAGAAACCGGTCCTCGGAATCATGTTTCCGGTCCAGGGAAGGCATGGCTTGGCAGTTCGGGCTGGACTGTTCCCATGAGGCACAGGGTCAGACTGATTTGCATATAGCCATGTCTGAACTGGGGTGGCAGAGTGGGCTAAAGAACGGTGATGGATCAAACCCAGATCTTTTGACTGGGTGTGAGTGTTTAATTAGTTCAGATGCTCCGTCCATCACCACCCCCTTTTGTACCGCTTTGGCCGCCATAAGTGTGGCAGGGTATGCTCAGACGTGAGTCCCTTGCTCACTTTGCCACTGGATTTAAGCAAGCCGGGCTGAAGACGGCTGCAATGCCAGAAACCGGTCCTCGGAAGCTTGTTTCCGGTCCAGGGTAGGCATGGCTTGGCAGTTCGGGCTGGACTTTTCCCATGAGGCACAGGGTCAGACTGATTTGCATATAGCCATATCTGAACTGGGGTGGCAGAGTGGGCTAGAGAACGGTGATGGATCATACCCAGATATTTTGACTGGGTGTGAGTGTTTGATTGGTTCAGATGCTCCGTCCATCACCACCCCCTTTTGTACTCCTTGCACTGGAACCACTCTCACTGCCACCACTGGATCCCACCCTCACTGGTGAATCCAGACTCCTACAACCACTCTCAGGGGAAAACCTACCCTCCTAAGCTAGTCTCTCCCTAGCGAAGGACCTCTCTGCCTCTGAAATCCTCTCCTGGGCTAGGACCTTCTCCGTCTCTAGCCTTTTCTCCTCCAGCCTCAGCTGCGCTAATTCTTTGGTATGCTCCAACCTGAGCTTCTCCAACGGCAGCTAATGTTCCCTTTCTTCTCCCCTATCTACCCACTCTTCTGGGGACATGGAAAGGGATGGTTTTAACAGCAAGGGGTGGTGATGGACAGAGTTTCTGAATTAAGCAGAATACTCTCACCCAATCAAGAGATCAGGGCTAGATCCAACACCGTTTTTTAGCTTACTGCACCATCCCAGTTCAGAACCTGGCTATATGCAAATTAGTCTGTTCCTGTCCCAGTGCATGATGGGAACATGGCAAACCAAACTACCAAGCCAATTCTTACACTGGGAAGGAAACAAGCTTCCGGGGACCGGTTTCTGCCATTTCAGGCATCGTCGGCCCGGCTTGCTTGAATCCTGATGGTGCAATGAGCAAGGGACTCACATCTGAGTATACCCTTCCACGCTTAGGGTGGACAAAATATTTAACAGCAAGGGGTGGTGATGGACAGAGTTTCTGAATTAAGCAGAATACTCTCACCCAATCAAGAGATCAGGGCTAGATCCAACACCGTTTTTTAGCTCACTGCACCATCCCAGTTCAGAACCTGGCTATATGCAAATTAGTCTGTTCCTGTCCCAGTGCATGATGGGAACAGGGCAAACCAAACTACCAAGCCAATTCTTACACTGGGAAGGAAACAAGCTTCCGGGGACCAGTTTCTGCCATTTCAGGCGTCGTCGGCCCGGCTTGCTTGAATCCTGATGGTGCAATGAGCAAGGGACTCACATCTGAGTATACCCTTCCACGCTTAGGGTGGACAAAATATTTAACAGCAAGTGGTGGTGATGGACAGAGTTTCTGAATTAAGCAGATTACTCTCACCCAGCCAAGAGATCAGGGCTAGATCCAACACCGTTTTTTAGCTCACTGCACCATGCCAGTTCAGAACCTGGCTATATGCAAATTAGTCTGTTCCTGTCCCAGTGCATGATGGGAACTGGGCAAACCAAACTACCAAGCCAATTCTTACACTGGGAAGGAAACAAGCTTCCGGGGACCGGTTTCTGCCATTTCAGGCGTCGTCGGCCCGGCTTGCTTGAATCCTGATGGTGTAATGAGCAAGGGACTCACATCTGAGTATACCCTTCCACGCTTAGGGTGGACAAAATATTTAACAGCAAGGGGTGGTGATGGACAGAGTTTCTGAATTAAGCAGAATACTCTCACCCAATCAAGAGATCAGGGCTAGATCCAACACCGTTTTTTAGCTCACTGCACCATCCCAGTTCAGAACCTGGCTATATGCAAATTAGTCTGTTCCTGTCCCAGTGCATGATGGGAACAGGGCAAACCAAACTACCAAGCCAATTCTTACACTGGGAAGGAAACAAGCTTCCAGGGACCGGTTTCTGCCATTTCAGGCATCGTCGGCCCGGCTTGCTTGAATCCTGATGGTGCAATGAGCAAGGGACTCACATCTGAGTATACCCTTCCACGCTTAGGGTGGACAAAATATTTAACAGCAAGGGGTGGTGATGGACAGAGTTTCTGAATTAAGCAGAATACTCTCACCCAATCAAGAGATCAGGGCTAGATCCAACACCGTTTTTTAGCTCACTCCACCATCCCAGTTCAGAACCTGGCTATATGCAAATTAGTCTGTTCCTGTCCCAGTGCATGATGGGAACAGGGCAAACCAAACTACCAAGCCAATTCTTACACTGGGAAGGAAACAAGCTTCCGGGGACCGGTTTCTGCCATTTCAGGCGTCGTCGGCCCGGCTTGCTTGAATCCTGATGGTGCAATGAGCAAGGAACTCACATCTGAGTATACCCTTCCACGCTTAGGGTGGACAAAATATTTAACAGCAAGGGGTGGTGATGGACAGAGTTTCTGAATTAAGCAGAATACTCTCACCCAATCAAGAGATCAGGGCTAGATCCAACACCGTTTTTTAGCTCACTGCACCATCCCAGTTCAGAACCTGGCTATATGCAAATTAGTCTGTTCCTGTCCCAGTGCATGATGGGAACAGGGCAAACCAAACTACCAAGCCAATTCTTACACTGGGAAGGAAACAAGCTTCCGGGGACCGGTTTCTGCCATTTCAGGCATCATCGGCCCGGCTTGCTTGAATCCTGATGGTGCAATGAGCAAGGGACTCACATCTGAGTATACCCTTCCACGCTTAGGGCGGACAAAATATTTAACAGCAAGGGGTGGTGATGGACAGAGTTTCTGAATTAAGCAGATTACTCTCACCCAGCCAAGTGAGCAAGGGACTCACGTCTGAGCATACCCTGCCACACTTAGGGCGAACAAAGCGATACAAAAGGGGATGATGGACGGAGCGTTTGAGCAAATCAAACACTCACCCCCAGTCAACTGATCTGGGTTTAATCCATCACCATTCTTTAGCCCACTCAGCCATCCCAGTAGTTCAGACATGGCCATATGCAAATCAGTTTGACCCTGTGCCTCATGGGAACAGTCCAGCACGAACTGCCAAGCCATGTCTTCCCTGGACCGGAAACAAGCATCCTGGGACCGGTTTCGGATTCATAATCCTCATCAGCCAGGCTATCTTGAATCCAGTGGCCAAGTGAGCAAGGGACTCACGTCTGAGCATACCCTGCCACACTTAGGGCGAACAAAGTGATACAAAAGGGGATGATGGACGGAGCGTTTGAGCAAATCAAACACTCACCCCCAGTCAACTGATCTGGGTTTAATCCATCACCATTCTTTAGCCCACTCAGCCACCCCAGTTCAGACATGGCCATATGCAAATCAGTCTGACCCTGTGCCTCATGGGAACAGTCCAGCCCGAACTGGGTGTGAGTGTTTGATTGGTTCAGATGCTCCGTCTATCACCACCCCCTTTTGTACAGCTTTGGCCGCCATAAGTGTGGCAGGGTATGCTCAGACGTGAGTCCCTTGCTCACTTTGCCACTGGATTTAAGCAAGCCGGGCTGAAGACGGCTGCAATGCCAGAAACCGGTCCTCGGAAGCATGTTTCCGGTCCAGGGAAGGCATGGCTTGGCAGTTCGGGCTGGACTGTTCCCATGAGGCACAGGGTCAGACTGATTTGCATATAGCCATGTCTGAACTGGGGTGGCAGAGTGGGCTAAAGAACGGTGATGGATCAAACCCAGATCTTTTGGCTGGGTGTGAGTGTTTAATTAGTTCAGATGCTCCGTCCATCACCACCCCCTTTTGTACCGCTTTGGCCGCCATAAGTGTGGCAGGGTATGCTCAGACGTGAGTCCCTTGCTCACTTTGCCACTGGATTTAAGCAAGCCGGGCTGAAGACGGCTGCAATGCCAGAAACTGGTCCTCGGAAGCTTGTTTCCGGTCCAGGGTAGGCATGGCTTGGCAGATTGGGCTGGACTTTTCCCATGAGGCACAGGGTCAGACTGATTTGCATATAGCCATATCTGAACTGGGGTGGCAGAGTGGGCTAGAGAACGGTGATGGATCATACCCAGATCTTTTGACTGGGTGTACGTGTTTGATTGGTTCAGATGCTCCGTCCATCACCACCCCCTTTTGTACTCCTTGCACTGGAACCACTCTCACTGCCACCACTGGATCCCACCCTCACTGGTGAATCCAGACTCCTACAACCACTCTCAGGGGAAAACCTACCCTCCTAAGCTAGTCTCTCCCTAGCGAAGGACCTCTCTGCCTCTGAAATCCTCTCCTGGGCTAGGACCTTCTCCGTCTCTAGCCTTTTCTCCTCCAGCCTCAGCTGCGCTAATTCTTTGGTATGCTCCAACCTGAGCTTCTCCAACGGCAGCTAATGTTCCCTTTCTTCCCCCCTATCTACCCACTCTTCTGGGGACAGGGAAAGGGATGGGGCAGCACCCCCGGGACTGGACCCAGTGTGGGACTCCCTGTCTATGGTGTCCTCTTTAGCTACTGGCGTCTCCGCCCTATACATTTCTTCCTCCTCCTCCTTTAGAGTCACCACCCTCCAGGGTTATGGACTGGGAACCCTCCCTCTGGTCTCCACCAAATCCACCCTTTAAATATGTGGAGGGGTCATCAGAAAGGTACCCACAGGGCTCTAAGGGTTCTCCCCTCTCGAGGACCTCATAGAGAAACAGCTTCCTGTGAATGTTGCCTACTGGGGGTATCCCTCTCTCTCAGCAGAAGTACATCACTTCCTGCTCGGTGTACTCCAAGAGGTATTCCTCATCGTAGACCAACCCCATCCTAGCAAGGTACACCCGGGACAGACCACCCACAGTGCAAAAGGGGAACACAATTCAAAAAAACACTTTTAGGAGGAAACAATAATCAGAAAAACAATAATCCCCACAAAAACCCTGTGATTACTTTTCAAAGCTCTATTTGCAGTGCAACCTGTTGCCGCTGTGGTACTGCACAAACACAAGTCCTATCCCACCACTCGCCAACAATGTTAGAAATGGGGTAACATGGTGCAGAGCGGGTAGGCCAAACTCCAGAGGAAATGTGTGAAGCGTCCACGCAGTACACACAGGCGACATTCAAGGCACACCACAAAAAGAGACCACACCAGATTAGATGAAAATAATGACTTTTGTATTGTATAAAACATACAAGAGTAACCACGTATGTAACCACAGTAGTCTCTAGACTGCACCAACTGGCACCAGGGCAATATATACAAGGGGATTATTTACAAGGCAGGGCCACTCGGGCCACTGCCAGAACCACTGTGAAAGGATAAAGAATGAATGAAAAAGGTAAGTCCGTCAGTTCCAGTGCTGCAAGAAAAAACATCATGGTATCACAATACACAGTAGCCTAGAGGAATAAAGGTTTCGTCCCATCAGCACTAAAGAACCATTACCATGAAACATGAACCTGTGGGCTTACCCCAAAATAAGCAGAGCCACCCTGGAGCACCTAGAACACCGTGCCTCAACATTAGGCACAATCTGGGGCATAAGTCACCTCCTGCATTAGCATGGGAAGGGTAAAAAAAGGAGAACACAACAGCATGAACCCAGAGGGCATTTCACGTGGATCCTAACGGCTTGGGACACACGTATCAGGAGACAGAAATCCTCCTGCATATGTAACATTGGCATACAACCTTTGCAGTATAGGTGCATTAGGCATAAGTGCACATTCTGCACAAAACCATCCTTGGGGGCATCAGAACGGGTCAGTTAGGGGAAATCACAGGGGCATAGGTGCAATATCTCCCAACCTAACTTACATCATGCCTTCCCTTCATCGCACAAGGCCTAGAATACGAGGTGGAGGGCCTCGTCTGCGGGGTGAAAACACCTTACAGAGCCAATGGGGCAGAGTCCTGTGGTGATGAGGCCTAGGACATCCCCCGTAGTGCGGGCATAGGGGGCACTAAACTTTCCCACTGCCCACTGTCCAGCGCTGCAGTGGTATCAAGTCAAATTAGCTCCGGTCCGTTGGAGTCCTCCACAGGTCTCCAGGTATAACAGTGGCCCCAGGTATGGCAAAACTGTTGCAGCGGCCCGCGCTGCGGTGCTGCTGTGCCCGGGGATGAGTGCAGGCCCTCCTGGTATGTCAGGGCCCCAAGCACCGACAGTGTGCCTCGGCAGGCCCCTGACAGTCACACCCCACTCACTGGCTGCTCCTGACTCCGGGCTACTCCACTTTTCTGGCCGGTCTCAAGCACTTTGGTGGGAGGGAGGGGGCAATCACCGATACTGTGCCTCGAGGCCCCCCTCTGTACTCTCCAGGCAGCCCTCTTCACTGGTTGCAGCGGGGTAGGTTCCCGCTCCGCGAACGGGGCTCCCCCGTCACCATGGAAGCCCCGCAACAGCTCCGCCTCCTCTCGGGACTCTCCTCCACTGCCAGAGAGCCCCCACCCCCTTCAGGAGCGACGTCTCCGGCGGTGGGGGGACGTTGGCCAGTGCGGGATATGCTTCCACCTGGCTCCAGTCCTGGCGCCCCTTCTAGGGGGCGCGGTCACCACAGCCAATAGCTGCACGGCAAGACCGGGGTGTGTGGTCGATGACGCGGCCGACGCCCCGTCACGTGATGGTGGCAATTCAGGCCTCAAAATACCAGCGCGGGCCTCTGCAATGCCGCGGCGGCCCTCCCCTGGCTTCGGGGGCAGCAGCTGGGTCTTCCTTTTACGTGGCGCCCGGGCGGCAGCTGTGAGATAGGGACACAGCAGCGGCGTACCATTTGCGCACCGGGGGCGGCAGTGAGAACCTCAGCAGCGCTTCACACGCACGTACACTCTGGCATTCTAGAAGTGTGGGGTGGCCTCCCGCCTTCCATTTCTAGGCACTCGCTCCTCTGGGCAGCAAGCACGCGGGGTAGGCTCCCACCGGGTCTTCTATAAGCACAAACAGGCAGCAATACACGGGGTGGGCACCCGTTTACTTTCCAGGCATCCAAAGCGCCACCACTACTCGGGGTGGTCACCATCTGCGATTTCAACTAAATAGTTTCTCCGGGCCACACAGCGCTGCTAAATCACACAGTATATCGCTTAATAGGCGCAGAAGGCAGTGCTTCTCTTCCCCCGGCCACTCAGTACACAGAGCCGCCTTCACCAAGGTCCAGATTGCATGCAGGATACAGTCCCTCCAAGCGTAGCCCCCACCAAATATAGCGCTGACCTCACGCAGGGCATGCAGGCAGGGCCCCACAAGGCGCAAGGGTGCAGGAAGGAAGCACAGGTCAGTCCAATCTAGCGCTTTCCTTCCTCAGGTGCTAGTCAGCAGTTAGGGGCCAGGGGTAGCAGAGCAGCAGGCACTACTGGGCAAGGTCAGCAGTCAGTGGGCACTCATCAAGACAGGGCAGTAGGCTTTAGGCACCAAACTCCACTGTAGCGTGGCACTCCTCCTGTACAGCAGCCTTGACTCCTGCAGTGGGGCTTTCACTAGCCCTGTGGACAGCAGAGGGGTTTCAGTTGGGTGCAGGGTCCAGCACACAGGCCCAAGTGGCGGTATCCCCTGGCAGCAGGTCCCCTCACGTTCATGTCCCTGCTCTGTATGAGCACATGGTGGCACCACCCCCCTATTTATGCGCCCCTCATCCCACCTACCAGGCAGTGCCAGAAGCTTCTGGGGAAACTCATTTGAACTGGCTCAGGGGGAGGAGTAGAGCACCTTGGGTGCCAGGCTTTCCCTCCAAAAGCTGGGATGGCTGGCAACCAAACACTAGACTGCTAACCCACCACAGTTAGGTGGCACAACACACAGCCATTGCATCCATTTTAAGGTACCAGTCTAAGTTGACCAGAGGCTCTAAAATGTCACAATTGTTGTTTCTCCTTATCCTATGCAAATTGGAAAACATTCCTCTTCCTTTGCATCTTCCTTTTTGTTTGGTGTAGCCACAGAGAAATGCTTTGAAATCACTTTTGACAATGCTTAGATACTCACACACCTTTCCATCAGCAAAATCTGGTAAGCATAAATGAATGCTACATTGCATGGTTCTATGTCTGAATATTAGGCACAAAAACATTAGAGCTAGAATAAGAGTAGGGCTTTAAGTGGGATGAAAAAACTGGGGGGTCTATCAAATGGGCGTGGTCGACTTAATTGAGGGTGTGGCATAAAACCACATAAACTAAAACTCCGTGCTTAGCATAGTGTGGCTCCCTCTAGTATTTTGCTGCTTTTGTCATTGCATCCAGATATATATTACAACAAGTAACATTACACATACAACAAGCCAGGACTACTGGTTTTGTCAATGGTTGTTAGTTGCATTAGATAAATAAGCAACAACAACGTCTTCCTCGTATTTGATATTAAAAATGCTTCCGTTCTGAAATTATGGCACTGTGAAAATGCTGTAAGAGTATCTTTTGAGTTACATCGCAGGCAGTGAAGAGTGGGACTGCTGCAGAGTTAAGATTTATATTTCACCCTGAAGGCGAGGGCAAAAATGGAGAGGCCGATAGAGACCCATCTCAGCCCCTTTTTTAGACCTGCAGGTGATGAGCACCAGCAGGACCCGGCCCACTTATTGACCTGAATATGATGCCAAAATATCCTGAAGATCAGTTTATGTGAGGGCAAATATAAATATTCTATGTTTAATTCCTATATGCGTACCTTAAAGATTTACATAGTCAAGTACATACACATATAACAAACACATGCTTATCCATATATACTTACGGCACTATATTTAGTTAAAAATCTATATTTTAGTAACGTACCACCCTAGGTTTCTCGTCTACAGTATTTGAATCCTACTTTAGAAGCATGTGGAAAAGTGCAAGGTTTCAGTCCATGCGGCAAGTCAGCGGCAGCTGACTTTGCATCACTCATTCTGTTATGTAAGGAATTACAATTCATTCCCTTCCCCAAGTAGAATATTCTAGTGCCAAGAAATCTTTTTGAGGGTGTAGGAAGGTGGATATCTGACTATGGTTACCCCCAAACTTTTTGCCTAGTGTTTAGCTGGTTTTTGACTTAGTTGGCCTGGGATCCTGCTATTTAGGGCCCCAGGCTAATTGCTCTCTCCTTAAAATGGACTCCATGTACCTTAGGTACATTACCAATTGGAACTGGTTCACCTTATTGGCCCCTGTAACAGTGTACCCTAGGTACCCAGGGCATAGGTGGTTCCAAGGCCTACCAGGGGCTGCAGCATGTATTATGCGACCCCTGGCCTGGCCTCCATATTTGACACAACTGGCTGATCACTCAGCTGGGGTAAGTCGGTGTAATCACCCCTTACTTAGGTATAGTATGCCTGTACCTAACCTAAAATGGACACATATGTTCCTATCAGCCACTCCTATGGAAGGCCTCATCAATCCTGGAGGCAGAGTGCTTGGAAATATGTGAGATGGTGCTCTGGCGTGAGCTGAGACTGTCTGCAGCTTTCGGAACCAAGTCCTTTAGCTGTTTCATGATACTGCCATACCATATACTCTTAAGTGCATTATGAACCTCGCGGTTAAATGCTATCTTTGGTTTGGCTTTATCAAAACATGTCGAGTAAGGTGTCATACGAATTGGAATACTACCCCCTCGCCAGTTCTGGCGACGGGGGTAGCATTCCACCCTTCTAGAGGGATACGACATGCACCTAACCTGAACCCCGGTTAAAGTTAAACAGAGCCTCAGCATCACAAAATGGATGCTGCCACCACAGACACAAGTCTGACCTCCTGCTGCTGGGAGTCCTTCCAGCGAGGGAGGCTTGGACAAAGGGTTTCCTGCCTTGGGAGTTGCTAGCACCACCCCAGACAGGATTTTGTGTATTGGGTAGGACAGGGCTGAATAGAATCAGACATGCCTGGGGCACACAAGGTGTCCCTGTGCATATGCCAGTTCAAACCGGTCCTGGGGCTCTCCAGCCCCAGTCCTGGCGCGAAACTGGACAAAGGAAAGGGGGTGTAACCACCCCCCTTCCTGGTCCCACCCAGGGGAGGGACCTAGCAGGTAATCCGGCCCCTAGAATTCGAATAAGAGTAGGAGCTGTGTCCCAAGACTTCAGATCATCCTGAACTCGACTTGAAACTAATAAGAAGACTGGACTTCGACATTCTGCTGCACAGAAGACTGAAGAGAATCTCCCTTGTGGCCAAGGAGTGACCACCCTGTGAATACAGGCACCAACCAGCAACTCGACGTCTGCTTTGCCGCCGCCTCCCGCTGGAGCCCGAGCCCAGAGCCTGACAAGACCCAGACTCCCAGACATCTCAAAGCCCGATCCACAGTCCCTGCAAAGAAGAGACCCGTGGAGGCACCGAGAGACGTGGGACCGGACATCTTGGAAGACCCTCAAAGAGCTGACTGCGCACCACCCGAGGCACCCTCGATGCTGTGCTTTAGGGTTTGAGAATCCCCAACCCCGAGCAGCATTTGCTCCGAAGATCAGCCCCCCAGCATCTCCACGATCTGCGTGGGGCCCTTTTGCACTTTGCCACTCGACGCGCCATCCCGGCCACTTTCCACGTGGCTAGCGGCCATCTTGGCGACGAAAACTACGATTTACACTGCTGGTCTGGTTGCTCCAGACTGGCCCTTGCTCTCCTGAAAAGGAGCACCCGCTCTGACCTTGCTGGTCCGAGTGAGAAGCTTGCATTGATTCCTGCGTGGCTTGCTTTAGCCAAGGCCTGTTTGCTCCAATCAAGTTGCCGACACCGCCATCAGCGAGAGCCTTTGTGGGACAGCTCGTGACCAACGCCTGGACATCCCTGACCTCTTCTTGTCCACGTGGCTGCAGAGACAATCTTCACTTTATCACCTGTTTGCACCCGACATCGCCTGGTTCCATCCTGGTTCCACGGTAGTCACTGGCTAGTGACTTTGGACATTGTCCCCTCTGCTTTCAGGTCTTCACCTCTTCAGATCCACCCTTGGATCCACCGGAACTCTTCACGACGACCCGCCTGCAGCATCTTCAGCTCCAAGCACCATCGACCTGCGTGACGAAACCCGACACTACTTCGCACCTGTACACCCGCTTCCTGTGGGTGAGGTAACTCAGCAATGCCGGTGTTCCCACATTGGTGTACACCTCTAGTGCCTGTGTTTAAAGTTTTATCCTTGTAGGTACATCGGAAGGTTCCTTAAACACTAACTTTGTAACTTTTACGCACCATTGACATTGCATTGGTGTATGCGTGCACTTTAAGCACTGCACCCGAGTCCCGCGGGCCTTTCCCGACTTCATCACTGTTAGTCCTGAACAGCTCCAGCGATTCCCCAGGCCCTAGGCCTCTTCACTTTCCCCATAGTGGTTCTTATACCACTATTTTAGTATATGGTTTAGGTGGCCCCTAGGGCTCATCCATAATTGTGCAACTTTTGTATATTTAAACTGTGTTTTGTTTTAACGCATTTGCTTCTGTGCTCATAAAGAGTATAGGGGATATTTGTAGAAATAAATCTATATATATTTTCAATATATATCTGTGTGGTGTCCTTTCATTTGGTATTCAAGGGGATTGTGTATGGTAAAACAGCTTGCTTCACATGCCTTTACAGAGTTTAGCCTAAGACTGCTTAGTCCATGCGACCCCTAGGATAGCTTGTCTATGTAAATGTAAATGTAAATGTAAATGTTTGTATTTTATATAGCGCACTTCTACCCGGAGGCCTCGTAGCGCTGTATTCATACCGCTGCGGAACCCATCCTGGCTTTCCTGTGAAATGTCCACTCCTGGGCACCCCCAAGGTGAAGCCAGGCATCCACAGCGCTGCTGGGGCCGTTGTGGAGATTAAGCAAGCTATTGCCCAGAGTCACAGAGTGGGACCCATGATTAGACTAGGCACCGAGGCGAGAATTATCAGGTCCGGGGAAATTGAGCCCAAGACCTGCCGAGGCAGGAATCGAACCCTGGTCCCGGGCCAGACCTCTGCATCAGGGTCTGCCACTCTAACCATTGAGCCACACTTCTCCACTTAAGGTTGACTTTACAACCTCCACCATAAGGGTTGCTTGGCATGATACAAGGTGATCACTAGAACTAGTGAGCATCATATATCAGGCCAACTTCTCACATTGGTGAGCAGCGGATTGGGATTTGAGCTTGCTGTTGTTTTACCATTACAATCTTTGAGAGTATAATTTGCAAGATCATACAGGTACCTGATAGGTACACTAAAACAAGACTAGTATACTTAAGTTCTACTGAACTTAGTTGTTGTAGAGGATAGGGAGTTGCACACCCTGACTACAACTACTAGATAGGTTTGGTAGGCAAACACCAGTGTAGGTAGATTGCAACATATCCACCCACACTAGAGCAATGTCTGGAGCAGAGGGATCCACTGGACCTATCTCTGTTGAGAGTGACCCTCCAAGGGCACCATCCAAATGTGCTATCTTTACTTTTAAAGAACTGAGGCAGCTGTGTTCCTTAAGAGGAATCAAAACGGGTCCTACCCCTACAGCAGGTCACCTCAGAGAGCTTTTAGACCAGTCTGAAGCTCTAAAGACCTCCAAACCAGGCCCCTCAGGGACTGGAGATGGAGGCTCTCCCACTGAAGATGACAACACTGACACCCCTGCCTCTGTCATCCAGGTAGATGAGGAAGACCAGGTCACTGGAGATACTCAGCCAGAGGATGAGGAAGAAGAGGAGGAGGAGGAGGAAAGTGGGTCTGATGATGAGAGAAATAGTCAGGTGCTAGTCAGCAGGCTTAACCAGGCTAACTTAAGCACATTTGGGACTGAAAGTGGGTCCAACCCATTCAGACCACCAAGTGGACTTAACCAGGAGCAAAGGAGGAGAAGGAATCACTCAGGTTAGTCCAATGCCTCCCAAGCTCCTAGAGGTTCTCACGGACACTCCAGAAGGGAGTTGTCTAGCCCTCAGAGAAGGGAACATGAGGCCAAAATGAGAGAGGCTGAACTTAGGATCCAGAAGCAAGAATTAGAAGTTGCCCTGGCCAAAGAGAAGCTTGCTAGAGCAAGACAGCCTAGAGAGAGTGGATTAGGATCCACTGGTGGCAGCACTATCCAAAAGGATAAAGACAGGTCCTATGACAATAGAAACCTGAGTAAGATTGTGCCCCCTTACAAGAGTGGGGATGACATCCACAAATGGATGACTGCACTTGAGAGAGCCTGCAGAGTACAGCAGATCCCTCAGGAGCAGTGGGCAGCAATCTTGTGGCTCCCCTTTGAAGGTAGAGGCCGAGACAGACTCCTCACAGTTAGTGATGGGGATTCTAGAAACTACCTGGTCCTGAAGAGTGCTCTGATTGATGGGTTAGGCTTAACCACTGAACAGTACAGGTTAATGTTCAGAGACACCCAGAAGACACAGACTCAGGACTGGTCTGAATTTGTTGAATGTGCCACTAAGGCTCTGGAGGGCTGATTGCTGGGAAGTAAGGTTACAGACTATACAGGATTGTATAATTTAATTATGAGAGAGCAAATCTTAAGTAATTGTCAAAATCAGCTTCTACATCAGCACCTGGTGGACTCTGATCTGACCTCTCCACAAGAATTGGGTAAGAGGGCAGACAAATGGGTCAGAACCAGGATTAGGCCTAAGAACCAGGGTGGTGACCATAATAAAGAGACTACCAAGCCTCAAGAGAAGGGTGGGGATAAATCAAAAGAGAAGACTTCCCCAGGGCCCCAAAACTCCAAGGATGGGGTGGGTCCCAAGACACTTCCTCTACAGAGAAAAAGCCTTATTGCCATAACTGTAAAAAGCCTGGCCATTGGAAAACTGACCCCAGTTGCCCTAGGGCCTGCAATAAGGAAAATATACCTCCAGGTAAAGCTCCAACACCTCCTGTCACTGTTAGCAGTGGTCCCCCAGGTGGTGGGAGCACCCCCAAGAATTTGGGTGGATTTACTTTTGGAGCACAGGTGGATTCTGCCTAACCAGGTCCCCTACCTCAGATACTCTTGTCTATGAAACTGGCATGGGGTTTGCCAATTTCACTGATTGCCCAAATACTTTGAGCAAGTATAGACAAGAACCCCTCATCAATGGTTTGAAAGTTGAGGCCTACAGATACACAGGGGCTAGTATCACCATGGTGACTGAGAATCTAGTCCCCTCTAGGCAACTTTTACCTGGTGCCACATACCAGGTGACAAACATTGATGGAGTTCAGAAAAATCATCCCATAGCAGTGGTAAATCTCAGCTGGGGAGGAGTCACTGGCCCAAAGAGAGTGGCAGTGTCCTCAAACTTGCCTGTAGATTGTCTACTGGGGAATGATTTGGAAATCTCAGCCTGGGCTGAGGTTGAACAAGAAATCCATTCTAGAATGGTAAATCTCCATGGAAAGGTTAGTGGGGCTGTGATGGCTACAACCCCCATCCAAGAAGTCCATCCTGAAAAGGTTGATCGGGCTGAGCAAACCTCAGCCCCATCTTTAGCTAACTTCCCTCCTGAAAAGATTAGCAGGGCTGTGATGGTAACAGCCCATACCCAAACTGAGTCTCCACCTGAAAAGGTTGGTGGGGCTGTGATGGCCACAGCCCAAACTCAAACTGATACATGTGTTGTGAAGCCTGAAAAGATGGATCACTCTACACAAACAGAGAGCATTGAGGAGGAAGAGAAATCTCCCTCCCACCAGACTTTAGGAAAGGATCAGCCTCCTCAGGGAACTGATCTTACCCTCTGATGAAGGAACTGCCCCAGAGGTGGTTAGGCCTAGCCTGACAGAGCCCCTGATGTCAGTGGACCCTTCTCAGGTGGGACCCAGTCTGGAGCAGGTAACCTGCCCCTCTCTACCTTGCCGTAGTCAGCCCAGGGCTGCAGAGGACAAGAAGGACAGTGAGCCCCAAAGGGCCCCCTGTCAAATAAAGCACCCCCATCAACAGATTAGGGGCACCGAAGCTAGCAGCCCTAGCCAGGTGAAAACTTTAAAAACTCCTGAGGGATCCAGTTTAAAATTAGTTAGGGACCTCCCACAGATGGATTCTGTTGGGCACAGCCAAACCTGGGACCCAAAGGGCCCAAACCTGAACTGTCCCTCCAGTAGCCAACCAAAGGGACCCAGCCTCCAGCTTTAGGTAGCCAGAGGTTGATCCTGAGAGCACAGTGCAACTCAGTCAAAGAAAGGAAGGCCTACATGGTGGGGAGTGATTGGAAGAAGCTGAGTCCTACAGAGGAATCTCACTTCAGTACTCCATCTCAACATCAGCCTTTAACTTTGCCAAGACACACCACAGGTAGAGATTCCCTATGGTGGAGACCCTCAGATACCCTTAGGGTGAGGGATTGCTTAGTGGACCATGAGACAGGGGGTACCAAGCCAGAGCTGGTACTTCCTTATATGGCCACTTAGGCAATATAGGCTTACCTGGTCAAGGATAGCCTTATCTCCCTTCGTTTGGTGGTGGGTTGTGTAGGAAGATGGATATCTGACTATGGTTACCCCCAAACTTTTTGCCTAGTGTTCAGCTGGTTTTTGACTTAGTTGGCCTGGGATCCTGCTATTAAGGGCCCCAGGCTAATTGCTCTCTCCTAAAAATGGACTCCATGTACCTTAGGTACATTACCAATTGGAACTGGTTCACCTTATTGGCCCCTGTAACAGTGTACCCTAGGTACCCAGGGCATAGGTGGTTCCAAGACCTACCAGGGCCTGCAGCATGTATTATGACACCCCTGGCCTGGCCTCCATATTTGACACAACTGGCTGATCACTCAGCTGGGGTAAGTCGGTGTAATCACCCCTTACTTAGGTATAGTATGCCTGAACCTAACCTAAAATGGACACATATGTTCCTATCAGCCACTCCTATGGAAGGCCTCATCAATCCTGGAGGCAGAGTGCTTGGAAATATGTGAGATGGTGCTCTGGCATGAGCTGAGCCTGTCTGCAGCTTTCGGAACCAAGTCCTTTAGCTGTTTCATGATACTGCCATACCATATACTCTTAAGTGCATTATGAACCTCGCGGTTAAATGCTATCTTTGGTTTGGCTTTATCAAAACATGTCGAGTAAGGTGTCATACGAATTGGAATACTACCCGCTCGCCAGTTCTGGCAACAGGGGTAGCATTCCACCCTTCTAGAGGGATACGACATGTACCTAACCTGAACCCCGGTTAAAGTTAAACAGAGCCTCAGCATCACAAAATGGATGCTGCCACCACAGACACAAGTCTGACCTCCTGCTGCTGGGAGTCCTTCCAGCGAGGGAGGCTTGGACAAAGGGTTTCCTGCCTTGGGAGGTGCTAGCACCACCCCAGACAGGATTTTGTGTATTGGGTAGGACAGGGCTGAATAGAATCAGACATGCCTGGGGCACACAAGGTGTCCCTGTGCATATGCCAGATCAAACCGGTCCTGGGGCTCGCCAGCCCCAGTCCTGGCGCGAAACTGGACAAAGGAAAGGGGGTGTAACCACCCCCCTTCCTGGTCCCACCCAGAGGAGGGACCTAGCAGGTAATCCGGCCCCTAGAATTCGAATAAGAGTAGGAGCTGTGTTCCAAGATTTCAGATCATCCTGAACTCGACTTGAAACTAAGAAGAAGACTGGACTTCGACATTCTGCTGCACAGAAGACTGAAGAGAATCTCCCTTGTGGCCAAGGAGTGACCACCCTGTGAATACAGGCACCAACCAGCAACTCGATGTCTGCTTTGCCGCTGCCTCCCGCCAGAGCCCGAGCCCAGAGCCTGACAAGACCCAGACTCCCAGACATCTCAGAGCCCGATCCACAGTCCCTGCAAAGAAGAGACCCGTGGAGGCGCCGAGAGACGTGGGACCGGACATCTTGGAAGACCCCCGAAGAGCTGACTGCGCACCACCCGGGGCACCCTCGATGCTGTGCTTTGGGGTTGGAGAAGCCCCAACCACGAGCAGCATTTGCACCGAAGATCAGCACCCCAGCATCTCCACGATCTGCGTGGGGCCCTTTTGCACTTTGCCACTCGACGCGCCATCCCGGCCACTTGCCACGCAACTAGCGGCCATCTTGGCGACGAAAACTACAATTTACACCGCTGGTCTGGTTGCTCCAGACTGGCCCTTGCTCCCCTGAAAAGGAGCACCCGCTCTGACCTTGCTGGTCCGAGTGAGAAGCTTGCATCGATTCCTGCGTGGCTAGCTTTAGCCAAGGCCTGTTTGCTCCAATCAAGTTGCCGACACTGCCATCAGCGAGAGCCTTTGTGGGACAGCTCGTGACCAATGCCTGGACGGCCCTGACCTCTTCGTGTCCACGTGGCTGCAGAGACAATCTTCACTTTATCACCTGTTTGCACCCGACATCGCCTGGTTCCATCCTGGTTCCACGGTAGTCACTGGCTAGTGACTTTGAACATTGTCCCCTCTGCTTTCAGGGCTTCACCTCTTCAGATCCACCCTTGGATCCACCGGAACTCTTCACGACGACCCGCCTGCAGCATCTTCAGCTCCAAGCACCATCGACCTGCGTGACGAAACCCGACACTACTTCGCACCTGTGCCCCCGCTTCCTCTGGGTGAGGTAACTCAGCAACGCCGGTGTTCCCACATTGGTGTACACCTGTAGTGCCTGCGTCCAAAGTTTTATCCTTGTAGGTCCATCGGAAGGTTCCTTAAACACTAACTTTGTAACTTTTACGCACCATTGACATTGCATTGGTGTATGCTTGCACTTTAAGCACTGCACCCGAGTCCCGCGGGCCTTTCCCGGCTTCATCACTGTTAGTCCTGAACAGCTCCAGCGATTCCCCAGGCCCTAGGCCTCTTCACTTTCCCCATAGTGGTTCTTATACCACTATTTTAGTATATGGTTTAGGTGGCCCCTAGGGCTCATCCATAATTGTGCAACTTTTGTATATTTAAACAGTGTTTTGTTTTAACACATTTGCTTCTGTGCTCATAAAGAGTATAGGGGATATTTGTAGAAATAAATCTATATATATTTTCAATATATATCTGTGTGGTGTCCTTTCATTTGGTATTCAAGGGGATTGTGTATGGTAAAACAGCTTGCTTCACATGCCTTTACAGAGTTTAGCCTAAGGCTGCTTAGTCCATGCTACCCCTAGGATAGCTTGTCTATAAGGTTGACTTTACAACCTCCACCATAAGGGTTGCTTGGCATGATACAAGGTGATCACTAGAACTAGTGAGCATCATATATCAGGCCAACTTCTCACAGAGGGCCATTGCGGTCCTCCAATTTCATATCCTTAAACTAATATTCTCATTAATGTTGAAATCATATAATGATTTGCTTATTCGCACATACCAGTATCTGTTTTTAACTTTTCAAAAGGTTTAAGAATCAAAGGCAGCAGATGACAATTTGCCATTTCCTGCCCAGTATGCACCAGTATAACGTGTTAGGATATGGGGGTTGTGTTGGGCTGAATCTCCAAAGAACCAGACGCAGTTTACTAATTGTCCGATTCAATGAGAAAGTATTTGAATTCCACAGATTCAAGAAACCGTTGCTATGATCATTACACTGAAATTCAACCATAAATTTAAATGCTATGGAGTAATTATCTTGCAAAAAATGCACATTACAAAGCGCCTGCACTCCCGAAACCTCTATTCTTCAAGATGAATGGTCGCAGCATGTACCACCACCAGGCCTTTCCATTATATCATTTGTAAAAGCTCTGATCCACATTCAGTTCAATGCCCCTGAACTTGTTTTTGTCTAGACTACAGATAATTAGAGTAATTGAAAGCAAAATTATAGCATTTACCTCTAATGATCTGGAAAGCCACAGGGTGTGAGTTACAGTGTAGCTGGCCTTAAAATATCAATAAAGACAGGCAGAGGGAATTAAACCCATGACACGTTAAAATAGACATAATGCAAAATAGTGAAGATTGGATGGGGTTAATGATGGAAGTGGTGTACATGGTTCTTTCCTAAAGTTGCCTTCCCTTTGTCACAGCGACTTTTGCCACACATTTGATTTGTGACACTTGGGTTAGTTTCTAAGAAACACCGACCTTGCTGACACAAAGAACTTTGTGAGAACATTATTTCACTGCCTTGGCATTATATGCACGGCCCTCATGTTTGCGATATATGTGTGTTTTTTATTACATCCATATGGTGACACAGCTATCTGTGGAATACAAACGATGGCAGTCTGATCACAATCTCGGCCCGAGGCAAGGATGCCCTTTTCTATATGTATCCTATTGTTTCCGATATAATCAGAGGAGATGCTTCTACTGACATCATAGAGTCCCTGCATGCTGAATTCTTTGCCTAGCAGGTGACAGAAATCTCAGTAAGGGGTGTTCAGTTTGTGACCAAGAATGGGTCCTACACTCCTGCCCACCAGGTAAAGGGATTAGATCATACAGAAGGGGGTTTCTTGTTAAACCATACATTCACACCCTAGACACGTAGGTTAGGGTTTGCATCGTTGGAGTACTCTAGATTGTTATAAATACTGTATATGTATGCATGTATACGTGACCTCAACAGGATAGTGGAACTCTTCTCTTTATTTACTGTTTTGACACTCATTATAAATTTTATCTTCTTCTTTCCATTAAGCATTGCAGCACAGACCTTCTATAGAACAATCACTGCGGTTCAATAAGTCAGTCACAGCCGGTATGACTCACGGATGGGGGGGCACTCAGGGAGGTAGTCGCGCAAGGGGGTTTCATTTGAAATACATTTTTTAAATTTTTTTACTTACCTTCGTGGCTTGCTCCGCTCTCGTACCGCATCGTCCCGCATCATCCTCTGTCCAGTCCTCCACACAGGAAGCAGCCATGCAGGCAGCCTCCCTCCTCTTCCCTCAGCCAATCATAATGCTGCAATGGCAGCCTTGTGATTAGCTGGGACGCTGACCGCACAGGAGTCTATGGGGAGGCAGTTTTCTCCATGCAGGCTGAAAGCAGCCTGCATGGAGAAACTGGAGAGTGAGCATGACTGGTTGGTTGGCCTTGGGGCCGATCAAACAGGCAGCGCTTATAACAGTGGGCAAGCCACTCCTCCCCTGCCAGGAGCAGGACCGTCCAACCCTAACCAAACCTTTCTGCTTTCTCGCAGTTTGAGAAGCAGAAACATAAAATGGTATTCATAATACCATTTTATGATTCTGCTTCTCGCACTGCGAGTAGACAGTAGAGCGACGCTCCTCCATCCACATGGAAGAGCCACCTCTGCAATAAGTATTGAAAACATCGGTTTATGTATTCTCGGTATATTTCTCTGAGCGAAAGAGAGCATGATCGACTGAGAAAAATGTTCTAGGTCTGTCACCATAATTCCTAAGGGAACACGATTGTTATGTTCAATAGTTGCCATAGCAATTTGCTTCCTTTCTAGTTTCCGTGGGGGGGGGGGGCTAACATTGGCACTGTGAGCTAGCAGTTCAAAGGAACAACATACACTACGGGTGTGCAAGGAATCAGTCTGGCACCATCCTAAGTTTATGTCATCCCCAATAGATTTGTGGAAACTACACAACATGGCGCCAGCAATGTTGGTTGATTTGTTATTTTGTGTGGATCAACTGAGTAGTTCAATTGTGCTTCCTCGGAGATCTCTGCACACCTTTTAATCCCTAGACATCCGTGGTGGTAGGGAATATCCTCCACAGCTGAGAAGGTATATCCTATGTATTGGCTGTGCTTTAATTCGAGCATGAAAGGATATTATTCTAGCTGTGTTAGCCAAACTCATTTTTTACACATCCTCGCAAGGAATATTTCCAAGAACTGCAGACATGCAGTCACTCAAAAACAACTTCAACATGACCTCACACTAGAAGGTGGGGAGGTTACCTTCATGGTAGAGGCACACGAGGCATGTAGAGTAGAGGTGTTTTACTCCTGGGTTAAAATCCCTGCAGCAGATGATGCTACACAGGTATTTCAGAAAATAGAAGCAGGCAAAATACCAGGGAATATACTCCATATAAGGAAATGGAAATCCCTCTAACCTACCAAAAACATACTAATTGGTTTAAAGGCACCCTCCCACAGAGTATACAAGACGTGCAACCGGGCCCACTCAGCAATGAGGGGCACCATGCCAGTTTTAGCTTGTTACACACTGCATCCTGGTGTTGATCGTTTGACCGCAGGACTGCGGGATTATATAATAATCTAGTAACAATATACAGAAGTCTTACATAATTCATGATATCAACATTACCACTGCATGGACTGTTCAAATGGCAGCACCAGAATTAGCTACCCTAGGCATTAGCCCCCAAACATTGAATGCAGTAATGGGAAACATTCCCATCAAAAGGAAAAAAAATCCACTTTGGATAGCACAAAATATAAACTAGATTGAAGCAGCACTTTCCCATATAGGCACTCAGGAAAAACACAGAATACTAATAACTTACTCACCAATGGGGGTGACTCCCCTGGTACAGGAATGTGCCTTTTGGGGTAAAGACTTTGCTGCAGTATATACCAGAACACATGAAACCTTTTCGTTGACTGTTCTACTTGAGGTTTTAAAACAGGTTCAGAACGTGCATGGGGCAGCACCTGCTCTGGACTTAGAGATGAAACTGATAGGCAAATTTGCTTCAGTTTCTGCCACCATGTTGAGTAACATTAAAGGGAAAGCAGCACTACTAGCTATACGCCAACGCCTAAGGGATTTGACAGGAGCGCAAATTACCTATAACTATCGAAGAATCCCATGCTATGCCGGGTAGAGATAATTTAGGAGCCAGACCAGTAAAACCACAATTGACGATTAATTCTGAAAAGATAAACTCTAGGCAATTACCTGACATTTTGGTAAATGAAAAGCAAAAAAAACCTAAATCATTGGGTGGGTATGTTACAACTTACGTAACCATGATAATGTTAATCCACCTGATAGGTATCAGGCAACTAATACACGGTTCTCTCATTCCTTTCAGGATTTATTCGCTAAATGTTCAGCGAAATGAGGATGATTAGACCATAGATCATAAGAACATGTGTAACCAAGGAAAGGCTAAAAATGCTCATCTGGATACATGATAAAACAGGAAGACAAGGCTAAAATATCAAAACCTTAATTTAAAGAGAAGACGGTAGCCGGATGTTAGACCTGGCATCATTGGCACGGGTCTCCCTTCCTCTTTTCCCTTCCTATCTTTTATGTTGGCTGGATTTAGATGCTCTGGGCACTGTGCCACTGCAAATCAGTGTCACAGCGCAAATGCTCCCTGTGCAAAGATTACTATATGAATTATGATAACCATAATTGGCCCATTTGCTCTACCTATCAGCCCCTAGTATAAGTGCACTGTGTGTGCCCAGGGCTGGTAGTTCAAATACTGCTGGTGGGCCTGCAGTGCTGATTTGCACTACCCACCGAAGCAGCTTTTAAAGTATGTCTGTGTAGCATGTTCTAATAGCGACTTACCCTCCATTTCACTGTTTACTATTGTGAGGCTATCCGTTCTCATAGGTCAGAATGGGTGGGCTGAGTATTACATTCCATAATCCTACCTGCCCCCAGGAACCTGATAGGAAATTCAAATTTGATATGTTATGCTCAGGACATTGAGGTACATCTTTTAGTAAGGATCATTTGCATATCCCGTGTTCGAAAATGCCTCTTATAAAACCGAGGTATTTTCTTGCCTAAGCTTTCTTTTAAGCTTTGCTAGTATGTGTATTGGCCATCTGGTTTTAGACCAGCAGGGACAGCTGGGTCAGACCTGGCTGGAGAGAGAGATCGGCATTCAGAGCATGGGGAGGGGTGACTCTTTGATCTGAGCAGGGCCGTGCCTGGCAAGGTGAATGATGGCCCCACCTCCCACTGGGCGTCTGATAGCAGACCCCTTGATTCTCAAAGGGCAGGATGTCGCCTCGTAAACCAAGTGCACCCGACCCCACAGAACAGGTTCTGGCTGGATTCAGTGATGTGTGACTTTAGAGAACAAAGGCTTTTTAGGTATAAAACGCTGCACTGAAACCTTTTTCAAATGTGTTCCTTCTGGATGTCAAGACGAAACTCTGTCCGAGTGAACAGAGGAAAGGACTTTGAAACTTTCACCAAGTTTGCTGAAGAAACTACCTGAGGGCCTGAATTGAGAGCACCTCCTGCTGAAGTCTCAGGGACATTAGACCTCACCCCGTCACCATCTGAATTCCTGTGTGAGGGATTCTACTTGCAGGTGAGGCCTCCGTTGAGTAATCCAGAGCCTCTAGTTCTACTGTGAGGAATGCAGACTGGTAACCCTTGTTAACTCTATGTGGGCCGCCGCAGCTAGGAGAGAGCTGCCGCTGCTGAGAGTTTGCCTTAATTTGAACCTTCGCTAAATCTGTGTTGCCCACCGCAGCTAAGAGAGAGAGCTGCTGCCGCTGAGTGCCCGCACCCTTGCCAACTTTGCCTCATCGTGATTCATCCTGTGGGCCGTCGCAGCTAAATGAGAGCTGCTGCCGCTGAATGCCCGCACCTTTGCCGACTTTGCATCATTGTGATTTGTCCTGTGGGCCACCGCAGCTAGGAGAGAGCTGTTGCATCTGAGTGTCTGCACGTTTGCCAACTTTGCCTCATTGTGATTTGTCCTGTGGGCCGCCACAGCTATGAGAGAGCTGCTGCCGCTGAGTGCCCGCACCCTTGCCAACTTTGCCTCATCGTGATTCATCCTGTGGACCGCCGCAGCTAAAAGAGAGCTGCTGCCGCTGAGTGCCTGCACCTTTGCCAACTTTGCATCATCGTGATTTGTCCTGTGGGGTGCCGCAGCTTAGAGAGAGCTGCTGTCACAGAGTGCCCGCACCTTTTCCAACTTTGCATCATCGTGATTTGTCCTGTAGGCCGCTGCAGCTAAGATAGAGCTGCTGCCGCTGAGTGCCCGCACCTTTGCCAATGTTGCATCTTCGTGAGTCGTCCTGTGGGCCGCCGCAGCTAAGAGCTGCTGCTGCTGTGAGCCCACCACAGATCTGCATGACAAGCGTCATCGCCACCACCAGCCCGGGCCGCTGCAGTCGCATGCTGCTGCCGCTGAGAGCCCGCCTGCCCTTGAGTGCCCGAATCAATGTGGGTGCACCTTGCCAACCACTGCAGTCAAGAGTTGTGGTCCCTGGGTGTCCGCCTGTCACCATCTCCGCTTCTTCTAGAAGCTGCGTACTGTGTCCCCGTCCAACGTCAGGTATCTGGTGCACAACTGGTCGCGTAGACCCAGCCCTTGATCTCAGTCAGTGCCACGTTCTGGTGAATACGTTATTGCCTTTTTAAGTCCATCCTGATTTACGTGCATTGTGGCTGGTTAAAACGCTTTGAGAGTCTTGTGTTAAACCTTAGATAAAGATACGAGTTTTCTATACCTACTTGAGTTGTGTCCTTTTGTGGTGTCATTACTGCCTTATTGTGCATGGTCATAAATGCTTCACACACTGCCTCTGAGATAGGCCTAACTGCTTGTGCTACGTTACCACAGAGTTGAGCAGGGGTTATCAAAGGGGGTAGCCCACTTGCCCTGACTTAGGAAGAAGGGTCCCTATTTGGACATTGGCCACCGGCATAGCTAGGGGGGTGCGGGGGGGGGGGGGCGGTCCGCCCCAGGCGGCACAATTTTAGAGGCGGCCGCGGCACTGGAGGTCCGTTGCGGCCGCAGCGGCCTATATAATTTATTTGTGAACTCAGAGTCCAGACCCAAATAAATTATAAAGGCCGCCGCGGCCGCGATGGTCCTACAATATGACAGAAATTCACCAGACATGCGCCTCAGCATGATTAATCACCACGTTCAGGACGTTGTGACGCAGTTACAGGTGGCGGTGGGCGGGCGGCTAGAGTTAAAATAAATCACGGTGCAGCAGGCACTGATCTTATCACTGCGCACAGTGTTAAAATTGCTCTCTGGTAAGCCTAAGTGCGCTCGTGTGATTTCTAAAGCGCAGCACTTCCAGGTACTGGAAAGTGCAGCGCATTGTTTTTTATAATATAAATGTTTAAGGTGGCAGGGCAAGGGCGGTAAGCATGGGCGTAAAATCCGTTTCGCTCGCGGATTTTTCGGATTTTCGGCAAATTCGCAATCCGCGAACTCTCGTGAATTTGTCGAAAATCCGTGAATTCGCTCGCGGCGGATTTTTTGCTTGGTGATACAATATTGCGGCGCGCAGCGTGGTGCACGGCGTTCACTTTCCGTCATTAAGCATTTGCCGAGTTGTTTTTCTCGATCATATTTTGCGAGTGCTGCGCCATTTTGGATCTTGCTGCGGGATCCCGCGGGAGTTTGGCGCCCGCGAATACGTAATCGCGGCTTGCCACCTTGCACAGCACGCCTCACGAGAGTTCGCAATTGCGAACACGTAGTTGCGGCGGACAGGAACAATCTCGCACTCGCGAAATAGAGATTTTGCAATTCTGCACAAGAAATCCACCAGCAAACAGGATAAACCTTCAGAAAATGATGATTTTTATCAGAATCACTCCTCAGGTTGACATTTGCATGGCCTTTTTTTTTGCAAGGAGTCCATTTTTGGGGGGGGGGAGGAAGTGCCCCACAGTCTCCAACTTCCTGTTCCTGTCCAGCAGGCTCCTCCCAGTGCTTTCTTCATGTGCTGGTCACTTTCATTTGGACCTTGACCCGGAAGGATTACTTTTTGTGGGTGCTGCTGGATATTTGGATTTGAGGCCTTTTTGACTTTCTTTGGATCACTTTTGGATTAGAAATCAACTTTCACAAGTAAGTTTGTTTGGGGCATTACAGTTGCTGCAACTACAATTTTGGAACTTTTTCAGAACATTAAATAAAATATATTGTGGGTAGCCACAGTATCCAGTAGGACCAGGGTTGGTTATGGGTGCATGATAAAACTGTTTTGTTGAATTTAAATACCATTGAGGCCATGGATGGGCTGGGATTGTGCTGATTTTTGTTGTTTTTGTCGTTTTTTTGGGGCTGCTGGTGGGGCCCTTTGCCCAGGGGTGGTGAGTGTTGCATGGGCCTAGTCTTTCTGTGGGGTGTCTTCTTGAATTTAAACATCATTGAGGCCATGGATGGGCTGGGATTGTGCTGATTTTTGTGCTTTTTGTCGTTTTTTGGGGGCTGCTGGTGTGGCCTTTTGCCCAGGGGTAGTGGTGCATGGACTGAGTGTGCCTGTGGTGTGGTCTCACTCTCTTTAATGTAAACATCCTGGATGGCATTGGATTGTGGTGATTTTGGGGTGTTTTTCTGTTTTTTGGGGTGTACTGTTGATGTGGACTGGCCATGTGGGTGGTGGTGGTGGTGGCCATCTTGAGTGCTGGCTGGTACAGGCAACATGTGCTTGGGGTGCAAGGGGCCATTTTGAAGAGAGGCAGTGTCTGAGGCCTGCACTTATTTTGCCTACTTTTCATCCATTATGCCCAGGGGTAGTGAGTGTTGCATGAGCTTAGTCTTTCTGTGGCGTGTCTTCTTGAATTTAAACATCATTGAGGCCATGGATGGGCTGGGATTGTGCTGATTTTTGTGTTTTTTGTCGGTTTTTTGGGGCTGCAGGTGTGGCCTTTTGCCCAGGGGTAGTGGTGCATGGACTGAGTGTGCCTGTGGTGTGGTCTCACTCTCTTTAATGTAAACATCCTGGATGGCATTGGATTTTGGTGATTTTTTGGGTGTTTTTCTGTTTTTTTGGGGTGTACTGTTGATGTGGACTGGCCATGTGGGTGGTGGTGGTGGTGGCCATCTTGAGTGCTGGCTGGTACAGGCAACATGTGCTTGGGGTGCAAGGGGCCATTTTGAAGAGAGGCAGTGTCTGAGGCCTGCACTTATTTTGCCTACTTTTCATCCATTATGCCCAGGGGTAGTGAGTGTTGCATGGGCCTAGTCTTTCTGTGGGGTGTCTTCTTGAATTTAAACATCATTGAGGCCATGGATGGGCTGGGATTGTGCTGATTTTTGTGTTTTTTGTCGTTTTTTTGGGTCTGCAGGTGTGGCCTTTTGCCCAGGGGTAGTGGTGCATGGACTGAGTGTGCCTGTGGTGTGGTCTCACTCTCTTTAATGTAAACATCCTGGATGGCATTGGATTGTGGTGATTTTTTTGGGGTTTTTCTGTTTTTTTGGGGTGTACTGTTGATGTGGACTGGCCATGTGGGTGGTGGTGGTGGTGGCCATCTTGAGTGCTGGCTGGTACAGGCAACATGTGCTTGGGGTGCAAGGGGCCATTTTGAAGAGAGGCAGTGTCTGAGGCCTGCACTTATTTTGCCTACTTTTCATCCATTATGCCCAGGGGTAGTGAGTGTTGCATGGGCCTAGTCTTTCTGTGGGGTGTCTTCTTGAATTTAAACACCATTGAGGCCATGGATGTGCTGGGATTGTGCTGAATTTTGTGGTTTTTGTCATTTTTTGGGGCTGCTGGTGGGGCCCTTTGCCCAGGGGTCGTGAGTGTAGCATGGGCCTATTCTTTCTGTGGGGTGTCTTGTTGAATTTAAACACCATTGAGGCCATGGATGGGCTGGGATTGTGCTGCTTTTTGTGTTTTTTGTCGTTTTTTTGGGGCTGCTGGTGTGGGCTTTTGCCCAGGGGTAGTGGTGCATGGACTGAGTGTGCCTGTGGTGTGGTCTCACTCTCTTTAATGTAAACAACCTGGATGGCATTGGATTGTGGTGATTTGTGGGTGTTTTTCTGTTTTTTTGGGGTGTACTGTTGATGTGGACTGGCCATGTGGGTGGTGGTGGTGGCCATCTTGAGTGCTGGCTGGTACAGGCAACATGTGCTTGGGGTGCAAGGGGCCATTTTGAAGAGAGGCAGTGTCTGAGGCCTGCAGTTATTTTGCCTACTTTTCATCCATTATCCCCAGGGGTAGTGAGTGTTGCATGGGCCTAGTCTTTCTGTGGGGTGTCTTGAATGTAAACATCATGGATGGCATGGGATTGTGCTGTTTTTTCTGTGTTTTTCGATTTTTTGGGGTGTATAACTGAACTGATGTTCCTCTGTTTTCCATTGCTTTTAGGTGCACAAGACTCAAGAGAACCACCAGTGCCAGGAAGAAGTCCTGCAGCGGTGTGTGTGTGCAGCATAACGTCACGCGACGTCACGTCTGGACACAGACAACTCTGCAACTCGTGCAACTGCTGCCTGCTGTTCTGACCTGCTCTGAAGAAGATGGCCCCAAAAAAAGTTACCCGTAGCTCCTCTAGCAAGAAAGTTGCCAGTAAGGAGCAGAAGAAGCAAGTTACCAAGGAGACTGGTGTGCTGGCCGCCCCTTTTTTTGGGAGTAAAAAAAAAAGTATGCCTGCAGCAGCAGCGGGATCTGCTGGGGACCAAGCTGGGAGCAGCACCCCCGCTCCATTGGACTCAGTGCCACCACCACCACCACGCCAACTTAAGTCCAAGCCCTTCACTGCTGTAGAGGCACTTAGTCTAGTTGTTCAATCACCATCGACCAGTGATGTTGGCTCATCGCAAGAAAGTAGCAGCAATGTCCCTCAATCAAAACAGGTTGTTGTAACTCATCTGACGAGTGCTTGAGGTGCAAGGGGCCATTTTGAAGAGAGGCAGTGTCTGAGGCCTGCACTTATTTTGCCTACTTTTCATCCATTATGCCCAGGGGTAGTGAGTGTTGCATGGGCCTAGTCTTTCTGTGGGGTGTCTTCTTGAATTTAAACACCATTGAGGCCATGGATGTGCTGGGATTGTGCTGAATTTTGTGGTTTTTGTCATTTTTTGGGGCTGCTGGTGGGGCCCTTTGCCCAGGGGTTGTGAGTGTTGCATGGGCCTAGTCTTTCTGTGGGGTGTCTGTTGAATTTAAACACCATTGAGGCCATGGATGGGCTGGGATTGTGCTGCTTTTTGTGTTTTTTGACGTTTTTTTGGGGCTGCTGGTGTGGGCTTTTGCCCAAGGGTAGTGGTGCATGGACTGAGTGTGCCTGTGGTGTGGTCTCACTCTCTTTAATGTAAACATCCTGGATGGCATTGGATTGTGGTGATTTTTGGGTGTTTTTCTGTTTTTTTGGGGTGTACTGTTGATGTGGACTGGCCATGTGGGTGGTGGTGGCCATCTTGAGTGCTGGCTGGTACAGGCAGCATGTGCTTGGGGTGCAAGGGGCCATTTTGAAGAGAGGCAGTGTCTGAGGCCTGCAGTTATTTTGCCTACTTTTCATCCATTATCCCCAGGGGTAGTGAGTGTTACATGGGTCTAGTCTTTCTGTGGGGTGTCTTGAATGTAAACATCATGGATGGCATTGGATTGTGCTGTTTTTTCTGTGTTTTTCGATTTTTTGGGGTGTATAACTGAACTGATGTTCCTCTGTCTTCCATTGCTTTTAGGTGCACAAGACTCAAGAGAACCACCAGTGCCAGGAAGAAGTCCTGCAGCGGTGTGTGTGTGCAGCATAACGTCACGCGACGTCACGTCTGGACACAGACAACTCTGCAACTCGTGCAACTGCTGCCTGCTGTTCTGACCTGCTCTGAAGAAGATGGCCCCAAAAAAAGTTACCCGTAGCTCCTCTAGCAAGAAAGTTGCCAGTAAGGAGCAGAAGAAGCAAGTTACCAAGGAGACTGGTGTGCCGGCCGCCCCTTTTTTTGGGAGTAAAAAAAAAAGTATGCCTGCAGCAGCAGCGGGATCTGCTGGGGACCAAGCTGGGAGCAGCACCCCCGCTCCATTGGACTCAGTGCCACCACCACCACCACGCCAACTTAAGTCCAAGCCCTTCACTGCTGTAGAGGCACTTCGTCTAGTTGTTCAATCACCATCGACCAGTGATGTTGGCTCATCGCATGAAAGTAGCAGCAATGTCCCTCAATCAACACAGGTTGTTGTAACTCATCTGACGAGTGCTTGGGGTGCAAGGGGCCATTTTGAAGAGAGGCAGTGTCTGAGGCCTGCACTTATTTTGCCTACTTTTCATCCATTATGCCCAGGGGTAGTGAGTGTTGCATGGGTTTAGTCTTTCTGTGGGGTGTCTTCTTGAATTTAAACATCATTGAGGCCATGGATGGGCTGGGATTGTGCTGATTTTTGTGTTTTTTGTCGTTTTTTTGGGGCTGCTGGTGTGGCCTTTTGCCCAGGGGTAGTGGTGCATGGACTGAGTGTGCCTGTGGTGTGGTCTCACTCTCTTTAATGTAAACATCCTGGATGGCATTGGATTGTGGTGATTTTTTAGGTGTTTTTCAGTTTTTTGGGGGTGTACTGTTGATGTGGACTGGCCATGTGGGTGGTGGTGGTGGTGGCCATCTTGAGTGCTGGCTGGTACAGGCAACATGTGCTTGGGGTGCAAGGGGCCATTTTGAAGAGAGGCAGTGTCTGAGGCCTGCACTTATTTTGCCTACTTTTCATCCATTATGCCCAGGGGTAGTGAGTGTTGCATGGGCCTAGTCTTTCTGTGGGGTGTCTTCTTGAATTTAAACATCATTGAGGCCATGGATGGGCTGGGATTGTGCTGATTTTTGTGTTTTTTGTCGTTTTTTTGGGGCTGCAGGTGTGGCCTTTTGCCCAGGGGTAGTGGTGCATGGACTGAGTGTGCCTGTGGTGTGGTCTCACTCTCTTTAATGTAAACATCCTGGATGGCATTGGATTGTGGTGATTTTTTGGGTGTTTTTCTGCTTTTTTTGGGGTGTACTGTTGATGTGGACTGGCCATGTGGGTGGTGGTGGTGGTGGCCATCTTGAGTGCTGGCTGGTACAGGCAACATGTGCTTGGGGTGCAAGGGGCCATTTTGAAGAGAGGCAGTGTCTGAGGCCTGCACTTATTTTGCCTACTTTTCATCCATTATGCCCAGGGTTAGTGAGTGTTGCATGGGCCTAGTCTTTCTGTGGGGTGTCTTCTTGAATTTAAACACCATTGAGGCCATGGATGTGCTGGGATTGTGCTGAATTTTGTGGTTTTTGTCGTTTTTTGGGGCTGCTGGTGGGGCTCTTTGCCCAGGGGTTGTGAGTGTTGCATGGGCCTAGTCTTTCTGTGGGGTGTCTTGTTGAATTTAAACACCATTGAGGCCATGGATGGGCTGGGATTGTGCTGCTTTTTGTGTTTTTTGTCGTTTTTTTGGGGCTGCTGGTGTGGGCTTTTGCCCAGGGGCAGTGGTGCATGGACTGAGTGTGCCTGTGGTGTGGTCTCACTCTCTTTAATGTAAACATCCTGGATGGCATTGGATTGTGGTGATTTTTGGGTGTTTTTCTGTTTTTTTGGGGTGTACTGTTGATGTGGACTGGCCATGTGGGTGGTGGTGGCCATCTTGAGTGCTGGCTGGTACAGGCAACATGTGCTTGGGGTGCAAGGGGCCATTTTGAAGAGAGGCAGTGTCTGAGGCCTGCAGTTATTTTGCCTACTTTTCATCCATTATCCCCAGGGGTAGTGAGTGTTGCATGGGCCTAGTCTTTCTGTGGGGTGTCTTGAATGTAAACATCATGGATGGCATGGGATTGTGCTGTTTTTTCTGTGTTTTTCGATTTTTTGGGGTGTATAACTGAACTGATGTTCCTCTGTCTTCCATTGCTTTTAGGTGCACAAGACTCAAGAGAACCACCAGTGCCAGGAAGAAGTCCTGCAGCGGTGTGTGTGTGCAGCATAACGTCACGCGACGTCACGTCTGGACACAGACAACTCTGCAACTCGTGCAACTGCTGCCTGCTGTTCTGACCTGCTCTGAAGAAGATGGCCCCAAAAAAAGTTACCCGTAGCTCCTCTAGCAAGAAAGTTGCCAGTAAGGAGCAGAAGAAGCAAGTTACCAAGGAGACTGGTGTGCCGGCCGCCCCTTTTTTTGGGAGTAAAAAAAAAAGTATGCCTGCAGCAGCAGCGGGATCTGCTGGGGACCAAGCTGGGAGCAGCACCCCCGCTCCATTGGACTCAGTGCCACCACCACCACCACGCCAACTTAAGTCCAAGCCCTTCACTGCTGCAGAGGCACTTAGTCTAGTTGTTCAATCACCATCGACCAGTGATGTTGGCTCATCGCAAGAAAGTAGCAGCAATGTCCCTCAATCAACACAGGTTGTTGTAACTCATCTGACGAGTGTTGAACAACCAGAGCCGCAACAAAAACCACATGTGCAAGTACAAGCCCAAGTACATGTGGAAGGAGAGGCAGCGCAAGGAGATGCGCAAGCAGAGGTGCATGGAGGGTCACAAGTGCCCACAATAGTTGTTCCTCCCGAAGTAGGGGCACATCAGGAAATCGACAATCAAGGCGAGGTATCATTTGAGGAAGACACTCCTCCTGATGATCATTCATTGTCTTCCACACCCCTAGCAAGGAAGAGATCAAGGGTGGTGTCTACATCTTCTTCAAGCACACCTCCTTCTGATCATACGGATCAAAATTGGGAACCAGCACCACTGCCGTCTGAGAGTGAGGCACATGATCTGACAAAGGTAGTTAAGCATAAAAGGAAGCTCGTCCAAAGTCTCAGAGTTATGGAGTGTGATGATGAGGCTCAACAAGAAGTGGCGGATACTGCTGCTGATGAAGACTCTGACAACGACGACCCAGTCATCATAAAGGTCACTGCAGCCCCAGCGGGCATGCAGCAAACAGACATTTTGACCCTAGCCCGAAAAGCTGCTGAGCGTGATGATGATGATGTTGTCGACGAGGAGGCAGTGGAAACACCACAATCATTGGAGTTATTTAGTACACCAACTCGTACCGCTTCCATATTTCTTTCTCACAAGAAGGGACCTCCATCCACCTCGACCTTAATTAGTGGCGGTGAAAGTGCACAACGTACAAAAGTTGGGCAATCCAGATCCTCCACTTCAGCTGTGGATCTTCTCCCTTTTTCTTTTGTAGAAGCGGTAGGTTTTCTAGAATTAGTGGCAGCGTTCTGCCCTAAATGGAAGGTTCCTAGCCGGTTATATTTTGCCAGAGTTGCGGTTCCAGCACTACATGAAGCTGTGCTGGAGGTGATTGGGGCAGCTTTGCAGAAGAGTGCTGTTTACACTATACATCTGACAACAGACATGTGGACCAGTGGCCAGGGCGCTGATTACATGTGCATCACTGCACACTGGGTCTCTTTTTCAGGGGTTAAAGCAAAGCTAAACGCAGGTGTTGACCCGGACCAAGTTTTTAAAGCTGCTCGGAAACATGCAACACTAGCCATGTTTGGCTTGGAGAAAAGTCACACAGCACGAAACATTTTGGACGAGTTTAACAAAAAGGTCTTTCACTGGCTGTCCCCAAAAAAACGCCAGATTGGTTATGTTTCCCCGGATAATGGCGCCAATGTAGTTAAGGCCATGGCGCTGGGTGACTATTTCAGAGTGCCGTGTTTGGCGCACTGTATCAACCTGGTAGTTCAAAAATTCTTGAGTGATAAAGACAGTCCAGCGTGCGAGGTAATGGCCACCTTCCGAAAAATGTGCAACCATTTCAGCCATTCTTTTAAGGCCCGGAAGCATCTGAGGAGCCTGCTACATGAACGTCGAATGCCAGTGAAAACACTCATCCAGGAGGTGGCAACACGTTGGAACTCAACGTTCTACATGCTTGAGCGTCTGTGTGAGCAGTATACGGTACTCGATCACTATTTCTTAACACTGGGTACAGCTCAGAAGGACCTGAGGATGGATGCGGCGCACTGGAAAATAGTAAAAAGCCTGACAGAAATGCTTCGTCCTTTTGAGGTCTTCACGCGTGCAGTCAGCAAGGAGGACTGTAATTTGGGGTGGACACAGACACTGCCTGCAGTATCACGGACGGGCGCAGCTCCCGAAGCACCGCAGCACCAACAGCAGAGGGCCGGGCTTTGCTCCGCCAGGCTCCCGGCCGGGCTTGGCTCCACCGGGGCCCCTCCCACTTCAGTGACGCCCTCACCAGCGCCAGGAGGCGCATAAAGGCAGCGCCAGCAGCGGGCTCTTGTTGGGGGACACAGACACTGCCTGCGGTATCACGGACGGGCGCAGCTCCCGAAGCACCGCAGCACCAACAGCAGAGGGCCGGGCTTTGCTCCGCCAGGCTCCCGGCCGGGCTTGGCTCCGCCGGGGCCCCTCCCACTTCAGTGACGCCCTCACCAGCGCCAGGAGGCGCATAAAGGCAGCGCCAGTACCCCGTCCCGTGGGACGCGCGCGGGCTCGCGCCGGGAGAAGCCCGGGACAAGGGCGGGGCCGTCTGTGGCCGTCTGTGGACTTCAGCGGCCGGCCGGCCCTCCCATCTGACATTTTCCATTAGGTGAGTGAAGACCAATTAAATATGGAAAATATTGCGACCACGCCCGCAATGGATGACTTCCCATCCCCCACCCTCTTTTGAAACTCTATTAGAAAATGCTTTAAGTATGGTGTCTAATGAAATCGCCAATACAGAAAGGAGAATGTCAATGAGCAACTCTAATATAAGCCCTAAGGAGTTACCACCCCCTATTATTCCTATTTCCCCTGTGATTTTGATTACGAAATCCACCTCTGGTTCTTTGGCACAGGAACCCATCCCGGACTAAACTGGCCCTGCCATAATCCATGACTCCCAGACTGTCACTACTTCACCTAATCCGGTGAATGGAAGCATAAAACCGGCAGGGGAAAAACGAAAAAGGGCCTCCTCCAAACATCTTGCAAATAAAAGGAAACAACCCACCTGCAACAAGAATCAGCCCACACCACAGAGTATGTGGTTTAAGCAGAAACAACAACCCTTGAGTGGGCCAACAATTTCAACAATTTCTATAGTCGATTCACAACTTGTTGATCTTGATGTTACTCCTACTCTTACTGACATTCCTACTGGTAATAACAACACAATATGGACACAAACTGTCCCAGTAGGGGATAATAACCCCTTAACTAAACAAAATGGGAACCTAATAGAGACTATTGTGGATACTATTTTTAAAAGTTTAGAGAGTCAAATGATCGTACAGTTTAAAAATGTTTTTAAGAGATTGGATAGCCTGGAAAACCTTGTAAAAAATGAAGAAGCGAAAAGAAAGGGAACTGTTGCCCTTGATCAGATTAGGGGTGATCCTTTGCTGAAAGATTTGGAGACACTGAGCAACAACTTATCCACTGGGGGGCCTGCTACCTTTTGTACTAGCACTAAATCGGTCAGTGCATCCAGCACTGGTGGCACTCAAACACCTAGCCAACCACCCATCCCTTTGGTAAGAACAAATAGTGCCGGACACAATAAGGCTGCAACTAGTTTGCAACCTAAAACAATTACATCTAATGTCCCAAGCACTATATATCGTGCCTGCCCTACTATTAGCAATCCGAAAGACTCCCAGATACCAGTAAGATCAGGGTCTAACCCGGCCAGCACTAGCAATACGGGTCGGTCTAGGGATAGTAGAGCCATAAAACATCAGGGACCTCCCCTGCACTTGCCCCCTGATGCCTGCCCGTATGTTTTGGTCTTGGCAGGCATTCCACCACTTAGAGAGGGACAAGGCGAATCATGGGTCCAGCTTAACAACAAATGCATCGACTGGCTGACAAAGCACAAAGGGGTTGGCTATGATATATCAAACGAGATTGTCTCAGCCCGTAGGGTATCGTGGGTAGGCCCCCTATTTAAAGATATTCAAGGTGACTGCATTGTCATTAACTTCAGGAACCCCGGCACAGTTAGATTTTTGCTTAACATTAACACAAACATGGCACGTCCAGCCCCGTCCACTGTTGTAATTCCACTTTCCCTAAGTTATTTTTATAGACCCCCAGAAAGGCCACCACATCCAGCTCGTTCTCCCTGTGGGTTATATAATAGGTTTGCACCCTTATCAGATTTGGATACTTTGGACTGACCACCAGTTGTCAAACTAGTATCCACCACGGCGACTGATCAGCCACCAGAGCTAGTGAATCAAGAATTAGTACCAACGATTTCTGTGACCGTCTCACCCACTGTTGAGAATAAATTGCCATGTATCACAGAAATATCAGGGCAGAACCCTGACTTGTCCCTCATTTTTTTTGTTTGAATGTTTTTTATTGTTATTTCAACATATAGTAACAATACAGAGCTGCATACGGTACAGGGCGAGACAGCAGTGAGTAATAGGAATCACAGCTAGGAGCAAATACAGTGAGAAATTTGTACGGTGCCACCAGCACGAGGCTCATCTAGTGTCACTGTGGAGAAGGGGAATGGAGGGTATAGGGGAGGAAAACAGTGGTGGTGACACATAACAGCCTTATTCTACATTTCCCACCAGTATGAGCCGTTCCCCTCCACGGCCACCCCCGTCCACCCTCCAGGACAATGGAAGCCTCTGTAGGCCGAGGCAACGACACCTGTGCATGTTAAAGTGAGTGTGGTGCTGCACTAGTCGCTGGAGTGCGGCCAATGGAGTGTCAGTGGGGAGTGGCGCCACCAAGGGCCATGAATTGCGCGGGTCGGGCCATTCCCGGACCGGTCAACGCGCACCAATGGCGTGTGGGGAGGAGGAATGTAGAGGCATGTCCCACTTGTTCTTAACGCCTAAGGAAGTAGGTGAAGTCTCGGTGCGTTGCGTATTGTGTTCCTCATTGCCACTCGGCAATTCGCGGTGTGGTCGCAGCAATGTCATCGCTGTCTCATGAGCTCTGTTATATGAACTGGTGAACAGGGGAGAGAGAAGGGGGGGAGGGAGGGGCTGGGTTCGGTCAGCAAGGTCAGCTATACGTCTCGCGTGGTGCCGTGGGGATGGCGCAGCCAAAGCGGGTGCCAGCGAGGGCAACCGGTACGGCGGTCGGTGGATGTCCGTGGTGTGTGGTGGGGGGGGCGCGGGGAGTCCTGCAGGAGGCGCGAGGTGTTGGAATGGCATGCAGGTCATCCCCGCGCTAACCAGAGGGCGGCCTGACCGGCAGCATGACGAACATCGTTTCAGGGGGGTGCACGAGGGGCTGGGCAGGTGACATCAGGGCTGTCATGCGCATCGGCTTGATCCGCGAACGTGTCCTCACCCCTCTCGGGGGAGTTGGCGGGTGTGTGGTCTCCCAGTGGTTGTCTGTCGCTGTGAAAGGCGCTGAGCATGTCATCCCATAGTGTTGCTATCGGGAACTGTCGCAACCCCGCCGTCTCTTCATTGTGTAGGACTATGCTTTCCGCCCTTGCCCAGGTGTCTAGAGAGGTGCGCCAATGTTGTATCAGAGGTGGGGTCGTGCGTTTCCAATTTTTTGTGAGTAGTCTCTTGGCTGTAATGAGGCCCAGATCCCAGAAACGGGAGGGGACTTTGTTGAGGGCAGTCCTCTTATAGAGGCCCAGCAGGCACGTCTCCCATGTGTGTGGTAACGGCATAGCCGTGCAACGGTCAAGGACCAGTAGCACTGATTGCCAGTATGGTTGTATCCGTGGGCAAAGCCATAACATATGCAGCAGATCTGCTCCAGTCAGTGCACACCTGGGGCAGCCAGCCAAGGCACCTGGGAAATATTGGTTGAGTCTGTCTGGCGAGAGGTATGCTCTGTGCAACACATAGAATTGTATCACCTTGAAGCGTGCGTTACGAGGGATGTTTTTGGGGCCGGCGAGCACCATCGCCCACTCCTTGTCCGTCCAGTCCCTCCCTCTGTCGATTGCCCATTTAGCACGCAGGGGTTGTAGGGTATGTTGCGTGTGGGCCAATAAGGCCTGGGTCAACCAGTGTATCACGTGCGTACCTTCCCCCATGACATGGAGGTGTTGGATCAGTTGATGTGTGGGGGGCTCAACTGTGATGTTACCCCATCTTCGGGTGTATGCCGCTACTATGGACGCATGTTGCAAGAATTGACCCGCGGGAATGCCCGTGTCGTCAGCCAGTGTCTCAAAGGGAATCAGGGTGCCATCGGCATATAGGTCCGCCATGGTTTCAATCCCCGAGCTCGTCCAGTGCTCCAGTGCAGCTTCTGTGACTATGGTAGTCGCTTTGGGCGTGCCCAGGAGTGGGAGCGCTGGGGCGTAAGGTGTGACATGTTTGGTGAGCCGTATGCTTCTGTTGAAGCATTTCACCGCCACGTCCACATGTAGCTGTGATCGGTGTTTCGTACGTGTTAATGGGTGGAAAAACGAGTGTATCTGCAGGAGGGTGAGCGGGTCCTCGTGCGAGGCCGTGTCTGCCAGGTTCCTGCCCGAGAGCCAGGTGGTCACCCACTGGAGCTGCGCCGCTAGGTAGTATAGCTCCAGATTTGGCACCGCAAGGCCGCCCGCCTCGATTGGTGCGTAGAGCTTATTTAGTGCCACCCTGGGTCGTCCAGCATTCCAAATCAAATCCCTGAGTATAGACTCCAAGTCCTTAAATGTACGGGCCGGGACATACATCGGTATGTTGGCAAAGTAATAGAGAAGCCTAGGCAACACTATCATCTTCGTCAATGTGATCCTGGCCGGGACAGTGAGTGGGAGAGTCTTCCAAAAGGATATTTGCGACCTGATGGATGTGACGGCGCATGTCAGATTGCCATCCAGGATGTCAGGGTGTGATCTGTATACATAAATTCCCAGGTATTTGAACACGGTGTCATGCCATGGCAGTAGTTCCCCACCGATGCTAATTCCTGGGTTCGGGACGTCGGGCGCAAAGGAGTATGCTCCCAACTTCGCCCAATTCACTCTGAGTCCAGACATGGTTTCAAAGGTCTGGAATATGTCCGTAAGTTCCTGTGGTAAATTCGTGAGGTCTCTGAGGTACAGTAGTAGATCGTCAGCGTACAGCGAGACCACATGTGTGCCGTCTGCTAGCGGTATGCCCCAGTTCGCCCCTCTTCCACGCAGGATCTCAGCGAGAGGTTCGATTGCCAGCGCGAAAAGTAGCGGGGACAGCGGGCATCCCTGTCTGGTGCCCCGCCTGACTCTTATAGTATCCGAAAGTAGCTTGCCCGTGCGGACGCGCACTTCCGGACTCCTATACAGCAGACCGACCATTTCGATGTAGTTATCACCCAGGTCAAATTTGTTCAGTACCTCCCGCAGATACGGCCATTCGACCGAGTCGAATGCCTTTTCGAGATCGAGAATTAGGCACCCCGATCTTGGCCAGTCCCGCACCGCGTATTCCTGCACCCGAAACAGTCTCCTGATGTTGTGGGATGTGCACCTAGTGGGCACGAAGCCGTTCTGGTCGCCGTGTACCAGGGACGGCACCAACGGCGCCAGTCGCCTTGCCAGGGAGGACGCTAGGATCTTGTAATCCGTATTCAGGAGTGCCAGAGGCCTGTACGAGCCGAGGAGCGTGGCGTCCCGGCCGGGTTTGAGAAGCGACACCAGTGTCGCCTCATTCATGGATGTGGGCAGGGCAGAGTCATCCAATGCCGCTGAATACATTCTAAGGAGCTCCGGGATCAAGATGTCGGAGCAAGCCTTGTAGTATTCAGCCGGGAGGCCGTCTGGTCCGGGTGCTTTACCGTTTGAGAGGGCAGAGATGGTGTTGCGGAGCTCGTCCGCCTCCAATGGCGACCCAAGGTCGTCTTGCTGGTCTGCCGTGAGGGCGGGAAGCATGAGTCCGTCGAGGTAATCGGCAATGTTCGGGTGCGGGTTTGAGAGACATGACTCATATAGCGTTCGGTAGTGCGCTATAAAGGCGTCATGGATCTTCGCTTGGGTGTACACCGCGGCGCCAGTGGGCGGGTGTATCGCAGTGATGGGGGATGTTCGCTCCTCGCGTTGTATTAGCCAAGCCAGCAGTTTGCCAGGTTTATCACCAGTGTGATGCGTGCGGGCCGAGTGTGCCGCATAGTTAACATGTTTCAGGCTGTCCATCAGTTTGTCGTGTTCCGCGCGTGCTTCCAATAGTTTGGAGTCATCACCGTTAGCCGCTTCTCGCTCAGCCTGCAACAGGTCTGTTTCCAGTTGTTTGAGGTCAGCTTCTATGCTGCGGCGTGAGAGGGCCTGTGTGCCTAGACATTGCCCCCTGAGGACCACTTTAAATGCGTCCCACTCGATCTGCGGGGATGACGCCGTGCCAGTGTTGTCCTCAAAATACTGTGCCGTCTGTGCGCTAATGGAGCTTCGGAAATGGCCGTCTAGGAGCAGGTCAGGTTGGAGCCGCCAAGTGGGCGCCGGGGGTCGGGGGCAGTCCCATGCTATACTCAGAGTGTGGGGATTGTGGTCTGAATGTGTGCGACCCATGTAGCAGGTGTCTATGACGTGTGGCAATATGTCTCCAGTGACCATGTATCTGTCTAACCTCACATGAAGAGCGTGTGCCCCAGAGTAGTACGAATAGGCCCTGGTGTGCGGGTTGCGGCTACGCCAAGCGTCTCGCAAGCCCCATTGCGTGGACCATGCCTGGAGGGTGTCAGCAGTAGTCTGTGCATGCGAGTTGGGCGGCGGGGGGTGTGAACGGTCCAGGGTCACGTCTAGTGTGCCGTTATAATCCCCACCCAACACCCACGGGACACCATGCCAGGGAGCTAAAGTAGTGGATAAGTGTGCCAGGAAAGCCGCCAAGCCCGTGTTGGGTGCATATACCGAGGCCAGCACCAGTGGGTTCCCGTCTAGCCTGCCATGGACCACTACAAATCTTCCTCCGGGGTCTATGTGCGTGTCCGACATCGCCCAAGGTCTGCCTGGTCTGACCCACACTAGTGATCCCTTGGCGTACGACGAATGGCGCGTGGCGTATAGCTGTCCCCGCCATCGGCGGCGCAGGGTGCAGACTTCCGGGTCACTGAGGTGCGTCTCCTGTAGGAGAGCTATCTGTATGCGATGGCGTTTGAGGTAGGAGTATATTTGGTAGCGCCGGGATGGTGTGTGCATGCCTCTGACATTCCACGTGCATATCTTAATGGCAGACATTACGGCAATCCAATAGCAGTCCTCACCCCGCCTCCCCGTCGCCGCCCCTCGTGCCCCACATTATCGTCAAATAACTCGCCCCAGCACCACACCCCAGCAGCCTCCCCATGACCACAATTCCCAGCAATGGAAGGGGGGGAGGGGGTAAGGGTACAAAAAAAGGGAGGAACAGTGAACCTTCGAACCTGGTGAACATATAGAATACCAAAAGGTCGGGTGCGGAACGTGCTCCCGTCCATACTCTCAAGGAGAGTAACCATATCTAAGATTGAAGGGGGTAGGTGTGCAAAGCGCACCTTGATCGTGGTAGCAAACTAGCAATGTCTGTCCATGGAGATCCTCCACCCACCCGGTGAATGTTCGGTAGCACAAAAGAAAAGGGGAAAAGAAAAACATCCATGCAAATGCGGGCCCCCATGTACACATGCACCAATTCACTATACGTTACGTGTCCCAGGGTGGCAGTGTTCAGGAGCAGCTTCTCCGGGCGTGTGTGCCAGCCGGGAATGGGCGCCGGTGACATGTCTGTGGGTCATCATCGCCACAGGGGTTCCCAGGTGCGCATTCACCTCTCAAGCAAAATGCAGGGCCAACGCTCACACCCGGCATGGGGTGAGCGCATGTCCATCCATACCTCCACGCGTCGTGGAGGCGTCGTCGGAGTCATGTCCCTTACCCCTGTGGCGTGCTTAGCTGATATAGTCCGCCGTCTGGGGCGTGACGTCCGGTCTTTCCTCCGAGCCTTGTGAGTTCGGAATGCCATAGATGGCTTCATCGTCGCTGGGAGGGTCTTGCTGGCTGTCTCCTGCCGTCACACTCTGCACTGGGGAAGAGCTCAATTCCATGACCAGGCGAAGGGCGTCTTGCTTCTCCTGTTGCCGAGCGTCCTCCGGGGGGGCCGTCCCTGCTGTCCCTCGCGGAGCAGATCGTGATCTCCGGCGTGGTCTGCGTCTCCTCCGGGCGTTTCCGTTCTGCCTCCTGGGCGCAGGACCCGCCACGGTCCCAGGGTCCGTGCCCATGCCGCTGTCCAGCCATGCCTCCACCTCTGTCGGGGCAGTGAAGAAGTGGGTGCGTTCTCCAGCCACCACCCTTAGTTTCGCAGGAAACAACAGAGAGTATTGCAGGCCTTGTTGCCTCAGGCGTTTTTTCACCTCCAGGAAGTCGTGCCGCTGTCTCTGCACTTGAATAGTGTAGTCCGGGAAGAACATCACTGATGCGTTCTCGATTCTGATCTCTTGGAGCTTGCGCGTTTCTCTCAGGATGGAGTCTCTGTCCCTGTAATTCAAGATACGTAGTAGCATGGGCCTCGGATTAGAGCCTGTTGCCAGTGGTTTGGTGGGGACGCGGTGTGCACGTTCAATCACAAAGTGTGGGGACAGCGAACCCTCCGGTAGTAGGCCCCGCAGCCATTGTTCCATGTGCTCCTCTGGGTGTCTCCCTTCCCATTTCTCCGGAACGCCTACAAGGCGCACGTTGTTCCTTCGCGCCCTGCCTTCCGCGTCCTCCGCTCTGTCTTCCAGGAAGTCCACTCTGTTCAGTAGGTCTTGGATGTGTTTAGTCGATTGGCTGACCTGGGGTCGGAGTTCTTGTACATCGTTTTCCAGGGATACAGTGCGGTCCGCCAACTTCTTATGATCTGCTTTCAGGTGCGTCAGATCAATGACCACTCCATCTATTTTCGCGGCTAATGAGGTGCGCGTTAGTTGGATGGATTCCTCCAGGCGTTCCATCGCCGCTAACATGGTGTCCAGCTTTGCCGCCGTTTGATCCGGGTCAGAGCCCTTCCCGGACTTGTCCATCTTGCCTTTGGGGACGGTTCCACTGTTCCCGGTCCGGGTCTTGGTCCCAGCAGACATCAGTGCCAGGGCGCAAGTATCACCTCAGCAACGAGGGCTGCGCTAGTGGGGTGTGATAAGGTTCGGGTCCGTGGGCGTCCTGGTAGGCCACGGTGTGGTGTTGGACTCCCGGTACCGGGCCTCAGCTCGCGAGCAGCACAGGGTCCCGCTTCAGGTGAATCGTCGTTGCCACGTGGGTGTGGAGCGTAGGTGCGTTGTCGTTACAGGCGGCCTCCCGGGGCCCGGCACACCTCGTGCGGAGTCGTCGGTGAAGGGGGTGTCATGGGTGCCTTGCTCGTACGCCCGTCGCGTTAGGGGTACTCCCAGACCCTGATGGTCGGGCCCTCTCCTCGCGGCCCGTCAGACGGTGTACGAGGCATCGCCAAGGGCAGTCGCCAGTGTTCTCGACCTCAGCCGCCTTCAATGTCCGGGGCCCCTATGCTCTCCTCCAGCCACTTGGCCTGCCCGCTCTATCCACGGGTCAGGGGTCGCTCCTGGGCAGTGTGCGGGCTGGTCGTCTAGTGCCTGCTCTGGTGGGGGACTGTCCCCTCGCCTACCGGGCCTCAGCTGCTCTACCAGTGTCTCGCGGCGCCGGGGTCAGCAGAGGGCACGGGTCCAGTGTCCGTCGCGGTCGGCGGAGAGTTGTATGGGGCGAGGCCAGTGAGCGTGGCCAGTGTCGCAGTTCTGTCGCGTAGGCCTCCCCCTCAGGCCTACCAGTGTGTGTGGAGCTCCGGGTTGGTCAGGGCACTCTTTGGGCGCCAAGGCAGCATGCACGGCCCACCGGGAGCTGGTCTGGAGCGCTGGTCCCGGTCAGGTTCGGTGGGGCACCTCAGACGCCATCCAGCCCCGCCGGGCGTCACTCTGTGTCGGGCTGTCGGGCCTCTCCGTCGCAGCAGTCACCAGAGGCGGCCAGCAAGCGTCTCCGGCTTCAGGCTCCTCCCCCGCTCAGGCCCTCGGTGTTCACCCTCGCAGGACGTCTGTCCAGCGGCCACCCCACCGAGGCGGCTGATCCCGCTGACCCTGAGCCCTAGTGTCCTTACCGGCCCCACGTGGTGGCTCAGCACCGGTTAGCTGTTCGGGTGGCCGCAGTGCCAATCTGTGCAGGCCCGGCGTCCGCAGTAGCCGGTGAGGGTGCACGACCCGTGTTGACCAGTGCCTCCGGCCCCTCGCGCAGGTCTCCCTTCTGCGTGTGCAGTCACTCTGTGGTCAGCGCCGCGTTTCTGTTCGTTCCGGCCCTCCGGGCCTAGCAGCAGTCCTGGAGCCCCGGGCTGCCCTGGGCGCACGCCGGGCGCGGAGGCGGCTTGCACGGCTGCCTCCCAGCGCCGCCCTCGGTGCGGGTCGGGTGCGCCGATCGTCCCCAAAGTTGGCAGGGTGACGGATGGCCGCTCCCCACGTCGGCGCCGATAGTTTCTGCTGGTCGCGGTCCGCGCCGGACAGGATAAATGCACCGGGTGGGGAAGCTCAGCTCTGAGCTCTACCCGGAGGCGCCCATGTCGTTCGCGTGCGTAGCCACGCCCCCCTGACTTGTCCCTCATGAGTTGGAATATAGCTGGCCTTAAGTCGAAATTAAAAATTAAAGAATGGACCGGCTGGATAAAAAGGTTTGATATATTAATGATGCAGGAGACCTGGTGTACCACCCCACTTACACTAGAAGGGTTTTGTTGTCACAATCAAATTGTAAATGCCCCACCTATGGGTCGACCAAGCGGGGGTCCCTCAATCTGGGCCAAGATAAAAGCTGGTGTGCAAACCAAATTGATTAAGAATAATGCAAAGTGTTTTATGGCCTTGAAATATACCAACAGGATAAAATTATGTCTAATTAATTTTTATAATAATGATTTTATATCCCATCCAAATGAAATTTTTTTAACGTTGTTCAAATGTATTGATGATGTGATTGTCGGGCAAAAACATGGAATTTTTGATGGTATTTGTATTGGTGGAGACTTCAATGCTCATATGTACCGTAGCAATTATACATGTAGGAACGGAGAAGAATTGAGGAACCATCTTGCCCCTCGTGTTTTATTAAACGCTATGGAAATTGCCGGTACTGGGGGAAATAATGTCTCTACTCCTACATATATTGGTCAGGGGAGCACTTCAACTATAGATTACATATTTGTCTCTCCAACATTGTGTGATATCCTGGAAAAAGCCGAGGTCGTTTGCTCTCCCTATAGTGACCATTATCCATTATTAATACAACTGAAAAACTATGGGACCAATCAAATTGAAACTAATAGGTTAACTGGAGTAAAAAACCTGGAATCATCCACAGATGCGTTAAGGGTTGTATGGAAGGGCGTGGACAACAAGGGCATTTTAGCTAGTGTGATTCATAAACATTTTGCACTAATTATGAATTGCCTGGCCTGCGACAAACCGGGGCATGTTGTCATCGATTCCTTCTGTGAACTCTGTACTGCCATTAAAAGAGAGACATCTAAACCAGCACGGGCTTATAGATCTAGTAACCCACGCTGGTTTGATTCGTCGTGCTCTCGGGCTAATAGAGATCTGAGGGACGCTATTAAGACCATACCTAGAGACTTGGCACTTGTAAGAACAATGAGGGCCAGATATAAGTCCACATTACGTACCCGCTCTGAAGCATTATTGAAGGATCATTGGGAGGCTCTTGTACGCACTGCTGTTTTAAAAGACACTACAGGGTTTTGGAGAGAGGTCAAGGCTCTTAGATCACTTGGTTCCAATTTAACACCTATTAACTGTAACATCACGGGGGATACATGGGCCGAGCACTTCTCTAAAATTTATGCTGTTTCAGGGTTCCCCCCTGAAACCGTCTTCCCTGTTAGGTCTTTGAAGATTGAATTATACGAGGTTGAGGATGCAATATCAGAGAGTGCGGGCAATAAAGCCCCTGGCCCTGATGGTCTATCAATAGATCAAATCAAATCAGAAATTAGTCTTTGGGCACCCCTCCTTTGTAACCTTTTTAATAATTTATCTGATAACTCCATCCCAGATTCATGGTCTAACAGTGTTATCGTGCCTATATTTAAAAAAGGCGATAGGTCAGACCCAGGCTGCTATCGCCCGATATCACTGACCGACAAAACTTTAAAGGTTCTTGGGAGGGTACTTTTTAAGAGGATAAGCAGCTGGGCCAGCGATAATGACATTTTAAACCAATGCCAGCTCGGTTTTAGATCTAATGTGGGCACTGTTGAACAATGCTTGAACTTGAATCTGTTAACAGCAAAATATACTATTGTAAAAAAGTCCCCCCTGTATTTTGGTTTTATGGATTTAAGTTCTGCATTTGATTTTGTTAACCGTTCACGTTTGTGGTCACTACTCCTTAAATATGGTTTAGATGATTCTTTGGTTTATTTTCTTTCCTATTTGCACAGGGACTTAAAAGCCCGCGTTCGCATCAATTGTGAGGGTGAGGTCTCTAAAGACATTTTAATTGGCAGGGGGGTTAGACAGGGCTGTGTGCTCGCCCCCTTGCTTTTTATTTTGTATATTAATGAGTTGAGCAAGACCCTATGCACTTTAACCAATGATGTTCCAATTGTTAATGGCACCCCCATCCCCGCCCTATTGTATGCGGATGACGCGGTGCTAATGGGCCGCACACCCAACGCTTTACGAATTTTAATTTCAGGTTTTGTTTCCTTTATGGCAGACTTGGGTCTGTCGACTAATTTTAATAAATCGTATATTATGAACTGCGGCCCTAAAAGATATAACATTACCACAATCAAATCTGGAGAAAATATCTTAAAAAGCACAAGCACTTTTCCATATTTGGGATTACTTTTCTCAAACTCAGGATCCTGGCAACCACATGTTGCTTATGGGAGAAATAAGATTGGCAAATCTATCAATTCGGTTCTCTCCCTTCGTCAACCTAGACATGCAGATGTTGTCTCCTCCCTTATAAAGATTTACCGTACTCAATGCCAACCTATTGGCACGTATGGTTCAGAGGTGTGGGGATACTCTAATTGTATCTCTATTCAAACTGAGGAAAACATATTTTGTCGCAAGGTATTGGGGGGAGTTGTATCTGCTGCAACATATATTTGCCATAAAGAACTTAATTTACCTTATATAGAAGACTTTATTCGTTCAAGACCAGTGCTTTTCTGGCTAAAAATTTGGCTTAACCCTTCGGCCTCCCTAACACGCAGCATACTAACTGATTGCTTACAAAGTGATAGGTTTCATCGTATCCCTTGGCTGAATGCGGTTGAGAAAAGTCTGACTAGTGTGGGGTATGGCTCTTTATTTACTTCCCCTAACACCATAGACCATTCCCATAAGAATAAAATTAAAGGGGCCTTGAACAACCTTTATAATATGGAACGGACAAGACTTGAATATCTAAAGCCATCTGTTATTAAGTATTCTACCCTTCGTGACCCTAATGTTGGTTTATCAGTGTCACCACAGAGATATCTGCTTACTACATTAGGTAGATGGAATAGGAGTCTTCTGTTCCGTCTTCGGGATGGTAGTATTGTGAATTTGTTAAATCTTCCTCTGGGATACAACAAACATCTCGATAAACTGGATTGCCCATGTATGACGGGTGGCAAACAAAGCCTGGTGCATTTTTTCTTTTTCTGTAGTTTCTATAGGCTGTACACCACTCGCTATTTAATGCCATATTGTCGCAGATATGAACTTAGAGACTTTAATTTGGCATTAAAAACTTTTCGAATGTTGAGGTCAGACGAGGAGATACTTTGTGTAAGCAGCTTCCTTAAAGCTGCTGTCCGTTCCCGTGCCTCTATGGATCCACTATGATGAAAAGAGTGAAATTGCATTCTCTGCATAATTTTTACAATTTCTTTGCACATTTTTGATGGGTGTATGTTTTAGATTGGACATGTTTAAGCTCTCCTGTATATGAAATGATTTTGGTACCAACTACCATTGGTTTTATTAATTGCACTAACATGATGTACCTGTTGTTTTAATTTGTGATCCTTTTAATGTTTAACGTATACTGTACTTTTATGGATGTATTTACTCCGAATAAAGATCATTTGACTTTGACTTGACTGTAATTTGGGAAAAGCTATCCCATTGTTGTGCATGCTGGAGCACCAACTGAAGGCGGTGTCTTCTGAGTTAGAAAAAGATGAAAAAAACAAAGACCCTTTTGTTTTGGCGGAGAAATTATTAGAGCGCCTACGTGGTGATGAACGTCTTAAAATGATCAACTCAGAAAAGCATTACATTTGTGCTACTATCCTGGATCCACGCTACAAAAAGGCGCTGGCAGGCCAAGCATTCTTTCCTTTTGCTGATGAAGATGTTAAAAAGTACAAACGTTGGCTAGCCTGGTCAGCCAAGAGGTTTGAAAAAGAACGGCAGGATATTTAAGGAGAAGGCAGTACATCAGCATCAGCAGGCCATCCCCAGTCAAAAGAATCCACTTCTGCACCTGTGGCTGTGGCACAAGTGACCTCTCAGCCGTTAAAGACACCGGCAACCGGATCATCTGCACCACACACAAGAGTAACATTGGCTGCTGAAGAGGATTGGCTATCTTGGCTTGGGTATGGTTCTCGAAAAAAGGTCACAGGCACAGCAAAAAGTAAGCAAAGTGGAGGAACCGTTGAGGACCTTGAGTCGATGGTGCAGGACTATCTGAATGACTCAACAGAGGTCTTTCTTAATGATGAGCCATTGGAGTATTGGCATGGGAAAAAACAATTGTGGCCACAGCTCTCCAACCTGGCTATAAACTACTTGTCTTGCCCACTCGCAAGTGTGTCTTCTGAACGTGTTTTCAGTGCTGCTGGTGGCATTTTAACTCCCAAACGGAGCCGCCTCTCGCCCAAAAATGTGGAGAGGCTAACAATGATCAAGATGAATCAGCACCTCATACCACCAGATTACAAAGTACGAGAAAGCACGCCGCATGAAGACGAGGAGGACAGCAACGTAGATGAGGGAATTTGTTCTCTGTTCGGTGACGCTGACCTCATCCTGCCTGAATTCGCAGAGTATGATGACGAACTCTTATTCCTATTCCCTGACACCGAGCCCTGAAAATGAGACAATGAATCAATAACTTTCTTTTTCGTCCTTATTCACTTTTATTCCTGTGTGTCTGTCTTTCTTTGTTTTGCACAGTTAATTTAATTCAAACGTTAATCACCTAATCACAAAAACAAGCCCATCAGCAGAACTGTCTTCACTTGTTTGCTTATTGATTTGAAGGTGCCGCAGTCTACATTCCTCAGGTTCACAAGTTCAGAAGAACATGCTCCTCTATCCTCCTCCTCCAGACTCCTATTTCCCTCAAAGCAGAGGGCTGGATTACGCCCAATGAAGAAAGACTCAGCACTTGTGGAGGTGTTCTACTTCTTTGCGGGTGAGTTGACGGCTCTGGGCCCATTGCTGTGAAGCTCTAATAACGGATAAAAGTGTTTTGGACCAAATATGAGGCGGAAATTTCTTGCAGTTTTTGCTGACTTGCTTGCCTTTGAGGTGCTCTTTGGCGGGGTTCTGGGTGTTTGTGGGTGACTTTTGGGGTCTGGGAGCACTGCTGCGACAGTCTAATCTTGATTGCATTTGCTTTTCAGGAAATCCGTAGTAGAAAACAGGAGTTATGATGATGACCTAGCTGCACAGCGCGTTTGGACCGAAGGCCGAGAGATATTGTAAGTATGAGATTTTGCTTTTTGGCTGTTTGGGGGTGTTGTCGCGTGCTTTTTTGCGGGTGGGTTGGCGGGTCTCTTGGGGCATTCCTGGGAAGGTCTAATACCGGATAGAAGTGGTTTGGACTAAATCCATGCAGAATTTTCTTTGGCTATTTCTTCTGACATCTTGCTGAATGTAGTGTTTTCGGGGGCCTGTTTGGGGGGCTTCCTGGTGTTTGTGGGTGGGTTTTGGTGTCTCTGTCGGAGCACTGCTGCGACAGTCTAATCTTGATTGCATTTGCTTTTCAGGAAATGCGTGGTGGAAAACAGGAGTTATGATGATGACCTAGCTGCACAGCGCGTTTGGACCGAAGGCCGAGAGATATTGTAAGTATGAGATTTTGCTTTTTGGCTGTTTGGGAGTGTTGTCGCGTGCTTTTTTGCGGGTGGGGTGGTGGGTCTCTTGGGGCATTCCTGGGAAGGTCTAATACCGGATAGAAGTGGTTTGGACAAAATCCATGCAGAATTTTTTTTGGCTATTTCTTCTGACATCTTGCTCAATGTAGCGTTTCCCGTGGCCTGTTTGGGGGGCTTCCTGGTGTTTGTGGGTGGGTTTTGGTGTCTCTGTCGGAGCACTGCTGCGACAGTCTAATCTTGATTGCATTTGATTTTCAGGAAATGCGTGGTGGAAAACAGGAGTTATGATGATGACCTAGCTGCACAGCGCGTTTGGACCGAAGGCCGAGAGATATTGTAAGTATGAGATTTTGCTTTTTGGCTGTTTGGGGGTGTTGTCGCTTGCTTTTTTGCGGGTGGGTTGGCGGGTCTCTTGGGGCATTCCTGGGAAGGTCTAATACCGGATAGAAGTGGTTTGGACAAAATCCATAATGAAAAGCCTTTTGGCACTTTTTGTAACTTAGGGTTCGTTAGGGTTAGCCCTAGCAGCAGGATTGCATGTGTTTCGGGGTGTTCTAGATTTTTGCAACTGAGTTCTGGGGTCTTAGAGCACTCTTGAAGCGATGCTGGCTATGGATACTTTTGCTTGCTTGCAAGTGGTTTGAATACAATCCACGGTGGGTAAGGGGGTATTTGGGCCTACTTTTACTTTCAAAGTACGTTATGTCACCATTTTTCTGCTAGGCCTCGTTTTTTGAGATCTGATTGGGGGTCTTCTACATTTTTGCGACTGGCTTTAGTAAGGGTCTTGGTGGGAGCATTGCTGGGAAGGTCTAATTTTGTTCTAAAACACAGTTTACAGTACACCTAGCTTGAGGGGAAAGATCCGCTAAATTAATTTGGCCATACTTATTTATCCTTCAAAAGGTGACTCAGACAGAGTACGCAATTTCAAAAATATTGTACTGTCTATTAGGAAAATGAAAGTGTGACTTTTGCACCACACACCGTACATACCTTATATTTATTTATCAGTGGTATTGTAATAGCACTTCCTGTTTTACGTTCAATAATTACAGGCCGGGTTTCAGTCAACATCCGCCAGGCAGGCAGTGGACAGGGTGTCTTCTGTCAGTGGTCACCAACATTGATGGACGAAGCGTCAGCTGGAATGGAGGAGTGCCGCTAATAAGAGAAATTGTTTGCTGCATGCAACTTACTTACCAAATTGAACAGGACAACTCCAACAACATACAGATACAGTATCCATTGTTTTCTTCTATGAGTGTGACTGCATGTGGTTAGCTTTAGTTTGTACCCAAAGATTTCTTTATCTTCAATTATTGTTTGTCCATGCTGTGCTTTTTTTTTCCTCTCTCAACAAAACCTACCCAAAAAGAAACCCCCATTCCCATCCATTTTCCAAACCCTAACCCTCTTCCCCCGGGCTGTGTGGTTTTGCTTGATGTCTGACTAAATGACATCAATAATTCTACACACTTGCTGGGGAGGATAAGGTCATAGCAACAGGCTGGTGAAGGAATACGAGGATATATTCTAGACTTACTCAGCTTCAGTACTATTTCTTGTAGTAGTAGGAGCCAATGTCAAATAAATTCAACGCAGGTACTAGTTATACTTGCAATACTTTACCATTTCTTAGGCTACATTGTGGCACTGTTCTAGTGTACTGTCACCTGCTATATTCTCTATCGTACCATAACCGTTGTAATGCTACAGTAAGGACAAACCAGGTTTCGTTTTCCTTTTTTCCATAGGCATGCAACTACCACTGTGTCACACCACTAGTACCACCGCAATGAGGACATTTCATCCGCCCAGGATTGCCAACCTTAATCCCCTTTTCCCGTGGAGCCAGCCCTGGCCCTAGCCCTACTTTCAAACACAAATTACAGGTAATATAAGCGTATGGTGGGAGGTAGTATAATGGAGTATTAGGACTAGACGAGAGATTGACGGTAGTACTACTAAAGTCCTAGGACTCTTCAGGAAAACAAACTTACTGTTAAACCCCCACCCACCAGACTCAAAAGCAGTAAAAACCAGGTATGGTCAGATAAAGTTTAAAAAAGTATATTTATGTAGCCCATACAAAATAATCTCCCTCAAGACCCTCCCTAACCCCAACGATTGTCTTTCAAAAGTCCCAAAAAGAACCCAACTCCCAAATCCCACCCCCCAAAAGTCTTTAAAAAAAGGGCAAGGGACACTCCACTACTGGAGGGTGCTGGTGAATTTTGCGGCCAGGGCATCATACTCCTTGCGGAGGGTGGCATGGTCGAAGCGGAGGCCCTCCACCAAGTTCTTATAGTTATGGACCTCCTGCTCCAGGTACGACACTCTGAGTCCTAAGCGGCGCTGGCGTGCCTTGCAACTCCTGTGGGGGGCAGCTGGTGTTTTTGCTGCTTGGCGGTGGCGGTTGGCTTTGGTAGCCCGGCTCCGTATCGCTGGAGCACTGCACTGGCTGGCAGCCCGTGGGGGCACGGAGGAGGATGCAGCTGTCCCAGTGGAGGATGTTGTGGTTCCACCGGTTGACTGCGTGTCCTCCTCCTCCAGGGCCACCAGCTGCCGATATTCGGCGACCGTGTCATCCAGCCTCCGTTGCCGGGCCATTCGAGCCTGCTCCCTCCGTGATGTCAATTTGGAAGGAGCAACTATATGAAGAAAGAAAGACATAGTCTGTAACCAATGCTCCTTAACATTAATAACACAAAGTGATTGAGCCGAAAGTTGTGTCACAGTACAAGTAGCAAATTGAAAGCACAGTACATAACTATTGAGGACAGTATCTATCTAACCTCCCACTTCTGCATCCTTGCTCTAACATTAGTGGGAGTTTAATGAACAAATTCTACGACCACTATGGACTTCCATTACAGTCGACTATGACAGTACACCAGTCTTATTCTTCTTCTTCTTCTCTCTTGTTTAGGAAAATTGGTACGTTATCTTATGCAAGCCGGCAGAATGCCAACGCAGTGAACTTGCACCCGAGAAAAACAGACGCATACCATGAGGAGTGAGACAGACTTGCGTTACTGTACCGGTCCAGTACATGCAGGTGGTGAAGCTATTACTTTTCTATTACGGGTGGCACAGAGAATACTCTGTTACAAGGGCTACTGCTTAATTAATTTACCTTTCACCCTACAGTGCAAATGAGTACTAGAAAAGGAAAATGAAGAAGCTAAATAATTTGATTATCTATCACTTCACATGGGATGTATTTGATGACATATGGGATGACTTTAGGTGCTTTGCTTATTATTGAGTGAACAGTGATACACCCACACATGAATGACGTACTACTACTAAACTAAAGTTATTAAGAGAGGTACGGAGTGTCCACTGTAATAACCGGATATATCCCAGCTAAGTCGAAGTACATTTAGAGGAGGCTACTACCTGGTTGATTTATAATACACCCGTGCAGAAAGCACACTATGCAGTCTTCAATCTCAATAAGTAAGGAATATATAGCTTACCTCTTCCCGCCACCACCGTGCGAACCCTCACAGGAACGTCCGGCACTTGCACCGCCTCCTCCCCAGAGTCCGCGTCCAACACCACCACCTCCGCGCTGGCCCCGCCACCAGATGTTCCACCTACAAAGTACATTTAAGAATGTTAGAATACACCACTCACTACTATATAATATTTGGTCTAGGAGGAATAAAGAAATGTTAAAAAAACGAAATACAATGTAATAATTTGTAACTGTCTACTCTAAAGTAAAAATGTCCCTTTTCCAGGGAAGGCTGTTGTCTTGATGCACTTTTTGGCACAACTGATGAATGCTTGCTTTTTATTTTTAACACATACCACTTTTTCTCCTAACAGAAGCTTGACTTATAAGAACACGATCAGGGTCAAGCTCAAGTTCAAACCAGGTGAGAGCTCAGCTCGACCACAAGAAATGTGTCCAATTAATCGTTAGCACTAAGCACTTTTCCATTTTCAGTTAAACGTTTACTTTTATGACAAAGTTGATTTTAATAAATGTGTTTATTTTTAATAAAGCTTTTAAACTTAAATAGACTCTGTGGTTTTTGGTCCTCCAGACTAGAGTGGATGAGCTAAAGGTTTTGGAATTTTTGCAAACATGAGTGCCTCTGACACTTCTTGACTGTGACTCCGTACTCTTGTCCTGCGTTGGATAATCTAATCATCATTGGGGATCAATCATCGGTGACTTTGGGAGCTAAATGACTCTGCCACACTATCTAGTCAGTAAGGAGATTGGGGGTTCTTCAAAGTCTGATATCACTGAGGTATGTGGAAAGAAAGTCTACCTGCGCCTATTATAATTGATAAACAATGCACTATTTAGTGTTCATAGTTCGGTTTGTGCAGATTTGTCCCTGCAACAGTAGTAGAATGGATTGTCCTCCTATCCAAACCAAAAGTAAAGTAGTATCTTATTCTTTCTTGGTGGTCATTCACCTTTTTATTGTTGGCAATTGTCAAAGCATAAACATTTAGAAGACTTGAAAAGACATTATGGACAATCCCGGAGGACTGCACTCAGTGCATAGAGCTATTGGTGACTAGAATGGGAGTCCAATGGAATTGCCAAATGTGCAATCTTAGTTAGCTACACAGACAGACTAATAAGAATATTCTAGTAATACCACAGGGAGTCATAGTCGAGGAAGGATAAGAATTTAGATCCAGTCTACAAGAAGATCAAAGAAGATTTAGAAAAAATCGAATGAGGAACGCTAGGAAAAAATAGGTACTCTATATTAAAATTAAAACTTACTGGGGCCAGCAAAGGAGCCCTTGCCTGCCCGATCCTGGCCTGCATCCTCCTGAACAGCACCCTCCTCCTCCTGTGTCCTCTTGCCCTTGGGGGGAGCTGATGTACAACATGAAAGAAAGAAAGACCAGAAAACATGGATGAGATTTGTCAACCAAATCAAACATTTCAAAAGAACAATAACAAAATATTTTGGAGAAATAGAAAATAGATAGACAACTATTCCACAGGATATATTGACCAATCTCATATGGTATACTACGTTATTCGTATTGCCTGATTTGCGGACCGTTGACTTTGAAAGTTCCTATGTAACTCACTAAACAGACTACTAAAAAGGTTTGCCTAGGCCTGGCAGGCAGCAGTCCGCAGCACGCGAAGTGACAGACAAAGTCCATCGTGCTTGCAGATCAGTGAATACTCAAACTATCAATCCACCGACCACCACCACTATTTCTTCTTATAGCCATGTGTCTAAAGGAAGTACTGGACTTCAGTCTGTTGGGGCTGATTTAGAAGTCCCTTGCGGCTCATTTTCCTCCATTGTTGCGTGACTTTTGTGACGCAGCGGCAGAACAAAAGAGGCGCCATGGTGCGGCGTATATAAAAAAAATGACGCATATGGGAGATGCATCACGTTGTAAAGCCCTGCGCCATCAGGGGGCGTTCCGGCGCAAGGGAGGGCGTTCCTGCGCAGGAACGAATCATAAAAGTGGCTGAGGGAAATCTACAAGATGTCAATCAGTCACTTTTAGGACAATGATGCGTGACTGAAACACTGCGCCTGCTTGAAGCCGACGTACGGCTTGATGCAGCATTGGGGAGATAGGGCACCCCAGAGCATTGCTGGAGCTGCGCCATCGTTGGCACGCAACTCCAGCAATGCGCCGCCTTTACGGCACAGATGCGTAAGGCTTCTGTGACGTTTTGGGCCCATGGGTGGTGGTGGTGGCATGGCGCACAATTACTGCCGCATCCCTGCTACTTTGCAGGGATGCGCCGGCAATTGAAAATATGACCCTTAGCATTACGCAGTTCTTTACACTACACTCATACATAATTTCTCAGGCCAATGAAATGAACACAAAATACAAAACAAATAAGCATAGTAGCAAGCAAGGCTACTGAGAAGGAGAGCAGTGCACCTGAAATGCATAGAAGATTTTGAAATATAATTTACCTACAATGTAATCGGCAGCATTATTGCTCTTGGTAAAGAACAAAGATTTGCAAATAACAGAGCCAGATAAAACAGAGTAGTGATGAAATAGCTAGAAATAGCTACTACTACTCACCAAGCCCGGGGACCTCTACGCCGAGCGCGTCCAGCAAGTCGCGTTCCTGGTCCATGACATCCGTCCAGCGGTGGGTGGCCTGGTTATAGGTGCGCCTTCTCCCACCGCTTCCGGCGCTCCCGGATGCCATAGCCGGTTGCGATCTTGCCGCCTCCCAGGATGGTCTTGGGGAGGCGGCGCTGGACGTGGAATATGAGTGCGGCCACCTCCTCCACGCTAAAGATCTCCCGTGGCATCACTAGCTCCCCCCTCAAACGCCCGCACGGGAGCCGGGCACGGGTTGCGGGGCCCTTCCCCTTCTCCGGGTGCTTCCCGGCTCCCTTTACCATGGTCTGGGCAGAAATTAAGTTAAATAATAAAGAAGAAATAGAATAGGGAAGAAGAAAAGGAAAGAGTTTAAAAAAGTAGTTTAAAATTAACAAAAAGTAGCAGAAAACACAAAAATATAGAGCTAGAAAAATAGAGGGATAGATAATAAGTAAAAGTAGATAAAAAAAAATTCAAACAAGCAAAGGATGGCAGAGATTCAGAGAGGATACAGAAAGCAGGCCCAGAACCATAGCAATGAATGAGAAACAAGATGGCCGCGCCCGTTCACGACCGCGTGGGTAAGTTTGCGCGAGATTTTCCTCGCGATCACGTGCGAAATTGTACTAGCGAGCAGCACACTTTGCGAGATTACACATAGCGCCGGAAACGGAAGTACGTCACGCAAACAAGATGGCCGCGCCCGTGTACGACCGCTAGGGTAACTTTGCAAATGTATCTCTACAAGCGCCTTGCGAACATGCAAAAAATCACGCGAACATACACGCCGCAAAAAAAAATAATAGTGTATTCGCAAGTATTCACGGCTTCCGAAATCGATCTCGCACGGATTCGCGCCCCGCAAATGGCGCGAAATTGCAGAAAAACGATTTTTGCTAAACTGAAAGCAATCAGCAGGTGCAAAAGTTCAAACTTAACATTAGTAACCATTCACTCTAGTGCTTCCTGAGGGGCCCCTCCAGAGTTCGGTTGCCTATTTGCAACTATTTTATGACCCTGCTATGACCCAAACAGCAGGCTCATAGAATAGCTACAAGTAGACCATAAAGGTCCTGTGAAAAAAAAATTCACTGCAACAGAAAGGAAATTACAGATAAGGAAGGAAGCAGGTGCCAGCCAGACTGGAAGTTTCAAAATTACTGACACATTAATGACCCCCAAATTAATTCATGGCAGTTGAAGAAGGGCAGGTGTGCTTGCTTTCACTGCAACAGAAAGCAAATTACAGATAAGGAAGGAAGCAGGTGCCAGCCAGACTGGAAGTTTCAAAATCACTGACACATTAATCAACCCCACATTAATTCATGGCAGTTGAAGCAGGGCAGGTGTGCTTGCTTTTTTTCACCCCCATAATCTACAGTTATAAACAAACCTAATGGGTGGCAGTGAGGATGTACCAGAGGGTGGCATGGGTGTACCAGAGGGTGGCAGTGGTGAAACAGAGGGTGCTGTGAACCTGTGATAATAAACCAGATGTAGAAACAACATAGTCGCGGCCGTTGCGAGCCGAAAAGTAAGTTCGCAATTGCGAAATGGTCCACAAATCCTCGCAAACGCTCGCGAACACAAAAAACACAAAAATCCGCAAATCCGCGAGAGTTCGCGGATTTTGCGGATTGCGAATCCGTAAATACGCAAATTCGTGTACGCGAGATCCGCTAGATCCGCCCATACTTAAAGGGCGGCTCATTCACACATTTTACGTACTTTCCCCGAAGGCTGGCTGGTGTGACAGCTTCTCTCTCTCTCTATGGGAGGGTAGGGTCGGGTCGGGTCGGTGCACAGACAAAGGATTGAGGAGTTGCAGCTACTGCATTAATTGGTCTTTGGAACGAAGGCTTTCTAATGCCAAAGAAGCTATTTAAAACAAACTTGCGCCAAACCTACTTTTGTAGAAATTCCTGGGTGTTATCAGGTCCTCCTTCCGTTCTCCCAGGCTGTGGCATGATGTTTCAATTTCCTGCCCTCCAGCCGGGCCCCAAGGCACCGAGGAATTAATTGCTGTTCCTCTGCAGCCGGTGTTCGAGAATCAAGAATCGATTATCACCTGTCCACCTTATGACCTCAAAACTATCCTGTTGCTGTGCCCTGCCCAGGCAGTCAGAGCCCAACTAGTGCCCCGGACTCACCATGCAAGCGTGAGTCTCGTAGTGAGAGCAGGTGGCACAGATTGAGGATACAGTGCAGGACGGCTTGCTGTCTGACTCTTAGGAGACAGGCTAACGATCTTGCTGTGACACGCTGGCAGCTCCTCTCAGTGGATCATTCTATCAAGAGACCACACCAGGTAAGTCAGATATTAATTTAATAATCCGCTCCTGAAATTCAAAATGTTGATTAATAAAATGATGAGGGGACTCCTGCACAGCATAGCGCCTTGTAAATGGGTACACTAAAGTTGTCTGTGCTGTTAATGCAGGCCACCTCCGAGTTTTGTCTACACTAATCATCAAAACTGCTAGTTTTGTGCTGTTAGTAGGGTTTAATATCTTTGCTTGACAGTGGTACTACAAGCACCATGAGACTTGCTTAGTCTGAGATAAGGCAGATGATTAATATCCACACTGGAGAGCTCTCTGTGTCAGACTTGTGTCTCATGGCTGTTTTCACTCACTATTAAGTAGAGCAGAGAGTTTATATGCATACTGCTCGCAGGACACCCCCGCGCCGCACGGCCGCCAGCTGTGTGTGTGCCCCCTTGCCTGATGCTGCCCGCAGCCCCGCTGTCATTGCCTCTCTGTTCCGTGCATTTCCGCCGCATTTTCCGTGCGTGTACTTTTGATCTGCCTTGCTGATTACTGAACTTAACCTTTTTTAATTCTGTAACTGATATTTCTTCTGTTTATCGTCACGTCCCCCTGAACGCTGTTGTGCAGGCTTATTGTTGTTGTCTCTATCCCCCTGTGCCCGCCCCGCACCCCGCTTCCCGCCGCCGTCCTAGCGGCCACGCCCCCTTTTTGTTCTGTGCCCTCCCCGCTCCCGCCTCCCAGCTGATCCTCCCTCCCTCCCACTTGGCCATATATGGCGACCGCGCGGCGCAGGTGAGTGTGACCTGCTCGCAGGTCACGCCCGCGCCGCATGGCCGCCAGCTGTGTGTGTGCCCCCTTGCCTGATGCTACCCGCAGCCCCGCTGTGATTGCCTCTCTGTTCCGTGCATTTCCGCCGCATTTTGCATGCGTGTACTTTTGATCTGCCTTGCTGATTACTGAACTTAACCTTTTTTCATTCTGTAACTGATATTTCTTCTGTTTATCGTCACGTCCCCCTGAACGCTGTTGTGCAGGCTTATTGTTGTTGTCTCTATCCCCCTGTGCCTGCCCCGCACCCCGCTTCCCGCCGCCGTCCTAGCGGCCCCCTTTTTGTTCTGTGCCCTCCCCGCTCCCGCCTCCCAGCTGATCCTCCCTCCCTCCCACTTCGCCATATATGGCGACCGCGCGGACGCGCAGTGGGCGCGCCGATTGTGCGCCGAAGGCACGCCAAAGGTAAGCTCGTCTGCGCCCGTCCGCGCCTGGACCGTGCCCAGCGCCAGGACCCCTGGCTCCCACCGACGCAAGATGACCCGACAGACCTACGACGCCGCAACCCTCTACGGACTCAATGCCGGCCGGAACCCCGCCTGCTGCCGGGCCGCCCCGAAACGCTTCCACGGACCCTTCACCTGCACAACCTGCAAGTTTACCTGCCTCCGAACACGCACCGCGCCCGCCAAGCCAATCCCCAGCAGCGACCTCAAGTGCATCCTGCTCAACACCCGCTCCATCCACAGACACGCCGTCGAACTCTGGAACCTGCTCGACACAACATCTCCAGACGTCGCCTTCCTCACTGAAACATGGATGAATGCCTCTTCAGCCCCCGACATCGCCATCGCCATCCCGGATGGATACAAGATCATCAGGAGGGACCGCGTCAACCAGACCGGGGGAGGCATCGCCATCGTCCACAAGAACACCATCCGCATCACGACCAACGCCGCCGACACCTACGCCGCCGCCGAACACCTCCACTTCCAGATTCACACCGACCCAAAGACAACCCTCAGAGGCACCCTCATCTACAGACCCCCGGGACCACGCGCACAATTCAGCGAAGACATCACGGACTTCATCAGCCCACACGCCCTCCCCTCCGCCGACTACATCCTCTGAGGGGACCTCAACTTCCACCTGGAGAACAACAACGACACCAACACCATCACCCTGCTGGACAACCTCGCCAACCTCGGACTCAAGCAACTGGTCAACACCCCCACCCACTACGCCGGCCACACGCTTGACCCCGTCTTCTCATCCAGCAAGCACATCGCCTTCAGCCACTCCACCGTACTTCACTGGACAGACCACAGCTGCGTCCACTTCAGCTTCAGAAAAACCACTACCCACCACCACCCGCAACAGGTCCCTAACAGAAGCTGGAGCAAGATCACCGCCGACCAGCTCACCGCCTCCCTCAGCCAGAACCCACCCACCAGCACATCGGACCCCAACGAAGCAGCCCGCAACTTCACGCAGTGGCTGACCGCCTGTGCCGACGACCTCGCGCCACTGAAGAACCCTCCCAGCAAACCCAGAAGCAAGAAAGCCCCCTGGTTCACCGACGAACTCAAGGACTCCAAGAAGACTTGCCGCACCCTCGAGAAAGCCTGGCTCCTCGACCGGACCACTGACAACATGACCGCCCTCAAACACGCGACCCGCAAGCACCATCAGCTCATCCGCACCACCAAGAAGAAATCTCTGAAGGATCGACTGGACAACAACGCCCACGACAGCAAGGAACTCTTCAGCATCGTCAAGGAGTTCTCCAACCCCAGCACCGGCAACAACGACATCACCCCCTCACAAGATCTCTGCAACTCCCTCGCCTCGTTCTTCCACTGCAAGATTGCCGACATCCACAACAGCTTCGGCACACCATCCTCACACCCAACCATCAAACCAACGCACCCCACCGCCACCCTCCGCAACTGGACCACAGTGACCACCGAAGACACAGCCCGCACGATGAACACCATCCACTCCGGATCTCTGAAAGACCCCTGCCCCCACCACGTCTTCAACAAGGCCGACTCCACCATCGCACTCCGAGACGTCATCAACACCTCCTTCGTCACCGCCACCTTCCCGGAGAGCTGGAAGCATGCTGAGCTCAGCGCCCTACTGAAGAAACCAACAGCGGACCCCACCGACCTCAAGAACTTCCGCCCCATCTCGCTCCTCCCTTTTCCTGCCAAAGTCATCGAGAAGATCGCCAACAGACAGCTTGCCGCCTTCCTTGAGACAAATGGATCCCTCGACCCCTCGCAGTCCGGTTTCAGAGCCAACCACAGCACAGAGACCGCCCTCATCGCAGCCACCGACGACATCCGAGCCCTTCTCGACAACGGGGAAACAGCGGCACTCATCCTCCTGGACCTCTCCGCCGCGTTCGACACCGTCTGCCACCACACCCTAGTCCAACGCCTCAGCAACACCGGCATCCAAGAGAAGGCATTGAAGTGGATCATCTCGTTCCTCGCTGGAAGAACACAGAGAGTCCGCCTCCCCCCGTTTCGGTCCGAGGCCACCGAAGTCATCTGCGGCGTCCCGCAAGGATCATCACTCAGCACCACCCTCTTCAACGTCTACATGAGACCTCTCGCAACCATCGCACACCAACACAACCTCAACATCATCTCCATCGCCGATGACACCCAGCTGATCCTCTCCCTCACCAGAGACCCCGGCACCGCCAGAACCAGCCTCCACGAAGGGATGAAAGACGTCGCCGAGTGGATGAAGAACAGCCGCCTGAAACTGAACTCAGACAAGACGGAAGTCCTCATCCTTGGGCCATCACCCACCGCCTGGGACGACTCCTGGTGGCCCCCAGCCCTGGGCACCGCCCCCAAGCCGACAGACCACGCACGCAACCTGGGCTTCATCCTGGACTCCTCCCTCTCAATGACCAGACAAGTCAATGCCGTCTCCTCTTCATGCTTTCACACCCTCCGCATGCTCCGCAAGATCTTCCGATGGATCCCGATCGAAACCAGGAAGACGGTCACCCAGGCCCTCGTCACCAGCCGGCTAGGCTACGGAAACACCCTCTACGCCGGAACCACAGCCAAGCTACAGAAAAGACTACAACGCATCCAGAACGCCTCCGCCCGACTCATCCTGGACATCCCTCGACGCAGCCACATCTCCGGCCACCTGAGGAACCTGCACTGGCTCCCCGTCAGCAAGAGGATCACGTTCAGGCTCCTCACCCACGCACACAAGTCTCTCCATAACCTGGGACCCAAGTACCTCAACGACCGCCTGACCTTCCACACGCCCACCTGCCAGCTACGATCCGCCAGCCTCGCCCTCGCTGCCGTACCACGCATCCGAAGAGCCACCGCCGGAGGCAGATCCTTCTCCTACCTGGCGGCCAAGACATGGAACTCCCTCCCCATCCACCTTCGGCTGACCCAGGACCACCTCGCCTTCAGAAGACAACTCAAGACCTGGCTGTTCGAGCAGTAGCGGCCCCCTTCCCCCAAGCCCCTTGAGACCCTTCCGGGTGAGTAGCGCGCTATACAAGCACTATGATTGATTGATTGATTGATATAAAGTTACCAGCATATTGTATTGTAATGAACTGTATTATATGTAGATAGCTCAGTGGGTTCATTCTTTTGTCACAGAGAATCCTTTCATTTTTGGGGTTCAGCCACACCTGAAGCTGAGGTTGGGGTGGTGGGTGCTGATTATTAAAAAATTAAATAATTGCTTTAAAAGCACATGCTACTGAGTTGGACTTTCTTATTGCTCAAATCAGTGTGATTTCCGAAATGTGTCTATTTTCATGGACTTCATTGCATGATTTTGGCTGCAAGAACGTGTAGCTCTAACTGTCATACATTTAGTTGTTAAATGTCTTTCGTTTCGTAAATCCACTGAATCTATGACATTTCACACATAAGCAATCTGAAACATTAGCAGCTATGCTCAAATGAGTATAATTTCTGACATTTGTATGATTCCATCGTCTTCACTGCTTCATTTTTCTTGCTGGAAAGTGTCACTCATAGTCGTTGGAATGTCACTCATAATTACACAGAAATTATGAAAATGTCACTCATAGCAATCTGATACCTTGGCAGCTATGAGGAGTGACACTTTCTCATGGGCAAAATCACTCAATAAAGATGAAGGAAACCTATAAATACCAGAAACAGGTGCAAAGCAGCTGATCTTTGCAGCATGCATTTTAACCCCATATGCACAATTTTATGGAGAGTCAAAACTGCTACTAGACAAATAACTATTGAGCAGGGGCTTTTACACCCATGTCTAAGTCTGTCAACCCGTCTTCCCGCTCTGCCGCAGGTGCGGCAGAACCACAAGTAAGAAAATGATCTCTGTCGCAAAAGCCCACTGAGCGGTCTACATTAAATACAGTTCCTGATGTCCTGATGTCAAGGTACACGAGTCTCATACAGGAACTTTTTTACCCAAGCACACCACCCTGTCTCCCAGCTAAGCCGGAGGTGCGGCTGGACCAAAAGTAAGAAAATAATTGCTGTTAGCGGTAATACTAAATGTCTCTCGGACCTCTTTCGAGTGCTCGCTGTCCTTTTCCCCCAGCACCCCACCCCCGCCCCACAGGGGCGGCAATCTAAGGGATAGCCCAGGGCGCCACAAGCTCTAGCTACACCTCTGACATTGGCGCCAGCCATTGCCAACTAGAGACCCCCATTTCTAACATTGGTGGTCAGCAGTGAGGATCAGGATTTGCATTTGTGATCCACGTACAATAACGGGTAGACGCCACTAGTGAGTGCAGACCAAAGTGCAGCCAAGCATGTTTTTTTTCCCTTTTCGAAATTTTTTTTGGGGGGGGTTTGATTGGTTATTCTAGTATTGAATTGTTTATCGCATCCATGATTCTGCTAATATGGAAAGGCCAACATTCAATGCTTCGGAGGATCTCACCTTTGAGGAGGAAAGATTAGATACCTATACTGCCAGACAGCTGAAGTAATTTTGTAAGCAATTCACAGTCCCCGTGATAGGTCTCTCTAGGAAGGAGGAGAACCAGAAGGCGCTGAAGGCCTGGTGGGAAACGAGAGAGTCCGCTGGGGATGAGGAATCCTGGAGGGCAGCAGGATGATGCAGTGGAGGGGGTGAGATAGAAGATCCTCCAATTCAGGTACTAGTGTATCCCAAAGGAGCCTGACCCCAGAAGAGCTGGAGGACAGGGAGAGAGATAGGAGGCATCGTTTGGAGATGGCTAAATTGGAAGGTCAGAAGGACCTTGAGAGTAAGAAGTTAGACGTTGAGAAGGATCGATTGTCAATTGAACTTGAAAAAATGAGAATGGAATTATTTAAAAAGACCAATGCGGCGGACCACGGTCCAGCACTTCTATTCCAAAGTAGATAAGATCTTTTTTTTTTTGTGCACACCCGTCTGGAGCTTGCCTCCCTTTCGCTCCACTGAGGATCAGACAAAATATGAAAATAGGGACGGTGCACCAAAGATAAAGTCAGAGAGAGCTGTGATTATATTCAGAGTATCCTTTATTCCATAAGATAGTTACTTAAAATTTGCACCACAGCCAACGCGTTTCGTTCATTTGAACTTCGTCAGGGCTCTGTATTAAACGTGAATTAATCATACAGCGAATCCCAGCAAGTATGCAAAAAAGCGTTGAATATAAATATCCATTTCCCCGTCCTCCAGGGATATAAGCATAGGGGTCCGCGCTACATAGACAGTTAGCTATTAGTTTGCACACAACATTACAATCTACATATTGGGGAAATTATTACCCCTATGCTTATACCCCTGTAGGACAGGGAAATGGATATTTATATTCAATGCTTTTTTCCATACTTGCTGGGATTTGCTGTATGATTTATTCACGTTTAATACAGAGCTGACGAAGTTCAAATGAACGAAACACGTTGGCTGTGGTGCAAATTTTAAGAAACTATCTTATGGAATAAAGGATACTCTCAATATAATCACAGTTCTCTCTGACTTTATCTTTGGTGCACCGTCCCTATTTTCAGAAAATAGGAATGGAGCATGAGAGAATGTTGAGGGAGATACAGACCTGGGCGAGGAGTGTCCTGGTCTCCCCCTCTGGTGGCAGCATACCATTAGTAACTCCTGAGAGTCAAGTTTATGTTCCTAAGGTTGTCATTAAGGATTTTCACAAGAGTGAGGATATTGGGCAATGGTTTGCCGCATATGAGATAGTAATGGTTTCCCACCGGGTCCCTGAGAAGGATTGGGGAGCGGATTTGTGGGTGATGGTAGGGATACCCTGTTGGACCTGCCTGAGGAGAGCAGGATGGTGTATGACCATATGAAAGAAGCTTTGATGACCCGTTATGGTTTGACCCCAGAAATGTACAGGCAGAGGTTTAGAACCTGTAAGACGTTAGAGGGTACCACGTGGGTTGAATATGTGTCTTTTTTCTGCAGAGCAATGGATCGCTGGGCAAAAGGTAGCAAAGTGGAAACTTTTGGGCAATTGTATGATTTGTTTGCGTGGAAGCATTTTTCTAGTAACTGTTTTCCAGAGTTATGCCAGCACCTGAGTGATAGCAAGCTGACTAACCCTAGGAAGCTTGCTGAGGATACAGACTGCTGAGTGAGCACCTGGTCCGCAAAGGTTTTGTGGGAGACTTCACCAGAGGTGGGCAGGGTCCCTAGCAGAGAAGTGGGGGGGACATGGGTAAGCCGAGGGAGTTCGAGAGAGGGCCCCAAAGTAATTCTCAAGGGAACCAAGCAGTGGTGTCCCCGCCTTCCCCTGAGAAGAAGCCAGTGTCTCCGACAGGTAGGCCAGTTCAGAGGGGGCCACTCACTTGTTTCAAGCGTGGTCAATTCGGCCACCGCTATTATGATCCCCAGTGTCCCCCGAGGGACCCCAATGCATCCCCTCGTGCACCAACCCGTGCACCACCCCACCAGATTACCAGTGTAGCCCTGGAGGGGAAGGAGGTAAAGGTCCAAGTTGGGGGGATCCAGTAGAGAAACCCTTGTCTCGCTAGGAGACTTTGAGAAGGTCCTTAACCCCACGCTGCCTAATAAATCTAAGACGTATTGGCAGTGGGTGACCATCAATGGCCATAGGGTGGAGGCTCTCAGGGACACCAGAGCAGTGGCGTCACTGGGGTTGGTGTCACCCGGTGCGGGTAACTCATGGTGTCACCCCCTCACGACTTACCGCATGGACCACCTCTGTCGAAATGTACGGCGCTAGGTACTGTCTTACTCCCTCTAGCTCCCTCTCTCTGTCTAGCTCCCTCTAGCTCCCTCTCTCTGTCTAGCTCTCTCTAGCTCCCTCTCTCTGTCTTACTCCCTCTAGCTCCCTCTGTCTCCCTCTCTCTCTGTCTTACTCCCTCTAGCCCCCTCTCTGTCTTGCTCCCTCTAGCTCCCTCTCTCCCTCCTTCTAGCTTCCTCTCTCTCTCTGTCTTACTCCCTCTAGCTCCCTCTCTCTCTCTGTCTTACTCCCTCTAGCTCCCTCTCTCTCTGTCTTACTCCCTCTAGCTCCCTCTCTCTCTGTCTTACTCCCTCTAGCTCCCTCTCTCTGTCTTACTCCCTCTAGCTCCCTCTCTCTCTCTGTCTTACTCCCTCTAGCTCCCTCTCTCTCTGTCTTACTCCCTCTAGCTCCCTCTCTCTCTGTCTTGCTCCCTCTAGCTCCCTCTCTCTGTCTTACTCCCTCTAGCTCCCGCTCTCTCTCTCTTACTCTCTCTAGCTCCCTCTCTCTCTCTTACTTCCTCTAGCTCCCTCTCTCTCTGTCTTACTCCCTCTAGCTCCCTCTCTCTCTTGTTTTACTCCCTCTAGCTCCCTCTCTTTCTCTGTCTTGCTCCCTCTAGCTCCCTCTCTCTGTCTTACTCCCTCTAGCTTCCTCTCTCTCTGTCTTACTCCCTCTAATCCCCTCTCTCTTACTCCCTCTAGCTCCCTCTCTCTCTCTTACTCCCTCTAGCCCCCTCTCTCTCTCTGTCTTGCTCCCTCTAGCTCTCTCTCTCTCTGTCTTACTTCCTCTGGCTCCCTCTCTCTGTCTTACTCCCTCTAGCTCCCTCTCTCTGTCTTATTCCCTCTAGCTCCCTCTCTTTGTCTTATTCCCTCTAGCTCCCTCTCTCTCTGTCTTACTCCCTCTAGCTCCCTCTCTCTGTCTTGCTCCCTCTAGCTCCCTCTGTCTCCCTCTCTCTGTCTTACTCCCTCTAGCTCCCTCTCTCTCTGTCTTACTCCCTCTAGCTCCTTCTCTCTGTCTTACTCCCTCTCTCGCTGTCTTACTCCCTCTAGCTCCCTCTCTTTGTCTTATTCCCTCTCGCTCCCTCTCTGTCTTGTTCCCTCTAGCTTCCTCTCTCTCTGTCTTACTTCCTCTAGCTCCCTCTCACTCTGTCTTGTTCCTTCTAGTTCCCTCTCTTTCTCTTACTCCCTCTCGCTCCCTCTCTCTGTCTTGCCCCCTCTCTCTGTCTTGCTCCCTCTAGCTCCCTCTGTCTCCCTCTATCTGTCTTACTCCCTCTAGCTCCCTCTCTCTCTGTCTTACTCCCTCTAGCTCCCTCTCTCTGTCTTATTCCCTCTAGCTCCCTCTCTCTGTCTTATTCCCTCTAGCTCCCTCTCTCTCTGTCTTACTCCCTCTAGCTCCCTCTCTCTGTCTAGCTCCCTCTCTCTCTCTCTCTCTCTTACTCCCTCTAGCTCCCTCTCCCTGTCTTGCTCCCTCTAGCTCCCTTTCTCTATCTTAATCCCTCTAGCTCCCTCTCTCTGTCTAGCTCCCTCTCTTCCTGTCTTACTCCCTCTAGCTTCCTCTGTCTCCCTCTCTGTCTTACTCCCTCTAGCTCCCTCTCTCTCTGACTTACTTCCTCTAGCTCCCTCTCTCTCTGTCTTACTCCCTCTAGCTCCCTCTCTCTTACTCCCTCTAGCTCCCTCTCTGTCATGCTCCCCTAGCTCCTGCTCTCTCTGTCTTACTCCCTCTAGCCCCCTCTCTCTCTGTCTTACTCCCTCTAGCTCTCTCTCTCTTACTCCCTCTAGCTCCCTCTCTCTCTGTCTTACTTCCTCTGGCTCCCTCTCTCTGTCTTACTCCCTCTAGCTGCCTCTCTCTGTCTTATTCCCTCTAGCTCCCTCTCTCTGTCTTATTCCCTCTAGCTCCCTGTCTCTCTGTCTTACTCCCTCTAGCTCCCTCTCTCTGTCTTGCTCCCTCTAGCTCCCTCTGTCTCCCTCTCTCTGTCTTACTCCCTCTAGCTCCCTCTCTCTCTGTCTTACTCCCTCTAGCTCCCTTTCTCTGTCTTACTCCCTCTCTCGCTGTCTTACTCCCTCTACCTCCCTCTCTTTGTCTTATTCCCTCTCGCTCCCTCTCTGTCTTGTTCCCTCTAGCTCCCTCTCTCTCTGTCTTACTCCCTCTAGCTCCCTCTCTCTCTGTCTTACTCCCTCTAGCTCCCTCTCTCTCTGTCTTACTACCTCTAGCTCCCTCTCCCTGTCTTGCTCCCTCTAGCTCCCTCTCTCTCTATCTTAATCCCTCTAGCTCCCTCTCTCTGTCTAGCTCCCTCTCTTCCTGTCTTACTCCCTCTCGCTCCCTCTGTCTTCCTCTCTGTCTTACTCCCTAGCTCCCTCTCTCTGTCTTACTCCCTAGCTCCCTCTCTCTCTGTCTTACTCCCTCTAGCTCCCTCTCTCTCTCTGTCTTGCTCCGTCTAGCTCCCTCTCTCTCTGTCTTACTCTCTTTAGCTCCCTCTCTCTCTGTCTTTGTCCCTCTAGCACCCTCTCTCTGTCTTGCTCCCTCTAGCTCCCTGTCTCCCTCTCTGTCTTACTCCCTCTGGCTCCCTCTCTCTCTCTTACCCCCTCTAGCTCCCTCTCTCTCTGTCTTACTCCCTCTAGCTCCCTCTCTTTGTCTTATTCCCTCTCGCTCCCTCTCTGTCTTGTTCCCTCTAGCTCCCTCTCTCTCTGTCTTACTTCCTCTAGCTCCCTCTCACTCTGTCTTGCTCCTTCTAGTTCCCTCTCTTTCTCGTACTCCCTCTCGCTCCCTCTCTCTGTCTAGCTCCCTCTCTCTGTCTTGCTCCCTCTAGCTCCCTCTGTCTCCCTCTATCTGTCTTACTCCCTCTAGCTCCCTCTCTCTCTGTCTTACTCCCTCTAGCTCCCTCTCTCTGTCTTATTCCCTCTAGCTCCCACTCTCTGTCTTATTCCCTCTAGCTATCTCTCTCTCTGTCTTACTCCCTCTAGCTCCCTCTCTCTGTCTAGCTCCCTCTCTCTCTCTCTCTCTCTCTTACTCCCTCTAGCTCCCTCTCCCTGTCTTGCTCCCTCTAGCTCCCTTTCTCTATCTTAATCCCTCTAGCTCCTTCTCTCTGTCTAGCTCCCTCTCTTCCTGTCTTACTCCCTCTAGCTCCCTCTGTCGCCCTCTCTGTCTTACTCCCTCTAGCTCCCTCTCTCTCTGACTTACTCCCTCTAGCTCCCTCTCTCTCTGTCTTACTCCCTCTAGCTCCCTCTCCCTGTCTTGCTCCCTCTAGCTCCCTTTCTCTATCTTAATCCCTCTAGCTCCCTCTCTCTGTCTAGCTCCCTCTCTTCCTGTCTTACTCCCTCTAGCTCCCTCTGTCTCCCTCTCTGTCTTACTCCCTCTAGCTCCCTCTCTCTCTGACTTACTCCCTCTAGCTCCCTCTCTCTCTGTCTTACTCCCTCTAGCTCCCTCTCTCTTACTCCCTCTAGCTCCCTCTCTCTTACTCCCTCTAGCTCCCTCTCTGTCTTGCTCCCTCTAGCTCCTGCTCTCTCTGTCTTACTCCCTCTAGCCCCCTCTCTCTCTGTCTTACTCCCTCTAGCTCTCTCTCTCTTACTCCCTCTAGCTCCCTCTCTCTCTGTCTTACTACCTCTAGCTCCCTCTCTCTTACTCCATCTAGCTCCCTCTCCCTGTCTTGCTCCCTCTAGCTCCCTCTCTCTCTATCTTAATCCCTCTAGCTCCCTATCTCTGTCTAGCTCCCTCTCTTTCTGTCTTACTCCCTCTAGCTCCCTCTGTCTCCCTCTCTGTCTTACTCCCTAGCTCCCTCTCTCTGTCTTACTCCCTAGCTCCCTCTCTCTCTGTCTTACTCCCTCTAGCTCCCTCTCTCTCTCTGTCTTGCTCCGTCTAGCTCCCTCTCTCTCTGTCTTACTCTCTTTAGCTCCCTCTCTCTCGGTCTTTGTCCCTCTAGCACCCTCTCTCTGGCTTGCTCCCTCTAGCTCCCTGTCTCCCTCTCTTTCTTACTCCCTCTAGCTCCCTCTCTCTCTCTCTTACTCCCTCTAGCTCCCTCTCTCTCTGTCTTGCTCGCTCTAGCTCCCTCTCTCAATCTTACTCCCTCTAGCTCCCTCTCTCTGTCTAGCTCCTTTTATCGCTGTCTTACTCCTTCTCTCGCTGTCTTACTCCCGCTAGCTCCCTCTCTCTCTGTCTTACTCCCTCTAGCTCCCTCTCTCTGTCTTACTCCCTCTAGCTCCCTCTCTCTATCTTACTCCCTATAGCTCCCTCTGTCTCCCTCTCTCGCTGTCTTACTCCCTCTGGCCCTGGGACTCAAACTGCTGGGCAAGTGTCAGTGAAACCAAACTGCAAGTTAACGATGCCATTGCCTGCCTGCCTGCCTGGTATATGCATAACTGGGTTTGGTTTGACTTCGGTTTCGTTTCGACTTTCATCACAGAACAACAATGCAAACCCAAACCCTTGACTATTTGACTTCTGTGACCCATCTATTCCATGCACGTGCAGAATGCAGATGGCGGATGGTGCCCGTAGCTACGCCGGGCCGGGGTGCGGTGGTGGCGCGCTTCTTGCACTAAAGCAGGACGCAGAACTCGTCAGTGTAAATTGGTGTCACCCCCCAGATGGGGTGACACCCGGTGCGGTCCGCACCCCCCGCACCCCCCTAGTGACGCCACTGCACCAGAGCTAGTGTGACTGCTGTCAGCTCCCGGTTGGTGTCAAATGAGCAGTTTGTCCCACATGCATTCTGCTCCGTAGTGTCAGCAGCCAACTCAGAGAGCCAGTGTGAGGTGGCAGTGGTTCTCTTCGAGTGGGGGGGGTCTCAGGAACTCTTCAAGTGACTGTGAGACCCGCCATGCCTGTAGACTGTCTGTTGGGCAATGATCTAGAGAACTCCCTGTGGGCTACGGTGGTGAGGAAGACTTATTTAGAAATGGGTCTGCCTGAGTGGTTGTGTGCGACCACTCGGACCATGATAGCTCAGAAGGGTGTTCAGGATAGTCTGGAGCCTAAAAGTATGGCCCAGGCCACTACCTTAAAGAGAAGGGGTAGGGGATTGGGAACCAGCCACCGAGGTACCCACAGTCCTAAAGGAAGGGGGCTGACAGTGAGGGGGATGATATGGAACATACAGGAGTACAAGTGGCTGAACTGGGGACCTACCAGAGCTGACCTATTGGCAGCAGGAAGGGGGGCCCTCCAGGGAGGAATTTGGCGAGCAACAGAGAACCTGCCCTTCTCTTGAGTGGGTGTGGTGACAGGCCGCCGTTCAGGCAGCAGGTGATCCGACATGGTCACATTGGATCTATTGGGAGAATGACCTCCTTTACAGCAAGCCTAAGGTTGCTGAGCCTGGGTCAGCCCTTGTGCTGGTGGTACCCCAGCGCTTCATGGCCTTCCTACTGGGGTTGGCTCATGATGTGCCACTGGGGCAGACCAAGATCTTTGAGAGGCTGGTCCCCCACTTCTATTGGTCCCAGATGCGCAGGATCTCAGATGCTCACTGCAGGACGTGTGAGACTTGCCTGGCAAGTGGGAAGAGTGGGGGGAAAATAAAGGCCCCACTGCAGCCCTTTCAATTTGTGAGTACCCCATTCAGAAGAGTGGACATTGATATTGTGGGGCCTCTGGATCCCAAGACAGCCATGAACAGCAGGTTCATCCTGTTCTTGGTGGAACATGCCAACAGGCACCCTGAGGCCATCCTGCTCAGGACAGTGACAGCCCACGTGGTGGGACGGGCACTGATGGGGATTTTCTCCCATGTGGGATTCCCCAGAGAGACGGTGTCCGAAAGGGGAACTAACTTCATCTCCAAGTACATGAAGTCTCTGGGGAGGAGTGTGGGGTAACGTATAAGTTCACCACTCCTTACCATCCCCAGGGTAATCAGCTGGTTGAGAGATTCTACCGGACCCTTAAAGGCTTGATTTTGGGCATAGGTGAGCCCATAAGGCGTACATGTGATGTCCTCTTGCCATGCCTGTTGTTGCTTACCGTGAGGTGCCACAGAAGTCCTTAGGGTTCAGCCCCATGGAGCTGCTCTATGGTCACCCGGTAAGAGGGCCTCTGAGTCTGGTCAAGGAAGGCTGGGAGCAATCTCCCGGGAAACCTCCCCAGGATGTGTTTAGTTACATGCTGGCCTTCAGGAACCAGACTCGGCGTTTCAGTAAACTTGCTGAGGCAAACCTGGAAGCCAGCCAGGAAGAGATGAAACGCTGGCAACAACAAAATGCCACTCTGATCGACTTTCAGCTTGGACAAAAGGTTTGGGTCATGGCCCAAGTGGAGCCCAGAGCGCTCCAGGATAGGTGGACCGGCCCCTTTGAGGTGGGGGAGCGCAAGAGCCCTGTTACCTACGTGGTGGGTTTGCAGTCTCCCAGGAACCCCTTGTGGGTCCTGCATGTTAAGCGCCTTAAGCCCACCTTTGAGAGGTCTGAAGCGGGCATGCTTATGGCCACAGATGCTGGATAGAGGAGGAGAGCGAGCCCCTTCCTGACCTCCTCTGTGCATGGGAGCGAGATGGGTCAGTGGAGGGTGTGGTCCTCTCCACCACACTGACTCCTGAGCAACAGGGTGATTGTCACCAACTGTTGGGGTAATTCAATGATCTTTTATCCCTGGTGCCTAGTGTCACTGATTGGTGTGTCTATGACCTGGACTCTGGAGACAGTCTTCCCATTAAGCACAAGGCTTACCGAGAGACTGACCAGGTAATAATAATAATAATAATAATAAAATCATTTATAAAGCGCCTGGTTACACTATATCAGTGTGTCCCCGTGCAATGGATACAGTCCAACAAGGGAGCATGACTTCGGTAGCTCGGTAACACGAGGAGGTAAAGAGACCCTACTTACAAGAATCAGACTCTCGGGAAGAGGTGTGTTTTGAGCTTGATGCGGAATCTTACTTCCGACAGTTCCATACGGAGTTCAATGGGAAGTTCGTTCCACCGTTTGCAGGCGAGGACCTAAATAAGTGACCTCCCATTCGCGCTTAATGGAGTTTTGGGGACCCGGAACTGCATACTTCTCAGCGACCTCAAATTGCGTATGGGGCAGTGAATGGTCAACAGTTTTTGTAGATAAATAGGACCTCTTCCTTGAGCGATGCGGTGTGTAATACACATTGTTTTGAACAAAATGCGTTCCCATATGGGAAGCCAATGAAGGGTCGACAAGGCCTACATTAAGGATGAGGTTACAAAAATGTCTGCCCTTAGGGTGATTGAGTCCTCTAGCAGCCCTTGGTCCAGCCCAGTGGTCCTCGTACCAAAAGCTGCAGTGCCTGGTACCACCCCAGAACTATGGTTCTGCGTGGACTATCGTGGCCTCAATTCAGTCACGAAGACTGACGCGCACCCCATCTCCACAGCTGATGAGCTCGTAGATCAGTTGGGGGTTGCAAACTACCTCAACCCATTTGATCTGATGTCTGGGTATTGGCAGATCACCTTGACAGAGGGAGAAAAGGAGAGGTCAGCATTCTCCTCACCTGATGGGCACTACCAGTTCCGAGTGATGCCCTTTGGAATGAAGATTCCCCGTGCCACCTTTCAGAGGTTGGTCAACAGGGTGTTGGTCGGGCTGGAAGACTTAAGTGCCACCTACCTGGATGACATTGCGGTGTTCAGGGAGAGGTGTGGCACCACGGCCAGGGCGACTGACGCTGGAATCTGGGGATCACTGTTCGATCCCTGGCGCCAGCGGCAGATTAGCCCAGCACCCTGTGACTCTGGGCAATAGCTTGCTTAATCTCCCCGACGGCCCCCAGCGCCTGGAGACCCTTACGGGTGATTGTTTGCGCTTTACAAATGTGGATTAATATTATTATTATTATTATTATTATTTAGCTCCTCTTGAGAGGACCACCTGAGCCACCTCTGGGAGGTATTGATGGCACTGCGGTAGGCAAGCCTCACAATCAAAGCCAGTAAGTGCCAGATTGGGCAGGGTTCTGTAGTGTATTTGGGGCACCAGGTGGGGAGTGGCCAGGTGGCGCCTCTTCAGCCCAAAATTGAAACTATCCTGGCGTGGGAACCCCCCAAGACTCATACGCAGTTGAGAGCCTTCTTAGGACTCACGGGGTACTACAGGAGGTTTGTCAAAGGATATGGCAACATTCTTGCACCCTTGACTGAGCTGACTTCTAAGAAGCAGCCAAAGAAGGTAAACTGGACTGACACGTATCAGAAAGTTTGACGCCCTGAAGACTGCCATGTGCAGCGCATCTGTGCTTCAGGCGCCCGACTTTTCATAGGAATTTGTGGTCCAGACAGAAGCCTCAGAGCATGGTATAGGGGCTGTTCTGTCAGAGATCAATGAGAAGGGACTAGACCAACTGGTAGCCTTCATTAGCAGGAGGTCACTTCCCCGGGAACAGAGGTGGAGTGCAATTGAAGCTGAGACCATACCTGTTTTGGACTCCCTTTCAGGTTCAGACAGACAAAGGGCCCTTAGATGGTTGATGCATATGAGGGGTGCGAATTCCAAGATGTTGAGGTGGTCCATTTTCGTACAGGGTATGGATTTCACGGTGGAACACCGCGATGGAACAGAACACGCCAATGCTGACGGTCTGTCCAGATTTTTCCGCCTTAGTGATGAGAACTCTCAAGGGGATGGTTAGTTCTCCTCACATTTCAGCTGGAGGGGACGCGTGTTAGACCTGGCATCATTGATGCGGGTCTCCCTACCTCTTTTTGCTTTCTATCTTTTATGTTGGCTGGATATAGATGCGCTGGACACTGTGCCACTGCTAATCAGTGTCACAGCGCGAATACTCTCTGTGTAAAGATGACTATATGAATTGGGATAACCATAATTGGCTTGTTTGGTCTACCTGTCAGCCCCTAGTATAAGTGCACTGTGTGTGCCCAGGGCTGGTAGACCAAATACTGCTGGTGGGCCTGCAGCGCTGATTTGCGCTACCCACCCATGCAGCTTTTAAGGTATGTCAGAGTAGCATTTTCTAATAGCGAGTTACCCTTCATTTCACTGTTTATTATTGTGAGGCTATCCATACTCATAGGCCAGAATGGGCGGGCTGAGTATTACATTCCATAATCTTACCTGCCCTCAGGAACCTGATAGGAAATACAAATGTGATATGTTTAAGATCGGGACATTGACATACATCTTTTAGTAAGGATCATTTGCATATCCCGTGTTCGAAAATGCCTCTTCTAAAAACTAGGTATTTTCTTGCCTAAACGTTCCTGTAGGCTTTGCTAGAATGTGTATTGACCGTCTGGTTTTGAAGCAGCAGGGCCAGCTGGGTCAGACCTTGCTGGAGAAGGAGATCAGCATTGAGAGAATGGGGAGGGGTGACTCTTTGATCTGAGCAAGGCCGTGCCTGGCAAGGTGAATGATGGCTCCACCTCCCACTGGGCGTCTGATAGCAGACCCCCTGATTCTTAAAGTGCACGATGTTGCCTAGTAATTCAAGTGCTCCCTGACCCCACCGATCTGGTTCTGGCTGGATTCAGTGATTTGTGACTTTAGAGAACAAAGTCTTTTTAGGTATTAAACGCTGCTCTGAAACCTTTTTCGAGTGTATTTCTTCTGGATGTCAAGACAAAACTCTGTCTGAGTGAATAGAAGAAAGGACTTTGAAACTTTCACCAAGCTTGCTGAAGAAACTACCAGAGGGCCGGAATTGAGAGCGTCTCCTGCTGAAGTCTCAGGGACAATAGACTTCACCCCATCAGCCGTCTGAATTCCTGTGTGAGGGATTCTACTTGCAGGTGAGGCCTTCGTCAAGTAATCCGGAGCCTCTAGTTCTACTGTGAGGAACGCAGACTGATAACCCTTGTTAACTCTGTGTGGGCCAATGCAGCTGAGAGAGAGCTGCCGCTGCTGAGAGCCCTCCTTAATTTAAACCTTTGCTGAATTTGTGTGGGACGCCGCAGCTAAGAGAGAGAGCTGCTGCCGCTGAGTGCCCGCACCTTTGCCAGCTTTGCCTCATTGTGATTTGTCCTATGGGCCGCAGCAACTAAGAGAGAGCTGCTGCTGCTGAGTGTCTGCACCCTTGCCAACTTTGCCTCATCGTGACTTTTCCTGTGGGCCATCGCAGCTAAGAGAAAGCTGCTGCCGCTGAGTGCCCGCACCATTGCCGACTTTGCATCATTGTGATTTGTCCTGTGGGCTGCCGCAGCTAAGAGAGAGCTGCTGCCACAGAGTGCCCACACCTTTGCCAACTGCATCATCATGAGTAATCCTGTGGGCTGCCGCAGCTAAGAAGGAACTGCTGCCACTGTGAGCCCACCACGGAGATTCACGACGAGAGTCATCGCGGCCACCATCCCTGGCCGCCGCAGCCGCGTGCTGCTGCTGCTGAGAGCCCGCCTGTCCTTGAGTGCCCGAATCATTGTGGGTGCACGTTGCGGACCACTGCAGTCAAGAATTGTGGTCACTGGGAGTCCGCCTGTCTCCGTCTCCGCTTCTTCAAGAAGCTGCATGCTGTGTCCCTGTCCAACGGCTGCGTAGACCCAGGCCTTGATCTCAGTCAGTGCCACATTCTGGTGAATACCTTATTGCCTTTTTAAGTCCATACTGATTTACGTGCAATGTGGCTGGTTAAAAAGCTTTGAGAGTCTTGTGTTAAACCTTAGATAAAGATAATATTTTTCTTTACCTACTTGGGTTGTGTCCTTTTGTGGTGTCATTACTGCCTTATTGTGCATGGTCATAAATGCTTTACACACTGCCTCTGAGATAGGCCTAACTGCTCATGCTACGTTACAACAGGGTAGAGCAGGTGTTATCAAAGGGGGTAACCCACTTGCCCTGACTTAGGAAAAAGGGTCCCTATTTGGACATTGGTGCCAGCCATTGCCAACTTAGAGATCCCCATTTCTAACACTGGACTAAATGTCATGTATGCCACGAATTATGAGGAGTCTGCTTCTGAATGGGGAATAGTCATTGACGATGCTGGTCAGTGCTGTAGAAGTCACAATAGTTCACCAGAACCTGATGGATTGTCTGATGGAAGTAGCACTGAGTGAGTATATCATGGTGGAAACACCAATACCAGTGTAAGCATTCCATATTGTTATACAAAGTCCATCTACGGTTGAAAGGGGACACGCCCAGATTTATAAATGCCCTCAATTGGGAGAAACTCACTCAAGCTTATGATATATTACTGGCCCAAAAAGATTGGCCACCTGACTTCCTAATGGATTGCCCAAAGTGATTTTACCAGCCTTCTACGACCTTGTTCCAGAAACAATTAAACACTTATTTACTAGTGACTGGGCTTTAGTTCTGGCTCATGCGTTATACTGCAACCTTGTGGGGTGGGATAACTGTTAACCTTATCATGATATAACATTGAAGGCAATCCCACAACCTCAAACACATTACCCATTAAAAGAATGAGGCAAAACAACAAGTTAGGGTAATCTTAAAACAAACTGAATATTAAGGAGTGATTAAAAGTTGCACCTTTTCAATGAATAATCCCCTGTTTGCAGTAATGAAACAAGATCACTCATATCAACTAGTATTAGATTGTAGACATTTGAACATAGTTGCAGTACCAAATGGAGACACACTAATGAAAACCATAGTGTGGAAGAAGTAAAAAACAGCGCTAGACATCTCAAAGGGATTTTTCTGCCAAATTATAGCATCAGGAAGCAGATTGACAGCCTTCATTGTGCTATGTTCTTACAAACAATTTAGCAGTTTACCACCGGGGTACAAGGATAGCCCAGTTTGTGTTCAGCCAAAGTCACAGAATTACTTGAAAACGTTGATGACCAGGCATTGCCATATGTCCATGACATATACTTAACGGACAATGACCTAATGGAAAACTTGACCAGTGTGGACTGTAGAAACTTTAAGTTTTCTCATATGGGCTATACATTTATTTTTAAAAAAATATAAAATTGCCCACCTCAGTGTCTTTTCTCTGTGATGTGAGCTGTCAAGTGAAGGCAAGAGCCTGGTGATGCATTTTTTAGAAAAATTTGCATTGCTCAAATCTCTGATGACTCTGAAAAGATTTAAGTCCACATTAGGATTTCTAAATGTTGGCAGAACATTCATTGCAGATTAGGCAGAACATGTAAAACCATTCTATTTCCCTATTCATCCAGACTTTTCAAGTGCACATTCGACACAGGGACACACTGAAATTCTACATTAAATCCAAGCTGACATGATCACTTCCAAACATTAAAACAAAGGTGTAAACACTACGAACCTGAAGATCAGTGCAATTGCGGGTACATCAGGATATGCATATGTCACGTTCAATGAAGGTGACACAGTACCAATTATATATAAATCTCATCTCTATACCAATGCGGAAATGCATTTTGCACCTACTGAAAAAATACTGTCAGCAGTTAAGACTGAAATATTGAGAGAGCATGTCCTGGCTCAGGGGATATGCATGATTGTCATGACCCCGGCACCGACCTTAGAAGTGTTCTAAAAGCTAAAGCTCCACATCCAAGATGGATAACATGGGCAAACTCCCTCACTGCAACAGATGTAGATTACAGATTTTACACTACATTACAGACACAAGCATTTCTCCAGTATAAGCAAGAATATCCTCTGCCTAATGAAATCATGCCCATAGCACAATATGATTATATCATTTACAATGATGGCCCTTCTCAGCCTGCTGTAGGAACCAAACACCAATATTCATCTCTGTGCATAGTCGTGAAAGGATGTATGCATGATGGAAACTTCCATCCGGAAAAAACCTACATGTAGTCACTAGGTGATGGCAAGGCACCGCTGGCAGAACTTAAGGCTCTAGTACTGGCACTACAGAATATGGATGCTGGATTCCTCACAATTAGAGTGTGTGTTTCATAATATGGTGTGCAGTTGTGCAATGAGTCTCTTCATTATTGGACCCAGAATGTATTCAGGGATTCAAAAGCCTGCACAGTGAAGCACAAGTTGCTTTGGGAACAGGTGGAGAAGCTGAACAAATCCTTACCACTGGCACATGTCATTCATACATTGAGTCATTAACGTGCTGGCATTCATGTTGTTGGGAATTCATTGGTGGGATTGCTGCAATATCTGAGACATCATGATGATCATCATGCTGCGTGTAATGACACACACCTGCCAAAAGGCTTTTAACTGAAGTACTCCTACAAGCTAGATACGCAAAACACACCGTTTGAGCAGATTCCAGAAGTGGGGGACTGAGAAATACCAAACAGTGATTGCAGACTGGGATTGATTATGGCTGCAATGAGGGCCAAGTTTCTGAAAATGCAGGGGTGGCTGCTTCAATTTCACTATTGCATCAATGCTATTAGTGGCCAATTCTTTATGAATAGACCAAGGACTTTGTCCTGAGATGTGACATCTGTCAGCAGATGAATGGTTCCGCTGTGACACATCAACCCCATACACCATTTTTGATTTCAAACAAGTCTTTAGCTTCTGTTTATTTGGACCACTACGGCCCCCTATTATCCAACAGCGCTTACAAGTACATCTTGGTGGCTGTGGATTCCTGCTCTTGATTACTGTGTGTACGGCCAAAGCAATAGACTGATGCCCGAACTTTTATAAAGGATCTGCAAATTTTTATCGGGACATACGCAGTTGACACACTACATTCTGATCAGGGTCCTGTGTTTAGCCCTTGGACTTACTAAGAGGCCATGGGAAGTTTGGGTGTGACCATGCGTTTCTCATCTCCATACCATCCTAAGGGAAACCTGGCTGTTGAGTGGGAAAACCAGGGCTTAAAGCAGTCTTTAACTGCAAGGGTATTAGACTCTGGTTGCAGTTGTGTCTATTACCTATATAGGGTCCAGAAGGCTTTGAACAATATGCCAAGAAAGTCCCTGTGTGGTTGGACTCATTATGGGGTCCTATTGGGGGTTAAGACATGGTTCCAAGACCTCAATAAAGCCAGCACAGCAGCAGCAGAAACACAGTTTGACATCAATGAACGTTTGGCTGTTTTACAGGAATTTAATTATTTCCAGGACAAACAAAGCAACGTCTATGTAAAATGCACCACACTGGAGAAGTGAAGGTTGATCCGGCAAGAACAGGCTAGATCCCAAAGATTGGGGATCTGGTCCGAGAAAAGATAGTGGACAAGAACCAGTTTGGTCTGAGTCTGTCCTGGCTGTTAAAGGTACACAAACTGTACTTCTCTAGCCACAAATGTCGAAATTTTGGTTTCTCCTTATCCTATGCAAATTGGAAAACCTTCCTCTTCCTTTGCATCTACCTGTCGTTTGGTGTAGCCACAGAGAAATGTTGTGAAATCACTTTTGGCAATACATAGATACTCACACACCTTTCTATCAGCAAAATCTGGTAAGCATAAATAAATGCTACAATTAGAACCAAGTCCCGGGCACAGGTTCAGGGTATTGGGTTTAGAGTTACAATCCACAGTTATAGTACTTCATGTGAACAAATGTGAAGGTTGACACCAGAAAGTTCTTTATGTTAAATTTTATCACGTTCTTGGAATTGGTAAAGAAAGAAAAAACAGCCGACACTTGTTTCGTCACATCGGATTTAACCCGTGACTCTTCAGGGCTGGGAAGGACATAAGAAGTGTAGTGTAATACAAAGAAAAATGGTAAAAAATATTTGGAGCACGAAGGTAGGCATTTGTGTGGTGACGTAGTAGAAAGCCCCCCTCTAAATGTGGAAACACTATGGGAGTTGTGAAAAAAGGGCAACATAAGTGACTTCACAGCAAATGGTAGAGAAGAGTCTCATGTTAAAGTGAGCTTGACTATCATAATCAATAAGAAAAAAACTAAAAAAACTGAAGAAAGACAGGATTGTCATGGACGTATTCAAAGTATACTTAATAACAAGGAGACAATGGTGCAATATTGTGTGGGTGAGTGACAATACTAGTGACTTACATGCTTATCAGTATTATCATAAAAAGGGTATATCTTACGCCTGTTAAGGATGAATTAGACAGAAAAAGAAAGAAACAGGAGCAGGCTGATTTAGCATTAAAAGAATTGAAACTATGGAAGTGTCTAAATGTTTTATATGGCGAGTTACGGTAGACAGGATATCTGAAGTGTTTAGATAAAGTCAAAGGTTCTACCTGTATGAAGATAAAAATTGCTGTGCGATCAGTCTAGGGAAACAGAAATGGGAAAGCGGGCTTAAAAGGAAGGCACACCGGTAATCTAATCTATAAATAACAGAAGATTGGGTCTGGTAGTGCAGTAAAACAATTGGATATACACCAAGAAATAAACTCACCGCTGGACCGGTGATAATTCCAAACCGGTCTTGACACAGGTTATTTCGTAAATGGAAAGTGTGGAGCTTACGCCACATGAGGTGAAAGGGGAGGACAGGTCTGTCACTAACCCCGAATATTCAAAGCCCCAAAGGATTCATTAGAACGTCTGAGGGTCAAAATGACATAAGGTGGAGCGAGGTTGGCTCGTTTACCTGTTGATACAGGACAGACGGTTGAAAGTTCTGTCTCGCTTTCCGGTAGTGGAAGGAGACGAAGGGGCAGGAAGTGTTCAAATAGTACAAAATGAAAAAAGACTAGGGCGTTGGAGTATATGAACACGAGGCGTGCTGCAAGTGAGTGTGAGTGTAGGGGTGCTAAATAAAGCACAACATTGCAAGGGACTAGAGCGTAAAGATAGATAGAAGCACTGGTACAATAACACAGTGTGAGTATAAGTCGAGTGATTGGAAGATCAGAAGGCAGAACAGAGCAGAGTTGGAGGTAGGAGAGAGAATAGGAGGGAATCAGAGAGATGGTTGGTCTAAATGCATATAAGTACTTCAAGACAAATAAATTCAAGGTTTGCAACTTTGAGGGGAAGGAGTTAACATAACAAAAAATAAATACTAATTGACTCACAACATTTAAATATCGTGAAAAGGTCAAATTTAGTACACTAGTATTAATTCAAAAAGTGGATTTCTGTACATTATTCAACATCAGACAATGAGTGAATGTGTTCCAAGAGAACAGCAGAACCACTTGAAGTGCGCCATCCTAGTGTGGTGTGTTTGTATTAATATTGCAGAGCGCTGCTTCGGCAGTTCATGGGGCTAAATAATTAAAATAATGGATTTCTGTACATTAATTAACAGCAGACAATGGCTGTGCTTTTTCACAGAGAACCACAGATACGCATGCTGAGCGCAGTCCTGTAATAGTGTGTTTGTATTCCTATTACAGACCGCTGCTCCGGCATTTCATGGGGCTGAGTGTAGTGCATGATATGTATTTAGGATCCAGGTTCCTAGTGCAGAGAGAAAAACAGATAGTTCAATCAAGCAACGGGCAAAGCATCAAGTGCCTAGGAAGTACTGAAGTTTGTTGTCAATGTTTAATCCGTGTTTTACGGTATGCAGACGCATGATCCAGGTTGCCTCCAGACATCTCATCTGAGTTCACGATTTCCACCTCTGATGCTTGGTTAGGTCACACTCATGCCAAAAAATGTAAATCTTTTGTGTGACCCTTGTGTGGGACAGGATGCTACATGCAAGTCCATGGGGTATCTTGCATCTTCGTGTTTCATTGCCCTGACATGCTCCTTGTGTGGAAAATGACAATGTATATGTACATAAGCGGCGTTCATTTGTGTTCACCATACCCCTCGCTGTAAGCAGAACGAATACCGCAAAGCATTGACCGCATCATCCCGCCAGCATAGGCCCATGCACGCACGTACACGACAGCCATTTTAGGCACCAAGGCCTCTCTGCCCGTTTGTTAAATCCCCAGCACGCCCCCCTCCCCGTTGAACACCCCCGCTCTCTCATGCATAGGCCATAAAACCCTCTCCCTCTGTGCGACCCTGCTCTAAAAGTGACACCCCTGCCTGACCGACACCCCCTGCATTCCTCCCAGGAACACCCTTCCCCTCTTCTGATGACCCCCCCCCCCCCGGCTACACCTGGCCTCTCGACCCGGTCCCAAGTCATAAAACAAAGCCTCATGGATGTACCCCCCCTGGCCCCGCATAGCAAAACGTGATACACCAACTGAAGTGCCCGATCTTATCGCCTGCCCAACCTTAGATCTGACCACCCCCTCTTGCCCTCGTGTCCTGTTGGAATGTCCGGCTGCAAGATTACAATCACATGTTACATTTGGGAGGGGAAACGACATCCGAGCGACAGGCATGGGAATAGGCCTGAAGCTGGGATTCCAAACGTGCCTTTTCGTACTTCAAAGTTTCTTTATTGCAATAAGAAATGTTTGTGCATCATAAACCTGTGTATAAAAGACGGAGCCTCAGAGAAACTTGTTAGAGCACCTCTTGAAGACATTGTGCGTGTGTCCGAAATGCCAGGCTCACCTCATGAGAAATAAAAATCTGTTCTTGCACTCCCGCTTCCAGCGCCCGTCTCTTCATTTGGTAACTGATCAAAATGGGAACTAAGAGGCGTCTTGTGCCAGCAGCCTGGGCATCGGTTGTAAATTGGGCTGTTTTTCCTCAATTGGCGTCCCAACGCGGGGCCCATCAGCGACAGAAGGTCCGGTAAGAGAGGTCCAGACGATGGGGTGAACATCTGAACGATTGGAGTATACCTGCCTTGAGAGGGCCCTCGTCCGGCTGCCGATTGAATGAACTTCACCGATTCCGAACGGACCTCTCTCACGCGACCTACTGTCCTGACTGGGATCCCACAGGAATGCTGCGGTAAAAACATGGAGTAAGAGAACGATCGGGCGCTGGAAAGGGAAGGCGAAGAACTGTCCACACGGTCCGGTCCGGGTAAGGTTAAGTAGGACGTCTTTACGTCTGATAATCGGTATTTAAATACTGGTATTGTTCATTGATTGGTTCATTTAGCCTTGGTTGCTACTTGAAGTATTGGTTCTCTTTGAGACATTCTCTGTTTGCAAACAGCGACGAATAGGAACGTTCCTCTCTCTTTGCAAATAGTGAAGGATAGGTAATGCGGACTTTTGTCCCCCGTTGTAATCCGTCATGCCTATTTTTCTCCCCACTGATTGATTGGTTGCTCTGTTGCTCTTTGAGACATTCGCTGTCTACAAACGGGGAAGAATAGGAATATTCTGTCTCCCTTTGCAGATAGTGAAGGGTAGGTAATGCAGACTTTTGTCCCCCGTTGAAATCCGTCATGCCTATTTTTCTCCCCACTGATTGATTGGTTGCTCTGTTGCTCTTTGAGACATTCGCTGTCTACAAACGGGGAAGAATAGGAATATTCTGTCTCCCTTTGCAGATAGTGAAGGGTAGGTAATGCAGACTTTTGTCCCCCATTGTAATCCGTCATGCCTATCTTTCTCCCCACTGATTGTTTGTTATCGATTTTTATCGATTATCGCTCTTTTGAGATATTCCCTGTCTACAAACAGAGAAGAATAGGAATATTCTGTCTCCCTTTGCAGATAGCGAAGGATAGGTAATGCGGACTTTTGTCCCCGTTGTAATCCGTCATGCCTTTTTTTCTCCCCACTGATTGATTGATTGTCTGGACATTTATTGTTCAAGGAATAGTTCTTTTGAGGTATTCTCTGTTTGCAAATAACGTGGAATAGAAATATTCTGTCTAGTCTTTGCAAGTAGTGAAGGGTAGGTAATGCGGACCTTTGTCCCCCGTTGTAATCTGTCATGCCTATCTACTCCCCATTGATTGGTAAACTAGTTCCACCCGGACCATTTATTAGAGGTAGATCATCTGGCTCAACCGGAGGGCACTCCTAATAAAAAGGACATATGTAAAATATGAAGTAATCACTGTATCCTGTTAACAGAAACTTTAGCGCAAAAACACACTAGAAAAGGAAGGAAAAAGAAATCGAGCAAAATCAGTAGGCCACTGATGAGTTTTTTTGGACTTCGCTAGAAATAAGAAACGTTAGAAATAGCCCGCAATAAGAAACATGAAAGTGGTGAGAGAAGCCAAGCTTGACATCACGGCAGCCACGAGGTAGCTAGGCTCCGCCGCCCCTCACTGCTCCAAACATGTCTGTCCCACCGCCCGCCACGCCCAATAACGGTAACATAAGATAGATACAAGTCAGCAGATACCTACCCCCATTCCGGAAGCTCCCAAGTGCAACAGGTCCACGGTTACGCCCATCCGGAAGACGAGGCCTCGACACGTGCAGGGCGGGGCCTGGCTGGCCGCCATCGGCCGGAGAGGTCGTGGAGTGGATGGCCCGAAATATACTGGTATTCCCATCCTCCTCTTCTGGCGCCTTGCAGGCCACGGGGGGATGTCTTGCTTATGCCTCCGACCCCCCCCCTCTCTCATCGCCTGGTCCGGCCATCACGAATGTCACGCCAGAAGACGGCGTGGGGTGCACTGGGAGGGAGAGGCGGCGCGAACGAGCCTCTCCCACCTCTCCAGGTGGAGGCCCCTCAGCTGCACCCCCAACGCTCCACTCACCCGACAAGGGTTCGTCCACTCTTGCGGTGCAACGCCACGCCCGACAGGCTGGAGTCCGTCTACTCTTGCGATCCAGCGACTGCCGGTTGCCGCGGAACTCATAAAGCAACGGTCGACTCGTGGGAGATTGGGCCTGGCGTGCAAAGATGGCCAGGTCGCTTGCCAGCTAGAAAATGAGTCCCCCGTCCAGAAGCGTTCTCCTCAGCTTTGAAGATTCTATGAGAGCTGCAGGGGCCCCCGACCCCCGCGGGCCCCCCGATGGGGAATGACTGCCATGATTGCCCGCGGAACAACCAAGACGTAGCCACGAGACGTCGGCGCTCTCATGCTGGCGCCAGCCTCAGTTTGAATGACCAAAATCCTGCAGACTACCAATTTGATCAGTTCCGGTGGAACACCGGTATGACCCGGTAGGAAAGATTATTGCCTCCCTCCCCCCTTTGAATGATGGTTCATGTCGACGGCCCCTTCTGTTGCCCTTTAACGAAACTTTTGGACTGCCGAAAGAGGCTCTGGTCCAACCGCGAGTTGGTGGAGACATTTTGACTATACTTGGACCTGCCTGACCTCACCCAAAATGGCGCCGGTACAAATGAAACTCGCAACTCCCTGTTGTGTTCCGTTTGCTCAGCCTTGATCGCATGGCGGGAGGGGATGGGTACTGATTGAACACTTGGACAATGAATTGATGTTAAGTTCTGACGCGTCATTGATTACCGTATTATTGAAAGTTCGAATTTTCGACACTTATGGTACTTGCCCACAATGAATTTTCGATATGATTTTATTGCACTTGTCGCACCTTCATGAAATCAACGACCACCGACTCCGTTACGTTTTCCTCAAATAAATATCCCCTCATGTACCGTTCCAGTCTGCTCCGTGGCTGGCCCACGTGGTTGTAGACCCGTATTTGTGCGCCAACATTTTTAAATAAAGGTTTTTCTGAAAAGCAAACATAGTTGTAGCGCTTAGATTGGTAAGTTTCGATTAAATGGCCACTGTTTCCGATATAAGTAAAATACAGGTGAAATGAAGCAACTCGATTACTTAAAGGTTAAAAAGCAAAGTACACAGAAATATTGCAAATGTAAATGGTCCAGGTTTGTTGTGTGTGTGTTTTTTTTATATATATTGTTATTTTTGTGCAACGTAAAGCAATCGATAAAGGTCCCGGTATTTAGCCTTTACTTTATGTACCACATGTATCAGGGAAATTGTTTCAGATGCCCCTAAGCCACTCCGAAGGAATGCCACCTAGCCCCTCTAGTTTCCGTGCCTGATGAACAAAAACGACCCTGTACCACTGTAGACCATCTCTCCTCCTCGAAGGAGAGCACGATTTCATCCCCCACTTTACACTGACTGCCCTTTGTTTTGACCCTTCCCTACACACGATCCGTAATACCAAACTTGGGCGATCTATGCAATATACAGTCCATCAATGATTATCTCTCCCGCACTACCAGTCCCTCTGGGCTTAAACGCCGAGATGAAAGGGACTGCATCCCGCGGAAATAGGTCGAGTATGTGGTAAGTAAAAGCATTTTCGGGTTTATGCGCGCTGATGTGTTTTAAAACGCTGCCCCCACCCCTTCTTTTTTCCCTTCTTTTCTGCAGGTCACATCGGAACGTCGACTAGAGTATGGAGAAGATCTAAGCAACACACCATGGTTCCGCACGGAAAAATTGTATATTGTCTACGGGGACTGCCCTGAGAACGTGACGAATTTGTGTGATATGAATGCACGCGTGTATGTCCTGATGTGTATAGCTCGACTGAATACACGTTGCACACGTTTGGATTGATAAGAGAAATGTTTTATGTATGACTTAAGTGATGATCGAATGGCCGAGGGAATGTGGAAAAGGGGTCTGAACATGGTGCCTATACACGACGAACAAACAAAGATATAGCACCCCCTTACTTAGAAACGACTGTCTCTCTCTCTCTGAACCCAGCGACTGGGAGGGTGGCCTGAAGTAGAAACTTGGCGGGTTATTGCAGTATGACAAAATATGACTCCAACCGGCACTCCAAATAATGCAACCAAGAATGACGTGCACCCATGAATAAATTCATACGGTAACTAAATAGGGAAAGGTTCAGGAATATTCTGGGGTGAGGTTTACCCAAGTACCCTCCTCCTGGAGGACTAGGAATATTGTCAATGTTTAAGATTTACCACCTCCTTCTTGCACCCTCATAGACATGAAACTCAAAGCTGCCCTATTGTTCTCCCGACTGACACCCTCCGTTGCCTCAGCCTGGATACCCATCCGCTAAAAATGATTCGAAGATCCCACCGTGAGTATTAGCCTGACCAGGTTAGTTCCCGAACAATTGACAAAGGTGTAAGTATTTGCAATCGAGGCCACCAGCAAAGGCAGCCAGATGAATTAAGTAGGATACTAAGGATGCGCAGCATGCAGGAAGAAATCTTTTTGGCCAAGTATTGTTCTATGTTTTGTCTTGGATTTTTGTATATAATACATGTGCTATCCCCCCGCCTGAATTCATGTGTACGTAATGTATGGATCTACGTTGTCCCTCAGCCTGTGTTTCTATATAACTTGACCCCTGCTGTTCTGTGTTGTGTGCGCACTAAATGGCCTATTATTGTACACGTTTCTCTCTCTCTCTTTCTCTCTCTCTCTCCATGTCGTACGTGTACCAAATAGTTCATTTAAAATGCGGACGACTCTCTCTCTCTGAGGGTCCCCCTGTTCCCTCTTCCTTTGTGTGGTAACGTTGTGCCCCGCCGGCACAAGCCTAATTGGTTTTTGAACACAAAGGTGTTCGGCAAAATTGACAGAAACTAAAACAATTGTAATTTGCCATATTACTACCTCTCCTTTCTGTAAAATGATGGAACTTGAATTGGCTAAGAAGGAAAGGACAGGTAAGACGACTGATGTCCCCTAATCTGGCCTTTTTTTATAGGGGACTATATGTCAGTGGCCTTCTGTTCTCAGTTCGTTAGAAACACAATCCCCAATGCCCAGATTGCCCCACCTCTCTGCACCCAAGTACGGATGTCCAAAACATCCTCGTTGCTCCCGATTGACCCCAGCTCCATATCCCGAAGTATAACTGATGACCCTGAATTAACCGTTGCTCCCCGAGAAAAGAATGTTTAACCTCTGTCCCTCTCTCATGATGATAGAAGACTGCCAGGGCTTGGGTTAGAAAGACGAGTCTCTACTGAAGGATCCGATTTCGAGTTTGATGGAATACGCAGTTGATAGGAGTCTGACTTCTCTCCATATACGTCATGAATGAACGCCAAATAGACTTAGTACAAACTCAGTAGAAATGCCCGCATACATACTCCATAGTGATAACTTCTGACCGTGACCGATGAACGTATCCCCAACTACTTAAGATTGGGGGCGGAATTGAAATGTATAAATGTCTTCTCCTGCCAGTTCTCTAAAGCTTGTTTTGTACCCATTCAAAGATACACAATCACCGGAGGAGAGGGGCCGGACGTGACGCACAGCCTAGCCGCAGATCATGAAGCACATGTGACCTCGACCAAAGGTGGAGCCGCAGAGCAACGAGACGCGGTACGAGGCACTACTCTCAAACACGGAAAATGAAAGGATGGAGGGCTGCCTTGAAGCCCTCTGCTTGCTGACCCACGCGTGCCAGAAGTCCCCGCCCCTTTGAGCCCGATTGATGGGCCTGCCTGCTTGTTATTCTTTGCTCCCTTGGTTTGTCTCAAAGATCTGATCCCACTCCGCCCTCTCTCCCCTCGATTATCCGACAACACCCCCTTTTCCTACATGGATTTTGACTCAGAGAAGAAGAACAGCATTTAGGTAGAATAGGGATTGCCACGAAAGGAGAAAGAAATGCAGGTGCCCAGCATGAGGCACCCTTAAAAAGATTAGTTAGGAAACAGGACTGTGGTCTAACAGCAGAGGACAGATCGCACCCTGCGACGTGTAAGGATGGATCCGAGCTGAACCTATAGCTCCACCGCCGGTGCTCAACAGCGCCAACAGAAGAAAACGAACTACTAGAGCCTACCAGTGATGGCTCACTGCTAAAAAGACACTGTGGCGAAGACCCCCCCTCCCCTTTCTGAACTTTCTACCCCCCCCCCCTTGACTACTTGCTTGTATTGAACTGAATTCCTTTCTCAACCACTTTGTATTGCTTTCAAAATGTTTCATCGGTCACTTTTAACTGTACATTGATACCGCCGGAGAGAGAGTCTGAACATGGTTCCATAATGTGTCGGAACATTTCCTTGATTGACTCCGACTGAGTAGTATACCGATCTCTAGACTCGTATATATATATCAACAAATGTAAATTCATCTGTATTGCACCTCGTCTATCGCATCGACTGCACATGGTTATATGCAATCCGCCAGTATTGACAAACGCTATTTCATTGACCACACATGGCTATATGTACACCCCATCAGTTATGATAAACACGGAAATGAACTAACTTATGTTAAAAAGCGGCGACTGTGGAAAATGACAATGTATATGTACATAAGCGGCGTTCATTTGTGTTCACCATACCCCTCGCTGTAAGCAGAACGAATACCGCGAAGCATTGACCGCATCATCCCGCCAGCATAGGCCCATGCACGCACGTACACAACAGCCATTTTAGGCACCAAGGCCTCTCTGCCCATTTGTTAAATCCCCAGCACGCCCCCCTCCCCGTTGAACACCCCCGCTCTCCATGCATAGGCCATAAAACCCTCTCCCTCTGCGCGACCCTGCTCTAAAAGTGACACCCCTGCCTGACCGACACCCCCTGCATTCCTCCCAGGAACACCCTTCCCCTCTTCTGATGACCCCCCCCCCCCCCGGCTACACCTGGCCTCTCGACCCGGTCCCAAGTCATAAAACAAAGCCTCATGGATGTACCCCCCCTGGCCCCGCATAGCAAAACGTGATACACCAACTGAAGTGCCCGATCTTATCGCCTGCCCAACCTTAGATCTGACCACCCCCTCTTGCCCTCGTGTCCTGTTGGAATGTCCGGCTGCAAGATTACAATCACATGTTACATTTGGGAGGGGAAACGACATCCGAGCGACAGGCATGGGAATAGGCCTGAAGCTGGGATTCCAAACGTGCCTTTTCGTACTTCAAAGTTTCTTTATTGCAATAAGAAATGTTTGTGCATCATAAACCTGTGTATAAAAGACGGAGCCTCAGAGAAACTTGTTAGAGCACCTCTTGAAGACATTGTGCGTGTGTCCGAAATGCCAGGCTCACCTCATGAGAAATAAAAATCTGTTCTTGCACTCCCGCTTCCAGCGCCCGTCTCTTCATTTGGTAACTGATCAAAATGGGAACTAAGAGGCGTCTTGTGCCAGCAGCCTGGGCATCGGTTGTAAATTGGGCTGTTTTTCCTCAATTGGCGTCCCAACGCGGGGCCCATCAGCGACAGAAGGTCCGGTAAGAGAGGTCCAGACGATGGGGTGAACATCTGAACGATTGGAGTATACCTGCCTTGAGAGGGCCCTCGTCCGGCTGCCGATTGAATGAACTTCACCGATTCCGAACGGACCTCTCTCACGCGACCTACTGTCCTGACTGGGATCCCACAGGAATGCTGCGGTAAAAACATGGAGTAAGAGAACGATCGGGCGCTGGAAAGGGAAGGCGAAGAACTGTCCACACGGTCCGGTCCGGGTAAGGTTAAGTAGGACGTCTTTACGTCTGATAATCGGTATTTAAATACTGGTATTGTTCATTGATTGGTTCATTTAGCCTTGGTTGCTACTTGAAGTATTGGTTCTCTTTGAGACATTCTCTGTTTGCAAACAGCGACGAATAGGAACGTTCCTCTCTCTTTGCAAATAGTGAAGGATAGGTAATGCGGACTTTTGTCCCCCGTTGTAATCCGTCATGCCTATTTTTCTCCCCACTGATTGATTGGTTGCTCTGTTGCTCTTTGAGACATTCGCTGTCTACAAACGGGGAAGAATAGGAATATTCTGTCTCCCTTTGCAGATAGTGAAGGGTAGGTAATGCAGACTTTTGTCCCCCGTTGAAATCCGTCATGCCTATTTTTCTCCCCACTGATTGATTGGTTGCTCTGTTGCTCTTTGAGACATTCGCTGTCTACAAACGGGGAAGAATAGGAATATTCTGTCTCCCTTTGCAGATAGTGAAGGGTAGGTAATGCAGACTTTTGTCCCCCATTGTAATCCGTCATGCCTATCTTTCTCCCCACTGATTGTTTGTTATCGATTTTTATCGATTATCGCTCTTTTGAGATATTCCCTGTCTACAAACAGAGAAGAATAGGAATATTCTGTCTCCCTTTGCAGATAGCGAAGGATAGGTAATGCGGACTTTTGTCCCCGTTGTAATCCGTCATGCCTTTTTTTCTCCCCACTGATTGATTGATTGTCTGGACATTTATTGTTCAAGGAATAGTTCTTTTGAGGTATTCTCTGTTTGCAAATAACGTGGAATAGAAATATTCTGTCTAGTCTTTGCAAGTAGTGAAGGGTAGGTAATGCGGACCTTTGTCCCCCGTTGTAATCTGTCATGCCTATCTACTCCCCATTGATTGGTAAACTAGTTCCACCCGGACCATTTATTAGAGGTAGATCATCTGGCTCAACCGGAGGGCACTCCTAATAAAAAGGACATATGTAAAATATGAAGTAATCACTGTATCCTGTTAACAGAAACTTTAGCGCAAAAACACACTAGAAAAGGAAGGAAAAAGAAATCGAGCAAAATCAGTAGGCCACTGATGAGTTTTTTTGGACTTCGCTAGAAATAAGAAACGTTAGAAATAGCCCGCAATAAGAAACATGAAAGTGGTGAGAGAAGCCAAGCTTGACATCACGGCAGCCACGAGGTAGCTAGGCTCCGCCGCCCCTCACTGCTCCAAACATGTCGGTCCCACCGCCCGCCACGCCCAATAACGGTAACATAAGATAGATACAAGTCAGCAGATACCTACCCCCATTCCGGAAGCTCCCAAGTGCAACAGGTCCACGGTTACGCCCATCCGGAAGACGAGGCCTCGACACGTGCAGGGCGGGGCCTGGCTGGCCGCCATCGGCCGGAGAGGTCGTGGAGTGGATGGCCCGAAATATACTGGTATTCCCATCCTCCTCTTCTGGCGCCTTGCAGGCCACGGGGGGATGTCTTGCTTATGCCTCCGACCCCCCCCCTCTCTCATCGCCTGGTCCGGCCATCACGAATGTCACGCCAGAAGACGGCGTGGGGTGCACTGGGAGGGAGAGGCGGCGCGAACGAGCCTCTCCCACCTCTCCAGGTGGAGGCCCCTCAGCTGCACCCCCAACGCTCCACTCACCCGACAAGGGTTCGTCCACTCTTGCGGTGCAACGCCACGCCCGACAGGCTGGAGTCCGTCTACTCTTGCGATCCAGCGACTGCCGGTTGCCGCGGAACTCATAAAGCAACGGTCGACTCGTGGGAGATTGGGCCTGGCGTGCAAAGATGGCCAGGTCGCTTGCCAGCTAGAAAATGAGTCCCCCGTCCAGAAGCGTTCTCCTCAGCTTTGAAGATTCTATGAGAGCTGCAGGGGCCCCCGACCCCCGCGGGCCCCCCGATGGGGAATGACTGCCATGATTGCCCGCGGAACAACCAAGACGTAGCCACGAGACGTCGGCGCTCTCATGCTGGCGCCAGCCTCAGTTTGAATGACCAAAATCCTGCAGACTACCAATTTGATCAGTTCCGGTGGAACACCGGTATGACCCGGTAGGAAAGATTATTGCCTCCCTCCCCCCTTTGAATGATGGTTCATGTCGACGGCCCCTTCTGTTGCCCTTTAACGAAACTTTTGGACTGCCGAAAGAGGCTCTGGTCCAACCGCGAGTTGGTGGAGACATTTTGACTATACTTGGACCTGCCTGACCTCACCCAAAATGGCGCCGGTACAAATGAAACTCGCAACTCCCTGTTGTGTTCCGTTTGCTCAGCCTTGATCGCATGGCGGGAGGGGATGGGTACTGATTGAACACTTGGACAATGAATTGATGTTAAGTTCTGACGCGTCATTGATTACCGTATTATTGAAAGTTCGAATTTTCGACACTTATGGTACTTGCCCACAATGAATTTTCGATATGATTTTATTGCACTTGTCGCACCTTCATGAAATCAACGACCACCGACTCCGTTACGTTTTCCTCAAATAAATATCCCCTCATGTACCGTTCCAGTCTGCTCCGTGGCTGGCCCACGTGGTTGTAGACCCGTATTTGTGCGCCAACATTTTTAAATAAAGGTTTTTCTGAAAAGCAAACATAGTTGTAGCGCTTAGATTGGTAAGTTTCGATTAAATGGCCACTGTTTCCGATATAAGTAAAATACAGGTGAAATGAAGCAACTCGATTACTTAAAGGTTAAAAAGCAAAGTACACAGAAATATTGCAAATGTAAATGGTCCAGGTTTGTTGTGTGTGTGTTTTTTTTATATATATTGTTATTTTTGTGCAACGTAAAGCAATCGATAAAGGTCCCGGTATTTAGCCTTTACTTTATGTACCACATGTATCAGGGAAATTGTTTCAGATGCCCCTAAGCCACTCCGAAGGAATGCCACCTAGCCCCTCTAGTTTCCGTGCCTGATGAACAAAAACGACCCTGTACCACTGTAGACCATCTCTCCTCCTCGAAGGAGAGCACGATTTCATCCCCCACTTTACACTGACTGCCCTTTGTTTTGACCCTTCCCTACACACGATCCGTAATACCAAACTTGGGCGATCTATGCAATATACAGTCCATCAATGATTATCTCTCCCGCACTACCAGTCCCTCTGGGCTTAAACGCCGAGATGAAAGGGACTGCATCCCGCGGAAATAGGTCGAGTATGTGGTAAGTAAAAGCATTTTCGGGTTTATGCGCGCTGATGTGTTTTAAAACGCTGCCCCCACCCCTTCTTTTTTCCCTTCTTTTCTGCAGGTCACATCGGAACGTCGACTAGAGTATGGAGAAGATCTAAGCAACACACCATGGTTCCGCACGGAAAAATTGTATATTGTCTACGGGGACTGCCCTGAGAACGTGACGAATTTGTGTGATATGAATGCACGCGTGTATGTCCTGATGTGTATAGCTCGACTGAATACACGTTGCACACGTTTGGATTGATAAGAGAAATGTTTTATGTATGACTTAAGTGATGATCGAATGGCCGAGGGAATGTGGAAAAGGGGTCTGAACATGGTGCCTATACACGACGAACAAACAAAGATATAGCACCCCCTTACTTAGAAACGACTGTCTCTCTCTCTCTGAACCCAGCGACTGGGAGGGTGGCCTGAAGTAGAAACTTGGCGGGTTATTGCAGTATGACAAAATATGACTCCAACCGGCACTCCAAATAATGCAACCAAGAATGACGTGCACCCATGAATAAATTCATACGGTAACTAAATAGGGAAAGGTTCAGGAATATTCTGGGGTGAGGTTTACCCAAGTACCCTCCTCCTGGAGGACTAGGAATATTGTCAATGTTTAAGATTTACCACCTCCTTCTTGCACCCTCATAGACATGAAACTCAAAGCTGCCCTATTGTTCTCCCGACTGACACCCTCCGTTGCCTCAGCCTGGATACCCATCCGCTAAAAATGATTCGAAGATCCCACCGTGAGTATTAGCCTGACCAGGTTAGTTCCCGAACAATTGACAAAGGTGTAAGTATTTGCAATCGAGGCCACCAGCAAAGGCAGCCAGATGAATTAAGTAGGATACTAAGGATGCGCAGCATGCAGGAAGAAATCTTTTTGGCCAAGTATTGTTCTATGTTTTGTCTTGGATTTTTGTATATAATACATGTGCTATCCCCCCGCCTGAATTCATGTGTACGTAATGTATGGATCTACGTTGTCCCTCAGCCTGTGTTTCTATATAACTTGACCCCTGCTGTTCTGTGTTGTGTGCGCACTAAATGGCCTATTATTGTACACGTTTCTCTCTCTCTCTTTCTCTCTCTCTCTCCATGTCGTACGTGTACCAAATAGTTCATTTAAAATGCGGACGACTCTCTCTCTCTGAGGGTCCCCCTGTTCCCTCTTCCTTTGTGTGGTAACGTTGTGCCCCGCCGGCACAAGCCTAATTGGTTTTTGAACACAAAGGTGTTCGGCAAAATTGACAGAAACTAAAACAATTGTAATTTGCCATATTACTACCTCTCCTTTCTGTAAAATGATGGAACTTGAATTGGCTAAGAAGGAAAGGACAGGTAAGACGACTGATGTCCCCTAATCTGGCCTTTTTTTATAGGGGACTATATGTCAGTGGCCTTCTGTTCTCAGTTCGTTAGAAACACAATCCCCAATGCCCAGATTGCCCCACCTCTCTGCACCCAAGTACGGATGTCCAAAACATCCTCGTTGCTCCCGATTGACCCCAGCTCCATATCCCGAAGTATAACTGATGACCCTGAATTAACCGTTGCTCCCCGAGAAAAGAATGTTTAACCTCTGTCCCTCTCTCATGATGATAGAAGACTGCCAGGGCTTGGGTTAGAAAGACGAGTCTCTACTGAAGGATCCGATTTCGAGTTTGATGGAATACGCAGTTGATAGGAGTCTGACTTCTCTCCATATACGTCATGAATGAACGCCAAATAGACTTAGTACAAACTCAGTAGAAATGCCCGCATACATACTCCATAGTGATAACTTCTGACCGTGACCGATGAACGTATCCCCAACTACTTAAGATTGGGGGCGGAATTGAAATGTATAAATGTCTTCTCCTGCCAGTTCTCTAAAGCTTGTTTTGTACCCATTCAAAGATACACAATCACCGGAGGAGAGGGGCCGGACGTGACGCACAGCCTAGCCGCAGATCATGAAGCACATGTGACCTCGACCAAAGGTGGAGCCGCAGAGCAACGAGACGCGGTACGAGGCACTACTCTCAAACACGGAAAATGAAAGGATGGAGGGCTGCCTTGAAGCCCTCTGCTTGCTGACCCACGCGTGCCAGAAGTCCCCGCCCCTTTGAGCCCGATTGATGGGCCTGCCTGCTTGTTATTCTTTGCTCCCTTGGTTTGTCTCAAAGATCTGATCCCACTCCGCCCTCTCTCCCCTCGATTATCCGACAACACCCCCTTTTCCTACATGGATTTTGACTCAGAGAAGAAGAACAGCATTTAGGTAGAATAGGGATTGCCACGAAAGGAGAAAGAAATGCAGGTGCCCAGCATGAGGCACCCTTAAAAAGATTAGTTAGGAAACAGGACTGTGGTCTAACAGCAGAGGACAGATCGCACCCTGCGACGTGTAAGGATGGATCCGAGCTGAACCTATAGCTCCACCGCCGGTGCTCAACAGCGCCAACAGAAGAAAACGAACTACTAGAGCCTACCAGTGATGGCTCACTGCTAAAAAGACACTGTGGCGAAGACCCCCCCTCCCCTTTCTGAACTTTCTACCCCCCCCCCCTTGACTACTTGCTTGTATTGAACTGAATTCCTTTCTCAACCACTTTGTATTGCTTTCAAAATGTTTCATCGGTCACTTTTAACTGTACATTGATACCGCCGGAGAGAGAGTCTGAACATGGTTCCATAATGTGTCGGAACATTTCCTTGATTGACTCCGACTGAGTAGTATACCGATCTCTAGACTCGTATATATATATCAACAAATGTAAATTCATCTGTATTGCACCTCGTCTATCGCATCGACTGCACATGGTTATATGCAATCCGCCAGTATTGACAAACGCTATTTCATTGACCACACATGGCTATATGTACACCCCATCAGTTATGATAAACACGGAAATGAACTAACTTATGTTAAAAAGCGGCGACTGTGGAAAATGACAATGTATATGTACATAAGCGGCGTTCATTTGTGTTCACCATACCCCTCGCTGTAAGCAGAACGAATACCGCGAAGCATTGACCGCATCATCCCGCCAGCATAGGCCCATGCACGCACGTACACAACAGCCATTTTAGGCACCAAGGCCTCTCTGCCCATTTGTTAAATCCCCAGCACGCCCCCCTCCCCGTTGAACACCCCCGCTCTCCATGCATAGGCCATAAAACCCTCTCCCTCTGCGCGACCCTGCTCTAAAAGTGACACCCCTGCCTGACCGACACCCCCTGCATTCCTCCCAGGAACACCCTTCCCCTCTTCTGATGACCCCCCCCCCCCCCGGCTACACCTGGCCTCTCGACCCGGTCCCAAGTCATAAAACAAAGCCTCATGGATGTACCCCCCCTGGCCCCGCATAGCAAAACGTGATACACCAACTGAAGTGCCCGATCTTATCGCCTGCCCAACCTTAGATCTGACCACCCCCTCTTGCCCTCGTGTCCTGTTGGAATGTCCGGCTGCAAGATTACAATCACATGTTACATTTGGGAGGGGAAACGACATCCGAGCAACAGGCATGGGAATAGGCCTGAAGCTGGGATTCCAAACGTGCCTTTTCGTACTTCAAAGTTTCTTTATTGCAATAAGGAATGTTTGTGCATCATAAACCTGTGTATAAAAGACGGAGCCTCAGAGAAACTTGTTAGAGCACCTCTTGAAGACATTGTGTGTGTGTCCGAAATGACAGGCTCTCCTCATGAGAAATAAAAATCTGTTCTTGCACTCTCGCTTCCAGCGCCCGTCTCTTCATTTGGTAACTGATCAAAATGGGAACTAAGAGGCGTCTTGTGCCAGCAGCCTGGGCATCGGTTGTAAATTGGGCTGTTTTTCCTCACTTGATTCGTTCTTTCAATGGTCTAATAGTGCTCCCAACGTACTGGCTCTTACATGTGCATTCCAGAATGTACACAACATACTTAGTATTGCAGTTGATGTTGCAATTATTAAGATAATTGTGTTTGTTGAAACCAGTGAAAGTCTTAACACCATTTCGAGCCCATTTGGAAACTGCACAGCAGCCACACTTGAAGAAACCTTCCAGGAGGATATTGTAGTGGTGCGTGAAAATGTGGGGCTGAGTCTGTTTCTCAGTGTTCTACCACGCCTATAGGTGACCTGGGGCCTAGTTGTAATGAACTCCCTTAGTGTTTTGTCAGCTCGTAGAATGTCCCAGTGTTTATTAAGGCTTTTCCTTATCACAAAGCTCATGTCATTATAGTTAGTAATAAGCCTTACTGCTTGGGTTTGTGATTTAGGCAAGTCTTTTGCATGAAATGTGGTGTCTCTCTTTGTTTTTCCAATTCTCTGTGCGGCTTTGTGTATAATGTGTGGTTTGTATCCCCTTCGTGAAAACCTATTTCTCATGTCGGCCAAGCAGTTCTCAAATTCTGTGTCCTCACTACAGTTTCTCCTCACTCTAGTGAATTCCCCGTAGGGAATAGCCTGTATATGAAGTGTAGGGTGGGAGCTTTCCGCATGTAGGATGGCATTGGTTTCCTTGCGGTAGAGTCGGCTGTGAAGTGTGTTTTCTTTCACATAAAGTTCCACGTCCAGGACGGTGACATTGGTGATGCTGGAGTTACATGTAAACCTCATGTCATTGTCATTGAAATTGAGGTGGTCACTGAAACCCTCAAATTTTTCTTGTGAGCCTGACCAGAGTAGAAGACAGTCATCAATGTAACGTCCCCAGTATATGATGCAATCTGTCCATGGGGCCCCCTTCTTACCCCATATCCATTCAGGTTCTAGTGAGCCCATGTATAGGTTGGAAAAGGAAGGTGAAAATCTCGAGCCAATGGCTACACCCTTGATCTGTTGGTACCATTGTCTGTCGTACATGAAGCAGATATTATTGAGTATAATATCCATCATTGATACAAGCATGTTTGTATGTTGGCAGAGGGTGGCTGGCCCATTGTGTAGGAAATGCATGACCACATTGAGACCTAAATCAGGTTAAATGGAGGTATATAGTGATACTACATCCAAGGTGGCCATGATCATGCCCGGTTGCCATTGAACATCATCAAGGACACTGAAGATGTATTTAGTGTCCTGAATAAAGGAAGGCAGGTTCTTGACCATAGGGCTAAGGAACAATTCGACATAGTGTGCTAGTCTCTCTTTTGGCCCTCCTATACCAGACACAATGGTCTATCCGGTGGAAATGTAGCCTGTTTGTGTACCTTGGGGATTGTGGAAAGGTGAGTCTTATAAAGCACCTCATCTTCATCTATGAGACCTAGAGTATGCCAGTCAGTCAGGTGTTTATTGATAAGGAGAGTCAGGGGGCCAGTAGGAATGCTGTTGAGAAGTTCATAGTACGCGGTGTCGTATAGCTGTGTCATTATCTCGTGATGATAATCTGTACTATTCATTATGATCACATTTCCCCCTTTTCCTTCTCTCTAATGATAATATCCTGGTCTGAGCTTAATGTCTTCAGGGCCTGTTGTTCACTTCTTGATAAGTTGTCCTTCGTTCTCCGTTTAGTTTCAACAGTCTTGTTTTCATATCTGTCTATGCCCTCTAAAACCAAGTGTCTACAGCGTTGCCTCCTGGTAGTGTGGGTCTCCATTTAGATTTTGTTTTGAGGTCACTGGAGATAGTTAAGTCGGTGTCTATGTCTAATTAGTGCATGAGATGTACCAAGCTATAGGGTGGATCATCTGTGTCTGTGAGGGACAGAAGTAGGTGTGTGTCCTTAGTGTGTCTGATACTTACTGATAGTGCTTACAGGTGGCAGCTTCAGTCCCTGGACCCCTCTTTTTTGGCCTCCCTCCTTGGGCACCCCTCCCTCACCTGCTCCCTCTGTAAAAACACTGGGGATCAAACTTAATGCCAATCTTACTTTGCACTCTCAGAACAGCTCTGTTGTTTCATCTTGCTTTTTGACCCTTCGCACAATCCGTAAGATTTCACGTTTCTTCTCTTTTTCTGCCCTTAAAATTATCCTTTTAGCCATGGTCATGTCACGCCTTGACTATGGCAACATCTTGTACACTGGTGTTCCTGCTTACGACCTCCGGCGTCTGCAACTTATTCAAAACCAAGCAGCCCGGCTCATTTACAAACTCCCCAAGTCTCATCACATTACTCCCCTGTTACAAGCCCTCCATTGGCTCCCTATGCGCGAACATGCTCTTTTTTAAAATGGGCTGTACGATCTTTCAGGCCTTAGCTGGAACTGCGCCAGCCTTCATCAGCTCCCAAATTAAGGCATATGCCCCAAATAGGGATTTACGCTCCTCCACACAATGCTTACTCTCAGTTCCCCGTTTCAGGAAAAATAAATCTGGAGGCCTGAGGTTCTCCGCCCTGGCTCCCACCTTCTGGAACACTCTCCCTTTCACTGTTAGGTCCTCCTCTTCCTACCTTGACTTTTGTAAAGCTCTCAAAACCCTTCTCTTCTCACGAGCCTTCTCCCCCTAAGCTGTCTCTTCCTATTTCCTTTGGGTTAGTGTCCCCAGCGCCAAGAAACCGCCTGGTGACCGAGCGCTTTACAAGTCTTTTAATTTCAATTTCATACTTTGCAGGTTGAAGGGAGTATCACTGTAGATGTTCATTATATTGTTGTTTAATTTAGCAACAACAAGGGACCCCAATTCAGTCAGCAGGGACCTCGGGGAACATACTTTGTACATGCAACACTGGTCCCATGCATACAAGCAATTTGAAATAAATAAAATAAAGACAGAGTCATTCTATATTTGGAATGACATGTCCAGCCGGACAGTGGTCTTTAGAGTTTACTCAATTTGTACTTCGTTATACCATAAGGAGTACCTTCCACAATTCAGCCAGTGTGGAGCACAAGCCTGTGCCCAGCACTTACAGAACAGGTACAGAGGGTGGATGTAGGGAGTAAAGAAGGGCTTTTTAAGGCAAAGCACGTTTCTGTCATAAAATGCAATTATACAGAATACTTAAACAGAGCACCATTCAAAACACATAGTAATCACGTTTTTAGCATTTGGTGCTCAAAAGGTCGACGGCGTTTCGGACCCCCTAGTAAATCACGGGGACCATCATCAGGACATTACATTGAAAGCCTTAACAACGATATAGCCTCTAAATGCCTAGAAGGGAAAGGAAGGAAATATATACATTTAGAAACATAAACTAAAGAATAAATTATATGAACAGGTGACTTTGTAGTGACCAGTGAAAAACTCGACTCATGGGCGGGTGGAGTTGTTGGTGACACTGTGGTTCCAAACGAGCATGCTGGCAAAAAATTGCACAGTTGGTAGCGCACCGGATTACATGCACTATCAGTGAGGAATATTCGACCGTGTGGAGCAGGTCAACATACCGCAGAGTGGGCATGTTTGTTATCAAAAGTCAAGGGTCTGGATATTGCAGACGGATATCATGGTCAATAATACCAGGTGGTTGGCGTGACACGTGCAGGATTGCGGGCTAGGCGCAGTCGATTGTGCAAGGTGGGAGGGTGTTTGTACCAGTCCGTGTCGAGCGTGACTGAAAACTATGGCCATTATAAAAAGTGCTCTTGTCGACGGGGCAAGGTGCAGTATCGCCGGAGGGACTCGGCTGCGGTGACTCACATTGAGGAGTCTCCAAGACGGACCCGTGATCGTTTGACACGCCGTCCTTTTAATGCTCGACGGTATACCCAGTATTTGCGAGCACAAGGTTTCCAAATGGAGGATTAAGAATAAGAGACCCAACCATTTGCCCTGATGAAATTGCCAATGACAAGGCAATGAAACATGTTGGTCCAGTTACAACATCGAATGGTATCAATGTAACCCAATTTTAAAAACAGTGCAGTTTGGCAGCACCAGAATAAAATCGATTCAGCCAGCCAAACCTCACTTTTTTATATTTTATGTCTGTTGGTGTTGGGTGTAGGTACTTGTCAAAAAATTTTCTTGAACACTTTTCTCTGTCCTACTAGGTAGTGTATTTGTACACTCCCTTTCTGTCTCTTTATCCTGTTTTGTGCACATCTTTCTGCACTTTTTTCATCCTCCTAGCAAGGAAAGTAACCGATGATGAGAAGTGGGTAGACCGGTCATTCACAGACCGGGAACCCCCTCGGGTGTCACGTCTGTGAGGTACTTTCTTTGCTCTCACACATATTTTCTTTATGTGTTGTACCTTGTGCACAGTATTGTTTGTATGTTTTAAGGCATGTCCGGACCTGTAACACAGTACTGGCCTGATCTGGCCGCTTGGTGAGTCAATAGGAGGCATGGCCCCTTGAGTTACGGAGTCTGAGATTTACAGCATGCAGGCTGAATAGGGCTTCTTGTTTCAGATTTGGTGAGTGGGGGACCGCCCTATATAGCCTTCTTTCCCCTCGTATCCCTTTCTGATTGATTTAACACAAAAAGAGACCACACCAGATTAGATGAAAAGAATAACTTTTGTATTGTATAAAACATACAAGAGTGACCACGTATGTAACCACAGTAGTCTCTAGACTGCACCAACTGGTGCCAGGGCAATATATACAAGGGGATTATTTACAGGGCAGGGCCACTCGGGCCTCTGCCAGAACCATTGGGAAAGGATAAAGGATGAATGAAAAAGGTAAGTCCATCAGTTCCAGTGCTGCAAGAAAAACATCATGGTATCACAATACACAGTAGCCTAGGGGAATGAAGGTTTCGTCCCATCAGCATTAAAGAACCATTACCATGAAACATGAACCTGTGGGCATACCCCAAAATAAGCACGGCCACCCTGGGGCACCTAGAACACCGTGCCTCAACATCAGGCGCAATCTGGGGCATAAGTCACCTCCTACATTTGCATGGGAAGGGAAAAAAAGGAGAACATAACAGCATGAACCCAGAGGGCATTTCACGTGGAGCCTAACGGCTTGGGACACACTTAGCAGGAGACAGAAACCTCACTGCATATGTAACATTGGCATACAACCTTTGCAGTATAGGTGCATTAGGCAAAAGGGCACATTCTGCACAAAACCATCCTTGGGGGCATCAGAACAGGTCAGTTAGGGGAAATCGTAGTGGCATAGGTGCAATATCTCCCAACCAAACTTACATCATGCCTTCCCTTCATCGCACAAGGCCTAGAATACGACGTGAAGGCCTCCTCTGCGGGGTGGAAACACCTTACATAGCCAATGGGGCAGAGTCCTTTGGTGATGAGGCCTAGGACATCCCCCATAGTGCAGGCAGAGGGGGGCCCAAATGTTTCCACTGCCCACTGTCCAGCGGGGCAGTGGTATCAAGTCAAATTAGCCCCGGTCCGTTGGAGTCCTCCACAGGTCTCTAGGTATAACAGTGGCCCCATGTGTGGCAAAACTGTTGCAGTGGCCCGCGCTGCGGCGTCGCTGTGCCCGGGGATGAGTGCAGGTCCTCCTGGTACGTCAGAGCCCCAAGCATCGACAGTGTGCCTCTGCAGACCCCTGACAATCTCACACGCAGCCCCACTCACCGGCTGCTCCTGACTCCAGGCTACTCCACTTTTCTGGCCGGTCTCACGCACTTCGGTGGGAGAGGGCAGGCACCGATACTGTGCCTCGAGGCCCCCCTCTTTACTCTCCAGGCAGCCCTCTTCACCTGCTGCAGTGGGGTAGGTTCCCGCTCCGCGAACGGGCGCCCTCGTCACCACGGGAGCCCCGCTACAGCTCCGCCTCCTCTAGGAACTCTCCTCCATTACCAGAGAGCCCCCACCCCCTTCTGGAGCGACGTCTCCGGCAGTGGGGGGACGTTGGCCAGTGCGGGGTTGGCTCCCGCCTGGCTCCAATCCCGGCGCCACTTCTAGGGGGCCCCGTCACCACAGCCAATAGCTGCGTGGCAGGACGGGGGCACCGTCGATGACGAAGAGGACGCCCCTTCACGTGATGGCGGCAATTCAGGCCTCACAGGCCCAGCGTGGGCCTCTGCAACGCTGCGGCGGCCCTCTGCTGGCTTTGGGGGCAGCAGCTGGGGCTTCCTTCTATGTGGCGCCTGGGTGGCGGCGGTGATGCGGGGACACAGCAGCGGCATACCTTTCGCACCCCGGGGGCGGCGGTGAGTACCTCAGCAGCACTTAACACGTGCGTACACTCTGGCATTCTAGAAGTGCGGGGTGGCCTCCCGCCTTCCATTTCTAGGCACTCGCTCATCAGGGCAGCACGCATGCGGGGTAGGCTCCCACCGGGTCTTCTATAAGCACAAACAGGCAGCGATACATGGGGTGGGCACCCGTTTACTTCCCAGGCATTCAAAGCGCAGCCCCTACGCGGGGTGGGCACCCTCGGGCATTTCAACTAAATAGTTCCTCCGGGCCACACAGTGCTGCTGAATCACGCAGCATAGCGCTTACCAGGCGTAGAAGGCAGTGCTCCTCTTAACCCGACCACTCAGTACACAGCCCCGCCTTCACCAAGGTCCAGATTGCATGCAGGACACAGTCCCTCCAGGCGTAGCGCCCACCAAATATAGCGCTCACTTCACGCAGGGCATGCAGGCAGGGCCCCACAAGGCGCTAGAGTGCAGGCAGGAAGTCAAGGCCAGTCCAGTGTAGCTCTCTCCTTCCTCAGGCGCAAGTCAGCAGTTAGGGGCCAGGGGTAGCAGTGTAGCAAGCACTACTAGACAAGGTCAGCAGTCAGTGGGCTCTGATCAAGACAGGGCGGTAGGCTTTAGACACCATCCTCCACTGTAGCGTGGCACTCCTCCTGTACAGCAGCCTTGACTCCCGCAGTGGGGCTTTCACTAGCCCTGTGGACAGCAGAGGAGTTTCAGTTGGGTGCAGTGTCCAGCACACAGGCCCAAGTGGCGGTACCCCCTGGCAGCAGGTCCCCTCACGTTCATGTCCCTGCTCTGTCTGAGCACATGGTGGCACCACCCCCCCTATTTATGTGCCCCTCACCCCACTTACCAGGCAGTGGCAGAAGCTTCTAGAAGCTTCTGGGGAAACTCGTTCAAACTGGCTCAGGGGGAGGAATAGAGGACCATGGGTGCCAGGCTTTCCCTCCAAAATCTGAGATGGCTGGGAACCATACACTAGACTGCTAACCCACCACTGTCAGGTGGCACAACACACAGCCATGGCATCCATTTTAAGAGTGACATTTCACTAGGATGCATTTTTATAATGGGGGTTAACAAGTGCACACACCATTGCATTACATTTCAAATGACATCTCACTCCACACATGGCCTATACATTTCTTTACCATGGGGGAGACATCCTAAAACAGGGGGGTGAAAAGCGAAATATTTTGGGGGAAATGGGCCAAGTCATACAAATGTCTTCCTCGTATTTGATATTGAAAATGCGTCCATTCGGAAATGATTGCACTGTGATAATGCTATGAGTCTTTTTAAGTTACATCACAGGCAGCGAAGAGTGGGACTGCTGCAGAGTTAAGATTTATATTTCGCCCTGAAGGCGAGGGCAAAAATGGGGAGGCCGATGTAGACCCATATAGACCCATCTAAGCACCAGCAAGACCCGGCCCACTTATTGACCTGAATATGATGCCAAAATATTGTGAAGATCAGTTTATGTGTAGGCAATATAAATGTACTATGTTTAATTCCTATATGCGTACCTTAAAGATTTACATTGTCAAGTACATATACATATAATAAACACATGCCTATCCATATATACTTACGGCACTATATTTAATTAAAAATCTATATTTTAGTAACGTACCGCCCTAGGTTTCTCGTCTACAGTATTTGGATCCTACTTTAGAAGCATGTTGAAAAGTGCAAGATTTCAGTCCAGGCGGCAAGTCAGCGGCAGCACTTGTATGACTTTGTATCACTCATTATGTTATGTAAGGAATTACAATTCATTCCCTTCCCCAAGTAGAATATTCTAGTGCCAAGAAATATTTTTGAGGGCCATTGCGGTCCTCCAATTTCATATCCTTAAACTAATATTCTCATTAATGTTGAAATCATATAATGATTTGCTTATTCGCACACACCAGTATCTGTTTTTAACTTTTCAAAAGGTTTAAGAATCAAAGGCAGAAGATGACAATTTGACATTTCCTACCCAGTATGCACCAGGATAACGTGTTAGGATATGGCGGTTGTGTTGGGCTGAATCTGCGAAGAGCCAGACACAGTTTACTAAATGTCCGATTCAATGAGAAAGGATTTGAATTCCGCAGATTCAAGAAACCGTTGCTATGATCATTACACTGAAATTCAACCATAAATTTAAATGCTACGGAGTCATTATCTTGCAAAAAATGCACATTACAAAGCGCGTTGCACTCGCCAAACCTCTTTTCTTCAAGATGAATGGTCACAGCATGTACCACCACCAGGCCTTTCCATTATATCAGTTATAAGAGCTCTGATCCACATTCACTTCAATGCCCCTGCACTTGTTTTTGTCTAGACTACGGATAATTAGAGTAATTGAAAGAAAAATTATAGCATTTACCTCTAATGATCTGGAAAGCCACAGGGTGTGAGTTACAGTGTAGCTGGCCTTAAAATATCAATAAAGACAGGCAGAGGGAATTAAACCCATGACACGTTAAAATAGACATAATGCAAAATAGTGAAGATTGGATGGGGTTAATGATGGAAGTGGAGTACATGGTTCTTTCCTAAAGTTGCCTTTCCTTTGTCACAGCGACTTTTGCCACACATTTTATTTGTGACACTTGGGTTCGTTTCTAAGAAACACCGACTTTGCTCACATAAAGAACTATGTGAGAACATTATTTCACTGCCTTGGCATTATATGCACGGCCCTCATGTGTGCGATACATGTGTGTTTTTTATTACATCCATATGGTGACAAAACTATCTGTGGAATACAAACGATGGCAGCCTGATCACAATCTCGGCCCGAGGCAAGGATGCCTTTTTCTATATATATCCTGTTGTTTCCGATATAATCAGAGGAGATGCTTCTACTGACATCAAGGAGTCCCTGCATGCTGAATTTTTTGCCAGGCAGGTGACAGAAATCTCAGTAAGGGGTGTTCAGTTTGTGACCAAGAATGGGTCCTACACTCCTGCCCACCAGGTAAAGAGATTGGATCATCCAGAAGGGGGTTTCCTGTTAAACCATACATTCACACCCTAGACACGTAGGTTAGGGTTTGCATTGTAGGAGTATTCTAGATTGTTATAAATACTGTATATGTATGCATGTATACGTGACCATAACAGGATAGTGGAACTCTTCTCTTTATTTACTGGTTTGACAATCGTCATACCTTTTATCTTCTTCTGTCTATTAAGCATTGCAGCACAGACCTTCTAAAGAACAATCACTGCAGTTCAATAAGTCAGTCGCAGCCAGTATGACTCACGGGTGGGGGGCACTCAGGGAGGGAGTTGCGCTGGGGGGTTTAATTTGAAATACATGGAGAAAATGGAGAGTGTGCATCACTGGTTTGGTAGGCCCTGGGGCCAACCAAACAGGCAGCGCCTATAAAAGTGGGCAAGCCACTCCTCCCCTGCCAGGAGCAGGGGTGTCCAACCCCAACCAAACCCTTCTGCTTTCTCGCTGTTTGAGAAGCAGAAACATAAAATGGTATTCATAATACCATTTTATGATTCTGCTTATCGCACTGCGAGTACACAGTAGAGCAAAGCTCCTCCATCCACATGGAAGAGTCACCCCTGCAATAAGTATTGAAAACATCCGTTCATGTATTCTCTGTATATTTCTCTGAGCGAAAGAGAGCATGATCGACTGAGCGAAACGTTCTAGGTCTGTCACCATAATTCCTAAGGGAACAAGGTTGTTATGTTCAATAGTTGCCATGACAGTTTGCTCCCTTTCTAGGTTCAAGGGGGGGCTAACGTTGGCACTGTGAGCTATCTGGTCCAAGGAACAACATATCCTATGGGTGTGCAAGAAATCAGTCTGGCACCATCCCAAGTTTATGTCATCCCCAAATGATTTGTGGATACTACACAACATGGCGCCAGCCATGTTGGTTGGTTTCTTATTTTGTATGGATCAACTGAGTAGTTCAATTGTGCTTCCTCAGAGATCTCTGCACACCTTTTAATCCTTAGACATACACAGTGGGAATGCATATCCTCCACAGCTGAGAAGGTATATCCTATGGTTTGGCTATGCTTAAATTCGAGCTTGAAAGGATATTATTCTAGCTGTGTTAGCCAAACTCATTTTTTACACATCCTCGCAAGGAATATTTCCAAGAACTGCAGACATGCAGTCACTGAAAAAGAACTTCAACATGGCCTCATACTAGAAGGTGGGGATGTTACCTTCATGGTAGAGGCACACGAGGCATGTAGAGCAGAGGTGTTTTACTCCTGGGTTAAAATCCCTGCAGCAGATGATGCTACACAGGTATTTCAGAAAATAGAAGCAGGCAAAATACCAGGGAATATTCTCCATATAAGGAGATGGAAATCCCTCTAACCTACCAAGAACATACTAATTGGTTTAAAGGTACCCTCCCACATAGTATAGAAGACGTGCAACCGGGCCCACTCAGCAATGAGGGGGCACCATGGCCAGTTTTAGCTTGTTCCACAGTGTATCCTGGTGTTGATCGTTTGACCGCAGGACTGCGGGATTATATAATAATCTAGTAATAATAAACAGAAGTCTTACATAATTCATGATATCAATATTACCACTGCATGGACTATGCAAATGGCAGCACCAGAAATAGCTACCCCAGGCATTAGCCCCCAAACATTGAATGCAGTAATGGAAAACACTCCCATCTAAAGGAAAAAAATCCATTTTGGATAGCACAAAAAATAAACTAGATTGAAGCAGCACTTCCCCATACAGGCCCTCAGGAAAAACACAGAATACTAATAATTTACTCACCAATGGGGGTGGCTCCCCTGGTAGATGACTGTGCCATTTGGGGTAAAGACTTTGCTGCAGTATATACCAGAACACATGAAACCTTTCCGTTGGCTGTTCTACTTGAGGTTTTAAAACAGGTTCAGAACGTGCATGGGGCAGCACCTGCTCTGGACTTAGGGAGGAAACTGATAGGCAAATTTGCTTCAGTTTCTGCCACCATGTTGAGTAACATTAAAGGGGAAGCAGCACTACTAGCTATACGCCAGTGCCTAAGGGATTTGAATCCTCCCCAACAGGAGCGCAAATTACCTATAATTATCGAAGAATCCCATGCTATGCCGGGTAGGGATAATTTAGGAGCCAGACCAGTAAAACCACAATTGACGAGTAATTCTGAGAAGGATAACTCTAGGGAAGTACCTGACATTTTGGGAAATGAAAAGCAAGAAAAAACAAAATCATTGAGTGGGTATGTTACAACCTACGTAACCATGATAATGTTAATCCACCTGATAGGTATCAGGCAACTGATACAAGTTTCTCTCATTCCTTTCAGGATTTATTCGCTAAATGTCCAGAGAAATGAGGATGATCAGACCATAGATAATAGGAACATGTGTAACCAAGGAAGGGCTAAAAATGCTCATCTGAATCCATAATAAAACAGAAAGACAAGGCTAAAATATCCAAACCTCAATTTAAAGAGAAGACGGTAGCCGGATGTTAGACCTGGCATCATTGGCACGGGTCTCCCTTCCTCTTTTCGCTTCCTATCTTTTATGTTGGCTGGATATAGATGCTCTGGGCGCTGTGCCACTGCAAATCAGTGCCACAGCGCGAATGCTCCCTGTGTAAAGATTACTATATGAATTATGATAACCATAATTGGCTTGTTTGCTTTACCTATCAGCCCCTAGTATAAGTGCACTGTGTGTGCCCAGGGCTGGTAGACCAAATACTGCTGGTGGTCCTGCAGCGCTGATTTGCACTACCCACCGAAGCAGCTTTTAAAGTATGTCTGTGTAGCATGTTCTAATAGCGACTTACCCTCCATTTCACTGTTTACTATTGTGAGGCTATCCGTTCTCATAGGTCAGAATGGGTGGGCTGAGAATTACATTCCATAATCCTATCTGCCCCCAGGAACCTGATAGGAAATTCAAATTTGATATGTTTAAGCTCAGGACATTAAGATACATCTTTCTTTTAGTAAGGATCATTTGCATATCCCGTGTTCGACAATGCCTCTTCTAAAACCAAGGTATTTTCTTGCCTAAGCTTTCTTTTAGGCTTTGCTAGTATGTGTATTGGTCATCTGGTTTTGGAGCAGCAGGGACAGCTGGGTCAGACCTGGCTGGAGAGAGAGATCGGCATTCAGAGTATGTGGAGGGGTGACTCTTTGATCTGAGCAGGGCCGTACCTGGCAAGGTAAATGATGTCCCCACCTTCCTCTGGGCATCTAATAGCAGACCACTTGATTCTCAAAGGGCAGGATGTCGCCTCGTAAACCAAGTGCACCCGACCCCACAGAACTGGTTCTGGCTGGATTCAGTGATATGTGACTTTAGAGAACAAAGGCTTTTTAGGTATTAAACGCTGCGCTGAAACCTTTTTCAAGTGTGTTCCTTCTGGATGTCAAGACGAAACTCTGTCCGAGTGAACAGAGGAAAGGACTTTGAAACTTTCACTAAGTTTGCTGAAGAAAATACCCGAGAGCCTGAATTGAGAGCACCTCCTGCTGAAGTCTTTGGGACATTAGACTTCACCCCGTGACCATCTGAATTCCTGTGTGAGGGATTCTACATGCAGGTGAGGCCTCTGTTGAGTAATCCGGAGCCTCTAGTTCTACTTTGAGGAACGCGGACTGGTAACCCTTGTTAACTCTATGTGGGCTGCCGCAACTAGGAGAGGGCTGCCGCTGCTGAGAGTCCGCCTTAATTTGAACCTTCGGAACCTTCGCTAAATCTGTGTTGCCCGCCGCAGCTAAGAGAGAGAGCTGCTGCCGCTGAGTGCCCGCACCTTTGCCAGCTTTGCCTCATTGTGATTTGTCCTGTGGGCCGCCGCAGCTAAGAGAGAGCTGCTGCCGCTGAGTGCCCGAACCCTTGCCAACTTTGCCTCATCGTGATTCATCCTGTGGGACGCCGCAGCTAAGAGAGAGCTGCTGCCGCTGAGTGCCTGCACCTTTGCCAACTTTGCATCATCGTGATTTGTCCTGTGGGGTGCCGCAGCTAAGAGAGAGCTGCTGTCACAGAGTGCCCGCACCTTTTCCAGCTTTGCATCATCGTGATCTGTCCAGTAGGCCGCCGCAGCTAAGATAGAGCTGCTGCCGCTGAGTGCCCGCACCTTTGCCAATGTTGCATCTTCGTGAGTTATCCTGTGGGCCGCCGCAGCTAAGAGCTGCTGCTGGTGTGAGCCCACCACGAATCTGCACGACAAGCGTCATCGCCACCACCAGCCCGGGCCGCCGCAGTCACGTGCTGCTGCCGCTGAGAGCCCACCTGTCCCCGAGTGCCCAAATCATTGTGGGTGCACCTTGCCGACCACTGCAGTCAAGAGTTGTGGTCGCTGGGTGTCCACCTGTCACCATCTCCGCTTCTTCTAGAAGCTGAGTACTGTGTCCCCATCCAACGTCAGGTATCTGGTGCACAATGGGTCGCGTAGACCCAGCCCTTGATCTCAGTCAGTGCCACGTTCTGGTGAATACGTTATTGCCTTTTTAAGTCCATCCTTATTTGCGTGCATTGTGGCTGGTTAAAACGCTTTGAGAGTCTCAAGTTAAACCTTAGATAAAGATACTATTTTTTTATACCTACTTGAGTTGTGTCCTTTTGTGGTTTCATTACTGTCGTATTGTGCATGGTCATAAATGCTTCACACACTGCCACTGAGATAGGCCTAACTGTTTGTGCTACGTTACCATAGGGTTGAGCAGGGGTTATCAAAGGGGGTAGCCCACTTGCCCTGACTTAGGAAGAAGGGTCCCTATTTGGACATTGGCGCCAGCCATTGCCAACTAGAGACCCCCATTTCTAACATTGGTGGTCAGCGGTGAGGATCAGGATTTTCATTTGTGATCCACGTACAATAACTGGTAGACGCCACTAGTGAGTGCAGACCAAAGCGCAGCCAAGCATGTTTTTTTTTCCTCTTCGAATTTTTTTGGGGAGGGTTTTGATTGGTTATTCTAGTATTGAATTGTTGATCACAGCCATGAGTACTGCTAATATGGAAAGGCCAACATTCAATGCTTCAGAGGATCTCACCTTTGAGGAGGAAAGATTAGATACCTATACTGCCAGACAGCTGAAGTCATTTTGTAAGCAATTCACAGTCCTGGTGATAGGTCTCTATAGGAAGGAAGAGAACCAGAAGGCGCTGAAAGCCTGGTGGGAAGCGAGAGAGTCCGCTGGGGATGAGGAAGAGAATGCTGGAGGGCAGCAGGATGATGCAGCAGAGGGGGTATATAGAAGATCCTCCATTCCAGGTACTAGTGTATCCCAAAGGAGCCCGACCCCAGAAGAGCTGGAGGGCAGGGAGAGAGATAGGAGGCATAGTTTGAAGATGGCTAAATTGGAAGGTCAGAAGAACCTTGAGAGTAAGAAGTTAGACATTGAGAAGGATCGATTGTCAATTGAACTTGAGAAAATAAAAAAGGAATAATTTAAAAAGACCAATGCGGCGGACCACGGTCCAGCACTTCTATTCCAAAGTAGATAAGATTTTTTTTTTGTGTGCACACCCGTCCGGAAGCTTGCCGCCCTTTCGCTCCACTGATGATCAGACAAAATATGAAAATCGGGACGGTGCACCAAAGATGAAGTCAGAGAGAACTGTGATTATATTCAGAGTATCCTTTATTCCATAAGATAGTTTCTTAAAATTTGCACCACAGCCAACGCGTTTTGTTCATTTGAACTTCGTAACGGCTCTGTATTAAAGATGAATTAATCATACAGCTAATCCCAGCAAGTATGCAAAAAAGCGTTGAATATATATATCCATTTCCCTGTCCTCCAGGGATATAAGCATAGGGGTCCGCGCTACATAGACGGTTAGCTATCAGTTTGGCACACAACATTACAATCTACATATTGGGGAAATTGTTACCCCTATGCTTATACCCCTGGAGGAGAGGGAAATGGATATTTATATTCAATGCTTTTTTACATACTTGCTGGGACCTGCTGTATGATTCATTCACGTTTAATACAGAGCCCTGACGAAGTTCAAATGAACGAAATGCGTTGGCTGTGGTGCAAATTGTAAGAAACTATCTTATGGAATAAAGGATACTCTGAATATAATCACAGTTCTATCTGACTTCATCTTTGGTGCACCGTCCCTATTTTCAGAAAATGAGAATGGAGCATGAGAGAATGTTGAGGGAGATACAGACCTGGTCGAAGAGTGTCCCGGTCTCCCCCTGTGGTGGCAGCATACCTTTAGTAACTCCTGAGAGTCGAGTTCATGTTCCTAAGGATGCCATTAAGGATTTTCACAAGAGTGAGGATATTGGGCAATGGTTTGCCGCATATGAGATAGCAATGGTTACCTAAGGGGAGCCTAAGGTTGCTGAGCCTGGGTCAGCCCTTGTGCTGGTGGTACCCCAGCGCTTCAGGACCTTCCTACTGGTGTTGGCTCATGATGTGCCACTGGCCGGACATCCGGGGCAGACCAAGATCTTTGAGAGGCTGGTCACCCACTTCTATTGGCCCCAGATGCGCAGGATCTCAGATGTTCACTGCAGGACGTCTGAGACTTGCCAGGCAAGTAAGAAGAGTGGGCGGAAAATTTAGATTTTTCACAGCTTGCTGGGCAGAAAATCTGGATTTTATTAAAGACACGAAGGCTAAGATTATGCAATCTCCTGTTTTGCGTAGCTCACAGCAGCAACAATGAAAAGGTCTAGAACTTGAATAAACATTCCAATAGGGTATATAGTCCATGAGCACGCAGTGGCCTTCCTTCTTTGTGCAGCGAACAAGATAACTTAGAAATAAATTAGAGGACTTTGAAGCCAACACAAAACTTTTGAGAACTTAATGAAGTTATCACAACGACCTTTTAAAGCAACTAATCTGAAAGAGAAGAAGAACAAAAGGGTAAAAAACATTTGCAGGGTGGGAGCAAAAGAGTTGGGATAATCTTAGCCTCGGTATCTTTAATAAAATCCAGATTTTCTGCCCAGCTGGGTGTGAAAAATCTAAATTTTATGGCATGTCACAGAGGCCAATATTATGCAAGTTCAAAGTGTGTTCTAAACCTTATCAATAACATTTGATACTGGTTTAAAGTAACATCTTTTGAAAATACATTCATTAGACCAATCCACAGCCTTAAGTATATCCTGGAGACCACCACCCAACATAAAAGCTTTGGAAGGTGAAGCACCTCTAAGAGAATGAGCGCCAACGATTGAAACATCAATACCAGCTTACTTCATAACATCTTTAACCCATCTAGCTAAAGTGGGGGAGGAAACGCCCTATGAGGAAACCTGGGGGATATAATCAATTGATCTACAGATCCCAATAGGTTTAGAGTCCTACTCTCATATTCCAACAGGCACTTCACCACACACAAAATTTCATTCTGAAGTAAGAAAGGGTAGAACACAGAGGTTGACATAGTTTTAGTTTGTCTTTTGATGAAAAAACAAACTCCCTCAGGTTGAAAAGCTCTAGTAGAGATATCTAAGGCTTTAACATCCGAAGTACGTCTGAAAGAGACAAGGCACAGTAGAACAGGCAGTTTATAGGACAATCTCTTTAGAGAGAGAGTAGAGTTCTGCGCCCAAGAAGTAATTGGTCTGAGGACAAGACTCACGTCCCAAAGAGCAGAGTATTTTGGTAGAGGAGGGTTCAAATAGATTTTGGCCTACCGAGGTACCATCTATCAAGCTGTGACCTGCAGCAATTGTCGATCTATACACGTTGACGGTCCGGTAGGCTAGGCCCGAAGCGAAGATTTCAGCTAAAAAATTAAGAGCCAGAACTCCATCAGCTGAAATGGTATCGTAACTCCATCGAAGGCACCAGCAAACCCATTTACGCCAAGCCAATCTATAGGCTTTCCTTGTATCAGGGGCCCATGATTCTGACATGAGATTGAAATCACCCTCCGAAAGTCCTGGGAGCTGCCATTGTCTCCTGAATTCTTCCAGGCCATCAGAGACAGGATGCCCTGAAGAACGAGAGGGTGAGAGTCTCCGTGAGGTCCTGTCACCAATTCTTCGAAAGTAGGGATGAGGATTGGAAAATCCACACTCATCTCCAGCAGGATGGGGACCATGCCTGAGATCTCCAGAGAGGGGTTATTACCACTACGGATTCTCTGTTCCTCCGAACTTGAACGAGGAGGCGTGGAAGCATGACAAAAGGTGGGAATGCATAAGGTCTCAGACCAAGCCAGTTCTGAAAGAAAGCGTCTATTCGCAAGGCCAGCGGGTCCGGCCTCCAGCTGAAAAACTTGGGTAGCTGTGTATTGAGACCGTCCGCAAAGAGGTCTACTCCAAAGGGGCCCCATAGAGGCTGGATGGTAAGAAAAATTGTTCTGTCTAGTCTCCAGTTGCTGGAATCCACGAAATTCCTGGAGAACCAGTCTGCCACCCCGTTGCTCAAACCGGGATGTGCTCGGCAACTAATGAGATGCCCTTGCTGAGGCAGTATGCCCAGAAGTTTTTGGCCAGGTCCAAAAGACCCTTCAAATGGGGCCCCCCCATTTTGTTCACGTATCCCACAGCGGAAATGTTGTCCATGCGAAGCATGACCAAACTTTTCATCAGATCCTTGGTAAAGCTCTGGACTGCAAATGAACCTGCCAGCAGTTCCAGGCAGTTGATATGTAGATCCTTCTCCTGTGGGGCCCAAAGTCCCCCCGTCAAAGAATCGGCGCACGTGGCACCCCAACCCTCTAGGCTCGCGTCTGAATGTATGACTAAGTCTGGTTCTTCCCCAAAGATCGCTCTTCCGTTCCAGGCTTCTGCATTTCTCAACCACCAAATTATTTCCTTCCTGGAATCTGTATCCAGGCAAACTATTTGAGAATAGGATGGATTCATCCTGAGGGCTTTGGCTTTGAGTCTCTGAAGCGCCCGATAGTACAGGGGACCCAGGTATATCGCTTTGATAGTTGAGGACAAAAGGCCCAGTATACTTGCCAGAGTTTTCAGGGCAAAAGAACGAACCTTTAAAACCTTCCTCAGCTCCTTCCTGAGTTTCCTGACTTTGTCCCCCGGTAGTTTCAATTCCGCTTGGATTGTATCTACCGAAAAGCCCAAACATTGAGTGATCTGTGCTGGAGTCGAAGGTGACTTCTTTATATTTATAACAAACCCTAGATGTTCCAAGAGATTCATCGCAAGGGTGGTGTGTTGTGAAGCGACCTCCTTGGACTGGGCCATTATTAGGATGTCGTTGAGATAAAGAATTAACCTTACTCCCTTGTTCCTCAGCCAACCCGCTATTGGGCGAAAGACCTTGGTGAAACACCAAGGAGCCGATGAAAGACCAAAGGGGAGGCTGCAAAACTGCCACAGTTTGTCCTCCCAAAAGAATTGGAGAAATTTCTGATGAGGGGGCCAGATGGGAATGGTCAAGTAAGCATCCTTGAGGTCTAGGCGGGTAAGCCAGTCCCCTTTCCTCAGAACATCTCTGAGCAGGTGGGTCCTTATCAAGTCCCCTCCTCGGGTCCTTCCCCATCTTGGCAATAAATGCCACTACCTTGCTGTCCAACTCAGGGGTCATAGCTATTTTGTCGGGGAGGGAAGGGCAGAGACATTCAGATCTGAGGCGAGCCCTGACCTCCTTGGGCATCTCTTTACGGAGCCAAAAAGACAAATATTCACCAATATGTTGAGATGGTGTCCATTCTGGGGAGAGGGGGTGTTTGATGAGGAGGGGGTCAAACATACATTCCCCGAAGGGGTAAAGTATTCCCATTTTTGACCCTGAGGCCCCTGATGCCTCACCAGAGAGATCTCTAATCTCGCCCTCCTCTTCGTCAGAGTTAAAATCCGAGGAGGTCAATTTCATCCTCGATCCCATCGTCACTATCAATGGGGATAGGAAGGCTTGGGCCTCTGAACTGCCCATCCAGCGTGCCCGAGGCACCAACATTGTCACCGCCAGAGCTTGAGTCCAGAAATACAGTGTTAGAGCTCCTAAGCTTTTTAGCATTTTCAACAGGATTTACAGTAAGCTGCCTTTTTCGCTGGCTTGTTGAAGCCTCAGCAGGTTCCCCTTGGGCTCTCATAGGTGGCCAGCCTGACTTTGACAGGGTTTCCAATTTTTTGTTATTGATGTCGTCGAGAGACCCCATCACCCTATCTATGGCCTTGTTAATGAGATCCTCGAATTTATCTTCCATGGTGGAGGTAGAAGGATCAGAAGTCATAGTGGGAAACCGAGGTCAAAAAGTTATTCAGCAATGGATAGCAAGTGACAAGGCAGGAATGTTGGCAACAAAATGGACACTAAGTAGTTATGGCAACAGGGAGGGTCTGCCAAGGAGCTTTCCTTTAATGGATGTATTGAGGTAAGTAAGTCCTTCTTCCATTTATATTCATCGGGAGCTGTTGTCCCTCCTCTATTCTCATGACCTCTTTTTTTTTATTAGTCTAATTGGCCTAACACTGTTCGAAGTAACGTAGAGTGGAAAGAAGCGCGCAGGAGGTAAGAAGTTCCTTCCACACCCTAAAATACAGTTCCCTTATTGTTCCCACATGCGATAGTAAATGCGGCACTTAAACGGAGTCTCGGGGAGCCGAAGCGGAGACCTACGTTTACTCCCGTCTCCGTGGTAACCCTGCGCGGCCTCTCCGAGCTACGGGAGAGGCCGCAGGGTCACCATAGAGACGCGGGGAGTGGCGCGTTAGGGGGAGAGAGAGGCGCAGCACTCGGCGCGGGACCGGCATTTGAAAGACGTCGGTCCAAACCTTGAAGTGCTTTCCTCGGCCTGAAAGAGCTGAGGAAAAGCAAAAAAGAAAGGAGTGGGGGTGGGCGGGGTGAGAAAGCCCCTGTCCGTCCCCAGGGGAACAAGCAAAAAAACATACGATGAGGCGCGTAGCTCCTCGTCGAAAGTCTGGAACAACAAACGAAATAGACCGATAAACCCACAATCAGAAGGCGCGGGGGATGAAAGGCGGCACCTCGCCCTAAAGTCGTGGAATTCGTGGGGAGAAGTGAATACGCAGAAATAGATAGGAAGTACAACAAAAATACAGTGCTGCATAGCAGTGGGGAGGGGGAAAAAGGGGGGTACAATCACCCGATCACAAACCCCCCACAGTTAAAAGTAAAGCAGTGCAAGCAGGCATACCACATGCAGAGATAAAAACATGAGTACTTATCTTGTGAGCAGCAGCAACAAAGAAGGAAGGCCACTGCGTGCTCATGGACTATATACCCTATTGGAATGTTTATTCAAGTTCTAGACCTTTTCATTGTTGCTGCTTTGAGCTAAGCAATAAAGGAGAGTGCATAATATTGGCCTCCGTGTCATGCCGTAAAATTAAGGCCCCACTGCAGCCCTTTCAATTTGTGAGTACCCCATTCGGGAGAGTGGACATTGATATTGTTGGGTCTCTGGATCCCAAGACAGCCATGAGCAGCAGGTTCATCCTGGTCTTGGTGGAACATTCCACCAGGCACCCTCAGGCCATCCCGCTCAGGACAGTGACAGCCCACGTGGCGGGACAGGCACTGATGGGGGTAACGTATAAGTTCATCACTCCTTACCACCCCCAGGGTAATCAGCTGGTTGAGAGATTCAACCGGACCCTCAAGGGCATGATTATGGGCATAGGTGAGCCCATAAGGCGTAAATGGGATGTGAGGTACCACAGAAGTCCTTGGGGTTCAGTCCCTTTCAGCTGCTCTATGGTCACCCGGTAAGAGGGCCTCTGAGTCTGGTCAAGGAAGGCTGGGAGCAATCTCCCAGGAAACCTCCCCAGGATGTGTTTAGTTACATGCTGGCCTTCAGGAACCAGACTTGGCATTTCAGGAAACTTGCTGAGGCAAACCTGGAAGCCAGCCAGGAAGAGATGAAATGCTAGCATGATTAAAATGCCACTCTGATCGAGTTTCAGCCTGGACAAAAGGTTTGGGTCATGGCCCCAGTGGAGCCCTGTGCGCTCCAGGATAGGTGGACCAGCCCCTTTGAGGTGGGAGAGCGCAAGAGTCCTGTTACCTACGTGGTGGGTTTGCAGTCTCCCAGGAACCACTTGTGGGTCCTGAATGTTAAGCGCCTGAAGCCCCACTTTGAGAGGTCTGAAGTGGGCATGCTTATGGCCACAGATGCTGGATAGAGGAGGAGAGCGAGCCCCTTCCTGACCTCCTGTGTGCAGGGGAGCGAGATGGGTCAGTGGAGGGTGTGGTCCTCTCCACCACATTGACTCCTGAGCAGCAGGGTGATTGTCACCAACTGTTGGGGCAATTCAGTGATCTTTTCTCCCTGGTGCCTAGAGTCACTGATTGGTGTGTCTATGACCTGGACTCTGGGGACAGTCTTCCCATTAAGCACAAGGCTTACCGAGTGACTGACCGGGTATGGGCCTACATTAAGGATGAGATTACCAAAATGTGTGCCCTTGGGGTGATTGAGTCCTCTAGCAGTCCTTGGTCCAGCCCAGAGGTCCTCGTACCAAAAGCTGCATTGCCTGGTACCACCCCAGAACTACGGTTCTGCGTGGACTATCGCGGCCTCAATTCAGTCACAAAGACTGACGTGCACCCCATCCCAGAGCTGATGAGCTCGTAGATCAGTTGGGGGTTGCAAAATACCTCAGCACATTTGATCTGATGTCTGGGTATTGGCAGATCACCTTGATAGAGGGAGAAAAGGAGAAGTCAGCATTCTCCTCACCCGATGGGCACTACCAGTTCCGGGTGATGCCCTTTGAAATGAAGAATCCCCCTGCCACCTTTCAGAGGCTGGTCAACAGGGTGTTGATCGGGCTGGAAGACTTCAGTGCCGCCTACCTGGATGACATTGCGGTGTTCAGGGAGAGGTGTGGCGCCACGGCCAGGGCGACAGACGCTGGAAACTGGGGATCCCGGTTCGAACCCTGGCACCAGCGGCAGATTAGCCCAGCACCATGTGACTCTGGGCAATAGCTTGCTTAATCTTCCCGACGGCCCCCAGTGCCTGGAGACCCTTACGGGTGAATGTTCCTGCTTTACAAATGTGGATTATTATTGTTATTATTATTTAGCTCCCTTTGAGAGGACCTCCTGAGCCACCTCTGAGAGGTATTGAGGGCACTGCGGTAGGCAGGCCTCACAATCAAAGCCAGTAAGTGCCAGATTGGGCAGGGTTCTGTAGGATATTTGGGACACCAGGTGGGGAGTAGCCAGGTGGCGCCCCTTCAGCCCAAAATTGAAACTATCCTGGCGTGGGAACCCCCCAAGACTCAGACGCAGTTGAGAGCCTTCTTAGGACTCACAGGGTACTACAGAAGGTTTTTCAAAGGATATGGCAACATTGTTGCACCCTTGACTGAGCTGACTTCTAAGAAGCAGCCAAAGAAGGTAAACTGGATTAACACGTGTCGGAAAGTTCTACGCCCTGAAGACTGCCATGTGCAGCGCACCCGTGCTTCAGGCGCCCGACTTTTCATAGGAATTTGTGGTCCAGACAGATGCCTCAGAGCATGGTATAGGGGCTGTCCTGTCACAAATCAATGAGGAGGGACTAGACCAACCGGTAGCCTTCATTTCACTGTTTATTATTGTGAGGCTATCCATACTCATAGGCCAGAATGGGCGGGATGAGTATTACATTCCATAATCCTACCTGCCCCCAGGAACCTGATAGCAAATTCGAATTTGATATGTTTAAGATCAGGACATTGAGATACATCTTTTAGTAAGGATCATTTGCATATACCGTGTTCGAAAATGCCTCTTCTAAAAACTAGGGGGCCGATTAGGATGGCGGACGGATTGCCCCTGCCGGGCTGGCGGTAGCCACCGCCGGCCCGGTGGGGGCAATCGTCCAACATCCTCACTCAAATGACCCCCCGCCACATTAGGATGGCTGGGGGGTCCGCGGCGGATGGGAAGACCGTCCGCTGCTTTTCCACCGCGGTCGCCTTGCGACCATGGCGGAAAAGGTCTAATATGGTGGCGGTGTCTATCAGACACCGACAGCCATATTAGGAAGGGCTTTGGGGAATAGCTTTCCAAAAGGCATACGGTCTTTGCTTTGGGGGCCCATTGTGGGCCCCCAGGGTGAAGGGGGGGTGGGGGATACACATGGTGGATACCTATGGTACCCCTATGCTTTTCAAAGTACAACATGGTGCCTGTCATGTTGTGCTTTGAAACGCACAACATGAATTTTTAGCATTGCGGCGGGCGGTGCTTTCAGCGCCGCCCGCCGCAATGTTAAAAATGCTGGATGCACCTGCCATTGTGGCGGGTGCATCCTAATTCGACGCACAGGACCTCCGCCATTATGGCGGACGGTCCCTTGCCACGACAGGATGGCGGACTGACAAAGTTCGTCCGCCATCCGAATCGACCCCTAGGTATTTTCTTGCCTAAGCTTTCCTGTAGGCTTTGCTAGAATGTGTATTGACCGTCTGGTTTCGAAGCAGCAGGGCCAGCTGAGTCAGACCTTGCTGGAGAATGAGATCTGCATTCAGATTATGGGGAGGGGTGACTCTTTGATCTGAGCAAGGCCGTGCCTTGCAAGGTGAATGATGGCTCCACCTCCCACTGGGCGTCCGATAGCAGACCCCCTGATTCTTAAAGGGAAGGGTTTTGCCTCGTAATCCAAGTGCTCCCTGACCCCACCTATCTGGTTCTGGCTGGATTCAGTTATTTGTGACTTTAGAGAACAAAGGCTTATTAGTTATAAAATGCTGCATTGAAACCTTTTTCAAGTGTGTTTCTTCTGGATGTCAAGACAAAACTCTGTCTGAGTGACTAGAGGAAAGGACTTTCAAACTTTCACCAAGCTTGCTGAAGAAACTACCCAAGGGCCTGAATTGAGAGTGGCTCCTGCTGAAGTCTCAGGGACAATAGACTTCACCCCATCAGCCATCTGAATTCCTGTGTGAGGGATTCTACTTGCAGGTGAGGCCTTTGTCAATTAATCCGGAGCCTCTAGTTCTACTGTGAGGAACGCGGACTGATAACACTTGTTAACTCTGTGTGGGCCACCGCAGCTGAGAGAGAGCTGCCGCTGCTGAGAGCCCGCCTTAATTTGAACCTTCGGAACCTTCGCTGAATTTGTGTGGGCCGCTGCAGCTAAAAGAGAGAGCTGCTGCCGCTTAGTGCCCGCACCTTTGCCAGCTTTGCCTCATCGTGATTTGTCCTATCGGTCGCAGCAACTAAGAGAGAGCTGCTGCCACAGAATGCCTGCACCCTTGCCAACTTTGCCTCATCATGATTTGTCCTGTGAGCCATCGCAGCTAGAAGAAAGCTGCTGCCGCTGAGTGCCCGCACCATTGCCAACTTTGCATCATTATGATTTGTCCTGTGGGCCTCCGCAGCTAAGAGAGAGCTGCTGCCACGGAGTGCCCGCACCTTTGCCAATTTTGCATCATTGTGAGTCATCGCGACCACCAGCCCTGGCCGCCGCAGCCGCGTGCTGCTGCTGAGAGCTCGCCTATCCCCGAGTGCCCGAGTCATTGTGGGTGCACGTTGCGGACCACTGCAGTCAAGAGTTGTGGTCACTGGGAGTCCGCCTGTCTCCATCTCCGCTTCTTCAAGAAGCTGCGTGCTTTGTCCCTGTCCAACAGCAGGTATCTGGTGCGCAACGGGTTGCGTAGTCCCAGGCCTTGATCTCAGTCAGTGCCACATTCTGGTGAATACCTTATTGCCTTTTTAAGTCCATACTGATTTACGTGCATTGTGGCTGGTTAAACGCTTTGAGAGTCTAGTGTTAAACCTTAGATAAAGATGGTATTTTTCTTTACCTTCTTGAGTTGTGTCCTTTTGTGGTGTCATTACTGTCATAAATGCTTCACACACTGCCTCTGAGATAGGCCTAACTGCTCGTGCTACGTTACCACAGGGTTGAGCAGATGTTATCAAAGGGGGTAGCCCACTTGCCCTGACTTAGGAAGAAGGGTCACTATTTGGACATTGGCGCCAGCCATTGCCAACTTAGAGATCCCCATTTCTAACACCGAACTAAAGGTCATCTATGCCACGAATTAAGAGGCGTCTGCTTCTGTTTTTTTTGTAGTATTTTTTATTGTACAGTTTGCGTTTAGCATCCAAATTTCATTACATTTGAACGTATCATGACAGCCATAAAACAAATTTTACATGCACATGAAAAACAGGGAGAAAAAAATAAATTAAATAAAATAAAAAAAACAAATCCAAACATAACAATAAGACAGGTCCAGCGAGTCAGCTATTTTGCCAATCCACTAATGGAGCCCAAATTCGCAGCCCCCTCTCCCGCCTCCTCTTCCCCCACGCATTAACACAGCTGATTCCAAATTATGCAGAGCCAGAATCCTGGCTCTCCAGTTCACAAACGTGGGGGCGTCTGAACTAATCCATTTGGAAGTAATACATAAACGTATTAACGACATCGCAATGAATACTAAGGCAGAGGAGTAGCTCGACGTGGCTTCTACAGCATTCGATTCACATCCCAAAATTACTTATTCAGGAGATAAAACTACAGAGATTTTAAGGCTAAAATTGATACATTTTTGAACATCCTGAATAAATAAGTCAAGTTTGGGACAGGTGAAAAACATGTGTATGTCGTTAGCGGCCACTAAACCACATCTTGGGCAGCTGTGGCCCCTGTTTCCCCCCCATTTAGAAATTTTAGCCGGAGTGTAATAGAGGTCAAATATAGCCATATACGATTGTGTGCCGAGACTGCCTGATGTTAAAACTGTGCTGGATAACTCCAATGCTTGTGTGATATCAATACCGGTCAGACCCAGTTTATTATCCCATTTAGTATTTTGGAGGGATACATCATCCGGGAGGCCGAGAAGAAGGTTTTGATAGATCAGCCCAATGTTTGATTTCTTCAAAATCAACTCCATAAGTATATTTTTAACCAAAAACCCTGAATTTCTAAGCAGCAGTCTCTTTAGGTATCTACGAATCTGTAAATATTAAAAAAATGTGTGCGAGTCTAGATCAAACTTCTCTTTAAGAAAGAGAAAGGGGGCCAGACTCCCCTGCTGGGCTAGATCTCCCAAAACTCTATTGCCATGCATCCTCCACCTGATTGTGATTTGGTCTTGAAAAATAGATGGTAGCAATCTGGCTGCTGCCAGGGGCGTGTAATAATTAATATTGGATATTGACCATTTTCGCTGTACCTTCCTCCAGACCGAATGCATAGCCATGATGACTTTGAATTTAGTTTTTTTGTAATAGCTGGGTTCGAGAACAGATAAGAGTGTCCCCTTAACCTCCTCTCCTAAGCCAATTGCAAATATCGAAGGACTCCAGCATATTGAGAGTATAGCCCTATCCCTGAAAAGTGGGACAGCAAGATGTTGAAGCAGGGCTGCCCAATTATAAAGCACCGAATTGGGGACTGACCACCCGCCCCTGTCAAACGGCAGATGCATCTATTTCGACGCCCTTTGTGGCTGACGGTAACTCCATAGTAATCTGTTACAGCATCTCTCTGCCCTAGCCATACTAGTCTGAGAAAATTCTAATGGGATAGTGCTAAAAAGGTACAGAAATATTGGTAAAATCAACATCTTTAAGACGTTTCTTCTTCAAAACAATGATAGGTGCAAGTTATCTAGTCTGCGCAGAGTGGTACTAACTGTATCAATAATAGGCAGCATGTTAATTTCTGGCAGTTTATCCACTGCTGTCGTAATTCTTATACCTAAATACATTGCACTTGAAACCACTGGCGCATCAGATGGCCCCGTTGTAGAAGATTGCACCACCTGAGTTTTTTGAGCATTGAGTTTGTAGTTGGAGCAAAGGCCAAATTGTCCTGCTAAAGTCTTTATTGCTGAAAACGAGGTTGCCACATCGCTGGTTAGTATAATAATATCATCAGCATAGGCCAATGCTTTGAACTCAAAGGCATGGACCCTTACTGGAGATATAAGAGGAGCGGTCTCAATTTTAGTTAAAAACGGGTGAATATACAAAGCAAATAGCAGGGGCGAACAGGGGCAACCCTGTCTGGTGCCCCTGCTAATGCAAAAAGAGCTTGATAGCAAGCCTGATATAGATATGATTGCCTGTGGCTTGTTGTATAGTGCCTGTATGGCTTAAATAAAGCCAGGGCAAAACCCCTTCCATTGTAGGACTCTCCACAGGAACCCCCACGCAACCCTGTCAAACGCCTTTTTGGCATCTAACAGGATTGCGCCAAGGGGAGAACCTGTAGCTTGAGCCCAATCTAAAAGTGCAAAGACACGAAGGACGTGGTCCGCCGTATCTCTACCTGGGATGAATCCGTGCTGGCGGATAGATACCAATGGGGAAATAACTAAGGCTAATCTAGTGGCCATGATCTTTGCGAAAATTTTATTGTCCATGTTGATCAGTGAGATCGGGCGGAACGAAGCAGGGTCAAGCTCAGGCTTATTTTTTTTTTTTAAAGAATAATATTTGTATGACGCCAAGAATCTGGTATTTGACCGAGCTGGGCCTCTCTGAGAATTGTTAAAAAATCCTCCCGGATCTCCTGACGGAATGAGCTATAGAACTCCAAAGGAATGGAGTCAGGGCCAGCCGCCTTGCCCTTAGCCAACTTGTTAAGCGCCAGTTCAACTTCCTCCCATTCTATAGGTGCTGCCAGGGCTAGATTCTGATTATCTGATACTTTTGTAGTATTAAGCTCATGAACGAAAGTCGCAAATTCTTCATCCATATTATAATCCCTGGCTGTCTCTGTATATAAAGAAGAAAAAAATTCAGAAAAAAACAGTCAGGATTCCATCAGGGGTATTATGAATACAGCCCTGAGCGTCCTGAATTGAATCAATCCGGTTGGCCATAGATCGCTGCTGAAGACGCTCAGCCAGAACTTTTCCTGCCCTTTCGCCAAACTCGAACATAGTAGAACAAAACTGTATATATTTAACTTCTTAATCCTCACTAAAAAATTCAAGAAGGGAAGCTTTAATACATGCCACCTGCATTAAGCTATGGGCAGTATCCTGATCTTCCTTGATTGTGCTTGTGAGCAAAACCTCTGCTCAACGCAATTCAGCAGACCGTATATTGATTTGCTCACGGATTTGCTTCTGATGTAAAAGTGAAAAACTCTTAGTTTCACCCCGAATCGTTGCCTTGAGTGTGTCCCAGACTATAAGGTCTGAAGCCGAGTCTCTATTAATATTCAAAAATTCAAAAACCCAGGAGCGCATATGGCTTAAATAATATTCTTCTAGAAGTAGCTTCCTCTCAAATGTCCAGGGTCTAGGGACCTTTATGACTGAGGATAAGGCACAATTAATAATCAGCGGATTATGGTCGGATATTATTCGGGATGAAATAGAAATCGATATTGTATCCACCAGCTGATCTGACACGAAGAAGTAATCTAATCGTACCATTTTGTTATGAGAAGCTGAAAAATAGGTGCAACCATCTAAGTCCTTATGGTGATGATACCAAAGATCTGTCATTACATGCTCCTGAACCAACGCTTGCAAGGCCCTAAACACCTTAGGTTTCTTGCCTGCATATTTTTGTCCCCCTATTAAGTCAAAGTCAGCTGACAGGTTGATATTAAAATCCCCACAGAGACACACAGGGTGGGGCTACAAGGCCAATTCTACATTTAAATAATGTAAAACTGCGGGATCGTCCAGATTGGCACTATAAACAGTACAAATAGTTAGAGGCGCCCCATTAAACAAAAGTTCAACAATAGCCCAGCGACCATCATTATCTTGTGTAGTTCTCACACACGATCCCACCCCACGCTTAACCAATATTGCCACCCCTGTTATCACTGAAGTCTGTCGGGAACATCCTAACAGATCAAAACCAGGGATTTTTAAATATACTCGATTGTGCCATGGAACATGTGTCTCTTGCAGGCAGAGTACCTCTACATTTAGGGCCTGGACAACCCTTGAGAACAGGGCCCTCTTCTTCCCGTTATTCAGGCCACAGACATTTAGTGATGCTATGCGTAATTTACCCAACGCCATTCAATCTTTTCAACAATAACGATAAAATAACCACGGAATTCAATAGGGTATCATGATACAAAAAGCATTTTCCAAGCTGTTTTTTTTCATGCACCTCCCCCCACAACCACCCCCCCATCCAACCCTGAAGCCCCCCACCCACTGAACTAACCCCCCTCAACTCCTCAAACACCCCCAGCCCCCAAACTGGGCAATAGGACCGAAGTCCGAATGATGGGGAAACTGGTGAGAGCTGGGACCCCCCCTGGAGTTGCTGCCGATCAACTTACAAAGGGGCATACCCGAGGAAGTCTAAAATGGAACCTCGACAAGCAGAAAGTCCAGCAATCATTGACCCCCTCAAAGGGCATGCCCCCGTTAATATTTATTCGAAACAAACAAAAAAGAAGAGAGACTTAGAAAGTAACCCTTAAAACTTTCTAGATTGAGTCCAGAAAAGCTTTGGCCTGTATTGGGCCTGTATTTCGGACTCAAAAAATGTTGTCTGGCCTTGGTGGATAACTTTGAGTTAAGACGGAAAAAGCAAAAACACCTGCGCCCCCTTAGATTGGAATGGGGCAATTAGCTGCCGGAGCTGCCACCTCCGTTCAACTGTAGCAGGGCAAAAATATGGCCTGACAAAAAATTGGCACCCCTTCCACGATCTATGTCTATCAGGTCTGGATAGTTCATACAACTTTTCTCTGGCCAACAAATTGTGCAAGCATATTAAAATGGCACGAGGTCTATTTAGCGCTTGGCCAGAGTGTTGTTTAAGCTTGAATGGAAATCGGTGGGCACGTTGAATTTCTAGCTGCCAATCCCATTCCTTCACTTCAGGAAATGCTTCTGTAAATAGCTTAGCCACAAACCGACGGATGTCTGACCCTTCAATGCCTTCCGGAATCGCCAAAATCCTTAAGTTGTTTCTCCGGGATCTATTTTTAATGTCCGCAAGTTTCCATTGCACATCACCCCTATGAGATTGGATTGACTCGATAGCAATCTTCTGGGTAGCCATATCGTCCTCCAGAGTCGAGATCCGGGTTTCTGCTTCGGCTACCTTGGATGCCATATCTGCACAGGTTTTAATAACTCTTCGAAGCGAATTTTGGATCCTGCGGCAGGCCCCTTGCGCACGGGCTCTTTCCTGGCGGGTCTCTTCCCGATGAGCCATTATTGTTTGGTAAATTATTGCTAGGGTCATTTCACCCGGAGGTGGGCCCAGGTTAGGATCAAGAATGTTAGTGGCTGAGTCCAGGGAGTCAGCTTGCACTCCCGGCTGTGTTGTGTATGAATAGTCCCAAGCTAGAGAGCCAGTCGCTTGATCAGAGTCTTGGGGTATTTTCCGAACTGAGGACTGCACATTTGAGATGGCTGCAGAATTCAGAACATCGTTGGTACGCCAGTCTCCTGTAACACCATCTTCATCATCCGTCCAATTCCTATCTAGCCCATTATCATCCACAAAAGACCCAGTATGCTCAGATAAAGAAAATAAGTTGTCACAATCTGTATCCCCATCAGTATTAATTGATGCTGGTGGCAGGGGGGCTTGCGTAGCCTCTGCATATGGTGCCGCAAGAGGGTCTGAAGCTATGTGTTTATTAGGGGTCTGTTCTGGAGGAACTACATCTCCCAGAAGGCCATTGGGCTGTGCAGAAAAATCCATTACAGGTTCAATACAAGTCTGAGTTCCAGGATTATTGACATCAGATACCCCCAACTCTGGCTGCACATTTATATTGCCTGCCAAGCCCCTATTAATTGCGCTGGGCGAAATTGCTACAGATGATGCTTTGGACGCACCATCTGTCTTACCCGCTGTGGCTGTGGGGGCCTTAGACAAAGCTGTAACTATGGAATGGCGAGTTTTCGCTGTCCGTGGACTGTGGGGGGTCTGAGGCAGTTTACTGGTGCTGACCGCCTGTGACTGAAACATTGCAGGCACTGGAGCACTTTTAGTATTTTTTAATATTTTGCCGGGCGGATTCTCTGGTAAGCCCTTCTTCGCACTATCAAATGCGGGTGCCGGCTGTGTAGGTGGCGGCTGGGGCACCAGAGCGGTGGTCTTTGCGGGAATCCGGGGCTGGGTTTTGGTATGCCCCTTCGGCGGCATTGTGGCGTTTCGTGGACAGAGCGGATGAAGCTGGTGGAGCCGCCGCGTCAAAGTGAAGCCGCTGCTCAGCAGACGCCGCGGAGCCAGGATCAGCAGAGTGAAGCAGCGTTGGTAACTCCCGGGAATCCGGAGCATCCTGCTACATGAGGTAGGAAAGAAGGCCAATCTTGTAACTGCAGAGGATTACTTCATCGATCCTCTTGATGCAAGGCTATTGCGGCGGCAGGGTCTCCAGGCGGGGAGAAGCGATGTAGCCAGATCACTCGGCCAGTGTGACGCCCGCCATCTTCTTGCCCCGCGAGGAGTCTGCTTCTGAATGGGGAATAGGCATTGACGATGCTGCGCAGTGCTGTCGAAGTCACAATAATTCACCATATCCTGATGGATTGTCTGATGGAAGTAGCACTGAGTGAGTATATCATGGTGGAAACACCAATACCAGTGTAAGCATTCCATAATGTTATACAAAGTCCATCTACGGTTGGAAGGGGACGCGCCCAGATTTATAAATTCCCTCAATTGGGAGAAACTCACTCAAGGTTATGATATATTACAGGCCCAAAAAGATTGGCCACCTGACTTCCTAATGGATTGCCCAAAGTGATTTTACCAGCCTTCTACGACCTTGTTCCAGAAACAATTAAACACTCATTTACCAGTGAGTGGGCTTTAGTGCTGACTCATGCGTTATACTGCAACCTTGTGGGGTGGGATAACTGTTCACCTTATCATGATATAACATTGAAGGCAATCCTACAACCTCAAAAACATTACCTATTAAAAAAATGAAGCAAAACAACAAGTTAGGTTAATCTTAAACAAACTGAATATTAAGGAGTGTTTGAAAGTTGCACCTTTTCAATGAATAATCCTCTTATTGCAGTAATGAAACAAGATCACTCATATCAACTAGTATTAGATTGTAAACATTTGAACATAGTTGCAGTACCAAATGGACACAGTGCCGCACAAATGAATAACATAGTGCGGAAGAAGTACAAAACAGCACTAGACATCTCAAAGGGATTTTTCTGCCAAATTATAGCACCATGAAGCAGATTGACAGCCTTCATTGTGCTATGTTCTTATAAACAATTTTGCAGTTTACCACCGGGGTACAAGAATAGCCCTGTCCGTTTTCAGCCAAAGTCACAGAATTACTTGAAAACTTTGATGACCAGGCATTGCCATACGTCCATGACATATACTTAACGGACAATGAACTAATGGAACACTTGACCAGTGTGGACTGTATAAACTTTAAGTTTTCTCATATGGGCTATAAATTTAATTTTTTTAAATCTAAAATTGCCCACCTCAGTGTCATGTTTCTGTGATATGAGCTGTCAAGTGAAGGCAAGAGCCTGGAGATGCATTTTTTAGAACGGTAGCACTGTGAGCTAGCTGGTCCAGGGGACAACATATTCTCTGGTGGTGCATGGAATCAGTTTGGCACCATCCTAAGTTTGTTTCCTCCAAATGGGCAGTTCCGAATGATATGTGGAAAGTACATGACAGTGGGCAATAGGCATTTTGTGAATATAATATGGTTTACTTGAAACATGATAGTGTTAGGGGACCCTTCCTGACCCTCCAAATAGCTCAGTCCTCTTCATCTCTGCATCCTGGATTCTTACTGTGGAATTACATTTTGCACCCAGAACTACTCCTCCCAGCAGCCTCTGCCAGTGAGAGGAGAGCCCCGACCAGTTCTTCCCGGTTTTTTGATTCCCTCCCTTCTGGCCTTATAGCTTGATGCTGAGTTTCGCATTATGAGCCACACATGTTGGTGGTGCCTGGGCAGCACCCAGGCCAAAGGTGGGCCCATCCATGCCTGTCAGAGCCGAGGGGGAGATCGGACTGAGCCACCTCTCTTTTATCTGTCACCTGCTTAAGTTACTGTGCCCTCCGTCTCTGTGCTGCCTGCTGCCCCTGTCCCCGTGCAGCCTTCTGTGCCTGTACGTGACCCTGTGCTGACTGCCATCCTTGTCCCTGCACAGCCTGCTGCCCCTGCTCTGCCTGCTGTCCCTGCCCCTTCGCTTCCTGCTGTCCCTCTCCCTGCGCTGCCTGCTGTCCTTGCGCTACCTGCTGTCCCTGTGCTGCCTGCTGCCCCTGCCCTGACTGCTGTCCCTGCCTTGACTGCTGTCCCTGAGCCTTCACTCTGCCATCCTTTCACGCACCCATCCACCTTTCTTCTCATGCACTCTCCACCCATCCTCTCATCCTCTCCTCCACTCATCCATCCTTTCACCTGCCCTCCTTCCTTTTACCGACCTATCACCTATCTTATCATGCACCCATCCTCTCATCTACCCATCCTCTCACCTGCTCATTCATCCAACCATCCATCCTTTCAGCCACCCATCCATCCTTATATCCACCCATCTTTTCACCCACTTATCCATCCATCCTTTCACCTAACTTCCCATACATCCTTTCACCCACTCATCCATTCATTTTTTCCACCTACCCATCCACATATTCTTTCACCCAGCCATCCGCCCTTTCACCCACCATCCATTCACTCACTGATATAACAATCCTTTTACCAACCCATCTTGTCACTCACTCATCATCAATCCTTTCACCCACTCATTTAATCATTCATCCGTCCATCCATATTTCCCATTTCTATCAACCCATATTTTTTCTTCCTTACAGCTTTAATGTTGAGCTTTTATCTGCAAATTGCGGACCAAAGAAGCCCATAGAGTCCTACACTTTCTGCAGATGCTAAAGCGGGGGGTTCAGGATGGTCACGGCCCTGAATGTGTAAATAATTAAATGAACAAATACATACATACATCTTTTAAAGCAAACTCAGTGATCTGGAAAGCTAACTGATGGCCCAGCAAAAGGGCCATGGTTAAGCTGGCTCTAGAAGGAAGGGCCAGGAAGTTTCAAAGATTAGGAGTAAGAAAGGGAAAGGTTGTGCTGGCCAACATAGAACTGTTACAATATGGAACTGTGACAGCTGTTCTTAAAAAATGACGGTGTGAGAGTGTGTTGTTGTATCTAGAGAGCAAAATGAATGACCAATTGACCACTACCTTTTAGGTTTATTATCAAGTACAAAGGTTTTTTAAAGTAATTTTGGTACAGGTAACAGGGTATGGCCACATGAAAGTGGAATGCCGCAGTCTGGCATGATATGCTGTGAAGTAACCTTCCTGCAAAGTTCTGAATGGTTTCGAGTTACATCAGTCACGATTTGGGAATACCGTTGGTAAGCAGTTGTTGCAGACTAGACATGATGTGACACTAGCCAGGAGCTGAGACTTGCCACTTTGAAAATGTAGAAGAGTATGGATGTCGATTTTCAAATATGTCAAGCGTAATAAGTAATTTTACCCTTCCATTACATTACAGGTGGTAATATCACAGGGCCTTTGACGAGACAACATCACAAAAAGTCAAGCTGGCCTTCATGTCATTACAGGAAGTGACATAATTGAAGAACATGTAACAACCGTAAGTGCAGGATTAATCAATTCGGATACCGACTACTATAACAGATATGTGCCTTTTTTGCTTCTACCTGTCATCTCCTGTGATATACCTGGAGTACACCATGACATGCTTGGTCACAGCCATCATGTACACCAGTACAGCAAAATATGCTTAACATAGTAATATTCATAGAAAATGCCCTTTTGCGTGATCACTCCGACTTCTTGCAATGCCACAGCGTTGGTCTGAGTTTCAAAGCTTATCAAAAGCATAGAAGATTTTAGCCTCAGAAAAACAATTATGTTCCTACTCAGACTGGGACTAAAAAAATTGTTTTGAAGTCCCCTATTTCCGAGACATGGCAGGCCCCATCTACTTGGTGTATCCGACCAGCGCTACATTGCGTTCAGTCTCAAATTGCGCCTACATCCTACTTTGTAGCGATCATTGACTACCCTGGGCACATTGCTCTTTATGACTTTATTTTCACTTAAATCTTTAAAACATTGTATCTCCGGTTCCCATTGCAATAGGTTTGTGAATTTGGTGTCACTTTGCTTATTAAAGTTGTTTCTCTTTTATAGATTAGAATAGGGTTTCTATTGGTTTTGTTTTTGACTTTTTAATTTTTTTTGTACTCCTAAATGCTTAAACATTTTCTATAGCTTAAGTCTGTCTGCTCTGGTCAATACCTACTAGGGGATTAGGTCAGGTAAAAATTAATGATAGTGACCTTATTACTTGTGATGGACGCCCAGCCACTCCAACTAAATGTGATTGATGGTTGTTAGATTTGGGGGTGTCCAGTTGGCAGAGGTACCTTTTTTTTTTTTTAACAATTTTTATTGCAGACACACAGACATGATAAGGACCACGGTGTCATTGTTATGCAGGCAAGAAACAGTTACATGTTGTAATGTAGATCACGGTACCCCTGATGGCACATTGGCACGTAATGCAGTGGTCAGTTCGTCAGTATCATCAAGTCTGTCTCGGCGGAGCACCGCCTCAGCATAGGGGGTGTCCATATTAGCCATCTGGGCATCTGCTTTTTAGTTTTTATTTGTACCCCTTCCCTCCCCCCCAACAACAAGCATAACTATGAATGGAAATCCAATAAACCATCCTCTCTATCAACATTTATCGGCATAGTCATGGTAGTAGCGCATATAGTTCCCGCCAGCTCCAACCCTCCCCCTCATACCCGGTATACAATTGGCATAAAGACATTCAAACATACAGTGTATGACTGGCTCAATAAGGTCCACTCCTAGTGTGTCCTTTCGTTCCCAACTCGCCCTTCCCCCGAGCCCGGGGTCCGCTCATAATTCTCCCTCCCCCGACCCACTTTCCAGCCCATGGTATTGTCTCCACTTTGACCAGACCCTTTTAAACTTCTTTGGACAACCCCTTGATTTATATGTCACTCGCTCTGCCGCCATGTAGAGGTCTAACCCTCTTCTCCATTCCTCCATAACGGGGACGGTCACAGCCCCCCAGTATTTTGCAATGTCTCGTTTCGCTACTACTAAGGCCAGTGTCAGGAACACCAGTAGGGGGCGGGGGAGGTCAACATCGTTAGTCATTCCCAAGATGGCCAGTTTGGGCTCCTGATCAAGGGGTACAGCCAGGACCTCCCTCAGTTCGGCAAAGACGAGCGTCCAGTAGGATTGTATTTTACCACATGCCCATATTATATGGAAGAAGTCCCCCCCCCTCGTGTAAGCATCGCAGGCATCTATCATCTGGTGTTTTTCCCATCCTGAACAATCTTACCCTATCAAAGTATGTCCTGTGGAGCACATTGTATTGGTTAAGGCGGAGTCGGGATTTAATAGCCACCTCCCTCGGGTGCATAAGGATGAGGTCCCAGTCAATCTCTTCCAATGTTCCCACGTCGCACTCCCAAGTGGCCCTAAGCTTCGCTAGATCTCCCAGAATGTTGTTCGTGAGTGTTTTGTATGTAAGTGATACGGCCTTGTTCGGTATCCGCTCCTGTAGTAGCCTGCCCTCCAGTGGCGCATATTCCGGGAGACCCACTAGGGTCATAGCCTGTGCCTTCCATGCATGACGCAGTTGAATGTATTTAAAAAGCTGCGAGCGATGGAGCCCATACTCCGCTCTCAAAGTAGCGAATGATTTTAGTTCCCCCCTGGCGATTACATCTCCCACCGTGGAAATCCCAATGTCGTCCCATTGCTTGAAGCCAGTGAGTTTACATAGCTCGTGGAGCCACTCGCAATGCCAAAGTGGGGTCTATCAGGTGGGCTTCTTATCCCATCCCATGCGTCTCGTGGCCGATTTCCAGGCCCGGAGCGTAATAGTCGTGGCCGGAAGCAGGGGCTTCCTCGTCAAGCCACCGTATAAATATAAAAGCAAATTGTGTGGAGACATTTTGGTGCGTTCTAGCACATATGTGGGATGGTCTGCCGGGGCATGGAGCCAGTCATTAATGGGGGACAGGTGCTCCGCCCAATAATAGGCCTCAAGGTTCGGCAGTGAGATTCCACCGCTGTACTGATGACGTTGGAGGGTGGTCAATGCTATTCTTGGCTGTTTACCCAGCCAAATGAAAGATCTGAGGTCGGCATGTATTCTGCGAAGGAGGCCGTCTGGAATTGGGTAATACTCATTTTGTAGGGCATATAAATATTTGGGCAATATTACCATTTTATACATTGCCGCCCTGCCCAGGAGGGTCAAGGGAAGCTGGCGCCAGCGGGCCATATCATCCGTGGAATTCACGAGTATTCTTTCAAAATTTTTGGAGTGTGACAGTTGCCTGTCCAGTGTGACGGAGACTCCCAAATATTGGAAGCCCTCCACAGACACCATCAGCCTATCCGGAATAGCGCCCTCACTGTGTCCCCTTTGGGGTCGAAAAGGACGGACTTGTGCCAATTTATTGCATATCCGGAATAGCTGCCATAGTCGTCCAACTCCCGGAACAGTTCAGGCACTGAGGTCTGCGGGTCAGTAATATAGAGAAGTACATCATCAGCGTATAAGGACAGTTTTTCTTGTGTGTCGTCTGTGGCTGCAACTCGGAAACCGGAGATCCCCTGGTTCTGCCGTATCCTGGCCGCCAGTATCTCGATTGTCAGTGTGAAGAGAAGCGGTGACAGGGGACATCCCTGTCTGGTGCCTCTTTGGATCGAGATTTCGCGGGAGAGTTTCCCGTTCACCCGCACCCTGGCCCTCGGGTTGGTGTATAGCAGTTGTACCCAGGAGCGAAATTTAGGGCCGAATCCAAATTTTTGTAAGGCGGCCTCAAGGAACGGCCAGTGCACGGAGTCAAAGGCCTTTTCAGCATCTAAGGAGAGCAACCAATGTGGCGGGTCCCTATCCTTCACCTCCTGTAGCCAATTATGTGTGCGTCGGAGGTTGAATTTCGTGGCCCTGTCTGGTAGGAAGCCGGTTTGGTCCAAGTGTATCAGGGCAGGTAGCACTGTTCTTAGGCGTCGCACCAGGATCGTGGCAAGGAGTTTCACCTCCGTGTTCAACAGGGAGATGGGACGGTAGGAGGCGCAGTCCCCTCGTGGCTTACCCTCGTTGTGTATAGGGACTATGGTCGCCAAGGTGAGGTCAGGAGGTAGACCTCCTTCCTTATAAGACTCAAGGAATAGATTCTTCATGTGTGGAGCTACGATGTCGGCCGTGCATTTAAAGAATTCCGGGGGAAAACCGTTCGGCCCCGGGACCTTACCCGGCTTTAGTCCGGTAATGGCATTTTTGACTTCTTCTAAGGAGATGTCGGCCTCCAACTCGGGTAGGGCCTCAGCGTCCACCACGGGGAGGTCGACCTGCGACATATATAAAAGTGAGTTCTCACACGAGCCTAATTGTCTGGCTGCGTAGAAGCGTTCATAATAAGTTGCGAACGCGTCCGCAATGTGGGGGTCTGAGCGCGCAATCTTTCCCTGCTCATCAGTGACTTCATCCACCCACCGCGCCGACCTCTCTTTACGACTAAGCCAGGCTAAAAGTTTACCTGATTTGTCCCCCACGTCGTAGAGTCGGTGCAGTGTGGCCAGGTTTTGTGTTCTCACCTCATCCGACACTAATTCCCGATATCGCCTCTGATTGTCTAACAGCTTACGCAGGGTCGTTGTGCATTTAGTACGCAGGTGTTCCCTCTCCAACTCCACTATAGTTCGTTCTACAGTCCCCACCTCTTCCAGTAGTCTCCTCCTCTCCTCCCCTAGTCTGCCATTGATCCTGTCTCTCAGCCCCGGCTTCATTGCCTCCCACAGGGTTACCGCCGAGTCCACCGACCCCTCGTTTTCAGCCAGGTAGACTTGTGTGTCCGCCCTAACTCCTTTAAGTATCGTCTTGCTCGCCAAGTCCCAGGCGGCGAGTCGCCACGTGGCCTCTGTCCTGATCCCAGTCCGGCCCATCGATATTAATAATGGCGAGTGGTCTGAGAGACCCCTTGCCAAATATTCCGCCGTGTCCCCCATAGTTACTGCCTGCCGAGGCACAAAGACATAATCCAATCTGGAAAACACCTTGTGCGCCGCCGAGTAGAAGGAGTAGGCCATAGTCTGCGGGTGTAATAGTCTCCAGATATCGGTCAGGCCTATCACAGACATCATTTGAGCCAGGGGGGTCGGGGTTCCCCGGCTGCTGGCCGCCCCGGACCTATCCATACTCCTATCCATCATATAGTTGAAATCACCCCCCACTATCTGTAGTGTATCTGAGGTGTCTAAAAGTATGGTCGCAAGCAGCTTTAGCGCATTCTGTACCTGTAATTTGGGTGGTGCATAAACTGATACTAGAGTGTAGGTGCGCCTGCGCCATGTCCCCTGTACTCCCACACATGTTCCCAGCGGGTCCCCCCACGTACGTGTGATATGGAATGGGGAGGTATTCTTAATAATAATCGCTACACCCCTGGAGTCAGTTGTGTAACCCGCATGACCCAGTACCTTATATCTATCCCTCGCTATGAATGCACAGGCCGTGCCTCTCAGATGTGTCTCTTGTAGGAAAAGGATGTCTGGGCCTACTCTCTTAAGGAAATTGTTCACCAGACCTCTCTTAATCTTGCTACCCAGGCCATTCACATTCCACGTCAGGACATTCAGTTTTTCAGTCACCATGAGTACAACAGTAAGGCATTTGCACCCCAGGTCGTGGGGTCAGGCAGGCGGGCAAACGCCCGTGTCGGTAAAACCACAGAATGCGCCAATCCACATGACTGTTTTCCCTCCACACCGCAACTCTCCCCCCCCCATAAACAACCAAACTGTACAAACATCCCTGACCCCCCCACCCCCACCCCACCTGCACCCCCCGGCCATCCCGCCCGTACAACCATCGACGGTTCGGACTACCAGGCAGCAAGGTCTGTCGCCCACCCCTCAAACCACCCCAACTAAGAAATATCTAGCTGTCCAAACTCAAGTTCTGAAGTGGTGTGTTCCCACCCCAAAGGACTAATAGCGTTACTTGCGTGCCCCAAAGCAGAGAACTGCTAAGTTGGATCTCAGTCCCGTAGCTTCTCAAGAGTGGGAGTCTTGCGTTTCAGGTTCAGTACCCTCTGCGTTACTCGGTTCTCCCTGTTCCAAGTCGCGGATGGCCACAGCCAGTGGGTGTAGGGATTGCTCCGTCAGTTCTTCCACATCCGAGACGTTCGTATCATCCTCATGGTCCGTCGCATTTCCTGATCCTGGGAGCAGGCATCTGAATCTCGACCCCTGAGCAGGGTCCCCAGCGGCAGCGGCGGTGCCACCCCCCCGGCCTCTTCCGGCCGCGCTCTGGTGGGACGGATATGGTGTCTGTTGCGATTGTCTGCCCGCTCGATGTTGCCGTGTTCTTCGTGACCCGTTCGGGCCTCCCTTGAAGGCGGCCGCCGCCTGTTCATCGCGGATTCTACGACCCTCCTCCTCCGCCTCTCTCAGTAGTGGTCTCTCCTCCAACCAGTGCCAGGCCTCCTCCGGGCGATTAAAGAAGTGTGATTTGCCCTTGAACAAGACCTTTAGTTTCGCAGGAAAGAGCAGCATATAGGAAATGTTCAGTTCTCGTAGTTTGGCCTTCACAGTGTCGTAGGAGCGCCTCTGATTTTGCACATCCTGGCTATAATCAGGAACAATCATGACAATGGTCTTCTCAAACTTAATTTCTCCCATTTTCCGGGCCTCTCTCAGGATGAGATCCCTGTCCGCGTAATTGAGAAATCTCGCAATGATTGGGCGAGGTCTCGCTCCTTCTGGTGGTCTGGCCAGGAGTGCCCTATGCGCTCTCTCAACCACGAAGCAATTAGAGAAGGGAGCCTGTGGGAACGTAGACTTGAGCCAAGAGTGAAGGAACGCCGCAGTGTCGTTCTTCTCAATCCCTTCCCTCAGGCCCACAAAGCGCAGGTTGTTTCTGCGTGCCCTTTTCTCCGCATCGTCCACTCGCCACAGCAGCTGTCTATGGGAGGCCTGTAGTTCCGCCATATCGTTTTTGAGGGAGGTGATAGAGTCCTCCGTTTCCGAGATCCTGTTCTCCGCCGTGCCCACTCTGTCAGACAAGTTCCTGAGGTCTTGACGGAGCAGAAGAACTTCAGAGCCTACCTCTCCAATCTTGGTTTCAAGGGCTGTTCTAGAGTCCTGGATGTCAGACCTCAAGGCCTGGATCGCCTCCAGGAGCATAGCGGTGTCTGTGTGTGGTTCCCGGGCCCCCACAGTCGCCTCCCTGTGCGCCCGCGTGGTGGTGAAGTTCTCAATTGATTCCTGCCTGGTGGGCCTCGGCGCCGGATCTTTCTTGCCCATGGTGCCTCCCCGGGGGGACCTCCAACGCAGCCGGGGCGCAGGAGCAGGAAGTCGGCGATGGTCTCAGCCTCCTAAGGCGGTATCAATACAGGGTTCGGGACCGGCCTCTCGTCCCCTCCGCACTGCCGTGGTGTCTCGGCGCAACGCCCAATCTCGGAGCCCCCCACAGGGTGAGCAGAGCCAGTCCGGGCCCCCCCTCGATGCAAGGCCCCCGATGGTTCCCCGATCCCTCCAGGGGTGATCGGGGGGGGAGGGGCGGGCGACGATCCTCAGGCCACCAAGGTAGAGTCCCAATGCCACTGGCACCACCGGATTCAGATCGGGGCCCCGTATGTCTTCACCGTCGCCTTTGTGAGCGAGGGAGGGGGGGGTCAGGTTATCCAACCCACCCGGGCCTCTCCGCGACTCCCGTATAGCAGCGCCGGGCTCCCTGGGGGCCGCCGCCCCGTGCCGGTTTTGCAGACTGGGACACCCACTCGGCGGGAGACAGCAGCAAATCCAGTCCCCGGCCTCACAGGCCTCGGCCCGTCCCCGCCTCCAGGGCTGCCGGAGCAACGGGGGGGCCCCCCAGCAGGAAGACAAGGCCCAGGATCGTCCGCCCTCGCGTGGGTGGAGGAGCGTGCCCCCCGCCGCTCCTACCGCCTCACCTCCGCGTCAGTCGATGGACTCGATACCACCGGGCGCCGCCATCTTAGGTGTCCCAGGTCTCGGGGGAGAAGCCGTTGAGTAGTTTGCCTCCGCTCAGATGTAGGACGGGGCCAAAGGTCTGTACAGGTGCCTCACGCTTTCCGACACCTCCCCAGCCGATTTTCATGTAGTTTGTACGCTATTCAGGTAGTTAGAGCGCCAGATCAAGTGCAGTTTTGCCAGGAGCTATGCCGGGGCACGTCTCACTCAGCCATGCAGTTGGCCACGCCCCGGCAGAGGTACCTTTGACCAAATAGGGACCCGTACGTCTAGTCAGGATAAGGGGCTACACTCCTAAAATAACCCCTGCTCACCCCCTTGGTAGCTTGGCACAAACAGGCAGGCTTATCTCAGAGACACTGTGTAAAGCATTTGTGAACACATACAGTAACCCAGTGACAACTCTACAGATGGACACCACACAAGTTGTAGTATAAAAATAAGTATTTTTATATTGACTTAACACAAGAACACAAACAACAAAAATCCAGAATACTGTATTTTAAACATGGTGGAATTGGCTTAGTTCTCTTTAGATGTAAAATGCATCACTTTAAGTTCAATGTACAGCCTTTGGATGCGTAAGGCTGTACAACAAAAGTGTTGCAGGGAAGGTGATGCGTTGGTTCCTTACATGCAAGAACGGTGATGCGTCCGGCACTACTGCTGCGTAGGGGATGCGTTGGTTCTTCTCCGCGTTGGAAGGTGATGTGTCGGTTTCTTACTGTGCTTCCATGGCCATGCGTCCAGCAGCGTCGAAGATCTGGTGCAATGAAACAAAATGACGTCTTCTTCTTGATGCAACAACGATGCGTGCACGCCCGACGGCCATGTGGCAACTCAATGATTCTTCTGCGCCACGACAGGCCCTGCGACACGCTTCTCCAGTGATGCGACGGCATCTGCTGCAGCGGCGACACGCTTCTACGGTGATGCTAGGCACTTCGGGGGATGCGATTGCGGCAGCGGCAGCACGCTTTTCCGGTGATGCAACAGCATCTGCTGTGACTGCGACACTCTTCTCCGGTGATGTGACGACAACGGCTTTGGCTGCGACACGCTTCGTTGTCTTGAGTCACGCTTCCAGCTCCCAGCGACACGCAGTCACTCAGAAGGCCCAGTTCAACAGCAGGCACTTCTATTCCCAGCAAGGGAAAGCAGGGGAGCTGGTTGGTGAAGTCTGTTGTCCCTGAGACTTCAGCAGGAGGCAAGCTCTATCTCAAGCCCTTGGAGATCCTTTACAAGTTGATTTGAAAGTAGCACAAAGTCCTTTCTCCTTTCTTTGGCAGTCAGGCAACCACTGCAGGCCAATCCCCCAAACAGCACTCAGACTAGGGATAGTCTCCTCCTCAGTTTCTCTGGTTCCTCTCCTCAGCAAAGGTTCTTCTTGTTTCCCAAAAGTGATCTAAAATTCTTGGGTCTGGGTCCCAATATTTACACTAGCAAATCCTTTGTCCTCTGAATGCAGAGGGTCCTGTACCCACTCCAAACCAGTTCTGTGCAGTCCTGGAACAGTTTGTTGACAAGACTCCTTCTTTCCTTAGACAGTGTGGGCCAGGGACATCAGACACACCACAGGGGGTGGAGCCAGCATTGTGGAAAGCAGGCCCATCCCTATTCGGGTCCCAGGTGCAACTCCTCCCACCCATCTACATGCAGATATCTCTATTCAGCCCTGTGCTGACTCACCCTGTCTCCTGAATCCCCCAGGCCCTGTCACTCAAACACCAGAGAAGGAATACACAACCTAGGAGAGTCAGGCTTGGATAATTAGGCAAGAAAATACCCACTTTCTAAAAGTGGTATTTTCAAACACAGAATGTTAAAACCAACTTCACTAAAAGATGTATTTTAACATTCTGAGTTCAGGCATACTAAACTCAAATTTCTACCTATTTCCCTGAGTCAATTAGGATTATAAGATGTTATAATCAAACAGCCCATTCTGGCCTCTGGGGAACAGGTAGCCTTGCAATAGTGAAAAACGAAAATGGCTGTAATTCACTATTACGACATGCCACACACACGAGGGCACGTCCTATTTTTTACGTACAATGCACCCTGCCCTTGGACCTATCATAGGGGTGACGAATATGCAGAAAAGGGATGGTTTAGGGACTGGCGAGTGGGTGCACTTGCCCAGTCAACATGACAGTACCAGACTCCACACGGGCTTTGCAATGGCAGACCTGAGACACACTTTACAGGCTGCTTCTGTGGGTGGCACCCACAGCTGCAAGCCAACCAGCAGCATTTGATTTATCAGCCCTGGGCACCCGCAGTACACTTTACTAGGGTCTGCAGTGTAAATCAAATAAGCCAATCAAGGAGTCGCTAATCTATACATCAATTTACAATAGGGAGTGCATATGCACTTTAGCACTGATCAGCAGTGGTAAAGTGCCCAGAGTCATAAAACCAACAAAAACAGGTCAGACAAAATACAGGAGGAAGGCAAAAGTTCGGGGATGACCCTGCAAAAAGGGCCAAGTCCAACAATAGTTATAGGTCAGCAGAGTCGCCATTCCAAGGAAATGGGCAACACCACCTATCCATTTTCACAGAAGAGCTTGGCACACTAATCATAGGATGATGTGTATGTGCAAGGGTTAATGAATGCCTCTTTCCTTTGATCCGCGATTCTGCTGACCAGTACATATCAGTTGTTTCATGATGGTGTAAGGAGGAGGTTGGTACATTTCTTTGACCTTGAACACTTACCGTTCTTGGTGCTCTCTTTTTGTCCTGGGGAAGACCCTGACAACATACATTTGATATATAAAGGGGCAAAACATCAATGCTAAACCATCTGCTTTGTATTGTACTCCAAATATGAGTCTGTTTTAAATTAAACTTAGTGCCGACTTTTCTATGTGCTTTCTTTTCTTTCTTCTATTATCACTTATTGCGTACTTGGTCTCGCTTGTGTCACATTTCACAACACCCTTCACTAGAGCACATTGTTTTTGATGATGCAGTTCATTTACATTATTGTGATATGTGTATATGTGTAATCTTAATTATATAATATAACAGAATATTTATTATCGGATGTATGACATTACAACGCATGCTTTTACATCACATGCCTTTACAACGCAAGTATTACAACGCAGTCCATTACAACGCATAGTGCTTTGGGGTGCTGGATAGTGAATAGTTTAATTTACTATTCCAACTCCAGTCCCCGTGGACACTAGGGAAGGTTATTGGATAGTAAATTAACCTATTCCCTATCCTAGAGCGCCCCCCAGAGCAATGCGTTGTAATAGTTTGCGTTGTAATGGTTGCGTTGTAAAGGCTCTGCGATGTAAAAGTTGCGTTGTAAAGGTTGTTTACCTTTATTATCGGATTCTTGATGGCTTTTGCCTAGGAAGCACAGTCTAGCTAGACATCCTCCGAGGGAACCATTGTTCTTTGATATAGTAGAAACCCAGGTTCCTATCAATACAGGATTGCCCGTTATTGAGCTGCCACCTAATACACTCCCACGTACAATTAACATACTCGAGGTAGGGTACAAGAGACTTACTTTGTCTGTACCAATATATAATTTTAAACAGACAGTTTTACGAGTTCCCCACTCTGCCACTCATAACAGATGGCATTCAGGAAGTTTCGAGCAACCCTGGTCATGTTACTAGCAGATATGTTGTTGGGAACAGTGAAAAAGAGGGTCTGCTGAAGCTCTAAATGACAATTTTTATATCCTGGAGCATAGGGATATTATGACCAAGATCACAAGAAAGACAGTCCTCTTTAATATTCTTGTTCAGTACTGCAAATTTGTTACACCATTTGGAAATTCACAAAAGTAGGGTAGCCAGTTTAATAGTGTCCTCTACAAATCCTTTCCCCAATTCTTCATGCATTGCATTACTAGAAGTGCTCAGGAGATGGCCCAAAATGCTCCCTCAGGTGCAATTTTATTAAACCTGTGGAGATCTAACATTGCAATACCACCAAATTCCTGCCCCACACATTGCTATTGGGAGACATTTTCATTTGTCAACTTCCAAAAGGGAAATCATTGTTTTTCCCGAAGTTTGTAGCAAAGGAGAATGCATGAACAAAGTGTTTTTTTCTTGTAAAGCAGCCAGGGACCCCAGGTACAATTAGGGGCATATTTATGAGCCCCTTGTATTGCCGTAAGATCACTTTTTATGATGCTCCAGTGAAGCAAATCATAAAATCATATTTTTGGGGTCACGCAATGCTGCTTTGTGTGGCTTTGAATGGCTCATAGTTATGGAGTAAGGCAAGGCAATGCAAATTGCTGTGTTGCCTTACTCTGCATTAGGGACGCATTCCTTAGGCATTGTTGTGGGTGTTCCCACAGAACACCCATGCATGTTGACGCTTCCTCAGATTTACAAAACCATGTGAACCTGGGATATGCTAGAATCTTATGCCTACCCAGGGAAGTTGCAACTAGGAGAAATTACTATTCTCCTTGTTTTTTCCTCTCTCCATGTGTGCTGCATTCTGCAGCGCACACAGAAAGAGGAAAATGCCTCCTACATTTCTTTTTGTGCAGGAAGGTGCTCCTTCCCGTAGAAAAACATTCTTGCCGACAAGACAGACACCTCTTGCACCAATAGTGCAAGGGTGCCTGCGTTGGTGCTAGACTTCCAAAATTGCACCAGTGCTGGGGGGAGGGACAGGAATGCACCAGTGCTTTCCTGCCCTTTCACTTTGATGTAGGGCAGTGCAGAAAACTGCCTTGCTGTGCTGCCGTATCCCAAATCCCCATAAATAAGGCCCTTAGTGTCGAAAGTCACCCCCAGCTAGGGAAAATATGGGGTCCTTCTTCTTGCTAGTATCACAACAGAACTTCAAATTTTTAGTACCACAGGCCATGATGTATGACTTGGTAAAGTTTGTCTTCCAATTTAACTTCTGCATAAACCGTACGACTGAACTAAGTAATTTCTTTAAGCCATTGGGGTTCCAGACATAATACCTGTGTCATCCGCATAAAGCAGGACTGGCAAAAGTCTACTATTCTCCAAAGGCATATCCTTGCAAACTTCCAGCAAGGCAGCCTCAGGCCCATTAGTGTATAACAAAAACAAAATTGGTAGTAGGGTACATCCTTGACACCCTGTGCCAGACCAAAAAAACAGTTGCACATTCCCCTGTGTTTCCAAAACGCACAGAAGCTGATTAATCTGAAGGTAAATCAAGCAAGAAACTCACCAGACCAAAGTTGTTGCCCAAATCACTCAAACTTTCCCACAACTTGGAACGCTGTCAAGTGTATATGTAAGGTCCACAAAGGCCTTATAAAAAGGACATTGTTTGGATACTGCATATCTACAAATGAGCAAATATAGGATCAGAGAGTGGTTAAGGGTCCCTAGGACCACCCTAAAGCTGTACTCAAAAACTGACATTATGTTACTCTCAGAGGTTGTTGCAGCGCCCTGGACTGGAAACAAGCATCCTAGGACCAGTATCGGGGTGTCAGCCGGTCATAGGATGCGTGTTTGCAGTCAAGGGAGGACCTGGCCTGGCAGTTAGGGCTCGAATGTTCCATTCGGCGCAGCGTCAAGAATGATTTGCATATGGCTGGGTTGAAACTGGAATGGCATGGTGAGAAAAAAACGATGGCTTTATGCCCAGATCTCTGTACTGGGGTGAATGTATGACATTGTTCTGCATTCTGTCCACCAATTGTTCTTTTTGCATTTGTCACACCGAGTGAGACAGGTATGCCGAGACGAAGGTCCTGTGCTCTCCATGCCACTGGAGTCAGGCTATCCTGACTGATGAGGGGGTGAAACCCCAAAACCGGTCCTAGGATGCTTGTTTCTGGTACAGGGAAGACGTGGCCTGGCTTTTTGGGCTGGACTGTTCCCATTGGGTGCAGGTTAAAGACTGATTTGCATATGGCTGGGGTCAAACTGGAATGGCATGGTCAGGAAAAAATGATAGATTTAGGCCCAGATCTTTGTACTGGGGTGAATGTATGACATTGTTCTGCATTCTGTCCACCAATTTTTCTTTTTGCATTTGTCACCCCGAGTGTGAGGGGTATGCCCAGACATGGGTCCTGTGCTCTTCATGCCACTGGAGTCGAGCTATCCTGGCTTATGAGGGGTGAAACCCCAAAACCGGTCCTAAGATGCTTGTTTCCAGTCCAGGGAGGACCTGGCCTGTCAGTTCAGGCTGGACTGTTCCTATTGGGTGCAGGGTCAAGACTGGTTTGCATATGGCTGGGTTCAAACTGCAATGGCATGGTGAGCAAGAAAACAATCGATTTAGGTCCAGATCTCTGTACTGTATGACATTGTTCTACATTCTGTCCACCAATTGTTCTTTTTGCATGTGTTACCCCGATTGGGACGGGTATGCCCAGATTTGGGTGCCCTGCTCTCCATGCCACTGGAGTCAAGCTATCCTGGCTGATGAGGGGTGAATCCCCGAAACTGGTCCTAGGATGCTTGTTTACAGTTCAGGGAGTACCTGGAATGGCAGTTCGGGCTGGACTGTTCCCATTGGGCACATTGTCAAGACTAATTTGCATATGGCTGGGTTCAACCTGGAATATAATGTTGAGCAAAAAAACAATGAACTTAGGCTCAGATCTCTGAACTATGGTGAATGTATGACATTCTTCTGCATTCTGTCCACCAATTGTTCTTTTTGCATTTGTCACCCCGATTGGGACGGGTATGCCCAGATGTGGGTGCCCTGCTCTCCATGCCACTGGAGTCAAGCTATCCTGGCTGATGAGGGGTGAAACCCCAAAACTGGTCCTAGGATGCTTATTTCCAGTCCTGAGAGGACATGGCCTGGAAGTTCCGGCTGGACTGTTCCCATTGGGCGCAGGGTAAAGACTGATTTGCATATTGCTGGGTTCAAACTGGAATGGCATGGTGAGCAAAACAACTATGGATTTAGGCCCAGATCTCTGTACTGGGGTGAATGTATGACATTGTTCTGCATTCTGTCCACCAACTGTTCTTTTTGCATTTGCCTCACCGAGTGGGACGGGTATGCCCAGACGTAGTTCCTGTTCTCTCCATGCCATTGGAGACAAGCTATCCTGGCTGATGAGGGGTGAAACCCCAAAACCTGTCCTAGGATGCATGTTTCCAGTCCAGGGTGGAGGTTCGGGCAGGACTGTTAACATTGGGTGCAGGGTCAAGACTGGTTTGCATATGGCTAGGTTCAAACTGGAATGGCATGGTGAGCAAAAAAAATGAACTTAGGCCCAGATTTTTCCTGGGGTGAAGGTATGACATTGTTCTGCATTTTATCCACCAATTGTTCTTTTTGCATTTGTCACCCCTAGTGGGACGGGTATGCCCAGACTGGGTCCCTCACTCTCCATGCCACTGGAGTCAAGGTAATCCTGGCTGATGAGGGCTGAAACTCCTAAACTGTTCCTAGGATGCTTGTTTCCAGTCCTTGTAGGACCTTGTCCGGCAGTTCAGGCTGGACTGTTCCCATTGGGCACAGGGTAAAGACTGGTTTGTATATGCTGGGTTCAAACTGGAATGGCATCGAGAGCAAAAAACGATAAATTTAGACCCAGATCTCTGTACTTGGTTGAATGTATTTTGTCCACCAATTGTTCTTTTTGTATTTGTCACCATTAGTGGGACGTTAATGCCCAGACGTGGGTTCCTTGCTCTCCATGCCACTGGAGTCAAGCTATCTTGGCTGATGAGGGGTGAAAACCCTATATCAGTCCTAGGATGCTTGTTTCCAGTCCAGGGAGGACTTGGCCTGGAAGTCCGGGCTGGAGTGGTCCCATTGAGCGCAGGGTCAAGACTGATTTTCAAATGGCTGGGTTTAAACTGGAATGGCATGGTGAGCAAAAAAACAATGGATTTAGGCCCAGATCTCTGTACTGGAGTGAATGTATGACACTGTTCTGCATTCTGACCACCAATTGCTCTTTTTGCATTTGTCACCCCGAATGGGACAGGTATGCCCAGACATGCGTCCCATGCTCTCCATGCCACTGGAGTCAAGCTATCCTTGCTGATGAGAGGTGAAACCCAGAAACCGGTCCTAGGATGCATGTTTCCAGTCCAGTGTGGACCTGGCCTGGTAGTTCGGCCAGGACTGTTCCCATTGGGTGCGGGGTCAAGACTGATTTGCATATAGCTGGGTTCAAACTGGAATGAAATGGTGAGCAAAAAAACGATGGATTTGGGCCCAGATCTCTGTACTGGGGTGAATGTATGACATTGTTCTGCATTTTGTCCACCAATTGTTCTTTTTGCATTTGTCACCCCGAGTGGGAGGGGTATGCACAGACGTGGGTCCCGTGCTCTCAATGCCACTGGAGTCAAGCTATCCTGGCTGATATGGGGTGAAACCCTGAAACTGGTCCTGGGATGCTTGTTTTCAGTCCAGGGAAGACCTGACCTGTCAGTTCGGGCAGGACTGTTCCCATTGGGCGCAGGGTAAAGACTGATTTGCATACGGCTGGGTTCAAACAGCAATGGCATGATGAGCAAGAAAACAATGGATTTAGGCCCAGAACTCTGTACTGGGAATAATGCATGACACTGTTCTGCATTCTGTCCATCAATTGTTCTTTTTGCAGTTGTCACCTCAAATGGGGCAGATATGCCAAGACGTGGGTCCGGTGCTCTTCATGCCACTGGAGTCAAGCTATCCTGGCTGATGAGGGGTGAAACCCCAAAACTGGTCCTAGGATGCTTGTTTCCAGTCCTGGAAGGATCTGGCCTGGAAGTTCAGACTGGGCGGTTCCCATTAGGCACAGGGTAAGGACTGATTTGCATATTGCTGGGTTCAAACTGAAATGGCATGGTGAGCAAAAAAACAATGGATTTAGACCCAAATCTCTGTACTGGGTTGAATGTTTGACATTGTTCTGCATTCTGTCCACCAATTGTTCTTTTTAGTTTTGTCACCCCGAGTGCGACGGGTATGCCCAGACGTGGTCCCGTGCTCTCCATGCCACTGGAGTCAAGTTATCCTGCATGATGAGGTGTGAAACCCCAAAACCGGTCCTTGGAAGCTTGTTTCCAGTCTAGGATTTACCCGGCCTGGCAGTCCGAGCTGGACTTTTCCCATTGAGAGCTGGGTCAAGACTGATTTACATATGGTTGAGTTCAAAGTGGAATGGTATAGTGAGAAAAAAAACTATGGATTTAGGCCCAGATCTCTGTAATGGGGTAAATGTATGACATTGTTCTGCATTCTGTCCCCCAATTGTTCTTTTTCCATTTGTCACACCGAGTGGGATGGGTATGCCCAGACGTAGTTCCTGTTCTCTCCATGCCATTGGAGACAAGCTATCCTGGCTGATGAGGGGTGAAACCCCAAAACCTGTCCTAGGATGCATGTTTCCAGTCCAGGGTGGAGCTGGCTTGGTAGTTCGGGCAGGACTGTTAACATCGGGTGCAGGGTCAAGACTGGTTTGCATATGGCTAGGTTCAAACTGGAATGGCATGGTGAGAAAAAAAAATGAACTTAGACCCAGATTTTTCCTGGGGTGAAGGTATGACATTGTTCTGCATTTTATCCACCAATTGTTCTTTTTGCATTTGTCACCCCTAGTGGGACGGGTATGCCCAGACTGGGTCCCTCACTCTCCATGCCACTGGAGTCAAGGTAATCCTGGCTGATGAGGGCTGAAACTCCTAAACTGTTCCTAGGATGCTTGTTTCCAGTCCTTGTAGGATCTTGTCCGGCATTTCAGGCTGGACTGTTCCCATTGGGCGCAGGGTAAAGACTGGTTTGTATATGCTGGGTTCAAACTGGAATGGCAACGTGAGCAAAAAACGATAAATTTAGACCCAGATCTCTGTACTTGGTTGAATGTATTTTGTCCACCAATTGTTCTTTTTGTATTTGTCACCATTAGTAGGACGGTAATGCCCAGACGTGGGTCCCTTGCTCTCCATGCCACTGAAGTCAAGCTATCCTGATTGATGAGGGGTGAAAACCCTAAATCAGTCCTAGGATGCTTGTTTCCAGTCCAGGGAGGACTTGGCCTGGAAGTCCGGGCTGGAGTGGTCCCATTGAGCGCAGGGTCAAGACTGATTTTCAAATGGCTGGGTTTAAACTGGAATGGCATGGTGAGCAAAAAAACAATGGGTTTAGGCCCAGATCTCTGTACTGGAGTGAATGTATGACACTGTTCTGCATTCTGACCACCAATTGCTCTTTTTGCATTTGTCACCCCGAGTGGGACGGGTATGCCCAGACATGGGTCCCATGCTCTCCATGCCACTGGAGTCAAGCTATCCTTGCTGATGAGAGGTGAAACCCAGAAACCGGTCCTAGGATGCATGTTTCCAGTCCAGTGTGGACCTGGCCTGGTAGTTCGGCCAGGACTGTTCCCATTGGGTGCGGGGTCAAGACTGATTTGCATATAGCTGGGTTCAAACTGAAATGGCATGGTGAGCAAAACAACGATCGACTTAGGCCCAGATCTCTGTACTGGGGTGAATGTGTGACATTGTTCTGCATTCTGTCCACAAATGTTTTCTTTTTGCATTTGTCACCCCGAGTGGGACGGGTATGCCCAGACATGTGTCCTGTGCTCTCCATGACACTGGAGTCAAGCTATTCTGGCTGATGAGAGGTGATTCCCCAAAATAGTCCTAGGATGCTTGTTTCCAGTCCAGATAGGACCTGGCCTGGCAGTTAGGGCAGGACTGTTCCTATTATGTGCAGGGTCAAGACTGATTTGCATATGACTGGGTTCCAACTGGAATGGCATGGTGAGCAAAAAAGCGATGGATTTAGGCCCAGATCTCTGTACTGGGGTGTATGTATGACATTGTTCTGCATTCTGTCCACCAATTGTTCTGTTTGCATTTGCCACCACAAGTGGGAGGGGTATGCTCAGACGTCAGTCCCCTGCTTTCCATGCCACTGGAGTCAAGCTATCCTGGCTGATGAGGGGTGTAACCCCAAAACCAGTCCTAGGATGCTTGTTTCCAGTCCAGGGAAGACCTGGCCTGGCAGTTTGGGCTGGACTGTTCCCATTGGGTGCAGGGTCAAGACTTATTTTCATATAGCTGGATTTAAACTGGAATGGAATGGTGAACAAAACAACAATGGATTTAGGCCCAGATCTCTGTACTGGGGTGAATATATGACATTGTTCTGCATTCTGTCCACTAATTGTTCTTTTTGCATTTATCACTCCGAGTGGATGAGTATGCCCAGACGTGGGTCCCGTGCTCTCCATGCCACTGGAGTCAAGCTATCCAGCCTGATGAGGTGTGAAACCACGAAACCGGTCCTAGGATGCTTGTTTCCACTCCAGGGATAGGCCGGCCTGGCACTTCGAGCTGGACTTTTCCCATTGGGCGCAGGGTCAAGACTGATTTGCATATGGCTGGGTTCAAACTGGAATGGCATGGTGAGCAAAAAACAATGGTTTTAGGCCCTGATCTCTGTATTGGGGTGAATGTATGACATTGTTCTGGATTCTGTACACCAATTGTTTTTTTTTGTTTGTATCTGTCACCCCGAGTGGGACGGGTGTGCCCAGACATGGTTCCAGTGCTCTCCATGCCACTGGAGTCAAGCTATCCTGGCTAATGGCCAAAACCGGTCCTAGGATGCTTGTTTCCAATCCAGGGAGGACCTGGCCTGGCGTAGGGTCAAGACTGATTTGGGGTCCCTCTTGCTGCCTGGTGTAATCATTGGGAACTGCCTAAATGTCCCTTAATGTGGTTTAAGGATTTTCATTTAGGTAAGTAATCCAACGCTAAAAATGGGGAAAAGGAAATTGCTAACTAGCCAGGCACTGCCTACGAAAAAGGCTATTCGAGACGCCCAACAAACATCATTTCACACCTGACAGGGGCAATGGGAGCAATTGAGAGGCAGATATCGTCTGTAGAAGAGTCACTAGAAGTAAGCACGCAAACTGCCAGCAAAGTAAATAAAACTCAGGCTGTGGTGAAAATTGATAAAACAAACAAAAAGGTTCACAGCTCTATCACCCGAGATAATGGTTCTATACAGCCCACAACAGACTCGATAGATCAAATATTATCAAGCAACCAAGATTCCTTGACTCAGCCCCCACAAAAGCGGTTGCCACTAAAAAGAAGAGAAGTTATAGAGATAGCAGACCCTGCAAAACCCACTGTAATTAACACCCCAAAGAGAGTAAAAATGACCAAAAAAGTGGTACCAGGGAAAAGGATGGCTCCAAAGGCACCCGTAGATAGATCCCAGCTGGAGAAAAATTCTAAGACCACATTTAAAGATCCCAATATCAGGAATCTAACTACCGTGGTACAAAATTTAGACCTTTTTCTCGGGGACTCAATTGCAAACATAGAGGGAAGAGAAAAAATGATAGAGCAAACCCTAGCGGGCCTTTTAGACAGAGTAGCCCCTAATAAACGTCCAAATACCGAGGATGAAAGACAAGCTGGCAAAGATAACATAGGGAGAGGGCAGTACAGCAAAATGCAAGCAAGGTCAGACCCCCCAATATATAGATCGGGCGAATGTGAATAGGACCCAAGGTAAAGATGAGGATTACCAATGGAGTGTTATCCCAAACAAAAGTAACAGGAAGCTAGATACAGAAATTCTGCATAATAGGCTGAACCTCCACTATGGATAAAAGGCCACAGAACATCATATAAGAGTCACCTATAGCTCACGCACATTTAGACTTAACACCAGCTTGCACCCCATATACAGTAATACTAGCAAATGGCCCTAAGTTGCGACCAGATGAAAGTGAAACATGGGAAAGTTTAAGAAATAAATCGTTCCACTTGTTAAGTAGCAGAGTAGGCTTAACCCAAGAACTCTTTGTGGAATTTAAAATGGCGCATAGGATAAATTGGGTAGGGAACAAGCAGAAATCCCTTCCCGGGGACTGTATGGTCCTAAATTTCAAAACATCTGATCTAGTAAAGAGGATTTTATGGAAAGGGGGAAATAGTTCCCTAAACATAATGGATATACACTTTCTCCCTTTAGGCTATTTTTATAAGCCTGCAAACATAATAAGGAGGGATGGTGCAGGCCACACTCTCGGAAGAAGCACGGATTACCCCCATAATATCATGCTGTGAAATCGTTATGCTCCACTGACCTCCTTAGAGGAGATAGATTGACTGGGCAATTGCCCTAGTGATCCCTGGGATATAGCCGTACTTGTTTCTCCCCAAAGCCATCAAGTACTTGACCTGACCAAGGTAACAAACAACAATCTATCTTTACTTGAGGGAGCTACAATAAATAGTTCTCCCGCGGTGACTACGTCAGTAACAAATAGGACTCCTGGGAAAAATATTAATCCTGAGTCATCGGTACAAGAAAAATGTCAGTACCTGGGAGAAACACATAGAGTAGATAACATAAATAGCGTAGAAGAGTTAGCTCTCCCACAAAACGCAATATATGCCAGGTGAATATCCACAAATTTGCACACACCCTTGCACATTGATCATTTAACCCAGGGAACAGATATTACACATAATATTAAGGTACTGTTGTAATGTTGTGGGGCTTCGATCCAAACTATCGAATCAGGTTTGGTTAAACTTCGTTAGTAAATTTGACATACTATGTTTACAGGAAACATGGTCCCGGGAACAATTACACATCGAAGGCTATAAGACTTTCAACATTCCAGCTCTACCATCAGCAAGTGGGAGAATAGAGGGAGTTTTATGTATCCATGTGTCAAATTTGCTGAGGCTAAACAAAGTATTGTTGACTATCTCAGAAGTACTCTAGTCACCACCTATTTGTGGTGTCCGGACTAAAACATACCAAAAGGTTATCAGAAAAAGTCTCAAAGGAGAGAGAAGTGAGAGGACATAGACCAGAAAAGAATACCCATCAGCCCACCCAATGGCGGAGCTTCATCATCTGGGTTTTTTTGAAAGATGATATCCGCTAGACACCTCCTCCGAGTGTTTCATGAGGATTGCTAGTATCGGATCATTCAGTAAGACCATCAACCAATAGGTGAAAGTTTTTAGGCTGAAAAGGCAAGTTGCAGTGCTCAAAAAAATGTGAAAAGTATGAACAAATATATAAAGAGTGATGATTTTAAAAATACCTGTTTTGATGTCTAAGAAAACTTTATTGGATGCGACCATCAAAACGGCATAGTAAAAACAGAGTGAAGATAGTATGTAAAGAATTACTATCCATCATAGAATATAGTGGGTCAACATGTTTCAGCCTGCACGGGCTTTCATCAGGACCTATGATGTACACTACTGCAACACTTACCATGGAACGTGATAATCAATGTAGATTATGTAGACCTACCAGTGTTTGTAACTGTGAAGTGGTCTCATATCTTAATGTCAAAACCTCTCCTAAGAAACAGGAAACAAAAAAGAAAGAATGTACACAAAACAGAACAGGTATCAGAAATAACTTCCGGCCCCTGGTTTCCAGTTTGTGTCAACCACCAATCGGTGCACGTTCATGTGAACAACCGGGTTTTCTTACATCGTCCCTCATTGGGTCCCCTCTGCTTTGACTGTCCTCTTAGAAAAGTCGTTTTGTAACTGGTCTGTCTCCTATTGACACGACGGCATTGCCACTGACGTGTTACGGGGTTAATAAAGATCCAATCGGTGCATTGCCAGGAACGCAGATGGCTTTCTATCTGGTCCGCCCATGGGATTCTTAACCCATAGCTCCAAACAGCCTCACCACCTTCCCCTCTGCTCAGATGCCAGACCGAGGTAACAACGGAAAGGTGAGTGAGGGCTGCGCTATGGTGTGCCTTGTTATTTTTGGGCTATTCTCTAGTCAATAAATATATTAAATAGATATTATATATTTTACATCTTAGAGTTGTGTTACTTGCAAGTGTTTATAATCTTAGATTTGTCTGTTATACACATCTCGTCTGAGATACTATCTCAGAGCGAACTGACTTTGAGAAATTTTCGAATAAACACAGGTTTATTTCTTGTTTTGACATGGAATTAAAATACGATCATGCAGGAACCTGACAATCACATAAGATCCTGAAGCCCATGATCTGCATCTCTGCCTTTTGTCCTTTGCAATTTTGAGTCACATTGCCAATGTATTAATTACACTCTGGTATCAGCGTATACATGTTACATATAATTTCTCATGTTTTTACCCTGATCAAGAGCGTGGCCTCTTTGTCCTGAGCGAGTGCCAGGCGAGGTGAGGTCGTTCCCCCTTCATATATGGGTGAGTGGAATTTACCACATGTAGAGACATTCAGCCTGATTCATGTACGGGCCGTTTTGCGTGGCCCTAATAGCGAATCATAGCGACTCGCTATTGAGGACACGCAAAACGGCATTCATGTAGGAATTGCTAAATCAATAGCGATTCCTACATGTTCTCTATTTGCGAGTAGCAATTTGCTACTCGCAAAAAAAGGAATAACTCCCCATTCATTCCTATGGGCCAAGAGGCCCATAGGAATGAATGGGGAGTATCCCTTATTTGCGAGTAGCAATTTGCTACTCGCAAATCAGATAGCGATTTTAAGGGTGCCAGGGGTGTCCAAAGGACACCCTGTAGCACCCCTAAAATGCACATTTGAACAGGTGTTGTGCACACACATGTCCAAAGGACATGTGTGTGTGCAACATGCAACTTAGAAAAATGCTTTTAAAAGCATTTTTCTATGTTTTTGCTATTTACCGAGAGGTCTGACCTCTCGGTAAATAGCGGCCCAATTTTGCTAAATCGCAATTTTTGCAAGTGTCATGAATAGCATTTAAGGAATCTCTAATAGAGATTCCTTAAATGCTAATCCTCGCATATTTGCTAATTCCTCATTAGTGAATTTTGCATTTGGGATTGTGAATCTCAAATGCCAAAATTGCACTCGCAAAAGGCAAGATTCTGAGAATCTTGCCCTTTGCGAGTGCAATTTTGCTTCATGAATCAGGCTGATTGAGTATAACACATCAGATGTGTTTCTTTATTTCTGATACCTGTTCTGTTTTGTGTATATTCTTTCTTTTTTGTTTCCTGTTTCTTAGGAGAGGTTTTGACATTAAGATATGAGACCACTTCACAGTTACAAACACTGGTAGGTCTACATAATCTACATTGATTATCACATTCCGTGGTAAGTGTTGCAGTAGTGTACATCATAGGTCCTGATGAAAGCCCGTGGAGGCTGAAACATGTTGACCCACTATATTCTATGATGGATAGTAATTCTTTACATACTATCTTCACTCTGTTTTTACTATGCCGTTTTGATGGTCTCATCCAATAAAGTTTTCTTAGACATCAAAACAGGTATTTTTAAAATCATCACTCTTTATATATTTGTTCATACTTTTCACATTTTTTTGAGCACTGCAACTTGCCTTTTCAGCCTAAAAACTTTCACCTATTGGTTGATGGTCTTACTGAATGATCCGATACTAGCAATCCTCATGAAACACTCGGAGGAGGTGTCTAGCGGATATCATCTTTCAAAAAAACCTAGATGATGAAGCTCCGCCATTGGGTGGGCTGATGGGTATTCTTTTCTGGTCTATGTCCTCTCACTCTCTCTCCTTTGAGACTTTTTCTGATAACCTTTTGGTATGTTTTAGTCCGGACACCACAAATAGGTGCTGACTAGAGTATGAATATTAGAAGACCGTTGGTATCTTTTGTGTGTCACTATATTGTTGAGTTGGGGGATAAGATACAAGTAGGTCTATAAACATTATCTCCCCTTGGACCCCTTTTCATAATTTGTTTTTTTGGGACTATCTCAGAACCCAATTACCAAGTACTGACTTTGAAAACAGAAAAGCGTGATACTGTAACCTTGGCAAATTTGTATAAGAATGTAAAGAGGAAAAGTGTAATAGTTATCCTAAAACAGCTTAGAGATGAAATGTTGAATATTCTAAATGGTCATAGGGATGATGTATTACTATTCTGGGGGGGGGGTGATTTTAACACTGCTCTGTGTACACATAGTGATGAGGTATTGTGTGGACTAGAAGACGTAAGAGAATGCAATATCCCTAATTTCCCCACAATTTACAGGGAGATGCCCTGAACGAAATTCTATTCTTTTTAGATATGGGATTTGCAAATGTTGTGATTTCGCCACCCATCCCGTTTTTGCAGACTTTCCATGGGAGGGGGTTGAATACAATCATTGATTTTATATTAACTCCGAATAGGTCTGCTTCTAGGGTCCATAGTTTTAAAATACACAAACATGTCTTAAGCGCCCACTTCCCTCAAAGCTTGGTGATATCAGTTGCAGCAAAAATACGGAAAGTACACTCTGAAAGGATCCTACATTTACAGGGTTTAGAAATAAACAAAATAAATGGCTACTCTTTAAAATAGGACCAGGTAGAGCCATCTGTAATAATGAAAGTAGTGGTTGAAAACAGTATGAATGACATCCTGAAGTATCTTGAGGAGATTACACCATATGAAGACATATTAGGGGCCTATATGCGTGGATCTCTGTACTGGGGTGAATATATGACATTGTTCTGCATTCTGTCCACCAACTGTTCTTTTTGCATTTGTCACCCTGAGTGGGATGGGTATGCTCAGACATGGGTCCCATGCACTTCATGCCACTGGAGTCAAGCTATCCCGGCTGATGAGGGGTGAAACCCCGAAACCGGTATGAATATGCTTGTTTCTAGTCTAGGGAGGACCTGGCCTGCCAGTTTGGGCTGGACTGTTCCCATTGGGCGCAGGGTCAATACTGATTTGCATATGGCTGGGTTCAAACTGGAATGGCAGGGTGAGCAAATAAAATGATGGATTTAGTCCCAGAGCTCTGTACTGGGGTGAATGTATGACATTGTTCTGCAATCTGTTCACCAATTGTTCTTTTTGTATAAGCGGTTTCATCCGCAACTTCCTTACATGGTTTCTCAAGGTAACATATGCCCCATGTTCTTCAAAAGGCACAACGTTCTAGAAGAGACATAAGCCCAATAAACCCAATTTACCTTTAATTAGTCTGCTTAAGAGCTTCCCATGGTCCATTTTTCCATACTAACGTACGTCTATTTGTTTTTGGATGAGATCGCAGTAATCCCCCCTAACTCAAAGCGCTTACAAGCTGCTGGAATGATACATTTTGCACAAGGGGATTATGATAACCAAATGTCTTTTGGGTTAATAGCAGCCTCTACTATGATAGTGACTGTTTCCCTTGAGGCAAAGATGTAGTCATTTGTCACACAGAATCCTCTATCAACAAAGTTGGATACCCTGGGGGACATGGGGGCCCACCTAATCCATAACACTACATAACTCATGTGACAGTAGAAGATAGTACAACTGTTTGCCTCTGAAGTCTGTGATAGGTGGCTGTTCCCCGAACTCCCTCAGAGTAAAGAGTTTAGTCATAGTTAGCAGGCCAGTGGTCACCAATTTAGCATTTAAATTCCCCCCAACAGTACATTAAAAGTCTGACCTTCAGAAAAGTGCTAACCACTCCATTCATTAATACATTCAAATAATATTTGAAAATCCTAACTAACTTTGGTGGTAAAATCTTCATTATGAAAATTAATCAAAGTAAGGCTACTGAAAATTGAAGGTTTGAATCATATTGGTAGAGACATAAATAGGTAAAATAGTGCAATTTAAAGTGGCTTTGAACCAGGTCATTAAACTTGCTCGTGCTCTCCCCTCAGATGACAAGATTGAAGCTTTACTAAACAGCCACGGTCCCTGCAGGTAATGGCGGTGGGGCGGTGGGGCTGGGTGGGGCTGGAGGGGCCTTCCGGGTGGGGTGGATTCAGAGGGAATTGCCCCCCACCCCACTGGGCCCCACAGCTGTTACCTGCATGGACCGCGGCTGTCACTAAAGCATATGTAGTAATTAAAATGACAGTATTTTGTGCCTTGGTCTTTTGTAACAAAACCAGGATGGATGTAGGCCGTCCAGCCCTCGATCTATAATTTAGAGTGCACCACCACAATGTTCCAACTTACTAGTTTAAGTTTGTAGGCTCTTCATGACATGGGGATTTCAGTGGCTATATGCTTACCTAACTGAACAATGCCCGCAGGTTCACAAGGTTTAGGACGTAGCAGTCACTTAAAATCAGAAGAGCTAGCAAAAAAAAGCAAATGAGTTGTTTATTGGTAGACAAACTATATACTTCTCAGAAGCTGAAGCCACACACAAGGAAAAAAACCAGCATTTATTCAGCGCAGAATGAAAGTGACTATAAAAATAGCCCAAGAGTAACAGTTTGATAGTTTCATAGGCTAAATTTGGATGAGTAGTTGCTTTTGCTTGCTGGTAAAATGGGGAGAAGCCGTGCTCTTCAGGACTGCCCGTACTGCTGGGAGAAAACTACACTCCAATCATCCCCTGTGAAGATCCTATGTGTATATAAGCAAGACGCCGACCTGCGCAGAGCAGCCGCTTTGGCTTGATGGTGAAAGGGGGGAAGCCGTGCTATTCAGGACTGCCCACATTTCTGGGGGAAAACTACACTCCCCATCATCCACTCTGAAGCTCCTACGTGCATATAAGCGCAACGTCAACCTGCAGCAGTGTAGCCTCTTTTGCTTGTCGGTGAAATTGGGAGAAGCTGTTGTAGTATTTGTTCTATTGTTTCTCCTCTTGTGGAAGTTTCCACAAGAGGAGTTTGGAATCCTGCCTATGTAACAATACTGATTGAATTTGTGCATTGACAGGACCAACAGTTGACCGTTGTTTCTGGAGCTGATGGTCCTGCTGCTAGTTTGATCAAGAATAAAGAAGTTTCTCCCTACTTATTGTGAATATTTTCACTACAATTTTGTGGTGATGATCTCCACCAGACGGAATCTGTGCCTCATCAACCATCTGGGCTGTTCTTTCATCCTGGATCATCTTGGATTTGTTTCTTCCGTGCCATGCTTGCCTGGTTTTGCTAATTGCTGCATGTGTCTGCAAGCGTTTCCCTTATGCTCCAAAAAATGTCTGTGCCTGTGTCTTCCCCGGAGTTTTCCATCATCACCGTTTATCATTCGACGCATTTGGTGGTCACCTCAGGTCCCGACTCCTGCTATTGGTTGGTTCGTCACTCATCGTCTACGAGTAGTTCTGAAAGGGAGTCATGCGATAATTTTTTTTAACCTTATTGCTCCCCTGTTGAGAGGCTTCAATTTTGCAGCCTTTTCCTGCTTTTGTGACCTATGCGTAGGTCATGCAGTGCATCGACTTCATTCATTATTGACAGTTGGGGAAGGCCAGGCAGTTCTGGCCAAGCAGTTCTGTGCATGGCAATAATCAGCGGAACCCTTCTCCAACAGGCATTTCAGGTGAGCCTTGCCTTTCCAAGATTTTCGTGCTCCTTTCATCAAGTCCTCCACGCGTAATTGTTTGTGATGTCGATCCTGGTCAGAGTTGAATTCTTTCACTCAAGAACCCAAACATTCTGTTTGTGTCTTCGCACTCATTTTTTTTATTGGTTGTTTTGCTCCTGGATCGTTTACGCTATTAGCAGTGCATTTCACTTTATTCTATTTCAATAACTCCATTTCCATTTTCACTTCTCGTTTTAGACAATGTTGGTGTTTTGGTTCGAGTTCTGTTTCGTTGATTAGCAGAGCATCATTTTTTTTGTGTTGACTTTGAGATCAGTTCTTTATTTACTGCGCTGATTCACACAGCCTATGCCCAGTTTTTGTTTCTTTTTGTGAATCTTCATGTAATTCTCTATTTCATTTCTGTTTTATTGAATTTGTGAATTTTACATTGTAACTCCTATTCTACAAATATGGCAACTGCTACCCCAAATATTCCTGTGAATCCACCAAAAGAGTTTTTTGTGTTCCGGGCGACCCACCTGTTCCGTGGCTGCAACGGAAATAATTTTTTGTTAATTACTTAGTTACTATAGACCATGCTAATAAGTTGTCCGCAGAGAGAAAAATAGTGTGTTGTTGCACAGTTTAGGTCCAGAAGGTTTAGGAATTTACAGTCAATTGGACAAAGAGGCTCGGCAAGAAAGTCGCAAATCACAGGCGGCGGTGAGAAAAATGCAAGGCGTAGTAAGGAAACTGACTAAGGTGTATGTGAATTTGGGAGAACGTGTCACTAACTTGGAGGAGAGAGTGGTGTCGACTGAAGCAGAGACAGCGGCTGCCTCTAGCAAGGTAGATCTACAGAGCGAACAGTTGATAGATGTGCAATGGAAGCTGGAGGCGTTGGAGAATAGGTCTCGACAGAATAACCTACGTGTATTGGGGATACCGGAAGGATCAGAGGATTCAGATATGAGAGCCTTTGTGGTAAAACTTTTTGAACATGCTTTCACGGAATTGAAGGGATGGGATTGGGCAAAGGAGATTCAGAGGGCGCATCGCACTCCCTTCAAAACTCATAAAAATGCCAAAGAGGGAGATAAGCCCAGAGCAATTTTAATATTTCTGGGTAACTATAATCTGAGGTAGGCAATATCAGAAAGGGCAAGACCGGACCTGAAAAAGAATGTTGATGGTTTCTCTTTTTTTGTTTGCCCGGATTTCTGCCATGTTACTGTGGAGAGACGCTGGAGATTAAGGCAGATGATAAAACCATTTCAGGACAAGGGTATGCAGGCTTACCTGATCAATCCTGCACAGCTAAAAATAATTAACGGTGGGAGAACCCTGTATTTCAACTCCGAAGTGAAAGCAAAGGAATATTTGGTAACACAAGGGGTTTAGTAATATTCTGTAGAGGTGATCAAGGATTACTTTGTGATAGATATGATCGATGTCAAAATTGGGTGAATTGGATATCAGGAATAATGTGTGGGGTGTGGTGTGTCGTGTAGGGTGGTAGGGTCAAGAATGTCACAGGTACTAGGATAGGGTATTAAGAAATCTCCTCGGTCTTTACTGCGAACCATCACATGCACAGACCAGTGGGTCTGAGCGCCTCTGAAAAGAGGGGGCGGGTGGGGGGGTTGGAGGGGTCAAAGGGGGTGAGGGTGGGGAAAGTGGGGAGGGAGTGGGGGAGGCGGGGGGAAGAGAGGGAGGAGAGGGGGGGAATAAAAAAAAAAGATATGAGATGGAAATGGGTATGATGTCGGCATTTAGCAGAATCTTGGATAACAGACAGGTTGGAAGTAGCTGCTATGTTAACAATGTCACACATTAAGATATGTACCATCAATGTAGGGGGGTTAAATGATTGGAAGAAACGGCAGAGACTGAACCACTTTGCTAAATTCAACAATATAGATATATTGTGCATACAGGAGACTCATTTGCCCCGGGCTAAAAGGAAGTTACTGAATATGAATGGTTATACAATGCTCGGTTGCTCGTCGCAATCATCTATGATAAGGGGGGTGGCCATCATGGGGAAATGCAATGTGGGGGGGTGAGACGTACCAAATCCGATGGGTCTGGTAGATGGGTTCTAGCAGAATTGAATCTAGGTATTACACTCTGTGTGATTTATGGTTCAAATGAGGATGAGCCTGCAGTATTTGATGAGCTGGAAGAGGAGCTGGCAGATTGGGGTACCCCCATTGTTTTGTGTGGAGACATGAATATTTCTGCTGATTGGAGGCAGGGAGGTAAATATATAGGACGTAAACATAAGGTATTTCGGGCATTAGGCTCCCTACTACAGTCGCATGGATTAACGGATGTATGGGGGGAAAAAGCGCCTGGGGATCCAGGTTTTACTTATTTCTCACATCCAGCGCAGAAATATTCTAAGCTGGATTATTTCTTTGTCTGGGTGGGGGAGCTATGCAATGTTAGTATTGCCAAGCTTCCTAGGATAGTCTCTGATCACAACCCTCTGATATTAACATACAAGGTGCACAATATTTTGAGGAAAACAACTAGGTGGACATTTGAAAGGAAACTATTAAATGACGATAGGTTTGTAAAGCACCTTAAACAATGGACGAAAGAGTTTTTTGATACCAACAGATATAGTACATCCCGTAATGGAGTTTGGGAAGCCTTCAAGGCCTCCTTAAGGGGGGAGACGATTAGCTGTTCCGCCAGGCTAAGGAAGGAGGATAGAAATAAAGTGGAGAAGCTCATTTCAGAGTTGGCGAGGACAGAGAAACGACATATAGAGGTAATAGGGCTAGGCAAGGATGGTAGTGAAACGGTGAGAACTATGGCTCTGATCAAGGGAGATATTCTAAAAGTGGTTACGCAAAAGGAGATTAGAGAATATCAGGCGTCAAGAGCAAGGCGTTATGAGACAGGTGAACAAGCGGGAAGAGTACTAGCGCTGCGGATTAGACAAGAAAATAATAAAAATAACATCCCCAGAATTCAAGATAACGGGATAGAATATTCAGACCCGAAAGAGATAATGGGGGTGTTCCAGAAATTTTACCAAAAACTATATGATCAGGAGGCGGGTGGGTCACCCTCTAGTCAGGGGCACGGGCCTGCATGTCCGGTTTTAGATGATAAAAATAGGGAGCAGCTGGAAAAAGATATAACCCTGGAGGAGATAAGGACTGCAATACAGGATCTAGCAGCAGGTAAAGCTGCAGGCCCAGATGGGATACCGATGGAAGTTTATAAGATTTTAGGGGAGGAAATTCTTCCATTGCTGTTAGATTTATTTAATGGTATAATCTGCTCCGGGAAGATTCCTGATTCTTGGAAAGAGACCAATATAGTGGTATTCCACAAAAAGGGCAAACCAGAGGAAAATCCGGGCTCCTATCGGCCAATTTCGCTGATAAATGCGGACACCAAATTATATTCTAAGGTGTGGGCAAAGAGGTTAGGGGGGATCATTGGTCAACTTGTCTCTCCGTGGCAGCACGGTTTTGTCTCAGGGAGAGGCACTACGGATCACACTTCGCGTGCGATCTCACTATTTGATGCTATGGCTGTCACGGGGGGAGAAATGGCCAGGATCCTCCTAGATGGGGAAAAAGCTTTCGACCGTGTGGTCTGGGAATTTCTATGGGATGTTCTGGTTAGAAGAGGCTTTGGAGAGAAGTGTAGGAAAGCAATAAGGGCAATGTACTCGGATCCGGTGGCTAGAATTACAACTATGGGTTTGCAGTCGGAAGAGGTGGTAATTAGAAGAGGTACCCGTCAGGGATGCCCTTGCTGTCCTATACTCTTTTCACTCTATATAGATCCCCTTATCAGAGAAATTTTAGCGTCAGATAAAATCTCCCCTGTTATAGTAAATGGTCACACCACTAAATTATTGGCATATGCAGATGATTTAGCAATTGTCACCACCAACCCGCAGACGGCAATGGTGGAATTGAGTCAACTGGCTAACGCATATGGAACCCGCTCTGGGTATAAGCTGAATGAAGAAAAAACAGTAATAATTAGCACAAATAATATCTATAAAGTAGACCAGAGGTATGTGGGGTCTGCAGTATATCTCAGGGTGAGGATTAATGCAAATGTGGATAAAATTATACAAGAGAACTATGTTCCCCTGATTGCTACAATAGACAAAGAACTAAGAAGAATAGACGTTTTACATTTATCCCTGATTGGTAGAGTGAATGTTCTCAAGATGTCAATGTTCCCGAAATTACTGTACTTATTTCGTGCCATCCCTCTGCTAGTCGAAGAGGGTCTGTTGAAGAAAATGGAAGCTGTTTTTTCCCAATTTGTGTGGCAATATGGAAAAATACGTAGATCTTTGGCCCGACTATCTGTACCACTGGAGGGAGGGGGACTGTCTGCACCAAATTTGAGGCTGTATCATTTGGTTTGTTTAATGATGCAGATGAATGTCCTATTTAAATATGAGGAAATAGACCTGTCGACTGGTATGTACAGAACCCCCACAATATATGAGCTGTTAGTATGGGAAAGAGCATTGGGGCTCCTAACACGAGAAATTAACTGTAGATTTTATAAAAGGAGTAAAAGTAAAGTGATGCTTAGTGCTTGGGGTACTTGGAAGTCAATAATGAGATTCTTGAAGATATCAAAAATCAATAGCACATTAGATCTGTGGCGGTCAAACCCATTTGTTCATCTTGGACAGAATAGCAACAGTAGGTTATGGAAGGAGCTGGGTATTAGGTGTTTGGGGGATGTCATGGTTGAGGATGAATTAATGGGATTGGATACACTTCAGCAAAAGTTTGGTATACCTGCTAGCCAATGGCTCTTATATAGACAATTGGATCAAACAGTTAAGTCAATCAGACCCAGTATTTCAATTCAGGAGCCTAATCCGATTGTGGGCTATGTTAGGAATGGTGGCAAGAAGATTAAAATTGGGTATAAATATCTTTTGCAAGGTTTGGGGGATGACATTGGACAAATTGAATCAGCTTGGGCCCAAAGAATTGGAGATTCAGACATAGACATCGATTATGCGTTAGTAATGAATAAGAAAATATTAAGAGCTTCAAATTTGAAAGCACAGCACTATAAGACTATTTTTAATTTGTACTACACGCCTGCCAAGCTGTTCATGTGGGGTAAGAGAGAAAATGACAGGTGTCCCAGGTGTGACCAAGGCCCTGCAGATTTATCCCACATGTTTTATCACTGTCAGAATCTTACTCCAGTTCTTAAAGAAATTGAAAGGTTTTTATTGGGGCTGCTAGAGCAACAGATCACTCTATCCCCTACTATTGTTTTGATTGGCAGGGATGAAAACTTAAAACTAAAGCAAGATGCCGAAGCATTTATTTTTCTATCTATGGCCGTTTTTAGGATTTTAATTTCGGCTGGATGGAAAGACTCTGTAGCTCCCACTTTTCAGATGTGGATAACTAGGCTCCTGGGAACTCATAATATAGAGGAATGTCTGTATGATTTTAAAGGAAAGAGGACGAGAGAATTTGGTAAGAAGATATGGGATCCCCCTAGAAATTGGAGAGAAGTCAGATAAATAAGAGTGAGTAGATCTATTGGTGATGTAAATTGACATCCTTATGTACTACTGTCTGACCCTTCTTAAAAACACATACATGGTTTTTTGTCTTTTATTATTGCAACTGTAAGATGTATATATCAATATTAATGTCTGATTTTATCCTGTTGATTGATGTATTTTTGATACCCGGAACGATCTCAATAAAAAAAAAAAAAAAAAAACAATTGGACAAAGATACAGTTAGTGATGAAAATGTTTTCAATTAAGCCATTAGACATTTAGATAATTACTTTTCACCTAAAGTTTGTATTGGTGTTAATCATTTTAAGTTTCCCAAAGGAAACAAGACAAGAGTGAGTCTATTGACGAATATGTAACTGCTTTGAAAAAACTTATAGTATATTGTAGGTTTGGGTTATTAATGAAGAATTATTTAGGGATCATGCGTTCGACTCATCTATTCAAGAAATATTATGGGTTAATGGGGATAACCCTTTGAAAGATGTTCTTACTGTGGCCAAAAAGTCTAAGATGTCTGGTAGGTGCGCCAAAGCTCTCAAGAAAGATAGCCATTGATCTGAGCAGCAGGAGACTGTTGCCAGGGTGCTCGCTAATAAAACTTAAGTTAATAGCTCAGGTAAATCTTCTACAAAAAAAGACACACGCTCTAGTAAAAAAGAAGCTCAGATGTTTTCGTTGTGACAGTAAGTATCATCTAGCTAATGATAGAAAATGTCCTGCAATCAAGCAAATGTGTTCTATTTGTGGCAAATGCATGGAGGAGGGTCCTATCTCATCCTCAAATGATGAAAGTGATGATGGTGATGATTGCAAAGTCATCAATCCAAATGGGTAAGTTGTACTTAACATTGCTTACAGTGATGATTCCAGTAAGCCCATGTGTTTGATGTCAATGGGCGGGGTTAGTATATGCATTGCTGCTGATTCCAGCTCACCCTTCACAATTGTAAATGAAGCTGCTTGGTCCAACAAATTTGTTGAAAAGCTTGTTCCCAATTTGTTCAATGCTGACAGTGCTCCTGCGAGTTACAGTGGTCAATCCCTTGATTTGCTAGGTTATAGGAATCTCATCTTTAGGTTCAAGAACAGACATGCCTGTTGCAAGTTGTATGTTGCAAAGAAAGGACCTTCTGTTCTTGGATGAAAAGATCAAGAAAAACTTAATATCACTTTGGACATTAATGGTGTTGAACAAGTTATAGTTTTGGATGAATGTTTGGGGAAAAGAGTATGTGAAGAATTTCCACGTGTTTTCTCAGGTAATTTAGTCAAATTGGTTGGTTTTGAACACCAAATTACTCTCAAAACAATTGCTTCTCCCAAAATCCATGAACTTCGAAATGTTCCCTTATCTGTTAGAGGTGAAGTGGAGAAGGAATTTGGCAGGTTGGTCAATGATGGTGTCATTGAGTCCAACAAGTCTGCATAACCTCTGACCCTGCTCGCAGGCAGGTCGCTCCCCACGCCACTGCCCTCAGTTGCCCTTGTGTTCTCTGCTGCTCTGCTTTAACTGCTTAACTGCCTGACTATTTGTCCTTTGTAACCTGCCTTTCTTTTTGCCTTGTGCCTTGACCTTACCACTGTTGTCCTTTTATAACTGCCTTCTTCTTTCGCCTTGTGCCCTTCTTGATTGTTTTTGTTCATCACCCTCTCTTCCCGCCACCGCATCCCAGTGGCTCCGCCCCCCTGTTTACTCATTCGCCGCGCTGCTCCCGCCTCCCAGCTACCCCTCCCTCCCAACTCCCCTTATATGCAGGCCACCCAGCGGGCATGCAGCGGATGCGCGCAGGGGGTGCGCCGCTGGCTCGTCACAACACCCACCCACTCCGCCGGCCACACACTTGACCCCATCTTCTCCGCAAGCCCCCATGTCTCCTTCAATCACGCCATTGGACTCCACTGGACCGATCACCGTTGCATCCACTTCACCTTCCAGAAACCCACCACGCACCACGCACCCAACAGATGCCCCGCCGCTGCTGGAGCAAATTCACTGAAGACCAGCTACCCACCACTCTCCCCAGAATCCACCTGCTGACGCGACCAACCCCAACACGGCCGCTCGCAACCTCAGACAATGGATCAACAACTGTGCCAACACCCTCGCCCCACTCAAGAAGCCCTCCAACAGCCACACCAGCAAGAAAGCCAGCTGGTTCACCGAAGACCTCCAGGCCTCCAAGCATTCCTGCCGAAAGCTGGAAAAGAACTGGATCCGTGAACGAACACCAGAAAGCTACACAGCCCACAAGAACGCCACCCTCAGATACCACCACCACCTCATCCGATCCACCAAAAGGGCACCCTTCAAAGACCACCTAGACAACAACGCATACAACAGCAAAGAGCTCTTCAACATCGTGAAGGAACTCTCCAACCCAAGCTCCAACACCAACGACATCCCACCCTCGCAAGACCTATACGACTCGCTGGCCACCTTCTTCCACAGCAGGATCACAGACATCCATGACAGCTTCAACGCCGTGACCTCCCTGGCAACCACTGAGACCCCGCCCCCATGACCACCATCCGCACCAACTGCCTGCTCTCCTGGACCAACATCAACGACGAAGACAGCATCAAGACCATGAACACCGTCCACTCCGGATCCCCGTCAGACCCCTGCCCACACCACATCTTCTTTAAACCCAGCAACACCATTGCAGTCCATCTCCGGAAAGCCATCAACATCACCCTCGAAACAGCGACCTTCCCGGAGAGCTGGAAGCACGCAGAGATCAACGCCTTACTCAAGAAACCCAAGGCAGACCCCAAGGACCTCAAGAACTTCCGACCCATCTCCCTGCTCATGTTCTCGGCAAAGGTCATCGAGAAGGCAGTCGACAAACAACTGACCAGCTTCCTCGAGGAAAGGAGCATCCTAGACCCTTCCCAGTCCGGGTTCCACAGCAACTACAGCACCAAAACTACCCTTATCGCCGTCACCAATGACATCAGGACCTTGCTAGACAACAGAGAATCTGCAGCCCTCATCCTCTTGGACTTGTCAGCCGCCTTTGACACAGTCTGCCACCGCACACTATGAACACGCCTCTACAACGCCGGAATCCAAGAGAAGGCCCTGGACTGGACCACCTCCTTCCTCTCCGGCAGAACATAGAGCATCCGACCACCCCCCTTCCGCTCCAAAGCAACCAAGATCATCTGCGGCATGCCCCAGGGCTCTCCCCTCAGCCCAACGCTGTTCAACATCTACATGGCACCGCTCGCCCACGTAGCCCGACTGCACGACTCCAACATCGTCTCCTACGCTGACGACACCCAGCTGATCCTCTCCCTCACCAAGGACTCCCACACTGCCAAAACCAACCTCCACAAAGGAATGAAGGCCGTCGCCGACTGGATGAGGAACAGCCGGCTGAAGCTGAACTCGGACATGACGGAGGTCCTCATCCTCGGATCCACCCCCTCAGCCTGGGACGACTCCTTTTGGCAAACTGCACTAGGAAAAGCCCCACCACCCACCGACCACACACGCAACCTAGGGGTCATCCTCGACTCCATCTCTCCATGACGAAGCAGATCAACGCCGTTCCTCCTGCTTCAACACCCTCTGCATGCTCCGCAGGATCTATAAGTGGATCCCCACCGAAACAAGAAGGGCGGTCACCCAGGCCCTCGTCAGTAGCAGATTCGACTACGGAAATGCCCTCTACGCAGGAGCCTCGGCCACACTCCTAAAACGGCTCCAACGCATCCAGAACGCCTCCGCATGCCTGATCCTTAACATCCCACGCCGCAGCCACATCACACCCCATCTGAGAGACCTGCACTGGCTCCCTGTCAACAAGAGAATAACCTTCAAGCTCCTCACCCATGCTCACAAGGCACTCCACAACACCGGACCAGCGTACCTCCAACAGCTGACTCAGCTTCTTCACCCCCACCCGCCAGCTCTGCTCCACAGACCGCGCCCTTGCCACAGTCCCCCGCATCCGAAGAGTGACCGACGGTGGCAGATCATTCTCCCACCTTGCTGCCAAGTCATGGAACACCCTCCCCATCCACCTACGGTAGACGCAAGACCTTCTGACCTTCAGAAGACTTCTCAAGACCAGGCTCTTCGAACAGTAGCAGCTTCCCCTCCTCCCCCCTTAGCGCCTTGAGACCCTCACAGGTATGTAGTGTGCTTTACAAAAGTTATGATTGATTGATTGATAATGAATTTCTCCATTAGTCGTCGCCAGGAGGGCCAACAGAACAATCAGATTGTGCATTCACTTGCGACACCATAATGGTAACATTTTGGTGGACAAGTTTCCCCTTCCAAAAAATTGTTAAATGTTACCCAAAACCAGAGGCATGGAGATGTTTTCTACCATGGATTTGTCCCAGGCCTATCACCAAATTTCCTCGGTTGAGGAGAATAAAAAGCTCATGGTGTTCCTTTCTCATATTGGTTGCTTTCAGTTCACCAGGATGCATTTCGGTTTAGCCTCTGCTGTGGCTGTTTTCCAGCGTTTAATGCATAACATTTTTGGTAACTTGGATTATGTTCTCATCTTCCAGGATGACGTTCTTGTCATGGGGAAGGATAGTAGCGATCATAAAATTCAACTCAACCATGTGTTATCTCTTTTGTGCAAATTTGGGTTGACAGCGGGATTTTCGCAGTGCAAATTTGCTGCTAAGAATGTGGCTTATTTAGGTCATGAAACAGCGCTGTTGACATTCATCCTAAATCCAAACTAGTCTCTGCTTTTTCTGATGCCACCAGTCTAAAAAGCAAAGATGAAGTTAAGTCCTTCTTGGGACTTGTTGAAATTTTCAAAAAATTTGTGCAAACTTTTTCAAGCAGAACTTTTCATATCAGGCAACTTTTGAAGCTTAGAACGATTTTTGAGTGGTCTCCCTTGTGTCAAAAGGACTTTGTAGATATTAAAAATGCTATTTCTTTATCTCCTGGCATCAAGACACTCTTCACGACGGCACCAATGGTTTCCGGACTATGCCCCTTGGTGTGGGAGGTGCCTTTAGCGGCCAAAGGAGGGGATTTGGAGGCGAGAGTTTATCAACATATTTACCCTGCTCATGCACGGGGTTGAGGGGGTTGACACAAGAAAGATGGGGGGTAAGGAAGAGGACAAGAAGGTACGGTTCAAAGACTGGCCAGAGGAAAATAGTGCAACATGGGGACAAGCTTTCACTATCTTGGCCGCAGTGATAATGGAAAAATACCTGGAACAGGGGCTGGTGTTGTTTCAGTATGCCAGCACTATCACCAACGAGACTGAGACAAACGGGAGGATGGGATGGTACTGCTATGATTGTGACTTCAGGAAAAAGATGGCCATGTGTCCCGAACTTGAGTGGGACCAAATGGAGGTGAGGCTCTGGGTCCAACATATGGGGAAGCGCATGGCTGAAGGGAAGGACAAGATAAGCACAAACAACAATGGGGGGACAAGCCCAAGGGTCTGAAGCAGGAGAGGAAGGGTCAGTTCACCAAGTCCTTTTGGGTTGGTCGAGGAGCTGGTCAAAAGCAGGGAGCAAGAACAGTTTACAATGGGACCTGCAGGTTGTACAAAGCAGGGTCCTGCTCCTGGGTCAAAACCTGCAGGTTCTTCCATACCTGCAGCACGTGTGGGTCCATACATCCAGCCACCTCCTGCAACAACAAGCAAGAGGGTCCCTCACCGCTGCCTGGATGGCAAGATAAATAGACCAGTCCTACTGTTCAGTCCACCTAAACACCCCCAGTCACCCCCACTTCCACCCAGTAGTGACATCCCCGGCTTACCCTCCCGGTGGGCCTTCCATGATGCCCATGGCAAAGGGTCAGTTCTCCATTATCATCTCCAACCTCCTCCCCCTGATCGGTGAGTATTCGAACCCCAAGGACAAACTGCTCCTAGCTGAGGGGTTCGCGGAAGGATTCAAAATACCTTACGGGGCCCCCTAGTGTGCAGGGATGCTAAGAACCTTAAAACGGCCAGGGAGCTACCTGAAGTGGTATTGGGAAGATTAAAAAGGAGGCAGCCCTAGGGAGGGTGGCGGGCCCCTTCAAGCAGTCCCCTCTTAAGAACTTTGTTATCTTCCCGCTTGAGATGGTCCCCAAGAAAGAGCCAGGGGCCTTTAGGTTAATTCAGCACCTGTCCTACCAAGAAGGTAATTCAGTGAACTACTGGTTAGAGGAGGGGACTTTCTTGGTTTCTTACTGCTCCCTGGACATGGCGGTGGATATGGTCAGAAGGGTGGGCAAGGGAGCATGGTTGGCAAAGTCAGACATTGAGTCAGCATTCCACCTGCTGCCGGTCCACCCGGATAGCCAGCATCTCCTGGGTTTCAAGTGGCAGGGTGAATTCTTCTTTGATAAATGCATGCCCATGTGGTGTGCCATGTCTTGTGCCTACTTTGAGGCTTTCAGCTCTTTCCTGCAGTGGGTGCTCTTGAGGACGTTTAACGTGGAGGGTGTAACCCACTACCTGGATGACTTTCTGTTCATCGGGGGTGCAGGTACGCAGGAGTGCAGCAGAGGCTTGCAGTGCTTTCAAGACATGGCCAGGCACCTAGGGTTTCCGTTAGCACCTGTAAGACTGAGGGTCCGGCGCAAGTTCTGACTTTTTTAGGCATTGAACTGGACACGATTAAGGGCAAGTCCAGACTCCCTGCAGACAAGGTACAGATGCTGCATCAGGACATTCAGGCATTGCTAGGGAAAGATAAAGCCCCCCCGGGTGCCATCCAATGCCTTTTGGGAAAGCTCAACTTCGCAGCTAAAGTGATTCCGGCGGGGAGGGTGTTCGCCAGAAGGTTAGCTAGGGCAACAGCAAAGGTCAAGAAGAAACATCACCTGGTTCGGCTGGCGAAAGGCTTGAAGAAAGACCTTGCTATGTGGTACGAGTTCCTTACGCAGTTTAATGGGACGGTGATTTGGAGGGCACCTAGGGCAGACAGTCCTGAGCTCTGCCTCTTCACTGATGCATCAGGTAGAGAGGGCTTTGGGGCAACTTTGGGTGCAGAATGGTGTGCCCAAGAGTGGCCCAATGCCTGGCGCAGGGACAACATCACGGCCAACATCACTGTCCTGGAGTTGTTCCCAATTGTCATCGCATTACATCTGTGGCCTGTGACGCTATCAGACGGAAAGGTCCTATTCTGGTCTGACAACATGGCGGTAGTGCAGGCCATCAATGGGCAGACAGCCAAGTGCCCGTTGGTACTCTGCTTGCTCAGAGAGTTAGTTAGGGCATGCCTGCGCTGCAATGTTGATTTCACCGTCAGGCATATTGAGGGTGTCAAGAATGTGGCAGCTGATGCTCTTTCTCGTTTTTAGTGGCTCCGTTTCTGGGAGGCCTTGCCGTGAGCGAGAGCAGAGATGACCACCTTCCCGGCACACCTCTGAAGAATCTTGCAGTGGAGCAACGACTGAGAGCACTTGGAGAATGCTGGCTGGCCCCAGGTACCAGGAAATGATATAGGGCACACCTGGCCACCTTTTCAAAAAAGCCTCACAAACCCTGGGACTTTCTTCGCTACCAGTTGAGCGCAGAGTGCAGGCATTTGTACTATGGGCTAAGGAACAGGGGAGGAGCCATTCCTGGGTATCCGGCCACTTGGTGGCGGTGAGCCACGACACCAAGTTGATGGGAGGGCATGACCCAACCAAGTCCTTCATCATCAGGGCGATCCTCAAGAGATGGACCAGGGAGGAGCCCAGGGTCCCAGACAACAGGGCCCCCATCGATTTTGACACTCTCAAGGGCATGCTGGATGTGATAGAGGGGGTCACCTATTCGCATTTTGAGGCTACACTTTTTGCGACAGCCTTCTGCCTGGCGTTCTTTAGCGCATTTCGAATCAGTGAATTGGTGGCTGGGTCCAAGACGGACAGGTCAGGTGATGCCTTAAGCATTCAGGATGTAGATCTCATTGGCACCCTCTCCATCCACCTCAGGAGGTCCAAAACAGATCAGGCAGGGCAGGGGTTGATGTAGTGCTAAGACCGCTTGGGGACCATAGATTGTGCCCTGTCACCAAGGTCAAGGAGTACTTGGCGCTTCGCCCCAACGCTCCTGGTTATCTATTGATTCATGCTGACCAGGGCCCCTTGACTAAGTACCAGATAGAACGCTTGATGAGGGCTAGCTTAACACGGGCAGGTCTTGCCCAGCCAGAAAAAAATACTCCAGCCACTCCATCGTGGGGCCAAAGGGTGTAAAAAAGGTTGGGCGTTGGGAGTCTGAATGCTACAAGCATTACATCCGCCCTTGAAGTAATTTGTTTTGTATTCATAGTGTGCAGTGATTTGGAGTGTAATACATGTCATATTATGCCTGATGGAAATGAACATTAAAAGCAAAGTGTAAAAATGGTGTCCTTTACTTTACCAGGATTCCAGGTATGGGTGAACGGGCATTCTTTCATCTCTAGGGTGGCCCAGTGGGCAGCGCGCCAGAGCTGGATGTGGGGATTTTCACATTTGACACAGTTGACACAGTTTGAGTGAATGGGTTTCCCCTGAATGAGATGAAGCAGCCTCAGGAACAGATTGGAACAGAGACTAGTTGTACGGGGGTCCCCCCAAAAATGTTAATGATACACCGGGGGCAACGACCTCATTCACATGGGGAGAAGGTTATTATTGCAAGCCATGAAAAGTGACGGGTGAAATCAGCAAGTGCATGGGACAATGTGAGGTCTGTTGGTTAGAGATGATTCCACGCAGAGTGTGGCAAGGGGCTAAGTCGGGGGAGGCTGGTGAGCATGCTCGGAAGTGAGCGAACAGGGCAATGCGCAAGTTCACTGACCAGAGGGGTCTGGGATTCATCAGACATGAGATGATTCAAGAAAAGGTGAATGGATACTTTGAGGCGGATGGGGTTCGCTTATCGCCAGTAGGGATGGACCTTTTCCTTTTAGATTTGCAAGAGGCGCTACAGATGAGAGGTTGCAGGTAAGAGCATAGCTGTTTGGTGGTGGGCTCTGACGGTGACGGTAGCCACCTCCAGAGCTGTGGCAGAGTTACAGGGCCATCTGGAAGCAAAGGGGTACAGAAGGGTACCTCTGCGCAATAGGGGTGCCAGAGCCAAATCCCTTGAGCCTCAGGGGAGGTTCCTGGAAAACCGTGTCGGCACCCCGTTAGTCCTTCGAGGCTCTGGGGGTGACGGTGGCCACTTCCAGAGCTGTGGCAGAGTTCCAGGTCGATCTGGAAGCAAAGGGGTACAGAAGGGTACCTCTGCGCTGCACAATAGGGGTGCCAGAGCCAAATCCCATGAGCATCAGGGGAGGTTCCTGGAAAACCGTGTTGGTGCCCCGTTAGTCCTTCGGGCGGTTGTGGGCCTGAATAACCGGGGGTTTGCTATGCTACACTTCACCCTGAAAGGGCCGTGAGTGATAAGGAACCATGTGTCAAGTGATCTGGGAAAAGGATCACCAGAAGGGGCAGCACAGATGGGGTTCACCCAAGTGCTGCTTCACTCATCAGGCGGGCAAGCAACCCACATGGTTGCCTGCCCTTGGATCGCCCGTAAGATAACCCACTATATTACATAACCGTGTATGTAATAAACCTGCAACAATTTTGCCCAAACAGAATGTGTGGTGTGTTTATTTATTAGCATGCATGCTACGTGTGGTGGGGTGGGGATTGTTGTCAATGGTGGTGCTAGGGGGAGAAGCTGTGCTCTTCAGGACTGCCTGCACCTCTGGGGGAAAAATGCACTCCCAATCATCCCCTGTGAAGCTTCTATGTGCATATAAGCGTGACGCCGATCTGCTGTAGTGTAGCCATTTTTGCTTGATGGTGAAAGGGGGAGAATCTGTGCTCTTCAGGACTGCCCGCACCGCTGTGGGAAAACAACACTCCCCATCATCCCCTCCTAAGCTCCAACATGCATATAAGTGCGATGCAAACCCGCAGCAGTGTTTCCGATTTTGCTAGTCAGTGAAAGGAGGAGAAGCTGTGCTCTTCTGAACTGCCCGCACTGCTAGGGGAAAAGTACACGCCCCATCATACCCCTGTGAAGCTCCTACACGTATATTAGCGTGACACTGACCCATGGCATTATATAAATCTTTGCTTACTGGTGAACGGGGAGAAGTCATGCTCTTCAGGATTGCCTGTACAGCAGGGGGGAAACTACACTCCCCATCATCCCCTGTGAAGTTCCTGTGCACATATAAGAGCAATGTTGACCCACAGCAGTGTAGCCGCTTTTGCTTGCTGGTGAAAGGGGAGAAGCCATGCTCTTCAGGACAGCCCACACCACTCTGGCAAAACTACACTACCCATCATCACCTGTGATATTCCTACATGCATATAAGCGCGACACAGACCTGTTGCAGTGTAGTCACTTTTGCTTCCTGGTAAAAGGGGGAAACATCATGCTCTTTATGACTGCATGCACTGATGGGGGGAAACTACACTCCCCTTCATCCCCAGGGAAGCTCCTATACACATATAAGCCCTACACGCATCTAGCACGACACCAACCCATGGCACTATAGCAACTTTTGCTTGCTGCAGAAAGGGGGAGAAGCCATGATTTTCAGGACTGCCCATATGCTGGGGGGAAATTACACTCCCTATCATCCGCTGTGAAGTTCCTATGCACATATATGCGCAATACTGACCCCCAACAGAATAGCTACTTTTGCTGGCTGGTCAAAGTGGGAGAAACTGTGCTCTTCAGGACTGCCCACTCTGCTAGGGGAAAAATACAAGCTCATCATCCCCTGTGAAGCTCCTACATGCTTATAAGCGTGACACCGATCAATGGTATTATAGCCATGTTTGCTTACTAGTGAAAGGGGAGTACCCATGCTCTTTAGGATTGCCTGCACCACTGGGGGAAAACTACACTCCCCATCATCCCCTGTGAAGCTCCTACGCGCATTTAGGTGCAAGGCCAACCCGCAGTACAGGACTGGCACGTGGGCCAAGGGCGGGCCCATCCGCGCCTGTCAGCACCCAGAAGAGTCCCCCCCCCCCTTTAAGCTGTTGGTTCTTACACCCAGCAGTTTCCCTGCAGGAGAATGGACAAAAGGAGAGCCACTCATCCAGAACATGGGGGTGAAATTATTAATATTCTGGATTCGTTCTTGACAAGGGCAGCTAATGTGCTAACTAAAGAGATTGTACTAACCGCAGCTGCCTGTCTTTAGAGAAGAGAAGAATTGGTGTGGATGCAACCACAATGCCCCAAACAGCCAATTTAATTAATTCTGCCACTTCGGCCACGTAAGCAGGTTCACCTTTTATGTTCCATTGTAATCATTCAAGTCTCCGAGGCGCAGACCTAACTGCCCACAATAGAAACCCCCAGTCAAGATGAAAAGGGGAAAAGAACAATAAGACCACAAAAGCTAATAAGACTGTGGGAATAGAAGCTTCATCAAGGATTGGCTTACCTAGCGGTGATGATCTTTGTGGTTGCAACCGGTTTTGTACAGATTTGGTAACATTGAAGAGAGCTTATCCTCTCTCAATAACAGTGGCACTGACAATAATGTCAGGGGAAATCAAATATGAGAGACACACAGGGACCGGAAAAGGGAAATGAGTATCCCTTAATGGCCCCATCCACATTGGCCCAGTATGTACTGCTTTGAGATCAGAGTAGGTGAGTAAGGGCCCGATTCACAGAACTAACTTAAGAAAAAATCCTAAATTTACTACCCTTTTGGTATTCCCAGAAGGCACTTACTCATTTTGGTATTCACAGAATGCACTTACTCAATTCGGTATTCACAGAAGTTAGGAGTCCTAACTTTAGGACTCCTAAATGCCTTCTGTGAATACCGAAAGTCTTAAAGTTAGGATGTTCTCAGTTTAGGGGTAGTAAAGTTAGGACTCCTAACTTTAGGACTCCTAAATGCCTTCTGTGAATACCAAAAGCCTTAAAGTTAGGATTTTTCTCAGTTTAGAAGTAGTAAAGTTGGGACTCCTGACTTAAGACTCCTAAATGCCTTCTGTGAATACTTAAAGTCTTAAAGTCAGGATTTTTCTCAGTTTAGGAGTAGTAAAGTTTACTACTCCTAAACTGAGAAAAATCCTAACTTTAAGACCAAATGATTTCCATCAAGAAGCATGTAAACGGACTGATCTGTTTATATCCCAATACATATTTGGCAGGAGTAGTTTTAATAATGTAACATTTTATGTTCTTTATCAATGTTTTTATTATGTTTTCAGTCAATATATAATGTATAATACATGTTGTATTGTATCTACTTTATATGCCATCGAAATATAGCGAAATAAATCATTTTTTTGACTGACTGACTAGGTGTAGCAAACCACCAGGGAAATATGGTCTCCTAAAGTTCACAATGACACAGTCACCTTCAAATGCCTTTGGCCATGAGACAAACCATGCTTCTCTCTGTATCATTAAAATATCACTGAATTTGTAACTATCATGTTTAACATTTCATGTTAGCCAGTGGCAGGCTTTATGTTTTACTTGCTCTGAGGATTCTGTTGCTCACGGAACCTAAGGACGTACATCTATTAAAACAATGAGATAGGGGCACACAGTTGGCAGTAGATGAATAACTGGGGCTGCTTCATAAAATGACTCATAAGCTAGAACACTCCACATGACCCGTTCCTCTCATGAGGGGCATACAACCCTCTGATCAGGCTAATGAATTTGGGAACTCAACCTAATATTTCGAACCAGGAGCGATACTGAAGGAGTCACTGCATGTCTACCTTGTACAGGGGTAAGCACTCTTGGGCAATTGTAGAAGCATCATGATATCCAGGCATGATATCCGAGATTTTTTGCCCTAGTTTAGCAAGGAATGTATCAATAGCCTCCAATTGATCATAGAGGAGTTTCTGACTAATATTCACAAAGGATTAAAATGTGTTACATAACAGTTTAGTGAAGGCATTTACGTTAAGAGGTGGAGACAACAAAACAGCCTCCTTGACAACGCTCATGGGGTTTTCTCCTACGTGCTTTCAAACGCTTTTTTGAAAGTTTGGCAGCTAGTCCAGAGTTGGACAGAGGTGATCCAGTGGATGAATGAGGACTAGGAGGCATCGAAGTAACATATAACTCAACAATTGAATTACTGGGAATGCAGTGAGTTTGGGCTATCCTACAGTTGTATTATGTAGGTGGAGGACAGGTGTGGAGACTAGGGAAGGAGTGAAGGCTTGACAGGATACAGAAAGACACCTTTCTGTAATTTCAGTTTCTTTTTTCTGATCATCCTTACTCAATCAGGAATGCTCTACTCAGTGGGTTGACCCCTGGATAAATTATGCTTGCCCATTCTCCACTAAAGACAACAAAAATTGGGCCAATGGGGGTGGCCCTGCCTCGTCTGTCCAGGGACGGGTGCAGGCGGGCCAACTCCTGGCCTGGTCTTCTCCTGACCACAGCCCAGGCGCGTCCCAAGCTGCGGATCTGCAATGTTCGCTATAGTCACAATGGCTTCTCATCCCTCCCTTCGCAGCAGAAGAGCAGTCTGGTAAATGCAGTCCCTGAGACACCAGCAAACATAGCAGCAAAGAGCAATTTTCCCCACATTGTATCAAACAAATAACACAGAAAAAAAACGGCCATTGTCAAATCTTGTGAACTTTAAAGGCTATCCTCTAAACAAGTACTGCCCATCTCAGCGAATCCTGCTACTCCCACCAATTTTATAAGTGGATGAATGGCTGTGATTTGTTAATAGATCCTCAGTCACTTCTGTGGCAGACCTTGACATGCCATTTGCAGGACAGAAAATGTTCAAATGTAGCATCCTCGCTGGAAGAAACCTCAATGCACTTCAAGGAAGTGTTGTTTGCTTTGCATCAGCAAAGCTCAGCTTTGGTCATTTATTGCTGCCCAGCAAATAATAATGCTGGGGATCCCACTTCAACATGGCTCTTCATGCAGGATTAGGAAAGTACGCCCACCACATCAGTAGATGGCTTTCATTAAAGATATTCTTAACATGCAAGCAAGGCTCTGAAACGTAGTGAATCTTCCACCTCTAAAAATTGGTGGGGGAAGCAGGACTTGAGTGAGATACTTGTTAGCAGATTTCTTGTACCAGCCAAACTCTAAATCATGTTGTTGATATTTTTTACCTGACTAATCGTTTCTAATAACTTACTCTACCTGCATCTCTTTTCAACATTTTGTAAAATGTGGGAGTCTAATTATTCTTCAAAGTTGCAACAGTGATGATTTGTGCTTGGTTTCCTGGGGTTGGAACAGACCAATGGAGGCTGTCGGAGAGTGGACCAGCCTACGGACTGCCTGCCCCATTACGATGCGTCATTCAGGCGAGTCCATTGTTGCGGTTCAATCACCTATTCAGAGCAGGCAAAAAGGGAAGGATATAAGCCCGACACCCACCTCTACCCAGCTTCCCATTTCCTGCACTGATATGGTTCTATGCTACACATCATGCAGATAAATGTTCCTGCTCACTCACGGCCAAAATCGGAACCATTAGGGACGCCACCGTGGGTAAGTGACACATCGACCCTTTCAAATATGGTCCACAGCCAATTTGAGGCACCGTCACGTGAGAGCAGGCCCGTACTTTTGTTCATAGGAATGGGAGTGTGCGTGCAACATGTCCCTAAATGAACACGCACAGACATATAGGCAATAGCAAATAAAGGAGGGGGCCTGAAGGGCCCTTGGAAAGAGCGAATAGTGACAGATGTGTTGAAGGTTTTGAAGTGTTCCGGGATTGTCGGTGTTCATCCACGTCAGGTGTAGAAAGTTGATGCAGATAAGTGTCCCAGCAGAGTCTCCATATCATCCCGTCACTCAGGGTGTGAAATATAATCAGCTCTGCAGCAATACCACCTTCCACCACCGCACATGTAACAGCCAATGAGACCCTAAAAAGTCAAATTCCAGTATTGCTAGGTCAGATGAGAAGCAACACCATAAATATAATGATAAAAAGTATTGGTAGTAACTTCTAGTACTAAAGTGAGTAACATATAGATGCAATGCGAATACTGTCCAGAGAGGGAAACATCATTTACCACGAACGCATTACCACGCGTTACGTTTACAATGGGTCACTTACCACACAAACGTCTTTTCACCGCGGGTGCATTCCACGAACGTTTTTACAACGCAGGCTTCATTGCTTCCAGTCTTCGTTCCTTCGCTTCGTCCTGCGTGTATATCATTAGGAGAAAGGGACAATAAAAAGGGGGGGTTGGGGGGGTCTCCCCCCCTAAAAAAAAAGCGGAATAAAAAAAAAAAAGAAAACTTTAGAAAAAAAACGCTATTCAGTGCAAATTGAGAGAAAGGAAAGAGCCTCAACAACGACGTGGCGTGTACGTCAAAATAGAAGTCCTATCTCTATTTTGAAAGACGTGTTTTGACGCTGGTTATCGTAACGTAAATATGGCGGAGTACAGTCTTGCGTGCTCAAATGCTGCGTGGTAAAGACACATGCGTAGTAAAATACGCATGGTAAAGCCATGCGTGGTACAGGTAAGCGTTGTATTATCATATATTCGTCCAGAGACAACTTGATGTTTAGTTATGTCACAATAAAAAATATTTTGCATGAGTGGGGCAATATGTCAATTACATGTGTACAGCTAAAATGCTTGTAAACCACATTCTCATGTACCTCTCCCATGCACGTGAGAGAGTTCCTTCAGGACCCTCATCACACTCAAAGTACTGTTGTGGAGTACACTAAAAACACATACAAATACATATTTCATCAAACATTCAAAACCAACCATAACAGAGGAGACAGTGATGGTGTACATGTGTCAATGTAAGTATGTCAAATATCCCTGGGGAAAATTAACAGACAATGCTCATCACCTAACTGAAAACACTACCAGGCAACTTCACCCCACACCATACGACAATAATGTGTTCTGCACACTACATACCCACCTCCTGAGACACCACACTGTGGCTAAGGCTAGGGGCATGGAATGCGCGGACCAAATATATTTAGTTGGTCCCTGTATGTAACATCACTGAATGTATGTTCCCATCACATCTACATGGCTATGCCTATGGGATGTACGTTGTTACAACGCATGCTTTTACTACGCATGCCTTTACAACGCAGGTTTTATAACGCAAGTCGTTACAACGACTTGCGTTGGGGGGTGCTGGATAGTGAATAGTTTAATTTACAATTCCAACTCCAGTCCCCGTGGATAGTAGGGAAGGTGTTGGATAGTAAATTAAACTATTACCTATCCTAGAGCGCCCCCCCGCGCAATTCGTTGTAATGACTTGCATTGAAAAACCTGCGTTGTAAAGGCACTGCGTGGTAAAAGTTGCGTCGTAAAGGATGTTTCTTATGCCTATGTCCATCCACAGCCACAGAACAACAAAATCTTCCTCTGTGAACAGCTAAGAAACTGCTGTGAATAACAGTGGTACTAAACAGCACCTCCTCACGAAGGACGTAACTCTCATATGTTGTGACACCCTCACATTATACATAAGCTAGTTCTTGTTGATACATGGATAATATAGCTGTATGGAGGCCTACAGCAAAAATATGAGCTACTACACTACAAAAGCAATGTAGTGCACCTTCCAACATCACACATATAAATACGCGAAGTCAGGTAAATTGGTTTGGTAAATATGACTGTCTCATATATGTAAGGGCACACTTTAAAGACACCCTGCAGATGTGGGTATCCAAGCCAGGGGGACCAGTGGAAGGCAGCAGGCCAAGGACACAATCCAGGTTGCACTTGCATCAATGTCACCATGTGCATAGGACCAGTTGCATGGAGTAGAAATGGTACAACAAATATTGTCATATATGGGCCCTGCTCATGTGCTGATGTGTAAAGAAAACTACAGCACTAGTCAGACAACCATGAGAAGAAATTTGGAAGAACATTTGTAAAGGTTTACATGTGCTTTAAAAGTAACAAATATCCCTCATGATACTGCACTCCCCATATGTGTTGTAGCAAAACTATCCTCCACACAGCTCAACTAGTACAGCAAGCCTGAAGATGTGGACATTGGGCAACGCAAAATATTCTACTTCCCATGGCAGACGACACACAAACAATGTATGCCACATTGAGGTATATATCACTTGTGATACCATAGAGCATTGACCTTTGTTTTCTGTCACTCCATAACCTGTTCCAAGTTGTGACTAGACTTACCTCTGCAAATCGATCAGCTGTCAGTAGGAAACAAATAGCATCAGTCCAAAATATATCCATGTGGACCAGCAGACTACTGTGTCACATTACTTAACAACTCAACCACTGCCAGGGAAACCTCCACAGGAAAGGGGCATCCAATGGGCAGTCCAGTCATCTCTGGTAAGTAATTGGGGTAGACTGTAGTTTGTATTGGGGGGGCTGATTGGGCTTGGGGAGGAATTGGGCCTGTTCTGGGAGGGTTGGGTAGGTCGGTGGGAGTTAGGTGATGGGGATTGGGTGGTCTGGATTCTGGTGTGGGAGAGCTTGACTCAGGATTTGGAGAACTGGGATGGACCATTTATGGGATCTTGTATCCTTTTAGGGTAGTGAGGTGAATAGGGAGGGTGGAAACAGGTGGTTGCCTCTTCTTCTGAGAAGCTCTGGGGTGGGTAGGGGTAGGGTACCTTTTTTGAGAGGGTATGGATCTAATTATGGGCAGGTTTTTGTACCCCCTTTGGTGGTAGGGGGATTCTCTTTACTGGAGGGCCCATGTTTTGGGGATATTGAGGTGAAAGGGTAGGGTAGGGTTACAAAACCAGACCTTTTGGGTTTAAAGGGGGGCATCTGTGACAGGGAAAAGATCAAGGTTAAGAGTATAGTGAGGCTAGGGAAGAGCAGTGGCAAGAAATTGGGTTTTGGAGGTAGAGAGATGTGAGATTTGAGTTGTGGCTGCTTGTACAGTGCGGGTATGTATCTAGGTGTCTGATGTATGTTTTCTGTGGGATGTTTCCTGTGTTTGAAAGTGTATGAAGTTTCTGTGGCTGGTGTCGTGGTTGTGGTGTCTGCCTGTGTGATAGTGGAAGTGCCAGTGGCTGGTGTTGTGGGTGTGGAGTCTGGTCGTGTGATGGTAGAAGTGACTTTGGCTGGTGTTATGGGTGAGGTTTCTGACTGTGGTATGGTGGAAGTGTCAGTGTCTGACGTTCTGGGTGTGGTGTCTGGCTGTGTGATGTTGGATGTGGTAGTGAGTATGTGGACTGCATGTTGAGTGGGTATGTTTGTTTTTGTTCTCTTAAGTTTGAGTTTCTTTGTGCTGGTTGTAATTGTTAATGTGGATGTGTGATGTTTGCATGTGCTTTGAACAGGTAGTGGGATACGGATAGTGGTTGGAGACGGGGCCAGAGGTGAGGTGGAAATCTGTGAATGTTGGAAGGCTGCCCTTAGTGTGGAAGCCAGAGAATGAAAAGATCTCTGTAAGCCCAACATGTCATCATGAATGCCTTCCAGATATGACACCATCAAGTTCTGCTGGGTTATTTGCACCTGGAGGGCATTCAGTCCTGCTGTCTGACCCACAGAGATATGCCTCAGGAAGTGACTAGCCTCCATACGCAGGGCAGCAAGGGAGACAGGGGTGAGGTGCATGGGGGAAGGCCAGACAATTGGTTGGGGAGCACGAGGACACAGATGTAGAAGATTGATGTCCAGGGAAGTCCACCACCACTGGGGTTGGCACACTGGTTCTTGACAAAGATATTACAGTCAGGTGATTGTGCTGCTCCTCCGTGACACTCTCACCACCATCTGACCCACTGGGTCCCTCAGTGTTACTTGGTTGTAGGCATCCACCATGGAGAGCAGCGTCCCTACCTGTCTCGGCCCTGTTTCAAAGAATGCTTTGGGTAGATGCTGAAACAAGAAGAGGAAATTGTAGGTTGTGATAGACTGAACACAATACACATGTGTGAGAAGTTGGCCTGGCATATGCTGTTCACTATTCTAGTGAGCACCTTGCACCAGTCCAAACGACCCTTATTGATGGTAGGTTTAAAGACAACCTGTATAGAAAGCTATCTTAGTGGTAGCTGTGGAGAGCAGCCTACAGGCTAAGCCTTGAAGGAATATAAAGCAGTTGTTTTACCAGTCTATAATCTCATGAATGACCAAATGAAAGGAGAACCACACCAGGTGTATAAATAATTCTTAACACATCCCTCTAGACTCATTATGAGGCTAGAGGCAAAAGTATATTCAGTAAACGTATTTAGCACACAGTAAATTAGCACAATATACGTTGAGCCCTAGGGGCGTACAATACCATATATTAAGAAAGTGGTATAAGAACCTCGACTGACATAGATACAAGGACTAGAGTCTTTAGAACCACTGGGGCCACCAGGAACCACCCAAGGTAGTGACACAGGGGACCCACGGGGGACGCGTGCAGTGTCTAAACACAGCCGTGAATCACCATTAAATTCTATGGGGAAAGTCGCGGTTGGAAAATTACAGATTAAAGACACTTAGAAGAGGACTTGGAGCAAACCCCATTAGAACTAGGAGGTTCTAGAGTCAACACCCACAGGAGCACCAGAGTACTCGAGTTACCTCACCCAGGAAAGCCGGGTGCATAGGTGTCTTTTTCTGTCGGGTTTCGTCATCGATTTCAATGGGGAGCTGCTAAAGAATGCTGCAGGCGACCAAGTGGAAAGTGCACGGGTGGATCCAAGGGTGGATCGGAGATCTGAAGAACCTGAATGCAGAGGGGACAGAGTCTGGGTCACTTGCCAGTGACCAGGAGGGCGATGAGAAGATGCCAACCAATGTTGGGTGATTTCAGGTGCAGAAGGTGAAGCTTGACTCTTCAGCCACGAGGACCAGGAGGCATCGAGGATGACCAGGAGCTGGATTCGAGCTGTCCCACAAAGGATGTCGAGTGCTTCGGAGTCGGTTTCCAGATTGGTCCCAACAACCCACTCAGAAAGCAGAGATTGGCTTTGGTGCAGACCAGCAAGGTCTGAAGGATTCGCCCTGTGGAGGGGGGTCAAGGCACTTCTGGAGCAACCAGGAATGCCCAAGGAATTGAAGAGTTACCTTCATGGGGACCCACCAGTCGACGGACCAGGGATCACGAAGGGGCCTCAAACAGAAATGCTAGAAGCAGGCTCAGGGAACACTCGTGGAGTGTAGGCCCACAATCTTCGTGCAGATGTTTATTGGGGATTGGACTATAAGTAGCCCAATGCACAACTTTGGAAAAGCTCGGGAAGTCGATGCACTAGCAAATGTGCACGGTGTCCAAGACTTCCGGTCCCACATCACTCATGAGGACTGCGGGTCTCAGCTTTGCTGAGATCTCGTATCGGCCTCTGAGAAGTCTGGAAGTCTATGTCTTGAGTCGCAAATCCATCGGGATCCGGCGGAAGCCTTGGAAATGCAGACCGGCAAGATGCTTCTTTGATGCCTGTTTGAACAGGGGAGTCACTCCTTGACCCCAAGGGAGATTCTTCCGTCTTCTAGTCGATGTAGAATGTCAAAGTTCCAGGATATATAATGCAGAGTTTCGTCCAAGTGTAATCTGAAGTCCTAAGGACTGGGATCCCATACGTATACTAAGTTAGGGGGTTGGACATACTCTAGGGACCCGCCTATGGGAGGATAGGGGGAGGGGGGTGGCTACACCCCTTTCACTTTGTCCAGTTTCACACCAGAGCAGGAGCTGAGTGCCCCTGCAACCGGTTTGAACTGGGATATGCACAGGGGCACCAAATGTGCCCCAGCACTGTCTGAAAAGCATTCTATGAATGCACCCATCCAGCCCCAATACACTAAAGCCTGTCTGGGAGGTGGTTACACCTCCCTGAGACAGGAAACCTATTGTCCAGGCCTCCCCATCGGAGTTTCATCCGGCAGCAGTAGGTCAGACTTGTGTCTGCAGCATCCATTTTGTGATGCTGGGGCTCTTTTAAACTATTACCGGTTCTGTCAGTGTGTACATGTCTCTCCCTCTAGAAGTGTGGAATTCTACCTCTGCTGCCAGGACTGGTGGGGGGTAGGATTCCAAAGTGTTTGACACCAAACACGACATGTTTCCATACAGCCATTCCAAAGTTAGCTTTTACAGCGAAGTTATAATGCACTTAAGAGTATTTGGTCTGGCTGCATCACAGAACACCTTCAGAGAATAGATTCCGAAAGCTGCAGAGGGGTTCTGCTCATGCATGGGCACACTCTCACACAAAACCAAGAACTCTGCCTTCAGGATTGATAAGGCCTGCCATAGTAGTGACTCACAGGTGTACATGTGTCAGTGATTAAAGGTAGATATGGGTAACCTATATCTTAGTAAGGGGTGGATGCACCACCTACCCAGGCTGCAGTAGCAGACCTGTGGTGCCATTTTGGAAGGCTTCCCAGGGGTGGTATTATACATGCTTCAGCCCCTGGTAGGCCTCTGAGGTACCTATGCCTTTAGTACCTAAGGTGCCATATACTAGGGACTCACAAGGGTAACCCAGTAACCAATCTGAAGTGAACCTAATATACATGCAATCATTTTAGAGAGGAAGAAGCAAGGCTGGGGTCCTGGTTAGCAGGGCCCCAGCCAGACTAAAGTCGATAAAACTGTGAAACACCAGCAAAAAGTGGGGGTAACCATAGTAAGCAGCTCCTACTCTCCTACAACATGCATGTCATAACACAACATATTACACAATAGCCCGGAAATCAATTTGTGTAAGGAAAATTACTTCGCCCCCACAGTGCCATGATAATATGCATGAATGGTAAATGAGTTGTGCAGATACCCAAATATTGGGGTCATCACGACAGTCTGCTCCAACTGCATGTGTGACCATATCCCTAATTCAGCCTCATGTGTGTATCCAATTATGTAATCACCCTGTCTATTTAGGTCCTTAGCTCATACCAAAGGTACCAGATATCATAAAATGGGATGTTGAAAGGTAATCCATCCCTACAAATTGACTTAAGGCCCACAATCTGCTATGCTCATATTTCCCTAATACACTACATGTAGGAGAGTGGGGGCCCTTCTACATAGAAGTTGCTGTATCTTGTGAGTAACACTAATGACATGACAAGGAAGTACACAATGTTCACACTTCATATGTGACACTTAAACTTCTCTCTACTGCCAGATGATGCAGTTGATAGATTCCTCAGATTAGCCTAGGTAGGTGTCACATGTACTACAGAAGAGTATAATGTAGGTATAGTAGCTCCATTTGGTTTCAGTTAGCAGGAAAAATGACCTGCATAGTCTGCAAAGGAACATTCCCTGTCTATATTGTCAACTGTGGGCCCGCTTTCTTTTTTTACAAATAAAGTAAATGTTTGTAGTACATGAGGTATTGGAAACTATTGGTCCTCAGAGAGGTAATACTTGTGTATAGTAGCAAAGTGAATTCACTCTACTGGTCAAATTTTGATAACACAAATACCTATGTAGCAGTGAGTGGTGAGACACACATATGAGCCCAACATGTCATCATAACACTCCCTGATATACATCAACAGCCACAGAATGAGCATACACAGATGCACATGTGTATACCTCCAGACTGCATATACACTTCACAATGTCATGCAATAGAACATTGCCCAAAAGTCTTTGAAGCTTTTCAAAGGATGTGTTTCATTGCCTCCACATTTCACCTGGGTGATGATGTCAGTCAATCGTTATGTGTGACTCACCAACCTTTGTATATCTACTACAGTATGTGGTTACACATACTATATATACCCATCATTTACTCACATTGCCTTGTAAACATTAAACAACATATAATATAACGTGGGATGTTGTCAGAACCTGTAGACTCGCTACATCATGTATAGAACAGTTGTACAAGTGGCAGTGCAACACATACATTTTCACATGCAGCATGTAGGTAAGAACATCTAGGCCACCAGTAATGTTTGCCAACTCATGTTACTTAACATTGCCCTCTTTCAAAGGAGATTTAGTCCTCAGTGTCAGCATCCACAGTGCATTGTGTCACATCCCATAAGTTGATGTACATCAGGGAGTGTCCATCATCAAAAGAGACTCAGTAGTGCAGGAGCATCACTCCAGACACAAGGCTGACAAGTGCCCTATGTGGGGTCACTGTCAGACATTGCTACCAAAGATGAGGTTGTTAGTCTCAGAGAATAGGCAGACAAGTGGCTGCCCATATTGGACACACATGTGTGACTTCAGCATGCCTAGGTCATGGTTACATGCACATTGTCTTAAATGAATACCATACTCCTACTACCAGCCCTACACATGCAACTAATTTCACCTTGTGTGGGAAATGAGTCATCTCCCACCTAAAATGGTAAAATAAAATGAAAAAATAGTCATGTCTGATGTTACACTGGTGGAAATACTCACCCCCTCCTAGCTGCTGTTGGGATCTCCACTGCCCATCAAGGTCAGGGTATGTCATCGTCAGTATGCAATGCATTTGGGTGGTCAGGGTTTGATGAGCGCCCCTTCTGTCAAGGGAGGACAGGCTCAGCTTGACCTCAACAAACTTCTTGGTCCATTTGCTGAGGTCCTCCCACCTTTTTTGCAGTGAGCCCAGCACCGACGAGAGAACCCCCCCCCCCCCAGGGTCCGAACTCTCTAGGCAATGGCTTTCTACATTGACACCTCATGATGGACCAGCATAGATGCAATAGATAAAGAGATTGATTGGACACAAAAGATTTTAATAACCAGCTAGGGTGATACAGGGCTACTAGAAAACTAGCATAGACACCTCACAACATTGCATACATGACAAGTTTGAAGTGCACATGCTGACCTAAAGATATGATTTTACTGCTCACTTTAGAACTCCTCTGTGTACTACCCTCCATCCTGATCATGACCATACACACTACACTACATCCCTGCAATCACATACCCATGGCCCTCACCAGATATTCTTTAAAAGGTGTTACTATGTAACATGGTACAGTAATGTGTCCTCCATAAGCCTAGATCTGTCTTGTTGCATTGGACAGACACCTGTACAATCAGGAAAATTACTTAAATCTCACTAGCATAAACATCACTACAATATTTGCACTTAGTAGATGCAAATTCTTTGCTTTCACAAACCCAAGAGGACTGTGATGCATGTAAATGATAAATTCAAGTTTATGGATCAATGGACATGTAGATTTCTGATGTGACATTCAGACTACGTCTGAATGTCCTGAGATCACAGAATACAATATATGCCATATGTGGCAGTTTGTATGGCACAACATCTACTTAGCATTGTACAATCTGCACAATTGCACATTCTGACAAAGCTGGTGATGCATGCTGGAACAGCACTGCAGATTTGCCAGACTATCAGACATGTAAATATTTGTCATGAACATTGTTCCTTTTTAATAGTACCTTGAAACTATTGTCAGGTGAAATCCATGTCATATGGGAGTAAAGGGCCTGTGCTAAGGCAATGACAAACACTGACAAAATGGTCCCATCACTAGTAGACTCTGGTGTGGGGCTCTCATCATGTACCATACCCACTCTAGTCTCACTAGGTGCATTGATGCCAACTCATGTCCTGTGACACTGTTTCAGCTCACATCTGTGGATCTGCAGGACCACAGAGGGAGTCATTGGTACATCTGTAATATTGGGTAATACACACTGTCCCAGTCTGACACATGTTGGATAGCAGGGACATATCAATGTTGTTGTTTTATCTCAGCATGCTGAGGACACTATACCCAAATGAGCATCACATGACCACATATTCCATACATTACTGTACCTCTACTGCCCATCATATATGTCACTATAGCATACTGGTCACGGTGAAGATGTCTGTGAGGTCTTGTCACCTAACTGAAGACTAGTTGGCTAATGCCTTGTGTGCTGAGCACTTGGTAGGCCTGCATAGTTAGATCACATGTGCCATAACAAACTACTCACAGGACACATACTCTGATTGGGAAGTAAATCTACACATGTTTTCATGATAAGTGGCATAACATGATAAGGCAATTATGCATTCTCCCACAATAGGTCTAACCGTGCATAGTTATGTGCATACAACTGATGTGTGGTGATGTTGTGTATGCTCATAATAGTTGCTGGCAGGATACCATCAGTGCTGCAGACAACACTATCCCAGGGTAGGTAAGACATCCTGGCTGCAGCAGTGAAACCTACTTGCATCTGTCCATCAAGTAAGCATACCATACAGTGTTTCCCTATTATGGATTCCAAAATCATTCAAAAGATCTAAATCCCCTTCTGCATTGCATCTGTAGTTGGTGTGTAAAAAGTTACATGCATACTATTTCAGTTATGTGTGTGTCACATGTGCCTGATAGCATATTATTCATGCAGATCATTAAGTATGGTGCCATTGTCTTCTCAAGCTGCTGGATTGAGGACCACATCTTCAACTACTCCTATGAGGTGCCAGGTTCAACAGGTGGAATCAGGTTGGATCACAAAGCAACACAGAGCTGTGGCTGGAGCTGGTGAGTTTACTTGTGCATTGTACATCTCCATTCAACACCTTAATGCCATGGTGTGAGCTGTCAAGTGTAGGTGTGCCCAAACCAGGTCACCTGTGCATCATCCATTGATGCAAAGTACAGTAGAATCAACCCTTGTGTAGCACTACATCATATACTAGGTAAATTACAAATCCTGTTTCAACCTCAGTCTTCCAGTTGATGAGGACGATGATGACAATGGACCTTCCACCTGGGAGTTGAGGGCAAACCAAACTGCAGGCACCAGTGAAAAAAACAGTGGTTAAAGTGACATTATAGTTGAGCATGGTGATAAGACCTTAGCTTAATGAAGCTACTAGATTTAAAGTAATGTAACAGTATGGTGTTAAAATTAGTTAAAAACGAACGCTTAAAAAACAAAAAAGACTACATTGTACCGTTTATACGTCTGTGAGCCAACTGTAATCAGGGCCAGCTGGAATTATGCCACAAGGGAGGGCCACATTGTGTGAGAGGGTGAAGTAATTTACCCGGAAAGAAAAGGGAAATTATGCAGCATAATCCGGAACATTTTGCAATAGCATTTCTGTCTAGGCATTGGTTGTCCCTTATTAGTACCAGTTTAATATCCAAACATTCTGGGAGTTGTGGGCAAAACAAACTGCAGGCATCAGTGTCAGACATCTTGAATGTACACTTTATTCATTATAAGGACATCACTCTCACTGATGGCCTGGTTGGGTTACCTGGGAGGAGGAGTGGCTGCACTGACTACTATTAACATCAGGTTCTGTCCTACACACACCTACCCACCCAGTTCAAATAGCACACCTGGGACCATGCTCTCCCTGAGACTGAATGGAAATGTATTGGCAAAATGACTGACGCCGGTGCCTGCCATCTCATTTCCACAGAACTCCCATCATGGCCTTGGGATCCACACACTAGTCCCCAGTGGCAGCCATCTTGCCAGTACTTTTCCACTCACTCACAGGAAAGCCGAGTCACAGGAAGGATGCTTGGGATGGCTGGAAAAGTGGATCTGGGCACAGGCCTGATGGGACTTTTAGTCACACCTAAGACTCCTCCCACATAGCCCAACAAGTCCACATGGTACTATGCTTCCCTCACAGTGTGTGGAAAAGCACTGGCAAGATTGCAGATGCTGGGGACTGGTTTACTGAAACACTAGGCTCTGCTGGGAGCTATGGGCAAAACAACCTGCAGGTACCAGATTCATATCCAAACATGCCGGGAGTTGTGGGCAAAACAAACTGCAGGCATCAGTGTCAGACATCTTGAATGTACACTTTATTCATTGTCAGGACATCACTCTCACTGATGGCATGGTTGGGCCGCCTGGGAGGAGGAGTGTCTGCACTGACAACATCTACCATACGGCTCTGTCCAACAACCACCTACACACCCAGTTCAAACAGCACACCTGGGACCATGCTGTCACTGAATGGAAATGTACTGGCAAGATGGCTGACACTGGTGCCTGCCATCTCATTTGCACACAACTCCCATCATGGCCTTGTGCTCCACATACTAGTTGCCAGTGGCAGCCATCTTGTCAATACTCTTCCACTCTCTCAAAGGAAAGCTGAGTCACAGGAAGGATGTTTGAGATATCTGGCAAGGTGGGTCTGGGCACAGGCTGAAGGAAGTGACCCATTTAGGGTCACCCGGGTCACTGATGACCATCTCTCTGCCTTCCATAACAAATGAAGAGTCGGTCAGACAGTAGAGAATACAAACCATTAACTGTTTATTCATATACACTCAGTCAAAAGGAGTTCACGCCGTCTGGAATTCCGCGTGCACCTGGTCGGTAATCAGCGTATACAGAGCAGTCCCATACTATTGGCCAGAGGCAGTTTCTTTCGCTCTCACAACTCAACCAGGCTGAGTGTCTGCTTCAGCACCTTTGGTTCAGGGGACTGGACGCCACGCACCATGTCTAGTTGTGTGCGGTAATTGGGCCCGCACAGCTCTCTGCAGCTGCAACCGCGTCGTACCCACAGGAACCGCAGCACCAGGTGTCCCTTCCAGGCAATACGGGGGGCCCACACTTATCTTCACGGCTATCATCTTTGATTTAGTGCGGGAGAAAGACAGCAGCACGTCTCCTCACCAGGGATCAGGAGGGAACAGGGCACCTCCCCCCGGTCGCCGCTCACTTTTCCTTCTCCTCTCCACAATCATGTTGCTGGGGCTCAAGGCTTTTCTGGCCCTCCGTATTGGTGTGCAATAAGACTGCATTCTCCACTCTTCACCAGAGAACTTCACACATCGGACTAGCAGCTCACTCACCCTTGACGATGGCGCCGCATGCAGGGCTTGGCCGCCAATCTCTATCGCAGCTCCAGCGCCCGGATTGATTTTGTGGGTAGCCGATTTGCCCCGACAGTGCCCTTGTCACCAGAGCGGGCCTCCACCGTGCTCACAGCAGTACCACAGCCGGGGACACGCACCCCCTCAGTGCCTCCGACTCCGCTACACTCTGTTATTCACCTGAGGTTCTCCAGTGCCGCGCTCTCAGCACCACGGCATAGCCGATCGATCCCCGGACCTCCGGGCCTCACAACGTATTACAAGGCCGCAGAGTTTCGCCGTTTATGTCACACAGGAGTCCCCTAAGTCACCGCTGACACCTCCAATGTGCTCAGCTAGGCTTCCGACACTCTGGTGTGCGTTATTGCAGTTGCTGTTGTCGCCTTAAAGCAGGATTTTTTCTGGATATTAAGATAGCTCGATGGAGCTTATTATTTAAGCAGCCACCTTGATCCCAGGCCAGTTCCACCCCCATTCCTTTATATAGTTATCTAGTATTGTTGAAGGCAAAGCATGGATATTCGGTTTTGAAGCATACACTAGAGCTCTTCTCAGGGCATGTCTCCAGAAGAGGAGTGGCACGCATTCATGAAGGCTTTCATGGTATCCAGAAGGGTAAATGTGCCGTCAAGGGAATTCGTTTAGAGAGTGTTTAGCGATTTACAGCTAACTTGATAGGATTAATTAATAAGTCCAGAGTAAACTAAATTCATCAACATTAATTGAACCAACCATAAATCAAAAACATGAAACATGAAACACAAACACAAAGGTGTATTGAAAAAGGAATTTATCAAAAGTTCAGTGGTCAAAATTTTGTATACAGAAAATTAAATTGGAGATATTTAGGTTTGTACCTACAAACCTAAATATCTCCAATTTAATTTTCTGTATACAAAATTTTGACCACTGAACTTTTGATAAATTCCTTTTTCAATACACCTTTGTGTTTGTGTTTCATGTTTCATGTTTTTGATTTATGGTTGGTTCAATTAATGTTGATGAATTTAGTTTACTCGGGACTTATTAATTAATCCTATCAAGTTAGCTGTAAATCGCTAAACACTCTCTAAACGAATTCCCTTGACGGCACATTTACCCTTCTGTTTAATTACCCAAGCCCTCAAGGGTCTATTGGGTCGCTCACTGTTTTTCTATTATTCATGGTATCCAGCACAAGAATAGCTGGTAGACCTGGAGTTGAGAAAGGTGATGGTTCCCGGCTTTTTGTCACCACTACCATAATGTGGGAAACATGAGAGTGATGAACTTACATTGCATTTGACTTTGTTGATGAAAACCCAATGAAATGTACTGATGGAGTAGGCCCCTTTTCTCTGCATTGTGACTTGGTCAGTTCCTGAACATCTTGTACGGGTGATGGTGTCATCTGCACTCTCCATAAGGTTGAAAAGGTAGAATGTATTTGTTTTAAATAATATTTTATCAGAAACTTCATTTGAATATCCAAAAGGTGACTGAATTACTCTCACTCCTGGATTGTATACAGTGAATTGCAAAATTCCTACTGGATTTTATGAGGTTAGCTTGAAATCTTGAAATCAATGAGCTGGTTTCTAAATTATAAGGGTTTGTTTTCCACTGAGATAAATAGCTAGCTCATTCAGCAAGTTTCAAACCCTCAAGAGACCTATACCCATTTGTTCACTAGCTTACATATGAACATAATATCTCAGAAGTATGCTCTTTGCAGCCCTAAAGATCACTTGGAGTGTCAGTATTGCCGTTCACCCATTACTTTACTGATTATCAGATGGATGGCAGGTTCTAACTTTGAGTGGTATATGAAGCTGTCTCTTTATATGATATCTCAAAATAGGATATTTTGAGTAAAGAGTCCAGGGGTTCACTTTTGAGTGGACAGGGGGTGTTCTATGGCAATCTGAAGGTGCTCCTCCAGGGGTAGTGTGGCCGAGCAGCCTTAGACTTATCACAGAGAATTGCAAGACTTCTGCAAATGCACACAATAGTCAATAAATGAGACACCTGACTTAAAAAGGAGATCCACACCAATGTATAAAAATATCAAGTATCTTTATATATGTCCAGGCATTAGAAGAAAATTGTTCAGGTAAGTACGTTTTTAAATAGGCATTCTTTTCAGTTCAATAAGTCAACATAGTGCTATTTCTGAGTTCTACAATGTTATTCTATGGAAAGACGAATAAGATCTGCAAACATGTATAGTACAGCAACTTACAGGCCCAATCTCGAGGAGTAAAGGCGAATGGTGGGCAAGATCCATGTCAGCACCAACAGTACACCACCAGCTGCATGAGGGTGACTGGGTGCAGGGTGCAAAACAGCTTTGGGAGCCCAATGATATTCTATGGAGATCAGTTTCTGAAAAAAAGAGGCTGCAGGCTCTGGTTTGGAGGCCAGTCGGGCTGAACCAACAGGAGGGATAAGGCCTCATGATGCCCAGGGAAACCGTTGGTCCTCTTCTCCATGGTGTAGGGGCGACAAGTGCAGATGTTTCCTTAGGCATTGGGTTTTTCCTTCCCGGAGCAGTTGCGCTAGAGTGGCCTGCATGCAGAGGATGTAGGACACATCAGGGGATCCACAAGGGTTAAAACCATGATGGAGTTGGGCTGTGGAGGGCTGGAGGCCTCATTGGCACCATTGGGCAACTATGACTTATGCTTAGAGCTTCACGTGCAGTGGTAGCTTCAGGTGTCGGGTTTGGCGGTTTCAAAAGCATCAGAGTCCTGTCTTTTCGGAGTTGCTGCTAGAGGCAGGAAACAGTTCCACTGTCCCATGGAAGGTCTTGAGTCTTTGTTGAAGGCAGGAAGTTCTCCCAAGTTTCTGGAGTCCACAGCTGCAGGACAAGTTGACATTGGTGCAGTTTTCGTCGAGAGATGCAAACAGGCTGGTGGGGCTGGTATCAAGTCAGCTGTTTCTTTCTCTTCCGTGCTTTTGTGACTCTTCTGTGTCCCCTCTCTTCCTGGGTTATCAGGATCTGCTCTTCTGGTGCATTGGGCTCCTCTAAATACACAATGTAAGGGTATAAAGGGACTATAGGGTAGCAGCCAATGGGCTACTGACCCTTCGGTTCACTACGCCTCCTATATGACCTTTTCCTGTGGGAAGTGAGAGACAACTGTGTACCAGAATTACTACATAAGCAGTCAGAACAGATTGCTACTTCTGAAAAATCGTGTCCACCTCTGTTTAGCCACTAGCCTGGAGGTGGCACGCCTACCTGACTAGATATTTTCCCACTTGTCAAGGTCCTGAGGGGCTCTGGACAGAGTGGTTGGCTTCCTCTTCTGTGAGGGGAGCCAGATTTGCTTTTTAAAGGTGACAGTTCTTTGCATCTTGCTGACCTAGGATGGCTAATCAGCAAGTCATCCCGTGCGAGGGGGTGTGATACCCTCTTCCTGGACAGGCTTTTGTTCTGGGTCTCCTGAGCACACAAGGCACTCACCCTAGGAGGTCAGAACAGTGTCTAGGGCATCTGGCTGCAGAGACCAACCAGGAGTCACACCAGAGGCTTGGATGTTTTCAGGGGGGCACCTCTAAGGTGCCTCCTGAGTGGATTTATTGATAAATCCACCAATAATATCAGTGCAGGTGTACCAATATGAGATGTTTGATACCAAGCATCCCTTTATTCAGTTAAGCCATCCTGTAGCGTGGGAATTAATTTTCACCAGTGCCCAGCACATGTTTTAAAATGACTTCCTTGGTCACTTGTACTGGCAGCAGTAGTGTTGATAAGTACAGGGGAATATCTGCTCATTCAGGTATGCCCTCACATGTAATATTCAGCACCCTGCCATACGTCTGTCAGGCCTGCTGTAGGGGTGATGTAGAAATATGACATGCAGTGGTAGGGGACATGGCACACAGGGACGTGGTACGTGTTGTGTTTTCACTATTGTCTGCACCAATACAAGCATAAGGGAATATCAGCCTTGCATGTGTTTGGTGAGGGGTTCCTTAGTGTGGCACAATTCATGCTGCTGCATCATTCCCTAGGTACCATTGGTACCATTTACTAGGGATTTACAAAGGGTGCAAAAGGCTTTTCCAAATGTGGGAAATAATTGGAAACTTTTAAGGAAGAGCCGTGGCTCATGGGACCTGGATATCAGGAACTCAGTTCACTTCTAGTCCAAATCACATCAGTTACCAGGCAAAAACTGGGGGTGGCCATGTAAAAAAAGGGCACTTTGCTACAAGGGGCCTAAAGTCTATGAAGTGAATTGTCTATGATAATTTCAGTATCACCTTCCATTTGTATCCTTTAATCAGTCCACTTATATTCAGGTGCACTTCCAGACCCTTTTATGTGCTTAGTATCCTAGACTGATACTACTTCAACTCATGTTGACATACTGGTTAATCTTTGGTCACTTTTATAATGTATGATCCAAAATGTTAAGAATTTACCCTGGTGTTTCAACCATTTCACTCCTCACAGCAATGAAGAATAATACCACATATAATGCTTTGATGTGTACCTTAATGCTCAGAGGAGGCCTGCTATCACTCATAGATACCTGTAGAAGGCCCCATAGAATGTTTTTCCAGATTCTACATTAACCCAAGCAGCACTAGTCATAGCCTTATTGTAGATAAACATGTGGTTCCTGATCAGTATTACATCATGTCAATTGTTCAGAGCTCACAACTGTGTACATGACTGCCAAGTAAACAATGGCCTTTGGAATGGAAGTGGTGTATTCCTCCCAGGTTATGTGTGTGCCAATTTGTATAGCTAATGATTTTACTCATTCTTACTTAGTGACTTTCTTTGATTTGTGGGTCTTGATAAAAAGCAATGATTAACCATGTTTTAATAGTATAAAACACAAAACCACAGGATAGCTAGAGGAAGAAGGAAGCAATCATCATAAAAACTCAACAAACTCAACAAACATTTGTTAATATCTTCATTAAGTAGGGTGCGAGGAACGATCACAAAATAGTGAAGGTTAGCAATTCCTAAGCCTGAGTGACCAGCAACTGCATCTTAACCTTATTATCATAGAGACCAACAGAAGGAGCAAATTGCCAGAACTTGGCAAGTTTGTCATCACATATGGGACAAGTAATAAGCAGATCTTGAAAACTTCTGATTCATCGAAGGTTTGATTAAGAAAACGCAGGCATTCAAACTGGATTCACAGTCAGTTGATAACCAGTGTAGCTCTGAATGAACGTTGAAGATATGTTTGGTTTTCTTTCAGTGATACAATTGCATTCCATAGTTTTTTTGGTTTATTCACTTCTTAGAGAAGACTTGCTTAGAGCCCATGCAATATTAAACAAACTTGCAGGACAAAGACTGTCTCAATTGGGGCAGGTTTTTCCACCATTGCATTTTCCATAGAATTTCTACTCATGTGAAGCACAAAAATGCCCGACAGATTTTAATGTAATGTGGGAGGAGCATAGATTATGGTATGTATATGATCCTTTTTGTATTTGAAGTTAAATGGTTCAGTAGTTGTTAAGTAATAAGGAACAAAACATAGTGATCTCAGACAGCTGTAGTATTAACAGAATATGATTGGTGAATGGAAACCCTTCCAAAATGAAAATACAGCCATATTGATTACTGCAAACGTTTGCTGTGTTGTTTGTTTCCATATCACATACCAGTGATTAATTATGTCATACAGTACAAGCATACATTAGCAAGTGCAGCAGAGTATGTAGCGGAAGTGAAAATTAGTTTTATAGATGTATACCTTTTAAATCATTTTTATGGAGCACTGCAGTACTACCTCTAATTATCTAGGAAGTACCATGGTACCTTAGAAATTAAAAAAATATATTACATATGAAAAAAGGCTTTACAGATAAGATAGGGTGGCTCTTAAAAGAGCCGTTGGCTGTTTTTCAATATAAACATAGTTAAATATGTGGATAAGCCACGTTTTGAGGTCTCAAAGAAAAATAGGTTTTCCATACTTGTTAAAATGGACACCATCTGGATGATAAAGTGCTGCCTTTGAATATTAGATATTCAATTGAAAAATAGAAAACATTCCATGATCTCTAAGGAATGCTGAGATGATCTTGTTAATATGTATTTTGGTGTTTTTAAACTTAGCAGCATTGGAAATAGAACACTTACACTTTTATATCTGACACATGTTTGGAACACAAAATGGGTGTTTGGAAACTTAGACATTAAGTTAGAAAATGTCTCCTTCATCTCTATTTCTAGTCTAACTTCAGTTTAGTGGCCTATATCATTCCCACGGCAGTGGATAAACAAAGGGCAGATAGTCACATGTACTAGCAGAGGAAAGTAGAAGGAGTAATTCATTCCATCTCAAACCTCTTTCCCCAATCAATGTAATGTATACATGTTTCAAATCAAAATTATCTTCAAAATATACGTTCTTGGCATGCTCTCTGGCCAAAATGAAACTATGCCCAACAAGCCAAACACAAACCATCTTGCTCCTGCACTGACATACAAGAACGAGGAAGACTCAGGCACAGACCCAAATATTTACAATGTTACATTATTGGCTAGTAAGTAAGTAACATTTTTATTGTTTGTAGTTAATTAAAACCTTTACAATATTGATGACATAAAAAGAAAAACACGTGATTTAAAACTATAATGAACAAGCGGACGGATCGTTAAAAATCATTAAAAAAGAAAACTTTCTGTAATGTCTATGTAGATGGTGTATTTGTGGATGGAACTGATTGATTGCACATTCATTTAGTCGAAATTCGGACCTTTGAAATCCTTGTTCTCAGTGTTCACTATTAACTGAAGTCCCTTTTGACAAAATCTTGCGGCCCTGCAGGCTATCTGCAGTTGGTAACTGTTCAGCGCTAGCATAACGGCCGGGCGGCATGATCTAATTTGAGAAAATCGGAATACGTGGAGTAAATTTTAACGTCTCAGGTTTGTCAAAGCCGGACAAATGCACAGTATTTGTATCATAGTTTCATCCATTTGCCCACATAGTCTACAAACAGGTGTCGGCCATGTTTGTTTCCATGCCGGTGTCAGATCTTTTAATATGGAGGTTCCCAGTCGTAATTTTAGAAGTATTTTTTGGGCTGCTGGGGATATATGATTAACTAAATATGGTTGCGGCTCCAATTTCCCGTACGTGGCCAGCACAGTCCAACCGTGCTTTTTCTTCGCTATAGCAGCTTTGTCTGTTGCCCATGATCTTTGCTTTGCTGCCGCATTAGTCTCTTTTTTAAAGGCCGTAAATGATTGATTTGTATTCCATGCCTTTTCCAACTTAAGATTTGAGACAGCGCTCCCCCATGCTGTTTTCCATGAGTTTTTTTTACTTTTTCAGGTTGTTCATCTCAGACCAACAGAGGCCCATGAGCGTGTTCTCTTCAGCAGATCTTAGTTTCCAACATGTTTTTAATATGGCTGCTTGTCTGCTTTGATGCTGATTTAGTGAACCAAATTCCAAGCGGATCTGTGGTTGGGAAACAAACCTTGGAATCTGAAAAATGTATTTGAACAGCTCTGATTGTTGCGTGTTCAAAAAGTTAGCGTCATTTCCCTTGTACAGTTCCGACCCATATGTAAGAGATGGAAGAAATTTTGCAGCTATTACCTTCAACAAATGCGAGTTAGATGGACAATTCAGTTTCGTTTTTAATAGGTTTAGTGCATAGCGTAGTTTGCTTGCCTGAGCCTTTCTGTATGACTGATGATCTTTCAGCGACCACCTGGCATCGACTACTACTCCCAAGTATTTGTAAGTGGAGGTCTGCTCTATTGTGTTGCCTGCAATGTGCCAATTAAAGGATTTTCTCCCTGGCCGCGAGGCAAAACAGACTATCTTTGTTTTTTTGTAATTGATTTGCAGACCTTGTGCACTGATGTAATCGTTGAGCTTCGTGATGGCACGTTGTGGACCCAGCGGGGTCTGACTGCATAGTACGAAGTCGTCTGCATACTGTATGCTCCTGATTTTGTAATTGGCTAACTTTGGAGGATCACTTTCTATTTCCGCAATGCTCTTGTCCAGATCCTCTGTAAAAATGTTGAAAAGAGTTGGTGCTAAAACGCAGCCCTGTTTGAGGCCAACATAGGTGGGGATTTTTTCTGTTGTTCTATCGCCATTGGCTAGTTTTATTCTAACCCAGGTGTACGAGTATAGGTTTATAATGGCCCGCAACAGGTTTGATGGTATTCCCCAATTGGCCATCTTTCGCCATAATGCCTCCCTCGGGACTATGTTGAACGCTGCTTTGAGGTCTACAAAGCACGTGTACAGCTTGGCTGATTTTTCCCTTCCTTTTTCCACCATAAGATTGAGCGCCAGCAGGTTGCATGATGTATTGGTACCAGGCCTGAAACCTGTCTGCGTGATCGGCAGAATCTTGTTCGCACAGACCCAATCTTCCAGGTCCCTCAGAAGATTTGAGGCATAGATTTTAGCCTCGACATCTATAAGTGCGATGAGGCGGTAATTGCCTGGATCTGACCTTGTACCGGCCTTGAAGATAGGATGTAAAATGCTGCCTCTCCATGACTCAGGTATACTTCCGTTTTGAAATACATTGTTATAGAGTGGGGTGAGATATTCTGCCCAAAACTGTTGGTCTTGTTTGAACAGACCATTCGGTAGGCCGTTTGGGCCTGGGGCGCCTTTGGACCTCAAGTTTTTGAGTACTATTACTACCTGAGATGGCGTTATCCAATTTCCATCCGATTGTGTCTCTGCTTCTTGGTTAATTATTAGTTGCGTTGTCTGCTGGTCCGGGCGTCGTGCTGGAGTGTTGTTACATTGAGCTTGCTCTAAATGCCATATCCAGTCTCCCTCCAGAATGTTGGCATTGAAGACCTGTTCCGCTCCATTTATTTATTTCAGCCCAAAATTTCCCGTTGTTGTTTGATTTGCTGGCTACTAGTAGTGCTTGCCAGATATCTGTTTGGTATTTTGATTTTTCTAACCATACTTCTTTTTTGTAGTTTTGTCTTAAACTGTAAATTTGTTTACCAATGTCTTCGCCCTTTGTCTTGGCTGTTGCATGTAGCTTTCTGATTTCTTGGTTTAGGGACCTTTTCTTACGCACTATTGGTCCTAGGGACACCTGGGGTGGTTTTCCGGTCTTCCCTTTGGTGATATGGATTTGGTTAGCAAATCTCTCCATTATTTTTATGATCAAACTTTCCCAGTTGTCCCGGGGGGGCAGATGCATCTTCACCGATCGTTTCTGAGTGTGCAGTTTTGACATACCTCATTATCTCTTTGATGTTATTGCCATTCCATACTAGTCACTTGAGATTATAGAGACTCAGAGGTTCAATCAGGGCTTTGCATGGAGTGGCCCTTTTGTGTTGGACTCTGCTGGCTAGTAGGAAATTAGTTAACATTGACACATTTTAAAGGGAGAGCATAGATTGGCTTACATTAATTTTGTGCTACAAATGTAGCACAGTACAATAAAAACAATACTATGATGTCAGAAAATAAGGTAGTCTGCAGTTACAAAGTTTAAGCTGTAGTACAAAGGCTTACTAAACATCCATTTCAGGTCACATGACAATGAAGCCCAATAGACAAACAAATAAGAAATACAATACACAAATAAAGCAATATCTGCTCAGTTGTTAACAGAAAGTGGGCTATAAACACAGCCTAATAGTATTAAATATACATTTCTGGTCACATAACAATGAAAATGAATAGAAAAGTAGATAATAAATACAATGACGAAGTAAAGCAAAATTTCATTGGTTGATAACAGTTACTGGGCTATGAATGAGCCCAACTGCACCCATTATTACCAAATAAAAGGTACAACCATAGTCACTCTTGTGACTGTTAGAAAGCAATACAACTCTACAACTACTTCAAAGATACTAAAGACAAATTAGAAGTAATATCTCATCCGTTACATCTACAACATTTTACATAAAACAGGTATATTGCTTAATGGAATACTGTTCGAAAAACAGCAGGGAACTAAAATAATAATGGTACCAGTTATATCATAACAATAACTAGTGAAAGCTACACTTTGTTATGTCTTTCGTAAAACAGATTTCTTTACATTAACCTGTTGGGTGTAGGTGACGGAACCACTCCGTCACCAGCCTCTGAAGGGCTGTTCTAATGACGAAGTGGTTCCGTCACGGCCCGGCAGCCACGCCTGCGCGGCAGCGATTTCGCGCCTGCGCTGAGCGCTCCATTGAGCGGGCGGGGCCGTGACGGAACCACTCCGTCACAAGCACAGCGCGCCCGAGGCTCGTGACGGAGTGGTTCCGTCACGAGCATGGCGGCGCCACGCGGCCCCCCTAGCGCTGCGGCGGAATCACCGCCACAGCCAAGGGGTTAAAGACAATGCCTACAAAACAATACCAAATAAATAAAAAATCAACACTCTTCAACACTGACAGGAAAAATAAAATAATGGAACAGAGAGAAAGAGGATGTCTACTAAAAGCAATCCTACTGGTAAGAGTAATACAATGTTTTCTATTAACCCTGGTATAAAAAGGTTACTACAAATAAATTGCCAAAGAGACTACTGGTCACACTTAGCTATTCCTAACACACATTTGCTGCCTCTTCAGCAAAACAAAGCAATTTCAGAATAAGACACAAGATTAGGAATAGAATTGCAAAGCAATCTAAAGCTCCTATCTTCAAAAATCTGCTTCAAACACTTACTTCCAAAAAGAAAAAGATGGACAAATGGACACAAAAACTATATGTTAAACATGTTGTGAAAAAAGCATTTGTTGTAAAAGGGAAAATCTTTATTTTCATAATAAATTGCATCAAAAGCCTAGACCACTTAATTTCAACTAAACTAAACTTCTGCAACATTTTCTAAGGCACTTATAGACATACCTCAAGGTCTGAATCATACTTTCATTAAGAGAATTGCACTCAGCACAATAATTGTGTCCTTTCAGGAAAACATGAAGGACAATGTTATAAAGTCTTACATGGGAATGCAGTTGGCAAGGAATAAACATTATCTTTTTTTTATTTCAGGAAAATGAGAGTACGATTATGATCCATTACATACATTTAATTAGGAAAGGCCGGTGAAGCGAGACAGGGGGGGAGGGACAGAGGGCGAGAGCCGCACAGCGGGCTAATGAGGGGGGAGAACAGAAAGGGGAAAAAAAAGACAATCATTTTACCTATTTAATTTAATTGGTTACTGTATCCCTCCCTCCCCCCAACCCACCCACCCCCCCCTGATCCCGTCTCTACATTTCCATCAAATACCCCCATATTTGCTGGCCTTTTTTCCTTGCCCTATTCCCTTTGCACCTATATAGTGCAATCTCTAAATTAAATATATGGAACAGTCTAGTATAGCAGGCCTGGAAAGTCAGGGGATCTCTATCCTTCCACTTAGAGGCTATCATTATGTGCAACACTGATATTACCATAAAACAAAAATATGCTTGAGTTGCTTCTAAGTGGAGAGACTCGTCCCAACCAAGCAGTATTAAAGGCGGAGTCAGTTTCACTGGTCGTCCAATATTCTTGTCAAGGAAAAATTCAATCCCCTGTTTCACCTGCCCCAATTCCGGGCATTCTGCAAACATGTGAATCATATCTGCAGGTCCTTGCCCACATCTTGGGCAGTGATTCGACTCTCTTTTCCCCCAAGCCCAAAGTTTAGCCGGTGTAAAATAAAATCTATATATAGTTTTAAAATTTTGGGCCTTTAAGTTAGCCGATAAAATAATCTCCTTAGACAGCTCAAGGGACCTACATAGATCCACATCTTGGTTTCCCAGTTTACCTGCCCACCCACTTTCTACTTTGACTAAATCATCATTGCTGGCTTCCATCAGTAGGGCATAAACTTCCTTCACTTGGAATTGCTTACGGACCAAAATATCGAAGATTGGGGCGTTTAGATTGGAGGTGAAGTGCTGCATGACTGGTTTAATAGATTCCCTTAATTGTAAAAACTTGAATAAACTCCGTGGGTCTATCTCATACCGAGCCTGAATCTCCTCAAATGACATAATACCAGAGGAGTTTACCATATCTCCAACATAATGTTCATACTTACTACTAATCTTATCATACAAGTAACTTGGAAAGAGAGATGACTGCCATAATAGGAGGTAGCAGTGGATTTTTGGAATATTTAAGAATTTACTTGTACACTGCCACACCCTCCATGCTGCTATCAATGGTTTAAAATTAGTTATTTTTATAATAGCTACCCTCCAGTTGTCTAAATAATACCCCTGCTGCTTGATTGCCCATGGCCAGTTCAAAAATGGATGGTGGATTCAACGGGTCTTTTACTGCCGGCAAAGGTCTAAATAAAATTATCATTTGTTGCAGCATAATAGTCCAGTAATAATAAAGAAGATTTGGAACTGCCAATCCCCCTCGATTTTGGGGAAGGGACATCAATTTCAAAGATCTCCTTACCTTCCCATATCCCCAAATAAACTGTGAAAAAATTGACTCGCACTTTTTAAAGAATTGATTCGGAGGCTCCACTGATATGCAGCGTAAAAGATATAATATTTTTGGAAACATTGTCATCTTAATGACATTTGCCCTACCAATGATAGATAGATGTAAATTATCTAATCTTTTTAAATCAGCCCTTATTCGATTCAGAAGGGGGTCTGCATTAATATTCCATATTCTATCCACATCTGCTGAGATTGAAATCCCCAGATAAGTTTCCACCTAGGTCATCCTGGGATCCTTCCAAGGGATTGACCTAGAACAGATGATCTTAGTTTTGTCTTCATTTAACCCATACCCAGACTCCTTCCCAAATTCTCGGGCCAGATCTTCAAGTCTGTTGATTGTCGCCTGGGGGTCAGGGGTAACTACCGCAATGTCATCTGCGTAGGCTAGCACTTTAGTGCTATACCCCCTGACCACCGCCGGCTGAATCACAGGATCATTTAATATATCTCTAATTAAGGGGTCTAAGAAAGAAGTGACTCAAACAGATATATTCACCAAAGAACAAAAATATATTTCCACTACAACGTTTCAGCTTCCGCCTTCCTCAGGTAGTTTCAAGATGGTAAGCTCAGTGGCTGCACAGATGACACAGCTGAGTTTTCAAAAAGCATCATGAGTGAAGATTCCATTTGGAATGTGGAATCAATGCAGTCCTGAGAGTTCTTGAGATATGCAGTAATCAGGATGTATTGTCAGTAATGTTCAGTCCATCTGGATGCAATGATTTTAAACGGTAAAAAGTAAAAAGGCCAGCAAATATGGGGGTATTTGATGGAAATGTAGAGACGGGATCAGGGGGGGGTGGGTGGGTTGGGGGGAGGGAGGGATATGGTAACCAATTAAATTAAATAGGTAAAATGATTGTTTTTACTAATTAAGGGGTCTATATATAATGCAAAAAGAATAGGGGAACAAGGACATCCCTGCCTTGTTCCTCTTGCGATCTTAACCTGACCGGATTGTTGCCCCATCAACTGTATTTTTGCATATGACTGAGTGTACATTGCTTTTAGGGCGGTAAGTATACGGGGTCCAAAATGATTTGATCTTAAATTCTGCCAAAGGTACCCCCACTCCACTTGATCAAACGCTTTTTGGGCGTCAAGTAGTATTAATGACATTAGTTGCTCAGAGATATCAGCGATGTTGAGTAGAGAGATCACCCTTCTTATGTGGTCGGTTGTATTGTGACCGGGGATAAAACCGTGTTGCCACAGGCTCACCAGAGAGTCAAAAACCTTTGGCAGCCTCCTCGCTAAGATTTTAGAATATAGCTTCTCATCTGTGTTTATCAGCGTGATAGGCCTATAAGAAGCCAGATCCTCAGCTGCCTTCCCCTTTTTCAGGAAGATAACTATGCTGGTCTCCTGCCATGATTGGGGCAGGATGCCATTCTGCTGGACTGCTAGGAACAAATCCCACAGCAAAGGGGCGAGTTCCTTATGCAAAAGTTTATATATCTCCATGGGTAACCCATCTGGGCTTGCCGCCTTCCCGGCAGCCATGGACAACAATGCCTCATTCACTTCTTCCAATAGAATATCTCCCTCTAGCTCTTGAATCACAGTGGGGGGACTGATACCACCATCTGATGTGCCGGGAAGTTATAGAGATCCTGGTAGAAGTCTTGAAAAATGCCCATTATTTCTTGAGGGTCACAGGAAACTGACCCATCCTTTCTTTTTAGCTTCATAACCCTACTTGCCACTGATCTTTGCCTAATCCTAAGAGCCAAATGTCTCCCTGTATTTACCCCGTATTCATAGTTATCCTGACGGACTGTTTGGAACCTTTCCGCTATGGATTGGTTATAAACCCCAATTATCTTAGCTTTAGTGCTAATTACTTTTAATTCAGTTTCGGATTGCAGCTGATTTTGTTTTTGGGCAATAGAAGCCATATGTTCTAGCTCATATCAACTTAACTCCTGCATTAGGAGGCCAATAACCTCTTGTTGCTTCTTCCTGTGGAACCCTGCGAAACAAATTACCTCCCCTCTAAGCCCAGACTTATATGAGTTCCATACCATTTCCTTCGATGTACTATATCTATTGGTGTCAAAAAATTGAATAGTCCAGCGCTTAATATGATCGATAAACCCCTCAATGACCAGCAATTTCCTATCAAAGGTCCACTTTGCAGGGGGGTTTGCACACCCTGGGATCTCAATATCCAAGACAAGAGGGTTATGGTCCGAGAGAACCTTAGGTAGCTTCAATATCTGGGCTTTATCCACTAATGATCCAGGAATTTAAAAGTAGTAGTAAAAGTAGTCCAGCCTCACATATTTCCTGTGTGTACACGAGAAATATGTGTACCATGGATCTCCGGGTTTATTAGCAGACCAAACATCCACCAGACAATGGCTATCATCTAGCGCCTGCACCGCATGAAAAACTCGTGGCTTCCTGCCTTGATACCCATCGCCCCCTAAACACACCTGAATTCATGTGAATGTTGAAATCGCCACATAGTATCAGTGGGGCAAGCCAGGAAGCGAGCTCTACTTCAAGTTCTATCAAAAAATCTGCATCATCTAAATTCGACCCATATATAGTGCACAATGTACCGAAGGTGGGAATTACAGCCATTGCCCACCGACCCCATTTATCTGAAAGTGTACGACTACTTGGTGGGTGTCGGTTAGAGACATGTATTGCCACCCCCCTCGTTGTGGAGGTCTGTGAAGAGCAGATTGTCTGTGTTAAGCCCAGAATAAAATTATAACCTCTCTTTTGCCATGGGAGATGGGTCTCCTGCTGGCATTAGAAATCCAAGCCCAAAGCTCGCAATGTTTCACCCGTTCAGTCTCTCTTCGCACGATCATTCAACCCCCCAATATTAATCGTGCAAAACGTTAGCTGCCTCTTCAGCAAAAACAAAGCAATTTCAGAATAAGACACATGATTAGGAATAGAATTGCAAAGCAATCTAAAACTCCTGTCTTCAAAAATCTGCTTCAAAAACTTATTTCCAAAAGGAAAAAGATGGACAAATGGACACAAAAACTATATGTTAAACATGTTGTGGAAAGAGCATTTGTTGTAAAAGGGAAACTCTTTATTTTCATAATAAATTGCATTAAAAGCCTAGACCACTTAATATCAACAAAACTAAACTTCTGCAACATTTTCTAAGGCACTTATAGACATACTTCAAGGTCTGAATCATACTTTCATGAAGAGAATTGCACTCAGCACCATAATTGTGTACTTTCAGGGAAACATGAAGGAACTTGTTATAAAGTCTTACAAGGGAATGCAGTTGGCAAGGAATAAACATTATCTACTGACAATTTTCATGAGAAAAAACATCAAAAACTATATATGATTGGAATTGCACTTCTAGTTACAATATTCGTAATACAGCTATACTAAGGCAAGGACATGTCTGATGACATTTAAAATGCCACCACCACTTGAAAAAAGGAAGTCTTGACAAATGTTATACATCTGCCTATTTTGGCCATTACTAACCTACAAGGACATTCTTTAAGTAGCTTTAGAAAACACGTGTGACATGACATTCCATTACATTAAGATGCTCTCAACGCATCATTCAACTATGAGAAACCTTGTGTGGGTGTTATACTTTGTCAAAACCCAATCATTGCAGGTAGAAGAACTTATTATGCACTACTGCACTCTAATCCAGCACACGTCAGCAGTATTATGGACTACATACAATATAAATACTTTGATGTTCCCTCTGAGGACAACCTTTGACCCTGTCACCAGGTAGGTCGCCCCCCCAGCCGCCACACGGTCCCCTTGTGCCGCAGCTGTCCCGCTGAGTAGCCTGTTCCCTTGCAGTCCTCCTCTTCTGCCTCAGACTGTTCCTGCCTTTCTTCTTTCCATTCTCTGTGCCATTGTACCTGCCTTTTCTTTCTCTCATGCTTTTCCACTTTTTTCACTGCTCTCCTCATTTTTGCATGCCCCATTCGCCGCCCTGCTCCTGCCTCCCAGCTGCTCCTCCCTCCCATAGCCCTTCCTATGGAGAGCGCGCAGCGGCTGCCCACAGCGGGCACGCAAGCCCGTCCGTGCCTGGACCGTGCCCAGCGCCAGAACTCCTGGCCCCCGCCGAAACCAAGAAACCTGACTGAGATATGACACCACCACCCTCCACGCACTCAACACCGGCCGACCAGCCGCCTGCTACCAAGCCACTCCGAAGCACACCCACGGACCCATCTCCTGCCAAACCTGCAAATTCACCCAGACCAGGCAACAACAACAACCACCTCAAGTGCATCCTGCTCAACACCCGCTCTGTCCACAAGCACGCCGTCGAACTCTGGGACCTCCTCGATACAACAGTGCCAGACGTCGCCTTCCCCACAGAAACCTGGATGAACGCCTCCTCAGGCCCCAACATTGATATAGCCATCCCGAACGGCTACAAGATCACCCGAAAGGATTGCGTCAACCAAACCGGAGGAGGAATCGCCATCATCTACAGGAACACCATCGACGTCACGACCAACTCCGAAGATGCCCTCACCACCGCCGAACACCTACACTTCCAGATCCACACCCACCCCAAGACCACCCTCAAAGGAACCCTCGTCTTCAGACCCCCAGGCCCACGCACACAATTCATTGAAGCCATCGCCGACTTCATCAGCCCACATGCCCTCGCCTCATCAGACTACATCCTTCTAGGGGACCTGAACTTCCACCTGGAGAACAACAATGACAACAACACCACTACCCTGCTCGCCAACCTCGCCAACCTCGGACTCAAGCAACTGGTGAACACCCCCACCCACTACGCCGGCCACACGCTTGACCCCATCTTCTCTGCCAGCAGCCATGTTGCCTTCAGCCACTCCACCGGACTACACTGGACCGACCACAGCTGCATCCACTTCACCTTTAAGAAGACCACATCCCCTAAAATTGTTCTACTCCAAGAAACACATCTAAGCCTCAGTGAGGGTAAAGAGCTTTTTGGTAAATTAAGATGGGTGGAAGCTTTTTGTTGTTCTGGGCAGTCGGCTGTAAGCAAAGGTGTAGCAATCCTGATAAAGACTGGGATAGGAGGTTCCAACAGATCAACATTAACGGACCATACAGGAAGATGGGTCATTGCCCAGTTAGATTTCAGCAGAGAAACGCAGACTATCATCTCTTATTAGGGCCCAATATAGACGACCCTTCCCACCTCCTTAAGATACAGTCCAATCTGGCGGATGTTAGATCCCCCATTATTATGGGGGGGGACTTTAACGTCCTGCTTGATCCTAGGCAGGATCGCTCCAATCAACGCCAATATGCGACTACACCACGATCTAGGCGTACCGTAGTTAATATGATGAATGAGCTTGGGCTCAGTGATGCTTGGAAGGTCAAGGGAGGGCCAGCCCCAGGATTTACCTACTTCAGTAAGAAGCACGGTCATGCATCAAGATTGGACTACATCTTAGTAGATAGGCAATGTCTGGAGATCTTGGAGGATATAAGAACACTACCTACTATTATATCTGACCATGCACCTATTATTTTTTCAGTGTTGCTCAATAGAGATATAAGTATGGCATTACCAAGATGGACTTTAAAAAGGTCTGCATTGCGCAATCAGGACATAGTAGCATCCGTTAGAACATCTATAGATAATTATTTCTTAGATAATGCTGGCTCCACTCTCCCTGAGTATGTATGGGATGCCTGGAAAGCGCATATAAGAGGCCATCTACACAGCCTAATTTGCTCAGAAAATAGGGAGGAGAAAACTAAATTTAAAACTTTAGAGAACAAAATATCCTCGCTAGAGAGTGCTAGATTAGACACCCAGCAACCAAATTTAACAAGGCTACTAGGAGAGCTGGAACTCCTTAGATTAGAATACAGAGGATTATTAGATCAAAAAGTGAAGGCCCAGCAGTGAGAAATAAAGGAGAAACAGAGTAAAGATGTACAAAAGAATAAAAGTATATAAAAATTGTAATAACAGTAATACTAATAATAACAATAACAAGTGATCATGAGGCACATCTAGATAAATAGTCTGTTAAAGGGGACAAAAGTAAATCACGTTTAATCAACATCGGAAGAGAAGAAGCACATGCACGATCTAATCTGTGATTTCCTTCCCAGTGTAAGAATTGGCTTTTGTAGTTTGGTTTGCCCTGTTCCCATCATGCACTGGGACAGGAACAGACTAATTTGCATACAGCCAGGTTCTGAAACTGGGATGGTGCAATGAGCTAAAAAACGGTGTTGGATCTAGCCCTGATCTCTTGACTGGGTGAGAGTATTCTGCTTAATTCAGAGACTCTGTCCCTCACCACCCCTTGTTGTAAATAATTTTGTCCACCCTAAGCGTGGAAGGGTATACTCAGACATGAGTCCCTTGCTCATTGCACCATCAGGATTCAAGCAAGCCGGGCCGAAGACGGCTGTAATGCCAGAAACCGGTCCCCGGAAGCTTGTTTCCTTCCCAGTGTAAGAATTGGCTTTTGTAGTTTGGTTTGTCCTGTTCCCATCATGCACTGGGACAGGAACAGACTAATTTGCATACAGCCAGGTTCTGAAACTGGGATGGTGCAATGAGCTAAAAAACGGTGTTGGATCTAGCCCTGATCTCTTGACTGGGTGAGAGTATTCTGCTTAATTCAGAGACTCTGTCCCTCACCACCCTTGTTGTAAATAATTTTGTCCACCCTAAGCGTGGAAGGGTATACTCAGACATGAGTCCCTTGCTCATTGCACCATCAGAATTCAAGCAAGCCGGGCCGAAGACGGCTGTAATGCCAGAAACCGGTCCCCGGAAGCTTGTTTCCTTCCCAGTGTAAGAATTGGCTTTTGTAGTTTGGTTTGCCCTGTTCCCATCATGCACTGGGACAGGAACAGACTAATTTGCATACAGCCAGGTTCTGAAACTGGGATGGTGCAATGAGCTAAAAAACGGTGTTGGATCTAGCCCTGATCTCATGACTGGGTGAGAGTATTCTGCTTAATTCAGAGACTCTGTCCCTCACCACCCCTTGTTGTAAATAATTTTGTCCACCCTAAGCGTGGAAGGGTATACTCAGACATGAGTCCCTTTCTCATTGCACCATCAGGATTCAAGCAAGCCGGGCCGAAGACGGCTGTAATGCCAGAAACCGGTCCCCGGAAGCTAGTTTCCTTCCCAGTGTAAGAATTGGCTTTTGTAGTTTGGTTTGCCCTGTTCCCATCATGCACTGGGACAGGAACAGACTAATTTGCATACAGCCAGGTTCTGAAACTGGGATGGTGCAATGAGCTAAAAAACGGTGTTGGATCTAGCCCTGATCTCTTGACTGGGTGAGAGTATTCTGCTTAATTCAGAGACTCTGTCCCTCACCACCCCTTGTTGTAAATAATTTTGTCCACCCTAAGCGTGGAAGGGTATACTCAGACATGAGTCCCTTGCTCATTGCACCATCAGGATTCAAGCAAGCCGGGCCGAAGACGGCTGTAATGCCAGAAACCGGTCCCCGGAAGCTTGGTTCCTTCCCAGTGTAAGAATTGGCTTTTGTAGTTTGGTTTGCCCTGTTCCCATCATGCACTGGGACAGGAACAGACTAATTTGCATACAGCCAGGTTCTGAAACTGGGATGGTGCAATGAGCTAAAAAACGGTGTTGGATCTAGCCCTGATCTCTTGACTGGGTGAGAGTATTCTGCTTAATTCAGAGACTCTGTCCCTCACCACCCCTTGTTGTAAATAATTTTGTCCACCCTAAGCGTGGAAGGGTATACTCAGACATGAGTCCCTTGCTCATTGCACCATCAGGATTCAAGCAAGCCGGGCCGAAGACGGCTGTAATGCCAGAAACCGGTCCCCGGAAGCTTGTTTCCTCCCCAGTGTAAGAATTGGCTTTTGTAGTTTGGTTTGCCCTGTTCCCATCATGCACTGGGACAGGAACAGACTAATTTGCATACAGCCAGGTTCTGAAACTGGGATGGTGCAATGAGCTAAAAAACGGTGTTGGATCTAGCCCTGATCTCTTGACTGGGTGAGAGTATTCTGCTTAATTCAGAGACTCTGTCCCTCACCACCCCTTGTTGTAAATAATTTTGTCCACCCTAAGCGTGGAAGGGTATACTCAGACATGAGTCCCTTGCTCATTGCACCATCAGGATTCAAGCAAGCCGGGCCGAAGACGGCTGTAATGCCAGAAACCGGTCCCCGGAAGCTTATTTCCTTCCCAGTGTAAGAATTGGCTTTTGTAGTTTGGTTTGCCCTGTTCCCATCATGCACTGGGACAGCAACAGGCTAATTTGCATATAGCCAGGTTCTGAAACTGGGATGGTGCAATGAGCTAAAAAACGGTGTTGGATCTAGCCCTGATCTCTTGACTGGGTGAGAGTATTCTGCTTAATTCAGAGACTCTGTCCCTCACCACCCCTTGTTGTAAATAATTTTGTCCACCCTAAGCGTGGAAGGGTATACTCAGACATGAGTCCCTTGCTCATTGCACCATCAGGATTCAAGCAAGCCGGGCCGAAGACGGCTGTAATGCCAGAAACCTGTCCCCGGAAGCTTGTTTCCTTCCCAGTGTAAGAATTGGCTTTTGTAGTTTGGTTTGCCCTGTTCCCATCATGCACTGGGACAGGAACAGACTAATTTGCATACAGCCAGGTTCTGAAACTGGGATGGTGCAATGAGCTAAAAAACGGTGTTGGATCTAGCCCTGACCTCTTGACTGGGTGAAAGTATTCTGCTTAATTCAGAGACTCTGTCCCTCACCACCCCTTGTTGTAAATAATCTGTGATGATGGCAGAGTAAATTCCACCAAGCATTATAAACCACATTTTTGGTATCTTTCCAGTTAGTTGTTATGATTTGAAAAGCAACAGCAATGCAGAGATCAATAAATTTACAAATATGAAGCGGGACATCCCAAACAGGGGCCAAACCACCCAGAAATACAGAAGAAAGAAGAAAAGGAACATTAGTGGACAAAATCTTGTTAAGTGTACACCAAATGTGGGACCACATAAGGTGGACCTTAGGGCAAAGAAAGAACATGTGAACCAAATCACCAGAAGTGCATGAACAAGACCAGAAAAACTCTGTTTCTCCTTTATTTTTCACTGCTGTTCCCTTTCCCTTCCCCCCTTTTTTTCCTTCTTCTTTCCTTCTCTTTCTCTCTCTTCTCCCCACAAAATGAAAAGTTATAAAAGCATTCTTTCATATGTATAGTGTTGTCCCCCTTGGGGCGTTTCTTGTTCTGATGGCACAGTATTCTCCATAACTATTTTGTTTCTTGCTGCTCTTTTTTTATGCCGTTGTACTGATGTTTTACATTGTTTTATTCAACTCAATAAAGCTTTTCAAACTTAAAAAAAAGTGAAGGCCCAATGGGATACCCATGCTATGGAAAACTATGAGTATGGCGAGGGAGCTGGAGCAGTTTTGGCTAGTAAGACCAGAGCAGATCGGGTACGGAACAACATAGACAGGTTAATGTTTGATGAACAGGGGAATATATCCTGTAAACAGAAAGACATGGAGGATCACTTGCATGTTAAGTTCTCTAAACTCTACGAGGAAGAAATATCCTCTACGCATGAGAACTCCCTACGTTGGTTGGAGAGTAAGGCCCTGCCTAGCCTGACAGATGAAGGTAGAACTACTCTTAATAGCCCCATCACAGAGGAGGAGGTCAGGAACCATATTAAGAAATTGAAAAATAATAAAGCAGCAGGGCCTGATGCCCTCCCAGGTGAAATATATAAAATCTTCCAGGAGAGTTTGATCCCAAGGTTATGCGAGCTATTCAATTATGTTTATAACACAAACGGCAGGATACCAGCATACTGGAGAAAGTCCATTATCGTACTTATTTTAAAGCCAGGGAAGGACCCTCTCAATGCAGACTCACATAGACCCATCTTCCTTCTAAATGCTGATTATAAAATCTTTACCAGTATTTTGGCATGGAGATTGGCTAAACTGGTTCCACAACTTATCAGCTTGGACCAGAAAGGTTTCGTGCCCAGAAGATATATCCATGAGCTGAATCTGCAGTTGATTGGAAGTATAGATCTAGCGGTGACACGGTCGGAGCCCTTGGCGGTAGCCGCATATGATGCAGCGAAGGCCTTTGACCGTGTCAACTCGGGCTTCCTATGGAATGTATTAACGGTAATGGGCTTTGGTCAAACCTTTATACAAAGGTGTTATGAGGGTGCCTCGGCGGAAATCTTATTGAATGGCTTTTTAACATCAAGCTTTAAAATAGGGCGGGGCACCAGGCAGGGGTGCCCCATTTCGCCACTTCTTTTTGACATCTATATTGAGCCGCTGGCACAGGCATTGAGAATTGACGAGTCAATCACACCTTTTAAACATAAGAATTACAGCTGTAAACTAGCACTATATGCCGATGACCTCTTGATTTATACCAGCAACCCCGTGGAAGTATTCCCTAGGGTGGAGACGATAATGGCTGACTTTGGGCTCCATTCGGGTTATCAAATAAACAACTCAAAAACAGAAATCATGTGTTGGGGGATCGATAATTGGGAAGGACCTTGCAGTAGCCATTTCAGATATCTGGGAATTACTATCACACCAGATATCAATAACATAGCTCAAATCAACATAAAGAAATTAAGTAATGACATCGATCATCTCTTTTCTAGATGGCAGAACCTCCCCCTTACAATATATGGCCGAGTCAATTTGGTCAAAATGATAATTCTGCCTAAACTGACCTATTTGTTTAATTCAATACCCCTCACTTTCCCAGACAAAATCTTGACGAATATTCAGGGAAAGATTGGCAGTTTTATCTGGGCAAAAAAAAACTCCAGGCTATCCTGGAAAAAGCTAAAAAGAAGACTATTAAAAGGTGGGCTGGCACTTCCAGATATAAATTGGTATGCCTTATCTTTTCAACTGAAAAACATTAGATGCCTACTGTCACGCCCCGATGATTCAAACTGGGGGAGGATTTTGAACATAATGGTAGGCCTAGAGGGAGGTGAGTCTGGGTTCCTATATAAATTTGGAACAGTAAAATTCTTCAAAAAAGTGTGTTTAAAGGTCTTAAAATCGGCTCTTACAGTCTGGAAAAAAGTTAAAGGAAGATGGGGAATTAGGTACTACTCTGAGTGTGCCCCAATTTGGGATTCACCTGGTTTACCATCATGCCTTAGGGATAGCTTGTCCCTTCCCATCAGGAGAGCAGGAATAAACATCTGGTCAGACTTAATAACATCAGAGGGGATCCTTCCGTGGGAGGTACTGAAAGCCAGGATAGGGGACTCCCTCTCCACATTTAAATACATCCAACTAAGTTCGTGGTTTATGGCCGAGAAAGAGAATATTGGAGGCAATTGGGAAATTGAACGTGCTCTTCTATTTCCAGGGCCTAGGAAGAAGGAAGTTGGGCTCTGGTATAGGAAAATGCTGGAAGCAGAGGAAGCACAGTCCCCCCCATTACATCGGGTGTGATATTCTACCAGGCTGGAGGCAGACTCAGTTACCCTGTATGACATCTCTCTTAAAGTACTTTATAAATATGTGAGGACTGTATCTCTTAAAAAAAATATTTTTTGCACAATAAACAGGTTGTATTATACACCGAAAAAACTAGCGAAGTTTGTAAACCCACCTCCTCTTGGCACAAGATGTGGGCTCATAGAAGCAGATGACATCCACATATTCTATGACTGTCCGGTAGTTGGGACATTCTGGGGTAGAGTGGAGGGGGATATTGAAAGCATCTTTAAAACAAAGTTATGTTTGAACTTAGCTAGAATTATATTTGGCCTGGATGCAGATATTTTAGCTGAATTAAGGGGGACACAAGTTGCTTTATTCTTTTGTTTGATTCTGATTGCTCAAAGAGAGATTTGTAAGGTTTGGAAGGATGCCAACCCCCCACTAAACGAAAATTGGCTCCAAGCAGCAATTAGAATGGCGCGTTTAGAATCACTTTTAACCCACAATGTAAATAGCACGGTATGGAAACCTTTTATGTATTGTGGTATAGCAATGAGATGAAACACTCAAGGTCCAATGATTACACCATGCCTTGGTATAAAAAGGCAGGCCATGTTGGCCCCAGACGAAAGCAAGAACTCTGGCCTGGGGCGCCTAGGAAAAGATTGGGGCTTAGGAGATAATTTGCACTCGTTAGTGGTGAGATGAGGACAAAAAAAAAAAAAAAAAAAAGAAGACCACATCCCACCACCGCCCGCAACAGATCCCCCGTAGATGCTGGAGCAAAGTCACCGCAGACCAGCTAACCACATCACTGAGTCAGAACCCACCTATCACCACCAGTGACACCAACGAGGCAGCCCGCAACCTCACACAGTGGATCATCAACTGCACCAACACCCTTGCACCACTGAAGAACCCTCCAGGCAAGCCCAGCAACAGGAAAACAACATGGTTCACTGACGACCTCAAAGAACCGAAGAAATTCTGCCGAACCCTCGAGAAAACCTGGCTCCGCGAACAGATGACAGAAAACATGACAGCCCTCAAGAACGCCACCCGCAAACACCACCAGCTGATCCGCACTGCCAAAAAGACATCATTCAAAGAACAGCTGGACAACAACACACACTTCAGCATCATAAAAGAGCTCTCCAATCCCAACGGCAACAGCAACAACATCACACCGTCGCAAGATCTCTGCAACTCCTTCACCACGTTCATTCACCGCAAGATCGCCCATATCCACAACAGCTTTGGTGCCCAGACTCTGCCCCCAGCCACCGAACCAACGCCCCCTAGAACCACCCTCAGCGCTTGGACTCCCATCAGCACTGAAGACACCGCCCACGCTATGAACGCCATCCACTCCAGCTCTCCTTCCGACCCATGCCATCACCACATCTTCAACAAAGCCGACACCATCATCGCTCCCCACCTACGGAACGTCATAAACAACTCCCTCGCGTCTGCCACCTTCCCAGAGAGCTGGAAGCACGCAGAGATAATAGCCCTACTGAAGAAACCCACAGCGGACCCTAAAGACCTCAAAAACTTCCGCCCCATCTCTCTTCTTCCCTTTCCGGCGAAAGTGATCGAGAAGATCGTCAATAAACAGCTGACCTCATTCCTCGAGGCCAATGGATCCCTCGACCCATCCCAGTCCGGATTTCAAGCCAACCACAGCACCGGGACCGCCCTCATCGCAGCCACCGACGACATTAGGACCCTACTCGACAACGGGTTAACCACCGCTCTCATCCTCCTGGACCTCTCAGCTGCCTTTGATACAGTCTGCCATCGCACCCTAATAACCCGCCTCCACAACACCGGGATCCAAGGTAAAGCCCAGGACTGGATCACCTCGTTCTTTTCAGACAGAACCCAGAGAGTCAGCCTCCCCCCCTTCCGCTCCGCGGCCACCGAGATCATCTGCGGCATACCCCAAGGCTCATCGCTCAGCCCGACTCTCTTCAATATCTACATGAGCCCCCTCGCCACTATCGCACGCAAACACAACCTCAACATCATCTTATACGCCGACGACACCCCGCTGATACTCTCCCTCACCAAAGACCCAGCCACCTCCAAGCTCAACCTCCCGGAAGGAATGAAAAACGTCGCTGAATGGATGAAACTCAGCCGTCTGAAACTGAACTCAGACAAGACGGAGTTCCTCATCCTCGGACCATCCCTATCCGCCTGGGACGACTGGTGGCCCACAGAACTGGGCACTGCACCAACACCCACTGACCATGCACGCAACCTGGGATGCATCCTGGACTTCTCTCTCACGATGACAAAGCAAGTCAACGCCATTTCATCTTCATGCTTCAACACCCTGCGCATGCTCCGCAAGATCTTCAGGTGGATCCCTACTGGAACTAGAAAGACGGTCACCCAGGCCCTTGTCACCAGCCGACTAGACTACGGGAATGCCCTATACGCAGGAACCATAGTCAAACTTCAGAAAAGACTCCAACGCATGCAGAAGGCATCTGCAGGACTCATCCTCGACATCCCTTGCCACAGCCACATTTCAGCCCACCTGAAAGACCTGCACTTTCTCCCCGTCAACAAAAGGATCACGTTCAGGCTCCTCACCCACGCACACAAAGCACTCCATGACATAGGTCCCGAATAAATAAACAACCGCCTCACGTTCTACACTCCAACACACAAACTCTGCTCCTCCAGCCTCTCCCTCGCCACCGTCCCTCGGATCGGCAGAACCACCGCCGGAGGAAGATCATTCTCCTACCTGGCGGCCAAGACGTGGAACTCCCTCCCCGCCCACCTACGACTGACCCAGGACCACCTCACTTTCACGAAACACCTCAAGACCTGGCTCTTCGAGCAGTAGCGGCACCTCTCCCACCCCCCAGCGCCTTGAGACCTTCACGGGTGAGTAGTGTGCTCTATAAGTGTATTTATTGATTGATTGATTGACAATAACTGTCCAGCAGTTGTCTTCACTCACAAAGAAGCTGAAAAGCCATGAATGGACATGACCAATTATGTAATAGATTCTTGAATTTCAAGAAACAATTTCAGAACTACCTAATCAGGTACGCGTTTGTTACATAAGAAAACATCATAAATAGCAAGCTCAAATGATTAATCTCCTTTACAAAAGAGGAAATGAAGACAAATTTGTATGGAGAAATGTTACTATTTGCAGAAGAAAGGTACAATGTCTGCTATTACCGTCTAATCTGCAATTTATTCCCGAGAAATCTATCCCATAAATTGATGCCTTCCTGTGGGATTCATAAAACTTTGAAAATGCATCCTATATCATCAGAGATACTGCAACTGAATTTAAAAGAAAGCTTTTCAATTCAAACAGTCCAACCTTTTGAATCTATTGTTAGAACGCAACCAAAATATCGAAAATTTCAGCCACTTGAATCAGAACATGCACTGAAAGGAAAAGTGATTTTCCTTTCATTATATTTTACCAAAAACATAACCACCCTTAGGATAGAACACGAAACAGGAACCTTTAATGGTTTTGATCAATGGAGTACCTACAAAAGAGCATACAACTGGCAGGGATTATTAAGCATTGCCAAGGTTCACAAAGCAATACATTACCTTCAGAAAAATAACATATACCACCAAGATTTGAACATCTGCCAGGGTTCTTTACTGTTTACTTCCCATCTCATGCTGCCCCCTGCTGGCCACCTCAAAGTTTGTCTACTCTGCTTTATTAATTTTGCTAACCCCTTGATCACCTAGACCACTGTCTGCCTGCGTTATTTGCTGTTTGCCGCTCTGCTCGCCTGCTGCCCCCCCCCACTGACCACCTCAGCCCCTACTCTTGCACGACTATTTCTGGAATGGCCTGTGCTAGGCTTTTAACTTAGAGATGGGGCAAACTTATGGCCACAGAGAGAGTCTGTCCCCCATACTGATGTTGTTTGTTGTTACCATGTAGTACATTTCTTTCTTTGTCTACTTCCTTTGCTCCTATCCCCTCTCCCCTTGCCTGCTACACCGCCTAGCCCCCTGTCCTTTTGTGCCCTTTGACTAAGCACTCCTTCTCCCCTTGTTGAGGAAAGATCCAATATTTATACTCTGGAGTCTCACCTAACCTGCTAAGAAAGTCCACAGCGCTTAGGGAGCCACAGTTGAGGTATGGTATGGCACCCCTTGCCAAAGCACTCCCTCTCCCCTTTTTGGGAAAGGATCCAGTATGTAGGCCTTGGAGTCTCAGAGACCCCTCTGAGAGAGTCCACTGCGTATAGGGAGCCTCTCGCAACAGAGAGGGGGAAATTATACCACTTCCCCTGGGATCACAGCTTACTGGACTTTAGACGCAGCTTAGTCTTGTCTACCGGTTTGTGACCCCTTCACCCTCCCCCTACTCTTTCCATGCTGGGTATCTCACCTGCCCCTCCACTTTCCTTCCTTCATTCGCTGTCTACTTCCCCTGCTCCTACCCCTCCTACCCTGAATCTCTCCCCTTGCCTGCCTTTTCCATTATGTATATGTCCTTTTTGTTTGTCTTGACCTTACATGTAACTATGTTGCTATGCTCTAATACCTGGATAATCTTTGTAACAATGTAACCTGCAACTATGTCTGATACTCATGTAAAGCGCTCTGATACCTCTGGGTCTAGCCAGTGCTATATAAAACCTTTAAAATAAAAATAAATGAATTCCTAACTTCATACCGTCTACGTACTTATCTTTTAGGAAATGAAAATCAAAGTGGAAAATGTTAACCCATTAATCAGGATTAAGCTGATCTAATGTATGAACATTATAGCATACACCCACTACACTTCAGAGACATGATAGGAGATGCTTTTCAACTTTATCAGATGAGGGAAGCTAGAGGAGAGTCAATTGGTGTCTGGAAAAAAACACTAGTAGAAAGATGTACTCCATATTTATTCCCTACTGAAAAGATGATCATCCAGTCCAAATTTCTGCATCTGAGTACAGAGCTGCACGATTATATTCAGAGGATCCTCACTTTTGTCACAATTTTCATTACATTTTCACAGTACTATATGAAAGTGACCTTTCAGTCACTTCTTATGCTGCTTCACATGTTGTGCAAACTGGAAATGGTTCAACTAATATAACAGCATGGCTTTTGTTCAAAAGGTACACAACAAAGATTAGAGTTAAGAATATATAAATTAAATCAAAATGATGGCATGCTAACGAGGGGCAAATGAATATTGGTTTCAAAGACATGGATTTGAAATGTATGCTATTTAATTTAAGGTCACCTACTTGACTTACTACTGTAAGCTGTGCTGAGTACAGAGGGGCAACTTATATAAATGTCTACTTGGAACAAATGCTTATATTTTGCAGATATTTCAAACACAGATTTCAAACTATGCTTTACTACTTAACCAATAAAAGGAAAAATCCTGTAGGAGAGGTTCTTGATTTCTTTCGGATTAAGAAGTACCAAGCAAGAGGTGCACCATACATTCATATAATTCTGTGGACCAAAGATGCACCTGCATTTAGATATAAATCTGATTAATCCGTTCTACATTATTGAACTTTATGTCACTTGCAAAATACCAAAAATTACCAAAACAAGAAGCTACTTGAGCAAGTTTTACACTTTGAATCACATGAATAAATTCTGCTTAAAAAAATATCAGAACAAATCTAAATATTACATAAAATGTTGCTTTGTTTTTCCATGACGAATTCTACAGAAAGGCAATGTGAATAAATTCATGAGATCTGGAAAACTAACGGGTACTGGCAAATCCCTGAAAAATACTTAAAATCTTGGGACACCAGAAGCATGACAATTGATCAACGACTAAAACCCTTTAATTCTCCATATGTGGGATGCTAACATAGATATGCATTTTTTTGCAGATAACTCTACCACAGTTGCAGGTTATGTTACTTCCCACATTACAAAGGCTGACAAAAAATGACATGAAGGAAGTATGGGAAGGAATATCTGCTGAGCAATCCTTAAGTAAAATAATATACAGATTTAGCCCCAAAATTGTTCTCTTAATGTAAACTCAGTAGCTATGAAGCATGAGACCTTTTGAGTTCCTCAATCTTATATGGTAAGTTACAGCCAATCAAGTGGCTTAGCTTAAGGATTCTCATCACTACACCAAACAGTTCTGAAAAACCTAACTGAAATTGAATACCTTGCCCATTTTGATCCCCCTAACAAAGATAGTTTGAAAACCAATATATTGGACAGATATTGCCCAAATATAAGTCCATTGTTGGAAAACCTATTGCTCTATGAAGTTGCCCAGTTCTACACATATAGAAATAATATGGCAGAAGATATCAACGCTGGAATATTTTGAATGGAAGAGACCAAAGGATGTTTAATACGTCATTGAAAACCTACTTTTATAATCATCAGAAACTGAGTTTCGACAAAGGAGAAAATAAATAATTCTACAATTTAGCACTTCTTCAACTATTCACACCATAGCACAAAGAAGAAAATATGTATTCCCCTTTGAATCCTATGAAGATGCATTTAATTTTGATAAAAATGACGTTGCAGTGCCTCAATTTCAGACATACTTACCAATGTTGGAACAAGAAAAAATAGAAGAGAATAACATTAATGCAGAAATTAGGCACAGTATCTCATCAACTAATAATACTTCTCCTTCCAGGACTAGTGACCCACTTGGACAACCAATGATGAATAATGAAACTATGATTCTCATGGGTGAGGTTCAACATGCAATGGAAGAAGTGAAAAAGGATGTTGAGAATTTAGATCGCTTAATATCTGAATTAAATTCAGAACAAATACAAATATAAAATTAAATAGAGCAGTCTGTAGGTCAAAGACTTGATCATGAAATAGAACTATGTGATTGTAGTACTTTTGAGCCTACATTACAATATGTGGGCAGCCAAGTTGAAACTGGCAAAACCTTTTTTATTAAAGTAGATACTGCTGATGTGCATAAAGTTACTACTTCAAATTTGTTGTGTGTAGTTACTGCTCCTAGGCTTTTCAGAATATAACATCAAAGGAATTACTTGACACCATCCACTGTTACAATAACAAATTTGAAAAAATAAATGTAATATTGAAAAATATCAAGAACTTGGGAGAGTTCTACAAACATTTTGAATTTTGATCATAGATAAAGTGAAAATTGTGTCAAACTTGATGTTTGCATTTCTTTTTTGTGGATGCAAGAATTACTCAGAACGTCTTATGAGGTGCTGTTTGGAGTGACACATGTAATTGTTTTAAGACATTTGTTTCAACTAACACCTGTAAAAGGTGAATCAATTTTCAAAAACCTTTTGCAGGATCAAATTCCCAATTCTTTGGGTAGTATTGGGAATGAGGCAAGCTAATGATGAAGAAGATGCCAAGATATCATAAGACGTTTTCCGTGGCATTGTGACAAAAGAAGCAAAAATTATGCAAGGGAACGAAAAGCAAGCAATTTGTTTCCTAACCTTCATGTACGTGCTGAAGTAATCCATTATCTTCTTTCACAACCACAATCAGTGTTTGGTTAACAGCAACTGTTGAAGAATATGCTCAAATAAATAATGAAATGCTAGATCAGGAAAAAGAAGAAATTGTACATCTCCCTTGTAAAGATAAAGTCGAGAATCACAGACTACACATACCTATAAACGTTTTGCTACAAAATCACAAAAGATCAGAAAATCATTGTCATGTACACCAGGATCTTAGAAAGATTTACATCTGTGTAAAAATTGTTGAGTTATTTTATGTCCCAAATTACAAACAGAAGAAGGACTAGTAAATGGGGCCATGGGATTTGTAGTACACTTTCTGATAACTGCAAAGAATGAGGAGATTGAATTTGTTGTGGTGGGATTCGACCACATTAAAGAGTAAAAACAAATATGTCAGTGTGCAGTAAGATTCCTACATATCAAAGTTTTAAATATTCAAAGAGAACATTTTATTCTTTATTTGGATTGAGCAGTAAAAATACAAAAATCAAAAAAGTTTAACCTTAGATTATGCATAAATTAATATTTAATCCACTGTATTTAAAGAGGGAATGCCATACGTTGCTCAATCTTGCGTTAAAAAAAGTAACAGGACTGTATATTATTTGTTTTGATGAGACAAGAATTAATGCAGACAATAGATGTGTGACAAATACAATTATTTGTGAAAGACATACGATTCTCGTATTAGTGAGTATGTTTTTGAAACCTAAACTGTCTTTCAAAAGACAAATTGAATCAAACTACAATTATGAACAAGAACTGGAACAACTAGGAATTACAGGGCATCCATTTAAAAATCAGAATGGCATTAATTGCTATACAATGTCATTGTTATTCTACTTTTATACTTACTTTTATACTTACAGTCAGACAAAGAACCAATACACCTACATGTAAATCAACCTTTCCGCAAGTCCCTTGACAAAACTCATCAACAAATTCTGTCTAACAGCCACGTATGCCACTCTACAAGTGGTATTAGAGATATAAGACATAAGTGTAGAGGTGCTATTCAGTTTTCTATCAATGTAGCACAAACTGCTTACTAATTATGAAAGGCTGTTCTAAAAATAATAGCTAACGAGATCACTGCAGTTCTGACCTCTTTCGTGTAAGCTATTCTTGGGATCATGAATGTTTCTATTACCTACATTCAAGCTCCCCTGTTACAGAATTTGGAAGATTTATATATTATACCAATACCTAACTGCAAATGAATTCCATTAAAATAATTTATATGCAACACTGTGCAGCCAAATCTTTGTCTAAACTGTAAATCAGAACTTGTGTTGCCCCTTAATTTAATAATGGTACCAAAATATCTCACTTGGTCTTTCAAATCTGTATTCTCAATATCAGAAAAATTAGTATGTGCATTTTTAACTTTACTGTTTCTCAAAGTTTTATTTCAGTACACACTATTACTAGTAATGCTACTATTTTTTATCATGTTGAAACTACAGCATCAGGAGACTATACTACCTATATAAAGAACACAGTTTGGACAAAATGGAATGATAAACCTGTTAATTTTAAGCACAGACTGACAGCAATGTACAAGACAGTTACCTTTTTATTTTACATCCTATTTATAAGCCATAACTTTACAGTTGTTATTAAGCTAGAAAGTTGGATATATATAATTAAGTAGCTATGTCATTATGTGGCCTTACAAGGATGGTGACATTTGAATATGTAAACAGTTGAATATGGATAGCTAAGTATAGATTTACTGGTTTTACCTCTACTTCTATGTACCTTGAAGATGTACATTTTGTCAAGGACATATATGTGGAGCTATAAAAAGTAAAATGTTGCTGATGCATTGAAACCTACTTTCACAATATTTTGTCCTCTATATTCTTGACACAATATTTTGTCCGCACAATATTTTTTCAGATATTTTATGTTTTTTTTTCATAATCCAATTGATTTATTTTTCCTCAGTGTTTCATGATGACGACTACAATATGTTCATGTTGAACTGCACAGATTCTAAACGATTGCTTAGGTCTGTAACAAAAATTTTACTGAGGTCTGAAAAGCACAAAAAAAGAAAAACAAAAATCTATTCACTTATACTTCTGTTTATAATATACATCCAGATGTAATGGTAGCACTGTGTGTCAGGATCCTGGATTCTGTTACCGAGTTAATTCATAGGGCATCAGAGAAACGTCACAAACACAAAAAGGTTAAAGCCTTTTCTCGCTGGAAAAAAATATACATTTTGTCACAACTGATGCTCAGGCAGTGCATGCGGGCACTCAGAGACTTCAACCAGCATGGCTGCCAAAATTCCTATGGACTCCGCTCCGCTGCTGCGGTCTAGTGGTTGTGGTCGCGCGACCGCAGATTGTTAAAGGCTGTGGAGAACCTTCAAACTTCGCACTTCAACTGACTACGCACCAGGACGAGTGCGTCATTGTGGAATTCGTTAGTTTTCCTGAAATAGTTTCTCGTAGTGAGTTATTTTTGTTAACATTTCCCAGCGCAGACGGAATCTATTCTTCAAGCAACATCGCATGCGCAACGTGGGAGCTTCAGTGTGTCACGTAGCTTCATGGTGCAGAGAAAGAAGAACTTGCAGACAAGGCGTTTTTGAGAGCAGCGCGCTATCTACAGGTATTTATTGGAAATTTACTTTTGGATTGTAGCAGTTGCTTCGTGACAGTTTATATTACGGAGACTTTTACGGAGGCACATTTGTTCACTGGTGTCTTCGAGTGTGAACTTCACAGCATTTGTTTTGGATATTAATCTAAGATAGTTGAAGACGTATTCAACTGGGACATATTTTTCCTTTACGGCTTATTTACTAGAACTGCTAAAATCATTACGGGTGAGTCTATACCTAGGGCAGAGTATAGGAAGTACCACACACAAGTTTACACCAGGATAACTGTTGGTATGTATTTGCAGGCGCTGAGCCACATAAATGATAGAGCATAGCAGTCGCATATAACATCAATGGGAGAGAAGCTTATGGCCAGGTCTCACAGGTAAAATAAAGAACCGTTTAGATAATACCAGGTATATAAAAGTTGTATTTGTAGATATTAAGGTTTGTCATTTATGCAGGTGCTGAGTGACAACACGTCCGGCTGACACGGCAGACCAGAGCACCGTGTTCTTCTACCAGGCTGTCTCTCTCTTTTTATCCCATTCCCCTTTCCCCCCACTTCAGTAGTGTCCTGAATTTATTTCAAGGCGGCTCCTGGGGTAGGTGGGCATTTGGAGCATTGTCGGCTTCGATGTACCAGGTGTGAGCCTTCTGACAGATTGAAGTGCCAACTCTTTTCCATCTGAGCCGCGATGGCGGAAGGTTTTGATCTTAAGACTCTGGCAGGAATTTTGGATGGACTGCAAAGTCAGTTAACCAAGTCCGCCGAGGATAATAGGGCTCTGAGAGAAGAGATTAAAAGGTCCCAACAAGAGAAACATATAATTAGAACTAAAATGGAGGAGCTTTTGGCAGGAGGTTCTTCGGAATCTAGTCGAAACTCTGCTTCAGAGGTAGCAACTCAAGTTATTCACTCAGTTGCCCCAGTGGTTCCATTGGCTAACCCAGAGAGGTTCGGGGGGGACCCACATAAAGCGCAGATATTCCTTACGCAGTGCTCATTGCATTTTTTGTGCAGACCTGTGGTATTTAAGGACGATAGGGTGAAGGTTGCGTTCATGCTGTCCTATATGAGCGGGGATGCCGCTGCTTGGTCTATGCCCTTGATATCTCGTGACGGCCCAGCCTTGTACAACTTTGATATGTTTAAAAAAGAATTTCTACGGATTTTTGATCGAAGAACTGCAGAACAGGCCACAGATAATGAACTATTGGATCTCAAACAGGGAAATAGGGATTTAATAGCGTACATTGATCAGTTCAACAAATTAATTGTAGAAACAGAATGGCCAGAAAGCAAACGATCCGCTATCTTTTACCGAGGACTGAGGGATGAGCTGAAAGATGCTTTGGTACAGATTCCCAAAAGACCACGAGAAATATCGGAACTAATCGATCTGGTGTTACAGTTGGAACACAGACTTTCGGAAAGGAAGTCTGAAAAGAAGAAAGATTTTCGGACATATTTTCCACGGTTAGTCCGGGTTAAAAGTGAACCTTCGAGAACTGACAATGGATCTGGGGAGGAACCGATGCAGATTGGGTCAATCAGAGGCCCACTGTCTAAAGAGGAAAAGGAAAAAAGACGAGCAAACAACGTGTGTCTTTACTGTGGTTTCTCGGGACACTTTGTAAAAGACTGCCCTAAAAAGCCCAAGTACAGTGTTGGTTTAAAAGCCAAATCCCACCAGCAGAGGAAGTTGATCTGGTGGGAAAAGAAGGTAATTCAACTCGGGAAATGCAGCAGTTAATCAACACTCTTCAATCGGCAGCACCACATTTAACAGTATCCTTTGTCATGAGATTTGGAACCAGGGAGGTTAAAGGAGTATCTGTCATGACTGACTCTGGGGCCACCGGGAATTTTTGTGACCTGACCTATGCAAAGGAAATGGGCATTCAGGCAATTAAAAAAAGACATTGCGAGATTGTCAAAGCTGTCGATGACACCAACCTTACTTCAGGGCAGATCACTGAAGAGACGGAAACGTTGGAGTTGGTGGGACTTCAGGGTCATCGTGAATTTCTTCGATTCAATCTGATTGACGCCCCGCAGTTCCAATTGATACTAGGATTGCCATGGCTCACGGAGCATAATCCGAATATCGACTGGGAGAAGAGGTCGGTGGAGATGACCTCAGAACATTGTCGCAGGAATTGTTACTCGACCGGTAGTCAGAAAACCTTGAGCTCGCCAGCTTTGGAATTGGCTCAGCTCACTAACCGAGTGTGTGTCTTGGAGATGAAAGAAATTCCCCCTGAATACCAGGACTTGGCCAGTGTTTTTGATAAGGGTAATGCTGAGAAACTTCCACCCCATCGGGAGTATGACTGCAAGATCGAACTAGAACCTGGCGCTAAGTTGCCGTGCAGTCGGATTTATGCGCTCACAGAAGCAGAGAATCAGTACCTCAAAAAATATTTGGATGACTATTTAAAAATCGGTTTCATACGACCTTCGCAATGGCCTGTTTCTTCGCCTCTGTTTTTCCGGCCGAAGAAGGACGGCTCTTTGCGTACCTTTATCGATTACAGAGCTTTGAATTTAGTGACCATCAAGAATGGGTATCCATTACCTCTCATCTTACAGCTATTGGATCAAGTTAAAGGAGCCAAGGTGTATACGAAGTTGGACCTTCGAGGAGCGTACCATCTGGTGAGAGTTGCTGAGGGTGACGAGTGGAAAACAGCATTTCGCACTAAATATGGTCTCTATGAGTACCAGGTGATGCCTTTTGGGTTGAGCAATGCTCCCGCGGCATTTCAACACTTTGTGAACGATGTGTTAAGAGAATTTCTGGACCGAGTGGCAGTCGTCTATATAGATGATATATTAATCTTCTCGGATTGTATAGAGAATCACATTCCACATGTGCGAGCTATTTTGCAGAAAATATTGGAGAACCACTTGTACGTAAAATTGGAGAAGAGTGCATTTCATGTGCGGCAAGTGGAGTTCTTGGGATTCATCCTGTTAGCCGAGGGGGTGGCTATGGATCCTTCAAAGGTGCAAGCTATTCAGGATTGGTCATCACCCAGTAACATTAAGGAAATTCAGAGTTTCATTGGCTTCGCCAATTTTTACAGAAGGTTCATTCCTGACTTTTCTGCTAAGGTTCAGCCCATTACGCAACTCCTAAAGAAAGGGAACGTTTTTCATTGGTCAAAAGAGGCGGAGGAAGCTTTTCAGTTCTTAAAAAGGGCTTTTGTCACGGCGCCAATCTTTCTGCACCCAGATCCTGAGCAGGAGTTTTTTGTGGAAACTGATGCTTCAGACTTCGCAACCGGAGGAATTTTGTCGCAAAGGGACAAGCTGACAGGAAACTTCATCCAGTGGCGTTTCGCTCGAGGAAACTATCTGAGACAGAGTTTAACTACACAATCGCGGATAAGGAATTGTTAGCTGTGAAGGAAGCTTTCCAAGACTGGCGACATTACTTAGTAGGAGCAAAACACAAGGTGACGGTGTACACTGACCATCGGAATTTACAATTTTTGAAGTCTGCCAAAACCCTTACACCTCGTCAATTGAGGTGGTCATTGTATTTTTCGGAATTTGACTTTGTCATAACGTACAAACCGGGTGTGAAGAACGGGAAAGCTGACGCATTATCCCGAATGAACATTTCTGAGGACAAGAGAATTCCGGTGGATGAACCAATTATTCCATTAGAGAAAATTGTAGGGGCGATTCATCTGGAAGATGTCGCTAAGGAAATTCGGAAACATTGCTCCCATCAGAATCTGGAAAATTAGGTGGCAGATGATAAAAGGAAATCAATCAGAAACTCGTTACCATACTATGATGGAGCCCTGTATTTACCCACAAGCGAACTGCGAGAGAAGGCATTAGAAGACTGTCATGACGATCTGTTGGCGGGTCATAAGGGCACTAAAAAGACCTTACAGTTGTTACAGAGACATTTTTGGTGGCCTGGTATGGCTGCTCAGGTAGGGCAGTATGTCGCAACCTGTGAATTATGCATCAAGGGTAAACCATCTAGACAGTCCCCGCAGGGATTATTGCAACCACTCCCTAACGCCCCGGGTCCCTGGCACACAGTATCTTTAGATTTGATTGTAGATCTGCCACACAGTCAGGGGTACACCGCCATTCTAGTACTGGTAGACACATACTCAAAAATGGGCCATTTTGTTCCATTAGAAAAAATTCCTACCGCACCACAGTTGGTAAAATTGTTTAATCAGCATGTGGTTCGAACTCATTGTATCCCTCAAATCATCGTCTCAGATAGAGGGGCTCAGTTTGTGTCCAAGTTCTGGAAAAACTATATGCACAGTTTAGGTATAGGCATTCGATTCTCGACCAGTTTCCAGCCCGAGATAGCATGGCAGACTGAGCGAGTGAATCAGGAACTGGAGCAATACCTAAGATTGTACTAGATGGAACAAGAAGGAATGCTCTGACCTGCTGTGGTCGGCCGAGTTTGCATACAACAACGCTATACACGCCTCCACGGGGTTCACCCTGTTTTATTTGAACTATGGGCGACATCTTACCATAATGATAGGTAAATTAACGGAGGAGAGTCCTACAGTGGTGGAGTGGATAGCAGGGATGAAAAGGTCTTATAAGCAAGCACAAACTAACCTTACTAAGGCAAAGATATCCTACAAGCAGCAGGCAGATAAATAGAGAAGAGTGGTTGTAAATTTTGAGGTAGGAGATCAGGCATGGTTGTCTACCAAACATATAAATTTAAAAGGTAACCGGAAGTTCAGCCTAGATTCATAGGTCCATTTAAGGTGCAAAAGAAAATAAATCCAGTAGTGGTTAAATTGCAACTTCCCAGCAGATTAAAAATTCACCCGGCTTTTCACATCTCTTTATTAAAAAAAAATCCCCCAAATGTTCTGTGTAAAGGTAAACCAGTCACAATTAGAATAGATTCTGAGGAGGAATTGGAGGTCAGTAGAATTCTAGATTCCAAAATTTCCAGAAATAGACTGTACTATCTAGTGGAATGGAGGGGGTTTGGTCTGGAAGAGAGGTCTTGGGAGCCCTCCAGTAATGTACATGCTCCTAGACTGGTTAAGCTCTTTCATAAAACGTATCCTACAAAACCAAAATTGGGAGGGACCCTTTTGGAGGGAGGTACTGTCAGGATCCTGAGTTCTGTTACCGGGTTAATTCATAGGGCATCATAGAAACGTCACAAACACAAAAAGGTTAAAGCCTTTTCTCGCTGGAAAAAAAGATACATTGTGTCACAACTGATGCTCAGGCAGTGCATGCGGGCACTCAGAGACTTCAACCAGCATGGCTGCCAAAATTCTCTGCTGAGGTCTAGTGGTTGTGGTCGCGCGACCGCAGATTGTTAAAGGCTGTGGAGAACCTTCAAACTTCGCACTTCAACTGACTACGCACCAGGATGAGTGCGTCATTGTGGAATTCGTTAGTTTTCCTGAAATAGTTTCTCGTAGTGAGTTATTTTTGTTAACATTTCCCAGCGCAGACAGAATCTATTCTTCAAACAACATTGCATGCGCAACGTGGGAGCTTCAGTGTGTCACGTAGCTTCATGGTGCAGAGAAAGAAGAACTTGCAGACAAGGCGTTTTTAGAGCAGCGCGCTATCTACAGGTATTTATTGGAAATTTAGTTTTGGATTGTAGCAGTTGCTTCGTGACAGTTTGTATCACGGAGACTTTTACGGAGGCACATTTGTTCACTGGTGTCTTCGAGTGTGAACTTGACAGCATTTGTTTTGGATATTAATCTAAGATAGTTGTAGACGTATTCAACTGGGACATATTTTTCCTTTAAGGCTTATTTACTACAACTGCTAAAATCATTAAGGGTGAGTCTATACCTAGGGCAGAGTATAGGAAGTAGCACACACAAGTTTACACCAGGATAACTGTTGATATGTATTTGCAGGCGCTGAGCCACATAAATGATAGAGCATAGCAGTCGCATATAACATCAATGGGAGAGAAGCTTATGGCCAGGTCTCACAGGTAAAATAAAGAACCCTTTAGATAATACCAGCTATATAAAAGTTGTATTTGTAGATATTAAGGTTTGTCATTTATGCAGGTGCTGAGTGACAACACGTCCGGCTGACACCACAGACCAGAGCACCGTTTTCTTCTACCAGGCTGTCTCTCTCTTTTTATCCACTTCCCCTTTCCCCCCCGCTTCAGTAGTGGCCTGAATTTATTTCAAGGCGGCTCCTGGGGTAGGTGGGCATTGGGAGTATCGTCGGCTTCGATGGGCCAGGTGTGAGCCTTCTGACACTGTGTTATAAACTTTCCATTTTCAAGCATTGCAAGGGTATTAATTATAGGGTGGGTTCAGAAAATCAATACATATATATATATATATATATATATATATATATATATATATATATATATATATATATATATCCTTCAAGATAAGCCCCAATGAGGAAAGCCAACAGCAGCGTAAACTTTTCGATTCCTTTAATGGTAACAGCATACAGATGGGCAAACGGTCATTTCTGTGCATCATAGTTCATTTTCACCCAGCCAGACGCGTTTCAGGAACAAGTGGTTCCCTTCTTCAGTGGCAAAGTTCATGCTTGAGACACCAGAACGCAATTACCTGCATTTGTTTAATTACCCAGGGTGCCTCAGTGGGCGGGGCTGCTCGCGCTGCCTTCTGGTCCTGGTAGTGCAGGCAATATCGTAAATACTCAAGTGAGTCCGTTTCGGTGTACAAGCTGTTTCAGAAATAAAACCCATGTGGGGTGATGTAACAGCATGCTCCGTTGTCCACACAAATCATGAGCTGTCACCTCGAACGTTGCTCCCGATGTAAAGATCCGGATGTTTCCACAAACCCATCATATTCATTAACTTGCACCAATCTGTGATGTGCTTAAACCATGGTAGTTTTGTTGCACCATTGATCTTCATAACCTCCCATAGAGAGTCACGTTAATCGGTAAGTTGGGGGTTATTCATAGGCGCAACCAGTAGGCTAAGGGTTTCAGTGCAGCCAGATCACCTATTCTCTTCAACCCGAGATCAAAGAAAAGTTGATTTAGAGGAGTTGTAATAGGTGCCGAAATAAGGGACCCTACAAAGATGTTTTCTCAAGTCGTTAGCTTATTAATAGTACTGTAGCCCCAGATCTCGGCTCCGTACAGGGCTCCACTTTGGGCTTTTGCACGATACATTTCCAGAGCTGGGGAATGGGGTTTGGTGTAGGATTGTTTACGGAATCTTAGTATGGATTTGGATCTTTGGCATAGGGTTAGATAACTGTCATGATTCTGGGTCGCGGCTCTAGGGGCACACACCCCTGCTCACGAGCATTGTGTGGCAAAATGCATGGCGCCAAATCTATAGCTCGATTCTGGTGGCGATGTTACAGTACCTAACTTGAACAGAACCCAAGTGTGCATGGGTTTATTGTGATGACTTGTATCTTCTCCTAAATCTTCTCCTAAATATACACTGAACAAATCACTCTGTTTAATGAATCATAGGCACACAGTCTTTGTCAGTCAGTCAGTCAAAAAGCTTTTATTATTGGTTAATAACCATAAAAAGACATATTTACACATACAAACAAAGATAAAATATTTACAAATACAATAAAATCCAAAAAAGATACTAAATTCATTCACAAGTTAAAAGGAATGAGAAAGTACAGACATGAATAGCTCAACATACAGTGCAATGGCACTCACAGTGGGGAAACCCAGGCGATTTATTAAAGAAGAACCTCCCAAACTACGTTGATCATACAATCACAGGGACAGTAATTACTGGTTTTGCAGATTTTAATATTGCACACCTTGAATACCACATAGACAAAAGGAAGCTTGCTGTTGCAAACACTGTCAGGGGAGTGGTATCATATTTAAGAATTCTGAAATCCTCCCTGTAATCCCTTAAGCCCCTAGACTTGCAAAGTTGGATGATCCATTTGGCTCTTGCCCTTGAGTACGAGGGGCTTAAGAGCAGAATGTGCAGATCTGTCTCTCTGCTACCTGTACACCCTGGGCAAGAACCCGCTGGAGGTGGGGCATTTGACCACTTATATGTAACATCCCTAAGAGGCAATGAGCCGTGCCTGAACTGGATGTAGAGTTTCTTGGCTAGGGGGGCTGGATGTCATCCAAAAATTTCTCGAAATTAGGATGGGCCTTAATATCTAAGGAGGTATTGGTCAGCCTGCCCGTGGAAGAGTTTGAGAGTGTGAGGACCATACGGAACCGTTTTAATGCCAAGCTCAAAGATTTCTTAGAGAGCAGGGCACAGGCCACCTCGGGGGACGATCACAAGTCCCCCATACCGAGAGCCTGGGAGAGGTGCTTGATGTGCTTTAACCATGGAATCTTCCCCACACCCCTTCTGGCCAGAAGATCCCCCAGGTCTTCCCTGTAGCTCACGAGCTCAGGAGTGGACCAGAGTCGTCTCCAGTATAGTAGCGGACAATTCGAGACAATCTCCTGGATGGGCACCAGACCTAGATCCAACCTTAGGGGAGTTAGGGGGGTACTCCGGGGAAGTGGGGAAGTCTCAAGAGGCGCCTGATAAAGCTATTCTCGGTAAGGGATAGCGGGGCAGCACTAACATGACCCCATAGGTCCGCACCATAAAGCGCTCCCCCTCTCGCCTGGACTTTGTAGATTTCGACGGGCGGTCCCAACAATTTAAAAGAGGCTTCGTTAAAGACCTTTAGGATACCGCCAGAGGATTGGGCCAGCTTCAAGTTGGCCTTAACTATGTGAGAACCCCAGTCCATTCTATCATTTAGGGTAACCCCCAGATAATCAAATGTGGACACTCGGTCCAGCGCCATTCCATCCAAGTGCGGGTGGGGACAATTAGATTGTTTCGTGTTTTCTAAACCATGTACTTGGTTTTTAGAAAGAATGATCTCTAAGTTCCTCAGTCTGCAAAAGCGACAGAAGGCCTCTAATGTGCGCTGGATACCCCCAGATGACTTTGACAATAGGAGGGTGTCATCAGCGAACATTAGGGCCGGTATTTCCGCCCAGCTAGACTGGGAGAATCCAAGTCACTCGCTCCCAGTAGGTGTACTATTAACCCATTAAGGAAGAGTGAGAAGAGCGTGGGGGCTAATACGCACCCCTGCCTCACTCCCTTTTCCAGCGGGAACAGAGCCGACAATTCCCCGCTGCTTCGGTACCTCACCCTAACGTACGTGCCCTGGTGCATACGTTTAAATAAGTCGCACAGGTAGGCCGGGCACCCATCTCAAGTAATATTGCCCAAAGCTTTTCCCTCTGTACCAGGTCAAATGCAGACCGGAGGTCCACTGTCATGTATTCCTATAGGTTCTGAATCGATCCCCCTATTCCTGACCCTATTCTGGTTAAACTAACTATCAAGTTAACTAACAGTCAGCCCATGAGGCAAGAAAAGCCCCCATGATGCAGATACCGTTATCTGACGCAGTCACACTACGGCACAGGAACGTGTTATCTGATTAGGTCATAACGCTTGAGATCTAATTAGACAAGCGACATTCCTCCAGCCCCTGATAAGGCATACGACGTTCTCATAACAAATCAAACCTATGACAACCTGGAAAATCCGTGCGGCCATTGTTTTGATTTCACAGAGAACTTCAGTAAAAGAATGTGCTAACGAGCAAGTCGTATGACATCTTTATTGACGCATCTATGTCCATCCTTACGTCAATCTCGGCACCTTTAAGGTATAAATATTGCCGATCTTGCCCTATGCAAACACACGCGTGGTGACGAGACGGAGCAGCCATACTTGCCGAAGCCCAGAAGCAGAGCAGACCCCGCTGGCAGCAGCCCCGCCTTCCTGACGCGCTGAGAGACGCGCTGCTATCTCCTACCGAGAGACCCAGCACCGGCGCTTTCGGGCAGCCCTCGCAGGCAGCCTGGAATATCGAGAGCAGAGAAAGAGATACCATTCCTCATTCATCCTAACTTCCAGGTACAGAACTGAATAACCCCTCACAGAGAATTCTTTAGTTATTCACTTGGCAAAAACAAACTTAACTTAAACTGTAACTTTCTATTGCCGCCCACGCATTAGACTTAGGTCAGGTACACGGGGTAGGCGTATTTAGAAACACCAGTTGAGTACGTTTAGTCAAATGTATATGTGTATGTAAATATATTTTAATCATTTTAAACATCATATGGCTCAGAAACCATATCAATGTTTTTACAGTATTATTTTATACTATTGCTTTTAATGTATGCACTTTACTTAACTATAAGTATTGCAATAATATCGATCCATTTCTCTTGTACGAGAAAAGAGACTGATCAATAAATAACACCTTTTTATTGAACACGCCCGTCTCTTCCTTTTCTCTACAATCTGATGAGACTAAGAATGCACGTACTGACTGAGTAAAATAATTGCCTTGTGCTCACACGACTCTGGAGATACACTCTTGATTAGGGGAGAGCAAAGTTGTCATGTTCTATGGTTGTCAGAAACTAAATCCCTTCTTGTCTAATCAGGGGAGTTAATTCTTTCCTGAACATTCGAGAAAGTTTCTAGCGAACTCTGAGCTACGCTGGCAAACCCAAAACTTAAGTCTAGTATCGACAGTAGTAGACCTAGTTAACGTCTGGCCTAGGCCTTTACTGCTGTAGGTATTATTCCAATGCGCAGAGCCTATTGGGAAGATAGGAACTACACTACATGGCGCCCAACGCGTTTGGAAAGGGCGATAAAACTAACGTAAGACATTTAGAGTAACTCAGTCGTGCTTTCTCACTCAGACCCCTTTTCCCAAATACTCCAAAGACGTCTGGAGTGGGTGAAAGGTAATATCCTCCAAAACCTCGCAGGAGGGAACTCCTATGTATGGTTCTTGGTACAGTCAACGTTGAAGGATACACTGTTCCAAAATATTGTGCATCTAATCTTTGTTCCATAAGAAACCTGATCTGCAAACAAACAAAATAACCATCCTGACAGTAAAATGTCAGAAAGTGATGAAGAAAGAGAGGCAGTTAGATTAGCAGCTGAAATAACAGCAGCAGATACTGCACTAAAGGATGCAGACGCGGATATAATACTCATTCCGGTCAGCAAAAGGAAATCTATAACCTTAAAACTTATAGAAAATGGACTGACACCTAGAGGTGGCACAGTCATATTCGTAATTGAGGCACACGAATATCGGCAGACAGAGGTATACTATACATGGATACATTTTCCAGCAGCAAATGCTGTAACAAAGTACTTCCACTATTACAAAATAGAGGTTCCACCCGACATTTACACTCCTTTCAAGGAGGTGGAAGTACCACTCAAATTCCAAGAGCATTTGCTCTTATTTGATGGCGCCCTAATACATAACAATCACATTACAAGGCTCGGTCCTTTAGGTAGACCAGGAGCAACGTGGCCGGTCTTAGCCGGATACACACCACACCCAGACATCGAAGGAATGTCTACTGGAGAGCTGTTAATACAGCTAAAACAATTACTAAAAATTCATAGACAATTAGTTCAGTATGTAATGCGGACTTCAACAATTCAGCCAGCGATTAAACTTCCACAGCTGACCCCTCACCAGGGGAACACAAATAAAATCACACCACAGAACATCCAATCCTGCCTAGGTAAAGTTCCGGCTAAACGGGAACAGATACCATTCTGGTTGGCACAGAAAATCACCCAAATAGAGGCGGTGTTTCCTGACACCACCCCGCTAGAAAAACACAGGATTCTGACTATATGTCTCCCAATGGGAATCGCACCACACATAGAGGACTGTGACACTTGGGGTACAGTCTTTGCTTCAATCTACACAAAAACGCACGGTGTTCCATCCATTTCGGTAATACCAGATGTGCTAAAACAAATTCAAGATGAATACGGTCCAGAACCAGCTTTAACTCTTGGTATGAAATTACTGAAAGACTTCAAGCAGGTCTCGGCTATATTACTAGCCAATATAAAAGGTGAAGCAGCAAACGTGGCGATCCGCCAGAGGTTAAAAGAGACAGATATAGCAGACCAACCAGCTGAAATTGCCAGAATCATAGAAAAATCTTATGAAGAACTAGGTAGAGATAGTTTAGGTGGAATACCAGTAAAACCGCAACTGACTGAAAGTCCAGAAAAATATTTTTTAATAATAATTCATCAAAAAAGAACTGGGATGGAAACAAACAATCCAATTCAAAAGAAAAGAAATTCCAGTCCCGAGGAAGGTCTCCTAGGCGAAGGGAGAAATCTCCGAACCAGAGACACAGGTCACCCCATAGTGACCCCTCTGGGAAAAGATATAACCTTAGAAATAGGGATAATATTTAAAAACCTGATAGATATCAAGACATTGATACACGTCCCTCTCAATCTTTTCAGACTTCCTCGCAGAAATCGGAAAGAAGAGGACGATCAGAACAAAGAGAAGAGCACGCCAAGTCCAAAGACAAGGAACCTGCTCAACAAAAAAAGAAATTACAATTTCCAAAAAAGAAGGTAGCCAGTATCAAGGTAGTTAACAATGCCGAGAATACTGAGGACACAACTGAAAAACGGAGAGTGGGCTCAGACAATGCTAGACAGCGCAGCAGAAGTGAGCATAGCTCGCAAAGTACTTATGAATCATCTGGAGACAGTGGACACGAATGAATATCTTCAAGTGGAAACTGCTGACACCAGAGTTAGCAAACCCCACAAGATATACGAGATAACATTACGTATAGAGGGAGATAAGACTAGGAAAATAAGGGGACTATTTTGGGATAACCTCTCCAAGGGCTATGATATCCTTCTAGCTGAAAAAGACTGGCCACCAGAGTTTGTCAGGGAGTGCCCTCATGGCGAAGAAGTAATTATGCCTGCCTTCTCGAATCAAATCCCGATTCATAAAAAATACACACTTGCTAGAAAGTGGGCAGTGGCCTTAGCACCTGCTTTATATAAAAATCATGTAGGATGGGATGAGGATTCTCCTCCTCACAAAATCCAGTTAAAATCACAACCTACTGCACAAAGGCAGTACCCAATTAAGCAAGAAGCTAAAAAACAGGTAAATGAAATACTAGATCAGCTAGAATACCAGGGGGTGATTGAAACTTGCACCTCACAAATGAACAATCCTTTGTTTCCGGTCTCCAAACCAGACAATTCATATCGTCTAGTTTTGGATTACCGACACCTTAACACATGTTGCAAAACCTTTGCAGTGCAAAACTCACACAGTGCTGCACTAATGAATAACATAGTGCGCAAAAAATACAAAACAACCTTGGACATCTCCAATGGATTCTTTTGTCAAAACATAGCACCAGAGAGCAGATATTTAACTGCATTCTCAGTAAATGGCACTCAAAAGCAATTCTGTCGGTTAGCCCAGGGGTACAAGAACAGCCCGGGGGTATTCTCAGCGAGAGTAACAGAATTACTGCAACTATATGATGATGAAGCGTTATCTTATGTCGATGACATTTACTTAACAGATGATGACTTGGATACTCACTTAAAAAGAGTGAACACCATAATACTTGGGTTCGCAGCAGAGGGTTACAAATTCAACTTTAAAAAATCCAGAATTGCCCATTTAACGGTCTTATACGTAGGATATGAATTATCAAGTATAGCCTGGTTGACAATTTTCTAAAGAACTAGAAGAATTAAAAAATCTAAAATATGAAAAGACGTATCCTCTGCCAATCGACATTCTGCCTCTAAGACATTACGCCTGTGTAATTTATACAGACGGACATGCTCAACCCTCCGTTTGGGGAGAACATGCATACAACCCCACATGTGAGATTACAAAAGAAGTGTGGCGCGGAGGTAAACTAAGACCTCTATTAACAAAATCACACTCAGTAGAAACTAATTCAGAACTACAAACTGAAATAATAGCATTAAAAATGGCGCTGGATAATGCGGATCGCGAATTCCCGACACTTATAGTGTCAGATTCATATTACTGCGTCAAAGCATATAACAAGGATTTGCAGACATGGATTCAGAACGGTTACAAAGATGACACAGATGCACCAATAAAGCAGAAATTGCTCTGGGAACAAATAGCTCTTTTACAAAAAGAACTACCAAAGACTCACGTGACACACTCACTGAGTCATCAGCGTGATGGCGTTCACGTTGTAGGGAATTCATTGGCTGAAACAGCCGCAGCGGCAGCCACTATACCGGCTCCCGTAGATCGAAAAAAGCGTACATTAAAATACATTGACGGTGAAACAATGCTGGCGGTGAAAACGTCATCAAAAGGCGACTGCTCAGCGTTACCGATCAACTATCCACTCAATTATACATACATAATCGATGCAAACTCCGTCCCTTTTGCTCGAATCCCTGGAGTGGGGGATAGAGTGATTCCAAACATGGACAGGAGAAGCTTGTTAATCGCAGACGCACACATGGGCGAGGGTCTCAGACACCTCAAACTGAAAGATTCTCTGGAAGAATTACAATCACGGTACTGGTGGCCAGGCATGAGCCTGCATTACACCATGTTTGTAAAAAACTGCCCAAACTGCAACAGAGATCGCAGTGGGGAGAGAAACAGTTTAATACCTCGTCGTATCAAGTCAGATAATATGACCAATAAAAAGCAGGGCTTGCGATTAACATATACAGGCTAGTTTCCACTTATAATGTAGATCACCAGCACTCGGCTGACGTCTGGACTGTTATACAAAGATTTGCGAGTCTAAATGGCATATACGCTAAGAGCATGCTACGTTCGACCATTGTTTTCACTCAAGCCCACCAGCCTGGGGGGAAACATGGCCGAATGAGCACAGTCCAGCGGGAATCTTCTCACTTCCTTCCTGAGGGTACGGGATGGTGTAAAGAAAAAACCAAGGCAGAAAGCAATCTATAATGGAAAGGATATTAGGTTCGGGAGCTGGGTGGGTCAAACATCTAATAAGTGTCCAACGTAGTCTAAATAACTTGCCAAGAAATTCTCTGAAGGGATTCAGTCCGTACAAATTATTATTTGGAACTAGAATGATTATCTCTGACCTCGACAGTCAGACTTCAGTGGTTAAAGAAAAAAGCTTTGATGTCAAAGACCGTTTAGCTATTTTGCAGGACTTAAACAAAACAAGAAAAGACCTGAGCAACATACAGTTGAAACAACAGCCAACAACCACTGAAGAATCACCACCTGTCCCAGCAAGACCTGTCTGGATTCCAAAAGTCGGGGATCTAGTCAGGGAGAAGATCGCGGTAAAGAAGAAATTTGGGCCTTCCTACAGAAAAGCAGTTCCTGTCTTGTCTGTCAACGGGACAAGATCAGTTGTACTACCGCCACTTGCTGGTAAAAAGGAGAACCGAGTTGTATCCATCGACCTGGTAAAACCACAACATGTGGCCGATAACAAACAGTAGGCCAAGTGGACTCCCAATAAGTAGCAGAACACCAAGGTTTGCTACCAGTACAGAGGTCCTAACAAAGAGGCTCATCACATTCGAAACGCCTACAGAAGAACAACAAGGACTATGCAACGATGCAATAGAACTCAGACCTCTGAAAACCCAAATAAAAACATTTAGCAGAGACACACCAATCTATAATGAAGTACCAAGTGAAAATGCAAGAAACAAAAATCCTGAAGCAATTGGAACAATTGACAGAACTGCATCCGGCTACTTCATCAACTTCGATGATTCCTCTGAAAGCCTCAGTGAATCAAAGACACAGCCATCATCAAAATCCTTTAAAGACAAAGCTAAGGAACTTTTGAACCAACTGAAAGAAACATATCTGATTTCTCCATGGATTGAATTTTGGGTGGGTTTTGGTGCATTTATCCTCATACTTTGGCTCATCATGGTATTAACTTTGGGACGCTTCATTGAGGGAAAATATGCTAAAATGGACACAGCAAGTCAGAACATCAACTTGGTCCTCAAACCACACACATCTTCACACGTCGAGAAAAGAGAACTTTCTTCAGCCAACTTCACAGCCAATCCTATACCTGGTGGGGTAGCCTGGGACAACACTGACTATGAAATTTATGGTCCGGTCGAGATCCTGAAATACCCACACCAAATCAAGATCTCCTTGAGTGACTTTGCAAAACCAAACTCATTTGCTGATGATTGGGACTTCGAAAGCATTAATAACATGATGTCTGACTTAGTAATGTCTGCTAAATTTACAAAACATGATTATTTGCAAGGTTCTACAAATTATGACAGTATGTATTGCTATAACCACTGTGGTAATCACTTTTTACATAAATCTGCACAACCTAGAAATGTTTTAAATTATAATCAATGGGAACATTGTGCAACACCTCCAAAAGGTAGCTCAAGAACTGTTTACGACAAATATTCATATTTTTCAGGTTTTAACACAAGTAATGCTGAAACATTTTATTATAAATTGTCAAACAAGACAGGGATGAAAACCATGATAACCAACACAAAGTTGATATATTCAGATTCATTCTTCGAGGAAATGAATACTTTAGGATTTAATTATTGGGACAAAAATGTTGATTTGAAAAGTGTTTGGGGTACAAAAGAATGGCAAGTACAGGGTTTAGAAGCTTTGTTTAGAGCTTGCATGATCCCAGAACAAATGATATTTTTAAATGACACTGTTCAACAAACCACCTGTCTTGGCCTAGCCAAAATCAAAGATTTAAATAAACCGTCTATTCCAAAGCCAACAATGTTTAGCAATAGCTCTAATACGGAAGAAGAGATAGACGTAAACCATATATTAAACCAAAACAGAACACATCCTAATTGGAAACAATGGTTGATCTGGCCCACAGATACAAATAACTGTCAAGACAGATTCCTGAATAAAACACAGGGGTTCAAAATGACCAGGCCAGACCCTAGATATCCCCAAAGACATCACCCAGGGATAATAACAACCTACAGTGTGGGCAAATTATGCCTTCAGTGGCTACAAACTTCCACACTGCCTGAAATTAAGCAACACCTAACTTTACTTACTGATGGTGCTGACTTGCGTGATTTCATAATGGGACCACGCAAACAGCGTCAAAAGCGTTTCATAGCAGCCTCTGTATATGCAGCATACAATGAGGCCTGGAAGGTTAATCAAATTGAAACAGCAGAGAGAATACGGGAAATTGACCGTATTAATTTGGAAAAATCACTTTCTGTAGTGGACAATGGGTTAATGACTCTGTCCTCCAGAATTTTTTCTTTGGACAGCATTGTGTCGTCAGCAATCGATATATTATCGCAAGACTTACTGTTATTACAACATGGTCAGTCACAATTGCGTTCTATTGTACAGCTTGGCTGGACGTTACAAAATCTGCGTTCAGGCTATGTGCCTTGGCGTTTAATCAACACAACGTCACTATTCCAAATCTTTAACCTTACTGATAGACAAATCGGTATGGCGCAAAAGGGTGCTGATTATACAATCTTGAGCATTGAAAAACTAGAAAGATTACCAATGACAATGTCAGAACGACCTGTCAGTGAATGGATAATCCACGGAATCATAAATATTCCAATCTCAACCTTCAGGTTTCAATACTGCCAAAAATATATACAGGCTGGCATGTACGAGAAATTGGGAAAGGGGTACCTTAAAACAACTTGGAACCTGCCCTATTCGCATGCATGTGTCAGTAATAAAGGACAGAAAGTGTTTCTTAGTGGCAACAATTGTGCTATGTCACTAAGCGGCACGCTTCTGTGTAACGGAATTAGTTTGCATGGAGCCTGTGAAGGGAATTCATACAACCTTTCATGTCACCAGCAAGGCGCACCTGCAACCGAAATAGAACCATTCTTTCAAAGACTCTATAATGGGAGTTACATTCTTATTGTAGACCGCAAATGTTGTAGTCTTATGCCCGGGACTCCTTATCTAGTCACTACGACTGCGAAGGTCAAGTGCTGTGGACGTTCTTTGTTCCCCAGCTCCTTTCCAGACAGGGAGGCAAGGGCATGGCCCAGTTTGAAAATTACTTCTATTCGAATAGATACTTTAAGCAGAATGAAAACAGTGCTTCTTCAAACGCCTACAAGGCTCACGTCATCAAAAGAAACGTATGATCTACAAGTCGCAAGGACGACTGCAGAGATACATACATTATTATCGACTAATTCCCCCGTACATTTCGCGGAAATCCTGAGCAAAATCTTAAATATTTCTGATACCACTGGGGTCTCAAAAGTATTTAAGACAGTATTTTCGATGGCATTAACACCATTCAAAGCCATACTGGGTATTTTTCCAGATTTCGTCCATTCGATTTTTGGCGGACTTCCCCTGATCCTGGGACTAATTGCAGGAATCCTATTCTTAGTCCTTATTTTTCGTTATGGCAACCCATGTCACAGATCAAACTCTCGCGACAATGGAAGATACAATCCTAGCCATTGGATACCGGGACCGGATATCAAAAATCCTGGGACTATCCCGGCTTAGAGACCTGAACATGACTTGGTTTCTATCATTTCGACCAATGTGGCAAAGATGTGTTTTACCTGTATTGAGATGTCTGCTATGCGGAGAAGAATGCGTGTTAGACACCTGTCTGACGCTACAATCGGATGCGCCAGTGGATGCAGATACATTGTTGGTTCCTACTAAGGTTCACGCTTTGTGCTGCCCTCAAAGGCTGCCAATCCTGATGACGGCATTCGTGGAGTCTTCACCACTACGATTGAAGAGTAGTGAAGTTCAAGATGAAAGCAGCATTAATCAGGTACGACCTTCTGTCAGCAATGCGAATCAGAATGTCAATGGAGACAATCATGCGCACGAATGCATGGTTACACCTATTTCCGACTTAGTGGAACTTTCCCATGAAGCTGTTGACAGTTTTTTCGAAAGCCTTAATGATATGATGTTCTCTCCAGAACAGAAATAGAGACTTTTGAGCAAGCTCGCACACGGCGTTCCCTGAATTCGGCCTTCAACTTTAAAAATAAAGTCACATGAACAATTTTTCCCACCAGTTCACGGACAGCAATTTTTTAGCAGCCCCAAATTATTTTTTACAAAATTTTCGGGACACTTATCTTCTGCTTAAAGTAAGAAACTATTCCTAGAGAACTAATATTTCTATTTTTAGATACTTTATAAACTTTAGTTGCCCGCTGGTATGTTCACAAATATTTTATTATGTGATGAAATGGTCTCGAACTTTCTCTCTGTATAGCCATATTAAGAGCCATTTCATGTGTATTTCTCATATACCAAATAAGCAATAATGTCTACAAATGCGTGTTTACTTTAGCGTTTAATTCATAGCTTAAGTGCATACAATATATATGACTGCAATTTTTCAGTATATTTGAAAATTTCAAAATGCATTTATGTATTTTGGGGTGGTGAGGTATACACTATACTCTATAGTATGTTGTACTATGTTATACTATGCATAGATTAGTAAATATGACCATAGTTAGCGTGGAGTGGGTGTCATGTATTCCTATAGGTTCTGAATCGATCCCCCTATTCCTGACCCTATTCTGGTTAAACTAACTATCAAGTTAACTAACAGTCAGCCCATGAGGCAAGAAAAGCCCCCATGATGCAGATACCGTTATCTGACGCAGTCACACTACGGCACAGGAACGTGTTATCTGATTAGGTCATAACGCTTGAGATCTAATTAGACAAGCGACATTCCTCCAGCCCCTGATAAGGCATACGACGTTCTCATAACAAATCAAACCTATGACAACCTGGAAAATCCGTGCGGCCATTGTTTTGATTTCACAGAGAACTTCAGTAAAAGAATGTGCTAACGAGCAAGTCGTATGACATCTTTATTGACGCATCTATGTCCATCCTTACGTCAATCTCGGCACCTTTAAGGTATAAATATTGCCGATCTTGCCCTATGCAAACACACGCGTGGTGACGAGACGGAGCAGCCATACTTGCCGAAGCCCAGAAGCAGAGCAGACCCCGCTGGCAGCAGCCCCGCCTTCCTGACGCGCTGAGAGACGCGCTGCTATCTCCTACCGAGAGACCCAGCACCGGCGCTTTCGGGCAGCCCTCGCAGGCAGCCTGGAATATCGAGAGCAGAGAAAGAGATACCATTCCTCATTCATCCTAACTTCCAGGTACAGAACTGAATAACCCCTCACAGAGAATTATTTAGTTATTCACTTGGCAAAAACAAACTTAACTTAAACTGTAACTTTCTATTCCCGCCCACGCATTAGACTTAGGTCAGGTACACGGGGTAGGCGTATTTAGAAACACCAGTTGAGTACGTTTAGTCAAATGTATATGTGTATGTAAATATATTTTAATCATTTTAAACATCATATGGCTCAGAATCCATATCAATGTTTTTACAGTATTATTTTATACTATTGCTTTTAATGTATGCACTTTACTTAACTATAAGTATTGCAATAATATCGATCCATTTCTCTTGTACGAGAAAAGAGACTGATCAATAAATAACACCTTTTTATTGAACACGCCCGTCTCTTCCTTTTCTCTACAATCTGATGAGACTAAGAATGCACGTACTGACTGAGTAAAATAATTGCCTTGTGCTCACACGACTCTGGAGATACACTCTTGATTAGGGGAGAGCAAAGTTGTCATGTTCTATGGTTGTCAGAAACTAAATCCCGTCTTGTCTAATCAGGGGAGTTAATTCTTTCCTGAACATTCGAGAAAGTTTCTAGCGAACTCTGAGCTACGCTGGCAAACCCAAAACTTAAGTCTAGTATCGACAGTAGTAGACCTAGTTAACGTCTGGCCTAGGCCTTTACTGCTGTAGGTATTATTCCAATGCGCAGAGCCTATTGGGAAGATAGGAACTACACTACACCACGAAGATCAAGTACAGGCTACCAGCCCCTAAAGTGACCGTCTTCCAGTATACCAGCTGTAGACTAAACAGTTGGTTGGTCGTAGAGACCTTTGCCCGAAATCCTGCCTGAAGGGAGGTTAGGATGTGATGGTCGTCCATCCAGCTCTGCAACCTAGTTAGGAGGACACGGGCAAAAAGTTTCTGGAGGACGTCGATCAAACTAATGGGCCGGTAGTTGGCCGGGTCCAGGGGAGAAGCTTTCTTATATATGGGTATAATTTCTGCTTCCAGCCAGGTCGGGGGAATATCCAAACCCTGTACAATGGCATTAAAGAAGAGGCAGATATAGGGGGCCCACACCCTCTGCTCGCTCCGGTAAAGATCACCAGGGATCCTATCTAGGCCCGGTGCTTTCCCCGGGGTCAAGCTTTTAAGTGCCGCCTTGACTTCCAAGAGCGTACAGGGGTAGGAATCGTGGACCATACCCTGGACTGGTCCAGGTAAACTTATTTGGACGGCTGTGATTACTGGAGAGTCCGATGGTCTAAGTAAATAGAGGGGCTTAAAATAGGCAAGCCAGACCTCTTCACTAACGTTAGGGCTAATAGCAGACGTCCCTGCAGCTGATCCCCCACGGACCAGGTTCCAGAAACACCTGTAGTCGCGGGCATCCAGCGCCACTCTAATTCTTTCCCATCTCTCAGCCTCCCACTCCGACCTGGCCTCTCTAGTCAATCTTTTGTAGGTTTGTCTAGCATTTCTGATGCTCCGCTGTGACCCCTCTTTCACCTCCTTTATCAAGGTGATTTTGGCAGCCCTACAATTTTTGTTGAATCAGTGGTCGGGCTTGGTTACCCTAGGCCTGCCAGTCTTAGTGGTAAAAAAGTAATCGGCCAATGAGCTAAGAAGCATGTTATGAATACGCTGCAAGGCCAGGAGGTAAGATGGCTCATAATTGCCGCTCAAGAGGTCGCTTACCAGTGCTAGAGCACCTGCTACATGCTTGTATATCTCAACTAACAGGTCCGGCGCTAGCCCGACCTTCGCCCACCTAATGCGTCTGCCACCCGCCGCTTGAAACAGATTCGGGTTAATGGAGTTCGCCGCTCCTCCCTGTTCTTTTTGATCACCCAAGGAGTTAACTAATTCCAGTGACAATAAATTATGGTCACTATCGACCCTTGAGATTACGGAAAAGGCTTTTGCTCGGGCCCAGAATTCCACATTAACCAGGATGTAATCAATTTTCGTACTTTTCCCTGGTCTATTGAAGGTGCGTAAACCCGGGATATCTGGGAGGAGTCTGCCATTACAGGCCCTTAGAGAGTATGTTACGACCAGCTTGCTGATCGCGAGGGCCAAGGGCAGTAAGCTCTTTTCCCGATACATAGAACATTCCGGGATAAACCAAGTGTCATCCTCTTCCGAAGTAACAGAGGGGATCCCCATAAGCGGTTCGAAGTGGCAATTAAGATCCGCACCAATGATTTTGTGATAAGACGAGGGGAAGGAGAGTAGGAGCGCCTCCAGAGCCTCTAAAATGGATAATCCCAACTGGTAGGGATTGGGGCGTAGATAGATGTTGATCACTGCCAATACCATGCCATCCTTGAATGTGAGTATAATACAAAGGATGTCTGGGCAACGGGAGTCAATTACCTTGACTGAACACCCCAGATGCACTGCCACCCAAATACTAAACCCCCCCGAAGGTCTTCCCCTGGGCCTCTGCACAGCCGGTATGTGATAAGATACAAAACCTACCCACACAGGATCGGACAGGAGCCAAGTCTCTTGGAACAGACAAAGATCGTATCAATCCATCAGCTCTCCCCACTCCGGGTTATGCAACTTTGTCCCCAACCCAGCTACGTTCCAAGATCCAATCATTGAACTACGAAGTGCTTCTCGCGCTGGAGGTACCTCAATGGATTGCGACGCACAAACGGGTATGGGTATTATGCGTGGGTATGTGTCCAACTCCCGTCCACCTCTTATAGGCCCAGAATTGTGGGATGGTAAGAAAATCGATGTACTGGACACCATTGGACTGAGGACCTGATCCGTGAGCCCTGGCTCAACACTTAAGCCTCCCACAGGATATCTCCCAGGTGAGTTCAGGGCCATTCTATGAACCCCCCGGGGTGATGGTAGTCAATCCACATTACTCAGGGCCCTATATCTGTTACCCACTGGAATGTTATACTCTGGTTTAAGCATGAGCGTAAAATCCGTTCCGCTCGCGGATTTTGCGGATTTTCGGTAAATTCGCAATCCGCGAACTCTAGCGAACTTACCGAAAATTCGTAAATCCCTGCGAAGCGGATTTTTTTGCTTGTGAGCACTTGCCAACTAGAATACTATACAATTTTGCGGATGTAAACACTCGCGAAAACGTAGATGCGGCGGGCAGCGACAATCTCGCAATTGCGAGATTGCAAAATTTGCAATTTCGCACAAGAAATCCACCAGCAGGCAGCATAAACCTTGAAAATTATGATTTTTATTAGAATAACTCCTCAGGTTGACATTTGCCTGCACTTTTTTTTTGCAAGGAGTCCATTTTGGGGGGGGGGGGGGGGGTGGGAGGAAGGAAGTGCCCCACAGTCTCCAACTTCCTGTTCCTGTCCAGCAGGCTCCTCTCAGTGCTTTCTTCATGTGCTGGTCACTTTGATTTGGATCTTGACCTGGAAGCACTCAGCAGGTGCAAAAGTTCAAACTCATCATTAGTAACCATTCCCTGTAGTGCTTCCTGAGGGGCCCCTCCAGAGTTCAGTTGCCTACTTGCAACTATTCTATGACCCTGCTCTGACCCTCACAGCAGGCTCAGAGAATAGCTACAAGTATACAACAAAGGTCCTGTTAAAAAAATTACACTGCAACAGAAAGCAATTACAGATAAGGAAGCAGGTGCCAGGGATCTTGACCTGGAAGGATTACTTTTTGTGGATGCTGCTGGATATTTGGATTTTTGCAAAACTGAAAGCACTCAGCAGGTGCAAAAGTTCAATCTTATCATTAGTAACCATTCCCTGTAGTGCTTCCTGAGGGGCCCCTCCAGAGTTCAGTTGCCTACTTGCAACTATTTTATGACCCTGCTCTGACCCTCACAGCAGGCTCAGAGAAAGCAATTACAGATAAGGAAGCAGGTTCCAGCCAGGAAGTTAAAATTCAGTAACACATTAATCAGCCCCTAATTCATTTATGTCAGTTGAGGCAGGGCAGGTGTGCTTTTCCACCCATAATCTACAGTGATGAACTAGAGGGTGGCATGGGTGAGCCAGAGGGTGGCATGGGTGAGCCAGAGGGTGGCAGTGGTGAAACAGAGGGTGGCAGTGGTGAAACAGAGGGTGCTGTGATGAACCAGATGTAGAAACAACATATTCGTGACCGTTGCTACCCGAAAAGTAAGTTCGCGTTTGCGAACTGGTACAAAATCCTCGCGAACTTACAGAAATCCTTGCGAACACAAAAAAAAATCCGCAAATTCGCGAGAGTTTGCGGATTTTGCGGATTGCGAATCCGTAAATACGCAATTTCGCGGATTGCCAATTCGCAAAATCCACCCATGCTTACTCTGGTTCATAACCACCATAAAAGGAATAGGGTTGTTCCGGCCTAGCCGGTACCAGAGTGCGTGGGTAGAAGTACCCCAGGTGGCAAGTGTGTATTGAACCATCAATGGCAGGCCCACCACTACCTAATATATGTTTAACCACTCCAAGATCCCAAAAATTGATAATTACGCAATCACCACCAACATCTTTAGGTCTGGTCCCTAACCAGCTGACTCTACGTGCAAATAAAATATCCCCCTGACCAGATCCCATTAGTGGTCTGTGCCTGTTTAGCCAAAGATGATTTTATTCTTTAGCTCGGAAAAGGTTTCACCACGAGTACTGGCCAAAGGTGGCACTCCTGTAAGCACCACCACATATGGCGATGCCTCTGGGGGTAGCTAAGGGCAAGGAAGGGATTTTTTAGGACCAGTTTCGTGAGGTTTCAGTGAAAGAATGGATTTGGGTCTACTCAAGTCTGGAAGCTGAATTCCAGAGATTATCGGGGAGGGGAGGGAACCGCACGATGTCGGGCCAGATACAACTGGGGGCGCATTAGGGCAATTGGTAAGACCAGAACTAGTTGAGGCTGTGGTGGATTTCTGCAGGGTTGCAGGAGCCAGGACATGTGTGGAATTAATAGGGCTTGTACTATCGCCTGGCTTCGAGCCTGTGGGGACAATCAAGGTTGAACCAGAACCCGCCCTCATGTCAGAGGTCCCCAGTATGCTAGTTGGCTGGGCTCTCCCTGACCCATTGTTGTTAATGAGTGAGGCTAATCTATCGATTCTGGAGGACAAGGATGGGAGGTAATGAGCTGTTCCATGTGGGCCTGGAGATCGAATAACAAGTGTGTAGCCCACACAGGTGGTCCAATTGGGGGAGAAGGACCAGGCTCGGGCTGCGGACAAGCAGGTGTAGATACTATTCTTTTAGCTTGTTTTCTTGCAGGTTTCAACTTCTTACGTCTGGGGTGGGGTTTAGGGACCTTTAGGGAAACGCACCCACACCTACAGACCACGCACGTAACCTGGGCTTCATCCTGGACTCCTCCCTCTCGATGACCAGACAAGTCAACGCCGTCTCATCATCATGCTTCAACATCCTACGTATGCTCAAAAAAATCTTCCATTGGATCCCCACCGAAACAAGAAAGACTGTCACCCACGCACTAATCACAAGCCGAATGGACTACGGAAACACCCTTTACGCCGGAACCACAGCCAGACTACAGAAAAAACTCCAACGCATCCAAAACGCCTCAGCCAGACTCATAATTGACATCCCCTTCCAAGCTCACTTTTCCGGTCACCTGAAAGACCTCCACTGGCTCCCCGTCAATAAGAGAATAACGTTCCGTCTCCTCACCCACGCACACAAAGCCCTCTACAACCTTGGACCCGAATGCCTCAACACGCGCCTGTCCTTCTACACCCCCACCCGCCAACTACGATCGTCCAATCAAGCCCTCGCCGCAATTCCACGCATCCATAGATCCACCATGGGAGGAAGATCCTTCTCCTACTTAGCGGCCAAAACCTGGAACTCTCTCCCCACCCACCTCCGCCTCACTCAGAACCACCTCTCCTTCAGAAAACAACTAAAAACTTGGATATTCGATAAATAAAATACCCCCTCCCTCAAGCACCCCCTCCCTCAAGCGCCTTGAGACCCTCTGGGTGAGCAGTGCGCTATACAAATGTTATACTTGAACTTGAACTTGAACCTTTATATCTACTGGGTGTGGAGGGTGCGGGGAAACCATTGTGGAGACATTCGCTTCCGATACCATCTGAGCACAGGGTAGCTCCGAAAAAGAAGACATGAGGAATGAAGTGAATTCGGAGGGGTTAACTGTAGCTACAGAGGAATCCCCTACTGACTGTAAGGGAGGGATAGCAGGGGTAAGAGAAAGTCGCCTTTCAGTGTTTTCGATAGCCATTGCTACTACTCCTATAGGTTTTTTGGAGCATTTTAACGATGGCTGTCAGGGTCGGAAGTGGTTGGGTCGTGGCTGCTAATTGCCTAGTCGTAGGGCGTGAGGTGGTAGGCTGTTGTATCTTGTTATTTCATGTTATTATTTTCTGATCTCTGTTTCTTTAACATGTGCATTCCTTTTGGATCTTTCTCCTCTTCGGTGTTCTCTCTTCTTGCTTGGTATGGCAGTTGCTTGCTAGCCTGGAGAGGGACATCAGCTGATAACTGTAGCTCATAATAAATATCACATTTTATTTATTATACTTATGTGGCCGCTGTAACTTCTTCAATACAACATTTTGGCGATGGAAGGCTAGCATTGGAGAAGAAGCTACTGAGGAATGTGTAAACAGCTGGTGGAGAGAACCACGCGTGTATCCGGTAACGGAGAGTAAATGACAAAGAGGAATCTGTCTATATTGCTCAACTACTGTGCTTCGTGACCAACTTGAATTGTGTCGAGACTGTTTTGTTAGCAGAGGAATTAATCTGGGTGAGGCCAGAGTGAACGGCTGAGGAGTCAAAGAAACAGGGAGTGAGTACCGTCAGTTTTTTTTAACCCATCTTACTATCCGTGTATCGAGAAGAACAACATTGCTTGTTCCATTTTTGAACGGACATTGTCGGCAAAAAGGTGATTTACATTTAGGCTGTGACGCTTACCGGAGAGCACGGCCGGAATTGTGCGACATTGAAACGGCACCAACACTTCCTCAAGGGAACGCTGCAAAACAGAATGCTGCCATTGTTGCTTCACTGACTCGAGGGACAGCAGCCTCTGCCTCATCACGAAGCGTCCCAACGTTGCGTGCTGACGCATCCTTTACGTGACGGCAGCCATATTTCCGCTTCCTGCAACACGAATGGTTGCTAAGTAACGCGGGACGAGCACGAAAGGGAGACGGCGCAAGGAAATAAAAGAATAAAAACAGCACCGTGAGTAATGACGAACAATTTTTAACTCCGGTAGTTTGCAGGGTTATGTGCAACTTGCGGAGCAGTGGATTTATTCATTTTTATTCGGAAAAAGTATATCGAGTTTGGTCACGAGAAATATTTCGTTCAAGGAACAGTTGAAACACTATATAAGCTTACAGTTGAAGCACAGTATAAGTATATAGTTGAAGCAAAGTATAAGTGGAACAGTTGAAGCAGAGTATAAGCTTACTGTTGAAGCACAGTATAAGCTTACAGTTGAAGCACAGTATAAGTGTAACTACAAAGATGGAGAGCAATAGTGTAGTCATGCCACCATTGTTCTTACAGCAAAGTGGAGACCCTCCCATTGAATGGGAGGAATGGATTGAGGTATTCGAAAATTATATCGAGGCAATTGATGGCAAGGACTTTAGTGCTACAAGGAAGAAGGCACTATTACTGAGTACTTTGGGGAAAGAAGGACAACACGCCTTTAAATTTTTGTCCCCAGGAACCAATGCAGAGGGAAGGGCAATTACTAATGTGTATCTGGAGGCTAAAGCCCGTTTAAAAAAGATACTCTAAAGAAGTGAACATAGTTATGGCAAGACACAAGTTCTATACACAGCCTCAGCGTCAAGGGGAGAGTGTAGACCAATTTGTTACTCGTCTACGAGAGTTGTCGTTGAAATGCAACTTTGGGAACATCAGGGACGAAATGATAAGGGACCAGCTTATCGTCCAGTGTGGGAACAAGAAGATGCAAGAGAAGCTGTGGGCAGCGAAGAATCCCTCTTTGCAAAATGCCATTGACATTGCGAAGATTGTTGAAGAATCTGGTGCATGTATGAAGGAAATGGAACGAAAGGATAGTTCGAAAGAGAACGTGTCGTGTGTAGAGGTTGTTGAGGAAGTGGGAGCTGTGGGTGGAAATAAATCCTATGAGAAGAGTGAGAAGTTTGTAGGCAAAAAATTGAATAATACTTATAGTAATAGTGACTCTTATAAGAGTAGAGAAAGAATGTGTTCAAGGTGTGGAAGCACGTACCACACTTCTGATTATAAAAAATGCTTTAGACAAGGATTGTTTGAAATGTGGGAAGCGGGGACACTTTTCGAGAATGTGTAAGTTTGTAACTAAAGGGAAGGTTGCGGTTGTACAACGGGAACAAACAGAAGTCGCAACAGTGGACAGCATTGAAGGAGCAAATAAGATTTTGGTTGTGAGTGATGAAGAGTTAGATATGAATCCTAGGAGGAGGGTGAGACCAAAGGCAGTGTTTGAAATTGATGGAGTGCTAGTTGAGTTGATGGTGGATTCTGGGTCGTTCTGGACTATTATTCCCGTGTGCTTATTTTGTGTGAATTGGCCTAAGGTTGTGCTAGAACCGAAAGACATCAATCCTGGTGGGTTCCAAGGTGAAAGGATTGAGATTTTGGGGTTCATGTCTGCTGTCATTTCGTTCAGAGGAAGATCTTTGAGGGGTAAGGTGTATGTTGCCCAGTCTGGTCCATCAATATTGGGATGGGGACACCAATATGATCTTCATATTGTGCTGAATCCAAGGGCTGATGATCAAGTGATGGTGGTGGATGAAGTGCCTACCCTGTCAATTGTTGATGGGATGCCTAAGTTGTTTAAGGAAGAGATTGGTGAGTTGAAAGGTTATGTTCACAGGATCATGTTAAAGCCTAATGCTGTTCCTTTACAGCACAAGGTCAGGAAAGTACCAATCGTAGCTAGGGCTGAGGTTAAAAGAATGTTGAGTGAAATGTTGGAACAAGGGGTCATTGAGCAGATAGAAACCTCAAGTTGGATTTCGCCAGTCGTGATCACGACCAAATCTGACGGCAAATTCAGATTCTGTGTGGATTTACGCACACTTAATCGTAACATCATCGTGGATGGGTTCCCTCTTCCCAATATTAATGAGTTGGTACTGTTATTGAAAGGTGGTAGATTCTTTTCGAAGCTAGACTTACAGAGTGCCTACCATCAGATCAGACTCCATGAGGAGTCAAAGCATCTGACGGCATTTATCACGTCTGAGGGCATTTACCAATTTACCAGGATGCCGTTCGGGTTGGCGTCGGCAGCAGGAGTGTTCCAGCGGATGATGGGTTCGGTGTTGAGTGGGGTGGAAAATGTTGTTCATTTTCAAGATGACGTGTTGTTGTTTGGCAGAACTAAGGAGGAGCATGATGTAATCTTGAAGGCGGTCCTAAACAAGATGGAGTTGGCTGGGTTAACTTTAAGGAAAGATACATGCAAGTTTGCGGTGGAAGAGGTGGAGTACCTTGGGTATACCTTGTCGGCGGATGGTGTGAGGCCAAAGCGTGATTTGTTGGAATCCATATGGAAGGCACCAACACCTGTCGATAGGGATCAGTTAAGGTCGTTTCTCGGTCTCATAGAATATTACGCGAAATTTGTTCGAAATTTTGCGGACAAGACAGAAAAAATAAGACTACTACTCAGGAAAGGTTGTAGGTTTAGTTGGGGAGAGGAACAGGAGGGTGCGTTTGTCGGTATAAAGAAAGAGATATGTGAAGCTGGTATCTTGACACCTTTTGATACTAAAATGAAGTCCGTTTTGACTGTTGATGCAAGCGGAGTTGGCTTGGGTGCTGTGCTTGCACAGGTTCATTCTTCTGGTTTGAAGACAGTTGCGTTCGCATCCAGGTCCCTCACTGTTTCGGAGAGGAATTACTCTATAATAGAGAGGGAAGCTCTTGCTGCAGCTTGGGGGTGTGCTTATTTCAGGATATATCTGTGGGGATCTCTTTTCAGGATACAAACTGACCACAAACCCTTAGTAAGGATATTGTCGCCGGGTGGAGCATGGAAGGGCTCGGGGAGGTTAGCAAGGTTGGCTGCGAGACTACAAGAGTATCTATACAAGGTGGAGTATATTCCAGGAGGGAAGAACAATTTGGCAGATGGTTTGTCGAGACTTCCGCTACCCTGGCAGGAGGTTGATCGGACTGGTGTTGAGTCATCTTTGTGTGAGGGTTCGGTAGCACCTGTTGGTGATGTTGTTGAGTTCTGTTCAGGTGCAATAGGAAAGGAGAAATGGGATGAGTGCATGGCTAGTGATGGTGTGTTGCTTAAGGTGAAGGAGTTGATTGTTAAGGGGACAAGGCGGGAGAGCACCCTTGACTGTGCTGTCAGGCCATTTATGAAGGTGTTGGATGAGCTGTCTATTTTGGACCAAGAGCAGAATATACTAATGAAGGGTGACAAGTTTATTCCCCCACAAGATTTGAGGTTCACACTCTTCAAATTGGCACACGAAGGACATTTGGGTCAGTCGCTCACTAAAAAGAGATTGAGGGAATGTTTTTGGTGGCCGTCAATGGATCAACATGTTTCTGATTGGGTTGAGAGGTGTTCCGATTGTTTTGAGAGTGAGAAGAGGCTAAAGTTGGGCTGTCAGGTACCTCATGGATCTATTGAAGACCCTCTTGCTCCTTGGTGTTCTGTTAGCATAGATTTTGTAGGTCCTTTCAATGGTCTTACTGAGGATTTAAGATTTGCCCTTGTTCTGATAGATGTTTATTCTAGGTGGTTAGTTGTCAAGTTCTGCAAAGAGATAACCACTAGGATGACAATTCAGTTGTTAACAGAGATTTTTAGGGAGGAAGGGTTTCCTTTGAAGCTTATTACAGACAACGGGACTCAGTTAACCTCTGAGGAAATGAAAAAAGTTTCTGTGTTCCTGTGGGATTGTTCATAGTAGGACGTCTTTTTACAACCCACAGGGCAATGGAATGGTTGAGAGGGCTAACCGCATGGTAAAAGGTGCAATCCAAATGGCAATGGCGACTGGTGGCTCTGTGAAAAGCATGGTGGAGGAGTTAGTTTGGGCATACCGCACAACTGAAAATTATTCTTCTGGTATGGTTCCTTTCACGGTGATGAGAGGTCGTCAAGCTGGCACCAAGTTAATTCCTGCATGGATGAAGGAGTGTGTGAGTTTGGGAAATCCAGGTGGTGTGAAGAAAGCTGAGAAATCAATGCAGGATTTCTCTCACAGTATCAGGGTCAATGACTTGGTCAAAGTGAAACCCGGGCGGATTTTGGGTGGTTTGACTAAGTTTAGGTGGCCGTACAAGGTAAAATCGGTTCATGAAAAGTATGTTGTTTTGGTTAATGGTGAACACTGGAATCTCAGAAGAGTGGCTCTTTACAAGAGACATTCTGATGTGGGTGCGAGTGATGCATTTGCTGGTGGGAAAGTGGTGAGTGATGCTTCTTCTGAGAAGGGTTGTAGCTCCTCGAGCAGAACTAGGAGACCTCCTTCTTATTTGAGGGATTACTATTGTGATGACCCTTAGTTTTTTTTTCTTTTCTTTTCTTTTCTTTTCTTTCTTTTCTTTCAGATGAAGGAATGAGGATATGTTGTATCTTGTTATGTCATGTTATTATTTTCTGATCTCTGTTTCTTTAACATGTGCATTCCTTTTGGATCTTTCTCCTCTTCGGTGTTCTCTCTTCTTGCTTGCTAGCCTGGAGAGGGACACCAGCTGATAACTGTAGCTCATAATAAATATCACATTTTATTTATTATACTTATGTGGCCGCTGTAACTTCTTCAATACAACATAGACTTATTGTTTTTCCCATACTGCTCATTATGGAAGCTAAGAGGGCGTATTTCCCACTGTGCAGAAATTTAAAAGAACAGATTAAACTACACGTTTTATACAACAGAATAAAAGATAATCTACTAGTCAGCCCCTCTAGTGAAGCTACTTATAAAACAAAACCAAGTAGGGGCAAGCTTTGACTGATTAAATAAACATTAAGGTAAATTAGTTACCACAGCAATAAGAGTACCACGTCAGTGGAAGTCACTTCCAGGGGGCTCAGGGGGATGGCCCAGCCCAGCCTCCTTCAGCCCCTGACAGCCACAGATGGCCAGCCCTTTGCCCGGGCTTAGCCCGGCGCCGCCCGTGCACGTCCCGCGATGCCTGGGGGCGGCCGCGCTTTGAGGGCTAGAGCCGGCGCACAGATGACGTTGCTCCCCTGGTGGCTGCTGGGAGTTGCAGGCGGCAGTGATCGTGGCTGCAATGCCGTTTCCCTCACGGCGCTGGATTCACTAGTGTAGCTGTTCCCCTCACGGCGCTGGCGCTTGTGCTGGTGTGAAAGCCGTTCACCTCACGGCGTGACAGAGCGGGGACCAAGAACTGCCGTTCCCCTCACGGCGATGTGGTGAGTCAAAAAGTGCGTCCCACAGTCTTTGTTGTTTCCACGTTATGTCCACTGTTTAATTTAATACATGCACAGTCTTTGTATTTTATTTATGTTATATGGGGCATTGTTCATAGCTTTGGGGACTCTAGAAATGTGACGCTATGGCAAGGACAATGGGCGCTTTGACAAAAAGACAACACGCTTCGTTTAAAGCGTAGCGCAATGGTAAAGAACTTGACGGGTGTCTTTAAAACTGCAAAACTAAAAGACACGCATCATTAGACAAAGCGTTTCCTGCGGTCTTGTTTCTACCGCTACACAAGGGAACGTCAGCTACGTACAGCGCGTCCTTGTTCCCTTGTGTGTGGCACAGGTATAAAAGAAAACCACACCCAAGGCAACACGCTCAGTATTCTCTGTGTTCACCGAAGGCAGCATTTCCGGTTTTGCCGAGAGGATCGGGGAAGGTGGCAAATCTTCTTTCTGAAGGTCAGACAGCGAAGAGCAGAAAGGCTTTTTCACAGAGGTAATTAATCAGCAAGAATCAAGGCTTCAGAATCAGGGTAAGTCTCTTTAAGTGTTATTCTGCCTCAATGAAAGATTCTACAAAGAGTTCATATCTTCAACAGGATTTCATTTCAGTTGTTTTTTGACTTTGAACTATCCAAGCATATCAGGATATATGTAGAACTGTTGAGTTTAAAGAAAACTAAGAAATAAGAGGTAAAGACTAATCATCAAGTAATTACATTTTTTACTGAAAGAAAGACATTACTCATCTAGAGACTTTGTATAAAGTTGCCGGTCTGGTCCAGCAGTTCTAAGAAAAAAGCCTTTTAACAAGTGTGGGAAAGAACAGCAATGGTATGTAAATAACCCACAGGTTGCTTAAGGTTATCATAGCTGCTCTGTGAAAGTTGACTTTTGAGCAAAAGTTTAATTCTTGAATATTCTGTCTTGTAGTGATCCTCCTTCACAAGCTGTCGGTAGAGACAATAGGGAATAACAGGTGAATATCTATTACTATTTGTAATCAAAGTTAATAATTCCAAAAACTAAGTGGTCATTGAGGCTTGACATATTTTGTGTTTCTCTTTCAGATCTCCAACCCCGCTGTCCTTTCCCACCTCCCTTTCCCCCACCTGTTCTCTCTAATACTCTGTGTCATTACGACATCCCAGAGTTGGAGCTGCCTGGAGGTGGACCCTTCTAACATTGAACAAGCTCTGAGGAATCTACGCCTTTACAATAACTCTTGTTTAGCTGATAATCCCATTTGAGTAACTCATTCAAACCTATGCCTAAGTAGTCAAAATGTTGTATCCGTTCAAGGGGTTCATGCATAATCTTGATCTCCCGTAGACCACCCCGTACTTTTCCCAAACACCATATATTTTGTCTGGGAGGTGTTAAGTTCTAATCTCCTATCCCTACAAAATTCTAGATATCCATCCATTAGTATGTGCAGACACTTGGGTGTTTTAAATATTAATAGGGAATCATCAGCAAAATGCAGGATAGGAACTTTCTCGCCATTCAGGGAGGGGGCGTCATTCCTACAAGCCATTAAGTGACTCGCCACATCATTTATAAATACGGAAATCAGCGTGGGGACGAGAAAGCACCACGTCGCACCCCTCGCTGTATCGGTAATTGTGCACTTGATTTTGTCTCACTTCACAAATGTAACCATTTATATTCTGGCTTTTCTCCTTTAATGCCCATTCAATATTGTTTTACATAAGTTGTTTTCTTGAATTTCAAATGTCTCCAAAAATGATACATAAGAATATTTTGCCCCTAAACACTACAGGGCATATGAACAAGGACGTAACGCCGCCAGAATGTCACGTTTTAAAATTTTCTGTTGGCGTTAAGTTCATCGCCTTATTTACAAGGAGGCGTTAGACCACTTAACGTGGCTTAATGCCTCCTAGTAAATAAGACCCCCTTTCACACTACACTTAGCTTGGAAGGGGTGGGCAATGGGTGTTACGGTGGGTGTTCATTGAAACACCCATTGATTTTGGCAATGCCCTCTATTTACAAGGGGATCGTAAATATGGGACAGAGCCAAAATGTAGACCAAAACCTCCTGGTCTTAACAGCAAATTGCCATGAAACACGTTCTTGTACATAAATAATCATTAAACAGATGACGATTTGCAACTTCTATGTGTGTTGCACAATGCAGCACACATAGGAGTTACAAATTGCCATTGTGAATTATTTATGTGCATAAAGGGAAACCTTCCTGCACATAAACAATTTCCCCCCAACACAGACACCTTTACACTATGGTGCAAGGGTGCCTGCATTGGCGCTAGGCAGCTTAATTTCGCACCAACGCTAGGGGAAACGCAGAGGTGCACCATATAATTGTAAATAAGGTGCATCCCAAGGTTTTTGAACTGACGGAGGCAGCGTTAGCAACTTTGGAGCTAACCGGCGCGCCTCCAGTTCATTGTACATATGCCCCAATTTCTTTATTAGATATGTTTTGGTCATAGAATGAGTAACATAATATTTATGGGCTTAACCAATTTTACAACATGCAGAGAATCAATTAGGGATAGATTTTGGCAATACTGCCCAAGAGTACTGTTGGAAAAGAAAGAGTCTTAAACACAGATGAGAATATATGTACACTAGTTTTTGTAAGATAAGATCCTCACAAGGACCATTGCTAGAGTGTGGCATCACAGAGCTCTCCGCCACTCCAACTGTCAAACCCAACAGACACACCAGGAACCATGGTTACATCATTCCATGTGCTGCATTCTAACCCACTCTCAACATTCTACCTATCAATCTCTACCCCACACACCTCCCCCTTAAAACAATATAAAAAAAATACAGAATAGTATATAAATAAAATGGGATTAACAGGAAGAATCCAAAAGCACAATAAAATACAAGATACAATGAATACAAGGCACTATCCTAACTGATAATTATTAAATATGAGCAGGTAGTCAATCTAACAAGCCTAAAATAATATAATACATATAATAGTACAGAACAATAATACAGAGAATGATACAACATTTTTATCTTAACTGATAATCATCAAAATGTCCAGGCAGTATCCTCTCTCTTGCAACAGCTGTGCACACTAATTAATTCCAAAATCATTATACCTTCTATTCACACCACAACCTCTAATACTACCACCACCACCACTTTGACTTCATGTCACATCTACTTCGAAAGCAACATCATTTCCCAACATATAGCCACTGTCACCACTCATGTCACCATGAGGCATACCATTAGTCTTAGAACCACTCTCCTTTGTCCCAAACAAATTCCCTCAATGTAAGTTCCACACCTTTCCATCATCACGTTTCATAGCACTACCCAGAACCTTAATCACCTTCAAAGGTTCGGACCAACTCGCTGCCCTTTTTCAACAAATCTTGATTACCTTATTCGCACTTATTGCCCTAGTTCCACCACGGGCAACCTAGTTTGAACATTTCATTCAAGTTTGGTATTCTCCTGTACATTTTCCACCCTTTTTCTCATATCTTGGTTTAGTTCCACACCAAATAATTTTCCATTATTCCTTTTCAACCACAATAGCATCAATTTAGTGACCCTGTAAAACAGCAATCTTTCCTGAAGCTATTTTTTCCATGGTAAACCAAATTTAAGATCTAACTGGCTGGCTTCCTTTACCACTCTATTAAATTGTTCTACCTGACCATTTCCTTCTGGATGGTACAATGGTGTTCTCATATGTTTAATAGTACAGTCTCTCAAAAACGTTTTCATTTTGCTCAATATGAGTTGCACTCCTTTATCTAGAACTAATGCCTTCCTGTGAAAAAACGTCTTCAAGAATTTCTATCATCACGTCAGTGGTTACAGTACTCACCGTCCTCACTTCTGACCATTCTGATTATTACACAAAACACAACAAGGCCACCTGGGTCTGTGTAGGGAGTAAAGAGATGTAAAGGAGTGGGCTATCCCTTTTAAAGGACGGCTACCCCTCACCCATCCGTAGGTGGGATGCTTCATTATATGTAAACCTCCTCACATCACAAACCTAGTTGCGATGTGGGCTACAACCCCCTCTCTGAAAGGGAGGAGCTCAGGGATGTTTCTGGGTTTCTTTAGAGATTTTCTAAAACAAATGATGTGGCAATGATGTGGCCAGAGTGTGGTGAAGATAGACTAAGGAGTGAAAGGTGAGCTAAAACCTACTCTAAAGTAGGCAAAACATTTTTTTATTAGGGCCTCCATAGGTCAGGACTAAATACAAGTACTATGAAAGGAGGGAATTCAACCAGTCATAGGTAGATATTGGCCGACATGTTTCTGCCTAATGCCCTCCATAGAGGTGCAGCGGCTTTCATCAGGACCAGGAAGAAAGTGAATAACTTATGTGAAAAAGAAAAAGGATAACAAGTGTGATGCGGTGTCACGTTACAGTTCTCAGTGTTATGACATACAATACTGTATTAGTGGTATGAGGTAAATCTTCGCTCAGGTAGATTTCAACTGGTGGTTGTGAATACCCTGCAAAAGTCCCAAAGAAAAGAGGACACATAAGTAGGTCAAACTGTATAGTGTCAAACTGAAAATTACATGCGTCCGTAAGGTTCAACACTCAAAAATAATGAACAAAAAACAAGCAAGGCACAAAACAGGTAGACTCCAAGTCGTAAGAAATGTGGTTACAGTTTGATCTTTTCTTTAGGACTTTTTGGCTCCCTTGAGTTTGTGCCAAGGTAGAGCTGAATTAAATTACCTGAATAAGCAGTAAGCAGCATAGTCAGACATTGTTATTGGTTGAAAGTGACCCTGTATGTTTGGAGAGTTCATACCTTGTTACATGTACTTTTTTGATATTCCCTTGGGTGAAATGGAAAGGGCTGGAATGCACCATCTTTATGATTATACAGTGCATTCCTGTACTTTTCTATCGCTGGCACACTTTTTGTTGCCTGGTGCCAAGTCAGACACACTTGCATTATATTGTAAGAGTGCCAGCATTGCAGGCAGGATCATAATAATAATAATAATAATAATAATAATAATAATTATTATTATAATAATTATAATAATAATATACTTTATTTCGGTCTAGAGACCATACAAGTGTGTTTGCAATAAATATATTATGATAAATAGGGCATAAAAACATATAAGAAATGAAACATTGTGGTGTACAATGGTCAATGGAATGAGCCTTGTAGTGGACCTCAGGGAAAGCAATTACCACTATCAACATAAACCTCCATGATAGCCTACAACTGTGCCATAAACCCGGCCTTCCCTATCTAGAAAGGATTGTCCCGTTTATAATGTCTATCAATGATAAATGCCCTAGTCTACTGTTATATAGTTAGAAACAAAAATCACATGAGAAAAAACATGGGTAAAATTAATTAATAAAAGCAATTTAGGCTAATAATACTGAGATTGTACGAAGCATTACTCTTACAAACATTGCAGCGAAAATGGTTACAAATTCACAGGTGTTAAGCGTTTCATACGTATTGACCAAGCCCCCCATAGAAAGTGTGAGACAGCAAATAGTAATAGCTCCTTCGGGTCAGTTTTCAATAATCACATTCTCTCCTAATAGTGTCTTATGACCTTCAGCTTACACTTGTGAGTTTTGGGGCATCATGTTCAGTTGTGGATACCCAGTTCACTGCTCCATTGATATACATACTAAATAAAGTTACGGGCAAGTACAGAGCCCTATTTGACGCCCCTTATAATGGGGACTTTTTCTGCGAGGCCTCCAATTTTATTCTAGCTTATTTTTGCATAGGTGTCTCCATAGCCTATCCCTACAGACCAGGTCAAAAGCTGAACGGAGGTCAATGAAGGCAACGTATAAGTGTTCTTTCTTTAGGGTAACATACTTCCAACACAGAACATTAAAACAAAAGGCCTGATCCACAGTGCTTATTTCATTCCTGAACCCTGCCTGGGCTCTTCCAGGACTTGGTTATAAGCAAGCTAAGTTGGCACCCTGGTTAGTACCTATCTCCAGAATATTTTTTTACTGGTATCCAGTAAGCTAATAGGCCTGTAGTTTGATGGTTTGTCACTATCCCTCTTTTTATAGTACCGTCCTGCCATGAAGGTGGGATTTTGCTGCCTCCCGTAACAGCATTAACTAGGTGATTAAGGTAAGTGACCCAGACCGCAGCTTTAGATAGAAGCAGATCACCTGGAATCCCTTCCAATCCAGGTGCCTTCCTGTAACGTATGGTAACGGAGATGTCATCTAGTGACTGGTGGGTCGCTGACTCTGCCTCACCTCCTTCCCCTCAGACGACCTGGGACAGCTGTCCGCTGATTTCCGACATCGGGGATGAAAATGAGAAGGGCGCCTTTAACTGGGCCTACAGAGAAGACGAGACCACGCCCCCACCTGACGTCAGAGGGCCCGGACTGGTCAAGTCCTCTACTCGGGGTGCGTCAACACCCTGGAGGAAACGTAGGAGAATACGGAGGTCCGGAGCGAAAACAGAGGAATCGAAGGGCCGAAGGGAGAAAGCGAGGAGTACGGAGAACTCGAGAGAGAAGCCCGTGGTGGAGTGCCAGGAGGCCAATGACACGGTGAACCGCCGTGCCACACTCCCGAGGGAGGAGTGTGGCTGTCACAGGTACGGCGGCATTGGGCAGCCTGGGTCGGGAGCAAGGGAGGAGGTGCTCATGTATAATCTTGTAAATATACCTACCCTGCCCTTCCCGTGTCCTATCCTCCCTCCTTCCCCTCACAGCCGTTCCTCACTCTTCCCGAGCACTATAACTAGTTGTATAGCACTGGTGTCTTCCCTCACAGGCACCCGGTCTCAGTGGGGATACGTACATGCTGATACTGAAACTGACGGCCTCCCTTTATTGGTTCTCTTTTCGGGGCTGAGACCAAGGATCAGAAAAACCCGAGTGGTGAGCGGACCATAGAAGAAGAAGAAGGAGAGTCCATCCCAGCTGAGGAACAAAGTCGCAACCACGGATCGTGCAGAGTTTGCAAGGGAGAGACTGACTTCCCGTAGCAGGAGAACGCTTATAAAAATAAAACCTTCTTTACCAAGAAAAAGTCTCCGGCCTGTCCCTGATCCCACGCTACACTTACCTTTCTTAGTTTGTTTGAGGGCATTCCCTAATTCTCTTAGGGTAAAGCAGGGGAATCCCAGGGTGGACGGGACTCACTCATTGCACAGGTAGGAAATCGAGTGGGTATTATGTCATCCACAAAGTCTCTGGACCCCTCAGACTACCTTCCTTGTTCCTCCTTCTTGTATACGGACGTGAAGTGGGTTACCCATTTATCGGCTGGACAACAACCTCCAGGAGATCATCACTGATACTTGTGCCTTCTGCCAATAACTTCCAAAAGGACCTGGGATTTTTGTTATCAAGTGCCTCAGTAAGATCAGCCGCACTGAAGGATGCTAAATCGCACCCATAAACCGGATGCGGGGGCGTATGCGCGAGGCAAGTGAGACTCTGCAGACCAGGTGCGGAATGAGGAGACTTAGGCGCTGTTTCCCCTCCTGGATTCTGCAAGGCTCATCCACACAGACATGCGGCTGAACATGCACCACGAGCGTGCCTGCACTCTCCTGGGCAAAGAATTAATGTCTAAGACAGGCTGAGCTGGAGCAACGCACGGGCACAGATTATTGAGCACATACACACCACGTAAGTTGTCCACCTGAGCAACAGCGGCACAAAGAAGCATCGTCCACATCACTGACGCCTCCCTCCACTCACAGCTACTACCCGACCAGACACTACCAGTGGATCACAGACATTAACCCAGCCAGACACGTGCATGCCTACCACCGATCAATTGGTCATGGGTTGCCTGCGAAAAATTGCACAACAGTCAGCCACACCCCTAGGCACAAAAGGGGACCAACATGCTGAGGATGATAGAACAGGTGAGACCCCAAGTTTATCACCTTCTACAAAAGTCGATGCAGTATTGGCAGCAGTGGAAAAGATAGGCGCCACCTTGGAACACATCCGCAAATCGCTGGAATCTAAAATCAACAAAGTAGCTTCAGACTTTTCCTTACTGAGGATGGACCACCGAATGCTAGCCAAGAAAGTCCAAAGAAATGAGCAAACCCTGTCTGACTTGACTCCAATCACCCACCATTACGCAATAGCCCTACAGGACATTATGGACAAAGTGGCCGCCCTGGAAGACAAACAGAAAGACGCAGAAGGCCACTCGAGGTGCAACAAAATATGCGTGGTGGGCCTCCCAGAGGGGGATGAAGGACAAGACCCAGTTGCATACATGGAACTATGGCTAAGACAACTTCTCCCGGAGATCCAACTTTCACCACAGTTTGTGGTGGAGCGGGCACAAAGAGTGCCGGCCTTTCGGCCGCCACTGGGAGCCAGGCCAAGGCCATTACTCTTCAAATTGCTCAATTACAGGGACAGGGACACAGTACTGAGGGAAAGCCGCAAGGTCACAGAAATACAAGTGCTGAATCAGCAGGTAATGCTGTTCCCTGCTTACACAGCACAGGTGCAAAGAAGATGCGGCTCCTTCACGGAAGTTAAGTGCCAACTTTGCTCGCTGGACATACGGTACTCTCTTATGTTACCAGCAAGGCTGCAAATAGCCGTCAAAGGGCAAACAAGATTTTTCTAAATGCCAACTGAAGCCTGGGACTGGTTGGAAAAGGCAGGGCTCCTAACAGGATCCAAACCACCTGCAGAAGTGCAAGCGCCCTGTCAGGGCACCAGAAATCACCACCAGGGCAGAGGGAAAAGTCCTAGGCAAGTACATCCACATCCACATCTCTGCTATATGCAGGGCAACGCCCGACATACAGCAAAGAATTTTGGAGTGCCAAGAAGCCTTCAACGTGTCGGCAGTCATTAGTGCCAACTCCTAAACCTCTGAGCCTGAAACATGTTCACTCGGCTCACGTAGCCCCGCTGTGTCATCACCATAGAAACTGAAACCGAGACTCCCTCCGGATGCCAAGCATCACGCCGCAGACGTCTGATGATATCATTTAAGCAATGGGCAATTGTTCAACGGAATGTATTTATTTATTTATTTAGGTTCTTGTATAGCGCAAGGAATTCAATCTCCGGGGAGATATCTCCGCGCTTCGTTGTTCCGAAGGTAGGTAGAGACAGAAAATCTGTGTGACATAACTAAGATTGCTGGGTAGGAAACAAATACGTCTTCAGACATTTTCTAAAGGTGAAGAAATTGGGGTTTAATCTAAGAGATGGGGGTAGTGAGTTCCAGAGAGTAGGGCCTCTGAATGAAAGGGCTCAACCTCCTTGTCTTTCTCTTTTGATCCTAGGGATCTGTAGTAGAGCTTGGTTTTCCGATCTTAGAGTTCTTCCAGGTTGGTAGGGTTGAAAGATTTCAGTCAGATACCTAGGACCAATTCCATACAAGCATTTGTGAATGGTACAACAAATCTTAAATTGTACTCTCTGGCGTATGGGAAGCCAGTGTAGCTTGTTGAGTAGGGGATGGGAGGGGGATCTAGCAGGGGCATTGAGGACCAGCCTGGCGGCTGTGGTATGAACAACCTGTAGCCTCCTCAACTGTTCCGCATTGGCAGATATAAGCAATCCATTGCAGCAGTCAAGCCTGCTAATTACTAGAGTCTGCACTAGTGTTCTCCGGTGATGATCTGCTAAATAGGGAAAAACCCTTCTAAGAAGGCCAATCACTCTCATACAGGTTCCCGTAACCTGAGTGGCATGGTCTTTTAGCACCAGTGGTTGGTCCAACTTGACAACCAGATTTTTCACACTTTCCTTTGGGCACGGAACCGTGCCTAGTTCTGAAGGCCACCATTCAGGTGACCAAAGGAGTGGGGCATTTCCAAAGAGCATGACCATGTATACTTTCACTATTAATATTCATCACACATGCTTTCACAGTCGCTCACCCAAACTCCACAGGTTCACGCTCTGGCACATGTAAAACCCAATGGGTGCTGAAGTCTCCCAATATGCCTAATGCACTGCACTTCTTGCCCCCCCCATCTCTCTGGGCAAAACAGGAGCAGAGCAACGCATATGCAAAACACTAAGGGGCAGGACCTAGCACCTTTTCCGAACAACCACTTGGGTGCACACCAAAACATATGGCTATGCACTGCGCAACCGCATGTCTCAACGTGTTGCACACGTTAGTTGCCATCGTTAGGCCTCACAGTGTGGGCAAACATCGTCCAAGTGCTTGCCCTCATGAAGTTACAAACAGTTCAGGAACATCCTCACCCCCTTCATGTGTACACCACCCCCTGAGCTCCAACTGTCACCCCGCTTGCTACCCATCTTCTCAACCACCCCATGTGAGGGGCATCACATGGTGCACATATTGCGCAAACCAATATTGTAACATGAAATGTGAGGGGCATGCCCACACCCACTCGCAGGTATTCGGTATATGAATACAAGCAACGCAGGCACAAACATATTAATTTCTTGCAGGAAACACATCTAACCATAATTGAAGCAGATCGCATCCACAAGCAATGGTAGTATACAGCACAAACTACTCTTCCCAGGCACGGGGAGCACTAATTTGGAATAAGGCAGCCATCCAACACACATCAGAAGAGGTGGTCACAGACCCTGAGGGGAGATACGTCTTTGTGAGGGGCATACTAAACGGGCAGGAGATAATACTGAGCACCATATATTCTGCAAATGTAGACCAAGCCCCATTTCTTAGAAACGTCACGAAGGTGCTTGCCAAATGGAGTGGATTCTGCTGGCTACTGGGATTAGACTTTATTGCGGTTCTAAACGTAGAGCTAGACAGATCATACCCACCCCTGACACGCACAACACCAACCTCCAATGCGCAATCGCTGTCAGACTGGCTTGCGAACTGGGTGCTGATAGATATCTGGTGCACCCTTAACCCTACTCCACCATTTACTCATTACACTCTCCTGTCCATGATCTCCATGTCAGGCTGGATCTCTTTGCGGGGTCAACTACCCTTCTCCCACTCATCAAACAGACTGCATACTTAGGTCGCACACATTCAGATCACAATCCCCAACTACTACAGCTGACATGGGACACAGGACGACCCCCGATCTCCACGTGGCGCTTACAGTCAGCAGCGCTAGAAGACCCAGCGTTCCACTTCTCACTAGGGGAAACAATACTAGAGCATTTCAAGATTAATGATCACTTCACCAATGATCGCCTCCTCGAATGGGATGCCTTTAATGTAACCATGAGAGGGCATTGCCTAGGGGCCACCAGGAGTACATGCAGGCAACTAAGCATCGCCGTTAGCAAAATCGAGAGGCAGTTATTGGACCCAGAATTAAACCATCAGAAGGGAATGTGAACAGAAGAAAACTACGGGCTGAGCACGCCAACTTATTAAGACTGATCAGATGCCACAACTATGCAGCACACTCAGCACGCACGCACACCACTGCAGACTGCGCAGGAAAAACAATGGCATGGCTGCTATTCCAGGAGCATGCATGGCACCCAATAGTTGCCTTGAGAATCGGCACGGGCTGGCCAGATAGACGCAGCACGAAATACCCGAGACTATGAGGAACCATTACGTCACACTATACCAATCTCTATGGCATGTTCTTAGAGGTGGTACATCTGCCAGATGTCACACCAGAAAAGAAGGAACAGTTAAATTAACCCCTCATGCCTGAGGAAATTTGCAGTGCAATAATGGCACTAGCAAGCAGGAAAACCCCAGCCCAGCTCTGGTTCACCTACACCAGAGTGGGTTTGTGCCCTCAAGAAGCACCTCTCTGAACCTCAGGCAATTCTTCAGGATAGCTACTACTCGACAACCCAATGGTCAAGAGGGGGATGCCTCATATTGGACCTCGAAAAAGCATTGGACTCGTTATGTTGAGGGTTCCTATTTGCTGTGTTGACAAATACAAGCTGAGAGATTCTTTCCTAGCTATGGTGAAGCTACTATACAGTGCTCCCACCGTGAGAGTAAAAACAGGCCCCTACTTATCACGCCCATTGAACTTCAGAAGAGGGAAAACCAGGGATGCCACCTTTCCCCACTACTCTTCTCACTGGCGATAGAGCCACTAGTAGAGGCAATACGCTTTGGGGTATGTGATGGCATAACGCTAGGAGACACTTCACATACAATATTACTATATGCTGATGACCTCTTGGTATATGTAAAGAGACGTACAACACATCCTGAAAAACCTGATAACGATTCTAGACAACTTCGCCTCTGTATCAGGGTTACACGTGAATGCTACTAAATTCTGCCTATATCTAGTCAGCAGGCAATGCGAAGACCCTGGCTCCTTACTCAATGGGACACAAGTCAGTTGGTGCGCAGACACATTCCGTTACCTCAGAATCCGCATATACCGGAACCCAGCGGATTTGCAAGACGGTAATCTAGGCAGGCCCTTGACCGCAATCCGAACACAGTAGGCATTGTGGAGCACCCTCCCACTGTCAGTGACAGGGAAAGTAGCCAAAACAAAGGTGGTGATACTGCCACAACTCATATTATTTTAATAACCTTCCACACTATATCCCACTGTCCTTTTTCCTTCCCCTGGGAAAACGAATCAAAGATTTCATATGGGGTAACTCCAGACACCAAGTGGCAAACTTTACTTGGCTGTAGACAAAGAAAGACTAGCAGTCCCGCACTTAGAGCAGTATTACCTAGCAGTCCAACTACAATGGGTATCTAGATGGCTGGCGGAACAGCACAATGGAGAGACAGCCACAACACAGCCACTCCTTGCCTGCCACAGAACTAACAGCACTATTCCACCCCTGCTCAAAAACCAAACCACCAGATTCACTACTACTGACAGTAGCGCACAGATGTTAACGCAGAGCACTTAAATTGTTATGTTATGTTATAACATTTTATAGAGCACGGCAGCTGTCCCAGCAAAGAGGCATTCCAGCACTAACAGCAGTATGAACCAAACAGGGGTGATGCAAAAAGTTCTACAATAGCGGAAAGAGGTGTGTTTTGATTGATTTCCGGAAAGCTAGGTAGTTGTTCAAACTGCAGATCTGTATTGGAAGTGAGTTCCAGAGTTTTTCTGCCATAACACAAAATGAGCATCCCCCGCGCTTACCCTCCTTACCCGGGGGACCACTACCAAGTTTTGCCCCAAGGAAAAGAGTTTGTGTGTAGGTACATATGGCAACAGGTCGGGCAAGATTCCTGGAGTAGCATGATTCAAAATCTTGAAGGCCAAGCAGAAAGCCTTAAACTCAATCCACCTGGCCACCGGCAACCAATGGAGTCAGAAAATGGCATCTGACACAGTACAGGCTCTACGGAGACCAAGGAGGGTTCTGGCAGCCGCATTTTGGACCCTCGGGAGTCTAGGAAATTCTGCCTTGTTTGACCATAGATATGGTGAATTGGCATAATCCAGTCTCAACAAAATCAAGGTCTAGATGATGACTTGCGACCTTGGCGCGTCAAAAAAACCCAATACGGGTCTGAGCCCTTGCAGCAGCCCAAAGCATGTCCCAGTTCACCCACACCCCTAGATTCTTTACCACCTGCTTGGGGCGGGGGCAATACCAAGGGTTTCGGGCCACCAGTGCTCGCTCCATAGCACAGGGTCATTCCCTACCAACAACATCTCTGACTTGTTAGCACCCATGCATTTACCCCATTAGCACCAGCCCTACCACTGGAGGGCACGCCCAGAGACAACAAAGTCACCACATAAATAGAACTGAGAAGCTGGCACGAGGCTGGCGTCCAAGATATAGGAGAACTATAACGTGAAGGCACTCTTATCCCATACACAGCACTGGTGGAAGATGCCAACCTACCCCCGGTCGGTTCCTACTTCACCGCTCCCTACTGATGGTGCTTACCGCTTAGTGGGGAGACTTAACAGCAGAGCCGGCGACACATCTCACAATACAATATCTACACATCATGGGATAAGGGGGGCACCTCACCAAATGGTTCGCAGCATCACTAAGGCACCACATAGACACTAATCTATCACCCCTCCGCCGACACTGGGAAGCGGACATAGGCTGCTAGTTCACAGACCCGGAGTGGACCTCGGTACTGGCGAGTCCAACGAAAGTTCCTAGGAACGCACGCCTGCACCAAATCCAATTTTACATAATACACAGAGCATATCTCACTCCAGCAAAAATCAATCAGTTCTTTAAACTTGAAGACTCTGCATGCCCGAGATGCGCAAGCGTAGGCGCGAATCTGCTACACATGCTGTGGTGATGTCCCGCCCTTGCAGAATACTGGTCAGCAGTGGCAGATACACTGACACAATGTACTGACCGCCACCAGCCACTCGAATGGCACACTTACCTTTTACACTTATACCAGAGGAACCACAAACACAGAGTCACCTCCAGGTTTATTGACCTTGGAATAGCAGTGGCTAAACATTTGATCACCAAGCGGTGGAAGAATCCCGACCGCCCAAGCATAGTAATGTGGAGAAATTCGATGGTTACCTGGGCCAGGGCGGAGAGCGTTGCACTCCCCTCCCACAAGGACACACAAGGAATCCGAAAGGTCCCCCTCGCCACTAGCTGAGATGCAATCCTAACTGCCCTGACCCTCCCACAAAGCGTTGGCACACCGCCCCAGATCATAATGGAAACCGAGCCCCAGCCTGCTCTGGTCCCCACAGGACACTAAGGGAAAACAAACCAGGCCCACATGCGTGCCACACACCTGGCTAGCAACCACTACTGGAACGCTAGCCGTGTACATCATCTTCAAGAAAGCAAGGTCCGAGGTGCAAGAGTGTCAGTACCGAAGTTTGCACCCACTCCCTATTGAGTATTATTTTGTCCTTGTTCAGTTATAGCCCACCTTCACAGTTCAACAACACAGGTGATGAAGCACAAGCGAAGCGCATGCACGCACAGCAGGCCCAACAACAACGGGTAATTGTTACCACCGCATGTGCTCGAAGCCTGCCAAATAGAGAAGGCCTACACACGCCATTGCTAGATAACGCAGTCATTTTGATGGCATTATTTAAAGGTTCCATAACGCAACAGAAGACACACTATGTTTGAAAATAGGTGTAATAATGCCTATGTAATCAGTCACTATGCAAAGCAATGTCTTGACCAACTGTACAATCCATGCATGCTTGTAAAAAATCATAAAATCAAATAAAAACAGATATTAAAAAGAATCAAGTGCCTCAGTAAGAAATGCCCATTGTCCTCATTCCCATCTCCTTTTTGCAGCCAGCGGTGTATGTAGACTTATACTTTTTCCTGGCCATAGGTATCTCTAGTTTGCTGACTTTTTTTAAAGTGTCTAGCAGGGCTTTTTCCTCTGCTTACAGTCCTTGTAAAACCAGCTAGGATGCTTCTTTATGATGCTTCCCCTATTTTTTGCCTTAAGGAAGAGGGGCTTTATATGATCCATGAATTGGCAATGCGCGACGACCAAGGCAAACTGTCAAAACTAAGGGATATGTCCTTCTACTCGTTAACCCCTCCAATAGGCCCTATTACAGGAAGGTGCCCAATGGCTTCATTAGAGGCGCCTATAGGATTGCCCAAAGAACTCGCTCCTTTTCTATTAGAGCGCCCTAGCATGTTAGGAAGGATTGTTCTTGTGCAGGAAGGGGCACCTTGCTACATAAAAACTACCTTCAAAGGCATTTAGAAAGAGGAAATAACAAGTCGAAATATATTTCTCCTCGTTACACATCTGGTGGGGAGGCATACAACTCTGACACATTCCCAATGTTGGTAACTAAGTGAATGTGTCAGAATCCATGGGTGGATGAGTCTCAACAATCAAGCTCCATCCATGGAATGCCTCCCTGCTGCAGAGTAACGCAAAGCAGTGATTTGCACTGCCTTGTGTTACTTTAGGTTTATCTAGCCACTCAGTGCCCCGCAAGATTACTGCGTGGTTTGATAACTCTTATCTAGGTTTTGGGTTGCCCTTGCATCCCCTTGCACACAAGGGCAACACAACACCTTAATAAATATGCCCTGGTGTTCCCACACAAACAATTTAAAATTCTTTCAATGACATTTCTTTCAAGATAATTTGCACAATATTATAAGGATTTGAGAGTTTTATTTTGTGCAAAATACCGTTGTGCTTTCCTTTGAAGCTTTAACAAATTGTTTGCAGAGTAACAGCTTACCTACCTCTTGTATAAAATCTGAAATTGATAAAATTTCAATATTCATTGATCTCTTTACAACTCTGCACAGACTCAGAACTGATTCCTTTGCTCATAATATCAATATCTCCTTAGCTCTCCAATAAAAGAATTACAGTACTTAAGAAATACACACCAAAAGTATACAGTGGAACGCTTAAAGGCAGCATGCAGAATCATGTTTCAATCCATTTAGAACACTGCTTGCAAATTCAATCCCCCTAAAACCAGTAAATAACAGCATACTATAATATCCTATAATATCGAGAGTCCAGTTTCAGTTTTATGAAAAGCATACAAAAACGCAGCATGCTCATGGCCAAATATCTTCATACATCTCATCTGGTGGTTATTTTAGGAATGCCCTATAAAGAATGAAAAGGTAGGCTTCCTAGCCATGTCTTCTTGGTTCTTTAAGAAGTGATAGCTTTGTCTTTTTTTTTTAATAGTGTTTTAAAGGCAGATCTCGAAAAACACTGGTTCATAATCAGACCTACCTTACTCCCTTAAAACACAGATTTGACTTGCAATTTAAATCAGAAAACAAGGCATCCACTTTCTGATTTAAAGGTAAGTCAAATGTGCAAAGGCCATTATTAGCATACTTAAAAATGGTGTCATTTTAATAGTTAGATCTTCACCTCTGTGGGGAGGACGGAAATCTGGCTATTTGACAATTTAGAGGTTAGAAGCCTACTCTTTTCCCATGACATTCAGGCCCAATGCCCTCAATGTTCCAGAAGTTGTAGGGACTCACTATGAATCTTACCTACAGCATCATTCTACTTAAATGCCCGGCTTTCTTCAAAGCGCCCACCCCTGGGATCGTAAACACAAGGTGCTCCTTGCACAACCATCCTGGCATCGCTGGATGTTAATCAATACCCTTTTGTTTGCAGGCATCAAAGCAGACGGAACAGCTCACTTTCAGTGAGCCCTCTGCACACGCACTGAGGGCCATATTATCAAGAAAGGGTGATACATTATCGCCGCTTTTATCGGCAGGAAACTGCTGATAAAGAGGCGCTAATGGGCTTGATAATATGCCCTTGTGAATTCCTATAGAAGCCCAGGTTAACACCAGAACCTAAGCACTGGACTTCAGAGTGGGCGAAGGACTTCGCTGCCAACCCCGCACCTCCTGTGATTAGCATTTATACCCCGTAAATTGCCAGACTTTTGGCCAGTTCCACTCACGGCTTAACCACAGACCAATTTTGGGTTATTCCGAGTGTCTTTGTCCCACATCTTGTAGGCTACCTCCCCCAGTGCGGCCAGACTACCCCCATTGGCGCACTCTTCAAGCTCATCTCCCTGACGGCGGTACCGGCTCCGGTTCACGCGGACGAACACATTTGCCGTCTGATTCTCCGTAAGTCCATAGGCTTGATTCCTTTTTCCCCCATTAATGGACTCTCATGAACTAATAATGAGAAGCCGCTCTTCTCCCTAGGCTCTTTTCCAAGCATCTTCCAACCCTGGATAACTTTTCTACCTAATATCTCCGCACCACCGGAGTACAAGGTGACTTTTCCAATATACCAAGGTAATTTGAGCACACTCAAGTTATTTCACACTTTTCACTCACCTTTAATATAAGCAAACAACGCATGGACAATAAAAGTCATAGGCATGTGTAGGAAACAGTTTTTTGCACTGCTGTCCTAGTAGTGTTTTATTTACTAAAAGCTGTGCCTGCATGACAACTTGGCCATCACTTTACAACCAACCTGAGAGATCTTTTGGTAACATCGATTTTAACTGGCTCGGCATGTACAACCACATACCGGTACTTGTACCTGTTTTTATCTCAAAGTTCACAAATGTTCTAACTCCTTGAAACAGTTTGCTATTGTATATATTATCCTATTCTTAGGTATTCCTTTCTTCCACTTTCCTGACGCGGCCCTCTGTTATGGAGGCTAAAACGCAGTAAAATCTTCATCGGAGGAGCCATCAAACCTTAAAACTACCAAATAACAATCTGGACATATGCTAAAAGAAATTGAGGACAGGATTATGCTCAATGTAACACCACCTAAATGACCACATCCTCTGGGGACTGCCTACTAAAGGTGGAGGGCAGCCACACCACTTAAACCAACTGGAAAAGCAAATACTTTTCTAGCTGCTACACTTATGTTCTTGTAAGAAATAGCTCCGCGAGTACTCCCACTACTCTTTTTCTCTGTGGGTTTATTTGTATGTTTAAATGTTAATTTTGAAGGGGCACTCCAAGTGCCAGTGCCTAGAGTGAAGCCAGTTACGAAGCTAATGAGCAAAACAAACAACGTATTTTGAAATCAGACAGATAAACCAGTGTCTGATTTAAGTATTTATTGTGTAAATAACGAATGTACAATAACTTCCTATAATATACCATACTCTTGTTCTCCTGTGTTTTGGCCAGGAGTTGTGGGGCCACTAGGGCAACCTCCTAGATATTTATATATGTTGTTGTAGAGGGTGTCAGCCATTCTTTGTAGTTGCATTAACGTACTGAACTACATTTTACATATTTACCATTCATTTCTTGACTGAAATTGTCACTTGTGGCATATGGAGTTTCACTTCTGCACAAGTCACATGATGTTGACAACTGACCGCTTAGAGTGCACTGGTGGTGAGTCATCCCTAGAGTGCAATAGATATTGAGGCAGTGGGGGAGTGGAGCTGGTGGGTCTCACAGCACAGCAGTGGTGTGGGGACAGGAGATGGCAGTAGGGATCAGCTGCTCTAGGTGTTTTAGGGAAAATAAGGGATGATGGAGCATTGAATAATAAATATATGAGACCCGAAGACCACCAATGAATGGATCGTGAAGCGTTCATTAGTTCAATGCAGAGAAACAAATGTAATGATGTGCTCTACTTAGCTTACTTCGATAAATACTTTTGAAGAAAAAAAATTAGCAAATGTTGTTCAAAGTATAAAATGCTCATGTACAACCTATTCAACACAGTTTGCGAACGCTGCCACTGTGTGTTTACTCCTGGAATTTGTGACAAAGATTATTAAATACATTCTATAGAGCATATACAATCTGTTCTCCTGCTCAGTCTCAGTTATTCCAGGTCCACATTACTTTACATATTAGCACAGACATACAGACATACACATGCACACACATTTTAGGTTATTTTTTTTTCTCACCGGCACTTGTAGACTGGATTTGAACATAGCACAACTTGTTTGCACTACATTGATGTAGGCCATTTGTAGGCACCCTGAGATCCTTTGGTGCACCTTCAGACCCTGAACATCTATTCACTGGATGCTGTGCTGTTCCACAGATCCTGCACTGCTCTCTGATTCATGGAGCCTTAGCAGCTCTGTTTCCTACATGTATGCAGCTTTCCTATAAAATTACGGATCCTGGGCTACTCCTCTCTTGAACCCTGTGCTGCACCCCGAAGGCATACTGGTCGCATAGTGCCCTTGTAGTATCAGTCAATGGGTGAGATTTTGAAGCTTGTAGCGCAGATGCCCAAGCTTCATCTGCTTTGTGACAGAGGGAACCATCACATTTTGATACATCATTTACGTTTTTTTTTTGTTTTATTGATTTTTACATACACTGACACCCAAAAACAACCAAGATCACAACCCACCTTTGCACAACACAGTACATTCCAAAGCAAAATAAAGTTGTAGAAATTCCCAGCACCCAGTCCGCGATATTCCCAACATTTGCCCCATATTCCCTTATGCTTCTGGGGACAACCCTGAGCCTCGTAGATTGGCCATTCTTGTTGAGCACACAAGTCGACCCCACTTTGGCTTATTAACCAATTGTTATTCACCACCAGCTGTGAGACTAGGTCATAACAATACAAATCCGCCACATCCATCACTTCATCATAGGGGAACCGCCAGCAGTGAACAAAGGTCAAGTGGGGGCGCCCATCTGCACAAAGAAAGAAATGGATCATCGAGGTAAGGGGTTTGAACCAGTGCCTGGGAATCAAGTGAGGGAAGTTCAAAAAGACATAAAGAAAGTTGGGCAAAATCATAATTTACAAAGAGCCACCCTCCCCATGACAGGGAGTGAGAGCTGCCTCCATTTCTGCAGGTCCCTTCTGATTCTGGCAACCAGAGGGGTCAGATAAGTCTCCACTCAAGTTCCAATAGGCATGAAATATAAATGGCTAGATATTGAAAAGAGAGGTGGTGCATTGGGATCGCTGAGCACACTCAAGTCACAGGAAATGGGGACCAGCAGGGATCTAGATTTATTTACCCAGAGGACATAGGCCTCCTCACAAATTGCAAGGATTTCCAAACACCTTGGACCAGAAAAGAACAAGATGTTGTCTGGAAAGCAATTCTCTCCTCAGGCTCATCATCTCACACCCACCCCTGCATCTGAGCACCACACGAAATCAAGTGTGCCAAGAGATCAATGGCCAAGGCAAATAAAAGAGAGGAGAGGAGTCACCCTTGCTGGGCACCCCTACAGATAGGGAAGGGGTTGTTGAGAACTCCATTGACCGGAACCTGGACAGTCAGGCAAATGCACAAAAGGCCAACAAGGGTACGAAAATGGATACCCAACCAAGCTTTTCCAACATAGCACTCAAGTAGGGCCAGTTAACTGTGTCAAAGTTCTTCTCAAAATCCTCTAGGAGTGGAGCCAACGTGTCCCTAAGACAAAGTGCCTGGGAAAGAGCCACCTGGACCCTCTGTATATAATCTTGGGTACCACAGGCTGGCACGTATCCCCATTTATCGAGATGGATCAGGTAAGGCAGGGTGTGGTGCAGTTGGTTAGCCAAAACCTTGGCAAACACCTTAACTTCCAAGTTAATAGGGCAAATAGGCCTATACGAGGGACAACTATCCAACGGTTAGCCCGGCTTAGGGAGCATCGCAATCATGGCTGAATCAAACCCAGAGGGGAAGGCGCCCAAACCCACTGCCTCATTGTATATTGTCAACAGGTGAGGGAACAGGAAGCTCCAGAATGTCCGCTAATATTCAACAGGAAACCCTTCAGGGCCTGGAGTCTTGCCCATGAAAATATTTGATAACGTCTCCCCTATTTCCTTAATGCTGAGCGGTCACTCAATAGCTTTGGCCAATGACTGGGGAACATAGTGAAGTGCTATGTCATGCATCACAGGGTGCGCAACCTCTCGAGGAGGCCTATGCCAATTCTCGTACAAAGTGTGGTAAGTGTGCGCAATGTCAAGAGCCCATTCATTCAAGAGCCCCTAAGTGTCCCTGATCAGGGGGACCTCCCTGGAGGCAACCTCCTTGATGGCCAACTAATAAAGAAGTTTCCATGACTTGTCCCTATGTTCATAAGCCTTCTGGGTCGATGCTCTCCAACACTACCGGGCTTCTTTTAGCAACATTTGCCACATGCAAGTATGCACCTATGCTAACTGATGGTCAAGATCTGTGGAGGGCCACCGCTGCACCCGCCATTCCAAAGTGAGGATCTGAGCCTCCAGAGTCGCAAGCTGCTCCAGTTTCTGTATCTCCATGCCCTTAATATAGCCCTTAACCAACCCCGAAGAACAGGCTTGCTGGATGCCCATAAGGAACCAGCCGATTCCACAGTGCCACGAATGATCTCAAAACAGAAGCTTATCTCCAACTCAATATAATCGAAATACCTTTGATCAGTAAGGTACAAAGCATTGACATGCCAAATCGGATGTGACGCAGTGACTAGAAATCTGAAGTGGAGCAGAAGGGAGGCACAGTCCGAGATGTCCCTGACACCTGGAAGACTGCTGCAGCTCGGAGCCAAAGTATGGCAATAAGTGTAATAGTTTAATGGGCTGCTGAAGTGTGAGTATAGGCAATAGCGCAGGTCCGCCACATATCACACAGTCCCATGGAATCCGCCCAGGCCGACAGCTGACAGGAGCGTGCCAAGCACCCCGGCCAAGGCAGGCCAGACACATCCATCTCTGGATTAGGGATAGCATTAAAATCCCCTCCCACCACAGTGATGCCCTGCGGAAGTCCCAACAGGAGGGACCCAAGAGAGTGCAGCATTAAAAGGATTTAAGAATGTGGGAAATAATATGACAGAAAGCTGTAGTACCTTTCAGCTGACCCTCTATCCCCACATACCTCTCCTGGTGGTCCACATTGCAGGCAGTCACCACCAACAAGAACATTTTGAGGAATAAAATACCCACTCCTCAGGATGCCAGGGTGAACTCTGCATGATAGACTCTTTCGTAGCCATAGCGACTGAGGAAGGGTCAGTGGACACCCAGTACATGTGTCTTCTTAAACATAAGAACTGCCGGCTGGAACCACCTAACAGGGCAGATAACCGTTGATCATTTCATGCGATCCAGCAAGCTGTCCACATTCCAGGGCAATAACTTAACCAGTACCATAGCAGCAGAGAGACAGGTGGTCCTGGCCCAGGTACTGGGACATGGGTGTGACTAGCCAGATCACAATATAAGTGGCACAGGAACTGTCGGCTCTGGGAATGACCAACTGTGTTCCTGTGCTGCATGGTCAAACAAACAGGACAAACAAAACAACCCAACCGCCCAGGATTCCCCCACTCCATACTACAACCATGGAAGGACCTTTCACCCCAACCCCATATAAAACAGTAGCTAAATATGAGCGGAGGCAGTAGCCCAGAGAGCATCCTTTCTTGTAGGATCTTGATGCCTGACAGCCATCACTTTGTCATATGTGTTAAGTAAATGCTGCTGCTGCAGGTGCAACATCAAGAACATTCCCTGTGGAACCAAAAGTACAAACAAAACAGAGACACCACCCAACCCCTTATGCTGCTTGGCAGATCTCCAAAGTGAAAGTACAGGCAAGCACATCTTCTCATAAGGGGCGCTGAGGTCTTCACTCTGGGACCCAAAATGGTCTGGGTGTCTTTTAGCATGAAGTACTGATCGGCCTTTACAGCCACTGCACTACTCTCATCTGAGCCAGATGAGCCTCAGGCACCACAGGACTGTGAGCGAGTCTTATGGGAGTGAGCTTCTTTTCATCTGGGCGGCTTGAGAGAAAGAGGGGGAACGCTGCCTCCAATGTGGAGTCTGACCTCTCCAGTTCCATCTGTATGCCTGAGCACCTTTCTCTCCACCGCCCAGTCCCAAGCCTGCTTTGGAGTGTCAAAAGATTATGTGGCAGACTTGAAGGTCACTTATAACCTCACAGGAAAAATGAGTGTGCACTGCATATTGAGGGCCCGAGGAGTCTGTTTGACCTCTTCGAAAGAGCGTCTATTTTGCTGAACAGCTTGCGTATAGTCAGAAAAGAATCAAAATAAAGAATTTTAGAAGCAAAGGTCCAGGTGAGCTTTGACCTCCATACAAATAGCGTGTCTGTCCTGATGGTTGAGAATCTGTGCAATCATCATACGGACCAGGGCCACAGATGGAGGCCGTGGGCCAAGGGCTCGTACGCCTGCTCCAGCATGAACCAAGGTGACAACATGCCAGCAGCGACCTATGACTGCAGCTACTCCTCCAGAAAGCACTCTGTCAGCGGCCTCAACACTCTCAGGAAAACCAACAAACTGGAGGTTATTCCTACGTGACTGTTTTTCAACATCCTCCATCTGCTCCTCAAGCAATGCTGTTATTGTGAGTTATTTGGAAACCTGAAGTTTGAGTGCGGCCAATTCATCCTCCACAGAGGACACCTGGGTCTCTGCCTCAATCAACTGTCCAGCAACATTCTGGAGATCTTGGAGCAGCAAGGAGACATTCACTTGAATCTCGATTATCTTAGTCTCTACTGCTTCCCTCAAGTCTTGAATCCCTGTAAGTATTGTGGCAAGATCAGAGTGCGTTGAAGGCCTCTGGGTTGCCAGGGGCCTGTCAGTGGCACCCGTGCATTTGAGGCCAATGTGATGTACTGGCCCATCGTAGTGTGGGCTGTCACTGGGGGTGGTGGCTCATCACAATCCATGGTTGTTCTAAGTCCTTCTACACTCAGTAGAAAAGCCTCTTCTCACAAACCGTGGCTTGCTTACCTGTTAGGGTAGCACAAGCAGACAGGGCAACAGCGCCTTCGTGGAGAACTCGAGCTGTGTAGATCTAGCTAATAAAACAGAGTTACCAGGACAAGTCGCAAGTGGAAGCTCACAGTTCACAGCCAAAGTTCAGGAGTGAGGACCCCCCCAGGCAGCAGGCAGAATACATTACAGTGCTGATTGCAAAATATGGACCTGGATTTGTGGGGAGCACCCACCAGATATGTACTAGTTGCCTCACAAGAGTCTGTTGTACACAGTGCAGCCAAGCCACCAAGAGGAGGGCATAAAGTCTGAGGGGGGCGAGGAGTAGCCAGGCTAGCCACAAGATGAAGCCCATCTACAGACGTCATATGGCCCAGAATCACAACATTTCAGAGGGCGGGGTACAGACACCCCGTTCTCCCTTCCTGGGGGGTCACCCCAAGCAAACAGACATTGGCAGTCAGGGGACAAACTACTGCTTTGAACTTTGGGGGGCACCATGGCCAACATATCCAACAGCGGTAGTCCATCTCCTAAGCTGCTGGGACCCTTAGTCACGTCATCGGACCTTACCAGGCCCAGGGTGCCATGAATCTGCCCAGTCCACTCATTCCCCGCACCTGCGCCACTCCTCTCCACCATGGACTACAACCTGCAATAGAGTCAGGGCTTACGCCACTTAGTCAGGAGTGGGGGGAACAAGTCACTCAGTGCACTCGAGAGCCAGCCTGCTTGCGAAGTCACGACTCCCAGACAGCACCCTCATGGTATGGGCAGGGGCTGCCCACCCCTCACCTCAGTGATCTCAATCCAGTCTTCTGACTTCTTCACTCCAGCCACCTCCAAACGCAGACCACTAGCTGTGATCCCTCAGGATCAAGAGTGGGCTGCCATATTGGGCCGGGCTGTACAGCATCCAATTCATCCCCAGGTGTCCCACATTTACATGCAATTTTCTCCAGGCATGCCAGACAGGGTCGGCACTCATGGCTCCCACTGGCAGCAGATGTGGTGTTCTAAGATGGTTGTCAGACCATGGATGTTAGAGGATCCAGAGAGGGGGCCAGGAGCAGCTCTGACTAGCGTCTGCAATCTTAGCAATTGAAGCCACGCTACACTGGTTACGTTAAAAAGCGTTGTCTGAACTCCTGAGCCCTATGTCATACCTGTTCTGTGAGATTGGGAAGTATGTATTACTGATATCGATGTAGCACCTACCTGCATGTGTGCGCAGGAGAAGCTTACACTACTGAGATCAATAACATTAGTTTCATTTGTTTTGTTGAGGATATGCACTTGGAATTTATTCATCCATCTGTGAGATCACTTACATAGCCATCCATGCACTACCTCACCCATTATTCCCTCCAGTAAGTCTATCAACAATTCAGTAATCCATGCACTCACTTACCAATTAAATGTTTATTTCTTTCCCCCCTTCATGCACTTGCACATTCAGAAAATAACATATCACCAATGAACTAGCATTTTCTTTAGCAAAAAGTCAGGCTCATTGTCTTTGTCAATGCTTTAACTACTATTGCATAGCATTCACCTGACAATGCTTTTGTCATACCTTTAAATTAAAGGTACTGAGTAAGTTGACCATGTGTTTTCTAAATCATGATGTAATTGCCTGAACAGTTAATATATTCTGTGGCCCAGATTTAGAAACCTGTCACATAATGCAGCACAGCACCAAAAGTTGCAGCAATGCTTTGTGTGAAAGGGAGAAAACAGGCAAACACCATATGTACCAAGATATGACAGCGTCCTGCTCTCTTCTAATGCTGGCACACAGTCAGGCTGCTGAGAGCCATGCACACTTTGGCACCATAGTGAAAAAGTTTCTGCCTGAGTATATCATAGGTTATGACCTGAAAGGGCCATTTCCATTACAAAACTCTACACCTATACAATCTTTAAAACTGAACAGTGCAGCACCCATGCAAAGTAGGAAACGTTTGGAGAAATAAAAGCCTTACTCATTTTTAACACATACCTCAAAGTGTCATTTTATTTAGTGCAAGACATTCTCTGCTATTGCTGGTAAATATAATTTTGGGTAAAAACCATGGCCTGTTGCATAGTACCACCTATGGAATGCCCCCATTCATAGCAATGGAAAGCAGCACCTGAGTGCCTGATCAAATAATGAATACAGCTTGATGTCCTCTAAATCGTTTTTGAAATCCTATTATATATTTAGATTTTCCACGCAACACTTTCGAACTGCTTACTGACACAGACCATATTGCACAGCTAGTTCCTAATTTAAAAATGTGGCCCGAGAATGTTAGAAAGCATCCCTTCAGAGCAAGCAGGGTAGTACCTAACTTGAATTCTCCTATCTCCACACAAGGAGCAAAATGTTAAATGACTGATTAAAATAGCCTAAATCATTTATCTTTAAGTGGCTTGGATAAGAAGCCCCCCAGATACCATTACATTTTAGAACCACATGTTCAGTCTCAGATGGGAAAAGGCTAGAAATGTGACAGCCTCAGCTGTATTTCTTCGACGGCTATAGAAGGCAGGCTCCATTGCCCATAATTGCATTATAGCTCATCCATGCATCAGTGGAGAACATAAAATATCAGTCATATCAATCAAGCACTGCTGTAAATGCCCAAGTGACTGCACAGTTTACAATTTTGAAGCTTCACTCCTTCTGCCTTCTAGAACCAAAATCTCCTAATGTGAAGATGTAAGATGCATTGGAACAAAATCGACCCGTATTTTGTTTTGGAGGTAAAATACTCGTAAGGACAAATACATATAAATCAAATTAAGGTAGGCTATCCTAAATGGGATATTAATTTATAGTTTATATTAAATGACAGCTTCTCTCAAGCTAATGTTTTAAACATGACTGAAAAGATAATTACCATGTGGGATGAGAAAAAAAGACATTACAAGCAGAACAATATAAAATAATAATAGGTACATTTCCTCACAGTGACTTTTTTGCCAGTTTATCGGCTTCTTGTGGCGGGACCAATCTTGACTTCTTTCCTTTGGTTGAAAGGCCACTTTATTGAAAGCAAGTAGAGCTCACCATCACTGACAATCATTCAGCTTAGCTGCACACCAATTATCCCGAAGTAGAGTTCTAACATTCAATTCTACCCATCTCTACACCTAAACATCATACCTCCCCTTTTAGGCAACCCCCTCCATCTAATTTCTCTGTGAACATCCTAAATTCTCTTCTTTGCTCTGGAATCTCCTCGGGCTTTCTCCCTGCCTGCCTCAACTTGGTATAAGCTGCCTCCTCGATCGGAACTTTCCTTGTACTTCATGTCTCCCATTCTTCACAGCTCTCTCACTACCATCACTTCGGCTCTCTCTTTCTGCTTACTTCCATTAACAACCAATGCTACATAACATATACCCTGCCCTGTCTGCTTCCACACACAGCCATGTACCCAGTGCCTGCACAAGAGATGGGCTCATTACCGTGCCACGGGATTGTGAAATCCCTCAGGTACATGAGCATTACAGTGATTATGCATCAGCAAAATGGTCACTGACATCATACACCAGTTCATCCTGTGTGGCCTTTCTAATGTCCTCATGTAGAGAGGAAGGTTCTGTTCCCTCAGCGAGTGGCCTGCTTTTGGGAAGGATCACTCTGATGCTCATTCATTTGTGGAACTGGTCACTGTATTGGAAGCAAGCAGAGCTTGCAGTTCCTGACAATCTTTTAGGTTAACCGTGCATATTAAATCAAACTTTAAAAAAAATATCCCTAAACAATATTCTAACAATCCATTTAAACCACCTCTAAATATTACTCACCCCCAAGCAACAGTTCCAAACAGTGTATCTCTTAATTTCTTAAATCCTGTGCCTTACTCCGGAATCTAAATCACTTACTTTCTAGCATGCCCACACTAGGCTCAGGCTGCCTACTATTCTCTCCTGGTCAGATCTTTCCCTGTACCTTTAGTCTCCTAACCTTATGAGCTCCCTAACTGACATCTATTGAGATCTCTCTTTCTGCAACCAGAACACCCCTGAGGTATCTTTCTGTCCTCCCAAATTCACCACATCTCACTGCCACCAAAAAAACATCCCCGCCCACAATATCAGGGCCATCACCCAGAGGTGAGCCATGGGTCTCCGGTTCTGCTTTATTCCTAACAATCTCCTACTGAATGGCAGGACTACCTCTGTTGGTAAGATGCCTCTCACGTTTCTACCCAGACACATGTGCTCTCTACTTTCTACTATTCTGACCCCCCCAATACTGCATCAAACAAAAGCCCTAATTTTGGCATCTACAGGCTTTGTCTGTCTCAGCCACACCTCTTTCACTGCTCATTTTTGGCCAGATATCCAAACTTTGTCTTAACTTTTTTCTGCCCCTCCACACTCCTGGAACCCAACCTCTTACCCCAGCTTGAGGTAAATGTGGCATGGGCCCTGACCTACCCAAGGATAATTGCTCCCTAGAATGTACCAATCCTGTGCAGTAATCAGATGATAAAACGTTCCATGGGCACTGCCAAACCACCAAAGTTTGGTTATTCCATAAACATAATTCAGGTCCCCTCCAGGCTTCCAGCTATTCCCATTGCCTTCCAAATATCAACACCTCATCCCCAATGCATCATCAACCAGGCCCACCTTAGGGGTGTCATGCTCCTTCATATAGCATCCATGACATCCCATCAAGGCTGTCCAGCCACATGGCCAACTCCGCTTACCCTGCTACCTCCCCTCTCCTATCATGTCCCTGGCAATGTTACGGCATCCCCGCTGCCAGCAAACTGCTTTTTTGTTGTCAAACGGCTGCCTCCCTGCCAGTGGCTGGGTTGCCGGAATCCACGCAACCCTCCTGCTCAACCAAGTAATGCACATCACTGTCAGCAGTAAGTCTTCAACATTCCCGACAACTCTCCTTGTAAATCTTATGCCCTCTTACTCACTTCATTTCCTAGACCTGTAACGTCATATCTTGTGCCATTCCCATTTATTTTCTCTAGTGATAGCAGCACTCTCACTTCCAAGGCAACTTTCTCCCCTCACTTATATCTGGTGCACACTGTCCCAAAGGCCCCTGGGCCTCTGTCAGCATCAGCAATCCACCTGTAAGTGCAGCTCCTGCTTGTTCTTGTCTTTCCCCACCCCACTCCAACTACAGGGTCCTCTTCAGATCTATCCTCTCAAAACCTCAATCATTTTAACAAAAATCAACTTCATCCACTTCACACCAGCCATGATCTCCAAAGGAAAAATTGTGCTGCCCTTACCCTCTGTCTGTTGCACTATTCTCACTCCCTGCTTTAAAATAAATCTCAATTTTATCTTCAATACTCACTCCAGGTGACACTTGTCCCAGATGACCAACTCCACACACACCTCTGGGTGGTGATATCCATAATATTCCCCAGCACCCCAAGCCACTCAGGGCCTTGCAAAGGTAGTTCACGCACTGAACCGGACTGCATTCCATCTGCACCAGTACTAACTGTTTTTCATACGGTCTTGAATGGCCTTCCCCAGACCAGTTTAGACTTGTTTTGCCCATCAATTCCTACAGGGGCCATTATCAATCAGCCACCATCCTCTAGGGACATGAGCATTCACACTCCAATCTGCATTCTTGTCTCTCAACTATGCCGTTGTAGCCTTTCTCTCGACTATCCCACTATTTTGAAATAGTCTCCATACTACTGGTTTATCATTCCATCTACCTATTCCTTCCCTCTTTCATATGTGAAATTGTCATTGTACCACCAGTGGCTAAAATAATCATGCTAAACCTACAACGTATGCTATTGTATGCCCTCCGACCCTCCCCATGTGGACTCAGTCTTTATATGCTGCTGGAGCTCACGCCTATAAGGGGCATCTCCATAGAGGCGAAATTTGCGAATTCACGCTACGCGAATTCGTGCAAAAGCGAATTTGCGTTCCGCATTATTCGCGAATTTGTGCGAATTTATTTTTTTTGCATGTTCGCGGAGCGCTTTGCGTGTTCGTGGGCCGCTTTCAGCGCGTTGACCGGGAAGTTACCCATGTGGTCATATATGGGCGTGGCCATCTTGTTTGCGTTGCGTATTTCCGTTTCCGGGCACTAGTTGCATTCTCGCGTTGTGTGCAGGGCGCGATTACGTGGTCGCGTGCGTTTTTGCGTGCTCTCGGGGGAAATATCGCGAGAACTTACCCACGCGGTCCTCAATGGGCGCGGCCATCTTGTTTTTTCATTAATTGCTATGGTTCTGGGCATGCTTTTTCAATCCTCCCCTAATCCTTGCAATCCTTTGTTTCTTGGAACTTTTAAAAAAATCTTTTTTACCCATTATCTATCCCTCTCTTTTTCTACATCTATATTTTGTGTTTTTTTTTTACTTTTGGTTACTTTAAAACTACTTGTTTAACTCTTCTCTTTTATTTACTTTTTCTCTATTCTCTTTCTATTATTTTTTCATTCCTGTCCAGGATCATGGCAAAGGGAGCCGGGAAGAAGAAGGGGAAGGGTCCCGCACCCCGTACCTGGCTCCCTTGCAGGTGATTAAGGGGGGAGCAAGTAGTAGCCAGGGAGATCTTCATCGTGGTGGCGGTGGCCGCACTGATTTTCTACGTCCAGCGCCACGTCCCCATGACCGTGGCAGCAGGGGACAGGCCCGGTTCAGGGTATGGCCTCCGGGAGCATCGCCAGCTGTGGGATAAGGGGTGCCGGGCCATGCGTAGGGAGTCGGGGGTCCGGCGCATCTACCATCAGGCGACGCATCAGTGGGCTGACCTACTTGACCGGGAGCAGGACCTGCTCCATCTGCTAGGACTGGAGATCCCTGGCCTTGGTGAGTAGCTATTTAATAACTACTTTGTTTTCTTCTGCTCTGAGTTATATAGCTAATATATGTTTTTCCCGAAGAGCAAGAATGCTGCCGATTCGATTACATTGCAGGTAAATTAATGTTTAAATAGCTTCTGTGATTGCAGGTGCTCGCCTGCTCAGTGGCGTTGCTCCAATGCTTACTTGTTTGCAACTTTGTGCTCATTTGAGCAGAACTGCGTAATGCTAGAGAGACTAGAGACTCAAGTCTAGTCCTTCCTTTGTACTCCTGCTGCCACTAAGAAGAGATAGTGGTGGATTGATAGGTTGAGTATATTATGACTTGTTATTCAGTTGTAGGACATTTTTTAGTGGTCTGCAATCATGATGACGGACTGTGTCTGTCACGTCGCGTGCTGCTGAGTGCTGGCAGTCGTAGTAGAACCTTTTTGTTGTTGGTTTAGTTAGTGATTTACATAACTTTCCAAGTAGACGGTCTGCGAATTCAGCAATACTGTACTATCTATCCTAGTTGACCAGATCAGACAGGTCAATCAATACATGTAGTGTAATTGTTGGTAATTTGTTTCCCCGAGATAATTTTAGATTTCTCCCAGTCAGGTTTCAGGGCTGGTCACTCCACCGAGTCCGCCCTCCTGGGAGTCACCGAGAAGATCAGGGGGCTCTTAGACGAGGGGCAAACGGTTGCGCTTGTCCTGCTTGATCTAAGTGCAGCCTTCGACACCATCTCACACAACAGACTGCTTGCCAGGCTGAGTGAGGATGGTGTCGGAGGGACAGCGCTGGACTGGATCGAGTCCTACTTGTGCAACCGGACGTTTCAGATCTCGTCCTCTCAGGCTCAGTCAGACACCTTTGTTTCGCCCCATGGCATGCCTCAGGGCTCAATTTTGAGTCCGCTATTTTTTAACCTGTATCTCCGCCCCCTCGCCGCTCTAGCAGAGCGAGTAGGTCTTGAACTCATGACCTATGCGGACGATTCGCAGATTATTTTTTCTCTCACCAACTCGGAGCCTTCATCCCCCTCTGCGCTGAAACTAGGTCTGCATGAAATCTTCAGCTGGATGTCAACGAACCAGCTGAAGCTCAACGGGGAGAAGACGGAGGTCCTGCTCTTAGGTAAAAATAGAGACCTGTGGCAGGATACTCATTGGCCGCCATCTTTGGGCGCTTTTCCTATTCCGGCTACCCAGGTCAGAAACTTAGGGGTGTGCATCGATGACACACTATCGATGAAACAGCAGGTCAATAAAGTGGCTGGCACTTGCTTCACTATCCTCAAATGGCTGCGGAAGATTATCTGGATGCTGCCTGTTGATACCCAGAAGACCGTAGTCAATGCCCTCATTACATCTAGGCTTGACTACGGTAACATCTTATACCTGGGTTCCAACTTAGCCGTGATCAGGCGGCTTCAGCTAGTCCAGAACTCCGCAGCCAGGCTGCTGTGTAAAATCCCCAGGACAGCGAGGATTTCGAAGCACCTTAAGGACCTGCACTGGCTCAGGGTGGAGAACCGTGTTCGGTTCAAAGCCTTGACCTATATGTTTAAGATCAAGGCAGGAACCGCACCAAAGTATTTGCAAAAACTAGTTAGGCCCTATTCTCCTGCACGCAATCTCCGTTCTTCAAATGGAGCAAATTTTGTGGTTCCTAGATTTAAAGTGGCCAGAGTGGGAGGGAAATCCTTTTCCCATCTGGGACCAGCCCTTTGGAATTCCCTTCCCCCAGCTCTACGAAAGGAGGAGAACTTTGCCAGCTTTAAGAAAAGCGTTAAAACATGGCTTTTCAACAAATAATTGTGATTTCTGACCGTGTTGCTTTCTGGGTTGTGGGTCTCTTAGTCCTGGCGCCGGGAAACCCTTTGTGGGTATCTGCGCGCATTATAAATGCAAAAAATAAATAAATAAATAAAAAGAAATCAAATATTTCAAAAAAACAATCATCCATGTTTGTGTTACATGATCATCAGCACCTCCCAGGGGCAAGGAGAAGACCACACCCGAGACTCTGGCGGAACAAGGTGGGCAGGATCGGTCCTCTGCAGTCTCTTCTGCTGGCCCCAGTAAGTTGTTTTGTTGTTTTTTTTTATTTATTTTTTTTAATAGTTTTTGTGGCAGAGGTAAGTTACATTTACAAATACAATTACAACAATAAATGAATAAAAAAAGGTAGAAAAGAAAAAGAGAGAAAAAACCCCAATTAGTATTGCCTAATAAAACAATAAGGTACATACAAATTCATTAGAATACTTCAACTGGGGGGAGACCCCTCCCCCCATATCCCATAATCAAATGACTAAAATTTAATACATCAATAGCTTTTTCAAAATCAAGTTTCAATCGGAGACCATAATTTTTTAGCAAAAATCTTTCTTTTCCGTCCCTTAAATTTATAAACAGCCTTTTCCATCCTATATATATTTAACAATTTAGATTGCCAATGACTAAAAGTTGGGGGGTCCTTATCTAACCATCGTGAGATTATACAAGATCGAAATTCTGCCATAGTTATGAATAAAAAACCTTCTTCAGCTGCTGACAGCACTTCGGATTCAGTTTGAACTCCAAAAATTATAAGTGCAGATGATAAGATCAAATTAGTTTTCATCACAATATTTAGAAATTCTTGAACTTTAGATACAAATTGAATCAATTTCGGGCAACCAAAAAACATATGATTTAAACCAGCAGCAAAAAGCCCACAACGACTGCAATTTGTACCTTTTAGTGCTTTCCACTTTGCAAGTTTTGACGGCGTATAATACAAGTCTAAAGCAGACATAAAATGCTGACTTTTAAGAGAGCCATTAACTAAGACCTTATTGCATATCTCAAAAGCCCTAGAAACATCTATTTCCTTGATTCCCAAGCTTTTTTGCCATTTCTCAGCTAAGAGACTAGGTCATTTTGCATCTTATCTAGCAACAGTTGGTATACAAAACCGATTCGATTTTTCTTTCTACAGCTCTCTAACACATCTTTTGTCTGCATTAAGTCAGTATATAATAAATTATTAGTTTCCAGAAAGCTACGGATCTGCAAGAATTTAAAAAAATCACCCCTTGTAAGTTCAAATTTTTCCTGTAATTCTGCAAATGAAACAAAAGACTCATTTTGATATAATTGCCCCAGCAAATAAACCTGCGAGATTTGCCACCGATACATGACGGGATCCACAAAGATCCCAGAAAGAGGACTATTCCCATAAAGCGGCGTGCAATAATTGAACTTAGGTAAAAGGTGAAACTTCTTATTTATTTGTTTCCATATCTGAAATACTGAAATCATTGTCTTAAACTTTGTTTTCTTGTAATAGCTCGGTTAAAAAAATGCCACCAAGCATTGCCGCGCTTCCTTCCCCAGCAGCATTTCATATATGGATGGTGTCATAAATGTTTCTAGGCTGAAATCATGAAATAGTAGAATCCCCATCAGTTTAAGTGTAACTGCCCAATAATAAAGTCGGAAGCTCGGTACTCCCAGGCCGCCACGTAGTTTCGGCAAAATACACCACTTTAAAGATCTTCTGGTGTGATGGTAACCCCATATAAACCTAGATACCATTCGATCAGTTTTGTTAAAAAAGGAAGAGGGAAAAAGAAGTGGTATAGTGTGAAAAAAATAAAGAAATTTTGGAAAAATCAACATTTTCACCACATTTGTGCGGCCGTAAAGTGACAGATGCAGATTGTTTAGCCTTTCTAATGTCCTATTTGTGGAAATTAATGATGGATCCAAATTTAACCCAACTATGTCCTCCACCTTAGCTGAAATAGTTACTCCAATGTATGTGCCTGTGGGAGCTAGAGCTATGCCTGTCGGTTGACCGACAGATGAGTGTAAAATTTGAGTTTTAGAGATGTTAAGCTTATATCCTGATAATAGACCAAACTCCTGTGCCATTTCTATAATTTTAGGTATAGCTAAAGCAGCATCTGAAGTCACAATGGCAACATCGTCTGCATAGGCAAAAACCTTGTAATCAACATTATGCACTTTTACTGGTGGAATCCCTGTCTCTTTAATAAGTTTATTCAAATATGGTTCTATATAGAGTGCAAACAATAAAGGGGAACAGGGACCACCTTGCCTTGTCCCCCTAGTGATCGAAAAAGAATCAGAAGTTTCTGTACCTATACGAATCGCTCCTTTAGGACTAAAATAGAGCGCCTGTATGGCCGTAATAAACTCTAGCGGAAGACCCTTCCAGGCCAGAACAGACCACAGGAATCTCCAGTCAACCCTGTCAAAAGCTTTTTCAGCATCCAGCAGGATAACCCCGACCGGAGATTCTGTGGCCTGTGCCCAGTCTAACAGTGTGATGACACGCCTTATATGATCTGTCGTGTCTCTATTCTTGATGAAGCCATGCTGAATTTTAGATACTAAATCAGGCATCATATTATTTAATCTGTTGGCCAACATTTTTGAGAAAATCTTACTGTCTGATGTGATGAGGGATATTGGTCGGTATGAACCTAGTTCTTTGGGATCCTTACCTTTCTTACTAAAAACTACGATTGTAGCCGAGGACCATGAACTAGGTGGGTTCCCTTGAAAAGCTTGATGGAATATCTTAAGTAGCTCTGGTTTAAGCATATTCCTATAGGTACGATAAAATTCAAGAGGAATTTGGTCTGGCCCCATTGCTTTCCCAGCGTCAAGACTAAGAATTGCATTCTCGATCTCCTCCCATATAATAGGAGATGATAAAAGAGTTCTGTCGTCTTCGATCAGCGGTGTATTTTCGATATGCCTCAAATAGTCCATTGGATCACTATCTTTATTAATTTCGTTATTAGTATCGTTATATAATAGCTTATAAAAACAACTGAATGCCTTCAGTATCCCTGCTTTAGTCTCCTGAAATATTCCATCTAAATCTCTAATTCTCAGTATTTCATTTAGCGTTGCTTTCTGTCTAAGCCGTTGAGCTAAGATCCTCCCTGTCTGCTCACTATATTCATAACACTCAGCTCTATGTTGTTTATATTTAACCGCTACCTGGTCTGCTACATATGAATACAGAATGGACCGCTCAATAGTTAGAAGTCGCTGGGCCTCGTCCGAGCCTTGCCTGTCTCTAAGGGCAGAGGCGAGGTTAACTTCAGCCTCCCGAGCTTTATCTAGTCTATCTTTAAAGTCGGCTTGACTCTTCTTACGTTTGAAATTGGAATAACTGATTGTTTCTCCCCGAATAATAGACTTAAAAGTATCCCAGACAACTTGTAATGAGGCTGTCCCATTGTTCCGCTCAAAAAAATTCCGAATTATTCCAGCCATAAATTGAAGATATTCTGCATCAAGTAGTAGATTTCTCTGAAATGACCACTGTATATTAGGTCTCCCATATTTAAAGGGTAAAGATAATTCCATTATGACTGGATTATGGTCGGAGATCAATTGTGGTAACACCTCAATCTTCACGTTCTCCATAAACGAAGAAGAAACAAAAAAATAATCTAAGCGAACAAACTGTCGATGGGGGATCGAAAAAAAAGTATAGCCTGGGTCATTAGCTTGTAGTTTATGCCATACATCCACTAGCCCGTTTCCTAGTACTAGTTCTCTTAGAGCTCTATAAGTCCTCATTTTACGACCAAAATATTTCCTCTCAGACCTAATATTCCAATTTGCTTCGATATGAATATTCAAATCCCCACATAGAATTATAGGCTGAGGCCAAGTTGAAATTTCTGCATTAACAATATTAAAAACTTCATTGTCGTCCAGATTGGGACCATAAATACAACAAACAGTAAATGTATGCCCTTTCACAACTAATTCGACAAGGCCCCATCTTCCCCATTTATCCGCTAAAGTTCTAAGGCATCCCCCCACCCCTTTCTTCATACAGATTGCAATACCTCTTTTAACACCCATTTGTTTAGAAGTGACTAATAGTTCAAGCCCAAGATTTTTTAAAAGGGCTCGTTTATCCCAGGGAACGTGGGTTTCTTGTATACACAAGAGATCGACACCTAAAAATTGTATTAATCTGCGAAGAATCCCTACCTTTTTTGGGTCATTAAGGCCATTAATATTCAAGGTACAAAATTTTATTTTCTTATCCATCCTGTAGCAATAACCAAAAAGGACCAAAGAAATCAACCAAACGTAATATGTAGCCTAATGTCCGCACACTAGTAACTACCTCTGCCTTACACCCCCACCACCAACCCCATCCCCAACTCGACCACCCCCCTCCCAATAAGAACCCCCCCCCCACCCTCCCAAACATATGAGGCTCAGGAACTACCAGTTCCTGGTACAGATGGAGTGCCGCGTCCCCTGCCCTAGAGACCCCTCCGGAGGTAGAAAGAGAACAGTTCATACATATGAAATCTCTGTGAAAACACAAAAGAGGAGAAGATACGCACTAATCTTCTTAGAATATTCTAATACAATGACATAGCCAACTCAAAAATATACATTATGTCATAGAGCATCATAGAGTGTCCAAATATTCCTTGGCTTTGATTTCTGAAAAGAAAAATTTCGTCTGTCCGTTAAATATAGTCTTCAATTTAGCCGGATTTTGCAAGAACACTGTGGCTCCCTTCTTCTGGAAGTCTGGGATAAGTTGACGTAGTTGCCATCGTTGGGACACGGTAGCCTGACAATAATCAGGCCTGACGAAAAACTGACAGTTCATACCTTCAGCTTTTTTATCCGGTCTTGCTAATGAAAAAATTGCTTCCCTGGAAAGAAAGTTATTAAAGGAAACCAGAATAGCCCTAGGATATTCCTCTTGACCTTGTTGTGGCTTTCTAATTACAAAAGGAAATCTATGTGCACGTTGCACTTCCTTGGACCAGTCCCACGTCGTCAGTTCAGGGAAGGCATTCTTTAGTAGCCCAATAATGAAACCCCTGACATCAGCCCCTTCTTTTTTCTCGAGTACACCCAAGAACCGCAGATTGTTTCTACGGGCCTGGTTCTCCAAGCTTGCCAGTTTATCAGAAATATCATCTCTGTGGGCCTTAATGTTAGCGACTTCTTGCTTTTGCACTACAGTCTCATCCTCGAGAGCAGATATCCTCGCCTCTGCCTCAGTGACTCTATCAGCTGTCTCTGTGCACAATTTGATGGCTCTACGAACTGCATTTTTCACCTTTGAGCACGTCGCCTGAGTACGCTGGTTTTCTGCTTTGCTTTCGGCCCTATGACTCATCATAGTGTTATAAATTGTTATCAAAGTAATTTCCTTAGAATTGTCATTGGGGGGTTCAGCCTCGACTATAACATTAGCAGCCTGATCATTGCCCTCGATGGTATTAGATGTACTAGTTATTTCCTGAGGATTTACTTTAGAAAACGCACCTTCAGCCATCTCGAGTAGATTAAATTCACTCTCCTTACTCACAGCCCGTTGAGAGCCCCTTTTCTTTCGTCTCCTGACCGTAGAAGCAGAAATAATCGGGGTACCTACGCTGCCGCTAAGCTCCCCCTCTACCGAGCTACTCTCGTTACTGTAGTCACCCCAATCTTTACTAATATTCGTATTCTCATCTGTAGAAAAATCAGATAGAGAGTAAACATTTTCCGGCAATTCCTGGGGGGGTAACGCTTCTACTATCGAAATTGTTTCAGTCACTAATGAAGGGCTTAACTCTTTACCAGTCTCCTGTATTTTCTGTATTTCCTGTATATCTCTTAGAGTTCCCAAGACTCCATCTCCCATAGTGCAGCAGTTCGCAATATCTAGAGCCTGGTTTGTCAGTAACTCAGTTTCTTTAGACTGAGAGCTTTCCTCATTTTTTCTCTTTACTAGTTGTTTCTCAGAAAACTCAGGAAGTGTCAGAGAGAGGATGCCTTTTCACACCTGCGCCCGCCGGTTTTTCAACAGGTTTCTGAGGTTGTGCACACCCCTTCTGTGTATTTCTCCCCACTCTGGATACAGTTTTACCGGGAGTCTTGCTGGGAATAGTCATTCCTTTCACCACACTAACGCCACTGCCACCACCACCGTTACCGTTACCTCTTACGGTGTTTCCAGCATCTTCATTCGGTTTGTGGCTGCGAGTTCCAGCCGGAGCTTGAGGCTGCATCTTCTTTTTGCGGGACCCCCCGCGTCCGGGATAAACACTGCTCTGAGCCCAGAGCAGGTATGCTGTTACATGCCAGAGCAGGGCACGCCGCTGGATACGGAAGAGGTCAGCCAGCATTCGGAGCAGCTGCGGCGGCCGAGTCGCGAGCAGGCGAAAACCTCCACAGAAAGCCTCTCACAGAGCCGCTGGACATGCCGCCTCTAATGAAGATAGATACAACTCCACAGCCACACAGGTCGCAGAAAAATCACCAGAGCCGGTCCGGAGTCGTTCACATCAAGCCAGCGCCCCTTCAAAAGAAACGCCGGTAAGAGATTTTCTCCAGCATGCAGCGCTATCAGTCAGTCAGAGCCCGAAAATCTCCTCCTTCCACTCCAGGGTACTCGGAGCAAGGGATACGGCTGCTCACACAGCCTGCACCACGGCCGCCATCTTGCCTCTGGATTCTCAAGTTGTTTTGTTGTAAATCAAATATTTCAAAAAAACAATCATCCATGTTTGTGTTTATTTCATGATCATCAGCACCTCCCAGGGGCAAGGAGAAGACCACACCCGAGACTCTGGCGGAACAAGGTGGGCAGGATCGGTCCTCTGCAGGCTCTTCTGCTGGCCCCAGTAAGTTGTTTTGTTGTTAATATTAATAATTATACTTCCCTAACTTTTACAGCTCCTATTCATTTTAAACTGTTGCCTAATTCTATTTTTTACAAAATAGTATTTGATCTTCTTGTAGACTGTTTCTACATTCTTTTCCTGCCTCTACCATCACTCTCTGTACTACTACTATTTACTGTTTTTATTATGAGTCGGTCTGTGTAGGTAGCTAAGCTTGCCCAGTCGGCAAACAGTGTTACAAAACTCTGATCCAGCAATAGCTCCAGAGGCACTGAGTGCAGTCATATGGGTTGCCCTTGCTCTCTATTCCAGTCTTCTTAATGTTAGTGCTTTGACAATTTCCCCCCCCAAAAATGTCAATGTCCACCAAGAATAAGCTAGTAGATGGCTTTTTGATTTGATAGTAGCACATACCATACTGCTAGTGTTTCAGGGACTATTCTGCACATACAGAAGTATGGACAAGAGAAATAGGACATTGTTGATGATAGGTGCAGTTCGTCTTTCCACATACGTCAGTCAGAACATAAGTTGAACCCCCAATCCCTTGACTGACTATCTAGTGTGTCTGACCAATGATTATATGACCCAGAAGAACGGAAGAAGACTACCGAGTCCCGACCTATCAGAGTCACGGAAGCATGCTTGCAAAGTGCAGAAGTGCAACTGCAAACCCTTCCGCTCACTCACTCGTGAACAAAAACTACACAGTGTATTTTAGTTTTAAAGTTTTATTTTCAAATAAGAAATAAAAAACAATTACTTTATTTTTAATAGCGCAGTATTCCCAGTGAGCAGTGGTGATAGATGACGTTAAAGTTTAAACACCCTTCCCTAGTATATACTTTAACTTAACACATCTAATTATTAATAGTAACTGTGCGGGACTCGGGAGCCCTCACCTTGTTGGAACTTCAAGTCCTCCTGGTGGTAATGAGTAGGTGGTTCTGTCTGTAATTAGAAAATTGTTGCATGTTAAAAAGCAAGCATTCATCAGTTGTGCCAAAAAGTGTTGCATGGTATGGCTAACCATATAAGTTAACACTCTCCCCAAAAATGTGACTTTTTTCATTCCCAATAATTAAAAATTGTTGATGTATTATCATTTTCTCTTCCATTACGAGACGAAATAGGGGGTGGTGTATGACATCTAAAAATATGACATGTTTTTTCTAGGCGTCATCACAACATCGGATGCGGCACTTCCCACCACCAGTGCCGGGGCCAGCAGCGTGGAGTAGTCCACTCCAGGGGCGGATGCGGCGGCGCCACAAGTGCCACCAGGAGGAGCTGCTGCGGGGGATGGCTCAGCAGCGGCGGACGGTGGTAAGTTATTATACTCCTTACTTACTGACATTTTAGAGTAGGCTCGCAAAGGGGTGTATGATGTACTGTACAGTAGACAGTACACTAGTAGAAGTACACTGTACTGTTATGAATAGTTATTAATTTAGAACTACATTTTTGCCAATCACGGAGAAGACAGTCACCCTTGACTTAGCCATAGCATTAGCGGCGGTAGTTCTCAAGTAAGCAATGGCCTCCTCTATTTGACTTCAACTCAGCTGTGAAACTTTTATTGTGAAGCCAAGTCAGATCAGATGAACTTGAGGGATGTGATGAACTAAAAATTAAAGAAGGGTGTAAGGAAGGACACACGAGTCGTAACATTTATGACTGTAAAGAATGATAAGTGTTTTTGAATGCATGCAGAGGTGGCTGATAGGAAGGAATCAGATGCATCGCTGCTTGAAGCAAGGATGGTTGGAAGAGAAAGAAAAGATGACTGCCTGTATGGGTGAATCAGAAAATGCATGTGTGGTGTGCATTGCAATATATCATTTGGGTGAAACTCAAATGCAAGTAAATAAGGTGGTTTACCAAATAAAATGAAAAGGGTGTTAGTTGGTTGTTGAAAAAAAGTAAAGTTGGTACAGTTGAGACATTAAGAATGATAGACGTTTACTTTGGAAGCCTGGATGGTATCTTCTTCCTCATAGATAGCAGAGGTGTATGTAGAGCAGACGCTCAGTGGATGAAGAGTGTTACTTTGTTTGAACAGCATGTCCGTGCCAGAGTAGCAAAGCAGAGGAAATCCAAATACTAGAAGTTGTGATTGTTCAGAAATTCTCCCTTGACTAAAGTAACAGTACAGTAGTTTACTTTGCAAGCACAGCATATATTGTGTATGTATTGTATAGTTTACAATTATATCAAGTGAAGTCCCTTCCTCCGGCAATTATGGGTACCACACTCACTCCCTATGTTAATAATTTTCTTTCAGCTGTGTCAATCATGGGTGGACTATCGCTGTTGTTCACTCAATCTATCACAACAAGCACCTAAAGTCATAAGCAAAGATCATGTGATCGGCTGGATACATGATCAGAAATGAATACTCTTCATTTTTCTTTTGCAGTACTGAAGGCTCGGGGGGGGGTGCGCAGTGCGAAATATGAATCACATTGAGCAGTAGCCCTTGATGTAACCGAGTATGGCCAGTGCCACCCCTATAGAAAAGTAAGAGCTTCCCTATCCCCACCTGCATATACTGCTTAAAGTAATGCGAGTCTGCGTCATCATGGCTTGTGTCTGTTTTTCTTGGGTGCAAGCTGACTGAGCTGGCATTATGCCGGCTACCACAAGTTCACGTACAAGTAATTTCTTTCCCAAAACTAGAGAAAAAAAGAAGACTGGTGTACTCTCTGACTCTCTGACTATGTAGTGAGTCCATAGTGCTGCTAGTAGAATTCCTGAAACTCCCACTAATGTTACAGGCCTACAAAGACGGTGGAAAGATACATGCCAAAATGTTATACTGTGGTTGCAAATTGCTAGTGTTACTGTGAGGCAACTTTCTGTTGAATTATTTTGTGTTATTGTTAAAGAGTATTGGTTACAGTATTTTTCTTTCTTTCTTCATATAGATGCTCCACAAAAGCTCACCCGAAAGGAGATGGCTGGAGGCCATTTGTGTGGAATATCGCCGGCTGTGGGCTCGGGAACAGGAGGAGGAGGCGGCAACAGCTGCAGCCTACTCCAGTGCCCCCGGGTCCACCAGCCAGCAGCCTCCAGTACGGCGCCGTGGTCCGACAGCCTCCCGCCGCCGCCGCTTAGCTGCAACAACACCAGCAGCTGCCCCCCCAGAGCCTGGATGGCACGCCTGCGCCGGCTACGCCGCCGAGTGGACTACCAGGAGCGCACAGTGGAGAAGCAGCAGCCCCAGCTCCGGGACCTCCGCAAAGAGCTGCGGGACCACCTGTCCACAGGACAATGCCGGAAGTGACTGTGTCCCTTGCCCCTTTTTTAAAGACTGTTGGGGGTGGGAATTAGGAGTTGGGGATTCTGAGGGACTTTTTGCGGGACATTGAAATTGACAATTGTTGGGGTTAGGTAGGGGCGTGGTTTGGGTCTTTGCACTAGTTTATTTTTGTTATGGTAAATATATATTTATTTATTTTACATACTTCAACATAGTTTACGCGTTCATATTATTTTGTGGGATGGTGGGCGGGGTTACTGCATGTTTGGTTTCCTCAAACTTACCAGCATGAATTATCTAAAACGTCCAAAAATGTACAAAAGTGCCACTAACAGAGTTAGTGAATTCAATTGGCCTACTAGTACTTTACTAGTACTACTGTCAGTCTCTCCTCTCCTCCGAGTCCTAGCCCATTATTCTACCTCCCCAAAATGCTTATCTTACTTTGATTCGTGTTTGAGAATAGAGCTAGTCACAGTACTGGCTGCATGGCAAATGGCGATTACGGTTGCACATGAAATCCATCCAGGACACGAATTCCATTATTGTGGTGGTTGTAGGAGTGGTACCGGTGGTAGTAGTAGTGGTACCACACTAGCAGTAGCAGCATATGAAAAACAAAGGAAAAAAAGAGACATTGAGTGGCCTGAGAGGAATATTAAAAGGAACAGTATATGTGTAGGCTAAGCAATGCTGAAGATAATTATGGGGAAAAAAATGTGCATGGATGATTATGGCTACAAGAACAGTGACACAGCAGCAAAACAATTCTTGACGTGTAGGAAGATGATGTTGACGATGGATCCAATCGATGGTGGGCATGAAATTCAGAATTTATTTGAAAATAGTAAAATACTCATTGGTGTTTTTTTAAGCCGAATTACAATATCCTAGGATTCATCTAGCTGCCTTAAAATTGATTGAAGGAGGTTGCTTGCACCTTATCCTCCCCAGCAGGTGTGTGGAATTATTGCTGTTATTTAGTCACAACGCAATGAAAACCACACATCCCGGGGGAAGAGGGTTAGGGTTTGAAAATTGGATGGGAATGGGGTTTTTTGGGAAAGTTTTGTGGAGAGAGGGAAAGAAAACACAGCATGGACAAACAACAAATGAAGAAAAACAAATGTTTGGATACGAAGATATCCATAAATCCTTTAAGGGACATACATGAAGTGCATGCATGAAGTTGTTTGCTAAATGGATGGTTTGGTTACTGAAAAGTAGTACTAACTACAACTTACTAAGTAGTACTAAACGATTAGACAGTACAGGGCTGCTGTAATTTCGCAAATTCACTAAGAGAGAGAATGCCTTAGTAGTACATTACATTAGTTTAAAAAATAGCAAAGAAAGGTATGAAATAGCTGTAGGGATGAATTTGAAGCAGAGACTCACACTCATAGAAGTTCACAACAATAAGTTATTTAAAAGATAAGGAGAAGTGAAGAGGAAAGGATACTGTAACTCTATGTTGTTGTTGTCCTGTTCAATTTGGGAAGTTGCATGCATCCAGCCATTCTTCTTATTCGCGGTACTCCTCCACACCATATGACGCTCCGTTGATCAATCTTGGTGACCAGATACACTGTCCACTGCCTGCCTGGCGGATGCGTAATTGCGGATTGATGTTGTTCCCATGGCACAAGGTAAAAGCCGGCCTGCAATTGTTGATGGAAAAAAAGGAAGGGATACTGAAACAGCACTGAGAAAAAATATAAGGTACGATGTGTAGTGCAAAAATAACACGTTCAGAGGCGACAGTATTACATACAGGCATCATTTCTTTTTTCTTTTTTTATTATTTTTATTATTGCAAGAAGGAACAAGTTAAATTTACATATCATGAAAATAACAAAAAAAATAGATAAGCGAATCAATTAACATCAAAATCGAGAACAAAAACAGAAAACAGAGGAAAATCAAATACATTTTTAGAAAACAAATGTAATTTTTAACAGAAAAAAAAATCTCCGTAGGCTTGGCCTCTTCATACATAATAGTTTTGAGGTTCATATTTCAAAGCTCAAAAAAATTTAGCCACATTTTTTCCTTCTTTTTAAATGCCTTTGGACCTCTATGTCTCGCTAACGAAAGTTCCATTACTCTTATTTCGTTTATCAAAGTGCACCATTCTAATACATTTGGAGGTTCTTTTGAAATCCATGATCTTGCTATCACTAGCCTAGCGCAAGCAAATATTATGGTTATTAGGTCTTTATGTTGACAATTAACATCTTGGATGTCCAAAAGCACCAAGTGTGCTGTAAGCAGTGGGGTAATAATTTGTTTACTATTTAAGACCTTCGTTATCCCCTTCCAGAATGTACGTAGCCCTGGGCAAGAGAAAAGCATGTGTTCTATGCCAGCTGCTGCCATGTCGCATTTCGGACATTTTGTTCTATCGGTTACTTGATTTCCCTGCGTCCAACTAGATATTCTTTGCGGAGTGTAATATAGCTGCGTAATGGTTCTGTATAGCTGTAGGCTTAAATTAGACTAGTGAACTATTAAGTTTATATGGGATAGTGAGGCTACGATCTGTGTGGGATTAATATTCATGCCAAGTCTACAAGACCATTTGGACGCAACTTTAATGCTATTGTCGTTTTTGCCACGAATTAAATGACCGTAGCCCAGGCTAATTAGTGATTTTATTTCTGGAGGAGTCAAGATGGCGGGTTGAAGCCGCCAGGTGAAGGAGACAGCATGGAGTAGCTCCCTACCGCTTCCAGAAATACGAGGAAAAAGCGTTTGTATAGTGCTATATGCTACAGAAGCTGGAGTAACCGAGAGAGATAAATACAAAACCTGGAGCCTGTCTTACGCCAGCTTTACGAGTAAACTGGTTCCAGGAAGAAATAAAATTTACGGTCAGAAAGAGAAAGCCTCAAAGACCACGTGAACTATCTGAGCGGAAAAAAGCCCGCAATTTCTACTGAAGCTGTTTCCTACCGTAGTCTGATATTGATGCTGCAGCTTGTTTGCCGCTTGAGCAGAGGTGTTCTGCCGGTCTGGAGACTTCGAGCGCTCAGCAGGGCGTGCAACGGGGCGGGTCTCGGCTTACTATCCTCTCAGCTGTGTGTACTGCTGAACGAAGACCGAATGCCGTTTCCAACAACAGAGCCGGAACGCGTCGCAGGACAGATGACATCGAGGCAGAATACCCGTTCCACTCGAACTGGAAGGCTTGGGAAGACGGGGAAACTGGAAGGCTCAGGTACGATGTCTGCCTGTGATGTTAAAACGACACTGGGGGATTCTGCTGTGAAAGCCAAGGCGGTTACGGGTGCAGGTGCCGGAGTTAAAGGTACAGCTAAGGTCGCGACTGAGAAACAAATACCCCGCCCAGCTTTGCTCGATACAAGCGCCAGTAATAATATTGAATCACCGGATCGCAGCAATGAAACTTTAAATCACCTGAGCTTGCTATCTCTAGGCGAATCAGAGCGAACAGACAGTAACGAACCAGATGCTGTAAAAGTGGTAAACACAGTCCCTCTAACCAAAGCTGACATAGGCAAAGAGATCTCCAAGGATAATGATAAGGCTGATAAGGCTGAACTCCGTATAGAGGGTGATTCTGCCCACGAGGGTGAAGACACAATGGATAACGGAAGCGACATGGTAGACCAAGATGCTGCTGAAATGAATGCAAACACAAACGCTTACTTAGACATTGTACCGGCAGCGTCTCATGTTTTTACAAGCGTTAGTGTCGACCCAATCAGCCATACGGACGTAGTACAAATTACTCTGATGATAGCAGACTCAATCACAGTCGAATCTTCATCTGAGAAACAACTCGGCGTAACTCTACCGGGGAAGAATACTTTAGAGTGCTTACATATTGACGCAATGGAGATGGCTGAGGAGAGCTCCAATCCTGATTATGAGGAGATCTCCGATGAGGGTGAAATCGATACGGAAACTTCTTGCAACAGATCTAATGTTTGTAAAGCATCCGGCTTAAGAAAGGCAAAATTGAAAGCTAAAATCAAACAAAAGACTACAGTTCGCAAACCACAGGTTAAAGACCCCACTGTAACTAAGAAGTGGCGAAAGGCTATAGTTGATGATAGCCCATTGAGAAAATGGATTGAAGCAAAGGGGGGAGTGAAGAGCATGGCTTTAAGGCTTTCTGGAGCAAGTCCTGAGGAAGATTTGCACTTAAGACACAAAAACATACCTCCCAGAACGGAGACTACAAAAACGCTAGTATCAACGAACGCGGGTATAACAGTCTCGCCAACTCTGCTGACTAATAATGGACCCTGCGACGTGGGCTCCACTACGCTTATACAGTTTGATAACTCAGCTCCAACTTTATCTGTGAACTCGATGAGCAATCCAGCAACTAACATCCTCATCAGTCCACAAATAGATTCAACAAGCTCAAGACTAAGTTTAATTCCGATTGAAATAGAAACTGATAATTGTCTATCGGAATGATCAAATACTGAAAATACCGAAACAGAGAAAGTAAACGCGGGCTCTAGTTCTCCTTTGGCCAACAAGTCGGCCTTACCATCAGATCACAGTGATACACTAAGCCAATTGCAGGCTCAACCAGCGATACAGGAAAAAATATTAGATCATCTAAACACTGCCTCCACGGATTTAATCATGCAAACTCTTTTGGCACAAAGACAAGAAAGCCAACAACACTACCTGCAGCTAAGAGAGGACAATACTAAGCTGCAGGCATTTATGAGCGAAGTGTGTCAAAAGCTTAGAGGGGTCGCGCGGGAGATGGAAGATCTAAAACAACGAGTTGTGGAAGTGGAAGAAGGCGCAATCCAATCGGAATCAATAACAAGATCCCACTCAATACGTGTGTCTAAACTGGAAGCCAAAGTGGAGGACATGGAGAATAGGGCGCGTAGACACAACCTCAGACTTTTTGGAATTCCCGAGGGCATGGAGGGGGCTGATCCCAGATCCCTTGTTGTGAAACTATTTCAAAAGACATTGGCAATTTATCGGATTGGGACTGGGACTCCCAGCTGCAGCGGGTATTTAGATTGCCTCTCTTTCAAAAGAACAAAAATAATTAACCCTGGGCGAAGAACTACGCTCCATTCGCGGAGCTTGCGGAGTTTCAGCAACTCCGTGTTCCGCGGAGAACGCGTAGCTGTCGATTACTCCGCGATCCGGTGCGTAGCGTAGTTCTCGCGCGCTGAATAACATTATCACGTGCGCGGCAATGGCTTACCTTGGTTCTGCGTTCGCTTTTTCCCGGTCGCGTGTGCCACCATGTAGGTTCGCGCGATATTTAGCGCGATCACGCACTTTTGTAGTGCGAACGAGAAGATGAGTTCCCGAACATGTCTTGCACAACCCGAACACGTTACTTGTGACCTGGAACAGGAAATAAGGGAACGCAAGCGGGCGGGACAAACCTCTTGGGTAACTTAGCGCGCTAGCCATCCCGAGCATGCAGGCAGCGCCCCGAACACGCGCACCGTGCTCCCGAAGATGAAAAACGGCGCGCGAACGGGTCTAGCAAGCACCTACGCATGTCCGCGGAGCTACGCATAGTTCGCGGAGTGCAAGTGCGTCTTCGCGTAGCTCCGCGGAGTGCGGCTCCGCGAACTACGCCCAGGGTTAAAAATAATAAATTCCCTAGACTGTTTTTGATTTACTTTGAGAACTTTTTGCTGAGACAAGCAGTATCTCTTAAAGCCAAACCTAACAGTCTGGTCACTATTGATAATATTACTTTTTTTGTGCGTCCAGACCTGAGTAAGGGCACAATGGACCGACGATGGGAGCTCCGCAAATTAATCGACTCTTTTAAGGCCATAGGCTGCATAGTTTACTTGCAAGAACCTGCCCGCCTTAAGGTTATCAGAAACGGTCAGTCATTATTCTTTACTCAACCAGAAGAGGCGGTCCATGCTCTGGAAAAATTTACAACAGAGAGAGACAAATGAGAGAGACAAATGAAATAGCATCAACAGGACACAATCCTGATTATTCTACTATTTAAGAATTATTTGAATTTGCACTGTTAAATGGAGGCACGCTTTGGGTGGAACTTTTACTCATGTTCTTTACTCTCTCCTATTCTCTACTTTTTATTCTCTTCCTTTCTTTCTTTCTACCTCTCTCTCCTTCTCTCTTCTTCTCTTTTCTGTCTCTCTCTTTTTCTTCTCGCTTTTCCTCTTTGACGAATTGATGACTTTATTTTGGAAGTAGGCGGAGTTGTCTCCATGCTAATTGCTTCACTGTGCTGCCCCTTCAGCGGCAGTAAGGGATAGAGGGGTGCTCCCCCCTTATGGACTTGAGGGTCGGAGGGTGGGGGAAGGCAGTGGGCAAGGGTGGGTTAAAGAAATGGGGGAAACATTCTATTGCAAGAAAGAAATATGTTTTAGACAAAAATAAGTCATATTTGTTTAATAAAGACTATATACAAAGGAGAATCAATGATACTAATACTAATATAAGATATGTTTAAGCTAGGATTATTAGTTTGAAATGTTGCAGGCCTCAATAGCAAGCAAAAGAGGAGATTAGTACAAGAGGAGGTTGATATGTATAAACCCCATTTCGCGCTTCTTTCAGAAACCCATATTAGCTACCAGGATAGAAAACTATTATCCCAAATGGGTTACGAGCTGGTGGTATGCTCAACTTTGGGAGCTTCAATCCGGGGGGTGGCAATTTTAAAACAAAAACGAATAGCGATCGAAATTCTTAGGACAGCCTCTGACACACGAGGAAGGTGGGCTATAGCTCAAATTCAATTTGAATGTAAAAAAATGTGTTTTATGTGTGGTATATGGACCTAACATAGATGACCCTAAATTGTAAGATCAGCTAAGTATAGAGCTATTAGAATGGGAGGGGGAGACTTTGGTCATGGGTGATTTTAACTGTGTTATCAACGACAAATTAGATTCCACTGGACAGGGCTCTTTAAATAGGATGCGCAAGGTTAGATCTGCAATGTTGGAACTTGGAAGATTGCATAATTTGAAGGATGTATGGCGCTTTAAATATCCTCTTATAGCGGGACACACTTATTATTCGGCGCCCCATAGATCCTGTTCCAGAATAGATATGGTCTGGGCAACGGACCAAATCGCAGACTATTGTAATATGGAATTATGTCCAAGGATCACATCCGATCATAATCCAATTTTATTTGAATTCGAAATTAGGCATCAGAGGAGGGAGACACGAAATTTCACATTTCCAAGATACTTACTCATAGAATCCAGCTTTGTTACATCACTAAAAGAGCACATTAAAGAATTTATAGAGCTGAATATTAATTCAGATAATATAAACATAGTATGGGACACTTGCAAATGTAGTATTAGGGGATTCGCTCAGCCATATATATTGAGGTCAAATGCCGAGAATCGTCGAGCTACTAAGATAACTACCTCTAATATATTGCAAGTAGAACAGCAGCTTGCTGAAGCTACTACACAAGCAAAATCAAATATTGATGAGCTAAGATTAGAGCTGGGTAAATTACAATCATCTATTAAAAAGACCGTTAGAGAGAGATACAGCGCTAAAATCCAAAAGTATAAAATGGCTCAATACGACAGTGGAGATAGAATCGGTAAAGTGCTGGCATACAAGACCGCTGACAAGAAAGCGTAAACTAAGATTAAAACGATTACAGATCTAGATCAACGCGAATAAGAACAGCCAGATCAGATTTTAGACCAGTTTGTTAGATACTATAAAAACCTGTACACCCCAGACAATTCACCCACTAAGGTTACAATATTGCAATATCTCAACAAATATTTATCATCACAAAGAGATATAGGTATAGAAACCCTTCAACAACTTAGCTCAAAAATAACATTAACTGAAATAAATTTTGCAATTTCTGCTTTACCCCTAGGAAAAGCAGTTGGAGAGGACTGCCTACCTTTGGAACTGTATAAAATGTGTACACAGGAATTACTACCTCTTCTAGAATCTGTCATTAACTCTATAGCTAAATCTGGGAAGGCTCCAACATCTTGGAAAATAGCTAAAATAATTTTCTTTCTTAAAAAAAATAAACCTCCGGAGGAATGTGGCTCTTATCGGCTGATATCCTTGCTTAATTCGAATGCAAAAATCTTTTCTAAAATTCTGGCAAATCGTCTAGCCCCCATCATGCCGGATTTGGTCAATTTGCAGCAACATGGTTTTGTGATGGGAAGAGACACCACGGCCCATGTAAATACTGCAATTACAGCTTTTGACGAAGCTGCAACTACTCTCACCCCACTCGGAATGGTCATGCTAGATGCGGAAAAGGCATTTGACCGAGTGGGGTGGGAATATCTGTGGGAAGTACTAAAGAAAATGGGCATCCAGGGCCAGTATCTTGATTGGGTCCGTTCACTTTACGACAACCCGCTGGCCAAGATCAGCTATGGGGGAAGGGAGTCAGCCAACTTCCTGATAGGGAGGGGAACAAGGCAAGGTTGTCCTCTGTCCCCTCTGCTTTTCGCTCTGTCTTTGGAGCCATTTTTAAACGCACTGTCGGTACAGGCAAATATTATTCCAACTCATCATGGTGGGAAGAGTCTAAAAATAACTGCTTTTGCAGATGATATTGCAGTATACACGACAGACTTAGTTAGAGCCATACCTGAAATAGTTGAAGAAGCTGCACAGTTTGGCAATGGATCACTGACATAATATCGGCAGTCAAAATATCGACTTACCAAAATATCGAGGTAAAAATATAGAATGTCAAAATATCGACTTCCTATCTACAAACAGGTAAGTACAAAAATATCGACTCCCAAATATCGATAGTAACAAATATAGACAGTCAAAATATCGATTTTTTTAAATATCTTAAAAGTAATTTTAAAGTACTATAATAATAAATATAATTAATTAAAACATACTAAAAATACTTAAATAAACTTGAAATAATTATATTTTTAAATATATATATATATCTATTTATACATATTATTAACAAAACATATACAATATTTTTTCCGTTGGATAGCGAGAGGTTTAAATTTACTATTCCCACTCCAGTGAGAGCAATAGTTGGGAAAGCGTTGGATAGCGTAGGGATAAAAATTACTATTGCCACTTCAAAGAGTGCAACAGTAGGGAAAGCGTTGGATAGTGTAGGGTTTAAAATTACTATTCCCACTCCAAAGATTGCAACAGTATGGAAAGCGTTGGATAGCGTAGGGGTAAAAATTACTATTCCCACTCCAAAGAATGCAACAGTAAAGAAAGTGTTGGATAGCGTAGGGGTAAAAATTACTATTCCAACTCCAGCGAGTGCAACAGTAGGGAAAGCGTTGGATAGCGTAGGGGTAAAAATTACTATTCCCACTCCAGCGAGTGCAACAGTAGGGAAAGCGTTGGATAGCGTAGGGGTAAAAATTACTATTCCAACTCCAGCAAGTGCAACAGTAGGAAAAGCGTTGGATAGCGTAGGGGTAAAAATTACAATTCCAACTCCAGCGACTGCAACAGTAGGGAAAGCGTAGGATAGCGTAGGGGTAAAAATTGTAAATTCCCACTCCAGAGAGTGCAACAGTAGGGAAAGTGTTGGATAGCGTAGGGGTAAAAATTACTATTCCCACTCCAGCGAGTGCAACAGTAGGGAAAGCATTGGATAGCGTAGGGGTAAAATTTACTATTCCAACTCCAGAGAGTGCAACAGTAGGGAAAGCGTTGAATGGCGTAGGGGTAAAAATTACAATTCCAACTCCAGCGAATGCAACAGTAGGGAAAGCATTGGATAGCGTAGGGGTAAAAATTACTATATCCACTCCAGCGAGTGCAACAGTAGGGAAAGCATTGGATAGCGTAGGGGTAAAATTTACTATTCCAACTCCAGCGAGTGCAACAGTAGGGAAAGCGTTGGATAGCATAGGGGTACATTTTTATATCCCCACTGTAGTGAAAATAAATTAATATAAACCACATAATTATAAATTAATCAATTTTTACATTTTAATTACCAATTAAGAATTAATTCATTACCAATTAAAAATTAATAACCAATTTATTTAAAACAAATACCAATACTTAATTCTATTTCCAATCTTTATTTCGGCCATTTGGCCATAAAAGATGAACAATACACATATACATCACAGATAAATCAATTCATAAAAGGATAAAACCATTGGAATGCATATACAAGGAATACTATAAAAACTGTGCATCTAGAATTTTAAGAAGGACCCAACATCTTTAAAATACGGTTACGCGTATACCAAACCTTAGTAAAAAAAATTGTTAATGCGAAAACAGTTGGGCCAGAGACATCAGATTTTAAAATCCTATACATTGGTGCATATTCCCTACAGCCCATGTTCCTAATCAATGGGAGGAGCCAGTATTTTCTAGCTACCTTGTAGGCTGGGCAGAAGAAAGCCACGTGTAGGTCGGTTTCCTCCATGGCATCACAAGCCGGACACTGCTTAGTAGTGGGGGACGATGACCAAGTGCTTGTAAAGGACCGGAAGGGCAGCGTGCCGTATCTCCATTGGAGAAACAGCTTTCTAGCGAGTACAGGGGAAATGGGATCCAATACCTTCTCAAACCTATAAAGGTCCTTGCTTTGCAAAAACACAGAAGATAGAGACCCTTCTGCCTGTGTAGCTTGGGCCCTAGCCAATTTTTGTTCATGGTATATATTAGCCAGGGACCTTTTGGAGATGTTTAATGCGGCATTCGCCGGCTCCGTCCATAAGTCAGGGAGCCCTAATTCCATACAAGTGACTTGGATGTTTTTGACCCAGGGGATGCGGAGCGCTTTTGGATGGTTCAATAATTCGACCAATTCCGCCCTATATTCTGCAAGGTCATTACTGCTCCACAGCCTACGCCAGAAGGCTATAGGTCTCAGGCTTATTTCATCGGCTAGCGGTCGTAGGCCCAAATCAAGCCTCAAGGGGAGGAGCGGGGTACTGGGCGGGAGTGCGGCTATCTGTCTTAAAAACTTGTTTTCCGTTAATGACAGACTCCGACAAGGTGTATGACCCCACAATTCCGCCCCATACATAATCGCTCCCCTAGCCTGGGCCTTGTATATCTGGATTAGTGCCCCCAATGGGCGGTATGATGAACCAGTCATCATCCGGGCAATACCCCCAGTAGTTTGTGTAAGTTTGAGGTTTGCCCTACTCTGGTGGGATCCCCAAGACATGGTTTCGTTAAGAGTCACACCAAGATATTCGAAGGTGGCTACTCTCTCTCGAGTCGTACAGCTCCCAGTTGCGGGTTCGACTTGCACCATCAGGATTCAAGCAAGCCGGGCCGAAGACGGCTGTAATGCCAGAAACCGGTCCCCGGAAGCTTGTTTCCTTTCCAGTGAAGAATTGGCTTGGTAGTTTGGTCTGCCCTGTTCCCATGATGCACTGGGCCAGGGACAGACTAATTTGCATATAGCCAGGTTCTGAACTGGGATGGTGCAGTGAGCTAAAAAACGGTGATGGATCAAGCCCTGATCTGTTGACTGGGTAGGAGTGTTCTGATTAACTCAGATACTCTGTCCATCACCACCCCCTTTTTGTAATTATTTTGGCCACCATGAGTGTGGAAGGGTATGCTCAGACATGAGTCCCTTGCTCATTGCACCATCAGGATTCAAGCAAGCCGGGCCGAAGACGGCTGTAATGCCAGAAACCGGTCCCCGGAAGCTTGTTTCCTTTCCAGTGAAGAATTGACTTGGTAGTTTGGTCTGCCCTGTTCCCATGATGCACTGGGCCAGGGACAGACTAATTTGCATATAGCCAGGTTCTGAACTGGGATGGTGCAGTGAGCTAAAAAACGGTGATGGATCAAGCCCTGATCTGTTGACTGGGTAGGAGTGTTCTGATTAACTCAGATACTCTGTCCATCACCACCCCCTTTTTGTAATTATTTTGGCCACCATGAGTGTGGAAGGGTATGCTCAGACATGAGTCCCTTGCTCATTGCACCATCAGGATTCAAGCAAGCCGGGCCGAAGACGGCTGTAATGCCAGAAACCGGTCCCCGGAAGCTTGTTTCCTTTCCAGTGAAGAATTGGCTTGGTAGTTTGGTCTGCCCTGTTCCCATGATGCACTGGGCCAGGGACAGAGTAATTTGCATATAGCCAGGTTCTGAACTGGGATGGTGCAGTGATCTAAAAAACGGTGATGGATCAAGCCCTGATCTCTTGACTGGGTAGGAGTGTTCTGATTAACTCAGATACTCTGTCCATCACCACCCCCTTTTTGTAATTATTTCACTGGTTAGAGGCCGCAGACCCGGAAGCAGGAGTCGGCCCGGGACCAGGGTTCAATTCCCGACGCGGCAGGGTCATGGGTCAGCGGACTCGATAATTCTCGCCTCGGTGCCTACTCTAACCAGGGGTCCCACTCGGCAACTCTGGGCATTAGCTTGCCTAATCTCTACAACGGCCCCATCAACGCCGGGGATGCCTGGCTTCACCTTGGGGACTCCCAGTAGGGACCGTCCTACAGGGAATGCCAGGACGGGTTCCCCAGTGGTATACCGCGCCAGGATACTCCGGTAGTAATTGAGCGCGTTACAAAACAGCTTATAACATAACATATAACTTATAACATATATTATGTCTAGTCGATATTATGTCCATTCTATATTTTTTATTCGATATTATGTCCATTCTATTCGATATTAACATTTTCTAGTCGATATTTTGGTAGTCTATATTATGTCTAGTCGATATTATGTCTATTCTATATTTTTGACTCAATATTATGTCTAGTCGATAAAAAAAACTCGATATTTTGACTGGTTACCTTTGGCAATGTGTCAGGATATAAACTAAACGTAAGCAAGACACAAGTCATCGCTAATTATAATGCAGCTGAACCAATTCCTGGCACATGTCAAAGTGCGACATACTTAGGAATTAAGTAAACAGCTAATATTCATAAAATAATATCTATGAATTATGACTCTCTATTAAAGGAAACTGCTCTAATCTTCAAAAAATGGCACAAGATCCCGCTTAGCTTAGTGGGGCGTATCAACCTTGTAAAAATGAAGATACTGCCCAAAATACTATATTTATTTAGGGCCATACCTTTACAACCTAATAAACTCTTTTTTAAAAAATTGGAAGGCATTTGTAGTAGTTTTTATGGGGCTACAAGAAGGCTCATAGGGCCATGAAATTCCTGGGGCTACCAATCGAGAAGGGGGGTCTTTCTTTTCCTGACTTTAAGTTATACTTTCTCACAACCTTTTTTCGTCGTATAAGAAGTCTGATGAAAAATGAGAGCTCACTATTTTATCATCAGTACATGCTATGACCCGATTGCAACCAATTCCTATTTCGTTTACATGATCCTAACTACTTCAAACGAGTTAAGTTTAAGATGGCTAGACATATTAAAAAAATTTGGGACCAAATCATGATCATCAATAAGATTTGTTTTTTTAATGCCGAACTTAGACTATGGGGCAATCCAGGCCTTCCAGACATTTTCTCAGACGGGGCAGGAAATCTTTGGGCTAGACATGGCATTAGCACTTTGGGTGACTTATATGGCCCAAATGGTCTTTTGGACTTCGACACACTACCTGCTCCGAAAGATGAAAATATCTGAAGTGGCCCAATCAGACATATTAGTATGTCTATACTCTGAAAAAAAAAACATACAGGCATCATTTCTAAAGTGCGTACTCTGAGTCTCCTTTTCAAGGATAGTAATTGCACACAGCAGGACAGGGCCATGCAGACGGTCAAGGCAGGCACCACTGAGTGAACCACCCTGATGATGTAGCATACCTCTTTGACACAGACAGACAAAGCATATCTAATTTTATGCAGCAAGCCACATAGCCACAATTTTACATGAACGGCTGTCTGGTCTCTGGCATACACTACACTGGCTCGACCACTCCCATACCATGACTAGACAGACATGTAGGTCTGCTGTGGTTGTTGTTGACTTGTTTACCTGTTGTTTGCCACTCACGAAAAGGCCATATTTCTTCCGTAAACCGACAATGATGATGATCCATCCATCCCAGTGAGTGACTGTGTAAAGAATAAAGATAATATGTAACTTTAATCATCAAGACTCATCATCATCATTGTATGTTATTGGCAAACTCAATGTTGTCTACACACTGAGTCCAAGGAAATTTTCCATTTTGAAAAATGCAACGTAGTGGCTGGCCCCTGCAGTAGAAGTACAATTTGTATTAAACAAGGTAACAGAGTACACTTGAGTTACATTTCGTGTGTAAAAGATTCAATAATAATAACAGAACACATAGATAGGATTCACTTCATTCACAACAAACAAACAACAATTGCTTTCATCAGTGCCAGACAGCCAGTGTTGTCCACCACTGCATGCTATCTCATCATTCATTACCTGTTCCACTTGTCATCATCTTATTCTTAAGTCAAGGGCCACAGGGCAGCCTCTCGTGTCAATTTCAGAAGGTGCAGTCAGCATAGTATGTTATTCCAGTCCCACTTCTTTTGAGGGGACTCGTGTACGGACTGAAGCGACAGTTTCTAGATTCTGCGTAATCCGGCCATCTGCCTTGAGGGAAATAGATAGGGGGAGTCTGGAGGAGGAGGATAGAGGAGCATGACTGAGTTGTTAACTTGAGTAATGCAGACAGCGGCACCTTCAATATGGAAATTAAGACGAAGACAGTGCTGCTGATGGATTTGTTGTGATTAAAGTTTTGTTGTGCTAAAAGTTGCAAATCAAAGAAAGACACACAGAAATAAAAGTCATAAAGGACGGAAGAAAACAAAAAGTTACTTTTTTGAGCCTCATTGTCAGGGAAGTAGAGCTCGTCTTCAAACTCTATGAATTGAACATGGAGTAGGTCAGCTAACAGAGAAGAGCTTCCGTCACCTAAGTCTGTGTCCTCTTCTTCCTGCGTGGATTCACGTATTTTGTAATCTGGTGGTATGAAGTGCTGATTCATCTTGATCATCGTTAACCTCTTCACATTTTTGGGCGAGAGGCGGGACCTTTTTGAAGTGACTATGGCACCAGCAGCACTGAAAACTCGTTCCGAAGATACGTTTGCGAGTGGGCAAGACAAATAATTTATAGCCAGCCTGCTGAGCACTGGCCAGTGAGGCCTTTCCCCATACCAATACACCAATGGGTCACGATCAATGTAGACCTCTGTTGGGTCATCCAGATAGGCCTGCACCATCCACTCAAGGGCCTCCCTGGGTGGTGCTACACTTTGCGTACCATGTGTTTCCTTTGCATCAACACTGGAGCGAGCAAACCCTTGCCGAGTTATCCAATCCGCTTCCGACAATATTATGGCTGGGCCTGGTGCAGGTGATGATGACGAGGATACTGTTGCTGCTGTTGGTAACGGCTGTGAGGGAAGGTGACTGCCTTCGGCCACAGAAGTGGACCTTGACGCCGGATGGCCTGCTGCTTCAGTAGTACTTGTGGTGTTTCCTTCAATTTCCTGCCGCTCTTTTTTGAACCGAGTGGCTGACACAGCTAGCCAATGTTTGTACTTTGAAACATCTTCTTCATCAAAAGGAATGAATACTTTGCTGGTCAGTGCCTTTTTGTACCGTGGATCCAGAATAGTGGCACAAATGTAATGTTGTTCTGAATGTATTTTTTTAAGCCTTTCATTGACAAGTAGGCGGCTTAATAAGCTCTCCGCCAACCGAAATGCGTCTTGTTTGTGAACATCAGCTCGGAACGTTGAAGACACCGCATTCAGTTGTTGCTCTAGCATGAACAACAATGGGATAGCTTTGCCCAAACTACAGTCCTCCCTGCTGATTTCACGGGTGAAGACCTCAAAAGGATGAAGCATGTCTGTCAGGCTTTTAACTAGGTCCCATTCCTCCGGCTCTAGCCTCATGTCTTTCATAGGAGCAGACCGTATGTTAATGCTATTGACATACTCATTGATTATCTTGTACTGCTCAAACAGACGTTCAAGCATGTAGAAGGTTGAGTTCCAACGTGTTGCCACCTCCTGGATGAGTCCTTTGACTGGCACTCCACAGCTACGTTGAATGATCCTAATCTCCTTCCGGGCCTTAAAAGAATGGCTGAAATGTGTGCAGATTCTTCGGCAGGTGGTCAGTAACTTGCTGACTGTGTTTTCTCTTTCCAAGAAATCTTGAACAACTATGTTAAAGCAGTGCGCAAAACACAGCACTCTGAAGTAGCCACCATCATGCATGGCCTTAACTATATTACTGCCATTATCCGTGGAAACATAACCAATCATGCGACTTCTTGGCATCAGCCATTTAGAGACCTTACTCTTCAACTCATCCACAATGTTTAATGCAGTATGAGATTTCTCCATGGCAAACATGACTACTGTTGCATGTTTCTGACTCGCTTTAAAAGTTGTGGCATGGTCCGCACCTGTGGACATCTTTTCTCTAACCCATGCATAAGAGACCCAGTGTGCAGTGATGCACATGTAATCCACGGCTTGGCAACTGGTCCACATGTCTGTTGTCAGGTGGATAGTGTGAACAGCACTCTTCTGCAAAGCTGACCCAATCACTTCCAGCATATCTTCGTGTAGTGCTGGAACCGCAACTCTGGCAAAATAGGACCGGCTAGGAACCTTCCATTTAGGTCAGACTGTTGCAACAAATACTAGAAAACCCACCCCTTCCATGAAAGAAAAAGGGAGAAGGTCTAGCGCTAGCATTTTAGTCACCTTTGCGCTATACAGACGTGCCCATTGGGTGGTTGCGTTAAATGGCGCCTCCAACCAAAACATGCTTTTAATGGTGGTCTGGACCATTTTCATATGTGATGATGATGATCCAGACTTCTTCAACCCAGTTAGGCTCATTGATGTACTTTTTCGCATTGGTGTCTCTCCCAGACTCTTAGTGTGCCTCATACATGTTGATGGGGTAGAGGGTGTGGGCACTACCACTGCAGTGCTGCTGCCAGGGGTACTGGGTGTACCAGAAAAAATGTCTGTTGCTTCTTCACTTCCCCCTGCATGATCAGGCCCTCGTCATCATCAGAAGCAATAAGAATAGATACATTTGGATTTGTTGTACTTGTGGATTCCCGGATCTTTCTCATGTGCGCCTCCCAAATGATAGTGTGGTGTTTTTGGAGATGACCTTTCTGGCCTCCATAGTTGGTACCAAGCTTATGGACCAGAGTGCTTTGCGAAACAAAACGCCCATTGGAGCAGAACCCCAATTAACTACATCACCTGAGAGGAACATGGTGCCTGCTTTGGTCCTTCCCACAAACGCCATGCCATGAAGAAGAGACATTCTCGAAACGCGTAGGCAACAAGGCGCTGTACTACGCTGTGTGGTTGCCGCTGAGTCCGCTGCTGCCTCCCGAATAAATAAGGTTAAATCAATCATTGTGTGGGTATCTTCAATTGCTGGGCAATGACTTTTGGATTATATGGTGGCCAGTCAGATAACCCCACTGCTCTCGGCGGATCCATGTGTCCATCATTGGGACACTGAATACGGAACAACGTACCTGTTCGAAGGGGCACGAGTCGAGTGGCTGGACCCGGCTGTGGATCGCCAGCAACCTGCCACTGCTGCCTCCCGAATAAATAAGGTTAAATCAATCGTTGTGTGGGTAACTTCAATTGCTAGGCAATGACTTTTGGATTATATGGTGGCCAGTCAGGGTCACGAAGATAACCCCACTGCTCTCGGCGGATCCGTATGTCCATCATTGGGACACTGAATACGGAACAACGTACCTGTTCGAAGGGGCACGAGTCGAGTGGCTGGACCCGGCTGTGGATCGCCAGCGACCTGATGGGGAATACTAAGGGAGGAAAGGAACTGGCATCCACTATGGAGTATTGAATTGCCCTGGACTACATGGACCAGAGTGGTTTGCGAAAGAACACGCCCATTGGGGCGGAACCCTAATCAACTATATCACCTGAGAGGAACATGGTGCCTGCTTCGGTCCTTCCCACAAACGCCATGCCATGAAGAAGAGACATTCTCGAAACACGTGGGCAACAAGGCGCTGTACTACGCTGTGTGGTTGCCGCTGAGTCCGCTGCTGCCTCCCGAATAAATAAGGTTAAATCAATCATTGTGTGGGTATCTTCAATTGCTTGTCAATAACTTTTGGATTATATGGTGGCCAGTCAGGGTCAAGAAGATAACCCCACTGCTCTCGGCGGATCCGTGTGTCCATCATTGGGACACTGAATACGGAACAATGTACCTGTTCGAAGGGGCACGAGTCGAGTGGCTGGACCCGGCTTTGGATTGCCAGCGACCTGATGGGGAATACTAAGGGAGGAAAGGAACAGGCATCCACTATGGAGTATTGAATTGCCCTGGACTACATCGACCAGAGTGCTTTGCGAAACAACACGCCCATTGGGGCGGAACCCCAATCAACTATATCACCTGAGAGGAACATGGTGCATGCTTCGGTCCTTCCCACAAACGCCATGCCATGAAGAAGAGACATTCTCGAAACGCGTAGGCAACAAGGCGCTGTACTACGCTGTGTGGTTGCCGCTGAGTCCGCTGCTGCCTCCCGAATAAATAAGGTTAAATCAATCGTTGTGTGGGTATCTTCAATTGCTTGGCAATAACTTTTGGATTATATGGTGGCCAGTCAGGGTCAAGAAGATAACCCCACTGCTCTCGGCGGATCCGTGTGTCCATCATTGGGACACTGAATACGGAACAATGTACCTGTTCGTAGGGGCACGAGTCGAGTGGCTGGACCGGGCTGTGGATCGCCAGCGTCCTGATGGGGAATACTAAGGGAGGAAAGGAACAGGCATCCACTATGGAGTATTGAATTGCCCTGGACTACATGGACCAGAGTGCTTTGCGAAACAACACGCCCATTGGAGCGGAACCCCAATCAACTACATCACCTGAGAGGAACATGGTGCCTGCTTTGGTCCTTCCCACAAACGCAATCCCATGAAGAAGAGACATTCTCGAAACGCGTAGGCAAGAAAGGCGCTGTACTACGCTGTGTGGTTGCCGGTGAGTCCACTGATGCCTCCCGAATAAATAAGGTTAAATCAATCGTTGTGTGGGTATCTTCAATTGCAGGGCAATGTCTTTTGGATTATATGGTGGCCAGTCAGGGTCCCGAAGATAACCCCACTGCTCTTGGCGGATCCGTGTGTCCATCATTGGGACACTGAATACGGAAGAACGTACCGGTTTGAAGGGGCACGAGTCGAGTGGCTGGACCCGGCTTTGGATTGCCGCGACCTGATGGGGAATACTAAGGGAGGAAACGAACAGGCATCCACTATGGAGTATTGAATTGCCCTGGACTACATGGACCAGAGTGCTTTGCAAAACAACACGCCCATTTGGGCGGAACCCCAATCAACTATATCACCTGAGAGGAACATGGTGCCTGCTTCGGTCCTTCCCACAAATGCCATTCCATGAAGAAGAGACATTCTCGAAACGCGTAGGCAACAAGGCGCTGTACTACGCTGTGTGGTTGCCGCTAAGTCCGCTGCTGCCTCCCCAATAAATAAGGTTAAATCAATCGTTGTGTGGGTATCTTCAATTGCTGTGCAATGACTTTTGGATTAAATGGTGGCCAGTCAGGGTCACGAAGATAACCCCACTGCTCTCGGCGGATACGTGTGTCCATCATTGGGACACTGAATACCGAACAACGTACTTGTTCGAAAGGGCACGAGTCGCGTGGCTGGACCCGGCTGTGGATCGCCAACGACCTGATGGGGAATACTAAGGGAGGAAAGGAACAGGCATCCACTATTGAGTATTGAATTGCCCTGGACTACATGGACCAGAGTGGTTTGCGAAACAACACGCCCATTGGGGCGGAACCCCAATCAACTATATCACCTGAGACGAACATGGTGCCTGCTTCGGTCCTTCCCACAAACGCCATGCCATGAAGAAGCGACATTCTCGAAACGCGTAGGCAACAAGGCGCTGTACTACGCTGTTTGGTTGCCGCTGAGTCCGCTGCTGCCTCCCCAATAAATAAGGTTAAATCAATCGTTGTGTGGGTATCTTCAATTGCTGGGCAATGACTTTTGGATTATATGGTGGCCAGTAAGGGTCACGAAGATAACCCCACTGCTCTCGGCGGATTCGTGTGTCCATCATTGGGACACTGAATACGGAACAACGTACCTGTTCGAAGGGGCACAAATCGAGTGGCTGGACCCGGCTGTGGATCGCCAGCGACCTGATGGGGAATACTAAGGGAGGAAAGGAACAGGCATCCACTATGGAGTATTGAATTGCCCTGGACTACATGGACCAGAGTGCTCTGCGAAACATCACGCCCATTGGGGCGGAACCCCAATCAACTATATCACCTGAGAGGAACATGGTGCCTGCTTCAGTCCTTCCCACAAACGCCATGCCATGAAGAAGAGACATTCTCAAAACGCGTAGTCAACAAGGCGTTGTACAACTTCTGTGTGGTTGCCGCTGAGTCCGCTGCTGCCTCCCGAATAAATAAGGTTAAATCAATCGTTGTGTGGGTATCTTCAATTGCTGGGCAATGACTTTTGGATTATATGGTGGCCAGTAAGGGTCATGAAGATAACCCCACTGCTCTCGGCGGATCCGTGTGTCCATCATTGGGACACTGAATGTGGAACAACGTACCTGTTTGAAGGGGCACAAGTCGATTGGCTGGACCCGGCTGTGGATCGCCAGCGACCTGATGGGGAATACTAAGGGAGGAAAGGAACAGGCATCCACTATGGAGTACTGAATTGCCCTGGACTACATGGACCAGATTGCTTTGCGAAACAACACGCCATTGGGGCGGAACCCCAATCAACTATATCACCTGAGAGGAACATGGTGCCTGATTCGGTCCTTCCCTGAAATGCCATGCCATGAAGAAGAGACATTCTCGAAACGCGTAGGCAACAAGGCGTTGTACTACGCTGTGTGGTTGCCGCTGAGTCCGCTGCTGCCTCCTGAATAAATAAGGTTAAATCAATCGTTGTGTGGGTATCTTCAATTGCTGGGCAATGACTTTTGGAATATATGGTGGCCAGTAAGGATCACGAAGATAACCCCACTGCTCTCGGCTGATCCGTTTGTCCATCATTGGGACACTGAATACGGAACAACGTACCTGTTCGAAGGGGTATGAGTCGAGTGGCTGGACCCAACTTTGGATCGCCAGCGACCTGATGGGGAATACTAAGGGAGGAAAGGAACAGGCATCCACTATGGAGTATTGAATTGCCCTGGACTACATGGACCAGAGTGCTTTGCGAAACAACACGCCCATTGGGGCGGAACCCCAATCAACTACATCACCTGAGAGGAACATGGCGCCTGCTTCGGTCCTTCCCACAAACGCCATGCCATGAAGAAGAGACATTCTCGAAACGCCTAGGCAACAAGGCACTGTACTACGCTGTGTGGTTGCCGCTGAGTCCGCTGCTGCCTCCCGAATAAATAAGGTTAAATCAATCGTTGTGTGGGTATCTTTAATTGCTGGGCAATGACTTTTGGATTATATGGTGGCCAGTCAGGGTCAAGAAGATAACCCCACTGCTCTCGGCGGATCCGTGTGTCCATCATTGGAACACTGAATACGGAACAACGTACCTATTCGATGTGGCACGAGTCGAGTGGCTGGACCCGGCTGTGGATCGCCAGCGACCTGATGGGGAATACTAAGGAAGGAAAGGAATAGGCATCCACTATGGAGTATTGAATTGCCCTGGACTACATGGACCAGGGTGCTTTGCAAAACAACACGCCTATTGGGGCGGAACCCCAATCAACTACATCACCTGAGAGGATCATGGTGCCTGCTTCGGTCCTTTCCACAAACGCCATGCCATGAAGAAGAGACATTCTTGAAACACGTAGGCAACAAGGCGCTGTACTACGCTGTGTGGTTGCCGCTGAGTCCGCTGCTGCCTCCCGAATAAATAAGGTTAAATCAATCATTGTGTGGGTATCTTCAATTGCTGGGCAATGACTTTTGGATTATATGGTGGCCAGTCAGATAACCCCACTGCTCTCGGCGGATCCATGTGTCCATCATTGGGACACTGAATACGGAACAACGTACCTGTTCGAAGGGGCATGAGTCGAGTGGCTGGACCCGGCTGTGGATCGCCAGCAACCTGCCACTGCTGCCTCCCGAATAAATAAGGTTAAATCAATCGTTGTGTGGGTAACTTCAATTGCTAGGCAATGACTTTTGGATTATATGGTGGCCAGTCAGGGTCACGAAGATAACCCCACTGCTCTCGGCGGATCCGTATGTCCATCATTGGGACACTGAATACGGAACAACGTACCTGTTCGAAGGGGCACGAGTCGAGTGGCTGGACCCGGCTGTGGATCGCCAGCGACCTGATGGGGAATACTAAGGGAGGAAAGGAACTGGCATCCACTATGGAGTATTGAATTGCCCTGGACTACATGGACCAGAGTGGTTTGCGAAAGAACACGCCCATTGGGGCGGAACCCTAATCAACTATATCACCTGAGAGGAACATGGTGCCTGCTTCGGTCCTTCCCACAAACGCCATGCCATGAAGAAGAGACATTCTCGAAACACGTGGGCAACAAGGCGCTGTACTACGCTGTGTGGTTGCCGCTGAGTCCGCTGCTGCCTCCCGAATAAATAAGGTTAAATCAATCATTGTGTGGGTATCTTCAATTGCTTGTCAATAACTTTTGGATTATATGGTGGCCAGTCAGGGTCAAGAAGATAACCCCACTGCTCTCGGCGGATCCGTGTGTCCATCATTGGGACACTGAATACGGAACAATGTACCTGTTCGAAGGGGCACGAGTCGAGTGGCTGGACCCGGCTTTGGATTGCCAGCGACCTGATGGGGAATACTAAGGGAGGAAAGGAACAGGCATCCACTATGGAGTATTGAATTGCCCTGGACTACATCGACCAGAGTGCTTTGCGAAACAACACGCCCATTGGGGCGGAACCCCAATCAACTATATCACCTGAGAGGAACATGGTGCATGCTTCGGTCCTTCCCACAAACGCCATGCCATGAAGAAGAGACATTCTCGAAACGCGTAGGCAACAAGGCGCTGTACTACGCTGTGTGGTTGCCGCTGAGTCCGCTGCTGCCTCCCGAATAAATAAGGTTAAATCAATCGTTGTGTGGGTATCTTCAATTGCTTGGCAATAACTTTTGGATTATATGGTGGCCAGTCAGGGTCAAGAAGATAACCCCACTGCTCTCGGCGGATCCGTGTGTCCATCATTGGGACACTGAATACGGAACAATGTACCTGTTCGTAGGGGCACGAGTCGAGTGGCTGGACCGGGCTGTGGATCGCCAGCGTCCTGATGGGGAATACTAAGGGAGGAAAGGAACAGGCATCCACTATGGAGTATTGAATTGCCCTGGACTACATGGACCAGAGTGCTTTGCGAAACAACACACCCATTGGAGCGGAACCCCAATCAACTACATCACCTGAGAGGAACATGGTGCCTGCTTTGGTCCTTCCCACCAACGCAATCCCATGAAGAAGAGACATTCTCGAAACGCGTAGGCAAGAAAGGCGCTGTACTACGCTGTGTGGTTGCCGGTGAGTCCACTGATGCCTCCCGAATAAATAAGGTTAAATCAATCGTTGTGTGGGTATCTTCAATTGCAGGGCAATGTCTTTTGGATTATATGGTGGCCAGTCAGGGTCCCGAAGATAACCCCACTGCTCTTGGCGGATCCGTGTGTCCATCATTGGGACACTGAATACGGAAGAACGTACCGGTTTGAAGGGGCACGAGTCGAGTGGCTGGACCCGGCTTTGGATTGCCGCGACCTGATGGGGAATACTAAGGGAGGAAACGAACAGGCATCCACTATGGAGTATTGAATTGCCCTGGACTACATGGACCAGAGTGCTTTGCAAAACAACACGCCCATTTGGGCGGAACCCCAATCAACTATATCACCTGAGAGGAACATGGTGCCTGCTTCGGTCCTTCCCACAAATGCCATTCCATGAAGAAGAGACATTCTCGAAACGCGTAGGCAACAAGGCGCTGTACTACGCTGTGTGGTTGCCGCTAAGTCCGCTGCTGCCTCCCCAATAAATAAGGTTAAATCAATCGTTGTGTGGGTATCTTCAATTGCTGTGCAATGACTTTTGGATTAAATGGTGGCCAGTCAGGGTCACGAAGATAACCCCACTGCTCTCGGCGGATACGTGTGTCCATCATTGGGACACTGAATACCGAACAACGTACTTGTTCGAAAGGGCACGAGTCGCGTGGCTGGACCCGGCTGTGGATCGCCAACGACCTGATGGGGAATACTAAGGGAGGAAAGGAACAGGCATCCACTATTGAGTATTGAATTGCCCTGGACTACATGGACCAGAGTGGTTTGCGAAACAACACGCCCATTGGGGCGGAACCCCAATCAACTATATCACCTGAGACGAACATGGTGCCTGCTTCGGTCCTTCCCACAAACGCCATGCCATGAAGAAGCGACATTCTCGAAACGCGTAGGCAACAAGGCGCTGTACTACGCTGTTTGGTTGCCGCTGAGTCCGCTGCTGCCTCCCCAATAAATAAGGTTAAATCAATCGTTGTGTGGGTATCTTCAATTGCTGGGCAATGACTTTTGGATTATATGGTGGCCAGTAAGGGTCACGAAGATAACCCCACTGCTCTCGGCGGATTCGTGTGTCCATCATTGGGACACTGAATACGGAACAACGTACCTGTTCGAAGGGGCACAAATCGAGTGGCTGGACCCGGCTGTGGATCGCCAGCGACCTGATGGGGAATACTAAGGGAGGAAAGGAACAGGCATCCACTATGGAGTATTGAATTGCCCTGGACTACATGGACCAGAGTGCTCTGCGAAACATCACGCCCATTGGGGCGGAACCCCAATCAACTATATCACCTGAGAGGAACATGGTGCCTGCTTCAGTCCTTCCCACAAACGCCATGCCATGAAGAAGAGACATTCTCAAAACGCGTAGTCAACAAGGCGTTGTACAACTTCTGTGTGGTTGCCGCTGAGTCCGCTGCTGCCTCCCGAATAAATAAGGTTAAATCAATCGTTGTGTGGGTATCTTCAATTGCTGGGCAATGACTTTTGGATTATATGGTGGCCAGTAAGGGTCATGAAGATAACCCCACTGCTCTCGGCGGATCCGTGTGTCCATCATTGGGACACTGAATGTGGAACAACGTACCTGTTTGAAGGGGCACAAGTCGATTGGCTGGACCCGGCTGTGGATCGCCAGCGACCTGATGGGGAATACTAAGGGAGGAAAGGAACAGGCATCCACTATGGAGTACTGAATTGCCCTGGACTACATGGACCAGATTGCTTTGCGAAACAACACGCCATTGGGGCGGAACCCCAATCAACTATATCACCTGAGAGGAACATGGTGCCTGATTCGGTCCTTCCCTGAAATGCCATGCCATGAAGAAGAGACATTCTCGAAACGCGTAGGCAACAAGGCGTTGTACTACGCTGTGTGGTTGCCGCTGAGTCCGCTGCTGCCTCCTGAATAAATAAGGTTAAATCAATCGTTGTGTGGGTATCTTCAATTGCTGGGCAATGACTTTTGGAATATATGGTGGCCAGTAAGGATCACGAAGATAACCCCACTGCTCTCGGCTGATCCGTTTGTCCATCATTGGGACACTGAATACGGAACAACGTACCTGTTCGAAGGGGTATGAGTCGAGTGGCTGGACCCAACTTTGGATCGCCAGCGACCTGATGGGGAATACTAAGGGAGGAAAGGAACAGGCATCCACTATGGAGTATTGAATTGCCCTGGACTACATGGACCAGAGTGCTTTGCGAAACAACACGCCCATTGGGGCGGAACCCCAATCAACTACATCACCTGAGAGGAACATGGCGCCTGCTTCGGTCCTTCCCACAAACGCCATGCCATGAAGAAGAGACATTCTCGAAACGCCTAGGCAACAAGGCACTGTACTACGCTGTGTGGTTGCCGCTGAGTCCGCTGCTGCCTCCCGAATAAGTAAGGTTAAATCAATCGTTGTGTGGGTATCTTCAATTGCTGGGCAATGACTTTTGGATTATATGGTGGCCAGTCAGGGTCAAGAAGATAACCCCACTGCTCTCGGCGGATCCGTGTGTCCATCATTGGAACACTGAATACGGAACAACGTACCTATTCGATGTGGCACGAGTCGAGTGGCTGGACCCGGCTGTGGATCGCCAGCGACCTGATGGGGAATACTAAGGAAGGAAAGGAATAGGCATCCACTATGGAGTATTGAATTGCCCTGGACTACATGGACCAGGGTGCTTTGCAAAACAACACGCCTATTGGGGCGGAACCCCAATCAACTACATCACCTGAGAGGATCATGGTGCCTGCTTCGGTCCTTTCCACAAACGCCATGCCATGAAGAAGAGACATTCTTGAAACACGTAGGCAACAAGGCGCTGTACTACGCTGTGTGGTTGCCGCTGAGTCCGCTGCTGCCTCCCGAATAAATAAGGTTAAATCAATCATTGTGTGGGTATCTTCAATTGCTGGGCAATGACTTTTGGATTATATGGTGGCCAGTCAGATAACCCCACTGCTCTCGGCGAATCCATGTGTCCATCATTGGGACACTGAATACGGAACAACGTACCTGTTCGAAGGGGCACGAGTCGAGTGGCTGGACCCGGCTGTGGATCGCCAGCAACCTGATGGGGAATACTAAGGGAGGAAAGGAACAGGCATCTACTATGGAGTATTAAATTGCCCTGGACTACATGGAGCAGAGTGGTTTACGAAACAACACGCCGATTGGGGCGGAACCCCAATCAACTACATCACCTGAGAGGAACATGGTGCCTGCTTCGGTCCTTCCCATAAACGCCATGCCATGAAGAAGAGACATTCTCGAAACGCGTAGGCAACAAGGCGCTGTACTACGCTGTGCGGTTGCCGCTGAGTCCTCTGCTGCCTCCCGAATAAATAAGGTTAAATCAATCGTTGTGTGGGTATCTTCAATTGCTTGGCAATGACTTTTGGATTATATGGTGGCCAGTCAGGGTCAAGGAGATAACCCCACTGCTCTCGGCGGATCCGTGTGTCCATCATTGGGACACTGAATACGGAACAATGTACCTGTTCGAAGGGGCACGAGTCGAGTGGCTGGACCGGGCTGTGTATCGCCAGCAACCTGATGGGGAATACTAAGGGAGGAAAGGAACAGGCATCCACTATGGACTATTGAATTGCCCTGGACTACATGGACCAGAGTGCTCTGCGAAACAACACGCCCATTGGGGCGGAACCCCAGTCAACTATATCACCTGAGAGGAACATGGTGCCTGCTTCGGTCCTTCCCACAAACGCCATGCCATGAAGAAGAGACATTCTCGAAACACGTAGGCAACAAGGCGCTGTACTACGCTGTGTGGTTGCCGCTGAGTCCGCTGCTGCCTCCCGAATAAATAAGGTTAAATCAATCATTGTGTGGGTATCTTCAATTGCTGGGCAATGACTTTTGGATTATATGGTGGCCAGTCAGGGTCACGAAGATAACCCCACTGCTCTCGGCCGATCCGTGTGTCCATCATTGGGACACTGAATACGGAACAACGTACCTTTTCGAAGGGGCACGAGTCGAGTGGCTGGCCCCGGCTGTGGATCGCCAGCAACCTGATGGGGAATACCAAGGGAGGAAAGGAACAGGCATCCACTATGGAGTATTGAATTGCCCTGGACTACATGGACCAGAGTGGTTTGCGAAACAACACGCACATTGGGGCGGAACCCCAATCAACTATATCACCTGAGAGGAACATGGTGCCTGGTTCGGTCCTTCCCACAAATGCCATGCCATGAAGAAGAGACATTCTCGAAACGCGTAGGCAACAAAGCGCTGTACTACACTGTGTGGTTGACGCTGAGTCCGCTGCTGCCTCCCGAATAAATAAGGTTAAATCAATCGTTGTGTGGGTATCTTCAATTGCTTGTGGATTATATGGTGGCCAGTCAGGGTCAAGAAGATAACCCCACTGCTCTCGGCGGATCCGTGTATCCATCATTGGGACACTGAATACGGAACAATGTACCTGTTCGAAGGGGCACGAGTCGAGTGGCTGGACCGGGCAGTGGATCGCCAGCAACCTGATGGGGAATACTAAGGGAGGAAAGGAACAGGCATCCACTATGGAGTATTGAATTGCCCTGGACTACATGGACCAGAGTGCTTTGCGAAACAACACGCCCATTGGTTCGGAACCCCAATCAACTACATCACCTGAGAGGAACATGGTGCCTGCTTTGCTCCTTCCCACAAATGCCATGCCATGAAGAAGAGACATTCTCGAAACGCGTAGGCAACAAGGCGCTGTACTACGCTCTGTGGTTGCCGCTGAGTCCGCTGCTGCCTCCCGAATAAATAAGGTTAAATCAATCATTGTGTGGGTATCTTCAATTGCTGGGCAATGACTTTTGGATTATATGGTGGCCAGTCAGGGTCACGAAGATAACCCCACTGCTCTCGGCGGATCCGTGTGTCCATCATTGGGATACTGAATACGGAACCATGTACCTGTTCGAAGGGGCACGAGTCGAGTGGCTGGACCGGGCTGTGGATCGCCAGCGACCTGATGGGGAATACTAAGGGAGGAAAGGAATAGGCATCCACTATGGAGTATTGAATTGCCCTGGACTACATGGACCAGAGTGCTTTGCGAAACAACACGCCCATTGGAGCGGAACCCCAATCAACTACATCACCTGAGAGGAACATGGTGCCTGCTTTGGTCCTTCCCACAAACGCCATGCCATGAAGAAGAGACATTCTCGAAACGCGTAGGCAACAAGGCGCTGTACTACGCTGTGTGGTTGCCGCTGAGTCCACTGTTGCCTCCCGAATAAATAAGGTTAAATCAATCGTTGTGTGGGTATCTTCAATTGCTGGGCAATGACTTTTGGATTATATGGTGGCCAGTTAGGGTCACGAAGATAACCCCACTGCTCTCAGCGGATCCGTGTGTCCATCATTGGGACACTGAATACGGAACAACGTACCGGTTCGAAGGGGCACGAGTCGAGTGGCTGGACCCGGCTGTGGATCGCCAGCAACCTGATGGGGAATACTAAGGGAGGAAAGGAACAGGCATCCACTATGGAGTATTGAATTGCCCTGGACTACATGGACCAGAGTGGTTTGCGAACGAACACGCCCATTGGGGCGGAACTCCAATTAACTATATCACCTGAGAGGAACATGGTGCCTGCTTCGGTCCTTCCCACAAACGCCATGCCATGAAGAAGAGACATTCTCGAAACGCGTAGGCAACAAGGAGCTGTACTACGCTGTGTGTTTGCCGCTGAGTCCGCTGCTGCCTCCCGAATAAATAACGTTAAATCAATCATTGTGTGGGTATCTTCAATTGCTGGGCAATGATTTTTGGATTATATGGTGGCCAGTCAGGGTCACGAAGATAAGCCCACGGCTCTCGGCGGATACGTGTGTCCATCATTGGGACACTGAATACGGAACAACGTACCTGTTAGAAGGGGCATGACTTGAGTGGCTGAGCCAGGCTGTGGATCGCCAGCGACTTGATGGGGAATACTAAGGGAGGAAAGGAACAGGCATCCACTATGGAGTATTGAATTGCCCTGGACTAAATGGAACAGAGTGCTTTGCGAAACAACACGCCCATTGGGACGGAACCCCAATCAGCTATATCACCTGAGAGGAACATGGTGCCTCCTTCGGTCCTTCCCACAAACGACATGCCATGAAGAAGAGACATTCTCGAAACGCGTAGGCAACAAGGAGCTGTACTTCGCTGTGTGGTTGCCGCTGAGTCCGCTGCTGCCTCCCGAATAAATAACGTTAAATCAATCATTGTGTGGGTATCTTCAATTGCTGGGCAATGATTTTTGGATTATATGGTGGCCAGTCAGGGTCACGAAGATAACCCCACTGCTCTCGGCGGATACGTGTGTCCATCATTGGGACACTGAATACGGAACAATGTACCTGTTAGAAGGGGCATGACTCGAGTGGCTGGGCCCGGCTGTGGATCGCCAGCGACTTGATGGGGAATACTAAGGGAGGAAAGGAACAGGCATCCACTATGGAGTATTGAATTGCCCTGGACTACATGGACCAGAGTGGTTTGCGAAACAACACGCCCATTGGGGCGGAACCCCAATCAACTATATCACCTGAGACGAACATGGTGCCTGCTTCGGTCCTTCCCACAAACGCCATGCCATGAAGAAGAGACATTCTCGAAACGCGTAGGCAACAAGGCGCTGTACTACGCTGTGTGGTTGCCGCTGAGTCCACTGTTGCCTCCCGAATAAATAAGGTTAAATCAATCGTTGTGTGGGTATCTTCAATTGCAGGGCAATGACTTTTGGATTATATGGTGGCCAGTCAGGGTCACGAAGATAACCCCACTGCTCTCGGCGGATCCGTGTATCCATCATTGGGACACTGAATACGGAACAATGTACCTGTTCGAAGGGGCACGAGTCGAGTGGCTGGACCGGGCAGTGGATCGCCAGCGACCTGATGGGGAATACTAAGGGAGGAAAGGAACAGGCATCTACTATGGAGTATTGAATTGCCCTGGACTACATGGACCAGAGTGCTTTGCGAAACAACACGCCCATTGGGGCGGAACCCCAATCAACTATATCACCTGAGAGGAACATGGTGCATGCTTCGGTCCTTCCCACAAACGCCATGCCATGAAGAAGAGACATTCTCAAAACGCGTAGGCAACAAGGCGCTGTACTACGCTGTGTGGTTGCCGCTGATTCCGCTGCTGCCTCCCGAATAAATAACGTTAAATCAATCATTGTGTGGGTATCTTCAATTGCTGGGCAATGACTTTTGGATTATATGGTGGCCAGTCAGGGTCACGAAGATAACCCCACTGCTCTCGGCGGATCCGTGTGTCCATCATTGGGACACTGAATACGGAACAATGTACCTGTTCGAAGGGGCACGAGTCGAGTGGCTGGACCGGGCTGTGGATCGCCAGTGACCTGATGGGGAATACTAAGGGAGGAAAGGAATAGGCATCCACTATGGAGTATTGAATTGCCCTGGACTACATGGACCAGAGTGCTTTGCGAAACAACACGCCCATTGGAGCGGAACCCCAATCAACTACATCACCTGAGAGGAACATGGTGCCTGCTTTGGTCCTTCCCACAAACGCCATGCCATGAAGAAGAGACATTCTCGAAACGCGTAGGCAACAAGGCGCTGTACTACGCTGTGTGGTTGCCGCTGAGTCCACTGTTGCCTCCCGAATAAATAAGGTTAAATCAATCGTTGTGTGGGTATCTTCAATTGCAGGGCAATGACTTTTGGATTATATGGTGGCCAGTCAGGGTCACGAAGATAACCCCACTGCTCTCGGCGGATCCGTGTGTCCATCATTGGGACACTGAATATGGAACAACGTACCTGTTTGAAGGGGCACGAGTCGAGTGGCTGGATGCGGCTTTGGATTGCCAGCGACCTGATGGGGAATACTAAGGGAGGAAAGGAACAGGCATCCACTATGGAGTATTGAATTGCCCTGGACTACATGGACCAGAGTGCTTTGCGAAACAACACGCCCATTGGGGCGGAACCCCAATCAACTATATCACCTGAGAGGAACATGGTGCATGCTTCGGTCCTTCCCACAAACGCCATGCCATGAAGAAGAGACATTCTCAAAACGCGTAGGCAACAAGGCGCTGTACTACGCTGTGTGGTAGCCGCTGAGTCCGCTGCTGCCTCCTGAATAAATAACGTTAAATCAATCATTGTGTGGGTATCTTCAATTGCTGGGCAATGACTTTTGGATTATATGGTGGCCAGTTAGGGTCACGAAGATAACCCCACTGCTCTCAGCGGATCCGTGTGTCCATCATTGGGACACTGAATACGGAACAACGTACCGGTTCGAAGGGGCACGAGTCGAGTGGCTGGACCCGGCTGTGGATTGCCAGCAACCTGATGGGGAATACTAAGGGAGGAAAGGAACAGGCATCCACTATAGAGTATTGAATTGCCCTGGACTACATGGACCAGAGTGGTTTGCGAACGAACACGCCCATTGGGGCGGAACTCCAATTAACTATATCACCTGAGAGGAACATGGTGCCTGCTTCGGTCCTTCCCACAAACGCCATGCCATGAAGAAGAGACATTCTCGAAACGCGTAGGCAACAAGGCGCTGTACTACGCTGTGTGGTTGCCGCTGAGTCCACTGTTGCCTCCCGAATAAATAAGGTTAAATCAATCGTTGTGTGGGTATCTTCAATTGCTGGGCAATGACTTTTGGATTATATGGTGGCCAGTTAGGGTCACGAAGATAACCCCACTGCTCTCAGCGGATCCGTGTGTCCATCATTGGGACACTGAATACAGAACAACGTACCGGTTCGAAGGGGCACGAGTCGAGTGGCTGGACCCGGCTGTGGATCGCCAGCAACCTGATGGGGAATACTAAGGGAGGAAAGGAACAGGCATCCACTATGGAGTATTGAATTGCCCTGGACTACATGGACCAGAGTGGTTTGCGAACGAACACGCCCATTGGGGCGGAACTCCAATTAACTATATCACCTGAGAGGAACATGGTGCCTGCTTCGGTCCTTCCCACAAACGCCATGCCATGAAGAAGAGACATTCTCGAAACGCGTAGGCAACAAGGAGCTGTACTACGCTGTGTGGTTGCCGCTGAGTCCGCTGCTGCCTCCCGAATAAATAACGTTAAATCAATCATTGTGTGGGTATCTTCAATTGCTGGGCAATGATTTTTGGATTATATGGTGGCCAGTCAGGGTCACGAAGATAAGCCCACGGCTCTCGGCGGATACGTGTGTCCATCATTGGGACACTGAATACGGAACAACGTACCTGTTAGAAGGGGCATGACTTGAGTGGCTGGGCCAGGCTGTGGATCGCCAGCGACTTGATGGGGAATACTAAGGGAGGAAAGGAACAGGCATCCACTATGGAGTATTGAATTGCCCTGGACTACATGGAACAGAGTGCTTTGCGAAACAACACGCCCATTGGGACGGAACCCCAATCAGCTATATCACCTGAGAGGAACATGGTGCCTCCTTCGGTCCTTCCCACAAACGCCATGCCATGAAGAAGAGACATTCTCGAAACGCGTAGGCAACAAGGAGCTGTACTTCGCTGTGTGGTTGCCGCTGAGTCCGCTGCTGCCTCCCGAATAAATAACGTTAAATCAATCATTGTGTGGGTATCTTCAATTGCTGGGCAATGATTTTTGGATTATATGGTGGCCAGTCAGGGTCACGAAGATAACCCCACTGCTCTCGGCGGATACGTGTGTCCATCATTGGGACACTGAATACGGAACAACGTACCTGTTAGAAGGGGCATGACTCGAGTGGCTGGGCCCGGCTGTGGATCGCCAGCGACTTGATGGGGAATACTAAGGGAGGAAAGGAACAGGCATCCACTATGGAGTATTGAATTGCCCTGGACTACATGGACCAGAGTGGTTTGCGAAACAACACGCCCATTGGGGCGGAACCCCAATCAACTATATCACCTGAGACGAACATGGTGCCTGCTTCGGTCCTTCCCACAAACGCCATGCCATGAAGAAGAGACATTCTCGAAACGCGTAGGCAACAAAGCGCTGTACTACGCTGTGTGGTTGCCTATGAGTCCGCTGCTGCCTCCCGAATAAATAAGGTTAAATCAATCGTTGTGTGGGTATCTTCAATTGCTTGTGGATTATATGGTGGCCAGTCAGGGTCAAGAAGATAACCCCACTGCTCTCGGCGGATCCGTGTATCCATCATTGGGACACTGAATACGGAACAATGTACCTGTTCGAAGGGGCACGAGTCGAGTGGCTGGACCGGGCAGGGGATCGCCAGCGACCTGATGGGGAATACTAAGGGAGGAAAGGAACAGGCATCCACTATGGAGTATTGAATTGCCCTGGACTACATGGACCAGAGTGCTTTGCGAAACAACACGCCCATTGGTTCGGAACCCCAATCAACTACATCACCTGAGAGGAACATGGTGCCTGCTTTGCTCCTTCCCACAAACGCCATGCCATGAAGAAGAGACATTCTCGAAACGCGTAGGCAACAAGGCGCTGTACTACGCTCTGTGGTTGCCGCTGAGTCCGCTGCTGCCTCCCGAATAAATAAGGTTAAATCAATCATTGTGTGGGTATCTTCAATTGCTGGGCAATGACTTTTGGATTATATGGTGGCCAGTCAGGGTCAAGAAGATAACCCCACTGCTCTCGGCGGATCCGTGTGTCCATCATTGGAACACTGAATACGGAACAACGTACCTATTCGATGTGGCACGAGTCGAGTGGCTGGACCCGGCTGTGGATCGCCAGCGACCTGATGGGGAATACTAAGGAAGGAAAGGAATAGGCATCCACTATGGAGTATTGAATTGCCCTGGACTACATGGACCAGGGTGCTTTGCAAAACAACACGCCTATTGGGGCGGAACCCCAATCAACTACATCACCTGAGAGGATCATGGTGCCTGCTTCGGTCCTTTCCACAAACGCCATGCCATGAAGAAGAGACATTCTTGAAACACGTAGGCAACAAGGCGCTGTACTACGCTGTGTGGTTGCCGCTGAGTCCGCTGCTGCCTCCCGAATAAATAAGGTTAAATCAATCATTGTGTGGGTATCTTCAATTGCTGGGCAATGACTTTTGGATTATATGGTGGCCAGTCAGATAACCCCACTGCTCTCGGCGGATCCATGTGTCCATCATTGGGACACTGAATACGGAACAACGTACCTGTTCGAAGGGGCACGAGTCGAGTGGCTGGACCCGGCTGTGGATCGCCAGCAACCTGATGGGGAATACTAAGGGAGGAAAGGAACAGGCATCTACTATGGAGTATTAAATTGCCCTGGACTACATGGAGCAGAGTGGTTTACGAAACAACACGCCGATTGGGGCGGAACCCCAATCAACTACATCACCTGAGAGGAACATGGTGCCTGCTTCGGTCCTTCCCATAAACGCCATGCCATGAAGAAGAGACATTCTCGAAACGCGTAGGCAACAAGGCGCTGTACTACGCTGTGCGGTTGCCGCTGAGTCCTCTGCTGCCTCCCGAATAAATAAGGTTAAATCAATCGTTGTGTGGGTATCTTCAATTGCTTGGCAATGACTTTTGGATTATATGGTGGCCAGTCAGGGTCAAGGAGATAACCCCACTGCTCTCGGCGGATCCGTGTGTCCATCATTGGGACACTGAATACGGAACAATGTACCTGTTCGAAGGGGCACGAGTCGAGTGGCTGGACCGGGCTGTGTATCGCCAGCAACCTGATGGGGAATACTAAGGGAGGAAAGGAACAGGCATCCACTATGGACTATTGAATTGCCCTGGACTACATGGACCAGAGTGCTCTGCGAAACAACACGCCCATTGGGGCGGAACCCCAGTCAACTATATCACCTGAGAGGAACATGGTGCCTGCTTCGGTCCTTCCCACAAACGCCATGCCATGAAGAAGAGACATTCTCGAAACACGTAGGCAACAAGGCGCTGTACTACGCTGTGTGGTTGCCGCTGAGTCCGCTGCTGCCTCCCGAATAAATAAGGTTAAATCAATCATTGTGTGGGTATCTTCAATTGCTGGGCAATGACTTTTGGATTATATGGTGGCCAGTCAGGGTCACGAAGATAACCCCACTGCTCTCGGCCGATCCGTGTGTCCATCATTGGGACACTGAATACGGAACAACGTACCTGTTCGAAGGGGCACGAGTCGAGTGGCTGGCCCCGGCTGTGGATCGCCAGCAACCTGATGGGGAATACCAAGGGAGGAAAGGAACAGGCATCCACTATGGAGTATTGAATTGCCCTGGACTACATGGACCAGAGTGGTTTGCGAAACAACACGCACATTGGGGCGGAACCCCAATCAACTATATCACCTGAGAGGAACATGGTGCCTGGTTCGGTCCTTCCCACAAATGCCATGCCATGAAGAAGAGACATTCTCGAAACGCGTAGGCAACAAAGCGCTGTACTACACTGTGTGGTTGACGCTGAGTCCGCTGCTGCCTCCCGAATAAATAAGGTTAAATCAATCGTTGTGTGGGTATCTTCAATTGCTTGTGGATTATATGGTGGCCAGTCAGGGTCAAGAAGATAACCCCACTGCTCTCGGCGGATCCGTGTATCCATCATTGGGACACTGAATACGGAACAATGTACCTGTTCGAAGGGGAACGAGTCGAGTAGCTGGACCGGGCAGTGGATCGCCAGCAACCTGATGGGGAATACTAAGGGAGGAAAGGAACAGGCATCCACTATGGAGTATTGAATTGCCCTGGACTACATGGACCAGAGTGCTTTGCGAAACAACACGCCCATTGGTTCGGAACCCCAATCAACTACATCACCTGAGAGGAACATGGTGCCTGCTTTGCTCCTTCCCACAAATGCCATGCCATGAAGAAGAGACATTCTCGAAACGCGTAGGCAACAAGGCGCTGTACTACGCTCTGTGGTTGCCGCTGAGTCCGCTGCTGCCTCCCGAATAAATAAGGTTAAATCAATCATTGTGCGGGTATCTTCAATTGCTGGGCAATGACTTTTGGATTATATGGTGGCCAGTCAGGGTCATGAAGATAACCCCACTGCTCTCGGCGGATCCGTGTGTCCATCATTGGGATACTGAATACGGAACAATGTACCTGTTCGAAGGGGCACGAGTCGAGTGGCTGGACCGGGCTGTGGATCGCCAGCGACCTGATGGGGAATACTAAAGGAGGAAAGGAATAGGCATCCACTATGGAGTATTGAATTGCCCTGGACTACATGGACCAGAGTGCTTTGCGAAACAACACGCCCATTGGAGCGGAACCCCAATCAACTACATCACCTGAGAGGAACATGGTGCCTGCTTTGGTCCTTCCCACAAACGCCATGCCATGAAGAAGAGACATTCTCGAAACGCGTAGGCAACAAGGCGCTGTACTACGCTGTGTGGTTGCCGCTGAGTCCACTGTTGCCTCCCGAATAAATAAGGTTAAATCAATCGTTGTGTGGGTATCTTCAATTGCTGGGCAATGACTTTTGGATTATATGGTGGCCAGTTAGGGTCAGGAAGATAACCCCACTGCTCTCAGCGGATCCGTGTGTCCATCATTGGGACACTGAATACGGAACAACGTACCGGTTCGAAGGGGCACGAGTCGAGTGGCTGGACCCGGCTGTGGATCGCCAGCAACCTGATGGGGAATACTAAGGGAGGAAAGGAACAGGCATCCACTATGGAGTATTGAATTGCCCTGGACTACATGGACCAGAGTGGTTTGCGAACGAACACGCCCATTGGGGTGGAACTCCAATTAACTATATCACCTGAGAGGAACATGGTGCCTGCTTCGGTCCTTCCCACAAACGCCATGCCATGAAGAAGAGACATTCTCGAAACGCGTAGGCAACAAGGAGCTGTACTACGCTGTGTGTTTGCCGCTGAGTCCGCTGCTGCCTCCCGAATAAATAATGTTAAATCAATCATTGTGTGGGTATCTTCAATTGCTGGGCAATGATTTTTGGATTATATGGTGGCCAGTCAGGGTCACGAAGATAAGCCCACGGCTCTCGGCGGATACGTGTGTCCATCATTGGGACACTGAATACGGAACAACGTACCTGTTAGAAGGGGCATGACTTGAGTGGCTGAGCCAGGCTGTGGATCGCCAGCGACTTGATGGGGAATACTAAGGGAGGAAAGGAACAGGCATCCACTATGGAGTATTGAATTGCCCTGGACTAAATGGAACAGAGTGCTTTGCGAAACAACACGCCCATTGGGACGGAACCCCAATCAGCTATATCACCTGAGAGGAACATGGTGCCTCCTTCGGTCCTTCCCACAAACGCCATGCCATGAAGAAGAGACGCTCTCGAAACGCGTAGGCAACAAGGAGCTGTACTTCGCTGTGTGGTTGCCGCTGAGTCCGCTGCTGCCTCCCGAATAAATAACGTTAAATCAATCATTGTGTGGGTATCTTCAATTGCTGGGCAATGATTTTTGGATTATATGGTGGCCAGTCAGGGTCACGAAGATAACCCCACTGCTCTCGGCGGATACGTGTGTCCATCATTGGGACACTGAATACGAAACAATGTACCTGTTAGAAGGGGCATGACTCGAGTGGCTGGGCCCGGCTGTGGATCGCCAGCGACTTGATGGGGAATACTAAGGGAGGAAAGGAACAGGCATCCACTATGGAGTATTGAATTGCCCTGGACTACATGGACCAGAGTGGTTTGCGAAACAACACGCCCATTGGGGCGGAACCCCAATCAACTATATCACCTGAGACGAACATGGTGCCTGCTTCGGTCCTTCCCACAAACGCCATGCCATGAAGAAGAGACATTCTCGAAACGCGTAGGCAACAAAGCGCTGTACTACGCTGTGTGGTTGCCTATGAGTCTGCTGCTGCCTCCCGAATAAATAAGGTTAAATCAATCGTTGTGTGGGTATCTTCAATTGCTTGTGGATTATATGGTGGCCAGTCAGGGTCAAGAAGATAACCCCACTGCTCTCGGCGGATCCGTGTATCCATCATTGGGACACTGAATACGGAACAATGTACCTGTTCGAAGGGGCACGAGTCGAGTGGCTGGACCGGGCAGTGGATCGCCAGCGACCTGATGGGGAATACTAAGGGAGGAAAGGAACAGGCATCCACTATGGAGTATTGAATTGCCCTGGACTACATGGACCAGAGTGCTTTGCGAAACAACACGCCCATTGGTTCGGAACCCCAATCAACTACATCACCTGAGAGGAACATGGTGCCTGCTTTGCTCCTTCCCACAAACGCCATGCCATGAAGAAGAGACATTCTCGAAACGCGTAGGCAACAAGGCGCTGTACTACGCTCTGTGGTTGCCGCTGAGTCCGCTGCTGCCTCCCGAATAAATAAGGTTAAATCAATCATTGTGTGGGTATCTTCAATTGCTGGGCAATGACTTTTGGATTATATGGTGGCCAGTCAGGGTCACGAAGATAACCCCACTGCTCTCGGCGGATCCGTGTGTCCATCATTGGGACACTGAATACGGAACAATGTACCTGTTCGAAGGGGCACGAGTCGAGTGGCTGGACCGGACTGTGGATCGCCAGTGACCTGATGGGGAATACTAAGGGAGGAAAGGAATAGGCATCCACTATGGAGTATTGAATTGCCCTGGACTACATGGACCAGAGTGCTTTGCGAAACAACACGCCCATTGGAGCGGAACCCCAATCAACTACATCACCTGAGAGGAACATGGTGCCTGCTTTGGTCCTTCCCACAAACGCCATGCCATGAAGAAGAGACATTCTCGAAACGCGTAGGCAACAAGGCGCTGTACTACGCTGTGTGGTTGCCGCTGAGTCCACTGTTGCCTCCCGAATAAATAAGGTTAAATCAATCGTTGTGTGGGTATCTTCAATTGCAGGGCAATGACTTTTGGATTATATGGTGGCCAGTCAGGGTCACGAAGATAACCCCACTGCTCTCGGCGGATCCGTGTGTCCATCATTGGGACACTGAATATGGAACAACGTACCTGTTTGAAGGGGCACGAGTCGAGTGGCTGGATGCGGCTTTGGATTGCCAGCGACCTGATGGGGAATACTAAGGGAGGAAAGGAACAGGCATCCACTATGGAGTATTGAATTGCCCTGGACTACATGGACCAGAGTGCTTTGCGAAACAACACGCCCATTGGGGCGGAACCCCAATCAACTATATCACCTGAGAGGAACATGGTGCATGCTTCGGTCCTTCCCACAAACGCCATGCCATGAAGAAGAGACATTCTCAAAACGCGTAGGCAACAAGGCGCTGTACTACGCTGTGTGGTTGCCGCTGAGTCCGCTGCTGCCTCCTGAATAAATAACGTTAAATCAATCATTGTGTGGGTATCTTCAATTGCTGGGCAATGACTTTTGGATTATATGGTGGCCAGTTAGGGTCACGAAGATAACCCCACTGCTCTCAGCGGATCCGTGTGTCCATCATTGGGACACTGAATGCGGAACAACGTACCGGTTCGAAGGGGCACGAGTCGAGTGGCTGGACCCGGCTGTGGATTGCCAGCAACATGATGGGGAATACTAAGGGAGGAAAGGAACAGGCATCCACTATGGAGTATTGAATTGCCCTGGACTACATGGACCAGAGTGGTTTGCGAACGAACACGCCCATTGGGGCGGAACTCCAATTAACTATATCACCTGAGAGGAACATGGTGCCTGCTTCGGTCCTTCCCACAAACGCCATGCCATGAAGAAGAGACATTCTCGAAAACGCGTAGGCAACAAGGCGCTGTACTACGCTGTGTGGTTGCCGCTGAGTCCGCTGCTGCCTCCCGAATAAATAACGTTAAATCAATCATTGTGTGGGTATCTTCAATTGCTGGGCAATGATTTTTGGATTATATGGTGGCCAGTCAGGGTCACGAAGATAAGCCCACGGCTCTCGGCGGATACGTGTGTTCATCATTGGGACACTGAATACGGAACAACGTACCTGTTAGAAGGGGCATGACTTGAGTGGCTGGGCCAGGCTGTGGATCGCCAGCGACTTGATGGGGAATACTAAGGGAGGAAAGGACCAGGCATCCACTATGGAGTATTGAATTGCCCTGGACTACATGGAACAGAGTGCTTTGCGAAACAACACGCCCATTGGGACGGAACCCCAATCAGCTATATCACCTGAGAGGAACATGGTGCCTCCTTCGGTCCTTCCCACAAACGCCATGCCATGAAGAAGAGACATTCTCGAAACGCGTAGGCAACAAGGAGCTGTACTTCGCTGTGTGGTTGCCGCTGAGTCCGCTGCTGCCTCCCGAATAAATAACGTTAAATCAATCATTGTGTGGGTATCTTCAATTGCTGGGCAATGATTTTTGGATTATATGGTGGCCAGTCAGGGTCACGAAGATAACCCCACTGCTCTCGGCGGATACGTGTGTCCATCATTGGGACACTGAATACGGAACAACGTACCTGTTAGAAGGGGCATGACTCGAGTGGCTGGGCCCGGCTGTGGATCGCCAGCGACTTGATGGGGAATACTAAGGGAGGAAAGGAACAGGCATCCACTATGGAGTATTGAATTGCCCTGGACTACATGGACCAGAGTGGTTTGCGAAACAACACGCCCATTGGGGCGGAACCCCAATCAACTATATCACCTGAGACGAACATGGTGCCTGCTTCGGTCCTTCCCACAAACGCCATGCCATGAAGAAGAGACATTCTCGAAACGCGTAGGCAACAAAGCGCTGTACTACGCTGTGTGGTTGCCTATGAGTCCGCTGCTGCCTCCCGAATAAATAAGGTTAAATCAATCGTTGTGTGGGTATCTTCAATTGCTTGTGGATTATATGGTGGCCAGTCAGGGTCAAGAAGATAACCCCACTGCTCTCGGCGGATCCGTGTATCCATCATTGGGACACTGAATACGGAACAATGTACCTGTTCGAAGGGGCACGAGTCGAGTGGCTGGACCGGGCAGTGGATCGCCAGCGACCTGATGGGGAATACTAAGGGAGGAAAGGAACAGGCATCCACTATGGAGTATTGAATTGCCCTGGACTACATGGACCAGAGTGCTTTGCGAAACAACACGCCCATTGGTTCGGAACCCCAATCAACTACATCACCTGAGAGGAACATGGTGCCTGCTTTGCTCCTTCCCACAAACGCCATGCCATGAAGAAGAGACATTCTCGAAACGCGTAGGCAACAAGGCGCTGTACTACGCTCTGTGGTTGCCGCTGAGTCCGCTGCTGCCTCCCGAATAAATAAGGTTAAATCAATCATTGTGTGGGTATCTTCAATTGCTGGGCAATGACTTTTGGATTATATGGTGGCCAGTCAGGGTCACGAAGATAACCCCACTGCTCTCGGCGGATCCGTGTGTCCATCATTGGGACACTGAATACGGAACAATGTACCTGTTCGAAGGGGCACGAGTCGAGTGGCTGGACCGGGCTGTGGATCGCCAGTGACCTGATGGGGAATACTAAGGGAGGAAAGGAATAGGCATCCACTATGGAGTATTGAATTGCCCTGGACTACATGGACCAGAGTGCTTTGCGAAACAACACGCCCATTGGAGCGGAACCCCAATCAACTACATCACCTGAGAGGAACATGGTGCCTGCTTTGGTCCTTCCCACAAACGCCATGCCATGAAGAAGAGACATTCTCGAAACGCGTAGGCAACAAGGCGCTGTACTACGCTGTGTGGTTGCCGCTGAGTCCACTGTTGCCTCCCGAATAAATAAGGTTAAATCAATCGTTGTGTGGGTATCTTCAATTGCAGGGCAATTACTTTTGGATTATATGGTGGCCAGTCAGGGTCACGAAGATAACCCCACTGCTCTCGGCAGATCCGTGTGTCCATCATTGGGACACTGAATATGGAACAACGTACCTGTTTGAAGGGGCACGAGTCGAGTGGCTGGATGCGGCTTTGGATTGCCAGCGACCTGATGGGGAATACTAAGGGAGGAAAGGAACAGGCATCCACTATGGAGTATTGAATTGCCCTGGACTACATGGACCAGAGTGCTTTGCGAAACAACACGCCCATTGGGGCGGAACCCCAATCAACTATATCACCTGAGAGGAACATGGTGCATGCTTCGGTCCTTCCCACAAACGCCATGCCATGAAGAAGAGACATTCTCAAAACGCGTAGGCAACAAGGCGCTGTACTACGCTGTGTGGTTGCCGCTGAGTCCGCTGCTGCCTCCTGAATAAATAACGTTAAATCAATCATTGTGTGGGTATCTTCAATTGCTGGGCAATGACTTTTGGATTATATGGTGGCCAGTTAGGGTCACGAAGATAACCCCACTGCTCTCAGCGGATCCGTGTGTCCATCATTGGGACACTGAATACGGAACAACGTACCGGTTCGAAAGGGCACGAGTCGAGTGGCTGGACCCGGCTGTGGATCGCCAGCAACCTGATGGGGAATACTAAGGGAGGAAAGGAACAGGCATCCACTATGGAGTATTGAATTGCCCTGGACTACATGGACCAGAGTGGTTTGCGAACGAACACGCCCATTGGGGCGGAACTCCAATTAACTATATCACCTGAGAGGAACATGGTGCCTGCTTCGGTCCTTCCCACAAACGCCATGCCATGAAGAAGAGACATTCTCGAAACGCGTAGGCAACAAGGAGCTGTACTACGCTGTGTGGTTGCCGCTGAGTCCGCTGCTGCCTCCCGAATAAATAACGTTAAATCAATCATTGTGTGGGTATCTTCAATTGCTGGGCAATGATTTTTGGATTATATGGTGGCCAGTCAGGGTCACGAAGATAAGCCCACGGCTCTCGGCGGATACGTGTGTCCATCATTGGGACACTGAATACGGAACAACGTACCTGTTAGAAGGGGCATGACTTGAGTGGCTGGGCCAGGCTGTGGATTGCCAGCGACTTGATGGGGAATACTAAGGGAGGAAAGGAACAGGCATCCACTATGGAGTATTGAATTGCCCTGGACTACATGGAACAGAGTGCTTTGCGAAACAACACGCCCATTGGGACGGAACCCCAATCAGCTATATCACCTGAGATGAACATGGTGCCTCCTTCGGTCCTTCCCACAAACGCCATGCCATGAAGAAGAGACATTCTCGAAACGCGTAGGCAACAAGGAGCTGTACTTCGCTGTTTGGTTGCCGCTGAGTCCGCTGCTGCCTCCCGAATAAATAAGGTTAAATCAATCATTGTGTGGGTATCTTCAATTGCTGGGCAATGACTTTTGGATTATATGGTGGCCAGTTAGGGTCACGAAGATAACCCCACTGCTCTCAGCGGATCCGTGTGTCCATCATTGGGACACTGAATACGGAACAACGTACCGGTTCGAAGGGGCATGAGTCGAGTGGCTGGACCCGGCTGTGGATCGCCGGCGACCTGATGGGGAATACTAAGGGAGGAAAGGAACAGGCATCCACTATGGAGTATTGAATTGCCCTGGACTACATGGACCAGAGTGCTTTGCGAAACAACACACCCATTGGGGCGGAACCCCATTCAACTATATCACCTGAGAGGAACATGGTGCCTGCTTCGGTCCTTCCCACAAACGCCATGCCATGAAGAAGAGACATTCTCGAAACGCGTAGGCAACAAGGAGCTGTACTACGCTGTGTGGTTGCCGCTGAGTCCGCTGCTGCCTCCTGAATAAATAAGGTTAAATCAATCGTTGCGTGGGTATCTTTAATTGCTGCGCAATGACTTTTGGATTATATGGTGGCCAGTCAGGGTCAAGAAGATAACCTCACTGCTCTCGGCAGATCCGTGTGTCCATCATTGGAACACTGAATACGGAACAACATACCTATTCTAAGTGGCACAAGTCGAGTGTCTGGACCCGGCTGTGGATCGCCAGCGACCTGATGGGGAAAACTAAGGGAGGAAAGGAATAGGCATCTACTATGGAGTATTGAATTGCCCTGGACTACATGGACCAGAGCGCTTTGCGAAACAACACGCCCATTGGGGCGGAACCCCAATCAACTATATCACCTGAGAGGAACATGGTGCATGCTTTGGTCCTTCCCACAAACGCCATGCCATGAAGAAGAGACATTCTTGAAACACGTAGGCAACAAGGCGCTGTACTACGCTGTGTGGTTGTGAGTCCGCTGCTGCCTCCCGAATAAATAAGGTAAAATCAATCATTGTGTGGGTATCTTCAATTGCTGGGCATGTGACTTTTGGATTATATGGTGGCCAGTCAGGGTCACGAAGATAATCTCACTGCTCTCGGCGGATCCGTGTGTCCATCATTGGGACAGTGAATACGGAACAACGTACCTGTTCGAAGGGGCACGAGTCGAGTGGCTGGACCCGGCTTTGGATCGCCAACGACCTGATGGGGAATACTAAGGGAGTAAAGGAACAGGCATCCACTATGGAGTATTGAATTGCCCTGGACTACATGGACCAGAGTGGTTTGCGAAACAAGACGCCCATTGGGGCGGAACCCCAATCAACTATATCACCTGAGAGGAACATGATGCCAGCTTCGGTCCTTCCCATAAATGCCATGCCATGAAGAAGAGACATTCTCGAAATGCGTAGGCAACAAGGCGCTGTACTACGCTGTGTGGTTGCCGCTGAGTCCGCTGCTGCCTCCCGAATAAATAAGGTTAAATCAATCATTGTGTGGGTATCTTCAAATGCTGGGCAATGCCTTTTAGGATTATATGGTGGCCAGTTAGGGTCACGAAGATAACCCCACAGCTCTCGGCGGATCCGTGTGTCCATCATTGGGACACTGAATGTAGAACAACGTACCTGTTCGAAGGGGCACGAGTCGAGTGGCTGGACATGGCTGTGGATCGCCAGCGACCTGATGGGGAATACTAAGGGAGGAAAGGAACAGGCATCCACTATCGAGTATTGAATTGCCCTGGACTACATGGACCAGAGTGCTTTGCGAAACAACACGCCCATTGGGGCGGAACCCCATTCAACTATATCACCTGAGAGGAACATGGTGCCTGCTTCGGTCCTTCCCACAAACGCCATGCCATGAAGAAGAGACATTCTCGAAACGCGTAGGCAACAAGGCGCTGTACTACGCTCTGTGGTTGCCGCTGAGTCCGCTGCTGCCTCCTGAATAAATAAGGTTAAATCAATCGTTGTGTGGGTATCTTCAATTGCTGGGCAATGACTTTTGGATTATATGGTGGCCAGTCAGGGTCAAGAAGATAACCCCACTGCTCTGAGCGGATCTGTGTGTCCATCATTGGAACACTGAATAGGGAACAACGTACCTGTTCGAAGGGGCACGAGTCGAGTGGCAGGACTCGGCTGTGGATCGCAAGCAACCTGATGGGGAATACTAAGGGAGGAAAGGAATAGGCATCCACTATGGAGTATTGAATTGCCCTGGACTACATGGACCAGAGTGCTTTGCGAAACAACACGCCCATTGGGGCGGAACCTCAATCAACTATATCACCTGAGAGGAACATGGTGCCTGCTTCGGTCCTTCCCACAAACGTCATGCCATGAAGAAGAGACATTCTCGAAACACGTAGGCAACAAGGTGCTATACTATGCTGAGTGGTTGCCGCTGAGTCCGCTGCTGCCTCCCGAATAAATAAGGTTAAATCAATCGTTGTGTGGGTATCTTTAATTGCTGGGCAATGACTTTTGGATTATATGGTGGCCAGTCAGGGTCACGAAGATAACCCCACTGCTCTCGGCGGATCCGTGTGTCCATCATTGAGACACTGAATACGGAACAACGTACCTGTTCGAAGGGGCACGAGTCGAGTGGCTGGACCCGGCTGTGGATCGCCAGCGACCTGATGGGGAATACTAAGGGAGGAAAGGAACAGGCATACACTATGGAGTATTGAATTGCCCTGGACTACATGTACCAGAGTGCTTTGTGAAACAACACGCCCATTGGGGCTGAACCCCAATCAACTATATCACTTGAGAGGAACATGGTGCCTTCTTCGGTCCTTCCCACAAACGCCATGCCATGAAGAAGAGACATTCTCGAAACACGTAGGCAACAAGGCGCTATACTACGCTGTGTGGTTGCCGCTGAGTCCGCTGCTGCCTCCCGAATGAATAAGGTTAAATCAATCGTTGTGTGGCTATCTTCAATTGCTTGGCAATGACTTTTGGATTATATGGTGGCCAGTCAGGGTCAAGAAGATAACCCCACTGCTCTCGGCGGATCCGTGTGTCCATCATTGGGACACTGAATACGGAAAATGTTACCTGTTCGAAGGGGCACGAGTCGAGTGGCTGGACCGGGCTGTGGATCGCCAGCGACCTGATGGGGAATACTAAGGGAGGAAAGGAACAGGCATCCTCTATGGAGTATTGAATTGCCCTGGACTACATGGACCAGCGTGCTTTGCGAAACAACACGCCCATTGGGGCGGAACCCCAATCAACTATATCACCTGAGAGGAACATGGTGCCTGCTTCGGTCCTTCCCACAAACGCCATGCCATGAAGAAGAGACATTCTCAAAATGCGTAGGCAACAAGGCGCTGTACTACGCTGTGTGGTTGCCGCTGAGTCCGCTGCTGCCTCCCGAATAAATAAGGTTAAATCAATCATTGTGTGGGTATCTTCAATTGCTGTGCAATGACTTTTGGATTATATGGTGGCCAGTCAGGGTCACGAAGATAACCTCACTGCTCTCGGCGGATCCGTGTGTCCATCATTGGGACAGTGAATACGGAACAACATACCTGTTCGAAGGGGCACGAGTCGAGTGGCTGGACCCGGCTGTGGATCGCCGACGACCTGATGGGGAATACTAAGGGAGGAAAGGAACAGGCATCCACTATGGAGTATTGAATTGCCCTGGACTACATGGACCAGAGTGGTTTGCGAAACAAGACGCCCATTGGGGCGGAACCCCAATCAACTATATCACCTGATTGGAACATGATACCAGCTTTGGTCCTTCCCACAAATGCCATGCCATGAAGAAGAGACATTCTCGAAATGCGTACGCAACAAGGCGCTGTACTACGCTGTGTGGTTGCCGCTGAGTCCGCTGCTGCCTCCCGAATAAATAAGGTTAAATCAATAATTGTGTGGGTATCTTCAAATGCTGGGCAATGACTTTTGGATTATATGGTGGCCAGTTAGGGTCACGAAGATAACCCCACGGCTCTCGGCGGATCCGTGTGTCCATCATTGGGACACTGAATACGGAACAACGTACCTGTTCAAAGGGGCACGAGTCGAGTGGCTGGACATGGCTGTGGATCGCCAGCGACCTGATGGGGAATACTAAGGGAGGAAAGGAACAGGTATCCACTATGGAGCATTGAATTGCCCTGGACTACATGGACCAGAGTGGTTTGCGAAACAACATGCCCATTGGGGCGGAACCCCAATCAACTATATCACCTGAGATGAACATGGTGCCTGCTTCGGTCCTTCCCACTAACGCCATGCCATGAAGAAGAGACATTCTCGAAACGCGTAGGCAACAAGGCGCTGTACTACGCTGTGTGGCTGCCGCTGAGTCCGCTGCTGCCTCCTTAATAAATAAGGTTAAATCAATCGTTGTGTGGGTATCTTTAATTTGCTGTGCAATGACTTTTGGATTACATGGTGGCCAGTCAGGGTCACGAAGATAACCCCACTGCTCTCGGCGGATCCGTGTGTCCATCATTGGGACACTGAATACGGAACAACGTACCTGTTCGAAGGGGCACGAGTCGAGTGGCTGGACCCGGCTTTGAATCGCCAGTGACCTGATGGGGAATACTAAGGGAGGAAAGGAACAGGCATCCACTATGGAGTATTGAATTGCCCTGTACTACATGGACCAGAGTGCTTTGCGAAACAACACGCCCATTGGGGCGGAACCCCAATCAACTATATCACCTGACAGGAACATGGTGCCTGCTTCGGTCCTTCCCACAAACGCCATGCCATGAAGAAGAGATATTCTCGAAACGCGTAGGCAACAAGGCGCTGTACTAAGCTGTGTGGTTGCCGCTGAGTCCGCTGCTGCCTCCCGAATAAATAAGGTTAAATCAATCGTTGTGTGGGATATCGTCAATTGCTGGGCAATGACTTTTGGATTATATGTTGGCCAGTAAGGGTCACGAAGATAACCCCACTGCTCTCGGCGGATCTGTGTGTCCATCATTGGGACACTGAATACGGAACAACTTACCTGTTCGAAGGGGCACGAGTCGAGTGGCTGGACCCGGCTGTGGATAACCAGCGACCTGATGGGGAATACTAAGGGAGGAAAGGAACAGGCATCCACTATGGAGTATTGAATTGCCCTGGACTACGTGGACCAGAGTGCTCTGCGAAACAACACGCCCATCGGGGCGGAACCCCAAGCAACTATATCACCTGAGAGGAACATGGTGCCTGCTTCGGTCCTTCCCACAAACGCCATGCCATGAAGAAGAGACATTCTCGAAACGCGTAGGCAACAAGGCGTTGTACTACGCTGTGTGGTTGCCGCTGAGTCCGCTGCTGCCTCCTGAATAAATAAGGTTAAATCAATCGTTGTGTGGGTATCTTCAATTGCTGGGCAATGACTTTTGGATTATATGGTGGCCAGTCAGGGTCAAGAAGATAACTCCACTGCTCTCGGCGGATCCGTGTGTCCATCATTTAACACTGAATACGGAACAACGTACCTGTTCGAAGAGGCACGAGTCAAGTTGCTGGACCCGGCTGTGGATCGCCCGCGACCTGATGGGGAATACTAAGGGAGGAAAGGAATAGGCATCTACTATGGAGTATTGAATTGCCCTGGACTACATGGACCAGAGTGCTTTGCGAAACAACACGCCCATTGGGGCGGAACCCCAATCAACTACATCACCTGAGAGGAACATGGTGCCTGCTTCGGTCCTTCCCACAAACGCCATGCCATGAAGAAGAGACATTCTCGAAACACGTAGGCAACAAGGGGCTGTACTACGCTGTGTGGTTGCCGCTGAGCCTGCTGCTGCCTCCCGAAAAAATAAGGTTAAATCAATCGTTGTGTGGGTATCTTCAATTGCTGGGCAATGACTTTTGGTTTATATGGTGGCCAGTCAGGGTCACGAAGATAACCCCACTGCTCTCGGCGGATCCGTGTGTCCATCATTGGGACACTGAATACGGAACAACGTACCTGTTCGAAGGGGCACGAGTCGAGTGGCTGGACCCGGCTGTGGATCGCCAGCGACCTGATGGGGAATACTAAGGGAGGAAAGGAACAGGCATCCACTATGGAGTATTGAATTGCCCTGGACTACATGGACCAGAGTGCTTTGCGAAACAACACGCCCATTGGGGCGGAACCCCAAACAACTATATCACCTGAGAGGAACATGGTGCCTGCTTCGGTCCTTCCCACAAACGCCATGCCATGAAGAAGAGACATTCTCGAAACGCGTAGGCAACAAGGCGTTGTACTACGCCGTGTGGTTGCCGCTTATTCCGCTGCTGCCTCCTGAATAAATAAGGTTAAATCAATTGTTGTGTGGGTATCTTCAATTGCTGGGCAATGACTTTTGGAATATATGGTGGCCAGTAAGGATCACGAAGATAACCCCACTGCTCTCGGCGGATCCGTGTGTCCATCATTGGGACACTGAATACGGAACAACGTACCTGTTCAAAGGGGCACGAGACGAGTGGCTGGACCCGGCTTTGGATCGCCAGCGACCTGAAGGGGAATACTAAGGGAGGAAAGGAACAGGCATCCACTATGGAGTATTGAATTGCCCTGGACTACATGGACCAGAGTGCTTTGCGAAACAACACGCCCATTGGGGCGGAACCCCAATCAACTATATCACCTGAGAGGAACATGTTGCCTGCTTCGGTCCTTCCCACAAACGCCATGCCAAGAAGAAGAGACATTCTCGAAACGCGCAGGCAACAAGGTGCTATACTACGCTGTGTGGTTGCCGCTGAGTCCGCTGCTGCCTCCCTAATAAATAAGGTTAAATCAATCGTTGTGTGGGTATCTTCAATTGCTGTGCAATGACTTTTGGATTATATGGTGGCCAGTCAGGGTCACGAAGATAACCTCACTGCTCTCAGCGGATCCGTGTGTCCATCATTGGGACACTGATTACGGAACAACGTACCTCTTCAAAGGGGCACGAGTCGAGTGGCTGGACCCGGCTGTGGATCGCCAATGACCTGATGGGGAATACTAAGGGAGGAAAAGAACAGGCATCCACTATGGAGTATTGAATTGCCCTGGACTACATGGACCAGAGTGGTTTGCGAAACAAGACGCCCATTGGGGCGGAACCCCAATCAACTATTTCACCTGAGAGGAACATGATGCCTGCTTCGGTCCTTCCTACAAATGCCATGCCATGAAGTAGAGACATTCTCGAAACGCGTAGGCAACAAGGCGCTGTACTACACTGAGTGGTTGCCGCTGAGTCCGCTGCTGCCTCCCGAATAAATAAGGTTAAATCAATCATTGTGTGGGTATCTTCAATTGCTGGTCAATGACTTTTGGATTATATGGTGGCCAGTTAGGGTCACGAAGATAACCCCACTGCTCTCGGCGGATCCGTGTGTCCATCATTGGGACACTGAATACGGAAAAACGTACCTGTTCGAAGGGGCACGAGTCGAGTGGCTGGACATGGCTGTGGATCGCCAGCGACCTGATGGGGAATACTAAGGGAGGAAAGGAACAGGCATCCACTATGGAGCATTGAATTGCCCTGGACTACATGGACCAGAGTGGTTTGCGAAACAACACGCCCATTGGGGCGGAACCCCAATCAACTATATCACCTGAGAGGAATATAGTGCATGCTTCGGTCCTTCCCACAAACGCCATGCCATGAAGAAGAGACATTCTCAAAATGCGTAGGCAACAAGGAGCTGTACTACGCTGTGTTGTTGCCGCTGAGTCCGCTGCTGCCTCCCGAATAAATAAGGTTAAATCAATCATTGCGTGGGTATCTTCAATTGCTGGGCAATGACTTTTGGATTATATGGTGGCCAGTCAAGGTCACGAAGATAACCCCACTGCTCTCGGCGGATCCGAGTGTCCATCATTGGGACACTGAATACAGAACAACGTAACTGTTCGAAGGGGCACGAGTCGAGTGGCTGGACCCGGCTGTGGATCGCCAGCGACCTGATGGGGAATACTAAGGGAGGAAAGGAACAGGCATCCACTATGGAGTATTGAATTGCCCTGGACTACATGGACCAGAGTGCTTTGCGAAACAAGACGCCCATTGGGGTAGAACCCCAATCAACTATATCACCTGAGAGGAACATGGTGCCTGCTTCTGTCCTTCCCACAAACGCCATGCCATGAAGAAGAGACATTCTCGAAACGCGTAGGCAACAAGGCGCTGTACTACGCTGTGTGGTTGCCGCTGAGTCCGCTGCTGCCTCCCGAATAAATAAGGTTAAATCAATCATTGTGTGGGTATCTTCAATTGCTTGGCAATACCTTTTGGATTATATGGTGGCCAGTCAGGGTCAAGAAGATAACCCCACTGCTCTCGGCAGATCCGTGTGTCCATCATTGGGACACTGAATTCGGAACAATGTACCTGTTCGAAGGGGCACGAGTCGAGTGGCTGGACCGGGCTGTGGATCGCCAGCAACCTGATGGGGAATACTAAGGGAGGAAAGGAACAGGCATCCACTATGGAGTATTGAATTGCCCTGGACTACATGAACCAGAGTGCTCTGCGAAACAACACGCCCTTTGGGGCGGAACCCCAATCAACTATATCACCTCAGAGGAACATTGTGCCTGCTTCGGTCCTTCCCACAAACGCCATGCCATGAAGAAGAGACATTCTCAAAACGCGTAGGCAACAAGGCGTTGTACTACGCTGTGTGGTTGCCGCTGAGTCCGCTGCTGCCTCCCGAATAAATAAGGTTAAATATATCGTTGTGTGGGTATCTTCAATTGCTGGGCAATGACTTTTGGATTATATGGTGGCCAGTCAGGGTCACGAAGATAACCACACTGCTCTCGGCGGATCCGTGTGTCCATCATTGGGACACTGAATACGGAACAACGTACCTGTTCGAAGGGGCACGAGTCGAGTGGCTGGACCCGGCTGTGGATCGCCAGCGACCTGATGGGGAATACTAAGGGAGGAAAGGAACAGGCATCCACTATGGAGTATTGATATGCCCTGGACTCCATGGACTAGAGTGCTTTGCGGAACAACACGCCCATTGGGGCGGAACCCCAATCAACTATATCACCTGAGAGGAACATGGTGCACGCTTCGGTCCTTCCCACAAACGCCATGCCATGAAGAAGAGACATTCTTGAAACACGTAGGCAACAAGGCGCTGTACTACGCTGTGTGGTTGCCGCTGAGTCCGCTGCTGCCTCCCGAATAAATAAGGTTAAATCAATCATTGTGTGGGTATCTTCAATTGCTGGGCAATGACTTTTGGATTATATGGTGGCCAGTCAGATAACCCCACTGCTCTCGGCGGATCCATGTGTCCATCATTGGGACACTGAATACGGAACAACGTACCTGTTCGAAGGGGCACGAGTTAAGTGGCTGGACCCGGCTGTGGATCGCCAGCGACCTGATGGGGAATACTAAGGGAGGAAAGGAATAGGCATCCACTATGGAGTATTGAATTGCCCTGGACTACATGGACCAGAGTGCTTTGCGAAACAACACGCCCATTGGAGCGGAACCCCAATCAACTACATCACCTGAGAGGAACATGGTGCCTGCTTCGGTCCTTCCCACAAACGCCATGCAATGAAGAAGAGACATTCTCGAAACACGTAGGCAACAAGGCGCTGTACTACGCTGTGTGGTTGCCGCTGAGTCCGCTGCTGCCTCCCGAATAAATAAGGTTAAATCAATCATTGTGTGGGTATCTTCAATTGCTGGGCAATGACTTTTGGATTATATGGTGGCCAGTCAGGGTCACGAAGATAACCCCACTGCTCTCGGCCGATCCGTGTGTCCATCATTGGGACACTGAATACGGAACAACGTACCTGTTCGAAGGGGCACGAGTCGAGTGGCTGGCCCCGGCTGTGGATCGCCAGCAACCTGATGGGGAATACTAAGGGAGGAAAGGAACAGGCATCCACTATGGAGTATTGAATTGCCCTGGACTACATGGACCAGAGTGGTTTGCGAAACAACACGCCCATTGGGGCGGAACCCCAATCAACTATATCACCTGAGAGGAACATGGTGCCTGGTTCGGTCCTTCCCACAAACGCCATGCCATGAAGAAGAGACATTCTCGAAACGCGTAGGCAACAAAGCGCTGTACTACACTGTGTGGTTGCCGCTGAGTCCGCTGCTGCCTCCCGAATAAATAAGGTTAAATCAATCGTTGTGTGGGTATCTTCAATTGCTTGTGGATTATATGGTGGCCAGTCAGGGTCAAGAAGATAACCCCACTGCTCTCGGCGGATCCGTGTATCCATCATTGGGACACTGAATACGGAACAATGTACCTGTTCGAAGGGGCACGAGTCGAGTGGCTGGACCGGGCAGTGGATCGCCAGCAACCTGATGGGGAATACTAAGGGAGGAAAGGAACAGGCATCCACTATGGAGTATTGAATTGCCCTGGACTACATGGACCAGAGTGCTTTGCGAAACAACACGCCCATTGGTTCGGAACCCCAATCAACTACATCACCTGAGAGGAACATGGTGCCTGCTTTGCTCCTTCCCACAAACGCCATGCCATGAAGAAGAGACATTCTCGAAACGCGTAGGCAACAAGGCGCTGTACTACGCTCTGTGGTTGCCGCTGAGTCCGCTGCTGCCTCCCGAATAAATAAGGTTAAATCAATCATTGTGTGGGTATCTTCAATTGCTGGGCAATGACTTTTGGATTATATGGTGGCCAGTCAGGGTCACGAAGATAACCCCACTGCTCTCGGCGGATCCGTGTGTCCATCATTGGGACACTGAATACGGAACAATGTACCTGTTCGAAGGGGCACGAGTCGAGTGGCTGGACCGGGCTGTGGATCGCCAGCGACCTGATGGGGAATACTAAGGGAGGAAAGGAATAGGCATCCACTATGGAGTATTGAATTGCCCTGGACTACATGGACCAGAGTGCTTTGCGAAACAACACGCCCATTGGAGCAGAACCCCAATCAAGTACATCACCTGAGAGGAACATGGTGCCTGCTTTGGTCCTTCCCACAAACGCCATGCCAAGAAGAAGAGACATTCTCGAAACGCGTAGGCAACAAGGCGCGGTACTACGCTGTGTGGTTGCCGCTGAGTCCACTGTTGCCTCCCGAATAAATAAGGTTAAATCAATCGTTGTGTGGGTATCTTCAATTGCAGGGCAATGACTTTTGGATTATATGGTGGCCAGTCAGGGTCACGAAGATAACCCCACTGCTCTCGGCGGATCCGTGTGTCCATCATTGGGACACTGAATATGGAACAACGTACCTGTTTGAAGGGGCACGAGTCGAGTGGCTGGATGCGGCTTTGGATTGCCAGCGACCTGATGGGGAATACTAAGGGAGGAAAGGAACAGGCATCCACTATGGAGTATTGAATTGCCCTGGACTACATGGACCAGAGTGCTTTGCGAAACAACACGCCCATTGGGGCGGAACCCCAATCAACTATATCACCTGAGAGGAACATGGTGCATGCTTCGGTCCTTCCCACAAACGCCAAGCCATGAAGAAGAGACATTCTCAAAACGCGTAGGCAACAAGGCGCTGTACTACGCTGTGTGGTTGCCGCTGAGTCCGCTGCTGCCTCCCGAATAAATAACGTTAAATCAATCATTGTGTGGGTATCTTCAATTGCTGGGCAATGACTTTTGGATTATATGGTGGCCAGTTAGGGTCACGAAGATAACCCCACTGCTCTCAGCGGATCCGTGTGTCCATCATTGGGACACTGAATACGGAACAACGTACCGGTTCGAAGGGGCACGAGTCGAGTGGCTGGACCCGGCTGTGGATCGCCAGCAACCTGATGGGGAATACTAAGGGAGGAAAGGAACAGGCATCCACTATGGAGTATTGAATTGCCCTGGACTACGTGGACCAGAGTGGTTTGCGAACGAACACGCCCATTGGGGCGGAACTCCAATTAACTATATCACCTGAGAGGAACATGGTGCCTGCTTCGGTCCTTCCCACAAACGCCATGCCATGAAGAAGAGACATTCTCGAAACGCGTAGGCAACAAGGAGCTGTACTACGCTCTGTGGTTGCCGCTGAGTCCGCTGCTGCCTCCCGAATAAATAAGGTTAAGTCAATCATTGTGTGGGTATCTTCAATTGCTGGGCAATGACTTTTGGATTATATGGTGGCCAGTCAGGGTCACGAAGATAACCTCACTGCTCTCGGCGGATCCGTGTGTCCATCATTGGGACACTGAATACGGAACAATGTACCTGTTCGAAGGGGCACGAGTCGAGTGGCTGGACCGGGCTGTGGATCGCCAGCGACCTGATGGGGAATACTAAGGGAGGAAAGGAATAGGCATCCACTATGGAGTATTGAATTGCCCTGGACTACATGGACCAGAGTGCTTTGCGAAACAACACGCCCATTGGAGTGGAACCCCAATCAACTACATCACCTGAGAGGAACATGGTGCCTGCTTTGGTCCTTCCCACAAACGCCATGCCAAGAAGAAGAGACATTCTCGAAACGCGTAGGCAACAAGGCGCTGTACTACGCTGTGTGGTTGCCGCTGAGTCCACTGTTGCCTCCCGAATAAATAAGGTTAAATCAATCGTTGTGTGGGTATCTTCAATTGCAGGGCAATGACTTTTGGATTATATGGTGGCCAGTCAGGGTCACGAAGATAACCCCACTGCTCTCGGCGGATCCGTGTGTCCATCATTGGGACACTGAATATGGAACAACGTACCTGTTTGAAGGGGCACGAGTCGAGTGGCTGGATGCGGCTTTGGATTGCCAGCGACCTGATGGGGAATACTAAGGGAGGAAAGGAACAGGCATCCACTATGGAGTATTGAATTGCCCTGGACTACATGGACCAGAGTGCTTTGCGAAACAACACGCCCATTGGGGCAGAACCCCAATCAACTATATCACCTGAGAGGAACATGGTGCATGCTTCGGTCCTTCCCACAAACGCCATGCCATGAAGAAGAGACATTCTCAAAACGCGTAGGCAACAAGGCGCTGTACTACGCTGTGTGGTTGCCGCTGATTCCGCTGCTGCCTCCCGAATAAATAACGTTAAATCAATCATTGTGTGGGTATCTTCAATTGCTGGGCAATGACTTTTGGATTATATGGTGGCCAGTTAGGGTCACGAAGATAACCCCACTGCTCTCAGCGGATCCGTGTGTCCATCATTGGGACACTGAATACGGAACAACGTACCAGTTCGAAGGGGCACGAGTCGAGTGGCTGGACCCGGCTGTGGATCGCCAGCAACCTGATGGGGAATACTAAGGGAGGAAAGGAACAGGCATCCACTATGGAGTATTGAATTGCCCTGGACTACGTGGACCAGAGTGGTTTGCGAACGAACACGCCCATTGGGGCGGAACTCCAATTAACTATATCACCTGAGAGGAACATGGTGCCTGCTTCGGTCCTTCCCACAAACGCCATGCCATGAAGAAGAGACATTCTCGAAACGCGTAGGCAACAAGGAGCTGTACTACGCTGTGTGGTTGCCGCTGAGTCCGCTGCTGCCTCCCGAATAAATAACGTTAAATCAATCATTGTGTGGGTATCTTCAATTGCTGGGCAATGATTTTTGGATTATATGGTGGCCAGTCAGGGTCACGAAGATAAGCCCACGGCTCTCGGCGGATACGTGTGTCCATCATTGGGACACTGAATACGGAACAACGTACCTGTTAGAAGGGGCATGACTTGAGTGGCTGGGCCAGGCTGTGGATCGCCAGCGACTTGATGGGGAATACTAAGGGAGGAAAGGAACAGGCATCCACTATGGAGTATTGAATTGCCCTGGACTACATGGAACAGAGTGCTTTGCGAAACAACACGCCCATTGGGACGGAACCCCAATCAGCTATATCACCTGAGAGGAACATGGTGCCTCCTTCGGTCCTTCCCACAAACGCCATGCCATGAAGAAGAGACATTCTCGAAACGCGTAGGCAACAAGGAGCTGTACTTCGCTGTGTGGTTGCCGCTGAGTCCGCTGCTGCCTCCCGAATAAATAACGTTAAATCAATCATTGTGTGGGTATCTTCAATTGCTGGGCAATGATTTTTGGATTATATGGTGGCCAGTCAGGGTCACGAAGATAACCCCACTGCTCTCGGCGGATACGTGTGTCCATCATTGGGACACTGAATACGGAACAACGTACCTGTTAGAAGGGGCATGACTCCAGTGGCTGGGCCCGGCTGTGGATCGCCAGCGACTTGATGGGGAATACTAAGGGAGGAAAGGAACAGGCATCCACTATGGAGTATTGAATTGCCCTGGACTACATGGACCAGAGTGGTTTGCGAAACAACACGCCCATTGGTGCGGAACCCCAATCAACTATATCACCTGAGACGAACATGGTGCCTGCTTCGGTCCTTCCCACAAACGCCATGCCATGAAGAAGAGACATTCTCGAAACGCGTAGGCAACAAAGCGCTGTACTACGCTGTGTGGTTGCCGCTGAGTCCGCTGCTGCCTCCCGAATAAATAAGGTTAAATCAATCGTTGTGTGGGTATCTTCAATTGCTTGTGGATTATATGGTGGCCAGTCAGGGTCAAGAAGATAACCCCACTGCTCTCGGCGGATCCGTGTATCCATCATTGGGACACTGAATACGGAACAATGTACCTGTTCGAAGGGGCACGAGTCGAGTGGCTGGACCGGGCAGTGGATCGCCAGCGACCTGATGGGGAATACTAAGGGAGGAAAGGAACAGGCATCCACTATGGAGTATTGAATTGCCCTGGACTACATGGACCAGAGTGCTTTGCGAAACAACACGCCCATTGGTTCGGAACCCCAATCAACTACATCACCTGAGAGGAACATGGTGCCTGCTTTGCTCCTTCCCACAAACGCCATGCCATGAAGAAGAGACATTCTCGAAGCGCGTAGGCAACAAGGCGCTGTACTACGCTCTGTGGTTGCCGCTGAGTCCGCTGCTGCCTCCCGAATAAATAAGGTTAAATCAATCATTGTGTGGGTATCTTCAATTGCTGGGCAATGACTTTTGGATTATATGGTGGCCAGTCAGGGTCACGAAGATAACCCCACTGCTCTCGGCGGATCCGTGTGTCCATCATTGGGACACTGAATACGGAACAATGTACCTGTTCGAAGGGGCACGAGTCGAGTGGCTGGACCGGGCTGTGGATCGCCAGCGACCTGATGGGGAATACTAAGGGAGGAAAGGAATAGGCATCCACTATGGAGTATTGAATTGCCCTGGACTACATGGACCAGAGTGCTTTGCGAAACAACACGCCCATTGGAGCGGAACCCCAATCAACTACATCACCTGAGAGGAACATGGTGCCTGCTTTGGTCCTTCCCACAAACGCCATGCCATGAAGAAGAGACATTCTCGAAACGCGTAGGCAACAAGGCGCTGTACTACGCTGTGTGGTTGCCGCTGAGTCCACTGTTGCCTATCGAATAAATAAGGTTAAATCAATCGTTGTGTGGGTATCTTCAATTGCAGGGCAATGACTTTTGGATTATATGGTGGCCAGTCAGGGTCACGAAGATAACCCCACTGCTCTCGGCGGATCCGTGTGTCCATCACTGGGACACTGAATATGGAACAACGTACCTGTTTGAAGGGGCACGAGTCGAGTGGCTGGATGCGGCTTTGGATTGCCAGCGACCTGATGGGGAATACTAAGGGAGGAAAGGAACAGGCATCCACTATGGAGTATTGAATTGCCCTGGACTACATGGACCAGAGTGCTTTGTGAAACAACACGCCCATTGGGGCGGAACCCCAATCAACTATATCACCTGAGAGGAACATGGTGCATGCTTCGGTCCTTCCCACAAACGCCATGCCATGAAGAAGAGACATTCTCAAAAACGCGTAGGCAACAAGGCGCAGTACTACGCTGTGTGGTTGCCGCTGAGTCCGCTGCTGCCTCCTGAATAAATAACGTTAAATCAATCATTGTGTGGGTATCTTCAATTGCTGGGCAATGACTTTTGGATTATATGGTGGCCAGTTAGGGTCACGAAGATAACCCCACTGCTCTCAGCGGATCCGTGTGTCCATCATTGGGACACTGAATACGGAACAATGTACCTGTTCGAAGGGGCACGAGTCGAGTGGCTGGACCGGGCTGTGGATCGCCAGCGACCTGATGGGAATACTAAGGGAGGAAAGGAATAGGCATCCACTATGGAGTATTGAATTGCCCTGGACTACATGGACCAGAGTGCTTTGCGAAACAACACGCCCATTGGAGCGGAACCCCAATCAACTACATCACCTGAGAGGAACATGGTGCCTGCTTTGGTCCTTCCCACAAACGCCATGCCAAGAAGAAGAGACATTCTCGAAACGCGTAGGCAACAAGGCGCTGTACTACGCTGTGTGGTTGCCGCTGAGTCCACTGTTGCCTCCCGAATAAATAAGGTTAAATCAATTGTTGTGTGGGTATCTTCAATTGCAGGGCAATGACTTTTGGATTATATGGTGGCCAGTCAGGGTCACGAAGATAACCCCACTGCTCTCGGCGGATCCGTGTGTCCATCATTGGGACACTGAATATGGAACAACGTCCCTGTTTGAAGGGGCACGAGTCGAGTGGCTGGATGCGGCTTTGGATTGCCAGCGACCTGATGGGGAATACTAAGGGAGGAAAGGAACAGGCATCCACTATGGAGTATTGAATTGCCCTGGACTACATGGACCAGAGTGCTTTGCGAAACAACACGCCCATTGGGGCGGAACCCCAATCAACTATATCACCTGAGAGGAACATGGTGCATGCTTCGGTCCTTCCCACAAACGCCATGCCATGAAGAAGAGACATTCTCAAAACGCGTAGGCAACAAGGCGCTGTACTACGCTGTGTGGTTGCCGCTGATTCCGCTGCTGCCTCCCGAATAAATAACGTTAAATCAATCATTGTGTGGGTATCTTCAATTGCTGGGCAATGACTTTTGGATTATATGGTGGCCAGTTAGGGTCACGAAGATAACCCCACTGCTCTCAGCGGATCCGTGTGTCCATCATTGGGACACTGAATACGGAACAACGTACCGGTTCGAAGGGGCACGAGTCGAGTGGCTGGACCCGGCTGTGGATCGCCAGCAACCTGATGGGGAATACTAAGGGAGGAAAGGAACAGGCATCCACTATGGAGTATTGAATTGCCCTGGACTACGTGGACCAGAGTGGTTTGCGAACGAACACGCCCATTGGGGCGGAACTCCAATTAACTATGTCACCTGAGAGGAACATGGTGCCTGCTTCGGTCCTTCCCACAAACGCCATGCCATGAAGAAGAGACATTCTCGAAACGCGTAGGCAACAAGGAGCTGTACTACGCTGTGTGGTTGCCGCTGAGTCCGCTGCTGCCTCCCGAATAAATAACGTTAAATCAATCATTGTGTGGGTATCTTCAATTGCTGGGCAATGATTTTTGGATTATATGGTGGCCAGTCAGGGTCACGAAGATAAGCCCACGGCTCTCGGCGGATACGTGTGTCCATCATTGGGACACTGAATACGGAACAACGTACCTGTTAGAAGGGGCATGACTTGAGTGGCTGGGCCAGGCTGTGGATCGCCAGCGACTTGATGGGGAATACTAAGGGAGGAAAGGAACAGGCATCCACTATGGAGTATTGAATTGCCCTGGACTACATGGAACAGAGTGCTTTGCGAAACAACACGCCCATTGGGACGGAACCCCAATCAGCTATATCACCTGAGAGGAACATGGTGTCTCCTTCGGTCCTTCCCACAAACGCCATGCCATGAAGAAGAGACATTCTCGAAACGCGTAGGCAACAAGGAGCTGTACTTCGCTGTGTGGTTGCCGCTGAGTCCCCTGCTGCCTCCCGAATAAATAACGTTAAATCAATCATTGTGTGGGTATCTTCATTTGCTGGGCAATGATTTTTGGATTATATGGTGGCCAGTCAGGGTCACGAAGATAACCCCACTGCTCTCGGCGGATACGTGTGTCCATCATTGGGACACTGAATACGGAACAACGTACCTGTTAGAAGGGGCATGACTCCAGTGGCTGGGCCCGGCTGTGGATCGCCAGCGACTTGATGGGGAATACTAAGGGAGGAAAGGAACAGGCATCCACTATGGAGTATTGAATTGCCCTGGACTACATGGACCAGAGTGGTTTGCGAAACAACACGCCCATTGGGGCGGAACCCCAATCAACTATATCACCTGAGACGAACATGGTGCCTGCTTCGGTCCTTCCCACAAACGCCATGCCATGAAGAAGAGACATTCTCGAAACGCGTAGGCAACAAAGCGCTGTACTACGCTGTGTGGTTGCCGCTGAGTCCGCTGCTGCCTCCCGAATAAATAAGGTTAAATCAATCGTTGTGTGGGTATCTTCAATTGCTTGTGGATTATATGGTGGCCAGTCAGGGTCAAGAAGATAACCCCACTGCTCTCGGCGGATCCGTGTATCCATCATTGGGACACTGAATACGGAACAATGTACCTGTTCGAAGGGGCACGAGTCGAGTGGCTGGTCCGGGCAGTGGATCGCCAGCGACCTGATGGGGAATACTAAGGGAGGAAAGGAACAGGCATCCACTATGGAGTATTGAATTGCCCTGGACTACATGGACCAGAGTGCTTTGCGAAACAACACGCCCATTGGTTCGGAACCCCAATCAACTACATCACCTGAGAGGAACATGGTGCCTGCTTTGCTCCTTCCCACAAACGCCATGCCATGAAGAAGAGACATTCTCGAAGCGCGTAGGCAACAAGGCGCTGTACTACGCTCTGTGGTTGCCGCTGAGTCCGCTGCTGCCTCCCGAATAAATAAGGTTAAATCAATCATTGTGTGGGTATCTTCAATTGCTGGGCAATGACTTTTGGATTATATGGTGGCCAGTCAGGGTCACGAAGAAAACCCCACTGCTCTCGGCGGATCCGTGTGTCCATCATTGGGACACTGAATACGGAACAATGTACCTGTTCGAAGGGGCACGAGTCGAGTGGCTGGACCGGGCTGTGGATCGCCAGCGACCTGATGGGGAATACTAAGGGAGGAAAGGAATAGGCATCCACTATGGAGTATTGAATTGCCCTGGACTACATGGACCAGAGTGCTTTGCGAAACAACACGCCCATTGGAGCGGAACCCCAATCAACTACATCACCTGAGAGGAACATGGTGCCTGCTTTGGTCCTTCCCACAAACGCCATGCCATGAAGAAGAGACATTCTCGAAACGCGTAGGCAACAAGGCGCTGTACTACGCTGTGTGGTTGCCGCTGAGTCCACTGTTGCCTATCGAATAAATAAGGTTAAATCAATCGTTGTGTGGGTATCTTCAATTGCAGGGCAATGACTTTTGGATTATATGGTGGCCAGTCAGGGTCACGAAGATAACCCCACTGCTCTCGGCGGATCCGTGTGTCCATCACTGGGACACTGAATATGGAACAACGTACCTGTTTGAAAGGGCACGAGTCGAGTGGCTGGATGCGGCTTTGGATTGCCAGCGACCTGATGGGGAATACTAAGGGAGGAAAGGAACAGGCATCCACTATGGAGTATTGAATTGCCCTGGACTACATGGACCAGAGTGCTTTGCGAAACAACACGCCCATTGGGGCGGAACCCCAATCAACTATATCACCTGAGAGGAACATGGTGCATGCTTCGGTCCTTCCCACAAACGCCATGCCATGAAGAAGAGACATTCTCAAAACGCGTAGGCAACAAGGCGCTGTACTACGCTGTGTGGTTGCCGCTGAGTCCGCTGCTGCCTCCTGAATAAATAACGTTAAATCAATCATTGTGTGGGTATCTTCAATTGCTGGGCAATGACTTTTGGATTATATGGTGGCCAGTTAGGGTCACGAAGATAACCCCACTGTTCTCAGCGGATCCGTGTGTCCATCATTGGGACACTGAATACGGAACAACGTACCGGTTCGAAGGGGCACGAGTCGAGTGGCTGGACCCGGCTGTGGATCGCCAGCAACCTGATGGGGAATACTAAGGGAGGAAAGGAACAGGCATCCACTATGGAGTATTGAATTGCCCTGGACTACATGGACCAGAGTGGTTTGCGAACGAACACGCCCATTGGGGCGGAACTCCAATTAACTATATCACCTGAGAGGAACATGGTGCCTGCTTCGGTCCTTCCCACAAACGCCATGCCATGAAGAAGAGACATTCTCGAAACGCGTAGGCAACAAGGAGCTGTACTACGCTGTGTGGTTGCCGCTGAGTCCGCTGCTGCCTCCCGAATAAATAACGTTAAATCAATCATTGTGTGGGTATCTTCAATTGCTGGGCAATGATTTTTGGATTATATGGTGGCCAGTCAGGGTCACGAAGATAAGCCCACGGCTCTCGGCGGATACGTGTGTCCATCATTGGGACACTGAATACGGAACAACGTACCTGTTAGAAGGGGCATGACTTGAGTGGCTGGGCCAGGCTGTGGATCGCCAGCGACTTGATGGGGAATACTAAGGGAGGAAAGGAACAGGCATCCACTATGGAGTATTGAATTGCCCTGGACTACATGGAACAGAGTGCTTTGCGAAACAACACGCCCATTGGGACGGAACCCCAATCAGCTATATCACCTGAGAGGAACATGGTGCCTCCTTCGGTCCTTCCCACAAACGCCATGCCATGAAGAAGAGACATTCTCGAAACGCGTAGGCAACAAGGAGCTGTACTTCGCTGTGTGGTTGCCGCTGAGTCCGCTGCTGCCTCCCGAATAAATAACGTTAAATCAATCATTGTGTGGGTATCTTCAATTGCTTGGCAATGATTTTTGGATTACATGGTGGCCAGTCAGGGTCAAGAAGGTAACCCCACTGCTCTCGGCGGATCCGTGTGTCCATCATTGGGACACTAAATACGGAACAATGTACCTGTTCAAAGGGGCACGAGTCGAGTGGCTGGACCGGGCTGTGGATCGCCAGCAACCTGATGGGGAATACTAAGGGAGGAAAGGAACAGACATCCACTATGGAGTATTGAATTGCCCTGGACTACATGGACCAGAGTGCTTTGCGAAACAACACGCCCATTGGGGCGGAACCCCAATCAACTATATCACCTGAGAGGAACATGGTGCATGCTTCGGTCCTTCCCACAAACGCCATGCCATGAAGAAGAGACATTCTCAAAACGCGTAGGCAACAAGGCGCTGTACTACGCTGTGTGGTTGCCGCTGAGTCCGCTGCTGCCTCCTGAATAAATAACGTTAAATCAATCATTGTGTGGGTATCTTCAATTGCTGGGCAATGACTTTTGGATTATATGGTGGCCAGTTAGGATCACGAAGATAACCCCACTGCTCTCAGCGGATCCGTGTGTCCATCATTGGGACACTGAATACGGAACAACGTACCGGTTCGAAGGGGCACGAGTCGAGTGGCTGGACCCGGCTGTGGATCGCCAGCAACCTGATGGGGAATACTAAGGGAGGAAAGGAACAGGCATCCACTATGGAGTATTGAATTGCCCTGGACTACATGGACCAGAGTGGTTTGCGAACGAACACGCCCATTGGGGCGGAACTCCAATTAACTATATCACCTGAGAGGAACATGGTGCCTGCTTCGGTCCTTCCCACAAACGCCATGCCATGAAGAAGAGACATTCTCGAAACGCGTAGGCAACAAGGCGCTGTACTACGCTGTGTGGTTGCGCTGAGTCCACTGCTGCCTACCGAATAAATGAGGTTAAATCAATCGTTGTGTGGGTATCTTCAATTGCTTGGCAATAACTTTTGGATTATATGGTGGCCAGTCAGGGTCAAGAAGATAACCCCACTGCTCTCAGCGGATCCGTGTGTCCATCATTGGGACATTGAATACGGAACAATGTACCTGTTCGAAGGGGCACGAGTTGAGTGGCTGGACCGGGCTGTGGATCGCCAGCGACCTGATGGGGAATACTAAGGGAGGAAAGGAACAGGCATCCACTATGGAGTATTGAATTGCCCTGTGCTACATGGACCAGAGTGCTTTGCGAAACAACACACCCATTGGAGCGGAACCCCAATCAACTACATCACCTGAGAGGAACATGGTGCCTGCTTTGGTCCTTCCCACAAACGCCATGCCATGAAGAAGAGACATTCTTGAAACGCGTAGGCAAGAAAGGCGCTGTACTACGCTGTGTGGTTGCCGCTGATTCCACTGCTGCCTCCCGAATAAATAAGGTTAAATCAATCGTTGTGTGGGTATCTTCAATTGCAGCACAATGACTTTTGGATTATATGGTGGCCAGTCAGGGTCACGAAGATAACCCCACTGCTCTCGGCGGATCCGTGTGTCCATCATTGGGACACTGAATACGGAACAACGTACCCTTTTGAAGGGGCACGAGTCGAGTGGCTGGACCCGGCTTTGGATTGCCAGCGACCTGATGGGGAATACTAAGGGAGGAAAGGAACAGGCATCCACTATGGAGTATTGAATTGCCCTGGACTACATGGACCAGAGTGCTTTGCGAAACAACACGCCCATTTGGGCGGAACCCCAATCAACTATATCACCTGAGAGGAACATGGTGCCTGTTTCGGTCCTTCCCACAAACGCCATGCCATGAAGAAGAGACATTCTCAAAACTCGTAGGCAATAAGGTGCTGTACTACGCTCTGTGGTTGCCGCTGAGTCCGCTGCTGCCTCCCCAATAAATAAGGTTAAATCAATCGTTGTGTGGGTATCTTCAATTGCTGTGCAAATGACTTTTGGATTATATGGTGGCCAGTCAGGGTCACGAAGATAACCCGACTGCTCTCGGCGGATTCGGGTGTCCATCATTGGGACACTGAATACGGAACAAAGTACCTGTTCGAAGGGGCACGAATCGAGTGGCTGGACCCGGCTGTGGATCACCAGCGACCTGATAGGGAATACTAAGGGAGGAAAGGAACAGGAATCCACTATGGAGTATTGAATTGCCCTGGACTACATGGACCAGAGTGCTCTGGGAAACAACACGCCCATTGGGGCGGAACCCCAATCAACTATATCACCTGAGAGGAACATGGTGCCTGCTTCAGTCCTTCCCACAAACGCCATGCCATGAAGAAGAGACATTCTCGAAACGCATAGGCAACAAGGCGTTGCACTATGCTGTGTGGTTGCCGCTGAGTCCGCTGCTGCCTCCTGAATAAATAAGGTTAAATCAATCGTTGTGTGGGTATCTTCAATTGCTGGGCAATGACTTTTGGAATATATGGTGGCCAATAAGGATCACGAAGATAACCCCACTGCTCTCGGCGGATCCGTGTGTCCATCATTGGGACACTGAATATGGAACAACGTACCTGTTCGAAGGGGCACGAGTCGAGTGGCTGGACCTGGCGTTGGATCGCCAGCGACCTGATGGGGAATACTACGGGAGGAAAGGAACAGGCATCCACTATCGAGTATTGAATTGCCCTGGACTACATGGACCAGAGTGCTTTGCGAAACAACACGCCCATAGGGGCGGAACCCCAATCAACTATATCACCTGAGAGGAACATGGTGCCTGCTTCGGTCCTTCCCACAAACGCCATGCCATCAAGAAGAGACATTCTCGAAATGCCTGGGAAACAAGGCACTGTACTACGCTGTGTGGTTCCCGCTGAGTCCGCTGCTGCCTCCTGAATAAATAAGGTTAAATCAATCGTTGTGTGGGTATCTTCAATTGCTGGGCAATGACTTTTGGATTATATGGTGGCCAGTCAGGGTCAAGAAGATAACCCCACTGCTCTGAGCGGATCTGTGTGTCCATCATTGGAACACTGAATAGGGAACAACGTACCTGTTCGAAGGGGCACGAGTCGAGTGGCTGGACCCGGCTGTGGATCGCCAGCAACCTGATGGGGAATACTAAGGGAGGAAAGGAATAGGCATCCACTATGGAGTATTGAATTGCCCTGGACTACATGGACCAGAGTGCTTTACGAAACAACACGCCCATTGGGGCGGAACCCCAATCAACTACATCACCTGAGAGGAACATGGTGCCTGCTTCGGTCCTTCCCACAAACGCCATGCCATGAAGAAGAGACATTCTCAAAACACGTAGGCAACAAGGTGCTATACTACGCTGAGTGGTTGCCGCTGAGTCCGCTGCTGCCTCCCGAATAAATAAGGTTAAATCAATCGTTGTGTGGGTATCTCTAATTGCTGGGCAATGACTTTTGGATTATATGGTGGCCAGTCAGGGTCACGAAGATAACCCCACTGCTCTCGGCGGATCCGTGTGTTCATCATTGGGACACTGAATACGGAACAACGTACCTGTTCGAAGGGGCACGAGTCGAGTGGCTGGACCCGGCTGTGCATCGCCAGCGACCTGATGGGGAATATTAAGGGAGGAAAGGAACAGGCATCCACTATGGAGTATTGAATTTCCCTGGACTACATGGACCAGAGTGCTTTGTGAAACAACACGCCCATTGGGGCTGAACCCCAATCAACTATATCACTTGAGATGAACATGGTGCCTGCTTCGGTCCTTCCCACAAACGCCATGCCATGAAGAAGAGACATTCTCGAAACACGTAGGCAACAAGGCGCTATACTACGCTGTGTGGTTGCCGCTGAGTCCGCTGCTGCCTCCCGAATGAATAAGGTTAAATCAATCGTTGTGTGGGTATCTTCAATTGCTTGGCAATGACTTTTGGATTATATGGTGGCCAGTCAGGGTCAAGAAGAAAACCCCACTGCTCTCGGCGGATCCGTGTGTCCATCATTGGGACACTGAACACGGAAAATTGTACCTGTTCGAAGGGGCACGAGTCGAGTGGCTGGACCGGGCTGTGGATCGCCAGCGACCTGATGGGGAATACTAAGGGAGGAAAGGAGCAGGCATCCACTATGGAGTATTGAATTGCCCTGGACTACATGGACCAGAGTGCTTTGCGAAACAACACGCCCATTGGGGCGGAACCCCAATCAACTATATCACCTGAGAGGAACATGGTGCCTGCTTCGGTCCTTCCCACAAACGCCATGCCATGAAGAAGAGACATTCTCGAAACGCGCAGGCAACAAGGTGCTGTACTACGCTGTGTGGTTGCCGCTGAGTCCGCTGCTGCCTGCCCAATAAATAAGGTTAAATCAATCGTTGTGTGGGTATCTTCAATTGCTGTGCAATGACTTTTGGATTATATGGTGGCCAGTCAGGGTCACGAAGATAATCTCACTGCTCTCGGCGGATCCGTGTGTCCATCATTGGGACAGTGAATACGGAACAACGTACCTGTTCGAAGGGGCACGAGTCGAGTGGCTGGACCCGGCTGTGGATCGCCAACGACCTGATGGGGAATACTAAGGGAGGAAAGGAACAGGCATCCACTATGGAGTATTGAATTGCCCTGGACTACATGGACCAGAGTGGTTTGCGAAACAAGACGCCCATTGGGGCGGAACCCCAATCAACTATATCACCTGAGAGGAACATGATGCCAGCTTCGGTCCTTCCCATAAATGCCATGCCATGAAGAAGAGACATTCTCGAAATGCGTAGGCAACAAGGCGCTGTACTACGCTGTGTGGTTGCCGCTGAGTCCGCTGCTGCCTCCCGAATAAATAAGGTTAAATCAATCATTGTGTGGGTATCTTCAAATGCTGGGCAATGACTTTTAGGATTATATGGTGGCCAGTTAGGGTCACGAAGATAACCCCACTGCTCTCGGCGGATCCGTGTGTCCATCATTGGGACACTGAATGTAGAACAACGTACCTGTTCGAAGGGGCACGATTCGAGTGGCTGGACATGGCTGTGGATCGCCAGCGACCTGATGGGGAATACTAAGGGAGGAAAGGAACAGGCATCCACTATCGAGTATTGAATTGCCCTGGACTACATGGACCAGAGTGCTTTGCGAAACAACACGCCCATTGGGGCGGAACCTCAATCAACTATATCACCTGAGAGGAACATGGTGCCTGCTTCGGTCCTTCCCACAAACGTCATGCCATGAAGAAGAGACATTCTCGAAACACGTAGGCAACAAGGTGCTATACTATGCTGAGTGGTTGCCGCTGAGTCCGCTGCTGCCTCCCGAATAAATAAGGTTAAATCAATCGTTGTGTGGGTATCTTTAATTGCTGGGCAATGACTTTTGGATTATATGGTGGCCAGTCAGGGTCACGAAGATAACCCCACTGCTCTCGGCGGATCCGTGTGTCCATCATTGGGACACTGAACACGGAAAATTGTACCTGTTCGAAGGGGCACGAGTCGAGTGGCTGGACCCGGCTGTGGATCGCCAGCGACCTGATGGGGAATACTAAGGGAGGAAAGGAACAGGCATACACTATGGAGTATTGAATAGCCCTGGACTACATGGACCAGAGTGCTTTGTGAAACAACACGCCCATTGGGGCTGAACCCCAATCAACTATATCACTTGAGAGGAACATGGTGCCTGCTTCGGTCCTTCCCACAAAAGCCATGCCATGAAGAAGAGACATTCTCGAAACACGTAGGCAACAAGGCGCTATACTACGCTGTGTGGTTGCCGCTGAGTCCGCTGCTGCCTCCCGAATGAATAAGGTTAAATCAATCGTTGTGTGGCTATCTTCAATTGCTTGGCAATGACTTTTGGATTATATGGTGGCCAGTCAGGGTCAAGAAGATAACCCAACTGCTCTCGGCGGATCCGTGTGTCCATCATTGGGACACTGAATACGGAAAATTTTACCTGTTCGAATAGGCACGAGTCGAGTGGCTGGACCGGGCTGTGGATCGCCAGCGACCTGATGGGGAATACTAAGGGAGGAAAGGAACAGGCATCCTCTATGGAGTATTGAATTGCCCTGGACTACATGGACCAGAGTGCTTTGCGAAACAACACGCCCATTGGGGCGGAACCCCAATCAACTATATCACCTGAGAGGAACATGGTGCCTGCTTCGGTCCTTCCCACAAACGCCATGCCATGAAGAAGAGACATTCTCAAAATGCGTAGGCAACAAGGCGCTGTACTACGCTGTGTGGTTGCCGCTGAGTCCGCTGCTGCCTCCCGAATAAATAAGGTTAAATCAATCATTGTGTGGGTATCTTCAATTGCTGTGCAATGACTTTTGGATTATATGGTGGCCAGTCAGGGTCACGAAGATAACCTCACTGCTCTCGGCGGATCCGTGTGTCCATCATTGGGACAGTGAATACGGAACAACATACCTGTTCGAAGGGGCACGAGTCGAGTGGCTGGACCCGGCTGTGGATCGCCAACGACCTGATGGGGAATACTAAGGGAGGAAAGGAACAGGCATCCACTATGGAGTATTGAATTGCCCTGGACTACATGGACCAGAGTGGTTTGCGAAACAAGACGCCCATTGGGGCGGAACCCCAATCAACTATATCACCTGATTGGAACATGATACCAGCTTTGGTCCTTCCCACAAATGCCATGCCATGAAGAAGAGACATTCTCGAAATGCGTACGCAACAAGGCGCTGTACTACGCTGTGTGGTTGCCACTGAGTCCGCTGCTGCCTCCCGAATAAATAAGGTTAACTCAATAATTGTGTGGGTATCTTCAAATGCTGGGCAATGACTTTTGGATTATATGGTGGCCAGTTAGGGTCACGAAGATAACCCCACGGCTCTCGTCGGATCCGTGTGTCCATCATTGGGACACTGAATACGGAACAACGTACCTGTTCGAAGGGGCACGAGTCGAGTGGCTGGACATGGCTGTGGATCGCCAGCGACCTGATGGGGAATACTAAGGGAGGAAAGGAACAGGTATCCACTATGGAGCATTGAATTGCCCTGGACTACATGGACCAGAGTGGTTTGCCAAACAACATGCCCATTGGGGCGGAACCCCAATCAACTATATCACCTGAGATGAACATGGTGCCTGCTTCGGTCCTTCCCACTAACGCCATGCCATGAAGAAGAGACATTCTCGAAACGCGTAGGCAACAAGGCGCTGTACTACGCTGTGTGGCTGCCGCTGAGTCCGCTGCTGCCTCCTTAATAAATAAGGTTAAATCAATCGTTGTGTGGGTATCTTTAATTTGCTGTGCAATGACTTTTGGATTACATGGTGGCCAGTCAGGGTCACGAAGATAACCCCACTGCTCTCGGCGGATCCGTGTGTCCATCATTGGGACACTGAATACGGAACAACGTACCTGTTCGAAGGGGCACGAGTCGAGTGGCTGGACCCGGCTTTGAATCGCCAGTGACCTGATGGGGAATACTAAGGGAGGAAAGGAACAGGCATCCACTATGGAGTATTGAATTGCCCTGTACTACATGGACCAGAGTGCTTTGCGAAACAACACGCCCATTGGGGCAGTACCCCAATCAACTATATCACCTGAGAGGAACATGGTGCCTGCTTCGGTCCTTCCCACAAACGCCATGCCATGAAGAAGAGACATTCTCGAAACGCGTAGGCAACAAGGCGCTGTACTAAGCTGTGTGGTTGCCGCTGAGTTCGCTGCTGCCTCCCGAATAAAGAAAGTTAAATCAATCGTTGTGTGGGTATCGTCAATTGCTGGGCAATGACTTTTGGATTATATTGTGGCCAGTAAGGGTCACGAAGATAACCCCACTGCTCTCGGCGGATCTGTGTGTCCATCATTGGGACACTGAATACGGAACAACGTACCTGTTCGAAGGGGCACGAGTCGAGTGGCTGGACCCGGCTGTGGATCACCAGCGACCTGATGGGGAATACTAAGGGAGGAAAGGAACAGGCATCCACTTTGGAGTATTGAATTGCCCTGGACTACATGGACCAGAGTGCTCTGCGAAACAACACGCCCATTGGGGCGGAACCCCAATCAACTATATCAAGTGAGAGGAACATGGTGCCTGCTTCGGTCCTTCCCACAAACGCCATGCCATGAAGAAGAGACATTCTCAAAACGCGCAGGCAACAAGGTGCTGTACTACGCTGTGTGGTTGCCGCTAAGTCCGCTGCTGCCTCCCCAATAAATAAGGTTAAATCAATCATTGTGTGGGTATCTTCAATTGCTGTGCAATGACTTTTGGATTATATGGTGGCCAGTCAGTGTCACGAAGATAACGCCACTGCTCTCGGCGGATCCGTGTGTCCATCATTGGGACACTGAATACGGAACAACGTACCTGTTCGAAGGGGTACGAGTCGAGTGGCTGGACCCGGCTTTGGATCACCAGCGACCTGATGGGGAATACTAAGGGAGGAAAGGAACAGGCATCCACTATGGAGTATTGAATTGCCCTGTACTACATGGACCAGAGTGCTTTGCGAAATAACACGCCCATTGGAGCGGAACCCCAATCAAGTACATCACCTGAGAGGAACATGGTGCCTGCTTTGGTCCTTCCCACAAACGCCATGCCATGAAGAAGAGACATTCTCGAAACGCGTAGGCAACAAGGCGCTGTACTACGCTCTGTGGTTGCCGCTGAGTCCGCTGCTGCCTCCCGAATAAATAAGGTTAAATCAATCATTGTGTGGGTATCTTCAATTGCTGGGCAATGACTTTTGGATTATATGGTGGCCAGTCAGGGTCACGAAGATAACCCCACTGCTCTCGGCGGATCCGTGTGTCCATCATTGGGACACTGAATACGGAACAATGTACCTGTTCGAAGGGGCACGAGTCGAGTGGCTGGACCGGGCTGTGGATCGCCAGCGACCTGATGGGGAATACTAAGGGAGGAAAGGAATAGGCATCCACTATGGAGTATTGAATTGCCCTGGACTACATGGACCAGAGTGCTTTGCGAAACAACACGCCCATTGGAGCGGAACCCCAATCAAGTACATCACCTGAGAGGAACATGGTGCCTGCTTTGGTCCTTCCCACAAACGCCATGCCAAGAAGAAGAGACATTCTCGAAACGCGTAGGCAACAAGGCGCTGTACTACGCTGTGTGGTTGCCGCTGAGTCCACTGTTGCCTCCCGAATAAATAAGGTTAAATCAATCGTTGTGTGGGTATCTTCAATTGCAGGGCAATGACTTTTGGATTATATGGTGGCCAGTCAGGGTCACGAAGATAACCCCACTGCTCTCGGCGGATCCGTGTGTCCATCATTGGGACACTGAATATGGAACAACGTACCTGTTTGAAGGGGCACGAGTCGAGTGGCTGGATGCGGCTTTGGATTGCCAGCGACCTGATGGGGAATACTAAGGGAGGAAAGGAACAGGCATCCACTATGGAGTATTGAATTGCCCTGGACTACATGGACCAGAGTGGTTTGCGAAACAACACGCCCATTGGGGCGGAACCCCAATCAACTATATCACCTGAGAGGAACATGGTGCATGCTTCGGTCCTTCCCACAAACGCCATGCCATGAAGAAGAGACATTCTCAAAACGCGTAGGCAACAAGGCGCTGTACTACGCTGTGTGGTTGCCGCTGAGTCCGCTGCTGCCTCCCGAATAAATAACGTTAAATCAATCATTGTGTGGGTATCTTCAATTGCTGGGCAATGACTTTTGGATTATATGGTGGCCAGTTAGGGTCACGAAGATAACCCCACTGCTCTCAGCGGATCCGTGTGTCCATCATTGGGACACTGAATACGGAACAACGTACCTGTTCGAAGGGGCACGAGTCGAGTGGCTGGACCCGGCTGTGGATCGCCAGCAACCTGATGGGGAATACTAAGGGAGGAAAGGAACAGGCATCCACTATGGAGTATTGAATTGCCCTGGACTACGTGGACCAGAGTGGTTTGCGAACGAACACGCCCATTGGGGCGGAACTCCAATTAACTATATCACCTGAGAGGAACATGGTGCCTGCTTCGGTCCTTCCCACAAACGCCATGCCATGAAGAAGAGACATTCTCGAAACGCGTAGGCAACAAGGAGCTGTACTACGCTCTGTGGTTGCCGCTGAGTCCGCTGCTGCCTCCCGAATAAATAAGGTTAAGTCAATCATTGTGTGGGTATCTTCAATTGCTGGGCAATGACTTTTGGATTATATGGTGGCCAGTCAGGGTCACGAAGATAACCCCACTGCTCTCGGCGGATCCGTGTGTCCATCATTGGGACACTGAATACGGAACAATGTACCTGTTCGAAGGGGCACGAGTCGAGTGGCTGGACCGGGCTGTGGATCGCCAGCGACCTGATGGGGAATACTAAGGGAGGAAAGGAATAGGCATCCACTATGGAGTATTGAATTGCCCTGGACTACATGGACCAGAGTGCTTTGCGAAACAACACGCCCATTGGAGCGGAACCCCAATCAACTACATCACCTGAGAGGAACATGGTGCCTGCTTTGGTCCTTCCCACAAACGCCATGCCAAGAAGAAGAGACATTCTCGAAACGCGTAGGCAACAAGGCGCTGTACTACGCTGTGTGGTTGCCGCTGAGTCCACTGTTGCCTCCCGAATAAATAAGGTTAAATCAATCATTGTGTGGGTATCTTCAATTGCAGGGCAATGACTTTTGGATTATATGGTGGCCAGTCAGGGTCACGAAGATAACCCCACTGCTCTCGGCGGATCCGTGTGTCCATCATTGGGACAATGAATATGGAACAACGTACCTGTTTGAAGGGGCACGAGTCGAGTGGCTGGATGCGGCTTTGGATTGCCAGCGACCTGATGGGGAATACTAAGGGAGGAAAGGAACAGGCATCCACTATGGAGTATTGAATTGCCCTGGACTACTTGGACCAGTGTGCTTTGCGAAACAACACGCCCATTGGGGCGGAACCCCAATCAACTATATCACCTGAGAGGAACATGGTGCATGCTTCGGTCCTTCCCACAAACGCCATGCCATGAAGAAGAGACATTCTCAAAACGCGTAGGCAACAAGGCGCTGTACTACGCTGTGTGGTTGCCGCTGATTCCGCTGCTGCCTCCCGAATAAATAACGTTAAATCAATCATTGTGTGGGTATCTTCAATTGCTGGGCAATGACTTTTGGATTATATGGTGGCCAGTTAGGGTCACGAAGATAACCCCACTGCTCTCAGCGGATCCGTGTGTCCATCATTGGGACACTGAATACGGAACAACGTACCGGTTCGAAGGGGCACGAGTCGAGTGGCTGGACCCGGCTGTAGATCGCCAGCAACCTGATGGGGAATACTAAGGGAGGAAAGGAACAGGCATCCACTATGGAGTATTGAATTGCCCTGGACTACGTGGACCAGAGTGGTTTGCGAACTAACACGCCCATTGGGGCGGAACTCCAATTAACTATATCACCTGAGAGGAACATGGTGCCTGCTTCGGTCTTTCCCACAATCGCCATGCCATGAAGAAGAGACATTCTCGAAACGCGTAGGCAACAAGGAGCTGTACTACGCTCTGTGGTTGCCGCTGAGTCCGCTGCTGCCTCCCGAATAAATAAGGTTAAGTCAATCATTGTGTGGGTATCTTCAATTGCTGGGCAATGACTTTTGGATTATATGGTGGCCAGTCAGGGTCACGAAGATAACCCCACTGCTCTCGGCGGATCCGTGTGTCCATCATTGGGACACTGAATACGGAACAATGTACCTGTTCGAAGGGGCACGAGTCGAGTGGCTGGACCGGGCTGTGGATCGCCAGCGACCTGATGGGGAATACTAAGGGAGGAAAGGAATAGGCATCCACTATGGAGTATTGAATTGCCCTGGACTACATGGACCAGAGTGCTTTGCGAAACAACACGCCCATTGGAGCGGAACCCCAATCAACTACATCACCTGAGAGGAACATGGTGCCTGCTTTGGTCCTTCCCACAAACGCCATGCCAAGAAGAAGAGACATTCTCGAAACGCGTAGGCAACAAGGCGCTGTACTACGCTGTGTGGTTGCCGCTGAGTCCACTGTTGCCTCCCGAATAAATAAGGTTAAATCAATCGTTGTGTGGGTATCTTCAATTGCAGGGCAATGACTTTTGGATTATATGGTGGCCAGTCAGGGTCACGAAGATAACCCCACTGCTCTCGGCGGATCCGTGTGTCCATCATTGGGACACTGAATATGGAACAACGTACCTGTTTGAAGGGGCACGAGTCGAGTGGCTGGATGCGGCTTTGGATTGCCAGCGACCTGATGGGGAATACTAAGGGAGGAAAGGAACAGGCATCCACTATGGAGTATTGAATTGCCCTGGACTACATGGACCAGAGTGCTTTGCGAAACAACACGCCCATTGGGGCGGAACCCCAATCAACTATATCACCTGAGAGGAACATGGTGCATGCTTCGGTCCTTCCCACAAACGCCATGCCATGAAGAAGAGACATTCTCAAAACGCGTAGGCAACAAGGCGCTGTACTACGCTGTGTGGTTGCCGCTGATTCCGCTGCTGCCTCCCGAATAAATAACGTTAAATCAATCATTGTGTGGGTATCTTCAATTGCTGGGCAATGACTTTTGGATTATATGGTGGCCAGTTAGGGTCACGAAGATAACCCCACTGCTCTCAGCGGATCCGTGTGTCCATCATTGGGACACTGAATACGGAACAACGTACCAGTTCGAAGGGGCACGAGTCGAGTGGCTGGACCCGGCTGTGGATCGCCAGCAACCTGATGGGGAATACTAAGGGAGGAAAGGAACAGGCATCCACTATGGAGTATTGAATTGCCCTGGACTACGTGGACCAGAGTGGTTTGCGAACGAACACGCCCATTGGGGCGGAACTCCAATTAACTATATCACCTGAGAGGAACATGGTGCCTGCTTCGGTCCTTCCCACAAACGCCATGCCATGAAGAAGAGACATTCTCGAAACGCGTAGGCAACAAGGAGCTGTACTACGCTGTGTGGTTGCCGCTGAGTCCGCTGCTGCCTCCCGAATAAATAACGTTAAATCAATCATTGTGTGGGTATCTTCAATTGCTGGGCAATGATTTTTGGATTATATGGTGGCCAGTCAGGGTCACGAAGATAAGCCCACGGCTCTCGGTGGATACGTGTGTCCATCATTGGGACACTGAATACGGAACAACGTACCTGTTAGAAGGGGCATGACTTGAGTGGCTGGGCCAGGCTGTGGATCGCCAGCGACTTGATGGGGAATACTAAGGGAGGAAAGGAACAGGCATCCACTATGGAGTATTGAATTGCCCTGGACTACATGGAACAGAGTGCTTTGCGAAACAACACGCCCATTGGGACGGAACCCCAATCAGCTATATCACCTGAGAGGAACATGGTGCCTCCTTCGGTCCTTCCCACAAACGCCATGCCATGAAGAAGAGACATTCTCGAAACGCGTAGGCAACAAGGAGCTGTACTTCGCTGTGTGGTTGCCGCTGAGTCCGCTGCTGCCTCCCGAATAAATAACGTTAAATCAATCATTGTGTGGGTATCTTCAATTGCTGGGCAATGATTTTTGGATTATATGGTGGCCAGTCAGGGTCACGAAGATAACCCCACTGCTCTCGGCGGATACGTGTGTCCATCATTGGGACACTGAATACGGAACAACGTACCTGTTAGAAGGGGCATGACTCCAGTGGCTGGGCCCGGCTGTGGATCGCCAGCGACTTGATGGGGAATACTAAGGGAGGAAAGGAACAGGCATCCACTATGGAGTATTGAATTGCCCTGGACTACATGGACCAGAGTGGTTTGCGAAACAACACGCCCATTGGTGCGGAACCCCAATCAACTATATCACCTGAGACGAACATGGTGCCTGCTTCGGTCCTTCCCACAAACGCCATGCCATGAAGAAGAGACATTCTCGAAACGCGTAGGCAACAAAGCGCTGTCCTACGCTGTGTGGTTGCCGCTGAGTCCGCTGCTGCCTCCCGAATAAATAAGGTTAAATCAATCGTTGTGTGGGTATCTTCAATTGCTTGTGGATTATATGGTGGCCAGTCAGGGTCAAGAAGATAACCCCACTGCTCTCGGCGGATCCGTGTATCCATCATTGGGACACTGAATACGGAACAATGTACCTGTTCGAAGGGGCACGAGTCGAGTGGCTGGACCGGGCAGTGGATCGCCAGCGACCTGATGGGGAATACTAAGGGAGGAAAGGAACAGGCATCCACTATGGAGTATTGAATTGCCCTGGACTACATGGACCAGAGTGCTTTGCGAAACAACACGCCCATTGGTTCGGAACCCCAATCAACTACATCACCTGAGAGGAACATGGTGCCTGCTTTGCTCCTTCCCACAAACGCCATGCCATGAAGAAGAGACATTCTCGAAGCGCGTAGGCAACAAGGCGCTGTACTACGCTCTGTGGTTGCCGCTGAGTCCGCTGCTGCCTCCCGAATAAATAAGGTTAAATCAATCATTGTGTGGGTATCTTCAATTGCTGGGCAATGACTTTTGGATTATATGGTGGCCAGTCAGGGTCACGAAGATAACCCCACTGCTCTCGGCGGATCCGTGTGTCCATCATTGGGACACTGAATACGGAACAATGTACCTGTTCGAAGGGGCACGAGTCGAGTGGCTGGACCGGGCTGTGGATCGCCAGCGACCTGATGGGGAATACTAAGGGAGGAAAGGAATAGGCATCCACTATGGAGTATTGAATTGCCCTGGACTACATGGACCAGAGTGCTTTGCGAAACAACACGCCCATTGGAGCGGAACCCCAATCAACTACATCACCTGAGAGGAACATGGTGCCTGCTTTGGTCCTTCCCACAAACGCCATGCCATGAAGAAGAGACATTCTCGAAACGCGTAGGCAACAAGGCGCTGTACTACGCTGTGTGGTTGCCGCTGAGTCCACTGTTGCCTATCGAATAAATAAGGTTAAATCAATCGTTGTGTGGGTATCTTCAATTGCAGGGCAATGACTTTTGGATTATATGGTGGCCAGTCAGGGTCACGAAGATAACCCCACTGCTCTCGGCGGATCCGTGTGTCCATCACTGGGACACTGAATATGGAACAACGTACCTGTTTGAAGGGGCACGAGTCGAGTGGCTGGATGCGGCTTTGGATTGCCAGCGACCTGATGGGGAATACTAAGGGAGGAAAGGAACAGGCATCCACTATGGAGTATTGAATTGCCCTGGACTACATGGACCAGAGTGCTTTGCGAAACAACACGCCCATTGGGGCGGAACCCCAATCAACTATATCACCTGAGAGGAACATGGTGCATGCTTCGGTCCTTCCCACAAACGCCATGCCATGAAGAAGAGACATTCTCAAAACGCGTAGGCAACAAGGCGCTGTACTACGCTGTGTGGTTGCCGCTGAGTCTGCTGCTGCCTCCTGAATAAATAACGTTAAATCAATCATTGTGTCGGTATCTTCAATTGCTGGGCAATGCCTTTTGGATTATATGGTGGCCAGTTAGGGTCACGAAGATAACCCCACTGCTCTCAGCGGATCCGTGTGTCCATCATTGGGACACTGAATACGGAACAATGTACCTGTTCGAAGGGGCACGAGTCGAGTGGCTGGACCGGGCTGTGGATCGCCAGCGACCTGATGGGAATACTAAGGGAGGAAAGGAATAGGCATCCACTATGGAGTATTGAATTGCCCTGGACTACATGGACCAGAGTGCTTTGCGAAACAACACGCCCATTGGAGCGGAACCCCAATCAACTACATCACCTGAGAGGAACATGGTGCCTGCTTTGGTCCTTCCCACAAACGCCATGCCAAGAAGAAGAGACATTCTCGAAACGCGTAGGCAACAAGGCGCTGTACTACGCTGTGTGGTTGCCGCTGAGTCCACTGTTGCCTCCCGAATAAATAAGGTTAAATCAATCGTTGTGTGGGTATCTTCAATTGCAGGGCAATGACTTTTGGATTATATGGTGGCCAGTCAGGGTCACGAAGATAACCCCACTGCTCTCGGCGGATCCGTGTGTCCATCATTGGGACACTGAATATGGAACAACGTACCTGTTTGAAGGGGCACGAGTCGAGTGGCTGGATGCGGCTTTGGATTGCCAGCGACCTGATGGGGAATACTAAGGGAGGAAAGGAACAGGCATCCACTATGGAGTATTGAATTGCCCTGGACTACATGGACCAGAGTGCTTTGCGAAACAACACGCCCATTGGGGCGGAACCCCAATCAACTATATCACCTGAGAGGAACATGGTGCATGCTTCGGTCCTTCCCACAAACGCCATGCCATGAAGAAGAGACATTCTCAAAACGCGTAGGCAACAAGGCGCTGTACTACGCTGTGTGGTTGCCGCTGATTCCGCTGCTGCCTCCCGAATAAATAACGTTAAATCAATCATTGTGTGGGTATCTTCAATTGCTGGGCAATGACTTTTGGATTATATGGTGGCCAGTTAGGGTCACGAAGATAACCCCACTGCTCTCAGCGGATCCGTGTGTCCATCATTGGGACACTGAATACGGAACAACGTACCGGTTCGAAGGGGCACGAGTCGAGTGGCTGGACCCGGCTGTGGATCGCCAGCAACCTGATGGGGAATACTAAGGGAGGAAAGGAACAGGCATCCACTATGGAGTATTGAATTGCCCTGGACTACGTGGACCAGAGTGGTTTGCGAACGAACACGCCCATTGGGGCGGAACTCCAATTAACTATATCACCTGAGAGGAACATGGTGCCTGCTTCGGTCCTTCCCACAAACGCCATGCCATGAAGAAGAGACATTCTCGAAACGCGTAGGCAACAAGGAGCTGTACTACGCTGTGTGGTTGCCGCTGAGTCCGCTGCTGCCTCCCGAATAAATAACGTTAAATCAATCATTGTGTGGGTATCTTCAATTGCTGGGCAATGATTTTTGGATTATATGGTGGCCAGTCAGGGTCACGAAGATAAGCCCACGGCTCTCGGCGGATACGTGTGTCCATCATTGGGACACTGAATACGGAACAACGTACCTGTTAGAAGGGGCATGACTTGAGTGGCTGGGCCAGGCTGTGGATCGCCAGCGACTTGATGGGGAATACTAAGGGAGGAAAGGAACAGGCATCCACTATGGAGTATTGAATTGCCCTGGACTACATGGAACAGAGTGCTTTGCGAAACAACACGCCCATTGGGACGGAACCCCAATCAGCTATATCACCTGAGAGGAACATGGTGCCTCCTTCGGTCCTTCCCACAAACGCCATGCCATGAAGAAGAGACATTCTCGAAACGCGTAGGCAACAAGGAGCTGTACTTCGCTGTGTGGTTGCCGCTGAGTCCCCTGCTGCCTCCTGAATAAATAACGTTAAATCAATCATTGTGTGGGTATCTTCAATTGCTGGGCAATGATTTTTGGATTATATGGTGGCCAGTCAGGGTCACGAAGATAACCCCACTGCTCTCGGCGGATACGTGTGTCCATCATTGGGACACTGAATACGGAACAACGTACCTGTTAGAAGGGGCATGACTCCAGTGGCTGGGCCCGGCTGTGGATCGCCAGCGACTTGATGGGGAATACTAAGGGAGGAAAGGAACAGGCATCCACTATGGAGTATTGAAATGCCCTGGACTACATGGACCAGAGTGGTTTGCGAAACAACACGCCCATTGGGGCGGAACCCCAATCAACTATATCACCTGAGACGAACATGGTGCCTGCTTCGGTCCTTCCCACAAACGCCATGCCATGAAGAAGAGACATTCTCGAAACGCGTAGGCAACAAAGCGCTGTACTACGCTGTGTGGTTGCCGCTGAGTCCGCTGCTGCCTCCCGAATAAATAAGGTTAAATCAATCGTTGTGTGGGTATCTTCAATTGCTTGTGGATTATATGGTGGCCAGTCAGGGTCAAGAAGATAACCCCACTGCTCTCGGCGGATCCGTGTATCCATCATTGGGACACTGAATACGGAACAATGTACCTGTTCGAAGGGGCACGAGTCGAGTGGCTGGTCCGGGCAGTGGATCGCCAGCGACCTGATGGGGAATACTAAGGGAGGAAAGGAACAGGCATCCACTATGGAGTATTGAATTGCCCTGGACTACATGGACCAGAGTGCTTTGCGAAACAACACGCCCATTGGTTCGGAACCCCAATCAACTACATCACCTGAGAGGAACATGGTGCCTGCTTTGCTCCTTCCCACAAACGCCATGCCATGAAGAAGAGACATTCTCGAAGCGCGTAGGCAACAAGGCGCTGTACTACTCTCTGTGGTTGCCGCTGAGTCCGCTGCTGCCTCCCGAATAAATAAGGTTAAATCAATCATTGTGTGGGTATCTTCAATTGCTGGGCAATGACTTTTGGATTATATGGTGGCCAGTCAGGGTCACGAAGATAACCCCACTGCTCTCGGCGGATCCGTGTGTCCATCATTGGGACACTGAATACGGAACAATGTACCTGTTCGAAGGGGCACGAGTCGAGTGGCTGGACCGGGCTGTGGATCGCCAGCGACCTGATGGGGAATACTAAGGGAGGAAAGGAATAGGCATCCACTATGGAGTATTGAATTGCCCTGGACTACATGGACCAGAGTGCTTTGCGAAACAACACGCCCATTGGAGCGGAACCCCAATCAACTACATCACCTGAGAGGAACATGGTGCCTGCTTTGGTCCTTCCCACAAACGCCATGCCATGAAGAAGAGACATTCTCGAAACGCGTAGGCAACAAGGCGCTGTACTACGCTGTGTGGTTGCCGCTGAGTCCACTGTTGCCTATCGAATAAATAAGGTTAAATCAATCGTTGTGTGGGTATCTTCAATTGCAGGGCAATGACTTTTGGATTATATGGTGGCTAGTCAGGGTCACGAAGATAACCCCACTGCTCTCGGCGGATCCGTGTGTCCATCACTGGGACACTGAATATGGAACAACGTACCTGTTTGAAGGGGCACGAGTCGAGTGGCTGGATGCGGCTTTGGATTGCCAGCGACCTGATGGGGAATACTAAGGGAGGAAAGGAACAGGCATCCACTATGGAGTATTGAATTGCCCTGGACTACATGGACCAGAGTGCTTTGCGAAACAACACGCCCATTGGGGCGGAACCCCAATCAACTATATCACCTGAGAGGAACATGGTGCATGCTTCGGTCCTTCCCACAAACGCCATGCCATGAAGAAGAGACATTCTCAAAACGCGTAGGCAACAAGGCGCTGTACTACGCTGTGTGGTTGCCGCTGAGTCCGCTGCTGCCTCCTGAATAAATAACGTTAAATCAATCATTGTGTGGGTATCTTCAATTGCTGGGCAATGACTTTTGGATTATATGGTGGCCAGTTAGGGTCACGAAGATAACCCCACTGCTCTCAGCGGATCCGTGTGTCCATCATTGGGACACTGAATACGGAACAACGTACCGGTTCGAAGGGGCACGAGTCGAGTGGCTGGACCCGGCTGTGGATCGCCAGCAACCTGATGGGGAATACTAAGGGAGGAAAGGAACAGGCATCCACTATGGAGTATTGAATTGCCCTGGACTACATGGACCAGAGTGGTTTGCGAACGAACACGCCCATTGGGGCGGAACTCCAATTAACTATATCACCTGAGAGGAACATGGTGCCTGCTTCGGTCCTTCCCACAAACGCCATGCCATGAAGAAGAGACATTCTCGAAACGCGTAGGCAACAAGGAGCTGTACTACGCTGTGTGGTTGCCGCTGAGTCCGCTGCTGCCTCCCGAATAAATAACGTTAAATCAATCATTGTGTGGGTATCTTCAATTGCTGGGCAATGATTTTTGGATTATATGGTGGCCAGTCAGGGTCACGAAGATAAGCCCACGGCTCTCGGCGGATACGTGTGTCCATCATTGGGACACTGAATACGGAACAACGTACCTGTTAGAAGGGGCATGACTTGAGTGGCTGGGCCAGGCTGTGGATCGCCAGCGACTTGATGGGGAATACTAAGGGAGGAAAGGAACAGGCATCCACTATGGAGTATTGAATTGCCCTGGACTACATGGAACAGAGTGCTTTGCGAAACAACACGCCCATTGGGACGGAACCCCAATCAGCTATATCACCTGAGAGGAACATGGTGCCTCCTTCGGTCCTTCCCACAAACGCCATGCCATGAAGAAGAGACATTCTCGAAACGCGTAGGCAACAAGGAGCTATACTTCGCTGTGTGGTTGCCGCTGAGTCCGCTGCTGCCTCCCGAATAAATAACGTTAAATCAATCATTGTGTGGGTATCTTCAATTGCTTGGCAATGATTTTTGGATTACATGGTGGCCAGTCAGGGTCAAGAAGGTAACCCCACTGCTCTCGGCGGATCCGTGTGTCCATCATTGGGACACTGAATACGGAACAATGTACCTGTTCAAAGGGGCACGAGTCGAGTGGCTGGACCGGGCTGTGGATCGCCAGCAACCTGATGGGGAATACTAAGGGAGGAAAGGAACAGACATCCACTATGGAGTATTGAATTGCCCTGGACTACATGGACCAGAGTGCTTTGCGAAACAACACGCCCATTGGGGCGGAACCCCAATCAACTATATCACCTGAGAGGAACATGGTGCATGCTTCGGTCCTTCCCACAAACGCCATGCCATGAAGAAGAGACATTCTCAAAACGCGTAGGCAACAAGGCGCTGTACTATGCTGTGTGGTTGCCGCTGAGTCCGCTGCTGCCTCCTGAATAAATAACGTTAAATCAATCATTGTGTGGGTATCTTCAATTGCTGGGCAATGACTTTTGGATTATATGGTGGCCAGTCAGGGTCAAGAAGATAACCCCACTGCTCTCAGCGGATCCGTGTGTCCATCATTGGGACATTGAATACGGAACAATGTACCTGTTCGAAGGGGCACGAGTTGAGTGGCTGGACCGGGCTGTGGATCGCCAGCGACCTGATGGGGAATACTAAGGGAGGAAAGGAACAGGCATCCACTATGGAGTATTGAATTGCCCTGTGCTACATGGACCAGAGTGCTTTGCGAAACAACACACCCATTGGAGCGGAACCCCAATCAACTACATCACCTGAGAGGAACATGGTGCCTGCTTTGGTCCTTCCCACAAACGCCATGCCATGAAGAAGAGACATTCTTGAAACGCGTAGGCAAGAAAGGCGCTGTACTACGCTGTGTGGTTGCCGCTGAGTCCACTGCTGCCTCCCGAATAAATAAGGTTAAATCAATCGTTGTGTGGGTATCTTCAATTGCAGCACAATGACTTTTTGATTATATGGTGGCCAGTCAGGGTCACGAAGATAACCCCACTGCTCTCGGCGGATCCGTGTGTCCATCATTGGGACACTGAATACGGAACAACGTACCCTTTTGAAGGGGCACGAGTCGAGTGGCTGGACCTGGCTTTGGATTGCCAGCGACCTGATGGGGAATACTAAGGGAGGAAAGGAACAGGCATCCACTATGGAGTATTGAATTGCCCTGGACTACATGGACCAGAGTGCTTTGCGAAACAACACGCCCATTTGGGCGGAACCCCAATCAACTATATCACCTGAGAGGAACATGGTGCCTGTTTCGGTCCTTCCCACAAACGCCATGCCATGAAGAAGAGACATTCTCAAAACTCGTAGGCAATAAGGTGCTGTACTACGCTGTGTGGTTGCCGCTGAGTCCGCTGCTGCCTCCCCAATAAATAAGGTTAAATCAATCGTTGTGTGGGTATCTTCAATTGCTGTGCAAATGACTTTTGGATTATATGGTGGCCAGTCAGGGTCACGAAGATAACCCGACTGCTCTCGGCGGATTCGGGTGTCCATCATTGGGACACTGAATACGGAACAAAGTACCTGTTCGAAGGGGCACGAATCGAGTGGCTGGACCCGGCTGTGGATCACCAGCGACCTGATAGGGAATACTAAGGGAGGAAAGGAACAGGAATCCACTATGGAGTATTGAATTGCCCTGGACTACATGGACCAGAGTGCTCTGGGAAACAACACGCCCATTGGGGCGGAACCCCAATCAACTATATCACCTGAGAGGAACATGGTGCCTGCTTCAGTCCTTCCCACAAACGCCATGCCATGAAGAAGAGACATTCTCGAAACGCATAGGCAACAAGGCGTTGCACTATGCTGTGTGGTTGCCGCTGAGTCCGCTGCTGCCTCCTGAATAAATAAGGTTAAATCAATCGTTGTGTGGGTATCTTCAATTGCTGGGCAATGACTTTTGGAATATATGGTGGCCAATAAGGATCACGAAGATAACCCCACTGCTCTCGGCGGATCCGTGTGTCCATCATTGGGACACTGAATATGGAACAACGTACCTGTTCGAAGGGGCACGAGTCGAGTGGCTGGACCTGGCGTTGGATCGCCAGCGACCTGATGGGGAATACTACGGGAGGAAAGGAACAGGCATCCACTATCGAGTATTGAATTGCCCTGGACTACATGGACCAGAGTGCTTTGCGAAACAACACGCCCATAGGGGCGGAACCCCAATCAACTATATCACCTGAGAGGAACATGGTGCCTGCTTCGGTCCTTCCCACAAACGCCATGCCATCAAGAAGAGACATTCTCGAAATGCCTGGGAAACAAGGCACTGTACTACGCTGTGTGGTTCCCGCTGAGTCCGCTGCTGCCTCCTGAATAAATAAGGTTAAATCAATCGTTGTGTGGGTATCTTCAATTGCTGTGCAATGACTTTTGGATTATATGGTGGCCAGTCAGGGTCACGAAGATAATCTCACTGCTCTCGGCGGATCCGTGTGTCCATCATTGGGACAGTGAATACGGAACAACGTACCTGTTCGAAGGGGCACGAGTCGAGTGGCTGGACCCGGCTGTGGATCGCCAACGACCTGATGGGGAATACTAAGGGAGGAAAGGAACAGGCATCCACTATGGAGTATTGAATTGCCCTGGACTACATGGACCAGAGTGGTTTGCGAAACAAGACGCCCATTGGGGCGGAACCCCAATCAACTATATCACCTGAGAGGAACATGATGCCAGCTTCGGTCCTTCCCATAAATGCCATGCCATGAAGAAGAGACATTCTCGAAATGCGTAGGCAACAAGGCGCTGTACTACGCTGTGTGGTTGCCGCTGAGTCCGCTGCTGCCTCCCGAATAAATAAGGTTAAATCAATCATTGTGTGGGTATCTTCAAATGCTGGGCAATGACTTTTAGGATTATATGGTGGCCAGTTAGGGTCACGAAGATAACCCCACTGCTCTCGGCGGATCCGTGTGTCCATCATTGGGACACTGAATGTAGAACAACGTACCTGTTCGAAGGGGCACGAGTCGAGTGGCTGGACATGGCTGTGGATCGCCAGCGACCTGATGGGGAATACTAAGGGAGGAAAGGAACAGGCATCCACTATCGAGTATTGAATTGCCCTGGACTACATGGACCAGAGTGCTTTGCGAAACAACACGCCCATTGGGGCGGAACCTCAATCAACTATATCACCTGAGAGGAACATGGTGCCTGCTTCGGTCCTTCCCACAAACGTCATGCCATGAAGAAGAGACATTCTCGAAACACGTAGGCAACAAGGTGCTATACTATGCTGAGTGGTTGCCGCTGAGTCCGCTGCTGCCTCCCGAATAAATAAGGTTAAATCAATCGTTGTGTGGGTATCTTTAATTGCTGGGCAATGACTTTTGGATTATATGGTGGCCAGTCAGGGTCACGAAGATAACCCCACTGCTCTCGGCGGATCCGTGTGTCCATCATTGGGACACTGAACACGGAAAATTGTACCTGTTCGAAGGGGCACGAGTCGAGTGGCTGGACCCGGCTGTGGATCGCCAGCGACCTGATGGGGAATACTAAGGGAGGAAAGGAACAGGCATACACTATGGAGTATTGAATAGCCCTGGACTACATGGACCAGAGTGCTTTGTGAAACAACACGCCCATTGGGGCTGAACCCCAATCAACTATATCACTTGAGAGGAACATGGTGCCTGCTTCGGTCCTTCCCACAAAAGCCATGCCATGAAGAAGAGACATTCTCGAAACACGTAGGCAACAAGGCGCTATACTACGCTGTGTGGTTGCCGCTGAGTCCGCTGCTGCCTCCCGAATGAATAAGGTTAAATCAATCGTTGTGTGGCTATCTTCAATTGCTTGGCAATGACTTTTGGATTATATGGTGGCCAGTCAGGGTCAAGAAGATAACCCCACTGCTCTCGGCGGATCCGTGTGTCCATCATTGGGACACTGAATACGGAAAATTTTACCTGTTCGAATAGGCACGAGTCGAGTGGCTGGACCGGGCTGTGGATCGCCAGCGACCTGATGGGGAATACTAAGGGAGGAAAGGAACAGGCATCCTCTATGGAGTATTGAATTGCCCTGGACTACATGGACCAGAGTGCTTTGCGAAACAACACGCCCATTGGGGCGGAACCCCAATCAACTATATCACCTGAGAGGAACATGGTGCCTGCTTCGGTCCTTCCCACAAACGCCATGCCATGAAGAAGAGACATTCTCAAAATGCGTAGGCAACAAGGCGCTGTACTACGCTGTGTGGTTGCCGCTGAGTCCGCTGCTGCCTCCCGAATAAATAAGGTTAAATCAATCATTGTGTGGGTATCTTCAATTGCTGTGCAATGACTTTTGGATTATATGGTGGCCAGTCAGGGTCACGAAGATAACCTCACTGCTCTCGGCGGATCCGTGTGTCCATCATTGGGACAGTGAATACGGAACAACATACCTGTTCGAAGGGGCACGAGTCGAGTGGCTGGACCCGGCTGTGGATCGCCAATGACCTGATGGGGAATACTAAGGGAGGAAAGGAACAGGCATCCACTATGGAGTATTGAATTGCCCTGGACTACATGGACCAGAGTGGTTTGCGAAACAAGACGCCCATTGGGGCGGAAACCCAATCAACTATATCACCTGATTGGAACATGATACCAGCTTTGGTCCTTCCCACAAATGCCATGCCATGAAGAAGAGACATTCTCGAAATGCGTACGCAACAAGGCGCTGTACTACGCTGTGTGGTTGCCACTGAGTCCGCTGCTGCCTCCCGAATAAATAAGGTTAAATCAATAATTGTGTGGGTATCTTCAAATGCTGGGCAATGACTTTTGGATTATATGGTGGCCAGTGAGGGTCACGAAGATAACCCCACGGCTCTCGGCGGATCCGTGTGTCCATCATTGGGACACTGAATACGGAACAACGTACCTGTTCGAAGGGGCACGAGTCGAGTGGCTGGACATGGCTGTGGATCGCCAGCGACCTGATGGGGAATACTAAGGGAGGAAAGGAACAGGTATCCACTATGGAGCATTGAATTGCCCTGGACTACATGGACCAGAGTGGTTTGCGAAACAACATGCCCATTGGGGCGGAACCCCAATCAACTATATCACCTGAGATGAACATGGTGCCTGCTTCGGTCCTTCCCACTAACGCCATGCCATGAAGAAGAGACATTCTCGAAACGCGTAGGCAACAAGGCGCTGTACTACGCTGTGTGGCTGCCGCTGAGTCCGCTGCTGCCTCCTTAATAAATAAGGTTAAATCAATCGTTGTGTGGGTATCTTTAATTTGCTGTGCAATGACTTTTGGATTACATGGTGGCCAGTCAGGGTCACGAAGATAACCCCACTGCTCTCGGCGGATCCGTGTGTCCATCATTGGGACACTGAATACGGAACAACGTACCTGTTCGAAGGGGCACGAGTCGAGTGGCTGGACCCGGCTTTGAATCGCCAGTGACCTGATGGGGAATACTAAGGGAGGAAAGGAACAGGCATCCACTATGGAGTATTGAATTGCCCTGTACTACATGGACCAGAGTGCTTTGCGAAACAACACGCCCATTGGGGCAGTACCCCAATCAACTATATCACCTGAGAGGAACATGGTGCCTGCTTCGGTCCTTCCCACAAACGCCATGCCATGAAGAAGAGACATTCTCGAAACGCGTAGGCAACAAGGCGCTGTACTAAGCTGTGTGGTTGCCGCTGAGTTCGCTGCTGCCTCCCAAATAAAGAAAGTTAAATCAATCGTTGTGTGGGTATCGTCAATTGCTGGGCAATGACTTTTGGATTATATTGTGGCCAGTAAGGGTCACGAAGATAACCCCACTGCTCTCGGCGGATCTGTGTGTCCATCATTGGGACACTGAATACGGAACAACGTACCTGTTCGAAGGGGCACGAGTCGAGTGGCTGGACCCGGCTGTGGATCACCAGCGACCTGATGGGGAATACTAAGGGAGGAAAGGAACAGGCATCCACTTTGGAGTATTGAATTGCCCTGGACTACATGGACCAGAGTGCTCTGCGAAACAACACGCCCATTGGGGCGGAACCCCAATCAACTATATCAAGTGAGAGGAACATGGTGCCTGCTTCGGTCCTTCCCACAAACGCCATGCCATGAAGAAGAGACATTCTCAAAACGCGCAGGCAACAAGGTGCTGTACTACGCTGTGTGGTTGCCGCTAAGTCCGCTGCTGCCTCCCCAATAAATAAGGTTAAATCAATCATTGTGTGGGTATCTTCAATTGCTGTGCAATGACTTTTGGATTATATGGTGGCCAGTCAGTGTCACGAAGATAACGCCACTGCTCTCGGCGGATCCGTGTGTCCATCATTGGGACACTGAATACGGAACAACGTACCTGTTCGAAGGGGTACGAGTCGAGTGGCTGGACCCGGCTTTGGATCACCAGCGACCTGATGGGGAATACTAAGGGAGGAAAGGAACAGGCATCCACTATGGAGTATTGAATTGCCCTGTACTACATGGACCAGAGTGCTTTGCGAAACAACACGCCCATTGGGGCGGAACCCCAATCAACTATATCACCTGACAGGAACATGGTGCCTGCTTCGGTCCTTCCCACAAACGCCATGCCATGAAGAAGAGACATTCTCGAAACGCGTAGGCAACAAGGCGCTGTACTAAGCTGTGTGGTTGCCGCTGAGTCCGCTGCTGCCTCCCGAATAAATAAGGTTAAATCAATCGTTGTGTGGGTATCGTCAATTGCTGGGCAATGACTTTTGGATTATATGTTGGCCAGTAAGGGTCACGAAGATAACCCCACTGCTCTCGGCGGATCCGTGTGTCCATCATTGGGACAGTGAATACGGAACAACATACCTGTTCGAAGGGGCACGAGTCGAGTGGCTGGACCCGGCTGTGGATCGCCAACGACCTGATGGGGAATACTAAGGGAGGAAAGGAACAGGCATCCACTATGGAGTATTGAATTGCCCTGGACTACATGGACCAGAGTGGTTTGCGAAACAACACGCCCATTGGGGCGGAACCCCAATCAACTATATCACCTGAGAGGAACATGGTGCATGCTACGGTCCTTCCCACAAACGCCATGCCATGAAGAAGAGACATTCTCAAAACGCGTAGGCAACAAGGAGCTGTACTACGCTGTGTGGTTGCCGCTGAGTCCGCTGCTGCCTACCGAATAAATAAGGTTAAATCAATCATTGCGTGGGGATCTTCAATTGCTGGGCAATGACTTTTGGATTATATGGTGGCCAGTCAGGGTCACGAAGATAACCCCACTGCTCTCGGCCGATCCGAGTGTCCATCATTGGGACACTGAATACAGAACAACGTATCTGTTCGAAGGGGCACGAGTCGAGTGGCTGACCCCGCTGTGGATCGCCAGCGACCTGATTGGGAATACTAAGGGAGGAAAGGAACAGGCATCCACTATGGAGTATTGAATTGCCCTGGACTACATGGACCAGAGTGGTTTGCGAAAGAACACGCCCATTTTGGCGGAACCCCAATTAACTATATCACCTGAGAGGAACATGGTGCCTGCTTCGGTCCTTCCCACAAACGCCATGCCATGAAGAAGAGACATTCTCGAAACGCGTAGGCAACAAGGAGCTGTACTACGCTGTGTGGTTGCCGCTGAGTCCGCTGCAGCCTCCCGAATAAATAAGGTTAAATCAATCATTGTGTGGGTATCTTCAATTGCTGGGCAATGATTTTTGGATTATATGGTGGCCAGTCAGGGTCACGAAGATAACCCCACTGCTCTCGGCGGATCCGTGTTTCCATCATTGGGACACTGAATACGGAACAACGTACCTGTTCAAAGGGGCGTGAGTCGAGTGGCTGGACCCGGCTGTGGATCGCCAGCGACCTGATGGGGAATACTAAGGGAGGAAAGGAACAGGCATCCACTATGGAGTATTGAATTGCCCTGGACTACATGGACCAGAGTGCTTTGCGAAACAAGCCGCCCATTGGGGTAGAACCCCAATCAACTATATCACCTGAGAGGAACATGGTGCCTGCTTCTGTCCTTCCCACAAACGCCATGCCATGAAGAAGAGACATTCTCGAAATGCGTAGGCAACAAGGCGCTGTACTACGCTGTGTGATTGCTGCTGAGTCCGCTGCTGCCTCCCGAATAAATAAGGTTAAATCAATCATTGTGTGGGTATCTTCAATTGCTTGGCAATACCTTTTGGATTATATGGTGGCCAGTCAGGGTCAAGAAGATAACCCCACTGCTCTCGGCAGATCCGTGTGTCCATCATTGGGACACTGAATTCGGAACAATGTACCTGTTCGAAGGGGCACGAGTCGAGTGGCTGGACCGAGCTGTGGATCGCCAGCGACCTGATGGGGAATACTAAGGGAGGAAAGGAACAGGCATCCACTATGGAGTATTGAATTGCCCTGGACTACATGGACCAGAGTGCTTTGCGAAACAACACGCCCATTGGGGCGGAACCCCAATCAACTATATCACCTGAGAGGAACATGGTGCCTGCTTCGGTCCTTCCCACAAATGCCATGCCATGAAGAAGAGACATCCTCGAAATGCGTAGGCAACAAGGCGCTGTACTACGCTGTGTGGTTGCCGCTGAGTCCGCTGCTGCCTCCCCAATAAATAAGGTTAAATCAATCGTTGTGTGGGTATCTTCAATTGCTGGGCAATGACTTTTGGAATATATGGTGGCCAATAAGGGTCACGAAGATAACCCCACTGCTCTCGGCAGATCCGTGTGTCCATCATTGGGACACTGAATATGGAACAAAGTACCTGTTCGAAGGGGCACGAGTCGAGTGGCTGGACCCGGCTTTGGATCGCCAGCAACCTGATGGGGAATACTAAGGGAGGAAAGGAACAGGCATCCACTATGGAGTATTGAATTGCCCTGGACTACATGAACCAGAGTGCTCTGCGAAACAACACGCCCTTTGGGGCGGAACCCCAATCAACTATATCACCTCAGAAGAACATTGTGCCTGCTTCGGTCCGTCCCACAAACGCCATGCCATGAAGAAGAGACATTCTCAAAACGCGTAGGCAACAAGGCGTTGTACTACGCTGTGTGGTTGCCGCTGAGTCCGCTGCTGCCTCCCGAATAAATAAGGTTAAATATATCGTTGTGTGGGTATCTTCAATTGCTTGGCAATGACTTTTGGAATATATGGTGGCCAGTAAGGGTCACGAAGATAACCCCACTGCTCTCGGCGGATCCGTGTGTCCATCATTGGGACACTGAATACAGAACAACGTACCTGTTCAACGGGCCACGAGTCGAGTGGCTGGACCTGGCTTTGGATCGCCAGCGACCTGATGGGGAATACTAAGGGAGGAAAGGAACAGCCATCCACTATGGAGTATTGAATTGCCCTGGACTACATGGACCAGAGTGCTTTGCGAAACAACTCGCCCATTGGGGCGGAACCCCAATCAACTATATCACCTGAGAGGAACATCGTGCCTGCTTCGGTCCTTCCTACAAACGCCATGCCATGAAGAAGAGACATTCTCAAAACGCCTAGGCAACAAGACACTGTACTACGCGGTGTGGTTGCCTCTGAGTCCGCTGCTGCCTCCCGAATAAATAAGGTTAAATCAATCGTTGTGTGGGTATCTTCAATTGCTGGGCAATGACTTTTGGATTATATGGTGGCCAGTCAGGGTCAAGAAGATAACCCCACTGCTCTCGGCGGATCCGTGTGTCCATCATTGGAACACTGAATACGGAACAACGTACCTGTTCGAAGGGGCACGGGTTGAGTTGCTGGACCCGGCTGTGGATTGCCAGCGACCTGATGGGGAATACTAAGGGAGGAAAGGAATAGGCATCCACTATGGAGTATTGAATAGCCCTGGACTACATGGACCAGAGTGCTTTGCGAAACAACACGCCATTGGGGCGGAACCCCAATCAACTACATCACCTGAGAGGAACATGGTGCCTGCTTCGGTCCATCCCACAAACGCCATGCCATGAAGAAGAGACATTCTCGAAACACATAGGCAACAAGGCGCTGTACTACGCTGTGTGGTTGCCGCTGAGTCCGCTGCTGCCTCCCGAATAAATAAGGTTAAATCAATCGTTGTGTGGGTATCTTCAATTGCTGGGCAATGACTTTTGGATTGTATGTTGGCCAGTCAGGGTCACGAAGATAGCCCCACTGCTCTCGGCGGATCCGTGTGTCCATCATTGGGACACTGAATATGGAACAACGTACCTGTTCGAAGGGGCATGAGTCGAGTGGCTGGACCCGGCTGTGGATCGTCAGCGACCTGATGGGGAATACTAAGGGAGGAAAGGAACAGGCATCCACTATGGAGTATTGAATTGCCCTGGACTACATGGACCAGAGTGCTTTGCGAAACAACACGCCCATTGGGGCGGAACACCAATCAATTATATCACCTGAGAGGAACATGGTGCCTGCTTCGGTCCTTCCCACAAACGCCATGCCATGAAGAAGAGACATTCTAGAAACGCGTAGGCAACAAGGCGTTGTACTACGCCGTGTGGTTGCCGCTGAGTCCGCTGCTGCCTCCCCAATAAATAAGGTTAAATCAATCGTTGTGTGGGTATCTTCAATTGCTGTGCAAAGACTTTTGGATTATATGGTGGCCAGTCAGGGTCACGAAGATAACCTCACTGCTCTTGGCGGATCCGTGTGTCCATCATTGGGACACTGAATACGGAACAACGTACCTGTTCGAAGGGGCACGAGTCGACTGGCTGGACCCGGCTGTGGATCGGCAACGACCTGATGGGGAATACTAAGGGAGGAAAGGAACAGGCATCGACTATGGATTATTGAATTGCCCTGGACTACATGGACCAGAGTGGTTTGCGAAACAAGACGCCCATTGGGGGGGAACCCCAATCAACTATATCACCTGAGATGAACATGGTGC